>NC_064830.1:67145055-70100055 GCF_024166365.1 Elephas maximus indicus | reverse complement strand
TTATGTCAACACGGAATACTGAGTTAACCAAACTTCTGATATCACTATACTAGAAAGACAGAAGTGGTGAAGGTGCTGATGGTGGAGGCATCAAGCCCCTGTGTGATAAGGTCACATTCTGTGGTTCCAGGTGGACATGAATTTTGGGCAGGACACTATCCAACTCAGTACCCTAGGGCTAAGACTAGACGAAGGTAAGCTAAAACTTCATCTTCCACGTTGCTAAGTCAAAATACAACACTGAAAATGGAAAAACTCTGAAGTACAAGTGTGTTTTTAGAGATCTGAAGGATTCAGAAACAAATTGAAAGTGTTCATCTCAGAGAGGTGAGAACTGGGAGGTAGAAAGAGAGCAGGGACTTCTGTTTTTCATGAAAGTCTTGTATAATGATTTGACCCTTAAACTTAGTTATGAGCACATATAACTTAGAATAAAATAAAAATAAAAATCACATAGTCTCAACCACAAAAAGACAAACAACCCAATCAAGAAGTGGGCAAAGGATATGAACACACATTTCACTAAAGAAGATATTCAGGCAGCTAACAGATACATGAGAAAATGCTCTGGATCATTAACCATTAGAGAAATGCAAATTAAAACTACGATGAGATTCCATCTCACACCAACTAGACTGGCATTAATCCAAAAAACACAAAATAATAAATGTTGGAGAGGCTGCGGAGAGATTGGAACTCTCATACACTGCTGGTGGGATAGTAAAATGGTACAACCACTTTGGAAGTCCATCTGGCGTTATCTTAAACAGTTAGAAATAGAATTACCATACAACCCAGAAATCCCACTCCTCGGAATATACCCTAGAGATACAAGAGCCTTCACACAAACAGATATATGCACACCCATGTTTATTGCAACTCTGTTTACAATAGCAAAAAGCTGGAAGCAACCAAGGTGTCCATCAACGGATGAATGGGTAAATAAATTGTGGTATATTCACACAATGGAATACTACGCATCGATAAAGAACAGTGACGAATCTCTGAAACATTTCATAACATGGAGGAATCTGGAAGGCATTATGCTGAGCGAAATGAGTCAGAGGCAAAAGGACAAATATTGTATAAGACCTCTATTATAAGATCTTGAGAAATAGAAAAAACTGAGAAGAACACATACTTTTGTGGTTACAAAGGGGGGAGGGAGGGAGGGAGGGAGAGGGTTTTTTATTGATCAATCAGTAGATAAGAACTGCTTTGGGTGAAGGGAAAGACAACACTCAATACAAGGAAGGTCAGTCTAATTGGACTGGACTAAAAGCAAAGAGGTTTCCGGGATAAAATGAAAGCTTCAAAGGTCAGCGGAGCAGGGGCTGGGGTCAGAGGAACATGGTTTGAGGGGACTTCTAAGTCAATGGGCAAAACAATTCTATTATGAAAACATTCTGCATCCCACTTTGAAATGTGGCGTCTGGGATCCTAAATGCCAACAAGCGGCCATCTAAGATACATCAATTGGACTCAACCCACCTGGAGCAAAGGCAAAGGAAGAACACCAAGGTCACACGACAACTAAGAACCCAAGAGACAGAAAGGGCCACATGAACCAGAGACCTACATTATCCTGAGACCAGAAGAACTAGTTGGTGCCCGGCCACAATCGATGTCTGCCCTGTCAGGGAGCACAACAGACAACTCCTGAGGGAGCAGGAGACCAATGGGATACAGACCCCAAATTCTCATAAAAAGACCGTACTTAATGGTCTGACTGCGACTAGAGGAATCCCGGAGACAATGCTCCCCAGACCCTCTGATGGCACAGGACAGGAACCATCCCGAAGACAACTCATCAGGCATGAAAAGGACTGGTCAGCAGAGGGTAGAGAGATGCTGATGAAGAGTGAGCTAATTAAATCAGGTGGACACTGGAGAGTGTGTTGGCAACTCTTGACTGGAGGGGGGATGGGAAGATAGAGAAAGAGGGAAGACGGCAAAATTGGCACGAAACGAGAGACTGAAAGGGTTGACTCAATAGGGGGAGAGCAAGTGGGAGAAGGGAGTAAGATGTATGTAAACTTACATGTGACAGACTGATTGGAATGGTAAATGTTCACTTGAAGCTTAATAAAAATTAATTTAAAAAAAAATCACACTGTGACCCTATACATTTCTATATGTGCATGTATGGCATATGCATGGAAAAATATCTTGGAAGGAGACACATCAAAATAATAACACTGATGCCTAATGACTTGGAATGAGAAAAACTAGGCTCCCAGGTGAAGCAAGGGGCAGGAGAGAAGGTAGATGGGTCAAGGAAAAACCTGTTGCGAAGGGTTTCCAAGGCTGTAAATCTTGACGGAAGCAAACTACCACATCTTTCTCCTTCAGAGTGGCTGCTGGGTTCGAACCGCTGATCTTTTAGTTAACAACCAGGCACTTAACCACTGTACCACCAGCATTCCACAGAGGGCCAAAGAGGTCTGTCACTTTATCTGTATTATTTTAGTTGAATACAACTTAAAAGTATACTTGTGTAACTAAAAGGACATTTTAAAAGATTTTACTTTCTAATGAAAAAAAAAAGTGCACTAGAGAAAGTTCTTCTCTCCTATTGGGCATGGGCCAAGTTGCTGATCAATTCTCACGGGCTGGAGCATTCCCCAAAAGCCTTGGTGGCACAGTGGCTAAGTGGTTGGCTGCTAACTGAAAGAGGGGTAGTTCATTTAGATCACCTTTAGACATTCACAGTAATGACGCTAATAAATATTGGAAAGGTAATGTTAATTTGTTACACATTGTAAAACCCATTGTTCCAACACTCAGAGTGGGGTTGGTAGCTTTAATTCCTGCTTATGTAGAACTGATTTGGAGGCATCTTTAAGAAATTATCAATTACTGATATGGGGCACATAGCAGACAAAGTTGCAAAAGGGATAGGAACACAACAGTGACTTCTGACCTAACTGAGATTTCTGACCTCTTAAATCAAGGTGACAGAAGATAACAGAATAGGCTTAGATTTTTATTAGCCCAAGAAAGTGTAGTCTGTGCTGTAGCACATACCTCTTGTTGTTTTCAGACAAATAACATAGGAGAAGTAAAACGGGATAGATATAGAATTAGACAGCAAGCTACTCGATTACGTGCTGGAACACCCTCACAAACACAAGATTTATTTGGTTAGTTAAAGTCAGAAACAGGTACGTGGGCTAGATCACTATCGCAAGCGATAGTAACATTCTTAGTCTGCAGCCTGTTAGTGTTGTTGTTAGGTGCAGTTGAGTCGGCTCTGACACATAGCCACCCTGTGTACAACAGAACGAAACACTGCCTGGTCCTGCACCATCCTCACAATCATTGTTATGCTTAAGCACACTGTTGCAGCCACTGTGTCAGTTCATCTTACTGAGGGTCTTTCTCTTTTTTGCTGACCCTGTAGCAAGCATGCTGTCCTTCTCTAGGGACTGATCCCTCCTGACAATATGTCCGAAGTGATGTGAGACGTTGTCTCCCCACCCTTGCTTCTAAGGAGCATTCTGGTTGTACTTCTTCCAAGACAGATTTGTTCATTCTTTTGGCAGTCCATGGTATAGTCAATATTCTTCTCCAGCACCACAATTGAAAGGCGTCAATTCTTCTTCCGTCTTCTTCATTCATTGTCCAGTTTTCACATGCATAGGAGGTGATTGAAAACACCATGGCTTAGGTCAGGCACACCTTAGCCTTCAGGGAGACATTTTTGCTTTTCAACACTTTAAAGAGGTCTTTTGCAGCCGATTTGACCAATGCAATGCGTCTTTTGATTTCTTGACTGCTGCTTCCGTGGATGTTGATTGTGGACCCAAGTAAAATGCATAGTATTAGGCATAATAAAACTTACCTTCTTTGGTCTTACACATTTAAAAGGCAAAAGACCTCGGGCTAAAATGTTGATGTACACTGAGTCTGCTCTTTTTGGCAATGCAATTGATGAGAGTGTTGCTCTTACTTGAGATCCTGGTGAAGGATCAGATGGAATCTGGTGGAAAACCAGCACAGTGAGTTTAAAGAGCCTGCCACCGTGAGTTTAAAGAGCCTGCCCAGCTAAGTCCAGGTACTGATCACTGATGCATTATCGCTAATCTCCAATCAGAAGGAGGGAATGATTTAGGATATAATATTGCAGCCATTATTCCCTGTCCTAAAATGTGACCCAACTGGAGCTGGACTTACAAAGACAATAGCTAGGACAATCTTGGAAAACATCTTTTAGGGAACCTTTCACATAAACAAACCTTAACAGCACAACAGACCCACATACTTTCCACTCTTATCTTTTTCTGCAAGCATTTAGTGAATAGTAGGATTTGTTGGATCAGTGAAGACCCTCCTGACTGTTGTTACCGAAACCTGTACCAATGACTATTAAGAAAGACAATTCAAAATACAGAATCATGGTGATTTGGCAGTTTCTAGCCAACCTGTGAAAAGGTGAAGCTTTCAATGGTTTTACCCTTTGTGATGTTAGTACATACTGATGACTCTGTGGGGCAGACATGGCTCTGGCAGCATGCTTGTCCATTTCCCACTTTTGCCTCGTTGAATATATGCCGAATAAAACGTTGCTTTTTGCATTAAAAAAAAAAGATTGGTAATTCGAATTTACCAGCTGCTCCTTGGAAGCCCTATGGGGCAATTCTACTCTGTCCTATAGGTTCACTATGAGTGGGAATCATCTACGGCAATGGGTTTTGGTTTGGTGCATTCCCCAGAGTCACTAAATTCTTCCCCAGAGTCTCCTTGTCAAATGTCTTTGTCAGCTCCTGAGTGATTCTAGGAACGCAAGGACCCACAACTACTGTTGTGATGGGTTCAGAAACAGATCTGTCACAAGGTGGAAAAGCCAGTAGCGCACAAACACACACACACACACACACACACACACAGAGGAGGGACAAGCAGTGTGTGCCTTGCAGAAAGGTGGCTGCCTGAGGCCTTAACTCTACTCTCCCAGGGCATAGCAAGGAGCGCTGGGGGTGCAGTGGTTAAGCTCTCAGCTGCTACCTGAAAGGTCAGAAGTTCGAACCCACCAGCTGCTCTTTGGGGGAAAAGACCTGGTGATCTGCTCCCAAAAAGATTTCAGCCTAGAAAATCCTATGGGGCAGTTCTACTCTGTCACATGGGCTCCCTAAGAGCCGGGAATCAAATTGATGTCATAATGGGTTACAGCACTTTGACCAAAAGCCTCTCTGTTTCACCTGCTAACTTTTAGGAGAGTTTCTAACTTTAATAAGTAGTAAATAACTGCATACTTGTTTTCCTGGGGGATCCCCGGGGCTAGCTGTAATATCAAGGCAAGTTCGTATTTCTGTTTTCAATCATTTCTTCCATTCCTTGCTGGACTTATTTTTTTAAACTTTCCAAACCAAACAAAAGCCAATTCAGAAAAACAGCTAGCCACGTCACACAGTTTGGCTCAGTTCTACAGACAGCCTGACTTTCTGGAAGAAAGCTTTTTTACACAGAGAGGTTCTTACCGGTTTGGTCTTGCAAATCAATGAGGACTGCCAAAGTTTTTTAAACAGCTAGCACCTCGGTGAGAGCTCTAAGACAATGAGAAGGTGGTTAACCAATAACCAAACCCATCGTCTGTAGAGTCAATCCCCACACATAGCAACCCTACAGGATAGAGTAGAAGTGTCCCATGGGGTTTCCAAGGCTGTAATCTTTATAAAAGCAGACTGCCACATCTTTCTTCCCGATAGGGACTGGTGGGTTTGAACTACCGACTTTTGGGTCAGCAGCTGCTGCTCCATCAGGGATCCTTAGGAACGTGGTTACAATATTTAAATTCAGTTCACTTATGGGGCTTTTTTAATAGCTAACTGTTCCCTTTACCCTCCACTTGATTCCCCAAACCTGATGTGCAATAATAAAATTATGAATATATGAATAATTTGCACACATTAAATTTTGAAATTCCTCTGAAATGTTACAACGCATTTTAAATGTTTTTTTTTTTAATTTCCTGATTAAGAGGTTTTCAGAAATGGACAGCATCATCTTTGAGCAACAATTAAAATAAATTCCTTTATTTATATATTTAAGATTACATCTATGGTGCAAATGATATGATTTTAATATAAACTTGAGGCTACCTTAAGTCTTTCACTTAATGTATTTTCATTGTGCATATGGTGACATGCAAACTCACACTTTGAGAATAGATCCTTTTCCCAGACTTCAACAGACCAAAACGTGGAGCGAACTCACTTTTCTTAAATCATTTTAACAGTTGTTGAGCAAGTTGACTTCGAACATGCGATTTTTCAAATTTTTTTCCAAGTCTTAACAGTGGACTCATGTGTATAGCTTCATGTCTCTCGCCTCAACTGAAAACAAATGTCGGCCTTACTAACGAAAGCTAACACCCAGGCAGCGCTTGTAATGTTAGCCGTGTGCTACATGCTTTGCATGGCTTCTCATTTAATCTTCACGTCAACTTTGTAAAGCTAGTGAAGTTATTCCTCTCATTCCACAGATGAAGAGACTGAGGCTGAGACTGAGAGATTAAGGAGCTTGTCCCAGATCCAACAGCCAGTGTATGGCAATGGGGAAAGAGTAAAGGGTTTAAAGTATAAAAGCAAGAAGCTTAGATTTGACTTAAAAAGAGAGCAAAGGTTAAGAAGCAAGGAGACCAGATGAAAGGCTGCTGCAATAATTCAGAGAAAGACGATGAAATGAGCACAAGAGTGGGCAATGGACAGACACAGAGAGGATGAACTCAAGATAAGCTAAATGTAATAAGATGTTATGGCTCTACAACTAGATAAAAAGACAAGTAACAGGCAAAGGATCTGAAAAGATATTTCCCCAGACAAGATATACAAAGGCCAATAAGCACAAGAAAAAGATGCTCAACATCATCAGTCAGCAGGGAAATGCAAATCAAGACCACGGTAAGAAACCACTTCACACCCGCAAAGATGCAGAAAATAAAAAGGACAGATAATAACAGGTGTTGTCAAGGACGTAGAGAAATCAAGACCCTCATACACTGCTAGTGGGAATGTAAAATACACAGTTACTTTGGAAAACTGGCAGTTCCTCAAATAATTAAACATAGAGTTACCATAACCAAAAAAACCAAACCCATTGCCATCAAGTCGATTCCGACTCATAGCTACCCTATAGGTCAGAGCAGAACTGCCCCATAGAGTTTCCAAGGAGCACCTGGCAGATTTAAACTGCCAACCTTTTAGTTAGCAGCCATAGCACTTAACCACTATGCCACCAGGGTTTTCCACTCCTAGGTATCTACCCAAAAGAAACAAAAACACACGTCCACACAGAAACTTGAACCCAATTGTTTATAGCAACATTGTTTATAATAGCCAAAAGGTAGAAACAACCCAAATGTCCATCAGCAGGCAAATGGATAAACAAAATGCGGTATATCCATACAATGGAATATTATTTGACCTTAAAAAGGAATGCAGTATTGGAACATGCCACAGAATGGATGAGCCTTGAAAACATTATGCCAAGTAGAAGAAGCTGGACACAAAACTCCACAAATTACATGACTTCGTTCATTTGGATGTCCAGGATAGGGAAATCTATAGAGAGACAGAAATCATGTTAGTAGTTGCCTAGGCCTGGGGAGTGGGGTGGGTAATGAGGGCTGAATGTTAATGGACATGGGGTTCTTTTGGGAGTGAATAAAATGTTCTAAAGTTGATTGTGGAAACCCTGGTGGCGTAGTGGTTAAGAGCTACAGCTGCTAACCAAAAGATCAGCAGTTTGAATCCACCAGGCACTCCTTGGAAACTCCATGGGGCAGTTCTACTCTGTCCTATAGGGTCGCTATGAGTTGGAATCAACTTGTCAGCAATGAGTTTGGTTCAGTTTTTTTAAAATTTGATTGTGGTGATGGTTGCACAATCTGTGAATATACAAAAAAATCCTTGAAGCATACACTATAAATGAGTGAATTGTATGGTTTGTGAATTATCCCTCAATAAAGCTGCTTTTTAAAAGTCGTTATGGGCACAAAGAGGTATGACAACCACATAACTGAAAATACAAACCAAGAAAAACGTAACGACTCAGCAAACATAAAGTCAAATACTATGAAAATGAGGAACACACAATTTACAAAGAAAAACGTCTCAGCACAAAAGAGTAAGTGGAAAAATGAAATTGTCAACAACACACATAAAAAGGCATCAAAATGATAGCACTAAACACATACTTATCTATAATTACGCTGAATGTAAATGGGCTAAATTCACCAATAAAAAGACAGAGAGTCTCAGACTGGATAAAGAAACACGATCCGTCTATATGCTGCCTACAAGAGACACACCTTAGACTTAGAGACACAAACAAACTAAAACTCAAAGGATGGAAAAAAATATATCAAGCAAACAATAAGCAAAAAAGAGCAGGAGTAGCAATATTAATTTCTGACAAAATAGACTTTAAAGTTGAATCCACCACAAAGGATAAAGAAGGACACTACATAATGATTAAAGGGACAATTGACCAGGAAGATATAACAATATTAAATATTTATGCACCCAATGACAGGGCTGCAAGATACACAAAACAAACTTTGACAGAACTGAAAAGTGAGATAGACACCTCCACAATTACAGTAGGAGACTTCAACACTCCACTTTTGGAGAAGGACAGGACATCCAGTAAGAAGCTCAAGAGAGACCCGGAAGACCTAATTGCTACAATCAACCAACCTGACCTCATTGACTTATACAGAACACTCCACCCAACTGCTCCAAAGTATACTTTTTTTTTCTAGCGCACATGAAACATTCTCCAGAATAGACCACATATTAGGTCATAAAACAAACCTTTGCAGAATCCAAAACATCGAAATATTACAAAGCATCTTCTCAGACCATAAGGCCATAAAAGTGGAAATCAATAACAGAAAAATTAGGGAAAAGAAATCAAATACTTGGAAACTGGACAATACTCTGCTGAAAAAAGACTGGGCTATAGAAGACATTAAGGAAGGAATAAAGAAATTCATAGAATGCAACAAGAATGAAAACACATCCTATCAAAACCTCTGGGACACAGCAAAAGCAGTGCTCAGAGGTCAATTTATATCGATAAATGCACATACAAAAAGAAGAAAGAGCCAAAATCAGAGAGCTGTCCCTATAACTTGAACAAATAGAAAGTGAGCAACAAAAGAATCCATCAGGCACCAGAAGAAAACAAATAATAAAAGTTAGAGCTGAACTAAATGAATTAGAGAACAGGAAAACAATTGAAAGAATTAACAAAGCCAAAAGCTGGTTCTTTGAAAAAATTAACAAAATTGATAAACCATTGGCTAGACTGACTAAAGAAATACAATAAAGGAAACAAATAACCCGAATAAGAAACGAGAAGGACCACATCACAACAGAACCCAATGAAATTAAAAGAATCATTTCAGATTATTATGAAAAATTGTACTCTAACAAATTTGAAAACCTAGAAGAAATGGATGAATTCCTGGAAAAACACTACCTACCTAAACTAACACATTCAGAAGTAGAACAACTAAATAGACCCATAACCAAAAAAGAGATCGAAACGGTAATCAAAAAACTCCCAACAAAAAAAAGCACTGGCCCGGACGGCTTCACTGCAGAGTTCTACCAAACTTTCAGAGAAGAGTTAACACCACTACTACTGAAGGTATTTCAAAGCATAGAAAATGACGGAATACTACCCAACTCATTCTATGAAGCCACCATCTCCCTGATACCAAAACCAGGTAAAGACATTACAAAAAAAGAAAATTATAGACCTATATCCCTCATCAACATAGATGCAAAAATCCTCAACAAAATTCTAGCCAATAGAATTCAACAACACATCAAAAAAATAATTCACCCTGATCAAGTGGGATTTATACCAGGTATGCAAGGCTGGTTTAATATTAGAAAAACCATTAATGTAATCCATCACATAAATAAAACAAAAGACAAAAACCACATGATCTTATCAATTGATGCAGAAAAGGCATTTGACAAAGTCCAACACCCATTTATGATAAAAACTCTTACCAAAATACGAATTGAAGGAAAATTCCTCAACATAATAAAGGGCATCTATGCAAAGCCAACAGCCAATATCACTCTAAATGGAGAGAACCCGAAAGCATTTCCCTTGAGAACAGGAACCAGACAAGGATGCCCTTTATCACCGCTCTTATTCAACATCGTGCTGGAAGTCCTAGCCAGGGCAATTAGGCTAGACAAAGAAATAAAAGGTATCCGGATTGGCAAGGAGGAAGTAAAATTATCACTATTTGCAGATGACATGATCTTATACACAGAAAACCCTAAGGAAGCCTCCAGAAAACTACTGAAACTAATAGAAGAGTTCAGCAGAGTCTCAGGTTATAAAATAAACATACAAAAATCACTTGGATTCCTCTACATCAACAAAAAGAACACCGAAGAGGAAATCACCAAATCAATACCATTCACAGTAGCCCCCAAGAAGATAAAATACTTAGGAATAAATCTTACCAAGGATGTAAAAGACCTATACAAAGAAAACTACAAAGCTCTACTACAAGAAATTCAAAAGGACATACTTAAGTGGAAAAACATACCTTGCTCATGGATAGGAAGACTTAACATAGTAAAAATGTCTATTCTACCAAAAGCCATCTATACATATAACGCACTTCCGATCCAAATTCCAATGTCATATTTTAAGGGGATAGAGAAACAAAACACCAATTTCATATGCAAGGGAAAGAAGCCCCAGATAAGCAAAGCATTACTGAAAAAGAAGAAGAAAGTGGGAGGCCTCACTCTACCTGATTTCAGAAGCTGTTATACAGCCACAGTAGTCAAAACAGCCTGGTACTGGTACAACAACAGGCACATAGACCAATGGAACAGAATTGAGAACCCAGATATACATCCATCCACGTATGAGCAGCTGACATTTGACAAAGGACCAGTGTCAGTTAATTGGGGAAAAGATAGTCTTTTTAACAAATGCTGCTGGCATAACTGGATATCCATTTGCAAAAAATGAAACAGGAGCCATACCTCACACCATGCACAAAAACTAACTCCAAGTGGATCAAAGACCTAAACATAAAGACTAAAACGATAAAGATCATGGAAGAAAAAATAGGGACAACCTTAGGAGCCCTAATTCAAGGCATAAACAGAATACAAAACATTACCAAAAATGATGAAGAGAAACCCGATAACTGGGAGCTCCTGAAAATCAAACACCTATGCTCATCTAAAGACTTCACCAAAAGAGTAAAAAGACCACCTACAGACTGGGAAAGAATTTTCAGCTATGACATCTCCGACCAGCGCCTGATCTCTAAAATCTATGTGATTCTGTTAAAACTCAACCACAAAAAGACAAACAACCCAATCAAGAAGTGGGCAAAGGATATGAACACACATTTCACTAAAGAAGATATTCAGGCAGCCAACAGATACCTGAGAAAATGCTCTCGATCATTAGCCATTAGAGAAATGCAAATTAAAACTACGATGAGATTCCATCTCACACCAACAAGGCTGGCATTAAACTAAAAAACACAAAATAATAAATGTTGGAGAGGCTGCGGAGAGATTGGAACTCTTATACACTGCTGGTGGGAATGTAAAATGGTACAACCACTTTGGAAATCTATCTGGCGTTATCTTAAACAGTTAGAAATAGAACTACCATACAACACAGAAAGCCCACTCCTCGGAATATACCCTAGAGATACAAAAGCCTTCACACAAACAGATATATGCACACCCATATTTATTGCAACTCTGTTTACAATAGCAAAAAGCTGGAAGCAACCAAGGTGCCCATCAACAGATGAATGGGTAAATAAATTGTGGTATATTCACACAATGGAATAGTACGCATCGATAAAGAACAGTGACGAATCTCTGAAACATTTCATAACATGGAGGAACCTGGAAGGCATTATGCTGAGCGAAATGAGTCAGAGGCAAAAGGACAAATATTGTATAAGACCACTATTATAAGATCTTGAGAAATAGTAAAAACTGAGAAGAACACATACTTTTGTGGTTAGGAAGGGGGGAGGGAGGGAGGGAGGGAGAGGATTTTTTTATTGATTAATCAGTAATCAGTAGATAAGAACTGCTTTAGGTGAGGGGAAAGACAACACTCAATACATGGAAGGTCAGCTCAATTGGACTGGATCAAAAGCAAAGAAGTTTCTGGGATAAAATGAATGCTTCAAAGGTCAACGGAGCAAGGGCAGGGGTCTGGGGAACATGGTTTGAGGGGACTTCTAAGTCAATTGGCAAAATAATTCTATTATGAAATCATTCTGCATCCCACTTTGAAATGTGGAGTCTGGGGTCTTAAATGCTAACAAGCGGCCATCTAAGATGCAGCAATTGGTCTCAACCCACCTGGAGCAAAGGAAAATGAAGAACACCAAGGTCACACGACAACTAAGAGCCCAAGAGACAGAAAGAGCCGCATGAACCAGAGACCTACATCATCCTGAGACCAGAAGAACTAGTTGGTGCCCGGCCGCAATCGATGACTGCCCTGACAGGGAGCACAACAGAGAACTCCTGAGGGAGCAGGAGATCAGTGGGATGCAGACCCCAAATTCTCATAAAAAGACCATACTTAATGGTCTGACTGAGACTAGAGGAATCCCGGCAGCCAGGATCCCCAGACCTTCTGTTGGCACAGGACGGGAACCATCCCCGAAGACAACTCATCAGACATGAAAGGGACTGGTCAGCAGGTGGGAGAGAGATGCTGATGAAGAGTGAGCTAATTATATCAGGTGGACACTTGAGATTGTGTTGGCAACTCTTGTCTGGGGGGGATGGGAGGATAGAGAGAGAGGGAAGCTGGCAAAATTGTCACGAAAGGAGAGACTGAAAGGGTTGACTCAATAGGGGGAGAGCAAGTGGGAGTACGGAGTAAGATGTATGTAAACTTATATGTGACAGACTGATTGGATTTGTAAACATTCACTTGAAGCTTAATAAAAGTTAAAAAAAAAAAAAAATAGAATCCATCAGGCACCAAAAGAAAACAAATGACAAAAATTAGAGCTGAACTAAATGAATTAGAGAACAGGAAAACAATTGAAAGAATTAACAAAGCCAAAAGCTGGTTCTTTGAAAAAGTTAGCAAAATGGATAAACCATTGGCAAGACTGACTAACGAAATACAGGAAAGGAAACAAATAGCCCAAATAAGAAATGAGATGGGCCACATCACAACAGACCCAACTGAAATTAAAAGAATCATATCAGATTATTACGAAAAATTGTACTCTAACAAATTTGCAAACCTTGAAGAAATGGATGAATTCCTAGAAAAACACTACCTACCTAAACTAACACAATCAGAAGTAGAACAACTAAATAGACCCATAACAAAAAAAGAGATTGAAACGGTAATCAAAAAACTCCCAACAAAAAAAAGCACTGGCCCGGATGGCTTCACTGCAGAGTTCTACCAAACTTTCAGAGAAGAGTTAACACCATTACTACTAAAGGTATTTCAAAGCATAGAAAATGACGGAATACTACCTAACTCATTCTATGAAGCCACCGTATCCCTGATACCAAAACTAGGTAAAGACACCACAAAAAAAGAAAATTACAGACCTATATCCCTCATGAACATGGATGCAAAAATCCTCAACAAAATTCTAGCCACCAGAATTCAACAACATATCAAAAAAATAATCTACCACGACCAAGTGGGATTTATACCAGGTATGCAAGGCTGGTTTAATATTAGAAAAACCATTAATGTAATCCACCATATAAATAAAACAAAAGACAAAAACCACATGATCTTATCAATTGATGCAGAAAAGGCATTTGACAAAGTCCAACACCCATTCATGACAAAAACTCTCAGCAAAATAGGAATTGAAGGAAAATTCCTCAACATAATAACGGGCATCTATACAATTTTTTTTTTATGCAAAGCCAACAGCCAACATCACTCTAAATGGAGAGAGCCTGAAAGCATTTCCCTTGAGATCGGGAACCAGACAAGGATGCCCTTTATCACCGCTCTTATTCAACATTGTGCTAGAAGTCCTAGCCAGAGCAATTAGGCTAGACAAAGAAATAAACGGCATCCGGACTGGCAAGGAGGAAGTAAAATTATCTCTATTTGCAGATGACGTGGTCTTATACACAGAAAACCCTACGGAATCCTCCAGAAAACTACTGAAACTAATAGAAGAGTTCGGCAGAGTCTCAGGTTATAAGATAAACATACAAAAATCACTTGGATTCCTCTACATCAACAAAAAGAACATCGAAGAGGAAATCACCAAGTCAATACCATTCACAGTAGCCCCCAAGAAGATAAAATACTTAGGAATAAATCTTACCAAAGATGTAAAAGACCTATACAAAGAAAACTACAAAGTACTACTGCAAGAAACTAAAAAGGACCTACTTAAGTGGAAAAACATACCTTGCTCATGGATAGGAAGACTGAACATAGTAAAAATGTCTATTCTACCAAAAGCCATCTATACATACAATGCACTTCCGATCCAAATTCCAATGACATCTTTTAATGTGATGGACAAACAAATCACCAACTTCATGTGGAAGGGAAAGAAGCCTCGGATGAGTAAGCATTACTGAAAAAGAAGAAGAAAGTGGGAGGCCTCACTCTACCTGATTTTAGAACATATTATACAGCCACAGTAGTCAAAACAGCCTGGTACTGGTACAACAACAGGCACATAGACCAATGGAACAGAATTGAGAACCCAGATATAAATCCATCCACGTATGAGCAGCTGATATTTGACAAAGGCCCAGTGTCAGTTAATTGGGGAAAAGATAGTCTTTTTAACAAATGGTGCTGGCATAATTGGATATCCATTTGCAAAAAAAATGAAACAGGACCCATACCTCACATCATACACAAAAACTAACTCCAAATGACTCAAAGACCTAAACATAAAGACTAAAACGATAAAGATCATGGAAGAAAAAATAGGGACAACCTTAGGAGCCCTAATTAAGGCATAAACAGAATACAGAATATTACCAAAAATGATGAAGAGAAACCAGATAACTGGGAGCTCCTAAAAATCAAACATCTATGCTCATCTAAAGACTTCACCAAAAGAGTAAAAAGACCACCTACAGATTGGGAAAGAATTTTCAGTTATGACATCTCCAACCAGCGCCTGATCTCTAAAATCTATATGATTCTGTTAAAACTCAACCACAAAAAGAAAAACAACCCAATCAAGAAGTGGGCAAAGGATATGAACACACACGTCACTAAAGAAGATATTCAGGCAGCTAACAGATACCTGAGAAAATGCTCTCGATCGTTAGCCATTAGAGAAAGGCAAATTAAAACTACGATGAGATTCCATCTCACTCCAACAAGGCTGACATTAATCCAAAAAACACAAAATAATAGATGTTGGAGAGGCTATGGAGAGATTGGAACTCTTATACAGTGATGGTGGGAATGTAAAACGGTACAACCACTTTGGAAATCTATCTGGAGTTTTCTTAAAAATTTAGAAATAGAACTACCATACGACACAGAAATCCCACTCCTTGGAATATACCCTAGAGAAATAAGAGCCTTCACACAAACAGATATATGCACACCCATGTTTATTGCAACTCTGTTTACAATAGCAAAAAGCTGGAAGCAACCAAGGTGCCCATCAACAGATGAATGGGTAAATAAATTGTGGTATATTCACACAATGGAATAGTACGCATCGATAAAGAACAGTGACGAATCTCTGAAACATTTCATAACATGGAGGAACCTGGAAGGCATTATGCTGAGCGAAATGAGTCAGAGGCAAAAGGACAAATATTGTATAAGACCACTATTATAAGATCTTGAGGAATAGTATAAACTGAGAAGAACACATACTTTTGTGGTTACGAGGAGGGGAGGGAGGGAGGGTGGGAGAGGGTTATTTACTGATTAGTTAGTAGATAAGAACTATTTTAGGTAAAGGGAAGGACAATACTCAATACACGGAAGGTCAGCTCAAATGGACTGGACCAAAAGCAAAGAAGTTTCCTGGATAAACTGAATGCTTCAAAGGTCAGCTGAGCAAGGGCGGGGGTTTGGGGACTATGGCTTAAGGGAACTTCTAAGTTAATTGGCAAAATAATACTATTATGAAAACATTCTGCATCGCACTTTGAAATGTGGCGTCTGGGGTCTTAAATGCTAACAAGCGGCCATCTAAGATGCATCAATTGGTCTCAACCCACCTGGATCAAAGGAGAATGAAGAACAAGAACACCAACGTCACACGACAACTATGAGCCCAAGAGAGAGAAAGGGCCACATGAACCAGAGTCTTACATCATCCTGAGACCAGAAGAACTAGATGGTGCCCGGCCACAACCGATGACTGCCCTGACAGGGAGCACAACAGAGAACCCCTGAGGGAGCAGGAGATCAGTGGGATGCAGACCCCAAATTCTCATAAAAAGACCAGACTTAATGGTCTGACTGAGACTAGAGGAATCCCGGCGGTCATGGTCCCCAAAGCTTCTGTTGGCCCAGGACAGGAACCATCCCTGAAGACAACTCATCAGACATGAAAGGGACTGGACAGAGGGTGGGAGAGAGATGCTGATAAAGAGTGAGCTAATTATATCAGGTGGACACTTGAGAGTGTGTTGACATCTCCTGTCTGGAGGGGAGACAGGAGGGTAGAGAGGGTTAGAAACTGGCAAAATTGTCACGAAAGGATAGACTGGAAGGGCTGACCCATTAGGGGGAGAGTAAGTGGGAGTATGGAGTAAGGTGTATATAGGCTTATATGTGACAGACTGACTTGATTTGTAAACGTTCACTTAAAGCTCAATAAAAATTATTAATTTAAAAAAAGTCATTACGGTTGTTTGGATATAGGGGAGTTGATTCATTAAAAAATATTGAACACTTACTATGTGCTAGACACAAAGCTGGGCACTAGGGATGCAAAAGAGAAGAGTAAATAAAGTCAAGTGGAAGAAAAACTATAAACAAGTAAGCAAACTAAATGATTACCAACTGTGATAAATTATAGCAAGGAAATTAAAAAAAAAAAATTTGTTTTCAAGTTGATTCTGACTCAACAGCAACCCCATGTGTTACAGAGCACAACTGCTACGTAGGGTTTTCTTGGCTGTGATCTTTACCGAAGCAGACTGCCAGGGCTTTCTTCTGTGACACCAGTGGGTGTGTTCGAACCACCAACCTCTAGGTTGGTAAAAAAAAAAAAAAAAAGGTTGGTAGTCCGGTGCAAACCGTTTGCAGCGCCCATGGACCTGGAAGGAAATAGAGGAAGTGCTATTGACAGCAACAGGTTATTTAAAAAAAAAAAAAAAGGAGAGGGGACCTACATAGATGATCAAGGAAGGCTTCTCTGAATAACACCTAAGCAGAGTCCAGAAAGATAAAAAGGAGCCAAATTCAAAGTAGCCCCACAGAACAGAAGAAGCAAGTAAGTGCCGATGTCCTGAGGCAAGGTAGACAGAGCTGATGGGTGGGATCTGAAAGCAAGCCAGCGTGTCGCAGCAGAGTCTAGCTGGGGTAGCAGGGCCAGCAGGGGCTTCAGAGGCCAAGGGAATGAGTCTGGATTTTTCCTAGGGGAATTGAGAAGACAGCCATGAAAGGATTTGAAGTAAAACAGTGACAAGATCTGAATTGTGTTTTTAAAAGATCACTCTGTTTGGTGAGAATAGACTGCAGTGGAGAAAGAAGACAAGCTGAAGACAGTTAAGAGGAGGGGGGGGCTGCTGCCACCCAAGAGAGCAGACTGGGGCTGAGGCTTGGGCGGTGGCAAAATGGACCTGCAGAAGAATAGAAAGATGTGAGCTGTGTTTTGGACAAAAAACCAATAAGATTTGCTGAAAGTTTTGAGATGATGAGGTCGATGATAAAGGTGGCGAAGGTGGGAGAGTGAAGGATGACATCCAAGATTGCATTTGAGAGCCCAGATGAAGACTGGTATCACAAACCCACCAAAAGCATATTTGTATTCAGTACCCCACCCCGCCCCTGGTGGCTCAGGGCCGTGATGAGGCAATGTATTCAGGCTTTGCATGAATGTACAGGACTGTCCCCACCACCCGTATGCCAGCTTGTCATACTGTGGTGGCTTTCATGTTGCTGCAATACTGGAAGCTATGCCACCAGCGTTTGGAATACCAGCAGAGTCACCCACAGTGGACAGGTTTCAGCCAAGGCTTCAAACCGGTTTGAACTGGTTCATTCATGGCCAAAAAAGTGAAGAAGAAATGAATTTAAAAATTGGGTGAATGGGAACAATAATTGGAATGGGAAAAATTACAGGTTGAAGCCCTGGAATGGGAGACTAGGAAGAGGCATAGTGAGCCCTTTCAGGAGCCTGAAGTGTGAGATTGGATTACTGGCTGGACTGTGGAGAGCAACACACATTCAAAGCAGCATAGCCAGCCGCTATCTTTGAGCAGGACACTGCTGTTTCTGCCTCTGCTGAAAACCCAACAGGCAAGAGATTTGGCTGTTATGCAATGCATATCCCGCCCTTGCTTTCTAAGAAGAAGATTAAGTTTCTAGCAGGGCTTTGACCATAAACTTTTTCCCATCCCCGCTCACCCAAATTTTAAAAACTCGGGTTTGTTCCTATTTTGCTTCCTTGGCCATGACTGAACTGGGAAAAACTGGTCTGAAGCCCTGGTTTCAGCAGTGCTTCCAAACTAAGACAGACTAGGAAGAAAGGCCTAGCAATCTACTTCTGAAAATTAGCTGATGAAAACCCTAGGGATCACAACAGAATATTGTCCAATATAGTGCTGGACAATGAGCTTCCTAGGTTAGCAGGCACTCAAAATGCAGTGACCGCAACAATGGACTCGAGCCTGCCAACGATTGTGACAGTGGCGCAGGACTAGGCAACATTTTGTTCTGTTGTACATGGGGTCACTATGAGTCCACGCCAACTTGACGGCAAGTAACAGCAATAATAACGATAGGACTGTTACTGAACATTTTGATCAAAGATTTCATAGAAGGATCCTGATCAAAAGAGGGAAAATGCAGAACAGAATTTCAAATTTTCACAGACTTTGGACTTTCTGGAGCAATGGAGGCTGGATGAACCCCTAAAACTATTGCCCTGAGATCATTTTTGAACCTTGAACCAAAAATATCTCCTGAGGTCTTCTTAAAATCGAACAATAGTTTAGCTTAACTAGTAAAAACCGTTGCCTTGAGCATTATGCTCTTTTAAGGGATCAAATTGACAATAGCAACTTGAAAGACTGAATAGAAACCTTAGGGGGCAGCAAGTTTATGTTAATGGGGGAGGAACAACTCAGAAAAGGAGGATGAGAATGCCTACACAACTTGAAGAATGTAATCAAGACACTAAATTGTACATGTAGAAATTGTTTAATTGGCGTATGTTTTCCTGCAAATATTCTCAACAACAACAAAATAAATAAACTTTAAAGAAAAAAATAACAATAAGGGTGTTCAATGTGATGTGAGAACATCCCAAAGGCCCCAGCGTGGCCCACCACTGAGCTAGAAATTCCACCATCAGGGATCCAGCCCTCTGATTGCAAGATAAAACCAAAAAAAACAAATCCAGTGCCGTCGAGTTGATAGCACTCATAGCGACCCTATAAGACAGAGTAGAAATGCCCCATAGAGTTTCCAAGGAGTACCTGGTGGATTCGAACTGCTGACCACTTAACCACTATGCCACCAGGGTTTCCGTTGCAAGATCCCTTAAAATCTAGAAGTCGTTCATCACCAGCAGGCTTTCCCTTCGCTTGGATTATCCTGTACTCAGAAAAGTATCAAGCCTTCTCCTACCTGATGTTACTCCTCTTGGAGTCCCCAGGTTGGGCCTCAGAGGTGGATTTAAGGGGCTCCCTCTCTGCTGTGAGCTCGTTTGCTTTGTTGGTTCTAAAAATGGATACGAAGGTAAGAATGACGGGCTCAGGGTCAGACAGATCTCCAGTTTCACAGGATAGTGCTCACTGTATAATCTTCAATGAGTATTTTAATCTCTTAGAGTGCCTCCTACTCCTCTTGGGTCAAATAAGAATAATTAAATACCCATCTCATAAGGTTACTGGAGGCTTCCACAAGGTATGGCAGGTAAGGGCCTGATGCACAGTGGCTGGCAACAGTTAGTTCAGTAAACAGGGCTCATATGATTCTTGTTGAGACAGAGCCAGGCAGATGGCTCACATGTAAGGCAGACAGCTGCTGCAATCTCCCACAGGTAAACAGCTGGTGTTTGTCTACCACCGTACCCTTCTAGTTTCTCTATTTCCAAAATCCTGAGGACCAGAGCCATCCTGGCAATAACTGGTGCCGCATAAATGAGGAGGCACAGCCAACTGCGAAACCCTCGTGGGGCCTAGCCATACAGTGAAGGCAGTGCCTGGCATCAGGGGTGAAGCCAACTAAGAATGGAGACTGGGAGCCTGTCAAGAGCAAGAGAAGTTTCAGGAAATGGCATGGAACATCCTGGGAGTGCACCAAGGAGGTTCGTGGGCAGGCCTGGGCAGCGCCAATATAATATGCTGCTGCTAAGCCACTACCCCTCCCGGGGACTGGGCTTCCCATGGTTTTCCACCCAGATGGCTGCTGAGAACAGGGCCCTAGGAGTGGCCTTTTTTTAATTGTGGTAAACAATGTAACATAAAATTTGCCATGTTAACCATTAAAACACATACACATTTATTATCTCAATTGTTAGTCCTCTGCTTCATAGTTTCTCACTAGGCTGCAATCAAGGTCTCAGTCCAGGATCTAGGGTCTCATCGGAAGGCTCTATTGTGGAATGATCCACTTGCAAGCTAACCTGGGCATCAAATGTCTTGACAACATTCAGGTCCTCACAGGGTCTTGAACTGAGGGCCTCAGTTCCTGGCTGGCTGCAGGCTAGGGGCCACCCTCGGTTCCTTGACATGTGGGTCTCTCCAATATGGCAGCTGATAACATAGCTGCTTACTTCGTCAACACACGAGACAGTCCAGAGGCAGTAGAGTTTACCAGCCAGAAGGAGGTGACAGTCTTTTGTAAACTAATCTTGGACGTGAAACGCTTCACTTTTTATTTATTTATCGAGATAAATTACATATATCCAAAAATTGCCATTTTAATCATTTTTAAAAGTGTAATTCACTGACATTAATTACATTCTCCATGTTCTGCAACCATCACCAGTATCCATTTCCAAAAGTTTTTCGTTACTCCAAACAGAAACTCAGTGCCCCTTAAGCAACAGCTACCTCTTTCCCCTTCGTACTTGCCTCTGGTAAGCAGTAGTAAACTGTGGTCTCTATGCATTTGCTTATTCTAGGATTTCATGAAAGTGGAATCATACAATATATGTCCTTTTGTGTCTGACTTATTTCATTTAGCATGTTTTTCAAGGTTCATCCCTGTCGTAACATGTATCAGAACTTCATCTCTCTTTTTGGCTATATAATATTCTATTGTATGTATATTATTTAGCCATAAAAAGAGATGAAGTTCTGATACATGCTACAACATGGATGAAACTTGAATACATTGTGCTGAGTGAAATAAGTCAGACGCAAAGTATATGAAGTCCCCAGGTGGTGCAAATCATTAACACGCTCAGCTGCTAACCAAAAGGTTGGCAGTTCAAATCTACCCAGAGACACCTCGGAAGAAAGGCCTGGTAGTTTACTCCTGAAAAATCAACAATTGAAAACCCTATGGAGTACAGTTATACTCTGACACGCATGGGGTTGCCATGAGTCAGATTTGACTCAATGGCAACTGGTTTACTGGTATGTATATACCATATTTTATTTGTTCCTTCATTCACTGATGGACATTTTGGTTGTTTGGGAGTGGTCATTTCTGAGATGCAAAGTGGGTTAGTAGAAAGAGCCCACAAAGATGGGTTCAAGCCCTGCTCCCACTTGCAGGCTGGGTGACCTTGAGCAAGTCCTTTTCCCTTTCTGAGCTCAGTGGCTTCAGCTGTGAAATAGAGAGCCACCCACTGGCCAGATGTCACTGCTCATCGAGATAAGATCTGGGGGGGTGAAGTGCATGTAAGCATAGGCACTATTAGGGGCTGCAATGTCCAAAGGGTAAGGACAGAGGAAAGATCCAGATATGACTAACATACTGATGGCAATTTCCTGCCTGCCTTTGGAATTAATTTAAAAAAATAACTGAAAGTGTATGGTGGAAGCAAAGCTTTTGGGTCTGTGAGAATTCAGCTGTGGACCAGAGGAGGCCTAGGGCTGACTGAGTCATTTTTGTGGGTGATCATATTTCCTGTCTGCAGAACAAGAATAGGGCTCTAGGCAAGGGGTACATGGAGTGTGATTAAATGTTTGCCCCCAAGCAGCCTTCTAAAGGAAAGCTTCCCAAACAACATTACTGGGTAATTTCCATTGCTACTATCTGGAAGAACCGAGATGACAGGTGGTAAATTTCTGATCCAATGATAGTCTCTTTCTCAATCCTAAAATCTTTACACATGAAATAATATGCCATCTGGGATTGGCTTCAAAACAATACATACCCACCCATTGCCATCCAGTTGATTCTGACTCATAGCAACACTCTAAGTAGAACTGCCCCATAGGGTTTCCAAGGCTGTAATCTTTAAAGACAAAATAAATGTCAGAATAGACTCTGAAAATTGCTCTTGAACATACAGTAGCTAAAGTGAACAGAAGAAATGATGAAGCAAAAGAGCTGAACAGAAGATTTCAAAGGGCAGCTGGAGAAACCAAAGTGTTACACCCACTCCTCACTTATCAGCTATCTCATTAGCTGACGTTTCACATTTACAACAATAGTAAAGAATCTGCTACCTGCCTACTTTGCACATTAATGATGTACATCTGGCAGTAACGAACACAGAGGTGCAAGGCCAGAGTAATGCTGGAGGTGATGGTTAAGGTTATGTGTCAACTTGGCTGGGCCATGATTATCAGTGGTCTGGCAGTTATGTAATGATGTAGTCATCCTCCACTTTGTAATCTAAGGTGGCCATCCTCTATTTTGGCATAATGCCAATTTTGGCATAACAACCTGGCCTTTGAAATCCAACCATGTCAATAAGTAAGGAGTGATGTATAATGAAATGTGCCAAGACCTGGAGTTAGAAAACTAAAAGGGAAGAGCACGTTCAGCATTTCTCAAGATGAAAGAACTGAAGAAAAAATTCAAACCTTGAGTTGTAATATTGAAGGATTCTATGGGCAAAATATTGAACAACACAGAAAGCATCAAAAGAAGATGGAAAAGAATACATGGAGTCACTGTACCAAGGATAAATTATCAGTGTTCGACCATATCAGAAGGTAGCATATGATCAAAAACCAATGGTATTGAAGGAAGAAGTCCAAGCTGCACTGAAGGCATTGGCAAAAAAACAAGGTTCCAGAAAGTGACAGAATACCAACTGAAATGTTTCAACAAACAGATGCAATGCTGGAAGCACTCACTTGTCTATGCCAAGAAATTTGGAAGACAACTACCTGGCCAACTAACTGGAAGAGATCCATATTTGTGCCTATCCTAGTCATGTAGTGCTGCTATAACAGAAATACCACAAGTGAATGGCTTTAACAAAGAGAAGTTTATTCTCTCACAGTCCAGTAGGCTAGAAGTCTGAATTCAGGGCTCTGGCTCCAGGGAAAGGCTTTCTCTGTCTGTTGGCTCTGGAGGAAGGTCCTTGTCATCAGTCTTCCCTTGGTCTGGGAGCATCTCAGCACAGAAACCTCAGATCCAAAGGACACGCTCTGCTTCCAGCACTGCTTTCTTGGTGGTATGAGGTTCCCATGTCTCTGTGCTCCCTTCTTTCTTTTATATCTCAAAAGAGATTGGCTTAGGACACTATCTAATCTTGTAGATCTCAGCAGTATAACCGTCACTAATCCACCTCATTACACTGTAGTGAAAGGATTTACAACACATAGGGAAATTACATCAGATGACAAAATGGTAGACAATCACACAACGCTGGGAATCGTGACCTAGCCAAGTTAACAGATGTTTTGGGGGGACACAATTCAATCCATGACGGTGCCCATACCAGAGAAAATTGATTGAACAGAGTGCAGAAATTATCAAACAATATCACATGCAAGTAAAATTTTGCTGAAGATAATTCAAAAACAGTTGCAGCAGTACATCAACAGGGAACTGCCAGAAATTCAAGCCAGATTCAAAAGAGAACATGAAATGAGGGATACTGTTGTTGAAGGCAGATGGAACTTGGCTAAAGGCCAGGAATACCAGAAAGAGGTTTACCTGGGTTTTATTGACTATGCAAAGGCATTCGACTGTGTGGATCGTAACAAATTATGGATAACATTGCAAAGAATGGGAATTCCAGAGCACTTAATTGTGCTCATTAGGAAACTGTACGTAGACCAACAGGCAGTCATTTGAACAGAACAGAGGGATGCTGTGTGGTTTAAAGTCAGGGAAGGTCTGCTTCAGGATTGTATCCTTTCACCATCCTTATACATACTTATCAAATATACCATGGACTGCCAGAAGAATGAAAAAATCTGTCTTGGAAGAAGTACAAACAGGGTGTTCATTAGAAGTGAGGATGGCGAGACTTCATCTCATTTACTTTAGACATGTGATCGGGAGGGATCAGTCCCTCGAGAAAGACATCATTCTGGGTAATGTAGAGGGTCAGCGAAAAAGAGGAAGGCCCTCAATGAGATGGATTGACACAGTTGCTGCAACAATGGGCTCAAAATATCTAATATTGTGAGGACGGCACAGGACCAGGCAATGTTTCATTCTGTTATATATGGAGTTGCTATGAATTGGAACCAACTCGAGGGCATCTAACAATGTGCTAGGTAGTAAGAACATACAAGCGAATAAGAAGTTAGAGTATAAACTCCATGAAGGCAGAGAAATTTTCTGTCTTTTCTCTGTTATATTCCCAGTGCCTGACACATAATAGGTATTTAATAAATATTTATGTACTGAAATGGAGGGAAGGAGGGTTAAAAGAAAGGAGGGAAAAAAAGTCTCTGCCCCCAAGGAGCCCACAGTTGCCCACAGCCTAGCACTGACACACATGTGAGCAGATGGCTTTTCCAAGAATGGACAATTCAGGGAACTCTGGGAAAAAGAAGCCCTAAGCTTGTAGGAGCTTTGCATAAACTATCTTCCATCCTTAGGTTATCATCCCCCTTTTTCACAGAGAAGTCAACCGCAAAGTTACCACCATGGAACCCATCTTCAAATTCAAGCCTTATCCAGCTGCAGAGAGCCCTCCTCTTTCAGGACACTGCTTGAGTGGATTAAATGAGAACCAGATTATATGGGCTGAGTTGGGGTGGGAGAACTAGTAATGAATATACCTCAAAGCTAGATCTTAGAGAGGTAGGAGCTCTCGAAAAATGATACATTTTGTCAACCTCTGGGGAAATTGGCTTCACACAACTCAAAGGCGACACCCAATGTTGCTATAAGGAACTACACAGAAATCCCAAACTGGTTCCAGAAGAGGGCGCAACCTTTCACTATTTTCCAGTTAGTTCCATGAGGTTCTCTGAGAAAAAAAAACCCAAGGCACGCTAAAGGAGAACGTGCTAAAATAAGGGAGGAGAACATGCCCAAAGCAAGATGAGCTTCATTCTCAGGATAGCTGTATCTTTTCCTGTTGACGATTTAATGATCTGGGTTCTTCTCTGATTCCTTTCTGATGGCACTTGCTTAATTACAGTTGCATTTGAACAGCAGAAACACTAAGTGGAGACTCAGATTCAGGCTACAAACTTGACTGAAACTAAACATCTGAGGAGGGCTGTGAGTCACACAGATCTAGTTCGACTCTCTGCTCTGCCCTCTTACCAGCTTTGTAGCCCTGAACCCATTGCTTCAATTCCCTAAACCTCAATTTCCTCATTTGTAAAACAGAGATGATCATACCTACCTTGCAAGGTTGCCGTGCAGATGAAATGAGATCACCTATTTGCACATAATAAAAATAGGAAGAACTCAGGAAGCCCTGGTGCTGTGACTGTTGCGGCCAACGTTTACTGAGCTCTTACTAAAACCTTGACAGGCACTGTCTTCCAGGCTTGAAGTTTCCTTCTGTGTAAAAAACAAGCAGACAAACCAGTCGCCACCGACTCATCGATATAGGTAGCTCAAATTCCCCATGGCATAGGCTGGTATTTGTAGACCAGTCTACACCACACATACAGAAAATAAAGCTTCATATACTTATCTATAGTTTAATCATCACAACACCCTATGAAGTAGGTAATGTTCTATCCCCATTGTGTAGATAGGAAAAACTGAGGTCTCTTGGGACAGAGTAGCCAAGGTCATGTACTAGTAAGTGGCCAAGCTAGGATTCATCTGACTTCAGAGCCCCCACTGTGAATCACTAATCTACAGTGGATTTTGTGAAGGAGACCATCTAAGTTGAAATGTATCCAATTTAAAAATGGCCAAAGGATTTGAATAGACATTTCTCTAAAGAAGTTCTACAAATGGCCAATAAGCACGTGAAAAGATGCTCAACATCATTAGCCCTCAGAGAAATGCAAATCAAAACCACAGTGAGATACCACTTCATACCCATTAGAATGTCTGTAATCAAAAAGACAGATAATAAAATGTGCTGGGGAGGATGTGGGGACCTTGGAACCCTTGTACGCTGTTGGTGAAAATGTGAAATGGTGCAGTCCCTTTGAAAAATAGTCTGGCAGGCTCTCAAAAAGTTAAACATAGAGTTAGCACAGACCCAACAATTCCGCTCCTAAGAGAACTAAAAACATACGTCCACACAAAAGCTTGTACAAGAATGTTTATAGCATCATTATAATGACCAAAAAAAAAGGAAACAACCCAAATGTCCATTAACTGATGAATGAATAAACAAAATGTGGTACATCCATACAAGGAGTATTTTCAGCCATAAAGGGGAATGAAGTGCTGATACACACTACGTGGATGAAGCTTGAAAACATTATGCTAAGGGAAAGAAGTCCATCACAAAAGACCACGTATTGCATGACTCCACTTATATAAAATGTCCAGAATAAGCAAACTCACAGAAACAGAAAATAGATTAGTGGTTGCCTAGGGCTGGGCAAAAAAGCCCTGGTGGTGCATTGGTTAAACACTCAGCCGCTAGCCCAAAAGTTGGCTGCTGGAACCCACTCAGTGGTTCCTTGGGAGAAAGGCCCAGCCATCTGCTCCCATAAAGATCACAGCCTAGAAAACTATGAGGAAGTTCTACTCTGTCACATGGGGTCACTATGAGTCAAAATCAACTCAAGGGCACCTAACAACAACAACAGAGCTGGGAGGAGGAATAGGGTGGGGGGACATGGGGAATGACCGCTAATAGGTACCGGGTTTCTTTGTGCAGTGATGAAAATGTCCTAAAATTAATTGTGGTGATGGTTGTGCAACTCTGTGAATATGGTAAAAACCATTGAATTGTGCACTTTAAGTGGGTAAATTGTATGGTATGTGAATTTTATCTCAAGAGAGCTGTTTTTAACAAAAAGATTAAATGTATAAATAAATTTTAAGACCTTTGTACTTGCCACATAGTTGGCACACACTAAGTAATGAATTCTTACGGAGACACATGTGCTGTTTTTGGTCTGGGAAAGTAGAGTCACATGGACCAATGCCATTGCTATAGGTAATGGAACAAACACCAGTTGAGAGGCTGTGGACTCACCACCAAATGACGAAAAGTCACCGCAGCCCTGGCCAGCCCCAGAATCAATGGCCCCAAGGTCTGAGGGGCTGGGCAAAGTCAACTTGGACCTGGTAGAGGTAGGACCTCAATTTATTTGCTCATAGACTTTCGTCATTGCTGTTGTTGTTGTTGTTAGGTGCCGTCGAGTCGATTCCAACTCATAGTGACCCTATGTACAACAGAACAAAACACTACCTGGTCCTGCACCATCCTCACAATCCTTGCTATGCTTGAGCCCATTGTTGCAGCCACAGTGTCAATCCATCTCAGTGAAGGTCTTGCTCTTCTTTGCTAACCCCCTACCCTATCAAGCATGATATCCTTCTCCAGGGACTGATCCTTCCTGATAACACGTCCAAAGTATGTGAGACATAGTCTTGCCATCCTTGCCTCTAAGGAGCATTCTAGCTGTACTTCTACCAAGACAGATTTGTTCTTTCTTTTGACAGTCCATGGTATATTCAATATTCTTCACCAACACCACAATTCAAAGGCATCCATTCTTCTTCAGCCTTCTTTATTCTTATTGCTCTTAGCAGTGGTGTTTTACTATGTTGATGGAAGATCTGCAAGGTTCCTGCTTTTGCTGAACAACTCAAATGGTAAATAATTTAGGTAGCTGATTTCTTGTACTTTGGACAGTCCTGACCTGTTTCTGGAAAACCTGGTGGCGTAGACATTAAGTGCTACAGTCTACCAGGCGCTCTTTGGAGATTATGGGGCTGTCGCTATGAGTCAGAATCAACTCGATGGCAATGGGTTTTTGACCTGTTTCTAATTGATACACTGTCTCCAAGCTCTGAGAAGTTGGAGGAGGATACCATGCCTCTCTCTTACTCCCCACTTCCTCTTTGCCATCCACATACCTGCCGGACCCTAGGCCAAGTATGAAACAAGAATATTCTCTCCAAACATTATGCTGAGTGAAGCAAGTCAGTCACAAAAGGAAAAATATTCTACGATCCCACTTACATGAATTATCTAGAACAGGCAAATGTATTGAGACCAGAAAGTCCTTGGCTGGCGCAAGTTGCGCTCGGTTACTCATCAAAAGGTTGGTCATTCAAATATACCTAACAGAGCCATGGAAGAAAGGCCTAGTAATCTGCTTCCGCAAAGATTACAGCCAGGACAACCCTATGGAGCAGTTCTACTTTGCATCACATAGGGTCACCATGAGCTGGAATCAACTAACAGCAGCAAGTTTGGTTTTTTTTTAAATAGAGACTAGAATTTATCAATGATTACCAGGGAGGAGAGAGGAGGAAAGGAAGAGTCACTGTCTAGGAAGCACTGAGTATATGTTAATGGTGATGGAAAATTTGGCAGCAGATAACTGGTGACGGATGCATAATATGATTAAGGTAATCAGGTCACTAAATGGTACATGTAAAAAATGCTGGATTGGCAAATATTATGTTATATATATTTTTACCACAATTTTTTAAAAACACCAAAAAAATAAAATGCTGTTAAAAATGAAAAGAAAAAAAAAAAAACTCCCCTGCAGAGTCCAAGTGGAATATACCAAAGCATCAATAAAAGCAGAAAGCAACTCCCTCTGGTGATCTAGTGGGGAGATTCCACTGGGTCTTTCCCAAAGCCTCCGACTTCCTATCTGAGCACAAGGCAGGGCTACTGGTCACACACCTCAAGGGGATGACTTCCTCTCGTAATTCCTGTGAATGCTGCCACCCAGAGTTGGGCAAAGCTCAGTCTATAAGGCTGTAAGCTGCAGCTCTGAGGAAAGGAGATACCAGGGAAGAAGAAAGACTCCTCCCGTTCATCATCTCAGTACCTCATCTCTACCTGCCACGGCAGCACTGACCACGTTCTGCCTGGGTTTTTGGTGACTGTGTAAATATTTTGCCTCCCAAAGGGATTTTGAAGGTGGGAGATACAACTTCTTCTTCTGGGTATCTCGCACATAAATGTTTATAAGTCCAAACTCTGGGCACATGATGTGGTTAAGCTGAATAATGACCCCCAAAGATGTCCACATCCTAAATCTCCAGAAACCATGAATATGTTATGTTATAAGGCAAAAGGGACTTTGCAGATAAGGTTGAGTTAAGAATCCTGAGGTGGGGAGATGATGTTGGATTACCCTCGTGGGCCCAATATCATCACAAGTGTCCTTAGAAGAGGGAGGCGGGAGAATCAGAGTCAGAGTAAGACTCATGATGAAGGAAGCAGAGGTCAGAGAGACTCAGGGCCACAAGCCAAAAAACGCAGCAGCCTTTAGAAGCTGGAAAAGGAAAGAAAACAGATTCTCCCCTAGAGCTTCTTGTTGGAATGCAGCCTGCTGACCCATTTCAGACTTCTGACCTCTAGAACTGTAAGCGGGTAAGTTTGGATTGTTTTAAGCCACTATCCAAACCAAACTTGTCGCTGTTGATTCCAACTCATAGCGATCCTATGAGGACAAAGTAGAACTGCCCCATAGGGTTTCCAAGGCTGTTTACCTGTGTTTTATTGACTATGCAAAGGCATTTGACTATGTGGATCATAACAAATTATAGATAACATTACGAAGAGTGGGAATTCCAGAAAACTTCATTGTGCTCCTGAGGAACTTGTACATAGATCCAGAGGCAATTGTTGGGACAGAATAAGGGGATACTGCGTGGTTTAAAGTCAGGAAAGATATGCGTCAGGGTTGTATCCTTTCACCATACCTTTCAATCTGTATGCTGAAGAAATAATCCAAGAAACTAGACTATATGAAGACGAATGGGGCATCAGGATTGCAGGAAAACTCATTAACAACCTGCATTATGCAGATTACACAACCATGCTAGATGAAAGTGAAGAGGACCTGAAGCACTTACTGATGAAGATCAAAGACCACAGCCTTCATTATGGTTTTCACTTCAACGTAAAGAAAACAAAAATCCTCACAATAATCAACATCATGATAAATGGAGAAAAGATTGAAGTTGTCAAGGATCTCATTTTACTTGGATCCACAATCAACACCTATGGAAGCAGCAGTCAAGAAATTAAAAGGTACATTGCATTGGACAAATCTGCTGCAAAGGACCTCCTTAAAGTATTGAAAAACAAAGATGTCACCTTGAATACTAAGATGCATCTGACCCAAGCTATGGTATTTTCAACCACATCGTATGCATGTAGAAAGCTAGACAATGAATAAGGAAGACCAAAGAGGAACTGATGCCTTTGAATTGTGGTGTTGGCGAAGAATATTGAATATACCATGGACTGCCAAAAGAATGAGCAAATCTGTATTGGAAGAAGTACAACTAGAGTGCTTCTTAGACACAAGGATGGTGAAACTGCATCTTACATACTTTGAAGATGTTGTCAGGGGGGATCAGTCCCTGCAGAAGGACATCATGCTTGGTAAAGTACAGGGTGAGTGGAAAAAGGGAAGACCCTCAACGAGATGGATTGACACAGTTGCTGCAACAATGGGATCAAGCATAGCAACAATTGTGAGCACGGCACAGGACCAGGCAGTGTTTCATTCTGAGGTACACAGGGTCATTATGAGTCAGAACCAACTCAACGGCACCTAACAACAATCTTTTTAAAAGCAGACTGCCAGATCTTTCTCCTGATGGGCTAAACCTACCAGTCTTTTGGTTAGCAGCCCAGCGCTTAACCACTGCACAACCAAGGCTCCTTTTTTTTTTTTATTGTGCTTTAAGTGAAAGTTTACAAATCAAGTCAGTCTCTCACACAAAAACTTACATACACCTTGCTACATACTCCCAGTTACTCTCCCCCTAATGAGACAGCCTGTTCCCTCCCTCCACTCTTTCTTTTTGTGTCCATTCCGCCAGCTTCTAACCCCCTCTACCCTCTCATCTCCCCTCCAGACAGGAGATGCCAACCTAGTCTCAAGTGTCCACCTGATCCAAGAAGCTCACTCCTCACCAGCATCCCTCTCCAACCCATTGTCCAGTCCAATCCCTGTCTGAAGAATGGTTCCTGTCCTGGGCCAACAGAAGATCTGGGGGCCATGATCACTGGGGTCCTTCTAGTCTCAGACCCTTAAATCTGGTCTTTTTAAGAGAATTTGGGATCTGCATCCCACTGCTCTCCTGGTCCCTCAGGGGTTCTCTGTTGTATTCCCTGTCAGGGCAGTCATCGGTTGTAGCCAGGCACCGTCTAGTCCTTCTGGTCTCAGGCTGGTGTGGTCTCTGGTTTATGTGGCCCTTTCTGTCTCTTGGGCTCATAATTACCTTGTGTCCTTGGTGTTCTTCATTCTCCTTTGCTCCAGGTGGGTTGAGACCAATTGATGCATCTTAGATGGCTGCTTCCTAGCATTTAAGACACCAGACACCACTCTCCAAAGTGGGATGCAGAATGTTTTCTTAACAGATTTTATTATGCCAATTGACTTAGATGTCCTCCAGGGCTCCTTTTTAAGCCACTAATTTTGTGACAATTTGTTACAGCAGCCATAGACAACTAATATACATGATATCACTGTCACCCTCAGGGTGAACATTAACTGAGTTAACTGATGTAATCTTTATTAAAATGAATAAATGGAAGGTATTATTATTACCCTTGATTCTACAGACAGGAGTCCCTAGGTGGGGCAAATGGTTAAGTGCTGCACTACTGGCCAAAATGTTGGTAGTTCAAACCTACCCAGAGGCACCTCAGAAGACACACCTGACGATCTGCTTCTGAAAGGTCACAGCCTTGAAAACCCTATGGAGGACAGTTCTACTCTGCATACATGGGGTCACCATAAGTCAGACTTGACTCGATGACAACTAATAACAACATTTTATAGATGAAGAAACTGAGGCTCAGAGAGGTTACATAACTGAAGTTTCATTTGGTTGCAAGCAATAGAAGCTGACTCTGGCTAATGCAAGACAGAAAGTGGGATGAACCTGAGCAGGATAAGTCGTCAAGAAAGTGTTATCTGATCCTGGTTTGATGAGTAGCATCTGGGGTCTTAAAGGCTCAAAAGTGGCCATCTAAGATACAACTATTGGTCTCTACTCATCTGGATCAAAAGAGAATGCAGGAAACCAAAGACTCAAAGAAGAAACTAGTCCATAGGACTAATAGCCCAATGAAACACAGCTTCTCCTAGCCTGAAACCAGAAGAATTTTATTTTTTAGTCGCCTACCGTACAGTATGTTTCCCCACTGTGTGCCACGTGGTGCTGAAGACAATAACTTCCTCTCTGAAAAACAAAAGCCCAGACACAAGAGCCACAGGCACAATGAGTCTGCTGCTCTGTGTGGATGCCCCGGAAGGCATCACTCTCATTCAGTTGCCAAGACACACAGATCGGCAGAAACCAGGCGTAGACTTTGGGGGAGGGGAAGACTGACAGGCCTTGGTTGCCACCAGTGTCCTGTCTCCTGAGAGAATCCTGGTTCCGGGAGGAACCTCAATATTATTTATAGCTCTCCTTTCCCAGCTGGAGGGGTAGTTTTGTTTGTGTATTCATCTGGCAGATGATTCAGCCAAGAACTGAAAAGCTGCCTGAACCCTAGTGAGCCGTCGGGAAGAACTGAAACTGATGACCCAGACTGTTCTAGAAGCCAGCCAAGGCCATGCATCTGCACAATGCGAAGAGACTGTAGGTCCCACCCTTGGAGATGCCCACTCCTTGGGGTTCCGTGATTTTCAGAGGAAGTCCGTGCAGCCTCCTCACTCTCACTGCAGGACCTCTTCTGTTTCTGGCTTTCAGTCTACGCCAATCCTTTGCTGAAAGCTGAGTCCAAATTGCAGCTCTGCTAGTTACTAGTTGCGTGACCTCCAGTGAGTTAATATCTTTCTCACCTTCAGTCTCTTCATTTGTAAAATGGAATCAGTAAAAGTACCAACCTCTTAGGGTTGCTAGGAGGACTGAATAAGGTTTTACATGCAAAAGGCTTAGCATAGTACCTCACTTACAGTGCACTCATTACATGTTAGCAGTTGTGGTGGTGGCTGTTATTATTATTATTACTATTAAAACTATCATTATTATCCCATCTAAGGATAAAGCAGAAGAGCTGCTGGTGGTAGTGGCTTTCATGGAATCATGTAATGTCTTTTTTTTTTTTTTATATTGTGCTTTAAGTGAAAGTTTACGATTCGAGTCAGTTTCTCATACAAGAACTTATTCGCACATTGTTATGTGACCTGAGTTGCTCTCCCTACAATGAGACAGCACACTCCTCTCCACCCTGTATTTCCCGTGTCCATTCAGCCAGCTCCTGTCCCCCTCTGCCTTCTTGTCTCGCCTCCAGACAGGAGCTGCCCACATAGTCTCATGTGTCTACTTGAGCTAAGAAACACACTCCTCACCAGTATCAATTTATGTCTTACAGTCCAGTCTAATCTTTGTCTGAAGAGTTGGCTTCGGGAATGGTTTCGGTTTTGGGCTAACAGAGAGCCTGGAGGCCATGACCTCTGGGGTCCCTCCAGTCTCAGTCAGATCATTAAATCTGGTCTTTTTACTAGAATTTGAGGTCTGCTTCCCACTTTTTTCCTGCTCCATCAGGGATTCTCTGTTGTGTTCCCTGTCAGGGTGGTCATTGGTGGTAGCCGGGCACCATCTAGTTCTTCTGCTCTCAGGCTGATGGAGTCTCTCGTTTATGTGGCCGTTTCTGTCTCTTAGGGAATCATGTAATCTCTTTAAGTCCTTGATAAACACTTTAATGGTTATCTAGTCCAACCTCCCAGCCTATGTCTGATCCCTACCATGTTGTCCATAAACTCCATTCTCTTCTATCAGGTGGTTCATTCCATTGTTGCACTGTTGGAAAGTTCTATCTTGCTGCAGGGATATTCAGAATTGCTTCCTGTGCTGGATATTGTCCATTTGCCCATTTAGATCCACTCTCTACCTCCTCTACTATGCTTTGTGGTTGATATGAACTACATCCAAAGGTTCCCTTGCCCTTTTGCTTATAGTTAGGTTCAGCCAATGGGAGGCTGTTGTAGACTGAATTGTGTTCCCCCAAAATAAGTGTTGCTGTCCTGACCCCTATACCTGTGGATGCAATCCCATTTGGTAATAGGGTTTTCTTTCTTATGCTAATAAGGCCATATCAGTATAGGGTGTGCCCTAAATCTTATCATTTCTGAGTAATATAAGGAGCAATATAAACACAGAGACAAGCAAGTTCAGGGGACACCCAGGGTTCCCCTCGCTTCTCACCTACCGGCTCCCACTACTCCCTCAGTTTCAATAACTTGCTAGAGCAACTCGCAGAGCTCAGGAAGGCACTATACTTATGATTACAGTTTTATTACAGCAAAAAGGACACAGCTCAGGACCAGCATAAAGAAAGACACACGGGCAAGATGTGGGAAGGTCCCCAACACAGAGCTTCCATGTCCCAAAAAGTGTGCATAACTCCCGAGTTACAATGTCTTTCACCAACCAGAAGAGCCTTTACTGGGATCTCATTAGATGGGCATGATTGATTGAATTCAACCTTCATTCCCTCCTCCCCTGAAGTCAGGCCAATATGACACTATAAGTCTTTCTAGACTGGCCAGCCTTTACCCAAGAGTAATATAATTAGCATAAACTCTCAAATATGATCTGATGGTACAATCGCTCAGGAAACTAAGGGTTTACAGTTATCTCTCAGGAACCAAGCACAAAGACCAAATTACGTAAAGTAATTCTTTATCCTACAGACACTATTCACCCCAGTACACCTTATAAACAGAAACTTTATTAAACATCCTGCTTCCTCTGTACCCTGACTGATATATCTCTTCAGCCTCCATTTCCCTGTTGCCCTTTCCTAGCAGTTTCCAGTGTCCATTTGGGGATTCCTGTGGTTCTGAGGGTTCTGATCCTTCCCTGTTCCCAGAGGTAGAACATGTGGACTGAGGCAATCAGTGCATTACATTCCCCTGGCCAGGGGCATTTGTTCAGGAGTGAGTATGTGACCTAAGCTAGTCTAACGAGACTTTTGCAGAAAATACTGGGATGAAGATTCAAGATGACTGATGAAGCAAGTATCCTCAAGAGCTGCTATGGCAATCTTGAAAGCACAAAGAGAGCCAGGTTTAGGACGGCATGGAAAGCTGAATGGAGAGCGAGGAGAAACCACCAAGGCATCTTTGGTGGCCTCAGTGAGCTGCTATATTAAACCACTCCTGAAGCCTGAACTTTTGAGTTACTTGAGCCAATTAATTTTCTTTATTGTTTAAGCCAGTTTGAATTGAGCTTTTCTGTCAACCGCAACCAAGAATATTCTAACAGATACACAGAACTGGCATCTGCTTCTCCGGCACTTCTGCCAACCAAATGCTTTCTCTTAAAGGTTAGAAATAACCAGGTTCTCATGTATATTATACAGGAAAGCTGCCCAGAAATTGAGACAAAGCAATACTAACCAGAGGCCACGAGCTAGGTAGACATCAGCTCATGAGCATAAGCAGGCCAATGTCTCCATCCTTAGAGTTTAGCAGAGGAATGGACAAGCCAGGTAGCTATTTCCCCTCCAAGATGAAATTTCCTCCAAAACTCACCCCAGTTTGATCTCTGACTTCTGAAGCCTGAATTGTGCCATCGGAATCATCCTTTTTCATTCTCTCATTCTCTCAAAGGGAGCATCTTCCAACACTTCACTGCTTCCAATATTTTGCTTCTGGAGTCCATCTTTCATACCACTGCCAGAATTATCATCTTTTAAACAAAGGAGTGGGGAGGGTAAGGAGGCTCATATCACTCTCACCTTCACAAATCCTTAAGGGTTCTAACTGCCAACAGGTGTTTACCCTGGGCTGAAGGCACTCCTTAACATAGCCTCACTCTCTTCTCTCAACATGCACTAGGCACTAGCCATTCAATAGTAGTGTCCCTTAAACCTTCCATGAAACCAGTACCCTGTGCTGTTCCCTCAGCCTGAAATACCTTTCTCACCTCTGCCTATGGAAATCTTTTTTATCCTTCAAGGCTCAGTTCAAACACCGCCTCTTCCACGAAGTCTTCCCCAACACCTCTGCTCAGAATGAGTCATTTCTTGCCCTGTAATCTCACAGCATAAGGAGCCCTGGTGGCACAGCGGTTAAGCACTGGGGTGCTAACCCAAAGGTTGGCAGTTTAAACCCACCTGCCCTCCATGAGAGAAAGATGTGGCAGTTGGTCTGCTTCCATAAAGATTACAGCCTTGGAAACCCTGTGGGGCAGTTCTACCCTATCCTATTGGGTCATGTGAAAGGGCACTCTAAAACTAAGGCACTTAGCATAACTAAAATTGCTGACACAGGTCAGACTCCATTTTGTTTTAAACTCCTGCTGCTGCTGATAAAGTATAAGCACCACTTTTGGGTAAATGTTTAGCAAACAAATGTGGTTATGTTTGCTTGACTATGATTCCAGGAATGGTGGTTCTTGGAAAAATGCTTGCCCTCAGGATGAATGTGTTTCAAAATAGATTAACTGATATGAAAAGGGCCTATTTGTGGTTGAAGTCATGCTAGCCTTACTGTATAAAAACCCTGCATTCCTTTGTGAATGTCAGAGCACTCTGTAATTTTACTCAGTGCTGCCCAACTTAAGTTGCAGTTACTTAAGTTTATTCCTCAGTAAAACTCATTTCTTTAACTCTTCACAAAGTGAGATTTTGATTGCACTTCAACAGTCGCTATGAGTCAGAATCAACTCAGCTGCAAGGGGGGTTGGTTAAACTCACAGCATTTCATACACACCTCTTCATTTAGGTCTGCTGTTGATTTAGAGTTAGGTGTCTACCTATTTGTCTGCAGCACGAATGAGTCTGTGAACTCCCTGTAGTATTTTGTATTCTTAGCACAATGATGAGCACATAGTATATGTTTATGTTTAATAAATGTTGGTTGGCATCTTTATTTAGTGACTTGGAGAATTTCTTTCCTGGTTCTAGACTGGAGGGACTAAGACTAGACTAAAGAGACAGGAACCTTAAGGACTCCCCTGAGGGCATAACTGGCCATGGAGAAGGGTTCATTCATTCATTCATTCATCCCACCCATCTTTCCACATAATAAATATTCACTGAGATCTACTATGAGCCAGATAGGAGCCTTGGTGGTACAGTGGTTAAGAGCTTGGCTGCTAACTGAAAGGTTAGTGGTTCAAATCCACCAGCCACTCCATGGGAGAAAGATGTGGCAATCTGCTTCCATAAAGATTTACAGCCTTGGAAACCCTACGGAGAAATTCTACTCTGTCCTACAGGGTCACAATGAGTTGGAATCTACTCAGTGGCAATGGATTTGGGTTTTGGATGAGCCAGATCCTGTGCTAACCTCGCTACAGCAAGACTACCCTGATCCCTACGCTAGGGGAGTTCAAGAATATCCTGGTGGAGACACAGAAGAAAGACAAGCAAATATCAAACAGTAAGCTAAGTGCTATGATAAGGGAAGTAGAGAATGCTGTGGAAGCAAAGGAGAGGAGCATCCAACCCAGACTAGGGGGTAGGAGGGACTATAAAGAAGCTCAGAAAATGTTTCCCTATAGGCACCTGAAATTGCAAGCCTTCTGTTTCTGTTTACAATCCAACCTAGTAATTTTCCTTCTGCTTAGGGTAGACATGCCTGGGATTAGTGAACTCCTCTGGTGTCCATCACTTTGTTACAAGTCAAGATAACCTCCCCGAGGGCAGGAAGCAGTCTGTTTTGCTCACTGCCGTATCCCTAGAGCAGTCCATGGGCGATGCAAACAGTTAAAGCACTCTCTGCTAACTGAAAGGTTGGAGGTTCAAGTTCACCCAGAGGTGCCTTGGAAGAAAGGCACCTACTTCCAAAAAATCAGCCACTGAAAACTGTATGGATCACAGTTCTACTCTGCCACACATGGGGTCGCCATGGGTTGGAATTGGCTGGATGGCAACTGGTAGTGATACTGGTATCCCCAGAACCTAGTCCCTGGCCGTAGCCTAACATAATAGGTACAGGGTTGCTAAGCTGTACACTCCAGGGGCACCCTGTACTTGGAATTCTGTGTGAACCGCACCCCCACCCCAGAAGTGTACAATGTGGCGGAACTGGATCAATAGGTACCCAATTAAGAAAAATTTGTTAAATAAGTGAATTTGCCCCCTCCCCAAACTAAACCAGCCCACGAGCTTATTTCATTTTGAATATGTCTGTATGGATTACACTGGGAGAAAGGAAAAAAGTCACAAGTATCAGAAAGAGATAAAGCTTTCAAAGATGTTAGAGCCAAGGGTATGTGGATTTAGCCCAGCCTCTCATTTCTTTGGGTGAGCCTCAATGGTCCTCCTCCCACACCTCGGAACCCCACTCCACTCCAGAGGATACACCCCCACCACCTCTGATCCCCACCCACCCCCACCCCCTAGTTGTAATGACAAACCAATTAAGCTTATTGTGCTGTCTGGGAACACAATAGGCTTAATTGGACAATTTGTGTCTTTGGGCCCTGTAGCCAGCAATTCCATTCTCCTTCCCACCCAGGAATGACTGCTTGCACGCCCACAGAGCAGAGTCTACTGGGACCACTGCCAGTTCTCCAGGAAAATAAGGGAAGCAGCTGGAAACTGCTGAGACATCCCCAAAACTCTCCACCAGCCTGTCAGAGAGTGTGGGGTCACCTAGGTTGTACCTAAATGGGGGTGGATATGGGGGATAGCTGGCCTCCTATCAAAGGCCGGGGATGCTTACATATCCTCATCAGTCAGATTGGGGAGAGCGAGGAGTAGTGCAGGGAGCCACAAGAACTGGCTTTTATTAACCCGCGTATTGTGACATCATGTTTGGTAAAGCAGAGCATCAAATGTATAAACAAGGGAAGCCCTCAATGAGAAGGATTGACACAATAGCTGCAACAATGGGCTCAGACATACCACAGGTCATGAAGATGGCACAGGACCAGGCAACAGTTTTGTTCTGTTGTACATAGAGTAGGCTTGAGTCAGAGCAGACCAGATAGCAACTAACGAGAGCCAATTAAATGGTAAATTCTACCGTGTAGGTACAGTAGTTGCTATATACAGATGCCTGTTGCCAGTTGATTCTGACTTATAGCAACCCTACAGGAGAGAGTAGAATTGCCCCATAGCACTTCCTAGGCTATAATCTTTTACAGGACAAATTGCCAGGTCTTTCTCCTATGGAGAGGCTGGCAGGTTAGTACTTCCAACTTCTCGGTTAGCAACTGAGTGCTTAACCATTGCACCACCAGGGGTGCCTGTACACATAGGTGTCAGTATAGCATCCTCTACATGGGCACTTTTTTGGGCTTTGTTTCACTCAGCATAATGTTTTCAAGGTTCACCCAAGTTGTAGTACGTATCAGGACTTCATTTCTACATATTAAAAAAAAAAAATTTTTTTTTTCTACATATGGCTGAGTAATATTCCATTGTGTGTAGAGACCACATTTTGTTTATCCATTCATCATTTGATGGACACAGGTTGTTTCTACCTTTTGGCTACTGTGAGTAATGCAGCAATGAACATTAGTGTACATGGGCCAGAGTCATCAGTTTTCTTACTGAATAAGCATTAAACTAGATCACAGGCAGTCTGCTACAGAGATTGCAGAGAAAGAAAGAAATCTCATCCCTTTATATAGCTAAGAAGATGCAACCTATTACTTGTTAATTGTCCTTACCCAAAGGAAAAAATTAAAGCTGTTTCAAGTTCTTACAACTCAGAGCCAGGAGCCAGGCTAAACTCCTACAGAGGCAGGGAGACAGGAGCCTTCCCCCTTGATGGTCGCATTTCAAAGACATGGCTCCAAGGCCCCCACAAAGGACATTCCTGGGATGCAAAACTGGCCAGAGGCTTATTTAGTTTTTTAAAAGATTTATGTACCTCTCAAAGAGATAGAGAAAGGATTTACAATGACAAATTTTCTAAAGGAAGTGCTCTAAGAAAAGGGAGAGCGGGGAAAGTTCTCTTTATTTTTTGACACCAGGGCAAATTCAAAATTTATTAGATTTGTGTTTATGCTTACACCATTCATGGTAACTCACATTCCCAGGGGGCCCACTGTTAGGAACTCACGGGAAGGTAGCAGGCTTCAGGATGACCCACCCTGGGAACCAGAAAGCCATCCAGAACCACAGCCACTCTCTCTCCGTACCTCTGAAGGTCTCTGGAACCCAGTGGTCTCTCTGCTGTAAACTATTTTCTTCTTCTCTTTCTCCTTCTCCTCCTTCTCTCTCTCTCTCTCCCTCCCTCCCTCCTTCCAGACTGATCAGTTTGCACAGCCCCAAACAGACTACCTGTCTTAGTTATCTAGTACTGCTGTAACAAATGTCATAAATGGGTGGCTTTAACAAACAGAAATTTATTTTTTCACTGTTTACCCAGTACCCAGTGCTGTCGAGTCAATTCCGACTCATAGCGACCCTATAGGACAGAGTAGAACTGCCCTACAAAGTTTCCAAGGAGCACCTGGCGGATTCGAACTGTCAACTCTTTGGTTAGCAGCTGTAGCACTTAACCACTACGCCACCAGGGTTTCCTTTCACAGTTTAGGAGGCTAGAAGTCCAAGTTCAGGTTGCCAGCTCTAGGGGAAGGCTTTTGCCCTCTGTCAGCTCTGGAGGAAGGTCCTTGTCTCTTTGAGCTTCTGCTCCTGAATGATCTTCGTGAAGCTTAGCATCTTTCTTCCCCAACTCTGTTCTTGCACGATTGTTTAATCTCTTTTATATCTCAAAAGAGATTGACCCAAGACAAACAATACACAAGCTTGCCTCATTAACATAACAAAGACAACCCATTCCCAAATGGGGTTATAACTACAGGCATACCAAAACCAAGCCAATCCAGCTGCCTTCAAGTCAATTTCAACCACAGCAACCCTACAGGCCAGAGTAGAACTGCCCCAAAAGGTTTCCAAGGAGCAGCTAAGTTGTATACTCCACCCTACCTCTGGTCTACATGTTTTTCTGGGACCCCACTGCTTACAATTTCTGAGTCAGGTGCCCACCTTGGTCCAATCAGCTAGGACAAGGACGTAGAGTAAACTGGGACAAACATGGCCACTTAGGCCCATCGCTTTAGAAAAGGTAGTGGGGGTGCTTCCAAAGAAGGAGGAAGTCATCCAAAACAAAGAGAAGTTATTGGAAATGCTAATGGTATGCCCCCAAATGCCAATGGCTAAACCACTGGACAAAAGTCAACCGGTATTTATTGAGCACCTACTCTACGCCAGGCGCTCCTTGGAAACTCTGTGGGGCAGTTCTACTCTGGCCTATAGGGTCGCTATGAGTTGGAATCGGCTCTACGGCACTGGGTTTTTTTTGTGCAGGGCCCTGTGAGTGCAACGGACTGCAAACTCAGTGTCACCATTGAGCTATTCTTCTACTTGACCCACATAAAGATGATGAGTTGATGAGGTACCTCCCTTAAAGGAGTTGGGAGCCCTGAGATACTTCAAAACAAGATCAGTTGGCCCTGGCCTAGGGGAGCTAGAACTCAGAATAGCATTGACAGATTTCAAACAAATTTAATCACTGTGAATATAGTTCTTGTTACAGCCCTGCATTCTCAAACGATCTGCAAATTTCCACAAAGATCCCAAAGGAAACTGATGACAATGATGGTAACAATAACAATTATAAAAGCAAATATTTACTGAGGGATTGTTCTTGTGTTCTAGGTGGTTGCTAAGCATTTTCTCATTAATTCTCACAAAAAAAAAGAGGAAGCCATTTTTTATTTGTTTAATTGAGGTGAAATTCACACAATATGAAAATAAGCATTTCAAAGTGAACAATGTAATGGCATTTAGTACATTCACAATGTTGTGCAATCACCACCTCTAATTCTAAAACATTTTCATTGCCCTGAAAAGAAACCTGGTACCCATTAAACAGCTACTCCCCATTCACTCCTCCTTGTACCGCTGGCAGCCACTAATCTGCATTCTGTCTGTCTCCATAGATTATCCTATTCTGGGCATTTCGTATAAATGGAATCATACGATACCTGGTCCTCTTAACTGGCTTCTTTCATTTAGCACAATGTTTTCGAGGTTCATCCACATTATAGCATATATCAGTACTTTGTCCCTTTTTATGGCTGAGAAAAAAAAAGAAAAGAGAAAAAAATTTTTTTTTAATATTAATATTCTATTGTATGCATATATCACATTTTGTTTATCCAGTCATCTGCTGGTGGACGCTTGGGTTGTTTCTACCTTTTGGTTATTGTGAAGAGTGCTGCAGTGAACACTGGTGTACAAGTTTCTGTCTGAATCCCTGCTTTCAATTCTTTAGGGTATATACCTAGGAGTGGAATTGCTGTGTCATATGGTAATTCTGCGTTTAACTATTCTTTGAAGTATTTTATTGTGTTTTTGGTGAAAGTTTACACAGAAAATTAAGTTCTCATTTAACAGGCTCGAACATAACAACGATCGTGAGGATGGCGCTTTGTTCTGGAGAGTGTTTTGTTCTGTCGTGCATGTTGTTGTTGTTAGGTGCCGTACAGTCGGTTCCAACTCATTGCGACCCTATGCACAACAGAACGAAACACTGCCCGGTCCTGCGCCATCCTTACAGTCGTTATGCTTGAGCTCATTGTTGCAGCCACTGTGTCAATCCACCTCGTTGAGGGTCTTCCTCTTTTCCGCTGACCTTGTACTCTGCCAAGCATGATGTTCTTCTCCAGGGACCGATCCCTCCTAACAATATGTCCAAAGTATGAAAGACGCAGTCTCGCCATCCTTGCCTCTAAGGAGAATTCTGGCCGCACTTCTTCCAAGACAGATTTGTTTGTCCTTTTGGCAGTCCATGGTATATTCAATATTCTTCGCCAACACCACAATTCAAAGGCGTCAACTCTTGTTCGGTCATCCTTATTCATTGTCCAGCTTTCACATGCATATGATGTGACTGAAAATACCATGGCTTGGGTCAGGCGCACCTTAGTCTTCAGAGTGACATCTTTGCTCTTCAACACTTTGAAGAGGTCCTTTGCAGCAGATTTACCCAATGCAATGCGTCTTTTGATGTCTTGACTGCTGCTTCCATGGCTGTTGATTGTGGATCCAAGTAAAATGAAACCCTTGACAACTTCAATCGTTTCTCCATTTATCATGATGTTGCTCGTTAGTCCAGTTGTGAGGATTTTTGTTCTCTTTATGTTGAGGTGTAATCCATACTGAAGGCTGTGGTCTTTGATCTTCGTCAGTAAGTGCTTCAAGTCCTCTTCACTTTCAGCAAGCAAGGTTGTGTCATCTGCATAACGCAGGTTGTTAATGAGTCTTCCTCCAATCCTGATGCCCCGTTCTTCTTCTTATAGTCCAGCTTCTCGTATTATTTGTTCAGCATACAGATTAAATAGGTATGGTGAAAGAATACAACCCTGACGCACACCTTTCCTGACTTTAAACCAATCACTATCCCCTTGTTCTGTCCGAACAACTGCCTCTCGATCTATGTAAAGGTTCCTCATGAGCACAATTAAGTCTTCTGGAATTCCCATTCTTCCCAGTGTTATCCATAGTTTGTTATGAACCACACAGTCGAATGCCTTTGCATAGTCAATAAAACACAGGTAAACATCCTTCTGGTATTCTCTGCTTTCAGCCAGGATCCATCTGACATCAGCAATGATATCCCTGGTTCCACATCCTTTTCTGAAACCAGCCTGAATATCTGGCAGCTCCCTGTAGATACAGTGCTGCAGCCGTTTTTGAATGATCTCCAGCAAAATTTTGCTTGCGTGTGATATTAATGATATTGTTCTATAATTTCCACAATCAGTTGGATCACCTTTCTTGGGAATAGGCATAATTATGGATCTCTTCCAGTCAGTTGGCCAGGAAGCTGTCGTCCATATTTCTTGGCATAGACGAGTGAGCACCTCCAGCACTGCATCTGCTTGTTGAGACCTCAATTGATATTCCATCAATTCCTGGACCCTTGTTTTTCGCCAGTGCCTTCAGAGCAGCTTGGACTTCTTTCCTCAGTACCATCGGTTCCTGATCATATGCCATCTCTTGAAATGGTTGAATATCGACTAATTCTTTTTGGTATAATGACTCTGTGTATTCCTTCCTTCTTCTTTTGATGCTTCCTGCGTTGTTTAATATTTTCCCCATGGAATCCTTCACTATAGCAACTCAAGGCTTGAATTTTTTCTTCAGTTCTTTCAGCTTGAGAAACACCAAGCGTGTTCTTCCCTTTTGGTTTTCCATCTCCAGCTCTTTGCACATGTCATTATAATACTTTACTTTGTCTTCTCGAGAGGCCCTTTGAAATCTTCTGTTCAGTTCTTTTACTTCATCAATTCTTCCTCTTGCTTTAGCTGCTCGACGCTCAAGAGCAAGTTTCAGAATCTCCTCTGACATCCATCTTGGTCTTTTCTTTCTTTCCTGTCTTTTCAGTGACCTCTTGCTTTCTTCATGGATGATGTCCTTGATGTCATTCCACAACTCGTCTGGTCTTCAGTCACTAGTGTTCAGTGCGTCAAATCTATTCTTCAGATGGTCTCTAAATTCAGGTGGGATATACTCAAGGTCATATTTTGGCTCTCATGGACTTGCTCTGATTTGCTTCACTTCCAGCTTGAACTTGCATATGAGCAATTGATGGCCTGTTCCACAGTCGGCCCCTGGCCTTGTTCTGACTGATGATATTGAGCTTTTCCGTCGTCTCTTTCCACAGATGTAGTCAATTTGATTTCTGTGTGTTTCATCTAGCGAGGTCCATGTGTATAGTCGCCGTTTATGTTGGTGAAAGAAGGTGTTTGCAGTGAAGAAGTCGTTGATCTTGCAAAATTCTATCATTCGATCTCCAGCATTGTTTCTATCACTAAGGCCATATTTTCCAACTACTGATCCTTCTTCTTTGTTTCCAACTTTTGTATTCCAATTGCCAGTAATTATCAATGCATCTTGATTGCATGTTCAATCAATTTCAGACCGTAGCAGCTGATAAAAATCTTCTATTTCTTCATCTTTGGCCCTAGTGGTTGGTGTGTAAATTTGAATAATAGTCATATTAACAGGTCTTCCTTGTAGGCGTATGGATATTATCCTATCACTGACAGCATTGTACTTCAGGATAGATTTTGAAACATTCTTTTTGATGATGAATGCAACACCATTCCTCTTCGAGTTGTCATTCTCAGCATAGTAGACTATATGATTGTGCAATTCAAAATGGCCAATACCAATGCATTTCAGCTCACTAATGCCTAGGATATCGATGTGTATGCATTCCATTTCATTTTTTACAATTTCCAGTTTTCCTAGATTCATACTTCATACATTCCAGGTTCCAATTATTAATGGATGTTTGCAGCTGTTTCTTCTCATTTTGAGTTGTGCCACATCAGCAGATGAAGGTCCCGAAAGCTTTACTCCATCCACGTCATTAAGGTCGACTCTACTTTGAGGAGGCAGCTCTGCCCCAGTCATCTTTTGAGTGCCTTCCAACCTGGGGAGCTCATCTCCCAGCACTATATCAGACAATGTTCTGCTGCTATTCCTAAGGTTTTCACTGGCTAATGCTTTTCAGAAGTAGACTGCCAAGTCCTTCTTCCTAGTCTGTCTTAGTCTGGAAGCTCAGCTGAAACCTGTCCTCCATGGGTGACCCTGCTGGTATCTGAATACCGGTGGCATAGCTTCCAGCAACGCAGCAACACACAGCCTCCACAGTACGACAAACTGACAGACACTTAGGATCGTTATTAGTCAGAACCAACTAGAACGGCACCTAACAACAACAACATACATATCGTTCAGTGACATTGGTTATATTCTTCACACTATATCAGCATTCTGTCTCCCCCTACCCGCCCCATCCCTTCTTATCTTTGGTTTAGGGCAAATGTTTACCACTGGGTTTCACCTGAACAATTATTTTGAGGAGCACAGTATTTGCGGGTGGTATTATTTATTTTATGGGGCCAATCTGTCGTTTGGCTGAAAGGTGATCTCTGGAAGTGGTTGGAATTCCAAGTTAAAGAGCATTTCAGAATGACAGTCTGGAGAGCTCATCTAGTCTGTACTGGTCCAGTAAGTCTGGACTGTTTTTTTTTTAAGAATATGAGCTCTGTTTTACATATTTCTCCCATTCTATCCAGTACCATCTATTGAATCCCTGGTCAGAATGGTGGGTAGTGGTAGCCGGGTACCATCTGGTCTCAAGATAGGTGATGTTGCTCGTGTAGACTATTGGTTCTGTAGACCAGTTTCTTCTTTGAGTCTTTGGTTTCCTTCTCTTTTACTCTGGACAAGTAGAGACCAATAGCTGTATCTTACATGGCTGCTGGCAAGCTTTTAAGACCCAAATGCTACTCACCAAACTAGGGTGTAGAACATTGTCTTTATGGACTAAAAAAAAAAAAAAATTGTGTCAATTGGCCAAGTTGCCCCATATTCTTAAGCTCTCAAACCCAGTGCACCAATCCCATAATGTGTTTGCTGTGTCTAAGAAATATCCATAACTGTGCCCCCATGTGCTTTATCTTTATATTTGAAAATATGTGTAGCACACATAAACATGTATATTCTATATTTAACTTTTTGAGGGACACCAAACTGTTTTCCGTAGAGGTTGCACCATTTTACATTCTCACCAACAATGAACAAGGGTTCTAATTTCTCAACATCCTTGCCAACACTTGTTATTATCTGTCTTTTTTAGTATAGCCATCTGTCATGGATTGAATTTTGCCCCCCAAAAATATGTGTATAAATTTGGCTAAGCCATCATTTCCAGTATTATGTGATTGTCTACCATTTTGTCATCTGATGTGATTTTCCTACTTGTTGTAAATCCTATCTCTACGATGTTAATGAGATGGGATTAGTGGTAATTATGTTAATCAGGCAGGATTCAATCTACAAGATTAGGCTGTGTATTACACCAATCTGATTTGAGATATAAAAGAAAGAAGAGACTAGAGAGACATGGGGACCTCATAACATCAAGAAAGTAGTGCCAGGAGAAGAGCGTGTCCTTGCATTGAGAAGCTCCTCATCCAGGGGAAGATTTGTGATAAGGACCTTCCTCCAGAGTGGACAGAGAGGAAGCCTTCCCCTGGAGCTGATGCCCTTAATTTGGACTTCTATCCTATTAGACCGTGACAGAATAAACTTTTGTTTGTTGAAGCCATCCACTTGTGTTTCTGTATAGCAGCACCAGATAACTAAGACACCATCATTTTCGGTATAAAGTGGTGTCTCATCATGGTTTTGATTTGCATTTTTTTATAAAGACTAATAATGTTGGGAAACCCTGGTGGCGTAATGGTTAAGAGCTATAGCTGGTAATCAAAAGATCGGCAGTTCGAATTCACCAGAAGCTCCTTGGAAACTCTGTGGGGCAGTTCTACTCTGTCCTATAGGTCGCTAGGAGTCACTATTGACTCTACAGCAACGGGTTTTTAATAGTGTTGTCATGGATTGAATTGTGTCCCTCCAAAAATATGTGTCAACTTGGTCAGGCCATGATTCCCAGTAGTGTATGGTTGTCCTCCATTTTGTGATTGTAATTTTATGCTAAAGAGGATTACAGCGAGATTGTAACACCACCCTAATGCAGGTCACCTCCCTAATCCAACGTAAAGAGTTTCCCTTGGTTGGGGCCTGCACCACCTTTTTATCTCTCAAGAGATAAAAGGAAAGGGAAGCAAGCAGAGAATTGAGGACTTCATACCACCAAGAACGCAACACCAGGAGCAGAGTGCATCCCTTGGCACCGGGTGCCTGCGCCTGAGAAGCTCCTCAGCCAGGGGAAGATTGAAGACAAGGACCTTCTTCCAGAGCCAACAGAGGGACAGAGCTCCCCTGGAGCAGACGCCCTGAATTTGGACTTTTAGCCTACTTTACTTCGAAGAAATAAGTTTCTCTTTGCTAAAGCCATCCACTTGTGGTTCTTCTGTTACAGCTGCACTAGATGACTAAGACAAACGTTGAACATTTTTTCATGTGCCTGTTGGCCATTTGTAATCTTCTCTGGAGAAATGTCTTTTCAAGTCCTTTGCTCATTTTTGAAATTGGGTTGTATGTCTTCTTGTTTTGAGTTGTAAGAGCTCTTTTCTTTGTTAAGTTGTAAGGACTGTAGTCTAAATTCTAAGCCCTTGTCACATATTCAATTTGGAAATATTTTCTCCCGTTCTGTAGTTTGTGAAGAAGCTGTAACTATTATGCCTTTTTGTATATGAGGAACTTCATGCACAGAGAGATTAAATGACTTCCCCAAGGTCACAGGGCTGGTAGGTGGTGGAGCAGGCCTATCTGAGTCTAGGGTTTTATGCCACTTTTTTATACTATCTTCCCAGAATTGGACCATCTACTCATGACAGGTGATATAATAGATAACGTAGATGTCATGTAGGTGTAAGAAAGTGAGAACCAGTCAATTTAACAAAGCCATTTTCATTTGAGGCAGGAAGAATTGATGTATTTGAATTATGGTGTTGTCAAAGAATATTGAATATACCATGGACTGCCAGAAGAATGAATAAGTCTGTCTTGGAAGAATTATAAGCAGAATGCTTCTTAGAAGCGAGGATGGTGAGACTTCATTTCATGTACTTTGGACATGTTATGAGAAGGGCCCAGTCCCTGGAGAAGGATAACATACTTGGTAAAGTAGAGGGTCAGAAGAAGACCCTCAACCAGATAATGGACACAGTGGCTAAAACAATGGGCTGAAACATAGCAAAGATTGTGAGGATGGCACAGGACCAGTCAGCATTTCATTCTGTTGTATATAGGATTACTATGAGTCAGAACCAGCTCAACAGCACCTAAAAAAAACAACAGCAACCCAGGATCTAACAGATCCCTCTGTGGTACAAATGGTTTGTTCTTGACTGCTAAAAAAAGGTTGGCTGTTTGAACTCATCCAGCAGTACACAAGGAAGAAAGGCCTGGCAATCTGCTTCTGTTGAGATTACAGACAAGAAAACCTTATGGAGCAGTTCTACTCTGTAACGCATGGGTCACCATGAATCAGAATCAATGGCAACAAGTTTGGATTTTGGTTTACCCATACCCAGGACCTACTTTTTTTTTCTTTAACACAAGGCTTTTGTGCCACTGGTACATCTAACACCTCAAAGCTGGAAGACAGCTGGCAAGTTTAGACAAAGACTAAATACATCTTCAGAAACAATCATGCTATGACAATTGTGCATGACTTATTTCACTCAGTCACGAAAGGACAATGTGATGGTTAATGTTATGTGCCAACTTGACTAGTCCATGATTCTCAGTATTATGTAATTACCCTCCGTTTTCTGATCTCCCATAAGTAATATAATGTCATCACCTCCATGATGTGATCTGATGTGATCAGCTGATCGGTTTTAAGGGGAGTTTCCTTGGGGGCATGGCCTGTATCCAACATGTATATAGACGTTCTGGCAAAACTCGCTTGCTTGCCCTGGATCCTATTTCTGGCTAGTCATTATCTGACCTCTAGTTTTTGGGGATCTGAGCCAACAGCTTGTTGTCTGACTTGCAACTTTGGGATTTGCCAGCTTCACAGCCCCGTGAGCCAGCAGCCTGTTGTCTGACCTGCTGATTCTGGGTTCCTCAGCCCCTGCAACCACATGAGTCAGGATAAGCCTCCAGCTGACACCTGACCCATGGACTTTGGGACTTGCCGGTTTCCACAACCACATGAGCCATTTCCTTGAGATAAATCTCAATCTCTCTCTATATAAGCTTCATTCATTTTGCTTCTCTAGAGAATATAACCTAAGACAGACAAATATTACGTGATCCTACTTATATGAAATATCTAGACTAGGTAAGTGTATAGAGACAAAACTTTATTGGTGGTTACTGGGGCGGGTGGGAGGGAGGGGAAAAGGGAGACTCATTGCTTAGGGAATGCTGAGCTTCTGTTAAGGGTGATGGGAAAAACTGGAAACAGATAATGGTGATGGTTGAACATGATAAACATAATGTCACTGAATTGTACACATTAAGGATGTTGAAATGGCAAATGTTTTGTTACGTATATATTTACCACAGTAAATAAATAACGATTGCACAAATATGTGTCCAGCAAGCATCAGAAATTTTCAGACAAATTATCATTCCCAAAATTTATGTTTAATTAGAAACTGCAACATGAAAACACTAAGTTTATTGTGCACAAACAAAAATTTCAAATGAATACTATTTGTCTGGTTTGCTAATTGGAAATCAGCCAGTCTTTCCATCAGGCAGTTATAAACAGGCTCAAATCACCTGGCTGGAAATGAAAGGCAAGCCAGCTCCAAGCCTAATGTTGCTTCTGTTATTATTAGCTTAGTGACATTAATAGTGTCTAGTAACAGCCATGAGGATTAGCACCGACCAGCAGAGCTAATCTGACAAAGGTGATTTAAGCCCCAAAGAAATAGGATGTAATTATAATTTAAAGGGAGTAAGGGCATAACAAGGAAGAAATGTCTGGCTATCTACTTTTGAAAATCAGCCAATGAAAACCCTTTAGATCTCAATGGTCTAATTCCCAAATGATTATGGGGATGGCGCAGGACCGGGCAGTGTTCTGTTCTGTTGTGCGTGGGGTTGCCATGAGTTGGGACCTGACTCCATGGCAGCTAACAGCAAGGGCGTAAAAGATGTTTCTGAGTGCTGGACTAATACAATATCCCTCTCCTGCAACTCAGTGGCCGTGCAAGCCATACTCTGGCTCCAAGGGACATGAGGCAATACTGACAGAAAGACTATGAGAAATATATATTCTTTGATCCAGAAGTTCACATTTAGGAATTTATTTTAAGGAATTAAGGAAGTCTTCAGAGCATTGGTGTCTTACTTATTTAGTGCTGCTATAAAGAAATACCACAAGTGGGTGGCTTTAACAAACAGAAATTTTTTCTCTCACAGTCTAGGAGGCTGGAAGTCCGAATTCAGGGTGCCAGCCCCCAGGGAAGGCTTTCTTTCTGTTATTTCTAGGAAAAGTTCCTGGTGATCAGTCTTCCCCTAATATAGGAGCTTCTCAGTGAAGGGACTCCAAGTCCAAAGGACACACTCTGCTCCCAGCGCTTTTTTCTTGCTGGTAGGAGGTCCTTCACTCTCTTGCTTGCTTCTCACTCCTTTTATCTCTTGTAAGATAAAAGGTCATGCAGGCCACACCCCAAGGAAACTCCCCGTACATCAGATCAGGGCTGTGACCTGAGTAAGGGTGCTGTATCCCACCCTAATCCTCTTTAACATAATCTAATCTTGCCTCATTAACCACACACAGAGATTAGGATTTACAACACATACGAAAATCACATCAGATCACAAAATGGTGGACAACCACACAATACTCGGAATCATGGCCTAGCCAATTTGCGGGGAGACATTTTTGGGGGACATTATTCAATCCATAACAGTTGGTTGTGAGAATGTTCATGATCATGTTTGTAAAATAGTGAAAAATGTAAAAAGACCAGACTTAATGGTCTGACTGAGACTGGCAGGACCCTGGTGGTCATGGCCCCCAGGCCTTCTGTTGGCCCAGGACAGGAACCATTCCCAAAGCTGACTCTTCAGACATGGATTGGACTGGACAGTGGGTTGGAGAGGGATGCTGGTGAGGAGTGAGCTTCTTGGATCAGGTGGACACTTGAAACTAGTTTGGCATCTCCTGTCTGGAGGGGAGATGAGAGGGTGAAGGGGGTTAGAAGCTGGCAAAATGGACACGAAAAGAGAGAGTGGAGGGAGAGAACAGGCTGTCTCATTAAATTGGGAGTATGTAGCAAGGTGTATATAAGTTTTTGTGTGAGAGACTGACTTGATTTGTAAACTTTCACTTAAAGCACAATAAAAATTATAATAAATAAATACTGAAAAATGTCCTATCATAAGAAATTGGTTTGATCAAATGTAGGACATCTGTATACAATGGAGTACTGTGTAGCTATGAAAAAAGAAGGTCCAGAACTATATTCACTGACACACAAAGAAGTTCAGAACATTCCGTAAAGAGGGGTAAAAAGCAAGTGACAAAATAGTAATTACAGAATGATGCAATTTTCTTTTAAAAGAAAAGACAGGAGATTTATATCTGTGCAACTTCTCATGTTTTTAAATATATGAAAATAGCCATACATAAAAGAAACCACCTAAAGAGATAGTTTGCAAATGTGTTGTTAGTGAAGATTTGAGGAATACCAAATGCAATCAAATGATCAGGGAATATCATCCACCTGAGAATAAAGAAACCTAATTATTTGTTGAGCCAACATTTACGGATTGGCTACTGTGTGTTGGAGTCTCTGGGTAACGCAAACAGTTACCGTGTTCAGCTGCTAGCCAAAAGGTCAGAGGTGCGAGTCCACCCAGAGGTGCCTCGGAAGAAAGGCCTGGTGATCTACTGTCTAAAGGTCACAGCCTTTGAAAACCCTGTGGAGTAGTTCTAGTCTGACACACACTGGGTCCCCATGAGTTGGAGTCAACTCAACTGCGCCTAGTGTATTGTGAAGTAGGCACAATTCAGACCCAGGCAATACAACAGGAACAAGTTAGAAACAGTGCCTGTTCTCAGGGACAGATAATGGAGGAAATAAAACAGTGATAATTTCAGATAGTGAAAAATGCTATAAAAAAATAAAAGAAAGCAATTAGAATAAAAGTATCTCAGGGGAGAGACAAGGCCTCTTTAGATAGTGCATTCAGGGATGGTGTCTCTGAGGAGTTGATATTTGAGCTGAGTCTCAAATGATAAGAAGCAGCCAGAGCAGCCAAGGCAGCAGGATTCCAGGCATAAAGAAGAGCAGTGCTAAAGCTGAAGAAGAAGGAATTAGGTGCACAGACAGGTGCTTCTCAACCCTGGCTCCACGTCATGCCTGCTTTCAAACCACACCACTGCCCCACCCCAGAAAGACAGAATGAGAGCCTCTGAAGTGAGGCCTGGGGAGCAGGACATATGGGGTTTTTTGTTTTTGTTTGCTCATTTACTTCTTAAAAAACGGCTTTATTGAGATATAATTCGTTTATCGCACAATTCACTCATTTAAAGTATACAAACAAATGGTTTTTAGTATATCCACAGAGTGTGCGATCATCACAACCATCAATTTTAGGATATTTTATCAACCCCAAAAAGAAAGCCATACCCTTTAGCAGTCATTCCACAGTTACTTTCCTCCAGCCCATGGCAACCACGAATCTACTTTCTGCCTATACGTATTCATCTAGTCTGGGCATTTCATGTAAATGAAATCATGCAATAGTTGGTCTTTGTGTCTGGCTTCTTAGCATAATGTCTTCAAGGTTCATCCATGTCACACCATGAACTACTACTTCATTCCTTTTTATGGCTGAATGGAACTTCATTGTATGGATATACAACATTTTGTTTACCCATTCATTAGTTGAGGAACTTTTGGGTTGTGTGTACTTTTGGCTATAATGAATAATGCTGCTATGTATATTAATTCATGTTCAAGTTTTTTTGTGGACATGAATTTTCATTTTTCTTGGATATACAGTATACCTGGGTTTTTTACAGTATACCTACAAGTGAAATTGCTGAATCATATAGTAACTATATTCTTTCAAGGAACTGCCAGACTGTTTTCCAAAGAGGCTGCCCATTTTGCATTCTCACCAGCATGGTATGAGGGTGTCCATTCCTCCACATCCTTACCAGCGCTTGTTATCTGTTTTTTTGATGAAAGCCACTCTAGTGAGAGTGAAGTGACATGCTGAGGAGGAAACAAGTTTTGTGAGCCCAGACATGAGCATCCTCCAGTGATCCTCTAGTTCACTACAGTTTGCCAAGTCATCCTTATATAAATTCCTGGCATGTAGGCATTATCGTTCACCATCACGATGAAACCTCTGTCCTCCCACTGTGGAGCATAGAGATCTGCTTTGGTCCTGCAGCCATCCAAGACTCATATCATCTGTAAGTCTCCCCAGTAAACTTCTTTGCTGCCACCCTGGAGTTACCCACATCTTTCTTCGGTCTCTTGTCACCCTCCATTTTTGAAGGTAAGCTTCACGTTACTGGTCCATGCCTGGACACGTTCTATTGTGACTTTGATTACCATTTCCCTAATGACTAATGATGTTGACCATCTTTTCATGTGCTTACTAGCCATTTGTTATGGACTGAATTGTGTCTCCCAAAAAGAATGTTGAAGTCCTAACCCCTGTACCTGTGAATGTGACCCTGTTTGGAAAGAGGGTTTTTCTTTTGTTACGTTAATGAGGTCATACCAGAACAGAGAGAATGAGAGTGTTCATACCTTGTGAAGAATGTAACCAATGTCACCGAACAATTTGTGTAAAAGTTGTTTATTGAGAACCTAAACAGCTGTGAAAACTTCACTGAAAACACAATAAAATATTATTTTTTAAAAAATTGTCAATGACGTGAAACATAGAGATAAGGAATTGCTTTAGATTAAAAGATTCTAAACAGACATGACAACCAAATGCAACATTATATGGAGTTTTCTTTGCTATAAGTTTTTTGCCCTCGGCTACTGGCCTAAGGGTTCAAACCCACCCAGTGGCACTGTGGAAGAAAGGCCTGGTGATCTGCTTCAATAAAGATTACAGCCAAGACAACTCTATTGAGCAGTTCTACTCTGACACACATGGGGCCACCATGAATCAGAATCAGCTCAACAACAGGTATGATTTTGTTTTTTTTGTAAAGCACATTGTGGGACAATTGGTAAAATCTGAATAAGGTCTATATATTAGACATGAGAAACAGTTTTAATTCTCCTAGAATCCAGATTTCTGAGTGCATGGGTTTGGGGTGACCCACTCAGGCCCTCTGACCTTAGGTGTCCTTTTGAACTTTCAGTTTTTAAGGAACTATTTTCTTAAAGCCACCTTCAAGTTGAGAATAGCCTAGTTAGGGGAGGTCAGTTTGCCTTAGTCATTGGGCACTTTTGTACAGCCATTTTCAAGAAGCATAAACCAAGGGTCTGACTAGAAAATGTATGGCATGCCCTTAGGGACACCGTTTCTCCAACCTACCATCCCTGGAATCCTACACGTGTTCTGATGCTATCTTCTGAGATATTAACATGGCAGTGACCTATATAAAACCCTTTTTACACTATTCCCTCTTTGGAGCCCCTTCCCCATACATTCCGGTTGATGCTGCCTGATTTAAATTGTATCTACTCACAAGAAATATATTTTGTACATTATTCATCTAATGCTGCTATAGCAGAAATACCACACTTAAACAAAGTGAAGTTTATTTTCTCACAGTAAAGCAGGCTAAAAGTCCAAATTCAGGTGTCAGCTCCAGGAGAAGTCTTTTTCTCCCTGTCAGCTTTCTCATCAATCTTCCCCCCAGACTAGGAGCTTCTCTGCACAGCGACACCGGGTCCAAAGGATGCGCTCTACTCCTGGCACTGTTTTCTTGATGGTATGAGGTCCCCCTGTGTCTCTGCTCGCTTCTCTCTTTTGTATCTCAAGAGATTGCTGCAAGACACCACCCAATCTTGTAGACTGAGTCCTGCCTCACTAACACAACTGCCGCGCATTCTCCCTCATTAACGTCATAGAGACAGGATTTACAACATATAGGAAAATCACACAATACCGGGAATCATGGCCCAGCCAAATTGATACACACATTTTGGGGGGGGCCATAATTCAATTTATGACATTTTGTTACACTAATTTTTGATGTTTCTTTACGCATTTAGGTTTTTGACAGATAGTAATATTGTATCTACTTTGGTGGCTTGCGTGTTGCTGTGATGCTAGAAGCTATGCCACCGGTATTTCAAATACCAGCAGAGCCACCCATGGTGGACAGGTTTCGGTGGAGCTTCCAGACTATGACAAGCTAGGGAGAAGTATCTGCCAGTCTACTTCTGAAAAAAATTGGCCGGTAAAAACCTTATGAACAGCAGTGGAACTTTTTCTGATATAGTGCCAAAAGATAAGCCCCTCAGGTTGAAAGGCACTCAGAATGTGACTGGGGAAGAGCTGTCCCCTCAAAGTAGTCGACCTTATGGATATTGATGAAGTAAAGTTTGCAGTACTTTCATTTGCTGATGTGGCACAACTCAAAATGAGAAGCAATGGTTGCAAACATCCATTAATGATCAAAACGTGGAATGTGTGAAGTATGAACCTAGGAAAATTGGAAGTTGTCAAAAAATGAAATGAAATGCTTGAAGATCGACATCCTAGGTATTAGTGAGTCAAAATGGACTGGTACTGGCCATTTTGAATCAGACAATCATATGGTCTACAATGCCAGGAATGACAGATAGAAAAGCAACGGCACCCGGCTCATCCTCAAAAAGAACATCTGAGGATCTATCCTGAGGTACAATACTATCAGTGATACGATAATATCCACACGCCTACAAGGAAGATCAGTTAATACAACTATTACTCAAATTTATGCATAAACCACTAATGCCAAAGATGAGGAAATTGAACATTTTTACCAACTTCTGTGGACTGAAATTGATCAAACATATAATCAAGATCATTGATAATTACTGGTGATTGGAATGTGTAAGTTGGAAACAAAGAAGAAGGATCAATAGTAGGAAAAATGATCTTGGTGATAGAAACAATGACATCACATGATAGAATTTTGCAAGACCAATGACCTCTTCATTAGAAATGCCTTTTTTCAACAACATAAATGGTGACTATACATGTGGACCTAGCCAGATGAAATACACAAGAATCAAATCAACTATATCTGTAGAAAGAGACGATGGAGAAGCTCAATATCATCAGTCAGAACAAGGCTAGGGGCTGACTATGGAACAGACCATCAATTGCTCATATGCAAGTTCAAGTTGAAGCTGAAGGAACTTAAAACAAGTCCACAAGAACCAAAGTACAACCTTGAGTATATCACACATGAATTTTCAGATCATCTCAAGAATAGGTTTGACACGTTGAACACGAATGACCGAAGACCAGATGAGTTGTGGGATGACATCAAGGACATGGTACATGAAGAAAGCAAAAGGTCATTAAAAAGACAGGAAGGAAAAGATGAAATGATGTCAGAAGAGACTCAAACTTGCTATTGCAGATAAAATAGTTAAAGTGAATGGAAGAAATGATGAAGTAAAAAAGCTAAACAGAAGATTTTAAAGGACGACTTGAGGAGACAAAGTAAAGTATTACAATGAAATGTACAAAGACCTAGAGTTAGGAAACCAAAAGGGAAGAACATGCTCAGCATTTCTCAAGGTGAAAACACTGAGGAAAAAATTGAAGCCTCAAGTTGCAATTTTGAAGGATTCTATGGGCAAAATATTGAATGACGAAGGAAGCATCAAAAGAAGATGGGAGGAATACACAGAGTGACTACAGCAAAAGAATTGGTCAATGTTCAACCATTTCAGGAGGTAGCATATGATCAGGAACCAATGGTACTGAGGGAAGAGGTACAGGCTACACTGAAGGCATTAGCTAAAAGGAAGACTCCGGGAATTGATGGAATACCAATTGAGATGTTTCAACAAACAGGTGCAGCACTGGAGGCGCTCGCTCATCTATGGCAAGCAATGTGGAAGACAGCTACCCAGCTAACTGACTGGGAGAGATCCACATTTGTGCCCATTCCAAAGAAAGGTGATCAAAAAATGCTAAGATTATCAAACAATATTATTAATATCACATGCAAGTAAAATTTTGCTGAAGATCATTCAATCCCACTCCTAGGAATATATCCTAGAGAAATAAAAATGTCACATGAATAGACATATGCACACCCTTGTTATTGTAGCATTGTTCACAATAGCAAAAAGATGGAAACAACCTAGAAGCTCATCAACAGACAAATGGATAAACAAACTGTGGTACATACACACAGTGGAGTATTAAGCAACAATAAAGAATGATGAATCTGTGAAGCATCTCATAACATGGTTAAATCTGGAGGGCATTATGCTGAGTGAAATAAGTCAGTCACTAAAGAACAAATATTGTATGAGATCACTACTGTAAAAACTCATGAAAAGGTTTACACACAAAAAGAAACAATCTTTGATGGTTATGATGCAGGGGAGGGGTGGGGATGGAAAAACACTAAATAGATAATAGATAAGTGGTAACTTCGGTGAAGGGTAAGACAGTACACAGTACTGGGGAAGCCAGCACACCTTGTCCAAGGTAAGGTCATGGAAACTCTATAGACACATCCAAACTCCCTGAGGGATGAAGTTGCCGGACTGAGGGCTATAGGGACCGTGGTCTTGGGGAACATCTAGCTCAACTGGCATAACACAGTTTATAAAGAAAATGTTTTACATTCTGCTGTGGTGAGTAGTGCCTGGGGTCTTAAAAGCCTGTAAGCGGACATCTAGGATACTCTACTGTTCTCACCCCTTCAGGAGCAAGGAAGATGAAGACAACTAAAGATAAAAGGGAAAGATTAGTTCAAAGTACTAGTGGACCACATCTACCATGGCCTCCACCAGACTGAGTCCAGTACATCTAAATGGTGCCCGGTTACCACCACTGACTGCTCTGACAGGGATCACAATAAAGGGTCCCAGACAGAGCTGGAGAAAAATGTAGAACAAATTCTAAGTCATAAAGAAAGACCAGACTTGCTGGCCTGACAGAGACTGGAGAAACCCTGAGAGTATGGCCCCCGGACACCCTATCAGCTCAGTAACGAAGTTACTCCTGAGGTTCACCCTTCAGCCAAAGATTGGTCAGGGCCATAAAACAAAACGAGACTAAAGGGGCACACCAGCCCTGAGGCAAGGACTAGAAGGCAGGAGGGGACAAAAACGAAAAACCAAACCCATTGCTGACGAGTCACTTCTGACTCAGAGTGACCCTACAGGACAGGAAAGCTGGTAATAGGGAACCTAAGGTTGAGAAGGGAGAGTGTTGACATGTCGTCGAGTGGTTAACCAATGTCATACAACAATATGTGTACTAACTGTTTAATGAGAAACCAGTTTGTTCTTGGTGGTATGAGGTCCCCAACTCTCTGCTTGCTTGCCTTTCCTTTTATTTCCTAAGAGATAAAAAGGTGGTGCAGGCCACACCCCAGGGAAGCTCCCTTTACACTGGATCAGGGAAGTGACCTGAGTAAGGGTGGTGTTACAATCCCTGCCTAATCATCTTATCATGAAATTACAATGACAAAATGGAGAACAATCACACAATGCTGGGAAGCATGGCCTAACCAAATTGACACATATTTTTGGGGGGACAGAATTCAGTCCATGACAAGGGATATCACTGTTGATGTCAGATGATCTTGGATGAAAGCAGAGAATACCAGAAAGATGTTTACCTGTGTTTTATTGACTATGCAAAGATATTTGACTGTGTGAATCATAACAAATTATGGATAACATTCTGAAGAATGGGAATTTCACAGCACTTAATTGTGCTGGTGCAGAACTTCTATGTAGACCAGGAGGCAGTTGTTCAAGCAGAACAAGTGGATACTGCATAATTTAAAATCAGAAAAGGTATGTATCAGGGTTGTATCTTTTCACCATACTTATTCAATCTGTATGCTGAACAAATAATCCAAGATGCTGGACTATATGAAGAAGAGCGTGGCATCAGGGCTGGTGGAAGACTCCTTGTTAGGTGCCATTGAGTCGGTTCTGACTCATAGTGACCCTATGTACAACAGAACAAAACACTGCACCGTACTGCACCATCCTCACAATTGTTGTTATGCTTGAGCCCATTGTTGCAGCCACTGTGTCAGTCCATCTCATTGAGGGTCTTCCTCTCTTTCGCTGACCCTCTTCTTTACCAAGCATGATGTGTTCCAGGGACTGGTTGCTTCTCATAACATGCCCAAAGATGTGAGATAAGTCTTGCCATCCTTGTTTCTAAGGAGCGTTCTGGCTGTACTTCTTTCAAGACAGGTTTTTTTCGTTCTTTTGGCAGCCAACGGTATGTTCAGTATTCTTTGCCAACACCATAATTAAAAGGTCTCAATTCTTCTTTGGTTTTCCTTATTCACTGCCCAGCTTTCACATGCATATGAGGTCATTGAAAAAACCATGGCTTGGGTCAGGCGCACTCTAGTCTTTAAGGTGACATCTTGTCTTTTTAACACTTTAAAGAGATCTTTTGCAGCAGATTTGCCCAATGCAATACGTCCTTTGATTTCTTGACTGCCGCTTCCACAGGTGTTGATTATGGATCCAAGTAAAATGAAACCCTTGACAGCTTCAGTCTTTTATCTGTTTATCACAATGTTGCTTATTGGTCCAGTAGTGAGGATTTTTGTTTTCTTTCTTTTGAGGTGTAATCCATCCTGAAGACTGTGATCTTTGATCTTCATCAATCAGCATTTCAAGTCCTGTTCACTTTCAGCAAGCAAGGTTGTGTCATCTGCATATTTCAGGTTGTTAGCGAGTCTTCCTCCAATCCTGATGCCCATTCTTCTTCATATAGTCCAGCTTCTCGAATTATTTGCTCAGCATACAGATAGAATAAGTATGGTGAAAGGATACAACCCTGACTCACACGTTTCCTGACTTTAAACCACCCAGTATCCCCTTGTTCTGTTCCTCATGAACACAAGTGTTCTGGAATTGCCATTCTTCAAGATGTTATCCATAATTTGTTATGATCCACACAGTTGAGTGCCTTTGCATAGTCAATAAAACACTGGTAAACATCTTTTTAGTATTCTCTGCTTTCAGCAAGGATCCATCTGAAATCAGCAATGATAATCTTGGTTCCACGTCCTCTGGCTTCAGTTTCTGGCAGTTCCTTGTCGTTGTACTGCTATAACTGATTTTGAATGATCTTCATCAAAATTTTACTTGCCTGTGATATTAATGATATTGTTCAATAATTGCCGTATTTGGTTGGACCACCTTTCTTCGGAATAGGCATAAATATGGATCTCTTCCAGTCAGTTGGCCAAGTAGCTGCCTTCCAAATTTCTTGGCATAAATGAGTGCCCATTTCCAGTGCTGCATCTGTTTGCTGGAACATCTCAATTGGTAATCCATCAATTCCTGGAGCCCTGTTTTCACCAAATGCCTTCAGTGCAGCCTGTACCTCTTCCCTCAGCCCCATCAGTTCCTGATCATATGATACCTCCTGAAATACCTGAACATCAACCAGTTCTTGTTGCTATAGTGACTATGTGTAGTCTTTCCATCTTCTTTTGATGCTTCCTGTGTCATTCAATATATTGCAACTTGAGGCTTGAATTTTTTTTCTTCAGTTCTTTCAGCTTGAGAAATGCCAAGCTCGTTCTTCCTTTTTGGTTTTCTAACTCCAGGTCTTTGAACATGTCATTATAATACTTTACTTTGTCTTCTGGAGCCACCCTTAGAAATTTTCTTTTCAGCTCTTTTACTTTATCAATTCTTCCCTTTGTTTTACCTACTCGATGTTGAGGAGCAAGTTTCAGAGTCTTTTCTGACATCCATTTTGGTCTTTTCTTTCCTTCCTGTCTTTTTATTGACCTCTTGCTTTCTTCACATATGATGTCCTTGATGTCATTTCACAACTCATCTGGCTTCAGTCATTAGTGTTCAGTGCGTCAAATCTATTCTTCAGATGGTCTCTAAATTCAGGTGGGATATACTCAAGGTCCTACTTTGGCTCTCGTGCACTTGTTTTAATTTTCTTTGGCTTCAACTTGAACTTGCGTGTGAGCAATTAATGTTCTGTTCCAAAGTCAGCAGCTGGCCTTGTTGTGACTGATGTGTTGAGCTTTTCCACCATCTCTTTTCATAGATGTAGTCGATTTGATTCCTATGTATGCCATCCGGCAAGGTCCGCATATATAGGTGGAAGACTCATTAAGAACCTGCAATATGCAGATGACGTAACATCGCTTGCTGAAATTGAAGAGGACTTGAAGCACTTACTGATAAAGATCAAAGACCACAGCCTTCAGTATGGGTTATACCTTAACAAAAAGGAAACAAAATTCCTCACAACTGGACCAATAAGCAGTATCATGAAAAATGGAGAAAAATTTGAAGCTATCAAGGATTTCATTTTACTTGAATCCACAATCCACCCCCATGGAAGCAGCTGTCGAGAAATCAGACAACGTATTGCATTGGGCAAATCTGCTGCAAAAGACTTCTTTGAAGTGTTAAAGGCAAAGACGTCACTTTGAGGACTAAGGGTGTTTGACCCAAGCCATGGTACTTTCAATCGCCTCATATGCATGCCAAAGCTGGACAGTGAATAAGGAAGACTGAAGAAGAATTGATGTCTTTGAATTATGGTGTTGGCAATGAATGTTGAGTATACCATGAACTCCCAGAAGAACAAATAAGTTCGTTTTGGAATAAGTGCAGCCAGAATGCTCCTTAGAAGCGAGGATCGCGAGACTTCATCTCACATACTTTGGACATATTGTCGGGAGGGACTAGTCCCTGCAGGAGGACATCGTGCTTGATAAGGTAGAGAGCCAGTGGAAAAGAGGAAGTCCCTTGAAGAGATGGATGAATACAGTTGTTGCAACCGTGGGCTCAAACATTAATGATTCTGTGAATGGCACAGGACTGCACAGTATTTTTTTCTGTTGTACGTAGGGCACCTAACAATAACAATATTTTATCGGTGTTAATTTCCTGATCTTGATTCGTCCTTGCTCTTTGGAGACCTACATGCAGAAGTTGTTGTTGTTAGGTGCTGTAGAGTTGGTTCTGACTCATAGTGAACCTATTTACATTCCATTTCATTTCTGATGACTTTCAATTTTTCTAGATTAATATTTCATACATTCCATGTTCTGATTATTAAAGGGTGTTTGCAGCTGTTTCTTCTCATTTTGAGTCATGGCACATCAGCAAATGAAGGTCCCCAAAATTTCACTCCATCCGTGTCATTAAGGTTGACTCTTCTTCAAGAAGACAGCTCATCCTCATTTGTATTTTGAGTGCCTTCCAACCTGAGAGGCTCATCTTCTGGCACTATCTCAGACAATGTTCTGCTGCTACTCGTAAGGTTTTCAGTGGTCAATTTTTTATAGAAATAGATCACCAGGTCTTTCTTCCTAGTCTGTCTTAGTCTGGAAGCTCCACTGAAACCTATCCACCATAGGTGATCCTGCTGGTATTTGAAATACAGGTGGTATAGCTTCCAGCATCACAGCAAAACACAAGCCACCACAGTACAAAAAACTGTCAGGCGATTGGTAGCATGCTGATGTATTTACTGGTAAAAGGGTATTCTGGCTGCAATTTACTATAAAATACCTCAGGAAAAAAAATTCAGTACAGATAGAGAATGATAAATGAAGGAAATGTGATAAAAATGTTAACATTTGAGGACTCTGGATGAAGAGATTACAAGAATATGCTGTAATATACCTGCAACTTTTTAGTAAACCTAAATTATGTTGAAATAAAAGGTTAAAAAGAAAAAACAACATGGACGGACCTGGGAATGTAGAGTGTACGATTAACTTTAACTAGAGCACTTGGTCTTTGTTCCTGGTTCCTGGGAAGTAATCCCTAAACCCTTGGAACTTCCCCAATGATTGGAATTTTCGTTATTTGTGGAGCAGCTCCAAATTACACTTGTGGGGTTATATGAATGAAGTGACTAGTCCCACCAGGGAATGTGATATCAGAACAATCTCAGGGGAGGGGAGGGAAAAGAAGCTGGAGATTAATTTCAACCTCATGAGCAGTGATTCAATCAAGCTTATGTAATGAAACCCTGATAAAAATTCTGGACCCTGAAGCTTGGGTGACCTCGCTAGTCAGTGATAGATATGGATGCATGGGAGAGTAACGTGTTTCTGAGGACATGGAATCTCTTCATTGGGGACCCTCCCAGGCCTCTCCCTGTGTTTCTTCATCTGTATCCTTTTTACTGTAATAGAACTGTAATCCTAAGTATAGCATTTTCCTGGGTTCTGTGAGTTGTTCTACTGAATTATATAACCTGAGTGGGTGGTAAAAAAAAAAAAAATAGGAACCACCAAATTCGTAGCCAGCAGGTAGAAAGTGAGAGGTCCCCTAGCTTGTGGCTGGCCTCTGAGGTCTTGGGGAGACTTGGCAATTCAAAGGACTATGCTTTGTGAGATCTGACCTAACTCCCAGTGTTTAGGGTTAGGAAAAGAACTACATTTGCCATCGTGTGAGAGAGGACACACACACAGACACTTGTAGGAACCTCCACTGAATCCTGCCTCTGCCGCTTCAGAGTGGTCATGATCCTGGACAAGTTATTTACTATTTTTGTGCCCCAGTTTCCTCATCTATAAGAATAAGGGTACTTACATCACAGGGTCCTTTGAGCCTTAAAAAACCCATCGCTATTAGGTCAACTCCGAATCATAGTGACTCTATTAGTCAGAGTAGAACTGCCCCACAGGGTTTTGAAGGTGGTAGGTAATCTTTACAGAAGCAGACTGCGGCATCTTTCTCCTTCAGAACAGCTGGTGGGCTCTAATCACCAAACTTTCAGTTAGCAGCCAAGCACTTAACCACTGAGCTACTAGGGCTCCTTTGAGCCTTGAATCAATAAATAATTCTAAAATGCTTAGAAAGTTGTTGTTGTTGTTAGGTGCTATTGAATTAGTTCTGACTTATAGTGACCCTATGTACCACAGAATGAAATACTGCCCGGCCCTATGCCATGCTCACAATGGTAATGCTTGAGCCCATTGTTGCAGCCACTGTATCAATGCATTCCATTGAGGGTCTTCTTCTTTTCCACTGACCCTGTACGTGCTTAGAATAGTATCTTGCATATAATGAGTGTTCAATAAATATTAGTCAATATTATCTTGGTCTATCAGACATGGATGGATGGATGGATGGATGGATGGATGGATGGATGGATGGATGGATGGATGGATGGATGGATGGATGGATGGATGGATGGGTGGGTGGTGGATGGATGGATGGATGCATGTGCATAGAATCAAGTAATCACAGTTTAAAGTTGCTCACCAAATAATTCTCCTATAGCAAGGTGACTCCTGCGTACACTTTCCTATACAGCAGAGAATTGCTGGTGAAGCCAGCACAAGATTTCAGCCTGTTTGGCAGTGACATTCCTCTAGGTACATGAATGACATGACATTTTTCTTTCTATATCACACCATTAAGATTTTCATAATTTTGAATCAGTCTTTAAATCTGATGAACTTTGAATAACTTGACAAAAATATTCAAAGCCAATTTGCCACACCCTGGCCATTAGGACCATACCAAGGCACATCTACCCTTTAAGGCCCAGCTGGTGGTCATCTGGAATTCAATGGTGGTAATGAAAGGTGTGTTATGAAAAAGGCAAACAGGATATGTAGTACCAGTGCCATTGTCTTTTGCTTACCTATATATAAAAAAAAAAAAAAAAAAGGAAACCCTGGTGGTGTAGTGGTTAAGTGCTACGGCTGCTAACCAAAGGGTCAGCAGCTCGAATCTGCCAGGTACTCCTTGGAAACTCTATGGGGCAGTTCTACTCTGTCCTATACGGTCGCTATGAGTCAGAATTGACTCGACGGCACTGGGTTTTTTGGGTTTTATATTAAAAATAAAATTTTCAAAAGGGCTACATGAACCAGAGACTACATCATCCCAAGACCAGAAGAACTAGATGGTGCCCAGCCACAACCGATGACTGCTCTGACAGGGAACACAACAGAAAACCACTGGGGGAGCAGGAGAACAGTGGGATGCAGACCCCAAATTCTCATAAAAAGACAAGACTTAACGGTCTGACTGAGACTAGAAGGACCCCGGTGGTCATGGTCCCCAAACCTTCTGTTGGCCCAGGACAGGAACCATTCCTGAAGCCAACTCATCAGACATGGGCAATCGGTTGGAGAGAGATGCTAATGAGGAGTGAGCTACTTGCATCAGGTGGACACTTGAGACTATGTTGGCATCTCCTCCTGGAGGCGAGATGGGAGGGTAGAGGGGGTTAGATGCTGGCAAAATGGTCATGAAAAGACAGACTGGAAGGAGGGAGCAGGCAGTCTCATTAGTGGGAGAGTAATTGGGAGTATGTAGTAAGGTGTATATAAGTTTTTATGTGAGAGACTGACTTGATTTGTAAACTTTCACTGAAAGCACAATAAAAATTATTTTTAAAAAATAATAAAATTTTCAAAACATTAAGTTTGTATGTGAACTCATAAGCTTTATCTTTCAGTTCACGAACCCATAGAACGTCTGTTCTGGAAGTCAGACAAGAGTCGCGAAGTATGGTAGGAAGTGGAAGGGTTTTTTAGGCACACACACAGAGGAATGAGGAAGTTTATCCTGGGCAAATTTCAGGTTGGCCAGCAGGTATTTTCTTTCCTTATTTGTGATAAAGAGGAAATTTTGAACTGGGTTAAACTGAGCATGCAAGTATCGATTGGCTAGCTTAAGTTTCCATTTCCAGGAGATTCAATTGATTGACTTGGATTTTGGCTCCAGGAAAGGCTAGGCATTCACAAGAAACAGTAACTTAAGTTGTGGTTTGCTGACATGGGGCTCAGCACAAGTGACTCTATTTTGAGCCTAGTTTGAGTTCAGTTAACTAACATCTATAAATAATGTTGAAATGAAATGTTGCATGTAAATCTAAATTAATAATTTAAAATGTATGGAGGGTAAAAAAAAAAAAAACGTATGGAGGGTAAGAAGGTGTAAAAACGGAGTGGCAGGGGTATCTGACCTCCTCTAACTTCACAAGGGGAAAGAGAATCAAGATCAACAGCGGAAGACCGATTCCTATGAGGTTGAGCAGGCATGCCTCCACCCTCCATTCTTTTTACCAATTCTGACACCATCTGTCCCGCCCATGGCACTCTCCACTTCTCTGTTGGGTTGAATAATTTGTTGCAATGGCCACACAGACCATACTCCTCACAATTATGGGGTTTATTGGGGAAGTAACAGGTTACAATTCAGAATCAGGAAATACTCAGGATGGAATTCTTCAATCAGGACAGCCTCGTCTCAGCCGCGTAAGCAGGCAGGCCTCTCTCTGGCCCCTCGGCCTGGCCTATGTCCTGCTTGGGCAAGTGTTACAAAGCTCTTTAACTCCACCGGTAAGTACTGGGGGGGAGGTGGACACCCCACCCCACCCCACCCCACTGGGAAGCATCCTGCCCAAAGGCGGTCAGCTTTCTTGCTCCCACCACGCATTTCCTGTTGGTCTCCTGGTTCTGCTGCCTCTGCTGCTGCCGTTTCTCTGCCTCTGCTTCTCTCCATCTCCAGTATTATAAGTCTCTCTCTGCCCTGGTTCTGCTGCCTCTGCTGCTGCTCTCTGTCTTCCATGTTACAGCTCCTTTCTCTCTCCATGTCTCCCTTTGAGTCTAGCAGATGGCAAAACTGACCAATCCCCTTGTTAGGGTTCCATACACCTTATTTGCATGGCCCCACCCCAACAAGGGTGCCATGCACCTTATTTATATTATTAGCGAGCTATCCAATTCCCTTGATGGGCCACAAGTACCTCATTTGCATAGCCCTATTCTGTCATTTGGTTGGAGTCACAAAGACTATGGCTAGAAGGGGCATATTAAGTAATTCCCTGCGCCACAGAAGGGTTCCATAATTTAAAGAGATTTAATTACTTTTCCTTTGGTTAGGAAAACAAATTAAACTCTGACTTAGTTTTTTTGTTGAGGTTTCTACAAATCTGTAGTCCCACAAAATCAGGTTTATTGACTTGTTGCAACAGTGGAGAACACTCACCAGAGGAATAGTGGGACATCCCCCAAACAAATGGAAAACCAGTGTAATTATAGAATCTGGGGGAAGGGTGGAGTTTAGGTGAAATTTAAATGAAGCAGAGTTTTTAGAGGCTCAAAGCAAAGCAGGTCATGAGTAAAAGGATCAGTATCAGGTGTGGACCCGCAAGGTGGACTTGAGGCCCTGTTTCCTTGGTAAGTACTACCTTAGGACTGACTCAGAATGTTGTACTCAGAAACCCCTTATCTGGTTTTCCGCACCTGGATTGAAAATCAAGGCTGCTTCTCTTTGTCAACGTGACTTAGATCCTGCAGGCAAGGGTGGGATGTTTTCTTGTTATTGACATGATTTCAAAGCTTCTGATAACATATGATTTTAGAAAACAACACTTCTCAGCAAGAAGTTACTCAGAGGGCTCCTTATGACACCTTACAGCTGCAGCGTGTCCTTGGAAGAAACACTGATTCTTTTAACTTTGTATGGAGTTTTATCTATGTCTGTCTTCCCAGTAAGAAGCCCTGGTGGTGCAGTGGTTAAGCACTCAGCTGCTTACCGAAAGGTCAGCAGTTTGAACCCACCAGCCCCTCCAAGGAAGAAAGATGTGACAGTCTGCTTCTGTAAAGATTTAAAGCCTTGGAAACCCTATGGAGCAGTTCCGCTCTGTCCTATAGGGTCGCTGTAAACTGGAATCGACTCAATGGTAAGGGGTCAATGGGTTTTGGACCTCCCAGTGTGATGAATGGCCTGGCAGATTTTTTACTTTCTCAGTCTGAGTGATTTCTTTTCTTTCTTACTATATATCAGTGTCCTTTTTTTAAAAAGTGGAGTATCTCATATTCTTTAAGGTTGCTATAAATACTATGAGACCTGGTGGCACAGTGGTTAAGAACTTGGCTGCTAACCAAAAGATCAGCCGCTCTGGGGTCTTAAGCACTAGCAAGCAGCCATCTAAGATGCATCAGTTGGTCTCAACCCACCTGGAGCAAAAGAGAACGAAGAACACCAAAGAACCAAAAAAAACCAAACCCAGTGCCGTCAAGTTGATTCTGACTCATAACCCAAAACCCAATAATAAATAACCCAAAACCCAATAACTAGCAACCAAAATCTGAACCCAAGAGTCGGAATGGGCCCCATAAATAAAAGACTACATCAACCTGATACCAAAAGAACTAGATGGTGCCCAGCTACAACTGATGACTGCCGTGACAGGGAACACACCAGAGAATCCCTGAAGGAGCAGGAAAGCAATGGGATGCAGACCCAAAATTCCAGTAAAAAGACCAGACTTAATGGTCTGACTGAGACTAGAGGGACCCCAGAGGTCATGGTCCCCAGACCTTCTGTTAGCCCAAGACAGGAACCATTCCTGTAGCCAACTCTTCAGGCAGGGATTGGACTGGACTATAAGACAGAAAATGATACTGCTTCTTGAATCAAGTAGACATATGAGACTATGTGGGCATCTCCTGTCCGGAGGGGAGACGTGAAGGCCGAGGGGGACAGAAGCTGGCTGAATGGACACGGAAACACAGGGTGGAGAGAAGGAATGTGCTGTCTCATTAGGGAAGAGTAATATAGCAAGGTGTATATAAGGTTTTGTATGAGAGACTGACTAGATTTGAAAACTTCAGTTAAAGCACACACACACACACACACAAAAAAAAAAAAAAAATCAGCCACTCCTTGGAATACTATGAACGCTATGACCCTGATCAAAACCCAAAAACCAAACCTGCTGCCATCAAGTCGATTCCAACTCATAGCAATCCTGTAGGACAGAATAGAACTGCGCCATAGAGTTTCCAAGGAGTGACCAGTAGATTCAAACTGCCGACCCTTTGGTTAGCAGCCAAATGCTAACCGCTGTACCACTAGGGCTCATGACACTGATAGGCTCAGACCAAAAAAATCCACCAAAACAAGAGCATGGCCTGGGACCAAAGTCAATGTGTTGAGCAAATAGATCAAATTTTCAGCCTAACTGTAGAGCTGAATAACAACAGCGTCACCTGAGGTTATTGCTGTAGAGAATGATTTGACTCGTCAAAGTATTTACAAGGTGATTACATTTTAATTGTGAACTGCACTTCAAGATTCAAGTATATTATTTATGCAGGAAGCCCTTTATAAACAGTGTCAAAATAACCACTCTCAGCAGTGTTCTTTTCAAGGGGTTTCACCTTCAGTAATGCACTCACTGCGCTGTGAATGCCTTAGGAGTAAATCAGTCTTACCCGCCATGGACCAAAAAACCAAAAACCAAACCCAGTGCCATCGAGTCGATTCCGAGAGACTAGGAAAACTGAGCCTGTGGACATCAGGTTGGAGGAATTCTTAGGATTCCTCCACCCTTTCCATTGGCTTCCCCTTTCTCTCACTATCTAGCGAGATTTTTCCTCTAGGGTTCACTCCCAGGACTTCCTTCTGGAGCAGGGTGAGAGCTATACATATATATATGTGTTTGTGTATACATACATATGTGTGTGTATACATACATATGTGTGTGTATACATATATATGTATGTGTACATATACACACGTAAAAGGTGGGAGGCAGTGGTTAAGATCTTCCTGCATGATGGGGAAATGGGAAGTCTTTGTTTAGGGGACATTGAGTTTATCTCAACGGTGGTGGAATGATTTGGAAAAGGACAGTGAGAATGGTTGCACAACTTGAAGAGTGTAATCAATGTTACGTAGAAATTGTTGAGATGGCGTATGTTTTGTTACGTATATTTTCATCACAATAAAAAAAAAATTAAAATGTTTTAACAACAACAACAGAGACCTTCCTGTATTAATTCTTTATAAATCACAGAAAAACCAGACCATGAGGGGATGCTTTGAAAAGCTACACAGAGAGGTCGTATTATACACGCATTAAATTGGGTAGATACATATATATGTGTGTGTGTATATTTTATGAGTACGTATACATAAAACCCAGTGCTGTCAATTCCAACTCATAGCAACCGTATATATGGAGCCCTGGTGGCACAATGGTTAAGAGCTCAGCTGCTAACCAAAAGGTTGGCAGTTCAAATCTACCAGCTGCTCCTTAGAAATCCTAGGGGGAAGTTCTACCCTGTCTCTATGAGTTGGAATTGACTAGACAACAACAAATATGTGTGTGTGTGTATATGTATATATATATATATATACACGTACACACACACCTGTTGTTGTATATATATATACGTACACACACACAGTAAAACCTATGAAAGCCGAAAGCAGTATGAGACGGAAACCTGTTAGAGAAAGAAAACTCACATAGTAGGTTGTAGTGATAGAAAAGTAGTGGCTGCACCCTGCCAAAGGTGGAAAACTTGCAAGACCCAGAAAAACAAGGCAGTCCCTTCGAGTTATATTTTAACGTAAAACATATATATATATGATAGAAACCCCTTAAATAATGCAGGCATTCTGCCTTCCACTCTGTTCAGAGCACAGGACCCACGTGAGCTGGAGGAGGAGGGAGGCGCGTTCCCGGGGTCTCTCACAGTGTGAGGGTTCCCTGTGCCCAGCGTGATTCCAGCGTTTAGAACTTGGCCGTCGAGTGCAGGAGCCACTAGCCACCTGTGGCTAGTGAAATTAATTAAAATTCATTTAAAAATTCAGTGCCTTTGTCTCTCTAGCCACAGTTCAAGGGCTCAAAAGCCACAGAACAGATCTACAATATTTCCATCATTGCAGAAAGTAGTAGACAGCACTGGTTTAAAAATCTACATTTTTTAATACCTCATGGGCCCCTAACACAAGCCAAGTACTCAGCTAAAGAAACAGCACTGCCACTGCTGAGGGGAAATGGGCTGCAGGTTAGACCTGGTATGTGGGTCCTCCAGGGATCATTCTCAAGACAGTTGAAGCTAATTTTGATTACACTCAGCTTTCTCCTCACTTAGTGGCTTGGCTTTGACCTCTACCTACATTATAGATCTAGGTGAGTGTTTTTCAAATAGAGAGCCCCGAGAATAGAGTTTCTCAAGGTTTGGTGGGTGGGCCACCACTGACACAATGATTAAGATGCTTATTTAAAAGGCAGATTCCTGGCCCTCACCCCAGATCTACTGAACTGTAATCTCTGGGATGAGGGCCTAGGCATCTGCATTATTTATTAGTTCTTTGGGTGATTCTCTCATAGGCTAACGTTTGAGAACAGTTTAGGAACTGGGAGCTGAGAAGCTGAAGAAGTGATACGCTTCCAAACGCATATAGTTATGAACAACAGCATGTATGTGAACCAATTTAAACAACTTAGTCAGTGTTCCCCAGCTCACTCCTTTTTGTGCCCTTACTGGCTTTTGCCCTTACTGCATTTACGTACATGCTGTTCCATCTGCCTGAAGTACCCTGCACTCCTGTAAGCCCTGGAGCGCTTCCAGTCATTCCTCAAAGCTCAAGTTATAAACTATCACCTCTTCCAGGAAGCCTCCCCAGCTGTCAATATCATTATTCCCTCCTGTATGTTACTTCCCCTTCTACTTTGTTGATTAAACTAGTTTTGAGTTTTCGAGCTCCTACAGTATCCCCAGCTCTGTGCTAAGTGCTTTTTATACATCCGTTCATTTAACCCTCTAAAATAACCTCGAGTGGCTGGAAGGACTCCAGAGGTCATGGTCTCCAGACCTTCTGTTGGCCCAAGACTGGAACCATTCCCAAATCCAACTCTTCGGACAGGGATTGGACTGGACTATAAGAAAATGATACTGGTGAGGCATGAGCTCCCTGGCTCAAGTAGACACATGAGACTATGTGGGCAGCTTCTGTAAGGTAAGAAGGGAGAAGGAGACGGAAGCTGGCTGAATGGACACAGAAATACAGGGTGGAGAGAGGGAGTGTGCTGTCTCATTGTGGGGAGAGCAACTAGGTGTATATAGCAAGGTGTGTATAAATTTTTGTATGAGAGACTGACTTGATTTGTAAACTTTCACTTAAAGCACAATAAAAATAAATCATAAAAATAATAACCTCGTGAAATAGGTACTATAGATTTCCCCACTGTACAGATGACGAAACTGAGATGCAGAGAAGTAAAGTGACTCGCACAACTAGAAGGAAGTGGAGCAGAACAGAACTCATATTCATCACTGTCCAGTGCCTAGCACAGTGCCTGGCATATAGTAAGTGACAAAGTATTGTTTGCTGAATAATTGAAAAGTTTTATTGTGACACATAACTTAAAATTGACCATTTTACCATTTTCAAGTACACGATTCAGCAGCATTAAGTACATTCACGATGCATATTGATCACCACCATCTAGTTCCAGAACTTTTTCATCACCTAAAACAGGAACCCTATACCCTTTAACCAGTCACCCCCTGTTCCCTGTCTCCCCCAGTCCCTGCTTCCTGTCTCTATGGATCTGCCTATTCTGGACATTTTCTATAAATGGAATCATATAATCTGTGGTCTTTTGTGGCTGGCTTTTTCACTTAGCATAGTGTTTTCAAGGTTTATCCACAATTCACACTTGACTACTAACCTAAAGGCTGGTGTTTGGAACCCACCCAGCAGTGCCACTATAGAAAGACCTGGAGATCTGCTTATGTAAAAATTACAGCCAAGAAAACCCTGTGGAGCAGTTCTACTCTGTAACACATGTGGTCGCCATGAGTCAGAATCGAGTCCGTTGTAACAGGTAGCATGTATCAGTACTTCATTCCTTTTAATGGCTGAATAATATACCATTGTATGGATATATCACATTTTGTTTATCCATTCATCAGTTGATGGAGATTTGTGTTGTGAATAATTATAGTTTAATAGAAAACAGATGGAGCCCTGGAGGCTAAGTGGTTAAGAGCTTGGCTGCTAACCGACGGGTCAGCAGTTTGAATCCACCACTCCTTGGAAACCCTACTGGGCAGTTCTATCTGTTATATAGGGTGACTATGAATCAGAATCAACTTGATGGAAACAGGTTTGTTTTGTTTTTAGAAAACAAATAAAGACACCTCGATCTCCTTGTCCCACCTTTTAACTGGACACACATTCATTCTAAAACAATGAAAGTTGAAGAGTGTAGGAGAGAAATAGGAAGACAGACAGTACGTTTGCCTTCACAACTCACTGCCCTCCTCCTTCTCTGCCCAAAGCAGTTGTAGCGTTCCAGCTACGTTCCAGCTCTGAGGTGCCACAAGATCTCACATATATATGTCTCTGTTACATTTTCTGCCCCTGGAGGTTTATTGGCAGGCATCTGAGCCAGTTTAGTATGTTTTGGCATCACGGCAGATACTGGCACAACTGCCTAAAACATAAGGAAGTTGGTCTGTGCCACATATGAGTGTGAGGGGATGCTTCCCGCAAGAGTGATCGTGTGAAACTTTTGGGTCTTTTGGCTTCTGTACAGTGACAGTATGGATTACACCTGAACATAAAGAAAACAAAAATCCTCACAACATGATAAAGAGAGAAAAGATTGAGGCTGTCAAGGATTTCATTTTACTTGGATCAACAATCAACACCCGCAGAAGCAGCAGTCAAGAAATCAAAAGACACGTTGCATTGGGCAAATCAGCTGCAAGAGATCTCTTTAAAGTGTTAAAAAGCAAAGATGTCATCTTGAGGACTAAGGTGCACCTGACCCAGGTCATGGTGTTTTCAATCGCCTCATATGCATGCAAAAGCTGGACAATGAATAAGGAAGACCGAAGAATTGATGCCTTTGAATTGTGGTGTGAGTGAAGAACATTGAATATACAATGGACTGCCAAAAGAATGAACAAATCTGTCTTGGAGGAAGTACAACCAGAGTGCTCCTTGGAAGCAAGAATAGCAAGACTGCGTCTCACACAATTTGGACAAGTTGTCAAGAGGGATCAGTCCCTGGAGAAGGACATCATGCTTGGTAAAGTAGAGGGTCAGTGAAAAAGAGGAAGACCCTCAATAAGATGGATTGACACAGTGGCTGCAACAATGGGCTCAAGCATAGCAACAACTGTGAAGATGGCTTAGGATTGGGCAGTGTTTCATTCTGTTGTACATAGATAGGGTTCCTATGAGTTAGAACCAACTCGACGGTACCTGTCAACAACAGGGAGAGAAGGGTTGCAGGTATCTTTATTACTTCCTTTGTGTTATTGGGAAGGTACAGTTACTGGTATTTGGAAATATTCAAGTAAATGAGTTATTTTGGGGGTGAAAACTCTTGGTGATATACTTCCTTCCACTTGCATTAGTCACCACCCTGATGACATCTTTTATAAAGTGCTCGCGATTTGTGATGCACTTCCTGGGCCATAGGACCTATATGTCCCGTGTGTGATGGACTTCATGGAACTTGGGACCGATACGACCTGCTTGCAATTGGCATCCCATTTTTTCAAATAATAAAAAACCACCAACAATGATCCATTCCATTAATAAAAAAACATGGCATCATAAAAATTTTTAAAAATAATGACAATTCATCCATGAAAGGATAAAGTTCCCTGTACAATTTTCCATAACATAAGCTCTTCCTCCTTCCGCTGTCCAGAAGAGAAGTTCATCTGGGTATAAGACCTCAAAGGTCTACTGCTGTTTCCCAAAGCCTGGGATGATGCTACCATTAGTACATGAGTTAATTTACAGAGGAATATGAGATAATTTTATGTGATAAGGAGGAGTGATATTAAATAACTTTGAATTACATGTTGATAAGTGCTGTTGAGTCAATTTCAGCTCATAGTGGCCCTACGTACAGCACAAGAAAACACTGCCCGATCCTGTGCCATCCTCATGATCATTGTTATGCTTGAGCCCATAGTTGCAGTCGTGCCAATCCATCTGGTGGAGGGTCTTCTCTTTGGAACTGACCCTCTATCTTACCAGGCATGATGTCCTTCCCTGGGGACTGGTCCCTCCTCATAACATGTCCAAAGTGTGTGAGAAAAAGTCTTACCATCCTTGCTTCTAAGTAGCAATTTGCTGTACTTCTTCCAAGACAGATTTGTTCGCTCTTCTGGCAGTCCATGGTATGTTCAATATTCTTTGCCAACACCATAATTCAAAGGCATCAATTCTTCTTCAGTCTTCCTTATTCACTGTGCAGCTTTTGCATGCATATGAAGCAACTGAAAACACTATGGCTTGGGTCAAGCACACCTTAGTTTTCAAGGTGACTTCTTTGCTTTTTTTTTTTTTTTTTTTAATTTTTATTGAGCTTTAAGTGAATGTTTACAAATCAAGTCAGTCTGTCACATATAAGCTTATATACACCTTACTCCATACTCCCACTTACTCTCCCCCTAATGAGTCAGCCCGCTGCCTCCTTCCAGTCTCTCCTTTCATGACAATTTTGCCAGTTTCTAACCCTCTCTACCCTCCCATCTCCCCTCCAGACAGGAGATGCCAACACAGTCTCAAGTGTCCACCTGATACAAGTAGCTCACTCTTCATCATCATCTCTCTCCTACCCATTGTCCAGTCCCTTCCATGTCTGATGAGTTGTCGTTGGGAATGGTTCCTGTCCTGGGCCAACAGACGCTTTGGGGACCATGACCGCCAGGATTCCTCTAGTCTCAGTCAGACCATTAAGTCTGGTCTTTTTATGAGAATTTGGGGTCTGCATCCCACTGATCTCCTGTTCCCTCAGGGGTTCTCTGTTGTGCTCCCTGTCAGGGCAGTCATCGGTTGTGGCCGGGCACCATCTAGTTCTTCTGGTCTCAGGATGATGTAAGTCTCTGGTTCATGTGGCCCTTTCTGTCTCTTGGGCTCATAGTTATCGTGTGACCTTGGTGTTCTTCATTCTCCTCTGATCCAGGTGGGTTGAGACCAATTGATGCATCTTAGATGGCCGCTTGTTAGCATTTAAGACCCCAGACGCCACATTTCAAAGTGGGATGCAGAATGTTTTCATAATAGAATTATTTTGCCAATTGACTTAGAAGACCCCTTAAGCCATAGTCCCCAAACACCCGCCCTTGCTCCGCTGACCTTTGAAGCATTCAGTTTATCCAGGAAACGTCTTTGCTTTGGGTCCAGTCCATTTGAGCTGACCTTCTGTGTATTGAGTATTGTCCTTCCCTTCACCTAAAGTAGTTCTTATCTACTATCCAATCAGTAAATAACCCTCTCCCATCCTCCCTCCCTCCCCACCTCGTAACCACAAAAGTATGTGTTCTTCTCAGTTTATACTATTTCTCAAGATTTTATAATAGTGGTCTTATACAATATTTGTCCTTTTTTCTCTGACTAATTTCGCTCAGCATAATGCCTTCCAGGTTCCCCCAGGTCGTGAAATGTTTCACAGATCCGTCACTGTTCTTTATCGATGCGTAGTATTCCATTGTGTGAATATACCACAATTTATTTACCCATTCGTCCATTGATGGACATGTTGGTTGCTTCCAGCTTTTTGCTATTGTAAACAGAGCTGCAATAAATATGGGTGTGCATGTATCTGTTCACGTGAAGGCTCTTATTTCTCTAGGGTATATTCCAAGGAGTGGGATTTCTGGGTTGTATTTATGGTAGTTCTATTTCCAACTTTTTAAGAAAACACCAGATAGATTTCCAAAGTGGTACCATTTTACATTCCCACCAGCAGTGTATAAGAGTTCCAATCTCTCCGCAGCCTCTCCAACATCTATTATTTTGTGTGTTTTGGATTAATGCCAGCCTTGTTGGAGTGAGATGGAATCTCATCGTAGTTTTAATTTGCATTTCTCTAATGGCTAATGATCGAGAGCATTTTCTCATGTATCTGTTAGCTGCCTGAATATCTTCTTTAGTGAAGTGCGTGTTCATATCCTTTACCCACTTCTTGATTGGGTTGTTTTTCTTTTTGTGGTTGAGTTTTAACAGAATCACATAGATTTTAGAGATCAGGCGCTGGTCGGAGATGTCATAGCTGATAATTCTTTCCCAATCTGTAGGTGGTCTTTTTACTCTTTTGGTGAAGTCTTTAGATGAGCATAGGTGTTTGATTTTTAGGCGCTCCCAGTTATCTGGCTTCTCATTGTCATTTTTGGTAATGTTTTGTATTCTGTTTATGCCTTGTATTAGGGCTCCTAGGGTTGTCCCTATTTTTTCTTCCATGATCTTTATCGTTTTAGTCTTTATGTTTAGGTCTTTGATCCACTTGGAGTTAGTTTTTGTGCATGGTGTGAGGTATGGGTCCTGTTTCATTTTTTTGCAAATGGATATCCAGTTATGCCAGCACCATTTGTTAAAAAGATTATCTTTTTCCCAATTAACTGACACTGGGCCTTTGTCAAATATTAGCTGCTCATATGTGGATGGATTTATATCTGGGTTCTCAATTCTGTTCCCTTGGTCTATGTGCCTGTTGTTGTACCAGTGCCAGGCTGTTTTGACTACTGTGGCTGTATAATAGGTTCTAAAATCAGGTAGAGTGAGGCCTCCCACTTTCTTTTTCAGTAATGCTTACTTATCCGAGGCTTCTTTCCCTTCCACATGAAGTTGGTGATTTGTTTCTCCATCACATTAACAAATGTCACTGGAATTTGGATCGGAAGTGCATTGTATGTATAGATGGCTTTTGGTAGAATAGACATTTTTACTATGTTCAGTCTTCCTATCCATGAGCAAGGTATGTTTTTCCACTTAAGTAGGTCCTTTTTAGTTTCTTGCAGTAGTAGTTTGTAGTTTTCTTTGTATAGGTCTTTTACATCTTTGGTAAGATTTATTCCTAAGTATTTTATCTTCTTGGGGGCTACTGTGAATGGTATTGATTTGGTGATTTCCTCTTCGATGTTCTTTTTGTTGATGTAGAGGAATCCAAGTGATTTTTGTGTGTTTATCTTATAACCTGAGACTCTGCCGAACTCTTCTATTAGTTTCAGTAGTTTTCTGGAGGATTCCTTAGGGTTTTTTGTGTATAAGATCATGTCATCTGCAAATAGAGATAGTTTTACTTCCTCCTTGCCAATCCGGATGCCCTTTATTTCTTTGTCTAGCCTAACTGCTCTGGCTAGGACCTCTAGCACAATGTTGAATAAGAGCAGTGATAAAGGGCATCCTTGTCTGGTTCCCGTTCTCAAACATCTTTGCTTTTTAACACTTTAAAGAGGTCTTTTCCAGCAGATTTGCCCAATGAAATATGTTTTTTGATTAGACTGTTTCTTCCTTGGGCATTGATTATGAATCCAAGTAAAATGAAATCCTTGACAACTTCAATCTTTTTTGTATCATGGATTGAATTATGTCCCCCAAAGAACGTGTGTATTAACTTGGTTAGGCCATAATTCCCAGTATTCTATGGTTGGTTGTCCTCCGTTTTGTGATTGTAATTTTATGTTAAAGAGGATTAAGGTGGGATTGTAACACCCTTACCGGGTCACATCCTAGGTCCAATATAAAGGGAGTTTCCCCTGGGGTATGGCCTGCACTTAAAAGAGATAAAAGGAAAGGGAAGCTAGCAGAGTTTGGGACCTCGTACTATCAAGAAAGCAGCACGGGGAGCAGAGTGGGTCCCTTGGACCTGGGGTCCTTGTGCCTGAGGGTCTCCTCAAGCACGGGAAGACTGAGGACAAGGACCTTCCTTTAGAGCTGACAGAGAAAGAAAGCCTTCCCCTGGTGCTGACGCCCTGAATTTGGACTTATAGCCTACTTCACTGTGAGGAAATAAATTTCTCTTTGTTAAAGCCATCCACTTGTGGTATTCCTGTTACAGCAGCACTAGATGACTAAGACACTCCGTTTATCACGATGTTGCTTATTGGTCAAGTTGTGAGGATTTTTGTTTTCTTTATGTTGAGGGGTAATTCATACCGAAGACTAGTCTTTAATCTTCATCAGTAAGTGCTTCAAGTCCTCTTTACTTTTAGCAAGCAATGGTTGTGTCATCTGCATAACGAAGGCAAGTCCTCAGTGACTCTGTTTTTACAACTGGCTGACCCTGAAACGCTGCATGTGTTCTGACTCTGTCTCCTGAGAAATCAGTGTGGAAAGAATTTACAAAGACCCTGTCCGAGCCCTGCCAATATAACCTTGCTTTCACTACTCCTTCTTCTGAGCACCTTTCTCATACTTTTGGTTGATGCTGTCCAATTTGAATCATATCTACTCACAATAAATGTATTCTGTTACACTAATTTCTGGTGTTTCTCTGTGCTTTTATGTTTTTAACACCTGCTAGTCTCCCTTTTTAACAAAGAGAGTGGGCCTCAGCCAGTAAAGTATCTGGCTAAAATGTATATTTTTTCAAACATGCCTTCTTTTCTTGGCAAGTGACAATTGTTCTCCATTTATTGTAATAATAAAGCTTTCTTTTAAAATAAATTTATTTAATTGAAAAAGGGTGTCAGTCTAAAAAAACATTAAATTACACTACAAGTGCTAAGTGCAGATGGCAAAAATGAGAAGCTTTAGAAATGCTGTTGTGGTGGTTGAATCCTGGCTGGGGATCAGACTGGGCCTGGGTTTGAATTTCGTTTCTGCCATTTGGTACCTCTCTGATCCTGGGCCAGTTATTTCACTTGTCTGAGCCTAGTTACCTCCTCAAGGGGCAATCTCAGCCCCATGGATTCAAAGAGATATGTAAGTAAGTACAAAGCACAGTGTCTGACTTATAAAGGCAGCCCACTGAGTGGAAGCTGTTGATATGATTACTGTCTCACCTGTTGTTGTTGTTGTTAGCTGCCATCTAGTTGGCCCTGACTCATGGTGACCCCATGTACAACAAAATGAAACACTGCCTGGTTGTGGATTGGTCTGTTGTGACCCATAAGGCCACCTTAGTCTAGAAGCTCCGCTGAAACCTGTCCAGTATCATAGCAACACGCAAGCCTCCACTGACAGACAGGAAGTGGCTATGCATGAGGTGCCTTGGCCAGGAATCGAACCCAGGTCTTCCGCATGGAAGGCAAGAATTCTACCACTGAACCACCGATGACCTCAAGTATCATGTTATCCGTTGTCATCAAGTCGATTTTGACTCATAGTGACCCTATAGGGCACAATGGAACTGCTCCAGAGAGTCTGCAAGGAGCTGCTGGTGGATTCGAACTGCTGGCCTTTTGGTTAGCAGCCTGAGCTTTTAAGCTCTGCACCACCAGGCCTCCCAAGTAGTATGTTACCCACCCCCCAAAAAAAGCTTGTTGTCGTTGAGTCAATTCCGACTCATAGTGACCCTATAGAACAGAGTAGAACTTGCCTTATAGGGCTTCCAAGAAGCGTCTGGTGGATTTGAACTTCCAACCTTTTGGTTAGCGCCAAGCTCTTAACCACTGTGCCACCAAGGTTCCAGGTACTGTGTTCCAAAAACCAAATCCAGTGCCGTCGAGTCAATAAATACTATTGAGAAAGCCTCTAAGTTATCATTTAGGTTGAGACATGAATAAGGTGAGGGTGTAAACCTTCCCAGCAAAGGCCCTGGGGTGGGCATACTCTTTGCATGTTTCAGCAAGAGCAAGAAGGTCAGTGTGGCTGAGCAATGACCAGAGAGAGGCACCAGGGAGCCAGATGATTGCAGGGGCTTACAGGCCACAGGGAAGACTTTGACCTTCATCTCTGTGAGAGATGAGAAGGCTTTGTAGCATTTTGAAAAGAGCATAACTCTGGCTGCTGAGCAGAGGACAGATGGTGGGGAGCAAGGGCGGAAGCGTGGAGCTTAGCTAGGTGGCCACTGCCACCCTGGAGGCTCTGCAGGATTTGACCTCTGTCTCTTTCATTTTATTCCATGCCCACTCTTCTCCCATCCTGTCCCCTTCGCTGAGATTCTTTCTGTTCCTAGAATGAGCTACCTTAAACCATGCTGTTGGGGGGTGGGGGGGATCTGCATTCCTAACAATTCTGCAAGTAAACCTGATAGTACAGGTACATAAGTCCACTATATGTTCTGTGAAATAGGACATTAGGTGATTTGGATGTTGTGTGAACACCATTGTATATATTCAATACACATATATCAAAGTAACCCCTAGGCAAGATGCTCTGGCTCTCCCTTAGAGCCCAGAGCCTCAGGGTTTGCAAACTTGCACCTGCCATTGGCTACCTCTGGGCACACTGCACTCTCTGAGCAGCCCCGGAGAGCCTGTTCGGAATGGGAATCCCCAAGGGAGGAGGGATGGAGTAGAGCAGCCAGCCCAGGGCCACCCCCCACCAATCAGAGGGGCAGCTGAGCAGGGCACGTGCCAGCAGCTGCCTTAGCTGTAGCCCTGCTGTCTCCTGGTGCCCTTCCAAGAAAGCCCCTCCTCCCAGTCCCATGGACCTATAATTAGTGGTTGCCCAAACAGAAATCATGCAGCGCATACCTACATTAAAATCTGAGAACCATGCCCTAGGGTATGTTGAGAACAAAGTCATTGAGCACCAGAGAGGGAAGGCTAGGTTCCGAGAGTGAGGAATTACATATCTAAGAGGATTAAACTGCTGCTATGCAATTCACAAACTGATGGCTTATTTTCTTCCAACCCCTACCTTCATCCACCATCATCCTCTTAGACCCTGCACTGGGTCTGAATTGAATGCTTGATAATTAGATGAATTTAAATAAATAAAATCTTATTCTGAGGAGCAAAAGAAAAAGAAGGAACCAAAGTCTCAGAGAAAAACTCCTCCACAAGGCTAAAAGCCTACATGAACTATGGCCTCATCTACCCTGAGACAGATGGACCCTGATGGAACGGGAGAAAAATGCCAGAACAGAGCTCAAATTCTTAAAAAGTCCAGATTTATCGGACCAGTTGAGACTAGAAGACTCCCTGAGACTATTGCCCTAAGACACCCTTTAAACTTTGAACCAAAACTATCCCCTGACGTCACCTTTCAGTGAAATACCAGACTGGCACACAAAATAAAGGATATTATCCATGAGTATGCTGCTCCAGTAAAAAACTATCTATATGAGACCAAAAAGTCAACAATTTCTCTAAAGCAAAGATGAGAAGACAAGGGGGCAGGGAAACACATTGGAAATGGAAAAACCAAAATGTAATTAAAGAGAATGTTGACACATTGTGAAAAATGTAACTAATATCAATGAACAATTTGTGTGGAAATTGTTAAATGGGAACCTAATTTGCTGTGTAAACTTTACTAAAAAAAATTTTTTTTTAAATCTTATTCTGTTATGTTTTACATTCAGCTACTAACATAAAGATTGGTAGTTCAAACCCACCCAGTGGTGCCACAGAAGAAAGACCTGGTGATCTGCTTTCCTAAAGATTTTAACCAAGTGTTATGGGCTGCATCGTGTCCCCCAAAACTGTGTGTCTCCTTGGCTAGGCCATGATTTCCAGTATTATGTGGTTGCCCGTCATTTTGTCATCTGATGTGATTTTCCTGTGTGTTATAAATCCTACCTCTATGATGTTAATGAGGCAGGATTAAAGGCAGTTATGTTAATGAGGTAGAACTCAATCTACAAGATTAGGTTGTATCTTCAGTCGATCTCTTTTGAGATATAAAAGAGAGAAGAGAGCAGAAAGACGGGTGGAGCCGGAGCAGTGTGCGTACACCATGAGAGTAGAGCTGGAGCGGTGCGCGTGCTTTGAACTCCGCGGTCCCTGCACCGAGACGTGCCTAGGCCAGGCGAAGATTGACGACAAGGACCTTACTCCAGAGCTGACAGAGAGAGAAAGCCTTCTCCTGGAGCTGGTGCCCTGAATTCAGACTTCTAGCCTCCTAAAGTGTGAAATAATAAATTTCTCTTTGTTAAAGCCATCCACTTGTGGTATTTCTGTTATAACAGCACTAGATAACTAAGACACCAAGAAAACCCTATGGAGCAATTCTACTCTGTAACACATGGGGCCACCCTGAGTCAGAATCCACTTGAAGGTAACAGGTTTGGTTTTATTCTGTTACCAGAATTATGGCCATAGAGAAAATTTGGGGAACCATGTATCAGATAAGAGCTTCATAGCAGAAACATATATGCAACTTAACAACAAAAACACAAACTGTCAAAAGTAACTAAGTCAATAATAAAATTAATCTATTTGATGAGGTTTATTCAGACAGATTCCCGAAACAGGCAGCAACAAACTGCATGTGTAAAGGTACTCCACCGAGTATTAACAGTGATTGGCATATACCAACAAAATACAGAAGCAAAAGAAACTTATTTCTGATAGGGTTATACAATCTACTACTGAAAAGCTGTCAGGGTTTTATTGGCCAGTGAGGGTGGCCTGATTTATATGAAAGCTAAGCTTAAGTTTCAGTAAAGACAAGTCTTAGAGGCATTGTCCACTCGACTGCCAAGGCCATTTTGTCAACCACACAACTCCATTTTTATTTCATTTAACAAACCCAATAAAAAAAAAAATGAGCAAAGGACTTGAACAGATAGTTAATCAAAGAGGACATTCAAATGGACAGCAGGCATATGAAAAGATGCTCAACATCATTAGCTATTACCACTGCCATCGAGTCAATTCTGACTCATTGTGACCCTACAGGACACAGTAGAACTGCCCTGCAGGGTTTCCAAAGAGTGCCTGGTAGATTCGAACTGCTGACCTTTTGGTTAGCAGCCGTAGCACTTAACCACTACGCCACCAGGGTTTCCCATTAGCCATTAAAAAAAAAAAAAAAATTTTTTTTTTTTTTAAAAAAACCACAATGAGATAACACCTCACCCCCGTTAGAATGGCAACAATTAAAAAAAAAAAAAAAAAACAGAAAACAAGTATTGGCAAGATTGTGGAGAAACAGGAACCCTCATCCACTGCTGGTGGGAAGGTAAAATGATGCAGCCACTGCAGAAACTTGAGCGCAGACTCAACACCGCAACCCTAGGTATACACACAAAAGTGAAGGCAGGAATGCAAACAGAAACCTGTGCGCCAAAGTTCACTGCAGTACTTTTCACAAGAGCCAAAAGGTAAAAACAACTGGAATGGTCATAAACAAATGAATGGATAAGCAAAATGTGGTACCTACATAATAGAATATCACGCACCCATAAAGAGAAACCCTGCTGGTACAGTGGTTAAGAGCTTAGCTGCTAACCAAAATGTCAGTAGTTGGAATCCACCAGCCGCTCCTTGGAAACCCTATGAGGCAGTTCTGTTGTGTCCTATGGGATCATTATGAGTTGGAATTGACTCGATGGCAACAGGTTTGGTTTGGGTTTAAAGAGAAATGAAGTTCTTATGCAAGTCGCAACATGGATGTACCTTGAAAATATCATGCTGAAAGAAATCAGTTGCAAAAGGACAAATACTGAATGATCTCACTTATACGAACAGTGTCAGATTACCCAATAAGCAAGGTAAGTACAAGCTTACTTCTGCTTACTTATTAATCTGTAGTGAACAATTTCACGTTTTTACCACATCAGAGATGTGAAATTGTTCACCTTGCTTATTGGGAAGTCTGCCCCTATATATTAAATAAGCAAATATAGAAACCACAGATTATTAATGGTTACCAGCGGTGGGAGGGAGGGGGAAATGGGCAGTTTTTTTGGGGGGGGGGGGCGCTGAGTTTATGTTACTGATGGTGGAATGTTTTGGATGAGAATAGTGATAATGGTGCCGCAACATGAAAATGTGATAGATAGACAGACAGATAAAATATTACATATACAGCTAAAACCAAGCCCTCACTCTTTCTTTTCCTACCTCTTCTGGAATAAAGAAAAGAACAAATAGGGTCAAAATCAAGCTCCGAAAGGCAATCAGCCATTCTTGGTGCAACCTCCCCTTTCATCATCTTTTGCTAGTTCTCAGGATGCTGATGCTACATCTAGCGGAGCAACCCTCATCACAGAAGGTGTAAGAGAACGAAATGGCTGTTAATGAATCAACGAGGTAAAAATAATAACAGTGAAATGAACTGAGGATAGAGACCGTCTTTACTGTTGCTCGTGTCTTGAAAACTCATAAGAGGCTAATGCAGAATCATACACTGTGTCTACTCCACTTTGCTGAGCTTGTTCCAACATTTGTCCTGGCCTCAACAAAGACGGTATCAATTAACAGAGGCCAGTCACATCTGGGGGGCTCGAAAGTTAGGAAGGGGAGGTGGAAGCCCAAATTATATTCATCTATCAGATATTCGGTCTTTCTCCAAATCCCCCGGAATTCAAAGGGGTAGGTTGTAAATTTTGGACCAAAACAAAGAAATAAAAGGTGTAGAAAAAACAAACCATTTTTAAGCCCACAAGTATGTTTATATCCACCTCTCATTCTCTGGACAGGACTACATATTTTTTATGGTTATAACGTAGACGGAGCCCTGGTAGTGCAGTGGTTAGGCACTTGGCTGCTAACCAAAAGGTCAGGGGTTCGAATCTACAAGGCACTCCACAGGAGAAAGATGTGGCAGTCTGCTTCCATAAAGATTTACAGCCTTGGAAACCCTATGGTGCAGCTCTACTCTGTCCTATAGGGTTGCTATGAGTTGGAACAAATTCGACAGCAATGGGTTTTCATAATGTTGACAAGCCGTCTTTCTGCACAAATCACATGCTTGAATTAAAGAACAAATTTTATCGTTTTTATTTTTAGGCATAAACCAAGGTATCTACCTTAGCTTGCATTGTGTTGGTTGTACTAACATCAATTTCCAGGAAATTACTTTAGGTCAGAAAACTTTTGTTGGCCCTCAGTAGTCTCACAATGAATTGAAATGAAATGAATGAACAAAATGGTGTGCCGTTTCTCTGTGCTAAGGAACTTGGAGAGAAATATTATGATCAGTTAGTGTAGCTTTCTTCAGTAGCGATATCTTGATATTCTTTCCCTCTCCTTCTCCTCTTTTTGTATCTTGGTTTCTGAATTTTCTCGTTTTATATATTTTGGCTTTTTGGAGACTGCAAGAATTTTGTAAGACCAACTACCTATTCATTGGAAATATCTGTTTTCAACAACCTAAATGGTGACTATACACATGGACCTCGTCAAATGGAATAAACAGGAATCAAATCAACTACATCTGTGGAAGGAGAAGACGGAGAAGTTCAAAATCATCAGTCAGTACAAGGCCAGGGGGTGACTGAAGAACAGACCATCAATTGCTCCTGAGCAGGTTCAAGTTGAAGCTGAAGAAAATTAAAACAGGTCCACAAGAGCCAAAGTACAACCTTGAGTATATCCCACCCGAATTTAGAGACCATCTCGAGAATAGATTTGATGCATTGAACACTAATGGCCAAAGACCGTAACAGTTGTGGGATGACATCAAGGACATCATACATGAAGAAAGCAAAAGGTCATTAAAAAGACAGGAAAGAAAGAAAAGACCAAAAGGGGTGTCAGAAGAGACTCTGAAACTTGCTCTTGAAAGTAGAGTAGCTAAACCAAAAGGAAGAAATGATGAAGTAAAAGGGCTGAACAAAGACTTCGAAGGGCAGCTCGAGATGACAAAGTATTACAATAAAATGTGCAAAGACCTGGAGTTAGGAATCCAAACAGAAAGAACACGCTTGGAGTTTCTCAAGCCGAAGGAAATGAAGAAAAATTCAAACCTCAAGTTGCAACACTGAAGGATTCTATGGGGAAAATATTGAATGAAGTAGGAAGTATCAAAAGAAGATGGAAAGAATACAGAGTCACTGTACCAAAAAGAATTGGTCAATGTTTGAACATTTCAGGAGGCAGCATATGAACAAGAGCCGATAGTACTGAAGGAGGTAGTCCAAGCTGCTCTGAAGGCATTGGCAAAAAATAAGGCTCCAGCTGATATTTGACAAAGGTCCCAAATCCGTTAATTGGGGAAAAGACAGTCTCTTTAACAAATGATGCTGGCATAGCTGGATATCCAGCTGCAAAAAAAATGAAACAAGACCCATACCTCACACCATGCACAAAAACTAACTAAATATAAAATCTAAAATGATAAAGATCATGGAAGAAAAAATAGGGACAATGCTAGGAGCCCTAATACATGGCATAGATGGAATACGAAACATTACTAACAATATACAAACACCAGAAAAGAAACTAGACAACTGGGGGCTCCTAAAAATCAAACACTTATGCTCATCAAAAGACTTCATCAAAAGAGTAAAAAGACAATGTACAGACTGGGAAAAAATTTTTGGTTACAACAAATCTGATCAGCATCTAATCTCTAAAATCTATAAGATACCGCAACACCTCAACAACAAAAAGACAAATAACCCAGTTAAAAAATGGGCAAAGGATATGAACAGACACTTCACCAAAGAAAACATTCAGACTGCCACCAGATACATGAAGAAAAGTTCACGATCATTAGCCATTAGAGAAACGCAAATCAAAACTAGAGCAAGATACCATCTTGCTCCAACAAGGCTAGTATTAATACAAAAAACACAAAATAATAAATGTTGGAGAGGTCTTGGAGAGACTGGAACACTGATACACTGCTGGTGGGAATATGAAATGGTACAACCACTTTGGAAATCAATTTGGCGCTTCCTTAAAAAGCTAGAAATATGATCCAGCAATCCCACTCCTTGGAATATATCCTAGAGAAATAAGAGCCATCACACAAACAGATATATGCACACCCATGTTCACTGCAGCACTGTCCACAATAGCAAAAAGGTGGAAACAGCCTAGGTGCCCATCAACAGATGAATGGATAAACAAATTATGGTATATTCACACAATTATGCAACGATAAAGAACAGCGAGGAATCCCAGAAACGTCATAACATGGATGAGTCTGAAAGGCATTACGCTGAGTGAAATTAGTCAGTTGCAAAAGGACAAATATTGTATGAGACCACTACTATAAGAACTCAAGAAAAGGTTTAAACAGAAGAAAACATTCTTTGATGCTTACCAGGGTGGGGTGGGAGGAGGAGAGGTATTCACTAGCTAGATAGTAGACAAGAATTATCTTTGGTGAAGGGAAGGACAACACAAAATACAGGGAAGTCAGCACAACTGGACTAAACGAAAAGCTAAGAAGTTTCCTGAATACAACCAAACACTTTGAGGGACCCAGAGGCAGAGGCAGGGGTCTGTGGACCATGGTTTCAGGGGACTTCTAGGTCAGTTGGCGTAACAAAGTTTATTAAGGAAATGTTCTGCATCCCACTTTGGTGAGTGGCATCTGGGGTCTTAAAAGCTAGTAAGTGGCCATATAAGATGCATCAATTGGTCCCATCCCACCTGGAGCAAAGGAGAATGAAGAACACCAAAGACACAAGGAAAATATTAGCCCAAGAGACAGAAAGGGCCAAATAAACCAGCGACTCCATCAGCCTGAGACCAGAAGAACTAGATGGTGCCCAGCTACCACCAATGACCGCCCTGACAGCGAACACAACAGGAGAAAAGTGTGGTGTAGAACTCAAATTCTAATAAAAAGAACAGATTTAATGGTCTGAGATTGGAGGGACCTCGGAAGACATGGACTCTCCGTTAGCCCAGAACTGAAACCATGCCCGAAGCCAGCAACTCAGACGAAGATTAGACTATAAGACATAAACGATTCTACTCAAGAGACTACTTCTTAGATCAAGTAGATACATGAGACTAAATAGGCACCTCCTGTGTGGAGGTCAGATGAGAATGCAAAAAGGGACAGGTGCTGATTGAATTGACATGGGAAATCCGGGGCAGAAAGTAGGAGTGCGCTGTCACATTACAGGGAGAGCAACTAGGGTCACATAACGATGTGTGTACAAATTTTTGTATGAGAAACTAACTTAAACTGTAAACTTTCACTTAAAGCACAATAAAAAATAAATAAATAAAAATAAGGCTCTAGGAGTTTGAGATGTTTCAACAAATGGATGTTTCAACGCTAGAGGTGCTCACTCTTTTATGACAAGAAATTTGGAAGACAGTTAACCTGGCCAACCAAGTGGAAGAGATCTTTATTTATGCCCATTCCAAAGAGAGGTGATCCTACAATATGATGAGATTATCAAACAATATTATGAATATGACACACAAGTGAAATATTTATGAAGGTAATTCAAAAGCAACTTCAGCAGCACATCGACAGGGTGTGGGGAGCTGCCAGAAATTCAAGTCACGTTCAGAAGACGACGTGGAACGAGGGATATCATTGCTGATGTCAATTGGTTCTTGACTGAAAGCAGAGAATACCAGAAAGATGTTTACCTGTGCTTTATTAACTACACAAAGGCATTCAACTGTGTGAAATTATGGATAACATTGTGAAGAATGGAAATTCCAGAACACTTAATTGTGTTCATGTGAAACCTGTACATAGAATGGAGGGGCGGTCGTTGGCACAGAACAAGGAGATACTGCTTGGTTTAAAATCAGGAAAGGTATGCATCAGGGTTGTATCCTTTTGCTACACTTAGTCAATCTGTATGCGGAGCAAATAATTTGAGAAGCTGAGCTATGTGAAGAACTCAGCATCAGGATTGGAGGAAGACTCATTAACAACCTGTGATATGCAGATGATACAACCTTGCTTACTGAATGCGAAGAAGACTTGAGGCACTTACTGATGAAGATCAAAGACCACAGCCTTCAGTATGTATTACCCCTCAGCAGAAAGATAACAAAAATCCTCACAACTGGACCAATAAGCAACATCATGACAAAAAGAGAAAATACTGATGTTGTCAAAGATTTCATTTTACTTGGATCCACAATCAATGCCCATGGAAGCAGCAGCCTCTCCGAACTTCCTTTCTCCCCTTGACAATGGATATCACACATGCAGACCTTTAGAGCTGTTGTAAAATTAAAGATTAAGGTGTTTTAAAGTAAAATGAAAGATAACAATTAACTACAGTGGTTTGTTAATAAATTATAATTGCTATTACTACATATTTGTATAATAAAGACATTATTTAATAGCCTAGTTGTGCAGCTTAAAACTACTGTACATTGGTGGGATCTTCTTTCCGCCTGTAACGCACCTTCCCCAGTGAAGGGGTCTATAAAAGTGGGCCAGAACCCTGGAATGAAAGGTGCCAGGCTCTTGAGTGTAAACTCTAATAAGCAATATGTTAATACAACAGGGATAATGAACGCTGATTTGCGCAGAACGAATCAATTTTTTCATCTGAGTCAACTGATTATTATCAGAGTTACGGGTCTTTAACATTCACAGAGACTGTAACAAGGCCATCATCAGCATAGAGACAGCTATTTCAAATGTAAATCAATAAGCAAGTTCAGCCAGGGGGCTGCTGCTGTTTGGACATTGAGGGCTGAGCTCTGCTAACTCAGGCAGCAGAACAGGGCTCTGTGGCAGAGGAAGGAAATATGACAGCTCTGAGGGTTCCAGCAGCTTTGCTCTACCTCAGGGGGAACCACCCACTCTGGGAAACCCAGTAGGTCAGCAATTGTTAACAGCATCTGGATTTTGTCAAGAAGGCAACCTCCTCCTTTGAATAAAAGCTCTTCCTCCAGAGGGATGGACTTGGAAAACGATGAAAAATGACGTAGAAGATTCACTCACGGGAGCATCTCTGATTCCTGGGGAAACCAGAAGAACTGGTTTTCATAGCAGCTCATTGAAAAGGCAGGCTACCCACAGGAGCTGGTGAGGAAGCCAGTTTTGACACTTGGTTGATTCTCCTTAAGACCGAGCTCTCAGGTTCAATGTCATTGATCATGTTGGCATTACCAAGTTTTAACAGTGTCATCATCATCATCCTCTACAATTGATTCAGTCTTGCCTTACCTTTTTTATATTGCACAACCCAGTATTTTTTGCCAAGAATTATTTATTTTGTGAATCATCCAGACTGCTTTTTCCTGCCCGCTGTCAGCTTTTGGGTCTTTTCATTCCAAACTGCATTTCCAGTAGTCTAGGCTTAAAAAAAAAAAAAAAAGGTAAAATTTAGTGATGGTTGCACAACTCTGTGATTATAGTTAAAAACACTGAATTGTATAGTTTAAATGGCTGAATTGTATGGTATGTGAATTATATCCAGGTCTTTGAACTGGTTTGTTCGGTTCAAACCCCTGCTGAAAATTTGCATTTGTAACAAGTTCCCAAACCAAAAAAAAAAACACAAAGCTATTGCCGTCCAGTCAATTCTGACTCATAACGACCCTATAGGATGGTGGTAGAGCTGCCCCACAGGGTTTCCAAGGAGGAGCTGATGAATTCAAACTGCTGACCTTTTGGTTAGCAGCCTGAGCTCTTAACCACTTAACTACTCTTAACTACTGTGCCCCAGGGCTCCAACAAGTTCCCAGGCAATGCTAATGCTGCTGTTTAGGGACCAATTCTGAGAACCACTTGCAGCTGGTTCCAACTCATAGTGCCCCTACATACAACGGAATGAAACACTGCCCAGTCCCAAACCATCTTCTCAATCGTTGCTATGCTTGATCCCACTGTTGCAGCCACTGTGTCACCGTGTCAATCCATCTCATTGACAGTCTTCCTCTTTTTCGCTGACATGCTACCTTACCAAGGATGATATCCTTCTCTAGGGACTGGTCCCTCCTAATAACATGACCAAAGTATGTGAGACGAAGTCTCTCCATCCTTGCTTCTAAGGAGCAGTCTTGCTGTACTTCTTCCAAGACAGATTTGTTCATTCTTCTGACAATCTGTGGTATATTCAATATTCTTTGCCAACACCATAATTTAAAGGCATCAATTCTTTTTCAGTCTTCCTTATCCATTGTCCAGCTTTCACATGTATAGGAGGTGACTGAAAATACTATGGCTTGGGCCAGGTACACCTTAGTCCTCAAAGTTACATCTTTGCTTTTTTAATATTTCAAAGAGGTCTTTTGCAGCAGATTTGTCCACTGCAATACGTTGTTTGATTTGATTGCTGCTTCCACGGGCACTGATTGTGGATCCAAGTAAAACTAAATCCTTGACAACATCAATGTTTTCTCCTTTTACCATGATGTTGCTTATTGATCCAGTTATGAGGGTTTTTGTTTTTGTTTTTTATGTTGATTTTTTATAATCTATACTACAGTCTCTGATGTTCATCAGTAAGTGCCTCAAGTCCTCTTCACTTTCAGCAAGCAAGGTTGTATCATCTGCACATTACAGATTGTCAGTGAGTCTTCCTCCAATGCTGATGCCATGTTCTTCTTTATGTAGTCCAGCTTCTCACATTATTTGCTCAGCATATCAATTGAATAGGTATGTCAAAAGAATACAACCCTGACACACACCTTTCCTGTTTTTAAACCATGCAGTATTCCCTTGTTCTGTTCCAACGACTGCTTCTCGGTGTATGTACAAGTTCCCTACAAGCACTACTAAGTGTTCTAGAATTGCCATCCTTAGCAATGTTATCCATCATTCGTTATGATCCACACAGTCGAATGTCTTTGCATAGTCAATAAGACACAGGTAAACCTCCTTCTGGTACCCTCTGCTTTCAACCAAGATCCATCTGACATCAGCAATGATATCCCTCGTCCCATGTCCTCTTCTGAATCTGGCTTGAATTTCTGGCAGTTCCCTGTTGATGTACTGCTGCAACTGCTTTTGAATTATCCTTAGCAAAATTTTACTTGTGTGTGATAGTAATGATATTGTTTGATAATTTCTGCATTCTGTTTAATCACCTTTCTTTGGAATGGACACAAATATGGATCTCTTCCAGTTGGTTGGCCAGGTAGCTGTCTTCCAAATTTCTCAGCACAGATGAATGAGCATGTCCGGCATTCCGTTTGTTGAGACATTTCAGTTGGTGTTCCACCAATTCCTGAAGTCTTGTTTTTCATTTCCTTCAGTGTTTCTTGGACTTCTTTCTTCAACTCATTATACATAAGAACCACGTGGGGATCTTGTTAAAATATAGATTCTGATTCAGTATATCTGGGTTGGAAATGCAAATTCTCAGGACAGTTTGAACCAAAATAAACCTGGTTGGAAACTCTGACTATATGTCAATAAGGCTATTAAAAACAAACAAACATCAGGAAACAAGAAAGGTAAGTCAAAGTTCAGAACCACTGTTTATCACAGTAGTTGCGGCCAATTATGTCAAAACGTTGGAGGGGTTACGAAATTAAGCGATACAACAGTACATTTTCTCTCCTCTTTTTTTATTTGGGCTAATGGGCTACTCTGGTTCTAACTCTCCATGAATAAAAATCAGAGTTGGCTACACATACCCAGAACAAAACCTCAACTGAATACTCAGTAGTATTACTTCTGAGTGGTATTGAACACTACAATGAATTTCCCAACATCCTTTTTTCCCTAGGATAGATGATCTGTCTGTATCTCAGTGGTTTTGAAGCTCGGCTTCACAAAGAATCACCTAGAATGTTGCACTAAACAAGGGTCAAGGTGGGAAAGTCCCACTTTGCTAACTGCATAGTAAGGATCGGCATCAATACAATTTCCAAAGTGTGGAAATGGATCTAGTCCTCATGTTCCCACTTCTTGTAGTCGCCAGCTGCTCACAAGGCACTCTCTCTCAGCTCTAGCCACCCAGAGCTGGCTTAGAGCTCACAAGTTAGACAGGCAGTTTCAGCCCTGGCTACCCAGAGCTAGATCAGAACTCATGCATTAGAGGACACCTTCTTTCAGACTGCCAAATAGGCAAATGCCAGCCCCTGCTAGCTCTCACTGCCTCTGTGGGTTCGTTAGTTTGTGGTAATGGCTCACAGAATTCACAGAGTATACCATACTTAGGAGCCCTGGTGGCGCAGTGATTAACAACTTGGCTGCTAACTAAAAGGTCGGCAGTTTGAATCCACCACCTGCTCCTTGGAAGCCCTATAGGGCAATTCTACTCTGTCCTATATAGGGTCACTATGAATTGGAACTGACTTGATGGCAAAGAGTTTGGTTTTGATTTGGTATACCATACTTAAAGAAGCCCTGGTGGCACAGTGGTTAAGTGTGCTACTGCTAACAAAGGTCTGTGGTTAGAATCCACCAACCGCTGTGTAAAGATTTACAGCCTTGGAAACCCTATGGGGCAGTCCTACTCTGTCCTATAGGGTCACTATTAGTTGTAATCAACTCAACAGCAGCAAGTTTGGCTTTTTGGTTTTATGTGGCCTAAAGGAGCTCTGGTGACACAGTGGTTCAGGGCTCGTCTGCTAACCGAAAGGTCAGGGATTTGAACCTGCCAGTGGCCCCAAGGAAAAAAGATGTGGTGGTATGCTTCTGTAAAGTTTACAGCCTTGGAAACCCTACGGGTCAATTCTCCTCAGTCCTATAGGGTCACTATGTGTTGGAATCAACTCTACAGCAACGGGTTTGGTTTGGTTTTATATGACCTACATTGTACTAGGTAGCAGGAATACGAGAAAATTGCTCAGTTTGAGCACAACTGTAATTATCAAGAAGGACTTCTCATTTTCTTGCTGGAGCAGTGTCTCAACTCTGGCAGAACAAGGATTTTGAAAATCAGTGGAGTGGATTCTCTCCTGAACATCCATAATTACCTTATCCAGGCAAATGGAAGTGAAAGACATCAACTACTTTCCTAAGCAAACAGTCTTAGAAGTTTCTGCCTTTATCCCTAGAAAAAGCGCCAGGCATGAAGAAACTCTGCTATAATTTAATTAGATTTGAAGAGTAGCCTATCAGTGTTATCATCTAGTGCCCTGGGTGTGACACCTTGTGAAGTGAGGTGTCAGATAACAAAATGGTGGAAGAAGGACAGTGTGGTTCTTCATTTCAGTCAGCTGCGTGTGTTAGCATCTTCTTAGGAGTGGGTTGGGGAGTGTAATCTTGAAAAGCACTTCCTCTATTTTGGGCATATTGTATTTTCTTTTTTGTGTGAATATAGGGTCGCTACGGCACTGGGTTTCGGGTATAAGATGAAAGTATTTATCTCATTCAATATCAACACAGGTCTCTCATATATGCAAGAAGCTTTGATTTTTATATCAATTGTTAATAAGTTCCCTGTAAATCTGAGGTCAATCACGTAATACCAACTTTAAAGTGGGTCATCCTTAAAAAAGATTCAATTGAGTCTTCAGGGAACTATATTAATAGGCTGAAACCAGAATTTTGTACTAAGCAGAGACATAGATCATCTAATGTGGAAAAAAAAAAAATCAATGTCCATAAGATTTCAGAGAGCATAGACCACAGATCTGATGAGAAACTTAAAGCCAGCCCTGTTACAATGGAGTTCTCTGGTTTATTTGCATGTGTAGTGTTCAACTTCCCAAGTGTTTTCTGTTAAAGAAAAAAAAAATCTAATAAAATTTGCTGGGTAATATTACACAAAATTTCAGACCACTATAGGGTAGGGCTTGTTTTAAAAGGTACCTGACAGCTTCATTTTTGACCTAAAAGTAGTCCTGGACTGAGTTACCACAAACCCAACTTACCACCGTATTTTGCAGGACGTGATTTGTTGATGTTTTTATTCTCAGATGTTCGCTTGCAGATGTTCAATGTCATTTACAAAGACAAAAGGCAATAATAATGAAAACTTAAAAAAAAAAGTATTCGACTTATGTCAGAACCAACCTATGTGGAAAGGGAACACCATCTAAATTCAGGACTACCTGTATTTCATTAGGCTGAGTTCTCCTTTATGTTTAAAATACAGGTGTTTAAAAATAAACCTGAGATCTGGATCCAGATTTTCAACCTTAACCTAAGGAAGTTAAGAAACACCTATTCTCTGTGTGTGTCCACTCCTTTACTCTGTAATTACAAGCAGGTTAGTTGCACTGTCTAGACTCCTTGTAGAAAAATATCAACAACATTATGTTTTTCTGTCTCGGGCTCCACACAGGCGAATTGCATAAAGTTTAATAGGTACTCACGGCAACATTGTTTTCCTACCTCATGCAAAAGCCAGTTAACACTGAGCGATTCTGACTCATAGCCGCCCTATAGTACAGAGCAGAACTGCCCCGTAGGGTTTCCAATGAGCGGGTGGTGGATTTGAACTGCCAACGTTTTGGTTTGCAGCCGAGTTCTTAACCACTGTGCCACCAGGACTCTATTTCATGCAGATGAATCTAAATGGGAATTTTTTGCTTTTAAATGCAACTAAGTGTGAAATGCCAATATAAAGTATTACCTGAACACAAATCAGACCATTCAAAAGGAAACCACTCACCTAATGGCACACAAGAAAGTTGAACGCACCAAAATACAGATGGATACATCACTGGTTATGGGAATCCTGTGTTTTTTTTGTGTGTGTGTGAGGAGAGGGAAGGGATGGCAAAGTTTGGCTGAAGAATTTAAATGACTAGTCAAACAGACTGTGAGTCACTCTAAGTCTCCAGCAGAGGCTGGGCCCTGAGCACTTTATGAGCACCACTGCAGAGCGTTGTAGTCTCACGGTTTTATTGCCTCTTCCACCAAAGGAATAATATAAAACGAATGACGCTTTGCGGCGGCTTTGAAATGTAGGGCAAATTCTGGCTGTGGGTGGGAGAAGAGAGATGGAGAGAAAGAACGAGGTAAGGAGAAACGGGTAGAGAATGCAGGAAGACTGGTGAAAGGAAAGGAATTTTCAGGAGTTCAGAGTACATTTTCCACTTTAAAGCTGTTGCCCGTTTTCCCGCATCCTGTGCCTAACATGACACAGCGGTCCACTCCCGGGGGCTGAAAGACTCGCGGTCCTCCCCGCAAAGCCGCGGCGCGCCAGGGCCTGCCCCTGCCCCCACCCGGTGACAGGTGGGGCAGCCGAGCAGCTCCCAGACCTCCGCCTTCTCGCGCTGCCTGCCGGGAGCTGGAGCCGCTTCCGGTTGCGCCCGGACTCCGAACTCCGACTCCCATAGGCCTCCGGGAAAACCGCAGCGGGGTCGCGCGGGCCCTGCCGGAACTCGTAGTTCCGCCTTCTGCCGCGCTTCATAGACGGGAACAGGAGCGGACAGGGCCGAGAACTACCGAGGCGAAGGTACGGGTGGCGGCGAGGGGTCAATCCATGCCGGGCGTGGGGTTGGCGGTGAGGCAGTCGGAGGTGGTTGGGGTTGGGTGGGAGGAGATCCGCTCGCACACACGAGGAGGAGGGTAGCGCCGCCGCCGCTGTCGCCGCCGTCGTCGTTGCGAGTGCCAAGTCGGAATTGGAGCTGCCACCGCGGCGACGCTGGGGATTGTGTCGCTAGCCCCTGGCCCTTCTGCCTCGCTGCCTTCCCTCGGTCAGCGCGGCCTTCTCCTTCCCGGCCCGTCGCCCCCGCCTCCATTTCCCGCCCTCTATTCACCACACACGGCCCCCCCGATCATGGATCCGGGCAGTGGTGGCGGTGGCGGCGGCGGCGGCGGTGGCGGCGGCGGCGGCGGCAGCGGCAGCAGCGGCAGCAGCAGCAGCGACTCGGCACCCGACTGCTGGGACCAGGCGGACGTGGAAGCCCCCGGGTCGGGCCCGTGTGTCGGCAGCGCCTCCTTGGCGGCGGCAGCTGAGGCCCAGCGTGAACAGCTCAGCGCGGCCTTCAGCCGGCAACTCAACGTCAACGCCAAACCCTTCGTGCCCAACGTCCACGCCGCCGAGTTCGTGCCGTCTTTCCTGCGGGGCCCAGCTCAGCCACCGCCACCCCCATCGGGCGCCGCCGCCAATAACCACGGAGCCGGCAGCGGCGCAGGAGGCCCTTCGGGTAAAGGGCCGGGACGCGGGGCAGTCCCGGGGTCGCGGGAGGGCGGGAACAGTTGGCCCGGGGCCCGGAGCCCACATGGGGTGGGGGTAGGGCTGAGACCCGGCGGTGCGCCTCTGAGCGTCCCGGGGACGCGCGGCAGAGGGGCCTGGCCGGCACGTGGGCGCTGACAGCGGCGCCGGGAGCCGGCCGCCCTGGGTGGGGCGGCCCTGAGCCCGGGGAACCGGCCTGTCTAGGGTCGCCACAGCTGTGGGCTAGACGGGGAAGGAGGCTGTGGGCCAAGGAGACGCAGTGGGGCCGAAGGCCCGCCCTTTCCCCTGGGGCCACAGTTACCTTTTAGACATTGGAGCCGTGTGGGACGGCGAGGGGACCGCGGCCGTTCGGTGCCACGAGGCCCAGAGGTGAACAGATGGAGCAAGGAGTCAGTCGGGAGGGCGTTGAGAGATCTGAGGAGTTGGGGAGGACAAATGCTCGAGTTTTCCTTTCCCCTTAGGCGTAGCTGAGCGTTTCACTTGCTGCATTTTCTATTATTAAAACTGTAATTACGTTTTAAATATCAATGGCACAGAACCATCCTGAAGGAATCCCAAGATGCATTGCAGTCTTGTGATCGGGCAGAAACTGTTGGCTATCAATACAAAGATTTTTTTAACCTTTAGCATATGTTATGCTTATATAGTTCTTAAGGTGTCACAAAGCTAGGGTTCCTCACTTAATATTAATGTGTGATAGGAAAGTGCATTGATTTGTGTGCCCTTTTCTAAGTGGGGTTTAGACTAACGGGGTTGTCCTTTGTCAGTGACATGTTTAGAACTTTCATTGCTTTAAAGTAGATGACCTTATTTAGGTTGCTCTGTATAACTCAACTCTGTCTGTATCCTCGTGTCAGTAATCTACTCTGTTTCTTCAGACACTTGAGCATTTGTTGTAACTTAATAGTTGTCATGTGCCTTTCTGGCCATAGCTAATAGAAATACTTTCTATGATTTCAATTTAAGTTTGGTTTTTAAAAATCTTCCTGTGTTTAGGTGCTGCATAAGTGTTAGCATGCTTTCAGGTTCTGATTGGGAAGGAATGTCAAATCAGTATTCTCATTTAATGATGCTTATTTTGGAAACTGTCAGAATTGGTTTAAAAAAGGAGAAAGGCTGTAATGTCCTTTCGTTATTTAGCCGTGCATGGAGGGCTGGATCATAGTTTCCCAGCTCTTTGTAAGTGAGGACAGATCGTTGATTTCTTCCTTTAAAGTTCTCTATTGTAGTATCTCTTAGGTAAGTGGATTTCATAAAAGGGCTCTAGGAGTTTAGTTTCTTTGGAAACTCTTGCTGCAGTTTGCTCTCTAGAGGCAAAAGGGTATGGTTTGGAGAAATAGTTTTGCTATGTATGTGAGCAAACAGTTTTTAGCAGCACATAGTTTGGATTTGGTTGTTTTACTGATTCGTATTTCTTTTACTTGTGGTGGGTGGTGGTTTTCTTTTTGAACAGAGAAGCTTAGCTTTTATTTGTTTGCTTAGATGAAACTTTGGCTACCTAAACTAGTGCAGTTTAAGGCTCTGAAAAGTGCCTTTTTCCCCATACCTTATCTTGCAAATTCCTCTAATCTAGATGTTGTCTTTCTTGGCCCTCCTTCGTTACTCTGGAGCCACCAGCATCACTCTGATTAGTCTTAGGACTTAATTTACAGTCTATCTAGGCATCAGCCATAGTCATCAAGGGATAACCCATCCACAGAGCGGTGGTCTGGAATGGTTACTGCTGAGTGACTAGGCATTACCTCTTACGCAGGAGGGCTGTTTTTTTCTGTTCCTGATTTTTGCAAATTTGTGGTTTTAATCTTAATCCTTTTCTTTGACACTACTAGAAGATGGAGATATAAAAATGTCTAGAGAAGTGGTTGTCAGAAAAGCCCTACATTATGGCCAACTTTTTAAAATCAGAAACCTGTTTTGGTGCTCCTGACATTAGAAGCTGCTTCTATAAAATGTCAATTGATATTAAAAACTGTGTTGTACTAGGATGTCTGTTTGGAAAAGAATGGGTTTTCTAAACTGAAGTCCAGAGTTATATGAGACTGTTGGATTATATGTTCTAGCCCGTAAAATGCCACCATCAGAGAACTATGCTTGGAAGAAGCAGGGAAAAAATTGGAAATAACACCTAGATTGGAACTTTCAAGGTGAGGGGACCATAAAGTTTGCAAGTTTTTGTTTTTTTTTTTTTTAAGTGAGGAAATGAACAATAGGGTTTCCATGTTTCTATTTGTTCTTAAGCCATAGCTGAAACTTGTGATGGGTGTGTTTTTAAACTAGATATCAAGAAAGTTCTTGAAGGAGCCGAGAGATAAAAGTGCTAGAATGACTTTTAAAATATGTCCATCTAGGGTGAGTATCTGCCGTTTCTCCTAAAAAGTAGTTGATTAGTTTGTCTGCTTTCTTTTTGAAATACCTTCAGTGCTGCCATCAGCAACCAGTAGAGGAGAGGGTGCTTTCGTACAAAGTGTCGTTCCCCTCTACTGGAAGGTCCTGGTTATGCCTGTCTCCGGCTATCTCAAGTCAGAACTTTGAATTCAGTGTTGTTCTTAGATCTTTTTGAAAAATTAAGAATATAGATTTCCAAAGAAATGGTTATGTAGCACCCATTTAAGTGTTAATGTAGTTTTCTACAGATCCAAGTCATTTATAGCCCAAGGGATTCTCTTTGAAATGGAGGCTCTGAAATTAATGAAAATGTAGAACACAAGGCTTACAAGAATAAACATTTTCCATGATAGAATGTACTTATTCTGAATTCCTAAGATGAGCTCAGTATTATTTATTGTTAGATGAACTGAGGTTTAGCTATGTTAAATAGGCAGGGTTACTTGGACTTTGAGAGTAGACACAGCTTCTGAAGTAAAGGTGCAGTGTTCTTTCTAACATCCCACCCTCATTGCCCCTCAAAACTCTGTCTTTAAAAAATGAGTTACATGGGGCAGGGGCCTGGGGACCATGGTTTCAGGGAACTTCTAGGTCAATTGGCATGACAAAGTTTATTAAAATGTTCTGCATTCCACTTCGGTGAGTGGTGTCTGGGGTCTTTAAAGCTAGTGAGTGGCCTTCTAAGATGCGTCAGTTGGTCCCAACCCACCGGGAGCAAAGGAGAATGAAGAACACCAAAAACACAAGGAAAATGTTAGCCCAAGAGATAGAAGGGGCCACATAAACCAGAGACTGCATTGGCCTGAGACCAGAAGAATTAGATGGTCCAGCTACCACTAAGGACCACCACCTGACAGGGAACACTACAGAGAGTCTCTGACGGAGCAGGAGAAAAGTGAGGTGCAGAACTCAAATTCACATAAAAAGACCTGATTTCATGGTCTGACTGAGACTGGAGGAACCCAAGTCGACGTGGCCCCTGGGCTCTCTGTTAACCCAAAACTAAAACCATTTCTGAAGCCAACTCTTCAGACAAAGATTAGACTGGACTATAAGACATAAAATGATACTTGTGAGGAGTATGCTTCTTAGTTCAGGTAGATATATGAGACTAAATGGGCAGCTACTGTCTGGAGGTGAGATGAGAAGGTAGAAACAGACAGGAACTGGTTGAATGGACATGGGAAATTTGGGCTGGAAAGGAGTGTGCTGTCCCATTATAGAGAGAGCAACTAGGGTCACATAACAATGTGTGTATAAATTTTTGTATGAGAAACTAACTTGAGCTGTAAACTTTTACTTAAAGCACAATTTAAAAAAATGTTTTATATGAACCCACTCTGCACTGTGAAAGAAAGGCCTGGCAATCTGCTTCTGTAAAGATAACAGCCAAGAAACCCTGTGAAGGAGTTCTACTCTGTAACACATTGGGTCACCATGGCTTGGAATTGACTCTGTGGCAAGAGGTTTGGGTTGTTTGTTTAGTGTTAATATCCTATATAACCATAGTACAATTATCCAAACTAGAAAATGGACATTGATGTCGTTAAACTGCGGACCTTATTTGAATTTAGAGAAAAAGAAAAAAAAAAAGTTGGCATACCATAAAATTTACCCTTTTAAAGTGCGCAGTTAAGTGGTTCACAAAGTTATGCCACTGACATCATTTGGTGGATGCTTTTTAATCACTGAATATTCTTAAAAGTGAGCTTCTCAGGGCCATCAGGGTAGAGAATATCCATAATGAAAGTAATGGTTGTTTTCTCCTTATGCCTCTTTCACTTTATTATTATGGTAAATGCTACCTGTCGAGGACTATGATAGGTAAGGTTCTTGATTTTTCCTTTCCTGCCTTGATTTACTGATTATTAGATTTTGATTCTTGTTTCATGATGCTACATGTTTGGTTTGAGCAGTGACCACAGGAAACAAGTGAAGGCCTCAGCTAGTGCTGTGGTGAGCAGTTGTTTAATACGGAAATTTTGATTGGGAAGAAAGGTAGTAACTCTTTGGAGCAGGTTTTATTGAATACTTTTGGTACAAGCTTATTGCATTCTTTTGTTTTTTATTTTTCACCCTTTCTGGAATTGTATTGCATGAGAAGACAGCAGTTAAATCCGGGTGAGTTAGGGGTATTTAGGGAAATATTGTAGAGGACAAAGTTTAAGCCTTGTTTGGTTTGGTGAGAGTAAATGTCTTCCATTGTTAAAATCATATTGTCTTTCTGGTTGAAGAGAAAGATTTGATACCCTTTTGGGGTGAGTTAGCAGTATTAGAATGAATTTTTTGAGAGGTGAATCTCTGGTTTTCCTCAGATATACGCATTGAGCCGTTAATTAATTAAAAAAACATTTGCCTGCCTACAAAATGCAGGATGCTGTGCTAGGGACTTACAGTGACACCAAGATGAATAAACTGTTACTATCCAAGAGTTTAGGACGGGAAATAGAGCAAATACCCATTTTACTCTAATGGAAGACAAAATATAGTAAGAGCCATAAGAAGGTTTTCCAAAGTTGAGAGGAGGAGGGATTGTTCACAGGTTCTCTTAGGTAAATATTGCAGTCTTATCACCCTAATCATAAAGCTATAAATATGTCTGTTTTCTGCTAAGTTTCATAAGGTGTTACTTCAGTAAGTTTCGTACTGTGTTTTTGTTTTTATGATTAAGTTTTTTTTAATTGAGATATAATTCACGTTATCATAAAATTCACCCTACTTGTGTTTCAATATTTTTATTTACTTGCTAGGAATTTGTTAAAGTAGAGCACCAGTTATATTTTTACATTACTTTTCTCTTTCATATAAAACAGTGGTGAATTTGGTTGTCATGATTCTGGCTAGTACATCTTTCAGGCATATTAGCTCAGAATTTGATCATTACATCTGTGGTTCTAAAAAAAATCTTTGGAAAGCAAGAATCTGGTCCATTGGTTGATACTTCTGGATTGTTCTGAGGTCCTGAAACTCAGTATTTAGTTGTCAGTTGTGGATTCCTACCAAGGCTCCTTAAAACGTTTTGTCTTTTTTTTTTTTTTTTTTTGATAGATTTTAACAAAGCTTGGCTGGACTGTAGATGTATTTGGTCTTTTCATGAATGGCTTTGAACTGAGGAAAACTAGTTGTTACAGTATGCCAAATCTAATCACTTCCCCATCACGATTCTACTTTCCAAGTGAGAGGAGCACTTAGCAAGGATTTTCGGTTCTAGCTGCTATGGAGTTGACTTCGACTCATGGTGACCCCATGTGTGTCGGAGTAGAACTGTATTCCATGGGGTTTTCTTTTTTTTTTTCTTTTTTAATTTTTGTGGTTGTTGAGAATATACACAGCAAAACATACGCCAGTTCTGCGGTTTCTACATGTACAATTCAGTGACATTGATTACAATCTCTGAGTTGTGCAGCCATTCTCACCTTCCTTTTCGGAGTTGTTCCTCCTGCATTAATATGAACTCACCGCCCCCTAAGGTTCCTATCTAATCTTTCCAGTTGCTGTTGTCAGTTTGATCTCACATAGATAGATCTTAAAAGAGTGTAATGCTCAAGGCAGATATTCTTTACCAGTTAAACTAAACTGTTGCTTGGTTTTAAGAAGATTTCAGGGGATGTTTTTGGTTTAAGGGTTAAAAACTATCTCAGGGCAGTAGTTTCAGGGGTTCATCCAGACTCCATAGCTCCAAAAAGTCTAGAGTTGATGAACTATGAAATTCTGTTCTACATTTTCCCCCTTTTGATCAGATTTTTTTCCTATAGCGCCTTTGATCAAAATGTTTCCTAATGGAAGCCAGATACCATCCAGTTCTTCTGGTCTCACTGCAGAGGAGACAGCTGTTTGTGGAGCTCCATAGAGTTTTCAGTGGCTGAATTTTGGGAAGTAGATTTATTATTACTGAGTGGACTCAACCTCCAGCCTTTCAGTTAACAGCCAGTTGCTTTACTGTTTGCACCACCCAGGGACTCCTAGCAAGGTTTATCTGAGCATCTTATCACTAATCTATATCCTAGCCTAAAAGCAGTGATGCCAAATTCCAAGCCACATTCCAGCTAGGTGATTGTATGTCACTTCACTTGGGGGGAAGGTACATACCTTAGAATGTCACTGGGGCAATTTTTCCTATTTCTTGGTTAATTATTTCTATAGAACTCCAGTGTGCTACTAAGTCACCTGAATCTGTTACCCTTTGGGTGGTCGATTTTGGTAGCAGAAAGATGTTTTCTGTTATTTTTGTACCTTATTGGGGCTGTCTGAAATGGTTTTGGTTTGTGTATTTTAAATTTATCTCTAATTGTTTTTAAAGTAGATGGGATATAAATCATAACTAAGACTGTCTCAGAGTTGTTTGAAAAATTAAGTGGAATGTTGTTACTTTACAGATAGTTCAATTAGGTTGGTACGTGATTGAATAAATAGGTTCTTAGAACATGAAGGCTGGAAATGACCCTAGCGGTAATACAATCTCCTCATTTTTGGATTAAGAAACTGAAGCCTAGAGATCCTAAGTGAATGCTTAAGGTTACTTGCAGAGTTAATGATACAGTTGAGTCTAGAATCCACATTTGTCAACTGCTAGTTTAGTGCTCTTTCTGCCACACCATGCTGTTTAATAATGGAAATAAGGGAACTACAATGAGTGCCACAACCGACGTGAATTTTCTGAGAGTGGCCCTGGAATTTGCCTTTCTTATGTTTCATTAAAGTTTTTTTTTTTTTTTTTTTATGGGTTCTGAAATACTTATAGTAATAATAAATTTACTGAGTAATTGGCACATCTTACCATTTAATGGCTCAAGGTAAAGGTACTGTTAATTCATTTTACAGGTGAGAAAATCAAGGTTCAGAAAGGTTAAATAACTTACTAAGGGCACATCCATTAACAAATGCATGTGTTAGGCTTAGAATCTAATCCAGTTTCAAAGCTTATTTTTCTAGTAGTAAGTACGCTACTCCTTTGCTTGTGATTTGGTATTAAAAGATCTTTTTGATTGAAACACCTTTTTCAGAAACTGGACCCATGAGTTTGGACTACAGTATTGTCTCCATTTTCTATCTCATTGAAATAAGCCATTGTCATAAGTCACTCTTAGAAAATGATGACACAAAATACCTTAAACAGCTGTTTGCCACTGTAACATTGTGCTTTCTTATTTTTAATGTGTTAAGCAATTAAGGCTAAAACCATTGATTTTTCTATGTGTTCCGCAGGCTTCTTTATCTGATATCTGCTTTTACTGTTTTCCAGTATTTGTCTATGGGAGAAAAATGGCTCAGCATGCAATTTTGGTGAGACTGTATGGTCACCTGAGTGTTAGAAAATTTTCGTTCCTTTCTCAAGCTATATTTTTAACGTCTCTTGAATACAGTGTTTCCCTAACCCTTTTTAGAAAGTTGGCACATACAAAATTGTTTTAACTCTATTGGGCCTTGATGGAAATGGAGTGGATGTATAGATAGAAGTTAAAAAAAAAAAAAACCCAAATCCGCTGCTATTGAGTCAATTCTGACTCATAGCGACCCTATAGGACAGAGTAGAACTGCCCCATAGGATTTCCAACGAGTAGCTGGTGGCCTTGCACCGCTGACCTTTGGTTAGCAGCTGAGCTTTTAACCACTGCAACACCAGGGCTCAAGATAGAACTTGCCAAACCAAAATGAAACCGATTGCCATCAAGTCGGTTCTGACCATTAGCGACCCTATAGGACAGAGTAGAGCTGCCCCCATAGGGTTTCCAAGGAGTGGCTGGTGGATTCGAACTGACAACCTTTTGGTTAGTAGCTGTAGCTCATAACCACTGCACTGCTAGGTCTCCAGATAGAAGTTAGGGATGGAGAAAAAAGTGAAGTGATAAGACTACAAGGAACTAGTAACGTATGAAAATAAAAACTAAATGCTAAAGTTAATTCAGTAAAAGTCAATGGTGCATTTACTCAGTACAACACACTGTGCTAAGCTGTGGAGGCAACACAGAGTAGAGAAAAAAATCGCCATATTCCAGAAAACCGCAGTAATTCTGGGAGTCTGTAATCTCCTAGGGAATGAAAACTAAGGCATGTATTTGGACACCTATTATTGAAAGAGTCAAATCCTTGAGTTCAGAGAGGATGGTAGGGTAGATATATAGTCAGATAGAAGTGGAAAATCAGGTAAGGGAGGTTAGTACTACTGTTAAGGAGAACCAATAAAGGGAGGCTACACATGTCTGTCAGTTTGTCGTACTGTGGGGGTTTGTGTGTTGCTGTGATGCTGGAAGCTGTGCCACCGGTATTCAGATACCAGCAGGGTCACCCACGGAGGACAGGTTTCAGCTGAGCTTCCAGACTAAGACAGACTAGGAAGAAGGACTCGGCAGTCTACTTCTGAAAAGCATTAGCCAGTGAAAACCTTATAAATAGCAGCAGAACATTGTTTGATATAGTGCTGGAAGATGAGCCCCCCAGGTTGGAAGGCACTCGAAAGATGACTGGGGTAGAGCTGCCTCCTCAAAGTAGAGTCGACCTTAATGACGTGGATGGAGTAAAGCTTTCGGGACCTTCATTTGCTGATGTGGCATGACTCAAAATGAGAAGAAACAGCTGCAAACATCCATTAATAATTGGAACCTGGAATGTACGAAGTATGAATCTAGGAAAATTGGAAATCGTCAAAAATGAAATGGAATGCATACACATCGATATCCTAGGCATTAGTGAGCTGAAATGGACTGGTATTGGCCATTTTGAATTGGACAATCATATAGTCTACTACGCTGGGAATGACAACTCGAAGAGGAATGGTATTGCGTTCATTGTCAAAAAGAACGTTTCAAGATCTATCCTGAAGTACAACGCTGTCAGTGATAGGATAATATCCATACGCCTACAAGGAAGACCATTTAATACAACTATCATTCAAATTCACACACCAACCACTAGGGCCAAAGATGAAGAAATAGAAGATTTTTTTCAGCTGCTACAGTCTGAAATTGATCGAACATGCAATCGAGATGCATTGATAATTACTGGCGATTGGAATGCGAAAGCTGGAAACAAAAAAGAAGGATCAGTAGTTGGAAAATATGGCCTTGGTGTTAGAAACAATGCTGGAGATCGAATGATAGAATTTTGCAAGATCAACGACTTCTTCATTGCAAACACCTTCTTTCACCAACATAAACGGCGACTATACACGTGGACCTCGCCAGATGAAACACACAGAAATCAAATTGACTACATCTGTGGAAAGAGACGATGAAAAAGCTCAATATCATCAGTCAGAACAAGGCCAGGGGCCGACTGTGGAACAGGCCATCAATTGCTCATATGCAAGTTCAAGCTGGAAGTGAAGAAAATCAGAGCAAGTCCACGAGAGCCAAAATATGACCTTTAGTATATCCCACCTGAATTTAGAGACCATCTGAAGAATAGATTTGACGCATTGAACACTAGTGACCGAAGACCAGACGAGTTGTGGAATGACATCAAGGACATCATCCATGAGGAAAGCAAGAGGTCACTGAAAAGACAGGAAAGAAAGAAAAGACCAAGATGGATGTCAGCGGGGACTCTGAAACTTGCTCTTGAGCGTCGAGCAGCTAAAGCAAAAGGAAGAATTGATGAAGTAAAAGAAGATATCAAAGGGCCTCTCGAGAAGACAAAGTGAAGTATTATAATGACATGTGCAAAGAGCTGGAGATGGAAAACCAAAAGGGAAGAACACGCTCGGCGTTTCTCAAGCCGAAAGAACTGAAGAAAAATTTCAAGCCTCGAGTTGCAATAGTGAAGGATTCCATGGGAAAAATATTAAATGATGCAGGAAGCATCAAAAGAAGATGGAATATACAGAGTCATTATACCAAAAAGAATTAGTCGATATTCACTCATTTCAAGAGGTGGCATATGATCAGTAACCGATGGTACTGAAGGAAGAAGTCCAAGCTGCTCTGAAGGCACTGGCGAAAAACAAGGCTCCAGAAATTGATGGAATATCAATTGAGGTCTCAACAAGCAGATGCAGCGCTGGAGGTGCTCACTCGTCTATGCCAAGAAATATGGACGACAGCTTCCTGGCCAACTGACTGGAAGAGATCCATATTTATGCCTATTCCCAAGAAAGGTGATCCAGCCGAATGTGAAAGTTATAGAACAATATCATTAATATCACACGCAAGCAAAATTTTGCTGGAGATCATTCAAAAACGGCTGCAGCAGTATACTGACAGGGAACTGCCAGAAATCCTGGCGGTTTCAGAAGAGGACGTTGAACCAGGGATATCATTGCTGATGTCAGATGGATCCTGGCTGAAAGCAGAGAATACCAGAAGGATGTTTACCTGTGTTTTATTGACTATGCAAAGGCATTTGACTGTGTGGATCATAACAAACAAATAATCCGAGAAGCTGGACTGTATGAAGAAGAACGCGGCATCAGGATTGGAGGAAGGCTCATTAACACCCTGCGTTGTGCATATGACACAACCTGGATTGCTGAAAGTGAAGAGGACTTGAAGCACTTACTAATGAAAATCAAAGACCACAGCCTTCAGTATGGATTACACCTCAACATAAAGAAAAATAAAGAGAACAAAAATCCTCACGACTGGACCAATGAGCAACATCATGATAAACAGAGAAAAGATTGAAGTTGTCAAGGATTTCATTTCACTTGGATCCACAATCAATAGCCATGGAAGGAGCAGTCAAATCAAAAGACACATTGCATTGGGTAAATCTGCTGCAAAGGACCTCTTCAAAGTGTTGAAGAGCAAAGATGTCACCTTGAAGACTAAGGTGTGTCTGACCCAAGCCATGGTATTTTCAATCACATCGTATGCATGTGAAAGCTGGACAATGAATAAGGAAGACCGAAGAAGAGTTGATGCCTTTGAATTGTGGTGTTGGTGAAGAATATTGAATATATCATGGACTGCCAAAAGAACGAACAAATCTGTCTTGGAAGAAGTACAACCAGAATGCTCCTCAGAAGCAAGGATGGTGAGACTGCATCTTACATACTTTGGACACGTTGTCGGGAGGGATCAGTCCCTGGAGAAGGATATCACGCTTGGCAGAGTACAGGGTCAGCAGAAAAGAGGAAGACCCTTAACGAGGTGGATTGGCACAGTGGCTGCAACAATGAGCTCAAGCATAGGGACGATTGTAAGGATGGCACAGGACTGGGCAGTGTTTCGTTCTGTTGTGCATAGGGTCACTATGAGTCAGAACCGACTTGATGGCACCTAAAAACGGCAGTAACAACTGTGTGTCCAGTATGGTAGCCACTAGCCACATGTGGCTATTTAAATTAATTAAACTGAAATAAAATTAAAAAATTCAGTTCTTTGGACATAATAGCTACATTTTAGGTGCTTACTTAGCTACATGTGGTTAGTGACTATGATATTAGACAGCACAGATATAGAACATTTTTGTCATTGGAGAAACTTGTATTGGACAGAATGTTACATGTATTTTTCACTTCTGAGCAATGTAAGTCACTTATGAAACACTGAAGTTTTTGTTTTTTTCTTTAATGAACATCACTTAACTAATGACATTTTTAGCTAGGGTGGTTATTTTAAACTTTTTTTTGTTGTTCAGTGTGTGAACAGGGACTAAAAGTTATTTTTATATCTAAACCAGTATAAACTCAGATTGCTGCTTTATGAAATACATGGATTAAGCATTTTTGAAGAACTACCCAAACATTTTTGTTTAAAACTTCTTACTTGAATCTAAACACAACCTTCATTACCTGCTGTGTGTATAGCCTTGACTGACTTGTATTGATGAGCTGGCAAATTAAGATTTGATCCATGATCAAATCTCTCTTTTTTATTTAAAAAAATTTTTTTAAATATTTTTTAAAAATTGAGGTGAAATCCACATACCATAAATTAACCATTTTAAAGTGAACAGTTCCATGGTAATTGATACAATCTTAATGTTGTACAACTACCACCTCTATCTAGTTTCAAAACATTTTCATCATGAAAAAGGAAACCCCAATACCCATTAAGCAGTCATTCCCCCATTTTTCCCTTTCCCTAGCCCCTGGCAACCATCAGTCTACTTTCTGTCTCTATGGATTTACCTATTCTGGATATATCTGGTGGCACAATGGTTAAGGCCTACGGCTGCTAACCAAAAGGTCGGCAGTTCGAATCCACCAGGAGCTCCTTGGAAACCCTATGGGGCATTTATACTCTGTCCTATAGGGTTGCGATCAGTTGGAATCGACTCTACAGCAACGGGTTTGGATATATCTTACAAGTTGGAATCATACAATATGTGACCTTTTGTGTCTGGGTCTTTTTTTCCCAAAATTTATTTAGTTGTTGAGAATATACACAGTAAAACATACACCAGTTTAACAGTTTCTACATGTACAATTTAGTGACAAGGATTACATTCTTTGAGTTGTGCAGCCATTCTCACCCTCTTTTTCTGAGTTGTTTTCTCTCATTAACAAACTCACTGTCCCCTAATGTTCCTATCTAATCTTTCCAGCTGCTGTTTTCAGTTTAATGCCATATAGATAGTTCTTTAAAGAGCATAATCCTCAAGACATAATTTCCTTACTAGTTAAGCTAAACTGGTGTTCCATTTTAAGATGACTTCAGGGGATGTTTTTGGTTTAAGGTTTAAAGATTATCTCAGGGCAGTAGTTTCAGGGGTTCATCCATCCTCCGTGGCTCCAGAAGGTAGAGTCCATGAGACTTTGAAATTCTGTTCTGCATTTTCGTCCTTTTCATCAGGATTCTACTATGGAATCTTAGATCAAAATGTTCATTAATGATAGTCGGCCGGGCACCATCCAGTTCCTTTAGTCTTATGTCTAAGGAGGCAGTTGTTCATGGGGACAATTAGCCACATAACATATTCCATTTCTTCCTCCTATTCCTGATTCTCCTCCTTCCGTTGTTGCTCCAGGTGAATAGAGACCAATTGTTGTGTCTTAGATGGCCACTTTGAAGCCTTTAAGACCCCAGGCACTATGCAAGGAACTAGGAGAGAGAACAGAAGCACTAAACACAATATTAGGCCAGTTGACTGGGATGTCCTATGAAACCATGCATGAGGTGTTTGCTTGTACATAAGAAGCCTCAGCAGCTTCTCTTTTTTTTTTTTTTTTGTCATTGTAGTAAATATATCACACAACTTTTGCCAGTTCAACTTTTTACAGGTGTACAACTTATTGACAGCAATTAACAGTAATCAGCTATGCAACCTTTAATCACTGTGATTTCTTCATCACCATTAACCCCCCTTTTTCCCCTTCCTGCAACCACTGGTAGCCACTAATAAACTTTGGTGTCTGTACATTTACTTTTTCTTGTCTTTTTTATAAGTGAGGTCATGCAATATTTGTCCTTTTGTGATTGGCTTATTTTGCTCAGCATAATGTCTTCAAGTTCCATCCATACTGTAGCATGTATCAGGACTTTCTTTCTCCTGGCTTAGTAGTAGTCCATTGTATGTATGTATGTACTGCATTTTGTTTATCCATTCATCTGTTGATGGGCATTTAGGTTGTTTCCACCTTTTGACTACTGTGAATAGAGTTGCAATGAACATTGATGTACAAGTCTCTGAGTCTCCGTTTTCAAGTCTTTTGGGTATATACCTAGGAGTGGAATTGCTGGGTCATATGGTAGTTCTATTTTTAGTTTTTTGAGGAACCGCAACAGTGTTTTCCACAAGACTGTACCATTTTGCGTTCCCACCAGCAATGGATAAGGGTTCCCCACATCCTCACCAACGTTCATTATTATTATTATTTTTTTAATCTTAGCCATCCTAATGGGACTGAAATGGTATCTCATGGTTTTGATTTGCATCTGTCTGATGTCTGATGACACTGAGCATCTTTTCATGTGTTTGGTGGCGATTTGAATGTCCTCTTTGGTGAAATGTCTATTCAAGCTCTTTGCCCATTTTATGATTGGGTTAGTTGTCTTTTTGTTGTTGTCAAAGTTTTATATATATATATATTATTAGATTTTTGTCAAATATTTGGTTTCCAAAGATTTTCTCCTAGTTGGTAGCTTGCCTTTTCACTTTTTTGGTAAAAGTCTTTTGATGAACAAAAGCTTTTAAATTTCATGAGGTCCCATTTATTTTGTCTTTTGCTGTTTGTGTTTTTGTTATTAGATAATCCATCGTTGAAAGGCAGGCCTGACTTACAAAAATTTTAATGTTCTAGTTTGCACGTTTAGGTCCTTGACCCATTTTGAGTTTGTTTTTATGTGAGGCATGGATCCTGTTTCATTTTTCTGCATGTGGAAATCCAGTTTTCCCAGCATCATTTATTGAAGACACTCTCCTTTCACCATTGAATGGACTTAGTTTTAGCACCCTTGTCAAAAATCAGTTGACCACAGGTGTGTAGGTTTATTTCTGGACTCTCAATTCTGTTCTCTTGGTCTATGTGTCTATTGTTATATCAGTAGCAGGCTCTTTTGATTACTGTAGCTGTATAGTATGTTTTGAATTTCTTTTTGTGTATGGTGTGAGTGGATCCTGTTTGATTTTTCTGCATGTGAAAATCCAATTTTCCAGTGTCTGGCTTCTCTCGCTTTGATCAAATATTAATAATTTCAAGACCCACATCATCATAGCTAGTGCTGTTGCCTGATTATCTTCTGGTGCAATCTTTTCACTTCTTGTTTTAAAGCTGGTGATGGTGTACCTAGTATCACAGCTAGTTCGGTAATCTTCCTTTACCATAAACTATAGTACTAGATTCTCCTTTTAAGTTTGGGTGTGGCACTTGTAATCACTGGTACTCTTGACGGCTTTCCCACTTACTAGAATTGTTCCTTTTTTGAATACTCAATAAGCGTGAGCTTCTGAACCTGGAGATAACATTGGAAAACATGAAACGGTAATTTTATTCCTCGAGAGATTTTCCAACTTCTCTTTACTAGCATATGTGAATTGTGAATTGCAAAAATCAAACCCTAATGGTGGTCTATTTTCTAACCATGACCTGAGCTTAGTAAAATTCTAAGCACAGGCTCGTCAGTACCCAGTAAAACCTAGCTGTCGTTTGCATTATGGATAATAGCTGACTAGAATGAACAAGCAAAGGTTGTTCGTGCATGTGTGAGGACTGGGTTCAACTATATTGAGCAGTTTAAAAAAACATCTTGTTATACCTGTGATTTTCCTGGTTTACTGTTTCAAAAACATCGATTCACAGAGGTCACCAGCATTGCCATTTGGTTTATAATGAGATCAGTGGCCTGAATGTTTCACAGAAAGATTTTTTTCCACCACGGAGAAACTATGGTCTTATCATGGGCCTGTTAATATCATTGTCATCATGTGTATATTAATCATTTCATTGCTTTTGGTTCTTGATGCTACCTCTGGCTCTGTAAGCTTTATAATATTAAGACAAACATAAATGTAGGACGTTTTTAAAAATAAAACTATGACCAAGTTTTCATTATGCTACATTATGGTCTTATGACATACGTCACTGTCCTGAGAAGTGCCTTATAACTTTATGTATATAGTATGTTTGTACATCTAAGAGTTGGTTTAAGGAACTAGGTGGTCAGGTGTACGTACTGTTTGGTTTTGAAGGCTGCGTTACAGTTAGGGATATCTTATTAAATGATGGGTGTCAGATTGAATTGTGTCCCCCAAAAATGTGTGTCAATTTGGTTAGGCCATGATTCCCCGTATTGTGTGGGTGTCCTCCATTTTGTGATTGTAATTTTACGTTAAAGAGGATTAGGGTGGGATTGTAACATGCTTACCCAGGTCACATCCCTGATCCAATGTAAAGGGAGTTTCCCTGGGGTGTGGCCTGCACCACCTTTTATCTCTCAAGAATTAAAAAGGAAAGGGAAATGAGCAGAGATGGGGGACCTCATACCACCAAGAAAGCAGTGCTGGGAGCAGAGCATGTCCTTTGGACCTGGGGTCCCTGCACGGAGAAGCTCCTAGTTTGGGGGAAGATTGATGAGAAGGCCCACAGAGAGAGAAAGCCTTCCCCTGGAGCTGACCCTGAATTTAGACTTTTAGCCTACTTTACGGTGAGGAAATAAACTCTTTGTTAAAGCCATCCACTTGTGGTATTTCTGTTACAGCAGCACTAGATAACTAAGACAACGGGGAAGCCCACCATTCCCAGTTGTTTCAATCCTTTTTCTGCTTTAAAGTGCTTGGTACATCCAAATTGTACATCGTAACTTAGTATACTATTACAGTTGTTTTCAACAGGAGCTGTATCAGAAAGGGCAAGGTGGCATTTGTATAACTTGGGAAAGCCCACAGTTGATTCTGATATATTTGTATGTTAGATGGTAATACCTATTTTAAAGGACTCTTGCAGGGGTTAAATTAGATAGTCATCAGCACATAAGAGCTTAATAAAAATTGTTAGTTGCTGTCAGGTTGATTGTACACATGGCAACCCTGTATGTGCAGAGTAGAACTGCTCTGTAGGATTTTCAAGGCTGTGACCATTTTGAAACCAATTGCCAGGCCTGTGTCTTCTGAGGAGCTTCTGGGTGAGTTTGAACCTCCAACCTTTTGGCTAGTGGTCAAGTGCTTAACTGTTTGTTCCACCTAGGGACATCCCAATAAAAATTAGTTATAATTTGCTGCTCTTACCCTCCACCCCCAACACTATATGGACTTGTGCTTTCTTTCCCTGTCTGGCCCATAATAAGATACTCAATACATGTTAGCTGATAGAATTGAGTTGATACTCAGTACGTGTTAGGGGGTGAAGACTGTTCTTTGTTGAATATCTGCTAGGTGTCCAGAGTTACTTAATTGACACTAAACAAGTGTATTCCTCATTTGATCTTCTTAGCAACCCTGTCAGGTGGATGTCTTATTATTCCCATAATTCAGATGAAATAGCTGCATTTCGAAACTTATAAAATGACAAGCTAGGTAAGATGCATCAGTTGGTCTCAACCCACCTGCATCAAAGGAGAATGAAGAACACCAAGGTCACAGGACAACTATGACCCCAAGAGACAGAAAGGGCCACATGAACCAGAGACTTACATCATCCTGAGACCAGAAGAACTAGATGGTGCCCGGCCACAACCGATGACTACCCTGACAGGGAGCACAACAGAGAACCCCTGAGGGAGCAGGAGATCAGTGGGATGCAGACCCCAAATTCTCATAAAAAGACCAGACTTAATGGTCTGACTGAGACTAGAGGAATCCTGGCGGTCATGGTCCCCAAAGCTTCTGTTGGCCCAGGACAGGAACCATTCCCGAAGACAACTCATCAGACATGGAAGGGACTGGACAATGGGTAGGAGAGAGATGTTGATGAAGAGTGAGCTACTTGTATCAGGTGGACACTTGAGACTGTGTTGGCATCTCCTGTCTGGAGGGGAGATGGGAGGGTAGAGAGGGTTAGAAACTAGCAAAATTGTTACGAAAGGAGAGACGGGAAGGGCTGACTCATTAGGGGGAGAGTAAGTGGGAGTATGGAGTAAGGTGTATATAAGCTTATACATGACAGACTGACTTGATTTGTAAACGTTCACTTAGAGCTCAATAAAAATTATTAAAAAAAAAAATGACAAGCTAGGATTTAAACCCGAGTCATTTATTTCTAGGCACCTACCACTTTTTTTTTTTTTTTACCACTACTCTATGCTGCCTCCCGCATTGACGGAATTGATTCACTTAGCACTGCCTCACTTTCTCTGAAAATTGAATACGTTTTCCCCTTCACCTTACCTTTAAACCTTTCTTTGAAATAGGAAAAGGAAAAAAGGTTAACCTACCACTGTCAAGTCAATTCCGACTCATAACGACTCTATAGGACAGAGCAGAACTGCTCCATAGGGTTTCCAGTGAGCAGCTGGTGGATTTGCACTGCTGACCTTTTGGTTAGCAGCCGAGCTCTTAACCACTGTGCCACCAGGGCTCCGAAAAAAAGGTTATTCTATATCGTGTGAAGTGTTGTTCTTGTTCCCTTTTAAACCTGGCCCAAATTGTTTTTTTCCCAGGTTCTGTTAATATCCTACTAATCAGATAAGTTGGAGTCATTTTAAACGTTTTACTCTTCCTTTCTCCTATCAAATTTGGCCTCTGTTATCTTTTGCACTTGAGCTCTCCTCTCTGTTCTCCTGCTCCCTTGTCCTAATGGCATGCTTTCTTGGAGTAGTGGTGTTGGTCTCCTTGCCTTTAGTGTCTTCCCCACTCTCGTTCCTCTACATACTACTTGAGAATGATCTTTCTCTTGAACATGCTGAACGTGTCACTTCTCCCCTAGAAAAAACCTTGGTTGCCCTCTACCTGTTAGGACAAGAAATTACTTTCCTTTACCACTTCATGCTATTAGAAATTGAGCCCAAAACACTTTATCTCTTTTTTTTTATTTTTATTGTGCTTTAAGTGAAAGTTTACAGTTCAAGTTAGTTTCTTATCCAAAAACATACACACACATTGTTTTATGACCCTAATTGCCCTCCCTACAATGTGACAGCACACTCCTCTCTCCACCATGTATTTCCTGTGTCCATTCAACCAGCTCCTGTCCCCCTCTGCCTTCTCATCTCACCTCCAGACAGGAGCTGCCCAAGTAATCTCGTGCGTCTACTTGAGCTAAGAAGCGCACACCTCACTAGTATCATTTATGTCTTATAGTCCAGTCTAATCTTTGTCTGAAGAGTTGGCTTTGGGAATGGTTTTAGTTTTGGGCTAACAGCGTCTGGGGCCATGACCTGTGGGGTCCCTCCAGCCTCAGTCAGACCATTAAGTCTGGTCTTTTCACTAGAATTTGGGGTCTGCCTCCCACTTTTCTTCTGCTCCACCAGGGATTCTCTTGTTGTGTTCCCTGTCAGGGCAGTCATTGGTGGTAGCCAGGTACCATCTAGTTCTTCCAGTCTCAGGCTGATGGAGTCTCTGGTTTATGTGGCCCTTTCTTTCTCTTGGGCTTATATTTTCCTTGAAAAACATTTTCTCTTGACTCTTAAAGGTGTTAATACTTTGTGGGCAGTAATTTTAGAGATGAGTTTTATTGGTTATGAATTCATTATTACTTGTTCTGCATGTTTCATTTGACTCCAAATCCTCTGTCTTTTTGCATCTTGGAGATTTTTTTAAAAGCAAGGGCACTTTCACATTGGAGCATGGTTTAGATTTATCAGACACGTATGTGGATATCAGTGTACATTTCTTCTGTCAGGAGTAGATTTGCCATAAGTAGATTTGCAGGGTGGTGACTGCGGAAATTGGATCATTGATTATTCTTAAATTTCTAGTAAATGACAAAACTGGCGTCATTGGAATCCCCTTTTCTGCATATGCTGTAAGGGCCGATATGTATTTCATGGACAAATGTTTATTTCATGATATCAAATTTAATTTATTCAAAGATCTTGATAATAACATGTTTGTGGAATCTTAAAAAGGGCTAATCATAGCCTTCTTGGGCTAGAGGGTTACCAAGAGAACACCTGGGAAAATAGATGCATCTTATAAATATGAGCTGTGTTGGGCTGCTCTGTGAAGAAAAGATTTACAAAGCAAATCAAGATAGTAAGCATGATTCGATGAATATATTTCAATTATTTATTTAAAGTATTTTAAAAACTGACTGTAATTGGTGGATTTTTAAAAGTAGATTCAACAAAGACTTGTAGTTTGAAAACTTGTAGTTAGTTGCCATTGGTCTGAACTATTGAGGGTTTTTTTTGTATTTTAACACCTGTTTTTTGCTGTTAAAAGATAAATAAAATGGACGTATAGGTCTCAACTTTTAATTGTAGAACTTATTTCTATTTAAACAGCACCTGTGGAACCTTCTCAGGAGGAACAGCCATTGTTATGTGAAGGTAATTTTCTGTGATGTGACTCTTTAAAAAATCTAATTGAGAGAACGTTGTCTGTGGTGTATAAAGCTAGGTACTGTTTTGTAAATATACATTATATCTCAATTTCTTGTCTAGGTTCAAATTCAGCTGTTAGCATGGAACTTTCAGAACCTGTTGGTAAGAAAATTTCTGACCATATTAATACAGTAATATGAAACCCTTTCAAGATTTAAAGTGCAAATGTAAGTGTTATGGTTATTATAATGCCTACATTTAAGACTCAGAGAGTCTTTGCTATCAAGATTTAGAAAACAGTGAATTAGGTATAAACACTGCTGTGATCAATTTAGTGACTGCAAAGGTAATAGAATTGAGTGGAGGACTGCAAAAGTCAACGTAAATAGTAGTATTGTTCCATATCCTTTGTGAAGTTCCTTCCCTTTTTGTAACTTCAGGTTTTCACATTCCCAAGGTGATTATTAAAGTTGATGCCAAAGTGACATTTCTTGAAAAGGGAAAAAGTCTGTCTGCTAAATCCTTTCACACTTTTCCCTATGCTGATTTTAAACTGTCCATTTCTTCCACTTCCAGGACACCTCGACACTGGAATAACTGGGCTGTTAGGAATGTTAGATCTCTTGTTTACATTTTGTTTGTCCTTGTGAAAACGAAGCTTTGTTAAAATAGCAGTCTCCCATAGTCTCTGAGATGAGAGCTCTCTGATGTCAGCAGTGAAGCCAGCTTGAAAGCTGTTATCCAATTCTGTTGGGAAAGAGATTTTCCTGCTTACATGTCACTAATCATTAGGAAATGAGCTGAATATGCAGAGTTTCATTTGTTGTTTAGAAGCATCTGTATTTTAAAGTATAGGCTGTAAGTCTTTTCTAGAATACTGAGTTAAAATGTCTCATTTCAGTAGAAAATGGAGAAACAGAAATGTCTCCAGAAGAATCATGGGAGCACAAAGAAGAAATAAGCGAAGCAGAGCCAGGGGGCGGTTCCTTGGGAGATGGAAGGCCCCCAGAGGAGAACGCCCAAGAAATGATGGAGGAGGAAGAGGAAATACCAAAACCGAAATCTGTGGTTGCACCGCCAGGTGCTCCTAAAAAAGAACATGTAAATGTAGTATTCATTGGGCATGTAGGTAAGTTGTACTCAGCAATTGTAAGAAATGATAGAAGTTTTTGGATACATAAAACATAGATATCTTATTTAGCTACTTGGGGGTGTTCAGTGAAACCAAACCGAATCTAAAAGGCCTTTTTTTTTTTTTTAATTTAATTTTAATGTTAACAGTGCTGTGTTTCAGTAAGAACAATACAGATTCTGTCTGTGGTTCCCGTCAGGTATAAAATGCCTCGATTTTTTTTAACCTGATAGATTTTTCAACTGGCAAAAGCTAGCCAATACTTTTGTTCTTGAAGGTTGGGCATGTGAACAATTTTGTAATGGCATGGAAGCTGGTAGGAAATAAGCTTCAGTATATTTGTACATAATGTATAATAGTTTATAGACCACTGATGATAGTTAGCGTATTCTGATATCTGTTAATTAATACCCTAGAAAATATGCCTATTTTTCTGTGTGAACTTCTGTTAACTTTAAGGGATTAACCTTATTAGGTAGCTTAAATTTGTGTAAAGTAAGAAATTAATCATTTGAAGTAACTTCTGGATGCTTGTCAGGTTTGCTGGTTTAGGGAAGAAGAACCTGTTTATTCAGGTATTCTTTACCATCTGACGTTTCCTTAAAATTTTGAGAATATAGAATTACATGATTTTTTTTTTTCCTTTTTTCTCTGCCTTCCCACTGCATATGATACATCATGCTACCTTTTTAGTAGCAAGAACGTCTTTGAAGTTTATAAAAGAATACCTATCCTTTTTGTTAAAAGTGAAAGGAAGACTATCTAGATGTCGTTCACAGCTCTTTAGCTACTTTTGTTCTCCAAACCTCCCCTTGGGGGATTCATATTCTGTTGCTGCTCTGCTGATAGCTGAAGCTCAAGGAGCAGTCTATCTGAAAATTATTTTTCTTTATCTGTGAAGTATTTCTAAATCATTACTGAATGAATTATTGAGGTCTTAGTAGCCTCAATTTCCAACGGACAAGGTAACTAACTAGGGCTTATGCCCAAACTCCCTATAGTTCAATTGGTTTTGCAAGATTTAATTATATGCTAAAAGGTACCTTTAGTTGTGTGTTAACATATGTAGTAGGGTCAGTTTTTGTGTGCTTGTTTGTTTTTAATGTGTGGTTTGCATATTGTTCCTTCAGATGCTGGCAAGTCAACCATTGGAGGACAAATAATGTAAGTATCTTTTGTTAAATAATAAAATGGTAGGGAATTAAATATTCAGTGGAGTTCAGTTACTGTAAACATTCACAGAAAGGAGTTAAGAAAATTAACAATAAAATGGCATTCCGTTTAGGGAAGGCTGACCTTAAGAAGTAATTTTTGCAATGTGATTATTTCTTAGTATTTTCTAATGGATTTTAGGGATTCCAAAAATTCTTTTGCTTTCGCTGTCTGACTCTCATGGCACATTGTTTCTGAAAGCTGTCTTTTAGATTAAATAATAATATAATGCAGAACGTAGGTTACAGGAAATCCTAGTCTGCTTTGAATATAATTTACTTGGAAATAATGAAAACCATCTCGTGAATCTGATGGGTGGGGATTTTTTTTACCCCCATTTATCAGTTCCTTCAATTTATATGGATTTAAACAAAGACAGTCTGGCTAACATGGCTAACATGCTAAGACAAATTTTTATCATGTTACAGAAGCTATCTAGCTGTGAAAATATCATGATTAGTTTTTATTAATATACTTTAGTATCAAGAAATCTTTAAAAAAGGCCCTGAATTTTAATCCCCCCTCTAAATTAGACCCATTTCTTTAAACTTTGTCATCAGAGGACTGAGAGGGCTAATCATCACTGTCTTGCCTACTTAAATAATCTCAATTGGTAATCTTGCCCATTACTCACTTCTGAAAATTTGTATAACAGTGACCCTCAACCAGGTTCTTAAACAGGGATCCTTAGCCACAGATGGAAGTGTGGGACCCACTTGATAGTGTGTTTAATGAGAATGTATATTTTTGCTGATAGGGCTGTAACTTTCATTGGCGTTTCACGGCGGTTCTATACTCAGATGGTTAGGAGCACTGCTGTACAGAAGACTACACAGAGACCACATAAAGATCAAAGCTAGGAGCAGGAAGGCTTTGTTTGGATTAAGTTAAGGGAAGCAGTTAGGCATTGCTAAGAAATTATTTTAAAATTAAAGCTCACTTTGATAAGTAATATTTTAAAATATTAAATATGAAATATAATAGTAAAGCCTCATTGCCTGGAAAATACTGTTGCTCCCCCCACCCCCTTTTATATGTAGCCTTTTCATTTATTTAAAAAAAAAATTTTTTTTTATTCTCAAGTAATTGTAGACTTAGAAAAAGGTTTTAAAAATAGTACAGTTTCTATGTACCCTTCATTCAGCTTGCTCTAATGTTAACATGTTTCATAGCCATAGTACAGTCTTTGAAACTAGGAAATCAATGTTAGTACGATACCGTTGACTAAGCTACAAATGGTATTTGAACTTGAGTTTTCCTACTAATGCCCTTTTTCTGTTCCAGAACTCTACACTGCAGTTAGTTGGTTTGTCTTCAGTTTCCTCTCATCTGTGGCTTTTTTCAATCTTTCTATGTCTTTCATGACCTTGATAATTTGAAAGTACTGTTCAGTTTTTTGGAGAATGTCCTTCAAATTGGAATTGAGTTGTTTTCTCACAATTAGATTGAGATTATGCATTTTGGGCAAGAATACCACAGAAGGGATGTTGTGCCCTTCTCAGTGCATCCTGTCCGGGTACATGATGTCAGTATTCAATATGATCTACTTATTACTGGTGATATTAATCATGATTACTTGGTTAGGGTGGCACAATGATTAAGCACTCAGCTGCTAATGGAGAGGTCGACAGTTTGAACCCACCAGCAGCTCCATGGGAGAAAAGACCTGGAGAACTGATCCTGTAAAAATTACAGACTGGGAAACCCTGTGGGGCAGTACTACTCTCACAGGGTTGCTGTGAATCAGAATTGACTCAATGGCACATAACAACAACTTGTTTCAGATGTTATCTGTCAGGTTTCTCCACTGTAAAGTTACTATTTTTTCTCTTTATCTTGGGGGAGACATTTTGAGACTGTGCACATATCTATTTTCCCCTGAGACTTTCATCCATGATTTTAGCATCCATCACTGGTACATTTACTTTTTAAAATTGCTGTTTTCTTGAGTCGAAATTCCCCTTGAAAGCTTTAAAGTTTTCCTGACTTCACTGAGCAATTTGTGTTTACCTTTTTTTTTTTTTTTATTAACTTTTTCAGGTATTTGACTGGAATGGTTGACAAAAGAACACTTGAGAAATATGAAAGAGAAGCTAAAGAAAAAAACAGAGAAACTTGGTATAGTAAACTTTTATGACAGTATAAATTTACTTTCAATAAACCCTGCCTCCTTAATGCTTTTGTAGTCTATTAAAATATAAGTTCTTGAGATCTAAAATAGTGTTATAAAAAAGGTAAAGTTTTCCCCCTCATTTATAATACAGAGTAGATTAATCCCTAATTACTTCATACCTTAGAGAAAAATTGGAAATAATCCAAATTTCCAGTAATAGACTTGTTGAATAAAATTATAAAACTTCCATTTAATTGGGCCATTTTATAACCACTAAAAATTACATTTATAGAATTTATGATAACCAGGGCTAGAACACTGGTGTTGGGGGAAAAAAGTAGTATGATTATGATCATTAATTATGTAAATAAACACTGGAAAGAAAAAAGAATGGGAAATAAAAATATTAAAAATATTGGTGAGAGAAAGGGTCAACTTTTTTCTACTTGCTAACCTTATCTATTTATTACTTTTATTTTGTAAAACTTAGCAAGCCTTTCTTGTTTTTTTGTGTTCTTCTGTATTAAGGGGAAAATTCTAATCATTGTTATAGAAAAAAATGGATTACAGACTATGAAATACAGATGATGAAGTAATCTAAATAAATGCTTACCATTATAGATGGTATGAATTTAAAATGAATAATTTTTATCTGGGTAATATTGAAATAATTTTTAGCAGGTAACCATTGCTCCCAAATAACAGGTTAGCAGCCTTCACTTTTAATTTCATGCACTTTGAAAAATATCCCTGGACAACCATTATTTGTGTTACACGCTCTGTGAGATGATTACAAAAATAAAAACTCATTACTGAACTCAGTGATATTGGCATTGGTTCTGTCGTTCTGTGTACCTTATCAGCTTGTTTTCATAAATAATATTTGCTTATAGAATTAACTGTGTGTGTAAAGTTCCAAGTATTTGAATCATAATAATACAGTTTTATTCTCAATTTTTATTTCTATCCAGTTCATAATTTAGATGGAAAGTTGGGTGTCATCATTTATACCTTTCATTGTAGAAGAGTATCTGTAGAACTCATGTTTTAGCAGTATTGTTCTTACCTTTAAATTCTTTCAGGTACTTGTCTTGGGCCTTAGACACAAATCAGGAAGAACGAGACAAGGGTAAAACAGTAGAAGTGGGTCGTGCCTATTTTGAAACAGAAAAGAAGCATTTCACAATTCTAGATGCCCCTGGCCACAAGAGTTTTGTCCCAAATATGATTGGTGGTGCTTCTCAAGCTGATTTGGCTGTACTGGTAAGAAAAACGTTTTTATTCCATCTGTATATTTGTTAGAAGTCGCACTTGAATTTCAAATATTTGAATTTACCTGCTAAAAGCTGGAATTCAGGTTGCATGAGCTATAATGTTCATAGTCAAAGTATGTACTTTTCTTTCACTAATCTACTCAAGAAATCTTTATAATTTGATTTACTTACGAAAGTATATTTCAACTTTTCTCTCTCATTGCATTCTAACCTATTATTATCCATTGCCGTGTCAGAATTTAGTGTCTGTTAAATGCCAAGCCCAGCATTAGGTCCTATGGGTACAAAGATAGTAAGAAACTGTTTCTTTAGGCCTTCACTTATTTTGTAATTTTGACAATACACTGGCAGTAGATCTCCTTAGTCTTTGAATTATAAAATATATAGGCATGCTAGATTTTGGAAGTTAGGGAATTGGAAGAAACGTTTGCGAAAATGTTAAACCATTTAGATATTGTTTGGTTTCTGATGTTCAAAAGCATGTGTTATAACTTCGTATTTTCTTGTAAAAAGCTTCTGATGCAACTAAAAGGAATGATATTTTACTGCTAGAGAGTTACACCTGAATGTTTAAGAATAAACTGTTTGATTTCTTACAATAGGTAATCTCTGCCAGGAAAGGAGAGTTTGAAACTGGATTTGAAAAAGGAGGACAGACAAGAGAACATGCAATGTTGGCAAAGACAGCAGGTGTAAAGCACTTAATTGTACTTATTAATAAAATGGATGATCCAACAGTAAATTGGAGCAATGAGAGGTAAGCTTAGATAGTTTACTGTTTGTTTTTTTAAATATACAGATAGGTTAGTGGAATAAAGGATAGTTTTGTTATGGTATGCCTATTTCCTCTAGGGATTTTCTAAACCTTGAATTTAATTGCTTTGCATTGTAATTGAATTATTTGTAAATATTCATAGATATGAAGAATGTAAAGAGAAACTAGTGCCATTTTTGAAGAAAGTTGGCTTCAATCCCAAAAAGGACATTCACTTTATGCCTTGCTCAGGACTGACTGGAGCAAATCTTAAAGAGCAATCAGATTTCTGTCCTTGGTATAGGTAAGTAAACTTTTCCTCCTTTGAGTTAAAAAAAAAAAAAAAGTATGTCTTAATGAGTAATTCAAGAAAATACTGACTGTAATCTTGGCTTTAAAAATACCAGGACCTTTGCCCATTTTTTAGTTGGGTTAATTGTCTTTTGATTACTGAGTTATAAGAGTTCTTCATACATTCTGAATACAAGTCCCTAATCAGATGCATGATTTACAAATATCTCTTCCCATTCTATGACTTGTCTTTTCATTTTCTTAATGGTGTCCTTTGAAGCACAAAAGTTTTAATTTTGATGAAGTCCAAATGATTTTTTCTTTTGTTGCTTGTGCTTTTAGTGTCATGTCTGTGAAAACATTGCCCAATCCAAGGTTATGGACATTTTCTCTTCTTCTAAGTGTTTTAGATTTAGGTCTTTGATCGCTTTTCAGTTAATTTTTTGGTAAGGTGTAAAGTCTACGTCTAGGTTCCTTTTTTTTTTTTTTGCATATGGATGTCCAGTTATTTGGGCAGCATTTGTTGAAAACACTATTCTTCCCTTGTTGAATTGTCCTTCTGCATCTTTGTTGAAAATCAGATGACCATAAACATCACAGTTTATTTCAGATTCTTGATTCTATTCCATTGATCTGTATTGTCTGTTAAGCCAGTACCACACAGTCTTTGTATTAAGTTTTGAAATCAGGAAGTATGAGTCCTCCAGCTTTGTTCTTTTTCAAGATTGTTTTGGCTATTCTGGGTCCCTTGAATTTACATACAAATTTTAGGATCACCATGTCAATTTCTACAAAAAAAAGCAGCTGGGATTTTGATAGGAATTGCACTGAATCTGTAGATCAATTTTGGGCGTACGGGTAGTCCCAACTTAGGACGTATTCACGATACAACAAACTGCACTTAATGGCAGTCTTTTTTTTTTGGACTTCTTACCATTAGTAATGTGTACTATATATAGTGTTGCAGCACGTAATTTGCTGTTATGATTCTCAGATGTAATGTTTCCAACTCCCAAAGACAAAGAGAGGTAACTTACGTCAGAACTGACAACTGAGTAGTCATTGGAACAGAACCCTGTTATACGTTGGAGACTGCCTGTATTCCCATTTTAATATTAAGTGGTGCAGTGGGTAAGAGCTCAGCTGCTAACCATAAGGTCGGCAGTTCAAATCCACCAGTTGTTCCTCGGAAACCCTGTGGGGCTGGTCTACTCTGCTCTGTTGGGTCACTATGAGTTGGAATCAACTCGACGCAATGGGGGTGGGTGTGTGGGTGTGTGCGTGTTTTTAATCCATGTGTTATAGCTTGAAAGATGAAATTGTTTTGTAGAATCTCAGTATCTGAGCTAGAAAAGTCCATAATGTTAACTATTACGGTATAGTCATTTTAATGCAACATGTGGGCTATTTGCTATAAAATAATTTTCTGAGTCTTAATCACCAAGTTTACAGGGAAGCTTTTTCATTATACACTCCTGTTTTGTTATATTTTTAGTTTTTTGAGGAATAAATAAGATGCAATGGATAATAAATTGGTTGAATGAGAAGAGTACATGAGTAGAATGGAAATACTGTTATAACCATGTTTTTGTATAAAGTTAAAAGTTCATGTAACTTAAAATTTTGTTATTTATGTTGACTTTAATTGATATTATGTTCTTAGTGGATTACCGTTTATTCCATATCTGGATAACTTGCCAAACTTCAATAGATCAGTTGATGGACCAATCAGACTGCCAATTGTGGATAAGTACAAGGTACCCAAAATGTTGAAGAAACTGGGTTTTAGGGGAGGTGGGATCAGTGGTTTGTTTTTAATTAATAAACAAAACCTTATTAACAACATAACAGATTTTTTTTTTAATGGTTGCATGTTATTTAGTGGTATAGATAGATCAGAACTTATTCAACCAGTTATATCAGTTACTTTGGTAAGATTGTGATCATATCCTGAAGGTAAAACTCAAATGAAACTGCTAGACCCAAAAGATTTGCACATTAAAGTTGGATATTGACAAATAGCTTTCCAGAAATACTGTGTTAATCTTTATTACCAGCAGCACATGGAAGCCCTGGTGGCACAATAGTTAAGAGCTTGGCTGCTAACCAAAAGGTTGGCAGTTTGAATCCACCAGCTACTCCTTGGAAACCGTACGAGGCAGTTCTACTCTGTCCTATAGGATTTTATGAGTTGGAATCAACTCGATGGTAGTGGGTTTGGGTGTTTTTTTAAACGGGTTTCAGCAGTATATATGAGTTCTACCACAGCCTCACCAACACTGGATATTATTTTTTTTTAAAAAGCTCATTTTTTAAACTGTATTTTCAACTTTTTAAAGTTTTTAAAGTTTTGAAATACCAATTTATATAGTGTTTTGCTTTGTATAAATACTTCATTCTTTCATTAGTTCTGTGGTAAACTTCTGGAACAGGTATTGCCTTTCCAACTCTATACATGAGGGAACAGGCTTAGCGATTGAGAGAACCTAAATTTTTACAGGTAATTCAGATCTTATGACAGTAAATCTTGTGCTGTCTCCTGCACCGTGTTTTCTTCTTAAATCTTAGGCACACCTATTTAATAATACATAGTTTTTCATATGCTGTGAAGCAATTATTATACAGTTTTTATCTACCCTGTGTTGAAGATTAATCCTGAGCATTTTACCATTTGAGCTGGTGATTTTCCTATATGAGTAACCTGTGCAGATTTTCACTTTGGGCTATTTTAGAACACTAACAAAAGTCAGAAACTTGATTTTTTTAATTTAAATTTCAACAGGATATGGGTACTGTGGTCCTGGGAAAGCTGGAATCAGGATCTATTTGTAAAGGCCAGCAGCTTGTGATGATGCCAAACAAGGTAAGAATTAGGAATGCTCTTTCCCACTTAATTTTCTCTTGAAAATATTAGTAAAGAAAACTTTTCAAAAGCTTAAATCCATTAAAAAAAAAAAGTGAAGTCTTTTTGAAATTATTATTCAGTATTACATTTTATTAATGTCAAGTTCAAAACTTGAGAAAGAATATAATGTGGCATTACTGCTATTCAGTGACAAAAGTTTAATGGAGGGTCAGTATTAACACCTTGTTTAGGCTTTATTTACTCATGTTAGAGCTAAAAGATGCCATCATGAAGAAAGCCTATTAATTTCAACCCTATTATTTTATGGAAAATAGAGATCTGGAGTGGTTAAGGGACTTGCTTCATTTAACAAATTGTTAAAAAGAGCCAGGGATCAAAGCTCAGGTTTAATCATGGCATAGTAAAGCTTTTTTGGGGGGTGGGGGGGGCAGGGTGGGGAGAAGGACAGGGGGCAGAGGCGAGTAATGTAGTTAAAAAAAAAAGCGTGTCTTTTCTTACTTCTCCCCTATCTTAACTGTGAATTCTTCATTGTTGGAAATTTTCATGAAAACATGCAAACTCACCATGAATTATTCCTTTGTGTTATTTCTGACTGCTTACTTGCTGATATCGCAGATGACCTGTCTGTAAGAAACTGTTCACCTGCTTCCCAGGAGAGGGCTTCTCCAACAGCTCCAAAGATGTTATTTGTTAGACCTGAATCATCAGAACCTTCAGATACAGATTTTGTTAGATTTAAGTGATAATTTCTTTACTGTGCTTATTCCAGGTACAGTGAATTAGAAAACTTGAATTTTATCTTAGGGTTTCCATTCCCAATATGATGTTTGGTTGTGATTGGCACTTTACAAATGGCACTCTTAAGCAGTGGAGATTAGAGTAGCCTGGTAGAATCTTTTTTCCAAAGTTTTCTAAGTGTTTCAACTTTAAAGCTTACTTTTTCTAAGAAATTAGCAAATTGAAGGAGGGCAAGTGAATGAAAATAATGGTTTGAGTCCTTGCTCAATTTTGTCTATAGAGTGGTCACAAAAGTGGGGTTCATTCAGAGTTAGAAGGTTGATTGGGAGAGGGGGAAATGGGGAATGGCTGCTTAACGGATTCGAGGATTTCCTTTTGGGATTATGTTTTAGAACTAGAGAGTGGGGATGGTTGTATAACATTGTGGACATACTAGATGCCACGGAACTCTATTCTGTAAAATGGTTAAAAACAGTAAATTTTACGTTAACTTATATTTTACCACAATAAAAAATGTTCAATTCACTACGAGCAAGTGAAGTTAGTGCTCAGTTACAGCTGCAGCCTTAATATTCTAGTACAAAGAAAGTGGGTGTTCTTTGTGGAAGCTATCGCTTTATATTGCTAACCGGGCAGATGCAGAATATCCTATAGTTGTTATGCCAGCCATCAAAACTCAGTTCAGTTTAGTTCTGAGTCTTAGTGGAACAGAGCTAGAATACTTATATGTATATATATATATATATATATATATATATATGTGTGTGTATATATAATCTTACTGTGCTTTAGGTGAAAGTTTACAGTACAAATTAGTTCCTCATTCAAAAATGTATACACAAATTGTTTTGTGACATTGGTTACAATCCCTGCAATGTGTCAGCACTCTCCCCCTTGCCCTTTATACCCCAGGATTCCCCATGTCCATTCGTCCAGTTTTCCTGTCCCTTCCTGTCTTGTCAGCTTTGCTTCTGGGCAGATGTTGCCCATTGGGTCTGGTATACTTGATTGAAGTAAGAAGCATGTTCCTCACATGTGTTACTGTTTTATAGGCCTGTTTAATCTTTGGCTGAAAGGTGAACTTCAGGAGTGGCTTCAGTTCTGCGTTAGCAGGGAGTCTAGGGGTCATAGTTTCTGGGGTTCCTCTTAAAATCTGTCAGACCAGTAAGTCTGGTCTTTTTTTGAGAATTTGAGTTTTGTTCTACATTTTTCTCCTACAGAGTAGAGTATTTTAAAAGACACAGATGTCAGACTATTTTACATTAAAAAAACTAAGGCCAGTAAAAATCAGCCATTTTTTGACATTTAAAAAAACTGTTCCAAGGTATGGATTTTTTTTTTTTTTTTCCTAAGTGGGTTTTTAACCTTTTTTAGGTGGGTAACTTAACTCTTGGTTCTTACAAAATAGTTCACGAAGCCTACAGTTTTCATGCCTGCATCACTTCTCCTCTACCACCTATGCTGGACCACAGCAGTAAGGTAAAGCAAAAGAACGAGTGATGGAGGAAAACAGAAAACTGTCAGTGTGTGATGGAATTTTTATTGCTCTGATAGTCACAAATTCAATGGCTTTGAGTTTTGTATACTGAAATGGAAAAGCTGAGATAACTGAATCTGCAAGTTTAGTGCAAAGTAGTCTCCCTTCTCACCCTGGTCCAGTCATCTGCATGCTCATTTCTGAGAAGCTGAGATGTTCAGGATACCAGTATAAACTTACGCTCTTACATTATTAGGAATGCGGACTCAACACTTAAGATTATATACTAATAAAAGTGTTCATATGGATACTGACTTGGGTCCAAAGCTCTTTTGAAGTAGACAGGATACCATATCTCAGTCATCTCAGATGAGACAGTGGCATCTGTGAAGCCAAATGCAAATGCCTTCTGCAAACATTAAGCACTTCTCCTTGTCAGGTTGCTTATATGTAACCTACAATCACTCCTGTACAGCTACTTGTTGGATTTCTAGAGGAGATGGAAAATAGTTTGTTTTCATCTTGAATACCTTTCATGAACTTTAGAGTTCGTTGGTCTCAAACTTTTGTAACTGTGGATTCACTTAATCTTTAGACTAGCTCCATTGTTTAACCATAAAAGGCCATATTTGGGGAGAAGGGATTGTTACGCTGTATTATTTGGGCAAGAAGTAGTAAACAGTAACTTATTTAATGTGTATACAGTATAGTGGAGCTCTTAGTGTCTACCCTTTTATCTCATTACTGTAAAGAATTTACCCATATTAAATCATATGGCTATTTCATTTCTTGGAATGAATTTCAGCAGACAGGTATGATGTAGGTATAAACTATCTTTTGGGAAAGAAAACATTGTTCATGGGGGCTAGTAGAGCTTAGCAGGTGACAATTTCTAGAATTCTGTTACGGAATATAATGATTCAGGATTCTGCAATGTTTATCTACCATCATGAGTTAGTTCATTTTGTCTTGAGCACTGTGTTTTTGTTTTGTCTTGTTTCCTGGTGTATGTTTTAAAAAATCTTAATTCTCTCCAAGGGCAGAAATGGAGTAAAATAAGGGAATACTTGAGGTGGTATTGGCTTTTAGCATTTTATCCCAACAATATACTTTTTAAATTTTGTTAAAATACATAGCTAGAATTTACCATTGGTGACATTAGGTACATTCACAGTGTTGTACAACCATCTCCTGTATCCAGTTCCAGAACATTTTCATTACCCCAAAAGGAAGCCCTGTGCCCACTAAACAAGTCACTATGCTTTTAAGCTTAATTGTTGACTTTTGAGACATGCCTGCTTCAGGTATTTGAGAACTGATATGTATTGGAAGACATGTCTACTAAATCCTCAAATTCCACAATAAAAAAAATTATATCCATAAAATTTAAATCCAAGATGGAAGCAACCAAGGTGCCCTTCAATGGATGAATGGATAAATTATGGTATATTCACACAATGGAATACTACGCATTGATAAAGAACAGTGAAGAATCTGTGAAACATTTCATACCATGGAGGAACCTGGAAGGCATTATGCTGAGTGAAATTAGTCAGTTGCAAAAGGACAAATATTGTATAAGACCACTATTATAAGAACTTGAGAAATAGTTTAAACTGAGAAGAAAACATTCTTTTGTGGTTACGAGAGGGGGGAGGAGGGGTGGGAGAAGGGCATTCAGTAATTAGATAGTAGATAAGAACTACTTTAGGTGAAGGGAAAGACACCACACAATACAGGGGAGGTCAGCACAGTTGGACTAAACCAAAAGCAAAGAAGTTTCCTGAATAAACTGAATGCTTTGAAGGCCGGCGTAGCAGGGGCAGGGGTCTGGGGACCATGGTTTCAGGGGACATGTAAGTCAATTGGCATAATAAAGTCTATTAAGAAAACATTCTGCATCCCACTTTGAAGAGTGGCGTCTGGGGTCCTAAACGCTAGCAGGCAGCTATCTATGATGCATCAGTTAGTCTCAACCCACCTGGATCAAAGGAGAATGAAGAACACCAAGGACATGAGGCAATTACAAGCCCGAGACAGAAAGGGCCACATGAACCAGCGACTACATCATCCTGAGACCAGAAGAACTAGATGGTGCCTGGCTACAACCGATGAGTGCCCTGACAGGGAACACAACAGAGAACCCGTGAGGGAGCAGGAGAGCCGTGGGATGCAGACCCCAAATTCTCATAAGACGAGACTTAATGGTCTGACTGAGACTGGGAGGACCCTGGTGGTCATGGCCCCCAGACCATCTGTTGGCCCAGGACAGGAACCATTCCCAAAGCCAAGTCTTCAGACATGGATTAGACTGGACAATGGGTTGGAGAGGGATGCTGGTAAGGAGTGAGCTTCTTGGATCAGGTGGACACTTGAGACTAGGCTGGCATCTCCTGCCTGGAGGGGAGATGAGAGGGTGGAGGGTGTTAGAAGCTGGCAAAATGGACATGAAAAGAGAGAGTGGAGGGAGAGAGCAGGCTGTCTCATTAGGGGTAGAGTAATTGGGAGTATGTAGCAAGGCTTATATGGGTTTTTGTGTGAGAGACTGACTTGATTTGTAAACTCTCACTTAAAGCACAATAAAAATTATTAAAAAAAAAAATTTAAATCCAGGTGTTAAATTTTGAAAAAGTAAAAAAAAGCGCAAATGCTAGCTTGCACTGTGTTCTATTTGGAAATTATTAGAATGTGATATTAAAGAAGATTGCAAAATATTTTATCACTTTAATTGGCAGTTGTACTTTTGGTATATTTGATTCTCATTAACTTCACATCATACCAATGTAGTGAAGATTTACATTCATTCAAATGAGTATTTTGGCTAGTGTGAAATCACAAAAAAAAAAAAAAGTGACTTGTAAGTCTTCAGCAAGCACTGAGGTCATTTTATATTCTGTAATGCAGTGAATGTGTTAGAAAACCTCTAGTCTTGGTTTCTTTTTAAGCACAACGTGGAAGTTCTTGGAATCCTTTCTGATGATGTAGAAACTGATTCTGTAGCCCCAGGTGAAAACCTCAAAATCAGACTGAAAGGAATTGAAGAAGAGGAGATTCTTCCAGGATTCATACTTTGTGATCCTAATAATCTCTGTCATTCAGGACGCACGTTTGATGCCCAGGTAAACCAGTTAAGTGCAATTGTCGCAGTGATTTTTACTGTCTAAATGAAATGAGAATTTAAAATGTCTTTTTGGCTTGATTGGTTACATGCCACCTAACCGATATTATTGTGTAGAAGCGGAACTGAAATACTGTAAACCATGTAAATATATATGACAGCTGTGATGTATATCACACACACAGTCTTCAAGGTGGTATGAGTGCTTACTCGGGATCGTGTTCTTTGTACAGTTCCTTTTTATTTTGATCTGTTGGTAATTTTTAGAATACCTAATACTTTGTAAAAACAGATACTAATAGTAATATATAATTATTTAACTTTTTGCTTAAAATGTTTTTCACTTCAAGTAGGAGGACATAGTTGTCCTGAAGTCATTGTTTGCTTATTCAAAGCAAAGCAAGTAACTTTTCAGACAGGAAAACATGCATATTTTTCCTGCAGTGTTAGTAACCTGTCCTCCACAGGAGAATGACTTAGTAAATAATTGGTATGGGCTAACAGAATTTTTCAGTTGTTACAAGTGTTCAATAGGACAACAGACTTAATCAAGTTAAATTTTTGATACCAGAGGATGTAAGGTTGTTTCCTTTTATTGGACCTTGGATATTGAGAAATCCAAGCTATGATAAGTTCGTATCTAGAAAAAAGCTGTAGTATGTGAGCTATAATAATTATAATTAATTCCTTGGAGAGTATAAAGGAAAGCCTTCTTAGACAAAAAGGTCTGCATGCTGTGCTTTTTCAGTTTTGATAGGTGCTTACCAAGATCAGTAGGGTAGAGGGTATTCAAGTTCATGCTTTGAGGTCAGGCAACCTGACCCATCCTATGTACAAAATTAACATGGCCCATCACTTGTAACACAAAAATAACTGATGTCAGTGCCCTCTTAGTGAGTTATACATTCTGTGATACTGTATGGCCCTTTAGAACATTCACTTCGTTTTTTACCCTAGGGCTAATGGTGAGGTTTTTTTGTTTATTTGACAGATAGTGATTATTGAGCACAAATCCATCATCTGCCCAGGTTATAATGCGGTGCTGCATATTCATACCTGTATTGAGGAAGTCGAAATAACAGTGAGTTTGTTTGGAGATAATTTTTTACCCTGGTTTTAAGGCTACTTCGTGTTGGTGCTTTCTGATCGGCAACAGTGATGTACTCTTATTTGCACTCAGGGATGGATTACCCGGTAAGCAAGGTATGCACAGGCTTACTTGTGTTTACTTACTAATCTGTAGTACACATTATCACTGGTTTACCCCATGGGTGAAATTGTGCACTACAGATTAATAAGCAAGCACAAGTAAGCCTGTGTGTACCTTGCTTATTGGTTAATCCACCCTAGAGGAGTTTGCACTCCTATTCTTAATATCTTCTTTTTTTGTATTATCATCTCATCCTCTTTTCTTGGATAGGCCTTAATCTGCTTGGTAGACAAAAAATCCGGAGAAAAAAGTAAGACTCGACCCCGTTTTGTGAAACAAGACCAAGTATGCATCGCTCGTTTAAGGACAGCAGGAACCATCTGCCTTGAGACCTTCAAAGACTTCCCCCAGATGGGTCGTTTTACTTTAAGAGATGAGGGTAAGAGCCTTATTAATGCTTAGCTTCATTAACTGTCATCCTGCTAGGATACACACTGCAGCAGGTTCAGAGAGAACTGAGATTTGTGTCGTACAATTTATTCATATGATAAATGCTCTGTGAGTTGAATGAATTGAATAGCAGACAGTACTGACCATGCATTCTAACAGTAATGCTCTGGATGAAGTAAGAATCTGAGTTCTGAGGCTTTGTTAGTAGTGGGTTTTAAGAGCCATTTTATTTACTAAATAAGACATTTCAGTGATGAAATCCTTTGTAATTTGTGTGACTGAAAACTATTTTAAACATTAATAGTGACTCACTTTTTTGGTATATATGTGCGTGTGTATATATATACACACTCTTAATTTTTTCAGAGGTCTAATACTTATGTTCTTTTTTGTGTATGCCCATTTCTATCTCTGGGTGTTATAGGACAGCAGTCATTTTCCCATCTTGGGGTTATGAAATTCTTTGGTATCATGAAAACAAATGACTTTTATTAAGGACTTCTTTATGGATTGTTATTTCTAACTTTGGTAACTATTTTAAGAAGGTGGAAAACCTTACATAAAACTTTATGGCTCAGTTCAAACATAGAAAAGTCAATTCACATGTTATGTCCAGTTCCATGTAACAAGTACTTAACTGATTATCGTCAGGAACTGTGCTAAGCACTGGGAATACAATGAGGAATATGATCCCTTAACCTTACTTCAGAGAAAACTGTAAAGATAATAACCATTTTACTTTTAAAGACCTTATATTAAAACTCTTATTGTTAATTGAGAGTGAAACCGGTTATTGGGTTTTCCTAATTAATACAGCAAAATGATAATTTTAGTTACCAATCAGAACCTGATAAAATCAGGCATTTTGAAGATAAGAAATTAATAAAGCCAGAATTTTTTTAACCCTAGAATTATCTTCTTCTAAAAGGTAGCTTAGCTTTTAGGTTTTTCACAAGACCCAATAGGAGCCCTTTTGACCCGCAGAAATACTGCCCAAAGGGTGTGTTTGCTGCATTGCAGTTCAGCAGTAACTGTCTGCTTCATCTTTTCAATTGTTTAGAATAGTTTTATTTTTTTTTAAGTATTACTGAGATACAATCTACATATCATAAAATTCAGCTGTTGTTAAGTATACAATCTACTCAAGTTTAGTATGTTTACAGAGTTGTACAGCCATCATCACATTCTACTTTTAGAACATTTCATCTAAAAAAGAAGCCTTGTACCCATTTATAGTCACTCCCCATTTCCACCCCCCAGTCATAGGCATAGTTTTGCCTTTTGGAGACATTCCATATAAATACAACCATACAGTATGTGGGCTTTTGTGTCTTATTTATTTTATGAAGCATGTTTTTGAGGTTTAACCATGTTGTGACAGGCATTGTACTTTTTTTTTTTAATTGCCAAATAGTATTCAGTTTTGTAGATATTCCACATTTTGCTTATCCAAGGATAGATTTTTTTTTTTTTTTAATTTTTATTGTGCTTTAAGTGAAAGTTTACAAATCAAGTCAGTCCCTTATACAAAAATTTTTTGTTTTGCTATATACTCCTAGTTGCTCACACTCCTTTCTCCACCCTCTATTTTCATGTCCATTCAGCCAGCTCCTGTTCCGCTCTGCCTTCTCATCTCCCTTCCAGACAGGAGCTGCCCACATAGTCTCATGTGTCTACTTGATCCAAGAAGCCCACTCCTCACCAGTATCATTTTCTATCCTATAGTCCAGTCCAGTCCCTGTCTGAAGAGTTGGCTTTGGGAACGGTTCCTGTCTTGGGCTAACAGAAGGTCTGGGGACTGTGACCTCCAGGGTCCTTCCAGTCTCAGTCAGACCATTAAGTCTGGTCTTTTTATGAGAATTCGGGGTCTGCATCCCACTGCTCTCCCGCTCCCTCAGGGGTTCTCTGTTGTGGTCCCTGTCAGGGCAGTCATCGGTTGTAGCTGGGCACCATCTAGTTCTTCTGGTCTCAGGATGATGTAGTCTCTGATTTATGTGGCCCTTTCTGTCTCTTGGGCTCATAATTACCTTGTGTCTTTGGTGTCCCCCTTTTTTTTTTTTAATTGTGCTTTAAGTGAAAGTTTATAAATCAAGTCAGAGTCTCATACAAAAATTTATACACACAAGGATAGTTTTTTTATGTAGGAAATATTATCTTCTTTCCAGCTCCTCCCAAAAAAGACCCACTTACATATAAACTTATTTTTAAATTTCCTGGTAAGTTTTTAGGTTGATAGTGCTTATGAATGAATTTATTACTTGCGTCCTCTGCCAGTTTTGTAGTAAGGCTTTTGTTGTTAGTTGCCTTTGAGTCAGCTCTGACTTAGGGCAACCCCGTGTGTGCAGGGTAGAACTGCTCCACAGGGTTTTCAACACTGTAACCTTCAGAAGGAGATTGCCAGGCCTGTCTTCTGAGGTGCTCCTGAGTGGGTCTGAGCTGCCAACACCTTTCGGCTACTAGTTGAGTGCTTAACCATTTGTGTACCCAGGGGACTCCTTGTGATAAGATTACCTAACCAAAAATATGTCTTTGGTGGTAAAATCAGTTAATTAGTAATGTACATTGTAAAGGATTTTTGTAATTTAAAATAATAAGCTTTAATACCTTACATAGGCTTCCTGTTAACTACTGAAAGGTTTTTTTTGTTTTGTTTTGTTTTTTAATTTATTTCTAGGTAAGACCATTGCAATTGGAAAAGTTCTGAAACTGGTTCCAGAGAAAGACTAAGCATTTTCTTGATGACCCTGCACAATACTGTGAGGATAATTGACTGCAAAAGCCTACTTCACACCGCCTTCTCTTAATTTCTGCCCATTGACAAATCTCTCCCCGTTTTGCAAAAAGTTCATAGCAAAGTCCACATTATGTCAGCTTTCTCATATTGAGAGCTCTGCTATGCCACTGTTGAATTTTTTTCCCCAAGATTTTTTTTCTTCCCCTCTCAAACTCTGCTTCCTTGGACAGATTTGGCAATAGCTTTGTAAGTGATGTGGACATAATTGCCTACAATAATGAAAATCTACAGAAATTTTTTTATTTTTCATTATCCCCTTAGGCATATTTAGGCTTTCTTCCCCAGGCAGATCATTCTGAGTGTGCGAGTGTGTGTGCACATGTTACAAAGACAACTACCATGTTAATAAAATATTCAATTTGAAACCCTTTTCGGTATTTGAATTGCTTTTAAATAATGTTTTTTATCTGGATGTAATATTGTTGCATTAGCTTTTTAACTTTCCCAAGTAATTGAATACATTTTATTACTTGGACTTTTCTAAACTCTTCCCCTACCCACTACTTTAAATGAGGCATCTACAATAATGTTCAAGTTTGTATTAAAGGAAAGAATTAGTCTGACCCCTTCTGTTGATGGTTAATGCATACATACAATTAAATACCTTGATGCGGCTGTGACACTGCTTTATTAGGTCTGCCGGTAATTTTCTGCCAATTTATATTTTAACCTTTCTTAAACACAGTAAGTTGTTTTAAAATAGAACAGCATACTGTAGTTTTTGTAAGTGAAGCATAATGAAACTGTACCCCTACAGAAAATCCCATTAACTCGTTGAATTAGTGGAATTTACAATAAAGAAAGCATGTTGAGACCTGGCAAAAAATCCCTCCTTTAGTATTTATAAGAGCTGCATGCATCTAGTATGAACCCTGTATCACTTACAAGTGCCAGTTCTACAAGTTACTCAGTTCACTCTTTGTATCAGTAATTTTAAAGTTGGATAATCCTTACTGACTGAAGCTAAATCTCAATCCAATAACTAAATGAACACGTATTCAGGATCATCAAAATGTGTGCAGCCTGAAATTTAAGTAGAATCAAGCACAGTATAAGTTTTATCTCAATTATTTGAAATGACTTGAGTTTTCTTAAGTACAAAGCTAAAGTTTGTTAAACTCTTAATTTGGATGAATCACACTGCAGCATTCTGGTGATTTTTAGAATGAAGACTTTCTGCTCTATCGTGACTTTGACATTTTTAGAGAGAATAAATGGGAAATGGAAGAGGCAATTCTGGGTTTATTGGAAGCCCCCTTGATGTCGAGTGTTGCCATTCATTGAAGACTTGGCCTCTTTTAGATTGTGATTTACCTCTAAATAAGATACTTTGTAATTGTACTTTTAATATCAACTTCCTTCCCTGGATCTTCCTTCTCAGAAAAGAAAAGCCTAGTCAAGACTATATTTCCAGTCACAAAACAAAAAACTTAATCTAAGCCTGTTTTCTTAACAATGGAATTTCCATTCATGAATGAGGCTACATTTTACAGACAGAGCCAAGTTATTGTCCTGCAGCTTCCTATAAGTATACTTATGGCTATTCAATTGCATGAAATTTAAATAAATTTTATTATATCTGCAAATCTCTGGGCTTTTTTTTCCCCTGGGAAATATGAGAGCTTTAATCAGAACATACTCTTTTTGTACCTCCAAGTTAATAAGAACAAAATACTAGCTTACTTGAATTTTAACAAATCTTTAAGAGTTGAAGTCACTGAAATTTCCGAAGACAGATTGCCATTTTTAAATTGACATTTTTAAAAAGTAGTTATGTTTGCTACTAAATCACTTACAGTTGTAGAATATTCTGTGCATGTTGCCAAGACTCTTAAGATGTCACAGATACCAACAGTGAAGAAGCTACCTCTAAAAATAATATAAATGTAATTAAAAAATAAAAACTTCATTGGATTATTGCAGATTTCAGCAAATAGTAATTGAGTTGTTTAAAAGAAACTTTAATGTCCAGTTAACCAATACCATACACTTTAAAGCCTTTGATAAGTATTCCCATTTAGAGTTAAATGCATTTTAAATGTCCCTAGTTAAAATGGCTGGTTATTGGCTGAGAAAATATAATGGCTGAAGTGAACTGGCAATGTGTGGAGCTGTTGGACCTTTAAAGAGCAATACAAATTCCTATGCTGTCATTCTGTCTTCTGCTTGTGCAAATGTGTTTATACAGAAGACAATGCAAAAGTAGGGTAGCTGGCTGCGTATTTCAGATGTTAACAGACATTTTTCTCTAACGGATATGTTAGAATCATGGTCATCTTTGCATCTTTTTACAGTTAGTGATGTTTATATAATTTTCATGCTAGATTACTAAGATTATTATAGTTTCTTTTTTTTAAATTAACTGAATTCAAGTGAAGAAAAGATGTCATTGAAATAAACATCTAAGTAACTGCCATTTTAAGCCCTTATTTCTTATTTCAGGAGAGGGGGAAACAGCATCTGTTTGTTTTTAATTTGCAAGGACTTACCCAGCAAAAACCTATGTAAGTTTAAGCCAGAAGACTGAGTGTATTGCCATGAATTAAGTGGCAAAGAGTAAAGTGATCTTGACTAATTTAGCTCATGTAAATCTGTTTGTTTTGAATTGAAAGTCTTGAAGTATGTGATAACTAAATTACAAATTTTGTAAATTGTAAAAGAATATAGGTTGTTCACTGTAACATGAGGTCATTCATATTTGTCTGTTAGTTAAATTACAAGAACTGTTTTTATAATATGGAACTTTGAACATGATATAATGAACAATTACTGGCATCCCCTCAGCTGGAGCGCTGCAAATATTTTGGGTCACATTTGCAATCAGGTGCAGTTTTGTGAACCTATGGTCAAAAATTGCTCCCATGATGAACTTTTGAAAATAATCAACTTCCCTGGTGACTGACCTTCAGGAACGCTAGTTACGTGATTACGCTGTGATCTTTGATGACTACTGCACATGACAGCACTCTAGCACCTTTCCTCATTGGCATGGACTTCCTCATGGAACGCTGCTTCGTGGATGAAACTGCTTTGGGTAGGGATTAAGATAGTCAAGGCACAAATACACAGTTTTTATTACAGCTCTTAACATTAGGCAACTTTGAACCTTTAAACCTGTTATGAAAATTCTGGGTGCAGCACTATAGCTCTGATTATAGGATGATTAAATGTTATACTCAGTGTTGGCCTACCTTATCAGAACAAACTGTGCCATTAATCCTCTCACAGACATAGGTAAGGTAGATAGCAATCAACTAGATTTGAGGATGATTTTTATTTCCTCCAGCTAATTATACAGTGATTCTAGCAGATACCATCTAATATATTCATGGTCTTGTTTCATTCTGCCAATGGCAGAAATTTGTTAAATAAGTGTAATTATATATGCACAACTCAAAAGACTTAAGTTTCCATTTAGCAGTCAGTTGGTTATATTAGATTCCACAGGAAATGGAATAGGAAGTATTTTTATTTCCCAATAGTAGTAAAGTGGATTCCATTTGAAACAATTACTGCCAGGATTCAGGTAAGGTAGATTTGGTTCAACTTTCTCAGTGGTTTTGGCTCTGGGATATTCTTGATTTTCAGTATCCTAGAACATTGAGTCTTCCCTTCATTAAACATACTTTTCACATACCTCTAATCCTATGCTTCCTTGAAAAAATAATACTGGCTGAGTTGTTTACTAAGGAGTTATTATAAGGGCCTACAGGTGTGGGACTGGAGATTAAAACCTTTATGTTTTGCAGTATAAGGGAAAAACAGGTACTATGCCAGGATTTCTCATCTCTTCTGCCTTGTCACACATGCCCTTTAAAATCTAACATGGAAACCTCAGGTTTGTGGATAGCAAAGGTGGAATGACATTTTCTACTTCCGAGGTTCCCCTGTACCAGGCACATTAGCTAGTGTTTCAGATGTCAGCCCAAGTCCTTGCTACCTCCTTTCCTGCTACTGGTGGAGAGCGTGTGCTGGGGCTGGCGCTCTTGCACCCCTCAGGGGATTGTCCTCCCTTCCATTTTCTCTACTCACAGAAGTGTAACAGGTCTAAGCCTGGAAGGTCTGCATTTTAAGGACTCATACTTTGGGCTCAGAAATTTACATACCCTTTACTTTCTTCAGTTTATTTCTAAAGGAAATGAGGATATCTTTCAGGCCAGGATTAAGTGAATAATTTTTATTAGATAACAGGATAATATCTAGATCTTTTTTCTTTTTTAATAGGATTAAAGGGAACTGACTTAAGTTAAAAGTTTTTTAACCTAATTTGAAAGCACGAAAAAATGTTCTAGAAAGGAATTACAGGAATCCAGAGGTAAAGAAACCTGTTTCTTATGATTTGTAGCTACCTACTGTGCCTGACATGGTGCCTGTGTGAGGATTAAACTCTTAGTCTGCTCTTGCAATTATTCAAATGATTGAAAAAAAAAAAAAAGCTTTTGTAATAACAATAAAAATTGTCATCTTCCCTTTTAAAGGATTTGTCTGTTTGTTTATAATCTTGTATTTCACCAGACCATAAGTGTGTCTGTCCACTTTGCATACAATCCTGTATTTTTATATCAAGTACTGGAACTGTCTACCAGATTTGTTGGATGGATCTGATAAGCTGTCAGTGTAAGAAATTTACAAACTTGCGGTCTGCTTGCATATGGTAAGCAAGGCTCGTGTGGTGTACATGACTGAACCATAATGAAAACAGCAGCCCTATAAAAAACTAGAAATGCTATAAGTAACGTGGTTTTATCTGAACAGCAGACTTAGGGAAAATCAATGATTATTCTGTCAGAACTGTGAACCTCTATATTCAGTATTTTTAATAAAAATCAAGAAACCAAACGGTACTTGCCCCTCTTTACTGAGCAAGGGCAAAAGAAATTAATGGTAAACAGGTAATATACACAGTTGTTGGAAGTCCCTGGGTGGTGCAAATGGTTAAAGTTCTCAGCTGCTAACCTAAAGGTTTGGAGGTTCAAGTTCACCTAGAGGCACCTCAGAAGAAAGGCCTGGTAATCTACTTCTGAAAAATCAGCCACTGAAAATTTCATGGAGCACAGTTCTCTGATATACGAGGTCACCACGAATCAGAATCGACTCAGCCATAACTGGTTAAACACATGGGTTAAATGAATGAGCAGCAATACATTCCTATACACTCATCTTTTATTCTGTGAGCTAGAATCAGTTCCTGCTTAAACTATAACTCCAGTGTTTTGGTACTCACCTTCTAGTTTAGGGGTTTGGCATTAAAGCAGTCTTAGTTTAGTGAGCAAGCCTGCTATCAAAAGAGAGGCTCAATTATAAAAGTTCTAAGTAAATGGCTTTTGAGACCATTTCCCAGTAATGGTTGTGGGGTGCCACTGAGTCAGTTATGACTCACAGCAACCCTGTGTACGACAGAACGAAACAATGCCCAGTCCCCTGCCATGCTCACAATTGTTGCTACATTTGAGCTCATTGTTGCAGCCACTGTGTTCACTCCTCTCTTTTGCTGACCCTCCACATGACCAAGCATGATGTACTTCTCTAAGGACTGGTCCCTCCTGGTAACATGTCCAAACTATGTAAGATGAAGTCTCACCATCCTCTCTTCTAAGGAGTATTCTGGCTATACTTCCAAGACAGATTTGTTCATTCTTCTGGCAGTCCATGGTATATTCAATATTCTTTGCCAACACCACAATTCAAAGGCATCAGTTTTTCTTCAGTCTTCCCTATTCATTGTCCAGCTGTTGCATGCATATGAGGCAACTGAAAATACCATGGCTTGGGGCAGGTGCACTTAGTCCTCAAAGTGACATCTTTGCTTTTTTTCTTTTTTTTTAAACACTTTAAAGAGGTCTTTTGTAGCAGATTCACCCAATACAATATGTCGTTTGATTTCTTGACTGCTGCTTCCATGAGTGTTGATTGTGGTGCCAAGTAAATGAAATTCTTGACAACTTCAGTATTTTCTCCCAGTAATTAACCACAATTTTGTAGTCTTAAATGACTAGGTCTCCCATCCCGCCAATCAAACATCTGTACTTTATGCGGGTTATTGAAAGAACAACTGTGTTGTCTTTGGGCATCAAACACATATAGGCACTATACTACAAAGGGTAGATACCAATAATAATGTCTTTGTAGTTCTCACAATAGAAATTTTTACAATTCTTGGCATATGCAACCAGTTTCAAAGACTGCAGCATCTTCCTATCAACACATCTTAAAACAGAAAAATAGCATTAATACCTTGGTGTAGCTTTGTGATGAACAACTGTAGAACTACTGATGAACAAATAACAGTAACAGACTTTTAAAGTCCCCCCAATATAAAAGGAACTACGACAACTAGTTTCGCCTTTTTGGCCATGTGAAAAAAGGTTCTGGAAAATTTTATTTTTATTGTAGTACCCTCCTTAGTGACAAGGTTATTTCTTTTTAGCCTTTATAGCCACTTTGATGCTGTATGAATAATTTTGAAACTCATGTACAGTTATGACATCCCATTTTAGTTTTCCTTATATTTAATTTTTTCTATATAGTTAATTCAACATGCTGGTCTTAGAAGTGAAAATTTTCTTGGAATTACATTTTTTTTCTAAAGGCTTTGTGTGCCCAAATTACTTGCATGAAAAGTTCATTTTTTCCCCCATGTTTTCTGCTAGAAATAGATTGCCTAAAACAAGAAAAAAACAAAATTCCTGTAGCTGACAAATATTTTTGTTATTCAGTTACACAAATTTGTGATATGATCCGTCTCCCTCTCAATGTGCACTGGATCACATTCAATGTTACTTGCACGTTTTCTTAACTCATGCCATCTCCATATTTGAGCTCTCAACATTTCACTTCAATGGAAACAATGATAATCGTGCCCAAATTCATAAGAATAAGCAGTAATGGTTAAAACTATGATTTATACAAGGTTAATTTATATGTTAGGGCATTTTCATTTTTAAAAAATTCTAATCTCTGGTTTAAGAGTTTAGTCAAGAGTCAGGCTACTGAATGTAAGGTACTAATATGAAAAAGAACTGGTCCTGTAACAAATTCTCTGGGACACAAAAATACTTTCATTCAGTTTTTTTGCCTTAGTGTAAAATTTTTTACAAAAAAGTCCCATTTTTTTCCTATCACTTACTTTACTCATAATCCTTTCACTGAAATTGCTTTCTACAAGGTCACCAATGACCTAATTGCTCAACAAAATGGCCTTTTATCAGATATATTCTCAATTTCTACAGTATTTGTCAGTGCTAACACATCCTCAGATATCTCCATTCCCTTGGCTACTGGAACAGGGAACACTTTTGGTTTTCTTTTACACACTTAACTACTTGCCTCTTTTATTGGCTCTTTCCCTTCCTTTTCCCTAACAGAGGGCTTCTCCACAGCCCGAATCTTTCTCTGTATCTCTTTGCAGTCTCATTTATTTCCACAGCTTTAACCAGCACGTTTATGAAGATGACTTCCAAATTCCTTCTGCAGTTCAGAAGCACTCCCAGATTCATTTTGATGTACACTGGAACTTAAAATGTTGAGAATAAATATCATATCTTTCCCTCCAAATTTAAACACCATCCATATGCCCAGTTATTCAGGCTCAAGAATTTGGGAGTAATCTTTGAATTCTCCTCTTCGTATATTCGGCTTTTGATGAAGTCTTAAAGGTATTTTGTCCTCACTGCCATCAGACCTCAATACCTAGAAAACCACCATAGTTGCCACTGCTCTATCCCTAAGCCCTGTCTCAGCCATTCCAATGTATTATTCATTCATTACACAAATACTATGCTATATATGGGCTAGGTGCTAAGGATACAATGGTGAACGTATCATAGAGTCCCTGCCCTCTCAGAGTTTATCCTCAAACTGGGGAAAGCCAAATAATGGTAGAAAATTTTTAAATGTTTTGGGGAGTGGGGAGAACCTAAGCTAGAATTTTCCAGAAGTAACTCTAAGCAGAAATCAGAAGGATAAGTAAGTGTATTTAGGGGTGGAAGTGCAAGAAGGTGGCAGTGTTCCAGAAGTAACAGTGTGTCGGAAGGTCTGAAGACGTGGGAACTGCATAGTTAAAACTACAACGTAAAGACAAAAGGTGAGCAGTAGGGTATGAATCTGGGGAGGTAATAAGGGCAGAACCAGATGAAAAGTGCCTGGCCTGCAAAGGTGACCATATAATTTATTTTTCAAACTGAGAAACTTTTGTCTAGGACAAAGGCTAAATCAGAAAGGACACCAGACAACGGATGCAAACTAGGATATATCTAAGGCGAATTAAGGAATTAGTGCCTTAAACTGTTCCTAAAGAGAGTAAGAATCCAGTGAATGTGGTTAAGCATGATCAGGTTTGATATGATCGGATTTGCATTTCAGAGATCATTCCAGCTGAAGGGTGGAGAATGGACTATAAGGTGCAAAATTGGAGGTAAGACAAGTTGGGAGGCTGCTGCAGTAATCTAAGCAAAAAAAAAAAATATATATATATATATGATAGCCTGCACTACAGGGTGGCAGGGATAAAAAGAATTGGATAAATGCACATTTAAAACATAAAACATATGAACAACAAGACTTTATTGACTATATATGGGGGATGAGGAGACAAGGATGACTCATTCTGGCCTGGACAACTAGGCAGCTCAAAGAAAACATGGGAAAAGGTGCAGCTTTGAGGGGAAGATGATGAGTTCATGACTTGAACTTGTGCGTGAGGTCCTTGTAGAACTTCTGAGAAGTCCTTTAGACAGTTGGAGATATAGGTTTGAAGATGGGAAGTCTATAAATCTGTATTAGTTATCTATTGATGGAAAACAATTTACCCCAAACTTAGTGGTTTAAAACAACAAGCATTTATTATCTAATAGTTTTTGTGAGTCAGGAATCTGGGAGCAGCTTAGCTGGATGGTTCTGGCTCAGGGTCTCTCATGAGATTACAGTCACCTCAAGATTTGACTGGGAGAGGATCCGCTTCCATATTCACTCATATGGTTGCTGGTTTCCTTGCTACATAGACTTCTCCATGAGCTGCCTGAGTATCCTCCACAACAGAATAGCTGGCTTCACCCAGACCAAGTGACTTGAGGGAGGGATGAAAGGAGAAAGATAGGAAAAAAAGAGAACGTGTAAACTGCAATCTTTTTGTAACCTAGTCTTTTAAGTGACATCCTATTTTCTATCACTTCTGCTACAGTTTATTTGGTAGAAGCAAGTCACTAACTCAAGGAGAGGGAATTAAACCACACTGCTTTAAAAAAAGTATCAAAGAAATTGTAGACATATGACGTCGTATCTTTAAAAGAACCACAATACCACTGTCAGATTAATAACTCCTAAAGTGTAACTGAACACCCCCTTCTTTTCTTCCTTATCGTCAGTTCAAAACCTTTGTGTCTGAGCTTCTGTTAAGCATGATTGAGAAACTAGAAAGGGTTAATGGTGATAACTGAACAACTTAATAGATTTACTGTCACTGAACTGTACATATGAAGACTGTTGAAACGGCAAATATTTTGTTATCTACATATTTGCCACCAAACCAAAATTTGTTGCCTTCAAGTCAATTCTGACTCACAGCAACCCTATAGGACAGAGCAGAACTGTCTCATAAGGTTTCCAAGGAGTGGCTGGTGGATTTGAACTGCTGCCTTTTTGGTTAGCAGCCAAGCTCTTAACCACTGTGCCACCAAAACACACACACACACACACACACACACACACACACACACACACCCTCTTGTGTCGCCATGATTTCTCCAAAGTAAGTATAAACCCTCAGCTTGATAATGAATTAATTCCTGACCTATCATTCTAGCTTCACCTCCTGTCCCTCCCCTCTGCATATCCCTGCTCCAGCCACTTATTGCTTTCAAACACCTCCAAGTTCTTTCACCTGAATTCATTTGGTTTCCTTGGCCTAGAAGTCTGGTTCTTAAACTTATTCAGGTGACAGAGCATCCTACAGCCCCAATACTGTTTTAAGAATACTAGAAAATGTTAATACATCAAACCTAATGTAAAAATTCATTGTTCTGTGCTAAATCTAATTCCATTTTATAATAGATTCTACAATAGACAAACAGAAATAGGTGCCAAAGATTTAAGAACATTTCTTCAAAAAGGTGGATTAAAGACAAGACCATTATTAGAGATTAGTAGCAGAATATCTCTTTTTCCAGCTTCGGAAATAGGAAAGGAGCATTTTTTCAAAACAGTTGACATGGAAAGCCTTCTACTTCCATTCTTTCATCTCTCAAAAATCTTACTTAGCTGGTTGTAAGAAAGACCGGAACCATCTCGAATATCCATCAAAAGATAACTACATGAACTACAGTATATCTACATGGTGGAATGCCGTGCAGCCATTAAAACAGATGAGTGACTGGGAACAATCTCCAAGATACAGTACGAGGAAAAAGGAAGTAAGGGGGGAAAAAAGATGAAATTTAAATCCAACGATCTATAAAAAGCATCGATATTTCCACAATATGCCTAGGACATCTCTGGAAGGTCACTGGAAAAACTGGTAACACAGGTTACCTCCGAGGATGCCAGGAGGCAGATGGGGACCTGAGGAGGGAAGGAAGCTTTCTACAGTATTCCACCGTGCCCGTTATCCAATCTCCACACTTACTTGTCTATGCTCTTATTTCCCGCCTCTGGGAGACCGGAGCTCCTAAGAGACTGAGTCGGTTCATCTCTCGGCCCCTCGCACCGCTTAGCGACGTGCCCGACGTCCCTTGTGTTACTTCAGAGTCCTCGGCCCCCTGTGAGGAGGCACGACCGTTCTCCTCGCGTTTGAGGAGACTGGAGCTCGGAAGCGTTAAGTGGTTCGTCCGAAGTCACACAGTAGGTGGGTGGTGGAGCCAGGTTCCCGGGCAGACCTGCGAGACTCCAGACCCGCGTTCTCCCCACAGCCCCACGCGGCCTTCCGAAGGCGGGCCCGGGGGAACGGACGGCTCCACGGCTCGGCTGACGGGGCTCCTCTCCCGCCTCAAGGCGCTTTCTCGATTTCTTTCGTGTCAGAGTGAGAAAGAGTTGTCAGCAGGCCTCACACAAACCAGGAGGAGAACGGAAAAAGAGGAATGTGTCCCAAGAAAATCACTCCGACTGCAGCCGGAGTAACTCAGTCAACTCGCGTCCGCCCCCCTACGGTAGCGCGACGCCCAGGAACCGAACCTCGCGCTCTCACGGAAGTGATGCAAGTAGGCCCGGTTGCCGCCCCTTTACTTCCGGCTGCGGGCCTGGCTTGGCGCGTGCTCGGGAGAAGTTACCCTGGTGGTTCCGCACGCTCCTCTGCACGAGGTGAGGGCGGTATGGAGGCCTCGGCGTCGACCCCAGCCTCAGCCTCGCCTCCGGCGACCCCGGCCGCGGCGGACCCGCGGCTGGAGCTGAGCAAAACACAGGTGAGTGGCCCCTGGGGAGGGCGGTTCGGAAGCGGGGTGCCCGTGGCCCTGTGAGGCGCGGTGGTGCCTGATGAGTGGCCGGGGACCTGGCGCACCTCTGTGGGCACCTCCGGGGGCTGGGGGAGAGGGGTTGGGGGCGGGGGACACTTGCTCGCTAGCGCTTCAGCCTGCTCGCTTTCTTATCCGTGCGGTTTGGCGCCTCTTTCCCCGGCCCGCGGCCTGGCTCTCTTTAACTGGATTGCAAATTAACTTGAGGTCTGGAGTGAGAGACCTGGCTTTGCTTCCCAACCGTTTGGTCTTAGCCAAGTCACTGAATTTTGCTAGCCCCGATTACCTCTTATTGAAAGGGGGCTCTTCGGCCCTCCATTTGCCGGGATCAGATAAGGTAACGCAAGTAAAGCGCTGTAGCCAGGGGCCTGGCGCGTTGTAAGCGCTCAGTGAATGCTAGTTGCAGTTTGTGTTGCTCTTTTACCGGGATTATCTCCTTCAGGGATTACCTCCTTCATCGTTGAGGGCCGGGGAAGCGTATTTCTGTCTGGCACAGTGTCTTATGTAGAAGACGTGGCTTTCTGTAGTCGAGGGGTGGAGGCAGATACTTAGGCGATTTCCCATTAATTCTTACATTCCGCTGAGTACACATTGCCGGTTCCTAATAGGTATGGTTATGGAGGTTGCCTATTAAATAGAAGTCAGGGCAAAAAACAAGGGAGGGAGAAAATGTCAAATTAGATCGAGATGTAACTTAATTTTGTGTTTCCACTTTGTAGGTTAAAAAAGCAGTGAAAGCTCTATTGGCACATTCACAGTCCAGAAAAAATGCTAATGAAGTGCTTCTGAATGAGAATGAAACTTTATTTTTGATGGTGGTGTTATGGAAAATTCCAAAGAAGGAGCTGAGAGTCAGATTGTAAGTTTGATTTTCTACATTTGCTGTTTTCATCTGCATTGTCTTTCTTTGTAACTTTAACAAGTGCAACTTAGTTTTTAGTGGTTACGTTGCAAACTCAAAATAAAAATCTAAGATGAAATAAATAATCGTGCCTAGAAGAATGTTAGGAATTCAGGCATGCTAAGGTTTTCTAGAAATTTCACCAGCTTTCTGGGAGCTTGGTAGCCAGTTCACCTAAGCATTTCTACTGAATCCAAAACTGAGTTTTAGAGAGAACAGAGATAGAATAAACAGCTTTTGTATTTTAGTAGACTCTATTCTTTTCACGTCATACTATTTTTAGGCTAAAATTCATGAGGGCCTGGACCTGCTCCTGCATACAGAAATTATTAAAAATTTGGAGTCTCTGGGTAGTGCAAACAGTTAGCATGCTCAGCTGCTAACTGAAAGTTTGGCAGTTTGAGTACACCCAGAAGCACCTAGAGAGAAAGGCCAGGCAGTCTACTTCAGAAAAATCAGCCATTGGAAACCCTACAAAGCACAGTTATACTCTTAACACATATGGGGTCGCTATGAGTCAGAATTGACTGACAGCACCTGGTTTATTAAAAACTTGGTGGTGAACTCTTTTTTATGGAAAAAAATCATTGTGGTTACATATTCTTATTGTTAGAAGTTGTAGGTCAGAGATGCCCTCTGTAGAGTTGACATATTTATGGCATAAATATGATTTGTTCAGTATAAGGAGATCCCATGCAATATTTGGGACCTCCTTATAATAAACAATGATTCGTTGTTTATCTGTTTAACTGGGCATTCTATATTGTATCTGCCTTTCTGTCAAGTCTCTCGTATCCTGACAGTGACAGAAAGTCAGCTGTCCTTAAGAAAGCATTGTGTAGGATAACTTTCTTTTCTCCATAGGGAGGCAAGAATGGTCTTCACAAAACTGATGTTCACAAACCTGCTTCAGCCAGAGTGCCTTGTGTATTGCTTTGTGCACTCCATGTATGTTCTTTTTTCCACACCTTTGCTCAGGTGGTTTTTCGGAAAGCCTTTTGGAAACCCTTCTCAAACCTTTCTAGGGTGTTACTCTTAGTGATTTCTACCACTTACCAGCCTTTCAGCACTCACCTTTCCTCTCAAGCCGTGCTGCTGTGTATTGCCATCTCTTCTTAAGCTAAGGAAATGTTGTTTCCTCAGAACATGGAGGCCTAGGGAACAGGTTAGCCTATTTAAGACTTGACATAATCATTGCGTGCTTGCTGGTCCCTCCTGGTTTTGCTCCATGTTTTCTGTTTCAGCTCTTGTTATTATTTATGGAGCTAAGAGTTTTCCAGAAAGTAAACTTCTAAGCCAGGACAATCCTAGTGAAACTAGTTAGCCTTCAAGTCAATTCCAACTCGTAACGACCCTATATGACAGAGTATAACTGCCCAGTAGGGTTTTCTAGGCTGTAATCTTTATAAAAAAAAAAAAATTTTTTTTTAATCTTTATGGGAGCAGATCTCCAGGTCTTTTCTCCCACAGAGCTAGCTGCTGGTGGGTTTGAACTACTGACCTTTTGTTTAGCAGCCGAGCGCTTAACCGTTGCACCACCAGGGTTCTTTTCTATGTGTTTGGCATATTATGTATGCAACATAGATAATATTAATTACATGTGTAATATTTGGGGCATCTTTGTTTACATTTTAACTCTTTTTAAGTCCCAAATGTTAATTGATCTTTCGACCTCTGGGTATTTGTAGCGATTTCCTTGAATCTTAAAATCTCTTTTCTGTGTTATTGAAAACTAGGTATATGGTACAGCAATTGTTTAAATAACATAAATGAAGGTTATTGAAACAATAGGAAACTTGTATATTTTGCAGAGTATAAACATACATATTGTTTGTAAGGATATTTTTCTCTGCTTCCTTCTCGTGTTTTGCAGGTCCTTGCCTTATGCTATTCGATCAGATTTAGCAGAAGTCTGTTTATTTACCAAGGATGAACCCAATTTAACTCCTGAAAAAACAGAACATTTCTATAGGAATCTGTTGAACAAGCATAAAATTAAGACCATTTCTCAGGTAAGGAGCAGGTTAATATTTTCAAGACAAACGATTAATTGAAGTGATGAATAATACATTACTGTATATCTTAGTGTTTCACTGTTTTTCTTTTTGTTTTTAATTTAACTTTTAATGAAGTTAAATAGCGTATATTCTGTTTTCCCTCTGCTGCAGCAGCTATCAAGGTTGGTTGACCTGAAAGCTAAGTGTGTACTGTCAGTAACTGGTCTCTCTTGTGGATTATACAGAGGTTGCTCTGTCGTGTCATTCCCTGTACTCCCAGAGCATCCTTTTGTTGCCTATGATTTAGCATTTATTGCCCTGTGCTGCAGTTGTTGGGGGTGCCCTGGTGACGCAGTGGTTAAAGCACTCAGCTGTAACCAAAAGGTTGGCGGTTAGAATCTACCAGCCCCTCTGTGGGAGAAAGATGTGGCAGCCTGCTTCTGTATTACAGCATTGGAAGCTCTATGGTGCAGTTCTACTCTGTTCTATAGGGTTGCTGAAAGTCGGAATTGACTCGACAGCGGTGGGTTTGGTTTTTGGTTTTGTAGTTGTTAGCTTACTTGTCTTCGTTACTGTCCGGGTTGAAGTTTCTTTAGCTGGGGACCCACCTTATCTGTCTCAGTGTCCCCAGTGTTTAGCATTATACCTGGCACATTTTAGGCACTCGGGTTTACTAAACTGCGATCGGTATGGCTCTAAACCAGAAATACCAAACCAGTTGGCCTTGAGGCGATTCTGACTCATGGCGACCCCAGGTGTTGCAGAGTAGAACTGCACTCTATAGGGTTTCCAAGGCTGTGAGCTTTTGGAAGCAGATAGTGAGGCCTTTATTCTGGTGTATCTCTTGAGCGCCAACCTTTCGGTTAGTAGCCGAGCACTTACCTGTTTGTGCCCCCACAGAACTCCAGGCATTGTTTGCATGACTCTAGGATGCCTTAAAATCTGAATAGGGTGGAATACCAATTTTTGTCTGAATACATCTTCTTCTTGTTCCAGTTCTTAACTTTTTGTGATTTTATTTTTCTTTATATTTTCTAGATTATCCCCCTCCGAACTTTAAAAAAGGAATATAAACCCTATGAAGCCAAGCTCCGCCTCTTGGGTAGTTTTGATTTCTTCCTTACTGATGCAAGAATCAGGAGGCTTTTACCCTCAATTATAGGGAAACATTTCTACCTCAGAAAGAAGTAAGTTTCTTTGTCATGACCATGCTTCACCAGAATGAAATTAATAGGTGTGTGTCCATTTGTATTCTGAATGCCTGTGTGTTTTTAGAGTCCCAGTATGTGTAAACCTCCTGGCCAAGGATTTATCAAAAGAAATCAATGACTGTATTGGTGGAACTGTCATGAACATCTCTAAAAATGGTTCTTGCAGGTAGGTAAAAGGGATTACTACATGCTTATATTTAATCTGGTTTATTTTAATTTAAATAGCCACATGTGGCTACTGCTTACTGTATTGAATGGGGAAGCTCTAGATATTAAGGAAATGAAAATAAGATGAATACTTAGAGAATATTAGTGGGTCAGGATTTTCATGTCAGCCAGTATCTTATTAGTTTATTGGGTAGAGTGGTGGGTGAAGTTTGAGAGCTTGGCAGTTTACCAGATTTTAGAAGTGGGGATGTGGCCAGTTTTAAACACTTAAAATACATGTATGAAATATTTAATCTGCTCATTTGGGCATCTTGTGTGGGGGTGGGCACCTGCCAATAAAGCCCTGCTGTGCATTTCCTCCTAAAGACGAAGAGCCCGGGTGTACCCAGTGGTAACACATACCAGGAAACAACCAAAGAGTTCATGACTGCCTAGCAGGAAGGCCAGCCCAACCATGTAGCGCAGAGCAGATAGCTGGGCAGGACAGGGGGACTCTGGTATTGCCTCCTGCCTGCAGGTGGAAAGTCTCTGGAATAATGTATAGTTGAGTGACTGAGAAGAGTAGATTTTCAGGCCTAGGCCCTCCACCTCCCTGGTTTATAGGCTGGCGTCGGTGGTTGTTCATGGGACTTGGTTAGCTAGGTCAGGGGTCTGGCTTGTGGAGCCAGTAGCTAGGAGAAAGAGGGGGCAGAACCATGAAGGTAGATAAGGGGGAAGAGTTTCCTGCCCTGGGTTTTTCCAAGTCAAAATCCACAGTTTAAGGAAGACTGTAGACAACTGCCCCCCGCCCCCCCCCCACCCAAAAAAAACCCCGCAAAACTTAGACCATTCTTTCATCTCCCCAACACAGTAGTTTTCCCTTCTTCTGGCTACTGTCTTTTCAGCTGGGAAGCCAAGGATGTGCTTGCAGGCCGGGGTGAAGGGCACACAGAACCCTGTGTTTGGCTAAAGGGAGCTGGAAGCACCAACCCCTGCCTCATCATTATTCTGCAGACACCCGACTGTGGGGTGTAGCAGGGACAGGGAGTCCCACTGGCTGAGCGATACGCTTTCCTGGATTTCCCACTTGGCTTACATCTCTGCTTCATCTGAAGGATCATTTTGCTGTTGACCAGAAGACAGTATTATGTGAGAAATGAGGACTGTTTATTTTTGAAGGGAGCAGCTTAGTTGGGGCAGTAGGGCTATAAAGATACCAGGCAGCAGCTTTCCACTTGCGATTCCTGAAGGTAATTCCCCTTGGACAGCTTGATGCTGACTCCGGCGTTTGGCATTTGCTGGATGAAGGTAGAGCTGCCCTGCCCACTGGCCTTCCTGGCCTCACACAGTTAAGTACCAGCCCATCTTGAATCACCTCTCTGTTACAGCATCTCATTTCAGGTATAGGGAATTTCTAGAATGTGAAACCTACAATGAGAGATGATATTCCTCTAACTTATTTAGAACCTGAAAGCACTGGAGAAAAAGAAGGCTCCAGGAATTGACAGAATACCAGTTGAGATGCTTCAACAGATGGATGCAACGCTGGAAGTGCTCTGTGCGAAAAAATTCGGAAGACAGCTACCTGGCCAACTAACTGAATGAAATCCGTATTCATGCCCATTCCAGAGAAAGATGATCCAGTGAAATGTGGACATTATTGAACAATATCTTTAATATCACATATAAGCAAAATTTTGATGAAAATAACCTAAAAATGGCTGCAGTTGTACATCAACAGGGAACTGCCAGAAGTTCAAGCCAGATTCAGAAGAGGACGTGGAATGAGCGATATCATTGCTAATGTCAGATGGGTCTTGGCTGAAAGCAGAGAATACCAGAAAGATACTTACCTGTGTTTTATCGACTGTGCAGAGGCATTCAGCTGTGTGGATCATAACAAATTACGGACAACATGGCAAAGAATGGGAATCCCAGGACGCCTAATTGTGCTCATGCAGAAGCTGTACACAGACCAAGAGACAGTTGTTTAAACAGAACAAGGGAATGCTGTGTGGTTTAAAAACAGGAAAGGTGTTTGTGGGGGTTATATCTTTTCACCATCTGTATTCAACCTATGCTGAGCAAATAATCCGAGAAGCTGGACCCTATGAAGAAGAACGCGCCATCTGGGTTGCAGATAACACAACCTTGCTTGCTAAAAGCAAAGAGGACTTGATGCACTTACAAAGATGAAGACTACAGCCTTAAGTATGGATTATACCTCAACATAAAACAAAAATCCTCACAACTGGACCAGTAAGCAATGATATGATAAATGGAGAAAATATTGAAATTGTTAAGATTTCATTTTACTTGGACCCAAAATCAACATCCATGGAAGCAGCAGTCAAGAAATCAAATGATGTATTTATTGCATTGGGCAAATCTTCTGCATAGTGTTAAAAAGCAAAGATGTCACTTTGAGGACTAAGATGTGCCTGACCCAAGCCATGGTATTTTCAGGTGCCTCATATGTATGCAAAAGCTAGACAGCGAATAAGACAGACTGAAGAAGAATTGATGTCTTTGACTTATGTTGGTGAAGAATACTGAATATACCATGGACTGCCAGAAGAATGAGCAAATCTGTTTTGGAAGAAGTACAGCCAGAATATTCCTTAAAAGTGAGAATGGTGAGACTTCTTATTACATACTTTGGACATGTTATCAAGAGGAACCAGTTCCTGGAGAAGGACATCATGCTTGGTAAAGTAGAGGGTCAGCAAAGAAGAAGACTCAACAAGATGGATTGACACAGTGGCTGCAGCAGTGAGCTCAAGCATAACAGCAATTGTGGGGATGGCACAGGACTGGGCATGCTTTGTTCTATTGTACATAGAATTGCTATGAGTTAGGACTGACTCTATGGCACCTAACAACAACAGTCTTTTTAGGAAAAAACTTTAGGATTGTGTTTGTATTCTCACATACCTATGCTTTAATTTGAAAAACAGATTATTTTTAAAAACATTGCTGTCTAATGCTTTCTTAAATTTCAGCACCATCCGTGTTGGTCACACTGGAATGATGGTCCAGCACATTGTTGAAAACATCGTTGCTGTCACAAAAGGGCTTTCAGAAAAATTGCCAGAGGTATGTAGCCTTGCAGGTATATCAGCTATTGCTAATCTTGTAAAACAAGCAAAATATAAATTGTATCATTTTCTTTGTTTCAGAAGTGGAAGAGTGTGAAACTCTTATACCTGAAAACTGAGAAATCAGTTGCCCTTCCAGTCTTCTCTTCATTCGTCAGTGCTTTTTATGAAGGAGAAGGAGGACCCCTTCCTGGCCAGAAGAAAAAAGTTAGTAGAGTTTGAAAAGCTGGATAGACTTTATTATTATCAAAGATGTAAACTCAGCTCAAAGAAAAGAACTGGATTATCGTTCCTGCCCGACTTTTTAAGTGTCATTTAGTGATTTTCCAGTGGTTGTGCTTTTGTGTTCATTGTTCCCACTTTACATATGAGATTAATATTTCTGTGAATAAGGTACATTAAGATACAAATCTCCTTTGTTGATTACTAAGTTAAATATTTTAATTAAGTCATGAAAGGATTAATTAAAGGGGCCCTGTGCATTGGCAAGAGAAAGCAGAAAGCTATAGTGTACCTTATTAAGTACTTTGTGACTTATAGGCAGAACTTAAGGTACTGTTAGGCTAACAAGGAGCCTTGGTGGCACAGTGGTTAAGCACTTGGCTGCTAACTGAAGGTTGGCAGTTTGAACCCACCCTGCAGCATCACAGAAGAAAGGCCTGGAGAACTGCTTGCATAAAGATCTCAGCCTAGAAGTCCCTTTGGTACAATTCTACTCAAAGACATAGGGTTGCCAGGAGTTGGAATCAACTGGACGGAACAGGTTTTTTGTTTGTTTGTTTTTTAAGGCTTTCAGACACATTTTGATTTTGGTATTGTTTGTAGGTTTTCAGTGCCACCAGTACTAGTGCAGAAGAGGAAAGAATGAGAGAAAATTTTTTCCAGATCATTTTTTGCTATTGGTTAGACTTATTTCCTAGTTCATTGATTCTCTTTTCAGCCGTATTAATCATGTCCAGTGAGTTTTTGGTTTTGATCTTTTTATTTTGTACTTGTAGAAGTTACATGTTTTGTGTTTTTTTTTTAAATAGGCTTTGTCACTTTTCGGGGGGGCGGGTCTTGTTATTTATAAATAATCTTTCAGTTTGTCTTAATTCCTTATATATATTAAGCATAGTGGTTTTATAGATGTCTCTTAATTTAAACAGAAATTTTATAGACATCTGTTAATTCAAACAGAAGTCTTGGTGTTGCAGTTAAAACCTGCTGCTGTCAAGTTGATTCCGACTCACAGTGACCCTATCGGACGGAATAAACTGCCCCATAGGGTTTCCAAGGCTGTAAAATGTTTACAGCCAGTAGACTGCCAGAACTTTCTCTCACAGAGCTGACCTTTGGTTAGCAGTGGAATGTTCTAACCATTGTACCACCAGGGCTCCTTAGTGTTGCAGCTTGTTGTCTGTATCTGCTGGTTCTTTGTGTGATGGTCATTGTGTTTGAAAATTATTTGTGGAAATAAATTTGAGTCATTAGGATGAAGACACCTTCCTCCAGAGGAATTATATTTACTTCTGCCTGGCATGGGAGGACACTCTGCCCAGGACCTCCTTAAAGCACATTTGAGAGTTGAGGTCCCTGAATGACTCAGACCAAACTGTGGCTGTAAATCTTCCTGGCCTCGCTTCCGGTTCATCTCTGCTTGAGAGTATAAGTCATTAAGGTCCCAGGTTATTGTGAGGAGGGTCTCCTCTTAGACCCCCATCCCGTCTGGACTCGAGTTGAATACTGTCCACTTTTTCCCCCTGTGTCCCATATGGCTGTTAAAAGTTAGGAATTAGCAAACACTCTCAGGGCAAAAATGGCTTCTGTGCTCACTTATCCCTCTGGGCGCCCATTTTAAGGAAAAGAACTCTTACAGAATATTTTTAATTTTTTTTTAACTATTTGAACTTGTTTTCATTGAGAGGATGGTCCAAAAATAACATTGACTGCTATTACTGGAAGCAGGAAGTCTGAATTTTTTGCCATTTGTCAGCAGATTCAGTTGAAGGTTTTGTGAAATTGTTGGTGAAAATTAAATTTGGATGCCATTGTAAATTTCATATAACTTACTCTGATGAGGATAATAGACCTTGAGCTATGAAAACTTTTCACTTTTAATTTTTGGCCACAATCTGAAGTAGGAAAAAAAATGGTCAAATTTTTCCTCTTTTTTTTTTAAATCTGATAACAGGTTTATTGAAATACAATTCACATACCATACAATTCAGAACTATCCTTAACTCACCTGTACATGAGATTGACATTTACGAAGTCTGTAACCACATACATCAGATACTCAGAGTCTGAAATACCTGTGTATGATTTACGCCAAAGCGCATCTTTGGCCGTGAGTCAAAAACGGTACAGCGAAGTGAGACCTGAGTGCTGGTAACAGGGTTTATTCACCCAGAGTTTGTATGTCCCAAGGCCCTTTCTGAGGAAGCTTCTGAGTAATGAGAACTTCAAGTGCTGAATCTCTGCTGTTGACAACGCCAGCAGTCTTTGAATTTGATTATAAAGGTTGGAGAACGCTGTTAATGGCATTCGTAGAGTGCCAGCTTTCCTGTTGGAATTAGTTTACCATCAAAAGTAGCCCCTGCTAAAATATGGTTGTTTGGATTTTGTTTTGTTTTGGTAGGAGGCAAAGAAAAAACAAAAAGAAAAGCTCCAAAAAAAGAAGGAAAAGAAAAGGAGAAAAAGGGAAATGCAACAGGCTGCAAAGACTAAAAAGACTAAATCAGCCCAAAATGAAGATAAAGCGGCAGCTGAAGTCAGTGGTGCTCCAGCGAAGAGCCCCAGACCCCAGAAGAAAGAGACCCCCAGAGAGGAAGAGGAGATCCACAGAGTAAAAGCCCAACTTAAAGTGGGAGACGAATCTGAGGAAGAAATTCCACTGCTAGTACCAATGGAAAAAACACCTGCTAAGAAAAAAAATGTAGAGGTATTTTTATTAATGTTTAGTGTTCATAAAGGATTGATGTAGTGGTGCTGTGTGTCCAGCAGGCACTGTTCTGAGTGAGGAATGTAAGAAATGTTAACACACGTGGGAGGTATTTGTTGTAAAAGACTGTTGACGTGATACCTGTTTTCAGTGTTACAGATTTTCAAGTAATAGATGAAAAATACTATGGAAAACCCCAAGAACCATGAAGGTGGTTACCATGACTTATTTTACCCCTCTTTTGGATATGAAAATTTCCAGTTTATGGAATGATGTATAATAACACAACTTTTTATATGTTTTGGGGTCAAGAGAGACTTGACTGTTTTTATATTTCTGAAGAACGTGGCTTGTAGTTTTATAAAACAAGCCAGGGTGGAAATTTAAGCAAATGGTTCTGTTTCTGAAGGTGACTCATGAATCAGCACACCATAATCTTGGAGAACTTGGCTAGCCAAGCTTGGGTACTCGATCATCCCTCCAAAACCTCTTCATCCCTCCAGAGACGTGGTTCTCTCAGGTTTCTGACTTCATGCGTTTCTGAGTTCCTTTAAAGAAACTAGGTTTATTTATATTTTTTGGTTCTTTGATAATGTTTTAGTTGTAGTTGTAATATCCATTCAACTACTGCAGGAAGATCTCTTGAAATTAAGAGGGGAAATGGGTTCCTAAGAAACTAGAGGGTCACACTCGTCATGTGTTCAGAGAAGACTCACTGACCCCTCTCAACAGTCTGTCCCTGGTGCTCGAGTGTGGTCCTCAGCAAGTAGAAATAACACTCACACTATACTAGTCTGTATGGTCTGTAATTCATGGTAACAGTAACCCTTAAAATCTTCAACAGTTTTATACTTTTCATATAGTAGTGAAAGTCTTTTAAAGCCCCCCCAAATACTACTGTCTTTTTTTAATATATTGGAGAGTAACCCAAATGAAAAAGCGTAGCCGACTGACATACGTCAAGAACCTTGAACATGTTCACACCCTTGAGCCCGTCTAGGAGATAGGATCAGGGTAATAGTATACAAGTCTCATCGTTGTTCACAGCAGATGCAAAAGTTAGAAAATATTGTGTGTCCTAGCAGTGGTTTTGGTAAAGTTATTAGAAATAATATTTAGTAAGACTTTATAGTACTTAGAAATGCATGTGAAATAATTGGGGAAAGGGCATAATATTCAGCCATTTAGTCTGTTTTGGCTGGTTGGTTGTCGTCATAAGGTTATACTATATTGAATAGAGTCTGCTGTCAAAATCTTGTCCTTGGACCATCAGTAGCAGTCATCTGGGGTGCTTGGAAAACCCAGTGTTCCTGGCATGTAGCACACTCCCGTTGAAGGGTCTTTGAATCTGGCCTTGGAAAGTGGATTTTCTAAGAGGCACCCAGTTGGTTTTAAACAGTTTGAGAACTTCATGCCCTAGATAGAGCACATACAAGGAATTTAGTTTAATGTGAAAAAAAGCCAGAATTAGATCACAGGTCTCCAAACTGTGCTTTCAGTGGTTGCTTCCAGGAGTCCTCATCCTCAACCATAGAAAAACCCATTGCCGTCGAGTCAATTCTGACTCGTAGCATAATTTCCCGCAGTAGAACTGCCCCGTAGGGTTTCCAGGGCTGTAATCTTTATGGAAGCAGAGTGCCACATCTTTTCTCACGGAGAATGGGTGGTAGGTTTGAACCACCAACCTTTTGCTTAGTGCCGAGCGCTTAAACGTTGCACTACCAGCGCTCCTTTCAGCCACAGGGAAAGGTGGTTTTCCATTGATTGGTCCAGTGCAACTGGGGTCCTTTTTACAATTGTTGATAATGAAATTCAGATGCTTTTCATAACCTCTGTGAAGCAAAAGGAAAAGCCATTCCTCATTTCATCACTCTGAAGTGTCCCTTTTGGGGGTTACCTGATAACACAAAAGCAGTAACTCCTAGAGTTACATTGTCAATTTTTTTTTGAGACTTAAGAACTTTCTTCTTTTCCTTAGATGCAAAAAGGTGCCACGGTAAAGAAGTCTCAGAAAAAGAGTCCTGGTCCCAATACACCTGTTGGGAAGAAGAGAAAGGCCTCCCCAGCTCTGGAGACCCCTAAAGCTTCAGAGCCAGGAACCCCAGGTAAGAAGAAGCCAAGGATCAAAGAAGAGGCAGAGAAAGAACGGAACTCTGCACCAGAGAAAAAAGACCTGAGACAGACTCCAAAAAAGCCCGGGCCCAAGTTCTTTGCCACTCCTAGTAAATCTACCCGAAAAACGCCCCAGACCCCCAAACAACAGCCAAAAAAACCCAAAGTGCCCCAGTCGACCTGAAATCAGCGGCTCATCCAGAAGGAAATAGCCAGAGCTACTTGGAGCTTTAAAAACTAACCAGGCCCTGGCCCCCGTCGAAAACTTCCCCAAGAGTGAGGCCTGGACTTAAACATTTTAAAAAACCACCACAGGTAATTCTGGTGCATGTTCCTGGGTGTACCAACTTGTGTTTTGAAGTAAAACCCATTTTTTAATTGCTTTTCTGTGTATTTGCTAATAGAATGGGGGGGGGTGTACAGTGCTTATCTGTGGTTGTGCTTTTTTATTATTAAAATGTAACATTTGCTTCTGAGTATTCTGTTGACATTCCAAGTCTCGTGACTTTTATTTGAAAGCTTTTGACTTAACGTTTTCCTTATCCACTTTAAACCACGTTTTCGCACAGGCTCTGTTCAGCTAGTTTTTGCAGGTTTGCTGCATGAAAAACAGCCACGGAACTCATGAGAAAGATTTCTTGGCTATCGTGCCGAGAGAGTGTGCATACCGTGAGGGAAATTATGTGGAGTCATTTACGAGGGCTCTGAATTGAACCTTGCCTGTTAGAAGCAAGAAAATATTTATCTTCTATAAGCCTTCCCATCTTGCTCCAAATCACTCCTCACTTACATAGATTCGTGATATGCACAACTCTAGGATAGGAAACTTGGCAGAGTAGACTATTAGTAAAAGTTGGCACAATTTTCAAATTATTTTAGGCGGTAAAGCACTCAGCTGCTAACCAAAAGGTCGGTGGTTCGAACCCACCACCTGCTCCACGGGAGAAAGTTTACAGCCTTGGAAACCCTATGGGGTAGTTCTGCTCTGTCCTATAGGGTCACTCACTATGAGTCGGAATCGACGATGGCAGTAGGTTTCATTTCTGGTTTGGTATTCTGAGGCAGCCAGTGACTTTCTAGGTCCTAGACCTTTGGCTGAATTCAAATTGGAGTAGTTACACCCAGAAGTGAGTGACAGCTTCACTGTAGTACAGGAATGTTCTCCCCTGCAGAAGGCCGAAGTGGGACCTGTTTTCAAAGATGTGTGATTCAGAAACAAGCAGGAATACAAGCTTCGGATCTCCCTCAGATCGGAGAAGACTGCTTTTGCTTTTTAGTGCCTCCAGTTAAATTGTAACATGAATTTTTAAATTACAAAAGTCTCTAAAATACAGAGTTGTGGTAATCCCACTATCATTCAGACTTAAAAGTATGCATTTGTAATGTGTTGTAAGGGTTTACATACTTATTCCTTAAAAGCTGGTTTTCCTTGAAAAGCTAGATTCTATGGAAAGATGGTCACATAGGCTTGGCTTCACTTACTAGTGACGAATGAAGATACACTCAGCAGTTGTAGATAAATCCTGTGTACATATGCTAATCTCTTCTCTAGATAATTTCCTGGGGATAGCTAAGTTTTTTTTTTAATCTCCACCCTTTGGCTCAATAAAGAATTTGCAGCACCATGCGATTCTTAGGCCTGTAGCTTAGACCCTATCGCATAGGATGTAGATGTTTATCTTCCTGTTCCACTGTGCACCTAATATCACTACAATAAATTCCATGTTCTCTGTATTGAAAACGTATTTACTTAATTTTCTCTTACGCAGGATGCTAATATTTTGACAAGGAAAGGCCATAATTGAAGATTTGGTGGTGATAGTTCTGAATCGTAATAAAAAATGTCTGAATTATGGTACCAGCTTTCCAAGGCTTAAGAGTTACAGTGGTCATGATCCTAGCTGACCTGTAGGGCTCTGAGCCAATAAAACTCCACCCAGGGGCCAAGGGGCTATGCTGCAGTAAGTTAGGCTCTGCTGTGGGTTAAGGGGTTTAGCATGTGGCTGATGTTTCATTAGAAGTGGATGAGGTTTCTGGAACCTATTTTCCATATCATGAAGACTTAATGGACAAAAACAGATCTGGTGGCAGAAATGAGGGTAACGTGTTTGTTTTGAAGAAAGTATTTGCATTTTAGTTTGTTTCTCAGAAACTAATAAGCATCAAAAAATGCATTGAATGTACTTAATGTATAATAAAAGATACTACATTTCCATCTTGAGATTAATTAAAATGAGGGTGTAGAGAAATTGTTTAATGTCAGATTATCACTGGTCTAAAAACCTTTTCTCCACTTCCAGTTCACGGGTGTTTAAAGGTTTAAACAGCAAAGAAATCTTCTTGCCATCTAATTAGTATTTTAAAGGTTTTCCATGCACTTTTTTTTTTCCTTAAATTGCCCCTGCCTGCAATTAGCGTAACTGTTCACACCAAGACCCCAGTTAAGAATTGTGAACCACAGGAAGTCTTCATGAATCATTGGATCCTAAAGGAATTAATGCATGTGATGAAAGACCACGAATAAAATTTTGGCAATGGTGATCAGTATAATGGTCCTGGAGAGAGAAATTCGCATATTATTTAGGTGGCTATATTGTGACTCCAGATTCTAAGTCTCAGTTTAACACTAGTCATGAAATGATTAGCATTTCCTGTTTAATTCAGTTTGAGGCATTTTCTATGAAGTTATAGGAAACATCAAAGCATATGTATAATTTTGACACACTAAAAAGATGTCTTAACTTCCCAAAAGACAGAAGCCGATACATGAAACACTCAAATTTTCCTTATCAGTTTCCATCAGAATCTATTTCTCCAGTGTACTCAATCTTAACAATGACACAAGTTCAGACTTTTTGTCACACTCAGCCATTCAGGTACCAGGTTTTATCAGTTTTCCAATTATCCAGCTGTCCACACATGTTGTAGCTGTTATGTTCCCACAGGCTGCCACAGGCTGGCAGTTTTAAGTTCACCCAAGGGGTAAATGGATAAAGTTAATGAATAAAGTCCTGGCAATCTGTTTCCAAGAAATCAACCACTGAAAACCTTATGGAGCACAGTTCTACTCCGACACATAGGGTTGCCATGGGTTGGAAACTAAGGCTAGAACATGGCTTAGAACTAGAGCCCTAGTCAAGTTAGTAGCAGCCTTAGAATTTTGATGTAGGAGGCAGCACTTTGGCTGCAAAGAGGAAGGTCCAGGGGCTAGGAAACTTGATGTCTTTGCTACCCAACCTTAACTGCTCCATAGGGCTTTGGGTGGCTGATTTTTAGGAAGTAGATCACTAAGCCTTTCTACTAGGGCACCTCTGGGTGGACTTCAACCACCAACCTTTCAATTAGCAGCTGAGCACTTAACCACTTGTGCCATCCGGGGACTCCTTAAAAACCAAATTGAAACCCACTGCCCTCAAGTCGATTCTGACTCATAGCAAACCCATAGGGTTTCCGAGGCTGTAAATATTTACAGAAGCAGACTACCACACCTTTCTCCTGCAGAATGGCTGGTGGGTTCAAATTAATGACCGTTCTGTTAGCAGCCGAGCACTTTAACCACTGCACCACCAGGGCTCCAGGAACTCCTTAGAAATAACAATTTGTGAGTCAAATCCTCATTTGAACTATTTTAAGTGCTTGCTGGTTCTGTCCTTAATGTGATAAATAAAGCTTCCGACGTGCTTATTTTATGCTTGTATGAGTCTTGATTTTAGCTTCCTGAAAATTATTCTCAAATAAATATCTAGTGTCTTGTCAAAGCTTTAAATTTTAGATGTAATCAGATTAATTTTTCTTTATCGCTTTGGTGCTCTGTATTATCTAGAATTTATTTTTGTATGTGGTGTTTTGATCTCACATTTTTCTTAAATTGACAGTTGTGTGTTCCAAAGCTGTTCGAATAATCTAAACTTTCTTCAGTGCGTTAACTTGTGCGCTATTGAGTTGGTTCTGGCTCATAACGACTCTTAAAGGACAAAGTAGAACTGTCGTATGGGGTTGTCTTGGCTGTAATCTTTGCGGATGCAGATCACCAGGTCTTTTCTCCTGCACAATCACTAGTAGGTTCGAACCACCGGCCTTTCAGTTGGCAGCCCGTTGCTTCACCATTGCACCAGGGGTCCTTTTTCAATGAATTGATACACCATCTTATAACAAAATTTCATTCATATATGTAGGTCTGTTCCCTTGTTCAATTTTTCCTTTCCTGTGCCTTGGGAAAGGGGTGCTTTTTAGAGAGTATCCTAAGTGGCCCAATGTGCTCAAAAATGGCAGTAACCATGTGGCACTTGCTGTTCCACTGGGTTGTGCTGAGCATGGCCCAAACGGTGTTCTACACCTGAGCATCGACTAGCAGCCAGCGACAGAACATGACCCTGCCCATCACAGACAAGTGGCTCATGCTGTTCTAGAAGAACCTATGTAGTAGGTGCCCAAGGAGCAGTGTTGCACCTGGTCAGGCCTCTGGTGTGGGCAGGGAGACCAGGTGGTTCAGCTCCAAATCTCATAGAGGATTTTTCTGAAGCAGTCCTTTTAGTTGTGTCCGAGCTAGCCTGTGGGGTGACAGCTCAAAGAATGCACGCACAAGCTGCAAACTGGATGTTAGCTGCTGTAGAGTCAGCCGCCACTGTCATGCACAACGTAATGAAATGCTGCTTGTCCTGTGCCATCCCCATGATCAGCTGGGGATCAGACCTTTCTGACCATAGGGTTTTCACTGTCTGACTTTCAGCAATAGATCACCAGGCCTTTCTTCCTAGTTTGTCTTGGTCTGGAAGTGCAGTTAAAATCTGTTCAGCATCATAGCAACACACAAGCCTCCACTGACAGATGGGTGGTGCCTGCACATGAGGTGCTTTGGCCGGGAATCAAACCCAGATCTCCCGCATGGAAGGCGAAAAATGTACCACTGAACCACCAAGGCCTCTAAGCTACAAGTTAGACTTTCATTATTATTTTGAAATTAAAGTTTGATTGGGTTTTAATCCAATCACATTATCACAGAAAATTTCTATAATAATGAAAGAAAAAGAAGAGCTATTAACTTTAAATACAATTACAGCTGTTACAAAATTCCAAATGGTTGTTTTAGAAGTTTTTAAAATATTTCATTACCCACTCTTGTCAACGAGATTTCTTGTTAATGGTAACTATCAAGAATTCGAAGAGGTCACAATTTAAGTTTTGATCAGGAATTGCATGTAGCCATTTCAAACATAAAACCTGATATTAAAAAGTTATGTTAAGAAGTAAAGCTAATGGCCATTTAAGGTGCATCAATTGGTCCCAATCTACCTGGAGCGAAGGAGAACGAAGAACACCAAAGACACAATGAAGATATTAGCCCAACAGACAACAGGGGCCACATAAACCACAGACTCCCATCAGCCTGAGACCAGAAGAACTAGATGATACCTGGCTACCACCAATGGCTGCCCTGACAAGGAACACAATGGAGAGTCCCTGACAGAGCAGGAGAAAAGTGGGATGCAGAACTCAAATTCTAGTAAGAAGACCAGACTTAATGGCCTGACTGAGACTAGTGGAAGCCCAGAAGACATGGTCCCTGGACTCTGTTAGCTCAGAACTAAAACTATTCCTGAAGCCAACTGTTCAGACAAAGAATAGGCTCCACTCTAAGGCACAAAATGATATTCGTGAAGAGCATGCGTCTTAGATCAAGTAGACACACAGAACTAAACGGGCACTCCTGTCCGGAGGCGAGATGAGAAGGCAGGAAGGGATAGGAGCCGGTTGAATGGACACGGGAAATCTGGGGGGGGAAAGGAGGAATGTGAGGTCACATTATAGGGATAGCAACTAGGGTCACATAACAATGTGCATATAAAATTTTGAGAAACTAACTTGAGCTGTACACTTTGACCTAAAGCATAATAAAGAAAAACGTTTAAAAAAATTATTGAAATGGGAAAGAAGTAAAGCTATTTCTAGTCACAGATGACATGATCTTATATATATAAAACCCTGAGGAATCCACAAAAACACTGTGAGATAATTATTAAACAAGTTCAGCAAGGTTGCAAGTTACAAGATCAATGTACAAAAATCAATTGTATTCCTAGCACACTAGCAATGAGCAATCTGAAAATGGAATTAAGAAAACAATTTCATACACAATAGCATTAAAAGAATAAAATACCTTAGGAACAAATTTAACAAAGTAAATGCAATGCTTGCGTTGTGAAAACTAAAAAGCATCATTGAAAAATTAAAGAAGACTTAAAGGGAAAGGCAGGCGTTCTATGTAAATGGATCGGAAGACTTAATATTGTTACAAAGACAATACTTATCTAGTTGATGTACAGATTAAATGTGATCCTTATCAAAATATCAGTTGCCTTTTTTGCAGAAAATACCAAAACTAATCCTAAAATTCATATGGAAATGCAAGGGACCCAGAATAGCCAAAACAATCTTAAAAAATAACAAAGTTGGAGGGCTCACACTTCTCTATGTCAAAACTTACTACAAAGCTATAATAATTAAGACTGTATGGTATTGGCAAAAGGATAGACATATAGACCAATGGAATAGAATTGAGTCCAGAAATAAGCCTTTATGATTAAGTGATTTTTAACAAGAGTGCCAAGACAATTCAACAGGGAAAAGAATGGTCTTTTCAACAAATGGGCTGATGACAACTGGATATCTACATGCAAAAGAATGAAGTTGGATCCCTTTCTCACACAATTTACCAAATTTAACTCAAAATAGATCATAGGCCTAAATGTAAGAGCTAAAATGTTTAGAAGAACATGTAGGAGTTAATCTTCGTGTTCTTGGATACAGCAATGGTTTCTTACCTTTGACACTTAAAGCACAAGTGATAAAAGAAAAAAATGGGACAGGGGCCAAGATGGCGGACTAGGTAGACGCTACCTCGGCTCCCTCTTGCAACAAAGACTCGGAAAGACAAGTGAATCGATCACATAAGAATCTACGAACCCTGAACAACAAACACAGATTTAGAGACGGACAATGAACAAATACGGGGAAGCAGCGATTGTTTTCAGAGCCTGGAGCCAGCGTACCAGTCAGGTAACCTTCGGCGCCCAATTTGGGGCACAGCCCAGGGGAGCAGACGGAACAAACAAGGGGCCCAGCCCTAGCCCCCGAACTCACTCTGGGAGGGGGCCGAGCCGTTTCGCGTGGGCGGCGCGGCGACGCAGCCGCTGGGAGAAATCCCCAGGAGGCAGTGACTGGTCTTGGAGCGGGGAGAACAGCGTTCCAGCCGGTGAACCGTCCGGCCGGAATTTTGACTGGGCGCAGGCACGGTATAAGCACGGAGAGCTGCTCCACCCCCCTGAACTAACCCCAGGAAGGGGCCCAGCCGGTTCGCGCGGGCAGCGTGGCGACACAGCTGGTGGGAGAAGTCCCCGGGAGGCAGTGACTGGTCTTGGAGCGGGGAGACCAGCGTCCCAGCCGGGACACACGGTCACGGCACAAGCATGGGGAGCTGCTCCACTCACCTGAACTAACCCCGGGAGGGGGCCCAGCCAGTTCGCGAGGGCGGCACAGCGACGCGGCTGGCGGGACTCCCCAGGAGGCAGCGACTGATTCTGGATTCGAGAGTGCACCGTCCCAGCAGGGGAACCTTAAAGTTGGGCGTAGGGCTGGCAGCGGAGGATCTGACCGTGACTCCAGCGGGCCAGACCCCCCAGGGGCAATCTCCACACAGCCAGCACACATACGCGACGTGCCCCACGGGAATCTCAGATATAATAGTCATTCCAAGCAAGACAAGCAACTCTGGCTATATTCTGAGGTGCTACTCTCCTATCTCTCTGATGCCTCCCCCACCCTCCCCAGGAGGCTTCATTAACATCCGAATAGCCTGAGCCAGAGGGAGAACTCTGATAGGGATCTGACTGCATTTTTTTTTAGCGGATTTTCTGGAAAAACTAGTTTCCCAGTGATGGCTCGGAGACAGCAGTCCATATCAAACCACGTAAAGAAGCAGACCATGACACCTTCTCCAACCCCCCAAACAAAAGAATCAAAATCTTTCCCAAATGAAGATACAATCCTGGAATTATCAGATACAGAATATAAAAAACCAATTTACAGAATGCTTCAAGACATCACAAAGGAAAAAAGGCAAACTGCAGAAAAAGCCAAGGAACACATTGGTAAAACTGTTGAAGAACTCAAAAAGATTATTCAAGAACATAGTGGAAAAATTAATAAGTTGCAAGAATCCATAGAGAGACAGCATGTAGAAATCCAAAAGATTAACAATAAAATTACAGAATTAGACAACGCAATAGGAAGTCAGAGGAGCAGACACGAGCAATTAGAATGCAGGCTGGGACATCTGGAGGACCAGGGAATCAACACCAACATAGCTGAAAAAAAATCAGATAAAAGAATTTAAAAAAATGAAGAAACCCTAAGAATCATGTGGGACTCTATCAAGAAGGATAACTTGCAGGTGATTGGAGTCCCAGAACAGGGAGGGGGGACAGAAAACACAGAGAAACTAGTTGAAGAACTCCTGACAGAAAACTTCCCTGACATCATGAAAGACAAAAGGATATCTATCCAAGAGGCTCATCGAACCCCATTTAAGATTGATCCAAAAAGAAAAACACCAAGACATATTATCATCAAACTCGCCAAAACCAAAGATAAACAGAAAATTTTAAAAGCAGCCAGGGAGAAAAGAAAGGTTTCCTTCAAGGGAGAATCAATAAGAATATGTTCTGACTACTCAGCAGAAACCATGCAGGCAAGAAGGGAATGGGACGACATATACAGAACACTGAAGGAGAAAAACTGCCAGCCAAGGATCATATATCCAGCAAAACTCTCTCTGAAATATGAAGGCGAAATTAAGATATTTACAGATAAACACAAGTTTAGAGAATTTGCAAAAACCAAACCAAAGCTACAAGAAATACTAAAGGATATTGTTTGGTCAGAAAACCAATAATATCAGATACCAGCACAACACAAGGTCACAAAACAGAACGTCCTGATATCAACTCAAATAGGGAAATCACAAAAACAAACAAATTAAGATTAATTAAAAAAAAAAATACACATAACAGGGAATCATGGAGGTCAATAGGTAAAAGATCACAATAATCAAAAAGAGGGACTAAATACAGGAGGCATTGAACTGTCAGATGGAGAGTGATATAAGGCGATATAGAATGATACAAGTTAGGTTTTTACTTAGAAAAATAGGGGTAAATAATAAGGTAACCACAAAAAGGTATAACAACTCCATAACTCAAGATAAAAGCCAAGAAAAACGTTAACAACGCAACTAACACAAAGTCAAACACTATAAAAATGAGGATCTCACAATTTACTAAGAAAAACCTCTCAGCACAAAAAAGTATGTGGAAAAATGAAATTGCCAACAACACACATGAAAAGGCATCAAAATGACAGCACTAAAAACTTATTTATCTATAATTACGCTGAATGTAAATGGACTAAATGCACCAATAAAGAGACAGAGAGTCACAGACTGGATAAAGAAACACGATCCATCTGTATGCTGCCTACAAGAGACACACGTTAGACTTAGAGACACAAACAAACTAAAACTCAAAGGATGGAAAAAAATATATCAAGCAAACAATAAGCAAAAAAGAAGAGGAGTAGCAATATTAATTTCTGACAAAATAGACTTTAGACTTAAATCCACCACAAAGGATAAAGAAGGGCACTATATAATGATAAAAGGGACAATTGACCAGGAAGATATAACCATATTAAATATTTATGCACCCAATGACAGGGCTGCAAGATACATAAATCAAATTTTAACAGAATTGAAAAGTGAGATAGACACCTCCACAATTATAGTAGGAGACTTCAACACACCACTTTCGGAGAAGGACAGGACATCCAGTAAGAAGCTCAATAGAGACACGGAAGACCTACTTACAACAATCAGCCAACTTGACCTCATTGACTTATACAGAACTCTCCACCCAACTGCTGCAAAATATACTTTTTTTTCTAGCGCACATGGAACAGTCTCTAGAATAGATTACATATTAAGTCATAAAACAAATCTTTGCAGAGTCCAAAACATCGAAATATTACAAAGCATCTTCTCAGACCACAAGGCAATAAAACTAGAAATCAATAACAGAAAAACTAGGGAAAAGAAATCAAATACTTGGAAAATGAACAATACCCTCCTGAAAAAAGACTGGATTATAGAAGACATCAAGGAGGGAATAAGGAAATTCATAGAGTGCAACGAGAATGAAAATACTTCCTCTCAAAACCTCTGGGACACAGCAAAAGCAGTGCTCAGAGGCCAATTTATATCGATAAATGCACACATACAAAAAGAAGAAAGAGCCAAAAGCAGAGAACTGTCCCTACAACTTGAACAAATAGAAACTGAGCAACAAAAGAATCCATCAGGCACCAGAAGAAAACAAATAATAAAAATTAGAGCTGAACTAAATGAATTAGAGAACAGAAAAACAACTGAAAGAATTAACAAGGCCAAAAGCTGGTTCTTTGAAAAAATTAACAAAATTGATAAACCATTGGCTAGACTGACTAAAAAAATACAGGAAAGGAAACAAATAACCCGAATAAGAAATGAGAAGGACCACATCACAACAGAACCAAATGAAATTAAAAGAATCATTTCAGATTACTACGAAAAATTGTACTCTAACAAATTTGAAAACCTAGAAGAAATGGATGAATTCCTAGAAAAACACTACCTACCTAAACTAACACATTCAGAAGTAGAACAACTAAATAGACCCATAACAAAAAAAGAGATTGAAACGGTAATCAAAAAACTTCCAACAAAAAAAAGCCCTGGCCCGGACGGCTTCACTGCAGAGTTCTACCAAACTTTCAGAGAAAAGTTAACACCACTACTACTGAAGGTATTTCAAAGCATAGACAATGACGGAATACTACCCAACTCATTCTATGAAGCCACCATCTCCCTGATACCAAAACCAGGTAAAAAAGGTAAAGACATTACAAAAAAAAGAAAATTATAGACCTATATCCCTCATCAACATAGATGCAAAAATCCTCAACAAAATTCTAGCCAATAGAATCCAACAACACATCAAAAAAATAATTCACCCTGATCAAGTGGGATTTATACCAGGTATGCAAGGCTGGTTTAATATCAGAAAAACCATTCATGTAATCCATCACATAAATAAAACAAAAGACAAAAACCACATGATCTTATCAATTGATGCAGAAAAGGCATTTGACAAAGTCCAACACCCATTTATGATAAAAACTCTTACCAAAATAGGAATTGAAGGAAAATTCCTCAACATAATAAAGGGCATCTATGCAATCAAAGCCAACAGCCGGTATCACTCTAAATGGAGAGAACCTGAAAGCATTTCCCTTGAGAACGGGAACCAGACAAGGATGCCCTTTATCACCGCTCTTATTCAACATCGTGCTAGAAGTCCTAGCCAGGGCAATTAGGCTAGAAAAAGAAATAAAAGGTATACAGATTGGCAAGGAGGAAGTAAAGTTATCACTATTTGCAGATGACATGATTATATACACAGAAAACCCTAAGGAATCCTCCAGAAAACTACTGAAACTAATAGAAGAGTTTGGCAGAATCTCAGGTTATAAAATAAACATACAAAAATCACTTGGATTCCTCTACATCAACAAAAAGAACACCGAAGAGGAAATAACCAAATCAATACCATTCACAGTAGCCCCCAAGAAGATAAAATACTTAGGAATAAATCTTACCAAGGATGTAAAAGACCTATACAAAGAAAACTACAAAGCTCTACTACAAGAAATTCAAAAGGACATACTTAAGTGGAAAAACATACCTTGTTCATGGATAGGAAGACTTAACATAGTAAAAATGTCTGTTCTACCAAAAGCCATCTATACATTTAACGCACTTCCGATCCAAATTCCAATGTCATATTTTAAGGGGATAGAGAAACAAATCACCAATTTCATATGGAAGGGAAAGAAGCCCCGGATAAGTAAAGCATTACTGAAAAAGAAGAAGAAAGTGGGAGGCCTCACTGTACCTGACTTCAGAAGCTATTATACAGCCACAGTAGTCAAAACAGCCTGGTACTGGTACAACAACAGGCACATAGACCAATGGAACAGAATTGAGAACCCAGATATACATCCATCCACGTATGAGCAGCTGACATTTGACAAAGGACCAGTGTCAGTTAATTGGGGAAAAGATAGTCTTTTTAACAAATGGTGCTGGCATAACTGCATATCCATTTGCAAAAAAATGAAACAGGACCCATACCTCACACCATGCACAAAAACTAACCCCAAGTGGATCAAAGACCTAAACATAAACACTAAAACGATAAAGATCATGGAAGAAAAAATAGGGACAACCCTAGGAGCCCTAATACAAGGCATAAACAGAATACAAAACATTACCAAAAATGATGAAGAGAAACCCGATAACTGGGAGCGCCTAAAAATCAAACACCTATGCTCATCTAAAGACTTCACCAAAAGAGTAAAAAGACCACCTACAGACTGGGAAAGAATTTTCAGCTATGACATCTCCGACCAGCCCCTGATCTCTAAAAGCCATATGATTCTGTCAAAACTCAACCACAAAAAGACAACCCAATCAAGAAGTGGGCAAAGGATATGAACACACATTTCACTAAAGAAGATATTCAGGCTGCCAACAGATACATGAGAAAATGCTCTCGATCATTAGCCATTAGAGAAAAGCAAATTAAAACTACGATGAGATCCCATCTCACACCAAGAAGGCTGGCATTAATCCCCAAAACACAAAATAATAAATGTTGGAGAGGCTGCGGAGAGATTGGAACTCTTATACACTGCTGGTGGGAATGTAAAATGGTACAACCAATTTGGAAATCTATCTGGCGTTATCTTAAACAGTTAGAAATAGAACTACCATACAACCCAGAAATCCCACTCCTCGGAATATACCCTAGAGATACAAAAGCCTTCACACAAACAGATATATGCACACCCATGTTTATTGCAGCTCTGTTTACAATAGCAAAAAGCTGGAAGCAACCAAGGTGTCCATCAACGGATGAATGGGTAAATAAATTGTGGTATATTCACACAATGGAATACTACGCATCAATAAAGAACAGTGACGAATCTGTGAAACATTTCATAACACGGAGGAACCTGGAAGGCATTATGCTGAGCGAAATGAGTCAGAGGCAAAAGGACAAATATTGTATAAGACCACTATTATAAGATCTTGAGAAATAGTAAAAACTGAGAAGAACACATACTTTTGTGGTTACGAAGGGAGGAGGGAGGGAGGGAGGGAGAGGGTTTTTTATTGATTAATCAGTAGATAAGAACTGCTTTAGGTGAAGGGAAAGACAACACTCAATACATGGAAGGTCAGCTCAATTGGACTGGATCAAAAGCAAAGACGTTTCCGGGATAAAATGAATGCTTCAAAGGTTAGCGGAGCAAGGGCGGGGGTTTGGGGAACGTGGTTTGAGGGGACTTCTAAGTCAATTGGCAAAATAATTCTATTATGAAAACATTCTGCATCCCTCTTTGAAATGTGGCGTCTGGGGTCTTAAATGCTAACAAGCGGCCATCTAAGATGCATCAATTGGTCTCAACCCACCTGGAAAAAAAAAAATTTTTTTTTCTGGAGCAAAGGAAAATGAAGAACACCAAGGTCACACGACAACTAAGAGCCCAAGAGACAGAAAGGGCCACATGAACCAGAGACCTACATCATCCTGAGACCAGAAGAACTAGTTGGTGCCCGGCCACAATCGGTGACTACCCTGACAGGGAGCACAACAGAGAACTCCTGAGGGAGCAGGAGATCAGTGGGATACAGACCCCAAATTCTCATAAAAAGACCAAACTTAATGGTCTGACTGAGACTAGAGGAATCCCGGCGACCATGGTCCCCAGACCTTCTGTCGGCACAGGACAAGAACCATCACCGAAGACAACTCATCAGACATGAAACGGACTGGTCAGCGGGTGGGAGAGAGATGCTGATAAAGGGTGAGCTAATTATATCAGGTGGACACTGGAGATTGTGTTGGCAACTCTTGTCTGGAGGGGGGATGGGAGGATAGAGAGAGAGGGAAGATGGCAAAATTGTCATGAAAGGAGAGACTGAAAGGGCTGACTCAATGGGGGAGAGCAAGTGGGAGTACGGAGTAAGATGTATGTAAACTTATATGTGACAGACTGATTGGATTTGTAAAAGTTCACTTGAAGCTTAATAAAAGTTAATAAAAAAAAAATGGAAAAGTTGGATTTACTCAAAATTAAAAATGTTTTGCTACAAAGAGCACCATCAAGAAGCCATACACAAAAGACCACAGACCGTATGTTTTTATTTATATTAAATGTCCAGAATAGGCAAATCATAGAGATAGATTAATGGTTGCCAGGGGCTGGGTTGAAGGGAATAGGGAATGACTACCAATGGGATTTCTTTTTAGGGCGATGAAAATGTTCTGGAATTAGGCAGTTTTTTTTTTTTTTTTTTTTTTAATGGAATGAGCATATAACTCAGTGATTATACAATGTACACTTGTAAATGGTGAAATTTTGTGGCATGTGAATTATATCTCAAGCTGTTATAAGAAAAAGTTACATTCACAGAAGCAAGTTCAGGCCTCTCATTTGCAAATATAAAAACATTTTATTTGAAAGTTTTTTACAAATTTATTTCAAAGATCATGGAGATCACATAGGACCAGGCAGCCTTTTGTTCTGTTATGCATAAGATGGCCATGAGTCAGAGCCAACTCAACAACAACAACCATATTTAATATCTCTGCTAATATGGTACATTTAGTTTTTTCATAGTTATATAGTTTTTAAATGTTTCAAATTTTCCCTACAAATCCTATATAAACCCATTGCCATCAAGTTGATTCCAACTCATAGTGACCCTATAGGACATAGCATAACTGCTCCATTAGGTTTTTAAGGAGTGGCTGGTGGATTCGAACTGCCAATCTTTTGGGTAGCAGCTGCGCTCTTAACCACTGCTCCACTAAGGCTCCAACAAATCCTATGGAAAAAATAAATCTCCTTCAGCTTATCCCAATGTACCATACAAGTATTGACATGTTCTAAGCATGCCTTAACATGAACAGGTTAGGATGCGTGGTATAATAGACAGATAATAAGTCCTAGGGGCAGACCAACCTGAATTTCAATTCTAAATCTACTTATGTACGAGCCGTGTGATCTCTCTGAGCCTGAATGTCTCTGAGGCTCAGTTCTCTACCTTGTAAGATGGGGAAGAACATACTTATCATAGAGGGTTGTTGCAAGATTTAGAGTTATGAAAGTGGTATGTCGTAGGTGCTTTATAAATTGTATCTATTTTGATGGCCATTTTTTAAAAGTTTATGACTGATGTTCACTTTTAAAGCCTACAGTAAAGCAAAATGGCTACATTGAAGAAGACTGGCTTTAGCTCAAAAGTGGTCTTGCCTATCAACACAGCAATTAAGCTGTTAGTTACGTTGAAGAAATAATCAAAGACGTATGCCATGATTTAGTGACTTACATGTAAGGAAGGCACAGATTTATACCATGGAATAAAAAACCCAGAAAACCAACTAAATACACTACAGTAAGGATTTGATTAAATCCTTATAGTTTGGACACTGATTAATTCACTGAAATCCTACACATTCACTGCAGTGTGGTACGATGGTTCACTGCAATCATTATAAATGATGCAGAGAAATATTTAAAGACATGGAGGGATGTTCACAATTTTTTATCAAGGGAACAAAGAAAGTTACCTTTTATGCAACATCTTTCTGTCTTAAGGTCTATGTGTGTATTAAAAGACTGAAAAACAAACACAAAATGCTAGCAATAGTTATCTCTGGGTGGTGGATTATAGGTTATTCATATTTTCTTCTTAAAGTATTTCTATAATTTCCAAATTTCTCAAAAAGGCACAGGAATTACTTGTACAATCAGAAAAAAAAATTTTTTTTGTAAGAAAGGAAAATTACTGTATCATTCCTTATCTTCATGACTTACTGAAAGACAACAAGAAATGACAGTACATTCTCAAATTGTCTACAGATGAGACCTCCTAAGCCCTGTAGTTGCAAGGATTTAGGACATGGTCAGCAGGGCAAAGTCATTGAGTTTTTCTATCTCTTTAGAGAGACTGGTGGGTTCTAACTGCCAATCCTTTGGTTAGCAGCCCACCTCTTAACCATTGTGCCACCAGGGCTCCTTTTACTAACTGTAAAACCCTCAAACCAAACCCATTGCCATGGGGTCGATTCCAACTAATAGTGACCCTGTAGGACAGAGTAGGACTGCCCCACAGGATTTCCAAGGCTGTCAGTCTTTACAGAAGCAGAGTGCCACATCTTTCTCTGGCTGACTAATGTTACATGTAGGCAATTCTTGGTATTTTGTTTGAAAATAACTGTAAATAAACTTTGCACCTTGGTTTTTTCATCTCTGAAATGGGAATGCTATCATGAAATAGTTTTAACGTGCTCTGTTCTCTTCAGTCTAAAAAACCTTTAAATAATAATAATAATATCCATAGTTCTACCTCCCAAATATAAGTTAATATTTTGATATATTTCTAACAATATTCTTTTCCTATGATAAGTTAAAAAATTTTTTCTTTTACTCCATATTTCTCAAGATTTTCCTCTAATTATTTTGCAGTAGGCAAACAATGCAACACTCCTTCACCTTACCCCCTTTAATGCCTAGAATTAAAACAGGGCTTCTAACCCCTTCATCAAGAATTTGCATTTCTAACAAATTCTCCCACAAGAACCAATTTATGACCTTGAGTATATCTCACCTGAATTTACAGATCATCTCAAGAATGGTTTTGACGCGTTGAACACTAATGACCGAAGATCAGACAAGTTGTGCAAGGACATCATACATGAAGAAACCAAGAGGTCGTTAAAAAGACAGGGAAGAAAGAAAAGACCAAAATGGCTGTCAAAAGAGACTCTGAAACTTGCTCTCGAATGTTGAGTAGCTAAAGCAAAGGGAAGAAATGATGAATAAAAGAACCATACAGAAGATTTCAAAGGGCAGCTGGAGAAGACAAAGTAAAGTATTATAACGACATGTGCAAAGAGCTGGAGATAAAAAACTGAAAGGGAAGAACACACTTGGCATTTCTCAAGCTGAAAGATATGAAGAAAAAAATTCAAACTTCGAGCTGCAATAGTGAAGGATACTATGGGGAAACTATTAAACAACGCAGGAATCATCAAAAGAAGATAGAAAGAATATACAGAGTCATTATACCAAAAAGAACTGGTCGACATTCAACTATTTCAAGTGGTAGAGTACGATCAGGAACTGATGGTACTGAAGGAAAAAGTCCAAGCTGCACTGAAGGCACTGGTGAAAAACAAGTGTCCAGGAATTGATGGAATATCAATTGAGATGTTTCAACAAATGGATGCAGCGCTGCAAGTGCTCACTTACTTGTCTATGCCAAGAAATTTGGAAGACAGCTACCTGGCCAACCAACTGGAAGAGATCCATATTTATGCCTATTCCCAAGAAAGGTGATTCAACCAAATGAGTAAATTATCAAACAATATCATTAATATCACACTCAAGTAAAATTTTGCTAAAGACCATTCTACAGCAGCTGCAGCATATATTGACAGGGAACTTCCAGAAATTCAGTCTGGATTCAGAAGAGGATGTGGAACCAGGGATATCATTGCTGATGTCAGATGGATCTTGGCTGAAAGCAGAGGTTACCAGAAAGATGTTTAGCTGTATTTTACTGACTCTGCAAAGGCATTTGACTGTGTGGACCATAACAATTTATGTATAACATTGTGAAGAATGGGAATTCCAGAACGCTTAAAATTGTGCTCATGAGGAACCCCTATATACATCAACAGGCAATTGTTCACACAGAACAAGGGGACACTGTATGGTTTAAAGTCAGGAAAGGTGTGTGTCAGGGTTGTATTCTTTCACCATACCTATTCAATCTGCATGTTGAGCAGATAATCCAAGAAGCTGGACTATATGAAGAACAGGGCATCAGGATTGGAGGAAGACTCATTAACAACCTGCATTATGCAGCTGACACAACCTTGCTTGCTGAAAGTGAAGAAGACTTGAAGCACTTACTGATGAAGATCAAAGACCACAGTATGGATTACACCTCAACATAAAGAAAACAAAAATCTTCACGACTGGACCAATAAGAAACATCGTGATAAACAGAGAAGATTGAGGTTGTCAAGGATTTCATTTTACCTGGATCTACACTCAACATTCAAGGAAATAGCAGTCAAGAAATCAAAAGATCCATTGAATTGGGCAAATGTGCTCCAAAAGACATCTTTAAAGTGTTGAAAAGCAAAGATGTCCGCCTTGAAGACTAAGGTGCACCTGACCCAAGCCATGGTATTTTCAATTGCCTCATATGCACGCGAAAGCTGGATAATAAATAAGGAAGACGGAAGAAGAATTGATGCCTTCGAATTGTGGTGTGGGTGAAGAATATTGAATATACCATGGCCTGCCAAAAGAACAAACAAATCTGTTTTGGAAGAAGTACAACCAGAGTGCTCCTTGGAAGCAAGGATAGCAACACTGTATCTCCCAAACTTTGGACATGTTGTCAGGAGGGATCAGTCCCTGGAGAAGGACATCATGCTTGGTAAAGTAGAGGGTCAGCGAAAAAGAGGAAGATCCTCAACGAGGTGGATTGACACAGTGGCTGCAACAATGGGCTCAAGCATAGCAACGATCGTGGGGCTGGTGCAGGACAGGGTAGCGTTTAGTTCTATTGTGCACAGGGTTGCTATGAGTTGGAACCAACTTGATGGCACCTAATAACAACAGCAAGGAAGACCACAATATTTTCTTAAGCGCTGGTGTGTTTCAAAGCCATTGAAGATGATCATTTTCTTATTGCTAGGTGAGGTCAGGTTTGTCTTTTCAAATTCACTGGCCATTGCATTTCTTCAGATTTGGGTTTCCTTTTATTCTCTTTGTCTGTTTCTCGTTTTTTTTACTGCTTTTTTCTTTTTTAACTTTATCGATGGTCTCTGTATACTCATTTGTCTTCTATATGTTGAAAATATATTCTCCCAGACTGTCACTTACAGTAACTTTGTCTATAGTGCCTTGGCTATTCAGGCGATACTTTTCCTTTAAGTCTTCATTTTTTCCAGGTAAAACTTGAAATTCTTTATTTAGCAAAGCTGAAAATAAGTAAAACATGCTTTCAACCTAAGGAACTAGAAAAAAATAATAAAGCCAATGAAAAAGGAGGAGAAACTTAATAAGGAAACCTAAAATAACAAATGGGAAAACAGATATCATGCTTTATAAACCAAAAAACCAAACCCAGTGCTGTTGAGTCGATTCCGACTCAGAGTGACCCTATAGGACAGAGTAGAACTGCCCCATGGAGTTTCCAAGGAGCACCTGGCGGATTCAAACTGCCGAACCTTTGGTCAGCAGCCGTAGCACTTAACCACTACGCCACCAGGGTTTTCATCATGCTTTATAGATAAATCTAAATCTAGTTCCTGAAAAAAGGTGAGAAATAGATAAAAACCTGGTGAACCCACGAAAAATTAGCATTTTATGAATGAGACAAGAAATAGGGTCAGAAAAGAATAATAAAAAAGATACTGTGTAACTTTATACCAATATACGTGACATTTTAGGAAAAATGGATGATTTTCTTGAAAGTAAAAGTTGCCAAAACTGAAGGTAAAACCTCAATTACGTCAACCAAAAAAGCAAATCTGTTGCGGTCAAGTTGATTCCAACTCAGAGCAACCCTATAGGACAGGGGTAGAACTGCCCCACGGTTTCCAAGGAGCGGCCCGTAGATTCGAGCTGTCGACCTTTTGTTTAGCAGCCACAGCACTTAACCATTGCACCACCAGGACTCCTCAATTACCTCAAGGAGAGACAGAAACGTGAAACAGACCAACCTTTCTACAAGAAATGGAAAAGGTGGTCAAATACCCTCCTAGGCATGGCCTGAGGAGCTGATCGCTTTGTGCTGCTGAAAGCTCTGAAATCATTTTACAAAGGTAGTGTCACCCTAACCCCAGCCCCCATAATTTCCATGACAAAACTGGGGCCTTGTCCAGCTTAAAACATGCAGGTAAAATTCCTAACGAAGCAGATAAAATCCTGCCTTTAAAAAAAACTTTTAATCAAGATAATTTTCAAATACAGGTAATCCCTGAATTAAGACAAACTGTGCTTATAACCATCTTTTTTTTTTTTGTACATCTCATTTTTAGTAATATGTACTACATACAATGTTGCAGCATGTAATTTGCTGATGTTATCATTCTCAGATGTTCACATGCAGGTGTTCAAAGGTCTTATTTATAAAGATGCTGATAGTAAAAGGCAATAATAATGAAAACTACAAAAAAAAAGAGGTATTTTACTTACATCAGAACCGACTTACAATGGAATTGTTGGGATGGAACCCTGTTGTAAGTTGAGAACTATCTGTATGCAGAAATATTAGAAAAAAGCACAATGAACACTACCCTTCACTTAGGTGGAACATATTAGTAACATTTTGTTGTAACTGTGGTATGACAAAATGCGTATGTAATTTAAATTAATATTTGCTGAATACTTAGAGAGTAAGTAGTAGAGTTCATGACATTTCACTCCTAATTCTTGAACATGTATCTCCCCTATACAAGGGTATTCTCCCACAAAAACCCAATACTACCTTTGTGCTAGAAAATCACCTATATAGTTTTAACATAGAAAAGAATGGCTATAAAGTACTTCAGGAATACAAGGATGGGTTCAAATTAGGAAAATCAATAAACTCCATCAAATTAATAAAAGAAAGCAGGAAGCCAACTGTCAGTTGTCCTAGAAACTAGCCCTTTGTATTGTACTGTCAGGACGTTTGTTAACTCATAGTGCGTGCAATCGTAAACCGTATCTAAAAGCAATGTCACACCAAATGGGAAGCTAGGGTCCTAGTCAAACTTTTATTTATTTATTTTCTCCCTCTAACCCCTGCAGATATAATTCATTGCGATTTTGATTACTCAAGCTCATAATCAACGGACATGGTTCCAGAGACTTTTGCAAGAGGAGTTTTCACATAGATTCTGCAAATGCTTCTGTTTGTTCTGTACTGGATGTCTTAGTTATCTAGTGCTGCTGTAACAGAAATACCACAAGTGGATGGCTTTAACAAAAAGAAATTTATTCTCTCACAGTCTTGGAGGCTAGAAGTCCAAATTCAGGATGCCAGCTCCAGGGGAAGGCTTTTTCTCTCCGTTGGCTCTAGAGGAAGGTCTTTGTCATCAATCTTCCCGTGGGTATAGGAGTTTCTCAGTGCAGAGGCCCTCAGTGCAAAGGACATGCTCCTCTCCTGGCTCTTCTTGCTTGGTTGTAACGAGGTCCCTCTTGTCTCTGCTCGATATTCTTTTTGATATCTCAAAAGAGATTGCCTCAAGATACAACCTAATCCTATAGATTGAGTCCTGCCTCATTAACGTAACTGCCTTTAATTCTGCCTCATTAACGTCATAGAGGTTAGGATTTACAACATATAGAATAATCATATAAGATCATAAAATGGTAGATAACCACACAATACTAAGAATCATGGCCTAGCCAAGTTGACACACATTTTTTTTTAATAATTTTTATTGTGCTTTAAGTGAAAGTTTACAAATCAAGTCAGTCTGTCACATATAAGCTTATATACACCTTACTCCATACTCCCACTTACTCTCCCCCTAATGAGTCAGCCTGCTCCCTCCTTCCAGTCTCTCCTTTCGTGACAATTTTGCCAGTTTCTAACCCTCTCTACCCTCCCATCTTCCCTCCAGACAGGAGATGCCAACACAGTCTCAAGTGTCCACCTGATACAAGTAGCTCACTCTTCATCAGCATCTCTCTCCAACCCATTGTCCAGTCCCTTCCATGTCTGATGAGTTGTCTTCGGGAATGGTTCCTGTCCTGGGCCAACAGACGCTTTGGGGACCATGACCGCCGGGATTCTTCTAGTCTCAGTTAGACCATTAAGTCTGGTCTTTTTATGAGAATTTGGGGTCTGCATCCCACTGTTCTCCTGCTCCCTCAGGGGTTCTCTGTTGTGCTCCCTGTCAGGGTAGTCATCGGTTATGGCCGGGCACCATCTAGTTCTTCTGGTCTCAGGATGATGTAAGTCTCTGGTTCATGTGGCCCTTTCTGTCTCTTGGGCTCATAGTTATCGTGTGACCTTGGTGTTCTTCATTCTCCTTTGCTCCATGTGGGTTGAGACCAATTGATGCATCTTAGATGGCCACTTGTTAGCATTTAAGACCCCAGACGCCACATTTCAAAGTGGAATGTAGAATATTTTCATAATAGAGTTATTTTGCCAATTGACTTAGAAGTCCCCTCAAGCCATAGTCCCCAAACCCCCGCCCTTGCTCCGCTGACCTTCGAAGCATTCAGTTTATCCCGGAAACGTCTTTGCTTTGGGTCCAGTCCAGTTGAGCTGAACTTCCCTGTATTGAGTATTGTCCTTCCCTTCACCTAAAGTAGTTTTTATCTACTAACTAATCAGTAAATAACCCTCTCCCACCCTCCCTCCTTCCCCCCTCCCTCCCCCGCCTCGTAACCACAAAAGTATGTGTTCTTCTTAGTTTATACTATTTCTCAATATCTTATAATAGTGGTCTTATACAATATTTGTCCTTTTGCCTCTGACTAATTTCACTCAGCATAATACCTTCCAGGTTCCTCCGTGTTATGAAATGTTTCACAGATTCGTCACTGTTCTTTATTGATGCATAGTATTCCATTGTGTGAATATACCATAATTTATTTAACCATTCATCCGTTGATGGATACCTTGGTTGCTTCCAGCTTTTTGCTATTGTAAACAGAGCTGCAATAAACATGGGTGTGCATATATCTGTTTGTGTGAAGGCTTTTGTATCTCTAGGGTATATTCCGAGGAGTGGGATTTCTGGGTTGTATGGTAGTTCTAGTTCCAACTTTTTAAGAAAACACCAGATAGATTTCCAAAGTGGTTGTACCATTTTACATTCCCACCAGCAGTGTATAAGAGTTCCAGTCTCTCTGCAGCCTCTCCAACATTTATTATTTTGTGTTTTTTGGATTAATGCCAGCCTTGTTGGAGTGAGATAGGATCTCATCGTAGTTTTAATTTGCATTTCTCTAATGGCTAATGATCAAGAACATTTTCTCAGGTATCTGTTAGCTGCCTGAATATCTTCTTTAGTGAAGTGTGTGTTCATATCCTTTGCCCACTTTTTGATTGGGTTGTCTTTTTGTGGTTGAGTTTTGACAGAATCATATAGATTTTAGAGATCAGGCGCTGGTCGGAGATGTCATAGCTGAAAATTTTTTCCCAGTCTGTGGGTGGTCTTTTTACTCTTTTGGTGAAGTCTTTAGATGAGCATAGGTGTTTGATTTTTAGGCGCTCCCAGTTATCGGGTTTCTCTTCATCATTTTTGGTAATGTTTTGTATTCTGTTTATGCCTTGTATTAGGGCTCCTAGGGTTGTCCCTATTTTTTCTTCCATGATCTTTATCGTTTTAGTCTTTATGTTTAGGTCTTTGATCCACTTGGAGTTAGTTTTTGTGCATGGTGTGAGGTATGGGTCCTGTTTCATTTTTTTGCAAATGGATATCCAGTTATGCCAGCACCATTTGTTAAAAAGACTATCTTTTCCCCAATTAACTGACACTGGTCCTTTGTCAAATGTCAGCTGCTCATACGTGGATGGATGTATATCTGGGTTCTCAATTCTGTTCCATTGGTCTACGTGCCTGTTGTTGTACCAGTACCAGGCTGTTTTGACTACTGTGGCTGTATAATAGCTTCTGAAGTCAGGTAGAGTGAGGCCTCCCACTTTCTTCTTCTTTTTCAGTAATGCTTCACTTATCTGAGGCTTCTTTCCCTTCCACATGAAGTTGGTGATTTGTTTCTCCATCACATTAAAAAATGTCATTGGAATTTGGATTGGAAGTGCATTGCATGTATAGATGGCTTTTGGTAGAACAGACATTTTTACTATGTTAAGTTTTCCTATCCATGAGCAAGGTATGTTTTTCTACTTAAGTATGTCCTTTTTAGTTTCTTGCACTAGTACTTTGTAGTTTTCTTTGTATAGGTCTTTTACATCTTTGGTAAGATTTATTCCTAAGTATTTTATCTTCTTGGGGGCTACTGTAAATGGTATTGATTTGGTGATTTCCTGTTTGATATGGTAGATTAAATTAATGGTTTTCTAATATTAAACCAGCCTTGCATACCTGGTATAAATCCCACTTGGTCGTGGTGGATTATTTTTTTGATATGTTGTTGAATTCTATTGGCTAGAATTTTGCTGAGGATTTTTGCATCTATGTTCATGAGGGATATAGGTCTATAATTTTCTGTTTTTGTGGTATCTTTACCTGGTTTTGGTATCAGGGATATGGTGGCTTCATAGAATGAGTTAGGTAGTATTCCATCATTTTCTACGCTTTGAAATACCTTTAGTAGTAGTGGTGTTAACTCTTCTCTGAAAGTTTGGTAGAACTCTGCAGTGAAGCCATCCGGGCCAGGGCTTTTTTTTTTTTTTGGAGTTTTTTGATCACCTTTTCAATCTCTTTTTTTGTTATGGGTCTATTTAGTTGTTCTACTTCTGATTGTGTTAGTTTAGTTTAGGTTTTTTTTTTTTTTAGTGTTTTTCTAGGAATTCATCCATTTCTTCTAGGTTTGCAAATTTGTTAGAGTAGACACACATTTTTGGGAGACACAACACTGAATCAATAATTTTGTTTGTTGAAATTGCTATGTGGCTTTCCTTTATGACCTTTTTTTTTTTTTCTGATTGCTTCAGGCCTTGGTTTTGTCATCATTACGGGAGTTATTGCCTTGTGTGAATAATGCTGGAAGTCAGAGGAATTTGTGATTCTCAGACCAGAAGTTTCATTGAGGCCTCGAATTGCCCAGGATTGTTCTGAGTTTTCTGAAATGGAGGCAACAATAGACAACTTTTGGCTTTAATATTTTATTAAACCTGGATATTATTGGGCATTTGGATCTTCTGAAAGTTGCTTGAGTATTATTTAAAGAGAGATAAACTCTAGCTTCTAAAAAGTTTGTTATCTATTTTTGGAATGTTCTTGTTTCCTATTGCCTCTATGAAATCTCTTTTTTTCTTGCAAAAATTTGTTCTCTCACATTCATGTCAGAAGAATGAACCAGGTTCCTCCTCCCTATTGCTGCATCTACCAACCTCCTTGTTCTTTTCCTACCATCACTGAAGAAAAGCTGTTCCTCTCACAGTGGTCTTCACATCATACCTGCAGATTTTAACCTGCACAGAGAGGACTCATCCCAGACTGTGGGTGCTCAGCTCACAGCCCTCCTCACCTGTCCACCTCCATGGTCATGTCCTGGACCTCATCATCACTGCCTGTGAGACCCCAAGTCATCACTTCAGGCAACCCATTCTCTCATCACAGTCCTTCTATCCTTCTTGATCACTTTCCCTGGTACCCCTAACTTAACAATTCTCCAACACGATGGAGTTATCCAACCTTTTGGTGCTATGGTCTTCTCACTTTCCTACTGTGCCTTCCCTTTCTTATTGTCCCTATGGACTTCCTCTTAGAAATACCCCCTGCTTTTTGTTCCTTTTAACTGGGCATGCCTCGTGACAGTTGAACCTGATTTAACTGAACTGTCCACCTGTGTACCTGAATCCAAAGAGACAAACAAATATCTTGTAGCAAGCCAGGCAGTAATGTTGAAAGCCTTCCTTTAAAATCATATTTGCTAACCTCGATGGAAAGCCCTGGTGGCACAGTGGTTAAAACGATCAACTGCTAACCGGAAGTTGGTGGTTCAAAACCACCAGCGGCTCCACAGAAGAAAAATATGGTGATCTGCTTCTGTAGAAATTTACAGCCTTGGAAACCCTATGGAGTTGCTATGAATTGGAATTGACATGATGGCAGTGGGCTAACCTGAATGGAAGGAGCCCTGGTGGCACAATGGTTAAGTACTTGGCTGCTAACCAAGAGGCAGTGGTTTGAACTCATCAGCCAGTCTGTGGGAGAAAAGACTGTCGATCTATCCCCCCGCCCCCCACCGCCAGGAGAACCTATGGGGCAATTCTACTCTGTCCTAAAGGGTCACTATGAGTCAGAATCAACTTGACAACACAGAACAACAACAATCTCAATGGGTAGTCCACTGTTATCTTACCTCTTTCCTGTTTCCCCCCATTCCTTCAGCTCAGGCTGGAGACTGGTAGATTGTTCCTAAGATAACTAGCCAAAGAAAAATTCTTCTTTCTCCCTCAACTTACATTTGCGGACCCCACAGTGAATATGATGACTTATCATGCCACATACTCACCCTGGAAATCCCACTAGTCAACAAACCCTACCCAGCTGCCCTTGAGTGCCTCATTCTGAAATATGAAGAGAGAGCTCAGGAACTAGGACCTTTTAAGAATGTCTCATACTCTTATATGATAGAATGATGGACAATCTTATAGGACTTTAGAGGACATGGAAACAGTGCAGGGGGCAGTACACAGAAAATAAGTGTCTTTCAACTTATAATTAATATTTTCAACACGTAGGTGAATCACACAAATGAAATAAGAACATGGCGTTATAAAGAATCAGTAAGAAAAAAAAAAAGAGCTCTTGGAAATTAAAATGAGCCCACATTATTAAAAGTCCAGCAAGTTTTATAAGATAAAAGTTAGGAGATATATTCAAGGAGAATCATTTACAATGGGCAAAAGCTGAAAGCAATGTCCCACAATGGATGCTATAAAAAAAATCATGATAAAATAAAACACGACAATGAAACATACTACCCGTTCAGCCATTGAGTTGATCTCAACTCATAATGACCCTATAGGACAGAGAAGAATGACCCCATAGGGTTTACAAGGTTGTAATCTTTATAGAAGCAGACTGCCACATTTTTCCCTCTCCGAGGTGCTGGTGGGTCCGAACCACTGACCTTCCCAGTTGCTGCTGAGCACTTAACAACTGCGCCACCAGAGACCATCCCCAAAACTGATGTCAAAAATTGTAAACACCTTTGCAATCATCCATTAGCTATGGATATGAGAGCTTAGCAAAAATCAATGAAAGCATGCTGTAAAAACCAAATCAGCTGTACAGAATTTACAATAAAGCATATCAAATACTTTAAAAAATATAAACACTACAGGAACCATCATTGATGGTGATTGTTGCTGAGTTGTGGAAAAACTAACAGCCTTTATTCTACTTGCATCTTTCTTGTATTTTCCAAGATTTCCATGGCACTGGGTTTGGTTTTTGGTTTTTCATGTAGAAGACCGTGGAGTAGATGGATTGACACAGTGGCTGCAACAGTGGGCTCAAACATACCAACGATTGTGAGGATGGCGCAGGACCAGGCAGCGTTTTGTTCGACAGCACCTAATGACACCACCACCAAGTATTAGCTTGCAATCCAAAAAACCAAATGGTTAAAAAAGTAAAATTGCCTTTATGTATGTGTCTATCTATCAATCTCTCTCTCTCTCTACCTATCCCAACATCCTGGCGATGTGGTGAAATGCTACAGGAAAAGAAAATACGTTCCCAGGAGAGACCTCTGGCGCCCCCCAGCGACAAGAGCTGGAAGTTGGTTGTATGAGTCCCCGGCTCTTCTGCCAACCTTTCATACAGACAATTCGTTGGTATCTTTTTTTAAAAAAAAACTGTAAACTTTTTGTCTTGGCTTTCCTATCACTGAGATGGAATTACATACCCAAGATACTTTTGAGGTTTCTTTCACTGCTGAGACTGAAAATTTGTAAGAAAATGACATCGAAGCCCCATATTTCAAACATAAGGGCAATGTATTTTCTGACAGGTCTTTCCCAAAAATGTATAAGGTCTTTTTTTTTTCCCCTCTTTTTTACCAGCCAATATTTTTAAGTTTTTGTTAACGATATTTCTCTTTCAATAAAATAAAAGTAAATTGTCATTTATTGCACCTGTTTAATCATCCATAATTGTTTGCAATGGTCCCAATCTCCACTCATTCTGGTCTTCACACCATCTCTGCAAATTATAACCTACACAGAGATGTTTAGGATGTTTAGGAAACAATCTAAATACAGGAGAATGGATAAACAAACTGCAATACACCCATACAGTGCATACAGTTCAAAGTAAGAACAAACAAAACTACCAAGGATTCTTAAAATAACTATGCTGAATAAAAGGAGCCAGACATAGAAGAGTACATACTGGATGATGTCATTTACATAAAATGCAAACTAACCTACACTGAATAAAGAAATATAGAGTGAATGAATTAAATCAGTGTTTAAAAAAATTTTTTTTTTTTTCCCCCAGTCCTTGCTGATATTAAGAATTTTGGGCGGGGGGGAGGGTGCCTGCAAGAAACTGCACACAGCTGGTTCTGCTGCCAGGTCCTCAGTGAAAGAGCCTGGTGAATTGGGCTTTCAACAAGGGACCTGGACATTGTCTGCTCAGGGGAGGCTGGGAAACACAGGTATAAAGCATGTGCTGGATGAGAAGGAGCCTCCCCTCATGTTGACCAAACCAACATCAGGTAGAACGAAATGAAAACAGCCAGACTAAAACAAATCTGTTGATGCTATTTTTTAACACAGGTACATGAAGGATAAGTACCATGTAGCAGGTCTTTGCCATCAGTCTCTCCTTTAAGAAGTTTTCTCAACTTCTCAGTATCTAGGTCTTTTTTCATTGGATTAATTAAGAGAAAGCTAAGCTGTTCAGTGCAAATGCCTCTCCAAGAGAATCCATGTTATTGTAATTATCCAATCAAGATCCTATCTCCTATAAAGGAAACACAAATAGCTGTGTTTGGCATTTCATCTTGAAGGGTGTTTGACTATTTTGATTGTTTGTTAAAGAGCTGCATTTTATTCCAGGTAAAAGAGATTTTTTTTTAATTTATATATATATATATATACATGTATAAGTAGTGGTGTGTTTGGAAGCCATTAAAAATGCTGTTTTTTTATTACTAGGTGAGGTCAGTTTTCTCTTTAGAGTCACTGACAATTCCATTTCCTCAGATGTGGGTTTCCTGTTAAAACTTTTGTCTGCTTTTCTTTTCTTTTTTTTCCTTTTACTTGTAGATGTTCTTTATATATAAGGGATCACAGCTCTTGGTCTTCTACATGAACAAAATATATTCTCCCAGACTGTCCTTTGCCATAACTTTTTGTACGATGTTTTTTCATTCAAGCGATATATTCCTTTAAGGCATCTCTATTTCATTTTTTCCTAGTAAAACTTGGAATTCCTTCTTTACTTAGAAAAGCTGAAAATATACAAAACGTGAATTCCACCTAAGGAACCTAAAAAAAAAAAAAAAAGCCAATAGAAGTTGAGGAGTATCTTAATAAGAAAAACTTAAAATGAATTGGAAAGCAAATACCATGCTTGGCAGATAAAGCTAAAAAGCTAGTTCTTGAAAAAAAGGTGACAAGTAGATAAACCTCGAGGAAATCAATAAAAAATTAGCATTTTATGAATGCGACAAGAGATCTAACCAGACAAAAATAATTATTAAAAAGATAGAGTAGCATTTCATATCAATATACTTGGCATTTAAGGTAAAATGGATGATTTTTGTGAACACAAAAGTTACCAAATTGAATCAAGAGACTGAAACCCAGAATGGACTAGTCTCTCTGAAGAAATGGGGAAGGTGATCACATATCCACCTAGGGATAGCCTGAGGGGCCAGTTGTATTGTGCTGCGAAAACCTTTGTATTCCTTTTACAAAGAGGGCAACACCCTAACCCTAACATGCATAAAATTCTCCATGACAAAACTGGAGCTTGTCTAACTTTAAAAAATACATGTAAATATTCCTTTAAAAATACATGTAAATATTCCTAACAACATGAGGAAATAAAATCCTGTTTTTTTAAAAGAATATCATAGAGAAGCACCAGTCTTTATACTCTGTTGGAAGTGAAAGCAGAGTTTTATTGTGAGGTAAAAAAAGACTGGTGAATTTGGGAGACACACCCTAGCATCCAGGCAAGATACCTTGGTGCATTCCAAATTGCAGGAAGAGTGTTAGGTTTTAATCAGGTAAAGCAAACAAAGGTCTGTGTGCTCACAGGTGTAGGGGTGGGGAGATACACAGCAAAAGTTACAGGAGTTTTGTTAAACTATGATCTTTCTTAAACAATTTCCTTAACATTAGAAAGTCTACTTGTTAATATCCTGGGGTATGTTGAACAGGACATTCTGTCAGGAACAATTAAGCCAATTACCTGTAACAGCTGCATAATTGCCTCTTTTTATCTTAGAGTAACAAGCTTATGCTTTGTCTTAGTTATGGATTTATAAGGAGTCAGCAGAAATGGAGCGAAGGTCTCTGTAAGTAAATAAAAATGAAGTCTGATTTGAGAGAGTCAGAGGATCAGAACTGAGACTTGGCTGATAGACATTTACCTTACGTTGTACAGAGTTACAAGACAATTACAGGTCCGATCTTTACTTAACATTATCAGTTCTATTTTTTAACCTCCAGGGACACATCAATCAAAATATTTTTCCCTAGGACAAGCTGATCAAACATTCTTGACAAACATCCTTTAACAAACAATTCTTCGAATTAAGCTAAAGTTCTGACCTTTGCTCTTTTTATTGTTACTAGCAGTTAAACTTTTACAAGAGGCTCAGTTGTCTTTAGGACAGCAGAAGCAGAGAATTTCAGGCCAAGCTGCAGTTTAATTCAAAATGGAGTTTAATTTAGACCTAGGCCAGCCATTCATGCCAACCAGCTCGGGTTTGGGGTCCACATACACCTCTGTGTATAAGAACTTTTAATTACATTAATTTTCATGTATACAGAACAGCTTGAAAAGTAAAAACACAATGAACACTCACTTACCCTCTACTTCGATGTGACAAATTGTTGACTTTTTGTAACTGTGGTACATTGTATACAATTTCATTATTATTTATTGAATCATTTGAGAGTAAGTTGCAGACTTCAAGGCATTTCATTCCTAAATACTTGAATGTGCATCTCCTACAAAAACTCAGAACTGCCCTTGCTCAAGAAAATTATCTGTACAGTCTTTAATATAATAAAGATGCCCTGAAGCTTTATTTCAGGAACACAAGGATGGGTTCAAATTAGGTAAATCAATAAACTTCATATTAATAAATGAAAGCACCGAAGTAACATTTACCAACAAATGCTGAAAATGCATTTGACGAAATTCTGTAGCAATTTATTATTAGTTTTTCAAAGAAGGATAGAAATGCTTTCTAAATATGCAAAAGAGAATCAGGAAATGGCAAACAGCATATGAAATGGTAAAATAATCAAAGTGTTTCAGTTAAGGTAAAATACAAAGCTATATGGTTTTTGGTGTTATTTTCCATTGTGTCTGAGATCATCAGCTTCTTTGATCTCATGGACCAACATTTTGGGGGACAACTTTTACTTCCTGTATGGTAAGCTGACTTTTATAGGTTTTCATCATAAATTAAAATAATCACAAAGATGTAATATCTGGCATACTGTAAACGCTGACCCTTCAAAGTAACTGCTACACCACTTTTAAGTGTGTGCACTGAGTCTAAATCTTCACCACCATCATCCGTTTGAAATACAAATGACAAGTTTGACCATTTACATATAGATAACCTTTATGTATACACGGAAAATGTTTATTTGTATGCCTAGAAAACACAGTATTCAACTGATGAGTTTTAGGGTTGATTGTAAAAAATTTTAAAAGGCAGATGTAAGTAATGGTATACGTACTCAGTAGCTTTCCTTTATGGGATTGCCTATCAGTTGGAAATAGAACTGACAAAATTCCTGATTGTAATATATAAAATATTAGTTATAGTTACATGATATAATTGTTATGATATAACTATACATATCATAAACAAACAAACAAAAAAACCTGCAGTCGAGTCAATTCTGACTCATAGCGACGCTATAAGACAGAGTAGAACTGGCCCATAGGGGTTCCAAGGAGAGGCTGGTGGATTCAAACTGCTGACTTTTTGGTTAGCAGCCAGCTCTTAACCACTGCACCACCAGGGCTGCGTACATAGCATATACAGAAATCCGTGAGGAAAAACATATATGTTAAATGGGAAATAAGCATAAAATTGTAGTGAATATAAAGATTAACTGAATTAGTAGAGAGCTGTTCCTAAAGAGGGAGACCTAGTTTTATGAAAATAACTTCTTTTTAAGAAATTGTTTTGCGGCAGTTCCAATAAAGATCTCAATTATCTGTGTTGAAGGTAGTTCTGGGAAAAGCCTGAAAGACAAGGTAATAGGGAATTTATTTCCAACAGGATCACAAATGAGGGCCTAAATGAGTACAATTTGGAACTGGCAAGGGACTAGATAAATGGAAGTGACTATGTCAAAGCGTATCCAAGGGTGTAGTTATTTAATGTGATGGAGGCAAACACATAGTAATGGGGGAGAATGAAATATTCCGTAAGTGATATATGAATACTTGGTTATTCATTTTGAAGAAAATAGTCTCATTTAATGCAATGTACAAAAATTCTCCATGGATTAAAATGAATACAAGTATAGGTAACACAATATAAGCCTTCCTAATAATGTTGTGCTGGGGCATTGCCTCTTAAGTGTTTCTTAAAATGTAAAAAAAAAATGTGCCCAGCACCAGTATTCACTAGTCATACTGTTTATGTGACTTCTAAGTGAATAAGAAAGTAAATGGTCGGGGTAACCCTGGACATTCAGACAAGAATGTGACTTATAACCACATTAATCAGAAACCAAGTCTATCTTCAGGTGAGTCCTGAGTGGTCTAAGACCCTAAGCCCCTAATATGTCTGTGAAAATGTCAACAAAGACATGAGTAACCTGATGATGTTCCCTTAACCCCACCCCTCAGAAGTGACCCTTCTGATGCCTGGTGAACTCAGAAACCCCCATAGGCTCACTAAGGCAAGGGCAAGAGCAGTGGTGGGAAACACCTGGAAGCTTTCTTCCTGTCTGCATGTCACACTTTGCACCTGTGGCAGAGGAGGGAAACGAGCAGGACCCTTGTGCTGGTGTTCCAAGTGACTTTGTTATGCTTGGCCTGAAGTACATATTGCTTTTAGCCTTAGTATTCTATTATATCAGAATCGAAATTAACAGAACACTTGGCTTTGTGTTCTATTTCATCTCTGTCTGAATTAGTACAACAATCTTGTAAGTATTGCTGTTGTAACCACCAAGTAATACTGATACTCCAGTAAAATGCAATGTCTATCCTGATCTTACATGTTCCTTCCCAGCAAACCTCAGGGCAATGGGCTATACCCACTTCAGTAATGGTCTCTCTGGAATGATACAGAAGTTTGTGATAGATAGCACAATAAAGGTTATTAAAAGAAGTATTTAAAGCAAATTAAAATATATACTCCTGATTTTGGGGCATTTTTTTTAATCCAAGTAAGCTTCCAGACTTCCAGTTCTAGACACTAACCCTTTGTTTTAACCACTAAGACACTTGATGGCTCAAAGTGAATGTAACTCAAAACTTCACCTGAAGTCATGTCATCTCAAATAAAAAGACAGTTTCCTAGTTAACCTTTTGATTTTTCTGGCCTTAACTTTTTCTCCCCCAAATTCCTGCAGATAAGCCTCATCATGATCCCAGCCACTCAAATGGATAATCAGTGGATCCTACTGCAGAGAATAGCGCAGGGCCAATTTTCGTGCAAAATCTGCAAACGCCTCTGTTTGTTAAGTATTGGATTAATAACTTTGACTTTTGGAATTGCTGTGGTGATCTTCCATGAGAATTATACAACTTTCTGCATTGCGATGGCAATGATCGATTTTGGCATTCTTCTTTTCACCATTGCTGGAATGACAATCTTTTATGATGTATGCCGGGAGGCATTTGAATTGTCTACTCTTCAACTGAAAGAACGTAGAATTAGCCAGAGTCAAGTTGAAGCTCTAGCAACAGAGGCACCAATAGCCAGTACGTCACTATAAACTTTATTAAACCTGGATATCTTTGAGCCTTTGGACTTTTAAAACTCTCTTGAACATTTTTAAGTAGAAATAAACTTTGGATTTTAAAAGGTTTGTTAACTGCTGTTGGATGTTCTTCATCTTCATTGCCTCTATAAAATATTTCTTCCTGCAGAAGTCCTTGTTCTCTCAGGTTCATATCAGATGAATTAAACAGTTTCCTCCTCCCTGTTGGTGCATCTACCGACTTTCTTGCTCTCATCCTACCATCACTGAAGATCTAGCTTTTCCTCTCACTCCAGTCTTCACATCACACCTGCAGATCTTTACCTGGACACAGGGGACCCACCCAAGTCTGTGGGTCCTCAGCTCACAGCCCTCCTCACCTGCCCTGTCCTGTTCTCCCCCCGTCAGATGCCCAACTCCATGGTCATGTCCTGGACCTCATCATCACTGCAAGACCCCAAGTTATCACTTCAGGCAGCCCATTCTCTCACCACAGTCCTCTCCTTCTTGATCATTTTCTCTGGCCACCCCTCACATAGACAATTCTCCAATTATCCAACTCTTTGATGCTACAGTCTACCCACTCTCTCACAGTGCTTTGACTTTCTACTTGTCCCATTTGGCCTCTGAAATACTCCCAACTTTTTGTCTCCCTTCTAGCTGCACATGTCTAATGACTCCTGAACCTGATTTAACGAAACTATCCACCCATGTACAGGAATACAAGGATGAAAACGTTGGAGAAACTCACATAATGAGGTTGGTTGGCTTCCTATAAAACCATGGTCACCAACACAAAGGGGCTCTCATTACAGGAGGGTTTCTCCTCTCTGCTGGTTCCCTCACTCCCTCAGCTCAGGCAAGAGACTGCCAGAGTATTTCCTGAGAGATCTGACAAAAGTGCTTCCTTCTTCCTCAGTATTCACTGGGAACTCCACAGTGAAAAGGTGTCCTTAGCATGCTGCCTACTCCCTCTAGAAATCCTTCCAGTCAAGAAGCCTGAGCCAACGGTCCTTGAGCGTATCTCTCTGAAATAGGCAGGAGAACTCCTACACGAGGACTTTTGAGGAACATCTCTGCCAAGACAGACAAACTGTGAGGAAGAGACATTCCAGGGAATAATGCACAGAAAAATTCTTTCAATTTGTATTTAACATTTTTGGACATACAGGAGAACACACTGCTTAAATGACAGGTGAATAAGGTGTTATAAAGAATCGGTAAGAAAAAACTCAGAGCTCTTGAAAATTAAACTGAGGGCAGAATTAAAAATCCAAAAACTTTTGAATGGTAAAGGTGAGGGGATATATTCAAGGAAAACCATTTACAAATGGGGAAAAACTGAAAACAATGTCCCTCGATAAAAGAAACAAACCTGTTGCCGTCAACTTGATTCCAACTCATAGCAACCCTATAGCGACACCATGCAACAGAGTAGAACAGCCTTATAGGGTTTACAAGGAGCAGCTGGTGGATTCCAACTGCTGACCTTTTGGTTAGCAGCCAATCTCTTAACCACTGTGCCATCAGGGCACCTGTTCCTCAATAGAGGACTTCAAAAATTTATGATGCAATAGAGCAAGACAAGAAGACATTTCGTTATACTAAAACTGATCTGAAAAAGATGTAAACACATTAGAAAACCATCATTAAATGGTGATGGTTTCTTGGAGATGCAATAACTAATGACCTTTATACTTGGATATGTCTTATATTTTCCAAATCTTCCTCAAGACTTTGGAATTCCCATAAAACCAAATTGTTAACAAATAAAATTACCATGAGATATGTCAATATCCTGGTGACTTGGTGAAAGGTTACAAGAAATGAAAATACATTCTCAAAAAGACAGGCTTCCTATGCGTTCTAGCGTCAAGATGCTGGAGTCTGGCTTTGTGAATACCAAACCTTTCTGCCAATTTCTCATACAGAAATTTCCTGGTTTTTTTTTGTTAACTCTAAATTTTGTGCCTCGGCTTTTCCATCACCGAAATAGGGATACATCCCCCAGATGTTTTAAAGTGTTTTGCATTTCTGATACAAAGTCAGTAAGAAAAGAGCACTCAAAGCCCCACCTTCCAAAAATAGGACAGTGTATTTTCTGACCATCTTTTTTCCACATGTATAGGGTTCTTTTCTTCCTTGCTTTATTACCATCTATAATTTTCATGCTTTTCTTAACGAAATTTCTCTTCTAATGAAAAGGAAACACAATCTCTCCTTCACCGCACATGTTTAATTATTTAAAAGTATTTGCAACAGCCTCGAGCTGGAAAAAATCTAAATACCCAACAACAGGGAAATAGATAAACTGTGATATACCCACACAATGGATATTTCTTGTTGTTATATTGGAGCCCTGGTGGCACAGTGGTTAAGTGGTCAAACTGTGGGGCAGTTCTACTCTACCCTATAGGGTCACTATGAGTCAGAATAGACTCACAGCAATGGGTGTGGTTGTTTGTTACATTACATATGCCGAAGAGTTGATTCCGACTCATGGTGATACCACGTGTTACAGAGTAGAACTGGTCCATAGGATTTTCTTGGCTATAATCTTGACAGAAGCTGATCACCAGGCCTATTTTCTGTGGGACCACTGGGTTAGAAATCAAGTGCAAATTGTTGGCGCCACCTAGGGACCTATAATGGACACTACTCAACATAAAAATGAATGAACTATTGATACTTAAAACAACATGGATGGGGAGCCAAGATGGCGGACTAGGCAGACGCTACCTCGGATCCCTCTTACAACAAAGACTCGGAAAAACAAGTGAATCGATCACATACATAACAATCTACGAACCCTGAACAACAAACACAGATTTAGAGACGGAGAATGAACTAATACGGGGAAGCAGCGATTGTTTCCAGAGCCTGGAGCCAGCGCACCAGTCAGGTACAGCACAAGCACAGACAGCTGCTCAACCCCCCTGAACTAACCCCGGGAGGGGGACCAGCCGGTTCCATGGGCGGCGTGGGACGCAGCCAGTAGGAGAAGTCCCCGGGAGGCAGTGACTGGTCTAGGAGCAGAAAGAGCAGCGTCCGAGCTGGGGAACCGCCCTGCAGGGATTTGAACTGGACGCAGGTATGGCATAAACACGGAGAGTTGCTCCACCCCCCTGAACTAACCCCGGGAAGGGGCCCAGCCGGGTCGCACGGGCGGCGTGGGACGCAGCCGGTAGGAGAAGTCCCCGGGAGGCAGCGACTGGTATTGGAGTGGGGAGAACAGCATCCCAGCCGGGACACTCGGTCACGGCACAAGCACGGGGAGCTGCTCCACCCCTCTGAACTAACCCCGGGAGGAGGCCCAACTGGTTCTCGGAGGCGGCACGGCCACGTGGCTGGAGGGACAAGAAGTCCCCGGGAGGCAGCGACTGATTTTGGAGTCGAGAGTACACCGTCCCAGTAGGGGAGCCTTGACGCTGGGCGTGGGGCTGGAAGCGGAGGATCTGACCATGACTCCAGCGGGCCAGACCCCCCGGGGGCAATCTCCACACAGCCAGCACACATAGGCGACGCGCCCGCGGGAATCTCAGATATAATAGTCATTCCAAGCAAGACAAGCAACTCTGGCTATATTCTGAGGTCCTACTCTCCTCTCTCTGTTCCCTCCCCCACCCTCCCCAGGCAGCTTCATTAACATCTGAATAGCCTGAGCCAGAGGGAGAACTCTGATAGGGATCTGACTGCATTTTTTTTTTAGCGGATTTTCTGGAAAAACTAGTTTCCCAGTGATGGCTCGGAGACAACAATCCATATCAAACCACTTAAAGAAGCAGACCATGACACCTTCTCCAACCCCCCAAACAAAAGAATCAAAATCTTTCCCAAATGAAGATACAATCTTGGAATTGTCAGATACAGAATATAAAAAACTAATTTACAGAATGCTTAATGATATCACAAATGAAATTAGGATAACTGCAGAAAAAGCCAAGGAACACACTGATAAAACTGTTGAAGAACTCAAAAAGATTATTCAAGAACATAGTGGAAAAATTAATAAGTTGCAAGAATCCATAGAGAGACAACATGTAGAAATCCAAAAGATTAACAATAAAATTACAGAATTAGACAACGCAATAGGAAGTCAGAGGAGCAGACTCGAGCAATTAGAATGCAGACTGGGACATCTGGAGGACCAGGGAATCAACACCAACATAGCTGAAAAAAAATCAGATAAAAGAATTAAAAAAAATGAAGAAACCCTAAGAATCATGTGGGACTCTATCAAGAAGGATAACCTGCGAGTGATTGGAGTCCCAGAACAGGGAGGGGGGACAGAAAACACAGAGAAAATAGCTGAAGAACTCCTGACACAAAACTTCCCTGACATCATGAAAGACGAAAGGATATCTATCCAAGATGCTCATCGAACCCCATTTAAGATTGATCCAAAAAGAAAAACACCAAGACATATTATCATCAAACTCACCAAAACCAAAGATAAACAGAAAATTTTAAAAGCAGCCAGGGAGAAAAGAAAGGTTTCCTTCAAGGGAGAATCAATAAGAATATGTTCTGACTACTCAGCAGAAACCATGCAGGCAAGAAGGGAATGGGACGACATATACAGAACACTGAAGGAGAAAAACTGCCAGCCAAGGATCATATATCCAGCAAAACTCTCTCTGAAATATGAAGGCGAAATTAAGATATTTACAGACAAACACAAGTTTAGAGAATTTGCAAAAACCAAACCAAAGCTACAAGAAATACTAAAGGATATTGTTTGGTCAGAAAACCAATAATATCAGATATCAGCACAACACAAGGTCACAAAACAGAACGTCCTGATATCAACTCAAATAGGGAAATCACAAAAACAAATTAAGATTAATTAAAAAAAAAAATACACATAACAGGGAATCATGGAAGTCAATAGGTAAAAGATCACAATAATCAAAAAGAGGGACTAAATACAGAAGGCATTGAACTGTCAGATGGAGAGTGATACAAGGCGATATAGAACAATACAAGTTAGGTTTTTACTTAGAAAAATAGGGGTAAATAATAAGGTAACCACAAAAAGGTATAACAACTCTATAACTCAAGATAAAAACCAAGAAAAACGTAACGACTCAACTAACATAAAGTCAAGCACTATGAAAATGAGGATCTCACAATTTCCTAAGAAAAATGCCTCAGCACAAAAAAGTATGTGGAAAAATGAAATTGTCAACAACACACATGAAAAGGCATCAAAATGACAGCACTGAAAACTTATTTATCTATAATTACCCTGAATGTAAATGGACTAAATGCACCAATAAAGAGACAGAGAGTCACAGACTGGATAAAGAAACACGATCCATCTATATGCTGCCTACAAGAGACAAACCTTAGACTTAGAGACACAAACAAACTAAAACTCAAAGGATGGAAAAAAGTATATCAAGCAAACAATAAGCAAAAAAGAAGAGGAGTAGCAATATTAATTTCTGACAAAATAGACTTTAGACTTAAATCCACCACAAAGGATAAAGAAGGACACTATATAATGATAAAAGGGACAATTGATCAGGAAGACATAACCATATTAAATATTTATGCACCCAATGACAGGGCTGCAAGATACATAAATCAAATTTTAACAGAATTGAAAAGCGAGATAGATACCTCCACAATTATAGTAGGAGACTTCAACACACCACTTTCGGAGAAGGACAGGACATCCAGTAAGAAGCTCAACAGAGACACGGAAGATCTAATTACAACAATCAACCAACTTGACCTCATTGACTTATACAGAACTCTCCACCCAACTGCTGCAAAATATACTTTTTTTTCTAGCGCACATGGAACATTCTCCAGAATAGACCACATATTAGGTCATAAAACAAACCTTTGCAGAGTCCAAAACATTGAAATATTACAAAGCATCTTCTCAGACCACAAGGCAATAAAACTAGAGATCAATAACAGAAAAACTAGGGAAAAGAAATCAAACACTTGGAAAATGAACAATACCCTCCTGAAAAAAGACTGGGTTATAGAAGACATCAAGGAGGGAATAAGGAAATTCATAGAAAGCAACGAGAATGAAAATACTTCCTCTCAAAACCTCTGGGACACAGCAAAAGCAGTGCTCAGAGGCCAATTTATATCAATAAATGCGCACATACAAAAAGAAGAAAGAGCCAAAATCAGAGAACTGTCCCTACAACTTGAACAAATAGAAACTGAGCAACAAAAGAATCCATCAGGTACCAGAAGAAAACAAATAATAAAAATTAGAGCTGAACGAAATGAATTAGAGAACAGAAAAACAATTGAAAGAATTAACAAAGCCAAAAGCTGGTTCTTTGAAAAAATTAACAAAATTGATAAACCATTGGCTAGACTGACTAAAGAAATACAGGAAAGGAAACAAATAACCCGAATAAGAAATGAGAAGGACCACATCACAACAGAACCAAATGAAATTAAAAGAATCATTTCAGATTATTATGAAAAATTGTACTCTAACAAATTTGAAAACCTAGAAGAAATGGATGAATTCCTGGAAAAACACTACCTACCTAAACTAACACATTCAGAAGTAGAACAACTAAATAGACCCATAACAAAAAAAGAGATTGAAACGGTAATCAAAAAACTCCCAACAAAAAAAAGCCCTGGCCCGGACGGCTTCACTGCAGAGTTCTACCAAACTTTCAGAGAAGAGTTAACACCACTACTACTAAAGGTATTCCAAAGCATAGAAAATGACGGAATACTACCCAACTCATTCTATGAAGCCACCATCTCCCTGATACCAAAACCAGGTAAAGACATTACAAAAAAAGAAAATTATAGACCTATATCCCTCATGAACATAGATGCAAAAATCCTCAACAAAATTCTAGCCAATAGAATCCAACAACACATCAAAAAAATAATTCACCATGATCAAGTGGGATTTATACCAGGTATGCAAGGCTGGTTTAATATCAGAAAAACCATTCATGTAATCCATCACATAAATAAAACAAAAGACAAAAACCACATGATCTTATCAATTGATGCAGAAAAGGCATTTGACAAAGTCCAACACCCATTTATGATAAAAACTCTTACCAAAATAGGAATTGAAGGAAAATTCCTCAACATAATAAAGGGCATCTATGCAAAGCCAACAGCCAATATCACTCTAAATGGAGAGAACCTGAAAGCATTTCCCTTGAGAACGGGAACCAGACAAGGATGCCCTTTATCACCGCTCTTATTCAACATTGTGCTCGAAGTCCTAGCCAGGGCAATTAGGCTAGACAAAGAAATAAAAGGTATACAGATTGGCAAGGAAGAAGTAAAGTTATCACTATTTGCAGATGACATGATTATATACACAGAAAACCCTAAGGAATCCTCCAGAAAACTACTGAAACTAATAGAAGAGTTTGGCAGAATCTCAGGTTATAAAATAAACATACAAAAATCACTTGGATTCCTCTACATCAACAAAAAGAACACCGAAGAGGAAATAACCAAATCAATACCATTCACAGTAGCCCCCAAGAAGATAAGATACTTAGGAATAAATCTTACCAAGGATGTAAAAGACCTATACAAAGAAAACTACAAAGCTCTACTACAAGAAATTCAAAAGGACATACTTAAGTGGAAAAACATACCTTGTTCATGGGTAGGAAGACTTAACATAGTAAAAATGTCTATTCTACCAAAAGCCATCTATACATTTAACGCACTTCCGATCCAAATTCCAATGTCATATTTTAAGGGGATAGAGAAACAAATCACCAATTTCATATGGAAGGGAAAGAAGCCCCGGATAAGAAAAGCACTACTGAAAAAGAAGAAGAAAGTGGGAGGCCTCACCTTACCTGACTTCAGAACCTACTATACAGCCACAGTAGTCAAAACAGCCTGGTATTGGTACAACAACAGACACATAGACCAATGGAACAGAATTGAGAACCCAGACATAGATCCATCCACGTATGAGCAGCTGATATTTGACAAAGGACCAGTGTCAATTAACTGGGGAAAAGATAGCCTTTTTAACAAATGGTGCTGGCATAACTGGATATCCATTTGCAAAAAAATGAAACAGGACCCATACCTCACACCATGCACAAAAACTAACTCCAAATGTATCAAAGGCCTAAACATAAAGACTAAAACGATAAAGATCATGGAAGAAAAAATTGGGACAACCCTAGGAGCCCTAACACAAGGCATAAACAGAATACAAAACATTACCAAAAATGATGAAGAGAAACCCGATAACTGGGAGCTCCTAAAAATCAAACACCTATGCTCATCTAAAGACTTCACCAAAAGAGTAAAAAGACCACCTACAGACTGGGAAAGAATTTTCAGCTATGACATCTCCGACCAGCGCCTGATCTCTAAAATCTACATGATTCTGTCAAAACTCAACCACAAAAAGACAAACAACCCAATCAAGAAGTGGGCAAAGGATATGAACACACATTTCACTAAAGAAGATATTCAGGCAGCCAACAGATACATGAGAAAATGCTCTCGATCATTAGCCATTAGAGAAAAGCAAATTAAAACTACGATGAGATTCCATCTCACACCAGCAAGGCTGGCATTAATCCAAAAAACACAAAATAATAAATGTTGGAGAGGCTGCGGAGAGATTGGAACTCTCATACACTGCTGGTGGGAATGTAAAATGGTACAACCACTTTGGAAATCCATCTGGCATTATCTTAAACAGTTAGAAATAGAACTACCATACAACCCAGAAATCCCACTCCTAGGAATATACCCTAGAGATACAAGAGCCTTCATACAAACAGATATATGCACACCCATGTTTATTGCAGCTCTGTTTACAATAGCAAAAAGTTGGAAGCAACCAAGGTGTCCATCTACGGATGAATGGGTAAATAAATTGTGGTATAGTCACACAATGGAATACTACGCATCGATAAAGAACAGTGATGAATCTGTGAAACATTTCATAACATGGAGGAACCTGGAAGGCATTATGCTGAGCGAAATTAGTCAGAGGCAAAAGGACAAATATTGTATAAGACCACTATTATAAGATCGTGAGAAATAGTAAACCTGAGAAGAACACATACTTTTGTGGTTACGAGGTGGGGAGGGAGGGAGGGTGGGAGAGGGTTTTTTATTGATTAATCAGTAGATAAGAACTGCTTTAGGTGAAGGGAAAGACAACACTCAATACATGGAAGGTCAGCTCAATTGGACTGGACCAAAAGCAAAGAAGTTTCCGGGATAAAATGAATGCTTCAAAGGTCAGCGGAGCAAGTGCGGGGGTCTGGGGAACATGGTTTCCGGGGACTTCTAAGTCAATTGGCAAAATAATTCTATTATGAAATCATTCTGCATCCCACTTTGAAATGTGGAGTCTGGGGTCTTAAATGCTAACAAGCGGCCATCTAAGATGCAGCAATTGGTCTCAACCCACCTGGAGCAAAGGAAAAGGAAGAACACCAAGGCCACACGACAACTAAGAACCCAAGAGACAGAAAGGGCCACATGAACCAGAGACCTACATCACCCTGAGACCAGAAGAACTAGTTGGTGCCCGGCCACAATCGATGACTGCCCTGACAGGGAGCACAGCAGAGGACCCCTGAGGGAGCAGGAGATCAGTGGGATACAGACCCCAAATTCTCATAAAAAGACCAAACTTAATGGTCTGACCGAGACTGGAGGAATCCCGGCGGCCATGCTCCCCAGACCTTCAGTTGACACAGGACAGGAACCATCCCCGAAGACAACTCATCAGAAATGAAAGGGACTGGTTAGTGGGTGGGAGAGAGACGCTGATGAAGAGTGAGCTAATGATATCAGGTGGACACTCGAGATTGTGTTGGCAACTCTTGTCTGGAGGGGGGATGGGAGGATAGAGAGAGAGGGAAGCCGGCAAAATTGTCAAGAAAGGAGAGACTGATAGGGCTGACTCAAGAGGGGGAGAGCAAGTGGGAGTAGGGAGTGAGATGTATGTAAGCTTATATGTGACAGACTGATTGGATTTGTAAACGTTCACTTGAAGCTTAATAAAAGTTATTAAAAAAATAAATAAATAAGAAAAAAAAAAACATGGATGAATCTGAAAATAATTATGCTGGATAAAAGAGCCAAACACAGAAGATTACATACCGGATAATGCTATTTGTATGAAATGCAAAGTTATCTATAGTGGCAAAAAGCAGATGAGTGGTTGCCTGGGGAAGAGAAGGAGCAAGGCATGGTTTATAAAGGAGCACAGAGAAACTTCCAGGGTAATGGACATGTCCATGACCTTGATTGTGCTGATGCTTTCATGGTTGTATACATATGTCAAAACACAAAGAATGCTATACTTAAATTATGTTTGGATTTTGTACCTCATTTATACATCTTTGAAGCTGTGAATAAAGTGTTTCCCCAGTCTTTCTGGTATTAAGAATTCCTGCAGGAGGGGCAGGCGGTGCCTGTATAAATTGTACACAGCTGGTTCTGTTGCCAGCTCCTCAATGAAAGAGTCTGGTGAATGGAGCTTTCAACAAGGGACCTGGGCATTCTCCTGCTCAGGGGAGGTTGGGAAACACAGGTAGACAGCGTGTGCTGGCTGAGAAGGAGCCTCCCCTCAACTTGACCAATCTTTCATCAGGTGGAACCAAATGAAACAGCCATGCATCAACAATCAGACTAGAACAAATCTATGATACTATTTTTTAACACAGGTACATGAAGGGTAAGTATCATATAGCAAGTTTTAACCATCAGTCTCTCCTTTAAGAAGTTTTCTCAACGTCTCAGCATCTGGGCCCTTATATCATTGGATTAATTAAGAGAAAGCGAAGCTGTTGGGTACAAATAGCTTCCACGAGAATCCATGTTATTGCAATTATCCAATCAAGATCCTAGCTCCTATAAATGAAACAGAAAGAGCTGTGTTTTGCATTTCATCTTGAAGGATGTTTGGCTATTTCTGTTGTGAACAGGCCGCTATTAATATCAGGTAAAGTAAACTACAATTAAAAAAAATTAAAATAGTGGTGTGTTTGGAAGTCATTAAAAATGCTCTCTTTCTTATTTTTAGGTAAGATCAGGTCTGTCTTCTCAGATTCACTGATCATTTCATTTCCTCGATGTGGGGTTCCTGTTAGGCCCTTTGTCTTCTTTTCCTTTCCTTTTTTTTTTTTTTTATTTGTATATATTCTTTATATGTAAAGAATCTTCTTAACTCATTGTCTTCTATGTGTATAAAAATGTATTCTCCTAGACTGCTCTTTGCCATAATTTTGTGTGTCTTGTGCCATTCACGTGATATTTTTCTTTTAAGGAATCTTTTTTTTTTAAGTAAAACTTGAAATTCTTTTTTTATTTAGCAAGACAAAGTAAATAAAACCTGCGTTCATCCTGAGGAAAAAAAATGCCAAAAAACCCAATAAAACTGGAGAAGAAATTTTATAAGAAAAACATCAAATGATAAATTGGAAAGCAAATACCATGTTTGATAGGTAAAACTAACAGCTAGTTCTTGAAAAAGGTAACAAATAGTAAGCTCTTAGCAAACCAGTGAGAAGCTAGCATTTTATTAATGAACAAGACATTAGAGCCAGGTGTAAAGAATTTCAAAAAATTTAATGTATAAGTATTATCACTATAATATAGGAAGATGAGGTGGTGTAATTATTGGAAAAATAAGTATTTGCAGGGATGATTGTGAACCTAGAAAATCTAGAAATCAACCGAAGAGTTTTAGAATTATCATTACATATTAAAATGTCTAGTAATGGTTCACAAATTTAGTAGCTTTTCTTTATGGGTGTAATTGCCAGTTGTAAATAGAACTAATAAAGCCCAATTATATATAATATCAATTATATACAACTATGTAATTGTAATAATTCTAATTATATAAGTGTATAATTACATAGAACTACATCAGTGGAATCACAAATACAAACAGAAAATAAGCACAAATCTGTAATGAAGTATATAAAGATGAGCTGGTTAAGTGGAGAGACCTGAAAAGGAAGGCTTACTGTTAGTCTAAGTAATTGTCTTGCCATATGTCCCATAAAAACCTCAACTTCTCTCTGTGTATTTGAGGATAATGTCAGAAGTCTGGAAGACAAGTCGATCGGGAAATTTGAGCCAGATCATAAAACGAAACCCAACCCAACCCAAGCCAAGCTGTTGCTCTCGAGTTGATTCTCTTAGCAATGCTATAGGGCAGAGTAGAACTCTTCCATGTGGTTTCCAAGGCTGTAAATCCTTAGGGCAGCAGACTGCCACACCTTTCTTCCGAGGGGTAGCTGGTGGGTTTGAACCAGTGACTTTTCGGTTAGCAGCCGAGTGCTTAACCACTGCACCACGAGGGCTCCTCCAGATCACAAAAGACGATCTAAATCAGCACAGTTGGAAACTGGCAAAATAAACGGAGGACAGTGTGTCGAAACATTTCCAAGACTGTAAGGTTATTCAGTATGATAGAAGTGGCATTTCAAATTGAGTATTAATTTGAGAGAAATCTCATGCAATGCACAAAAATTCTCCATGGATTAAAATGAATAAAGTTAGGTAACAAAACGTAAGATTTCATAATCTTGTGTTGGGTATTGTCTCTTAAATGTTTCTTGAAATGCAAGTGTGCCCAGCACCAGGATTCACTGGTTATTTGCTTGCAACATAAAAAAAAATAAATGGGAGTAATTTTACTGGTTCAGAGAAGGTGGCTCTTTACCACATAAATTAGAAACCAAATCTGTCTTCAGATGGGTCCTGCGTGGTTCTAATATGACACCAAGCAGCCCATTTGTCTGTTAAAATGCCAACAAGGACATGAGTTATCTGATGGTATTCCCTTAACCCCACCCCTCAGAAGTGACCCTTCTGATATCTGGTGAACTCAGAAACCCCCACAGGCTCACTAAGGCAAGGGCAAGAACAGTGGTAGGAAACACCTGGAAGCTTTCTTCCTGACTGCATGTCACACTTTGCACCCAGGTGCTCACCTGTGGCAGAGGAGGGGAACAAGCAGGACCCTTGTGCTGGTGTTCAAAGACCCCTTGTTGTGTTTGGTCTGATGTACATGTTGCTTTTAGCCTATATTCCATTATAAAAATATCAGCATCTAAATTAACAGGACTCTTGTTTTGTTTTCTATTTCATCTCTATCTGAATCAGGACTTCAAACAGTTTCAGTTCAAATCCCTAATGGAAATTTACATTTCTTACAACTTCCCTGCTGATAATTTGCATTTCTATCAAGTTCTACGTAAGTCACCTGGGGATCTTGTTAAACTCTAGATTCTGATTCAGTACATCTGGGGTGGAAATGCAAACTCTCAGAAGGAGTTCGAACAGAAACGAACTATTTGAAGCCCTGATCTGAGTTAGTAATACTGATTCAACTAATAACAATACTCCCGTAAAATGCAATACGTATCCCGAGTCTTTACATGTCCCTAGCAAACCGCAGGACTGTGAACGACCCAATTCAGTATTGGTCACTCTGGAATGATCCAGAAGTTCGTGATAGATAGCTTTGTGAAGATTTTTGAAAGAAACATTTGAGGGGAAATCCAGACTATATCCCTGATTTTCTGGCAGTCTTCCTTAGAAGTCAAACCCAAGGTTGCTCTAGAAACTAACCTTTTGTATCATACTGTCGGGACACTTAACTCAGAGTGCATGTAATTCAAAACTTCTTTAGAAAGCCATGCCACCCCAGAAAGAAAGGTTCCTAGCCAACCATTTGACATACCTGACCTTAACTTTTTTCTTCTCCCAGTCCCTGCAGATAAGACTTCATCATGATCCCGGCCACTCAAGATCATCATCTAAGCACTGCATTGCACAGAATAATGCAAGATGAGTTTTCACAGATCTTCTACCAATGTATCTGTTTGCTGCTTCTTGGATTATTTGTTCTGCTTCTGGAACCTTCTGTGATGGCTTTTGTCTTTGATCATAGGCTTTTCTCCCTTGGAATGGTAATGATCATTTATGGCATTTTAGTTATCATTATTGGAATGTCAGCCTTGTATGAAACATGGCAAATCTCAGAGGAACTTATCATTTTAATACGAGAAGAACCACTGACGCTTAGAAATACCCAGAGACGTAGAAACACTGAGAACGAGTAATTCAAAATGGAGGCAATAAGAGCCAGCACCTGACTATGATCTTATATTAAATCCAGATGACTTTGGGACTTTTTAAGCCCCTTTGAGTATTGTTTTAAATAGAAATAAAATTTGTTTTTAAAAGGCTTGTTATCTGCTATTGGTATGTTCTTTATCCTTACTGCCCCTGTAAAGTCTTTCTTCCCGCAGAAGTCCTTCTTCTCTCAGGTTCATGTCAGATGAACAAAAGGTTCCTCCTCCCTGTTGCTCTCTTCCTCCAGCCTCCTCGCTCTCTTCCTCCAGCCTCCTCGCTCTCTTCCTCCAGCCTCCTCGCTCTCTTCCTCCAGCCTCCTCGCTCTCTTCCTCCAGCCTCCTCGCTCTCTTCCTCCAGCCTCCTCGCTCTCTTCCTCCAGCCTCCTCGCTCTCTTCCTCCAGCCTCCTCGCTCTCTTCCTCCAGCCTCCTCGCTCTCTTCCTCCAGCCTCCTCGCTCTCTTCCTCCAGCCTCCTCGCTCTCTTCCTCCAGCCTCCTCGCTCTCTTCCTCCAGCCTCCTCGCTCTCTTCCTCCAGCCTCCTCGCTCTCTTCCTCCAGCCTCCTCGCTCTCTTCCTCCAGCCTCCTCGCTCTCTTCCTCCAGCCTCCTCGCTCTCTTCCTCCAGCCTCCTCGCTCTCTTCCTCCAGCCTCCTCGCTCTCTTCCTCCAGCCTCCTCGCTCTCTTCCTCCAGCCTCCTCGCTCTCTTCCTCCAGCCTCCTCGCTCTCTTCCTCCAGCCTCCTCGCTCTCTTCCTCCAGCCTCCTCGCTCTCTTCCTCCAGCCTCCTCGCTCTCTTCCTCCAGCCTCCTCGCTCTCTTCCTCCAGCCTCCTCGCTCTCTTCCTCCAGCCTCCTCGCTCTCTTCCTCCAGCCTCCTCGCTCTCTTCCTCCAGCCTCCTCGCTCTCTTCCTCCAGCCTCCTCGCTCTCTTCCTCCAGCCTCCTCGCTCTCTTCCTCCAGCCTCCTCGCTCTCTTCCTCCAGCCTCCTCGCTCTCTTCCTCCAGCCTCCTCGCTCTCTTCCTCCAGCCTCCTCGCTCTCTTCCTCCAGCCTCCTCGCTCTCTTCCTCCAGCCTCCTCGCTCTCTTCCTCCAGCCTCCTCGCTCTCTTCCAACCATCACTGAAGATCTAGCTGTTCTTCTCTGGTCTTCATACCACACCTACAAAACTTAACCTGCATAGAGGGGACCCACCCAGATCTGTGGGTGCTCAGCTAACAGCCCTCCTCACCCACCATATCCTGTTCTTCTGCCTCCCTCAGATGGTCATGTGGTGGACCTTGTCATCACTGCTGCCTGTGAGACTCCAAGTCTTTTCTTCAGGCAACCCATTCTTTCACTACAGTCCTTCAATCCTCTTATGTCCACATTCATTCATTTTTTTTTTAACATTTTATTGTGGTTTAGGTGCAAGTTTACAAAGCAAATTAATTTCCCATTCAATAATTCATATACAAATTGTTCTGTGACATTGATTACAACCCCTGTAATGTGTCAACGCTATCCCCATTTCACTCCGGGTTTCCTTTTTCCATTTGTCTGGATTCCCTGCCCCTTCCTGCCTTCTCATCCTCCTATCCTTTTTTTTTTTAACTTAAAATTCAGTTTTGTTGTCCCCTCCTAACTTCTCGTCCTTGCCCCTGGGCTGCTGTGTCCATTTAGTCTTGTTTTATGGGCCTGTGTAATCTTTGGCTGAAGGGTGAACCTCAGGAGTGACTTCATTACTGAGCTGTAAGGGTGAGCTATAAGGGTGTCCGGGGGCCGTGCTCTTGGAGTTTCTCCAGCCTGTCGGACCAGTAAGTCTGGTCTTTTTGTGTGTGTGAGTTAGAATTTTGTTCTACATTTTTCTCCATCTCTGTCTGGGACCCTCTACTGTGATCCCTGTCAGAGCATCCTGTGGTTGTAGCCAGGCACCACCTAGTTGTGCTGAACATCTGGTGGAGGCTGTGGTAGTTGTGGTCCATTAGTTCTTCAGACTAATCTTTCCCTTGTGTCTTTGGTTTTCTTCATTCTCCCTTGTTCCAGATGGAGTGAGACCAGAGGAGTCTCTTAGATGGATGCTCATAAGCTTTTAAGACTCCAGATGCTACTCATCAGAGTAGAATATAGCATATTTTCTTTATAAACTGTTCTGCCAACTAAGCTAGATGTTCCCCAAGACCATGGTCCCCACAGTCCTTCTATCCTTCTTGATCACTTCCCTGAATCCTTTATTTGACAACTCTCCAACATGACGGAGGTACCCAACTCTTTGATGCCACAATCTCTTAACTTTCCCACCCTGCCTTGATTTTCTCTTGTCCCACTTGGGCTCCAACTTTTTCTCCTCTTCTAACTCTGCTCTATATGCCTAGTAGCATATAAACTTGACTTCATGGACCATCCAAACATCCAAACTGTATGTGAATCCAAGGAGGCAAACATCTTGGAGCAACAGACACAATAGACACTTCCTTAAAGTCAGGATCACAAACCTGAAATGGCTACTCCTGCTGATCCTCTGCTTTGTTGTGCTACACCCCCCCCCCCCACCCCATTTGCTACCCAGGCTGGAGGCTGGCAGATTCTTCTATGAGAAACTGGCCTAGGAGAATGCCTTCTCTTTTGACTGACATTTTGGGGTCCCCTAATGAAAAAGTTGACTTATCTTGCCACCTTCCCACCCAAAAATCACACCAGTCAACCAACCCTACCCAACAGACCTTGAGTGCCTCACTCTGAAAAGGAGAGCTCAGAAACAAGAACCTTTGAAAAAACCTCTGCCATGATAGACAAACTGAAAGTACTTTAGAAGGGAGATGATGCAGAGAATTGTAAATTAGGAAAAAAATCTTTCAACTTGCAGTTAATATTCTCAGGCATCTTGTAGAAGAATATATCACATAAATAAGAATAGGGTTGTATAAAGGATCAGTAAGTGTGGCAAGGGCTCTTGGAAATTAAAAATGAGTTCAGAAAATCAAAATCCCAAAAGTCTGGAAGATAACATCGAGAAGACATAGACAAGTTGAGCCATTTATAATGGAAGACGATGGAAGCAATCTTTAAATACATGAGATTAAAACATGAGAACAAAACAGAGTATTTTATAGTTACTTAAACTGATATGGTAAAACAAAACTACAAACAGAAGTTCCCATCAGCAGGGATTATTTTGGGGTGGCGGAATAAATGATGATAACTTAGAAGAAGGGTTATAAGAAACCGTATGTCAAATTGTAAGTGACCAAGGAGAATGAAGCACTTTGTTAGGACCAGAGGCACCTATAGGACCTACAGGACCACGAGTCATTCCCTTACAGTCTTCTAGACCATTCCTTGGTGTTCTTTTCAGTACCTGCTACAAATAACACTTTATGCCCAAAAATAGAGGTGCTAACTAAATCCATGGTTTACAAGTTCACAATAGCAGAGTTTCCACAAAAATGTGTTCCTTGTCTTTTATATCAACATTTCTCTTCACCTCTTTTCAAAAGGTGTGAAGCCATGAGGGCAATTTTATAGCTGCTCTTCAAAAAACTGTTTACGTTGATGATATTTATGATGTCCCAAGAGCCATGTTCTTCTCTAAATTCTTGGATGCCTGGCAACTTTAGGATTTTTACACTCTATTTCCTTGACTATTTCCTCTAATGCTCTTTCACCCAAAGTGAAAATGTACATTTTATTAACAAATCAATTATTTAAGCTCTTTGCTTTTAGCTAAAGGTTCATAGTAGAATGATCTGATGAGATTTGAAAAAATCTACTTGCCAAGAGAATCCAATTCTGATGTGTACATCCAGTTGAGATCATTGATTTAAGCTGGGAGTGGTACATACAATTTTATTCATTTTGTTTGGGGCTTTGGTGAGTTTTTCTGAGGAATTGCCTTTTATGAAATGTTTTAAAAGTTTCCGCTTTCTGCATAAGGACATTTTTCTCAGCCTCTTCTGAGATTTCTCACTTTTCTTTTTTCTTGGCGTATTTGTGTTTTAGTAAAACAAAATTCCATTTCTCCGTTTATAAAATCAAAGCAGAAATGTGACTTTAAAGGAGTTTTTTGGTTTTTTTCTTTTCACTATTAATTTCCAAAACCTTTTCATCACCCCAAACTCTGTACTCCTTAAACAATAACTCCTCCTCCACCTGCACCCTGGTAACCACCAATCCACTTTCTGTAGGGGCATTTGCCTATCCTAGGTGCACTTTTTAACTGGGAATATCAGATCTACAGGAGTGTAACTTATCTACTTGGGAGTCTTCAAAGCAAGAGGGGGCTTTCTCTCGTTCTATGAGGAGTTTCAGGTATCTGTGGATGATCTACACGGGACTGAATAGCTATACTATGGGCTTTCAAACTTTAGAGTGTTTCAGAATTTCCTGGCCACCTGTTGCCATCGAGTCGATTTCGACTCTTAGTGACTCTATAGGACAGGGTGGAACTGTAATCTTCCAAGGCTGTAATCTTTACGGAAGCAGACTGTTAACATCTTTCTCCCATGGAGTGGCTGGTGGGTTCAAATCACAGACCTTTTGGTTAGCAGCCAAGTGCTTAACCACGGTGCCACCAGGACTCCTGAATCTCCTGGAGGGCTTATTAAAACCTAGGTTGCTGAGCCCCACTTCAGAGTTTCCGATTCAGTAGGTCTGCTTGGGGGCTCAAGAATTTGAATTTCTAAAAGTTCCCTGGTGATGGTGATGCTGCCGGTTTGGGGACCATCCTTTGAGAACTACTGATCTCATGATTTCATTTACCTAACCGACTGAGGGGGATGTTATGGAATACCAGAGAGAGCCAAGAGTAAAATAGACTTCAGTTTGAAATTCTGCCACTTACCGTCCAAAACCCTTGTGCAAATTATTTAACTCTCTGAATCTGGTTTTCTTGTCTATAAAATGTGGATAATAATACTTGCCTCACAAGATATTGAATGTAAAACACTTGGCCCGAAGTAGCAAGTCAGGAGATGTCATATCTGGTGATTACATTTTCCTATAGTTTGTAGCACTCTCACAGGGCTTCTCAACTCTGACTGCACATCAGTGTCACCTGGGGGCTTTGACAACTCCTCAGGCCCAAGCACTAACCCCAGAGATTCTGATGTCATTAGTCTGGGGTGGGAGCCATGATTCAAAAGGCAGGAAGGGTAGCAAATCACTAACTTAGTAGCTAACAGACTAGCAGCAGAAGAAACAACAACAAAGGGAGCAGATTGGCTCTTAGCCGGAAGACATTATCAGTGTGAAACAGATCCATTATGTCCTGATTTTCTACAGAGATGCTTTTACATTACCTGCCTCAACATCAACAAGAGTAACTCACAACCTCTCTGGTTAACAAAGTCCTTCACAGTCTACCCAAACCAAACCAATCCAAACCAAACCCATTGCTGTTGAGTCAATTCCAACTCATGGTGACGCTATAGGACGAGTAGAACTGCCCCAGGGGGTTTCCAAGGCTGTAATCTTTACAGAAGCAGACTAACACATCTTTCTTCTGTGGAGCAGTTGGTGGGTTTGAACTGCTGACTTTTTGGTAGGCAGCCGAGCACTTTAACCAGCGCACCACCAGCGATCTTCTCACAACCTACCGGACAACACAAAATCACTGGGTTAATTAGGAATAAATGCTCAGCTGAGGTGCAATAACGGGTCCCTCTGAGAACCCATGCTATTATCATTATCTAATCAAGATCCTACCCTCATAAAAGAAAAAGAAGAATGGCTTTTAGTTCTTCTCCCATGGGTGTGCCGATTTGGTTGGATGCGTACTGGTTAGTTTCTCATTTTTTAAGAGTACTGTTAATTGTCATGTAAGTAAAAATGGAATGTCTTTCATAAAAGTGCTAACATTTTTATATGCTTGTATCAAGTTAAGCAAATTTTGTTTGGTTACCAATTCCCTAAGTGCCTTTAAAGAATCAGGAATAACTATGATCAAATGATTTATCAGTATTTTATTGTGATAATCACTGTTTTTTTTTTCTTTTTTTTAATATACTATTTAAATGTGGTAGGCATTACACTGAGATTTTATCATGCTGAGCCATCTTTCCCTGCCTGGGGAAGTCCCCACTTGTTGGTCGTGTCTGTGTGTGTCTGGGGTGGGGGGTATGGTTTAAAAATCCGCAGTGCTGGATTTAACTACAGTATTTCTTAATTTTATATCAGTTATTCCTGTGGCTGTATAGCTAACAAGAGTTTGTTGATAACTTAGTCACTGAAGAGATCAGTTAAATTTGGCCAAAATTTTAGAAAGTCTAATCTGATATAAAAAAGGATTCCAGACCAGTATCTGTGACTGTCACCCCATAGAGAAGAAACAGACAAGACCGTGGTGTTAGAGTATTCTGATGATTGTGAAATTTTGTCTTGGAATCTCTGGATGATTTCTTTTTTTAAAAAAAAATTTGCTTTCTTCATCACTTCTTATTTCATGTGTAAGGATTGCATTATAAACCAAGTGAGAGAAGCTTAAATGTCTTTCAGAAATTGAATAGCTTGCTTTTTTTTTCTTTTACTCCCCTAAATATTTACCTAAAAATGCTCTTAAAATTAAACAACTCTCCAGAAGCCTGACAACACTGCAAGGCTTGAGTGTCTTAGCATGAAATATACCCCTGCAAACCAGCCTTCAAAAATGTGCCTTCTTGTTTCCCAAGGATCTTACTCACTTTAAAGTAACATGGTAGATTCTTAGCCTAAAAGCTTCTTTCTTCCCAAGACCTGTATCTGTAAAGTTTTGTGTACCCCACATAACTTGTTGTTCTGAACTACCGTATAACCTTCAAAAAACCAGCTGTATATTCTGTATCACAAGACTATAAATGACATATAAGCCAAAAACCACTTCGCAAGTCACAGTAGTGTCTCTAGAACTGACTGCCATTTGCATACATCTTGCCCTTTCCCTCTTACTCTTAACAGTTCATCTCTTTAATTGTCAAAGTCTTACTGTTTTTAACTGTGCTCATTTTCTTATTAGCAAAGGTGTACATCTCATCACACGTTGTCTGTTATCAGTTGTTTCTGGTTTATTGTCTTCATTCAAAAAATTATTTTATGTAATATATATATTATAATATTATTTAAACACTCTGTTGAGTTTTTGGTCTTTCCTCCTTGTTGGCTCTTCATCTTGCTCCGGTTTAATTCCCTGTCTGTTATATATTATGAAAACAGCCTACTGGTTTGGAAACCCTGGTGGCATAATGGTTAAGTGCTACGGCTGCTAACTAAAAGGTCAGCAGTTTAAATCCACCAGGTGCTCCTTGGAAACTCTGTGGGGCAGTTCTACTCTGCCCTATAGGGTCGCTATGAGTCGGAACCGACTCGACAGCAGTGGGTTTGGTTTTTGGATGCTGTGTTTTGTTCTAAACTTTTTTTTTTAATATAGTGAGATAGTCCATTTGTATTATATTATTGCTTCTGGATTTCATTTCTCAGAACAATATTTGTAGCCTTAAATTATTTTATTAAACAGAGCTGGAAAATCAATGAGAAAGGCATTGACATTTACAAATGAGGGCTATAGGGCAATATCAACAAAGGCCAATGAAAAGTCGTGTCAAGGGAAATTACCAAGAAGAACAGATGAATGAATTAAAAAGCAGAAACATGACAGAAGAAAACTGAGAATCTGTGATTGGAAAAGGCATCCAAAATAATCCAACAATTGGCCAGACTTTCTTAAAAAACTAATCAATAATTCCAATGTCAAGAATGAAAAAGAACACCAATGAGTCAAGGAAAATATTACCTCAAGAGACAGGAGAGGCCACAAGAACCAGAGATTCCATCAGCCTGAGGCCAGAAGAACTAGATGGTGCCCAGCTACCACCAATGACCACCCTGATAGGGAAAACAACAGAGAGCCCCTGACAGGGCAGGAGAACAGTGGGGTGCAGAACTCAAATTCTAGTAAAAAGACCAGACTTAATGGTCAACTAAGACTAGAGAGACCCTGGAATACATGGCTCCTGGACCCTCTGTTAGCCCAGAACTAAAACCATTTCTGAGGCTAACTCTCCAGACAAAGATTAGACTGGACTATAAAAATAAAATGATACTTGTGAAGAGTGTAGTTCTTAGTTCAAGTAGATACACGAGACTAAATGGGTAGCTCCTATCCGGAGATGAGATGAGAAGACAGAAAGGAACAGGAGCTGGTTGAATGGAGAAGCGAAATCTGGGGTGGAAAGGAGGAACGTGCTGTCAACATTACAGAGAGAGCAACTAGGGTCACATAACAATGTGTGTATAAATTTTTGTATGAGAAACTAACTTAAGCTGTAAACTTTCACTAAAAGCACAATAAAAATTAAAAAGAAAGCAAACCACAGATTAAAAGAACTCTAAAAAGGATACAGTATTATCTGCAACATATCTTAGTAAATTTTAAAATTACACGAAATGGGTCTTTCTAGGAAGATATAAATGGCCAAAATTAACTTATGAGAGTTAAAAATTCAATAAACAAATAACTTTAGAATAAATTGAAAAGATAGGTAAAGATGTACCTTCAGAGAAGATATTATATTCAGATAATATCACTGTACAATTGTTATCTGGAGAGTCCCAATTATTCTTATAAGGAGAGTAATCCAGATATCGACTGGTTGCCGTCCAGTCCATTCTGACTCATGGCAACCCCATGTATGTCAGAGTAGAACTGTACTCCATAGAATCATTTCGTGTGTGTGTGCACTTTAGGTGAAATTTACAGAGAGAATTAGTTTTGCATTCAAAAATTTATACACAAATTGTTTTGTGACAGTGGTTGCAATCCCCGCAATATGTCAGCACTCTCCCCCTTTCCACTCTTGGTTCCCCATTTCCATTCATCCAGTTTTCCTGTCCCTTCCTGCCTTCTCATTTTTTTTTTTTTTCTTTGCTTTTGGGCAGGTATTGCCTATTTGGTCTCATATACTTGTTTGATCTAAGAAGCACAGTCCTCATGTATGTTATTGTTTGTTTTATAGCCCTGTCTAATCTTTGGCTGAAAGGTGAACTTCAGAAGTGGCTTCAGTTCTGAGTCAGCAGAGTGTTCAAGGGCCATAGTCTTAGGGGTCCTCCAGTCTCTGTCAGGCCAGTAAATCTGGTCTTTTTATGAACTTGAATTTTGTTATACATTTTTCTCCCACTCTGTCAGGGACCCCCTATTGTGATCCCTGTCAGGGTGGTAAGTGGTGGTAGCCAGGTACCATCTAGTTTTTCTAGGCTCAGACTGATGGAGGCTGTGGTTCATGTGGTCCATTGGTCCTTTGGACTAATACCTTGTGTCTTTGGTTTTCTTCATTCTCCTTTGCTTTGGACGGGAGATAGGACCACTAGATGTATCTTTCGTGGCTGCTTGAAAGTTCCATAGGGTTTTCAATGGCTGATTTTTTTTGGAAGCAGATCACCAGGCCTTTCTTCCAAGGCACCTCTGGGTGGTCTTGAACCTCCAACCTTTTGGTTAGCAACCAACCTTGTTAACCATTTGCACCATCCAGGGATTCCAATCCAGATATCTAGTTCCCCCAACTAGGATAGAAATATGAAGGAATACAAGAGTTTTATTGAAACGTAAATACGAAATATGGTCTAAGAAACCAGTCCTTTATGTTACACCCTCAGAATATCAGATTAGATAAACGAATGGGCTATCCTATCACATCCATGGAGAGTAGATTTTAGACTGTATCTAAATACAATGTCATTCCAAATAAGAAGGGAGTGTTTCTGGTCAATATTTTACATATCTAACCTGTACCCTTTTTTCTAATTTCCACAGCCAAGACTCATCATGTTTGGGTCCCTACAAACTTATAGCTGGAGGATAAGGTTACCAAGGAGTGTGCTGCAAAAGCCTTTATATGTTCTCTACCGTAATCCCATCATCCTCACCAGCCTGGTATTAGTGAGTTTGGCTGTGGGAACTGCTGTGATAACTGGAATTTCTGACAATGTAGCTGTTGTTCTTGGGATAATACTTGTTTTGCTGGGAGTCCTTCTTACTATTGCTGGAGGTATGAACACATGTGCGGTGTACTCAGAATTCCAGAGAGCCTCCAGAGCACAAGCAGCGGCTGAGAACGATCACCTTATCCACTATTCAGTGCCACCTCAAGAACTTGATGCATCAGCACCTGGTACCTGGTTATAATCTTATATCTAACCTGAATATCTCCGGCTCTCTAACCTTGTTTTAAGCACCATTCTCAAACTTGAAATAAAGTTCTAAAAACCGCAGTGAAAAGGATTTTTAAATCTTACTCTGAACTGATCATCTCTTCCTACAGAAACTGTTAACCTCCTAACGCTCATGCACATTACCCCTTCCTGTGACTGTCTTCTTACGGCCCATCTGTCCATATGTTCCCCGACCACCCATCATTTAGGACGTCTCCTTCAGTCTCAGAGTCTTCTTCCCTCTGTTGTTCTCAATGACTTCATAGTGAACAAGGCTGGCCCATTAGAACCAGAGCTGCTTAGTTGTTGGTGATTTTTATTAACAATTTCATTGAGATATAATTCATGTACCACAAAATTTGCCCGTTTAAAGTGCAATCCAATGGTTTCTAATATAGTCAGAGTTGTGCAACCATCACTACAATCAATTTTAGAACATTTTCATCGCTGCCTAAAAACCCCTTACCCATTAGCCATCAATTCCTTTATTCCCTCAGCCGTAGGCAACAACTAATCTAATTTCTGCCTGTATGTTGTTAGCTGCCATCAAGTTGATCCCGACTCATGGCGACCCCATGCACAGAAATGCTGCCCAGTCCTGTGCCATCCTCATTATTGATTGTGGGCTGGACCATGGTGATCCATAGGATTTTCACTAGCTGATTTTCAGACGCAGATCACCAGCCCTTTCTTAGTAATGTGTCTTAGTCTGTCTCTCCAGCTGTGTCTATTCTGGACATGTCACATAAATACAATCATACAACATGTGGCCGTTTGCAGCTGGTTTCTTTCACTTAGCATAATGTTGTGTAGGTTCATCCATTTCTAGCATGTATCAGAACTTCATTCTTACTCTCTTCCCTTTCTTTGTTCTCCTGCTCACAGCCTCCCCTACTTTCCAACCCCTTCAAAATTGACTTACAGAGAAGGATCTCATACAGCTATCTTTTTTTTTTAATTTATTGTTATAGCTATTAGTTAAATCTTTACTCTGAGGTTGTTTCCATTTTCAGTCTTATCTGTAACTATGGAATAAAGAGTTTTGTGCCCTGAGAAAGGATTTGGGTCATCAGGGAATAAAACACCAGTTGCTATCTAGTTGACTCTGACTCGTGGTGATCCCACGTGTGTCAGAGTAGAATTGTGCTTCATAGGGTTTTTAATGGCTGGCTTTTTGGAAGTAGATTGCCAGGAGTTTCTTCTGAGGCACCCCCGGGTGGACTCAAACCTCCAATGGGCTCCTATTAGGAATACCCAAACAAAAACCAGACCTGTTGCTGTCGAGTCGATTCTGATTCATAGTGACCCTCTAGGACAGAGTAAAACTACCCTTTTGGGTTTCCAAGGAGTGTCTGATGGATCCGAATTGCTGACTTTTTGGTTAGTAGCCAAGCTCTTAACCACTGTGCCACCAGGGGTCCCCTACCAGGGAATAAATAACCCAAAAGCAAAAAAAAAAAAAAAACCCAAACCGATTGCCATCGAGTTGATTCCGACTCCTAGCGACCCTACAGGACAGAGTAGAACTGCCGCATAGAGTTTCCAAGGAGTACCTGGCAGATTCCAACTGTTGACCTCTTGGTTAGCAGCCATGGCTCTTAACCACTATGCCACCAGGGTAGAGGGAATTTTATGAAGAGTTTAAGGCCCGTGTCTGGAGACCCTGAGTGTTGCAAATAGTTAATGTGCTCAGCTGCTAACCAAAGGTTGAAGGTTTGAGTCCATCCAGGGAAACTTCAGAAGAAAGACCTGGTGATCTACGTCCAAAAGATTAGCTATCAAAAGCCCAGCGGAGTACAGCTCTACTCTGGCACACGGGGTTGCCGAGAGTCGGAGTCAATTCGATGACAACTGGTTTGGATTCAAGGCCTACGTCCATGTAATGACAACAGTGAATTTGAATCCTGCAAAGGCGCTAGGCGTCTCCTATACCTGCTGCCTTGTTGGGTAAAGAATAGGTATAAAACTCACAAACTGAATGGACATTGAAGCTCTAGTTAAATATGGCCTATACTTCCCTTGAGGAAAAATATTATTCATCAATGTAATCTTAGCACTAAGCTTATAGCAGATATTCAAATACTCATTGAATTAAAGGCTGAATAATATATTTTTAAGCATTGGACTTGAAGAAATCTTAGAAGTCACCTAGTCAGATCCCCCCATTTTACAAATGAGGAAGGTAAGGTCCAGGGAGGTTATACGATCTGCCTAACGTCATTCAGCTCAAGGGGAGTGAAAAAGTACAGCCAGAATGCTCCTTAGAAGTGAAGATGGCATAAGTTCATCTCACATACTTTGGACAAGTTATCAGGAGGCACCAGTTCCTGGAGAAGGACATCATGCTTGGTAAAGTAGAGAGTACCTGAAAAAGAAGACTTTCAATGATACGGATTGATACAGTGGCTGCAACAACGGACTCAAACATAACAACAATTGTGAGGATGGCACAGGACCAGGCAGTGTTTCCTTCTGTTATACATAGGATCACCATGAGTCGAAACCTACTCCATGGTATCTAACAACAACACTGAGTTCAATACTATTTAACCACCCAAAGGAAAGAATCTTCCTGTGTAATGTTGGCTTGATGTGATGTTTCCTTGATAATTCAAAATGCTATTGTCACAAATGAGTTCCTGTATAACTGGTAAGATATGAAGAAGCTCTATAGATTGTACCAAGGTTGACTTTTTGGTTTTGATACTGTAAGTTGTTAACATTGGGGGAGACTGGGGGAAGGTCACACAGGACTTCCTTGTACATTTCTTTGCAATCTCCTGCAAATCTGTAATTATTTCAAAGTAGAAATTATAAAAATCAGATAGTATCAAAATACAGACTATTCAAATTTTAAAAATCAACTAATGTCAGTTTTTCTAATTTTACATTTGAAAAACCAAACCAAACCAAACCCACTGCTGTCGAGTCGTTTCCAACTGATAGTGGCCCTATAGAACAGAGTAGAACTGCCCAATAGAGTTTCCAAGGAGCGCCTGGCAGACTCGAACCGCCGACCTCTTGGTTAGCAACTGTAGCACTTAACCACTATGCTACCAGGGTTTCCTATGTTTAAAAAAAAAAAAAAAAGTTTGAAAAGGGCCCCAAAAAATGCTGTTGTAATTTTAAGAACTACCCACAGGGTGTCACTAGTGTTCTGTCATAGCACCCCCTCTGCAAGCATCTCCTTCCTCCTCCAGAGCTGTCGTTCTTGGAAATAGAACTTAGCTTTCTTAAAGACTGAAGAATATAAAACTGCCATATTCCAACACAGTTTTTTCCTGATTGGAAGCAATGTGAAACCCCAATACCCCCACTTTTTTTTTTTTAGGTGGAAACACAGAAAAGCAGTAAGAAAAGGAACGAAGTTAAAGAAGATGAATAGGGCATTATCTAGAGAAATCTTGCTTCTCAAAGTGTGGTCCATGGACCAGCAACACTGGTATTGTCTAAGGATTTGTAAGATATGCAAAATCTCAGGCCCCACCGTTTTTGTTGTTAGTTGCCTTCAAGTAAAATTTGACTCATAGCGACCCCATGTGTGTGAAGTAGAACTGCATTCCATAGGGTTTTCAAGACTGTGAACTTTTGGAAGCAGATACCCAGGCCTGTCTTCTAAGGCACCTCTGGGTGGGTGCCAATAGTCAACCTTGCAGCTAGGAATTGAGTGCTTAACAATTTGTGCCCTAAATTAGATTCCTAACAAGCTCAGGGTTTTGATACTGTTGGCCATATTTTGAGTAGCAAGGATTTAGAAGTGATCAAAGAAAAATGGATGGGGGTATGGAGCATACTGGCTGCTGTCAATACAATAAAACCTTTCTCATTTGGAGCTCACTAATGAATAAGAAAGACCTAAGAAGAATTGATGTATTTTAATTATAGTGTCGATAAAGAATAATGAATGGACTTTCAGAAGAATGAACAGTCTTGGAAGAAGTACAGCCAGAATTCTCCTTAGAAGCGAGGATGGCAAGACTTTGTCTCACTTACATTGGACATGTGATCAAAACAGACCAGTCCCTGAAGAAGGACATCCTGCTTGGTAAAGTAAAGACTTAGCAAAAGAGAGGAAGACCCTCAATGAGATGGACTGACACAGTGGCTGCAACAAGGGGCTCAAACACAGCAACAGTTGGGAGGATGGTGCAGGACTGGGCAGTGCTTTGTTCTTGTACACAGCGTCACTATGAGTTGGAACCAACTTGATGGCACCTAACAACAACACAACAAAGCAAATCAGCATTATAATTTTGACTTGGATTGGATTAAGTATTACAAGCTGATCGTTTATGCGACATGCATAATTTTACCCACCAATAATTTTAGCACATATATGTGTACACACATAAAATATGTTAATTTTATAAATATTTACAAGATCTCAATTTTTGGTTCTGAGCTTGCAAAAAAGAGTTTAGTGATAACTGATTTTAGAAACTTAGACTAAAACATGAGTAATGGTTTATACATTTTTATTTTTCTGGTTAAATAACACATTCTATTATCATTTACTCACTTCCATCAAGTTGATTCTGACTCAGCAACCCTATAGGGCAGAGTAGAAGCACTGCCCCATAAGTTTTCCAAAGGAGTTCTGATGGCGCAGTGTTTAAGTGCTTGGCTGCTAACCGAAGGCTGGTGGTTCGAACCCACTAGCCGCTCCTTGGGAGAAAGATGTGGCAGTCTGCTTCTGTAAAGATTTACAGCCTTAGAAATGCTATGGGGCAGTTCTGTTCTGTCCTCTAGGGTTACTGAGTTGTAATCAACTAGACGGCAACAGGTTTTATTATCGTTTAATAATTACTAAACTCCAAGAATAGATCAGATATCTTCTTCCTTTCCTTAGACCGAGGTTGTTGAGATGTTTAAAAGCAAATAATTTCAAAAGTTACCAACATACTCTTAGAATATTCTGAAGTAAAGCTCTTAGAGATTAATGGGAAACATTTTACTTTTTTTTTCCTAGTACTTTTTAATCATTCGAAATTGAGGTTGTTTAGATCGATTTTCTTCTTGCACTTCATGAAAGCATTTCACTTCTGCGTATTCTTCCTCCTGAATTTTGTATTTAATCTATAATATTCTAGTATTCCTCTTGGGTCTTTTGCCTTCAAAAATGGATTCTTTTTTTAAAATAATATTTTATTGAGTTTTTGGTGAAGGTTTACACACAAGTTTAGGTTCCTACCATTCAACAATATATGAGTTGTTCAGTGACGTTGATTACATTCTTCACAAGGCGTGAACATTCTCATTATTTCCATCTGGTTGTTCTGTTTCCATTAATCTAGTTTCCCTGCCCCCTTACATTCTCATTTTTGTTTTAAAGTAATTGTTGATCATTTGGTCTCTCTCATATAGGTGATTTTTTAAAGGAACACAATACTTACAGGTGATATTCATTATTTTTTGAGCCGATTTGTTATTTAGCTACAAGTTGACCTCGGGTTAGTTTCTATTCAAGGCTTGAAGAGCATCTCAGGCAACAGTCTTGGGGTGTCCTCCAGTCTCAACCAGTCCAGTAGGTCTCATTTCAAAAATGGATTCTTAATATGAATGGCTTTTTGTCCATAAAATTAACAGATCCTCGTTCCTTTAAAGCTGTTTTATTTAATGGCCTTCACCAGGCAAATACAGTAGTTTCCAGTGCTGCTACTTTTCATTTGTGAACACATTTAACTTTGTTCAGCTTTGACTTCCTTAAAGGACAGTTTGCTCTCTGGCTGATTAATTACATCTCACTGTTTAGTTTTTCTTCCTTGTCTTTGCATACTGTTCCCTGGCCTTTTCTCTGATCTTATCAGTCTCTGTTTTGCTTCCTCCTGGGATGACCTCCTCTTTCATACTGCTGCCTAGCCCATTCTGACTCATAGCAAGCATAGAGATAAACTGCCCCGCAGGGTTACTGTGGCTGTAATTGTTAACGAAGCAGACCGCGGTACTTTTTTCCCATGGAGTGGCTGGTAGTAGGTTCAAACCTCTGATGTTTCAGTTCATAGCTGAGCACTTAACCACTACGCCACCAGGGCTCCTGACAGATATATTACTTAATAATTGCTCTGTTTTTATAACAAATAGAAAATTATGCATGCATTCTATGTGACTTACATTCTTCTAACAGCCTTTATACCACCTGAAAGTCTTTCTGGATTGCTTTTTTTTTTTTAATTAATTTTATTATGGTAAATAAAATAGGTATAACGTAAAATTTGCCACTGTCACCATATTTGTAGGTGTACAATTCAGTGTCATTGCTTACATTTACCATCTTGTGTAGCCATCACCACTATCTACTTCCAAAACTTTCTCATCACCCCAAACAGAAACTTGGCACCCCTTAAACAAAAGCTCCCCATTCCTCTCTCCCTTTCTGGGTTGCCTTTTAAATCTCCCTCAGGATCTCTGTGTTGCTGGCCAGCAGTCTTCAAAGTGCATATATGTAAAATCAATTTCTTTCCATCTACCATTGGCCATCTGGTCTTCTGTATTTTGGATTAATTTCTCACTAGCAATAAATAAGGGTAGTCCCTGGGTGGTACAAATGGCTAATGTGTTCAGCTGCTAACAGAAATGTTGGAGGTTGGAGGTTTGAATCTACCCAGTAGATTGCCAGAAAGGCCTAGCAATCTACTTCTGAAACCAGCCATTGGAAATCCTATGGAGCACATTCAACTCTGACACATACCGGGTCGCCAGGAGTTCAAATCAACTCAAGGGCAACGGTTTAGCAATTAAAAAAAAAAGGAACATTTGTCTAATTGTGAAAAACTTTTCTCAGTAAATAGATATGGATCTATAAATACTAACGTAGTCAGCAAAACATTGTCACACAATGTGGAGAAAGAAGAGTATAGCCCCTGCTTTCAAGGAGCTTACAGTCTAGTGAGGGAGCCAAACATGAATCAAATACTTGAACAAATGTAACCTTGGACTTATGCTCAGTGTTAAGAGGAAGAAATACATTGGAGTGGGGTTGATCTGCTCAGGAAGGTTACGAAGGTTTCCCTAAGGGGGTGCCACATGGAAAGGGAAAAGCCATGAGTTCCAAGCTTGACATGCTGTGTTGGAACTGCTCCTGGGATAGCCAAGAGGAGATAAGCAGGCAGTTGAACATATAGGGTTGGGGTTCAGAGGACAGGTCTGGGCCAGATATATAAATTTAAGAGTCATCAGTGTATACAGGTGACAGTTGAAGCCAGACATGTGAATGAGATTGGCTAGGAACGAATAGAATTACAATAGGGAAGGGATCTGTATTGGTTTGTTATTTTCTTTTATTAAAGTCACTGTTTTGCATGCATGTTCTATTCAGTCCTAACCTTTTCAGGTAGCATCACTCTTCCTTTGGGGAGCCACCCTTTCCCATCTTAGTCCTTGCACTTTGGGGGGTTTGACATCATCCCCAGCTCCAGTGGTGGGTATGTAATTTAGGCCCCAGTCATCACTGTATAATATCCCCTATGCTCAATGATTGGTTTAGCATGGTCATATGACCCAGTTCTGGCCAATGAGAGTTAGGCCCAGGACATTGCAGGAAGTAGCAGAAAGAATTGGACCTGTGTCTGGGAAGGAGGGTTCCTGGCTTCTCATGCTCCTCCATTCCCACAAGTTTCTGGGAATTGGATGGGTAATTCTTTCTTCTGCATATTAAATGTGTTATCTCCCCAAAGACCATCAGGGCACTGTGTAATACACTGTGGCATTACACATAGCATCAATCTAGGCTGAGAAGCAAAGGATGCCTGCTCACATTAGAAGCAAAGATCTGCTTTCCTACTAGAGTGCAATGACTCCTTCAGTATGTTGTCGTTAGTAGACGTTGAGTCAATTCTGACTCATGAGAACTCCAAGCGTGCAGAGTAGAACTGCTCCATAGCATTTTTACAGCTGTGACCTTTCAGGAGCAGATCACCGGGCCTATCTTCCAAGGTACCTCTGGGTGGGTTCAAACCTCCAATCTTTCACCTAGTAGGCGAGCGTTTAACCATTCGTGCCATTGAGGGGCATAGTATTTAGCATCCTCTAAATACAACAAAAATGTACTTAAGTATATTTTGTTTGCTGTCTGTTTCACTCTCCTGGAATGCAAACTCCACCAGGGCAATGCTCTCTGTTTGTTTTGCAGACTTATGCATCCCAAGTATCCAGAATGCACAGGAAGTGCTCAATGAACATGTCTGGACAGGACGAAGGGGCCATTCTCTGTGCTCTCAAAGGCTCCCCCGCTACCCTTGTCGCAACACTGGAGTCAGTGATACGCACAGCCTCTCCCCCAGCCCGACTGTGGGCAAGTGGAGGACAGGTTGAAGGTGGCATCTGTTTAACCAACTTTGTATCCTGAAGTGCCGTGCACAGGGCCTGGCACATAATAGGCACCCAGTGGAAGTTTGTTAATATCTCTGGGGCCCAGTGAAGACTGTGAAAATTTTTGCCACTAGACAGGAAGTAACTCCATCTGTTTTGCTCAGCATGGTATCGCCCAGCACTACCCAGTGGGTGTCATCACCTTGACAAGGGGTAGACATGGGGAACCCAAGGGCAGGCCCATCCAAACTCAGACCTCCTTGCCCTTCATCCTGTGGGAGGCAGAATAACGGCCCCCCCGCAACATGTCCATGTCCTTACCGCAGGCACCAGTAGTATGTTACCTGACATGGCAAAAGAAGCTTTGCAGGTGTGATTACATTAAAGATCTTGAGATGGGGAGATAGTCTGGGACTGTATGGATGGGCCCATTATAATCACCACAGTCCTTAGAAAGGAAAGAGGGAGGCAGGAGAGTCAGAGGAGATGTGATGAGGAAGCAGAGTCAGAGTGATGCATCATGAGAAAGACTCAACTGGCTTGTGAGTGGCCATCTAAGATACTCCACTGGTCCCACCTTGTCTGGAGCAAGGGAGAATGAAGAAAATCAAAAACACAAGGGAAAGATCACTCCAAAGGACCAGTGGACCACAACTACCACAACCTTCACCAGACTTAGTCCGGCAGAACTAGATGCTGCCTGGGTACCACCACCGACTGCTCTGACAGGAATCACGATAGTGGGTCCTGGACAGAGCTGGAGAAAAATGTAGAAAAAAGTTCTAACTCAAAAAAAAAAAAAAGACCAGACTTAACTGGTCTGACAGAGACTGGAGAAACTCTGAGAGTATGGCTCCTGGACACTCTTTTTTTTTTTCTTTCAGTTATTCATGATAGATTTTAATGTAACAACAGATATATGATAAGAAAATGTTAACGTTCTTTGAAAAGATTTTTTTTTCTGGGCACCTTTTTAACTCAGTACTGAAGACACTTCTGAGGTTCGCCCTTCAGGCATAGCTTAGACAGGCCAATAAAACAAACAGTCATACATGTAGCTCAACCAAATACCACATATATGAGTCTAAATGGGCACACCAGCCCAGGGGCAAGGACGAGAAGGCGGGAAAGGACAGGAAAGCTGGACGAATGGAAATGGAGAACCCAAGGTCGAGAAGGGGAGAGTGTTGAGATGTCACAATGTTGGCAACCAATGTCACAAAACAATATTGTATTGTTTAACGAGAAACTAATTTGTTCTGTAAACCTTCATCTAAAGAACAAATAAAGTGATGGGGTGAGATCAATAGAGTATCTCAGATGGCTGCTCACAAGCTTTTAAGACACCACACGCTACTTACCAAAATAGAGTGTAGAATGTTATTTTCTTTATAAACTATGTTATGTCAACTGAGCTAGATATTCCTGAAACCATGGTCCCCACAGGCCTCAGCCCAGTAATTTGGTCTCTCAGGGAGTTTGGATGTGTCTATGGAGCTTCCATGACCTTGTCTTCGTCAAGTTGTGCTGGCTTCCCTAGTACTGTGTACTGTCTTAGATGCCACCAAAGTTCCCACATATCAATTGTCTATTTAGTGAAACAAGGTAATTTCAGACAGTGATGACTGCTGTGAAGAAGATCAAATAGGGTGCCATGTGAGTGATTTTAGATGGCTATTGGGAACGCCTCTTCAAGAGAAGCCCTTTTGAGCATAGGACGGAATGGTGAGCAGGTTCTGGCCATGGGAAGAGCCCCTTCCTCAGGGGAGCCTTCCCTGAAGTCCCCGCCCCAGTTAGCTCTCCTGAACTTTTCTCACAGCTCTTAACCTGGTTTGTAACTCTGCATCACCTGGACCACTGTGAGAGCCCCCTAGCTCGTCTCCCTGCTTTTCCTCTTGTCTCTCCTACACCCTATTCTCCTCACAGTCACCAGAGAGAACTTCCTAAAATGTAAATCACATCATGGCACTCCCAAGTAAGGCCAATCAATGAGTGACTCCCACTCCAAACAGTACTAACTCTAAATTTTACACTTTAGACCTGTCTCCTGTTCCACACACCAGTTTTTCCTGTTCCACAGACACCAAGCTACAGCCTCAGGGCCTTTGCATGTGCTCTTCCCTCTGTCTGGCTCACACTCCCTCCATCTCTGTATGGCTGATACCTTCTTGCAGACCTTCCTGAGCCCCCTCCCCCTTTCATGTAGCCCTCTGACCTCCCATCACAGTCACATCACCCTGCTTTAGTTTTTTCTGTCCAAAATGATCTTACTTGTGGGCTTGTTGGCTTGCACCCCCCCTCCCATGGGGCAGGGGACTCTGTCTTGCCCACTGCTGAGCCCCCAGAGCAAAGTGCAGGGCCTTGCCTTCAGGGACACTTGGCTGGTTGAAAATAAAGGTGGATGAGGTGGCATATGGCCTGGGGATCTGAAATTCCGGGAGCCAGGCCCTTAGAGAGCCAGCCGAGTGAACTAGGAGGAGGCTGTCTTTCCGTCCCAGAGCTGTCACGTAGCTCCGAGCCTGTATTTCCTCATCTGTAGAATGGGGACAATAAATGTATTCTGAGGCTACAAAGAGTGCTTGGCAGGTACTACTAAAAAAAAAAAAAAAAAAAATTAAACAGAATCTCGGGGGGTGGAGGGGGCTTCCTGATATGCATAAAATCGGTCACGTCTCTGTTAGACGTTGCTGTAACTCCCAGCACTCCTGCCCCACTGCCGCTGTCCTGCAGCGGCCAGAGGAAATATAAGACGCCAAGAATTTGAACTGCACATCAGCAACCAATCAAGTTTTGGTGTAAGTATGACCCGTGCAATATTTGGTCTTCCTATTGGCTGAAACTGGCGACCACCCGGTCGGCAAATGCACGCTTATTTCTGGGGCTGCCCAGTTAGGCCTTAGGGCCGTGAGCCGCATACACCCCCGCGCCGCCCCCGGCCCCGCGTTCCCGCCGCCGCCACTCGGCCCGACGTGGCGCCGCAGCCGCCCGCCTCCCGCCCCCTGCCGACGCTCCTGGGCGCAGCCAATGGCGGCGCCTCCCGAGCGGCTGGCGCGGCCTCCGGCCACCAGAGGGCGCCGCGGCGGGCGCGGCAGAATCGCCGCCGCGGGTCGCGGGGGGAAAGCTGCGAGCGAGCGAGCGCCCAGGCCGCCTCCGCCGCCCGCTCAGCTCTGCATCGCCGCCCGCCCGCCGCGCGGCCTCCCCCACAGGTAGGTGCGCGCCGCCCGGGCTCCCTCGCGCCCGCGCCGCCCGACCCCCCGCGCCTCTCTCCCGGCCCCCCGCGCGGCCCATCCCCCTCCCGGCACTCCCCGCGCGCCGCTGTCTCGTTCTCGCGCGGGGCCGTTAACGGACGCGGGGGGAGGGGCGCCGCTGGGACCCCCGCCCTAGGTCGGCCGTCCGCGGTCGGTCCGCCCCGGCTCCCGGACGTCTCCTTCCCTGGGCCGGACACCTCCCGGGCGCCTTCCTGGCCGCCAACATGGAGGAGACCCCGGAAGCGGGGGAGGGCCAGGAACCCGTCGGCCTCGACCACAAAAGACAAACCGCCCCGTCCGCGCGTCCGCTGCCCGCCCAGGGCGCCCCGCGAGCCGGACGGCGACGGCGGCCCAGGGCAGTGGGCGGGCCCCTGGATGGGCAGGACCTGCAGGGCCCCCGGGGTCTCCCGGTCTAGGTGTGTCCAGGGGGCTTCCCCCAGGGGGTGCGTCCTCGGGGAGTGCAAATAAGGGGATGCTCTTTCTTCCTTGCGCGAAGAATAACAGTCCCAGTACCCGCATGCATTTCCGTTGACAGAATATCTTCTCTCTGCATATTTAACTTTTTTTTTCTTCATGAAAATAGTGTCTGCCCTAGTGGTCGAGAGACTTTAAAGTGTTTTTGAGATTAGGGCGGGAAGGATGCGCAGTGGTTAGCTCATTTATTTTGGGACAACCTTTTTTGTTTTTGTTTTTTGGGTTTTTTTTTTTTTTTTGCGAGAGTTCATCTAGAATGGGTGGCGAATAGTTCCTGTGTTGATTGTGGACCCGGGGACAGCCAGGTTAGGTTTCTTTTCCCCACCCTTAAAGAATGAAGACCTGTCAGTTCCTATTAGCGTAAATTTCCTGTTCTGGGAATGGTCATCGCAGGGGTGCGGTCAAGCTGGAAAGTGCCGCCTGGGCCTGAGAGGTTACCCCTGCTGCGTAATTGGCTGAATTTATCAGTAGTTGGGAATTTTCCTCTTCTCTGATGTTAAGAAATGAAAGAAGGTATCCGTGTAGGATCTGTTTGAACTAGACCTGCGCTGTTGAGTAAGGCGGCCACTGGCCACATAGAACTGTTGAGCACTTGAAATGTGACGTGCTCAGAGTGCAAACACACATCGCATTTTAAAGACTTAATATAAAGTATATTTTAAAAACAGACAGTTTTTTAGAACCGTTTCGTGTTTACAGAAAAATTGTGCAGAAAGTACAGAGTTCCCAGAATACCCCCTGCATGCTGTTTTTCCTGTTCCTGACATCTTGCATTCCTGTAGTATATTTGTCACAAAGAGAAAACACTGTTGATGCGTTGTTATTGTCGGTAGTTTACTTTTAGGTTCGTTGTGTTGTATGGTCCTGTGGATTTTGACAAACGCAGAGATGTCATGTGTCCACCATTACAGTATCATATAAAATAGTTTCACTGCTTTGGAGCACTTATAATTTTTATACTAACTGTTGAAATGATAATATTTTGGACCTGTTGGGTCAAATAAAATGTATTATAATTAATCTTACAGTTATCCTTTTTTTTTTAAGTGCGGCTGTTAGACTATTTAAAATTACCCGTGTAGTTCCCATTGTATTTCTCTCGAAAGGAGCCCTGGGTGCTCAGTGGTTAAGCTCTCAGCTGCTAACCAAAAAGGTCAGCTGTTCAACTCAGCAGTCTGCTTCTGTAAAGCGTACGGCCTTGGAGACCCTACGGGGCAGTTCTAATTTGGACTATAGAGTTGTTATGAGTAGGAGTCGACTCAAGAGCAATGGGTTTTGGTTTTATATTTCTTTTGGACGGTGCACAACTAGAGCCTCTGAGTGAGGGAGGTGGCTGGGAGCCTATGTTATCTGCTTATCTTTTCCTGCTTCTCTGATGGTTTGTGGCCTCCCTCTAAGGCTCTCAAGGAACCCTCTGCTTCTTCTGTCCCTTCAGCTGAACTGAGCTGTTGAGCTGAATTGCACAGGAGGGGTCTTGCCCTCATTTGCGGAGTAATTCAAGTTAATGGACATAATTTTCACTCTTGAGAAGTTTTTTCTGAGGTTCAGCTCAGAGTCAAATCATGAGTTATTGCAGGCTGGATGTTGTTGACTTTTGTGTGTGTGTGTGTGTGTCCTACAGAGAGCACGTTGACTTTTAGGGCCTCTGCTACCTAAATGAACTGAAGAACACCCGCCTTACATTACTGTGACTTTTGGATGGGGCCACGTCATACCCCAACCCTACACCCTTTTCTCCTTCCCCAGATTCTGTCCGTTTTTTTGCCAGTTAGGATGGTGGGTGTCAACCTTATTGTCCCATCTGCCTTAATTTTGATTGATTTTAAAATCTTCCAGTTTGGGTGGGTGGGTTAAATCGATGTTCTAAGGGGGAGAGAAACAATTATGATAGAATCTCAGCTCTAGGAAGGGTGACAGTGCCTCTTGGAAAGTTTTGAGCATTTCAGTAAAGGATGAGATAGAAACAAAAGCAGATGCCTACTAGCTGTTGCCACGGATAATCTAGAATGGCTTTCTACGGACGATATGACGTGAGGAAACTTTGGTGTTTTAGATGATGAACTTGTGTATGTGTGTGAGAGAGAAATACTTTTTCTCCAGAATCTTGGCATTAGAAGTGAAATTTGTTTTCACTAAAGTGTGAGGTGTTTATAAATCAGCAAGAAACTTTAGATGATACTTACAGTGGAGAAGGGATATTAAAATATTGCTTATTCAGAGGGGAGATTTTTATTAATGCTAGTGATAACCAGGAAACCCTGGTGGCATAGTGGTTAAGTGCTACAGCTGCTAACCAAGAGGTCAGCAGTTCAAATCCGCCAGGCGCTCCTTGGAAACTCTATGGGGCAGTTCTACTCTGTCTTACAGGGTCGCTATGAGTCAGAGTCAACAGTAGTGGTTTTTTTGGGGGGGCGGGGGTGATAACACATTTAATTCACCAAAAAAAAAAAAAAAAAAAAGGAGGCTTATTAAGTGAGGCCATTTTCTCTGATGTAAAGACATGAGGTGTTGTATTCTTACCAGTTTTTGTCCCAACAAGAAATTTTCTTATGTGGTTACCAATTTCTTGTTTAATTAGTTAGTATTAGGTTTATTCTTATACTTCGTGAAGCCTCAGGAGCATACTGGGTTAAATAAAATGTAACATTACAGTTAATTTTATCAGTTTCCTTTTCCTTTTTTTAATGTGATTAGAAAATTGAAAATTATCTTGATCCCATTATATTCCTCTCGGGCAGTGCACAAGCAGAGTGTCTGAGTTGGGGTGGTGTGACAGGACCAGAGAGGCACAGAGAAATGGAACCTTTGTGTTTTATTAAAATACGTGAATTTGGAGCAGAATGTTGATATGGCACTTTCAGTTAGAAGGGTGCACTGGGCTCAGCAGAGCCTCTGTGGGGTCAGGTGTCCACCCTGGCACAGGGACGGAAGATCTCACGAGTAGTCCTGGCACTGACCTGGGTGACCTGGGCAAATTATTCCACCCTGAAGACTGCATATCTTTCTTGTTGAATCCTCCTATTGTGTATCAGATGAGATGTCCCGTATGAAACATGTGAAACAGCACTAGGCGCTTTAGGAGCACTGGGCAGGCGTCGTAGCTGATAGAATCTGAGATCTAACATAGCGATTTCAAGGTGAATAGTCCCTGTTGGGAAAAAAACAGCAAAATATGTACTTGCCTTCCTGCTGTTGCTTAGTACACCCTCTATCACGAAGCTTTCATTTTCAATAGAGGGGAAAAACTGTCTCTTAAGGTAACCCAGTAAGATCTTTGCTGTTGCAAGAATATAGTGGAGCATCCCTAATATTTCACTGCACAGACTTGTGGTCTTTTGAGGGTTACCTTGCACTGTGTCCTGGGAGCTTTGTGCTTTTGCAAGTGTTGCCATTTTAAGCGAACATATTGCGAGGTTGAAAATAATGTTGCCTTAACTTGTTTTCGTTTGTTTTAAAGCCATCACAGGGAGAGACTTGAGTCCAAGGGTAGAATTTAACCTAGAGTGGTAATTATAATTTTTCTTTTGGAATTTGAGGATACCTTTTTAGGCAAAAATACAAGCTGTGCCGCATTCCTTGGGGCACTTTGCCCAGCCCTGTGGTAGTCCTTTTTGTAAGTCCCTGGGTGGCACAAAAGGTTAAGTGCCTTGAGCTTGTTAGGAATCGAATTTAGTGGCGCAGGTGGCTAAGCACTCTACTCCTAGTGGAAAGGCTGGCAGTTGGAACCCACCCAGAGGTGCCTCAGAAAAAAGGCCTGGCAATGTTTCCAAACGGTCACAGCCTTGAAAACCCTCTGGAGCAGTTCTGCTCTGCACACGTGGGGCTACCATGAGTTGGGATTAACTAACTGGCAGCTAACAAAAACACAACAGCATGTGCCAGGCAGAGTCCCTGGATGGCGCAAATGATTAAATGCTCAGTTGCTAACTGAGAGGTTAGCAATTTGAATCCATCTAGAGGTGTCTTAGAAGAGAGGCCTGATGACCTAATTCCAAAAAATCAGCCACTGAAGACCCTATGTAGTACAGCTCTGTTCCGACACCGTGGGGTCACCGTGAGTCAGAATCAACTCCATGGCAGCTAACAACAATGACATATCAGGTCATAGGTATAAAGATTTTCCTTGGAGTGGGACCTTAACTCCCTATGCCACAGCATTCCTGTGGAAATTCTCTGCTTCATCTGAGCTGTTTTAAATGATGTCCCTTGAACGTGTATGTGCTTGTGTGTGCACATGTACGTGTGTACCCACTTATTCTATTCCTCCCAAGTGGAGCTGTACTTTCACAGTCCAGCCAGGGCCCCCTTAGACAGGTGCTTGTCCTCCTCTAGGTACAGTTCTCACTTAAGATGCAGAATGGCAAGTCCTTGACTCATGCTGAGAACCCACAGACACCAGAGTAACTGGAGTAAGTGAACCTGGGGAGGCTGTGAAAAAGTTGGGAAGGTAGTCCTTCCCCATCGGGTAGGTCACTGTAAGGAGCCTAGATATTTTTCTAAGTGCATTGGGAAGCCATTGAAGAATATTAAGGAGAGGTGCAGTAACCAATTTGTGTTTTTAAGAGATTGTTCCTATTAGTTTAGTGTGTGCAGGGGATGGGGTGGGAGCTGTGGAGAAGATGGGGAGGTGGTAGCAGAGGCAGGGGAAGGAGGTATTGCAGCTGTCCCCGTGATGGTGAGATGATGGTGGGCCTCAGGCTGGGGAACAGCAGAGAGGTTGGGATATTTCAACGGTATCGCTAATGGGCCTTGTCAGTGGATGGATTGGTGGTGGAGTGTGAGAGAAATAGAGGGTAATGGCCATACTGTGGAACATACTAGGTGACTATTAAAACCAGCTTTATATGGAATGACCTCTAAGATTAGCTACTACATGAGAAAAATAAGGTGCAGAACATATTAGCATGCCCATTTGTATAAACAATCTTTTTTGATCTATTTTGAAATTAGAGATTCACAGGAAATTACAAAAGTAGTACATAGAATCCTGTGAACTCTTCACCCAGCTTCCCCCCCGCCTCGTGACATCTTATGTAACTAATACAGTAACAAAGCCAGGAATCTGACGTGGTACCATACTGTTAGCTAGACTACAGACTTTATTCAGTTTTTACCAGCTTTACACGCACTCATCTGTGTTTCTGTACAGTTTTATTCCTCGCCTTGTGTAACCACCTCCACAATCAAGATATAGACCATTCCACATAATGTGTCTCTGACGAAATGCAAGACACTGGTCAAATGGTTGGCTGCCCTCAGGGAGGGCACACTGGGTGGCTGAGTGACAGGTTGGGAAGGAGACATCTCTTTTTACTGTGGTGTTTTTAGAGTACTAATTAGAATACTAATTTTTAAACAGCTCTAGAAGTCTGTGAAACATCCAAGTAAGACTGTCAAGTGGGTAGATACGGCACTTACTGCCCTCCAGAGCGCTGCCTGGAGCTGGACGTTGGGGTGTTGTCAGGGAGACCCTAGATGAAGGCATTTAAGGTCTGGGCTGTGCAGGAGGCCCTCAGGGGAGAGTGTGACAGAGGGAGAAGGTGATCTGGATGAAGCTCTGGGCTCTCACCTTTAAAGGTCACATAGAGATTGAGCCTCAGCCTTCCAAGAGAAAGAAAAGTTGGAGACAGAGATGGTGGCTTTTGAGCTGTTTCCCCAGAAAGTGCTAGAAAACCTTGAACTTAGACCTCATATGAAGGGCGTGTGGATCAGGATAGAGGCTTTCCTGAGTCACATAGCTGTAGGGGCTGGTGAACCCAAGATCAGCAACTCAGAGAGCAGGGCTCTTGCTCACAGGCGTTGAAGGTCAACGAATTCCAGGATTGCGAGGAAGAAAATTTTAGGAAAAAAACTTTTGAAAATGAAAAGCTCTGTCTTACATATCACCTGATACTGTGTTCCAGATTGTTAACCATATAAAAACCAAAAAAAAAAAACACCTGATATTGTGCTCCAGATCGTTAACCATATAAAAACCAAAAAGCCAAACGCACTGCTGTCAAGTCTTCCCACTCATAGTGACCCTGTAAGAAAGAGTAGAATTGCCCCATAGGGCTTCCGAGGCTGTAATCTTTACAGGGAGCCCTGGTGGCGCAGTCGTTAAGAGCTATGGCTGCTAACCAAAACATCGGCAGTTCTAATCTACCAGCCGCTCCTTGGAAACCCTACGGGGCAGTTCTACTCTGTTTTATAGGGTTGCTATGAGTCGGAATCGACAACAACGGGTTTAATGGGTTTTTAATCTTTGTGGCAGCAGACTGCCACATCTTTCTCCTGAGGAGCCGGTGGTAGGTTTGAATCACCAATTGTTTGGTTACCAGCTGAGTGCGTAACCACTGTGCCACCATGGCCCCTCTAACCACGTAAAAGGGAGAAAGTATTTCACGTGATTAAACGAATCTGCATCTGATTTCCTTCTAGTCACTTACTTGAGTTGTCAGCTCTTTACCACATGCCCTTCGTAAGAGTTCGAAGTTCAAGGTTTTCTAGCACTTTCTGGGGAGATAGCTCCAAGGCTGTTAACTAGACCGATTGTTATTACCTGGGAGTCCCTTCCTAACCATCAGATTTACTTTTTGAGTGAACCTCAACAAATTCCCCACCTCCTTCCTTGATCACTGTGGACAAAGGTTGGGGAGAGGCTTGTATCACCGAGGAGAGTGGGCGTAGTTCTGGCTATAGGCTTCCTTTTCTTTTGTTCCAGTCCTTTCGACCTGACTACCAAAGCACCCCCAAATGCTACCCGGGTTTCCTTTGAGCTGTAAAGTTCTGACTCTAAATTGTCCCCACTTACAATACAGCAGAGAAAATACTTGATGGTCCCTTAAGTCATCTTTCCAAGGAATGGCTCAGAGGCTATATAGACTTTTTTATTTTTATTTTTTTAAATGCTTTAAATTTTTTTTCCCAGAGGTAAATACTTAACGTGGCTCAAAAAACAAAAAGTTTTAAAGGTATACAGTGAAAAGACACCATCCCATCCCTGCCCAGCCATCCAGTTTTCTCTACTACAATAGTTGCCTGTGATTCTGTTCAGGATTGTTTTATGTAAATGACAGCAAATATGAGTATATATTTCCCCCCTTTTTTTCACAAAGCAGGGTCATACTATAGACACTTTTGTACCATTGGTCTTTTTTTTTTTTTTTTTTGAACAGCTGTGCTGTATAGATGTAGCACAATTTGTTTGGAGTATTTTGAAGCAGACATCATATTCTTGCCTATGTAAACACTTCAATAAAGTATCAGCATTTAAGCATAAAAGATCAAAACATTTAGAGCTGGCAGATTTAAAAGATGAATCAGCCCTAGTTATCAGCTTTTGGGGCATTCCAGTCCCCACCCCTAGCCCCTTTACTTTGAAGAAGGTGGATTTAAAAATAAAACTACAACTGGTAAACAGTAATGAAACTAAAAAATGTCAGCTATGTACTTGCAACACGGGTGGAATTTCCCTTTCTGTCACGTGGGCCCCAATGCATGATTTATGTGGTAGATGGCTTCTTAGCTTTCAGCCTCAGTGGCTCTCAGCTGAGGAGCCCTGGTGGCGCAGTGGTTAAAGAGCTCTGCTGCTAACCGAAAACTTAGTGGTTTGAACCCACCAGCTGCTCTGTGGGAGAAAGATGTGGCAGTTTGCTTCTATAAAGATTACAGCCTTGGAAACCCTGTGGGGCAGTTCTGCACCATCCTGTAGGGTCACTGTGAGTCAGAATCAATTTGATGGTAATGGCTTTTGGCGGGGAGGAGTTCTCAACTGGGAGTTACCATGTCCCCTAGGGGACATTTAACAATATCTGGAGACGTTTTTGGTTGTTACAGCTGGGGTGGTGCTTCTTGTATCTAGTGAGTAGAGGCCAAGGATGCTGCTAAACATCCTACAATGCACAGGATGGCCCTCAACACTAAAGAATTATCTTGCCCCAAATGCTAAAGTTGACAAACCCTGGTTTAGGGCATTGATAGATGATGTTTTATCACAGGTCTCTTCATGGTTCTTCTTCAGCTTGCTGGGTACTGCTCAATAAACGTTGATCAGTGGGGATAGACATGTATTCACATTTGGCAAGTGTTACGTCGAAGACAAACTCTTCCTGTCTAGAAAATTCCAATTGAAGTGACTTCATTTATACCATTCTGTCACTCTTTTCGATAAGAAGTATTCCAGAAGTTTGTGTAACAAAATATGTATAAGGTTTAGACTGTGCTCACAAGGAAGGCAGACACCCTTGGAGGAGAGTGGATTTGAAAACTTTTTACTTCTGAGTAGCTTCCAGAAGCAGAACAAGGCCAGGACTGTTCTAGTGGCGGCTTAATTAAGCATGTAGAGAGAAGAAACTAGACCTGTAGCCTGGAAGAAAGAGAAGAGAGGAGAGGGAAGGAGAAAAATGACTTTTTCATGGAGATTGTTTAGGAGGGACGTATAGAAGAATCTGTATAGCTGTTCAGACTTTCTGTTGTTCGATGCCGTCAGTCTATTCCAACTCATGTCGACTCCATGTGACAGAACTGCTCCATAGGATTTCCCAGACTTCAGTATGGATTGTATCTCAAAAATCCTCACAACTGGAACAGTGAGCAACATCATGATAAATGATTGAAGTTGTCAAGGATTTCATTTTACTTGGATCCACAATCAACAGCCATGGAAGCAGCAGTCAAGAAATCAAAAGACGCATTGCATTGGGAAAATCTGTTGCAAAGGACCTCTTTAAAGTGTTGAAGAGCAAAGCCTTGATGTCACCTTGAAGACTAAGGTGCGCCTGACCCAAGCCATGGTATTTTCAGTTGCATCATATGCATGTGAAAGCTGGACCATGAATAAGGAAGACCAAAGAAGAATTGACGCCTTTGAATTGTGTTGGCGAAGAATATTGAATATATCATGGGCTGCCAAAAGAACGAACAAATCTGCCTTAGAAGAAGTACAACCAGAATGCTCCTTAAAAGCAAGGATGGCGAGACTGTGTCTTACATTCTTTGGACATGTTGTCATGGTTCTGTTGTTTACCGCCCATCTCATTTCTTATTCAGTTTGCTTTCTTTCCTATTTTTCTTTGGTCAATCTGGCCAGTGGTTTATTGATTTTGGTAAATTTTCAAAGAACCAGCTTTTGGCCTTGTTCACTCTTTCATTTAATATTACTCTTTTATTATTTGCTTTCTTCTGGTGCCTTAGGGTTTCTTTTGTTGCTCTCTTTCTGTTTGTTCAAGTTATAGGGATAATTCTTTGATTTTGGACCTTTTTGGATGTGTGCATTTATTGCTATAAATTGACCTCTGAGGACTGCTTTAGCTGTGTCCCAAAGATTCTGATAGGAAATGTTTTCATTCTCATTTGATTCTATGGATTTCTTTTTTCTGTCCTTAATCTATAATGTCATTTTGGAGCAAAATGTTGTTCAGTTTCCATGTGTTTGATTTCTTTTCACAGCTTTTTCTGTTACTCATTTCTAGTTTTATGGCTTTATGGTCAGAGAAGATGCTTTGTAATATTTTGAAGTTTTGGATTCTGTTAAGGCTTGTTTTATGACCTAATACGTGGTCTGTTCTAGAGAATGTTCCATGTGCGTTTGAAAAGAAAATATATTTGTCTGCTGTTGGTTGGAGTGTTCTGTATATGTCTGTGAGGTCAAGTTGGTTGATTGTGGCGTTTAGATTCTGTCTTTATTGAGTTTCTTTCTGAATGTTCTGTCCTTCACTGAAAGTGGTGTGTTGAAGTCTCCTACTATTATTTTGGAGCTGTCTATCTCTCTTTTCAATGCTGTTAAAGTTTATGTATGTTGGAACCCTCTTGTTGGGTGTGTAAATATTTAATGTGGTAATATCCTCCTGGTATATTGTCCCTTTAATCATTATATAGTATCCTTCCTTGTCCTTTGTGGTGGATTAACTTTAAAGACTATTTTGTCAGAAATTAGTATGGCCACTCCTGTTCTTTTTGGTTGTTGTTTGCTTGATATGTTTTTTTCCATCCTTTGGGTTTTGGTTTGTGTCTCTGAGTCTTAGGTGTAACTCTTGTAGGCAGCATATAGATGGATCGTGCTTTTTTTTTTTTTAATCCATTCCACAACTCTCTGTCTCTTTATTGGTGCATTTAGTCAGTTTACATTCAGTGTAGTTATGGGTAGGCATGAGTTTAGTGCTGTCATTTTGATCTCTTTTTTTGTGTGTGGTGTTGACAAGTTTCTTTTTTCCACTTAATTTTTTGTGCTGAGTAGTTTTTCTTTATAAATTGTGTTTTCCTCTTTTTCATTGTTGGTAATTTTGTTTTTGCTGAGCCTTTATGTTTTTCGTTATTTTATTTTGATGTGTAGGATTGTTAGTCTCTTTTGTGGTTACCTTATTATTTACCCCTATTTTTCTAAGTTTAAACCAAACTTTTATCTCTCTATATTGCCTTGACTTCCTCTCCATATGAAAGATCCATGACTATATTTTTTAGTCCCCCTTTATTGATTTGATGTTGTCACCTTTTACATAATGACATCTCTGTTTCCCTGTTTTCAGCATTTTTTTTATCTTGACTTATTTTTGTGATTTCCCTGTCTGGGTCGATACCTAGTTTCTCTGTCCTGTGTTCTAGTCTTGGGTTGTTATCTGATGTTACTGATTTTCTAACCAGAGGACTCCCTTTAGTATTTCTTGTAGTTTTGGTTTATTTGTGTTTCGCAAATTCCCTAAACTTCTGTTTATCTGGAAGTGTCCAAATTTTGCCTTCACATTTGAGACCAGGCTGTAATCTTTTTTTTTTTTAATTGTGCTTTAAGTGAAAGTTTACAAACCAAGTCAGTCTCTCATATAAAAACTTACATACACCTTGCTGTATACTCCTGGAAACCCTGGTGGCGTAGTCGTTAAGTGCTACGTCTGCTAACCAAAGGGTCAGTGATTCAGATCCACCAGGTGCTCCTTGGAAACTCTATGGGGCAGTTCTACTCTGTCCTGTAGGGTCGCTATGAGTCGGAATCGACTTGACGGCACTGGGTTTGGTTTTTGGTTTATACACTCCTAGTTGCTCTCTCTTTAATGAGACAGCACACTCCTTCCCTCCACTCTTTATTTTTGTGTCCATTCGGCCCCCGGCTGTAATCTTAATGGAAGTAGATCACAAGGTCATGGTCCCACAGAGCTGCTGGGTGGGTTCGAACCACCAACCTTTTGGTTAGCAGCCAGGTGCTTAACTGTTGTACCACCAGGGCTAAGGGGTATGAAAATCTCCTCTCTTGTGTTAATGGTTTGCTAGATAATTCCCCATTGCCGTGGATTTGATTCCAGCTCTATATTGACCCTTTAGGACAGAGTAGAACTGCCTGTACAGTTGCCAAGGAGTGGCAGGTGGATTCAAATTGCTGACCTTTTGGTTAGTAGCCATAGCTCTTAACCACTGCACCACTAGGGCTCTGTGCTAGACAACAGAGGGACCACAGAGATAACTCCTGTACTGTCCTTGGCATCGAGGAACCTAAAGTCAAGTTGAGAGATGGACACGTCCACAACTAATTGTATGACAAGGTCTCAAGCCATGGGTGCTTTAATTGGGGTCCAGGAACCCTGGTTCCTTATGTAACTTTGTGCCTTGTTTCTTTTCCAGATTGCCCATTTAGAAAGTGGATGTGCAGGGTAACATGTCCAGTGTGTCCGAGGAGAGAAGAAAAAGGCAGCAAAACATTAAGGAAGGACTGCAGTTTATCCAGTAAGAGCCTGAGAATTCATAATTTGTATTCTCTTCTCAGTAATTTTTTGTTTTTTAAATGTGGCTGTATACCTTGCAGAGATGAAGAAATCTTCAGCCGTGCTTAACAAGTTCTATAAATGTGGGTTAGAAATGCAGTGTTTTGGTTTCAGCAGTAATTTTTGCTCTTGTACATTTGAGGATTCTTTGTGTCCTGAAGTGTGTCATGTTGCTGATTTTTAGGGTTAAAATCCCTCTGTATCCCCCAGATGTTAGACTGAGGAATTTGAATGTAATCTCATAAGAGCAGTTCTCATGAATGAAAAGTGACTGAAAACTAGCTGTCAGCACACAGGGCTCTTGTGCTCAAACATTTTGTCTAAGAAGCACGGTCTCTAACTGGGCTTCTTGCAGCGCACCAGTGACGGCACAGCCTGTGATTCCGGTAGGCACGTCCAGGCAGAAGAACCTCTCTGTTCCTTTCTGGGAGAGAGACATTCTTCTTCATGTTGCAGTAAGTTGAATCAAATAGGATTGGCAGTGCTGTACTATTTTTAAACATTTTTGACATTTGGAGAATTGAACTTCCTTTTAACAGAAGTATGATTTGAAAGGAAATGTACTTCCCGAAGGCATTACTAGGGAATAGTTTTAGGTTTTTTTCATGACTGCACTGGGTTGACTGGGTAGTCATATGTGAGTAAAGGTAGTAAAGGAGAATTGTGCCTTTAAAATACACTTTTTACCAGTGGCGATGACAACAGGTTGGTTTGATTTGGGAGCTAGTCAAACCTCAGTTTTAAGGTGACTTCTGATTGAACAAGTCCTAATGGGAGCCTGATAGTTACAGTTACTTTGTTGTTTCTTCTTAGGTCTCCACTGTCTTACCCAGGAACACAGGAACAATATGCGGTAATGACTCTGGGAAGATCTGCTTGAAAGCTCTGCAAGTAGCTTGTGAACCTTAATATACAGTAGGAGTTGGCAAAGTATGGGCTATGGACAAATGCTCCCCACTGTGTGTTTCTGTAAATAAAGTTTTATTGGAACACAGCCACACCTGATTATGTATTATCCATGGTTGCTTTTGCAACATACGGTAATTGCGACAGAAACCATATGGCCCACAAAGCCTAAAATATTTACCCTTTTACCAACCTCTCATATAGAGGATGTTGTTTTGGGGGCATTCTTAGATAGCTATCCTGTGTATTTTATTCTCTGCTAATATAATCTTGAATTTATGTTTTGAGCGTCTTGAAAATTTAGCCTATTTCGTTTCACCAAAAATAAGTGGGACAGAATGTGTTAAAAAGGGGAATGCAGAGTATCTTCTGTTTTAGGAGAAAAGATGTTCTGACAGCAGTAAAGGGGGATCAGGTAAAAACAGGAAGAGCTAGTGATAAATCTAGTTAAACACAGGGAGAAAGCACAGTTTGCCGGATCTCGGTCAGCAGGTCCACTTCTTTACAGACTGTGAGTTCACCTGAGGCTTTTTGTTTCTAAGGGTTTTCATGCTTCTAAATGTCACGTCTTTCTTTCTCTCTGTCTCTGTCCCTCCCCCCTCTTTATTTAGACTCTCTCTTCCCTCTTCTCTTCTTTCCCTCTTTAAATGCTGAGCGTGTTATTCATAAGACTATTCCAAACAGATGTAGAAGCATATAGCATTAGAACTAGAAATCACCTGGGACAGCTCTTTCATTTTGCAGACATGGAACTTGGGTCCAGTCGGGTTAAGTGGCATGTCACAGGTCACATCAATCAGAGATTGATCTGTCCAGTTTCTTCAATGATTTAGGCAGTTTAGAAGTGAATCCATAAAATGAGAAAAAAAAATTGAATATGTATCTGATCTAGTGATGGGAAAGGACTTTTAAAATATTAAAGCAGTGGTAGAAGTCATGAAAGAAAATTGAGAACTGTGTGTGTACCAAAAATATGTTTACTTACTTGATAAGAAAATGGTTTAAAACCCCTCCCATACCCCCAAAATAGGTAAATGGTCCATTAAAATGTGAGAAAGGCTAATCTCACTGGTAATCATAAACATGCAGATTAAAAAAAAAAGGAGACTTTTTTTTTCACCTAGGAATTGGCAGAGGCTTTGTACACACACACACACACACACACACACAAAACTCTGTTGGCAAGGGTGCTGTGAAGCAAACCACTAGAAGCATTAATTGTTACTGCCTTTTTGGAAGACAGTATGGAAATACTAGGCAAAAGCTTTAAAATGTTCATTCCTTTTGACTCAAGGTTTTCAATTGTAGGAATTCTAGGCACAGAGTTGGAGATATTAACAAATATCTACAAGGTGCTTTTTCAGCATTTTTCTTAATAGTGAAGCATTGGAACATTTTAAATATTCCACAGTTGAAGCCTGGTTAAATAAATAATGAATTAGCCTCAGAATATCTCTATAATGGAATATTAGAAGGTATTAAGCTTTTTTAATTTTATTTATTTACTTTTTTTTGTATTTTCCAAAATTTTCTTTTGAACAAGCAAGCAAGATAAAAGCTTTAGCTGGGATAGCAGTGACTTGGGCTGAATTTTATAGTTTCTTACAACAATGCTTATTGCTCTGTCAGATTGTTAGGTACAATCCTCTGACATGTTAAGTATAAAAATTAAACTTTATTTATATACCATGTTGCACAAGATGCTTCAAGTGGCAACTCCCTATTTTTAGGTATATTTACGTGCCCTTGTGAGAAATCTTTTTAATGAAGGAAATGATGTCTATCGGGAACGCAATTGGAATGGCTCCATAAGCCAGTACACAGAAGCTTTGAATATAGCTGATTATGCAAAGTCTGAAGAAATTGTAATCCCTAAGGAAATCGTTGAAAAACTTCATATAAATCGTATTGCCTGCTATTCTAATATGGTGAGTTCTGATTTTTTAAAAAAAGGAAAAATGTTCTTAGGGAGAAAATTTTCTTTTCCAGTGATACAGTACATTAATAAAAAGTAAATCTCCCAATTTCACTTTTAAAGAACAGCCTATTAACTGCTTTTACAAGAGCCTGGAGCTTTTGGGAACCAGCTTGGGACAAATCTTTAGGGATTTTAAAAATGTGTTTCTCAGTTAGTGATCCTTGGAGATTCCCATTTGGAGTATGGCTTTTAGACCTCTGCCTGTTTATTAAAAATTAGCCTGGGGAGAGACAGGCGATCACAGATGGCCACGTCTATCAGGCATCCATAGCTACAGTGCACCTCTTTTTTTAAATACTATTTTATTGTGTTTTTGGAGAAGGTTTACACAGCACCAAGTTCGGTTCCCATTTGACAACTTGTTCAGTGACATTTGTTAAAAATTTCACAATATGTCAACATTCTTTTTAACTGTTTTGGTTGTTCCATTTCCAGTATTTTGGTTTCCCTGCTCTCCTTGTCTTCTCATCTTTGCTTTAGCATAAATGTTGACCTTTTGGTCTTATACGGATAGTTTTTTAGTAGAGCTCTGTACTTACAGGTAATATCCTTTATTTTGTGTGCCATTGCTATTTCGCTAAAAGGTGATCTTGGAATAGTTTCAGTTCAAGGTTTAAAGAATGTCTCAGGGCGATAGTCCCTGGTCTCAACTGGTCCAGTTAGTTTGGACTTTTTTTTAAAGAATATGAGTTTCATTCTACATTTTTCTCCCGTTCGGTCCAGGACCACCTATTGTGACCCTGGTGAGAACAGTTGGTGGTAACTGAGCAACATGAAGTTCTTGTGCTCTTGGTAGATGAGGGCAGTTTGCTTCTTGATCTCAGGATTCAGTTAGTTCCCTTAGGAGTCCTTTTAGCACCAAACACTAATTAACCTTGAATGGAATTAACACAGTCTTCTCACATTTTCAAGCCTAAAAAAGCAGTATTTTGATGTGCTTGTAGTTTTCACTACAGACTTTCAGTAAAATTTAACCATGAATTTTTAAAAAGTGTTGATGTTGTTGCCTTGTTCTTTTTAGTAAGAAGTCATTGGTGATTTTATTTTCTTTTCATTCCCTATTCCTCATCAGTTAGCTCTTAGGGAGTTGCGTTTCTTTTTGGCGTTTTAATGTACTCCAAAAAGGAAAACTGTGGAGGAGTAGGGAATAAGGCAGGAGAAGGAAACCTGGGACTTCGACCATGTCTGCAAAGTTTTTATTTCCTAGAAATCTGGGGCCTTTATGGCCAAATATTAACATTTGTCTGATCTAGGTGGTAGACACATGGATATTTATAATGTATGTTCTACTTTTGTGTATTTGAAGTTTCATAATAAATATAATTTTTAAAAGAAAAATAATACCATTAACTTTGAGCTAAAAAGGAGAGTAATAGGCTGCAGTCTTAATTTGTTTGCATTAGTGCAAGAAATGAATTGCTTAGTGGCAAACTTTATACTTTGGTTTTATACTCCAGGGTTTCCACGATAAAGTTCTAGAAGACTGCGATACAGTCCTCAGTTTAAATGCCAGTAACTGCAAAGCTCTCTATCGGAAATCTAAGGCCCTAAGTGATTTAGGAAGATACAAAGAGGCTTACGATGCTGTAGCCAAATGCTCGTTAGCTGTGCCTCAGGTATGGAGTTGACATTTTAGTTTTTTTTTTGCATCGTTTGTTTGCTCATAAACATTTTATTATTCCATGTGGGAAAATGGCATCTAGACAGTTAAATTTTTGATGTAGCCTTGAACCTGTTTCAGTTGGGTATAATTGCCTTAGCAAGTGTCTTGACAGGAAATAAGTTAAAACCGTTTTGCCTCTTCTTTACAGTTAGTGCGTGTAACCCTCCATTAATCACCTATGCTAACTTTTCCAGGATGAACATGTAATAAAACTAACTCAAGAACTAGCTCAAAAATTGGGATTTAAAATAAGGAAAGCATATGTTAGAGCAGAGGTAAGCCGGAGTTCTCTACGTAATGTGTTTTCATTTCATTTTAAAAGTCGGAGTCAGTGTTTTTAAACTAGCATCTTTATTTTATTTCAGCTCTCATTAAAATCAATGCCTGGGGATGGGGCTACCAAGGTAAAGTTATTACTTCTGTTAAGAGTCATAATTTGAAAAAGAAAACTTTGGCAGTTGTGCTTTCAGTATTTTTGGTGTGTCTACTTTTGTGACCTTTTTATTCCTGAGGTGCATAATTGTCCATTGCTTCCTGCCATCTTTAAAAAAAGAAATAAGTAATATGTTTTAGTCTCAACCAACATTTACTGAAGTGTGTTGCAGCATTTTGCAGGATGTTAATAGATACTAGGTATTATTTGAAAAAGAGTGGTACAGGGACAAACAACAGTAATTTTGGAAATCAATAGAGTAAACAAAATTAAGGAGTTTTTTTTTTTTTTTTTAGACTCTTCTTGGAGCTCTTAGGTATGCTAATGGGCATTATGAGTTGCGGGGTGGGTAAAGGCTAGAGTAGGCCCAGACCTCTGGTCTTTGAAAGTCCCTCTTGGGACTGGTATTCCAGTGAATATCTTTAGAGAAATGCTGGTCTGCAAGAAATAAGTGATGGTACTGCTACACTAGGACCTCATTTGACATCAAGTATCACAAAGGTTTGGCAATTCCGTTTATTTCTTGGCGCATAATTGGAAGGCAGTCAAATTTCTGTGAAAACTTGCATTGTTCTCTTGGAGTGAGCTGTACAGACTGCTTTGTAGTTCAGAATCTTGAAAATATTATGATCCATTATTTGGTTTAATTTCTAGGCTTTGAACTGTTCTGTGGAAGATATCGAGCCGGGTATGTTTTCACTTGTCAGCACCCTAACAAATGCCACCTTGCGGGTTGATGTCTGTTATAGTGTTGTCAAATAAGATTGCTGTGTGGTTTTTAGTATTAAAGCGTGAATAATTTTCAAAATGACCGTTGTGCTCCGGATGTGCCAGCGAGTGATTGATACTGATCTCAGGAAGCAATCTTTGAGCACCTACCGTGGCCTGCCCACTGTCTGATTGCTGAGCCCAGACAGGGTGCAGGCATTTTAAGGAAGAAGGGAAAGTTCTGACAAATGAATGTTTCTATTCCTGGGTAATACAAAGTATTTTTACAATTGCTTTTACCATTTTATTTGTAATTGCTTTTATTATCTATTTTATATTTGCTTTCATATTTTTGCCTAACTCTTGATTTTCTCTGTTATGATTGGTTGTTAACATCAGTATAACACTAGTATTATATAATGAATGAGTGCATTTTTTTTCCATGTTACAGACTTACTCACTCTGAGGCAAGAAGCCATTCCTGTTGTTTCTTTACCTGCATCCAGTTTTCCTTATGAAGTTGGAAGTGAACTGGTCTCAGTTCCTCTTATGCCCATGACTTCTGTTTTGCCATTGCAAGTGGAAGAGAGCTCTATGCCGTCTGCAGTTTTGGCAAATGGAGGAAAGATCCCCTTCACTATGCCTGATGCTTTCTTAGATGATGGAGATATGGTCCTTGGAGATGAAATAGACGACCTCCTCGATTCTGCACCAAAAGCTAATGAAGGTGTTATGGTAAATTTCAGTGGTACTTGTTTTCTTCTGAAACCAAACCAAACCCGTTGCCACTGAGTCAGTTCTGACTCTTAGCGACCCTGTAAGACAGATGAGAACTGCCCCATAGGATTTCCAAGGCTGTAAATCTTGACGGAAGCAGACTGCCTCATCTGCGGAGCAGCTGGCTGGTTCGAACCGCCAACCTTTCGGTTAGCTGCTGAATGCTTAGCCACTGCACCACCAGGGCTCATCCTTGGTAAGTAGAGGGTCAGCAAAAAAGAAATCGACCCTCAGTGAGTGGATTTTTGCAGTGGCTGCAGCAGGGGCTCACACATACCTACTGTTGTGAATGTGGCACAGGACCAAGCAATGTTTCCTCCTATTTACAGGGTCACTACGTGTTGGAAACAACTTGATGACAACAGGTTTTCTTTCTTCTGAAGGCAGGATTAACTAAAAAAAAAATCATGTAACCTGATTAGATACTTTGAGTTTTGCCTATAAGCTAAACTTTGGGTTTCTTATCTTGAAAATTCCTTTTGTTGTTCTCAGCTAGTAGCTGGCTAATTTGATCTTTTTTTTTTTTTTTTTTTTAATGTTTTATTATATCTTTGGTTAAAGTATACACAGTGAAACAGGTTCCCATTCAACAGTTTTCACACATATTGTTCAGTGACATTGGTTACATTCTTCACATTATGTCAGCATTTAGTTTGGTCATTTTTGAGATAAAAATAAAGAGACATGCTATCTAGTGATTGGCCAATTTTTCTTTAACTCATACTGGGATCATATATTATGGAAAGGGTAAGTTTAAAATTCTGACGAAGAAAAAACATGTATTTAAGGAGAAATAAGTTTTGTGGTTTAAAGACTTCTCCTTTAAGGATAATTCTTCAGTAACCATATACCATAAAGCAAGGATCGGCCAGCTACAGCTGGCTAAACATGGCCTGCTGCCTGTTTTGTTGTTGTCCTTTTACTTTCTTTTTTAATTGTTGTAAAAATGTAAATAATACAGTGTTTGCCAGTTCGACAGCCACTGCTTGTTTTTGTGTGGCCTGCGAACTAAAAGAGTTTTTACGTTTTTAAATGGTTGGGGAAAAAAAAGAAGAATATTTTGTGACATGTGAAAATAATATAAAATTCACATTTCAGCATCCATAAATAAAGACTTCTTGGCGCACAGCCATGCCCACTCACTTGTGTGTTATCTATGGCTGCTTTCCTTCTGCGACAGCAGAATTGAGTTGCAGCAGAGACCAGGTGGCCCACAAAGCCTAAAATATTTATTATGTTACAGAGAGAGTTTGCTGCTCTCTGCCATAAAGCATTTTGGAATAGTAGCAGCAGCAGTAGTAACAGGGTGATAAGAGAGGTCAGTTAGAGGGAGAAATTCAGGTTTGCTTTCCAGGGCTGGTAAAATGGGTAATATCCACGTGGGGCTGACTTGAGGGAAGAAGTATGCGTAAAAAGCAGACAGAGGAGAGTCCTGATCAAAAGGGGGAAAATGCACAACAGGATTTCAAATTCTCACGGACCCCATACTTTGTGGAGCTATGGAGGCTAGTTGAATCTCTGAAAATATTGTCCTGAGATCATCTTTAAGCCTTAAACTAAAAATATCCCCTGAATCTTAAAACCAAACAACAGTTTAGCTTGACTAGTAAAAAATATCTGCCTTGAGCATTGTGTTCTTTTAAGAACTAGCTATTTGGGATCAAATGACAACAGCAACTTGAAAGGTTAAGTAGGAACCTTAGGGGACAGTGAATTTACGTTAATGGGAGAAGAACAGTTCAGCAAAGGAGGGTGAGAATGGTTGACAACTTGAAACGTACATGTAGAAATTGTTGAATTGGTGTATGTTTTGCTCTGTATATTCTCAGCAACAGCAACAACAAAATAAATTATAAAAAGATCAGACAGATTGGGGTTTGAGTCTTTTTTTTTAATTGTGGTAAATATATTGTAACAAAACATTTACCATTTTGTATTCTTCACATGTATAATTCAGTGACATGAATTGTGCTCATCATGTTGTCCTGGGTTTGATTCTTACCAGTTCTGTGATCTTGGACGAGTTACTTCACCTCTCAGTACCTCAGTTTCCTCATGTGTAGAATAGTGATCACAGTGGGACATACTTCAGGGAGTTATAACAATTAGGTAAGGCAGTAAATGACATGTAGCATACTGTAAAGCACATAGGAGGCTCTCAGTACATCGTAGCTGTGATGTGTTTAGGGCAGGGGCTGGTTAGAGTTCTGTTAATTCTTGTGAGATTGTAAGTTCACATTTCCAGAGAGGCGGTTTCAGTCCTCAAAAGCTTCCCCAGCTCCCTTCTTTGGAGGATTCTCCCTCCCATGCCACCACACCCCACCCTTCTCTACAATTCCTCTTTAATAAAGCTAGTTCTTCTCAGCCTGTGGTCAGGTGAGGGTGGGGAACTTTAGTTATGCAGATGAAACATGAATGTAATGTTTGGATTAAAACAGTATTAGAGGTTATATAACATGGTGAAAGTAATTAATGTCACTGAATTGTACCTGTAAAAAGTTGGAATGGCCAATTTTTATTTATATATTTATATATATACACACATATATATACTTACCACAATTAAAAAATAAAAAAGACAATATTAGATAGCACACATTGGTCCTTTTAAAAATTGGCCTTAAATCTCTTACAGAGTTAATTTTTTTTTCTAATTGTGGTGAAAATATATATAACAAAACATTTGCCAATTAAGTTTTTCTATGTATAATTCCGTGACATTGATGACAGGCTTTATGTTGTACAACCATTAGCACTGTCCTTTTCTGACTTATTCCAGCACCATAACCATAAACTTTTACTGAGTTAATTTTGATTTAAACTTTGTAACAAACATATCATGATTATCCAGTGTAATACAAAATAATGGTGTATTTTCACTGAAGGTTTACGCAGCAGTTTAGGTTCCCATTCAACAATTTCTACAGAAATTGTCCAGTGACGCTGGTTATATTCTTCACAATGTGGGAACATTCTCATTATTTCCATTCTGGTTGTTCCATTTCCATGAATCTGGTTTCCCTGTCCCTCTTAAGTTCTCACGTTTGTTTTAAAGTAATTGTTGGCAGTTTAGTGTCATATAGGTGATTTTTTTTTTTAAAGGAACGCAACATTTATGGGTGATAGTCTTTATTTTTTGAGCCAAATTGTCATTTAGCTAAAAGGTGACCTCGGGCTAGTTTTGGGTTCAGGGTTTAAAGATTATCTCAGGGCAGTAGTCTTGGGGAGCTCTCCCCTCTCAACCAGTCCAGTAAGTCTTTTTTGTTAGTGTTGTTTGTTTTAGGGAATTTGAGGTTCTGTTCCACATTTTTCTCCTGCTCTATCAGGACCCATCTATTGTGGCCCCAATGGAATAATTTGTTAAAAGTAGTTCACCAGTCCTGTGGCACAGCTTCAGGAAGTTGACTCACATCTTTTTTCTTCTTTAGCCATCAGCGTTAGTCAGAGGACCCCTTCCAACGACCACCGGCATCTCTCCTAGCATATTTTCAGCATCTCTGTTAGGAACTTTGCCCGTTGGTGCGAGGTATGCGCCTCCACGCTCCTTTTCAGAATTGTACCCACCTTTGACTTCATCCTTAGAAGATTTTTGTTCTTCTTTGAATTCATTTTCAATGAATGAGTCCAAACGAGGTAAGAATCAAGGCAAAATTGTAAACAATTGCAATTAGTTTTCTAAAAAAGAGAATTTGTGTTTGGCAGTTGCTTAATGGATTCTAGGTAGTAGGCGCTTGGATTATTTTCATCGTAGCTAAAAACATAAAGACTAAGCCTTTAGTTTTAAATTCACGTTGACTTAAACTGTGCCATTGCGGGGATCAAGAAGCAAAGGCATGAGAATAGGAATGTATGTGGCACAGTGTTTACACAGGAGAGTTTGATAACCTGGGTGTCTGTTTTGTTTTGGGGTAAAATGACTTCTCATGTATCTTTCAAGAAAAGTAGATGCTATCTTAAAGGGTCTTAAAGACAGGTTACCCTTCTAAAATCTGAACTAGGCAAACACTAATGTACATCTAATAGGGTCAGTGTGGAGAATGATAACAATTAGATCTATTTATTTTAAGCTTCATCTGTATTGAGCTCAGCAAACTGGCTGACGCCTTAATGTTACAGGGGATTGTTGAGTTTCCAGTGTGACTCTTGTTTCTGTATTCCTAGACTGAATTTATACTTTAAAAAATAATGTTAAAAACCCTTACATTTTTCTGAGGCATTGTTACGTGGTTAAAGGCACACAATCTAGGTCATTGATTGAAAAATTTAATGCTGTAAGAGGCAGAGAGGAAGTAAATGAGTGGTAGACTAAGAAGAAGATTAAACCTCAGCAATTTTTTAATGTTGTGGTGAGTTCCTCCTTCATATTTTTAAAAGGAGAGACTCTTTTCCCGCTTTGAATGTGAATTATTTTCTTTGTCTTTTTAACAGTCTCATTTGGTAGACCTTGCCTTAGCGTATTTCTCTGAAAATGGCTTTTTTAGTGAAATCTGTCTGACTAAGGGTTATTTATGACCTTGGTTTCTAGAGGAAAGGAAAAACTCCACAACACTTTTTCGGTGTCAGTAATGAACCAGAAAGCTCCTTGGAATTGGGATGGGAAAATGATGTGGGAAAAGCCATACCCAGTAAGCTACTGAGCCCTGATGTTCTTATTACATGATTAGAATGAAAAGGTCTATTGAAGTTTTTTTAATATTTTAGATCTGTCCACTTCAACTTCTAGAGAGGGAACACCGCTTAACAACAGTAATTCTTCCCTTTTACTTGTAAGTGCCACTTCCTCTTTTGTAAATACCTCGCTTAAATTGAAAATAGGTCTTTTACTTAAGTAACTGTGAGTTATTTGAATGAACATGACGGTCTCCCTTAAATTTTGTGTGTGCTGTGGGAAATGGTTTTGTAATAAGACTCGTCTGGGACATCCAGTAGTAAATGCTCTGTATTTAAGACTGGATCTGCCGTGGCCGGTGAATTGCTATTGCAGACAGTGAGAGGCTTTAGCACAGCATAAACAAAACAAGGCTATATAAGATCAGGGCATGTAACTCTGTGTACTGTTGAAGCAGAACAATTACCTATTATTGTTAACAGCTCATGGAAAATCAAAAACTGTCCCTAAAGTCCAAACAAGAGGAAAACGTAGAAAGAGATAGCTTTTAATATAAAAGAGCACTGAGGATGGAACAGTATTGACTTCAGTCTGTGAAGTGTGTCTTAATTTTCAGATGAATTCCATTTCCTTCTTTAGTGGTAGTGCAGTATTTGTTGGCTGTGTTTTCTATTTCATATTCCCTTTGCAGATGAATGGACCAAGTAGTTTGTTTGTTCCCGAGACTTTCCTGGAAATTTCAAGTCAGCCTAGAAATGACTTTGGCAGCTTGTTTGGGTGTGCAGTTACTAAACCATCTCCATCGGTGACACCGAGACATCCCCTGGAAGGAACCCATGAATTGAGACAAGCTTGCCAGATTTGTTTTACAAAAACAGGTCAGGATCAAACAAAGGAGCAGATGTATTAAACTCATTAATAACCTGAAATGAATTTGTAAATACATGTGAAAAACACTAGCTACTGTGACTCTTAAATCCCTATTTTGTTGAGTTCTTTCTAACAAAGAAGCCACTGTTACTGATTTGAGGCCTTTGGAGGCTATTAAGATAAGTCTCTGGTCTTATTTGATATAATTTTATTTATAGAATCATGTGGAACATAATACTTACCCAATTTTGGAAACTTATTGAACTTTTTATGAAATTCTTTGGTTCTGAGTGTATGTTAAAAGATTGGATGATTTTCATATAGATCAAGAATTGGGAAAAAAGCCTTATAAGGACTGTATATATGTAACACTTAGGAAAATTTAGTACTGTCTGTTGGCAGGTTTCATTCTTTACCCCTAAATTAAGTGGTATAAATACAATTTTTCTGAATTGGAACCAACTTCATTTTCTTTCTTAATTTTATGTTTACCAACGTTCTTCACATTTACAAGCCATCAGAATTCCTATCCAAATTATTTTCCTAGTTGTTAAATAACAACGTGCTTTGGGAGGGCTCATGTTGAATAGAACTTTTGTTGTCTGACAAAACTGCATAAACAGCAAAAATATAACTCAGTAGCTTGTTGACATTTTGGGGTGGCAAAAATGAGGTTTTTGTGGGAATTTAGTAAGTAATGTGCATATCTTCACATCGATGTGTAAATGTGCCTATAAAATGAAATTTTTTTTTACATATTAGCAATCCTCTTCACATCTTTTTCAGGCCCTAAGTTAATGGATTTCTCTTACAATACTAATATAGATCATAAATGTAAGAAAGATATTTTAATTGGTAGGATAAAGAATGTTGAAGATAAATCATGGAAAAAAATACGTCCAAGACCAACAAAAACAAATTATGAGGGACCATATTATATATGTAAAGGTATTTACTTTAATTACTTAATAGTGTACATTAGTGATAAATGGTTGGCTACATTTATTATAATCCATTATTAGCTGTTACTTAGAACGTTTAGATAAGAGTTAGTAGCAAGATACTTGGATTGAGACGTTAATATATTTTGTAATAACTTTACTACTGTAATGTGTATTTTATAGTCGTTTATGGAAGTAGGGCTTTAACAGGTCTTAAAAAGGAAGCTGTCTCAAACTTGAAATTCTCTGACTTAGTCTAAACAGAATCAAACACTAAACTACTGCACCTGTTGCCGTTGAGTCGATTCCGACTCATAGCGACCCTAAAGGACAGAGTAGAACTGCCCCATAGAGTTTCCAAGGAGCTCCTGGTGGATTTGAACTGCCGACCTTTTGGTTAGCAGCCATAGCACTTAACCGCTACGCCACCAGGGTTTCCAACACTAAACTAGGGCTTTGAAAACGTTGCTGTTTCAGCTGCTTTTGAGAGAACTTGGTATTTTCATTTTTGTCAAACCACTTCATATGAGTGAGCTTTACATGTCTCTAATGATTTAAAAATTTTTTTTATTTATTTTGTTGTTGAGAACATACACAGCAAAACATACACCAGTTCAACAGTTTCTATGTGTACAAATCAGTGACACTGATTGCATTCTTTGAGTTGTGCAACCATTTTCACCCTCCTTTTCTGAGTTGTTTCTTCCCCATTAATATAAGTTCACTTCCACCTAAGGTTCCTATTTAATCTTTCGAACTACTGGTTTGAATTTGATCCCTTGTAGATAGATCTTAAAAGAGCACAGTGCTCAAGGCAGACATTTTTTACTAGTTAAGCTAAACTATGGTTTTAAAAGATTTCAAGGGATATTTTTGGTTTAAGGTTTAAAGATGACCTCAGGGCAGTAGTTTCAGGGGTTCATCTAGCCTCCATTAAAGATGATCTCAGGGCAGAAGTTTCAAGGGTTCATCCAGCCTCCATGGCTCTAGTGCATGAGAATTTGAAATCCTGTTCTACGTTTTCCCCCTCTCAGTCAGGATTCTTCAAAATGTCCTGTAATGATAGCCAGGCCCATCCAGTCTAATGATTCTTTAAACATAAGCAGAGTACATGGAACTATTGAGACTTTTTACCCTGACTGCAATAAAAACAATTTAGTTTTTGGTACTTTTTCTAGAGAGTTAATACATCCCTGAAGAGTAATATGTGTTTCATTGGTTAAAGATACCCGTGAGTTGTTATAAAACTTCAGTGATGCCCTAAACATGTTTAATACCCATTGGCTCCAAAAAAGCAATTGCCTGCATTTTAAATGTGTTAATTCCCTGTCTTCCTAGATGTTGCTGCTGAGGAAGAATGTAGGTATTCAGGCCACTGCACATTTGCTTATTGCCAAGAAGAGATTGATGTCTGGACGCTGGAGCGAAAAGGCGCCTTCAGTCGAGAGGCTTTCTTTGGTGGCAATGGAAAGATAAATCTGACAGTATTCAAACTTCTCCAAGAGCACCTTGGAGAATTTATATTCCTTTGTGAGGTGCTTTTTCCAAGACTTTTTTTCTGCTGCAAAATCGGTCATAGTTTCTGACTTGCAAGTCTGGGCATATAAAGAACTTAGTCCTGGCATATAATAAGCATTCACTCAGAAAATGGTAGCTATGATTGTTATCAAATAAGGAGCTCTGGTGGAGCAATGGTTCCATACTCGGCTGCTAACTAAAAAGTTGGCAGTTTAAACCCACCCAGCTGTTACCGTGGGAGAAAGATGTGGCAGTCTGCTTCTGTAAAGATTACAGCCTAGGAAACCCTATGTGGCAGTTCTGCTGTGTCCTGTAGGGTCTCGGTGAGGCGGAATCAGCTGGATGGTACACCCCATGGCGTTATTATCAAAAGGGATAATATCCAGACTTCATGTTGAATATGAATTAGCAAAAGTATGTAATGATACTGAAACTAAAAAAATATTACTCTGGGTGCAAAATTTACATTTTAGGTTATGTTTTTGTGATGATCCTTCTTCTCTGTCTGTTCCAGAAATGTTTTGATCATAAGCCTAGAATGATAAGTAAAAGAAATAAAGATAATTCTACGTCATGTTCTCACCCGGTTACAAAGCATGAATTTGAAGACAATAAGTATGTTGGTAGTTTCTAATTTTTATAATGACAAAACAGATTCTCTACTTAGATCTAAGGAAATCTGTCATAGTACCTGCTTAGGCATCCCCTCCCCTACCTTTTTTCTGTTATTTGGAAGAAAGACAAAAATGTTTATTTAAAATTGTCTCTTAGTAGATATGACTAGAAATAAGAAATGAATTACTAAATTGGTTACTTAATACAGAAAAATATTACTGTTTTATAGCTTATTAGGATATGAATTTAGGTAATATATGGCCTAAAGTATAATTATTTCCTACCTACCTCCAGTTAATCCAATAATTGTATACAGTGATTTATTTTCTCTGATAAATGTTTAAATTGTATTCTCAGTCTAGAATTGGACATTATTATTTTTTATCCTTTTTCATTTGAAAAGGCTGTGAGAGAACAATATTAAACTATCATTGCGTTTTCACCTTAGGTGCCTTGTCCATATTTTGCGAGAGACGGCAGTAAAATACTCCAAAATCCGTTCTTTTCATGCTCAGTGTCAGCTTGATTTATGTCGACATGAAGTTCGATACGGCTGTTTAAGGGAAGATGAGTGCTTTTATGCCCACAGCCTTGTGGAATTGAAAGTCTGGACAATGCAGAATGAAACAGGTAGGTTTGTGTGTGTCTGAGAAACATGTCTGTCAGGTTTGGATGAACAGTAATTCAGAGACCTTCTGCAACCACCCGATGCGGTAACACTGTTGATTTTGTCCTCAGTTTTAAACTGCTGTTGTTCATTAGGTGCCGTCGAGTCAGTCCCAACTTAGCAACCCCATGTGACAGAATAGAGTTGCCCCATAGGGTTTTCTAGGCTGTAATCTTTATGGGAGCAGTTCTCCAGGTCTTTCTCCCGTGCTGTGGAGCTGCTGGGTGGATTCAGATCTCCAACCTTTCTATCAGCAACTGAGCACTTCACCCTCGTGCCACTAGGGCTCCTTTAAATGTGTAGTCACTTTTAATTTTTAGGATTGCCCATTTTGAGCATGGACTCATAATTAATTGTTGATACATGTTCATACACATAGCATGGATTTGTGGGGAAGAAAGATGCCTCAGAAGGCACAAAGAGCTGTATTTGTAGATGTCCTTTTTTTTTTTTTTGTATCCTCTTTTGAAAAAGAGTTATGCGATATTCATTCATCCTTGGAGATGTATCAGGCTACATGAGCATAATTAGGGAGGGTTCGCTGAGTTGATGGTGCCCAGACTGGTGGAATGCTATTACCTATACTGTCTAAAGAAAGGCTTCTGCATTTCCCAGGTATCTCACATGATGCTATTGCCCAAGAATCTAAAAGATATTGGCAAAGTTTGGAAGCAAACATGCCGGGAGCTCAGGTATTTTCTGTTGTATACTTAGTACATTCGGTATCCTTTCTGGAATGGCCTAGTGGAGATTGGTTGTTGGTGGATCAGTTAATGTTTACAGTCCAGTTACTGTCTTTATATTTATTGAATTGAGTAATTCCTGTGTGAAAAAAAATTCTGAATTTTAGTTGCTTATTTTTAAAAAATGTTAGACTCTCCCAGTACCTGCCAAGAGTGTAGGATCCTGTTCTTCTTCAGCCTAATAGGTAAAACAGTTGGGATCTTGGGGGCTGTAGGGGGGTTTATTGGAGTAAGGCAGATGGATTGTATTTGTAGTTTTGCTTTCCACCTATCATGATACGTTTATCTACTGCACTCCCTCCCCTCCCCACCCCCCAAAAAAATCCCAGTCATCACTTTCATAACTGACTTTCATAAATCGTGCTTTGGCACCTGTAATCTGCTTTTACCATATTCTCTGTCATTTGGGGATGAGTTAGAGATTTAGTTATCAGAGCGTATATATAATAGTCAAGTCATTAAGCCAGAGGAAAACAGAAAACGTGTATGAAGAAACAAAACAAGCAAAAGGCTTGTGGTTCATTATTTTGTTCTCAGAAAATTGCTTTCCGGTTAAAAATTAAAACTGATCTTTGGATTGTTTAAGGTACTTGGCAGTCAAATAATGCCTGGATCTCTTAATATGAAGATAAAATTTGTATGTGCTCAGTGTCTGAGAAATGGCCAAGTCATCGAGCCAGACAAAAACAGAAAATACTGTAGCGCAAAAGCAAGGCATTCGTAAGTAGTTCATGTGGAGACTATGGTTGTTTTGTAATTACTATTTTCAGGGGTATAAGATCATATATATAAGAAAAACGATGAGGCCTTCAAAGAGAGCAGAGGAAAGTAGCTAAGGAGTAAATACAAAGCAAAGAGAAGGATTTTTAGGATTTAATAGCTAAGAATTCACCTGAGTTTTTCCCTGTATTTTATCATTCCTTTATTTAGGGTTCATAGGGATTGATTGTAAATATCAACAGGGAGTGAAATGATTGTAGAATCCTAATGCATCTCTTTTAGAAGGGTTGAGGAAAAAAAAATCTCGGATCCTTCAGGTACAAACTGTACCTTTTCCCTTATATTATGCCTTTTGCCCGTGTGTCTGTTTTTTCTGAACTCCATTTTTCTTAGGTGGACCAAAGATCGTCGTGCGATGAGAGTGATGTCTGTTGAACGTAAGAAGTGGATGAACATCCGTCCTCTCCCCACAAAGAAACAAATGCCTTTACAGTTTGATGTACATACGTAATTTTTAAGCCACTTTTTTTTTAATTAGGCATTTCAAATTATTAGAAAGTAGTGGTAATTCAGATTGAAACTCAAGCCTTTTAAATCCTGCTTATCGGTAATGATGACATTTAAATGGTCACTGTCTTGTGCTCCTCTCCCTTTGGCATGTGTGTGGTTTTGTAATAGTTTTCATGTTGATTGGAATTTTATGAGCTACCTGGAAAAACTAATAGGTGCAGAAATCAAGACAAAGTTACGGGCATAATTTAACTTACTTCCCAGATGAATTTATTTTGGGTGGGAATGAGAGAGAATTTCATTTAATTTTGATTCCTCCCTTTGATATCAAACCCAAAGTCTTGTGTGTTATTATGAATGTTGTTGATGAGTTTGATTTATCATACTGTTTCTTTCACTGAAGCAATTGATAGTAGCTCAAAGATAGCCAACTTAATAGTAACTCAAAGGAAAAATGTTCAGTGTTAGAGGAATAGGCCCTTCAAAATCCATTAGAATGAAAATACCAGACCAAGTTAAAGTTAGGTTAGTGTTCCATTCATGTGGTGGTGTGTTTCATCTGGGCACACTGCAGGGCCTCATGTGTTCTTTTTTTTTTTTTTTTTTTTTTAATTAGATTAGTGCTTAGGATATAATGAACTTAGAATATAATAAGTACTCAAAGATTATTAAAGAAAACTTCACTAAGATTCCTCCTAAGTCTCACTTCCTTCTTTGATGTTCTAGAACTTGATGCTTTTCTCTACTAAGTGAAGGCTTTGTTTGGTTTTCTAATGCCTATGTTTTAAAATGTGTTGATTTTCATATTTTATTTGAAATTCTTTGTTATGAAATACTTTGAGTCATCACTCTTTACCATTCTCTGGAATTAAGATGTGTGTATCCTTTGGTTCCTATTCAAAGAGTGAGAGGAGGAAATTTATGAGTTCCAAAATGAGAAGAGAGGATGGATTCTGATTTGGACATGCTGTGTGTGAGGTAATAGGCAGGTCAAGAACATATTCTTGAACTGTAACACACAGGTTTTCTTTTACCTGCCTAGGTAAGAGGTTCAAGAAAAACTGAAAGTAAACACAGATACCCACTTGCAGGCTTAAACATATTTTTGCGTTTTCAGGGCTGTACTTATGTTTTAGATCTGCAGAAATAAAGATACTTAAAAGTCTGCTTTTATTAAAAAAAATCTACTTATTCTTTTGTGCTATTTTTGGTCTATAAATTTTAAGACATTATTTTGTCATGAGTGGGAGAATGTATCCATAGCTGAGCTGAGCCTCATGTGTTCTTAATGGTGATTGTGCATGGCACTGTCTGGGCACTCCGTTTGAGCTGCCTCTGGATTTTTTGTCTTCACAAGAGTCTGGAGAGAGCCTAGAGGTGTGTGAGTTACAGACGGGAATATTTGGAGCATTGGTAGGTAGTGAACTTCATGCCACGACGGAGGAAATATGGAGAGGTCTGTTGGCCCAGGAAACCCTGGTGGCGTAGTGGTTAAGAGCTGCGGCTGCTAACCAAAAGATCAGCAGTTTGAATCCACCAGGTGCTCCTTGGAGACCCTATGAGGCACTTCTACTCTGTCCCATAGGGTTGCTATGAGTCGGAATCAACTCGACAACAACAGGTTTGGTTGGCCCAGGGAAGGAATGCAGATGGCTTGCAGAGTCTGCTTGCAGGTGACCCTCCCTCAGAATTGCCAGAAAGAACTGAGCAAGAGACAGATTAATTTCCCATTGAGCAGAGTACCTTGCAATTTTCTGAAACTTACACAAGTTAGAAAGTCCAGTCTTTGAAATATGGTGGTGTGTTTGTGTTTCAGTCACAGTGGTTTTAGACTCATAGACTTGGGTGGTTTGATCAGTGGGTTGTAGGTATTGCAGGAGGGGGAGAGAGAAGACCCATTGGAACTATGCACATCTTGTGCATAAAAGACAAGTGGAGATAACAGGTGTATCAAGGCCTCTGTTAAAAGTGGGACTGAGAACAATTCTAGTTCATTGGGCAGCTGCCTGGGAGTACTGATTATTCTTGGATGTGGTGTACTGCTGCACAACATTACAGCGGCTTATTTCCTCTTTTTCCCCCTGTAATATATAGTGCTGAGGGATCCTTTTTCTAAAAGAAGAAATAATACTCGTGTGTGTGTATGTGTGTAGACAGTGTAGACATGGGCTTCAGAATCTGCCAGAAGGGCCCCGGTCAAGTTATTGAGCCCCAGTTTGTTCATCTGTAAATGGAAATTATTACACAGGAGGGTTGATTACAGGCAATGAGGTCATCTAAAAACCCAGCACAGTGCCAGCCTCCCTTACCTCCTCTTATCTTCTCTTTATCACTGATCTTTGAAAGCCTGTAGTAGAGTTTTCCCTAATAATACCTGACCAAGTACTTAACTGGGTTCAAAGGGGAAAAGAATATAATAAAGTAAGCCAGAGGAATGTTTTATTGACTACTCAGGATTTTAAGGGCAGGGAGTCATTGACGTTGGTTTACGGGAGGAAAGGGGCAGTGCTAGGGCTGAGAAGGCTTTTAGATTTTAGCAGAAACAGATGGTAAGCATTTCGTTTTACATAAGATGAGTAATATATAGGGCCAGCTCCTGTTGAAACACAAATAAACTAAGATAAGCTAACAAGCAGCTGTACTAGATTTATGCCATTTAAAGGCAAGTACATTGATGATGTTTAAAATTGAGCTTTCTGGGTGATGGAGGCTGTCTTGGTTTCTTCATAGGTATGATATTTTTTTTTTTTTTTAATTGTGCTTTAAGTGAAAGTTTACAAATCAAGTCAGTCTCTCACAAAAAAATTTTTCTACACCATGCTATATAGTCCTAACTGCTCTCCCCTTAGTGAGACAGCACGCTCCTTCCCTTCACTCTCTTTGTGTCCATTCCACCAGCTTCTGACCCCCTCTTCCCTCTCATCTCCCCTCCAGATAGAAGATAGCAACATAGCCTCAAGTGTCTACTTGATCCAAGAAGCTCATTCTTCACCAGCGTCTTTTTCTATCCCACTGTCCAGTCCAATCCCTGTCTGAAGAGTTGGCTTTGGGAATGGTTCTTGTCTTGGGCTAACTGAAGGTCTGGGGGCCATGGTCACCGGGGTCCTTCTCATCTCAGTCAGACCATTAAGTCTGGTCTTTTTATGAGAATTTGGGGTCTGCATCCCACTGCTCTCCTGCTCCTTCTGGGGTTCTCTGTTTTGTTCCCTGTCACATAGGCATGAGTTTTAGGGAAGTCTGCAGTCTGCTAATCCCTGTCGTCTTATTTTCCTGCCAGTATCACTGTGTCTACTTTGCTAAGTAAAAAAGCGAAAAAACAGAAAGATATTATTTGAAAGCTATGTAACTTGATTAGTGTAATAGTTATTTTCAGACAGTGCATATCTAGTGAGTTATGAAAGGAGCCCTGGTGGTACAGTGGCGTTAAGCACTTGGCTGCTAACCAAAAGGTCAGTGGTTGGAACCTACCAGCTGCTCCACTGGGGAAAAGATGTGCTGTAAAGATTATAGCCTAGCAAACCCTCTGTGGCAGTTCTACCCTGTCGCATGGGGTCGCTGTGAGTCAGAATCGACTCCACAGCATGGAACAGCAGCAACAGTGAGTTATGACTGAGGCTAGCTGCCATTATTGGTTATAAGTAAGTTACGTTTCTGAGACTTTTCTAACACTGTTTAGTAAACTTTGGAGTAGTCTGCAGTTTCTTTACTGCTTTACAAGTGCTGACATGAAGGGGCTGGAGTGTTACAAAGGGGAAAGGCTCTCATTGCAAGGATAAAACGTTCCGCCCTGTCGAAAGCGAGTACTCTGAATAAGTGAATGTCTGGACATTTTCTCGTGAGAAAATACTCCATACTTCAGTTCTCTGCTTTCTTTTGAACATTGTGTTTCTTTTGATGAACTTGGAGATAGAAAGCTTCATTAATATCTCATATATTTTGGGCTTTTAGTCCATTTGAATGGAATCAAATTAATCTTATTTTAGAATTTTATGGATAAAAATGCTTATTCTGCCTAAATATAAAAATTAGGCAGTCTTACTAAGGGTATGCTGTCTTAAATATATTCTTTTTTTTTTTTTTTTTTAATACAGTTGTGTAATCATATTGCTTCTGGGAAAAAATGTCAGTATGTTGGAAACTGTTCCTTTGCTCACAGTCCTGAGGAACGAGAAGTGTGGACTTACATGAAAGAAAACGGAAGTGAGTTGATGTTTTAACTTTGTCTTTGATATCTGTGAAATCTGATTTACCTGAAAGTTTCTGTCCTTGGTAAACATACTAGCTTACCTTGGACACAGAAAGCACTTCACATTCTAAACAGTTGCACTCCTCTCTCATTGGTAGCTCTGTTAGATGGTGAAGATTGCCAGAAAATGTGGCCATAGCCTCAATGGAGTAGAATCTGGCATCTGGTTTGGTCAGATTTAGACAGGAATATGTAGGCCTGAATCCTGTGATATAATAGATGAGTTTCTGGAAAATGGTCTGCGGAAGTCAGTTTTCTTCACAACTGGTTAGACTGCCTGTTCCTGTTTGAATTACCAAACCCAAACTCATTGCTGTCGAGTCATTTCCAACTCATAGCCACCCTATTGGGCAGAGAAGAACTGCCCCATAGAGTTTCCAAGGCTGTGAATCTTTATAGAAGCAGACTGCCACATATTTCTCCCATGGAGCAGCTGGTAGGTATGATCCACTGGCCTCTTGGTTAGCAGCTGAGTGCTTAACCACCGCACCACCAGGGCTTCCCAGTTGCGAATAGTCACCCTACTAAATTAACCAGATTAGAGTTGGGAGTTTCTTTAAGAAGGCCTTGCTTTTAGAATGACCCCAGATTCAAAGGTCCAAGGAACAAATGTTTTATCTTGGTCACATTTCAAGTTTATTGTGGGGGTCTTTTTTTTTTTGGAAATCGTGCTGGTGTAGTGGTTAAGAGGTACAGGTCCGAACCAAAAGGTCAGCAGTTCGAATCTACCACTTCCCCCTTGGAAACAATATGGAGCAGTTTCTATTCTATGAGTTGAAATCAACTTGACGGGAACAGGTGTGGTTTGGAAACCCTGGTGGTATAGTAGTTAAGAGTTTGGCTGCTAACCAAAAGGTCTGGAGTTTGAATGCACCAGGCACTCCTTAGAAACCCTGTGGGGCAGTTCTACTCTGTCCTATAGGGTCGCTGTGAGTTGGAATTGACTCGATGGCAGTGGTTTGATTTTGAGAGGAACCTCAGACAGCCTTTCACTTTTGACCATAAAGTGTATTACCACAAGGATCATTTTGCTTTAACCTTAGTGAACTGATGGAAGTTAAGATCAGCATGTCTGGATTTAAGGCTGTCTTCTGCCATATTTTTTTTTTTTCTCTGCCATATTTCAGCTACAGATAAACTCAGGGACTCGTGTGGAGGGAAATCCTCCCTGTCTGCCTTTGGAGTAAAAACCCCCAGTCAGACCTTACTGCATATGTCCTTTGCATATCAGTGTTCTTGCAAGGGCTCCTGCTACCACTGGCCTTGAAGAGAATTTTCTAATTTATCTCTGATCTTAACCTGATGATGTATTGTTAGCTCCGCTTGGGCAGACAACAAAGCCAAGGTTCAACCAGACCCTCATTACCAGTTTTTTTTACCATAGTGGCTGTCAAGGTGGGGACAGTTTGGCAATTTCTGGAAATTTTTTTGTTTGTTTTTAACACATGTAGCTCTCGACTTAGAATGTATTTGAGTTATGGCAGAGCGCACTTAGGGCTGTCTGTTTTTGTTTTTTGTGCATCTTATTGTTAGTAATATGTACTACATACATCGTTGCTGCATGTAACCTGCTGATGTTATCATTCCCAGATGTTCACTTGTAGGTATTCAAAGGTCGTATTTCTAAAGATGTTGATTATAGCAGGCAATAATGAAAAAAAAAAGGTAATTGACTTACATCAGAACTGATTTATGACGGAGTAGTCAGGATGGAACCCTGTCTTAAGTTGGAACTACCTATAATTAATTTTGTTGTTGTTGTTGAGAATATACACAGCGGAATATATACCAGTTCAACAATTTCTACATGTACAATTTAGTGACATGGATTACATTCTTCCAGTTGTGCAACCATTCTCACCCTCCTTTCCCGAATTGTTCCTCCCGCATTAATGTAAATTTACTGCCTCTTAAGTTTCCTGTCTAATCTTTCAAGTTGCTGTTGTCAATTTGATCCCATAAAGATACATCTTAAAAGGGCAGACAATTTTTGCTAGTAAAGCTAAACAATTATTTGGTTTTAAGAAGACTCGGGATATTTTTGGTTTAAGATTTAAAGTGATCTCAGGACATCCACCCTCCATGGTTCCAGAAAGCCTGGAGTCCTTGAGAATTTGAAATTCTGTTCGTATTTTCCCCCTTTTGATCAGGATTCTTATAGAATCTTTGATCATAATATTCAGTGATGGTAGCTGGACACCATCCAGTTCTTCTGGCAAAGGAGGCAGTTATTCCTGGAGGCAATTAGCCACACATTCCATTTCCTCCTTCTATTCCTGACTCCCCTTCCTCTGTTGCTCCAGGGGAATAGAGACCAATTGTTGTACCTTGAATGGCCACTTACAAGCTTTTAAGACTGCAGGCACTATTCAAGGGAACCAGAAGGTAGAAGAGAAGCACTGAACAGGATGTTAGGCCAGTTAACTGGGGTGTACCATGAAATCATGACCCTAAACCTCCAAACCAAGAAACAGATCCCATCAAGTTTTTGATTTTACATAAGCAGGCTCAGCAGCTACTCTTTTTTTTTTTTTTTGTAGTTGTCAATGTATCTGTCACAAAACTGCCAGTTCAATTTGGAGACATTTTGATTGTCATGACTGGGGTGGGGGTGGGGAGTGGCCAGGGATGCTGCTTCAGTGCAAGGTCATTCCCCACCCACCCCCACCTACCCCCCACAGCAAAGAATTATCTGGGCCCAAATGTCAGAAGTGCCAAGGCTGAGAAACCCTACCTTTAGCAGGTGGCAGTAACACGGCGTACACTTGTTCTTACCATAGGAAGCCAGTGGTAGCCACTGTCCAGGACCTGGTCACAGTCGTGTTGTTGTAAATTACACCCCATCGTATTGGTCCTCTCTGGGACCGTGGCTTGATTGATGGACTGCCATCAGGGTCAGACCCTTCACCCAATAATATGTTTCTCATCTTTCTGAATAAACAATGAGGAGCATATCAGCTCCAAGCCCCCAAGCCATGTAAGTAGCCTTGTGGTTCTAGCAGTGATAACAGGTATGTGATGTAGGGCAACCAGAAGCAGTGCTGGGGCTTTTTCTGGCAAACGCCATATGATTTTGTCTGAGTTTTAAACACCCCCAAAGTGTCTTGCAAATGCAGGGAGGAGTACATTAATCCTGAAAGCTAAAGTTTGTTGCCTTAACAGTCCTGGATTTGGTTCACAGGCATGTGCGTTTCACCTGCTGCTTGAGTGTAAACCATCTTCTGAGTCTAATAGCATTGGCTTATGGTCACCCCTCTTCCTTTTCTTTTGAAGATGTACCCTGACTCATAAAAAAGTGTGCACGATGTTGTGTGTATTTAAATGGTGTTTTAATTTTTCCTGCTGAAAGCAATTCATTTTTCTTTAGTACAAGATATGGAGCAGTTTTATGAACTCTGGTTAAAGAGTCAAAAAAATGAAAAAAGTGATGATGTAGCCAGCCAGTCAAACAAGGAAAATGGAAAACAAATTCACATGCCAACAGACTACGCGGAAGTGACTGCAAGTACCGTTTTGTTATTTTTTGGGTGGTGGATGGAGCCTTTCTTTCCCATCACCTCCAAAACCTGGCTCCATCACTTCTTGCCTGCCCCTCTCTGGTATTTCCACCTTCTCTCTCCAATGCCTCCCTGCCATTAGCTAAGTCTTCTTCATTCTAAAAAACCCTTTCCTTGGTCCTTGCCTTAGTTACCTAGTGCTGCTATAACACAAATACCGCAAGTGGGTGGCTTTAAAGAGCAGAAATGTGTTTTGTCACAGTCCTGGATGCTAAAAGTCCAAATCAGGTCTTAGCCCTGTGAATTCCTTCCTGTTGGTAGCCCTGGGCATTCTTTGGTTCCTTGGCTTGTAGATGACCTTCATGTGTCCTCTTTCACTTGTCGCTACATGTGTGTGTCTCTAATCCGCTCTTTGAATCACTCAGGAGTGATTAGATTTAGAACCTACCCTACTCTGATGTTATCTAATTAATACAACAGAGAAAACCCTATTTCCAAACAGGATCATATCTACAGATACAGAGGTTAGGATTCCAACACATATCTTAGGGGCACATTTCAATCCATAACAACCTTATTTCTGACTTTGGAGCCAGAGGATTACATGTCTAAGTTCTGGTTCCTCTCCTTGCTAACCTAGGACCCTGGGCAGATTATTGAACATCTCTGGTGCGGTGGCTGTGACTATCCCACTATCCCAGTGCCGGTCCCTAGAAGGGGGTCGGGATATGTGGGCCTTTTCCCACTACCTCTCTAGTTCCCGGTTTCCTGTTCCCACCTCATAACCTACAGTCTGGCATCTGCCTCCACTCTTCCACGGAGTTATTAAATCACCTGTGGCCTTTTACTGTTCTGCCTTTCTCTTTTAAAAACTTCTAAAAAAATAGAATAATATAATGAATATCTGGAGCCCATTGTCCCAAGCTAACGTTGCTTCTGGAAAGTATGTAAAATGTTGCAGATAAAGTTGAAGTCCCATTTATTCCCTTCCCAGAGGCAATCAGATCCCGAGTGTATTTTTCCAGGCCTTGTTTACATATCTTACGACACATTTATTATTGAACAATCTATAGTTTTTTGGCCGTGTGCTTTAAAATTTATATAAGTGTATGCATTATTTAACTACCTGGCTTTTGTTACCTTTTTCTCTCTGTATGGATTCATGTGGATCTAGGCCCATTGCCCAGCCACGTGGCCCACCCATACCCTGTCTTGCCCTGTGTCCTGTAAACGCCTGTCTCTCTGTCAAAGTTCAGCACCTCCACACTTGCTGCCTTTACTTAGGTGCTTCTGTGTGCTCCCGGAGCAGGGTTATCCAGACTTGCTGAACCATGAGACTTACCTGGGGTGTTTATTAAGATAGAGATTCTTGCTCTGTTCTAAGAATTCTGACTCCATACTGAGTCCAGCTCTCATGGGAGGTGTCCAGGAATCTTTATTTTTATCCAGCATGGCAGGTGATTCTTACTCTGGGCTTTTAGGAAACACTACTCAAGCACTGGAAGCATGCATCTGTTGTAGCACTTACCTCCCACCCTAACAGTTTCTCCTGTGAAGGTGTATCCCCCAGCCCATAACCTCTACCTCATGACACCAGGCACAGGTCCCAGCCCATGGTAGGGGCTCAATCAACGCGTGTTGAATGCAGTGGCTGCTCGTTCCTCTGGAGTTGGCGTGCCCTGGTCTCTCATGTCCTCTCTGCTTCTCCTCATGGTGTTAATTCTCCCCAGAATCCTTGCTTGAACCTAGACACTTGTCCTTCTGACAAACATCCTTGTTTGCACACTAGCTCCTGTCGCTTCACCCGACCTCCCTTCATCCTGTGTTCTGGCAAGCCTCCAAGGCTGTGATCCTTTCCTTGATCCTATTTCTGACATTGAGTTTTATGTTCTTGCTTGGCTCCCCCACTAGAGTGTTTTCCCTGAGAATAGAGTCTGGGTCTTAGGTTCCGTTGTTTCTAGTCCTCCGGGTGTCTGGAGCAGCGTTTAACCCATCGAGGTGCACACAGAGGGCAACGACTAATGAGACTGTCTTCTGTGCACTTAGGTGGACTTTCACTGCTGGATGTGTAGGAAGAACTGTAATAGTGAGAAGCAGTGGCAAGGCCATATCTCCTCAGAAAAGCACAAGGAGAAGGTTTTCCATACAGAAGATGACCAGTACTGCTGGCAGCACCGCTTTCCCACAGGGTATTTTAGTATTTGTGATAGGTATGTTGGTTTTTTTAACTTAGCACATGAAAATTCCTGATCTCATGCGACTTTCATGGACATTAGGGAATCTCTCTGGGGTGGTGGAAATGGTTAACATGCTCGACTGCTAACTGTGAAAGGTTGGCAGTTTGAGTCCACCCAGAGATGCCTCGGAAGAAAGGCCTGGTGATCTACTTCTGAAAGATCTCCATTGAAAACCGTGTGGAGCACAGTTCTACTCTGACACACATGGGGTTGCCACGGGTCAGAATCTCCCATAAAGCTCTCATCTGCGCTCCAAATGAACTATTTTCAGTTTACACTCATATAGATAATTCTTTATAAGAATGTTGTAGGCGAGGCAAACATTTTTTATTAACTGGGCTAAATCGTTTAGTTTAATGGTGGTTTCGTGGGATAGTTACAGTTCAAGGTTTAAAGATTATTTCTGGGCATATTAGATTGGAGTATTCCCCCAATCTCAATGGACCCAGTAAGTTTGGTTTCCATATGAGTTTGAAGTTCTGTTCCACACTTTTCCTCCTTTTGATCAAGATCATCTGCTGGGTCCTTGATTAAAACATTCAGTAATGGTAGCCAGATACCATCCATTTCCTCTGGTCTCATGATAATGGAGGTAGTAGTTTATGGAGGCAATATAATCTGCAGTCCATTTCCTTCTCTGAGTCGTGAGTCTCTTTACTCTGCTACTGCAGGTAAATAGAGACAAATTGTATCTTGGGGTGGCTGCTTCCAAGCTTTTAAGACTCTACTCACTGAACTAGGAGGTAGAGCAGAAACTCTAAAAACGTTAGGCCAATTGACTGGATAAATCCCTGAAGCCATCACCCTAAGCCTTTGAACCAGAAAAATTATCCACTCGTGATTTCGTTCCACAACTGTAGTCATCTTTTCTCCTCTGTCAATCAGTATTTTTCATTACATGGTTTTAATCAAGGTAAAAATAGTTTAAAGAACTGATTTCTTTATTGTGGGTGGCAAGGCAATAAAAGTATTTATTTTTCTAGGCTTAAGATTCATAATTAAATATTTTATGCAAATCAAAAAGCTAGTGGATGCTGTGAGACCAGAAGAACTAGATGGCGCCCAGCTACTAGTAATGACCATTCTAATCAGGGCCACAAAAGATGGATCCTGATACAAGGGGAGAACAATGTGAAAAAGAACTTAAATTCTTAAAAAGTCTAGACTTACTGGACCAGTTGAGACTAGAGGACTCCCTGAGACTATTGTCGTGAGACATGCCATAAATCTTGAACTGAAACTATCCCCTGAGGTCACCTTTTAGCTAACAGATTGGCTTGTAAAATAATGTTACCAATGAGTACTGTGCACCTTTTAAAAATCACTTATATGAGACCAAATGGTCGACAGTTGCTATAAAGCAGATCTGAAAGGGTAAGGGGACAGGGAAACCAGATTACTAGAAGGGAAATATCCACAAGGGAACTAATGAGAATGTTGACACCTTGTTAAAAATGTAAGGGATGTCTCTGAACAATTTGTGTAGTAGTTTTTAAATAAGAACCTGATTTGCTGTGCAGACTTTCACTGAGAGACACTAAAATATTATTTAAATAAATAAATAAATAAATTTTCAGGAGTCCTAATGCAATTTTCATATACAACTTGCGAGCACTTACTAAGATGACTGTCCCCGACAGGTATATGAATGGGACCTGCAGGGAAGGAAACAGCTGTAAATTTGCACATGGAAATGCTGAACTTCTGGAATGGGAGGAGAGAAGAGATGCCCTAAAGATGAAGCTCAACAAAGCAAGAAAAGATCACTTAATTGCCCCAAATGATAATGACTTTGGAAAATATAGTTTTTTGTTTAAAGATTTAAACTAATATGCTGGCTTTTATGTATGTTACCTAATCAGAGCATTGACCAGAAACATTGAAAGTGTCCCAAGGCACATAGCAGGGGAGCCGCAGATTTTCTGCTTGTATTGGCGTATATCGTTCCTCCTGAGCAGCAACCCACAGTAGGTAGGAAAACAGGCTGTTTAACAGGTCTGGCCATGCTCTCATGAAACCATTGTCCTCCAATGGCGAAGTGACTGCTACCCGGTTGCCATCTGTTGAACAGACTTTTGGATGAAGTGTGTTGAGGAAGAGGCTAAGGTTATCTCTAGGACAACTCCCTGCGTTGGTCCTTCAGATGAGAACCATGGTAAGCGAATAAACACTTGTACTGAGATGAGAATACATAATGGATGAAATTCTTTACGTGTTTTAGTGGAATGAATTCGTTTGAAATAATAAAGTTTGCTACTTATCTGTATGTAGGTTGCTAAAAGGATTTTAACTCAGATTTTAAGCCAAATATCCGTTTAACACTAGTATATGTTAAATGGGGTATTTTTCTGTATTTGTATGTTTCATTATACGATAAGGGAACTGAGGATACTGTGCATTGAAAATATTTTGGAAAAAAAATCAGTTGACTCAAATTTTATTTCTTGGTCTTTTGCTGTTTAAATGATGATTTTGGAAGATTAAACTTGTAATGTTGGTATTGTGTTGTGTATGGGCCAATATTGCCTGTAATAAAAATTTTATATAGAGATGTCTCTAATTTTTTTTTGGTGTGGTCCTTTCCCCACAAAGAATTGTTGAAACTGGGTACTAAAATCACTGTTTTTTAAATTTCTTTAACCCTTTTATTTAAGGAATTATTGACAGAATCCAAATGGAACAGACATGGAAACATCTTTTCCTTGCATTCTCAACTGACCTGCCCTTCTATTGTGACTGACATGGTAACCTTCTAGGGGATCTTCTGGGTTTCATTCGAATAAATGATTGTTGTGATTGCTAGCTGCCATGGAGTTGGCCCACAACTCGTGGCGACCTCAGGCACGATGGAACAAAACTCTGCCTGGTCTTGTGCCATCCCCATGCTCGTTTGCAGATCGGACCAATGCGATTGTTCATACGTAGGGTTTTCATTGGCTGGTTTTCGGATGTAGAATGCCAGGCCTTTCTTCCTAGTTCATTTTAGTCTGGAAGCTTTGCTGAAACCTGTTCCACATCATAGCAACACTCAAATCTCCACTGACAGATGGGTGGTGGCTTCACATGAGGTACATTAGCCAGGAATCGAACCTGCTTTTGTTTTTTAATAATATATTGTTTTTTTCAGCAATGCACTGAATGCCTCCAAATGAATGTTTAACAGAGAAATGGTCAGCTAGGGCTTGTGGAATTCCACAGTGGTAACTGTTAAGCAGAACACCTCCCTTCATAGGGCTGTTTAGTTATTGACAGTCACCTGGGCTGCCAGACACAGAAACGGCTAAGCTGCCTTCCCTGAGACCCTAACCAGCCTTTGGACACTGGGGACTGTGGAGCTGGAGAAGGGTCAGGGTGGGAGGGCAGCTGCCTCACGAGGACATTGCCAGTGTGGAGTTCTTGGTGGGGGTGAGGACTGGGGGATTTGGCTGATGGCCTTTAAGGACAGGGATTTGGGCTGTGATGTACCTTTAAACTTTCATGCAAAAGCTCTTACCCAAGACAGCCTTGAATGAATCGTATTTGGGGAAGCAGAAAAAGGTCTGTTCTGCAGGAGTCCACCCAGGGTGGAGAGGAGTGCACAGCCACGAGAAGTGAGAGGAGACAGACATAGAGCTGCTTAGCAGAGCCCGAGGGTGCAGAGTGACAACCAAATCCTCAGGACTCAGTGGAGACATTAGGAGACACTGGCTTGCCTCCATGTGAGTAAGGCAACTGGGACCAGCTTATTGGACAGTGCATCGTATTTGCCAAACAAGGATGACATTTTCCGTAGAACGAATGGTAGCTATATTCTGCTGAGTCTCTAGTCTGATGGCCTTCATGATATTTTTCTTTCTCCCAAACTTTTTTAAAATAATTTTGTTGTTGAAAATATACACAGCAAAACACACCAATTTCTACATGTACAGTTCAGTTGACATTGATTACATTCTTCAAGTTGTGCAACCATTCTCACCCTCCTTTTCCAAATTGTTCTTCCCCCATTAACGTAAACTCACTGCCCCCTAATTGTCCTATCTAACCTTTGCAGTGCTGTTACCAATTTGATCCCATACGGATAGTTCTTTAAAAGAGCACAGTGCTCACACTTGACCAAACTTTTTTCTCTTTCCAGAGAGAATAACTGTCTCTGGCACCTTACTTGCTTAAAGATTAAAAAGGCTGTTTTAACCTTTGGGATCTAGGCTAGAAAATTAAAGTCAGAACCTATGGATGGTGAAAATGAGATTTTTTTCCCCCCAACTCACCCTGCATTTTCTGTGCCTCCATTTCCAACCTTCTCAGCTGAAACCATGTATTTGATGATTGCATTTCTGCCTAAGAGTTTCTTCCTCAGGTTTGTAGCTAAGAGCCCTGCCTGCCACAGCCTCTTGGAATCCACCTTAGGAAAATCCAAACCCAGTGCCATTGAGTTGATTCTGACTCATAGTGACCCTATAGGACAGACTGGAACTGCTCCACATGGTTTCCAAGGCTGCAAATCTTTACAGAAGCAGACTGCCACATCTTTCTCCCGTGGAACTGCTGGTGGGTTCGGACTACAGACCATTCGGTTAGCAGCCAAGTGCTTAACCACTGTGACACCAGGGCTCCTTCAGCATTAGGAAGTCCAAGTTAATTATTTTGTGGTAAGATCACACCCCAGCCTGAAGGTGGATGGTTCATCGCAGCAACTCCAGGGGAGAAGGTAGTGAAAGGGGGTAGTAAAAGGAACGGGAAAAAAGTGTGAAAGAGCAAAACCCCAACAAATCTTAACTAACAGAGGCAAGGAGACTCTGGGTGGTGCAAACAGTTAACATGCTTAGCTGCTAACTGGGAGGTTGGACGTTTGAGTCCACCCAGAGGTACCTCAAAAGAAAGGTCTGGGCAATCTACTTCCAAGAAAAACCACTGGAAGCCCTATGGACACAGTTCTGCTCTAACACACATGGTGTCACTATGCATTAGAATCGACGGCAACTTTTTTTTTATCAGTGAAAGTTTACACAGCAAATTAGGTTCCTGTTTGGCAATTTCTACACAAATTGTTCAGTGGCAACTGGTTTTAGTAGAGGTGACAGTAATTGCTGTGTCTACTTGAACATGTTTATCCCCACAATTTTTTTTTAACATTAAAAAATTATTGAATCTGGAAGGCATTATGCTGAGTGAAATTAGTAACAAAAAGACAAATACTGTATGAGACCACTATTATAAGAACTCAAGAAAAGGTTTAAACACAGAAGAAAAGAACTCACTAGATAAAAGTAGGTAAAAATTAGGTGAAGGGAAAGACAATACAGCGGAAGTCAGCAAAACTGTACTAAACCAAAAGCTAGTAAGTTTCCTGAATACAACCAAACACTTTGAGGGATGGAGTAGCAGGGGTGGGGGTCTGGGGACCATGGTTTCAGGGAACATCTAGGTCAATTGGCGTAACAAAGTTTATTAACATATTCTTCATCCCACTTTGGTGAGTGGTGTCTGAGGTCTTAAAAGCTTGTGAGTTGCCATCTAAGATGCATCAATTGGTCCCAAGCCACCTGGAGCAAAGGAGAATGAAGAACACCAAAGACACAAGAAAAATATGAGCCCAAGAGACAAAATGGGCCACATAAACCAGAGACTCCATCAGCCTGTGTCTGGAAGAACTAGATGGTGCCCGGCTACCACCAGTGACCGCCCTGACAGGGAACACAACAGAGAGTCCCTGGCAGAGCAGGAAAAAAGTGGGTTGCAGAACTCAAATTCATGTAAAAAGACCACAGTTAATGGTCTGACTGAGACTGGAGGAACCCCAGAAGACACGGCCCCTGGACTCTCTGTTAACCCAGAACTAAAACCATTCTCGAAGCCAACTCTTCAGACATAGACTAGACTATGAAACAAAATGATAACTCGTGAAGAGTGTGCTGCTTAGTTCAAGTAGATGCTCAAGACTAAAGAGGCAGCTCCTGTTTGGAGGTGAGATGAGAAGGCAGAAAGAGATAGGAGCTGGCTGAATGGACATGAGAAATCTGGGGTGGAAAGGGGGAGTGTGCTGTCACATGATAGGGATTGCAACTAAGGTCACACAATAATATGTGTATAAATTCTGTATGAGAAACTAGAGCTATAAATTTTCATGTGAAGCACAATAAAAGTTAAAAATACATATTTTTGAAAAAATTATTAAAATATAAAGCACATAACAAACTTCACCATTTTAAAGTATACCATTCAGTGGTTTTTAGTCACAATTATGTACAAGCATCCCTAATTGTAGAACACTTTCATCACCCTAACAAGAAACCCCAGATGACCCAATTCTCCTCTCAAACCATTTTTGGACTTGACTGGGGACCTGCCCTGCTCTCCCCATAAAACCTCATGATGTGATAAATCTCTTCATACCCTCTTGCTGCAAAAAATAAAAGAAAGAAACCTCACACTCACTAAGCTGTCACACTCGATTCTCCATTCCCCCTTCCTCCAGCTTCCAGTAACCACGAATCTCCTTTCAGTCTCTATGGATTTGCCCGTTCTGGACATACAAATGGAATCATGTCTTCCTTCACTCAGCATCATGTTTTCAAGCTTCATCCAAGTTGTAGCATGCATCAGTACTTCCTTTGTATTGTGAAATTATATTCCATTGTATGGACTTATCACACTTTGTTTACCCATTCTTCAGTTGATGGGCATTTGGGTTGTTTTTGCTTTTCCGCTATTATTAATATGAACATTCAAGTGCAAGCTTTTGCATCCCCCCAGGATTTTGTTGGCTGCCGTAAGCTGCTGCATCAGCCCTGGGGGAGCGTTTGGGAGGTTGTGGGACAGAGGGAGAAGTCCTTCCTACTCCTTGAGGTGCTCCTCCCTCTGCCCCAGTTTTCTCACCCTGGCACTGAGGTGCCCTGGGCAGAAAGGCTGGTGCGCGGAGGTGAAGTTTCTTTATTATCTTCCTCTTTGGTGGAGCTGTGTGATCTTTGAGGACTATTTGCAGAGAGTTCTCCGCCATGTTTGTTTTCACTTGGTTCCAGGAACTTACAATGGTTGTGGGGAAAGTGAGGGACAGCACATTTCCCAGGAAGTTGGTGCAGGTTTCAAACCCTTTTTAGCTGGCCTGGGGAGGTTAGAATACAGACTTCTTGTGTTTGTTGTTAGGCAAGGAAAACCAGTTTTGGAGTCAGTTCTGTGGTCTTGAGACAAAGCCTTCAAGGAACACACGAGCCAGGCCCAGAGGGCCCAGGCTCAGGGCCTGGGCTTCACTCCTACTTTACCTGTCATCCTGTGCCATGTAAGGCACCTCCTGCTTTGTAAGTAAATACTTGGAAGCTTTAAAATTAGTTATCTCTGGCTCTAAGAAAGGCCTTAAAAACCAGTTGCTGTCAAATAAGGCTTGTGGAGACCCATGTGTGTCTGAGTAGAACTGTGTTCCATAGGGTTATTTGCTTTTTAATTAAAAATTTTGTTGTTGAGAATAAATGCAGCAGAACATACACCAATTCAACAATTTCTACATGTACAATTGGGTGACACTGATTACTTATTGCACCATAGGGTTTTCATGGCTGATTTTCTGGAAGTAGATCATCAGGCCTTTCTTCTGAGGCATTTCTGGGTGGACTCAAGCCTCCAAACTTGGTTAGCAGCTAAGCGTATTAACCGTTTGTACCACCCAGGGAGTCCAAGGAAGGATTAATATCTGGGATACAGTCTCAAACCCCATCAGCTTAATAGTATAAAATGCGGTCATGGAAGCTCTGATACTGCTTGATGTGGACAAATTAGGGCTGACCTAACCTTTGAAGAGCAATTTTGAAATAAATTTATAATCGTTCCAGAAGAACATTCTGGTGCCAGAGCAGCAGTCCAGATGTCCAGAGAGAGAAGAGGAAAAGAACCACCCTTTTGTTATTCTGGGCAGTTTCCTGGCCTCGAAAGGTATTATGGATCTAATGAAATAACCTATAGGCAGCAAAAGTACTTTGAGCTTTATAACCAAACAGAGTAATAGCGATCTTACAGAACAGAGTAGAACTGCCCCATATGGTTTCCAAGGAACACCTGGATTCAAACTGCCCACCTTTTGGTTAGCAGCCGTAGTTCTTAGTCACTATGCTACCAGGGTTTCCTGGGCCCCCTGCAAATTCTAGAGGAGCCCTGGTGGTGCAGTGGTTAAGCGCTTTGGTTGTCAGTTCGAATCCACCAGCTGCTGTGCGGGAGAAAGATGTGGAAGTCTGCTTCTGTAAAGATTACAGCCTTGGAAACCCTATGGGGCAGTTCTACTCTGTCCTGTAGGGTCACTATGAGTTGGAATCAACTTAATGGCAATGGGTTTAGTCTGGGTTGGTGCAAATGCCAGGAGCTTTATGAAGTTTCTGTCCCAGCAACCTATAGTGTATGGGGACTGGGGACTTTTGACTGTATTTGTTCTTGTTAGTGATATACCATGTGACTCACATACACAGGAAGAGAACTAGAAATGGTAAATAAGAAGGTTAATATAAAAAAAATTATAAATGCATTTTTATTCATCTTAGGTTCTTTAAAAAGACACGATTATATAAAACAATAATATAAGTCTATATTGTTGGATTTATGACTCAGAGACCAAAAAGGACAATAGTATCATTATAAAGGGAGGAGGGAATGGAGCTGTACTGGAGCAGTTTCTGTATCTTACTGGAATTAATTTAGCATAAATCTGAAATAGACTCTGATAAATTAAAATGTATGTTGTAATCCCTAGAGCAACTACTGGAGTTCCTGGGTGGTGCAAAGGGTCGATGTACTTGGCTGCTAACCAAAAGGTTGCAGGCTCAAATCCAGACAGGTGCCTCAGAAGAAATGCCTGGCGATATGCTTCCAAAAAATCAGACATTAAAAAGTCTTTGGAAAATAAAGTATTGAATTATCAAAAAAAAAAAAAAAAAAAAGCACAATTCTACTCTGACACACATGGGGTTGCCATGAGCTGGAACTGACTCAATGGCAACTGGTTTAGAGCAACTACCGAGAACATGACAATAAAAAAAAAAAGTTAAAAGAATTAATGATATAGTAGAAAATATTAATTAAATATAAAAGAAGGCAGTAAAGAAAGAACAAAAAAGATATGGGACACAGAATACAAATAGCAAAAGAACGGGCATAAATGAGCTAGTGTGTGCCCCTTGTGGGGTCTTGGTGGTTGGCACACGGAATGTTCCAGCCCACCTGGCAGCAAGGTAGCTGTTACCAACCCCACTTTACATGGAAACAGAACCAGAGGGCAAGTGATGTAATTTGCACAGGTGCCACACAGCTGACCTGTGGCAGAGGTGAGGTCTTAACTTCTGACTCTTCGCCATGTTTGGGTTTTTCATGTATGTGTGTGTGTGTGTGTGTGTGTGTGTGTTGCCTCAGTTCCCTCACATCAGTATTTTAGTTTTATTCCCCTACTTTGTAGTGATCAACAGCAGAAGCCGTCTTGATCTCAGGCCCTTAGGAGCTGTGTAATTCTGAACATCCAGTCACTCCCCAGGTGCAGAATCCCTCTCCCTTAGGGAAACAATTACTTCCTCTCACTTTCAAATCACATTTTGTCCCTCACACACTTCTTTGTAATCACAAAACTTATTTAGAAAGGACCTAACATTTAGAGCCAGAGAGGAACGCTTGTTACTGAACACCCTCCTCGGACCCAGCATTTTGTAGGATTGCTACACGTATAGAGTGGAACGCAGCCATCAGAAAACGGTTTTCCAGCGGGAAGAAACACCCTATCCGTAATTCCCCTACCCCGCCTCCAGAAGCCTCAAATTCAAGATCTTGCCTAAATTGGGGCACCCTGGGGCGGCTTCTCAGCCAGGGCGACTTGAGTCTAAATTCTTCACCTACTAGCTATGTGACCTCTGTCAAGTGAGCTCTCCAAACCTCAGTTTTCTCATCTGTAAAGTGAGTATGGGCGGCACAGACCCTCCTCACAGGGCTGTGAAGCAGGGGGACGGTTCTCTGGCACAAGAATTTAAACGGATTTAAGTCAGGGACATTCGGAGTCAACAGTAAATAACATTTATTGAGCCCTTAGTAAGCAGCACTTTTCATGCATTATCTCATTTAATCCTCAAAACAATCTTTTAAGAGCGGTACCGCTATTACTTCCATTTTACAGATGTGTAAGGAGAAGCACAAAGAAACACAGAGTGACTTCCCTCCCGTCCTCGGGCACTTGTCGTCGAGGCACGCGCTTTCCTTCCGTTAAAAAAATTGAAACAAACAAACAACCCGTTGCGGTCGAGTTGATTCCGACTCATAGCGACTCTATAGGACAGAGTAGAACTGCCCCATAGGGTTTCCAAGGAGCGACTGGTGGATCGGGACTGTTGACCTTTTCTTTAATAGTCCTGGGTCTTAACTACTGCGCCACCAGGGAAAACGGCATTTATGTCCTCCCGGACCCATGGTGAGACTAGTGGGCACTCACTAGGGGACAGCCTAACTACTGCGCCACCAGGGAAAACGGTATTTACGTCTTCCCGGACCCATGGTGAGACTAGTGGGCACTCACTAGGGGACAGCCTAACTACTGCGCCACCAGGGAAAACGGCATTTATGTCCTCCCGGACCCATGGTGAGACTAGTGGGCACTCACTAGGGGACAGCCACGACTGCTGTTATCACCACGGCTCTTAAACCCAGTGGGTCTGCGGGATCGAGGAACCTTTAGGACCCGGTCGGCCAGATCTGCGACTACCTGCTTCCCAACGCTCTCCTGAGGTCACCGACGTGGTCGGAGTCGGGGTCGGGGTCTGGGTCTGCGCAGACTCGGTGGCTTGGGAGTGGGCTTGCTGGCGGGGGGGCGGGGACGCCATCGCACAGGTTCCTGGGTACGGGGGCGTGGCCCGCCGCGACGGTGCGGCTGCGGGCGCTGGGCGGAGGCGGTGTCCGCGCAGGCGCCCTGGCAGGGGGCCGGGCCTGTGGGCCTGGGACGCGGCTGTGGTCCGGGCGGTGGCGGTGTCCGCGCAGACTCCGTGGCTGGGGGTGGGGCTGCTGCGTGGGGGCGGGCTCGGCGGCGGCGTGGCTGACGTGGAGTGTTGGGGTTAGCGGGCAAGGCGAGCTGCGGGATTGGGGAGCGACGGGCCGGGCCAGGCCCTAGGCCCTAGGCTACGGCAGTGGCGGCGCTATAAAGCCGGCGGCTGGGAGCATGTAATGTCGGAATGCGGAGGCCGCGGCGGCGGCGGCAGCAGCAGCAGCAGCGACGACGCCGAGGACGAGGGTGGCGGCGGCCCCGCGGGCTCCGGGTCCCTCAGCCCGGCCCCGGCCGGAGCCTCCTCGGCGGGCCGGCTCCGCCGCGGGCTGCACGGCGCCTCGCTCATGGCGCGCCGGCGGCCGGAGCTGCTCTGTGGGGCCTTGGCGCTCGGCTGCGCGCTGCTCCTCGCCCTCAAGTTTACCTGCAGGTGAGGCGACCTGGACCGCGGGACCCCGGCCCGGCGCCCCTCCGCCCCGCCGGCGGTGCGTGAGTGTCTCGGACCTCAGGCTCGGGGGTCGTAGCGGCCCGATCCGGGAAGCCGGGCCTGACCTTGCCTGGAGCGACGGGCTTGACCCTCCCCCAGCCTGCGGCCATGACCCCCTACTTTCCCTTCTCTTCTGCTAGCCAGCCGTATGGCGAGGTTTCGGGGTGCTGCCCGGCGCTTCTTCGTCCCGTTTTAGTACCGAAGGAGGTGGGTCAGGTTTGTGAGCTGCTTTTCACCTGTTAGGATTTCTTGGTGTGCACCTGTCACTTCTGCCCAGGCTGTAGGATCCTCTTTTCTCTTCTGTTTTATTTCCCTTATGCCTCCAGTGTGGTGATTCACAGCCGTTTTGGTGTCCCAGACCGTTTGAAAATCCATGCGTTCGTTGATCTAACTTGCTGTGTACCCAGCAGGCATCCAGGTGAGCGAAGAAGATAAAAGTCCCTGCTCTCTTGAACGGACATTCGGGTGGGTGGGACAGACAGTAAGCAAGTGAACATGATATAATTTTTTTGAAAGGCTTCAGGGGAGTGCTGTGTAGGGAAGAGAAGCGATGGATGTGGGGCAAGAAGGCCTTCCTAACGAAGTGAGTTTGCTCGAGGTGGTGAGGAAGGGGCCACCGTTGGAAAGATCTGGGGGAAAGGTACCCAAGGCAAAGGGAACAGTAAGTGCTAAGACCCTGAAAACACAAGCTTGGTGTTTTCCACGAACTGGAAAGAAGGCTTCGTGTAGGCTGGAGCATAGTGAACAGGAGAAATGAAAGTTAATTTGCCTCTCTTTGGAAAAGCACACAAATACAGAATTTACATTTCAGGAGTGCTTTTGGCCACTCCGAGGAGCCCTGGTGGCCAGGGGTGGATTACCCAGTAAGCACTGGCTTTGTAGTGAACAGTTTCACCACTTTACTTACTGGGTAATCAGTTCTTGTCAAGGATTGTAAATTTGAAAAGAGTCTTTGACTGTGTAGGATGGTGCTGTGGGGTTGGGAGAGAGCCAGATGCCAGCCATACCTAGAAGCAGAATCTTTGACGTGGTGAAAAAATGTGAAATTGTTCACTACAGATGATCTGGAAGGCAAGGTAAACACCATGCTTAACTCGCTTATTGGATAATTCATCCCTGCCAGTGGCACACTTACACAGTGGTTAAGCATTTGGCTGCTAACCCAGAGGTCAGCGTTTCGAACCCACCAGCAAGAGAAAGTCATGGCAGTCTGCTTCCATAAAGATTGCAGCTTGGAAACCCTAGGGTTAGTTCTGCCCTGCCTTATAAGATCATTGTGAATTGGAATCCACTTGATGGCAATGAATTTTTGGTTTGGCCATTCTTAATTTATAAATCTATGTAGCCACTGTCTGGTATATCAGCAAAGAGGGAGATTTCAGTTCAGAACATTTTTATTGAATCTGTTAAGCACCATATGTGGCCCCTGATGTCAGAGAATTAGGGATTTTAGAGGAGAAAGAACAACTTATAATAACCGTCATTGAATATTCACCATATGCCAGGTACTGTACTAAGAGAAGGATTTCTCAACCCTGGCACTACTGATACGTTGGGCCAGATAATTCTGTGTTGCGAGGGGCTGTTGTGCTCATCGTAGGATGTTTAGTAGCATTTCTGGGCTCTTACTCACTAGATGCCAATAGTATTTCCCCCAGACAGGACAACCAGAAAAGTTTCCAGACAATGCCCAGTGCCCCCGGGGGCAAAATCGCTCATTTGAGAACTACTGCTTTACACAAATGCATTTATTCATTTAACTCATAATTGAGAGTCTGGTATGGATCTCTTTTAAATTGCCAGTGAAGTCTGGAAATACTGTTAACCTTCCCAATTTACAGATACGGAAGTTGAGCCTTTGGTGTGTTACAAAAGCTGCTTCAAATCATACCAGCTCTAGTAAGCATCTAGAATTTGAATCCTGTACTGTCAGGAATGAGGCTTTTAACCGGAGGTCCCCCAAAAGAAAAATAACTGTATACAAAGTACTACAAGGTGAAATATTGCAAGGTGGCATTGGGATTCATTTTAGGAAGAGGTTTTCCCCCCTCGAAGGGCAGGGTGCTTGACTGTCATCAGTTTGTCTGTCTACAGAAATAATAATGTTTGCCTTGAGAGAACATGACTCAATAGGTATGAAAGTCCTTTGAGATTTCAGGAAGAAAACAGGTCTGAATCCATTTACCAGAGCCAGCAGAGCAAGATCCTTAACCTGCTTCAGGCAAGGAGCGTGGGCCTGAATGGCAGCTTATCAGCTCATTTCTGTGCCTCTGGTAGATTTGACAGGCTTTTAATAGACTCACTTATTTCTCCTTAGAGTCATCTTTGCTTGAATGGTGTCATGATACTATCTTATCATCGTACAACTGACTCTTAACATTCTGTCCCCCTTTTCTTATTGTAAGATCTTCACTTTAATGAGGACAGAGGCTTGAAAGGAGAGTTGGATTCTGTTTTATTTATTTATTTTTTAAATTTTATTTTATTAATAGCTCCAGGCCTAAAATAAGTTGAATGTCCTCTTCAGCAGAGCCCTGGTGGTGGAATGCTTAAGAGTTCAGCTGCTAACCAAAAGGTCAGCAGTTCGAATCCACCAGCTACTCCTTGGAAACCATATGGGACAGTTCTGTTCTGTCCTGTCCTGTAGGATCGCTGTCAGTCAGACCTGACCCGACCCGACCCAACCCAGCCCAACCCAACGGCAATGGGTTGTTGGTCCTCTTCAGCATCTGTTGCTTAGCTGAGGTCAAACCAGAGAGTACAAGAAAAGATTGTTTTGATGTTGAGGAATTGTACATTTCTGGACATTTAATATTTATCCTGCCTGCATTTCTGTGCATTAAATCCTCATTACTTTGTCCATCTCGCTTTTTACCCTGATTTGGAGGGAAAAAATTTGTGTGTTTTTATGTGCATATGTATATAGGTATATGTACATGTGTATACGTTCATTTAGTTTTAATGTGTTTTGTAATTTGAAAGTTGCTTCAGCTCCTCTTTGGAATGAGGTGTAGGGTATGAATCTCATATAAAAATTTGGGATTGCAACTGGCCTTTTCTCTTTGGGGTCAACTCTTCAGTTTTTTGAACCAAGAGACTTCAGAGCTGGTTGCAGGAAACCATTGAGCTAGGTAGAGTTTTTAAAAATGTTAAATTCAGGAGAGAGTGTTTCTAACGGAGCAGAGGCATGAGTTTCTTCTCCCTGGCTAATGTTTGTTTTTTGACGGGTCGTTTACTGGCTTACTTAGGAGCTTCTCCGAACTTTCAGAGCAGAAATACTAAGTTGATGATTATCCTGTGTTTGTTTTGCTACCAGAGCCTTAACATATTTCCTCAGATTGCATTATTTGACACTTAAAACAGTTTGAACAGTAAAATTATAATAGCCCCACAGAGCAGAATTTTGGATCTCTTTTTTTTTGAAAGTGTGTCACTTCCACCCCAGGCCATCCCCACCTGTTTGCGTAACCATCTTCTTAAATGATTCCACTTGATTACTACCCCATCAGAGGAGCGACCCAGTCAGTCTCTGTGTCACATCATCTTGTTTAAATTCTCCACATAGCACTGATCATTTTGTGTATCTTTATTGTTTTTATGTTTCATTATTTGCTCGTCTTCCTCCCCTGGAAAGTTAGCTCCTTGAAAACATGATATCATGCTCATTGCTGTAGCCTTTTTGCCTCTAGTACAGTGCCTGAGCCACAGTAGCATTTGCTCAGTAAACATTTTTTGAATTATTATATGAGTGCATGAATCTTTCAGGTTATGAAGGTATTCTACTTAGAAAGCTCCTTGGTTGCAGGGTTAAAATGTTACTTTGAGTGAGTAAGTGGGAGATCCAACTCCTTTTAACACCACTACTTTATTATGTTAATAAGTTTTAGTTAAAGTGGGAAAATAATATATTTAAAACTGTCTTCTCAATTCAGGAAGCTAATACAGCTGGATGCACAGGAGGGTGTGGGACTCCTTGCCTTAGCTAAATGACCTAGCTTAGGTCTTGGGTGTTTATATGTTTTCCTTTTTGGTTCTCAGTATCTAACAGACTGCTTCTTATGCTCCCCCTCCCTGCTACTTTGCTGTTTTGTGAGAAAACAAATTTATCAAGTTCATGTGAACGCATGCCAGGTTAGAATTAATTCGGTGGCCCTTAGAATCATCCCCCTAGTGAAGCAAATAAGCCCTCTGACACTAATTTTGATTCCTTTAGAATGTTCTCAGTAGTATATGTTCGTATTGATTTGTGTTTAATTTGCTTTCACATATGTTCAGGTGAGATAAATAGTGTAGGTTTGCTCATTTAACAAATTATTGAACTGTAGCGTACCAGGAACTTACGCTAAACAGTGAGGGTCTAACAGTGAGAAAGATAGGAGGGTCCTTCCTCTAATGAAGTTAATGGTCTGGTTGAGTAGATCGATACTAAATAAGTAAAAGACATAAGTTATAGATTGTGATGAGAGTTATGAAGGCAACCAGGCAGGAGCTGAGAAAAAAATGAGGATGTCCTGCTGTAGATAGAGCCATCAAAGAAAGCTTCAGTGAGGAGGTAGGACTTACTAGCAGTAATGGATTGAATTGTGTCCCCCCCCCGCCCCCCCCGCCCAAGTAACGTGTCAACTTGGTTAGGCCATGTGTGGTTGCCCTTCATTTTGTGGTTTTCTTATGTGTTATAAATCATAATCTTTGCCTATGGTTAAAAAGTATTAGGGTGGGCTGTAACACTGTTACCAGGTCACATCCCTGATCTAGTATAAAGGGAGTTTCCCTGGGATGTGGCTTGCACCACCTTTTGTCTCTCAAGAGATAAAAAGGAAAGGGAAGCAAGCAGAGAGTTGGGGACCTTATACCACCAAGAAAGCAGTGCTGGAAGCAGAGCGCGTCCTTTGGACCCGGAGTCCCTGCGCAGAGAAGCTCCTAGTCTAGGGGAAGATTGATGAGAAGGCTGACAGAGAGAGAAAGCCTTCCCCTGGAGCTGACATCCTGAGTTTGGACTTGTAACCTACTAGACTGTGAGAGAATAAACTTCTCTTTGTTAAAGCCATCCACTTGTGGTATTTCTGTTATAGCAGCACTAGATGACTAAGACACTAAAAAAAAAAAAAAAAAGACACTAGCCAAGCCTTTTTTTCTAGTCAGCTTCATTGAGGTATAATTTACATTCAGCAAAATTCCCACATTTTACATGTACAGATCGATGACTTTGGACAATTTTTACTACCACCCCAATCAAGATACAGAACATTTTTATCTCCTCAGAAAATTCCCTCAGTGCCTTTTGTACCTCTGCACCAGGGGAGAACAGGATATTAGAGAATCATTTTCAACATGTGATTCATGTCTTACATCATTATCTCATGCAGATGTTGCCTTAGTACAGAGTTTTGTTTTTTTTTTAAACACCCCAGGACACTGTTTTTGGAACTTTTCCTTATTCAAGAGAAAACTTTTCTTCTTAAGCTTCGTTCTCCTTCCACACAAAGTTGTTGTTAGAAGAGGAACTAAGTCATATTGCTTATGTTTGCTCTTTTTTAGTCGAGCAAAAGATGTGATTATACCAGCAAAGCCACCTGTCAGCTTTTTCTCCTCGAGGTCGCCGGTCCTTGACCTCTTCCAGGGGCAGCTGGACTACGCAGAGCACATTCGCCGGGACTCGGAGGTGGTGCTGCTGTTCTTCTATGCCCCGTGGTGTGGCCAGTCCATCGCTGCCAGGGCAGAAATTGAGCAAGCAGCAAGCCGGCTTTCAGACCAGGTAATGCTGGCATTCGACATAAGAGGCAAATGACTGTCAGTCCTCAATGTGTAGGACTGAATGTCACCACGGAGACACCTGCCCAACTGGCTGATTTTTGCCAAGAGAAAGGCCAGGAACATTTTGTATGTGGTAAAGCATCCTATACAGAAGCAGGATTCCTGACTGTGATGGTCGTAGTTGGTTAGCAGCAAGAGCGGGGGCAGATCTGTATCTTGTGGTGAGGCAGTGCTCACCCCAGGTGCTGTGATGTTCCGGTTCAGTAGTGAAAGAAGTGGGGGCAGGAGGCACTCAGAATGCTAGGTCTTGAATATTCATTTGATATTTGCCTGTTAGGTATTTTATATAGGAGAAGGTTATGTATGGTACAACTGCAATGTAACAAGGCTGGCCTTTTTTTTTTTTTTTTTTAATGCGGTTAAAATGTCAACAAAAGCTTGACATTTTAACCATATTTATGTACACTAATTATATTCAGCGTGTTGTGCAACAATTATCACTGTCCATTTCCAGAAGTTTTTTTATCACCCCAAATGGAAACTCAGTACTCTGTCAGCTGTAACTCCCAGTTCCCTCTCCCCCCAGCCCCTGGTAACCTAATAAATTTTGATCTCTAAGCACTTAAGGCTGACCTTTTTAATACATGGACCAAAACATTTAACGAATGCCACCTTTGTACTAGATAAGAGCAATATATAGGCAAGTGAGGCCACTGCTATCGCAGTGGTTTTCAACCCGGTGGATCTTGATTGCCCTTCATAAAACAAGTATTTTATGATGTCCCCATTACCATCCCGGAGAGAAATTTATAGATGATAAAACTTCCCTGCACATATAATTTCAAAATTAGTCTAATGTTCTAATTGTAATATAAAGGTGGGAAAAGCAAAGGTGATTTATAATTAAGTACGTATTTCAGTATGTAAATCATTGGGCAAACAAGCCTTTGTACCTCTCTGTAGAATCACTGTGAATGGGTCAGTGACAAATGCAGACCAAGAAGGTATGTTGTGTTGGTGACTCCAACACTACGGGGCATTGCTCTCAGTAATTTGGTTTTCTAAATGGAGAACAGCTCTTGGTAAAGTTCTGAACCAATCAAACTGTAGTCAACTGTCAATTTACACAGAAGTTGCCTTCCTGAGAAATCCAGTGACCATTAAAGCCATGCTTTGGATCCACATATAAGATGGGGTTAGGATCTGGGCTTGGATACTGATAAACAGGTTTTTACCGGACATCAAGGAGCCCTGGTGGTACAGTGGTTAAGCACTTGGCCGTTAACTGAAAGGTCGGCGGTTTGAACCCGCCAGTGGCTCTTCGGCAAAAAGATGTGGAAGTCTGTTTTCGTAAAGATTACAGCCTTAGGAGCCCTATGGGGCAGTTCTACTCTGTCTTGTAGGAAGGCTAGGAGTTGGAATAGACTCGATGGCAGTGGGTTTGGGGTTTTGATTTCCCCACATGTGTTTGGTAGGACGTTTAAAACTTCTGTGGGATGATACGGAGGGTTCTTGGTTGTGCACAGCAGGGCCAGGCATTGCAGGATGTCTAGGATAGCCCTGGCCCACCACATGCCCTGTAGCATCCCCCATCATTGAAACAAGCCGAAAACAGCCTGAGAGACTCCTGCTGAGACCCACCAATCCGAAGTGACTTGTGCGGGCAGGCAGCCCAGTTCCAGAAGTTTATTCGAAACTCTCAGTTGGTTTTTATTAGAAACTGTTATAAATGGTGACTAGTCTCCCTGCCCAGCTCAGCAGAGCAGGTTTAACCATTATATTCCTGCAAATAATACCAAGTACTGTTGAAATATACCTCTCCATTCTTTACACCAGTGAAAGGGGAGAGTGCCTTTTGTGTTCCAGCTGTAGACCCATGGAACTTATCTAGCCTGTCTTCCCTTTACGTCCACTTCCTTAGAATTTCTAATTGTAACCAAAGGTAGATAGTCAAGAGGAAGACACAGAGCGCTAATGGAGTATTTGGAGTATGTTAGGATAAAAGAAATCACCACTTTGTCAGCTATCCCCAAATCTTCTGAACTTGGAGAACAAAGATCACTCCTTGCATGTGGGGATTGGGGAAGCAGTCTATTTGTATTTTTAGGTGGTCCATAAATTAAGTGTAAATCAAGTAGGTTGTCAGTTACGGTCAACACAAGTGTTGTGAGGGTAGAGTGAGTACCTTGGGATAGTAATGTTCGGTGTGCCAAACCCTGTGTGCATCCGCACAGCAGTTCTGGGAGGCAGCTGCAGTTTATCCACGTTTTCCTCCTGGAGGGGACCCCCGGCTCAGAGGGCCACACGCTTAGAGACCGCACGGCATCAGGTGGCGGAGTTGATGACAAGCACTGCTTTTTTTCCGAAGAATTTTGTCAGTTCTTTTTGAATTGAGAGCTTATTAGTCTGTGCCCTCAATAGGGTTTCCCCTCCTGGGAGAAAAATGGATTTAATTTTGGAAACAGGCAAAAACCTTCTGAACCACATTGCTTGTTAAAGTTAACAAACATGACAGACTGTGCTCTGTATTTGAGTAAAAAATGAGAGATATCACCCTGAAGTAAAGATGTTGCTGCATTTCTTTCTCAGAAATAGACTCTGAAAGGAGCTGTAAAGAGTTTCCACTGAGGTTTGAGCGATGTTGGTATTTTTCTGGTAGGTATGAGGCATCTGAAGTTGACTTCATTCGTAGTCTTTTTCTCTAATATTTTGTTACGAAAATTTTCAAGCATACAGCTAACTTGAATTTTACCACGAACACGCATATACTCACTACCCAAATTCTATTAACATTTTATTTTGCTCGTTTTAGCACATATTTATACTCCAGTCATCCTTCTAATCCAGTGGTTCTCAACTGGAAGCAGTTTTGTCTTCCCCTTCCCCCCCAGGGGGCATTTGGCAATGTCTAGGGACATTTTGGGTTGCTGTAACTGGAGGGGGGATGCTACTGACATTAGTGGGTAGAGGCCAGGGACGCTGCCAAATATCCTACAGTGTGCAGGATAGCCCCCACAGCAATGGATTATTTGGCCCAAAATGTCAGTAGTGCCAAAGTTAAGAAACCCTGCTCTAACCATCTACTGATGCATCTTATTTTTGGTACATTTCAAAGTAAATTGCATACATAGGGGCACTTCTCTGTAAATACTTCGGCATTCATATATAAGTATATGTATGTCTAGTGCATATTTTTACTATTCAGTACTACCTCTTAGAGTGTAGCTTTAATCATCTATTATCTCATTTACTAGTTTTTAAAATAGCCATTGAGAATGGTCTTTTGAAATTTGTGGTGATTTAATTGCAGGCTATATTTTTATTTTTCATTCTCGGATGTGCAGTTTGACTATCAGGGACGCATCCTTACTATGTTTTAGTGTAGACATGCTTAGAAAAAGCTTCTTGACATGCATTCATTTTAGAATTCCAAGTAAATTATTTTCCTCTTGGGCCAAACTCCGAAATACTCAGAGTCCTACCTAGAAACTGTGAATAAAAGTCTGCTTTATTTTGATGGTAAATGATCACCTTTCCTTGAAAACGCAAAGCCGTCCTTTTTTATACTTATTGTTTCAGTGAGAGAGAAATAGTTTCATTTCTATAATTTCATCTTCTGAGTCTTGGTAACTTTTCAGTTGTTATTCATAGTTATCTGGAAACCTTTTTGTTTTTAACTCTGCAGGTGTTGTTTGTGGCAATTAACTGCTGGTGGAACCAGGGGAAATGCAGAAAACAGAAACACTTCTTTTATTTTCCTGTAATATATCTGTATCATCGGAGGTAAGAGCTTTGAAGTAATGTTTTTAATTCAAATCAAGTTCATCAATTTAAAAACGAATTTTGTTTTTTCTGATCAAAAATATTAGATATTCGCTGTGGAACATTGAGAAAATACAGATAAGTCAAAAAGGAAAGATCTTGATAATTTTATCAACCATACATGGTCACTGTTAGCATTTTAATTTATACCCTCTTGTGACTATGTAATATATATCTACTCTCTTTTAAATAAAAAATGGGATCATACGGTAATACTGTTTACTAAGCTGCTTTTTTCAGTATATTATGAACATCTTTTCATGTTGTCATACACCCTACAGCATTGTTTTTAATAAGTACCCAATACTCCGTTGTATGGCTATACATTTTAGGTATTCTAAAAGTGTTCTACAGTATAAACATACGTAAAACTCCTTATCCTGTTACCTGGCAGCACAGCATAATCATCTTTTCGACTGGGAAGAAATTTAATACAGTAAAACCTTCAAAAGTCAGAGCCTGTGTAAGGTGGAAACTTGTCAGAGAAGGAAAACTCAAATATTTTCCACTAACAGAGAATGATAGAAAAGTGGTTAGACTGTACCCTGTCAAAGGCGGGAAACTTGGAGACCCAGAAAACAGGCAGCCCATTGAGTTCCAGCTCTCAAAGGTTTCAGTGTACAGGTTCACAATCCCACATCCACAATTCTGAAATCCATATACCTCTGAAATTCAATTTTCATATTTTTTTATGTCCCCAGATGCATTTATCTGGCTAGAATTAACAAGAGGCTACGTATAGTCTTTATCCCACGTAAGTGCCTAGTTATTCATTTTGCTGCACAGATACTGGTGTTTGACTTAGAGTACTGCCCAGAGCCTGCTGTGGGTGTTAAGTCGCATCTAAGATGTGACTTGAAGGAGATGGGATTTTGGACTTGAAGTTGTGTTTGTTCAGTGCAGTTGGCTTGAATTTTACTAAGGTAAAATGGGTAAAGAAGATTAGTAAGAACTTTGCTTTTTATTTTTTGCTTTGCTTAAGGAGTCCTGGTGGCACAGCGGTTAAGCACTCATCTGCTCACCAAAAGGTCAGCAGTTTAAACCCACCAGCTGCTCCATGGGGGAAAAATGCAGCAGTCTGCTTCTGTAAAGATTTACAGCCTTGGAAACCCTATGTAGGGTTGCTGTGAGTCAGAATCGACTCAGTGGCAATGGGCTTTATTTATTTATTTATTTTTGAGTTTTTGCCTTTTGTGGGCTTTATTTCACCCTCCCTTTAAACTTCCTGGGCCTTAATCAATTGGGATTTAATCAACAAACTTTTTTGTTTGTGAAGTATCTGCTGTCATTCTGTCACAATCCCATGTCTCTAACCTCAAGTGTTATGTGGCCCATAGGCTTGTTTCCCCGGGGCTATCAAACAGTATTAGAGCAAAACCATACTTGCCTACCTCATCTCTATTCCCAGATTTTCTTTTGGGTATTAAATGTGTGTGATTTTAATATTTACAGTAACAAGCCAGTTTTGGCTTGGTTGTTAAGGCCATTTTCAGACTTTTTTCCTTTTTGGCCAGTAATTTAGAGGGTCTGCTGCCTCCACTTTGAAGGGGAAAGTGCAGGCTTTTTCAGATTTACTTCGTTCTATTTTAAAGGTAAGTATAACTTGTAGTGCTTAAAGGTTCTAAAACTCTGCTGCTTGTAATGGGATGATGTTGTTTGTAACCCAGCCTGCTGAGGTGCTTGGATTTCTTTTGACTTTAAAAATAGTCCAGAAATGCCTAGCAATGAGTACAGTCATTGCAACATATGTGCAAGCCAGGTGGGTTTAATTTGATGTAATATTAAGCTAGAAGAGTTCCCTTGAGTTGAGTACAAAGTATCATTTTGTTACACTTGGGTATACAATATTTTTTATACTATTCTGTTTTCTTAGCTTTTGTAGGAAGATTGAAAGAACACGAAAGGAACTTTAGCAATACTTAGTCAACCCTCTCATTTTACAGATGAGGAATTTAGGGCTGATTACTCACCTTGAAATAGCCTGCCCCTCACCTTTGCCTGCTGAAGTTTTACTTGATTAAGTCAGTTCAGACCCGTTCATACTCATTTCAACATCTGCCATTTGCAAGATACCTAAAACAGAAACAGGAGGAGATGCTAAGGCACAGAAATTTCTAAAAGGTAGCTTTTTCGTATTCCACCTAAGAATCTTCAAGACCTCTGTTTTATTTATCTTTTCGTGTATGTATCTATGAATGTGTTCCATCACCTAAACTCTCTTGTGAGCGTTCAGTAGTCATGAGGTTATTTTGGTTAAAAGTGCTGGCAAATGTGGCCCTTGAGTCTTTTAACTGGACAGATGACTGCTATTTGTGTGTTGTTGTTGTTGTTGATGATGTTGCAGTTGTTTACTTAATGGCTTATCTAGTAGGAGCTGCTTAAAGAAACTAATACCCTTTTCTGTTTTGTGAAAGTAGATTTCATTTATTTTTTTGGTTTGTTTTGATAAAAGTCACGAAGTTTATAAAAAGGGTCTGCAGCAGGGAGTGGTTTCTCAGATCACTCTGTACAGAACTCAGCAGCCCTAGCTCAGTTTGTCCTATGGCAATGACTACTTTGTTGGTAAAACACCCTGCGTTCTGAGATCTTGTTAGCTTTTGCACCAAGTCAGCAGAACTCTTGTAGCATCAGGCAAAGACAATTCCCCAGAGGCTGTTTGCTTGACGTTTCTGGATTGGTTGGTTCCTTTTTTCTTGACAGAATAAGCAGTCAGATGGTTTATTGATTTTCCCCCTTTAAATTAAAAATTGTTTGTAGTTGGTGGTAATTTTTAAACTTAACTAACTTGTTTTAAGTCTTGAATTGGTAGAATTATTAACCTTATCTCTCAGCTATGCGTGTGAAATGCTGTTTTTACTTTTTTCATGCTTGTATTCCTTTGGCTGGCAACATATTCTGCAGTGCTTATTGAAGAATTGAGTTTATCCCATCGTGTTTCGTGTGTGTGTGTGTGAATTTCTGTAACCATATATATTATTGTATATTGTAGTGTTGTTATCATAACACTTCCAGTGATTCTATACTGTATTCTGTCTATTGCTATTAATAGGAAGCTTACTGGCAATTTCTTGTTGGAGAGAAGAATAGTTATGGAGTTTTACTCCCCCATCTCTACCACATACTGTCCAATTTTATATGAACAATGTCTGTACTCTGCAAGATTGAAGAAAGACATGTGAGGATTCTCATTAGTTTAGGAGGGTAACTGAATGTTGGTGGTATTACTTAGCAATACTAAATCAAATTCCTATGTGTCTCCAAGCACAGCTGGAAGGGAAAATAAGGAAGGTTGTTTGTATGGGTCCCTGACTTCAAACCTTCACATACTTTTTTTTATGTCTTAATAAAGTTTTAAATAGGCCTAGGGCTCACTTAGTGATCCTTTGTGCAAGTGCCTATGGGAATATTTAATAACTGCTTTGTAGTAAGCCAAGGGCCACCTGCTTGACTTATTTCAGAGTGATACATAAAAGGAAAGTCTGTCTCTACATTGAATTATGTGGTTCAAATCCAGGAATCCTTTTAACATATGGTCAGTTTCCAGGACCACCTTTCTTTCTTTTTTTCCTTTTAAAGAATATTACGGTGGAAATTTATTTTATTTTTCTGAGAATGAATATTCCTTTTCTTTTTTTTTTTTGAAATTCACTTTGCAGTTAATAAGCTCATAGAACAGTACCAGCTGCTTATGCCTACCCTCACATAAAATGCTTATTCTTAATTGGCCTTCCTTAGACAAAGCCAAGCTGCTTATTCTATAAACCAGTCCGGATGCGCGATGTTTTCATTTTGTGGTGTTGATGATTTAATTATACATTTCCAGGTTTAATGCATGGTGTATTACTTTTATTTTTTGGTACTAGTTTTGGACCAGTCGAATACAAAGGCCCCATGAGTGCTGTTTACATTGAGAAGTTTGTCCGCCGGGTGATGAAACCACTTCTGTACATCCCATCTCAATCAGAATTGCTAGATTTTCTCTCAAACTACGAGGTACCTTATCTTTCATATCTCCTCCCATTTCCAGAGCCTTTCACTGGGTTGTATTTCATTGTATTTTTCCCCCCATACTTCCCGATTTGAAGCAATTAAAAGATCACTTTGTAGATAAGCCTTGCTTAAATGCCCTCTGAGATGCTGATTGTAAGGGTGGTTTTAGCCAGTTGAGTTAAGACAATAGAATACTTGCAAAATCTTGTCTATTTTGTGTTTGGGAGTTTTCAACAAACATTCCGTTTACTTCATGGTTAGAATACGTAAGGATTAACTTAATATGCAGCTGCAAATTTATAAAAATTTTATTTAATGCGTTATAGCATTTTACTATGAGATATCTGGTTTTTCTTGTGAGTTATAGTTTAGTTTTTTTTTTTTCCCCAGTGGAACTATGTTTCTCTCAATTGTATAAGTACATAACTATTTCAAGGTCTTACTAGCAAAAAGTTTCCTAACATGGCTTCTCTCCTGCTTCCCTGTTGCCAGCTTCAACCCCCTGGTAAAATATTTTTATAGGACCTTCAGTGAGTGGTCAGGATAGCTTACATTATAAAATTTTAAAAAATCTCAATAAAGCATTAAAATAATTCCACAAAAAAAATTCTTTGGAGCAGGTGTAAAATCATACTTGGGTACCATAAGTAAAAATGATACTTAGGTATTACAGATTCCTGAGAGAGGTAAAAACCTTATGAGTCTACGCAGCACACCACTAATTCAGAACTTGGTAACTGTGTCTGGGTTGAATTTTACTTTTAAACTACGTATATGTTGTGCAGATTGGATATGAATTATTTTCACCAGAGCATTGTTTATGTTTTTTAAATCACGTTAGAACACTATTTACATGTTAAGTAGTAGATTCCCCAAGCATCAGTATTAATATCTGGTTATCCTGCCTGCAGTTCTTGGATATGCATCAAAGTAAATGTTTCCTTAATCTTGTGTGGGTAAAGGGTGAATACCATCTTCGAAGGCATGTCGTCCCTTTCGCCTGACCAGGCTAGGGGTGGAGAGCCACACTGGGAGGTGGGCACCCGGGCTTTTACTGCTTTTGGCAACACTTAGTGGGTCTGTGACTTGGGACAAGTTACTCACCTACCGGATATCAGTTGTCTGGACTTAACGTTTTCTTGCAATTCGTCTTTGTTCTCAAGTGGTATAATTTTGTGAAAAATGAATTTTCACATAGATTTGCAGTAGGTGCCAGGCAGGAGGAGGTGGTACAGAAAAATGGTTAAGAATCAGGAGTCAGATAGATGTGAGGCAAAGCTCAGCTACATCACTTCTTAGCATTGTGCCCTTGGGCTAGTTAAGTACTCTCTTTTAGCTTCCATCTCCTCATTTGTAAAATAGGGATGAATGAGATAAGACACAGAAAATGCTTAGGATGTTGTCCGATAAATGAAAAATTTACCAGTAAAAATGGCATTGTGGAAAAAATCCTGGATATTTAGCACTATTGAGAGAACTTAAAATGTACATAATACCTGCTGGAATTTCTCACTTACATGAAAAAATACTTTGTTTTGTGATTAATATGACAAAAAATGATCTGCAAGTGCTAAGAGGTCATCTTTCGGTTATACTCCTTGTTGGGATTTTGTAGAATCCTGTGTCCAGTTATGATTGGTAATCATTGGTGTTTTCTCTAATTTTTATTTGTTCTCTTCTAAAAAGGAGAGAAATGGAGAGGAGCTTTGGAACATCAGCAGGTATCATACAGCATGTGTTTACCCTTCTACAAAAGTGTGGAAAGAATTGAGGTTATTTAGCCTAATAATAAGAGGGCTGAGAAGCAGCTTCATTATTATTTTCAGCTCTATCAGAGATTTTTATCAAGAGAGTTCCGAGCTAGATTTTATGCTTCTGTTCTAAGCAGAACAGAAGTACTTAACTAGGATTCTAGGGGCCTGGATTTAGCAAGTCTCTAATTTGTGAGTTTCACTCAGGTTTCTTGTCTCTGAATTGAGGGAGTTGGCCCAGATAATCTCGACTGACCCCTTTTCGGCTTCAGTGAAGTGTAGAGGTTGGAGAGAGGCAGACAAGTGAGGAAGATTCATAAGGTTTTGAATGGGAAAGCATTTTTAAAGCAGTGCCTTTGAAAAGCTATATAAGAAGTCTTTCTAATCCTTTTTATTTGTTGCCTCTAAGACATTTCTAGTTGTATCTCTAGGAGCAAGACAAGTGCACGCTTATGACTGAGTAGCAGGGATGGTTCCTTACTTTTAGTCTTTGCATTCTTTGAACCTGCTCCTCAGCAGTGCTTTCAAAGATCATGCTCCAGGTATTGACATTGAGTTTACATCAGACTCATGCATGGGCCAGTGACATTACTCAAGGTTGGTTTTTGGCAGTCCACTGAATTGGAGTGATGTACAACAATGATTAGACTGCTTTGCCAAGAATGCCTTCAAAATGGGAACTAAAAGAGTGCTGCCAAGAAGGGACCTCAATAAAGCTTCTGTCAGCCTTTCAAATGGCTTCCTCCCAAAAGTTGTGAATAGCTTTTCTCATGTTAGTATCATGTTCTGCTGGGCTTCTCACTGAGATGAAGATGTGTGGTTGGCAAGTGACAATACTTCATTAATAGGACTTTGGTGAAAGAACTAGGGAGTCAAGCCCTGCACTGCACTTGCAAAACCATTTATCTTCTGAAATGTACCAAATAATACTACCTAGGAAGAAGCTGCATCAATTTCATAATACTCTCTGTGTAAGATAACAGAAAGATAAAATTCCAGATCTAGAAATGAAACAAATGTCATGCTTTTGGCAGTTGAATAAGTGAGGGTATCAGAAAACGGAGGTGCTGATCTAGAGGCGGGTCCCTGGGTGGCACAAACAGTTTGTGCTTGGCTGCTCTGAAAGGTCGACAGTTGGAATCTACCCAGTGGCACTGCAGGCGAAAGGCCTGGCTATCGTCTTGCATAAAGATTAAACCAATTGCCATTGAGTTGATTCTGACTCATAGCAATCCTATAGGACAGAACAGAATTGCCCCATGGGATTTTCAAAGCTGTAATCTTTATGGAAGCATACTGCCACATCTTTTTCTGGGGAGTAGCTTTTGGGTTTGAACCACTGACCTTTTGGTTAGCAGCCAAGTGCTTAACCACTGCTCCACCAAGATTATAGTCTCTGAAAACACTATGGAGCACACTTCTCTGCAACACATGGGATTGCCATGGGTCAGAATTGACTCCCGACAGCAAGAGGTTTTTTTCTAGGCATTAAAAAAAAAAAAACCCATTGTCACTGAGTCAATTCCAACTCATAGCGACCCTACAGGACAGACCAGAACTGCCCTGTAGGGTTTCCAAGGAGCGGCTCGTGGATTCGAACTGCTGACCTTTTCCTTTAAATTAGGACATTCCTCTAAACTAGGGTTTCTCAACCTCACCAGTATTCACATTTGGGGTGGAATAATTCTTTGTTGTGAGAGGCTGTCCTGTGCATTGTAGGGAGTTCAGCAGCACCCTTGTCCCCCTACCCACTAGATACCAGTAGCACACCTCTACCCCCAGTTGTGACAACCAGAAATGTCCCCAGGCATTACCAAATATCCCTTAGGGGTCAAATTGTCCCCAGGTGAGGATCACTGGTCTTAATGAGGCATTTCCCCACACCTTAAGTTGATGTGTCACAGGTGTTAGCACAAACACACCGTTTTTCATATGACACATAGAATTCCACAGTCTAATTGTTGGAATTTTATCTGCACATATGGTGGCAGTAGAAAGAAGATGAAAATTAAGCAATGCCTTCACTAGAGAATTCCGAAGCATTACCTGTGGAGGACTAGGGACAGGAGTGAGTTATATCATCATCAAAAGAGCTGTCCCTGTTGCTTGACATTTAATTGAAACCATTTCCTTACCCCCTTCCCAAAAGCATGCATCTTAAATATGTTAAAGAGTGTGCTAAATTAAAGAAATTATGAAAGATACTTGTTTTGGTCAAGTGCCTCATCTCGTAATTTACGATTTTTATAAATATAAGTTTCAATATCAAGTGTGTTGTGTGTTGAAATTTAGGCATGCCAAAATTAGGTCAGAATAATTAATGTCTTTCTGAGATTTGTCCTAACAGCAAAGATTATTTTTTTTTTGGCTTATGTTTGTAGATATGTTTGTGGCATTTTGTGGAAGTGCATTTGATCATTTTTCCCTTGTATTAAAAAAATTACATTGGTTAATTATAAGTGTATTTGTTTACAATCCAGATATTTTTGAGCAGTTGGAACCATCATTAAAGTTGTACAGTCAGCATTCATTACTTGGGAAGTGATAATATTTTGAAATAATTTTCCATGTTGACATACTTTTCTTATATGTGTACTCAACTCTGTTCATATGTGACTATACTGCTGATACAAACAGGAACGCTCTAATTGTGTCTTGGTTTGAATTTTTACAAATCCTGCAGATGAATGCTTTCAATAACCTATTCAGATGATTTGATATTCAATTACCTAGAAGAGTAAATGTTTTTAACCAGTGGAAAATATTTAATTTCATTTATATGTCTCAAACCCACCTGTCCTGGTTATCTAGTGCTGCGATAGCATAAATAATACAAGTGGATAGCTTTAACAAACAAATTTATTGTCTCACAGTGTAGGAGGGTTAGGGTTAGAGTCTGAATTCAGGGCACCAACTCTGAGGGAGGCTTTCTGTCCCTCTTGGCTCTGGAGGAAGGTCCTTGTCTTTCTTCAGCTTCTTTTCCTCTGCTGATCTTCATGTGGCTTGGTATCTGTCTTCCCCCACCTCTGCCTGTTTCTCTGTGCCTGTCTCAGAGGTGATTGGCTTAAGAAACACTCTTCACTGAAAAGGCCTCACTAACCTAACAATGAAATCCCATTCTCAAATGTGATTACTATCACAGTTTTAGGGGATAGGGTTTACAGCACATTTTTTTTTTTAATTATTTTATTTATTTTTTTTTAAGTGAAAGTTTACAAATCAAGTCAGTCTCTCACACAAAAACACATATACACTTTGCTACACACTCCCAATTACTCTCCCCCTAATGAGACAGCCTGGTCTCTCCCTCCACTCTCTCTTTTCGTGTCCATTTCTCCAGCTTCTAACCCCCTGACCCTCTCATCTCCCCTCCAGGCAGGAGATGCCAACATAGTCTCAAGTGTCCACCTGATCCAAGAAGCTCACTCCTCACCAGCATCCCTCTCCAACCCATTGTCCAGTCCAATCCATGTCTGAAGAGTCGGCTTTGGGAATGGTTCCTGTCCTGGGCCAACAGAAGGTCTGGGGGCCATGACCACCAGGGTCCTTCCAGTCTCAGTCAGACCATTAAGTCTGGTCTTATGAGACTTTGGGGTCTGCATCCCACTGCTCTCCTGCTTCCTCTGGGGTTCTCTGTTGTGTTCCCTGTCAGGACAGCTATCAGTTGTAGCTGGGCACCATCTAGTTCTTCTGGTCTCAGGATGATGTAGTCTCTGGTTCATGTGGCCCTTTCTGTCTCTTGGGCTCATAATCACCTTGTGTCCTTGGTGTTCTTCATTCTCCTTTGATCCAGGTGGGTTGAGACCAGTTGATGCATCTTAGATGGCTGCTTGCTAGCGTTTAAGACCCCAGACGCCACTCCCCAAAGTGGGATGCAGAATGTTTTGTTAATAGATTCTATTATGCCAATTGACTTAGATGTCCCCTGAAACCATGGTCCCTAGACCCCTGCCCCTGCTACGCTGGCCTTCAAAGCATTCAGTTTATTCCGCAAACTTCTTTGCTTTTGGTTTAGTCCAGTTGACAGCACATATTTTTTGTGGCACAATTAAATTCATAACACCACCCAAATCAGATTGCTAATCATTAACTCTAGCTTTGTGTTTGTACAATGTAGCTCTGAGCCCAGATACAATTTCCAGGTAAATGATTTTGCCTTTAATTTATGTAAACATTGCAGAAGGACATTGAAGGGTAAATATTATAAGTATTTAACTCTGTAAATTCTGAAATATTCAGTCATTATTAACAAAGGAAGACTGAGTATTCCTGCATTGGTTAAGTCTCTTTCCGTTTTCAAGTACTTTTACTTTCCAACTCCCCAACAGCCCTGTGAGACAGATGCAGATTGTAGATCCTTTGAACAGATTAAGAAGCTAAGGTACAAAAAGGGTGTGATTTACTCTAAATAGAGATTGGACTATAGCCCAGGCCTTCTGCCTCCTAAAATCCTTCCTTATGCACCATGTTCTTTCCTCAGAGAAATATTTAAGATCTCTAGGTTAAAACTTCAGGATCTATCCAGAGGTAAAATTTTGAATATTTAATTATTTTATGTCACTTTGAACATTTCTCTTTTATGGCAGAAAAATTTTGAAGATACTGACTTCTTAATTTGGCTATAACTTTTTTTTCTTCAGTTTTACAAATTGTTCGAAGAATGAATAATGTTAAGGGACGGGACTGTGGTATTGATTTACTTCTAAAACAGCAGTTTCACAGTTTCGTATTACTAATTGGGTCATTGGCATTCATTTTGCAGGACTTGGAGTGTTCTATGTATAATCACCGTATTTAGCAGGGTAGGGTCTAGAATTTTCTCAGATATGCACTAAAATGATACCTGCCTTATAAATACTGAACATAGCTAAAAACTGAAGTGCACTTGCCAGTGGATACTGCAAAAGTAGACAGCAGCTCTAGTCGTCTGGAACTGTGTTAAGAAAATTTACCTCCTTCAGGTGATCCAGTTGTAGAATCACTTCATTGAAAGATCTTTCTGCCTATGTAAGATATGGACAGGGAAATGTAGTTTATTACTTGTGGACAACATAGTCAAACAGAACCCAGTGTTATTTTTGTTTTGGTGGACATTAGTTGATCGGAAAAGGAATAGGACTGAGTAATAGTAATGCCATTTTCAAAGTCACTAGTTTAAGGCTCTTCTAGTTTTAGCATTTTTTTAGGGATCATTTGCTTTAAGTACTGATAGCTTTTACACGGGGAGCAATGGTGGTTTAGTGGTAGAATTCTCTCCTTCCCTGCAGGAGACCTGGGTTCAATTCCCAACCAGTGCATTCAAACACAGCCTCCACCCATCTGTTATTGGAGGGCTTGTGTGTTGTTATGATGCTGAACAGGTTTCAGAAGCTTGCAGCTTAAGATAGATAAGGAGCAAAGGTCTGGCGATTTACTTCTGAAAATCAGCCAGTGAAAACCCTATAGATCACAATGGTCTGATCCCATTGTACACAAGGTGGTCATGAGTTGGGGGCTGACTTGAAGACAGCTAACAACAACAACAGCTTCTACATCAATAATGCTTTCCTTTTTTTTTCTTAAAGCACTTGACGTAATTATCTGATTGGTACTTTATAGTCTACCCATCAGATGCCAAGAGTATTATCTAGAACTCTTATCTTGTATCTGCAGCCAAAATATTTTCCAGATCTCTTCATGAATTTCTATAATTTATCCATTTAAGAGTAGTGATTTGCCTTTGTAAAAATGGGACGGCAGAGGCATCTGACCTCCTCTAACTTCACGAGGGGGAGAGAAAATCAGCATCAGCCCAAGACTTAGTACTGTGAAGTAGAGGTTAGACATACCTCCTTTCTCCAACCTTTTTACCAATTTTGACATCAGCCGTCCTTGCCACAGCACTCTCTACTTCTCTGCTGGGTTCATTAATTCGTTGCAGTGGCTACACAGAACTCACAGACAATACTCACAGTTTATGGGGTTTATTTGGGAAGTAACAGATTATAATTCAGGATCAGGAGTGACTCAGGATACAGTTCTTCAATCAGGACAGCTTCTTCTCAGCCATGCCCCCAGACAGGCCTCTCTCTGGCCCTTGGCCCCTCAGCCGGGCCTCTTGCCTACTCGAGCAAGTGTTACGAAGCTCTCTAACTGTACCAGTAAGTGTCCAGGGGCACCCCAGTATGCCAGTAAGCCTCTGCCAGTAAGCCGTGGCTGGAAGGTGCTCAGCTTTCGCTCAGTGGGTCAGCAAGCCTAGCTCTGCTGACAAGTGCCTGGAGGTACCCCACTCCCAAAGGCACTAAGCTTTCTGGCACTATGGAGCAGCACATCCGCTGTAACCACCTTGCTCCATGGGCCAGGAAGCCCACTGTGCCATCTTGGGCTGGTCTCCTGATTCTACTCCTTTTGTTTTTCTACTGCTATTTCTTGCCATGTTGAGCCATCTCTAGTGTTACAGCTCTTTTCCCCTCTGCCTTCTGGGTCTTGGAGGTTCTCAGGGCAGGGGTCTTGGGTCCAAAGGATGTGCCCTATTCCTAGCTCTTCTTTCTTGGGGGTAGTGAGGTTCCCCCTTTTCTGCCTCTGGAGTAGCTCATTTTAAGCCTAGCAGGGTGGCAAAACTGACCAATCTGTGCAGAACTCAAATTCTAGTAAAAAGACCAGACCTAATGGTCTGAGACTGGAGGGACCACAAAAGACATGGCCCCCAGACTCTCTGTTAGCCCAAAACTAAAACCATTCCTGAAACCAACTCTTCAGACAAAGATCAGACTGGATGGTAAGACATAAAATGATACTTGTGAGGAGTGTGCTTTTTAGCTCAAGTAGATACATGAGACTAAATGGGCAGCTCCTGTCTGAAGGTGAGATGAGAAGGCAGAGAGGGACAGGAGCTGGTTGAATGGACACGGGAAATATGGGGTGGAAAGGAGGAATGTGCAGTTACATCATAGGGAGAACAACTAGGGTCACATTACAATGTGTGTATAAATTTTTGTATAAGAAATTGCCTTGAACTGAAAACTTTCACTTAAAGCACAATTAAAAAAAACAAAAAACCAACCAATCCTCTTGTTAGGATTCCATATACCTTATTTGTATGGTCTCACTGCCACGAGGATGACACGTGTCTTATTTGCATCATTAGCAAGCTGTCCAGTCCTCTTGGTGGGCTACAAGTACCTTATTTGCATAGTCCCACCCAAGCATTTGATGGGAATTATAAGACTATGTCAAGAAGGCCATAAAAGTGATCTGTCTTAGCCCAGCCATGTAGCCATTCATCTATTCATAGTAGCTTTGGTAAACCTAATTGCTTTGAATTTAAGTGGGATGGGGAAAAGCTTCAGAATCTTTATGTATGTGTGTGTGTGGGGTGGAGAGTTTGGTAAATTGCCTGGTGACAGAAAATGAGAATTTTGGACAAAAACTTAGGAGAATGCCTGGTACCTGCTAACTGTCATGTTGTTCGTATGTAAAATTGTACTCTGAGCAAATTGATGCCTTTTTGTCTATTCATATTTTATAGCACTGAATAGTTTTACATTTTCTAGATGTGAGTAAGCGAGCATCAGTGCAGAAATAATTCACGTAGCATTGAGTAAAAACACACCAACCTGACTGTTCTCAGCGCCACTAGAGGGTGTGTAAACCATCTGCTAAATTCACACAGCACTGCAAGTGGTACCCACTTAGGAAAGAAGTATTTTGTGCTGATGAGTATCGGCTGGCCTAGCAAGGTTACTTCCTATAAATAGCCTGTTTTCAACATCCTTGTTAAAGCAGGTACTGAATCTACTGTACCATGGAATGGAATTAAAAACCCACAAACCGGGTCAGGTTATAATCTGTCACTCATCATGTTTTGTTCTTTGCTAAATTGTAGACTTGATGGAGGGGCTTTATCCCTGTTCATTCATTAACAAATGTTTATTGCATGCCTGCTCTGTGCCAGGCATGTACTGTCTGAGCTGGAAATGCCATAATGAAAAAGACAAAGCCTCTGTTTCATGGAGTTACAATTTCAGTAAGGGAGTTGGGCAACTAACAGGAAAACAAGTCAGTGAGACAATCTCAGATAATAAGTGCTATGATGTTGGGGGGTGCAGAGCATAAGGCTATTTTAGATGATAGGGAAGACTTTGCTGAGGACATGACATTTAGCAAAAACCTAAATAAAGTGAAGCCTTTGTGATGCTAGGGAGCTCTGGTTGCACGGTGGTTAAGCACTCGGCTACTAACTAAAAGGTCAGCAGTTCAAACCCACGAGCTGCTCCACATTGGAAAGATATGACAGTCTGCTTCTGTAAAGACTACAGCTTTGGAAACCCTATGGAGCAATTCTGCTGTGTCCTGTAAGGTTGCTTTGAGCTGGAATTGACTCGATGGCAGTGGGTTTGTTTTTTGGTTTATGTGATGTGAGCCAGCCCTGAGGAGATTTGGAGAAACTGCATTCCAGGAGGTGGAAACAGTAAGTGCAAGGGCCCTGAGGAAGAAGTAGAACCTGGGAGGCCAGAGCAGAGGAGACTCAGGATTCAAATTTATTTTATTTCCGTTAATGTGTGTACATATATATATACATATACACTTAAGTAGTTGCACACACGCACATCCAAACAAAAAACCTGTTGCCATTGAATCAATTCTGACTTAAAGCGACCGTATAGGACAGGATAGAACTGCTCCGTAGGGTTTCCAAGGAGCGGCTGGTGAATTTGAACTGCTGACCTTTTGATTAGCAGCCAAGCTGTCAACCACTGTGTTACTAGGGCTCCATACATGCACCTATATATACATACATATGTTTATGGGACATATGTCCACTTCTGTGAAACCACCTAAGGTGATGCAATGTAAGCAGAGAGCTAAAATTCACCTGATTTAATTTTTAGCCAAGGAATGTTTATTGATAATTTAGAATGAATTTATTCTGTTTATATTTGGTCTGGGAGGTTGATCAGAATTTAAAGAAACTTTGGTGAGTCTATTTTCCTTCATTTAGTTTCCACTTTTGTTATCTGAGGTGTAATGGATCAGTTTTATATCGCCTCTCTCACTATGGTCTTCTAATTCCCGCTAGATGACTGGGTGGGACTATGCAAACGAGGTGCTTGTGGCCCACCAAGGGGATTGGATAGCTTGCTAATAATGCAAATAAGGTGCATGGTATCCTTGTGGGGGAGTGGGACCATGCAAATAAGGTGTATGGAACATTAATGATTGGTCAGTTTTACCATCCCACTAGACTTAAAATGAGCCATTTCAGAGGCAGACAGGGAAGACCTCACTACCACCAAGAAGAGGAAATGGGAGTAGAGCGCATTTTTTGGACCTCTGGTCCCTGCTTTGAGAACCTGCTAGACCCAGGAAACAGAGATCTGTAATACCAGAGATAGCACATGACAGGAAGCAGCAGCAGCAGTAGAACCAGGAAACCAGCGTGAGACAGTGCAGTGGGTAAGGCGGCTACAGTGAATGTGCTGACCCATGGAGCAAGAAAGCTGAACACCTTTGGGCAGGAGGCTTCCTGGTAGAGTGGGGTGCCTCCGGACACTTGTTGGTGGAGCTAGGCTTGCACGAGTGAGAGAGCCAAATGCCTTTGGGCCGAGGCTTGTTGCTGGAGTGGGGTGCCCCTGGGCACTTAACTGATGCAGCTAAAGAGCTTTGTAACGTTTGCCTGAGTAGGGCAGAGGCTGGACTGAGGGATTGAGAGGCCAAGGGCCAGAGGGAGGTCTGCCTGCGGGCACAGCAGAGAAGAGGCTGTCCTGATTGAAGATCTGTATCCTGAGTCATTCCTGATCCTGATTGTAACTTATTACTTCTGTAATAAACCCTATAACTGTGAGTATGGTCTGTGAGTTCTGTGTAGCCATCACAACAAATTACCAAATCCAGTGGTGAAGTGCAGTGGGAGGGATGGCTAATGTCAGAATTAGTGAAAAGGTTGGAGAGAGGAGATATACCTGACCTCCACATCATAGTAATCAACCTTGGGCTGTTAATACCGATAGTAATTTTTTCTCCTTTCCCTTGTGAAGTTAGACAAGGAGGTCTGATGCCCTCATGCCATCATTTTTATAGTTTGTGTCGGAAGTGGAATTTGTTGCAATGGCTCCAGACTCACAGAAGCATGGGACTTTTTAATAGAAAGAATGAAGGAGTGTGGGACGTGAATCTTTTGATTCTTAGATACTTTGGTTATGTTATCTGTAATAGCTGAAAGGAAAGTAAGAGATGTTATGCTGCAGCTGAGTAGAGAAAAGCCACATCTGGAGTGGCTTGGGGTAAAAACCAGGCCCGTTAAACAAGATGATCGATAGTTCCCAAGCCATATGCATATGAATAGAAGAATAGTCAAGGGGTGGAGAAAAGAAGATGAAATTGGAATGTTTAAGAAAGCTTATGTGTTTATCAGAATCTTCTACTTAGTGTTATAAAATAGACTTAAATGTCTGACGTAAGTGAATATTGGCTATTGTAGATAACAGAAGAGTATGTAACTCCACCTTCAGCCAATACTTGATGGATTTGCCTGAAAGAATCACAGACTGTTGGTTTGAATGTAGCAGCTTTACGTATAGAGTACTGGGGGCTTGGGGCTTAGGTCGAAAACCTGAGCCCCACCCAGAATGTTTCCAGTCAGGAAATTTGCTTTTGAAAAGACAATGCAGACCTACCCAGAACTTCTCTGGGAGCAGGAAATTTACATTTGAAGGAAGGACCTGCAGAGAAAAAAAAAAATGATCTGCTTTTTGAATTTTTAAATTTTGAGCAAGGCAGGAAAAGTCAGTGCCCATCAGAAGAGCCCCCTTCCAGGACTGGAGGTTAAAAGGAGCTAGCAAAGTAGACAGCCTGATGTGCTCGTTTGAGGTGACCACCTGGGGCCACGAGATGAGTGAAAGTGGGGGCAGTGCAGCAATAAAGATGTGGGCTGAGTTTGAACATGTTCCACTGGCACCCGTTGACCTAGCCCAAAGGGGCTAGGGATGAGAGAGAGAGAGAGAAGAGGCTGGCTGGTCTGAAGTGCAGGGAGGTGTGTGAACTCCTGAACCTATGGCTGGTACACGTTGACCTACCCCACAGGGGCTGGGGGTGAGCTGACTAGAACAAGACTGAATGAAGAGAGAGATGTTCGATGTTGTGAGCTAGTGTAGATTGCTGCAGTTTGATGGCTTGCTGTGGACTGGACTTTGCTTACTGTTGCAGATGCTCAGTGTTCCAGCTGGAATAGAAGAGTCTGCAGACCAAGGAACATGCTTGTCTCCTCAGAGTACTGGTTTGATAGAGATGGGCAATTTAGAAATTGGCTATGTAAAATGGGGGGAGATAAAGGCATAAATGGCTGGCTTACACGCTTTTGTGGGTGTGCTTACACTCATAATGAGTGAGACAAAGGAGGATCCCCACTGAATAGATTCCTCTTTTCCTGATAGGTCTGGGGAGAGAGGGTGAGGGAAGAGGCTAATAGGATTTTGTGATTCAGTTGTGAGTGTTGATTGTTAACGGGGTTAATTATGATTATAAAAACTGTAATTGTAGAAGCTGTAAATATGAAAGAGTAGACTAAGGGGAAGCCACAGCTAGACTGGGGCACAGTGGCTGAACCTAAAGTGCCTTAAAGGTTTTACTATGCGGATACCTCTTGAGGCTTCAGAGCAAGGGAATAATCTTCTCTCAGTTAAATTTTATTAGACACCAGAAAGGGTGAAGCCGAGATGACTTAGAGAACCTGACCAGATCAGATGGATACCTGCAGCAGACCTGAATGGCTGGTACCTGAGTAACCTCACCCTGAGAACTATTTGCCCCACTGAAGGACTAATTGTTAATGACTGTTTTGGACTGGCAAAATGATTGGGAGGGGGAAGTTGTCCTCCAAATATCAAAGAACCATGGCTAGAAAAGCCAGGGGGTAGCCTGTGGTACAGTGAGTTGCTTTTATGTCTTTTCTAGCCGTGGCCTTGTAACTCCCACCAAATGACTGGTGGAACTATGCAAATGAAGCATTTGTGGCCCACCAAGGGGATTGGGTAGCATCCTAATAATTCAAATAATGTGTATGGCAGCCTTGTGGGGGTGGGACCTGCAAATAAAGTGTATGGAACATTAACAAGGGGATTAGTTTTGCCATCCTGCTAGGCTTAACATGAGCCATCCCAGAGGCAGACACGGGGGACCTCACTACCACCAAGAAGAGACAGAAGTAAAATGTGTCTTTTGGACCTGTGATCCCTGCCTTGAGAACCTCCTAGACCCAGGAGACAGAGAAAGAGAGAAGGAGCTATAGACCGGAAGTGGTGTAAGATGGTGAGAAGAGGGGGCAGCAGAGCCAGGAGACTGGCACGAGACGTTGCAGCAGGCTTCCCTGCCCACGGACCGAGGCAGTTACCGTGAATGTGCCGACCCACAGGGCAAGAGAGCTGAGTGCCTTTGGGCCGAGGCTTGCTGGTGGTGTGGGGTGTCCCTGGGTACTTATTAAAACCGAAAACCAAACCCAGTGCTGTCGAGCCAATTCTGACTCATAGTGACCCTATAGGACAGAGTAGAACTGCCCCATAGAGTTTCCAAGGAGTGCCTGGCAGATTTGAACTGCCGACCCTTTGGTTAGCAGCCGTAGCACTTAACCACTAGGCCACCAGGGTACTTATCAGCAGAGTTAAAGAGCTTTGTAACACTTGATCTAGCAGGGTTGGGTGGAGTGGCCAAGAGGCCGAGGGCCAGAGGTATGATTATTATAGAACAAAGCCAGACAGAACTAGTGCTTGTGGGGGCAGCTCAGAAGAGGCTGTCCTGATTGGAGAACTGTATCCTGAGTCATTCCTGCTCCTGAATTATAGCCTGTTACCTTATCCTAATAAATTCCATAATTGCATGATCTGTGTGTGTGGCCGTTGCAAGAACTGTTAAACCCAACAGAGAAGTAGAGAGTGCCGTGGGAGGGATGGTTGGTGTCAGAATTGGTAAAAAAAAGGTTGGAGAGAGGACCTCCACTTCATAGGAATCAACCCGGGGTATTTGAAGTTGGTAATAATTCTATTTCTTGAAAGTTGGGCAAGGTCCGACGCCTGCATACCACAATTTTTATGTTGTCTTTGTGTCTAGTATTAGCAGAATTTCTGAAGATTGTGTCTTCCTTTGTTCTTAATAGGAAAGTATATTACACCATCATAGTGTGGTTTTAAGCCTTTAGAATTCAAGTATGATACCATTCTTCTCTAAACCAATTCTAGATTGATTTAAAAACGTAGGGTAGAACAAAAGAAAATGCTGTTTTCAATACCTTTGCTTTCTGATTTCCTCAGTTGTTTGAGAAATTGGTAATCTGTTGATTTTTTTTTTTTTAACATTTTAGGATTATACCTTCTATCTCAGTTTCTGTCAGAATGAAAACCAACCGTTTTATTTAAAGTTGAGTCTTATGAGAATGAGTGGTTTGTATTTGAAAGATAGTACCTTCCACTACAGATCAGAAATTTCTCTTATACAACATGCTGATCCTAAACTTTTCAACTGGTTACAGTTTCTACCTGTTAATAATCATATCTGCTCAACAATTACTTATTAAGAGCATTGTGCTAAGTGCTTTGAGGCCAGAAAGAAGGATCCTTTACGTTTGCCTAGTGCTTGATAGTTCATCAGGCTCATCTTCACAGTTACCCCATGAGGAATTGTCCCTTCTGACATATAACTAAATGGAGGCTTCACATTAAAGTGTTTGCCCAAGGTCATTTAGCTAATGGAACTTGGACTTGAACTTAGGTCTTTTGACTCAAGCCTAGCACTCTTTCCTCTGGGATCTCACAGCTTGGTTTTTGAGATAGATATGATTATTATAGCACAAAGCTGGACAGAACTAGTGCCACAGGGCCTTCATAGAAGGCAGAATGCATCTGGTAGGGGACAATTACTGTAGCTGGTTTGGCAGAATGGAGGGGCTTGTGCTAACCTTAGAGACATGGAATGAGCAAGTAGAAGTAAGTTTGTGGGAATGGAGGAGCAAGAGATGGGACCCTCTGCAGACTGTTCTATTGAGAGAGGAGGTGGCCACTGTGGATTGTTGGATTCTGAGTTTGAATGATCTTGAGTGCAGGTGAAGCCAATCAGATTTAATATGAAGTCAACTAAGTGTGAAGGTACATTTGGAGTGAGTGAAAGGAAGCAACTGAGGAAGAAATCTAAGGAATGTGACAAACAAGTTACTGACATTGCTTGATTGGAGCTGTTAAAAGCGAGTACCTGAAATTGATGGTAAGGTTTTGAGACAGGGGCCTAGGATTGTGCTGTCAACAGAGGGTGGAAAGAAGAACCTATGTAGGGAGAAAGGGGGACGTTTCAGCTCTGAGGTGCCCCTGTACGACAGCTGTGGCATCTTGTAAAAGCTGGTGCAACTCCATGCCTCCCGCTGTTTGTTGTCTAAGTGGAAGGAAAGGTCAACCCTAACCTGCAACCTTTATCATGTGGTTAGGCTTTTTTTAAAAATGAAACGCAACAAAATGCATTAGCTGTCAAATTGTACTAGCATGTCTTTCTTTTTTAAAAAAATATCCTGCATTGCAGAGTCACGAGTGGTATGTCAGTCACCTAAGTCTGTTCTTGTTTCAGCAGCCTGGAGTACTCGGATACTTTGAGTTCAATGGCTCACCCCAACCACCTGGCTATTTGACCTTCTTCAAATCAGCCTTGCATTCATTAAAGAAAGGTAAACATGATTTCTATTAAGACATTTTAGAATTGTATTTGTATTGACGTTGTTATGTGTATGTTACAATTATGATTCTGTTTTTTTAAGTTGATTTGCTTGATTGCTTTTCTCAGTGTATTTATAGTAAGTATGTTGTTTTATGTTCCATCAGTAGCAAACTGAAAGCACTGTATTATTTCAGACGTAGTCTCTTAAATGTTTAGCTTTTTAAAAATGTAGCTCGATTATACTGTCTGTGTAGTTCTACATTTTGCATTTTAAAATTCATTATACCATTATCTTTTTTTTTTTTTTTTGTAGAGTTACAAACTCTGGGCAGAGTTTTGGATATACCATACTTTAGCAGTACGTTTTCTTTGAAGAGTATTTTTACAAGTAAAGTCATGCCACATTACAGCATATTTAGAAAACAGAAATTACTAGTAAAGTTTACTGCCAGTTTCAGTATTCTCAAATCAGTATTTTTCCATTTAGTTGAATCATGTATTATTTGGGATCTAACTTTCTAGATTAAACATTGTATCATACCCAGTTTTTCATGCTGCTCCATGTTCTTTCTCTCAATCAGTCACTACTACCAGGTCCTGTTGGATACATTTTCATCTGTTCACTTGTCTCTATTTCCATTGTTTACCGCTGTGGTCTAAGCCTGCATTACCCCACATCTGGACCATACCACCAAAAAAACCAAACCCATTGCTGTCCGGTTGAGTCCAACTAATAACAACCCTACAGGACAGAGTAGACCTGCCCTATAGGGTTTCCGAGGAGCAGTTGGTGGATTTGAACTGCCGACCTTATTGGTTAGCAGCCAAATGCTTAACCACTGTGCCATCAGGGCCCTGGACTATACCAGTAGACACTTAACTGGTATCCACTCTCACCCCTTTTCAAACCAGTCATAAACTGTAAATCCCAGCTCACATCGCATAACTCCTCTGCTTTAAAATCTTCAGTGGCGGCCCACTGCATTTAGAAAAAACTCCAAAATTATAACATCACCTCTGACCTCTCTCATCTCACCTTCTCACTGGCCCTCATGCTCTCTGGGCTCTGACTGCACTGGACTTGAGCTGGCCAGATCTTCCTCACACTAGGGCCTTTACTGGTGCTAGTCCTTCAGCCTGGAATGTTTTCCCCATTTCCCTAGTCCCTAGGGCCCAGCTTTCCACCTGTCAGACCCATATTCATCCTTCAGGGCCGAACTCAAATATCACTTTGACAATCTAAATAATTGATCTGCTCCCCCAAATCTAAATTTGGTATGAGATGATTTGTTTAATATCTGTCTTCTTGTAGACTGTGAGGTTTCTGAGGGTAGGGACCATGTGTCTTCAGCTTAGTGTTCCCTTTCCAGTGGCTGGTAAATAGCAGGGGCTCAATCAGTATTTGCCAAACGAGTGATGAAATCAATGGCTGTATAATCTTCCCCCAGTAGATTAACCAAAAGTATGTAACCATTTTTCTGTTACTGGCTGTTAGATGACTTCTTTTGTTACTGAATATTATCTGATTTTTACACAAATAACGTGTGTACCCTGTATCTGTTTGCCAGCTGCACCCTCTCCCTGTGAGTTATTTTCATAAGCCTGCTATGCTAAATTTTTTTATAGCAAGGACATGTAAAAAAAAAAAAATGACATACCACAGTTATCAAAATGCCTTACAGTAGGAGGGTGTGGTTGGCAAAAAATCATAGAATGTGCACGTTGTTTACATAAAATACAGTAGATTTTTTTTTTTTTTGCTATTGTAACTGTATGCCATTAATACATCAAACAATTTAAAGACTGGTCTTTTTAATATATACGTCTTAAGATTTTACGCATAGAGAATGTACTGTGTTCAAGTTTTTCGCCTGTGGGGGAGATTAGGGAAGGAAATCAGGTTGTCACATAAATATGTCATCTGTCTACTTGGAAGACTTTGAGCTGCAGAGCTTCAAGTGACTAAGAAGACTTAGGGAATCAAAGTGTGAACTTTGAAAACAAAATACTGCGTATTGCCTAGTTAAATAAGCTTAAGAAGCAGACATTCAAAGCTCCTTATGGAAAATTAAATAAAGCCCTTGGAAGAAGACCTCAACTGAAGATTATCTATAAAAGGACGATCTAGAATCCTTCACTAAAATGATGGCAGCTTTCAGGTTCCTCAGTTGAAGAGAGTATTTCGAGATCTTGGAAGGATGTTCTGTTATCTCGTTAGCTCAGTTGTGTGCTGCTCTGCCATGTAGTAAGAATTAAATCATTCATCTTAAATTATGTTTTTATTCAGAGGTTTCCCAAATTGTGTTTCTTTTGGAAAAATCTTTCCAAGTACAAGACAGTATCTTTTTCTGTTCTTTCCTTCTTTTTTTTTTTTAAGTTAAGGAAGGTGGTGGTAAATGGATAAAAATTAGTTGCAGGTACAAAGCAGTCCTCCTGGTCAAATTCCTAATTTTGACAAATGAATACATGAGCATTCTCAGAATAAGTGGTAGTCTGATTTACTATATTTTTTCCCTATATCTTGTGAGTCTTGTTGGGTGTTGTAAAATTGTGTTGCATATGCAATTTGGCAGAAGCTGAGATTCATCCTAATTAATCCTTATACCTCATTTTTATGGGTAAGCGCCCACTTAAGCTTGATATGAACCATTTTTAGAAGAACAGGGCAAATTTGGAATGATGATTTTTTATAATATGTGCACTATGAAAGATTTTGCCTTGGGTATCTGGCCTTTTTTTTCCCCCTTTTCCTGTTTCTTTTTCCTACCCTGAAGTCATATGATACTTTACTTATCATTAATAGCAGATGTGTGGTAAGAGAAACATGTGAACCCTCTTTTTTTAATGATACAGTTCCAAATGTAAATTGTAGGTCAGTGTCATGTTTAGATTGTGTACACAAATCAAGGTCTGAGAAACATTTGAGACACTTAACATTTGGTTATGGAGAGCTTAACTGAAGACATGTTTAGACTGTTGTGGTAGAAAGCAGATGTCCTGGTTCAACAAACTACAAATGTTTATAAAATGCACGCTTTCCCATCTCCTTAATGATTTTTTTTTTTTTTTCTGTAATTGTCTTAGAAAAAGCCAGGACATTTTCTGAGTTATACATTTGTTTCTTGAAGCTAGCTGGCCATCAGTCCACAAATATTTTGAGAGTATAACATGTATTGAATATCCTGACTAGGATCTGTGGGAAATGCTAAGGGGAGAACTCATTCCTTGCCCTCAGGGATCTTAGAGCTTAGTTGTAAGATCTGGTTCTGTAGTACTTTGCCACTGCCTTGAAAGAATATCTGTCTAGTGCTTGATATGTTTAAGCACTTTAATAGGGAAATAGGGAAAATTCACTACCACCTTAGCACTAAGCGTTAACTTGTTTTCTCTCTCTCTTTTTTTTTTTTTTTTTTAGCCATTTCCTTTCATCTCAGATACCCATGTCTTTTACCTGTTGATCTCAGCCTTAGTGGTGGTCTGTTTGTGTAGGCTAGCTTGTTAGGTGATATGAGCCGTAACCCTGCTGTATTTCTTCCATTGTTGTCCTAGCCTTTTGACTTACGTCATTTTAAAAAAGTATTGATTTTATTATTTGTACCTTTAACACTTGTCATCTTCCAGTATAAATATTAAATGATATGAATTTCTTTATAAGAATTTACATCTCAGAATAGGTCTGTTCTGTAATTTAAAAAATTTTTTTCTTTAAACTAACATATGTAGTTTAAAAAGTTGCCTTATGAATTGTGACTGTTGGGAATATAACTCTGGCAAAAGACTATTGCTCTTGACATCTAAATGTCTCTTATTGCTAAACTGCACATGTTAGCAAATTGCACAACCGTGTTTGTACTACGTAAAAAATAAATAGTATAAATTTTTAAAATAGTGCTTGTATATTTTCATGTATGTAATTGAGCCTGTGGTTCTTTTTCTTGACTTTGTTATTTTTTTCTAAAAATCTGACTGGTAATTATCTTCTTTTAAATTTTAAAAAGTATTTAGCACTTTACCTGGAATTTCCTTTGGCTTGAAATATACAGCACAGTTCATTTTTTTACCCCCTTCTTACTGGTTAATTACTACCATTTACAAAAGGATGCTTTGTTTCTTCCTCATCTGGATGATACCTGCTTTATCACAAAATACATTCTTACATGCAGTTCTGTTTATTTCTGCCTTTTGTCTTGATCTAGATACCTATTTTTGTATGAGTAAGTGCAATTTCATTTCTTGCTCTGGAAGTTTTTATTACGTGGTAAACTCTGGATCTGCTTCCTCTAGTTCTTGTGTTTTGTGGAATATCCTTTTATATTCATCCATGCCTTTTGATTGATTTTGGTTGGAATTATATTAAATGTGTAAATTGACTTGGAGATAATTGATATGTTTCTTAACACGTAGCTTCCCTTTCTAGAATCACAGCATGATTACTCATTTATTAATTTTTCGTAATAAGTCTCACACATCTCTCTCTAATGTTTAATCATTATGAAGTGCTGAATGATTAATTGTGGACCAGCAGTCTATGTGTCTATTTCCAGAGTCTGAAGGAAACCAGCTCTCTTGAACTCCTCTGCTTTACTTTTTCCAGACAACAAAGCCTACTCCTCTTTGAACCTTTTCACATTTGATCTTGGCAGATTCAGGCTGCTGCTTTGGCCTAAAAAAAATTTGGTAGAGGGGTCAGTATTGTTAAGTTGCTTGCTTGATTATTTTTTTCCTCATTTTGTGATTATTATGTTATTAGCTGTAAAAATATATTCTGGTAAAATGTTGTTATATTATGCTATGAGTCTGAATTTTTTTTAACTTTTTTTTAATAATTTTTATTGAGTCAGTGAATTTTTAAGAAGAGAACATTTGCAGCACATTTTGATCCTATTATCCAACCTACAAAAGGGATGCAGTGCAGTCTAGAGGGAAAAGCAGTGGCCTGGGAGCCAATAGTGTCTGGTCCTTAGGCTTTGCCTGCACCTGGTGAGGTGTGTAAACTTGAAACAAATTATTTAATTTTCCTGTGTTTCAGTTTGTCTCTCTGTAATATTGAGGAGAGTAGGGACAAGGATAAATGCTTGTTTTATAAAGCCACGTTTCACGTGCAAAATATTTCATGTGTAAATAAAACCTAAAACCAAAAACCCATTGCTATCGAGTTGATTTGCTTTAAGTGAGAGTTTACAGTTCAAATCAGTTTCTCATACAAATAACCACACGCATGTTTTTATGTGCCCCTAGTTGCTCTCCCCCACGATGTGACGGTACACTCCTTCTTTCCACCCTGTATTTCCTGTGTTCATTCAACCAGCTTCAGTCCCCCTCTGCCTTCTCATCTCGTCTGCATACAGGAGCTGCCCACTTAGTCTCAAGTGTCTACTGGAGCTAAGAAGCACACTCCTTACTAGTATCCTTTTATGTCTTATAGTCCAGTCTAATCTTTGAAAAGGTGGCTTCAGGGATGGTTTCAGTTTTGGGCTAGCAGAGAGTCCGGGGCCTGTATTCTATGGGGTCCCTCCAGTCTCAGTCAGGCCTTTAAGTCTGGTCTTTACTAGAATTTGAGTTCTTCACCCCAATTTTCTCCAGCTCCATCAGGGACTCTGTTGTATTCCCTGTCAGGGCAGTCGTCGGTGGTAGCCAGGCACTATCTAGTTCTTCTGGTCTGAGGCTGATGGAGTCTCTAGTTTATGTGGCCCTTTCTGTTTCCTGGGCTCGTATTTTCCTTGTGTCTTTGGTGTTCTTCATTCTCCTTTGCACCAGGTAGGTTGGGACCCATTGATGCATCTTAGATGGCCGTTTGTGAGCTTTTAAGACGCTAGAAGCCACTCACCAAAGTGGGATGCAGAATAAACTTTGTTATGCCAGTTGACCAAGATGTCCTCTGAAACCATGGTCCCCAGATCCCCACCTCTGCTACTCTGTCCCTCAAAGTATTTGATTGTATTGAGGAAAGTTCTTTTGGTTTAGTCCAGTTGTGCTGACTTCCCCTGTATTGTGTGTTATCCTTCCCTTCACCCAAAATAATTCTTGTTTACTATCTAGTTAGTGAATACCCCTCTCCCTCCCTCCCTACCCTCATAACCATCAAAGAATGTTTTCTTCTGTGTTTAAACCTTTTCTTGAGTTCTTATAATAGTGGTCTCATACGATATTTGTCCTTTTGTGACTAATTACACCCAACATAATGCCTTCCAAATTCATCCACGTTAAGAGATTTTTTACAGATTCATCATTGTTCTTTATCGTTGCGTAGTATTCCGTTGTATGAATATACCATAATTTGTTCATCCATTCATCAGTTGATGGGCACCTTGGTTGTTTCCATCTTTTTGCTATTGTAAATAGTGCTGCAGTGAACATGGAGTGTGTGTATCTATTTGTGTGAGGGCTGTTATTTCTCTAGGATATATCCCAAGGAGTGGGATTGGTGGATCGTATGGTATTTCTATTTCTAGCATTTTAAAGAAGCGCCAAATTGATTTCCAAAGCTGTTGTACCATTTTACATTCCCACCAGCAGTTACAAGTGTTCAGTCTCTCCACAACCTCTCCAACAATTACTATTTTGTGTTTTTTTAATTAATGCCAGCCTTTGTTGGGGCGAGATGGCATCTCATTGTAGTTTTGATTTGCATTTCTCTAATGGCTAATGATCGTGAGCATTTCCTCATGTATCTGTTAGCTGCCTGAATGTCTTCTTGGGTGAAGTGTCTGTTCATCTCCTTTGCCCATTTTTTAATTGGGTTATTTTTCTTTTTGTTGTTGAGGCTTTGCAGTATTTCGTGGATTTTAGAGATTAGACACTGATCGGTATGTCGTAGCCAAAATTGTTTTCCCAGTCTGTAGGTTGTCTTTTTACTCTTTGGTGAAGTTTTTGGGTGAGCATAAGTGTTTGATTTTTAGGAGCTCCCAGATATCTAGTTTTCTCTTCTGGTGTTTGTGTGTTGTTAGTAATGTTTTAGGTACTGTTTATGCCATGTATTAGGGCTCCTAGCATTATCCTTATTTTTTCTTCCATGATCTTTATCGTTTTAGATTTTATATTTAGGTCTTTGATCCATTTTGAGTTAGTTTTTGTGCATGGTGTGACGTATGGGTGTTGTTTCATTTTTTTGCAGATTAATATCAAGTTATGTCAGCACCATTTGTTAAAGAGACTGTATTTTCCCCAGTTAATGAGCTTTGGGCCTTTGCAAATACCAGCTGCTCATAAGTGGATGAATTTACGTCTGGATTCTCAATTCTGTTCCATTGGTCTATGTCTCTGTTGTACCAGTACCCGGCAGTTTTGACTACTGTGGCGGTATAATAGGTTCTAAAATCAGGTAATGTGAGGCCTTCCACTTTGTTCTTCTTTTCAGCAGTGCTTTACTTATCTGGGTCCTCTTTCCCTTCCACATGAAGTTGGTGATTTGTTTCTCTGTCTGATTAAAAAATGGCATTGAAATTTGGATCAGAAATGCATTGTATCTATAGATTGGTTTCAGTAGAAATTGATATTTTCACAATATTGAGTCTCCCTATCCATGAGCAAAGTATGTTTTTCCACTTTTGTAGTTCTCTTTTGGTTTCTTGCGGTAGTGTCTTACAGTTTTCTTTGTATAGGCCTTTAAGTCTCTGGTTAGATTTATTCCTGAGTATTTTATCATCTTGGGGGCTATTGTACCAATAGTCTTAAGTCCTGTAAAAACTCATTGCTGTCAAGTTGATTCCAACTCATAGCAACTCTACAGGACAGGGTAGAACTGCCCCATAGAGTTTCCAAGGCTGTAATCTTTACGGAAGCAGACTGCTTCATCTTTCTTCCACGGAGCTGCTCATGTGGTTGGACCACAGATCTCTTGGTTAGCAGCCAAGTGCTTAACGATTGTGCCACCGGGGCTGCTTCATAAGTCTGTAGTTAGCTTAATTAGAAGCTAAGCCACCTGGCTAAAAGCACTTAAATAGGTATCATACAAAAGCGCCTACACAAGATAGTATAGTGTATAACTTGAGTGGCCAGCAGACACCTGTCTTCTTCCCTTTTCCTGTAGCACTCCATTCCTGCATCTCTTTGTACTGCACGTGTCCTGACTGTAAAATTGACCGTATCTCTCTCTCACCAGAATATGAGCTTTTTTGTTCAGAAAATACTTATTGAGTGTCTTGAGGTTTTATCTGATTGCTCTGGCAGCTGTAACCCTCTGTCCGACTGTAGTTGTATGTAAAAGGCTGAAGGAATGACTAATAAAGGACATTTTACGTTGGAAAATCTCAAGTAAGAATGATTTTAGCTGTAGGATTTTGAAAGTAATTTTGGGTCCCCTCCCACCGTCACCACCACCACTACCAGTTCCTCCTCACGCCTCACCCTTTTCAGATTCCTTAGGCCAGAATGTAGGAATCACTCACAGTAGGGGTGGATGGAGCCTGTGCTTACTCCAGTCTTCTCCCTTTTTCTCTTCTCTGGCTTGTCACTATCCTCTGATATTAGGATTCTAATGAATTTAATTAAAATTCACGTTACCTAAATGTCACCTTGAAAATACACTAAACTCCTAACTGAAGATAGTGTTTCCACTCCCTACCACCTTTGGAAATTCCTTGGGAACCTTGTGGCATGAGTTTTTAAGGAACACCGTTTGGCAACGCTGGCCTCATGGATTTATTTAGAGGAAGAACTTCTGATTCCAGTGTAGGGTCCAGCAGGCAGCATCTGGTGGCGCTTGATTTGCTGGTAGAATCTAGTCAGGATGTGTAAAAAGTACCCTCCTCCATATTCTTTTTCACTGATAAAGCTCTTTTTGGAGCCTTTTTCTGTTAAATTATGAAATTTTATACAGCTTCAAGAGATCTGAAGGTAGGGTTTTCTTACCCCTGTATTGGCATTTTTTTTTTTTTAATAATTTTTATTGAGCTTTAAGTAAACGTTTACAAATCAAGTCAGTCTGTCACATATAAGCTTATATACACCTTACTCCATACTCCCACTTACTCTGCCCCTAATGAGTCAGCCCTTCCAGTCTCTCCTTTCGTGACAATTTTGCCAGTTTCTAACCCTCTCTACCCTCCCATCTCCCCTCCAGATAGGAGATGCCAACACAGTCTCAAGCGTCCACCTGATACAAGTAGCTCACTCTTCATGATCATCTCTCTCCTACCCATTGTCCAGTCCCTTCCATGTCTGATGAGTTGTCCTCGGGAATGGTTCCTGTCCTGGGCCAACAGAAGGTTTGGGGACCATGACCGCCGGGGTTCTTCTAGTCTCAGTCAGGCCATTAAGTCTGGTCTTTCTATGAGAATTAGGGGTCTGCATCCCACTGATCTCCTGCTCCCTCAGGGGTTCTCTGTTGTGCTCCCTGTCAGGGCAGTCATTGGTTGTGGCCGGGCACCATCTAGTTCTTCTGGTCTCAGGATGATGTAAGTCTCTGGTTCCTGTGGCCCTTTCTGTCACTTGGGCTCATAGTTATCGTGTGACCTTGGTGTTCTTCATTCTCCTTTGGTCCAGGTAGGTTGAGACCCATTGATGCATCTTAGATGGCCGCTTGTTAGCATTTAAGACCCCAGACGTGTATTGGCATTTTTAAAAGCACTAAAAAACAATGGACTGACTTCTTAGACAAGGTTGACTTGGGGACTGGCTTTATTTTCTTGGGTTACTGGGTCTAACACTTGGCTCTCTGGACCTAGCATTGGGCTTAACATTTCTCCCAGAGTGAAACAGTCTCTGGGGTCACTTGGCTTTCTCAGATAATCTCATTCATTGATTGTCACTACATTCACTCTTCGAAGGAGACCTTTTTCTAATCATCTGCCTGGGTTTGGAGGCTTCTGGGTATAGATTAATAGATGTTAAAATAACCATATTAGAAATTCCATACTTTTTGTCCCTACACATAAAACTGACTTTTTAATTACATTATTATTTTGGTGAAGAAACCATCATATTTCCTAGGAGATGCTTTTATTCCCATTAAGACTTATTTCTTAAGCCTTGTAAATGCTGGTAGGTAAGAACTAAAGCCAAAAAAAAAAAAAAGGGGAGGGGGTTCCTAGCGCTTGAGGTTGGATTCAGAAGCATGATTTATTCATTCAGTAGACATTTGAGGATCTACTATGTGTCACATCTACAAAGATGAATCAGACCTATTCCCTGCTGTCAGTAGCAGTCACCACAGCTAGTTTGGCCAACAGATACAGTTGCCAGTGATATAAGTACAGTGACAAGACAGTGACAGGCTTCATTAGAGGATGAGCAGGACACTCAACTGAGCTCAGGGAAGACTGCTCAGAGGAGGTAGTGCTGGGGCAGGGAGGAGCTATCAGGTGGAGGGAAAAGACCCACCGGTGAACTCCAGGTGAGCCACAGTTTGGAGTTCATAAGGAACTACAGAGTAGAAGATACTTGGGGCTGGGGAAAGCAAAAGGCATGTCTGTTTTTCCTCAGCTGCAGGAAGTTCAGAACTGAGTTTAGTGTTAATTTATAGATACTAATTGATTCTTTGAATTCATGTATTTGCAAATTCATGCCATCTTTACTTTCTAATTGTTTTGTGATATTTTCTATCCTTACTAAAGTTGTCCTGTTTTATGGCAGGTGTGTGTGTATGTTCCTATTTCATCGAGGCTTTTTTTTTTGGAAGTTGAGCTAAGATTCCAAGACAAAGAACCAAAAACATTAAAATCTCTTTTTAAAATAATTCATTTTATTTTTGATAAAAATATCACCTCAAAACATACACCAGTTCAACAGTTTCTACATGGACAGTCAGTGACATTGATTACATTCTTCAGGTTATACAGGCATTCCTGCTATCCTTTTCCAAATTATTCTCCCCCAGTAATATAATGTCATTGCCCCCTAATTTCCTATCATATCCTTTGAGTTCCTGTTGTCAGTTTGATCCCATATAGATAGATCTTAAAAGAGCACAATGCTCAAGGCAGACATTCTTTTACTAGTTAAGCTAAACTATTGTTTGGTTTTAGGAAGATATTTTGGTTTAAAGGTTATCTCAGGGCAGTAATTTCAGGGATTCACCCAGCCTCCATGGCTCCAGAAAGGCTGGATTCCATGAGAATTTGAAATTCCCCCAAAACATTGAAGTTTTACCATGAAAAAACCTCAGGGATCACCTTCTGTAATGGAGTCACGGCTTAGTGTCAAACAACTTAGTGCGGACAAACCTGGTTCTGGTCTGTACTTGACCACCTTTTATATACAATTGAACATTATAAGCTAGTACTTGACTGAGTCCTTTCACAAGCCAAGCTCTTTACCTGGATGATCCAATCTTCACTGCCACCGTTTGAAGTAGGGACTGTTATTGCAGTTTTACAGATGAAGAAACTGAGGTTCTGAAGAGGTTGATAACTTATTGAAGGGTCACTGTAGTAGGTAGAATAACTCCCTAAAGATGTCCAGTTTCTAATTCCTGGAGACTGTGAATATGATGGCAAGGAGGAGTGAAGATTGCTAATGAGGTGACCTTGAGATGTATCCTTGATTATCCAGGTGGGCCCAGTGTAATCACAAGTTTTCTTAAAAGTAGGATTGAGAGACAGAACAGTCAGTGTCCATAAAGAAAACTTGATTAGCCACTGCTGCTTTGAAGGTAGGGGGGACCACAAGCCAAGGAATGCAGCAGCTTCTAGAAGCTAGAAAAGACAAGAAAATAGATTCTCCCTCAGAGCCTCCAGAAGGAACACAGTTTTGCCGACACCTTGATTTTTTTTAGCTCGGTGAGACCCATTTCAGACTTCTGACATCCAGAACTGTAAAATACATTTGTTTTTTAAGCAGCTAAGTTTGTAGTAACTGGATACAGCAGCAATAGGAAACTAATACCTTTACATGCCAGTAAATGCTGGAGCTAAGGTAGGAACCCAGGACCATGTGACTCCAGAGCTTGCTTGCGTGCATGTGCTTCCCCCCCACCACCACCCCTTCTCTCTCTAGCCACCGTACTCTACTGGAGTGAGGCCGGTGGCACAATATACTGATTCCCTCCTCCTATCCTTTGCCCTTGATGTTGTTTTAAATATAATGCCTCCTTCTGGTTAATATCCACTTTGTAATTTTTCAAGTCCATCTGAAGGCTTGTGAGTTTTATAAATACTGCCTAGCTAGCATGATGTCTGGCACATTATAGATGTAAAATGGAAATTTCCATACTTCCTTTTTAGAACTCCTCTTGTACCAATAGGCTGTATCTCCCCTCTTAGCAACTTGTATTGTTTTCCAATTTTCCCTTGGGCTTTAGTGATATCTTTCTAACAAAAAGTTCCTGTCTCTTCTGATAACAAGCCAGATTACTGGCAAGTGTCTTACAGTGACCATGGCGCTGTCACTCCTTCTCACTGGTCTTCAGATTTCCTACCCTTAAAAATAAAAGAGCTTTGTCGTAGTTGTCTCAAAGGGACATGTCAGCTTGACAGCACAATGGCCCTTGGCCTGTTTTTTGTACGTCCTGGGATCTAAGAGTCATTTTTATATTTTTAAAAGATTGTTTAAAAAAAAAAAAAAGACAGTGCAGGACCTCATGTAGCTGACCCTTACGCTAGACTATAAGAGCAGCGTGAAGGGGGTGGGGAGGGATTTATAAACAGATACCTGAAGTCTATCATTTCCTGAAGGTAAAAAAAAAAAGAAGATGGGAGAATTAATTGAAATCCATACAAGGGAAGTATTTTAATTGATCATTTTAATATTATGCTTTGGTTTAAAGAGAAGGGATAGGGTGAGAGTATTGTTTTACTCTCAAGTATATGTGATAGTGCATATTCACTTCTCTACAGTAGTTCATTTTCCCCTAATAATGTATTTAGAACTACATTTCTCTTACCCTCTCCCCACCCAACTCACAAGAAAAAAAAAAAAAATCACAGCTAAGAAGTTAATGTTTACTCAGAGTTGAGCAGTATCTTGGCAAACACCGGAATGTGAATATTGTATTTATGGTGCCTAAATGCCAGGTTTTTTTTCCTAGGTAATTGCTTTGTGGTTTATATTAAGAATTTTAAACATATAAAATCTCAAAGTCACATTTTTAGGGAAAAAAGTACAAACAATGACAATAGTTTGTACGTTGAAAAATAATTCCATAATCTGTTAAACTTCTTTGAAGATATTTATCATTTTGATGGGTATATTAATCATTGGAGATGTATAAAGTCACCATTGAATGAATGGTTATGAAGCTCTTGAAAATGGATCATTATATAAATATTGAGTAACATTGGAGGGGTTATTTTTATCCCATTTTATATAAGCCTCTGTTTCTCCTTTTTCCTCCTTGTCCAACACCTTGGAAAGAAGAGTAAGAAAGCAGAAGTTAATAAAAATGACAGCATATAGAATAAAATGAGAATTGTTTCTGAGCACATGGAAGGTACCTTGATCTAGATTTTTCTTTTAGAATGTCTACACTATGGGCCATTTATTTCCTCGGGAGTAAATGACTTCTTATTTGTGCTGATTAAAAGCCGTGTGAATTAATCTAGCAGTGTTTAGTTTTTAAGTGCATCATGGTTTATTTGTCAGCAGTTATCTTTGTGACATTTTTTTTTTTTTTGACCTGATAAAGCCATTTTGCTCCCTGAGCCCTGAGAAGTTAGCTCACGGAGAAGTCACCTGGATTGCAGAAGGTGGCCAGCCCTGATGTGAAGAGTCTCGTGTTCAGCTTCCTCGTTTCTTTTCATTTTCTCAGAGTGCCCTTGGGTACCTTACTTTGTAATACACCAAATGCTATTTTCTGTAGGCTTCAGAGAGAGACTTCATTTCAGAAACTCAGCAGTTTATACCCAGAGTCACCAGGTCTACAGCCCCAGTTTTCTCTTTCTGAAGGAGAGGGACGCATCCTTAAAAATCATCATTCTCTGCTGTTGGAGAGATTTTCCTGGAAAAAGTCTGAGAAGTATTGTCTTATATATCCTTCCCAGATAATGGTCCATTATTGAGACCTATTGGCTACTGGATTTATTGTCTCAGCCTAATTTTCTTCCTGAGGTAAATGAATCTTGCCTTTTCATTGTTACCACCTTGGCATAGTCCAGTAGAAATATAATAGAAACCGCATAAAAAACCATTGCTGTTGAGTTGATTCTGACTCATAGCAAACCTATAGGACAGGGTAGAACTGCACTATAGGGTTTCTAAGGCTGTAATCTTTACGGAAGTGCATAGCTTTTGCTTCTGGCAGGACCCTTTATTATTAATTTTAACACACAAAAAGTCTGTTCTCTTTCCTAGCAAAGGATAAACTATTCTTGTTCTTTCTGGAATGTTTGGGAATGTTAGCATCTTGCCTCACAGAGATGGTTTGTCACTCAGAATGTGTATGCTTTACCCTAACATTAAATTGAAATTTTAATACTTAAATATTTAATAAAATTTTAATAATTAAAAATTGAATTTCAGGCAAACAGTATTAAACAGTAAAGTAGTTTGATATTAAAATGTTACACAGAAAACCTTGATAGAAACCAGAGAACCAGGCAAGTCTAAATGGAGATCAGATAGGATTTCAGAACCTTCTGTTCTCGACGCATCCTGGGTGGCTACCCTGAGGTAGAGGGTGACACTGGTGTGTGGAAGGCACAAGAAGGGCAACTGAAGTTATTCCCAGGGGTGTGTGGGAAGCAGGGGTAGAACATTCTTTTAATAACAGGGAAGAACCCCAGCCTCATAAAAGATGGCACGGAATAAACCTGCATAAGTGCTAAAAGTAGACAAGATTTCATGGACCATGGCAATACAGTCTGCAGACAGCACAAGCATCAGCCTGGGAGTGTTGGTTCCCCTTCTCTCAGGTCCCATGGGAGACATGACATGATGGGCCCAGGTGGTGACACAGTAGTCATACTGTGGTCACCTTGGCCTACTTGACTGCCTTCATGACCAGCTACAGAAACTGCTCAGTACCAGGGGACAATAAGCCCTTGCAGTTTGACACATCAGCAAGCGTGTGCAGGGACGTCCAGGGCCCTCCTACTCTGTTCCATCCTCTTATCCTTTCCATCCTGTTCCCAACTGCTTCTAGGAGGTGACCAATCCCTTTGGTCTTTGGTTTATCCCTCCTGGGTTTCTTTTTGCACAAATGAGCAAATATGAGTATGTTTTTTATATCCCTTTGCTTACACGAAGGTAGCATACTACAGAAATGCTTTTGTACTTTGTCACGTTTTTTTTTGTGTACACTCTGCACTCTTGTTTAGAACCTAACTTCTGTGGCTTTTCTCCATCTCATTCTTATAGTTTGATCTACCTGTAAGTGTTCCTCTTAATTTTTCAAGTGAGTTAGTAAGAAAACTAACCTTCTGTAGGTATTTTAATCATCACATAAATCACTACCTCAAATATCCAGCAGGAATTGGGATTCTTGACATTCATATCTATTTTGCAGTTATGTTACAGATATTTTCATTAATTCTGAAGTCTGTGCCATACAGCTTTACTAGAATAGAGTGCTAAAGCCAGAAAGGACCCCAGAGCTCAGCCCCCACATATGTAAATGAGAATAGAGAGTCAAAGGTTAAGGCCTTTCCTCAAGGGTACACTTTAGTTGATGGTGTTGGGACCTGAAACAGGTACCCTGATACTCCCAGTCTGGGGCTGTTTCTGCTAAACCACACTTTGTTGTTCTTTCATACATAGGTTACTAATGTTTAAGCTAATCAGAATACTGTAATACGTATCAGTAGAAAAAAAAACTACATAAAAAAGAACCTTGACAAAGTGTATTGTATTCTGTAGAACTTTAATTCTTTTACTCAGGTGGCCTTGTTATGTCTTACTGATCTTTCTGACACCAGTTGTCACTGGATGGTTAATAGAGAGTTTAAACAGACCAAATACCAGGCTAACAGAATTTACTGAGAATTTTTTTTTTTTTAATTTTATTAATTGAGTAGAACCATGCCATCATTGGACCATTGGTGGGGGTGGGGGCATTATTCTGAATTTATTTTTAATTAGTCAACAAATTCAAAATCCTTAATTATAATATTGAAGCTTTTTTACTTTTAGGACCAAAGAGTTCATTTTATAAATAATAAAGATCCCTTTTGTTGAAAGCTCCGGGTATGTAGATGAGAAATCCTATTTTCTTGCGTCATTCTTACATTATAAACTTGCTTTGCTAATCCAGCAGCTCTTTGTTCACCAGACTGCAGATTGAAGCTGTTCTTCCAGCAAGATTTCCACCATGTGCAGCACCTTAAATAGACGCCTGACTTTTATAAATTTCTCTGTGTGTGAAAAGTGAAGTTTTAAACTGTCATATGTTTGAACGTGTTGGAATCTGTTCTGCGAAGATAGGCTGTCCACTCTTAGTAATGCAGTTAAAGAGGTTTTTTTTTTTTTTAATAATTTTTATTGTGCTTTAAGTGAAAGTTTACAAATCAAGTCAATCTCTCACACAAAAACCCATATACACCTTGCTACACACTCCCAGTTGCTCTCCCCCTAATGAGACAGCCAGCTTCCTCCCTCCACTCTCTCTTTTCGTGTCCTTTTTCACCAACTTCTAACACCCTCCACCCTCTCATCTTCCCTCCAGGCAGGAGATGCCAACATAGTCTCAAGTGTCCACCTGATCCAAGAAGCTCACTTCTCGCCAGCATCCCTCTCCAACCCACTGTCCAGTCCAATCCCTGTCTGAAGAGTTGGCTTTGGGAATGGTTCCTGTCCTGGGCCAACAGAAGGTCTAGGGGCCATGACCACCGGGGTCCTTCTAGTCTTAGTCAGACCATTAAGTCTGGTCTTATGAGACTTTGGGGTCTGCATCCCATTGCTCTCCTGCTCCCTCAGGGGTTCTCTGTTGTGTTCCCTGTCAGGACAGCCATCGGTTGTAGCCAGGCACCATCTAGTTCTTCTAGTCTCAGGATGATGTAGTCGCTGGTTCATGTGGCCCTTTCTGTCTCTTGGGCTCGTAATCACCTTGTGTCCTTGGCGTTCTTCATTCTCCTTTGATCCAGGTGGATTGAGACCAATTGATGCATCTTAGATGGCTGCTTGCTAGCGTTTAAGACCCCAGACGCCACTCTTCAAAGTGGGATGCAGAATGTTTTGTTAATAGATTTTATTATGCCAATTGACTTAGGTGTCCCCTGAAATCGTGGTCCCCAGACCCCTGCCCCTGCTGCGCTGGCCTTCGAAGCATTCAGTTTCAGTTAAGAGGTTTTTTGAATGGCCCCTTTCAACCCTTGAGACAGGCCATCTCTTCTTCTTCCCATGCTGTAATAATTGGCAGAATATCAAATAAATTTCCTCACTGGCTGCTTTTCATTCTGTTTTAAACTATAGATTCAGCCCTCTCCTTCTGGAGAATGATGCCTTTTACTGCACAATTCTTAACCTCTCTCAGGTCCTGCTTTTTCTTTTGACAGCTTTGGGATTTGAACTTGCCATTTCCTTTACTATTCCCCTCCCCAGTTCAGGTTCTTTTATTCTCTCATGTGTGAATCACTTAGGCTGCTTAGGCTTGGCTTTGTACCTATAGTGTGTCCTTATGCAGAGATGCAGAGTAGTGGAAACTGCCTTGAACTTGAAGTCAGTATTCAAATCTTGGTTTGGAGATTTACAGATTGTATGACCTGCCAGAGCTTTAATTTTCTCACCTGCCTTACAATTTCTTTTAGGAGTGCTAAGTAATGTTTGTCAGCTATAAATGGACAGTAATAGTTTCAGACACTTAACCATTCTTTTCAAACACCTTTTCCTGTTTATTTACTTACCAAATATTTATTGAATATGTAGGAAATATAGCACTCTGGAAATACAGCATTGAAGACAAACATTATCCCTACTCTTGTGGAACTTACATTCTAGGAGGGGCAACAGACATTCAATAAGTAAACACATACATAATATAATTTCAGACAGAGCTGAGTGCCAAGAACATGAAGTGAGACAAGGGGATACAGAGGGCTGGGTTACAGAGAGGAACTCGGTTTGGGGGTTAGCAGAGAGTTTGTGGAAGGCCTTTATGAGGAAAGACAGTCTTTGAGTAGAGACCTGAATGATGAGAAAGAGCCAGCTAAGTGAAGAGCCATGAGCAGAGTGTCCCAGGCAGAGAGAAGAGCCTGCCTGGAGATGGGAGCAAGCTGTGTGTTCCAGGAACAGCCAGAGGCCGGTATAACAGGAGCATAGTAAGTGAGACAGAGTGGTCAGGGGTGAGGCTAGAGCAGTAGGCGGGGGCAGGATCACAAGGGTGCCTTAACAGCCAGGGTGAGGGGCTATGCTATTTTAAGGCCACCGAAAGGCTTTTTCCCAGGGAGCAATGTGATTCAGTCGATACTGTTTAAAAATCTCCCTGGCTGCTGAATGGACAATCAACCATAAGGAGCAAAAGGGAGATTAGTTAGGAGGCCACTGCAGTTGTTTAGGAAAAGGATGATGAGCTTTAGAGTCTGTTTTGGAGTTGGAGTGCTCTGGACATGCAGACGAATTGGCCCTGAGGGATGAAGGGAGGGTGGAAGCCAGGACGTTTGCTCTGAATAGGAGGATGCAGTGTAGTTTATTTAAAGAGAGAAGACTGAGGGAGCAGCTTGGCCGTGTTAAGCTGGATATGTCCATTAGACACCTAAGTGGAGGCATCAGTGGCTGGTGTAGGTCAGAGTCTGGTGCTCTGGAGAGAGGTCTGAGCTGGAGACAGAGATTGGGGGACTTAATTCGCCCTGCCACTAAAGGTCTTACTGCTTGTTACATGTTGTGCCATTGAAAGAAAAAAAAAAACTTTTTATTTTGAACAAATTTTGTACTGTAGAAAAGTTACAAGGATAGAGTATAGTTCTTGTATACCCTTCACCAGGCTTCCCCAGTATCAACATTTTACATAAACTATTACGTAACCATTTGTTACGGTGCATTTGTCAGAACTTTAAGAAATTACCATTGGTACATCATTAATTCAAGACCTTATTTGAATTTCGCCAGTTTCCCCACTAATGCCCTTTTTCTGTTCTAGGATCTAATCCAGGATCCTACATTGCATTTAGTGTTTTTTTTTTTTTTTCCTTAATGTCCTCCAACTTAGGATAATTCTTCAGTCTTTCCTTGTCTTCCATGATCTTGATACTTTTAAAGGATACTGGTCAGGTATTTTGTAGAAAGTCTCTCAGTTTGGGTTTCTCTGATATTTTTCTCATGATTGGTATGAGGTTGTGTATTTTTAGCAAGAATACTGTGGAAATGATATTCTGTCCTTCCTGGTGTTTCCTATCAAGGAGTTGGTGACGTCAGCGTGTCTTACCGCTGGTGATGTTAACTTTAATCACTTAACTAAGGTAGTTTATGCTGGGTTTCTTTACTGAAAAGTTACTGTGTTTCCCTTTGTAATTAATAAATACCTCTGGTGGGGGGGTACTTTGAGACTATGCAGAAACCCCCTCAAATTTTTGCCCACTGCTGTAGCATCATCCATGGATCTTTGCCTGCAATAGTAGTTACTGTGGGACTCTAATGATTATTCTCATTTCTTGTTCATTATCGGTGGAATTCTGCTATAAGAAAGAGCTATACTTTCTCATTTATATCAGTCTGGACTCATGGATATTTATTTTATGTGCTATCATTGTTTTATTTTGTTGCTCACATCGTTCCAGCTTTGGTCACCAGGAGCACTTGGGGTTGGCTCTTATGTCCTTTGAGCAAGCGCCAAGCCTTTTTTTGAGCGCTTCCTTACTTCTGACACAAGGTGTTTCAGGGTTATCTTGTATTTTCCTTGCCCCAGCTCTGGAATCAACCTCTTCATCCAGAAGTCCTGGTTTCTATTATTGGAGAATGGTGTTTAGAAACCAAGATCTGGGCAGTAGGTATATTCTTTGCTAACAGGTTATCATTACTTCTAGACCCTCTCAGTAGACAGAGCTAGGAAATATATGTATGCATGCCCACGTATATACACACATCTCTATTTCTATATTACTATCTTTATGTACATGTGTATGTGTGGGTAAAGCCATGAGTTTATACTGATTACCTTTGATTCCAGTCTGACACCACAAGGTTCATTTTAGGAATTCCTTTTCATATGTAAATAACTTCTTTCTCCAACAGTGAGAAACCTGACTTTCATCGTCCATCATGTATTTACTTACAAATAAGTAAATAAGCTAGTCGTTTCAGAATTGCTAACTTATGCCCCTGTGAGAACACATTTACTAACTAGACTTAACAGCATATGTACAATTCTTTTTGTCTTTAGCTTTACAGTGTCCATCCAAGATGCTGTTCCCCACTTAGGTACTTAGGTTAGCTCTTTTCTTCCCCAGCCCCCTTCACTGTGGCATTGCCCATTTGCAACACAGTTGAGTTTCTTTGTTATTAGTGTTTGCGTTCCACTTTGATTTCCCCACTTCCTGGTTGGTGTTCATTATTTAGTTTTGGGGTATGTGAAGGGAGTGTGACACATTACTGTGGCTCTGAAAACCAACCCTGTTGCTGTCAAGTCAATTCCGACTCACAGTGACCCTATAGGACAGAGTAGAACTACCGTGTAGAGTTTCCAAGGAGCACCTGGTGGATTTTAACTGCTGATCTTTTTGGTTTGCAGCTGTAGCACTTAACCACTACACACCAGGGTTCCGTGGCTCCAAGGTCAAATACAAAAATGTCTGTTCAGAGCAGTTTCATCCCTGGTACCAGTTCCCACTCAGCCCTTCTTTCAGCCCCTTTTCCTCCTTCCTCACCCCAACCCTTGTAGATAACCAGTCTCTTTCGTTTATGGTTTATTCTTCCTGATTTTTTGTTTTATGCCATTTTAAACTCATCAGTTTGTATTAAAGATTGTCCACCATGGCGTTAGGGCATATTTACTACCATGTCATCCTTGTGAGCCTCTTCTTACCTGAGGAAGAGAAGACTGCTGGAGGTGGGACTCAGGTGATGAAGCGAAAATGCATGTGTTTAGTGCCTTAATATTTTATTATACTAGGTCCTTAGATATAACTTGGTAACATTCAAAGATAAACTGGTATTTCATTTAATGTCTGTTAATAAAGCAGAAAGGGAACAGGAAAGAATGAACCTACACTATCTTATCACCCCTTTAAATATTTTAATCAATATTTAATCACACAAGCATTACGTTATTATAAACTCCTTGAGAAAAATGAAAACTTTAGATAAAGTCTCCGTTGAGCTTCATCCCCCAACACAAAATCACTTTTATTATCCTTTCAGATTCCTTATACATTTCTAAACATATATGCCTGTAGGAGGAAAAAATACTGTTTTATAAGTATGGGTCTTTTTTGTTTTTAAACATAATAAGTATACTTTATCTTTCTTCAGCTTGCTTTTTCGCTCACATATGTCCTGAAGATCTGTTGTGTTTATATAGATAGCCCTACCTCATTGGTTTTTTTTTTTTTAACATCTGCAGAGTATTTCATGTTGACATCCTTGCATGTGACTCCTCCTGCCCATATGTGGGTGTTTCTCTGGGACTGAGACTAAGAAGTAGAATTGCTGAACCACAGGCTGCATCCATCCTTCGTTGTAATCCATACAACACATTGCTCTCCCAAGTGGCTGTGCCATTTTACCTTCCCACCAGCAGTATATGACAGTACTCATTTCTCTACTGGGTATTAATAGTTGGAATTTTCTAAGTCTTAATTTTTGGACAATATGAGGGTAAAAGGTGTTTTTTTGTTTTTGTTTTTTTTTAATACGCTTCCCTCTGAATAGGGAAGTTGAGTACTTTTTCCTCTAATTAGTGTTTATATTTTCTCTTCTTTGGTTTGCCCATTTTTAACCATTTTCTTCTTACTATTGATTTGTATGAATTTTTTATAAATGGTAGGTTCATTCATTCAACAAATACTTACTGATTCCCTACCATATGCCCCAGACACTGCTGTAGCTGCTGGGGAAACAGCCATAAAAAGCAAGATCCCTACTTTCACAGAACTTAAGTTCTGAAGGGGAAATTGGACCAAGGAAAATATGAATAAGATTAGGTAGATGTTGATAAGTACTGTAGGTGCTATAAAAAGAGTGGCTGAATAGGGGGGAAGCCCCTTACCCCATTTCCCATTGTAGACTTCGCCCGCTTTTAGGTAGAGAGGGTGCTAGGAAAGGCTTCTCAGAACACGGGCCCCGAGCTGAGATCTGAATGGAGAGAAGGAGCTGCCACAGGAGGTTTCCAGACAGAGAACAGTATGTGCCTCAGCTCTGAGGTGAGACTAAGCTAGGTATGACCCTGGGTAATGAGTGAGGGGGCAGGAGAGGAGGTCAGATGGTCATGGACAGACGAAGTGGGTGATTGTCAGAGCTGTTACGGTGTACGAAGGACCGAGGTCAGCTTCAGGAGAAAGGTGTCTTCCCCTCCTCTTTGGTTCCTGGCTAGGCTAGGTGACCACTAAGAGCTTTGCTTCCTGGGGATTTGTGCATCAAGGTTTGTCACTGGGTTTTGTGGTTGTTTTAAGGCACAGGCCTTTTCTTTAATAAAAGAAAATTTTCTGTTTCAGATTACCTAGGAACAATACGATTTGGGGTTATCACAAATAAGCATCTTGCGAAACTGGTATCCTTAGTACACTCTGGAAGTGTGTATTTACATAGACATTTCAACACATCACTTGTAAGTATTTTGAAATCATGTTTATATTAGTGCAGTGGTTCCTAACCCTGTTTAGGCCACAGAGTCCTTTGTGGATTGGATAAAAGCTATGGATACACTCCCTAGGAAAGTGCATACAATTTTATGTGCACGCCAAGAGTTCCTACTTTCCTACCCTAGAGCCCATGCCTGGGTTATGAACCCCTGCATCAGAGAGCTCTGGGATTTAACATCTAGACATTCTTTGTTTATTTTCTTAGAACTTTGGTAGAACCTTGTTAGTTCCTGGTTGGATGGAAGTGCAAAATTGTTGTGTTAAAGGGCTGTTTCTCTGTGCCCATGTTCTTAAAGAGGTTAAGCTTCCACTGGGCTCTGTCCTTTGTTCATTTATTCCATTTACCAAGAGTAGTTATGTGACATGTTCTTCTCCTAGATGATGCAATGGATTTTTGAAGTCTTTGTCAAGTCACAGTAAGAAGTTGATGGCTTCTCATCCCAGAGGCCCCTGGTTCTCCGTTGTTGCCTGTATTCCCTGATTTCATTTGCTTTTTGGTGGAATAACTTCAACTCAGCTATTTCTCAGCTTTGATCTATATCCTGCTTAGTCTTGTGCTTCTGCTCTTTATTTATTGCTACTTTCTCAGTCACATCCTGAGAGTTTATTTTTCTTAAGTATTTTCTGTCTCTCTAACTTCATTGCCAGTGTTGGTGACTTACAGGGCATATGAAGATCAATGTCCCTGTCCCCAGTGGTGTCCAGCCCTTTTAAACCTGTGCTCCCTTCGGCTCTATGTCAGTCTTGTGCCTCTGGAAGTACTACTAGGCCCTCAGTCTCCAGGGGGTGCCATTTGATTGCCAGTCACAGTGGCTTCTGCGTATCTCTAGTAGCCAGATGTTATGCTTTCCTCCTTGCAGTTTCTATCCCAAAGCTCAAATGTATTTTGTGTTTTCCAAATGGAAATGTTTATTATGATGTTTGAATGTTTTTTCGAACTCCCCTAGTCCCACTTTGAGAATCACTGCTGTGATCATCTCTGTGCCACCCACCCATCCGCCTCATACCTCTGTCTAAGCTCCTTTCGACTTCATCTGCTTCTGACATCTATCATTCTCCTACATCCTTCTCTTTAGAGTGACACACAACCCACATGTGTCATGTTATTTATAGTAAAGGATACTGAGGAAGAAGTCTAAATAGATAGGGAAATGAAGGTAGAACTGTAAGAATGACATTGGGTTTACTGCTTCAACTCAAGAGCTTAAGGTTGGTATGTTCAGCATCAGAATTTCTTTATCAAATGAAACGTTACTGAAATCTCAAATTTTAAGAAAACAAAACAAAAAATAGTGGGCATCTTCATTTTGAAGCAATTGAAATCTGTATTCGTGGGTGTGAAATAATCTTATTTTGTGGAACCCTCCAAAGTACCATTTTGGGAGTTTTATTTGAAATCCAATGACTTATATCATTGAAATTTTAAAAATAATTTTATTGCTGACATACTTTGGTTGTTACAGAAAAACAAAAAGTCCAAGTGTCTCTTTCCTTCATTCCATACACATAAAGTGTGGTCCATGCCTCATACCAGTTCTAGGTCATTCATTGGTGCATTCAAATATTTGTTGAGTTCCCGCTCTGCGCCAGGTAGTCTAGTTACTGGGGATAAAACAGATACTAATCTCTGCCCTCATGGAGTATCTATTCCTGCCCTTACAGACCAGCTTTTGTGGGACCAAGGTTAAACTAAATTTCCCTTGGGTATGCATTGGTCATTTTAGAAATATCCAGCATCGTTTAATAGCTCTCCTTGGAAAGGTTGGTAGAAGTCGTCATCTCCCCAGCAGGCAGGAAGAAATATTTGTTGATAGGTAAGTCTGCCTAAGGGGAAACAGATGACTCACGTTATCTGAAAGTCACCTGTTTGCTTTTCCACCACTTGTGAGGCCATGCTCTCCCCAGAAGTAGGGGACCTAGGTCTTCGTTGTACAACCAGGGCCAGGTCACATTGCTACTCTAAGCCCCATTTCTCTCCCCTGTGAAGTGATGGGGTCATCTGGCCTCTTGAGGACAGTGCAAATGCCTCTTGCTCCTGCCTGGCCTCTCAGCTGTTTTATCCTTGTGTGTTTGTCCTCCACAGGTCTTTCCCAGGGAAGTCATCAACTACACAGCTGAGAACATCTGTAAATGGGCCTTAGAAAACCGGGAGACACTCCTTCAATGGCTGTGGCCACATGGAGGCAAGAGTCTTCTACTAAATAATGAACTGAAGAAAGGACCAGCACTTTTTTTATTCATACCTTTTAATCCCTTAGCAGAAAGTCACCCTTTGATAGATGAGGTAAGAGTCATAATGTTAAAAAGTGCCTCATTCGTCTTTTTAGGACTAGGAAAGCCTCGTTAACTTGGACTTCACTCATTCTGTGCAGAGAGTCATTTATACTAGCAGCTGAGTGGCTGCCTGTAATGGCAGCTGTGTCTTGGTGGCATTACGCCTTTCTCCTATGAATGAGTAGGAGGGAGGGAACCCAGAGCCCACATCTAGGATAGGAACAGCCATAGCCTCCCTGGCCACATTTGCAGACAGCTGCTGAGGTCTGGGGGTTAGGGGAGGCAGTGACGGGAAAAGCCAAACCAAGCCTTTCCAGAGAAGGACCAAATGTACTTCTTGGTGAGCCTCCACTCTGGGGGTGGGACAGAGGGAATGGGTTTAGTGTGGCCTAGAAGATGCCATTGGCACAGGGGGTCTAGCGTGACTACTAGCCCTGGCCATCCTCAGGAGAGGGTGAGAAGGAGGCATGCAGCCCAGCATCAGGAGCAGCGGCGGTGACACTGGGATGCCTTATTTTTCTAAGCTGCCCCTGTTGCACAGATAGCCAGAGGGGTTTTCAGACATAACCAGCATCAGGGGCCTGCCCCTCTCCTGCTTTTTCTGCTCATCTAGTGCACGCCCTCTCTCTTGGTGTGGGTTTATCTTATACATGGATGATTTGGAGGCACTTAGAACAATAACAATAGGCAGAGGGAGCCTGGGATTGCTAAATTGGATTTACTGAGGGTTTTATTTTTCCCTTCCCTCAAGATGCCTTAATTTCCCAAACCAATTTCTGAGAGCCAGTGTGGCACTCACCAGGCTATCCAGACATTGCCTGCACTGGAGCCTGCTCAGCGCTAGCCTGCTTGTCTGCTCAGGCAGATCCTGCAGTTTGCTTCTCTGGGATCTTGTTAAAGTTAGTGTCCATGCTGGGGAGCATTCTGAAAGAACACTGTTACACTAGGTCAGAGGAAGAGATGACGTAGTTTTGTTTCTTCTCCTCTGATTAGGAAGGACTCAAAGTAATAAAACTTCATTTCTTTAGAAAACCATTGCTATGTGGACATTCATGAACCAGGACACTTCGGATCCTTGACTGTATCTAATATAGCGACCCTATATGACAGGGTAGAACTGCCCCATAGAGTTTCCAAGGCTGTAAATCTTTACAGGAGCAGATTGTCACATCTTTCTCTTGTGGAGCATCTGGGAGTTTGAACCGCCAACCTTTTGGTTAGTGGCTGAGTACTTTACCACTGTGCCACCAGGGCTCCTGTAAGGGAATGAGCACCTGCGTATAATTCCAAGTAGAGGAGGTCAGCCCTAGGCCCAGGATCAGGAGGCGGGAGGGCATTGTCCCAGAAGGTTGGGGCCGGGCAAAAGAGAGTTTAGGGAAGGCTTTGGGAGGGGCAGTGTTAGAGATGGACTTTCAGGGAGTGCCAGGATCTTGGGTTGAAAGAAACTAGAGGGAAGGAACAACCTGAGTAAAGGCACAGGAGTAGGAAAGTTGGCAACAGGTTTAGGAACTAGGAAATAGTACAGGTTGAGTGGGCATTGGGTCCCCTAAAGGGCTAGTTGGAAAAGACTCTGAAAAAGTGTTTGGAAAGAGGACCTTGGGTGCTTCTTTGAGGATTGCAGGACTAACTGTAACCATCAAAGTCTCCCTGAACAATGAAGAGATATAATCAGAGGTGGGTGTTAACATACTAAAGTTGTCCTGGCTTCAGTGTTTCAGAAAAGTGAGAAGTAACAAGAACCTAAACTCAGATGATGGCAGTAGGGATGGACTACCACTGAGTGGGAAATAGTGACACAGTGATCAGAGACAAAGAAGTTGTTGGGGGTTTGGGTGCGGTGAAGGGAGTGACCATCACACTCACAGAAGTTATAAACTCAACCTCCAGCTCTTTGACTACGAGGGCATTTAAGGAAGCCTTATTTTTCTGTTAGCATCTTTAGGACAGAACATCACAATGCACTGTTGAGAAGAGAGAGGTGATTGTAGAGTGAAGGTGACAGAGTTGGGGCATGCCCAGTGAGGGAGTTAGACACAGTTGTAGTGGGGAGTATGGCAGGTCATCAGTGAGAAGTGACTAGAACTATGGTGGCTGGGCGGCGAGGGCCAAGCCTGGGGCAGGGCAGCTGCCTTACGGACAGGCCTGCCTGCACGTGCACACACCCACACAGATCCTGATGCCAGTGCTGTGCCACGGACACCTGGTGTCTCTGGAGAGTTCTAGAGAGGTTATAAGACATCCAAATGTTTATTACACAACTTGTTTATCAAAAGAAGTGGTGACCACAGCCAGTCAAGAGCCCTTGTGACTTGTTTTTTGCTTTAAAAGCCTTGTGTTGAAGCATTCACAGTGTATGCAGCTGTCAAATACAGGTATGGTTATTTTATTCTGACTGAAAATTTTTTTCTGATTAAAGAAACTGGAAGGAGGCTGTTACAGTGCAGATATTTAAAGTTATTTGTAAAAACGAGGTCAATTTATAGGGAAAGATTTCTGTGCTCTTCAGAAGCATTACTTTATACAAAATATTTTCTTCCATTAAAAATATTCTTTACATGGCTGCTTTGCAAGCGATATTAAGAATAAAAGATATGAGAACGATCTCTTTAGGACATTGTTCTTCATAGACTTTTCTTTTTGTAAAAGATACAGTAAATAAAGTTTTGTGGGTCTTTTTTCAGGGGCGGGAGTGGTGGTCTGCTATTCTGTCTTTGAATATAAAGCAGTACCAAGATGGGGCCACAGGGCAGGGCTTTTTGTGGATTCTATAGTCTTGACCCTGTTCATATAATGTACCATCAAAAGCCTTATCCAAAAAAGGCTGAGGTGTTTTTGTATGGAAAAGAAACCATTTAAAACAGTGGTTTATCATCTAAAGTGAGTTGTTTATACTCAGAACTATTCAATGTCTTTCTCTGTACCCATGCATATGTTTTGAATTAACTCTTTCTATAAACATTACTTGTTATAAAATTCGTGTTTTCTTTGAAATTGGAAATACACTCATTTAATGGTTTTATACACACAAACACACATATTAATGAAAATGAAGCCCAGAGTGACCTAACAACTTTCAGCTAACTGGCAAGATTTGATTCAGGTGAACACACTATTCTATTTTAGAGAATAAATGGCTCTGGATTATAATGCCTTGTCTTTCTGATGAAACTGGGTGGTGGGAGGGACTGGGTAGTAAACGATACTCAGTTTGGAAATGGAGCCTTGGAGTAAAACGTAAATCTGAATTGTTTATAGTGGTCTGAGGGTAAAGAAATTACTTTCACCTAGAAATGGAGCATGTACATTGCTGTGAGATCCATTCGTTCATCAGGTGTTTATTGAGCATTCGTTTCGTGTCTGCCGTATGCTGGGCTGTTGTTGTTGTTAGGTGCCGTCAAGTTAGTTCTGACACACAGTGAACCTGTGCAAAACAGAACGAAACATTGCCCAGTCCTATGCCATCCTCACAATTGTTGCTGTGCTTGAGCCCATTGTTGCAGCCACTGTGTCAATCCATCTCTTTGAGCGTCTTCCTCTTTTTCACTGACCCAGTGCTTTACCAAGCATGATGTCCTTCTTCAGGGACTGATCCTCCCGATAACATGTCCAAAGTGTGTGAGACGTAGTCTCGCCATCCTTGATTCTAAGGAGCGTTCTGGTTGTACTTCTTCCAAGACAGATTTGTTCGTTCTTTTGACAGTCCCTGATACATTCAGTATTCTTCACCAGCACCACATTTCAGAGGCATCAATTCTTCAGTCTTCCTTAGTCATTGTCCAGCTTTCACATGCATATGAGGTGATTGAAAACACCGTGGCTTGGGTCAGGTGTACCTCAGTTCTCAAGGTGACTGCTTTGCTTTGTTACACTTTAAAAAAGTCTTTTGCAGCAAATTTGCCCAGTGAAATGCATCTTTTGATTTCTTGACTGCTGCTTCCATGGGTGTTGATTGTGGATACAGGTAAAATGAAATCCTTGACAATCTCAGTCTTTTCTCTGTTTATCATCATGTTGCTTATTGGTCCAGTTGTGAAGATTTTTTATTTATTTATATTGAGGTGTAATCCATCCTGAAGGCTGTGGTCTTTGATCTTCATCAGTAAGTGCTTCGAATCCTTTTCACTTTCAGCAAGCAGGGTTGTGTCATCTGCATAACGCAGGTTGTTAATGAGTCTTCCTCCAATCTTGATGCCCTGTTCTTCTTCATATAGTCCAGTTTCTTGGATTATTTGCTCAGCATGCAGATTGAATAGGTATGGTAAAAGGATACAGTCCTGATGCTTTCTTGACTTCAAACCATGCAGTATCCCCTTGCTCCGTTCAAACGACTGCCTCTTAATCCATGTACAGATTCCTCATGAGCACAATTAAGTGTCCTGGAATTCCCATTCTTTGCAATGTTATCCATAATTCATTATGATCCACACAGTCAAATGCCTTAGCATAGTCGTTAAAACACAGGTAAATATCTTTCTGGTATTTGCTTTCAGCCAGGATCTGACTGACATCAGCAATGAAGTCCCTGGTTCCATGTCCTCTTCTAAATCTAGCTTGAATTTCTGGCAGTTCCCCATCAATATACTGCTGCAGCCGCTTTTGAATGATCTTCACCAAAGTTTTGCTTGTGTGAGATATTAATGATATTGTTCGATAATATCCACATTCAGTTGGATCACCTTCCTTGGGAATAGGCATAAATATGGATATGCATAAATATATGCTGGGCTGTGGGGATACCAGGATAAATCAGCATGGTCCCTAAATCCACTAGACTGTGGGGAGAGGAACAGATCAAGAGACACCTTGAGCCCCCTAGGGGAGCTCAGGGACACTGGAGATGCAGAAACCAACCCCTCCTGGGGTAGAGGTTAGATTCACTGCATAGTGACCCAGGTCTGGTCCTGGGTCTGGGGACAAGGACCCTTGTCATATGGAGTGTCCAGAGTCCCAGGCCGAGGCCTCTGTAGAGGTGTGGTGTTGGGAGAGGGCCTGACCCCTGAAGAGCCCAAAAAGATGAAAGGGACCGGATTGGACAGAGCTTTTCCCAGGGCTCATAGGGAGCCATCTAAGGTTGGGCTGAGGAGTGTCATGTTTAGGGTCGTATTTTAAAAAATAATAGGTGGCAGTGTGGAGGCGCGCTGAAGGTAGGGTGGAGAAAACGGAGGTCTGTGACAGGTGGGGGCCCGAGTTGAGGCCATGGCCATGAGGATGAAGAGAAGGGGCCCGCTTAGTGATGTTGAAGCCAGCGCTGGCTGGATTTGAGGCATGCGGTGACGCAGAGCATAAGTTAGAGCCGACTGAGTTTTCTAGCCTGATGATGCCATTTTCCCAGGGAGGGTGTTATAGGAGGAGGAAGGAGTTAGGAGTGGGTGAGATGGATGAGTAATCTTTGGAACAGGCCGAATTCATAGCCTCTTGTAAGGCATGAATTTACTTGGAAATGTATATGCTCTGAAATAATTCCAGTTTGCTCACTAGGAGTTGGGAAGTTTTTAAAGTATCAGTTGCACTAAAGATGTTGAAAGGAGGCATAATATGGGGTAGTTTTAAAGGCATAGTGAAAAATGCATGCGACGGGGTGTTCAGCAATTTAAGTTCTGTTCCTGGGTCTTTGACAACCTGGATGTATGTGCTCGAGTGAGCTGCTTTGACTCTTTGGGCTCCATCCTTCTCGTGCGGTAGACAGTGTTGAGACCCTTTTCATCTCTAAAAACATACTTCATTATTATTTTTTTTAATTGTGTTTTAGGTGAAAGTTCACAGTGCAAATTAGTTTCTCATTCAAAAAATTTATACACAAATTGTTTTGTGACATTGGTTGCAATCCCTGCAGTGTGTCAGCACTCTTCCCCCTTTGCCTTTCTACCCTGGGTTCCCTGTGTCCATTTGTCCATGCTGCCCCGTCTTTGCTTTTGGGCAGGCGTTACCCATTTGGTCTCGTATACTTGATTGAACTAAGGGGCACGTTCCTCACTGTGTTATTTTTTGTTTTATACCCCTGTCTAATCTTTGGCCGAAAGGTGGACTTCAGGAGTGGCTTCAGTTCTGAGTTAGCAGGGTGCCGAGGGGCCGTAGTCTCTGGGGTTCGTACTTCATTATCTGCTAATAGAGGGACATGTACTGTTTTGTTTGTGCAAGAGATTCTAAGAAAGAAATGGATGAGAAAAGATCTTTTTAGGACATTGTGCTCTCCTTAGACTTTTTTTCTGGTAAAAGACATGATAAATCCTGTGCTCTGAAAAATAACCCAAGAAGACAAGAATTATTTTAGGTGAAGGGAAGGACAACACACAGTACAGGGCAAGTCAGCACAACTGGACTAATCAGAAAGCTAAGAAGTTTCCTGAATACAGCCAAACATTTCGAGGAACAGAGTTGTCAGGGGTCGGGGTCTGGGGACCATGGTTTCAGGGAACATCTAAGTTAATTGGCATAACAAAGTATATTAAGAAAATGTTCTGCATCCCACTTCGTTGAATGGCGTCTGGGGTCTTAAAAGCTAGCAAGCGGCCATATCCAAGATGCATCAATTTGTTTCAACCTACCTGGAATAAAGGAGAATGAAGAACACGGAGACACAAGGAAAATATGAGCCCAAGAGAAAGAAAGGGCCACATAAACCAGAGACTACATCCTCTTAAGACCAGAAATAGCTGGTCCCTGGCTGCCACCAGTCACTGCCCTGACAGGGGTCACAACAGAGAATCCCTGGTCGAGTAGGAGAAAAGTGGGATGCAGACCTCAAATTCTAGTAAAAAGATGAGACTTAATGCTCTGACTAAGACTGGAGGGGCCCCAGAGGCCATGACCCCTGGACTCTTGGTTAGCCCAAAACAAAAACCATTCTTGAAGCCAACTCTTCAGACAAAGATTAGACTGGACTGTAAGACATAAAATGGTACTGGTGAGGTGTGTGCTTCTTAGCTCAAGTAGACACATGAGACTGGGGGAAGCTGCTGTCTGGAGGTGAGACGAGAAGGCAGAGGGGGACAGGAGCTGGCTGAATGGACACAGGAAATATAGGGTGGAGAGGAGTGTGCTGTCACATTGTAGGGAGAGCAACTAGGATTACATAACAATGTGTGTATAACTTTTTGTATGAGAAACTCAACGTGAACTGTAAACTTTCACTTAAAACACAATAAAAAAAAAAAACCCAAGCCTCTTTGTTATGAATAGGTTCTAGTGTAACAGCTGCTTATTCGAGGCAGTCCCCATGGTCAAGTTTCCCTCTTGTGAATCAGACCAGGTTGCTCCCCCTCAGCTACTCCATGCATCTCACGGGCTCCTCCTCTGTTTCAGATCACCGAAGTCGCCTTGGAGTACAACAACTGTCATGGGGACCAGGTAGTAGAGCGCCTCCTCCAGCACTTGCGGCGGGTGGACGTTCCGGGGTTCGAGTCGCTGGCACCTGAGGCGCCAGCCCAGCTGCCAGACCCACCACTGATCACCACATCACCCTGCTGTAACACTGTGGTGCTGCCCCAGTGGCACGCCATCTCCAGGACCCACAATGTCTGTGAGCTGTGTGTCAACCAGACCGCCGGGGGCATCAGGCCCAGCTCAGTCAGCATGCCACAGTGCAGCTTTTTCGAGATGGCAGCAGCTCTAGATTCCTTCTACCTCAAGGAGCAGACATTTTATCACGTGGCATCAGACAGCATAGAATGCAGCAATTTTTTAAGCTCTTATAGTCCTTTCAGCTACTACACTGCATGTTGCAGGACCGTAAACAGGGGTGTGACGGGCTTCATTGATTCTGAACAAGAGGTCTTTGAAACCCCAGCCCTTGCATTCTCTTCCCTGGAGAAGAAATGTGAGGCTGCTTCCCCGAGCTCCGTTCCTCACATTGAGGATAACCGGTTCCTCTTTCCTGAAGTGGACATGGATAGCACAGACTTCACAGGTCTAAGCTGCAGAACCAACAAGACCCTGAACATCTACCTTTTGGACTCAAATTTATTTTGGTTATATGCAGAGAGGCTGGGCGCCCCAAGCGTCACACGCGTGAAAGAATTTGCTGCAATTGTGGATGTGAAAGAAGAGTCTCACTATATCTTGGACCCCAAACAAGCCCTTATGAAGTTCACCCTAGGTACTGTAGGGAGCTTTGTTTCTCAAGCCTGATAAGCTTTGCTTAACTTATCATAGACAACTTTTTTGTAGGGGTCTCATTACATTGGTCTTGGGAATATTGTGGGAGCTCTTTAGCTCATTTTATCTTTAGACTACACTTGGTCATAATTTTACAAGTAGCTGATTCAGTCTGTTGAATGGAACAGAAACTTCCTAAGTCCAAAGTTCAGATAAGTTTGTCAGTTAGCCCTTTGGGGGCAAGAGTCCAACTTTCTGGATTGGCAGAGCTTGTCACATTTCTCAGGTGGAGCAAGCTGCAGTCACTGGGAAGGGGGCCGCTGTGAAGGGCAGCATCCGGGGAGCCCATCTGATGGGGACATCGCAGGGGACTGATGGATTGAGCCACACAACAGCTTCCTTCTAAGGAGTTGAAGCAGAACCCGGGTGAAAAATAGAGCCACCTTTCCTCCCTTTCCGTCTCCCAGGTTTAAAATGTATAAGTATTAAGGGCACCAGACTTAATTTCTTCTGCTGCTGTTTTATAACATTGAGGAATGCTTCTATAATGTTGGGTGTCTAGATCGTAACAGTAAACAAGTGTCAAGTGCAGTAAACAGGTGTCAAGTTGCGAACCAGCAGAAATCACTTTTGGGGTGAAGGCCCCATTATGGGAAAGCATCCAAGTGTTTACCCTCAGGGCTTGGCAGGAACACTGAACTGACCCACGCTGTCCTGTTCCCAGGACTTTGCTGACATCCTTGATACAGACACAAGGAAGTGAGAATTCAAAAGCCACGTTAATTCAGCCTCATTGGAAGTCCAGGGCAGGAGTCAGTGTTTGCCAGACGGAGAACGGGGGATTCAGCAGGCAAAGACACTTTATTTTCATGTGTTCGAGAGTATCAAAGCAAGAGTAAAGTCAGAACCCTTAAATCATAGTCCTTTTAACAGCCAGTCCTCCTTTAAGTCCCGGTGAAACTTGTTTCTTACCTCTGACACATTTCTGAAAAGAGGTATGTAAATGCTAATTTTTCTGTAGCAAATTATATGTTATAAACACTAGGTCTCCTCAGTGTTTAAAGGAACCTTGTTTTTTTTTGTGACCAGTCACTTTATGAAGTGCGTAATTATTGATGTTGCAGATTACTTCCAATATTCCATTACGTTACTTATGGTTACTCAAATTATGTTCTGGTGTATTGAGTTTCAGTTTTCTTAAACTCTAACAAGCTTGTGTTTCTTAAGGAAGCATTTATTGGATTTTTCTGAACTCTGTTCAGTCATACTCAGGCGTTCCATGAGACCATAATGTGTTCACTTAGAATTTAAGGGTAATCTGAAAGCTTTCTTCAGATTTCTTTTAGTCTTCTAAATCTGCCTGGCTCAGCTATTCATTGTGCTGTAGTTGGTAACAAAATTTGTAGTGAACTTTACAAAAAACATACAAACAGAAATCTACTATGTGACATTGTTAGTTTGGAGAGTTGACTCTTCAGTGAGCTGACTCTAGGACACAATTTAGGTTTCATTCAGATTAGGAAATAATTCTTGGTTTTATGTTTCAAAAACATAGGCAACTAAGTGTTATTCAGATGCTGATAATGCATCCTTTTCAGTATTCACAGGACATTCTTCACTTCCTCCTTCCTCTGCAGAACATTTCATTGTTCTTAGGACCTCAGAATGAAGAGAGCTAGAAGAAAGAAAAAGAAGTGAAACCCAAATTAGTGCTGCTTCAGATGAGGCAAAGGAATCTGAAGATGGTGGCGTTTGTGGGGAGGGTAAAACTGTTGGTTCAAGTTAGGTTTTTAGATTATGTATGGGTTTTGTTTATGTACTTTTTCTACTAAATATCATTGAGCTTATTTTTCCTAATCTTTTTAAAAAGAAAGTTGAAGAACTTTAATAAAAGAAACCAACAAAAATGTAGCTCCTTGTCCTCAAATTCATGGCCATTAGACACCCTCTGTTCTACAGCAAGTTGTGGAGTTGGCACCTGACGGGCTCAGTCCTGCAGGTTTAAGCCTCTTAAAGACTGTGGCATGCTGAGGATTCTCATGTGCAGTCTCACGCTGTGTGTTTGGGGACAGCCCTGTCAGGAAAAAAGGATAGAACTCCTAGTGTGTGTGAGTATTAGGACATCTTAACACCACATTATCTGAGTCACTGTCCACTGAGTTAACACTACCACAGCTAACCCCGGTGCCACACTGGGCAGCTTTGTTCGGGGTTTTGCCTGTAAGTGAAGTGTTAAAACTGTGAGCCTGTGAAACCATTCCAGTTTTTGAAATGTGGAGTTTAAAGTAGGCCAGCTACTCTCCTTGTCTCAAGAGAAGACTTGATCTCATTTTCTCTTTATTTTTAGAGTCTTTTATTCAAAACTTCAGCGTTCTCTACAGTCCCTTAAAAAGGCATCTTATTGGAAGTGACTCTGCCCAGTTCCCTTCTCAGCATTTAATCACTGAAGTGACAACTGATACCTTTTGGGAAGTAGTCCTCCAAAAACAGGTATGGAATCATGAGAGAGGCAAAAATCAAGCCATCTATCTCTAATAAAAATATTTCCAAAGCTGTAGTTGTTGGGTTGAACAGTTGGCTTTTGAAGAACCACATGTGACTGTCTTATTGTGGAACATGAGTGAATTGCATGGTGATTTTCTAGTTGTAAAAAGTCCTTAAGAACGTATGTAATTGAGAAGATCTAAAGATTTAAATTTTAATCATAATTTCTGCATAAGCAGCATTTGTTGAATGCCTGCAGGGTTCTAAACACAAGGAAGAAATGAGGAGGAGCCCTTTTCCCAGGTGGAAGTAACCGCTGTCTTCCCTTCCCACAGGATGTTTTGCTGCTTTATTATGCACAGTGGTGCGGCTTCTGTCCATCCCTCAATCACGTCTTTATCCAGCTAGCTCGTCTCCTGCCAGCGGACACATTCACTGTGGCAAGGTGAGGAAGCTGTTCTCTGGCACTGTGGGATACAGGCCTGGTCATTCTTCCTTAGACTTTAGCCGGGTGTTTTGTGAGGGTCTGTTTTCCTCTATTCTGGAGTAAAACTTGATAGAATTTGTCACATTCTTCCTTAGACTTTAGCCGGGTGTTTTGTGAGGGTCCGTCTGTTTTCCTCTTTCCTGGAGTAAAACTTGATAGAATTTGTCAGGTCAAAGCCATGAGCAAAACTACATTGAGACCAAAGTTTTCCTAGTACATTCTGAATGTCCCTTCCATGACGTTGGCATGTGTACCCCTGATGAAATTCATGGGAGAGTGAGTACAGTTCTGTGAAAGGGCCACTGGCCTGGGAGCCAAGATCTCCCCTGCGTAGCCAGCTTCTTGGGATGCTATGTGAATGAAGGGGCCCTGGACTCAGCCCCTGCGGTGCTGCCAACTGGCCCTGAGACCTTGAGCAGATCTCCCCACTGGGTCTTGCTTTCCTGCTTATTGATAAAATTAAGAGGAAGGGTTGCTTACTATCCAAGTATTCTAGTTTTATGATTCTGTGAGAACTATATGTGGGCTTTTGAACAAACAAAATATTTTAAATAGTTTTTTAGAGAAAGAAGGATCAAAGAGTTTTTAAATAAAGTAGTAAGCATTTTCAGGGAGAAAATTATTTAGATTTAAGCCTTATCTTTCACTCCCCCCCCAAAAAAAAACTCATATTAGAATTAAATATAAAAGATCAAATCACAGGAAAAAAATAGCAGAAGATATAGTATTGGATTTGCTAGTTCCTAGGAGAGGTAAGAATGTGCCAAAGTAGAAGCAGTTGAGAAAATAATGAAAAATGAACAGATTCCACTAGAAAAATGTGCAAGGAAAACAGACTAAAAAAAGAATAACTGCATTTTACAGTATGTATAATTCTCTTATATATGCTGTAAGTAATAAGGGTCAAATTTGAGGACTTACATGCTGAGATACACACATATACATATATACATATCTAACTTAATCCTCACATTGCTCCAGGAAGCAGGTATGATTATCAACTATTGTTGAGGAAACTGAGCCATAGCAAGGTTAGGTAGCTTGACCAGAGTCACATGACCTCTGGGAGTGAAGGAGCCAGGACTTGGAATCAGGTGTTCGTACTCTTTGAAATTAAGATGGTTTAAGACAAGGTGAGAGGGACCACAGTGTGAACAGAGGACTTGAACTGGTTTTTTCATATAAGAGGAGAGCATAAATAAACAAGTAGGGGAATTATAATCTCATAAATGTAAATTAAGACAGCAAAGTGCCATTTTCACTTATTAAATGAACAAAAATGTTTTTAAGTGACAGAACTCGTGTTGATAAAATGAGATTGGAATAGTCAGCTGTAGCTAACATTTTATAAGACATTGGCATAACCTTTTGGAAAGCATTTGAGCAATATTTGCAAGAAATCACAAGAACAGTTGTACATTTTGATCCAGTTAATTTCACTTTGGGGAATTAAGGCAAGAGGAATTCCAAAGAAGCATGAGCTGGCCACGGTAGCATTGTCTCTACCCAACAGTAAGGGACTGCGGGGCATTTGATGGAATTTTTATCCCTACATTAAAACAGTGCTTGTCATACAATTGATTGAAAAGAAGAGTATGAAGTGTGTGATTACAGCTCTTAAAAATACGTCAGTGTGTACACCAGACCTGAATGAGAGTCCCAGAGTGCAGGACCTGAGTTGTTGTTGTTAGGTGCCGTCAAGTCGGTTCCAACTCAAAGCAACCCTGTGTACAACAGAACGAAAAACTGCCCAGTCCTGTGCCATGCTCACAATTGTTGTTATGGTTGAGCCCATTGTTGGAGCCAGTGTGTCAGTCCATCTCATTGAGGGTCTTCCTCTTTTTCGCTGACCCTGTGCTTTACCAAGCAGCATGTCCTTCTCCAGGGACTGATCCCTCCTGACAACGTGTCCAAAGTATGTAAGACGCAGTCTCACCGTCCTTCTAAGGAGCATTCTGGTTGTACTTCTTCCAAGACAGATTTGTTCTTTTGGCAGTCCATGGTATATTCAGTGTTCTTCGCCAGCACCACGATTCAAAGGCACCTGTTCTTTTTCGGTCTTCCTTATTTATTGTCCAGCCTTTGTATGCATATGATGTGATTGAAAATACCATGGCTTGGGTCAGGTGCACTTTAGTCTTCAAGGTCCTAAGTAGCCCAGTGGAATTCTGAGGGGAGCTTTACAATGTTAAATTTTATAGTTTGGTCTTTCTTTGAAGTGAAAATTAGGAGAAAAAATTTGGCTATAGAATAGTGTGTTCAATACCACTTGTTTAAAAAAAGAAATCTCTAATTTTTAGGTAGGCTGTCACAGTTAGAGAAAAGAACCGGGCTTCATGAGTAAAGCTGTGTAAAATCATTTAAATTTAGTTGTGCCATTTTTAAAAGTGAATTTCATCCTTTTGGACGAGTACATGGCACTGATTTCCCATCCTAATTATACTTTCTGAAAATTTCCGTCTAGAACTTTCATCTAGTTAATGATTCAAAACATGACTATATTTTGTATGTACTTTTGTGAATGTTAATGCTGTTGGGCTCCTTGGCCAAGCAGTCCTTCCGGAAGGGCAAGTGCTTGCTCTGCCTTACAAGGAGGCTGGCATGGCCCCGGGGCCCCCCAGCAAGGTTTGGGAACCTTGTTGTTTGCCCAGCTTAGTGTCAGCTGCTGGAGGGAAACCTCCTAGAATAGTGTCAGTTAATGCAATAATAATTGAGAACAACTTGGATGATTTAGTACTGATGGAATTTTTGTGTTAGAAACTAATCTTAAATCTACCAAGAAAATACACTTTTTTAGGCCTCTGTCCAAATGGCACTGAATATATATAAATATAAAATAGGGCTTAATTTTTTTTTCCAGTGTCATCCTACCTTTGTAGAGGCTTGGTGCGTTTTGCTCAGACATAATGATTCCTTTTCTTTTCCCAAACCTAAAATACTTGGCCAGATCCTATCAGGTGAGCAGACTGCTCTTCAGGTATCAGTAAACCATTTCTAGAAGTTCATTTTTACTTCCAGAACATCACAGTAGCACTCAGTGACTTAACTAGAAAGCTGCATGTCCCAGAAGCATCAGTGCATCTTCCAGTGAGTGACGCTGGCTTACACCTAGTGTGCACTCCCTGAGAAGGGCCAGTCCAGTGTGTCTTTGAAAATGCTCCAGGTTCTTCAGCTATTTGAGAAAGTTCTTTCATGTTAGAGTTTATTGGGCTGATCTTTGACTTTTTCTGTTCTTTCTCTTTGCCTTTGACAGGATTGATGTAGCTCAGAATGATCTTCCTTGGGAATTTATGGTTGACCGTCTCCCTACTGTGTTATTTTTTCCCTGCAACAGGTAATGCTGGATTTTTCTGATATCAGGCAGATGGGCTGCTTTTGTCAAGGTCTGAAAATGAAGCGGGTTTAAAATACTTCAGGAAAGTAAAATGTAAATCCTTATAGTTATTATAGTTATCAAATCAGTATAGTTACAGTGTTTTGAGTAAAATATATTGTTCAAAAAACTGAACCATTAGGGACAAAGGGTAAAAATGCTTTGGTGTCAGAGTGTCCTATATAGTGTTAATTTTTGTAAGAAGTCTGCTTTTTCCAGAGTCCTTTTTGATACAAGCATTAATGTGGCCATCAGAGTTCAGTTAGCTTTCATGGCCTACCCGAACACACTGAGGATGCAGAGATTGACAGGAAAGTGCCCCATGTTATGCAGGGAAAACCAACAGCTAATGTCTTGAGCCTTACGGGATGCCAGGCCCTGCCTGCCCCAAACTTTTTTACCTGTGCCATATCTCATGTAGCCCTCATAACAACCGCCTCATTCCTGCTGTACAAGAAGGAATTGGAGGCTTTCCTAACCATTGCACCATCCTACATGGGGTCGCTATGACTTGGAGCCAACCCGATGGCACCTGGCACGTGTGCGCACACGTATCATTCTTTGGATTCAAGGCGCCACCCTTCCCCTGTGTACAGACCTGTGAATGTCTGCCACAGGCATGTATGCCTTGATCTTTTCACATTTGTCTAAAAGGCTTCCAAGTTCAACTGTTCCAGCAACTACCCTGAAAACCCCAACGAGCAAGCATGGGGCATGAGGAAAGGGGAAGCCAACTTCAGTTAGTGAATGTGGATGCGAATGTTTCGGTGGAAACAAAAATTAAGTCTTCGTCCTTTAAAGCCTACTAAACCAAATGTGCTTTCCCTTTTTGCAGATTCTCTTTTGTTTTTAGGAAGAATGGGTCCTCTTGGGTGTCCTGTCACATTGTGTTGACAGCATCTTCTTTAGAGGGATAAGCATTTGCAGTATTGACTTAGGTCCTTAAGTAACGTACGTGCCGTTTGCTATGCTTATTTCCTGTGCTCACTTTTATGGTTTTGAAGCCACTGCTCTGCTTCTCATGTTTCTCTAGGAGAGTGCTTCCTCATATACATTGGATCATTTACTTGGTTTTAGCTCTTTATCTCAAAGAATTTTTGCTGGAATTTTTCCTGTGGTGGTAGGGTTCTATCAGATCACGCGCTAAAAACAGAACGTGACTCAACCTATTCTGCTGACTGCCATGATGAGCCTTTTTCTTTTAATAAGTGTGTAAATTGCCACATAGTCAAGGAATTGTAGACAATAACACCAGCAGTTACATCTGTGTGGGACAGAGGCTGGGCATGAAGTTTAGGGAAGGGTAATTTTAGAATTCCGAATGTAGTTTGAAGAAGTAGATTTTCAAAAGTGGTATTAAAGCCACAGCACCCAGCACATGCCTTTGCATGGCGAAGTTCTCAGCAAGTGGAATAAATAACTATGTATGGAGAGAGACAGAGACAGGCACAGGATGATGGCGGGGTGGGGAAGGTTCTCTGTTTGGGGCCTGAGTCTGGGGTGAGGGATCTTGATTCTAAAGCTGCCTGGTGTGGTGACCGGGAGGGTGAGCTCATTCTCCAGACGCCATGTTGGGCAGTGGCTGCAGCCCTTACTACTGTTCCATGAATTGGGAAGATACTGAATATGAGAAGATGATCCAATTCTATTTTAATGGAAATAGCTTGATAAGCTAAAGCCTTATTTGCTTACTTCAAGTCAGTTCTCATACAAAAAACCCCACACACATTGTTTTGTGCCCCAGTTGCTCCCCCTGCAATGAGACAGCACACTCCTTCTCTCCACCCTGTATTTCCTGTGTCCATTCAGCCAGCTTCTGTCCCCTTCTGCTTTCTCATCTCGCCTCTAGACAGGGGCTGCCCCCTTAGTCTCATGTGTCTAGTTGAGCTAAGAAGAACACTCCTCACCAGTATCATTTTATGTCTTATAGTCCAGTCTAATCTCTGTCTGAAGAGTTGGCTTTGGGAATGGTTTTAGTTTTGGGCTAACCAAGAGTCTGGGGGCCCCTCAGTTGGAGCATTAAGTCTGGTTTTTTTTTTACTAGAATTACAGGTGTGCATCTCACTTTTCTATTGCTTCATCAGGGAGTCTCTGTTGTGTTCCCTGTCAGGACATTTGTTGGTGATAGCCAGGTACCCTCTAGTTCTTCCGAGGAAGTTTTCTTATTTCCTATAAATGATAGTCAGAAGTGAAGTAAACTATGGTTAGTTGGCCCACAGCGAACGTTTGGTTCACCCAGAAGGTAAATGAGCAAAGGATATAAGCTAACAACAGCTCACAAGAGAAGAAATGAAAAAGGCTTTTTGATAATATGTACTAAGAGCTTTTTCAGGGTTCACGTGCTTATATTATTTTTAGTGAAAAGAATATACGATTGTATCTGCATTATGATGAAGTATTAACTTGCGCGCGCACGTTAAAAATGTGCACAGAAGGCAAAACGTCTAGATGTTGACAGTGGTGCTTGGGATCAGAATGGCAGGTCAGGGATATACACTCCACGAGATGCCGTGGTGTAGCCCCTGCTGAAGATCCTCACTTTAGAGGGACAGCCCTGCCCCTCCCTCAGCATTTTAGCCCCTTGTTTTGAGTAGTTATCCTATACCGTGTTTTATATTTTTTTATATCTGGTAACCAGTTGATGTTGAGTTGATTGAACTCATGGCAACCCCATGTGTTGCAGAATAGAACTGCTCCATAGGTTTTTAAGGCCATGACCTTTCGAAAACAGTTCACTAGGCCTGCCTTCCGAGGGGAGGGCTGATGGTGGGTTTGAACTGCCAGCTTTTTAGCAGTTAACCCCTTGCTCTGTTCACGGACTCCTTTTACCTGCTAGAGGTGCATGAACACGCTGCTAGTGAACTTAGTTACATAAACAGTGGGACCTTCTAATACCACACTTTCAGAATGACTACTTCCTTAAGTAGCAGTTTGCTGAAACTTTGTGTCCTTGCTACTTTTGAAGTTTGAAAGCATTTTAGCACACCTGTTAGGTAGATTCGTGGCCACTGCTCCAAGAACTCTGTAACAGCATGCTTACAAATGCCGTTCGTTGTCCCGTCACGGTGTTCAGATACCCGCACCGAAGTATCTCGGCAGCTCCTTGCGAGGCCCCTCCCAGCTGTCATCCTGCGTTGTGGAGGCTGGGTTTGTGCTGCAGCATGCAGTGGCAGGCAAGCCTCGTATCTGTCCTCACCCCCACGTCACAGCGACCAGCGTGTTTTCAGCTGTGGTTTGTGCTGCAGCGTGCAGTGGCAGGCACAGCCTCGTATCTGTCCTCACCCCCACGTCGCAGCGACCAGCGTGTTTTCAGCTGTGGTTTGTGCTGCAGCATGCAGTGGCAGGCAAGCCTCGTATCTGTCCTCACCCCCACGTCACAGCGACCAGTGTGTTTTCAGCTGTGGTTTGTGCTGCAGCGTGCAGTGGCAGGCAAGCCTCGTATCTGTCCTCACCCCCACGTCACAGCGACCAGCGTGTTTTCAGCTGTGGTTTGTGCTGCAGCGTGCAGTGGCAGGCAAGCCTCGTATCTGTCCTCACCCCCACGTCACAGCGACCAGCGTGTTTTCAGCTGTGGTTTGTGCTGCAGCGTGCAGTGGCAGGCAAGCCTCGTATCTGTCCTCACCCCCACGTCACAGCGACCAGCGTGTTTTCAGCTGTGGTTTGTGCTGCAGCGTGCAGTGGCAGGCAAGCCTCGTATCTGTCCTCACCCCCACGTCACAGCGACCAGCGTGTTTTCAGCTGTGGTTTGTGCTGCAGCGTGCAGTGGCAGGCACAGCCTCGTATCTGTCCTCACCCCCACGTCACAGCGACCAGCGTGTTTTCAGCTGTGGTTTGTGCTGCAGCGTGCAGTGGCAGGCACAGCCTCGTATCTGTCCTCACCCCCACGTCACAGCGACCAGCGTGTTTTCAGCTGTGGTTTGTGCTACAGCGTGCAGTGGCAGGCACAGCCTCGTATCTGTCCTCACCCCCACGTCACAGGGACCAGCGTGTTTTCAGCTGTGGTTTGAGTGGCTGGGAATGCCCCACTTGAAGAAAGCTTTAAGTGTTAAGAAAAATGTACTTTCAAGAAGGGGGTGGTTATTTACCCCAATATAATTTTACAAAACAATTCACATGCAGGGTTCCAAATTCTTTGTTTAAACTTACTCCATTTACCTTAAAGTTTGCATAGACATTGTGTAAAATGTGGCATATCTAATTTTAATTTCCTTGTGATTTTTGATAGGGGAAGGGATGGCTACCCATTAATAGAACATCTTTTGTCTTTCTTAGGTATTTGGCCACTGGCTTAGTGGGGGGAGGTGTGTACAAGCTTATAATTAGTGGTTTCTTAGTTTTTTTAGCAACAGTGCAATGGTTTTTTTTTTTTTTTTTTTTAAGCTAACAGTCACTGAACATCACTTATCCCATTTAACCCTCATTAACAGTCCTGTGAGGTACGTGATACTCATTTTACAGATGTGGCCTTTCAGAACAGAGAAACTGCCTGTCTGAGAGCACATGCCACTGAGCAGTAGTGTGGTGATTCCGCCGCGCAGCCTACCTCTGGAAGCCCGCCTTTCCTTTAATATTGCGGTCGATGGTAACTGCCTCTGTCCACCTCATGCATAAAGCCGGTAGTTTTGATGCGTGGCTGGATTGTGTATGCATAGGTAAATGTATCTGTGGTAGAAATTTTGGTTGTCAGACAATTAAATGGCAAGTTCTAAAAAGGAATTTTCTAAATCAGGACTTGCCACAAAGCTCCGGGGAAAACCCCTCAGCATGTTCCCCTCCTTTCTCATTCTTTGTTCTGAGGGGCCACAGCATTAATTCATGCCAAGTTTCTTGGTTGGTCTGCTTGTCAAGTGTCAGGTCACCTTTTTCTGAGAGCTCACCTTCAAAGGTGGTGAGTTCGGGGAAGTCCAGAACAACCTGAAGCTGACACTTCTTATCCTAGTACAACTGCTGGCTCTTTGTGAAAATCAAAGCTGCTAACCTGCCCCCTTTAAAAGGCCAATGGTGATTTTTATACTGACAGGGTTTGGGATAGGAGAGGTGGGGAGTGTCCTGTCCATTGTATACTTTCATAAAAAAGTGAAACGTTCCCTACTCACCACTGAAACCCAGCCTCCGTTTTTGGCAACACATTTTTAGGGTTAAAGTACCAAAACAGTGTTAGGGATAGGAGGACCAGAATGACTGTCACCTTGCTTCCCTTCAATGGCTGTGTGGAGCTACTCCAGAGATTTTGAAAGTCTCTTGCCCAGGTTAATGTTTCACCTTCCCTGCTGACCATCAGTAAGTAAAATCCTGGGAATGTCTTTTCTTGGTAAGAAGTTAACGACCCAACCTTCAGTAGCAGTCTGGTTTTGGACTAAGAATGCTGTCACACTCATCTTTGACTCCTTTTCCTTTCTCTCCAGAAAGGACCTAAGTGTGAAATATCCCGAAGACCTTCCCATCACCCTCCCGAATCTGCTTAAGTTCATCTTGCATCACTCAAACCCTGCTCCCACCCCCCAGAACCTGGCAAACCCACCTACCAAAGAATGTCTGCAGAGTGAGGCCGACGTGCAGCAGGGGCACATATCCCACCTGGAGCGAGAGATCCAGAAGCTGCGGGCGGAAATCAGCGCCCTCCACCGCGCGCAGGTGCAGGTGGAGGCCCAACTGTCCAGCGCCCGCAGGGACGAGCACCGGCTGCTGAGGCAGAAGCAGACCCTGGAGAAGCAGCACAGCCTGCTCCGGTTGCACAGTGAGCAACTGCAGGCTCTGTACGAGCAGAAGACCGGTGAGCTTGAGGAGGTGGCCCACAAGCTCCAGGAGCTGGCCGACGCCTCTGAGAACCTCCTCACTGAGAACACGTGGCTCAAGATCCTGGTGGCGACCATGGAGAGGAAACTGGAGGACAAGGACGCAGGCGAGATGCTCACCTCCCTGAAGGAGGCGCACTCCAACCACCCTGAGCCTGCAGGGGCGCCCCGCTTACCTGGCAGCACCCCTCCGCCCTCCAACGGTAGTGCCACACTGGCATCCGAAAGGAATAACGAGAACAGGACAGACTAACTTTTAAAATGACATGAAGAAATCAGAGGGGAAAACTGTATATTGGGAATATATTTATGCAAATTTTATTGAAATTTATTGTAAATAAAGATTTTCTCAGTGGTCTAGAAAATCAGCTTGAATGTTTTTCAACTTTTATTGAACAGGGATGACATCCCTTCCACTTATTGCACAAACTTGGTAGCTTTGAGACAAAAACAGTAGCACAGTCTATTTGAAGATTTGTCTGAAAAATTAGTCCATATTTTCACAGCTCAGCATCCACAGTTCCCTCCCCACTCCCCTACTGTTGCTTCTGTGATGATACAAAGGATGAGTGGTTCATTTCTTGACTGGCTAGTCAGACAACTTGAACACAACAGTTGGCTATTGAGAAAGAATTCAATGAGAGGTCATAACTTACTGAGCCATTAGAGTGTGTGGCTCTCAAGTCTATGCTAAAAAAAAAGTCACTATTGATAAATAAGAATAGTTAGAGCTATTCTGTGGTAGTTTACCAGCCCAACAGGCCTTTTCATCTTCTTCCCAGAGATCCCCTCCAGGACCCATCACACCTCTAACACTCACCCAACACTGCTGACACCCTCTGATGGAGTGGGATAGGACAAACCTCAATCAAAAAGGAGGAAGTGAAGCGTGATGCTTTTCAAAAACGAAACTTCACTGGCAGGTACAAACCTCAGGGTGAGTCTGGAAGTCAAGGAGTAGACAGTTTCAGGTGTCAGGCTCAAAAAAGACTAAGAAAATACAGACCCCTGGATTACTGAGCTCAGGCTTCTCTGCCACTGCGAAACACCGGGGGAACAGGTCCAAAAGCGCAGGCCTTTCTAGCTCATCCCTATACCCTTCATGTTTTGTGAACTGCTCCCTTAGAAAGCAGGCCTCTCCCCCACCTTCCAACGGGCACCTTTGGAACTTCTGTTCTGGGCCTGGTTTCAGCGTCTGGACCCTACATGCCACCCCACCTCCCACCATGGGTTCTCCCTACTCCAGACTGCAGGACCTCAAGAGACCTCAGCTTATCTGTTCCTCCACCACCTCTGGGCCATGCCCACGCAGGGCCTGAAGGCATTGCCGCCTCTGTACTGGAAGTTCAACTGCTTTGCAAGATTCCCCAGTAACCCACTGGTGGCATTTTATTACAGTGAAAGCTATGAGAGCCGGAACTCGATGGAACTGCCTTGTTTTTCCAGGTCTTGCAAGTTTTACGCCTATGACAGGGTGCAGTCTTACCATTTTTCTATTGCTGTCTATTAAGAATCCCCCCTCAGAAACACCCAGTGAGTTTTCCTTCTATGACAGGTTTCCACCTGAAACAAGTTCTGGCTTTCACAGGTTTTACTTAAGTCCACTACCTTAAGCCTGCATTGCCCCATTAACTACCCCTCCCCTCCCCCCAAGCTATTAATGTTTGACCCCCAATTTGGAGCCCTGGTTAAGAGACTGACTGCTAACAAAAGATCGGCAGTTTGAATCCACCAGCCACTCCTTGGAAACCCTATGTGGCAGTTCTACTCTGTCCTATAGGGCTGCTATGAGTCAGAATTGATGGTGAAGGAAGGGTTTGCTTGTTGGTTTTGGTTTTCCCTCCCCTCAAGCTATTATTTAAATGTTTGACCCCCAATTGAGGGTGTATACTGCTAAAGTTAAGTGTTCCCTACAACCCCCTCTCAGGATTTTGAAAAGGAGACTAGGTCAACATGATGGGGCTGGGAGATGCTTCAGCCTGACCAGCGAACCAGACGTTTCATGGTCGGGGCCCTGGGGAGCTCCCTGCCCGCGCTGCTCAGAGGGGCTCTGACATTCAGGGCCAGCACTCCACGATTAAGCCAGTGCTGCCCACCTCTTCCTTACTGAGGACACCGACACAAGTCATGAGTGAAACATGATGGTTTAGAGTGTGCTTATGATGGTGGGATTAAAAATTCAAGCGAGCTTACTGACGTGGACACGGGGCCCCACGCAGATGCAGACTGCTGTGGTGCTTGGTTGACTGAGCCACCCACTCACCATCTTGGCAAAGACCAAGCCTAACCTAAGTCTGCTGTCCCAAGTATAAGTCGTCAGGGAGTGGTCTGTGTGACTGGAGGTCAGGGTGCCCCTTCTGCACACGAGGAGTGACCTTCCACTAACGCTCATGCTTGGGACACGTCATGCGGTGACCGGTGAAGGAAAGCAGAATTCAGTACCTAGCAGGTGGGCGGTAATCTGAGGCAAGGAAGAGAACACACGAAAAGGGAAGAGGGGGAAAAACCTAAAACCACTCAACAACCCCCTCCCCCCCCAGTGCAGAAAATATTAAATACAAAAACAAAAAATCCACTTTTTGTTTCTCCTGGACCCCTTGGATTTTAGACTAAAAGGAGCCGCCACGGGCTCTGTTTTTAAGAGGACAGAGCAATTATAGCAAAGCCTGCTCTAAGTGGTGCCAGGTGGGAGTAGGGATGGGCAGGGGACAGGGACATGGCATGCTAAGACCGAAGGGGCAAGAAACTGCTCTGCCACTGGGATGCCTGAGAGCCCTTGGGACTTGCACCTTGATGCGTCCTTCACTGGCTCCCAAGCAGACACAGTAGCTTCCTTGCAATGCTCCCACTATAAACAGGAACTGGTATTTAACAACCGAATCTACCTAGACAAAGAAGAGAGCATGGCTCTTCCACCCACTGCCAACCAAGCAGAAATCCCCAAAGCACCCCAGCTGGCCAGCCACAAGATTTAAAACTGACATTTCACTTCCTTTACACATATGTACGTACACACACACACATATATAAAGACCCTTGCCAAGTGCAACTTGGGCCTTCCAAGTCTAAGACCCTCCTCCATAGTCTCAACTCCACTCATCATTAGTACGGTCAGAATCAAACCAGTTCCATGTGCTCTAGGTGGTATTTTAAAACATCAGCAAAAAGGCTTAAGCACGTGCTTCTGGGGCCTATTTACAGTTCACAGGTTGGTTAGTTCAGGCATTACTGTAGTAGCTCCATCAAAAACAGGCTCAGCTAAACATTCAAGTAACAAAAGCACTATGGGGCCATGAGCCCCAGCAGGGTCAGGTCTACCCACTGCCTGCAATGGGCAGCCTGCCAGGAGGCCACGGGTATGCCCAGGGCCAGCGGATCCTGGTTCAGGTCTGGGGCCCCAGGAGTCAGTGCATGCGATGACGAAGCCTGCCAAGGCAATGCCAGGAGGTGTCAACCCCTCCTCTTGGTTCCATGGTTCCACCCCACCCGTCGCCTTTCAGCTGGCTGCAAACAGGACCAGGAGCCCTCCGCATCTCAGCTCAGCCGTGGACTTCTGGGCCGTTGGGGGTCAGCTTGGCCTTCCGCTCCACACACGGTCCCTTGGCTGAGTACTGTACCAGTAGGAAGGGCTCCTTAGTCTCACCATCACCCACAATGCTCTCCTCGTCCTCCGACTGGCTGATGCGCTGGAGCCGAAGGTAGCACCAGCAGCCCAAGATCAAGGCCCCCAGGGCAGCAATGGCGATGAGGATGACAATGACGGTGACCACACCCGTGGTGGGGCTGTGGTCCATGATAGACATGGTCAGCTCTTGCGGGGCGGCTCCTGCAGTAGCAAGCCCTTGGGGGCGGCCACCTCAGTGAGGCTGGACTTCAGGCTGGACATGAGTGTCCTGAAAGACAAAGCAAGGCGAGGCTAAATCAGGGGCTCAGTAGGGGACCCTAACCACGAGTGACTTCGTGGGTTCTTCCACTGGCTCTTTTTTAATCAGTTCTGAAGCCTGACTGCTCCGCCTTCATCCTAGAGAAAACCCTCCAGGCAGCTCATTGGTTGGCTTTGGCTGTTTCTCTTTGTTTGCTGGCATGACCAGTGTTCTCTCAGCTTGCCCCAGCCTGCTTCCATTCACTACCTCCAATACCCCGAGTGCTCCTGCTATCAGACAGGCAGCCACCCTTGCTCAGCCACAGAGCCATGATGCAGGTGAGGTGGACACCATGACCTGCCCAGCCCCACAGAGGTAACAAGAGGGCAGACGCTCTTCTGGCCTGGCTCTTCTGGAAGCCCCTGCCCACACTGGCGACTCCAAGGAGCCAGAGTGGAGGCATTCCAACGTGGGAAAGTGACGTCAGCCCCTTCTGCAAACAGGCTACGTGTGCCCATCAACCAAGTCCTTCTGGAAGCCCCATGACAGGGTACAGCCGACAACAATCAAGGGAACAGTGGTGGGCTCGGGGGAGTCTGGGAGAGCTTTGGGGAGAGGACAAGAGAGGGGAAGAGACCCCTCCTGCCTCGCAGAGCTCAGCGTCCAGTGCGGGAGCCAGACCACAACTGAGTGAATATTCTAAAGCATCTGTCACTGCAAATGTGGGGTGGGGGGCATGTTCCGGAAGGCAACCTGATGCCGAGAGAGTAGGAAGTGTGTTTCCAGCAGAGGGAACACTGCGCAAAAACTCTGCAGGCCAGAGAGCACCTGCTGGTGAGTTTTAAGACCAGGAGGATGGCCAGTGGGGGCTGAGCTGTCAGCTGCTTTGGGTGGGGGCTGGGGGGGGGCACTGCATTCAGGCTGCACTCAGGGAGTGAGGCCTCTCTGGGAAATCCTCAAGGGGACAGAACTCAGGGAATGGGAGCTGCCACTTCCCGGAGGTCACCTCAACAAATTCCATCCACCTCACTGAGCCTCAATATCCTCCTCTGTTAGTGGTGCTCGCCAGGAAAAAGTGACTGTGGATTTGAACTGCCGACCTTTTGATTAGCAGCCATAGCTCTTAACCACTGCACCACCAGGGCTCCTGTGGAGGCCTGGAGGTATATAAAACTGTCACTGGAGACTCCCTCTCAACCCTCCCAGCTCTTACCCCAGGGAATGCCCCAAGGCCCAGCCAGAGCCGAAGATTAAGGCTAGGACTACATGCTGTTGCCGCCTTTAATGCTGAAGCCACAGGCAATGGTTCCCGTCGTGTCCAAGACCCTGTCTTTCTCATGTCTTCTGCCTCTAATAACAGTAACTAACACCCAGGGCAAGTCCCTGGGTGGTGCGAACTTGCCTGGCTGCTAAGTGAGAGGTTGGAGGTTGGAGCCTACCCTGAGGCGCCTCTGAAAGAAAGGCCTGGTGATCTACTTCTGAAAAATCAGCCACTGAAAACCCTACAGAGCACAGGTCAACTCTGACACACGTAGGGCACCATGAGTCGGAGTTGACTCAAAGGTAACACTCAGGGTGGTTGCGGGGTGAGAAGCTCCCACTGCGTCCCTCCCCGCCCCACCCATACAGGCCCAGGCACACAGTCTGCACTCAGGAAGTGCTTGCTGTCTGAGTTGTTTTTTATAAGATCGACATCTATGCAGATAGAAGGCATTGGAAGGGGGAAGGCTCTCCCTCCAAATAGGATGGAACCTGCTGTGTCCTTGAGCAATAACAGCCCTAATTAGAAAGGATTATCCTCCACACCAAGGAGTCTCCCCAGCTGCCCAGTTTGCCTGAAGGTCAAAGGCAGTTAAGTCAGTGTCCCCAGAGTTTGCCCAGGGACCAGGCACTGGGAAAAGTCTGCAGACCCCAGAGTACTGCCCTGTTCCCTGTGCCATGTTTACAGAGGAGCCCTGGGCAGGGGGACAGATATCCCTCAAATCTGCCCCCTTCTTACTACTCCATGATCCAAGCAGTCATCATTGTTCTCAACAGGCTTCCTGGTCCACTGGGCAGGACCCACTGCAGCCAGCACTGCTCACTCAGGCAAGTCCCTTAAGTCCTTATAATGACCTGCAAGGCCCGTCATGGTGTGCCCCCAGCCCCGCTGGTCTCCACACCCCTCCTGCCCCTGGTTGCCCACTGCCTGGGGTGCTCAGCCCCCTTACCCTTGAACCAAGTCAGCGGTTCTCAACCAGGCAATCTTGCCTCTCTGGGGGCACTTGGCAATATATGGGGACAGTCTAGGTTGCCATAAGGGGGGGGCATGGAGGGTGCTACTGAAATCTAGTGGCTCGAGGCCAAGGATGCTGCTAAACATCCTACAGTACACAGGGCAGGCCCCACAACAAAGACTTATCTGCCCCCAATGTCAAAGGGCAGAGGTGGAGAAACCTGGGCTCAGTGAGTCCAGCTCAAGCATCGCCTGGCCAGGGCAGCCTTCCTGACTAGCCATCCGGGGACACTCTCTTGTCCTGCAACCCTACGTGCTGCTGCCCTCCAGAGCATGGGCCTCAGTCTGCACCCCTGGTGGCCACCTGTTTAGTGCCCACCTGTGCTATCAGGCTATGAGTGGCAGCCCACTCACCTCTGTAACCCCAAGTGCCACAGGTCATCCTGGCCTCTCCCCTGCTACCCTCAGGGCTGCTATCAGTTCCCACACCCCACTCAGACCAGACAGGTGATCCTTCACACCCCCACCCCCCAACACACACAGAGCTGCCTGGTGCCCAGCCTCCATCCTGCCCGAGGTGGCTGGGTGGGTCTGTCTCCACTTACCCCAACCCCAGTGCCCTCTTCCTGCCAGGGGAAGACTACTGCTTCCTTCCTTCCTTCCCCGCCTTCCTCTGTCCACCCGCCTCACAAGTCCAGGCCCATGGGCGCCTGCCCTCCCCTCTAGCTTCTGGAAAGGAAGGCAAGTCAGTATTAATTTGGAAGGGGAAGTGGAAGTGTGTGTGTTTGGGGGGTGGGGATGGTGCCGGGGCAGGAAGTGGGAAATCAAACAATAGCAGTGAGAGCTGGGAGTGGGGGCCAAGGCCAGCTGGGGAACCCAGGAGGCACCCATCAGTTCTGGGGAAACAAGCGCAGTGAGGGGAGGGGCAGGGCGACCGGAGGTCTCAGGACCAATGAAGTGACCCTGTCTGCTGCCCCCACACCAGGCCTGGGGAGTGGACACTGCTGAGTATGGGCCACGCGCCCCTGTGAGCACAGAGCCAGGCGGCCAAGCCTTTGGCCCCTGGCCCCCCTCAAGTTCATTTACGTTCCTTCATTCATTTAACAAGTACTTTCTGGGAACTGCTGTTTCAAAAGTCAGCTCATATCATCCCGCTCAGCACCCTCTAATGGCTTCCGTGGCATCAGAATCAATGCCAAGCTCCTTGCCTCCCAGCCTTCTGCACGCCCCCTCCCCCCCGCCCCGCCCACCTCAGGGCCTCCACACTCCTTTCCCTCTGCCTAGAATGTCCCACGAACTGCTCCTTCCAGTTATCCTGGACTTTCTCAGGAGGCCCCTCTTCCAGGATGCCCTCCCAGACCACCCGGGCTCCAGACTCCACCTCCCCATACTCCCTACACACAGCCTTCCCCAGAACTTTCTGCTACCTGAGATTCTCCTGGGCCAGGGACTGTGGTTACCTGGCTGCTGTCCTGCTGTCTCCTTCCCCAAAGTGGATTCTGAGTTGGTGAGAGGACAGCACTGTCTGTCTTGCCTGGTGCTATGTCCCCAGGCCAACCTCAGACACAGTTGTTGTCGTGATTGTTGTTAGTTGCCGTCAATTCCGACTCATGGCAACCCCGTGTGTGTCAGAGTAAAACTGTGCTCCATAGGGTTTTCAGTGGCTGATTTTTCAGAAGTAGATCTTTATAGATCACCCAGCCTTTCTTTTCAGGTGCCTCCAGGTGGGTTCCAACCACCAACCTTTCAGCTAGTAGTCGAGCACTTAACTCTCTGTGCCACCCAGGGACTCCACAGCAGGCATTCAGTAAATGCTTGCTGCTGTCCCCAGCCTGGGAGTAGAGTGATGAATCAGAGACCCTGCTCTCATGGAGATCACAGTCAGGGGTCCCTACCCCTGAGCCAGCTCCCTAACTCCCAGGCCACTTCCGTGACCCTGAGCAAGGACCTCATGTCTGTCTGGGCAGACTCAAGAGAGCTGGCCACGACCAGATGCAGCCCGGGTGCGGGGGCAGAAGCAGCCTGTGCAACTGGACCCCAGGGTGATGGGCCCACCAGGGGCAGCTGTCTCCACACTGGTTGGCGGGGGGACAGGGAGGAACTGAGCCCAGAGGAAACTCCAAGTGCTGAGGGCTGGCTGGTCTTACCCCTCAACCCTCTTGAGCCTGGGCGGGGCCCCACATGCCTGTTACATCTCTCCGGACCTCCCTCAGGCCCCCTGGAGGAAAGGTGTCTCCTGCAAGCCAGGTGACCCCTCGTCCTGCTCCAGCAAAGCCCACTGGACAGGGCAGGCAGGGAGGGGCAGCGCTTGGGTGGGGCAGACTCTGAGGACAGCACGTGAGAAACCTAGACCGCCTCAGAATCACCAAAATTGTTGTTAGCTGCCGTCAAGTCAGCCCCCAGGTCATGGTGACCCAAAAACCAAACGCTGCCAGGTCCTGCGCCCTCCCCATGATTGGTTGTAGATTGGACCACTGTGCTCCATGGTTCGCATGGGCTGATTTATGGAGATTGCCAGGCATTTCTTTCTAGTCTCTCTTATTTTTCAAGCTCCATTGAAACCTGTTCAGCATCACAGCAACACGAAGCCTCCACTGCCAGACGGGTGGTGGATGTGCATGAGGCGCACTGTCTGGGAATTGAACCCAAGTCTACTGCACAGAAGGTGGTAATTCCACCACTGAGCCACTAGTGCCCTCTCACCATCAAAATACTTAACATTTACTCAGTACAATCATTTAATCCTCCCAACAACCCTACACTAACTCTGCCCAACATTATCCCCATTTTACAGATGAGGAAACTGAGGCTGAGTTTAAATGAACTGCCCAAGAGTGCAGAGCTAGAAGCTGCAGGGCAGAGCCCATTTCTGTCCTGGAGATTAGCTTGAGATGAATAACAGTAACAATAACACCCACTAGCTCCAGTGAGCACTGTCTCTTGATCATACCTCACAGCCATCCTAGGTGGCAGGTGTCACCACTCTTGCTGTGCCTGGTTTTCCAAGGCTCAGAGAGGTCATGACTTGGCCCCAGGGCACATAGGGTGCTGTTAGCACCCAGTTTCCAGCACCTGGCTTCAAATGCCCCCCCACCTCCCGTGGGTCCCAACCAGCTGAGGGCCGGGGTCTCCCTTGGAGGCTCACAGCTTCTCCTGTGGGTCTTCCCCAATGTGAACAGGGGTCCCCAGTTACCCCTGCATCTTCACAAGACCCCTAAACTGAAAATTAACCCCACTTCACAGGCCACTCACATGCTTGAGGCCCAATCGGGCCATAGCCAGCAGCTGCCCAGGCTCAAGTCCCCTCCTTCCCCCATCCTACCCCTTGGCTCATGACTGTGAGCTACTGTGATCCAGAGGAGCAACCTGCTACTAGTGGCCTCAGTCTCTAAATGTGTAAAATGGGAACGAGCCCCTGACTGCATTCACTGTGTTGTGGGAAGGATGAGAACTGATAACAATGTGAGAATGGAAGGGCCACAAGGCCACTGGGTTTGCATGTCACATCTTCCTGGGTACCACAAGGAAGACAGCGAGCCCTTGGGACCCCCACCACCAAGAACCTGCCTCCACAAAGGGCATGGGGCCTGGCCCAGGCCTCATGCCATAAATAGCCCAGTCCCCAGGGACATGCGGCTGCTGCCTTCTCACTTGGGCACATCACAAGTGTTGCCTGCCCAGCTGGGCACCAGCTTGCCACCCCCGCCCTGCTGGACCCATCTTCTGGGACTCCTCAAGGGAGGCTAGGGAGGCTGGTCTGCTACGAGGAGGGAGGACACCAGTCCCCTCACAGCCAGAGGATTCCACCAGTCCACTCAGAGCCTCCAGGGGTTCGGTAATGTCCCCCAAGTTAAAAAAGCCATCTGCCAAGCTTGCTAGCAAACCAGGCTCTGCCTCTGCAGGGGACACCATTCACAAACCAGAAGCACCTCACGCTCTGGTTTCTAATAGGAAAACAGGAGCATAGGGAGGACAGGGCACTGCTGGGCACAACCAGGGTGCAGAAGGACTGTCCCTCTCTGCTGGCCCTGAGCGGGGCAATGGGACACAGAAGGGGTCTGCTGTGTGCAAGCTGTGGCATTCTACCCCACCCCCATCCTCTAGAAGAGGAAACTTGCACCAGACCTCCCCCCCCACCCCCACCCCCACGTTCCCCTGACAGAAGAGGAAGCTAGGGCCCCGAGGGACTGCTCCCAAGGTCACTCAGGGGCTTGTGTTTCCAGGCTTGAGGCTCATGCGCCCACCCTGGGAATCACCTGCTGGTCACTCCCAGGGGATCCTACAGGGGTGGCCCACTTCACCAAACAACTTTGGTCATAACCGGAACTGCTTGACAGAAGCTGCCCAGATAGTGATTTGCCAGACACAGAGCTAAGCTCGACTCAGATCTCCTCCTCCAAACAACCCCAGAGTTGAATTACTACTATTCCCACCCTGGAGATGCAGACTCTGTGGCTCAGAGAAGTTAACTCCACTGCCCCAGGTCACACAGCTCAAAAGTGGCTGTGCACGGATTCAAACCCAGGCAGCCTGGTCCCGAATTCCGGATTTCAGCCAGACTCTTAAAATGTCATACTCCCGATCCCACGCCGTGCCTGAGGGGTTGGGAGACAGATAAACACCAGTTCTGACCCCCGCAGGGTCGCGCCCCGGCGGGGTGACCTCGCCGGCCGAGAGCTTGATGCTGGGGGCACAGGATGTCAAGCGCCCGGCTGCTCCGCGTGCTAAGCGCAGGCGGCGTTTAGGCGCCGTGCCAGGAGCGCTCCACGCACCCTCCCATTTAACCCTGCGAGGCGATGCTGCCAACTCCCCCACTCTACAGAGGAGCAAAGCAAGCGGAGGGAGCGACAGCAGAGAGTGGGTGGAAGGAGACTGGGGACCACAAGACCCAGTCGTGTCCACGCCGCGCGGCCAATGTCCACGGAACCTGACACCAAACTCTGCGGCTCGGCCTCAGTTTCCCCACCTGCAAAATGGGCGCCAGGCGCCACCTCCACCCCGAAACCTTCTTGGCCCCACAGGGAGCGGCCAGGACCCCACCTCCTCCGGAATTTTAAAAAAAACCAAGTGTCCCCGGAGCCCGGCGCGGATCTGCGGGCCACGGCCGGGGACAAGGCGCTGGGGGGGACACCGCTCCTCGCAAGCGGCCTCCGCCCCCCGCCGCCTCCTTTGTCCGGATCTCGTCGCAGCGTAGCGGACAAAGAGCACCCGCCCGCGGGCGCGGCCCACCGAGCAGACCCTCCCCCGAAGCCGCGCCCCCGCCGGGCCGCCCGCCCCCGCCGCGCAGACCCCGGCCCACGGCACGGCCGCCCCCCGGCGCCCCCACTCCGCCCGGACCGTCCCTGCCCATCCCGCAGGCCCCCAGCCCGGTCGAGCGCCCCGCCCGGCCGGCCGGCTCACCATGGCGCCGCCCGCAGCCCGGCCGCTGGCCCCGCGGCAGCCCCGCAGGCCCGGCTCCGCCCGCCAGTCGGTCCGACCGCCGCGCACTGTCCGGACGCAGGAGCCCGCTCTGCGGCGGGCGGGGGCGCCTCCGACTCCGCCCCCGCTGGGGGCGGGGCCGCTGGTGCTGCCAATGGGGACCCGCGTAGGCACGGCGGGGCGGGGCCGGCCGGCGGGGTCACGTGCGCCCCGGCCCGAGCGGCCCGGGCGGGGTGGGGGCTGTGCGCAGCTGGCGGCACTGGGGGCTGGGGGCGGCTCGGCTCGGCGCGCGGCGATTGGGCGCCCGTGGGTGCGGGACCCCGCCCTGGGCGCCAGCCTTCCGCCGGCCTCCGCCGGAACTGGGGAGGCTGCCTTTTCTCCCGCTCGCTTTGCAGAGGGGGAAACTGAGGCGCACTGCAGGTGAACACGTTGCACACTGACCAGCAGCTGGAGCGGCGGAATTGGGGGCAGGCCAAGGACAGGAGAGAGGCCCACTGAGCTGAATGACCTTGTTGGGGAAGGCGCTGGTCATTCATTCTTTCATCCGTTCATTCATTCGCTCATTCAACGTTGATGGAACACCGACTGTGTGCCGGGTACGCCAGTCCAGCGGATGCAACCACTAACCCGACAAACCAGGCCCTCAAGGAGCAGTCCTTCTCTCTGCGGGCTGGGGCCACAGGGACGTTGCAGCGCCTGGCCGCTTATAATCATGGTAACTTTTAATGTTTCAGCCCCGTGCTAGGTCCCCACTAAGTGCCAAGTTCAGTATTAACCTCTCCGCACATTTTATCAGAACGACCCTGAAAGGAAAAGTTACCCCATTTTACAGATGAGGGGCCCAAGGCCCCGAAGCCCCAAAGAGCTGAAGTATCACAGCCGGCTCCTTATGGTGGTAGAGTTCCAAGGCAGGCCTGCCCACCTGGGAACACAGAGGCATCAGGTAGTGCAAGGTCTCCCAGAAGAGGATCCACAGAGAGGACACTTCCCTTTGTGGCCAGCTGGGGCCCTCTAGAGGGTTTTGAGTGGGTCCTTCAAGGCCCCTGTGGCCCTAGGTCCTTGGGCCTCGCCTCTGGCTTGAAAGGTAGGAGAAGGCAGGTGGAGCCCTCATCCGGGGAGATGGGGAGCTTGTCCACTGGGGACTTCATTCCCTGCCTCAGAGCAGAGGTCTCTGGGAAAAGATGGAGGGCCCGCTCACAAGGCCCTGGTGGGCAAGATCCCTGTATTCCCTCCACTCCAGCCTTGCTGGTCTTTCTCTGCTTGGACTGCAAGTTGTTTCCCAGCTCTGGGCCTTTGCCTTTGCTGTTCCCTCTAGTCGAGACACCCTTCCAGTTCATCTTTCAGATCGAAACTTCAATGTCCGTTACTCATAGGGCCCTCCTTGCTCCCCACTGAGTGGTTCCCTTTGTTATTCTCTCCCATGTGCAATGTGATATTGTACATTTCTGAAGGTGTAGGGTTAACTTTTTGTCTCTCCACCAGGATTAGGTCTGTTCTGTACCCTGCTGTGTCAACAGACTACTGCTTGGCACACAGTAGGTGTTGAATAAATGTATGTTGAATGGGTGAATGAATGAGTGGTCAGATTATAGAACTCCAGGCTTGGCCAAGCTGCACCCTAGCCAGGAGGCCAGGACCAGGAGATGAGCTGTTGGCTGAGTGAAGATGGGGGACTGAGAGGCAGAGGGGTGTCCAGCTCCAGACAGCTGGCCCCGGAAGCCAGTGTGGATGCTTCCCAGCAACTGCTGGTCCGGAGTCTGCCTAGCCCTGCCTTCAAAGGCCCACCAGCCGCACCTGGGAGTCCAGAGCAGCAGGAAACAGGTTCTTCCCGGAGAGCCAGTTCCCGTGGCCTCTGTGGTCCAGCCTGGAGTTGGCAAAGGCCTCATTAGTGGTGAGGGCCCGGGAGGGCAGATTCTGAACCACAGAAAAGTAAAGCCAGGGGAGGCAGGGGTGCTGTGGGAACAAAAGGTCTGGAACTATAGTTGGGGGAACATAGCATGGCATAGAAGTTGAGTCAGACTACCCGGGTTCAAATCCAGCCCTTCCTGCTGGATAGCTTTGGGAAAGCAGCCCAATCTCTCTGTGCCTCAGATGCCTCATCTGAAAGATGGACATGATAGTGAGGTCAACTTCACAGGGTCATTGCAAGCATGTCGAGTGCTTGTCACGGAGGAAACCCTGCTACCCACTCATTGTTATTAGTAATAGGGGTCAGACAGGTGTGAGGGTGAACTTGGGCTTCCCCACTTGGATCTTGGGGAAGTTACTGCACCTCTGACCCTCAGGCTCCTTGTCTTCACAGTAGAAGTGCTCAGGAGCTCTTTGTGGGGGCAGGGGCTGGGGGTGGCTCATCTGGGCCCAGCCGTCATCTTGCCCAGAGTATGTTACTTCAGTGATGGTAACATTAATAGTAACAATAATAATATTAGGGGTAAATACTTGTTTACCATGCATTGGCACTGTTCCAAGCACTACATGGGCATGAAGTCATTTAATCCCCATTTTACAGGTGGAGAAACTGAGGCACAGAGAGGCCTCAGTTTCTGGGGTGGGGCCTGAGATTCTGCATTTCTCACAAGCTCCCAGGCGATGCTGATGGTTTGGGGCCACACTTTGAGCAGCAAAGGGATAAGTCACTTGCTAAAGGTCACTCAGGTAGTGAGCACTGAGTCCTGTGCTTAACGCGACCCCAGCTGCCTGCCCCAGTCCCACCTTTCTCTCCCACAAAGGCAAGAAGCATATTTCGCTTCCCCCAAGCCCATTTCCTCTCTCTGTGCCCCATGATCTCCCTTCATGGTGACATCTGGCCCTTGGAGCCTCCCTGCTCCCAGCATCCCCAGGGGTCCACCCTGTCAGATGGAGGTTCTGAGATGCTCATTAGCTGGTAAGATAATTACGGGCAAGGGATGAGCTCATCCAGCTCACTGGGGCTTGTCGGGGCCCAGCTGGGCCTGCCCTGTGCCAGGCTGGCCCTGTGCCACTTCCCTTGGGGCGCCAGAGGGGCTGGGACATGGAGGGGGCTTCCTGGGGGGGAGGGGGACAGAGGTCTCAGCCAGCCTCAGGGGAGCCTCCCTCCAGCTGGGCTGCCCCACCCAGCCCACAGCCACCAGGCCAGGCAGGCTTCTGCTCCCTGGAATCCCCATGAGGGTTCCAAGCCCAAAAACGAAATGAAAATTACTTGACCAGAAGGGAGTTTCCCAGGGGGAAAGCTGTGAGTCAGTGGTGAGTTCTGCAGGGTGAGTTTAGGTGGGGCAGAGAGAGGGCATCTCCTAACTCTGAATCACAGTGATTTGGGTTCCAGGGAGAAAGTCTCATTTGCTGCCAACTGGGCATTAACATCTTTAATGCTGGTCCCACCCCTTTATAACCAGGAGAGGGCAGGCTCAGATTCTTAGGTAAGCAACTTCCTTGAGCTAGAATCTAATAATGTTTTGTTTTCTGCGTATTTATGTTTACAGTTACCTTCTATTTATGGCTCAGTCATTGCTTGTTCATTTATGATAAGGGTGTACACCATTCCTTTTTTAAAAAAATAATTTTACTTCGGTAAAACATATATAACAAAAAATTCGCCATTTTAACCATTTTTAAGTGTACACTTAAGTGGCATTAATTATGTTGGGCATGTTGTGCAGCTGTCACCGCCATCACTCCAAAAAGAAATTCAGTACTCTTTAAGCAATAACTCCTTATCTCCTCCCTCCCCAGCCCATGGTAACCACATTAATAGACTTTTGTCACTAGGCATTTGCCTGTTTTAAAAAGATATTTCAATAAGTGGGATCATACAATACTTTTCCTTTTGTGACTGACTTATTTCACTCAGCATGATATTTTCACGGTTCATCCATGTCGTAGCCTGTATCAGTACTTCATTTCTCTTCACGGCTGAGTAGTATTCCATTGTACAGATAGACCACATTTGGTTTATCCATTCATCTGTTCATGGACACTTGGGTTGTTTCCACCTTTTGGCTATTCTGAGTAATGCTGCTGTGAGCATTGGTGTAATCCACTCCTTTTAAAATCAGTTTATTTAGGGGGGAAAAAAGTGACTTAAAAATATAACGTAAATAACTATAGAGGTGGTATGCAGAGATGAGAGAAATGGGGGTGGCAGTAGAAGAATGACTGAAGTGGGGGAACTGCTGGAGATGAACCAGGTAGCCACCTGCAGCCCAGGTAGTCCATGGTGCACTCACCATTGGGCCCGGCAGAGTCCTTGGCAGGGAGAGATCCCATGAATACCTGTCAGCCGGAAAACCCATCTGGGTTGTAGTGGGTTGATGTTGGCAGTTGGGTCTGCTCCGATCTTCATCCCTGGGGTCCATGGTGTGAGTGTGATGAGGAATAGACCAAGGCAGGGGGAACAGCATGTACAATGCCCCAGCCTGCCCTGTGCTTCCACCTATAGTGCCATCCAACATACACACACACACACACACACACACACACACACACACACACCCCTGAGCAGTGGAGTCTGCCAATCATTCACTCATTCATTTAACAAATCATTATTGAGCACCTACCATGTGGTGAGCATGCTGCTAGGTGCTGGAGATACAGCCATGAACCAGATAGGCAAAACTCAGCCCTCACAGGTTTGCATTCTCCAGGGGGAAGACAAGTGATAAACACAGAAACAAGCACAGTGTCTATGTTGTACCATGTAAGTCCTGTAGAAAAAGAATAAAGTAAGAGGGTGGGAGCACAGGCGGGTGGAGGGAGAAGGCCTCTCTGAGGTGTGCTAGGCACCAGGATGGGTTCTGTCTAATCCTGGCCCCAGAGACACTCACAGATGTGGAAATGAGCAGACATGGAGCCTGATGCAGGGCAGAAAGCCTTTTTATTTTTAAGTAATTTTTAAAGTACTGCAGGTACACAGAATTGTGGAGGGGTCATTTTTTTTTTCATGATGTTTAGATCTCTTCTTTGGTTCTTGCATGACCCGCTGTGAATTAAAATTTTTAAGAGTTATTTTAATCATGTATTAAAAAGAAACCAAGCCTATTGCCACGGGGTTGATTCCAGCTCAAAGCGACCCTATAGGACAGAGTAGAACTGCCCCATAGAGTTTCCAGGGAACAGCTGGTGGATTTGAACTGCCAGCCTTGTGGTTAGCAACCAAACTCTTAATCACTGAGCCACCAGGGCACCTAATCATGTATCTGCACCTGATAGCTCATCAGTCAAAACTAGGATCCTGACAATGACCTACATCCAACTGTGAGGTCCCTCTTCTCTCCCATCCCCACCTAGGACCCCCATCGCCTTAAATCCTATCTTCATCATACCCTGCTTTCCTTTTTGTGCAATTTTTTTACACCTACATCCTAAGAAGTATATATTTAATTTTTTGTTTTGCTTCCTTTTAACTTTATTAACAGGTATTCAAACAGACAAAAAAGATGATCAAGTTGTATGAATATTCTGGGACTTAATTTTTCATGTTATAATCTTTTTTTTCACATAGCCAATCCTCATAATTCGTGGATTCCATATTTGTGAATTTGCCTACTTGCTAAAATTTATTTGTAACTCCAAAATTCAGTAATTGCAGTGTTTTCGTGGTTTCTGTGGACATGGGCAGAGTGGCAAAAATTTTGAGTTGTCCGATGCACAAGGCTGGTTCAGTATTTGCGAAGTCAGCATTTGAAGGGATTTTGAAGAACGTAACTTATCGTGCAAATCGACTGCATAATTGATAGGATTAATCCATACGATAGTTGACTTGTTTTAACTGCTGCATAATGTTCTACCAAGTCAGTGTACCACAGTTGAGCCACCTGCTCTCCTGTAGATGGGCACCTGGGTAGATACCAGGTGGTCTCTTGTAAGTGGCTCTTGGTACACTAGAGCAAGAGTTTCCGTGGGGTATTTACCTAGGAGCAGAATTGCTGAGACTCAGGATATGTGAATTTTCAACTTTAGGAGATAATAGCAAACTGCTTTCCAAAGTGAGTCCACCCAGTTACACTCCCACCAGCAACTTAACATAGTTTTAGGCAAATAATGTGTACTTTCTATGTTTGCCAACTGTGCCCTCTCCCATGAGGTATTTTTGTAAGTGCTGCTGTGCCAATTTTTTTTACATACTGTTGTAAAAAAAAATTAACATAGCACATTTAAGAAAATACCTTGAGGGAAGAGGGTGCAGTTAGCAAACAAACATAAAAGGCGAGTGTTACTTTCATAAAAATACAACATACGATCTATGACCTTTCCAACACTTGGTATTGTTGGATTTTTAAATTTTTAATCGTGTATAAAATTTTGCCAGTTGATATCTTGATTTACCTTTCTTTCATCACCAATGATGCTGAACATCTTTCCCAACCCTAAGGTAGAAAATATATTGTGAAGAGTTGGGGTCAACTTGACAGCATCTGGTTTTATATTTTCTACTAAGGGTTTTAAAGCCTTGTTTTGGGCATTTAAGTCCATAATCTGTCATCTTTCCCAACATTAAGATCTAAAAGACAATAGATGAAACCTGTAATTTCTATTATGATTTTTAAGTGGTTTGACATTTAAGTACTTAAGCTGGAACTGATTTTTTTATATGATATGAGGTGGGGACTGGTCATATAACTTAGGAGCCCTTTTGTGGGATGACCAGTAATATTTAGGGGACAGTGAGACAGAATATTCAACTGGGACTCTTGGGTATTCTGGAAATTGCCCACTGGACTTTGAGTTCAAATTCTCTATCTCTGTGAACTTCAGTTTCCTCATCTGTAAAATGGGAATAATGGCAGATACTGCCCTTGGTTGCCATGAGGATTCCATGAGATAAAGCACACAAAATGCCACCCACATTGCCTGGTACACAGCATAAGAATAGTAACTGACATTTATTAAGTGCTTGCCAAGCATTTTGCATATGTCATTAACCCATTTAACCCCCTGACAACTCCATGAAGTAGATGGTATTTTCTGTACTTTACAGATGAAGAGACTGAGTCTCAAAGTGGGTGAGTAACTCCCCCAAGGGCACACAGCAAGCTCGTTTCTGAGGATTTGAACCCTGGCTCTGCCTGTGGAGCCCTCATCCTTAATAACCACTGCACATCCAAGAGACTTCCCTTCCCTTCTTCAGTCCTTAAGAACTCAGTCCCCTGACCCGGAAGAGCAGGAGAACTGGCTTCCTCACCAGGATGAAGGGGCTAGAAGTCTAGATGGGGGAGCAGTAGGCAGCAGGACTGACCCCTGACTCCCCTGTGGCTCCTTCCCTTTGACTTTGAGGCTGGTGAGAGGTTGGGAGATGGGAGGTGGGGAGCTGGGCTTTCCCATGGGGAAGCCTATCCGTCTTCCCCCTCGCCAGGCATCACCTGCCACAGTGTCCCCCAGTGTCATCCATTATTCACAGCCGCCATCCCAGGCCTGGGGTTGCTTTGGAGTCAGGCAGGAATTATGCCCAAGGGCCAGTTCTCAGGGGCTTTTATCCACAGCTGAGCCTGAGTACAACCTCTTTAGATCAGAGGGCTGGGGGCTTCCCAGTGAGAGGGGACAGAGACTCCAGCATGAACTCCAACAGGGAGGACAAGGGGCACTGGAACCGGGCAAACCTGGGCTTGAGCCCAGCTCTGCCACTTCCAGGCTCTGTGACCTTGGGCAAGTCTGTTACCTTATCTGAGCCTCAATTTCCTCTTCTGTAAAATGGGGACAACCAGCCCTCCCTTGCTACAAGAATTAGAAATCATGTGTATAAGAGACATGAGTAGCCCTTAGCCCTTAGCTGGTTGCTATTAATGCTATTTGCTCTTTAAATGATTGCATCCCAGTCCCTGGGTTAGGGATGAGGGAGATATGGACATGGTGTCACTCCTCCAGGACTTTGTACCTTCCTGGGGGAGACGGACCCCCAATGCTTTAATTGCAAAAAGGGCTTCTGATAAGCCAGTGTCCCCCCGCCCCGCTGGCCCGCATAAAAGCTGGCTAAAGTTAACTGTTCATGCGGTAGATGATTATTTGTTGTTAGTTGCCGTTGAGTCAGCTCTGACTCATGACAACTCCTTCTATAACACAGCAAAATGTTGCCTGGTCCTGCCTCACCTTCACGATCATTGGTATGCTCAAGTCCGTTGTTGTGGCCACTGTGTATTTTGAGTGCTTTCCAATCTAGGAAGCTAATCTTCCAGCACTATATCAGTCTGTTGTGATCCATAATTTTGGGAAGCAGAACACCAGGCCTTTCTTCTGAGTCTCTTTTAGTCTGGATACTCCACTGTAATCTGCCCATTACGCGTGACCCTGCCCATATTTGAAATAACAGCAGTGTAGCTTCCACCATCATAGCAACATGCAAACCACCATAGTACAACAAACTGACAGATGGGTAGTGGAGTTGATTATTAAGCACCTTGAGGACTAAGGTGCACCTGACCTAAGCCATGGTATTATCATTCACCTCACGTGCTTGCACAAAAGCTGCTCAGTGAATAAAGACTGAAGAATTGATACGTTGGAATTATGGTGTTAATGAAGAATACTGAATGTGCCATGGACTGCCAGAAGAACAAACAAATCGGAAGAAGTGTGGCCAGACTGCTCCTTAGAAGCGAGGATGGTGAGACTTGGTCTCACATGCTTTGGACATATTATCAGGAGGGACCAGTCCCTGGAGAAGGACATCATGCTGGTAAAGTAGAGGGTCAGCAAAAAAGGGGAAGATCCTCAATGAGATGGATTGACACAGTGGCTGCAACAATGGGCTCAAACAGAGCAATGATTATAAGGATGGTGCAGGACTGGGCCGTGTTTTGTTCTGTTGTACATAGGGTCACTATGAGTTGGAACAGACTTGTCAGCACCTAGCAACAACACTGTTTGCCTGGCTGCTAACTGAAAGGTCAGTGTTCAAATCCACCAGCCACTCTGTGGGAGAACGACGTGGCGGTCAGCTTCCATAAAGATTACAGCCTTGGAAACCCTAGGAGGCAGTTCTGCTCTGTTCTACAGGGTCACTATGAGTTGGAAATGACTCGATAGCCATGTCTTTTTTTTCAAGATGCCAGGCAAGCTGCAGTGGCGATCAAGACAGTCCTGTCCCTTTGTCCATGGTATGTGTCCCAAGGAAAGCTGGGACCACTGGGCCCTGCAGGGAAGAGACCCCCCAGGGCCCATCTGCAGCCAGGCTGGGGCACAGGTTGGGGGCAGGAGGCTCACAGGTCTGCCAAGCTCTGCGTCTGATGTGGGTGGCTTGGGGGCTTATGCACACCCATACTCAAAATCATACAAAGCTCACACTCTCCTTTGCCTGTTGGAAAGCCCTGAGGTGAGAGTAGAGCTCCTGGAGTCCCTCAGACATGGGTTTGACCTATGGGGTGTATTAGTTATGTATTGCTGTGTAACAAATTACCCCAAAAGTTAGCAACTTAAAGTAGCAAACATTCATTATCTCACAGATTCCTGTGGGGCAGGAATTTAAGAGCAGTTTAGCTCCTGGATCTCTCGTGAATTTGCAGTCAAGATGTTGGCCAGAGTGACAGTCACCTGAAGGCTTGACTGGGACTAGAGGATATACTTCAAAGATGGCCCGCTCCCTTGGTCCTAGGCAGGAAGCCTCATTCCTTGTCATATGGACCGCTCCATAAATGGACCGCTCCATAGGGCTGCTTAAATGTTCTCACAACATGGCAGCTGGCTTCCCCCAGAGTGGCCACAGTGCTTTTAATGACCTGTTTCAGAAGTCATACTCCATCACTTCCACTCTGTTCTACTCATTAAAATGAGTCACTAAGTCCAGCCCACACTCAAGGAGAGACTCCACTTTTTAAAAAATATTTTACTCTGTTTTTGTTGAAGGCTTATGTAGTGGTTTATGATCCCATTCAGCAATTTTTGCACAAGTTCTTCAGTGATATTCTCATATTCCTGTCCTAGTTGTTCCACTGAGGTGCCACTTTCTGAAGGGAGGAAACGTCAAAGAACTTGTAGACACATTTTAAAACCACTCCGCTGGGTAACCTTGGGCAAGTGCCTCTTGCCTGAGCCTCAGTTTCCTCATCTGTGAGATTGGGGTGATGTGCCATGCCCTGTGCTTCTCAAGGACCCTGTGAGGATGAGATTAGAAACGCAGGTGGAGCACTTAGTGCAGGGCCTGACTGTCAGCTGCACCCAAGTCAACACTAGCTCTTGTTGTCACTGTGGCTATTAAAAGGGGCTTACCCCGAGTCGGCCCCTGTTCTCCTGGCTCCTAGTTCTCAACCCTGGCGGCACCTGGGTACTTTAAACACAGAGCCCCCAAAGCTTGCTCCATCACATTATCTGATCAAATAGGGAGCTTCCAGGCATCTTTTTTTTTTGTTTTTTGGTGAAATATATACAACAGTTTTCCATTTTAACCATTTTTTTTCTTTGTTTTGCTTTAAGTGAAAGTTTACAAACCATGTCAGTGTCTCATACAAAAACCTATATGCACTTTTTTTTTTTTCTTGTATCCTCCTAGTTGCTCTCCCTCTAATGAGACAGCACACTCCTTCCCTTCACTCTCTGTTTTCCTGTCTATTTGGCCAGCTTCTGACCCCTTCTGCCCTCTCATCTCCCCTCCAGACAAGAGCTGCCCACATAGCCTCATGTGTCTACGTGATCCAAGACGCTCACTCTTGGCCAGTATCATTTTCTATCCCATAGTCCAATCCAATCCCTATCTGAAGAGTAGGCTTTGGGAATGGTTCCTCTCTTGGGCCAACAGAAGGTCTGGGGACCATGACCTCCAGGGTCTTTCTAGTCTCAGTCAGATCATTAAGTCTGGTCTTTTTACAAGAATTTGGGGATTGCATCCCACTGCTGTCCTGCTCCCTCAGGGGTTCTCTGAGGCAGTCATTGGTTGTAGCCGGGCACCATCTAGTTCTTCTAGTTTCAAGCTGATGGGGTCTCTGGTTTATGTGGCCCTTTCTGTCTCTTGGGCTCATAATTACCTTGTTTCTTTGGTGTTCTTCATTCTCCTTTGCTACAGGTGGGTTGAGACCAATTTTTGCATCTTAGATGGTCACTTGCTAGTGTTCAAGACCCCAGACGCCACTCTCCAAAGTGGGATGAAGAATGTTTTCTTAATAGATTTTATTATGCCAGTTGACTTCGATGTCCCCTGAAACCATGGTTACCAGACCCCCGCCCCTGCTACGCTGGCCTTCAAAGCTTTCAGTTTATTTAGGAAACTTCTTTGCTTTTGGTTTAGTCCAGTTGTGCTGACCTCTCCTGTATTGTGTGTTGTCTTTCCCTTCACCTAAAATAGTTCTTATTTACTACCTAATTAGTGAAAACCTCTCTCCCTCCCTCCCTTCCTCCCCCGTCTCATAAGCATCAGAGAATATTTTCTTCTCTGTTTAAACTATTTTTCGAGTTCTTATAATAGTGATCTCGTACAATATTTGTCCTCTTGCAACTGACTGATTTCACTCAGCATAATGCCCTCCAGATTCCCCATGTTATGAAATGTTTGAAGGAGTCATCATTGTTCTTTATCGATGCGTAGTATTCCATTGTGTAAATATATGATAATTTATCCATTCATCCGTTGATGGGCACCTTGGTTGCTTCCATTTTTTGCTATTGTAAACAATGCTGCAGTGAGCATGGGTGTGCATATATCTTCGTGTAAAGGCTCTTATTTCTCTAGGATATATTCCAAGGAGTGGGATTCCTGGATCGTGTGGTAGTTCTATTTCTAGCTTTTTAAGGAAGCACCAAATTGATTTCCAAAGTGGTTGTACCATTTTACATTCCCACCAGCAGTGTATAAGTGTTCCAGTCTCTCCACAACCTCTCCAACATTTATTCTTTTGTGTTTTTTGGATTAATGACAGCCTTTTTTTGTTGGAGTGAGATGGAATCTCATTGTAGTTTTGATTTGCATTTCTCTAATGGCTAATGATCATGGGCATTTCCTCATATATCTGTTAGCTACCTGAATGTCTTCTTCAGTGAAGTGCCTGTTCATATTCTTTGCCCATTTTTAATTGGGTTATTTGTGTTTTTGTAGTTGAGTTTTTGCAGTATCATGTAGATTTTAGAGATCAGACGCTGATCAGAAATGTGATAGCTAAAAACCTTTTCCCAGTCTGTAGGTAGTCTTTTTACTCTTTTGGTGAAGTCTTTGGATGGGCATAGGTGTTTGATTTTTAGGAGCTCCCAGTTACCTACTTTCTCTTCTGCATTGTTAGTGATGTTTTGTATACTGTTTATGCCATTTATTAGGGCTCCTAGCATTGTCCCTATTTTTTCTTCCATGATCTTTATCGTTTTAGATTTTATATTTAGGTCTTTGATCCATTTTGAGTTTGTTTTTGTGCATGGAGTGAGGTATGGGTCTTGTTTCATTTTTTTGCAGATGGATATCCAGTTATGCCAGCACCATTTGTTAAAAAGACTGTCTTTTCCCCATTTAACGGACTTTGGGCCTCTGTCAAATATCAGCTGCTCATATGTGGATGGATTTATGTATGGATTCTCAATTCTGTGCCATTGGTCTATGTATGTATTGTACCAGTACTAGGCTGTTTTGACTACTGTGGCGGTATAATAGGTTCCAAAATCAGGTAGAGTGAGGCCTCCCACTTTGTTCTTCTTTTTCAGTAATGTTTTACTTATCCAAGGCCTCTTTCCCTTCCACATGAAGTTGGTGATTTGTTTCTCCATCTCATTAAAAAATGTCATTGCAATTTGGCTCAGAATTGCATTGTATCTATATACGGCTTTTGGTAGTATAGACATTTTTACAATGTTAAGTCTTCCTATCCATGAGCAAGGTATATTTTTCTACTTAAGTAGGTCTCTTTTGGTTTCTTGTAGTTTTCTTTGTATCGGTCTTCTACGTCTCTGGTAAGATTTATTCCTAAGTATTTTATCTTCTTGGGGGCTACTGTAAATGGCATTGATTTGGTGATTTCCTCTTCAATGTTCTTTTTGTTGGTGCAGAGGAATCCAACTGATTTTTGTATGTTTGTCTTGTATCCTGATACTCTGCTGAACTATTAGTTTCAGTAGTTTTCTTGAGGATTCTTTAGGGTTTTCTGTATATAAGATCATGTCATCTGCAAACAGAGATACTTTTACTTCTTCCTTACCAACCTGGGTGCCCGTTATTTCTTTATCTATCCTAATTTCTCTGACTAGGACCTCTAGCATAATGTTGGATAAGAGTCGTGATAAAGGGCATCCTTGTCTGATTGCTGATCCCAAGGGGAATGCTTTCAGACTCTCATTTAGGATAATGTTGGCTGTTGGCTTTGTATAAATTCCATTTATTATGTTGAGGAATTTTCCTTCTATTCCTATTTTGCTGAGAGCTTTTATCATGAATGAGTGTTGGACTTTGTCAAATGCCTATTCTGCATCGATAAGATCATGTGGTTCTTGTCTTTCGTTTTATTTATATGATGGATTACATTAACTGTTTTTCTAATGTTGAACCATCCCTGCATACCTGGTGTGGTGAATTATTTTTTTGATACGTTGTTGAGTTCTATTGGCCTGAATTTTGTTGAGGATTTTTACATCTAAGTTCATGAGGGATATAGGTCTGTAATTTTCTTTTTTTTGTGTGTGGTGTCTTTACCTGGTTTTGGTGTCAGGGATATGCTGGCTTTATAGAATGAGTTTGGGAGTATTCTGTCCTTTTCTATGCTCTGAAATACCTTTAGTAGTAGTGGTGTTAACTCTTCTCTGAAAGTTTGGTAGAACTCTGCAGTGAAGTCATCTGGGCCAGGGCATTTTTTTTGTTGGTAGGTTTTTAATTAACTTTTCAAATCTCATTTGTTACAGGTTAATTTAGTTGTTCTACCTCTGTTTGTGTTAGTTTAAGTAAGTAGTGTGTTTCTAGAAATTCATCCATTTCTCCTAGGTTTTCAAATTTGTTAGAGCACAATTTTTCACGGTAATCTGATAGGATTTTTAAAATTTTAGTTGGGTCTGTTGTAATATCTCCCATCTCATTTCTTATTCAGGTTATTTGCGTCCTCTCCTGTTTTTCTTTTGTTAGTATGGCCAATGGTTTATCAATTTTGTTACTTTTTTCAAAGAACCAGCTTTTGGTCTTGTTAACTCTTTCAATTGTTTTTCTGTTCTCTATTTCATTTAATTCAGCTCTAATTTTTAATATTTGCTGTCTTCTGGTGCCTGAGGGTTTCTTTTGTTGCTCTCTATTTGTTCAAGTTGTAGGGATAATTCTTTGATTTTTTGGCCCTTTCTTCTTTTTGTATGTGTGCATTTATTGACATAAATTGACCTCTGAGCAATGTTTTTGCTGTGTCCCAAAGGTTCTGATAGGAAGTGTTTTCATTCTCACTGGATTCTGTGAATTTCTTTATTCCATCCTTGTTGTCTTCTATGATGTATCATTTTTGAGCAGGGTATTGTTCAGTTTCTAAGTGTTTCTTTTCCCTGCTTTTTCTGTTATTGATTTCTACTTTTATGCCCTTATGGTCAGAGAAGATGCTTTGTAATATTTCGATGTTTTGGATCCTGCTAAGGCTTGCTTTATGACCTAGTATGTGGTCTATTCTAGAGAATGTTCCATGTGCACTGGAAAAGAAAGTATACTTGGCTGCTGTTGGGTGGAGTGTTCTATGTATGTTTATGAGGTCAGGTTGGTTGATTGGGGCATTTAGAGCTTCTGTGTCTTTACTGAGCTTCTTTCTGGATGTTCTGTCCTTCACCAAAAGTGGCGTGTTGAAGTCTCTTACTATAATTGTGGACCTGTCTATCTCACTTTTCAGTGCTGTTAGAGTTTGTTTTATGTATCTTGCAGCCCTGTCGTTGGATGCATAAATATTTAATACGGTTATATCCTCCTGGTATATTGTCCCTTTAATCATTATGTAGTGTTCTTCCTTATCCTTTGTAGTGGATTTAACTTTAAAGTCTATTTTGTCAGTAATTAATATTGCCACTCCTGCTTTTTTGATTGTTGTTTACTTCGCATATTTTTTTTTCCATCCTTTGAGTTTTAGTTTGTGTCTCTAAGTCTAAGGTGTGTCTCTTGTAGGCAGCATGTAGAGGGATCGTGTTTTTTAATCCATTCTGCCACTCTCTGTCTCTTTCTTGGTACATTTAGTCCGTTTACATTCAGCGTAATTATGGATCAGTATGAGTTTAGTACTGTCATTTTGATGTCTGCTTTTGTGTGTTGTTGGCAGTTTTTTCCCACTTAATTTTTTGTGCTGAGTAGTTTACATATTGTCTTTTCCTCTTATTTGTTATTGTTGATTTTGTTTCTGCTGAGTCTCTATTTTTTTCTTGTGTTTTGTTTTGATCGTTAGTCTCCTTTGGGGTTATCTTAATATTTACCCCTATTTTTCTAAGTTTAAACCTATTATTTCTTTATATCACCTTGTCTTCCTCTCCATATGAAAGATCTGTGACTACATTTCTTAGTCGCTCTTTATTGTTTTAATGTTGTCTTCTTTTACATAATGACATCGCTATTTCCCTGTTTTTACTGTTTTTTTTTTATCTTGATTTACTTTTGTGATTTCCCTATCTGGGTTGACATCTGACTGCTCTGTCCAGTGTTCCAATCTTGGGTTGATATCTGATATTATTGATTTTCTAACCAGAGAACTCTCTTTAGTATTTCTTGTAGTTTTGGTTTGGTTTTTACGAATTCCCTAAACTTCTGTTTATCTGGAAATGTCCTAATTTCACCTTCATATTTGAGAGACAGTTTTGCTGGATATATGATTCTTGGCAGGCAATTTTTTTCCATCAACACTTTATATAAGTCATCTCACTGCCTTCTTGCCTGCATGGTTTCTGCTGAGTAGTCTGAGCTTATTCTTATTGACTGCCCTTTGTAGGTGACTTTTTTTTCATTTATCCCTGGCTGCTCTTAAAATTCTCTCTTTATCTTTGGTTTTGGCAAGTTTGATTATAATATGTCTTGGTGATTTTCTTTTAAGATCTACCTTATGTGGATTTCGATGAGCATCTCGGATAGATATCTTCTCATCTTTCATGATATCAGGGAAGTTTTCTGCCAACAAATCTGTATTTTCTGTTATCCCACCCTGCTGTGGTACTCCAATCACTTGTAGGTTATTTCTCTTGACAGAGTCCCCCATGATTCTTAGGGTTTCTTCATTTTTAAAAAAATTCTTTAATCTGCTCTTTCTTCAAGTATATTGGTGCCAAGTGCTTTATCTTCAGTCTCTCCAGTTCTGCCTTCCACTTGCTCAATTCTGCTTCTCTGACTTTCTATTGAGTTGTCTAATCCTGTAATTTTATTGTTAATCCTCTGAATTTCTGATTTCGGTCTCTCTGTGGATTCTTGCAGCTTATTAAATTTTTCTTGAATAACCTTTTTAATTTCTTCAACTGCTTAATCTGTGTGTTCCTTGGCTTGTTCTGTGTATTGCCTGATCACCTTCCTGATGCCTTGAAGAGTTCTGGATATTAATCTTTTGTATTCTGCATCTGGTAATTCCAGGAAGTCACCTTCATCCAGAAGATCCCTTGATTGTTTGTTTTGAGAGCTTGTTGAAGTGATCATGGTCTGCTTCTTTATGTCATTTGATATTGACTGTTGTCTCCATGCCATCTATAAGTTATTGTATTAGTTTATTTTATGTTTGCTTACTATATCCTGGCTTCTTGCTTTGTTCTGTTTTGGTATGTCCAAATAGGTTGCTTGAATGAGCTAGCTTGATTATTTTTGCCTTGGAAGCTCTAACGTCCTGTCACCATATGACTAGAGCTGTTACCAGGTATATGAGCCTAGGAGCCCATTCACTTTTCTTCTGTGGCTTCAGCTTAGGTGTCCAGGTAGTTGTTCATCAAGTGTGTGGTGCAGGCTCTGTCCTACAGTCTTAGAGGGGCAGGGGGGTTTGGTGTAGGTACAGTTATCTGGTTGCAGCAGGGGGTCATGCTCTGAACAAGGCAGGGGGCTGACAACCGTGCCCTGAGTGTCTGTGAGGAAAGTGTGTCACTGTTCACTAGAGCACACAGGTGGGTGGGTTCTGCTTTTGGTTGTAAGGACTGTGAGGTACTAGTTATCCTTGGACCCCTGTTGCAGGTGGCTGGATGATCTGAGTGGAGCCACCAGTCCTTAGGCCCCTGCTGTGGGTAGGTGAGGACCCTGTTTAATAGAAAAAGTGGTGTCAAAAATCAAACACCCACCTCTCTACCACACAGCCGAGACAGTTGCATTCTGCCAATAAGGGCCTGTTCTCCTGAAATAGCCCCACACAGGTCCATGCAGAGAGGAAAGGTCTTCAAAGTCCATGGACCATTTATGCCTGGACAGGAGCTGCTTTTGTCCTGAGCACCCCAGGTTAGTGGAGCTGGTATATTATCTTTTCCCCAATTGTGAATTTATTCCTTCTTCAAGGCCAGGAGAATGGCTCAGGGTACACAGTGGGACCTATCTCAGGCTTAGGGAAATCGACAGCCACTGAAGCCAGCTTCAGGGTTTGGGGCATGGTAAAACATACACAAGTACTTAGCTTTTGCCAAGGGAGCTGTTCTTCTCTGGTTCCAGAGGTATAAGTAGACTGTGTGGCCTGCTGCTTCTCCCTGAGGAAACTGTGGCCAAATGCTATCACCAGCCCGCATTAGCCGTTCCTGGGAATGGTGCCTGAGGGATCCCGGCGATTCAGGTCCAGCATCTCCTCTCTGCTTCTGAACTGTCTCTCCCTCCCTCTGCCACTCAGTCTGTTTTCTGACTTTGCCTTTGATGTTTAGGGCTTCTAGCTTGTCACAAATGTAATTGGGGTTTCACTTGTTTTTTCGGGTCTTTGTTGTAAGAGGGTTCACTAGAAGCCTCCTCCTTAACCATTTTTAAGTGTGCAATTCATTGGCATTAATTTCATTCACTATGTTGTGCAACCGTCACCACTATCCATTTCCTAATTCACTATTCGTCACCCCAAACAGACACTCAGGACCCCTTCAGCAGTAACTCCCCATTCTCCCCTCCCTCCAGTCCCGGGCAACCTCTAATAAACTTTGATCTCTATACATTTCAATTATCTTATTTTTTAAAACTCTGCAAGTGATTTAAGAAATTATTTATTTATTTATTTTGTTATTGTGTTGTGGAGAATATACACAGCAAAACATAACACCAATTCAGCAGTTTCCATCTGTGCAATTCACTGACATTGATTACATCCTTCAAGTTGTACTACCATTCTCACTCTCCTTTTCTGAGTGGCTCTTCCCTCATTAACATAAACTCACTGTCCCTTAAGGTTCCTAGCTAATCTTTCGAGTTGCTGTTGTCAATTTGATCCCATATAGTCCTTAGAAGAGCATAATGCTCAAGGCAGACTTTTTTTTTTTTTTACTATTTAAGCTAAACTATAGTTTTAAGGAGACTTCAGGATATGTTTTTGGTTTAAGGTTTAAAGATGATCTTGGGGCAATAGTTTCAGGGCTTTATCCAGCCTCCATGGCTCCAGAATGTCTGGAGATGATGAAAATTTGAAGTTCTGTTCTGTGTCCCCCTCCCCCTTTTGATCAGGATTCTTCTAATAGAATCTTTGATCAAAATGCTCAGTAATGGTAGCTGGGCACCTCCAAGTAATTCATATTTGCAGCCAGGGCTGAAATCATTGTCCTCCTGCCTTAGAATTCTAAACAGAGGCCCATCAATAAAAAATTAAAAAATGATGGAGGGGAACCCTGTAATCCAGTAGTTCTCAAAGTGTTGTTTCCAGACCAGCAGCAGCAGTACCTAGTGGGAACCCGTTAAAAATGTAAGTTCTTGTCCTGATCCATGCTACAACATGGATGAACCTTGAAAACATTATGTTGAGTGACATAAGTCAATCACGAAAGGACAAATGTTGTATTATCTCACTTAAATGAAATAAGAAGGATAGACAAATTGTATAGAGACCAAAGTTGATTAATAGAAACCAGGGGCAGGAGGGAGGTGGCAATGGGAAGTCACTGTTGAGGACGCAGTGAGTTTGTGTTAATGGTATTGGAAAATTTGGCAATGATTGTAGGTGATGGTTGTACAATATGATTAATGTCATCGATAGCACTAAATTGTATACCTGAAAATTTTGAATTGGCAAATGTTGTGTTATATATATATTTGCAATAATAAAAAAATCTTACAAAAAAATAAAGTAAGTTCTCGGGCCCCACCCCAGACCTACTGAATCAGAAACCCTGGGGGCAGGACCCAGCAATCTAGGTTTTAACAAGTCCTCCAGGTGAGTCAGACACATGCTCAAGTGTGAGACCCATTGCTCACTCTCTCGCTCTCTCTTTTGCTCACATTGATGAAGCAGCTGCCATGTTGGATAGGCCCACATGGCCAAGGAACTGAGGGCTCCCCCACCCAACACCTGGCAAGAAACTGAGGCCTCAGTCCAATAGCCCAGGAGGACTTGAATCCTGCCAACATCTACTGAGTGAGCTTAGAAGTAGATCCTCCCCCAGATGAGCCTTAAAATGAGACCACAGCCCCAGCCAATACCTAGATTGAGCCTGTGAGAGACCCTGAGCTGAGGAAACAGTGTCCAGACTCCTGAACCACAGAAACCACGAGATAGTATATGTGTTGTTTTAAGCCACAGGGGGCCTGGTGGCATAGTGTTTAAATACCAGCCACTCCATAGAAGAAAGATGTGGTAGTCTGCTTCTGTAAAAGTTACAGCCTTGGAAACCTTATGAGGCAGTTCTACTCTGTCCTATAGGATCTCTCTGAGTCGAAATCAGCTTGATGGCAGTGGGTTTGGTTTTTGGTTTGTGGTTTTAAGCCACTAAGTTTCGCAGTAATTTGCTATACAACACATAGATAACTAATACAGCCTATACCTGGGAGGCCGGGACACTGCTGGGGCTAATCTAGAGTCTGCATTAAAAGAGTCTTAAGAACCATATCAGCCAATTTCAGAGTAGAGTCCTGGTTTAGACCTCAATTTGAACATAACAACTGTTCTAAAAAATATCACGAGACATTGGGAGATGGGGACACTGGCAGAATACTGGATGATATTAAGGTGTTATTGTGCATTTTTGTGTGGTCTCATAATGGAATTGTGGTTATCTTTTTTAAAAGCTGCCTATCTTTTAGAGAAACGTATTGAAATGTTTATAGATGAAGTTGTATGCTGTTGGGGATTTGCTTCAAAATGATCAGGGTGGAAGAAATGATTGGCTGTGAATTGACGGTTGTTGAAGCTGAGGAGGGGTGGGTACTGTTCTTTGCATTTTTGTATATGTTTGAGGTCTTCTGTTGTTGTTAGTTGCTGTCGAGTTGGCTCCAACTCATGGTGACCCCATGTACAAAAGAACGAAACCTTGCTTGCTCCTGTACCATATTCACAATCACTGATTTGCTTCGGCTTATTGTTGTGGCCACTGTGTATTTTGAGTGTCTTGCAACCCAGGGGGCTCATCTTCCAGTACTATTTCAGACAAAGTTCTATCGTGATCCATAGGTTTTCACTGGTTGATTTTTGGAAGTAGATCACCAGGCCTTTCTTCTGAGTCTATCTTAGTCCAGAATCTCTGCTGAAACTTGTCCACTATGGGTGACCCTGCTGGTATTTGAAACACTGGTGGCATAGCTTTCAACATGATAGCAACATGCAAATCTCTACAGTATGACCAACTGACGGATGGCTGGAATGTCCTATATTGAGAGTTTAAAAGAATTAATGGAGTGAGCCCAACATGCCTATTTTACAGATGAGCAAAGCAAACCCCAGCAGCAAACCCCCAGGAAAGTTGGGAGGAGAGAGGAGTGTTAAGTAACGGACACTGAAGGGTTGTTCCTGGGCCGGAACCACTGAGTGGCAGTGGGTGAATGCGGGAAATGTGTGTGCCCTGTGCTTTGCCCATCTTGGGGAGAGGAGGAGATGACCTCTGTCATTTGAACCTCACAGCTTTCCAGCAGCTCCCAGCTCACAGGGCTGACATAGTTATACATCTGAGGGTACTCTGATTTAAAAAAATAATTTGTAATGTGTGAAAGCATGGTATTGTTGAGCTGGAGTAACAGATACTGGCGTTAGTTAAGCACTTAACTGTGCTGAAGGCCGTGGCGCTGGTTGCCTCATTCGGGCCTCCCCACAATCCTGTGAGGTTTCCAAACACCAACTCAAGTTCATGGACAGCATTTATAAACAGGTACGTAATAAAAACTACTTACTTTAGAGAAATGTCAAGCCCTGATTATAGTACTGCCAAATGGCAGGGTCTGAGAGACCTCGTTATTGAGGTTAACAGGGCTTAAAATAGAAGGAAAAGGAATAATTGAGAAAAAATGCTGGGAAAGAGCAAAACCAGGAAAAACTGAGAGGTTACTCATACAGAAATTGAGATCCGATCAGCAGCCTGGCAGTCTGGCTGTGGGGTCATGTTTAGGGATGAGGCTGTGGATGGGGTTAGTGATTTTGGGAGGACTGTGCCCCCTGGATCCCATTCAAGGTGGTGAGAAGTTTCTAGATGGGGAAACAGTGCCAGAATTAAGGTGGAACCTCCTGCCAGCCTCTACATGTGCAAGGTGAGGGATGGGCAAAGTGTACATTCCCATACCACGGCCTACCCTCCAAGCCCCAGAAGCTTCTGGGCTCTATACCAGCTGCTCCCTTCTGTTTGTGGGGATCTTGAGGCAGTGAGCTCTGTCAGGGCTCAGAGAGGGCATCCTTGGGACCTCCTGGGCTTCCAGGAGGTATACCTGCCCTGGTGGAGAACTGAGCCCCAGGTCACACTGGACCAGGCCATGGGGTAATAATAGTACCTGCCTCCCAGGCTGTAGGAGACCAAACGTGTTCAGAGTGGGAAGTGCCTAGAAGGGAAGCTGGTGATGTGTTGATCATCCTGAGCCCTAGCATGTCCTGTGCGGCTCAGAGTGGGGCCTTTGTCCCTGAAACCCCACTGCCCATCTTCACCAGGCTGTCCAGGAAACATTGTCCTGGGCTCTGAGCCACACAGGCTTTGGGTTTAAAGCCCAGCTCTGCCCCATCCCCGATGTGAGCCTCAGTTTCCTCACCTGTGGCATGGGCTTGGTAATAACAGGATCTCCCTCCCAGTGCTGGATGCCACAGAGGGCAGACCAAGCACATGTTTATGACTTGGCTGAGAGGGCTGTCCAAGAGAATGAGACTCCTGTCAGAGCAGAGTTTCCTGGTGCATTCTAGCAAACTGCCCAGCCTGCCACAGGCCTTGCCAAGCCCTGGCCCTGCTGCTCTGGCCCCTGGGGAGGGTTGGAGCCAATGAGCGGCCCCCAGCAGGTTCTGACCCATCCTGGCTGGGAGGCCGGATGTGGGGTGAAGTGGCTGGAGGCAGGAAGGCAGCTCTACTATGGTGAAGCTTAGGTTCTTGCCTAAGCAGGAGCCAGGCCAGCTGAGAGAGCGGATTCCCAGGAGCAGGGCCCAGTGAGGCCCCCAAGTCCCTAGCTATGCATCAGCCCACCAACCCACCAAAAGTGCCCTTGGCAGAGCCATGGGCCTGGGGGCACAAGCGGTATGGCCCCTGCCCTCTGAGAGGCCACATCCCTTGAGGCGGGGCAGTCTCCTTCCTGGAAACAAGGGCACCCTTGGGAAGAGGAAATTGAGCTCACCCTGCCCTGTAGTGGCTGAGTGACCACGAGTGAGTTGGGCAGACCAGTGCCCTGGGCCAGCAATATCTCAGTCACTTAGTGCCATTGTAACACCAACACCATGAGTGGGTGGCTTTAAAAACAGAATTTTGTTTTCTCACAGTTCTGGACGCTAAAATCTAAATCAGGGTTTCTGCCACTTAGACTCCTTCCTTGTCAGTTGTCCCAGATGTTCCTTGTTTCCTTGGCTTGTAGACGATCCTCACATGGCACCTGTATTCTCCCGTGAGTGTGTCTCTGTGTCCGATCTGTTCTTTTTATATCTCAGAAGTGATTAGGTGTACGACCCATTCTATACTGGTATGACCTTATTAACATAACAAAAGAACCCACTATTTCCAAAGAGGGTCCTATTTACAGGTACAGTGATTAGGATTTCAACACATATTTTGGGAGGACACAACTCAGTCCGTAACAAGGAGTTTCTCCTGCCTTCCAAATGTCAAGTGAGGGCCACCCCAAGGCCTCCTTGGGGTTCTGGGGCTCCTGGAAGCCTCTTCCCAGGAGTCTCTATTTAGCAAGCATTTATTAAGCACCAACTATTTGTCAAGTCCTGGGAACAGAGCCATGCACAAGAATGGAGCTGATGTTCTTGGGGGAGTGAGCATGGAGAACTGGGGTCACAAAAGTAAGTTTATAAATAAATGGTGTACTCTGATTTCAGAGAGAGATAAAAGCTCTGATGAATAATGTGATGAGAGGAATCGAGTGGGTGGAGACGGGGGTGGGGTGCATCACAGAGCAGGTCATAGTGAGATCTTCTGAGGAAACCAGCCATGAAATAGCCTTCCAGGTGGGGGAACAGCCAGTACAAAGGCTTGAGAGGGACAAAGAAGGCCAGTGTGGCTGGGAGGAGAAGTGGTAGGAGAAGGGGCCCGAGGAGTCGGCCAGGTGTGACTCCGCGATGGTGGGGAGGATACCAAGCGGGGATGATGTGGTCAATTCCCCCCGTCTACCAGAATCTCCCTTCCCTGTGCAGCCTGGAAAACCCCTCCCCACAGTTCCCTGTTTCAACCCTTTTCCCCAGGGTCTTTCCAGTGTCTTTGACTTTTTCGCCCCCATTAGTGGGTACTCTCTGGACTGGAATTTCCCCAGGGGGCCCGAGAAGAATTTGTAGTTCTCCATTAGCCAGGAGGCCCCAGACCCCTGGAAGGCTGGCCTGGAGAGAAGCCAGACATGGACTAATCCCTAGGACCTTTATGGCCATTAAGAGCCTTCTTCGGGCCACATGCTGGACACTGCTGGCCTTAGCCCCTCAGATGGCCCCCTGCCATCTAGCCAATTTCAGCTTATAGCGACCCTATAGGACAGAATAGAACTGCCCATAGGGTTCCAAGGCTGTAATCTTTAGGAAAGCAGACTGCCACATTTTTCTTCTGCAGAGTGGCTGGTGGATTTAAACCACCACCCTTTCAGTTAGCAGCAAGCGCTTAACCACTGTACCAACCGGGGCTTCCTGTTTTACAGATCAGGAGACTAAGACCCAGAGCAACTTGTTTAAGGTCATATGGTTTGGAAGGGAGGAACCAGGATTTGAACCCAGTTCACTATGGGTCACTATGACAAGAGCTTGTCAAATCTCATTCAAGTCTCGTGACAACCTTTTTAGTGTGGGGATTATGGTTTTTTTTTTTTTTGGTCCCTTTCATACCTGCCCCTTTCATTTTCCCCATTTTGGTAAATAGCACCACTGGCTTCCCTGTCACTATGCAGGACACCCCAGAGTTGCTCAAGATTCCTCTTTTTCCCCACCCCCCCCGTCCCAGCAGCCCTTTATCAGACGACCCTTGATGGGTCTCATAGCTCCTTTAACACCAGCCAAATATGTCATGAGTGTTTCCACTTCCGTCTTGAGAAAAAAGGAGGAAATTAAATTGTGGCAGGTTATCATTGATCATCTAGAAGAAACCACATGAGGGATGTGGGCACCTTTCTCCAAAGATGCACTTCACATTATTGCAGTAAATGGAACATTCTGGAAACCAGGCTGGCTGACGTCTTACTGGCGCCGCCAAAGAACGTCGAGGGACCTGCTCATTAGCCCTCCTCAGAGGAGCCGTGGAGAGGTGATGACCCTCACTGCCCACCCCGTCAGCCATAAGAGAAGTTATAAGAGGGCTCAGAATCTCCCCCACCCTGAAGCAGGCACCAGGTTGGGGACAAAAGCAGGTAGTGTTCTAAAATAGGGGTAATGCTGTAAAATTGCTTGTGGTGATGGATGCACATCTCTCTGAGTATAGAAAACCCACTGAATTGTCCACTTTAAATGGGTGAATTACATGGTATGTGAGTGATATTCAATAAAGTTTTGTTTTTTTTTTTAAGCAGGTGTCCTGTGTACTCCCCCCAAAAACCAGGGATCCAGATCTGTTCAGACAAAAAAAGGAAGGAAAATCTTATAAAACACCCAAGTGTTATACAATAGCAGTAGTCAGAGCTAACATTTCTTTGGTGTTTTTGACATTCCGGGTCCTGTTCGAAGTAGTAACTCCTAGAATCCTCATATCAACTCTATCAGGTAGACATTGTTGTTCCTTATTTTACAGATGGGGAAACTGAGGCACACCATGGGAATGTGATGGGTCAAAGGGCAGACAGCAAGGAAGTGTCAGAGCCAAGGCTGGAAACAGACAGTCTAGCTCTAAAACTCTCACTTTTTGATATTCTTTTGGAAATTGTCTCATACGGTGAAACCTATGCGAGCTAAAACTTGACAAGACTACCTTGTTTTTCCGGGTCATGAAAGTTTTCCACCTCTGACAGGGTACAGACTTACCACGTTTCTGTCACTTGTTTTAGTGGAAAATATTTGAGTTTTCTTTCTCTGACAGGTTTCTGTCTTATACAGGCTCTGGCTTTCACGGGTTTTACTGCGCTATATACAGAAAAGTAAAGAGATTAGTATAGTCAACAATTTTCACCTTCCCATGGCTGCTCTGAGATGGGGGTCAATGGGTAGGTCCCATGCATGGCATTCTTTTGCAGTACCAGTAAGCCTGACTTGTCACATTCCCACTAGATGCCTCACATTGTTGCCAGAACATTCCATTTACTCCAAAAATGTGAAGTATGTCTTTTGAGAAAGGTGTAACTTCCTCTAGGTGATCTGGAGCTCTATGCCATCTGCTCCCTCATCTGCCCCCTGCTGGTTATTTGCTGCACATCCCTGACAGCACATCATTTCATCCATGAGCACTTCAGAATTTACCTCTAAGTGATAATAACCATAATATTTTCTCACCTACAAAAAATTAATGATTCCATAATACCCTCTACAATCCCATCACTACCCGACTGTTTCCTAAATGTATTTTTATGGTTGGTTTATTGAAATCAAGAAGCAAAGTCCACCAAACGGTCAACAATTACTTTAAAACAAAAATGAAAAGGTAAGGGGGCAGGGAAACTAGATTAATGGAAGCGGGACAACCAGAACAGAAATAATGAAAACATTCACGCACTGGGAAGAATGCAGCCAATGTCACCGAACTACTTGTATAGAAATTGTTGAATGGGCACCTAAACTGCTGTGTAAACCTTCACCGAAAACACAATAAAATATAATTTTTTTTAAAGTACATTACATTTGATTGGCATATCTCTTAAATCTCTTTTAATCTGTAACTCTTGCCTCCCATTATTTTCTTACCTTTTAGTCATTGAAGAACGTGTGGAATCCTCACTTGGAATCATTGATTTGTTGCCTCTTCAGTGGCCTCCAGCAGAAACTAGAAGGCCAGTTGAGGCTTTGCTCAGCTTCTAGACCTTGTGGAGAGCCTGAGAGTTCCACCTTATTGATGATCTTTTTTTTTTTTTAATTGTAGTAAAAATGTATATAACAAAACGTTTGCCAATTCAACATTTTTTACGTGTGCAATTCAGCGGCATTAATTACGTTCGTTGTGTTGTGCAACCATCTCCACTGTTCCCAAATTATTCCACCACCATTAACAGAAGCTCAGTGCCCCCTAAGCAAGACTCCTCCCTCTCCCCTCCTTCCCACCCCTGATAACCACTAATAAACTTTAATCTCTATGCATGTACCTGTTCTAGATATTTCACTTAAGTGGGATCATACAATATTTGTTCTTTTGTGTCTGGCTTCGTTCACTCAGCATAATGTTTTCCAGGTTCGGCCATGTCATAGCATGTGTTAGAACTTCATTTCTCTTTATGGCTCAGTAATACTCCATTGTATGAATAGACCACATTTTGTGTATTCATTCATTCGTTAACGGGCATTTATATTGTTTCCACCTTTTGGTTATTGTGAACAGAACTGCAGTACTGTCCCCTCCTGGCTTCCAGTCCTTGCCCATGGGCTGGTGTGCCCCTTTAGTCTTGTTTTGTTTTATGGGCCTGTCCAATCTTCAGCTGAAGAGTGAACCTCAGGAATGACTTCAGTACTGAGTTTAAAGGGTATCTGGGGGCCATACTCTTGAGGTTTCTCCAGTCTCTGTCAGACCAGTAAGTCTGGTCTTTTTATTTTGAATTAGAATTTTGTTCTGCATTTTTCTTCAGCTCTGTCCAGGACCCTCTATTGTGATCCCTATCAGAGGAGTTGGTGGTGGTAGCCGGGCACCATCTAGTTGTACTGGACTCAGTCTGGTGGAGGCCGTGGTAGTTGTGGTCTGTTAGCCCTTTGTCCTAATCTTTCCCTTGTGTCTTTAGGTTTTCTTCATTCTCCCTTGCTCCAGATGGGGTGAGACTAGTGGAGTAGCTTAGATGGCCACTCAAAAGCTTTTAAGACCCTAGACACTACTAACCAAAATAGGATGTAGAACATTTTCTTTATAAACTATGTTATGCCAGTTGAGCTAGATGTCCCCTGAGACCATGGTCCTCATCCCTCAGCCCAACAATTCAGTCCCTCAGGGAGTTTGAATGTGTCTGTGAAGCTTCCATGACCTTGTCTTGGTCAAGTTGTACTGGCTTTCCCACTATTGTGTACTGTCTTACCCTTTACCAAAGTTTGTTTTCTATTTTTCTGGTCATAGCCATCCTGTTGTCATCGAGTCAATTCCAACTCATAGCAACCCTATATGACAGAGTAGAACTGCCCCATAGGATTTCTTAGGCTGTTATCTTTACAGGAGCAGATTGCCAGGTCTTTTTTCCCATGGAGCAGCTGGCGGGTTCAAACCACCAACCTTTCGGTTAGCAGCCGAACGCTTAGCCATTGTAGCATCCAAACCAAAACCCACTGCCATTGAGTCAATTCTGAGTCATAGCGACCCTGTAGGACAGAGTAGAACTGCCCCATAGAGTTTCCAATGAGCACCTGGCAGATTTGAACTGCCAACCTCTTGGTTAACAGCTGTAGCGCTTAACCACTACACCACCAGTGTTTCCAAAACCACTGCCATCGAGTCAATTCCGACCAATAGCAACCCTAGAGGACAGAGAACTGCCCCATAGGGTTTCCAAGGAGTGCCTGGTAGATTTGAACTGCTGACCTTTCGGTTAGCAACCATAGCTTTTAACCACTATACCACCAGGGTTTCCTATTGTACCACTAAAATAGGGCTCCTTATATCTATCCTAGTGGGGGTGAAGTGGTATCTCATTGTGGTTCTGTTTTGCATTTCCCTAATGACTAATGATTTTGAGCATCTTTTTGTGTGCTTGTTGGCCATTTGAATTTCTTCTTTGGTTAAGTGTCTATTCAAGTCCGTTGCCCTTTTTTTTTTTTTTTGAAATATATAATTTTTATTGAGCTTTAAGTGAAAGTTTACAAATCAAGTCAATCTTTCACACAAAAACCCCCATTCACCTTGCTACACACTCCCAATTACTCCCCCCCCCCCCATGAGACAGCCCACTCTCTCCCTCCACTCTTTTCCTGTCCATTTCGCCAGCTTCTAACCCCCTCCACCCTCTCATCTCCCCTCCAGGCAGGAGATACCAACAGAGTCTGAAGTGTCTACCTGATCCAAGAAGCTCACTCCTCACCAGCATCCCTCTCCAACCCATTGTCCTGTCTAATTCATGTCTGAAGAGCTGGCTTCGGGAATGGTTCCTGTCCTGGGCATTGCCCATTTTTTGAGTTTTTTGTCTTTTTGTTGTCAAGTTGTCAGAGTTCTTTATACATTCTGGATATTAAGCCCTTATCCAATGTATGGTTCCCAAATATTTTTTTCCATTCTGGAGGTTGTCTCTTTGTTGATAAAAATCCTTTGATACACAAAAGTTTTTAATTTTGATGAAGTCCAGTTTATCTGTTTTGTCTAGTTTTGATGTCATATTTAAGAATCCTTTGTCAAAAACTCAGTCCCAAAGCATTACTCCTATGTTTGTTTTTTAAAAATATTTTGTTATGCTTTTTAGGTGAAAGTTGGTATAGCAAATTAGATTCTCATGCAACAGTTCATACACAAATTGTTTTGTAACATTGGTTACAATCCCCATAATATGTCAGCACTCTCACCATCTCCACCCTGTCTGCCCTGTTTCCATCCACACAGTTTCCCTGCCCCTCCTTGCCTTCTCATCTCTGCTTTTGGCTGAAGCTACTGACCTCTGGGAGTAGCTTCAGTTCCAGGTTAAAAAGTATCTTAGGGTGATAGTCTCAGGGGTTCCTCTAGTCTCTATCAGTCCAGTATACCCCTGTGTTTTGTTCTAAGAGTTTTATGGTTTTAGTTTTCACATTTAGGTCCTTGATCCATTTTGAGTTAATAATTGTATATGGTGTGAGGTAGGGGTCCAGCTTCATTCTTTTGCATGTGGAGATCCAGTTGTCCTAGCAACATTTATGGAAGAGGCTATTCTTTTCCTATTTAGTGGACTTAGCACCCTTGTTGAAAATCAGTTGACAGTGGATGTATGGGTTTATTTCTGGACTCTCGTGTCTATACCATTGGTCTATATATCTATCATTATACCAGAGCTAGGCTGTTTTGATTACTGTAGCTTTATAGTATACTTTGAAATTAGAAAGTGTGAGTCCTCCTACTTTGTTTTTCTTTTTCAATATTGCTTGGGCTATTTCAGGCCCTTTGCAGTTCCATATAGGTGGCTGGGTGGCATAATTGGCAAAGCATTCAACTACTAGCTGAAGGTTGGTGGTTTGAACCCACCCAGAGATGCCTCAGAAGACAGGCCTAGTGATATGCTTCCAAGAGGCCAGAGCCTTGAAAACCCTATGGAACAGTTCTGTTCTGCACACATGGGGTTTCCATGAGTTGAAATCAACTCAACAGCAACTAACAACGATAAAAGCAGTTCCACATAAATTTGAGAATTTGCTTTTCCATTTCTGAAAAATGTTGACATTTTGATGGGGATTGCATTAACTCTTTAGATCACTTTGGGCAGTATTTACATCTTAACAAGATTAAGTCTTTCTAGTCCATGGACACAGAATGTCTTTTCATTTATTGAGGTCTTTTTTTCTTTCAGTAATGTTTTATAGTTTTCAGTGTACAAGTCTTTTACCTCCCGGGTTAAATTTATTTCTAGGTATTTTATTTTTTTAGATGCTATTGTAAGTGAAATTGTTTCCTTAATTTCCTTTTCAGTTTGCTCATGGCTGGTGTATAGAAACCCAACTGATTTTTGTGTGATTGTCTTAAAAGAAATAAAATTAGGCCTAGGCCAGAGAGGGGAGTCACAGTGATATTGGCAGAGCTGAATATATTTATTTGTCCATTCTGGCACTAGTCCTGTCATTTCACCTTCAAAGCCTGTCTGGAACATGCCCATTTCTCTCTTGCAGAAATAAGGCTGCAGAATCGAGGGAGGAAGCAGGGGGACCAGGGAGGAGGCTCCTGCAGTCCAGGTGAAAGCTGATGGAGACCTGGGCTAGGGCTGTGGCTTTGGGAGGAACAGGGCTAGGTTCCAGGAATATTCAAGAGGTAGTATTGGTTAGATGCACTGGCTGTATGGACATGGAGCCCTGGTGGAACAGTGGTTAAACTCTCAGCTGCTAACTGAAACGTCAGTGGTTCGAACCCACCAGCCACTCTGTGGGAGAAAGGTATGGTAATCTACTTCCGTAAAGATTACAGCTTTGGAAACCCTATGGGACAGTTCTCCTATGTCCTACAGGGTCACTATGAGTTGGAATCCACTCAATGGCAATGGGTAGAATTGGTCAGATGTAGTGGCTGTATGGACGTGGAAGATGGGACAGGGTGGAGTGCAGGAGAGGGTGAAGGATAGGATTCATCCACGATGCCTGGAACTGTGGGTTCATTTCTTGCTGGGATAAGCTACCTTCTTGTATCTAGCTTACCTCCCCAGGTCCCTCCTCCCAGCTCCCAGCTGCAGCTGGGGAGATGACACACACACAAAATGAGGATGACTCACTGCTCATCATGGGTACTGGTACCCCACGCTCTCCCTTCTAATGAGGACAAGCCAGCAAGAAGAAAGAGGGGGGTGAGACAGGAGTATGGCAGATGCCAGAATCAGCTGCTTTCCAGTTCCATAAGCTGGGGCTGTTCCATACCTCTCTGAGCCTCAGTTTCCCCATCAGGGAAGTGGGAATGCCCATTCCTACCTGGCTAGGTGTTGTGAGGAATTAAACTGTGATCCCTGCTATTAAGTGGTGGTCTTGAAGAAGAAAGCCTAGATGGCCCTAAGGGGGCCAGGAGGATATGGGGAATGGCTGGTAGGGAGGCCAGGTATGGTGGGAGCTTGGTTTGCAGCAGACCAAGATATGGAGCACATCCCAACTGGCCTCTGACCCCACTAGGTGTGATGTCAGCCTCTGAGAACATGGTTATAGGCATAGCAGAACTAAAGAGGATGGACACGCACGCACTCGCGCGCGCGCACACACACACACACACACACAGTGCTGTCCTTGGTTTTAAACCTGAACCCAGACTAGCCTCTGCAAGCACTGGGGCAGCTTTCTCTATTTTCCTTTTCTGTTTAGATACTGAATGTCCTACATCAATGAAAAGGCAGTTTAGAAGATAGTTAAGGGGTTCAGCTCTAGAGTCAGACCTCCTGAATTGAAGTCCTGGCTCAGCCACTTACCTGCTTTGTGATCTTGGGCAATTTATTTGCTCAACCAGGTACTCAGGGTCCTCATCTGTAAATGAGCATGCTCACACAACCTTTCTAATATGCTTGTTTTGAGGATTAAGTGAGATTAAGTAATTTCCCTGAAGATGAGTTAGTATTTGTAAAATTCTTACAACCATGCCTGGCACAAGTACACAGGAGTCCCTTTATGCTGAGTCCTGCATGTTTTGACATGACCTCAGTAGTCTTTGACAGCTTTCTTGCTTTCTGGTTGACAGTTCCCAGGCTCTTATATATCTTCTGCCTGGAATCAGCCACTTCTCCAAGGAGCTCTGCTCCTTTTAGTGATATGGGAGTTAGGGGCCATAATCTAGATACTAGGAGTGCTAATTGCTACTCGGTTATTATTGTATTTCAGCTGAAAGCTGGAAAAGCTGATTGTTATGAATTGAATTGTGCCCCCAAAAAAGATATATCAAAGTGTTAACCCTTGTACTTGTGAACATAACCTTGTTTGGAAACAGGGTCTTTGAAGATGTTATTGGTTAAGTTGTTGTTTTTAGTGGCCATCAAGTCAGCCCCCAACTCATGAACACCTTATGCACAATGGAACAAAATGCTGCCCAGTTCTGTGCCACCCCAATGAATCAGACCATTGTGATCCATAGGGTTTTCATTGTTTGATTTTTTAGAAGTAGACTGCCAGACCTTTCTTCACAGTTTGTCTGAGTCTGGAAACTGTGCTGAAGCCTGTTCAGCATCATAAGCCTGCACTAGCAGATGGGTGGTGGCTATGCATTAGGTACACTGGGAATTGAACCCAGGTCTCCTACATGGAAGGTGAGAACTCTACCTCTCAACCACCACTGCCCACATCAGTTAACGTGAGGTCATACTGGAGTAAGGTGGGTCCTAATCCAATATAAGTGATGTCCTTATAAGAGAAGTAAAGAGATGCAGAGGGAAGACAGCCATGTGATAATGGAGTTAGGACCCCTGGTGGTGCAGTGGTTAAGAGCTAGTTCGAATCCACCACCTGCTCCTAGGAAACCCTATGGGGCAGTTCTACTCTGTCCTATAGGGTCGCAATGAGTCAGAATTGACTCAATGGCAACAGGTTTTTTACAGGCTACAGCTGCAAACCAAGGAATACCTGGGGCTACCAGAAACTGGGAGAGACAAGAAAGGATCTTCTCCTAGAGCCTTTGGAGAGAACATGGATCTGTCAACACCCTGAATTCAGTCTCCTAGCTTCCAGAATTGTGAGCCAATTTCTGTTCTTATAAGCCATCCAGTTGGAGGTATTTTGTTACAGCATCCCCAGGAAATTCATACACTGGTGATTCTCATTCACTTTTAAGGTCACAGGGTTTTTTACCTAATGTCTTTGATTTTGTTTTGTATCCGTTTTTCTTACACTGAAAATCTTGGTTCCTAACATAATTTCATATTTTTTTATCCTACATTACAAAGCTAATAGTTCTAGAATAACAATACTAATATTATTTCTACCTAGAAGATGACCGGTATACTTTAGGATTTATTTGTGGTTCTGTGGTCCTTAGAATAAAGTCCATTAAACCCATTGCTGTCGAGTTGATTCCAATTCATAGCGACCCTATAGGACAGAGTAGAACCGCTCCATAGAGTTTTCAAGGAGTGCCTGGTAGATTTGAACTGTCAACCTTTTGGTTAGCAGCCATAGCACTTAACCATTACGGCACCAGGGTTTCCATAAAGCCCATTAGAGATAAGCAATCAAAATACTGATTTAAAATAACTTCCAATAATTCTTCACGATGTCGTTATGCCCCAAGCTGACATACCGTCAGATTTTGTCCAGAAAATTGGAAAGTAGTCTATTACACAGCCTTCCGACTCCCACCTGGATTGCCTAATCAGAAGCCTTGGGCCCTGATGACAGAGTCTGGGAACTGAGTCTCTTTCTTTGTCTCCCAGCTTTCCTCTTTATCGGGAAACTCTCTCCCAATTCTGATACACAGTAAACTTTCTCTCTGCTTTGCACATGTGTGTGCCATATGGCACCTGGCCAACCCCACTTCTATACGTGCTCCTGGTAGGGAGGGAATGGGGCCTCTCATCTGTCGCACAAGAGGGGTGCATGCATATGCCTGCCCTGTGTTGGCTTTGGGGAGGGACCTGTTGGCTACGGGGGGCCCGTACGCACTGTTGAAGCTGAGCTTGCTCTATCTCTTCTCTGTGTGTCTATTCTCTATGTTACGCCATCCTCTGCCTGGGAGTGTAAGCCATGCTTTTTATTGGCAACCCTGGGCCTTGGCTCAACTGTTTATTCATTTCTGTTTGTTTCTTTTTTATGTTAAGGGTTGGCCTTTTTTTTGTCTTTACTTTTGTTTTATAATTTTGTAAAATGTTTACATTTATGAAATCAAACCTCTAAAGCAAGATACATTCAGAGAAGTTTAGGTTCCATTCCTAACCCCTCCAGCAGTTCTCTTCATCCCCCATAGGTAACCATTTTTGTTAGTTGCCATCGTTTCTTTTTGAAAATATAATCAAGTGTACACACACTGCACACATATTCAGAACAGAGCATATTCTACATACATACAGTTCTCCTTGGATTTTTTCTTTCTTTGTCACTTAATCATATATCCTAGAGTTCACCCCATAGCAGAACAGTTAGAACTTCCTCATTGCTGCTTACAGCTACACAGTACTCTGCTGTGGCTGCACCATAGTTTATTCAACCAGTCCCCTTCTCGTGAACGTTTGGGTTGCTCCAGTCTTTTGCTGTTACTAGTAGTGCTGCATGCATCTGCCAGTTTGTCATACTGAGGGGGCTTGTGTGTTGCTATGATGCTGGAAGCTATGCCACCGGTATTCAAATACCAGCAGGGTCACCCCTGGTGAACAGTTTTCAGCTGAGCTTCCAGACTAAGACAGACTAGGAAGAAGGACCCAGCAGTCTACTTCTGAAAAGCATTAGCCAGTGAAAACGTTATGAATAGCAGCAGAACACTGTCTGATATAGTGCTGGAAGATGAGCCCCTCAGGTTGGAAGGCGCTCAAAATACAACTGGGGAAGGGGTGCCTCCTCAAAGTAGAGTCAACCTTAGTGACATGGATGGAGTCAAACTTTTGGGACCTTCATTTGCTGATGTGGCACGACTCAAAATGAGAAGAAACAGCTGCAAACATCCATTAATAATTGGAATGTGGAATGTACGAAGTATGAATCTAGGAAAACTGGAAATCATCAAAAATGAAATGTGACACATAAACATCGATATCCTAGGCATTAGTGAGCTGAAATGGTATTGGCCATTTTGAATCAGACGGTCATATGGTCATCTATGCTGGGAATGACAACTTGAAGAGGAATGGCATTGCATTCATCGTCAAAAAGAACATTTCAAGATCTATCCTGAAGTACAGTGCTGTCCGTGATAGGATAGTATCCATCTGCCTACAAGGAAGACCTATCAATATGACTGTTTTCAAGTTTACACACCAACCACTAAGGCCAGAGGTGAAGAAAGTAAAGATTTTTACCAACTTCTGCAGTCTGAAATTGAATATATAGGAATCAAATCGACTACATCTGTAGAAAGAGATGATGGAAAAGCTCAACATCATCAGTCAGAACAAGGCCAGGGGCTGACTGTGAAACAGATCATCAATTGCTGATATGCAAGTTCAAGCTGAAACTGAAGAACATTAAAACAAGTCCATGAGAGCCAAAGTACAACTTTGAATATATCCCACCTGAATTTAGAGACCATCTCAAGAATGGATTTGACTTGTTGAACACTAATGATCAAAGACCAGACCAGCTGTGGAATGACATCAAGGACATCATACATGATGAAAGGAAGAGGTCATTAAAAAGACAGGAAAGAAAGAAAGAAAAGACCAAAATGGATATCAGAAGAGACTCTGAAACTTACTTTTGAACATCGAGTAGCTAAAGCAAAAGGAAGAAATGATGAGGTAAAAGAGCTGAACAGAAGATTTCAAAGGGCAGCTGGAGAAGACAAACTGAAACATTATAATGACATGTGCAAAAACCTAGAGATAGAAAACCAAAAGGGAAGAACACACTCAGCATTTCTCAAGCTGACAGAAGTGAAGAAAAAATTCAAGCCTAAAGTTGCAATGTTGAAGAATTCTACAGGGAAAATATTAAATGACTCAGGAAGCATCAAAAGAAGATGGAAGGGATACAGAGTCACTGTACCAAAAAGAATTGGTTGATGTTCAACCATTTCAGGAGGTAGCATAAGATCAGGAACCAATGGTACTAAAGGAAGAAGTCCAAGCTGCACTGAAGGCATTGGTGGAAAACAGTCTCCAGGAATTGATTGAATACCAATAGAGATGTTTCAACAAACGGATGAAGCACTGGAAGTTCTCACTTGTCTATGCAAGAAATTTGGAAGATAGCTGTCTGGCCAACCAACTGGAAGAGATCCATATTTACGCCTATTCCAAAGAAAGGTGATCCAACCAAATGCAGAGATTATCAAACAATATCATTAATATCATACACAAGTAAAATTTTGCTGAAGATCATTCAAATGTGGCTGCAGCAGTATATTGACAGGATACTGCCAGAAATTCAGGCCAGATTCAAAAGAGGACAAGGAACCAGGAATATCATTGCTGATGTCAGATGGATCCTGGTTGAAAGCAGAAAATACAAGAAGGATGTCTACCTGTGTTTTATGGACTATGCAAAGACATTTGTGTGGATCATAATGAATTATGGATAACACTGTGAAAAATGGGAATTCCAGAACACTTAATTATGCTCATGAGGAACCTGTGCATAGATCAAAAGGTAGTCATTCGAACAGAACAAGGGGATACTGCATCATTTAAAATCAGGAAAGGTGTGCGTCAGGGTTGTACCCTTTTACCATACCTATTCAATCTGTATGCTGAGCAAATAATCTGAGAAGCTGGACTATATGAAGAAGAATGGGGCATCAGGATTGGAGGAAGACTCATTAACAACCTGAGTTATGCAGATGACACAACCTTGCTTGCTGAAAGTGAAGAGGACTTGAAGCACTTATTGATAAAGATCAAAGACCACAGTCTTCAGTATGGATGACGCCTCAACATAAAGAAAACAAAAATCCTCACAACTGGACCAATAAGCAACATCATGATAAATGGAGAAAAGATTGAAGTTTCAAGGATTTCATTTTACTTGGATCCACAATCAATGCTCCTGGAAGCAGCAGTCAAGAAATCAAAAGACACATTGCATTGGGCAAATCTGCAAAAGGCCCCTTTAAAGTGTTGAAATGCAAAAATGTCACCCTGAAGACTAAGATGCGCCTGACCCAAGCCATGGTATTTTCAATCGCCTCACGTGCGTGCAAAAGCTGGACAATGAATAAGGAAGACCAAAGAAGAACTGATGCCTTTAGATTGTGGCATTGGCGAAGAATATTGAATATACCATGGACTGCCAAAAGAATGAACAAATCTGTCTTGGAAGTACAGCTAGAATGCTCCTTAGAAGCAAGAATGGCGAGACTACGTCTCACATACTTTGGACGTGTTGTCAGGAGGGATCAGTCCCCGGAGAAGGACATCATGCTAAGTAAAGTAGAGGGTCAGCAAAAAAGAGGAAGACATTCAATGAGATGGATTGACACAGTGGCTGCAACAATGGGCTTAAGCATAACAACGATTGTGAGAATGGCGCAGGACCAGGCAGTATTTCGTTCATTTGTACATAGGGTTGCTGAATTGGAACCGACTCACCAGCACCGAACAACAACAGTAGTGCTGCAGTGAAAAACCTCGTGTGTACATGATTTTATATTTTGTGCAGTATATGTTTGGAATAGATTCCTAGACACCCTCATGAGATTTTTAATCATAACTGTACACATGTTACAAAGGAGAGGTTTGTGGTGCTACGGGAATGAGTAACAGGGCCATGGAAGGGTAGTCAGTGAGGGCTTCCCTGAGGAGTTGGTGGCCAAGCTGAGATTCAGAGGCAAAGTGAGAACTGATCGGATGAAGAGAGGGGGACAAGTGTTCCAGGTGGCAGCACATGTTAAGGTCCTGTGGCAGGAGTGAGTGTGGTACTTTCAAGTAACTGACAGGAAGCAGGTGAGGCTGGAGCTCACATAGCGAGGCAAGCAAGGAAGCTGGGCCGTGTGAGGGACTGGAGGGCAGGAGGAAGTGTGTGTGCAGGCTTTGCAGCCCCTGAGAAGGTAGGCACACAGGTACAGTAAAAGGATAATTCTTTTAAAAGGTAAAACTATGACTCTCAAACAAATGTAAAATGAAAAGGTGCCAAAGATTTTATTTAACTTATTCATTAATAAGGGCACAAGAAAGATGTTATAACCAAAGGAGAATCCAAAACCAGGCACAAGTGCTGTCGTTTTTGGTTGCCATGGAGTTGATTTGGACTCATGGCATCCACAATCAGGAATGCTGAAATGAATCTGCAAATAATGCAAAGCTGATCAATATCCACAGAGCAGTAATCAGTTGTATCCCTGTGGGATACAATTATTTGCATTTCTATGGGCAAGAATAATATGCATTACAATCCATTTTCTACAATTGACAGTGCTGTCAAATAGCTCCAAGATGAAAGGCCAAGGTAACCTAGTAGGGTGCACTGGGCAGGAAACCTAGTAACTTTTTTTGCCCATTTCCAAATCTTTCACAGTTTTTCCTGACAGTACAACCACACACACTCACACACACACACACACACTAACAAGTTGTTCATATATCCACAATCACACATACATGTCTCATGCTGCCCATGTGCATCTCTGTCTCTGTCTGCCACTCTCCCTGACTCTCCTTTCAGAGAATGATATTGATTCAGGCGTCCACCTCCCTGCCCTTGATCAGGCTGTCCCCCTGCTACACATACTTCTGCTGTCTCATCTCTACCTGTTGGCATTGTGCCGTCTCTCAAGGCTCACACTGAGCTGGTGGTCCTCCTCCCCCACTTATTTCCTTCTGCCTTCATGTACTTCCACTATGGGTACCAGTGGAGCTGGAACAAGCTTGGACTCTAGAGTCATGCAGTCTGGGTTCAAATCTCAGCTCTGGCACTTCCCAACTGTGAGACTGTGGGCAAGTCACAGTATCTCTCTGAGCCTCAGTCTCCTCACCTGTAAAGTGGGGATAATAATAGAACCAACCGTGTGAATATGCATGGGTGCACACATGCAAGCATGCATGCACATGCATGTGTGTGTTTTTAAGGATTAAATTAGAAGGCACAGGGAAAGTGCTTGATAGAGGATCTGACACACAATAAGTGCTCTATAGGTGTCAGCTGTCATTGCTGTTATGAAAATAACCCAGGCCTGACTACCTCCATCCCTGTAGAATTGGGGCCCAGACCAGCTCAAGTGCTTGTCTGCCACTTGTCCCCTGGATGTCTAAGAAAGTCGAGTCAAGGGACTGTGCCTGAATACTCAGGTGTCCCTAGCACCTAGCCAGGGCCTGGCATAGAGAAGGAAGTTAACTGGTGATGAATAAATGAATGAATGTATGGATGACTATTTAGACAAGCAAGTTACAGTTGGTGATTGCAAGGATTACTGAAAAAAACCAAACCCATTGCGGGTCGAGTTGATCCAACTCATGGTGACCCCATGTGTTACAGAGTAGAACTGCTCCACAGGGTTTTCCTGACTGTAGTCTTTATGGAAGCAGATTGCCAGGCTTTTTTCCACACCGCTATTGGGTAGATTTGAACCATAAACCTTCCGGTTTGTAGCCAAATGCAAACCATTTGTGCCACCCAGGGACTTGTTATGAAAATACCCACTGCCATAAAGTCAATTCCAACTCATAGCGACTGTATAGGACAGAGTAGAGCTGCCCCATAGCTTTTCCAAGGCTGTAATCTTTACAGAAGGAGACTGCCTCATCTTTCTCTCGAGCAGCAGCTGGTGGGTTCAAACCACTGACCTTCTGGTTATCAGCTGAATGCTTAACCACTGCACCACCAGGACTCCTGTTATGAAAATATGGCTCGAAATTCCCACTTACCTGGTGACTGTGAGGCCCTGCTAAGGCAATGCTTGGAAAGGGCTGTCAGCAATATCAGTGGGGGAGGGGTTGTCTACTGATAGCTGGGGGGCCTCCTTGTCTCCCCAGATCCTCCCCCACCCAGCTGGTGCCAGGAGGGGCCAGTTCCAAGCTGGGATTAAGTGGAGAGCCTGCCTGCCAGGAACCACAGGCCCAGGAGCGGTGCAGAGCCTGATGACTGCAGCTGGGCCCAAGTTGGCCAGGGGCTGCAGTGATGGATGGGAGGTCACTCAGTGGAGGAAGTGGCCACTCTTGCTGGCAGCTGGCCTGACGCTGATGGATGGCATGGGGGAGACTCTGGGGGTCTGAGGAAGGTTGAAGCTGAGATCCTGGAAAAGCCTTAGAGCTCTGTCTACAGGAGCAGCCTGTGGGGTGTGTGGGGAACAGAGAGGGGAGGGGCAGTGGAGACACAGAACACAGGCCTTGGGGTCCATGCCAAGACCTCCCAGCTGGGTGACCTCGGGCAGGTGCGGTCTGGGGAAGCATGTATGTCCTGGACACTCCTTCCTTGCATCCTCTTGCAAGGATAACCTTTAACAGCCCATGGGCTTTGCCGTCAGCTATTCAGGGTCCAGGCTGTGTGACCTTGGGCAAGTCACTTTGCCTTTCTGGTCCTCAGTTTCCTCATCTGTAAAATGAGGCTTTACCCTATACCATCCTCATAGAACTAGTGCAAGGATCAAAAGAGGTGATACTTGAAAAAAAGAAAAAAAAAATTTTTTTTTTTGCACCTGGCATATAGCGAGCCCTCCATAAATGTTGGCTCTATCATTATCAAGAAAACATTATCAAGTCTCTTTGGCAGGGCAGTGTGGGGTGGTGATGAGCACATGGGTTTTGGAGTCGGGCCAACTTACCTGGGTTTGGATGTTTCTTCTACTTCCACTTTGTTGCCGTCTGACCTTGGACAAGTCACTTCACCTCTTTGAGCTTCAGTGTCCTTGTTGGTTCAGTGGGAATAAAAACACCTCCCTTACTTCTTAGCTCAAGCAGATATATGAGACGAAATGGGCAGCTCCTGTTCCAAGGTGAGATGAGAAGGCAGAAAGGGACAGGAGCTGGTTGAATGGACACAAGAAATCTGGGATGGAAAGGAGGAGTGTGCCGTCACATTACAGGGAGAGAAACTAGGGTCACATAACAATGTGTGTATAATTTTTGTATGAGAAACTAACTTGAACTGTAAACTTTCACTTAAAGCACAATAAAAAAAAAAATGCCTTCCTTTCATTATCAGCAATACTGTATATGAATAGCCTGGCTCATAGAAGGTCCACGTGGGTTATTATTAGAGTGGTGGGAGTGAGGAGGAAGTGACTGGGGGTGTGGCTGTGGATCCTGGCCTCCCAACATCTCCACACCCTAATCTCCAGAACCTGTGAGTATGTCACCTTACATGGCAAAAGGGACTTCACAGATGTGATTGAGTTAAGGATCTGGAGATGGGAAGATGATCCTGGAATATCCTGGTGGGCCCAATGTAATCGCAATGGTCCTTATAACAGGGAGGCAGAGGAAGATTTGAGCAGAGTTCAGAGAGATATGACAATAGAAAAAGAGATTAGAGTGATGAGGCCATGAGCCAAGGAATGCCAGCAGCTTCTAGAAGCTGGAAGAGGCAAAGAACAGATTCTCCTTGGGAGCCTCTGGAAGGAACCAGCCCTACTGACACCATGATTTTAGCCCCATAAGAATCATTTCAGACTTCTGACCTCCAAAACTATAAGGGAATAAATTTGTGTTGTTTTAAGCCGCCACTGTTGTTGTTTGTTGCCGTCGGGTTGTCTCTGAATCGTGGCAACCTATGTGTAACCGAAGGAAACATTGTCTAGTCCTGTGTCATCCTGGTAATCATTGGTATGTTTGAGTCCATTGTTGCGGCTATCATGTCAGTCAATTTCATTAAAGGTTTCCCTCATTTTTGCTGACCCTCTACTTTGCCAAACAGGATGTCCTGTTCTAGCTATTGGTATTTCCTGATGCCATGTCCAAAGTAAGCAAGTTGAAGCCTCACCATCTTGCTTCTAAGGAACATTCTTGTTGTATTTCTTCTAAGACTGATTTGTTTGTTCTTTTGGCAGTCCATGGTATGTTCAGTATTCTTTACCAATACCACAGTTCAAACCCATCAGTTCTTCTATCTCCCATTTTCATTGTCCAACATTTGCATGCATATGAGGGGACTGAAAAAACCATGGCTTGGGTCAGAAATACCCTAGTCACTGAGTTTGTGGTAATTTGTTATAGCAGCAGTAGGAAACTAATACAGGGGGAGATGTATCTGAGTGGAAGTTCGGCCAGCAGGGAATGGGCTTTAGGAGTAGTGGGGAATGTGGGCTACTGGGGAGAGGACATCAGACTGGGTGGCTGAGATGAGTGTGATGGGGGGCAGGGAGCAGGACACCTCCCCCCCCAACAGCCCTGGAAGCACATGGGGGACCCTGGACCTGGGGGTTAAGAGCTTGGGCTTCCAGGTCTGGCTCTGTTCCCCCCACCCCCACATTTACTATGTGGCCTTAGGAGAGTCTCCGTCCCTCTCTGAGCCTTTGTTTTCTCCTCCGTAAACTACTGAGGTTGAACTAGGGGCCCCAATAGGCCTGACCACCTCATTGCTGTAGAATCAGGGCCTAGACCAGCTCGAATGCTTGTCTGCCAACTGTCCCCAGGATGTCAAGTTAAGGAACCCTGCCTGAATACTCAGGTATCCGCAGCAGCTAGCCAGGGCCTGGCATTGTGGAAGAAGCCAAAACCAAAAAAACCAAACCCAGTGCCATCGAGTCGATTCCGACTCATAGCGACCCTACAGGACAGAGTAGAACTGCCCCATAGAGTTTCCAAGGAGCACCTGGTGGATTTGAACTGCCGACCCTTTGGTTAGCAGCCATAGCACTTAGCCACTAAGCCGCCAGGGTTTCCAGGAGGAAGCCAGTTGGGGATAAATAAATGAATGAATGAGGGAATGAATATTTGGGCAAGAAAGTTAGAGCTGATGATCACAAGGAAAGATTACTGAGTATTGCTTAGAGGCAGGGCTTCCAACCGGTTTGTTCCAGTTCAAACCCCTGCTATAATTTGCATTTCCACCCCAAGATATATTGAATCCAAATCTACATTTCAGCAAGATCCCCAAGTGATTCTTATGTGTAATAAATTTTGAGAACCACTGCTCTACTAGTGGGAGAAAGATGTGGCAGTCTGCTTCCACAAAGATCACAGCCTTGGAAACCCTAAGGGGCAGTTCTACTCTGTCCTATAGGGTTGCTATGAATCAGAATCGACTGCACAGCAGTGGGTTGGGTTCTCCTAGTGGTTCCCATGGAGCCCTGGTAGTGCAGTGGTCAAGAGCTCAAGCTGTTAACCAAAAGGTCAGCAGTTCGAATCCACCAGTTGCTCCTTGGAAATCCTCTGGGGCAGTTCTACTCTGTCCTATAGGGTCACTATGAATCAATCCACTCAAAGTCACACAACAACAACAGTGGTTTTCAGAATTGATCCCTAACCACCAGCATTGGCATTGCCTGGAAACTTGTTAGAAATGCAAATTATCAGCAGGGGTTTGAACTAGAACCAACCAGTTCCAAGCACAGCTTAGATGACCTCTTGGCTTCATGGGAAGTAGAAAAGGCTTTGCTCTGGACACAGATCTTGGCTCCTTTCATCCCCTCAAAGCCTCAGTTTCCCCAAATACAAATTTGGAATAGCAAAACACATTTCCCAGGATGATTGTGCTGATTAAATGGGATCACATTATGGTTGATATTAGTAGCATCATGGAGCCCTGGTGTCATAGTGGTTAAGAGCTCAGCTGCTAACCAAAAGGTCGGCAGTTCGAATCCACCAGCTGCTCCTTGGAAACCCTATGGGGCAGTTCTGCTCTGTCCTACAGGGGCGCTATGAGTTGGAACTGACTCAACAGGAACTGTTTTTTTGTTTGTTTTGTTTTTGTTTTTTTAGTAGCATTATGTTGTGGCCCTATTACGCTGGAGATCCATGTGATTCAGACACATTCAGTAAGCCACAGGAATTAAAAATCAAACACTTACGCTCATCCAGAGACTTCACCAAAAGTGTAAAATGACAACCAAAGACTGGGAAAAAAATTTTAAGTACAACAAATCCAGTCAGCGTCTAATCTGTACAATCTACAAGATACTGCAAAACCTCAACAACAAAAAGACAAATAACCAACTAAAAAATGGGCAAAGGATATGAACAGACCACCAAAGAAGACACTCAGGTGGCTAACAGATACATGAGGAAAAGCTCATGATCATTAGCCATGACAGAAATGCAAATAAAAACTATAAAAAGATACCATCTCACCCCAACAAGGCTGGCATTAATCCAAAAATCACAAAATAATAAATGTCAGAGAGGTTGTGGAAGACTATACACTTATACACTGCTGGTGGGAATGTAAAATGGTATGACCACTTTGGAAATCGATTTGGCACTTCCTTAGAAAGCTAGAAATAGAACTACCATATGATCCAGCAATCCCACTTCTCGGAATATATCCTAGAGAAATAAGAGTCTTCATATGAACACCCATGTTCACTGCAGCACTGTTTGCAATAGCAAAAAGATGGGAGCAACCAAGGTGCCCATCAATGGATGAATGGATAAACAAATTATGGTACATTCACACAATGGAATACTACGCAACAATAAAGAACAATGATGAATCCATGAAACATCTCATAACATGGATGAATCTGGAAGGCATTATGCTAAGTGAAATTAGTCAGTCACAAAAGGACAAATATTGTATGAGACCATTATTATAAGAACTAAAGAAAAGGTTTAAACAAAGAAGAACACATTCTTTGATGGTTACAAGGGTGGGGAGGGAGGAAGGGAGAAGGGTATTCACCAATTAGATAGTAGAAAAGAAATATTTTAGGTGAAGGGAAGGACAATACACACTGCAGGGGAAGTCAGCACAACTGGACTAATCCAAAAGCTAAGAAGTTTCCTGAATACAACCAGACACTTCAAGAGACAGAGTAGCAGGGGCGGGGGTCTGGGGACCATGGTTTCAGGGCCATCTAGGTCAACTGGCATAACAAAGTGTATTAAAAAACATTCTGCATCCCACTTTGGTCAGTGGCATCTGGGCTCTTAAAAGTTAGCAAGTGGCCATCCAAGATGCATCAACTGGTGTCAACGCGCCTGGAGCATAGGAGAATGAAGAACACCAAAGACAAAAGGAAGATATGAGCCCAAGAGAAAGAAAGGGCCACATAAACCCGAAACTCCATCAGCCTGAGACTGGAAGAACTCAATGGTGCCTGGCTACTACCAATGACAGCCCTGACAGGGAAAAAACAGAATCCCTGATGGAGCAGGAGAAAAGTGGGATGCAGACCTCAAATGCCAGTAAAAAAATGAGACTTAATGCTCTGAGACTGGAGGGACCCCACAGGTCATGGCCTCTGGACTCTCTATTAGCCCAAAACTAAAACCATACTCGAAACCAACTCTTCAGACAAAGATTAGACTGGACTGTAAGACATAAAATGATACTGGTGAGGAGTGAGCTTCTTAGCTCAAGTAGACACATGAGACTAAGTGGGCAGCTCCTGTCTGGAGGAGAGATAAGGCAGAGGGAGACAAGAGCTGGTTGAATGGACACAGGAAATACAAGGTGGAGAGAGGGAGTGTACTGTCACATTGTAGGAAGAGCAACTAGGATCACATAAAAATGTGTGTATAAGTTTTTTATGAGAAACTAGCTTGAATTGTAAACTTTCACTTAAAGCACAATAAAATAAATAAATAAAGCCACAGGAATTAAAAGGGAGGTCCATTCTTTGCTCTTGTCTCCTAAAGATCACTAACAAGGACCCGAATAGAGTCCACAACACTCACCAAAATCCCCTTTCCTCTCCTGTCTTTATTGTCTGTCCTCACATTCTGAGTCCTTGAATGCCTCTTTACTTAATGTTCTTCCCTCACCCTTGAAAAACTCCTCCTTCAGCAGCTCCAGTCTTTATATTTTTCTGCCTCTCCCCACCTTCTCCTATTTCCTCCTTCTTCAGCACTTTGTTCAACCAAAGTGACCTGTAGGGGGAAGCAGAGAGCAGGGGACGGGACCTCCGTGGAGGACGCCCAAATGCACCCAGCCAGAAGGGGGCGCTGCTGTCGCAGGCGCCGGCTGCTGGGCAGCTGGGTCATGGGGGACTAATGTGAGCCCCCCGGGAGGGGGAGACAGGACTGGGCAGCCCTCAGGGAGGCTGAGGCAGTGACAGGAGCCCCAGCCTTAACGTGGGGTCAGATCTCACCCCATTTGAGGACTCTGAGGCCCAGAGAGCAGGAAGGAGCTTCCCAAGGGGTGAATCAGCGTCTCAGGACTCCCCAGAAACCCGGGCTGCGTTTTCAGGCCTGTGGGCACCAGCAAGACCTTGACGGTCAAAAGGGGGATCCAAAACCCCAGGCCCCCTTCCTCTGGAGCAGGCCTGCTGGTTTCACAAATTCCCGGCCCAGCCCTACCTGTGCGGAAGATGAGCCTCAGCAAGTGGTCCTGGTACGGAGCCAAGAATCCTTGAAATATTTAGGCTTCTCCCTGGGGGTGGACCCAGCTGTGCCGCACATGGAGGGTCGCGGAAGGGGTGGCGACGCTAGGTGGCATCACTCAGGGAAGGGCCTCATTCAACCCATCTGCTGACTGTCGGGAGCCTTTTGAAGTTCCTGGCTGGGGTTCCTCCCAGAAGGTTGGTAATGTCCTACTTGCCCTGCAGGAGGAAGGATCCAGGCCGGTATGATTTCCTGCCCTTCCGTGGACTTCTTCCTGCTCCACAGCGGTTGGCTTTGGCAGACACCGAAGTGGGAGCTAGAGTGGGGAGGTGGGAGGTTGGGGCCACTGCCACTCATACCCCCCTGTGTGATCTGGGGCACGTCCTTTCCCCTCTCTGAGTCTCTTCTGTAATTTGGGGAGTCTGGCACCCCATTTTGTGGTGTCTTGTGTGAAATGGAAATGCCCCACACAGGCCTGGGGGGAAAGGGAAGGAGGCTGTCTTTCCTCAGGCAGACGTCATTTTGCCAATCTGGTGACAGATATAGGACTTTGCTGTTACTAATTTTACTTTAAATGGAGGAGGAGTGAATCTCCTATGCAGAAAATTTCCAAATAATTCACGTAACTACTCAGCCCTTGGGGTGGAGGATAGGTCCCCACTCCTGTGCATGAAGACTTCCTTCCAAAGAAGATGTACATTTTGGGCAGGGGAAAAAGACTCAATGCACAGCAGAGAAACCTGACAGACACCACCTCCACCAGGTGATCAAGGTCAACATCAACAGCGATAAGTTGTGTGGATAGTATGTGTCCTTGATGATCAAGGTCAACATCAACAGTGGTAAGTCGTGTGGATAGTATGTGCCCTTGATATGATGCAATGAAAATGGAACTTCACTTCTGTAGTCTTCCTCGCCCAAACCCACGGTGTTGTTAGGTGCTGCCAACTCAGCTTTGATTCATAGCAACAGAACGAAACACTGCCTGTCCTGCACCATCCCCACAATCCTTGAGGGCTTTTCTCTTTTTCACTGACCCTCTACTTCACCAAGCATGATGTCCTTCTCCAGGGACTGGTCCCTCCAGATAACATGTCCAAAGTACAAAGTCTTGCCATTCTCATTTCTAAGGCTGTACATCTTCCAAGACAGATTTGTTTGTTTTTCTGGTAGTCCATGGTATATTCAATATTCTTAGCCAACACTGTAATTCAAAGGCACCGATTCTTCTTTGGTCTTCCTTGTTCATTGTCTAACTTTTGCATGCATATGAGGCAATTGAAAATACCATGGCTTAGGTCAGGCGAATCTTAGTCCTCAATGTGATGTCTTTGCTTTTTAACACTTGAAAGAGGTCTTTTGAAGATTTGCCCAATGCAATATGTCATTTGATTTTTTGACTGCTGCTTCCATGGGTGTTGATTGTGGATCCAAGTAAAATGGAATCCTTGACAACTTTAATATTTTCTTCATTTAGTATGATGTTCCTCATTGGTCTAGTTGTAAGAATTTTTGTTTTCTTTATGTTAAAATGTAATCCATACTGAAGGCTGTAGTCTTTGATCTTCATCAGTAAATACTTCAAGTCTTCTTCACTTTAAGCAAGGTTGTGTCACCTGCATAACTCAGGTTGTTAATGAGTCTTGCTCCAATCCTGATGCCCCATTCTTCTGCATATAGTTGAGCTTTTCGGATTTTTTGCTCAGCACACAGACTGAATAAATATGGTGAAAGGATACAACCCTGACACACACCTTTCCTGATTTTAAACCATGCAGTATCCCCTTGTTCTGTTCGAAAGACTGCCTCTTGGTCTATGTATAGGTTCCTCATGAGCACAATTAAGTATTTTGGAATTCCCATTTTTCAAAATGTTATCCATAATTTGTTATGATCCACACAGTCGAATGCCTTTGCATAGTCAATAAAACACAGGTAAGCATCTTTCTGATATTCTCTGCTTTCAGCCAGGATCCAACTGACATCAGCAATGATATCCCTCCTTCCACATCCGCTTCTGAATCCAGCTTGAATTTCTGGCAGTTTGCTGTCTATATACTGCTGCAGCCACTGTTGAATGATTTTCAGCAAAACTTTACTTGCATTTGGCATTAATGATATTGTTCGATAATTTCTGAATTCTGTTGGACCACCTTTTGCTTGACATGGGCACAAATACGGATCTCTTCCAGTCGGCCAGGTAGCTGTCTTTCAAATTTTTTTGCATAGGCAAGTGAGCATTTCTGGAGTTGCATCCATTTGTTGAAACATCTCACTTGGTATTTCATCACTTCCTGGAGCTTTGTTTTTTGCCAAGTGCAGCTTGGACTCCTTCCTTCAGTACCATCAGTTCTTGATCAAATGCTACCACTTGAAATGGTTGAATGTCAACCAGTTGTTCTTGGTATAGTGACTCTGTATTCCTTCTATCTTCTTTTAATGCATTCTGCATTGTTCAGTATTTTGCCCATGTTGTTGTCGTTGTTAGGTGCCATAGAGACCCTGTGTACAACAGAAAGAAGCACTACCTGGCGCTGTGTCATCCTCACAATCGTTGTTATGCTTAAGCCCGTTGTTGCAGCCACTGTGTCAGTCCATCTCATTGAGGGTCTTCCTTTTTTCTCTGACCCTCTACTTTACCAAGCATGATGTCCTTCTCCAGGGACTGATCCCTCCTGACAACATGTCCAAAGTATGTGAGATGAAGTCTCGCCATCCTTGCTTCTAAGGAGCATTCTGATTGTACTTTTTCCAAGACAGATTTGTTCATTCTTTTGGCAGTCCATGGTATATTCAATATTCTTCGCCAACACCACAACTCAAAGGCGTCAATTCTTCTTTGGTCTTCCTCATTCATCGTCCAGCTTTCACATGCATAGGAGGTGATTGAAAACACTATGACTTGGCTCAGGCACACCTTAGTGTTCAAGGTGACATCTTTGCTTTTACCCACTGCAGTTGAGTCGATTCCGACTCATAGCGACCCTATAGGACAGAGTAGGACTTCCCCAAAGAGGTCTTTTGCAGCAGATTTGCCCTGTGCAATACATCTTTTGATTTCTTGACTGCTGCTTCCATGGGTGTTGATTGAGGATCCAAGCAAAATGAAATCCTTGGCAACTTCAGTCTTTTCCGCTTTTATCATGTTGTTTCTCATTGGTCCAGTTGTGAGGATTTTGCCCATAGAATCCTTCAATATTGCGACTTGAGGCTTGAATTTTTTCTTTAGTTCTTTCAGCTTGAGACATGCTGAGTGTGTTCTTCCCTTTTGGTTTTCTAACTCCAGGTCTTTGCTACAACATGGATGAACCTTGAAAACATTATGCTGAGCGAAATAAGTCAGTCACAAAAGGACAACTATTGTATGATTCCATGTATGTATGAAATATCTAGAATAGGTAAATGCATAGAAATAAAAGATTATTAGAGGTTAGCAGGAGCTGGGGGGAGGAGGAAATGGGGAGTTTTTGCTTAGCAGGTATAGAGTTTCTGTTTGGAGTGATTAAAACCTTGGGAAACAGATAGTGGTGATGATTGCACAACGTGATGAATGTAATTAATGTCACTGAACTGTACACTTAAAAATGGTTATGTGGCAAATTTTTTGTTATAAATATTTCAGCACACTAAAATTAATCACAAACACAAACACACAAATCTCTCCAAACCACCGTCTCGTCTCCCCTCTCCATTGTCTCATAAAATAAAGAATGTTTGGAACAGCAGGAAGACCTTGATCTCAGAGTGGAGGGCGAGACGTAAAAGGGAATAAATGCAGCTTTATGAAGAACGCTGTGTCCAGTTTTCTCATTTGGCCAAGGACCAGTGAGAAGTTGGAGACCGGCATTTGGGGATCATCTGTCAGTTTGTCATACTGTGGTGGCTCATGCGTTGCTCTGATTGATGCTGGTGGACGGATTTCAGCAGAGCTTCCAGACTAAGAAAGACTAAGAAGAAAGACCTGGAGAACTACTTCCAAAAATTAGCCAGTGAAAATCTTATGGATCACAACAGACTATTGACCAATATGTGCTAGAAGATGAGAGCCCAAGGTTGGAAGGCAACAGTGGACTCAAGCATGCCTGTAATCATGAGGATGGCCTGGGTTTGGGCAGCATTCAATTCTTTTGTACTCGGGGTCATCATGAGTTGCAGCCATCTTGACGCCAACTAATAATAAAGCCCAGGAGAGTGTGGGCAGAGTGAGAAATGGTTAAAGAAGACGTGGCTGAGAATACCAGACACTCAATAAAAGCCAGCTTCGGCACCTTTTCCTTGGAGTTCTACCCTGGATGGTAGGTGCTAGGGGAGGCAGTGATGGGCAGTGGGGACGGCAGGCTATGAGGGTTTGGGGCCAGCCGGGTGACCAACTATCTTGGGTTTACCTATGTGTGGGACTTTCAGTTTTAAAACTAGGACCAAAACCAAAAAACCAAATCCGTTGCCACAGAGTTGATTCCAACTCATAGTGACCCTATAGGACAAAGTAGAACTGCTCCATAGGGTTTCCAAGGCTGTAATCTTTACAGAAGCTGACCATCACATCTTTCTCCCACGGAGCTGGTGGATTCGAACAGCCGACCTTTCATTTAGCAGCCAAACACTTTAACCGATGCGCCACCAGAGCTCCTCTAAAACCAGGAGCATCCCTGGCAAACTGGACAGTTGGTTGGTTACTCTAGCCAGGTAGTGGGCCAGCAGGGGGCACTAGAGAGCCCAGCCCCATCCCAAGAGGACAGCACCAAAAACCAAAACCAAAACCAAACCCAGTGTCGTCGAGTCGACTTATAGTCTTCTCAGAGTCTACTCATGGAGACCCTATAGGACAGAGTAGAACTGCCCCATAGAGTTTCCAAGGAGCGCCTGGTGGATTCAAACTGCTGACCCTTTGGTTAGCAACTGTAGCACTTAACCACTACGCCACCAGAGCTTCCGAGGACAGCACCACCTCTCAGCAACAGTCCACAAACTCCAGGAAAGGGGAAGGCAGTCTCATGTGACCAGATCTTGTGATCTTTTTTTTTTTTTTTAAAAAAGAAGCTAGAAATCTGAGATTTTTGCATGAAAACTCCCCATTTCAAAAGTGGGCAGCTATTTCAAAAAACTGTAAAATCCTTTTCAGGTCAAACCAAATATAGTGAGCTCTGTATCAGTCCAAAAGGTTGGCAGTTCAAATCCACCGGGCACTCCTTGGAAACTCCATGGGGCAGTTCTACTCTGTCCTATAGGGTTGCTATGAGTTGGAATCGACTCAGTGGCAATGAGTTTGGTTTTGGGTTTTGTATCGGCTCATGGGTTGCCAGTTTGAGACCTTTGGGAGTGGATCTGATTTGGACCTTCTGTGTGACCCTAAGTCAGTCCCTTAGCCATGAGCCTCAGTTTCCCTGACCATGAAATGGGAATAATACTGCTCTCCCTACAGGACTGTGTCATTAATCAGGGAGTCAAGTGTTTAGCAATGGTTGGCACATGGAAAGTCCTCAGGCAACAGCAGTTAAAGAGAAAACAAGCAAGTGGAAAAAACCCAAGTGTTCATCAGCTGATGAATGAATTAACAAAATATGGTATATTCATACAATGGGATAGTATTTGGCCATGAAAAGAATGAAGTACAGATACACTCAACAACGTGGATAAACCTTGAAAACATTATGCTAAGCGAAAAAAGCCAGACACAAAAGACCACATCTTATATGATTCTATTTATATGAAATGTCTGGAGTCCGTGGGTGGGGCAAACAGTTAAGTGCTCAACTACTAGCTGAAAGTTTGGTGGTTCTAACCCACCCAGAAGTGTGTTGGAAGACAGGCCTTGAAACCCTGATGGAGCACGGTTCTACTCTGCACACGTGGGGTTGCTATGAGTCAGAATCACTCAACAGCAACTAGCAACAACCATGTTATGAAATGTCCAGAATGTGCAAATCCATAGAGACGGAAAGTAGATTATGGACCACAACTGCCACAGCCTCCACCAAACTGAGTGCAGCACAACTAGATGGTCCCTGGCTACCACCACCGACTACTCTGATAGGGATCACAGTAGAGGGCCCTGGACAGAGCTGGAGAAAAATGTAGAACAAATTTCTAACTCACACACACACACACAAAAGATCAGACTTACTGATCTGACAGAGACTGGAGAAACCCCGAGAGTATGCCCCCAGACACCCTTTTAGCTCAGTACTGAAGTCACTTCTGAGGTCCACCCTTCAGCCAAAGATTAGAGAGGCCCATAAAACAAAACAAGACTAAAGGGGCACACGAGCCCATGGGCAAGGACTGGAAGGCAGGAGGGAACAGGAAAGCTGGTAATGGGGAACCCAGGTTGAGAAGGGGAGAGTGTTGACATGTCGTGGGGTTGGCAACCAATGTCACAAAACAACATGTGTATTAATTGTTTAATGAGAAACTTGTTTGCTCTGTTAACTGTCATCTAAAGTACAATCAAAACAAAAAGCAGAAAGTAGATTATTGGTTGCCCAGAGCTGGTAACCCAAAGGTCAGCAGTTCAAATCCACCAGCTACTCTTTGGAATCCTTATGGGGCAAGTTCTGCTCTGTCCTAAGTGGGAATGGACTCAATGGCAGTGGGTTTTGCTTTTTTTTTTTGTTTAGAGCTGGAGTGGGGGGAGGGAATGGTGATGGCTAAGAAGTGCAGGGTTTCTTTTTGGGGTAATAAAATACTCTAAAATTGATTGTGGTAATGGTTGCACAACTCTGAACATACCAAAAATCATTGAATTGTTCATTTTAAATAGGTGAACATGTGGTATGTGTATTGTATCTCAATAAAGCTGTTTAAAAAAGAAAACAAGCAGTGAGCACAGCTAGTCCTTGCTCCAGCTTTGCCCCAGCTCTCTGCATGACTTTGAGCAAGATGCTCCCTTTCTCTGGGCCTGGGCTTCCCACCTGGAGAACGTGGGCATTGAACCCAGCGCACTCCAAGGGCGCTTCCTGCTCCAACAGCTTACAATTTTGTTGTGACAGACAGTCATGTATTTTCCAGAGCCACCTGCCCACTGAGACCTGAGTGTGGTCCATCAGCTCTGGAGCCTCCTCCTCGCCTGCATCTGACAGGCACAGACACTGGGAGGTACCAGGCAGATCCTTGCAGAAACACAGATGTCTGCAGTTGGCAGTAGAGGGGTCAACATGCTGGAATTAGTGAAGTCACCAACATTTGTTTCGTGTTAACTGAAACACCCTTAGTTAAGTTCCCCCTCACCTAACAGAAGGGGCCCCATTCTTGCGTGTGGCCTAGGGCCAGTCATGCCACTTCTCTGAGCCTCAGATTCTGCATATTTGGAAGAGTTGTTCCCCCAGATGTCCTCACCCTCACTCCCTTCCTCTCAGATGTCACCTGCTCAGGGACCAACCTGCTTTAAATCACACCCCCACCCCATTCCTTCTTTTTTTTTTTTTTTGCTTTCCCTACGGCCTTTTTCACGATGTAACATCAGGTATATATGTATATATGGAGCCCTGGTGGCAAAATGGTTAAGAGCTCGGCTGCTAACCAAAAGGTTGGCAGTTTGAATCCACCAGCTGCTCCCTGGAAACCCTATGGGGCAGTTCTCCTCTGCCCTATAGGGTCACTATGAGTCTGAATCTAATTGATGGCAATGGGTTGGATATATATATTTTTTTTCTTAAATTTTATCATGCTTTAGGTGAAAGTTTACAAAGCAAATTACTTTCTCATTCAAAAATTTATACACAAATTGTTTTGCAACATTGGTTGAAATCCCCGCAATGTATCAGCACTCCCCGCTTCCCACCCCGTGTTTCCAGGTCCATTCATCTAGTTTTCCTCTTCCTTCCTGCCTTCTTGTCTTTGCTTCGGAGCAGGTGTTGCCCATTTGGTCTTGTATACTTGATTGAACTAAGAGCACGTTCCTCACCTGTGTTACTGTTTGTTTTATAGCCCTGTCTATGGCTGAAAGGTAGATTCGAGAGTGGCTTCAGTCCTGAGTTAGCAGGGTGTCCAGGGGCTGTAGTCTGAGGGATTCCTCTAGTCTCTGTCAGACCAGTAAGTCTGGTCTTTTTGTGAATTTGAATTTTGTTTTACACTTTTCTCCCACTCCGTCCAGGACACATCAGGTGTATTTTTATTACTTACAGAGTATATAGGAGCCCCTGAGTGGTCCAAATGGTCAAGTACCTCCTTCAGCTACTAGCCACAAGGTTGGCAGTTCAAACCCACACAGAGCTGCCTTGGAAGACAGGCCTGACGATCCCCTCCTGAAAGGTCACAGCCTTGAAAACCATATTCTGCACACATGGGGTCACCATGAGTCGGAGTCCACTGGATGGCAACTAACAACAACAGTATGTTACCTGCTTCTTCTATTACAATGCCAGCCCCATGAGGGCAGGGATTTTGCCTGTTTTGTTCATGGTAGTGTCTCCAGTGCATAGCACAGTATCTGGCACATAACCCAAAAGACCAAACCCATTGCCACCGAGTCGATTCTGACCCATAGAGACCCTGCAGGACAGAGCAGAGCTGCCCCATAGGGTTTCCAAGGAGCGGCTGGTGAATTCGAACTGCCAACCTTTTGGTTAGCAGACAAGCTCTTAACCACTGCACCACCAGGGCGCCGTGATGGGGGAGCCGGTGGTGTCATTTACCAAAATGGGAAAATGAAGAGGGCAGGCATGAAAGGGACCCCCACTCTAATGAGACTTGAGCGAGATTTGACAAGCCCTTGAGGTCATAGTGAACTGGGTTCAAATCCTGATTCCTCCCTTCCGAGCCACATGACCTTGAACAAGTCGCTCTAGGTCTCAGTTTCCTGGTCTGTAAAGTGGGGAGCCCTGGCGGTACAGTGGCTAAGCGCTCGGCTGCTAACCAAATGGTTGGCAGTTCAAACCTACCAGCATGGTAGAAAGACGTGGCAGTCTGCTTAGGTGAAGATTTACAGCCTTGGAAACACTACAGGGCAGTTCTGCTCTGTCCAGGGTCACTATGAGTCGGAATCTACTCAATGGCAATGAGTTTTTGGTTTTGTTTATTGGGGTGTATTTACTGAGGGGTGCACAGCTTATTCATAGCATCTGTTGGGGTGTGTTTATTGAGTGCAAGGCTTTTTCACGGGGTCTGTTAGGGGTTTTTTTGTTTTTTTTTTAATTGTGCTTTAGGTGAAAATTTACAGAGCAAATTAGTTTCTCATTAAACAGTTAATATACAAATTGTTTTCTGACATTGGTTGCCAACCCCGAGATGTATCAACACTCTCTGCTTCTCCATCCCAGGTTCCTTGTTTCCATCTGTCCACTTTTCCTATAACTTCATGCCTTCTCGTCTTTGCTTTTGGCCTAGTGTGCCCATTAGTTTCGTACACATGACTGAACTATGAAACCTGTTCCTCATGTGTGTTATTGTTGGCCCTATAGACCTGTCTAATCTTTGGCTGAAAGGTAAACCTCAGGAGTGACTTAAGTACTGAGTTAAAACGGTGCCTGGGGGCCATACTCTCAGGATTTCTCCAGTCTCTGTCAGACCAGCAAGCCTCGTCTTTTATTTTTTTTTTTTGCAAATTTGGATTTCATTCTACGTTTTTCTCCTGCTCTGTCTGGGACCCTCTATTGTGTCCCAGCCAGAGCAGTCCATGGTGGCAACTGGCACCATCTAGTTGTTCCGGCTCAGTACAGTGGAGGTTGTAGTCCATTAGTTCTTTGGACTAACTTTTCCCTTATGTCTTTGGTTTTCTTCATTCTCCTTTGCTCCAGCCATTATGGGACCAGTAGATGTATCTTAGATGGCTGCTCGCAGGCTCTTAAGACCTGAAACACTACTCACCATAGTCAGAAGTAGAATATTTTCTTTATAGACTATGTTCTGCCAATTGAATTAGGTGTCCCCTGAGACCACGGTCTGATCTTCAGATACGGATGAAGATCCCAAGGCTCATGGCCGAAGCAGGCCCAGTTTCAGGGTATTTCTTCCTGAAAATCACACACTTGGTCTTGGGGCATCATTCTTGGCTGGTGAGAAATCAGGGTGCTTTATTTTTCATCTGTGCTCCCAGGAACGTGAATTCCTCACCCCCATCCCCACCCTGCCCATCCGACACCAGTATTTCACAGGCTCGAGTTCTCGTGCTGAGGGTACTTGCCACTTACCATTTGCATCCCTGCTGTCTGTCCACCCCTCAGCCCTGTCCCCCCAGTCCGGCTCGGTTGACTCTCTAAAGGGCCCCCAGTGGCGGGGGTCAGGCAGGGCCTGGCAGGAGTCCCATGCAAGCCAGTAAAGGGACTTTAACTTGGGGACCAGTTACACCAGAGCTGGGAGATCTGAAAGGCGTGGGCCCCCAGCCCTGGGGCAAGAGGGGTGGGGGTGGGGTAACTAGAGCACATAGGTGGGGCTAGAACCACGGACAGGAAGAGGAGAAGCAGAGAGAGGCGGGAGACACACCCAGGTGTCTCCCGCCTCCAGGGCGCCTGGAGAATGAGATTGAGGGGTCACCCCTGAGATGGCCCGGAAAGCAGAGGTGGGGAGGGGGTGGATCTGAGGGCCCAGGGCCTCCTGATGGGCCTGCAGGGCAGTGAAGGTGCACTGGCCTGGGAACTTGCCCACCTACCAGGTTTGACCCTGATGAATCACCAGCCTCTGTCCCCGTCTCTAGAATGGGGAAGGCAGCTCCCCAGTCCATCCCAAACCACAACTCCCCAGTGTTGCTGAAAACTTTCCCTTTCTCCTGTTACTGCCCCAATATAGAGATTGCTGGCCGCTATTGTTAGGCCTTGACTGAAAAAAGAGGGGCCCAGGAGTGGGGTGGGGGGAAGACCGAGACTGGGGGCGCCGCTTAACAGTATGGCCATGTCCTGATGTCCTTGGCCTGAAGGTCACAGTATGAGGTGTTTCACCTGCCTCTGCCCAACTGTGCAGAAGCCAGGAGGCACATGACCTGTCTGAGATGACAAAGGAGGCAGGTGGGCACAGAGGGAAGTATGCGGGTGCTGGAGGCACACTGGGTTCAAATCCTACCTCTGCCAGCTCCTGGCCATGGACTCTGGGCAAGTGGTCTCCATTATCTGAGCCTCAAGGCTAACAACCACATGTAGCTCATAAAGTCTTGAAAATTAAATGCGGCAAAGTGTTTTAATTGCCTGGCAGGTGATGGCTTGTGGTTATAGTCAGTCGGGACGCTGTGGGTGAGCGCATAGCAGACTCTGAAATTCCAGCCTGTGGCTGGCTGTGTGACCCTGGGCAAAGCCCTCAACCTCCCTGAGCCCTGTTTCTACATCTATGAAATGAAAGTAATGGTTCTGCCAATTTCCGAGGGGTGTGGGTGGGATTTAGGGAGACCCCAGCACAGTGCAGGCCCGGTGGGGCTCAGCAGGTGCTAGCTGTTGTTAGTATCATTGCTTTTTTCTCACCCCCTCCACACAATTGGCCTCCATCCAGGCCCCCCACCACAAACCAGTGCTCCTTTCTCCTCGTGTTTTGCTTCCATTCCTTCTCACAGAGTCTTGCCAATAAGCAAACTTGAAGGACCCTGAGCTGGGGGATAGCAGTAGATTTATGGGCTGCACAGAGACTTGGGGGAAACAAGCAGGGATGGAGTTTGGAATCACACATCATGATTTTGGACAATTTGGACAATGCCATACTGCCCTTTGGCTGTGACTCAGACGTCCCCATCCTGGGGGGAGTCCGTATGACTTGCCATCATGACCTTCCTCCCCAGCATCTGGCGAAAAGACCTCGCAGCTGCGGCTGCCTCCCAGCCCTGCCCAACAGGGGTGACCGTGGAGGTGATAGAGGGGCTCCCTGCCCTGCCAGGACTGTTGGTGAAACAAAGAGGGAGCTTCTAGAGGTCTGCATGGTGTATATTCCTTTGAACTTTAAAAATATTTCATAATAATACTCAAAGTTTTGCAGGTGGCTCCAGCTCTGCCACCCACAATCTCTGTGACCTTGGTGACATCTCCCCATCTCTGAGCTCCAATGTTCCAGGCTGCAGAGCCCATGTCAGGACAAGATGCCACTCGTTTGTTCATTCACTGATCGCCTTTGGTCATTGTACCTCCTAGGGCCACGTGCTGCACTAAGCCCTGGGGATCCATCCATGAGCACCCAGTGAGGTCTCAGCCCTCAAGGTGCTGACATGCCCATGAAGGAGACAGCCAATGAATCAGAAGATGTATGTCGACAAGTCGTGAGGTGGGAGCATGAAGGGAAAAGAGCCATGCGCTAGGATCTGATCCAGATTTGGCAGGGAGGGGAGTTAGGGAGACCTCCATAAGGAGGCAACATGTAAGCGAAGACCTGAGCGTGACAAGGGAGCCAGCCGTGCAGGGAGTTGGAGGAAGAACCTTCTGAGAAGAGGAAACAGCATGTGCAAAGTCCCTGAGTCAGGATAGGGGTTGTGCTATCAAAACTGACAGAGCGTGTGGAGCTCAGTGGGCACAGAGGAGAGGGTGGAGGATGTGGCTGGAGACCTTGGTAGGGCCGGATTGGCTGGTCCCCTAAGTCAAGTGGGTGCTTCACTCTTGGGCTCATGGAGAGACTTCAAACGGCTTTTGGCTGGAAAGGAACATGATCGGATCGACCCATGAAGCTGTCTCTGGTCAACAGACATTAGTTGCAGGGCCTCCCATGACCTGCCCACTGTGCTGTGCTGTGGACACAGATGGTAATTGTAGTGATGATGAAATAGCATTCGGCACTTACTCTGTGCTTGGGACCACGGGAAGCCTTGACTGGTAGGTAGGTAGGTAGGTAGAGAGAGATCAATTGAACTATCTCATTTTAGCTTCACCATGACCCTATGAGGTAGGCCTATCATTATCCCCATTTCACAGATGAGGAAACTGATGCACAAGGAGGTCAGATGACTTGCCCCAGGTCACTAGGTTGGTATCAAGGGGAGGGATTAGAGAGAAAGGGGCTGAGACGGAGCTATTTACGACAGAGGAGGAAGAGTCGTCAGCATTGTGGGGGTAGGGGAGATTCCCAGGTGTCTGGCTGGGTGTTTGGCAAGTGGTGATGCCCCTAGAATGTGGGCACATGGTGGAGGAGGAGCAGCGCTCCAAGCAGAGGAGGGACAAGCCGGCGGTAGGCTATATGGTGCCCTCCATGGCAGGATTTTATTCACTGGGGTGGAGCAGCGTCCCTTTGCTGCAGCTATGGGTTTTTGGTTCTCAAAGAGGTGTCATGGAGTGGTCCTCCAGAACATGGGCCCTGAGCTGTGTGACCTCAGGCCAGTCACTTAACCTCTCGGTGGTTCAGTTTCCTTATCAGTGAAGTGAGGAAGGGTGATGGCAGTGCTGCCCTCTGAGGGTGTGTGGGGATTAAACAAGATAATACTTGTCTGGTGCCTACACCTGGGCCGTGCTTAAGGTATGTGAATAAGAAGAAAAGGCTCGGGCCTGGAGAGGTGGGCAGCCACAGAGTTCATTTCAGGAAATGCCTCTCAATAAGTTGCTGATGATAGTGATGACTGCCCCCAGGCTGGCCCCGCCTATAGAGCTCAGAGGTCCCCACTGCCCAGCTCCCTTTGGGACAAAGGCCCAGGTGCCTGGGCTCTGGCTTGGCTCCCCGCCAGGATCTGGAGGCGTAGGGAGAGGCCATCACATGGACAGATTCCACCCAGGGTCTCCTTACTCTGAAGCAGGGATCCCAGGGGTCGAACCTCGTGCCTATCCCGGGCAGGGCCAGGGCCCTTGCCCACACGGGAGGGTCAGGAGGCTGTTGTGGCCCCGTGTTTGTGTGGTGGCCGTGATTGCATGCTGGAGTCATCTGAAAACGGGGAAACTCTGCCAGAAGCCACATGATCCTCAAAGGGCAGGAGAGCAGGGAGGCCAGGGGCCCAGCTCAGGACCCCCTGATTCCTGGGGACTCCCCTGACAGCTTGGCGAATCCCATAAAAAACCAATTGCTACGGAGTCAACTCCTAATCAGGTGACCCCATGTGTGTCAGAGTAGAACTGTGTTCCACTGGGTTTTCAATGGCTGATTTTTCAGAAGTAGATCACCAGGCCTTTTTTCCAAGGACTCGAACCTCCAATCTTTTAGTTAGCAGCCGAGCATGTTAACCATTTGCACACCCAGGGACTCTGGCAAAGCCCGTGGACCTTTCAAAATATGTTTCGTTTTTTGAAGATGTGCCTGGAATTTATTTCTATTGATTTAAGACTGGGTATTTCTTATTAAAATCTTTATTTTATAAAGATTTTACCTTATTTGCAAACATCTTAAGCACTAGCTTGACTACAGTGTATCTCCCAGAGGTACTGACCACAGGAAGAATGAAAAAATCATGTACCCCAGATATAAAATGCACCCCAAATGTAAACAAAGGGCAACAATTATGCCTTTCCTGGCAAAGCCGCAGCTGGCCAGCCACCGAAAGACCAGGAAAGTTCTAGAACACAGGAGAAAGGCATGCCTGTTGGTAAACTTCTCAGAATGTTCAGCGTGGGCAGGCACTTCCTTTGACCAGTCCTACCCAGCACAAATATAATGTTGAGTCATAGACGCAATTTTAATTTTCTAGTAGTCTCATTTAAAAAAGTAAAAAGAAGCAAGAGAAATTCATTTTAATGATATTTGTATTGAGTCCAATAAATCCAAAATATTATTATATCATCTAATCAGCATTAAAAATTCTGCAACCACAGTGAGATACCACCTCACACCCACTAGGATGGCTATTATTTAAAAAAAAAAAGGAAGATAAGCGTGGGTGAGGGTGTGGAGGAATTGGAATCCTTGTGCACTGCTGGTGGGAATGGGAAATGATGCAACAGTTCAGTGGTTTCTCAAAAATTTAAATGCGGAATTACCGTATGACCCAGCAATGCCACTCCTCGGTATATGTCCAAAAGAATTGAAAGCTGGGAGTCAAACTGGTAGTTGTACACCAATGTTCACTGCAGCACTGTTCACACCAGCCAAAACAGAAGCACCCCATCAACCAAAAGGTGTCCATCAGCAAAGAAATGGATGAACAAGATGGGTTCTAGCTATACAATGGAATATTATTCAGCCCTAAAGAGAAATGAAGCTCTGGTACATGCTACAACATGAATGAACCTTGAAAACATTATGCTGAACAAAATAAGTCAATCACAAAGACAAATATGATCCCGTTTAGATGAACTATGTAGAATAGGCAAACGCATAGAGACAACAGGTTGTCAGAGGTTACCAGGAGCTGGGGGGAGGAGAGGATAGGGAGTTATCACTTAATGGGCACAGAGTTTCTGCTTGGGGTGATGGAAGACTTTTGGAAATAGACGGGTGGATTAACCAGTAAGCAAGGTGCACACAGGCTTACTTGTGTTTACTTACTAACCTGTAGTGCACGGTTTCACATGGGTTTCACCACATCATTGCTAAGCCTGTGCATACCTGGCTTATTGGGCAATCCGTCCCTGGAAATAGATCATGATGGTATCGCACAATAGGATGAATGTAACTAACGTCACTGAATTGTACACTTAAAAATGGTCAAAGGGGCAAATTTTTGTTATATATATACTTCACCACAATAAAATTAAAAAACAAACCAAGAAAACCTCACCAAGTCACCATCTCCTATCCAAATTCATAGCGCCTCTGAATTTGAAGACCCCTGCTCTGTTCTTGATAGGCCCCTGGGTGAAACAAATGATTCGCCCTCAGCTACTTATCTGAAGGTTGGTGATTTGAACCCATCGCCTTGGCTTCCCTCCCCGTCCCCCAGCTGCTGTGAGCAGAAAAGGAATTTATGGAAAGAATACTGGGGCGCTCAATCCCAGCACTGAACGCAGCCGGAGCTTGGGCAACAAACTTACGCCTGGAAACTTTCAGGTGGAAGCCACACCCAGGGACGTGGGCCTGGACCCCACTGTTGGTCTTGCTGGCCCCAGAAAATGGGTGTCACTGCCACCTGCGGTGGAGCCCCCCATCCTTGCTTCTTTACTAGTTCCTGATTCAGTCTGGGGCGGGTGCACCTGATTGGCCCAGCCTGGGTCACCAACCCCCACACTAGCTGCAAGGGAGGCAGGGAAATTGTGAGGCTGCTGTCTTCAGCTTTCTGAATGAGAAGTAGGGCACCTCTCCTGGTGGGACTCAGACGGGGCAGAAACTCCCCAAACTTGGGAAAAGGCTTAGAACCTGGGCAGCTCGAAACAATGACCAGTGCCCACTGCAGACAGGTGTTTTTACCCCCTTTTTACAGATGAACAAACTGAGGCCCAGGGAGGAAAGGAGTCCCAGCCTGTAGCAACCCCGGTGTCCTGCTCATCCTGACCCTCATCCCGCCTCACCCATAAATACCCAGTGTCTTTGTGTTGCCCAGGATCCATGTCTGACCTCAGTGTGGCCATGGTCCCTGCAGGCGTGGAATTCAGCCTGGGAGGAATAAAGAAGGGGTGGAGTTATGACTCAGAAATGCCCTTTATTGTCCCACAGACAAAAGCTTTTAATCCACAGTATCCAGGGTGGTGGGCTGATGACAAAAGGGATCCTGCTGGGGATGCTGATGGGGGTGGGGGAAGGAGGCAGGAGGGAACTGTTGCAGTTTGGGTTTGTGTTTTGTTTTCTCTGCTCAGAGTGAGAGATGGCGTCTCATTCCTTCGTTCAAGGCTGGGATGCCATAAGGGGGCCCCAGGCAGATGCCTGCTGAGGTTCCTAGCTCACGATCCCAGATCCCAGGCAGGGCAGGGCACAGTGGACTGCTTTGGGGTGTCTGTGGTCAGACAGACACCTGCCTATGTGTGACGGTAACCTGAGAGACAACCCAAGGCCACTCCCAGGGGCACCCTGCACATAGCTGGGTGGGGGGCGGTGGGGGCGGGGACACAGCAGGAGGCTGCTGGAAAGGGATTCAATCAGCCACAGGCTGATTCGGGCTGGAGAGTTTGATACAGACATTTCCTGTTGGTTGGTGCCTATGTGCCTGCATGTGCTTGCACACACCGCTCGCTGTGTGTGCATGCCTGTATATGGTGTATGTGCACCCGTTTTTATATTCTGGATGTGTATGTGTGTACATATGTGTGCATACTGAGTCTGTGTGTGTCTGTATGCACATGTGCATCCGTGTGTGTTTGCATGGAATTTTCTATTTTGGTTTACACATATCTCCGCATGTGGCTCTGTGTATCCGTCCTGTTACCGAGGGCCCTTTCCTCGGTTGAACCCAACCAGATTCGTGCAGCCAAATAAGACTATTGAGGCAGCCTGGAGTCACACAAGCAAATTTATTTCGCCAGCAGCTAGCAAAAGGAAACAGTCAGGGCTAGAACCTTTAGAGAGACTGTCTCACTGATTTGCCTAAGAGCCAAGTATTTAAGGGTTTCAACAAGAGGGGAGGAGGGTTTTTTTTGTTTTGTTTTGTTTATTGTGCTTTAAGTGAAAGTTTACAAATCAAGTCAGTCTCTCACACAAAAACTCATACACACCTTTCTATATACTCCTAGTTGCTCTCCCTCTAATGACTCAGCACACTCCTTCCCTCCACTCTCTATTTTCGTGTACGTTCGGCCAACCTCTGACCCCCTCTGCCCTCTCATCTCCCATCCAGACAGGAGTTACCCACATAGTCTCATGTGTCTCCTTTATCCAAGAAGCTCACTCTTCACCAGTATCATTTTCTATCCCATAGTCCAGTTCAATCCCTGTCTGAAGAGTGGGCTTTGGGAATTGTTCCTGTCTTGGGCTAACAGAAGGTCTGGGGACCATGACCTCCGGGTTCCTTCTAGTTTCAGTCAGATCATTAAGTCTGGTCTTTTTACGAGAATTTGAGGTCTGCATCCCACTGCTCTCCTGCTCCCCCAGGGGTTCTCTGTTGTGTTCCCTCTGTTCCCCGTCAAGGAATTCATTGGTCGTAGCCAGGCACCACCTAGTTCTTCTGGTCTCAGGATGATGTAGTCTCTGGTTTATGTGGCCCTTTCTGTCTCTTGGGCTCATAATTACCTTGTTTCTTTGGTGTTCTTCATTCTCCTTTGCTCCAGGTGGGTTGAGACCAATTTTTGCATCTTAGATGGTCACTTGCTAGCGTTCAAGACCGCAGACGCCACTCTCCAAAGTGGGATGCAGAATGTTTTCTTAATAGATTTTATTATGCCAGTTGACTTAGATGTCCCCTGAAACCATGGTTACCAGACCCCCGCCCCTGCTACGCTGGCCTTCGAAGCTTTCAGTTTATTTAGGAAATTTCTTTGCTTTTGGTTTAGTCCAGTTGTGCTGACCTCTCCTGTATTGTGTGTTGTCTTTCCCTTCACCTAAAATAGTTCTTATTTACTACCTAATTAGTGAAAACCTCTCTCCCTCCCTCCCTTCCTCCCCCGGCTCGTAAGCATCAGAGAATATTTTCTTCTCTGTTTAAACTATTTTTCGAGTTCTTATAATAGTGATCTCGTACAATATTTGTCCTCTTGCAACTGACTGATTTCACTCAGCATAATGCCCTCCAGATTCCCCCATGTTACGAAATGTTTGAAGGAGTCATCATTGTTCTTTATCGATGCGTAGTATTCCATTGTGTAAATATATGATAATTTATCCATTCATCCGTTGATGGGCACCTTGGTTGCTTCCATTTTTTGCTATTGTAAACAATGCTGCAGTGAGCATGGGTGTGCATATATCTTCGTGTAAAGGCTCTTACTTCTCTAGGATATATTCCAAGGAGTGGGATTCCTGGATCGTGTGGTAGTTCTATTTCTAGCTTTTTAAGGAGGCACCAAATTGATTTCCAAAGTGGTTGTACCATTTTACATTCCCACCAGCAGTGTATAAGTGTTCCAGTCTCTCCACAACCTCTCCAACATTTATTCTTTTGTGTTTTTTGGATTAATACCAGCCTTGTTGGAGTGAAATGAAATCTCATTGTAGTTTTGATTTGCATTTCTTTAACGGGTAATGATGGTGAGCATTTCCTCATATATCTGTTAGTTACCTGAATGTCTTCTTTAGTGAAGTGCCTGTTCATATCCTTTGCCCATTTTTTAATTGGGTTATTTGTGTTTTTGTAGTTGAGTTTTTGCAGTATCATTAGATTTTAGAGTCAGATGCTGATCAGAAATGTCATAGCTAAAAACTTTTTCCCAGTCTGTAAGTAATCTTTTTACCCTTTTGGTGAAGTCTTTGGATGAGCATAGGTGTTTGATTTTTAGGAGCTCCCAGTTATCTAGTTTCTTTTCTGCATTGTTAGTAATGTTTTGTATACTGTTTATGCCGTGTATTAGGGCTCCTAATGTTGTCCCTATTTTTTCTTCCATGATCTTTATCGTTTTAGATTTTATATTTAGGTCTTTGATCCATTTTGAGTTTGTTTTTGTGCATGGAGGGAGGTATGGGTCTTGTTTCATTTTTTTGCAGATGGATATCCAGTTATGCCAGCACCATTTGTTAGAAACTGTCTTTTCCCCATTTAACTGACTTGGGTCTTTGTCAAATATCAACTGCTCATATGTGGATGGATTTATGTCTGGATTCTCAATTCTGTGCCATTGGTCTATATATCTATTGTTGTACCAGTACCAGGCTGTTTTGACTACTGTGGTGGTATAATAGGTTCTAAAATCAGGTAGAGTGAGGCCTCCCACTTTGTTCTTCTTTTTCAGTAATGCTTTACCTAGCCGGGGCCTCTTTCCCTTCCATATGAAGTTGGTCATTTGTTTCTCCATCTCGTTAAAATGTCATTGGAGAGGCAGGGCCAAGATGGCAGAATAGCCAGATGCTTCCAGTGATCCCTCTTACAACAAAGACCCAAAAAATCAAGTGAAACGATTATATTTACGACAAGCTAGGAGCCCTAAACATCAAAGGCAAAGTTAGAAAATGGACTAAGTGGCAGGGAGAGAGTGAGACTGTTCAGAAGCGGAGAGGAGTTAGCGGACCTGAATCGTGGGAAGCCCTCAGGCACCATTCCTGGGAGCAGCTGCAGAGGGCTGGTACTAGCCTTCGGCGGCAGTTTCCTCGGGGAGAAGCAGCCATCCACACAGCCTACTCACACCTCCAGAACCTGAGAATGGCGCTCTCCGCAAAAGCTAAGTACTTGCGTATATTTTAACGCACCCCCTGCCCCCAAGCCGGCTTCAGTGGCTGTTCATTTCCCTGAGCCTGAGATAGGCCCATTTGAGTGCCCTGAGCCATCCTCCCGGCCTTGGAGAAGGAATAAATTCACGGCAAGGGGAAAAGATAATTTGCCAGCTCTACTAACCTGGGGAGCTCAGAACAGAAGCAGCTCCTGTCCAGGCATAAATGGTCTGTGAACTTTGAATACCTTTCCCCTCTGCATGGACCTGTGTGGGCCTATTCCAGGAGAATAGGCCCTTGCTGGCAGACGGTGACTGTTTCAGCTGTGTGGTGGAGAGGTGGGCATTTGATATTTGACACAGCTTTGTCTGTTAAACAGGGTCCCCACTTACCCACATCAGGGGCCCAAGGACTGGTGGCTCCTCTCAGGTCACCGAGCCCCCACAACAGGGGTCCACGGATAACTGGTACCTCCTAGTTCTTACAACCAAAAGCATTGGGTGCCCATGGTCCGTCTGCAGAACCCACCCACCTGCATGCTCTAGGGAAGAGGGACATGCTTTCCTCAGACACTCGGGGCACGGTTCTCAGCCCACTGCCTTGTTCAGAGCATGACCCCCTGCTGTAACCAGATACTGGTACCTACACCAAACACTCCTGCCCCTCTAAGACTGTAGGACAGAGCCTGTACCACATACTTGATGTCCAGCTACCTGGACACCTGAGCTGAATCCACATAAGAAAAGTGAATGGACTCCTAAGCTCATATACCTGATAACAGCTCTAGCCATCTGGTGACATGACTTCAGAGCCCCAAAGGCAAAAATAATCAAGCTAGCTCACTCAAACAACCCATTTGGGCATATCAAAACAAAACAAAGTGAGGAACTAGGACAAAGTAAGCAAATGTAAAATAAACTAATACAATAACTTAGAGATGGCTCAGAGACAACAGTCAATACCAAACCACATAAAGAAACAGACCATGATTGCTTCAACAAGCTTTCAAAACAGAGAATCAAAGGATCTTCTGGATGAAGGTGACTTCCTGGAATTACTGGATGCAGAATTCAAAAAATTAATATACAGAACTCTTCAAGACATAAGGAAGGAGATCAGGCAATATGCAGAACAAGCCAAAGAACACACAGATAAAACAGTTGAAGAAATTAAAAAATGTCATTGGAATTTGGGTCGGAATTGCATTGTATCCATAGATCACTTTTGGTAGAACAGACATTTTTACGATGTTAAATCTTCCTATCCATGAGCAAGGTATATTTTTCCACTTACGTAGGTCTATTTTGGTTTCTTGCAGTTTTCTTTGTATAGGTCTTTTACGTCTCTGGTAAGATTTATTCCTAAGTATTTTATCTTCTTGGGGGCTACTGTAAATGGTATTGATTTGGTGATTTCTTCTTCAATGTTCTTTTTGTTGGTGTAGAGGAATCCAACTGGTTTTTGTATGTTTATCTTGTATATACTCTGCTGAACTCCTCTATTTTCAGTAGTTTTCTTGAGGATTCATTAGGGTTTTCTGTATATAAGATCATGTCATCTGCGAATAGAGATACTTTTACTTCTTCCTTACCAATCTGGGTGCCCTTTATTTCTTTATCTATCCTAATTGCTCTGGCTAGGACCTTCAGTGCAATGTTGAATAAGAGTGATGTTAAAGGGCATCCTTGTCTGGTTCCCGATCTCAAGAGGAATGCTTTTAGACTCTCTCCATTTAGGATGATGTTGGCTGTTGGCTTTGTATAGAAAAAAAAAAAAAATTTTTTTTTATGCCCTTTATTAAGTTGAGGAATTTTCCTTCAATTCCTATTTTGCTGAGAGTTTTTATTATGAATGGGTGTTGAACTTTTTCAAATGCCTTTTCTGAATCAATTGATAAGACCATGTGGTTCTTATCTTTCGTTTTATTTATGTGATGGATTACATTAATTGTTTTTCTAACGTTGAGACCATCCCTGCATACCTGGTATGAATCCCACTTGGTCATGATGAATTATTTTTTTGATATGTTGTTGAATTCTATCGGCTAGAATTTTGTTGAAGATTTTTGGGTTTAAGTTCATGAGGGATATAGGTCTGTAATTTTCTTTTTTTTTGTGTGTGGTGTCGTTACCTGATTTTGGTATCAGGGATATGCTGGCTTCATAGACTGAGTTTGCAAGTATGGGAGGAGGGGTTTTGATGTTTATTCATGAGGCTGGGCGGAAGGGGGAGATTTCTGAGAAGGGCCTGGGTTATGCAACTACAGTTGCGCGTGCAGGATTTCTTCACGATGGAAGTCTTTCAGTTCCCCTTGACAGAAATCATTATGGGTTGTGATGCAGGCGCACTAGGTCCCTTTGTCACATAGCCCCCTTTGGCTGGCACGGGAAGGACTCGCTTCTACTTCTTTTGCACTCACTCTTCTCCTGTGGAGTCCTGCAAGCACTATATTAACAGTTTATTTTCAACATTTTAGTTCTCACCACCCCTCAGCCAGGTACCTCTTGCTCTCAGGGCCCTGTGTGTTCTGTTCCGATCTCCAGGGGTTGAGCCAGGTTGTTTACTCCATTCTCTACCCTGCTTGTCTCCCCGCTATGTGCCAAAACGGGGAAAGTGTGGGGGCAGCCCAACTGGCCCTGCTCTAACCTAGTCCTATCTCACTAACAACCAGCAACAACCCATTGAGGTGGAATCAATCCTGACTCATAGGTAGTTTCATGAGTGCCTGTGTGTTTATGTCAACATACCATAGTTCTTGCAAACACTTATTTGGCACTTCCTGTGGATCTGGCTTCCGAGTGCTTTACACGTACTAACTCAGTTAATCCTCACAACCACCCTTTGAGGTGGGTGATATTATCATCTCGATTTGCAGTTGAGGAAACTGAGGCACAGAGGGGTTGAATAACTTTTCCCAGGGTGCAGAGCTGGGATTTGAACTCAGGCCCCTGGCTCTAATCCTCAGGCCACACCAGCTTCCTGCTGACATGTTCCTGGGCTGCAGGTGTCCAGGGACGGTGCTTCTCTGGTGACATGGCCATCTGTGCTGTATCCAGCTTGATGTGCCGAAGAAAAGGGGACACATTATGTGGGCATGTCTGTGGCTTCTGTGGGGTGTGGGGGGGCGCTGGGCCTGAAGGAGGCGGGGAGGGCAGGAGGGGTCCATTGGGCCCTGCCGTCCTTTCCCCGCACCCCCCACCCCCAAGCCTCCCACCACACCCAGGCCCCAGAGTTGGGCTTTGTCGTCCTCCCTTAATGTGCCCAGAGCGGGTGGGCGCTGGGGGAATTCCTGCGGAATTCCAGGCATTGGGGCTTTCAAGGGCGGGGGCGGTGTCCGGAAAACTCCGCCCGGGACAGCGCGGGGGTTGAGGGCCCGACGTGTCACGCGCGCGTGGGGCTGGATGCTTTGTCCTCGCCGGAGGCCGGGCCAGTGGTGTTTGCAGAACCGAGAGTAGAGCCAGGGATGCTGGAATCCGGCCAGCGGATCTCGTCTGGCTCTGCGGGGCCTCCCCTAGACCGGGCCAAGGGGCCTCAGGGCAACAGGGCGCCCCAGGCCAGAGGGGCGGCGGTGGCCTAGGGGCCCTGGGACCGTGGAGTCAGGCGCGGCGGTTCCTCCTGAGCTGGGGACCCGCAGGAGCCTTTGCACCTCCCTGGGCTCCTCCTGCCTCTGTAAATGGGATTTCCAGCAGGGAACGGAGCTCGGTGCTCTCTGTCTCTGTTTATCTCAGTGCCTCGCCCTTGTTCTCCTCTCCCTGACCCACTGGGAGCCCCCCCAGCCCCTGACCCCTTGCTTAGTCCTGCTTTCCCACCACACCTGTAGTGGGTTAAATAAACCAGCCGCCACGGTTGGACCCTGGCTCGTTTCCACCCCACGTGTGTCACAGGGGAACCATGCTCCGCAGGATCTTCAGTGGCTGATTTGTCAGAAGTAGATCTCCAGGTCTTTCTCCAGAGTCACCTCTGGGCGGATTTGAAGCCTCCAACCATTCAGTTAGCGGCTGAGTGTGTTAACTGTTCGCACCACCCAGGGACTCCACTGTGACCCCCCAAAAGATATGCCCAAATTCTAACCTCCACACCTATGGGTGTGACCTTGTTTGGATGTAGGGTCTTTGCAGCTGCAATCAGTTAAGGATCTCTTGAGAAGATCATTGTGGATTTATGGTGGACCCTAAATCCGAAGGCTGGTGTCCTTATGAGAGAAAAACCAAAAACCAAACCTGTTGCTGTTGAGTCAATTTTGATACATGGCCACCCCATGTGTTACAGAGGAGAACTCCATAGGGTTTTCTTGGCTGTGACCTTTACAGAAGCAGATCGCCAGGCCGTTCTTCCAGTGTGCCACTGAATGGGTTCGAACCATCAATGCTTAGGTTAGTAGTGTAGGGCAAAATGTTTACACCACCGAGGACCTAAAGGAGAGGGACATTTCGGACAGAGACACAAAGCAGACACGTGGGGGAAGGCCATGTGAAGACAGGCAGGGATTGGAGTGATGCAGCCACAAACAAAGGAATAGCAAGAGCCAGAAGACGCTGGAAGAGGCAAGGAGGGATCTCCCCCTAGAGCCTCCAGAGGGAGTGTGGCCGTGTCAGTACCTTAATTTTGAACTTCTGGCCCTCCGGAAGTATGAGAGAATAAATTTCTGTTGTTCTAAGCTACTGGTTGGTGGTGATTTGTTACAGCAGCCCTAGGTGGCTGATTACAGCTTCTGTAACTACCTCTCCTGTAGCACCCTCACCTCACTGTAGCCTGGTTATCTGCTTTCTGCAGTTCTGGGTTCAAATCCCTGTTCCACCATGTGCAGTGAACTGCATGAATTTAACCAGTTTCCTCAAATGTAAAACAGTGGCAGGAATATCAGAAAACGCTAAGTGCTTAGCCCACAGAAGAGGAATGATTGTGTTACCATGACTGTTACTGTTGATGGGATGATGCCTGCCGTGCACACATCAGAGGCGAGGGTGCATTTTAATTCCATGGGAGGGCGTACGTTACAAATAAGTATACCTGGAACAAGAGGACACATACTGTATGATATCACTTATATGAAGTTAGCAATGATGTAGAAACCAGTAAGCAGTTAGTGGCTACCAGGGACAGGAGAGAGAGAAAAAGTAGGCTTTTGATTAGAGCGAACTGGAATAATACTAGTGGTGGTGGAATCATTTGGAAAAAGTGTGAATGGTTGCATAACTTGAAGAATGTAATCAATGTCACTGAAGTGTACCTGTAGAAATTGAGGAAATAGTGTATGTTTTATTGTATGTACATCACTATTAAAAAAACAAAAACAAAAACACAGCTTTTGGAGCGGTTCTACTCTGCACCAGGGCTTCAAACCAGTTTGTTCTGGTTCGAACCCCTGCTGAGAATTTGAATTTCCACCCCCAGATATACTGAATCAGAATTGACATTTTAACAAGCTCCCCATGTGATTCTTACGTATAATACATTGAGAACCACTGCTCTACCGGTGTTTCTCAGAATTGGTCCCCAACCAGCAGCATTAGCATCGCCTGGGAACTTACTAGAAATGGAAATTCTCAGCAGGGGTTCGAACCAGAACCAACCAGTGTGAAGCCCTGCCATGCACACATGGGGTTGCTATGATTCGGAATCAACTTGATGGCAATTAACAGCAACAATATGGCTTAATGTCTCTCCCCCCGCCCGACAATGAGAACATCATGAGGACGTGGATATTTGTTTTGTTCGCTGATATGTCTCAGCACTAGAACAGAGTTGTTGTTGATGTTGGGTGTTGTCGAGTAGATTCTGACTCATAGCAACTGCACGTCACAGAGCAGAACTGCCCCATAGGCTGTAATCTTTATGGAAGCAGATCACCAGGTCTTTCTCTCGAGGAACTACTGGGTGGGTTCAAACCTCCAACCTTTCAGGGAGTAGTCAGCTTAATTATTGTATCACCACGGCTCCTTTTGGCACATTGTAGGTGCCCGATAAATGTTTGTTGGATGAAAAGTAAAATAAATAAACCTGGGAGTGTCTGGCCATCACAAACCATTGACTCGGAGGATGAGGTGTCATAAGCTCAGCAAGGTGCTTGGTGCTGGGTCGGTGTTCCGTAATGACTATAATCAGTGATGGCACCTGGATTAGCCATTGGCAGAGGAGGCCGCCACCCGAATCACTCACCAGCTTTTAGTTTGCTCATGGATGCCACGCCTGTCTTCTCTGGCTGGACTCTGTGGCCAGTGCTGTGGACGCTAAGTCAGTCAAGTCCCAGGGACCGCCCTCAGGGGTGCTCGATCTTGTCAGGGAGGCAAGTATGCAAGGAGAGAGATGGGGTAGTGGGGGGAGGGGACCACCAGAGGGGTAGGGGTCAGGGAAAGCATCCTGGAGTGGGGGAGGCCTGAGGGGAGAGCTGAAGGAAAAGCAGGCCAAGAAAAGATAGGGAAAGAGACTAGCTCTGCAAAGGCCAGGGGGCAGGAGAGTGGAGCAATAGGGCCGGTACAGTGTTTTCAGCAGCCAGGGCACAGGACGTGGGTCATAGCAAGTGATGATGCCCAAGAGATCACCTGCCAGAGTGGGGCCTGTGAGGGGCTGAGGCTGTCCTCGGGGTCTTAAGGGCCACTGGGGAGCTTGAAGCAGATTCATAGTGTTCCAGTCGAAGTCAAGGCAGGACTCCCTGCTCCTCTTACCGAGTTATCGTAAATAGGGCCCCTGCTTTGTGCTCCAGACCCGATCCTCATGCATTCGTGGTACTTTTCCATCCAGATGTGTTGAGGGCGGGAGGGAAAGCGAGAGTCAGGGCTCTTGTAAACACGGAGCTTTGGATACCCGGAGGGCCAGGGGCTTGAACACCTGGCAAACCACAGGATTGGTGCCAAAAATTCCACCACAGCCCATGACTACTCAGAGGTGTTTGCAGAGCTAAAGTTTATTGGGCACTTAACCATACCTTGTACTCTGGGGGAAGCATTTAGTGTATGGTCATATTTATCCTGACCCTGTGAGCTGTGTCCCACCATGGCCCGCCCCCAAGGGCGGGTTACCCAGTAAGCATGGTACACACTAGCTTAATTGTGCTTACTTGCTAATGCATAGTGCACAATTTCACCTGTTTTTTACCACGTCAAAGATGTGGCGAAAATCATGTAAACATAATTAAGTCCCTTCCTACCTAGCTTATTGGGTACTCTGTCCCTGATGGCCCCAGATGGGAGCCAGAGACGACCCAGAACCAGGATTCAAACCCAGCTCTGAATGTCCCCAAAGCCCTGGGTTCATTAACCACTGAGATATTCAGTCTCTTATTAGTCCATAATAACCCCAACGGAACCAGTTGGTGGGTTCCTTACCTGAAAGCAGGTGTGTGGTCAAGAGGAGGAAGGGAGGGGCCTGCCCAGATCCTCTTGATCAGGCTGGTGCCAGCTTCTGTGAGTGTTGGCTGCCAGTGGCTCACAGCTGTCTCCCACCTCCTTACCCTTGGTTGTTGTTGAGAATATACACAGTAAAACGTACACCAACTCAACTGTTTCTACATGTACAATTTGGTGATGTTGATTACATTCTTTGAGCTGTATAGCTGTTCTCACCCTCCTTTTCTGAGTTGTCCCGCCTCCATTAACATAAACTCACAGTCCCCTAAGGTTCCTGTCTAATCTTTCGGGTTGCTGTTGTCAATTTGATCCATATAGATCGTTCTTAAAAGAGCATAACGCTCAAGGCAGACTTTTTTTTACTAGTTAAGCTAAACGACTGCGTTTTACACAGATAACATATGCCTTCTGCATTTGTTTGCTGGCCACGCCCTCCCCCACTCAAGGTATTTTCATAAGCATACTATGGTAATTTTTTTTATAACAACACGTGGAAGAGAATTGGCATGGCGGTCCTTGTGAGCATGCCTTGCAGGGGAAGCAGGGATGGCATGGCTGGCAAACATGTGCAGAAGGTGCACATTATTTGCATAAAAATACGGTATTGTTCAGTTTTAAGAAAACCTCAGAGAACATTTTTGGTTTAAGGTTTAAAGATTATCTCAGGGCAATAGTTTCAGGGGTTTATCCACCTTCCATGGCTCCAGAAAATCTAGAGTTTATGAGAATTTGAAATTCTGTTCTCCATTTTTCCCCTTTTGATCAGGATTTTCTATAGAATCTTTGAGCAAAACGTTCAGCAATGTAGCCAGGCACCATCCAGTTCTTCTGATCTCATGGCAAAGGAGGCAGAACAACAACAATGTTTACAGAAACAGATCTCCAGGCCTTTCTTCCACAGTGCCGCTGGGTAAGTTTGAACCACCAACCTTTAGGTTAGTAACCAAGGGCAAACCATTTATGCCTCCCAGGGGCTTTCTCCCTGGATCTAGGCGGGACTGACTCTGATAGAGCTCATGCTCCAGAACTCCCTGTGAGATCAGGCCAAGGCTCATCTCCGGCTCGACACGTCCTTGCTGAGCCATTTTCTCCTGCCCTTCCTCCTTCCTCACATCCTGCCCCTGAGAAATGAAAACCAACAACCAAATCCATTATTGCCAAGTCAATTCTGACTCGTGATGACGCTATGTGTTACAGAGTAGAACTGTCCCATAGGGTTTCCAAGACTAATCTTTACAGAAGGAGGCCTGGTACTCAGTGGTCAAGTGCTTGGGTGCTAACCAAAGGTCAGCAGTTTGAACCCACCAGCTACTCCATGGGAGAAAGATGTGGCAGTCTCCATCCATAAAGAGTACAGCTGTGGAAGCCCTATGGGGCAGTTCTACTCTGTCCTGTAGGGTTGGAATTGACTTGATGGCATTGGGTTTGGGTTTTGGTTAATCTCTATGGAAGTAGATTGCTGGGTCTTTCTCCCGCAGAGCCACTGGGTGGGTTTGAACCGCCAACCTTTAGATTAGCAGCCAAGTGCAAACCGTTTGCGCCACCCAGAGCCTTCCCTCAAAACACCACATGCGCGAAATCCTCATCTCAGGCTCTGCTTCTAGGGAACCTGGCCTAAAATGAGGTCATGTCTGATTGGCCTGTCTTAAAATCTTCCCGTAAGTCCTCAGTACCCTCCAGAAAGACTCTTCATCTCCCTGGTCCAGCCTTTGGAGTCAGCCTTTATTTGGCCCCTGCTGACTGGCCCTTGCTTCTGAGGCCTGTGTGCTAGCTCAGCACTCAGTGGGAGGGAGAAGACCAACTCCCTCCATCTTTTCCTTTTCATTGGGCACTTCCTGTTGAATCGCGGCTTCCAGAGGCCTTCACCGTGAGCATTCTTGGGTGCTGCTCTGGGCTGGACAATCTGCGTGGTATTTTCTTGGAACTCTAGAAAGCGTAGCTCCCGGGGCTCTGAGCTGGAGGAGAAAGGAAGGATGATACAGACACTGTTTTCACACAGATTTAGAGAATTTGGGGGAGGCTCCTGGTATAGCAGGCTCTCTTAGACCCCCACCCCCCAGCCTGAGGGGTTGGGATTGGGATGAGTAATAGTTGTAAGGCAGATAACCTGCTTGAGAAATGAGCTGGGTCTTATTTTTGGCTATTAATTCATTACAAAAGAATGAGAAGTATTTTCTCTCCCTCCATCTCCTTCAAAGAGCAACTGTGTCTTGAGTTTTCAAGAGCTGTGTTTGCCTTGGGCCAGTGGAGAATCAACAGGCCTTGCTTTTTTTTTTTTTTTTTTTGAAGGCTTGTATGTTAGTTAGGACTCATCCAGCTGCAGATGACAGAAAATTTATGCCAAAGCAGGAATGTGTTGTTTCATGTTGTTGGAAAGTCTGAGGGTAAGGCAGCTTCAGGAACAGCTGGATCCAGGGTCTAAGGCAGTATTGTCAGGGATCTGTCTACATCTCTCGGCCCTGCATTCTTCCCTGTTGGCTTCACTCTCAGGCAGGCTCTCCCCCTACCTACTGGCAAAGATGGCACCCAGCACCCCCAAGCTTCCATCCCACCAGCATAGTAGAGAATTCTTCTTGTCCAGTAGCTCCAGCAGGAGTCTTGGAGTTGAACTATTCACGATAGCCAAAAGGTGGAGACAACTCAAATGCCCACCCACAGATGAATGGATAAACAAAATGTGACATATACACACAATGAAATATTACTCAGCCATAAAGAGAAATGAAGTTCTGATACGTGCTAGGACACGGAAGAACCTTGGCAACATCATGGTGAGTGGAATAAGTCAGTCACAAAAGGACATCTGTTGTATGATCCCACTTAGGAAATATCTAGAATAGGCAAATAGAGACCGAAGTTTATCAGTGGTTACCAGAGGAGCTGGGAGCAGGGGAAGGGGAGTTATTGCTGAAGGGATGCTGAGTTTCTGTTAAGGGTGGTGGAAAAATCTGGAAACAGATAATGGTGATGGTTGCACAATGAGATGAATGTCATTAATGCCACTGAATTGTACATGTAAAAAATGTTGAAATGGCAGACACTTCGTTAGGTTTTTTTCACCACACACACACACACACACACACACACACACACACAAAGAAAGAACAGCAAAGGAGAGAGAGAGATTCCAGGAAAATGTGTGCTACGATCTTACATAATGCCATCACCTTTGCAGTACTTTATTGATTGGAAGGAAGTCACAGGATCCATCCACATTCAAGGGCAGGAGAACACACCAGAGCGTGAACACAAGGAGGTGGGGATCATGGGGGCCACCCTAAGAATCTGTCTGCCTTGTAGGATAAAGGACTTATCAGAATTAGACCTTATGTTGTGGGAGGGGCTGGGGAGGTGAAGGCCCAGAAGAAGGAGTTGAGGACCAGAGAGGGAGATGCCAGGCGGTGGGCCTGAGCAGCTAGGCCTGGGCTGTGAGTCTGCAGCCAAGCCTCCATTGGGGCCTGCAGTTCCTGCTGGTCAACAGCGCCAGCAGTTGGGAAGAAGAGCCAGGCACAGAGTGGAGGAGAACAAAGACAAGCTGGAACCCGATGGTCCTCTTGGTGCCTTGCCATGTGGGATCCTCCAACATAGTCGCTTCTTTTTTCAAAATCAGCCATAAAGACATGAAATTCTGATACACGCTACATGTTCTAACCACTTTGACCTTCAGAGTCCTGGCTTTGCTTCTACCCTCCAAATCTCACACACATTACTCTTTTAACCAACTCTAACCTGGAACCGCACAAGGAAGGGATCTGGGAATCTGAGTTCCCAGCTCAAATGAATTGATACAACACAGTTCACCACAGTCGTTTGGCCCAACTCCGCAGGTCCTTCAGTCCAAAGCTGGGTATCTGGGGCACCCCGGTCCTCATTCATCCCCCTTCCCATCCTCCTGTCGGCTATTCACTTCCTTACGTGGTGGTCTTGGGCAGCATTCCAAGAGGGCTAAAGTGGATCCCGGGCTCTTAAGGCCTAGCCTCTAATTTTGCACAGCGTCACTTCTGTTGCACTGTATTGGTCAAAGCCTGTCATGTGGCCAGCCCAGATTTGAGGGGCGGGGAAATTAATTCCACCTCTTCATGGGAAGAGTTACAAAATAATGGGGCCCTGTTTTCCAATCTATCACATGTCGTTTCCCGAAGACACCAACTGCCATCTGTTGGAAATTTGTCATGATAAATATGCAAATGTACAATCACAATGAATATAAATGGAGCCCCTCAGAAATGTGCAGTGCACAACCTGTGCGACTATCATGACAACCCTGCCAATGCCGCGAAGTTCATCTATTCTTCTTACATACCCTACTGTGGTGGGCCTCTTCTCCTTTTTAATGCCCAGCAACCAGTGCTCCTTCTGGGAACAGTAACTACCCACTCCCACCTCTAGTTTAGTGGGGCTGACCCTCTCAAACTCCAGGGATGGGCATGTGGCCAGAAATTCTATCACCCTAACCATACGGATGGAGCCCTAGTGGCACAGTGGTTAAGAGCCCGAATGCTAATCAAAAGGTTGGCAGTTTGAATGCTTCAAAGGTCAGCGGAGCAAGGGCGGGGGTTTGGGGACCATGGTTTAAGGGGACTTCTAAGTCAATTGGCAAAATAATTCTATTATGAAAACATTCTGCATCCCACTTTGAAATGTGGCGTCTGGGGTCTTAAATGCTAACAAACGGCCATCTAAGATGCATCAATTGGTCTCAACCCACATGGAGCAAAGGAGAATGAAGAACACCAAGGTCACACGATAACTAAGAGCCCAAGAGACAGAAAGGACCACATGAACCAGAGACCTACATCATCCTGAGACCAGAAGAACTGGTTGGTGCCCGGCCACAATCGATGACTGCCCTGACAGGGAGCACAACAGAGAACCCCTGAGGGAGCAGGAGAGCAGTGGGATGCAGACCCCAAATTCTCATAAAAAGACCAGACTTAGTGGTCTGACTGAGACTAGAGGAATCCCGGCGGTCATGGCCCCAAACCTTCTGTTGGCACAGGACAGGAACCATTCCCGAAGACAACTCATCAGACATGAAAGGGTCTGGACAGTGGGTAGGAGAGAGATGCCGATGAAGAGTGAGCTAATGATATCAGGTGGACACTTGAGACTGTGTTGGCATCTCCTGTCTGGAGGGGGGATGGGAGGATACAGACAGTTGGAAGCTGGCAAAATTGTCACGAAAGGAGAGACTGGAAGGGCTGGTTCATTAGGGGGAGAGCAAGTGGGAGTACGGAGTAAGGTGTATATAAACTTATATGTGACAGTCTGACTTGATTTGTAAACGTTCACTTGAAGCTCAATAAAAGTTAATTAAAAAAAAAAAAAAAGTTGGCAGTTCAAATCCATCAGCTGCTCCTTGGAAATCCCATAGGGCAGTTCTACGCTGTCCTGTAGGGTCGCTATGAGTCGGAATTGATGGATGGTAATGGGTTTGGGTTTTTTTTCCCCCCAACCATATTTACTGGTTGAAGGGTGAGCAAATGACCCAAGCTGAACCAATGAGATTCATTCCGGGAGCTTTTACCGGAACTATTGGGAAAAGAGGTGTTCTGTTTCCGCTAGGGTTGCTTAGCTGGTTGGGTATAAGCCTGGAATTGCTGGGGGCCATCTTTGTAACCACAAGGGAAGGGCCTGCCTGAGAATGAAGCAGTCATAGAGGAGAGCAGAGCCAAAGGATGGAAAAAGAGAGATCCCTGATGACAAAGTTCAAGCCCCTGGATCCAGCCATTGCTGAAGCCCATAACACGGACTTTGCAGTTATGTGAACTGATAAATTCCCTTTGGTGTAGGTTTCTGTCACTTGCAACCAAAAGAGACCTAATGATACAATACTATGTAGTTATTTGGGTCGTGATGAAGATTAAATGAGTTAATGATACATGAAATACCTGTTTGAAAAACTCATCACTGTCGAGTCTCGTAGTGACCCTATAGGACAGAGTAGAACTGCCCCACAGGGTTTTCGAGGAGCGGCTGATGGATTCGAACGGCCAACCTTTTTGGTTAGCAGCCAAAGTTCTTAACCACTGCACCACCAGGGTTCCACCTGTCTCTTAGAGGACCCATTAACGGTCTGTACTTTCCCTCTCTGCCCCCCCGCCCCGTGAATATAGTTCCAATTTATAATTCACTAAATGTGTAAGACTATTCAGAACAGGCACGGATAGCTTTGGCTGGTTATAGAACAACAAACACACAGGACCAAAATTTTACAGCACCACCTACCCCTCCTGTGCTCTTAATGATACCCTGGATTCTTTTTTTTTCTTTTTAATTTTTATTGTGCTTTAAGTGAAAGTTTACAAATCAAGCCAGTCTCTCACATAAAAACTTATATACACCTTGCTACGTACTCCCGATTACTCTCCCCTTAATGAGACAGCCTGCTTTCTCCATCCACTCTCTCTTTTCATGTCCATTTCGCCAGCTTCTAACCCCCTCTGCCCTCTCATCTCCCCTCCAGACAGGAGATACCAACAAGTCTCAAGTGTCCACCTGATCCAAGAAGCTCACTCCTCACCAGCAACCCATTGTCCAGTCCAATCCCTGTCTGAAGAGTTGGCTTTGGGAATGGTTCCTGTCCTGGGCCAACAGAAGGTCTGGGGGCCATGACCACCGGGGCCCTTCCAGTCTCAGTCAGACCCTTAAGTCTGGTCTTTTTATGAGAATTTGGGGTCTGCATCCCACTGCTCTCCTGCTCCCTCAGGGGTTCTCTGTTGTGTTCCCTGTCCGGGCAGTCATGGGTTGTAGCTGGACACCATCTAGTTCTTCCAGTCTCAGGATGATGTAGTCTCTGGTTTATGTGGCCCTTTCTGTCTCTTGGGCTTATAATTACCTTGCGTCCTTGGTGTTCTTCATTCTCTTTTGCTCCAGGTGGGTTGAGACCCAATTGATGCATCTTAGATGGCTGCTTGCTAACGTTTAAGACCCCAGATGCCACTCTTCAAAGTGGGATGCAGAATATTTTCTTAATAGACTTTATTATGCCAGTTGACTTAGATGTCACCTGAAATCATGGTCCCCAAACCTCTGCCCCTGCTACACTAGCCTTCAAAGCATTCAGTTTGTTCAGGAAACTTCTTTGCTTTTGGTTTACGACACCCTGGATTCTTAATTTAAGTTCTGAAAAGGCAGCAGAAAAGCAATGGCTTTAAATAACCATGTGAAACGGTCCAAAAACAATCTCGAGAGACACCCGTTTTGTTTTCTCTGAACAAGGCAAAAAGGAGGGTAGTGTGGGGAGGTAGAAATCTGTAAAGACAGCCTCCCCCATATGTACAGAATTAAAAAGAAATTCACTAGTGTGGGGTCTGGAAGCTGCTCTCCCACGACTGCTGCCTCCTCAGGGCACTCTGCCACCCCATGTTTGTTTTTCCTGGGCCTGAGCTTGGATGTTGGGCAGGCAGAGGGGTCCTGGGATTTCCCCCCGCCAGCAAGCCGGGGCGTGTGTGTTTAGAAAAGTGTTTGGGAAGATTGTTTACTCTGGGTCTCCTGCCGGCCCACAGGTGGACATGCTTTGCCCACCAGATGCTCCCAGCTGGGGTCCCATAAGTGGGGCCTCCTCCCAGCTATTCCTACTCAGGACCCCCGGGGTGAATCCCCAAAGCACACCTTGACCATGTCCCCATTGCTTACAGCCCTCTATAGCCACAGGCCAAAGTAGCCCCCAGTCACGTTTTATTTCGTTTTATTCTATTTTATTTTGTTCAATTTCGATTAAAAATCGAAAGAATTCACAGAAAACTCTGGATTTCTGGTTTCTCTGGAAAAAAAAAAAAAAGAGAGCTTGCAATACCCACCCAGCAAAAACTGGCTGCAGCTACAGGCACCTGTACCTTAGCTTAGTTCCCATCACCCCAGAAGCAGACCCTGAGACCAATATCTGGGTACAAGCAGTTTATTTGGAAGGGGGTCCCATGAAGCGCCGTTGGAGATGGGGAAGAGAGGCAGGGAAGGAAGGCGGCTACATATAAAACTGGGTGTCAGTGAGCAGATCACTGCTGTGGGCAGCCAGGGCGCAATCCCGCCGGGATCTCTGGGAGACGGCAGAGTACGCCCCACCTCGGAGTTGTGCTCTCTGAGGAGTGAGGGAGCTGGGGTACGTTCCTGCAACTCCCATCCGTGGATGGAGAAGGGCTCCTTCCGGGGGACTAGACTGGCATTGCCAGTGTGCCATGCACGTGGGCCAAGAGAAAGACCTCAGGGAGAGGGTCACAGATGAAGAGTCACAGTACATACAAGACTAAATGGGCAACACCTGCCCCAAAGCAAAGATGAGAAGGCAGGAAGGGACAGGAAACCTGGATGGATGGACACAGAGAGCCCAGGGTGGAAAGAGAAAGGGGGAGAGTGCTGACACATTGCAGGGATTGCAACTGATGTCACAATTTGTGTATTAATTTTTTAATGAAAAACTAATTCACACTGTAAACTTATACCTAAAACACAATAAAATTAAAAAAAAAAAAGGGAGTCACAGTAAATGCTGTGAGCGTGTACTGGAACAGCAAGGGCTGAGAGGAGGTGGCTTCCCTCCCCCCCAGTGTCTGCCACAACCTTTAGATTGGGCATGTGTACTCCAGTTTGCCACAGTCCTCACCACTCCCTATTGCATGTCCCCTCGATAGGAGGTTGAGTGTTTGTTCCTTACATCGTCATACTTAGGCTTCTGGTTTTCTTATAGAATAGAAGGAAACACCCCTCTTTGCCTACATCACCATTAAGGTGGAAAAGTGAAATAGAGGCCAAGTGTATTAGTTTCCTAGAGCAGCTATAATAAATTACAGCTTAAAATAACGAATCTGCTCTCTCACGGTTCTGGAGCCCAGAAGTCTGAAATCAAAGTGCCGGCAGGGTAGGTTACTTCTGCAGGATCTGAAAGAGAATCAGTTCCATGTCTGTCTTCTAGCTTCAGGTGAGAGAACGTATTCCTTGTCTTATAGCTGATTAACTCCAATATCTGCCTCCAACTTCACACAGACTCATGCTGGTATCTCTATCAGTCTCCCTCTCCTTAAAAGGACACCAGCCTACTAGAGTTAGTTGTTGTTACCGGGCATCGAGTCCACCCCCGACTCATGGTGACCCCGTGTACAATGGAACAAAACGCTGCCCCATCCTGCACCATCCCCATGATTGGCTGTGGCTCAGGCTGTTGTGATCCATTGGGTTTTGTGTGTGTGTGTGTGCTTTAGGTCAAAGTTTACAAGTCAAGTTAATTTCTCATTCAAAAATTTATACACATTGTTTTGTGACATTGGTTGCAGTCCCCACACTGTGTCAGCACGCTCTCCCTTTCCCCCTGGGCTCTCTGTGCCTATTCATCCAGTTGCTGCCCCTTCCTGCCTTCCCATCCTGCTTTTGGACCGGAGCTGCCTATTTGGTCTCTTCGACTGAAGCACATTTTTCACATGTATTATTTTTTTTGTTTGTTTTGTAGGCCTGTCTAATCTTTGTCTGAAAAGTGGGTTTCAGGAATGATTTCAGTTCTGATTTAGCAAAGTGTCCGGGAGCTATGGTTTTGGGGGTTCCTCCAGTGTCTGTCAGACCAGTAAGTCTGGTCTTTTTACATGAATTTGAATTCTGTTCTATATTTTTCTCCCGCTCTGTCCAGGACTCTCTGCTGTGATCCCTGTCAAGGCAGTCATTCTTGGTAGCCGGGCACCATCTAGCTCTTCTGGTCTCAGGCTGGCAGAGACTCTGGTCCGTGTGGTCCTTTAGTCCTTTGGGCTATCCACTGGTTTTCATTGGCTGGTTTTCGGAAATAGATTGCTAGGCTGTTCTTCCTAGTCCATCTTAGTCTGGAAGCTCTGATGAAACCTGTTCAGCAACATAGCAACACACAAGCCTCCACTGACATGGGTGCTGGCTGCACATGAAGTACATTGGCCGGGAATCGAACCCAGGTATCCTGCATGGAAAGTAAGAATTCTGCCACTGAATCACCACTGCTCACCCTAAATTCAGGGTGATCCCTTTCCAAGATCCTTACCTTAATTATATCTGTAAAGACTCTATTTCCAAATAAAGTCACATTCGCAAGTACTGGGGTTTAAGACCTGGACATACATTTTTGAGAGTCACTTATATAACCTGGAAACCCTGGTGGCGAAGTGGTTAAGAGCTACAGCTGCTAACCAAAAGGTCAGCAGTTTGAATTCACTGGGTGCTTCTCGGAAACCCTATGGGGCAGCTCTACTCTGCCCTGTAGAGTCGCTATGAGTCGGAATCAACTCGACTGCAACAGGTTTGGGTTTTTTTAGTTCAACTCACTAGCCCAAGAATTCCCCATGATCATTCTTTCACTCTGTTCACTTCTTCCATTTCCATTAGTTGCCTGGTCCCTGAAGGGGCTGAGTTGGCAGCCCCTCGTCCAATAGGGCGACACGCATGTCTCTTCATGTGACACTTGGGGCCGTTGGTGAGCTGGCCTCCTCTTGGTTCTACCACATGGTGATGTTTCCTCTGTATCTTCTTCTCACATCCTTGAAACAGCCTGGGCGGGACCCAAGAATGCTCCGACCGCAGGGAAGCAACGGCACCAGGAAAAAAACAATCTTGCTATTAGCCCACGTCGCACAACGAAAGCCCAGAGGAACCCATCACACATACGTCTTTACTTTTCCACTGAGTTGGTGCCCGTGCCCTACAGACTCCACCACAGATAGAAGTCCAGGAGTCACCTCTCTCTTTGAGATCCCTGTCCTCTTCTTCCCCACAGTGGCCCTCCATGGACTTTCCTGCCTCACTTTCCCCTGGAACCCCAGCTCCTTCCCCCTTCCCTCCCTCCCTCTCTCCTTCCCTTCCTTCCTTCCTTCCTTTCTAATGTATTTCCTGACCTACTTACTTTTATGGGGGGCTGTAGTGGTTCAGTGGTAGAGTTCTCGCCTTTCATGCAGGATACCCAGGTTTGATTCCCGGCTAATGCACCTAGCGCACAGCCACCCTTGTTTGTCAGTGGAGGCTTGCCTGTCACTATAATGCTGAACAGGTTTCAGTGGAGACTAAGAAGGACTAGGTGGAAAGGCCTGGTGATCTACTTGTGAAAATCAGCCAGCAAAAACGCTCTAGATCATTACTATCTGAGCCACAACTGATCACGATGGTGGCGCAGGACCGGGCAGCATTTTGTTCTGTTGTGCACGGGGTTGCCATGAGTTGGGGGGCTGACTACAAGGCAGCTAACAACTGTTACTTATCTAATTACAAAGACAATTAGGTTGTAAAAAGACTTAGAAAACCCAGATTAATTCAGATTAAAATGGATTTAGAGATTTGCTATTATTTTGGATTATTTGTGTTAACCTTAAGGAGCTCTGGTGGCTCAGTGGTTAAGTGCTTGGCTGCTAACAGAAAGGTCAATGGTTGGAACCCACCAGCCGCTCCACAGGAGAAAGTTATAGCAGTCTGCTTCTGTAAAGATTTGCAGCCTTGGAAACCCTATAGGGCAGTTCTACTCTGTCCTATAGGGCCACTCTTAAAGATCTTCCTTCTTTGTTCCTTCTCTCCCTGTCTCCCTCCCTTCCTTCTTCGTTCTTTTGCTTGTTTATTCATTCCTCCAGTTAAGTGTTTACTGAGCGTCCACTCTGTGCCATGTGCAGAGCTGGGTGCTGGGGAAACATCTGTGGCTGGGCCTGGTGGGTTTATGCCTAGCTCCATCTGGCAGCCACCCGAAGTCCTGGAAGTCACACGCCCGCTGGCACAAAATAACAGCTCCTTGCTGTCTGTCTAGAACAGTGCTGACCCCACAGAAATACAATGTGTGCCACGTACACAGTTCTAAATTTCCTAGTAGACATGTCTTAAAGGGTAAAAGAAATGGGTGAAATTAATTCTAATAATAGATTTTATTTAACCCAATATATCCAAAATGCTATCATTAAAACATGTAATTGATATAAAAAATTATGAAGGAGACATTTTATATTCTTTTTTCCCTACTGAGTCTTGGGAACCTGGTATGTATTGTGTCACATCTCAACTGGATCAGCCACATCTCAAGAGCTCGACAGCCATGTGTGTCTCGTGGCTCCTGTACTAGACAACTTAGCTGTAGACAGAGACAAGGTCTCTGGCTTATTTGGAGAATCAGCCACAGGGGAACGCTTTTTCCTGCGAATTCCCTCTCTTAGTGTGATTTCTGTGCATTGTTTTGCTCATAAAGTCTCTGGGGGCCTTCTCCTTTCTGATCAAAGCCTTCCTTCCCACCAGAGGTAAGGGTGATGTGATGGGTTGCATGGTGGCCCCCAAAGCTATGTCCACCCAGGACCTGTGGGTGTGACCTTATTTGGTAAAAGGGTCTTTGCAGAATATAATCAAGTTAAGGATCTTGAGATGAGATCATCCTGGATTATCTGATGGGCCCTAAACCCAACGGCTGGCTGTTTCCTTATAAGAGAAAGGAGAAGAAGAACAGAGGGGAAGGCCACCTAAAGATGGAGGCAGAGATCAGAGTGATGTATCTACAATTCAAGGGGTACCAAGGATTGCCGGCAGCCAGCAGATGCTAGGAGAGAGGCGTGGAATGGATTCTCCCTCAGAGCCTCAGAAAGAACCAGCCCTGCTGAAATCTTGATTTCAGACTTCTGGTCTCCAGAACTGTGAGAGCATAAATTTCTGTTGCTTTAAACTCCTTGCTTGGGAAGGAAAAAGGAAAATGAGAATGATGCCCACCCTCATCCCACAGGAGGCCGACTGGACTGGGTCAGACTCCTGCTTGTCTTGAGACCTCGGACGTCTTTCTGAACCTTCATAAGCCTCCGCTGCCCTATCTGTACAATGGGCTAACAGTGTCACCTGCTTCCAAGTGTTGTCACAGGAGTGAATGAGATTCGGACTCACAGTGCCACCATAGGACAGTGTAGAACTGCCCTATAGGGTTTCCAAGGCTGTAATCTTTACGGGAGCAGACTGCCACATCTTTCTCCCTTGGAGTGGCTGGTGGGTGCAAACCACCGACCTTTCAGTTAGTGGCTGAGCACTTTAACCACTGTGCCATCAGGGCTCCTTAATGGGTGAGATAGTGTGAGTAAATGTGCAAATCCCAGAGCCTGGCAGGGAGCAAAAGGATTCTATGGAGCAGCAACGTTTATCCCTATGGTAGCTCCCACTTTAGAGATGAGGAAACTGAGGCTCTGAGAGTGAAGCGGCTTGCCCAGAGTCATCAGATGGTTGGAGGCAAGATTCCAGGCCAGCTCTCTGAGTCAAGATCTCAGGTTGTGAGTCATCTACATGCCGAACCTGCACATACACCAGGCATTCCTTTTCACAGTTCTCCCTGTGACAATGTCCTCCCTGTAACAAGAGCTGTCTCCTCCTGGAAGCCTTCCTTGACTGCCCTACCCCTCTGGGAATCCAGCATGAATCAGCATGGTCCCTGCCCTGCAGGAGTTGCAGCCCAAGGGAGAATGTGAATTCTGATGCCTATGGTGGGGCAAGTCTGAACCAGCAGAATAATACGGTCTGACACTGCACGGAGGTGGGGCTGAATTACCCAGACAGCTGGGAAAAAGCAGTCCAAAGACCTGCACCTGGTTGGCTGGCTGCATTGCTCGGCCCCAGGTGACCCTTGCCCTGCTATGCTCTGGTCTCTGCCCGGTGTGAGTGTCCTTCCCTCTACCCCACTCTGTAGGGATGTGCGAACAGAACAAAAACCAGAGTCAAGAACCAGAGTCCCGACCATGGCATGGGAAGAGATATCCCGGGCCCTCAGCTACATCGCATGCGGGACAGCTTTTTCAGGGACGAAGTGCCCCTGTGCGTCTCTGGGGGATAGGACTCTGGAGTGATGGAGACCCACAGGGAACCCCGAGATTTGCCCTATCGCTGTGGTGGAGCAGAGCTGCGTTCTGAAGTGGAATTGTTCCCAAGGAGGGCTGACTCATCCCTCAAACATCTCCTTTCAGCCTGGCGTCCATCCTTCTCAAGAACTCAGACAAACAGAGAAACTGGGAGAGGGTTGGGGTGGGAAAGTCAGTATGCGGTGTGGGGCTGGGAGTAGGGCCCTGTCTCCATTCGGGGTCCAGGCCTGTCCCCTCACTTCCGGGGGCTTGGGGCAGTTTTCAGTATGGTTCTCTGGATGTGTGAGTGTCCCTGCTGGCTGTGTTGGCTTGGGCTGCCCCCTGGTCACATGCAGTTTGCCCTGGCTGCAGGTGGCCCCGCAAAAGTCAGCCAGCTGTCCCCACGGACACCACCTGGGAGTTGCCCATTGAGTCCCTTCCTTCCTTATTCTCTTTTCTGCCCTCCCCATGAGCCTGGGGGAGCCAGGGACACTCCTGGCCACAAGCCCTTAGGCCGACCCCAGGAGTCACAGTGTCACCTGCCTGGGAAGCTGCCTGGTCGGACTTTCTGGAGAGGCCCCAATGGGATCGTAAATCTGGGCCTCACAGGCCTTGCACAAGACTCATCCCTCAGAGTTTCAGTGGTGTGGGCAGCGCTGTTTGCCTGCCAGCTGGAAGGTCCCTGGGCTTCAGGACTACGTTTCCAGCCTCCCCATGGACACGTGGCTGCGCTGGGCACCCATGTTCACATGAACCTCTCAGCCAAGCCAGGTGGAATCGGAGCCCCCAGGGGAGGAAGGACCCATTGAGATGCCACTTGGCGGGGGAGGGGACCACTCTTTCCGCACCTGGAATCCTGTTGACTGCAGTGCAGCAGCCAAAAGGCTTGGGGGGAACTTTGCTCCCAATTAGCTGCTGGTTTAATAGCTATTTCCAGGCAGTGGTGGGCGGTGAAAAGAGTTTTTATACGCCGGTCTTCTGGGAGCAGGGCTGCCATATTTAGCAAAAACAGGACGCCTGGCTAAATTTGCATTTCAGATAAACAACATACTACTTTTTGGCATAGTATGTCCCATGCAGTATTGGGGATATTCTCACACTAAAAAACTACTCATTGTTCATCTGCCATTAAAAATTAAAAAAAAAAAATTAAATTGAGTTTTTGGTGGACGTTTACATGGCAAGTTTGGTTTCCATTTGACAATTTTCGTACAAATTGTTCAGTAACATTAGTTACATTTATCACATTTTGTCATCATTCTCTTTAACTTTGTCTATACCCGTCCATATATGCTGAAACACTCGTTTTTCCTTTGGTTGTACTGTGCTTGCTACGCCCACATTCGGGGCTACTTTTCCCATCACCAAAAATAACAAGCCTCTATGGTCTAAAGGGAGCCCTGGTGGCACAGTGGTTAAGTGTTCAGCTGCTAACCGAAAGGTTGGCAGTTCAAATCCACCAGCCGCTCCCCCCTCCTCTGCCTGGTACCCACCAGTGAGCATTGGTCTCTCCATATTTATCTATTTTTGTCTCTTTATAAAAGAAGGATCATACAGTAGTATTTGACGTTAAGATTAAACAGGGGGTCCTGTATTTTATCTGGGGAGTAGGACAGCCCATGGATTTAAAAACTTTTTAAAATCTATTTTGTTGTTGTTGAGAATATACACAGTAAAACCTACCCCGATTCAACAGCTTCTGCATGTACAATTCGGTGACATTGGTTACGTTCTTCAAGGCATGCAACCATTTCGAGGCGTTCATCCCCCATGACAGCCCAGAGATTTTGAAGCTCCTCCCTCTTGACTCCTCCTGCCTCCTGCCCCTCCCCTCACTAAATTCCGCTAGTGCGAGTGTGTGTGTGTTGGGGGGCTAAGTATTTTGATCAGGATTCTTTGCGATGAGATATTGCTCTGTTCCCCACATATAAACTGGCCACTGATTTGCATCCTACTCAGCCCATTTTTCAGCCCATTGGTGGTTCAGTGCTAGAAATCTCACTTTGCATGTAGGATACCAGGGTTCGATTCCCAGGCAATGCATCTCATGTGCAGCCACCACCCGTCGGACAGTGCAGGCTTGGGTGTTGCTGTGATGCTAAACAGGCTTCAGTGGAGCTTTCAGACTAAGACAGACTAGGAAGAAAGGCCTGGAGATCTATTTCTGAAAATCAGCCAATGAAAACCCAATGGATCACAACAGTCCAATCTGCAACTGATCATGGGGATGGTACAGGACAGGGCAGTGTCTTGTTCCTTTGTGCATGGGGTCACCATGAGTCAGGGGCCAGCTCAATGGCAGCTGACAACAGCCCCTGGACATATGAATTAGCTGGTCCCCTTCTGATACATTTCTGGCCACCTTGAATGGTTCTCCAAGGTGCTACTCTATATTTGAGAAGAGCACCCTCTGAAGTTGTGCAGTGCACAACCCGACCCTGCTCCTACTTCTAGATTGTGGCCACTGGAAATTTTCTTTGTGTCATTTACTCCTCAACACTGGGCTACCCAAAGATGGCATCCCATTCCTGCCCCCCTCCCCCAGCTCCTCCACTCCAGGGAGCAATCTGAGTAGGCACTGGCATGTCTAAAAACATTAGCACTACCAGGCTCCGCACAGAAGGGCCTTTGATTCTCCGACCTGACCTGACATCTGTTGGAGGGACACTCCCTCCCTGCCCACTGCAGCCTGGGTGCCCAGGAATAGGATTAAAGATTTCCGGCACACCCGCCCGCCCTCCCGCTGCATCCTTTCCCGCTCCTTGCCCTCACCAACCCCCAACCTAGGCATAATTTTAGAAACTTAATAGACGCAGCGCAGCACATTCCTGGCCTGGAGCCTGCGGGGGCAGGTCCTGGAAGAACACAGACATTTCTTTCTTAGACCACATCCATAGAGGTCCTCTGCGTTCCCCGGGGACAGGTCTCTGAGGAGCCATTGTGTACGGAGACGAGCTGCTCGCACACTTGCTTCTTTGTGGAGTCCTCACCTCCCATCCGTTCCTGGCTGGGTTATTTCACGGCGCAAGTGCCAGCTTCTCCTTGCTCCTCTCTGCTCAGTCCCCAAAGCCACAGGAGCAGCCGGGAGTGGGGAGCCCACGTTTTGGAGTGTCTCAAGTGGTGATGGTTGGTGGTTCGAAACCACCAGCAGCTCTGTAGGAGAAAAGACCTAGAAATCTGCTCCCATAAAGATCATTGTTGTGTTGTGCCCCCAAGTCGATTCCGACTCATAGCAACCCTATATGACAGAGTAGAACTGCCCCATACGTAAGTACGTTGTCGTATTTTTCTCCCATGGGGTGGCAGGTGACTTCTAACTGCCGACCATTGGGTTAACAGCTGAGGCCTAACCACTGTACCACCAGCACTCTTTTCTGTAAAGATTACAGCCTAGGGAACCCTATGGGGCAGCTCTACTCTGTCACATGGGGTTGCTATGGGTTAGAATTGACTCAGCGGCACACGACAGCAATATGCGGGGGTGGCAGATGTCCTTTGGTATCTCAAAACCAGAAACGATGGGCTGGACCATCTGGGCTGGGGAAAGCAGGCGTGAATCCAGAGGGTAGATGACAATGAAGGCGTTTGTTCCCTTCCCAGGCGGGGAAAGTACACACAGTCTTTCCAGATTTCCAGGAATTGTCCCATTCCAGGAACAGACATTCTTGAGGCTTCTGGAATACGAGAGAGAAAGTGGAGGGAAAGAGACATTTCTGGAATCACAACAGATACCAACATATATGGAACTCTGGACCACGTGCTTCACACCCAGGCAGATGGGAACCACTGATCTCCCCATTTTACAGATAAGACAACTGAGGCTCTGGGAGAAGAAGTGACTTGCCTGCAGTCACACAGCTGGAAGTGGCATGGGCAGCACTGGAGCCCAGTCCTCTGCCTCAGAAGCCCCTCACTTTTTTTTTTTAAACATCTTTTACCAACCAGTTACTATGGAATCAACCCCAACTTATGTGTGTCACAGTAGAACTGTGCACCACAGGGTTTTTTTTTCTTCTTCTTTTCTATTTTCAAACAAGGTTCTCACATCTTTGTTGCTGAATCAACCTATTAATGTGGAAGCATAAAAACAAATGAAGAAACCAGAATTTTCCCAATACAACTTGGTCAATGATTCAGATAGGGGTGAAATTTTCAGGTTGATATGGTAAGACGCTAGTGACCTTGATAGAGCGTTAATCTGTGTGCCATCCCATGTGTGACTCCTTATAGACCCAGCTTGGTTCTTCTCCAATGTCTCTTAGAGTTGTACCTGATTTTATTTGAATCCATTGAGGAATGGAATGATTCTGTTTTTGTTTCTTGGCCAGGCATCTCTTGATCCAAAAAGTCTTATGAGAAGACATGGCGTGGAAGGAAGGTGGCCACACACACCACGCTGGCAGCAAGAGGGAGAGAGACTCCACAGGGTTTCCAGTGACTGATTTGTTTAGAAGTAGATTGCCAGGCCTTTCTTCCAAGGACTCAAAACTCCAGCCCTCTTCTGGGTGGACTCACACCTCCAACCTTTTGGTTAGCAGCTGAGTGTGTTAACCGTTTGTACCACGCAGGGATTCCCATGTCCTCTTAGTATAAAGGAAAAGCAGTGGTTAGAGCCTGCATCTGCAATCAGGTGGGCTCAGGTTTGAACCCCAACTTTGCTACCTCCTAGCTCTGTGACTTGGCCAAGTTACATCACCTTTCTGAGCCTCAGTTCCCTCGTTTATGAAATGGTGTTTATAATAGTATCTACTCATTTTTGTAATTGTTAGGTGCTGTCAAGTTGGTTCTGACTCAGCGATCCTATAGGACAGAGTAGAACTGCCCCACAGGATTTCCAAGGAGTGGCAGGTGGATTTGAACTGCTGACCTTTTGGTTGGCAGCCGATCTCTTAACCACTATACCACCATGACTCCGATCCTACTGATTTTATTGTAAAAATTAAAAGAGATACCATTTGTAAAAAAAAAAAAAAAAAAGAAAACACAATCCAGCAATTGTCAGCTGTTGTGAGTATTTTTCATAATTATTATTGTTAATGCTATGTTATTAATTAAAAAAATTTTTTTTTCTTTTTTTTTAGAGTTGTTTAAAATAAGTAATAAGAGGACCTGGCCACTAGCTTCAGGAGTTCACATTGTCAGCTCCAGCCTCACCTCCTTCAGGAAGCCTGCCGTGACTGCCCCCTCAGGTGTTCCTTTTGCCTCTATGTCCTTCCTTTGGGCCCTCTTCCAGTTGACTATAAACAATGTTTGGTGATTGTGTTTAACGCCCATCTCCCCACAAGACTCAGGCTTGGTCTTAACTCACAGCTTGTTCTCCGTGGCCTGCCACATGGCAGGCATCTAGTAAACCAGTTGCCATTGAGACAACTCCGAATCATGGCGACCTTGTCTGTTAAAGTAGAACTGTGCTCTATAGGTTTTTTTTGTGTGTGTGAAAATATATGCAACAAAACATACCCATATTCCATTCACTGACAAGAGTTACATACTTCACATCATGTCACCATTCTCCCCATCTCTGCCCATGTTGTTTCAGCACCGTTAACTTAGGCTTTCTGCCCCTTATAGTTGTCCTCTGTGTTTGCAGTTACTGTTGTCCATTTATGAGTCAGAATTGACTTGATGGCAATGGTTTTTTTTTTTTTTTTGATGGCACAGTGGTTAAAGTACTTGGCTGCTAACCGAAAGTTCAGTGGTTCAAACCCACCAGCTACTCTGCAGGAGAAAGCTGGGGCAATCTGCTTATGTAACGATGACAGTCTCGGAAATCCTTTGGGGCAGTTCTACTCCGTCCTATAGGGTTGCTATGAGTCAGAATTGACTTGATGGCAGTGGGTTTAATATCATATAGCTAATTCTTTAAAATGGTGCAGTGCTCAAGACAAACATTCTTTATTAAAAGAGCCAAACGATTGTTTAGTTTAAAGATGACTTCATGGAATCCATAGGGTTTTCAATGGCTGAATTTTCAGAAGTAGATTGCCTGGCCTTTCTTCAGAGGTGCCTTTGGGTGGACTTGAACCTCGAGCCTTTCAGTTAGCAGCCCAGCATATTAACCATTTGCACCACCCAGGGACTTCTGGCATCTAGTTGTTGTTGTTAGTTGCTGTCAAGTCAGCTCCAACTCATGGTGACATTATGGATAACAGAACAAAATGTTGTCTGGTCCTGTGCCATCTTCGTGATCACTGGTATGTTTAAATCCATTGTTGAGGCTATTGTGTTAATCCATCTCATCGAGGGCTTCCTTCATTCTCATTGTCTCCCTACTTCACCAAACATGATGTCCTTCTGTAGAGATTGGTCTTTCCTCATGACATGTCCGAAGTAAACAAGACGAAGTCTCATCATCCTCGCTTCTAAGGAGCATTCTGGTTGTATTTCTTCTAAGACTAATTTGTTCATTCTTCTCACAGTCCACAGTATATTCAGCATTCTTTGCCAACACCACCGTTTGAATGCATCAGCTCTTCTTGTCTTCCTTTTTCATGGTCCAGCTTTCGCATGCATGTGAGGTGATTGAAAAGACCATCGCTTTGGTCAGGTGCACTGTAGGCATCAAAGTGACATCTTTGCTTTTTAGCACTTTAAGGAAATCTTTTGCTGCAGATTTGCCCAATCTAGAGGCACCTAGTTGTGATCAAAAAACAAATGCTTGCTCAGTGATTGAATGGGGTCAGGGAGGCTTGAGGTGCCTTCACTCCTTCCTCCCGGGGGTGGGAGAAGGGCATTCCAGGGTCATCCCAAGAAGGGAAAGCAGGTCAGATGGTCCTCTGCAGGGTGCCCACGTTGGTGTCTATAAAGAGGGGCGTAACTCCTGGCCCTGGAAACTGTGCCAAGTACCTGTTTTCTTCAGGCTGTGTAGGGTATGATTGGGAGAGGGCGAGGCCAGACCAGCACAACCTGCATGTGTGCGTCTGTTTCCTCACCTGCAAATTGAGGACTGTTGTCAGGTGAAGTGCAGAGCCAACAGTGAGTGTGTTTCCCACACCCTTTTCACCTGCTCATTCAGGCGCCACCTCCCAGCTGTGTGACCTTCTGCAAGTCGCTTTGCCTCTCTGTGCCTCAGTTGCTCCTTCTGTAAAATGAGGACAACAAAAGGAGTTAACCTCTTGGTGTTACTGTCAGGATTAAATGAGAATATCTGCAGTGTCCAGCTTGGGAAGTACCCTGAAGATATTAATACTGTTTTTATTGTTTTATTATTATTCCTTATTATTTCTTTGGAGACCCTGGGTGGGACAAATGGTTAACATGCTAGACAACCAACCAAATGCTTGGAGGTTCGAGTCTACGCAGAGGCACCTTGGAAGAAAGGTCTGGCAATAGACTTCCAAAGAATCAGCCATTGAAAACCCTATAGTGTGCAGTTCTACTCTGACACACATGAGGTCATCATGAGTCAGAGTTGACTCCATGGCAGCTGGTGGTGGGGGATGGTATATTTGTTCACCTAGCAAGTATTCCTGGAGCACCTACTATGTGTAAAACAGGCCCATTGCCAGGCTCTGGAAATACAGTGAACAGGAACCTGTTTTAAACAAACCAGATTTTAAAAAATGGTTATGAGACTGTCAGGAAAATGTAAACCCTGACTGGAAGACATTGGATGATATTTAGAAATGACTGTTATTTTTGAAGGCATGTTGTAGTTTTTTGGTTATGTTTTCAAAAATAGTCCTTGTCTTTTAGAGACATGAACTGAAGTGCTTACCAAAGCCAAACAAAAAACAAACCCATTGCCGTCAAGTCAATTCCAACTCATAGCAACCCTATAGGACAGAGTAGAACTGCCCCATAGGGTTTCCAAGGAGTAGCTGGTGGATTTGAACTGCCAACCTTTTGGTTAGTAGCTGAGCTCTTAACCACTGCACCACCAGGGCTCCGAAGTGTTTACAGATGATACGATACCAGGGATTTGCTTCAAAATAATCTAAGATAAATAGTCTGTTAAAAAAGTAATCCAAAGTAGAGTGCAGGGTATTTTTAGGGCAGTGCAACTACCCTGTAGGATACCGTTATGGTGGACATATGACGTCATGTGTTTGCCAAACCTACAGGACTGGACAACACAGATGGAAACCTAATGTCAACCGTGGACTTCAGTAAATCAGAATGTATCAACATTGGTTCATCCCTGTAACAAATGTACAGTAGTCCGCCTTATCCACAGGGGCTACATTCTAAGACCCCCGAGTGGATGCCTGAATCAATGGATAGTATGGAACCCTATATATATAATACTTTGTCCTTTTAGACATATATACTTATGAAGTTTAATTTATAAATTAGGCGCAGTAAGAGATTAACAACGGCAACTAAAAATGAAATAGAAAACCATAAAAATATACTGCCATAAAAGTTATGTGAACGAATGACAGAGTGGGACAGCACGAGATTTCATCACTCTGTACTCATGTAACGTTTTCACACCACAGTTGACTTCGGTAACTGAACCCGCAGACACCGGGCGGGGGGCGGACTACTGTACCACACTAATGCAAGATATTAATAATAGGAGAAACTGCAGGGAGGAAGACGAGGCATGTGGGAATTCTCTGTACTTTCCGTGCAATTTTCCTATAAAACTAAAACTGCTCTAAAACAGAAACTGAATTAAGAAAAGAAAAAAATAAGAACCTAGTAATGGAGGGGGAAACCCTGGTGGCATAGTGATTAAGTGCTATGGCTGCTAACCAAAGGGTCGGCATATCAAACCCGCCAGGTGCTCCTTGGAAACTCTACGGGGCGGTTCTACTCTGTCTTATAGGGTCGCTTTGAGTCAGAATCCACTCGACGGTGCTGGGTTTGGTTTTTTGGGGGGGGGTTAGTAATGGAGGGAGGCGTCAGGCATGTAGATGGTCCCAGATGGGCCTCCAGTTGATGACTTTGAAGCTGGACAGTGGGTACATAGGAGTTTATTATACCATCGTGCCAACTTGCATGTATATTTGTAATGGCCCATAATAACAAGTTTAATGAAAAAGTGATCCCTCCATTAAATGTTGTTGTTAGGTACCCTTGAGTTGGTTCTGACTTATAGTGACCGCATGTACAACAGAATGAAACACTGTCTGGTCCTCCACCATCCTCACAATCACTGCTATGTTTGAGCCTGTTGTTACAGCCCCTGTGTCAATCCATCTCATTGAGAGTCATCCTCTTTTTCTCTGACCATCTACTTTACCAAGCATGATGTCCTTCTCCAGGGACTGATCCCTCCTGATAATGTGTCCAAAGTACCTGAGACAAAGTGTCACCATCCTCACTTCTAAGGAGCATTCTGGCTATATTTCTTCCAAGACAGATTCATTCGTTCTTTTGGCAGTGCATGGTGAATTCAATATTTGTCACAAACACCATAGTTCAAAGGCATCAATTCTTTTTTGGTCTTCCTTATTCGTTGTCCAGCTTTTGCTTGCATATGAGGGGAAGGAAAATCTACTAAATAGACAGTTACAGATCCTGTGTGAGCAATGAGATGGAGAAAGAGAAATATGGGGAGCTGGGGGTAGGTACCAGAGACATCAGTGGCCTGAGTCATAGGTCATGGTGCGAGTTTAGGTCTTGATCCTAAGTAGGCAACCATTGATGGGTTTTCAGCAGACACTGTAGTACCTACCCAGAGTGCAGTTGTGAGAGTTATGTGTGTAATGTATATGAAGAGCTCACAAAATTTCAGCACACCACTAGGTGCCTGATCAGCAGTAAAAAAAAACCCATTGCTGTTCAGTTGATTCAGTGCATGATGACCCAGGTATTACAGAATAGAACAGCTTCATAGGGGTTTCTTGGCTGTAATCTTTATGGAAGTAGATCGCCAGGCCTTTCTTCTGCAGTGCCGCTGGGTGGGTTCAAATCATCAACATTTAAGTTGGTAGTCAAGGGCAAACCTTTTGCACCACTCAGGGACCTCTATCAGTGGTAGCTGGAACCATTCGTGGTGGAGGGTGTAGAGAGCAGAGTGGAGGGGCAGGCACGAAAGCCAAGAGACAAGCTAGCAGGCTACTGCGATAGTCCAGGCAGCAATGATGGCGACCAGTGCTGTGGCAGTGGTAGGAGCAAGTGGAGGGAGTCCAGATGTTGGAGCCTACAGCTGACATCTCCCAAGCCCTGGCGTTTCCAAGTTCCCAGCAGAATCGACTTATCTGCCCCATCCGTGAGACCAGCCAGGACCTTCCTTCCAGAGAGCCTGGGTTTGGGGTGAACTGGAAGGGACAGTGACCTCATGCTTTTTCACCACCCTTAGCACAGTTGGGAGCAGAGGCCCAGGGTGCACCCCACCAAACTGACCAGAAGGGACTTTACCCTCCGAGTTCCTCAGACCCAAAATTGTAGGCCCTTCTTGCTGCCTTTCTCTGTAATCTCTTAAATTTAGAGATAAGATGTTCTTTTTAGCTTTTGGTTTTTACAGAAATAGATCATTATCTTTCCATAAACAGAACACACTGGAAGATAACATTAACACTGGCTTTCTAAACATGTCTTATTTCCTCTAACTCCAAATCCTTCCCTCCCTCCCTTCTTCCTGCCCTCTCTCCCCCTTTTTCTTGGTCCTTGTCTCAGTTTCCTTCCTTCCTCCTTTCCTCCTCTCCCGCTTCTCCCTCTGTCTCTCTCTCCACCCCTCTTCCCTCCCTTTCTTCTTTCCTCTCTCCCCTCTTTCTTGTCTCAATTTCTTCTCTCGCTTTCTCCCCCTTTCTTTGCTTTCCTCCATCCTCCCCCCTTCTCACTCATTGCTTCAATTCCTCTTTCTTTTTTTTCTCTCTCTCCCTTTTCCTTTCCTTCCTCCCCTCCCCCCTCTTTCCCTCCCACCTTTCCTTTCTTTCTCTCTTCCTCCCTTCTCTTTTTCATCCTTTCCTTCTTTCTTTTTCAAGGAGTCCCTGGGTGGCACAAATAGTTAAGCGCTCAACTACTAACTGAAAGTTGGCAGTTCAAGCCCACTCAAAGGTACCTCAGAAGAAAGGCCTGGCCATCTAGTTCCCCAAAATCAGCCACTGAAAAGCCTACTCTGACACACATGGGGTCACCATGAATTGGAATCAACTTGACAGCAGCTTGTTTGGTTTTCCTTCTTTTTCATGCCCCCTAATATTCTCCCTTCTGCCCTGCTCTGGGCTGTAGAGATCTAGGCTGGGGGTGGTGTGCACACACTGGTGAAGGGCAGGGGCCCAGGGAGAGTACTTGCCACCTCCTTTCCCACCTGTTGTCCCTTCAAGAGTGGTGCAGGGCCTCACCTAGAAGCCAGAAGCAGCAGCTTTTCAGCTACCAGGACCCCCAAGCCTCCACGGGGGTCCCCAGGGTCTTTGGAGGCAGAGCTGACCTTTGTTGTGTCCCACCCCTTTTTCTGCCCTCCCAACCAAACCAAACCCAGTGCCGTTGAGTCGATTCCAACTCATAGCCCTCCCAACAGTTCTGCACAAATGATGGCCCTTGTCCCCTCTGCCCAGCGTATGCCTGTGTCACATGGTGTGTGCAACCCTAGACTCCATTCTTCGAGAACAACGGCCCCTATTACTACTCCACCTTCTGAGTCCACGCTGCATAACTCAGCCTACCGAGAAATACACCCATCCTCCCAGGCCTGGCTTTGGGGATGCCAAGGGCATGGGTTCCAGGCTTCTACGGTGGACAAGAGAGGAAGGGATGCCCCCCTGCCCTCAGGAGCTCTCAGGGGACTGCCAGGGCAACAGACCCGCTCCCAGTGCCCTTGAATCTCGAGTCTCGGGCTGGCCAATTCCTGGAGGAAAGCAAGTCCTCTTTCCTGCATTGCTCCCGCTTCCTGACATGGGGCACCTGGGTCACAGATGTTTCACATCCAACGACCACGGAGGCGTTGGTGACTCACTATCGAGCCCCCCTCCCCACTGCCAGCCAGCAGTTTCTTAAAAAGGTGTGTGTTTCTGAAAACGGCTTGGCAGAGTATTTCAAGGGCCTGGAAACAAACTCACATTTCTGCCCAGCAGTCACACTCCTGGGAACTTGCTCTGAAGGAAATAATCCTAAAAAAAGAAAAGTGTCACACACAGCAATATTTACTGCAGTAACATTTATAATAGGAAGTCACTGGACGCAGTGTATCTGTTGAATTGGCTTAGTGGATCATTAAGTACCTGATGAAAAACAATTATACCTTCGTGCAATGCTGTTGGGAAGGTAAAATGCTGCAGCCACTGTGGCAATTCCTCAGAAAGTTGGATGTGGACTTACCATACGATCCAGCAGTTCCACTCCTAGGTATATACCCAAAAGAACTGAAAGCATGGAATAAGATGTTGTACACCAGTGTTCATGGCATCATTATTCACAATAGCCAAAAGGTGGAAACAACCCAAGTGTCCATCAACAGATGAATGGATAAACAAAATGTGGTCTAGCCATACAATGGAATATTACTCAGCCATAAAGAGAAATGAAGTCATGATACAGGCCACAACATGGAGGAACCTTAAAAATGTCATGCTGGGCAAAATAAGTCAGCCACAAAAGGACAACTATTGTATGATCCCACTTATATGAAATACCCAGAATAGGCAAATGCACAGAGACAAAAGGTTATTAGTGGTTACCAGGGACTGGGGGGAGGAGGAAAGTAGGGACTCCCCATGAACTGGAATTGACTCAAAAGGCAACTGGTTTGGATTTTTGGTGATGGGTACCTGGTTTCCTTTGGGAGCGATTAAAATGATTTAGAACTAAGACAGTGGTCATGGTTGCACAACATTGTGAATGTAATTAATGCTACTGAACTGTACACTTAAAAATGGTTAAAATGGCAAAATTTTTGATGTATTTTACCACACTAAATGAAAAAAAAAATTAATGAAATTTTGAGAGATTTATCAAAATGGAAGACACTTATGATATAATGCTAAGCTGAAAACAAAATTGCCCATACGCTAGGTGGTTGGGTTCGATGGGGAGCTAGGAGCGACACCCACCGTGGCTGTTGCTAACGTCCCTGATTTGGTCATATTGCTCCATGTGGCAGGAAAAGTGGCACTTGACTTTGTGGGGCACTTCCCAGCTACAGCCTCTCCCCAGGGCTCCACCAACTTCTCTCCTCCCTGGTCTCCCCTTCTGGGCCACTAAATCAAAGGCAGACACTGGGGCGCCTATTCCATTTTCAGAAATGAAGACTGACATCTTAAGGTGTGTTTCCTTTTTGGATGATCCTGTGGGTTTCTGAAGGTGAAGGCTAGGATGTGTGGAAGAAAACCAGGGAGGCGGTGAAGCCCCCTGGGGCAGAGCCCCCAGGGAGGAGTTTGGCCTTTTTCTTGTCAAAAGCTTGCTGACAACTCGAACAGCACCACCTCTCTCCCGGAGATGGGGCAAACAAAAAAAAAAATCCAAACCCGTTGCCATCAAGTCGATGAGGGATCATAGCACGGAGTAGAACTGCTCCATAGGGTTTCCAAGGAGCACCTGGAGGATTCAAACTGTGGACCTTTTGGTTAGCAGCCAAGTTCTTAACCACTGTGTCACCAGGGCTCCAGAGATAGGGCAGGGATGTTTATTTTTTCTAGAGGTTTTAAAAGCTCTTTATTTTATTGCCAAAGTAATACAGGCTCATTGTTTAAAAAAGACAACAGCAACAAATAGCCTGGAATTGTATAAACTCCCACTGTCCTCTTCTTTAGAGGGAAACTTCCTTCCCTGTTTGGGTCCTTTTTTTGAGATATTTTCCACATCAGGAGTTTTCAAACTTGCTTTGAGGACAACCCACAGTGAGAAACGATTTCACGCCGTGACCTGGGACACCGGGACATTCGCATATAACCAAAACAGAAGTTTTATGAAACAATACTTAGTACATGGAATTCCCTCAGGGGTTTGCTCTTTGATTCCGTACATTAAAAAAGAAAGGCTGGGTGATGTTCTGCTGTATATATTCTCGACAACAACAACAACAAAAATAAATGATAAGAGAAAGAAAGATGAGGGCTGGGAGGAGGGGAGAAAGAGGATTTGTTGCTTCAGGACTGACTGGGTTTTTGGTTAGGGGGATGAGAAACATTTGGCCATGGATGATGGTGATGGTTGCCCAACCTGGTGAATGGAATTAATGCCGGTGAGTTGTACACACAGAAAGGGTTAAAATGGAAAACGTTATATATATTTTACCGCAATAAAATTAAAAAAAAAAAGGACAGCATTTACCAAAAAAAAAAAGAAGAAGGAAGGTAGATGGCTGGTCATACTAGTTATGACCAGCTGTGTGGAGTTGTTCCCACTCATGGTGACCCCCATGTGTGTCAGAGTAGAACTGTGCTCCATAGGGTTTTCCACAGCTGATTTTTTGGAAGTAGATCGTCAGGCCTTTCTTCTGAGTTGCCTCTGAGTGGACTCGAACCTCCAACCTTTCAGTTAGCAGCAGAGCAGGTTAACCGTTTGGGTCACCCAGTCAAATGATTTCGTACCCCCGTGAATGGCGTGACCTGCAGTGAGACAGCTGCTCTAGAGACTGACACACAACGTCAGTGGGTCACTACCCCCTGTTGTACAACTTGCTTTTGCACCTAAAGAAGATTTCGGCACCTGCTTCCCGTAACTGCACATACAGGACTACTTCCTCTATAGCGGCAGAGCACTTGATTGAGTGGATTTCTGCCTTGTATTTGTCCGGCTCCTTCTTCATGGCCCTTTGTGTTGTTTCCACTTTGGAGCTGCCTTTAGCGTGGCTGCCCGGAGCATCCAGTCTGCACATAGGCACAAGGATGTTTGTGCGGTGAATTCCCCGTGTGGAATTGCAGGGTCAAAACACACACACCTCTCATGCATCTGGATGATGTGCAAATGTCCCAGCAAGGGGGCCCTCAAGCTGTGCTTCTGGGGGCTCAGAGGATTTTTTGCTCCCACCCCCATGGTGCCCTATGCTGGATAACCTCAAAGACGTGATTTCTGTTTCATTTCATAGCTTCTTTGTGATGCTCAGAAACGCAGTAACTGCTTTAGAAATGAGTTGGCCCCAACTCACTTCCCCTTTCTCCTCCTTCGTTTCCTTTTTTTTGGTCAGTCCAGGGCTTAGGAGGAGGGGACCACCCCCAGCCCTGATTCCAAAACTTCCACAAAGCCTGCCAGCCTGCCGGGGCCCCTCGCCCTTTTATTTTCTGGTTTGGCCAGTCCACACACATGCACACGAATTGGAATGGGACCTGGCAGTGACCATGGGCTAGAATGGACCCTAGTTTTAAAAAGAGGATATTCTTGGTTCAGAACGTGGTAGGCCTGGTAACTGACATTTAGTCCTGGCCAGGAGGGAGGAGAAAATCTTAAAGGCCCCTTGCCTACGGTGGTGGTGGTGGTGTTCCCATAGTGTCTAACTGAACCACTGGTGTTTATTGTGTGCCAGGCATGGTGCCAGGTGCGTCCTTCATTCGTCCACCTCACGCTGGCCACCACACTGGAGAAGTCTGGAAGGGAGGGAACCGGCTGTGGTCCTGCCGCCCAGAAGGGGCCAACAGGGACTTTAGCTCAGGCCGGGAGCCGGATATGAAGTCCAAGTCATCACCATTTCTCAGACCACTTCCTCAAACCAAAGGGGCCTGACTGCTACCCCTAAGCCCCAGACAGACCATCCGGAGGGTGAGCAACCTGAGGCTGTCCTCCCAATCTCACCAGAATACACATCACCCGGCCCAAACGCACACACTCCACCACCACCCTCTACCCTCACGCACAGACCCCCCAACCCACACAGACCCCGTCTGTATGCACAGACCCCCAACTGACACAGACCCCCATGTCTGAATGCACAACCCCCTGACCCACACGTGTTGCCCCCCCGACCCACATAGACTCCCATCTGTATGCACAGCCCCTGCCCCCCAACCCCATGCACAGCCTCCCGCCTGCCTACACTTCTCTAAGCGAGGGAAGAGAAATCGGATTTGAAGCCGTGTTCTGCAGCTGGTGCCAGGTGCCCAGCCCTGGTGAGCTGATGGACAAACACTGGTGTTCATGTTCAAATTTCAGGAAACACAGACAACAGCCCAGCGAAGGCTTACTTGAAGAAAACCCAGACAAGGAAGTCCCTGTGAGAGCCCAGAGAGCTTGGTGGGGGCAGGAACAAAAGAGGCACAGCACCTAGAGGGACAGTGGGTGCCCCTGAGCCAGGAGAGGAACCCTGCATGGTGAGCCAGGCTCGCACGGGCTCACCCCAACTCAGACACCAGCTTTGGGCCCTTGCAGCTCCCAGCTCCTATTCAGGTCTCAGCTGTAAAACGAAGGACCTGGACTGGGGGTCAGGGGCGGGGAGAGGGGGAAGTTGGCAGTCAGCTGTCCTTCAGACTGGGTAGGGCAGGGACTTGCTTTAACTCACCAAGAACTGCTGATTCCTGTTTCCTGGGTTGGGCTTGGCGTGAGATTATGTTGGAAGGAAAGGTTCTAAGTTTCAACAGCCTGAAAGCCACAGGTCTGGGCAATCCAGAAGGTTCTAAGTGCCAAGGAGTTCTCCACAGCCTGGTGGCTAAGCATGGATTTGGAGCCATGAGTTCAAATTCCACTGCTGCCATGTACTAGCTGTGTAACCTTGGACAACTTACTTAACCTCTCTGGGCCTCAGCTGCTACATCTGTAAAGTGGGGATGAGAATACGTCTGTCATAGGGTTGTCATGATAGCAGTGCACGGTGTGAATGCTAGTTAAATAAACACGATTCTGTGATTTACGGGACTAGATCTCAGAGAATGAAGTCCTTCTGTGCCATGAGGTTGGGCATTTCCCAGGGGTGGCCATGGAAAGAGGCTACAATGAGGAAGAGCCAGCGGATGATCCCAAAGTCACAGGATACTTACTTCTTATTGATTTGTTGTCCATCTCCCCATCCCCTAATGGGAACATAAACATCAGGGGAGCTGGGACCTTGCCCTTTATCTGATCACTGTAGTCCTAGCCCCGCAAGACTGTGCCTGGCCCCCAGGACACATCAGCTGAAGGAGTGAGAAAGCTGTGTGGCAGACTCGGGAGTCAGCCAGACCCAGTTCAAATCGTATCTCCAGTTACCCTCTTGCTGTGTGACTCAGGGCATGTTGCTTAACCTCTCTGGGTCTCAGTTTCCTCATCTGTAAAACAGGTGGGTTGTTGCAAGAAGAAAAATGAATAATACATGCAAACGCCAGTGGGGGTTGAGCTAGTCATCCTTGTCATCATCATTATATATTATTGTTGTTGTTAGTTGCAGTTGAGTCGGCTCAGATGCATGGTGACCTTATGTATTCAACATAATAAAATGTTGTCTGGTATTGTACCACCTTCATGATAGTTAGTATGCTTCAGTCCATTGTTGTGGCCACTGCTGAGTGCCTTCCAACCTAGGGCCTCATCTTCTAGCACTATATCAGACAATATTCTGTTGTGACCCATAGGATTTTCATTGGCTAATTCTTGGAAGTAGATCGCCAGGCCTGTCTTCACAGATGGTGGTCATCATTATGTTGTTAGGTGCTGTCGAGTTGGTTCTGACTCATAGTGACCACATACACAACAGAAGAAAACACTGCCTGGTCCTCACAATCATTTGCTATGTTTGAGCCCATTGTTGCAGCCACTGTGTCAATCCATCTCATTGAGGGTCTTCCTCTTTTTCTCCAACCCTCTACTTTCCCAAGCATGATGTCCTTCTCCAGGAACTGATCCTTCCTGATAACACGTCCAGTGTACGTGAGACAAAGTCTCACCATCCTTGCTTCTAAGGAGCATTCTGGCTGTACTTCTTCCAGGTCAGATTTGTTCTTCTTTTGGCAATTCATGGTATGTTAGATATTCTTCACCAACACCATAATTCAAATGCATCTATTCTTCTTTGGTCTTCCGTATTCAATGTCCAGCTTTCACATGCATATGAGGCGATTGAAAATACCATGGCTTGGGTCAGGCACACCTTAGTATTCAAGGTAACATCTCTGCTTTCTAACACTTGAAAGAGGTCTTTTGCAGCAGATTTTCCCAGTGCAATACGTCCTTTGATTTCTTGACTACTGCACCCATGGGTGTTGATTTTCGTATGTCAAAACCAAACCCATTGCCATAGAGTTGATTTTTGACTCATATCAACCATAGAGGACAAAGTAGAACTGCCCCCATAGGGTTTCTGAGGCTGTAAATCTTTACGGAAGCCAACTGCCATATCTTTCTCCTGTGGAGCAGCTGGTGGATTTGACCCACTGACCTCTAAGGTTAGCAGTCAAGGACTTTAATCACTGCACCAGCAGGGCTCCTTTATCATTATGTAAACCAAAACCAAATCAAACCCGTTGCCATTGAGTTGATTCCGACACATTGCAGCCCTATAAGGACGGAGCAGAACTGCCCCATAGGGTTTCCAAGGAGCACCTGGTGGACTCGAACTGCCAACCTTTTGCTTAGCAGCACTAGCACTTGACCACTACACCACCAGGGTTTCCTTATTATCATTTTGTGGCAGGGGCTAATTCCGCATCCTTTGCCATTTGCTGTGGCCTGAGTATGTCTTGTAAAATAGAGACACAGGCAGGCAGGGTATCTCCAGCAGTCTGGAGGAGGACATCTGTTTGCTGTTATAAGGGGGCTAGGCCTCAAAGGTGGCCTCCCAGTCCAAGGATGCATTTTCCCTGCGGTTTGTGAGGCCCAGACTAGGCCTCTCTCTAGGCAGGCCAGGGATGGCCCTGCCTGCTGCTCCAGGGACCACTTTACAGTGCCTGTGAAGACAGAGGCCTGGCCCGTTCTGGGACGGTCTCCCGCCCCTCCAGGGAAAAGGCTGACCCACATAATTACCGGCCCGGGAAGTATACCTGGGCTACTGGCTATGGGTGCCATCACCACAGAGACCAGGGACTGCCTGCTTACTGGGGCCTCCTGCTCTGGCCACAAGTAGACCTTGTAGGTAAGTTGCCTGATGGAATACGGGACGCCCAGTTAAATGTAAGTTTTAGTTGAATTATGTCCAGTGCAATATTTGGAAACTTTTGCAAGTCTGCAATATTTGGGACATATGTATACTAAAAAAAACATTTGTTATTTATCTGCAATTCAGATTTAACTGGGCGTTATTTTTGTAGACAAAATCTGGCAACCCTACTCATAAGCCTACCCCCACCCCTGAGCTCACCCCTGTTTCGGCCCCGTCTTGGCAGCAGCAGAAACAAAGGGCTTGTACAGAGGGCAAGCCCAGCCAGCCAGGATCTGGGCACCAGGCAGGGTGCAACCCCGCCCCCCCCGGGCCTCAATTTTCCCATCTCTGTAACTCGGCAGTAAGAATCTCAAAATGAATCACAAAAGAATCCCGGGGCTTTTGTGAGGATGAACTGATGTGGTGTGTATGTGAAACGCGTTTTGGAAATAAAAAGGTGTTATGGAAACATTAGTTACCAGAATTTATTGTTGCGTCTAACGCAGACCAGTTAGTGGAGGCTCTGTCTGGCAGCTGGGTGCCTGCCTTTTCCGCAGATTTTTTTAAAAACCGTATTGTGGTGAGTATATGAATAACAACAACAAAAAAAATCACCATTTCAATGTTTTCATATGTACAATTTAGTAATATTAATTACTTTTATCATGTTCTGCAACTATCACGGCTATTTCCAAATTTTCCTATCACCTTTAGCAGAAGCTCAGTGCCCCCAGGCGATGATTCCTTCTTTTACCCCTCCCTGCCACCTCTGGTATGTCCCTATACATTTGCCTATTCTAGATAGTTCACACAAGTGGGATCAGCTGCTAACCAAAAGGTCGGCAGTTCAAATCCACCAGCTGCTCCTTGGAAACCCTATGGGGCAGTTCTACTCTGTCCTACAGGGCTGCTATGAATCAGAGTCGACTCGACGGCATGGATTTTTTTTTTTTTTTTTTAATTTCACTCAACATAATATTTTCAAGAGTACGAATCGACTCGATGGCACTGAGTTTGGTGTGGACATACCACATTTTGTTTATCCACTCATCTGTTGATGGACAGTGGGTTGTTTCTGCCTTTTGGCTATTGTGAACATTCGTGTACAAGTTTCGGTTTGCGTTCTTGCTTTCAGTTCTTTTAGGTATATACCTAGGAGTGGAATTCCTGGATCATATGGTAGTTCATGTTTTTTTTTTTATGGTAGTTCTATGTTTAACTTTTTGAGGACCCCCAAAACTGTTTTCCACTGCGAAAGTACCAGCGATGGATGAGGGTTCCACCAATCAGATTTTTAATACAAACAATTTATGTTTGTTCTTGAAACATTAGAAAATGAGAGAGAGAGAGAAAAACAAAACAAAAACCTAATTCCCATCACTCAAGACAACTATTTATAGCATTCTTCATCCTTGAAAAAGTTTGAAAACTTTCTTCCAGGTGCTTGCATGGGTTTTAACAAAAAGGGATCATATTCTGCACTCTTTTAAGCAACTTGTTTTCCCCCCGGCTGCTGTCATTTCTGAAGTTTCCGAAGAGACCCAGAGGAAGAGATTTATCTCTCTTTCTGTCTAGCCTGTGTGATTCCAGGGGTATCGGCATACAGCATGTCCATTTCCCAGACCCCGTTCCGACCACCTGTCAGATAAGCACCGAGCTGCAAAGTCTTCAGTGGGAAAAGAGACCGTTCATGCATACCGCATAACCCTATGGGGGTTAAAATTCACCACGTTAACCATTTGAAACCAAAAACCAAACCCAGTGCCGTCGAGTCAATTCCGACTCATTCCTATAGGACAGAGTAGAACTGCCCCATAGAGTTTCCAAGGAGCGCCTGGTGGATTCAAACTGCCGACCCTTTGGTTAGCAGCCGTAGCACTTAACCACTATGTTAACCATTTAAATGTGTACAATGCAGTGGTTTTTTTAGTATATTCATAATGTTTGTGCAGCCATGGCCACTGTCATCTTCCAGAACATTTTCATCAGACCAAAAAGAAACCCCATACCCATGAAGAGTCACTCCCCATTTTCTCCGTTAGCTCCTGGCAACCACTAATCTACTTTTTGTCTTTACGGATCTGCCCTTTCTGGACATTTCATAGAAACGGGATCATAGTATGTGACCTTTGGCATCTGGCTTCTTTCAAGGTTCATCTACGTTGTAGCGTGCCTGTCTTAGTACTTCTTTTTTATGGCTGAATAATACACCAGTGTATGGCTGTATCACATTTTGTCCATTCATCAGCTGATGGACATTTGGGTTGTTTCCACTTTTTCGACTATTACAACTAATGCTGCTATGCACATTCCTGTATAATTTTTTATGTAATCACATGTTTTCTTGGGTATATACAGAGAAGTAGAATTGTTGGGCCTTTTATGGTAACTTTGGAAACCCTGGTGGCATTACGGTAACTTTGGAAACCCTGGTGGCATAGTGGTTAAGTGCTACGACTGCAACCAAGAGGTCGGCAGTTCGAATCCACCAGGCGCTCCTTGGAAACTCTATGGGGCAGTTCTACTCTGTCCTATAGGGTCGCTATGAGTCGGAATCGACTCAACAGCAGTGGGTTTGGTTTATGGTAACTTTATGTTTAACTTTTTGAGGAACTACCAGACTGTTCGTCACAGCAGCCACGCTATTTTCCATTTCTACCGGCAAAGCATGAGGGTCCCAGTTTCTTCACATTCTCACTAACTCGTGTTATTTTCTCTTTGTATTTTTCTTTCTTTCCTTTTTTTTGAAACAGCCATCCTAGTGTGTGTGAAATGACATCCCACTGCGGTTTTGATTTGCATTTCCCTAATAACTTTAAGCCTCTTTTTATGTACTTATTGGCCATGCGTCTATCTTCTTTGGAGAAATGTCTATTCAAGTCCTTTGCCTGTTATTTAATTGGGTTGTTTGTCTTTTTGTTGTTGAGTTGTCAGAGTTCTTTATATATTCTGGATACAAGTCCCTTATCAGATATATGATTTGCAAAGGTTTTCTCCCATTCTGTGGGTTGTCTTTTCACTTTCTTGACTGTGTCCTTTTATGCACAAAGGTTTTTTTTTTTTAATTTTGCTGAAGTTAAGAAACCATTACCTAATCCAAACTCATGAAGATTTACAGTTTTGTTTCTAATCTGGATGCCATTTATTTCCTTTTCTTGCCTAATTGCCTTGCCTACAACCTCTAGTACAGCATTGAATAGAAGTGGACAAAGCGGATATCCTTGTCTTGCTCCTGATCTTAGGGAAAAAGCTTTCAGTCTTTCACCATTTCAGTATGATGTTAGCCGTTGGGTTTTCATAAATGCTTTTATCAGGTCAAGGAAGTTTCCTTTTATTTCTAGTTTGCTGAGAGTTTTTATCCTGAAAGGGTGTTGGATTTTGTGAAATGCTTTTCTGCATCTACTGAGATGGTCTTGTGGCTTCTTTACTTAAGCCTTGTGTAGAAGCCTTGGGTTGGAAATTCAGCTTCTGTGGTTTTGGGGAGATTAAAAAAAAGAGTTACAGTTTTACAGCTCTTCCTGTAAATAATCACGAGCTCGCAGCCACGATAAGTGTTTAAGACAGGTGAAAAAACAAAGCCAGCTCCTGTTGTGGCTCAGTAGTTAGGGGAGAAAAATGAATGAAAATGTAGCATTCAGTAAAAGACAAAAGAAAATTCAGGTTCGTGGCTGCGTTTCCCTCTGCAGAATTAAAAAGAGAAAGAATAAGTTAGGGGGATTCTCAGAATTTGTAGGACTGTTTTGTGAACTCATAGCAACCCTAGAGGACAGGGTAGGACTGCCCCACAGGGTTTCCAAGGAGCACCTGGTGGACTTAAACTGCTGACCTTTTGGTTAGCAGCTATAGCACTTAACCACTACACCACCAGGGTATCGGTGGGTTGCTATGAGTCAGAATTGACTCGATGGGAACGGGTGGTGGTTTCTTGAACACTTTGCTCTGGAGGGCTTGCATCTCACCAATGATGGTTCAAAGTAGATTACGGTTTAATTTCAGGATAATCGGTCCTTCTGCCCGCCATGGTTGTATCCTGAGAATGGAGAATGGCAGAGGTTGGGCATAACCTGGCTTCCTCTATAGTTTTAAAGCAATATAGTTGTCCTCACTAAAAACAGCCCCCTGGTAACTCCACATGCTGGGAAGGACTTTGAAATTCTCCTACAATTTAGTAATTCTTCCACCACTGTTTATAGCTGGGTCTACACGGTGGAAGGTAGTGAAAGCTTTAGGCTGGGGCAGAGGGGACAGTTCTGGCACCAGCTTGCTGTCTGACCTTGGGCAAGTCGCTTTCCCTGAGTCTCAATGTTTTTACTGTCCTCATGTAAAGGCAGGGGTTTGGATAGCCAGAGGGCTCTAACGTCCAAGTCTGTGGGTCCATATGGGACTTGAAGATTCTCTGCTCAAGTGGCATTTCTCTGGATGGTCACACAAGGGTTCCACTCATCTGCAGGACTCTGTGTACTCTCAAAGCCACAAATGCACCTTAGTGCCCCATAATGACTTCTCAGACAGAGGCCCGCTAGGGGATAGGACGGCTATTATTACTGTAGCAGGCAGATGGGCTCTTATCAGACAGGGCAGAGGGTTGAGTGGATGTTGAAACAAGAGGTATTGATTTCCCGAGCTTTCTGTGATGGAGTGAGAATGTCCTCCCAGGGGCCATAGTCCACCCAGGGGGACACAAAGAAGTGAGGCAGTTGATAAGTTCTGTTTAACACTTGTTGGGTGCCCCTGACGTCCATTCCGACTCATAGAGACCCCATGTAACAGAGTAGAACTGCCCCATAGGGTTTCTTTGGCTGTAATCTTTACAGGTCGCCAGGCTTTTTCTCCAGCAGAGCAGCTGGGTGGGTTCCAACCGGTCAGCAGCCCAGCCCTTAGCCTTTGTGCCACCAGGGCTCCTATTTTAACACTTGTGTTAAACCCTTACCGGAATAAAACCCCCAAACCAAACCCAATGCCATCAGGTCGATTCCGACTCACAGCGACCCTACAGGTCAGAGTAGAACTGCCCAATAGAGCTTCCAAGGAGCACCTGGCGGATTCGAACTGCTGACCCTTTGGTTAGCAGCCGTAGCAGGGTTTCCTTTACCGGAATAATCGCAGCTAATTCTCAATAGACCCTATGAGACAGCTATTATCACGCCGACTTTACAGACAGGAAACTGAGGCAAAGAGGGAGTGCCTTGGGTTGTCCGGGTGCCTCTGAATTTACGGAGAGAACGGCCACCTCCAGAGGGCAGGGAGCGCCTCAGCTTGGAATCTGGGACTCGGACTCGTGGTTGGTGGTCCGCGGGGTATGATGGTGGGGAAGGCAAAGGAATGCCGGAGATGGGGGGCCCTCCAGGAAGTGGGGAGAGCAGGGGGCGAAAAATCAGGAGAGGTTCAGGGCCGTCCGCGGCACAGGGCGGGACTGGACGTGCAGGGGCCGATCCGAAACGGGAACCGCTAGATGGGGCAAGTGGGGTGCTCCGAGGTCAGCGCCAAGGGTCTGGGGTGTGACTTGGAGGAGTTCAAGGGGCAACGGGCGACCGGAGGGGTGGAGGGAAAGGGGAGAAGCCGAAGCTTCGGTGGTCGCCGACAGGCGCACTGAGCAGCCGGCACGAGCGCCCGGCGGCCGGGCGGCCAGGCGGCCGCGCGCGGGGGCGGCCAGGAGCCGGAAGCCCCGGCAGCGCCCCGCCCCGGCCGGCCCAGCCCCCGCCCCGCCGCGCGGCCCTCCTCCCCGGTGCCGTCCCGCCGCCGCCTGCGCGGCCAGCTCAGACCTCCTGACTCGACTCGCGGCGCGGGCGGCGGTGAGTGTGGCGCGCTAGTGGGGGCGCGGCGGCCGAGGTGGGCACGAATGGACTTCCCGGGCGGGGGCCGGGGGCGCCCGCCTGGGCTCTGGGGCGGCGAGGACCGGGGTCCCCGGCCACCGTGCCCTGTTGAGGCCAGGACGTCGGTGGTGGCGGCGCGGGGCTCCCGGAGGTGGGGGGGGGGGTAGCCCGGCGGGTCCCGGGATCCCTACGGGTGGAGGGCGTTGGGGTCGCGGCAGAACCGTCCGCGGGGCGGCTGGGGGCAGGTTCTCGTTTCCGGTCGCCGGGCCGGGCCGCGCTACAGGTGGGGGATTACTAGCCTGCGCCCCAGAGTGGTCAATCGCGGCAGGCTGCGCGTGGCGGGGCGCCCAGCCTGAACCTCCCTGCCTGCGGGGCCTCTCCGGAGAGGGGGGACTTTTCAGGAAAGTCGCCGTTCCCTCTAGTGGCTGCAGATTTCAAAGTTGAGATTCCCCGGAATCATCACACGGGGATTCAAAAACAAAGCCCCAATTTCCGGACGCTGTTCCCAGAAACTCTGCTTCGAGGAGCCGGGGCGTCCAAGATTTCACCCCTGCCCCTGGGGGTTCCATGGAAGGGCCGGGATCGTCCTCGATGGGTGCCTCTGTGGACACCCGTGGGTTGGGGGGGGCGGGGTTGGGAAGTGCCAGAGGTGAAAATCCGGGGCACAGCACATTGTGGTCTAGTCCCCCTTCCCTAATGGATAAGGTGGGCGGGTGCTTCGGGAGCTCAGGGGTTGGCTTTTGGGGGTGGCCCCCGGGCTGGCCCAGGCCGGGTCCATGGCCCGTGCAGAGTGGATGCTGGTGGGACCAGCTAGGAACAGGCCGCGTAACCGGAGAAGGAGGTGGACAAGTGCCCTCCTCCGATCTGGTTCCAGATGGGTATGGGCGGTGAGGCCGCTGTTCTGACCGCAGCTCTTGTTCGGGGTCAGGCAGAGGAGTTGATGGGGGAAGTAGATGCGCTCTGAAAGACCCAGGCAGGCCAGCTGGTTGCGTGCTTCCGGATAGTGGGGCTGATGTCATTGCGGGTTGGACTGAACTTTGGCCGTTGGGAAATCCAGTTTCTGGAAGCCACAGAGCCTTCCCAGCCTAGCTCTCCCAGGATAACACTTCCACCAGTCTTCCCAAAGGGGTAAATTCCTTCCCTGGCCTCAGTGAGCTGGGGCTGGGGCAAGAACTACCTGGAACCCTGGGTTGGGCTGCCTCAGCTCCCTCGAGGCCCTTTTTGGAACTCACAATGTGCATTAGTGTGTGCTTGACTGCCTCACCTGCCTTCCTTCCCCCACCTTTGCAGAGTGGCTATTTTACAGTAGGACTTACCTGGCTGTGGTGGCAATGGTTATGTGCTGCTGCTGCTAACCAAAGCTTCGGCAGTTTGAATCTGCTAGGCGCTCCTTGGAAAGTCTGTGGGGCAGTTCTACTCTGTCCTGTAGGGTCCCTCTGAGTTGGAACCAACTCCACGGCAATGGGTTTGGTTTTTTGTTTTCGTTTTTTAACCTGTCTGTGTAAAGAGAGGCACAGGCTGGTTTCTGGGACTCTGCCATAGAGCTCAGTGTTACGGTTGCGTCAGGATCCAGAGGGTGTATGACTTGTTCTACCTGGTGTTGAATAACACCCATGCCGCACTTGGCTTTCCACTCAGCAAGCCCTCGCTCTGGGATCTAAATGTGCACCAAACTCTCTAAGAAAGGCTTATCTTAGAGCTTCAGTGGGAGAGGCCCGTCTTCCCTCTTTCCTGTTACTTTAAGGCGTTAATAATAGATGCTTTTATTCTCATTTGAAAATGTATCCTTGTTGTAATGTTTTTGTAGATTAAATGACTGGGTGATTGGTCTAAAATAGGATCAATTAAGTCTCTAAAATACTAGATTGAAGTAATTCACTGTCTTTGGTTAACAAATTTCCCTTTGTTCCTTTTATGGGCTGGCTGTGGGGAAGTACAGCATTGCTTTTTTATAAAGGACACAGAGGAAATGGCTCCTGGTCCTGAGGGGCTTACGTTTTGGGTGAAAGTGGAAATACACACAGGTGCAAAAAAGCCAGGGCTGTTGCTCAGTAATGCTCTTATAATTACGCAAAGGGTTTGAGAGGAGTGGAAGAAGGGACTTAAGAGCATGGGCCAGGTTGATCAGGGAAGATTTCGTGGAAATCTGATGCTGGAGCACATCTGGCAGAAGGGACATGTAGACATTGTCGGCAGCCTCCCAAATAAGCAGAAGGGTCTCAGCAGAACTGCAGAGGAGGCACAGACAAGCCCAAGGTTGAGGACAGTGAAAGGGAACCCACTGAAGGGAAAGATTCCAGAAGACATTTCTAGCCTAAGTTAATTTTCAAGAAGATAAATAGTACACGCTTTGCAGAGGCCATTAACCATCCCCACTGATTGGATGTACATATAATGCCACTTTGATATTGAGCTGGGGTCCATTAAGGGCTTAAAATTCTCCCCCTGAAGATGCCTTTCCCCAGAGTTACAGTGAGTGTGAAAAAAGAATCCACACTCCACAAAAGGAAGTCCTAGACTGGGCATTGTGACTTGTCCTGTGTTTGCATTTGCTTTTACAGCAAGGAAAGTAGCCCAGTGGGTGAGGTAACCTGTCTTGTCTGGTAAATAGATCTCTTGAATACTTTCTTTAGTACACGTGTGTGTTTGATGCCTCTAGAGCCCATTTGGTCATGGGCTGCACTGAACTAGATTGTTTACTTACCTTGGAATTGTTACATGAGATTTTATGGCACTTCCTTGAGTTTTCACAATTTCATCTTATTGTTTGAGCTGCATTGACACTCTGGGAAAACTTGATAACGCTTTTATAGCTAATAAAGATGACTTTTGGCTGCAAGTTATGTCATTAGAAGAGCTGGAATTTTGTTGTTTGAGGGCAGTCGTGATTCAGTGGTAGAATTCTTACCTGCTCTGTGGGAGACCTAAGTTTGATTCTTGGCCAGTACACCTGATGCTCAGCTACCACAGGCCTGTCAGTGGAGGCTTGTGTGTTGCTGTGATGCTGAACAGGTTTCAGCGGAGCTTCCAGACTAAGACTGGCTAGGAAGAAGGGTCTGGTGATCTAGTTCTGAAAATCACCCAGTGAAAACTGTATGGATCACAACAGTACACTCCTTTTGTGCCTCGGGCTGCCACGAGTTGGGGGCCGACTCAACAGCAGCTAAGAACAAAGTCATGGACAGAAGAAAGGAAATATCATATCATAGAGGGTATTAGTGTCACCTGTTCACCTCTTAGCAGGTAGGGAGTTAATTCCTCCGGATTCTTGGCCTGAGACACTTTTTTGTTTATTGGTCTTAACTTCAGAGAAAGTAATGATGGAGAATTTAATCTACTTAGCTCTGGGAGCTTTAGAATTGACAGTGTTCTGATATGATCCTATATATAGAAAATCGTAAAGAGTTTACCAGAAAACTTCTGGAACTAATAGAAGAATTTAGCAAAGTTGCAGGGTACAAGGTCAACAAACAAAAATCAGTTGGGTTTCTATACACAGCAATGAGAAACTTGAAAGGGGAATTAGAGAAACAATTTACAGTAGTATCTAAGAGAATAAAATAACTAGGAATAAATCTAACCAGGGGCGTGAAGGGCTTATACAATGAAAACTATAAAACACTGCTGAAAGAGATTAAAGAAGACTTAAGTAAATGGAAAGATGTTCCACGTTTATGGACTGGGTGACTTAATATTGTTAAGATGTCAATACTACCCAAAGTAATCTATAGATTCAGTGGAATCCTGATCAAAATTCCAACTGCCTTTTTATAGAAATAGAAAAACCAGTCCTGAACTGTATATGGAATGGCAAGAGGCCCTGAATAACTAAAATAATGTTGAAGGAGAAGAACACAGTAGGAGGGCTCACACTTGCTGATTTTCAGACATACTACATAGCTATCAGAAGCCCCGGTGGCGTAAGTGGTTCAACATTTGGCTGCTAACCAAAAGGTCAGCAGTTTGAATCCACCAGCTGCTCCTTGGAAACCCTGTGGGGCAGTTCTGCTCTGTCCTATAGGGTGGCTATGAGTCGGAATCAACTCAATGATAACGGGTTTGGTTTTGGTTTTATAGCTACAGTAATTAAAACAGCCTGGTACTAGTTTTTAGTATAACAATAGGCACTTAGACCAATGGAATGAATTGAGAGTCCAGAAATAAACCCACACGTCTCTGATCAAATGATTTTTGAAGAGGGAACTAAGTCCATTCAGTGGGAGAAAGAAGAGTCTCTTCAATAAATGGTGCTGGGAAAGTTGGATTTCCACATGCAGAAAAATGAAACAGGATCCATGCCTCACACCATCTACAAAAACAAACTCAGAATGGATTAAGGACCTCAATGTGCAAACTAAAACCATAAAATTCTTAGAAGACCAAGCAGGGGCAATGCTGTCAGGCCTAGCTTTGAACAATGGATTATCTAATATAGTAACAAAAGCACAAACAGCAGAAGACAAAATAAATAAATGGGACCTCATAAAAATTAAAAACTTTGGTTTATCAGAAGATTTTACCAAAAAAAGGGAAAAGGTAAGCTACCTACTGGGAAAATATTTTCAAAAACTATATATCCAACAAGGGTCTAATAACCAAAATATGTATAAAACTTCAACAACTTAATGAAAAGATGACCCAGTTAGAAAATGGACAAAGGACTTGAGTACACATTTCACCAAAGAGGACACTCAAATGGCCAACAAACGTATGAAAAGATGCTCAGCATCATTAGCCATCCAAAACCAAAAACACCAAACCTTTTGCTGTCAAGTCGATTCCAACTCAGAGTGACCCTATAGGACAGCGTAGAACTGCCCCATAGGGTTTCCAAGGAGCGCCTGGTGGATTTGAACTGAGAGATGCAAATCAAAATCTCAATGAGATAACTATTTCACTACCTCTAGGATGGCTAATAACAAATGTTGACAAGGATGTGGGGGAAATTGGAACTGTTATCCCTTGTTGGTGGGAATGCAAAATGGTGTAGTCATTGTGGAGAACAGTGTGGCAGTTCCTCAAAAAACTAAAAATAGAACTACCGTATGACCCATGACCCAAAGACTTGAATGCAAAGACTCCAGAGAGACGTGTACGCCAGTGTTCCTTGCAGCACTGTTTACAATAGCCAAAAGGTGGAAACAACCTAAATGTCTGTCAGCAGAAGAATGGATAAACAAAGTGGGGTCCGTACATACAACTGAATACTACTCAGCCAGTAGGAGAAGTGAAGCCTTGATAATACGCGACAGTATGAATGGAGATTTAAGACATTATGCTGAGTGAAATAAGCCAATTGCAAAAGGACAAATATTGTATGACCTCGCTTATGTAAAAAGACAAGAAAAGGTCAAAGTTTATTAGTCGTTATCAGGGGCAGGAGGGAGGGAGAAAAGGAAGGTTAACAGTGATGGAAAAGTTGCATTGATTAAGGGTAGAGTTGCACAGCTAATTATTGTAATCGGTGTCAATAAGTTGTACACCTCTTAAAAGTTAAATTGGCAGAAGTTGTGTGATTTACAACAATGACAAAAAAAAAAAAAGAGCAGCTGCTGAGGCTGCTTATTATGTACAACCAAATGCCTCATGGGATTTGGTTCCTTGGTTTGGAGGTTTAGGGTCATGGTTTCATGGGACATCCCTAATAGCGTGTTTAGTGCTTCTGTTATACCTCCTAGTTCATTGCGTAGTGCCTGGGGTCTTAAAAGCTTGTGAGCTGCCATCCATCCAAGGGGCAACAGTTGGTCTGTACTGACCTGGAGCAACAGAGGAAAAGGAGAGTCAGGAATAGGAGGAGGAAATGGACTGTGTGGCTAAGTGCCTCCACAAACAACCGCCTCCTTTGCCATGAGCCCAGAAAAACTGCATGATGCCCAGCTACCATTATTGAACATTTTGATCAAAGATTCCATGGAAGAATCCTGATCAAAAGGGGGGAGATGCAGAAAAGAATTTCAAATTTTCATGGACTCCAGCCTTTCTGAAGCCGTAGAGGATAGATGAACCCCTGAAACTATTACCCGAGATAATCTTTAAACCTTAAGGCAAGAAATATCCCTGAAGTCATCTTGAAACTGAACAGTAGTTTAGCTTTTTTATTTAAAAAGGTCTGTCTTGTGCATTATGCTCTTTTAAGAACAATCTATATGGAATCAAATTGGCAACAGCAACTCGACAGATTAAGATAGAAACCTTAGGGGCAGTGAGTTTATGTTCACGAGGGAAGAATAACTCAGAAAAGTGGGGTAAGAATGGTTGCACAACGTGAAGAATGTCATCAGTGTCACTGAATTGTACACGTAGAAACTGTTGAATTGCTATATGTTTTGCTGTGAGTATTCTCAACAACAAAATAAATAAAATTTGGAAAAAAAAAATGAACTGCGACTTGACAGTGTTCCTCAGGGGCACTCTAAACTGAAAAGTTTTTGAAGAATTTAGTGCTGACTTGCCTTGATCTTGAGTCTGGTTAGGTTATTCACTGCTGTTTTAAAAAGTTATAAAACAAAACCAGTATTACAGAAAGTCAGGACAATAAAGAACAAAATCTGGCGTATTCTCACTATAGGAATGAAACAACTAGCACTGGATGTCCTTATTTGGCGGCTGCGGTCTGTTGTCATTGTGCCCATTTTTATGAAGTTGTAACCAGGGTATGTTACCATTTTGTATCTTGATGCAGTCCTTTTAATATTCGCGTTAGGCTGTTTCATCAAAAACCATCATTCGTGTGGAAACTTGGGGATGCGATTTCACCAGGAATTCATGGGGAAGTTGCTCACTGATGCTGGGGGACCAGCCTCATTCCCTGTGGAAGCATTTTCCCTTCCACAAATCACTGTAATATGTAGTTAGGCCATATTCAAAGCTGGCTTTCAGATTGTGGTAACTTTACCTCTGATTTGGGAAACGTATCACCCTTGAAAAACAGGCTGAAGTTGGAAGATGCAATTTGAAAACATTTCTCTGAAATACTGTTTCTGAGTTATACTGAGTTTGAATTCGTTGGGGCCAAATAGCCTAAGAAATGAAGAATACTCTCTCACTTCCTTTTCCCCGGAGGCCTGGAGATCCTAGTTGCCCTTTTTTGTTCTAAATCCTTCTTCCTTATTAATTTAAGCTTATAGACACACCATTCACTTTGGGCATTTTCTGTAACCAAATGCTGGTTAAATTCCATGACGACAAACGCACCATTGTAAGATCTTTGAATTTTAAAAATCACCAGCCAGTGGCCCTTAGTTTAAAAAACTTAGACAATATTTGATTTAACAGTTGTTCAATCTGGGGAGTTCCTTAGGGTTTGTTGTAGTCACATTTTACTTTGTTTGTGTATTTATTTTATTTTAAAGAATGTTTTTTCTCCAGAGACATAAAAAGCCCAGATCTTTCTGGTTCTCCCAGCTGGTTTCCCATCTTGTTTACAAACTTAGCTATTTTCCTGGACCTGGCAGTTTACTTCTGATGGGCTTCTTTTGCTTAAAGAATTCCTTTTTTTTTTTCCTGGGGTCATTTCTGTGAGATATATATTCATGGAGACCCTGCTCAGTGATTCTTTTCTGGGGCTGGGTTTGGTTCGGGGCGGGGGGGGGGGGGGGCGGGGGGCGGGTGGGATGGCGTGGACTTGGATAGTTTTCTTTTTCTTTCTGGAAGAATTGATCTTGGAGGATTATGTTGGTGGTTTAAAAAGCTGCTTTATCTTTTTTCTGGAGAGCATGCCCTTTCATGTGTTGATCTGATACCTAAGTCTAGAAAACACAGCAGCATCAGGGTGTATTTTTAGAAGAGTTTACCACCCACATGTGGTTAAAATGACTTGGTGGGAGTTTTGAAACCTATGACTTAAGGGAGGAGGTGTGATTTGCAGACAGACTTGAGTACACACTCAGCTGGGAGGAGATTTAGAGGTTCCTTTACAGCCCGCCCTTTTGCTGAAGTGCTGGGGTGTTTCTCTTCCTTTTTATCACCTTCCCAAATAGAAACATTAGAAGCCCTAATGTTTCCCCTTTCCCCTTCTTTCAAAGCCCCATGGAAAAGTTGGAGAGTTAGTACAGAGACTTCCTGTGTACCCCTCACTTAGTTTACCCCGTTGTTAGGTCTTACGTCACGGGGGTACGTTTTTCACAACTCGGAAACTGACATTCGTCCGTTACTATGAACTCCACATTTTACTTGTGTTTCATCGATTTTTCCATTACTGTCCCCTTTCTGGGTACCAGATTGCATTTAGTTGTCAAGTCTCCCTGGCCACCTCTGGTCTGTGACATTTTCTCCACCTTATATTCCATGACCATCACAGTTTTGAGGAGTACTGGTCAGGTCTTTTGTAGAATGTCCCTCAAGTTGGGTTTGTCTGATGTTTTATCATGATTATCATTGTTATTTGCCATCAAGTTGGCTCCAATGCATGGCAGCCTTATGTAGAACAGAAGGAAACATAGCCCAGTTCTGCAGCATCTTCATGATCATTGGTATGTTTGAATGCCTTCTAGCCAGGGAGGCTCACCTTCTAGTACTATATTGGGGAATGTTCTGTTGTGATCCAAAGTGGCTAGTTTTCAGAAGTAGATTGCCAGTCCTTTCTTCCTAGTTTGTCTTAGTTTGGAAGCTCCACTGAAACCTATCTACCATGGGTGACCCTACTGGTTTTTGAAATACCGGTGGCATAGCTTCCAGCATCACAACAACATGCAAACCACCACAGTATGACAAGCTTTCAGATGAGTAGTGGTTTCTCTTGATTTGACTGGGGTTGTGGGTTTTTGGAAGCAATCTGGATGGCGCAAGAGGACTGCAATTGGCTGCCAATTCAAAGGTTGGTGGATTGAATCCACCTAGAGGCTTTGCGGAAGAAAGGCCTGGCTATCTTCTGTAGAGATTACAGCCAGGAAAACCCTGTGGGGAAGCTCTTCTCTTTCACTGGGTGGTTATGAGTCAAAAATCAACTCAATGGCACCTAACAACAATGGGCTTGAGAGAAGAGTACCACAGAGAAGTGTCCTCATTATTTCATATCAGGAAGTACATGGTGTCCACGTCAGCACTGGTGATCGTGACCTTCATCACTAGGTTAAGGTGATATCTGCCAGGTATCTCCACTGTAAAGCTACTCCTTTTCCCTTTCCATAAACTCTGTTCTTTGAAAGTGAGTCGCTATGTCCAGCCCACACTTGGGGAAGGTGCAGGTGGGAAAGATAAGTTTCACCTCCTGGAACTAGGAGAGTATCTGCATATTTTATTTGGAATTCTTTTGTAAGAAAGATTTGTTTCTTCTCCCTTATTTAAAAAATGTACAGTTCTAAAGAGCCTTGTCGTGTATGGCGCACAAAAGCTCAGCTCCCGGAGGACGCAGTCTGCGTGCCCCTTTTTCCCAGGTCCTGTGGGGGTTCCGGAGAGATGTAGAACACAGCCCTTCCCTTGGAGGAGTGATTGAGTCCGCTTAGGGAAATAGACTCTAACTCGCAGACAGGAAGCAGTTAGGGCAACAGGAAGGCATGAGTCATTACGGGCTGGATTGTGTGAACAGGCCTTAAAGCCAGTTGCCATGGAGTCGACCCCGACTCATGGCAACCCCACGTGTGTCAGAGTAGAACTGCTCCATAGGGTTTTCAATGGCTGATTTTTGGGAAGTATAAATAGATCACTAGGCCTTTCTTCCAAGGCAGGCACCTCTGGATGGACTCAAACCTCCAACCTTTCAGTTAACAGCTGAGAGCTTGTTAACGATTTGCACCACCCAGGGACTGCTAAATATTTACCACCCTGTTCTTATCATATCTTTAAGTCTTGCTAAAGGCAAGAGTGTTCTTTTCCACTGCAGGATTCACAATAGCCAAAAGGTAGAAAACCACCAAAGCGTTCATCAGCAGATGAATGGATAAACAATGTGGTACGTCCATACGGTGAAATATTACTCAGCCATAAATAGAGATGAAGTCCCTATCCGTGCTACCACATGGATAAACCTTTAAAACGTTACGCTGAGTGAAATCAGTCAATCACAAAAGAATACATATTGTATGATCCCACTTACATGAAATATCTAGTTGCCATGGTGCCGACTCCCATTCAGAGCAACCCCATGTGTGTCCGAGTAGAACCGTGCGTCGTAGGGTTTTCAATGGCTGATTTTTCAGAAATAGGTCACCAGACCTTTCTTCTGAGGCACCTCTGGGGTAGACTCAAACCTCCAGCCTTTCAGTTAGCAGCTGAGTGTACTAACCATTGGCATCACCCAGGGACTCCATGAAATCCCTACAACAGGCAAATGCACAGAGACAAAAGCTCATTGGTGATTACCAGGGGCTGGGGGAGGGGAGAACCGGAAGTTAGTGCTTAAGGGGCGCTGAGTTTTTGTTTGGGGTGATGAAAAACGTTGAAAATGGAAAGTGGTGATGGTTACGCAGCATAGTGAACGTAATGCTGAATTCTACACTTAAAAATGGTTAAGATGGCAAATTTTCATGGTATGTATTTTACCACAATACTTTTTTTTTTTTTTAAAGACAGTTCTTTTCCATAATTTTAAATTTCAGAGACGTGACAGTTACCTGCAGTCATCTGGAATATGGCCCAGAATTGAGAAAATAAGCAAATATCAGACTGCCATGTTCCACAGATACAGATATTTATCGTCAAGGCAGATACCCTGAGCTTAGCAGCAAATGGAGGGACAGGGTAGGGGCTGCCCCTGGCCCAGGTCGGACTCTTGGCAGCTTGGGGTAGTGGAGGAAAACCACAAAATGCAAACTTCTGTGTGTTATGGTCCATTTGTCATCAGTAGGTTCTGTGGCAGAGAGATCATCCTTTCACCAAAAAACCAGTTGTTGTTGAGTCGATTCTAACTCATGGTGACCCCAAGTGCGTTAAGAGTAGAACTGTGCTTTATAGGGTTTTCAATGGCTGATTGGGCTCTTTGCAAACTTTAAGAAGGGAGAGAGGAATATGGGATAGATTTTAGAAAATCGTTAAGACAGTTTTTATTTTGGTGCTTGAAGGAGGTGCTCAGTCAGAAAGAAGCATCACCAGAAGTTCTGGGGACTGGAGTTTGTGTTGTGTTTAGACATGGTTTTGTGTGATCTTGGAAGAGGACACCCCTTGGCCGTAGGCCGTTGTGCCTTTGATGTGTGTTTATACTGACTAGGAGTTGTTGGGTGGCTTCTGCTGTGGGTGGTTTCTCCTCGTTCTAGGGTTTGAGGCTTATTTTTAGAATCTCATTCTTGGCAGGAGTTGGAATACTTTTGGGGGGTTTTCAGGTTACTCTTGGGCTGCTGGTAATTTAAACAGAACCCTTGTGTAGAGTCTTAGAGGGGTCCAGCCTGGTTCCCACCTCATCCCGAGCAGGCTCTTCCTGGTATGAGGCCTTCATAACAGGACCCTCCCCCGCCCCTTAGCACACAGGTGTGCCTTCTCCTGGGTATCTGTCCAAAATGCCCCGAGCTCCTGCTCTGCCCTTGCCCCATCTACCCCAGTCCTCTACCAGCCTCAGAATCTGTGCTCATTTTCCCTGTTGTATCTACTCCCAGATGGCCCATGTTGGTTAAAGTTGCCTTTTGGCTCCCCAAATGAGTAAGGCCAGTGAGGCAAGGACAGGGAGGGCCCTCTTTCCACCATGTCTCCACAATCCCTTGTCCACTACCATCCCTCAGAACCTACTGATGACCAATGGACCATAATGCACAATATGAAAAGAAGAACTTTGTGGTAACAGGGTGTTGTTCCAAGTTTTGGGATGATATAGCACAAATGGTAGAGTGATCATCTTTTTCATAGGGTTTTCAATGGCTGATTCTTAAGACGTAGATTGCCAGTCTTTTCTTTTGAGGTGCCTCTGGGTGAAACTCTTAAGGTACAACCTTTCAGTTAGCAGCTGAGAACGTTAACCGTTTGTACCACCCAGGGACTGCAAACTGGAGTAAACACTAGAAGTTTTAATCAGTCCACAAACACTCATGGAGAGACTGAGGGCCAGGTGTGGGTAGAGACATGAGAGGCATTTTATGGGACAAAGGGTTAAGATGACAGTGCTTTGACCCAGAGGTGGGGAGGACATGGTGGAGCCAGCCTGTGGGAAGGGCAAAGTGAATTTGCAGAGGAGGCTTTTTTTTTCTTCATTAAAAAATGAAATTTATTTTTTGAATATGGAATATTGCTATGGGTTAATATGCAAAAGATCAACAGTGGCACAAAAGTGAAAAACGTTCCTTCCACTACATCCCACAGCCCACCTACTTCCTCTTCGTACTCTATTATCAGTTTTTGTGTATTCTTTCAGAGAAATTTTATGCATATGTGTACCCCCTCCCTCCCTTACACACAAAGGGTGACATACTATAAACATGGTTCTGGCTTTTTTCATGCAGTGATACATCTTGGGGATAATTGCATTTCCGCATGTAAACCACTTCCTTGTTCTATTTTGATGGCTGCATAGTATTCCATTACGTGGATGGGGCATTACTGACTTTTCCAATCTGCTGCTGATGGACAGTTAGGTTGTTTCTAACGCGTTGCTATTACTAGCAATATTACAGTGAATACCCCTGTATCCTCATCATTTTTGTCACTTTATCCATGCATGAGGGTATCTCTTATATAAATTTCTAGAGATGGAATTGCTGGGTCAAAGGGCTTGGGTATGTTAAATTTTGATAGACTTGCTTCCAAAATGCACCCATTATGGGAACCTCAGAGTACCCCCTACCAGGCGTGGGTGAAAGGCCTGTTCACCCACACTCAGGCCAGCGCTGTGTGTTGCCAACCATTTTGCTCTGTGCTAGGATAATGGGTAGAAAATTATATCTCTGCATTATTTTTTAAAGATAAAAAAAAAAAAAACGTTTTATTTTAGAAGAGTTTTAAATTTATAGAAAAGCTGCAAAAATAGTACACAGAGTTCCCATATACCCATCACTGGTTTCCAGCTGACCATGACCCTCCCCTGGACAGCCCCCCTGGGTCTTTGGTGTGAGAAGAGATGCTCACTCTCAGAATTACGGAGACAGTGAAAACTATACTGGGACAGGCAATCAAGATTGATACCTCAGTGGTAAGTCTTGTAAATCTATGATGGGATAAGAAGGGTGCTTCCTCTCTATGGCGTCCAAAAGCCATAACCCTGGGCTAATCACGAGAAAAACGTCAGAATTATCATCTGACATCTCCAGGGTGTATTTGTCAGAGCCCAGAAACTGCCACAGGTACATCGCTGTTATCTAAACTCCACACTTTATTTGGATTTCACCAGCTTCTCTTTTGATGTTCTCTTTCTCATTCATCCTGGCTCCCACATTACGTTTACTTGGTGGCATGTTTCCTTGGTCTCTTCTTGGCTGTGATAGTTTCTCACTTTTTTGTCCAAGATCTTGACAGCCTTGAGGGGTACTGGCCAGACCCCTGTAGAAAGTCCCCTTGTCTGGGTTTCTCTGATGTTTTTCTGGTGATTAGCCTGGAGTTACGGCTTTTGGAGAAGACAACCACAGAGGGGAAGTGCACTTTTTGTCTCATCGTAAATCCACATGACTTACCACTGAGATATCAGTCTCGAATGCCTGTGTCAGTGTAGCTTTCGCTGTGTCTCTTTGATTCTGAGTGTGAGCATGTTTTCTTATGCGGAAGATCCAGGAGAGCTGTCCAGGGGAAGGCCGTCGTCAGCTGGATGGCCTTGAGGATGAGTTGGGGGACCACAGAAACTGTGTACAGAACCCCAAGTCCCTGGGGACCCTGCCATGAAAAGTTGATAGGGAAGGAGGAGCCCCTGAAGGAGACAGGAGGAACAGTCAGAGAAGTGAGCCAAGCCAAATGCGGAAGGTGAACCAGAGGAGATGGGCTACAGCCTTAGGAGATGTGGACCGAAAACAGGAAGGGTTCTTTGAGGCATCAGCTGAAGGAAGAAGGAAGGCCATGCTGGGGGTTGAAAAGCAACTGGGAAGTAAATATAGTGGACTTTGAAGAGAGGCAGGGAGCCAGAGGAGCTGAGGACTCAGGGTGAGGGAGGAAGGGCATTTTGTCTTCACATTTTAGTAGGGAAAGATTTGAACTGTTTTATAGGCCTCAGGAGAAGAGCCAGCTGAGAAAGTGAGATTGGCAAGAGGAAGACATTGTTGGAGCAGAGCCCCCGGGAGACTGCAAAGGATGCTGGGATGGCTACACTTACAGGAGTAAAATTAAGTTTGAGCCAGAAAAGGAATGCTTCTGAGCCGAGGGCAGGCAAACAGAGATGCCTGGGATTTCGGGTGGGAGGTTGATGGGGTCACATCTCTGCTGGGGGGCACAGTGGGCTGCCACTGTGGAAGGAGAGAGAAGTCCCCTTGAGAATCCTCAGGGCCAGTGGAGGATCTGGCTGTGAGGCTGGGTATGTTAGGCTCTTAGTGGTGCTGTAACAAATTACCAGAAATTTAGTGGCTTAAAACAACACCTTTATACTGTGACAGTTCTGGCGGTCAGAATTCTGACACAGATCTCACTAGGTTCAAATCAAGTTTCTCTGCCTTTTTCTGCCTCTGGAGGCTGCCCGCATTCTTTGGCTCATGGCCCCCGTCCTCTGTCTTCAAAGCCAGCGATGTAGCTTCTCCTCTCCTCTCTGACCCCCTGCCTCTCTCCTCTAAGGACCCTTGTCATTACAATGAGCCTACCCTGATAATCCAGGATAATCTCCTGTCTCAAAGGCCTTAACTTAATCGCAGCTGCAAAGCCCCTTTTACCATGTGCGTGGAAAAAATCAAGTTGCAACTTTCTCTCACCCGACTATGAGGATCAGCCAATTCAGCTTCGTTCTGTTCCACTTCCATCCTGACACCAGCTGCACATGTGGCACTTCCTCCTCTGACCCTAGCCACCCAGAGTGAGGTCAGAGCCCCCGAGTTAAAAGCCACAGTCCTCCAGACTGCCAGGTCGGCCCAAGACCTCAGGCATCAGTGCAAGCTTGGACTCCACCCGACAGCTACAAATTTAGAGGTTCCTCCTACCCCATCAGGATACCAGCCGTAAGCTTAGGGGTCCTCCCTGCCCCGCCCCCCCCACCTTCATTTCTGACCTGTTGGTTCCCGCTACTCCCTCGGGTTTGATAATTCACTACAACGACTCACAGGAAGTGCTATACAGTTTTATTACAGCAAACAGGATGCCAATGAAGAGACAGGTAGGGCGAGGTCTGGGAGGGTTGCCAGTGTGGCACTTCCATGTCCCAGAAAGGTGTGCACTACCCTCCCACGGGCATTGATTACTTTCACCAACCAGGAAGCCCATGGAGCTTTCGTGTTCAGAGCCTTTACTGGGGCCTTATTACATTGTCATGATTAAGTGAATCAGACCCCCCTCCCAACTCCCATCTGAGTCACCTCTTTAGCATAGTCTGTTGAATCTGGTCTGGAGGCCTATAGATAATAGAGTCACCTCAGTTACTCAGGAAATTCCAAGGGTTTAGATTTCTGTCTTAGAAACCAAAGACAAAGTCCAGATTACTTTGGGTGAGGTTAAATTCTTTACCCCACACCACATTCACAGATTCCAGGGATTAGGATGTGGACATCTTTGTGGGGGCATTATTCTGTCTACCACACTGCGAGTAGTGGTAGGGTGGCTGATGAGAGGATCAACTGTAGGGGATTTAGACAAACATATGAATGTCTACCCATGGGGCCTAGTTTTTGGTCAGATTCTGCTGTGATGCCTTTGTGCTCTGTGTTGCTTAAGGGAATTCTCAGCTTTGGCCATTATCTCTCAGCCTTAGCGCTCCTTCCCTCCTGTGCCCTGCCTACCTGCTTGTCTTTTCAGCAGCAAGGGGTGTGGGTGGGAAGAAAAAAATGCCCTTAGACTCTTGAAGTCCCTAATTTTCAGAGAATGTCACCAGTCCATAAATAAGTGATTTTGACAGGGAGGTTGGAAATATTTACAAAGAAATGAACGCTCTTCCTCTTTTCTCGCCATACGTGCCAGCAAGAGTTGTTGCTCATGGCATCATGGGGTAGAAGGAAGTTCATACCCATGGAAAAAAAACAGGTTGTCATTTCTGGGGAATGGTTGACAGTCTCCGTTGAACAGGTGACTTCAGGCCGAGTCTCTCGGTGGAGCAAACGGTTAATGTGCTCAGCTGCCAACCAAAAAGTTGGAGATTGGAGTCCGCCCCGAGGCTTCTCGAAAGAAAGGTCTGGTGATCTACTTCCGAAAAATAAGCTGTTGAAAATCCTGTGGTGCACGTTTCTACTCTGATACCCATGGGGTCACCATGAGTCAGAATTGACTCGACAGCAACGGTTTTTTTTAATTGTATTTTTGGTGGAAATATACACAGCAAAACACACTCCCATTCAAGAATTTCTACACATAATGTTCAGTGACATTGGTTACATTCTTTACATTGTGTCAGCATTCTCATTATTTCTATCCTAGTTGTTTTACCCCCATTAACAGTCTCATTGCCCCCAAACTTGTCATTTGTGCTTTAGAATGTTGTCCATTTGGCCCCATAGATAATTTTTTAAAACAGTGTGGTACACTCAAGGGTAAGATTCCTTACTTTTTGAGCTAACCTCCTATTTTGTTAAAAGGTGACTTCAGGGGATAGTTTTGCTTCAAAGTTTAAAGAGTATCTCGGGACAATAATTGCGGGGATTCCTTCAGTCTCCGTGGGTCCAGTAAGTCTGGATTCTTTGAGAATTTGATGTTCTGTTCTATATTTTCTTCCATTTTTATCAGGATCCATCTGTTATGTCCCTGATCAGAATGTTCAGTAGTGGTAGCTGGGCACTATCTAGTTCTGGTCTCAAGGTAGAGGAGGCAGTGTTTCATGGAGACAGTCCTATTGTCTGATACCTTCTCTGATTTTTGAGTTTCTTTCCTTCTTTTTTGTTTGAGATAAAAGGCAACTTTTTTCTTTTAAGGATGAGGTAAGAGTCCCTGGGGATACAAACAGTAAGTGCTCAGCTACTAACTGAAAGATTAGTGGTTTGAATCCACCCAGAGGTGCCTTGGAAAAAAGACCTGGTGATCGACCTCTGAAAGGTCACAGCCATTGAAAATCCTACGTGTAGTTCTCTCCTGAAACACATGTGACCCCCATGAGTCAGAATCAACTCGACACCAACTGGTTTGGTCTTTTCGGTTTAAAATGAACATAGTATGACAGATATTTCTGAGCTTTATAGGGTGGTGGCAGTGAGGAGCAGGCTCATGATTCCGGATGTTAAACGGATAAAGGGTAGGAACATACCGTCTCCTGAGCCTCTTTGATAACCTGAGCTAGAACTGGGACTGGATGTTGGCAAAATCCAGGGCTACCGTCCGCAGAGCGGTGATACCAACAGCACCATAAACTTGCATCAAAGAGTGAAAATGAACCTGTCTTGAGGTTCGCAGACTGTGGCTTTTTTTCTTTCTGATTTTATCGCGTTCATATTTGCACACCTCCACACTTCCCTTTTCAAGTTGTTTCCCTTCCACCCACATCTTGACTTGATCTCCTGCCGAGACACCCCAGGGTGTCCCGCTGAGAAACACCACTACCCCCCAGGAATCCTGAAGGAAACAAAGGATTCCAGACCAATTAAGGGATTTCTAATCCTGGAGCATATATGGCGATGTTTGAACTGTAAATCCTTATGTTACCTTGAGCTGAACTGCAAGACCATCTGTATTGTGGCTCATCATTACATAAACATTTTCCTTTAAAAAACTTCGTTTTCTTGGATTTTAAAACCAAAAACCAACTGCTGCCAAGTTGACCCTGACTCATGGCGACCCCACGTGTGTCAGAGTAGAACTGTGCTCCCTAGGGTTTTTAGTGGCTGCTTTTATTTTCAGAAGTAGATTGTCAGGCCTTACTTCTGAGGTGCCTCTGGGTGGACTTGAACCTTCATCCTTTCAGTTAGCATCCGACTGCGTTAATAGTTTGCACCACCCAGGGACTCCTAGTGTAGGACTAGACGCAAACTTCTAGGCTCAAATTTAAGCCCTTAGTTTGTGACAGGCAGACTACAGAGAATTTCAGCAATGTCTCGGAGGCCGAATTATCAGTGATGAAGCTGGCCACCTTGAGGCTTCTGAGACGTCAGACTCTTCCCTTTTAATTTAGCATTCGAGGCAGAACACTTCATTGTGCGTGTCAGTTTGGCCCTGCAAACACGAAATGAACATCTGCTGTGGCCAGGGAGTTCTAAGGCTGAATTTTAGGAGCAAATCTGTTGCAAGAGCGAGGTTCCTCGATGGAGCTTATTTCCGCTTTGCAAAATTTCAGAATCAGTTTCTTAATATCGGTTCTGGGTGCTCTGATGTTACCCAATGGCTGGCAGTTCCTGCGTACTACCAACCGTGTGGCTTCTCTCCAGGGTTTCCTATATTAAAAAGCTGAGACCAAGTTGCTCTTGTCAGTTGGCTCAGGGCTCCAAGGCCTTTGCCTCCTCCCCGTGGGTGTGGGGGCACGTGGCTGAGATACTCCGACATCACCCTGAGTCACTTTTAAAATGCAGTATAGGACACACTGCATCTCAGAAGTATTCTGTTGACTTTCATGGTTTTCCTCTTCCCCCTTCATTGTTTATCTCCCCAAAATGAGAATGAGTTTTATGAGTGAGTAACTACAGTTGGTAGATCATTAAGATCCTGACCTCTCTTTACCGAGGAGAAGAAGCAGGTTGTTTGAATTGCAAAGCGCTCCGGGACAAAATGTGTTGGAATCCATAGTTGGCAGGTATTATTTGCTCTTTTCTTGGGTGGGTAGTGTGAATGTCCACAGTGAATGTGTCTTTACACGTTTATGTGTGAGGGAGATGCAGAGAGGTGATACCTCACAAGGGGTTCAAATGTGTTGCTTCCACTGAAAATTTATTTTCCTGTCATGTTTTATTTTGGGGGCAAGGTGTGCAAAATGATGTTGCTGATTGTGCCTGAGTTTCCCAGCCTGGCAGGTGTTTGAAGTGAAAAGGCCTGGTCAGCCTTCCTGTCTGGTGAGTTCATATATGGTACATTGTTGTTGTTACAACAGAATCAGGCCGTTGTGGGCCACAAGGTTTTCAGTGGCTGAAAGTAGAATGCCAGGCCTATCCTCCTAGTCCATCTTCATCTGGAAGCTCTGTTGAAACCTGTTCAGCATCATCCAACCATCATAGCAACGCTGACACCTCCACTGACAGACGAGTGGTGGCCCTGTATGAGGTGCACTGACTGGAACTCGAACCTGGGTCTCCTGCATGGGAGGGGAGGATTCTACTGTTGAACCAGCACTGCCCCCTGTGACAGGTGTTTTGGTGAAGCCTAAAGAGCTCCAAAAGGAGCCCTGGTGGTACAAATGGTTAAGCGCTCAGTTGCTAACCTAGAGGGTGGCGGTTCAAACCTACCCAGCAGCTCCACGGGAGAAGGACCTGGCAATCTGCTTCTGTGAAGATTAAAAAAAAAAAAAACACCAAATCCATTGCCGTCAAGTCAATTTCAACTCATAGTGACCCTATAGGACAGAGTAGAATCACCCCATAGGGTTTCTAAGGAGCCGCTGGTGGATTCAAACTGCTGACCTTTTGGTTAGCAGCTGAATGCTTAACCGCCATAAAGATTACAGCCTAGAAAACCCTGCTCTGTCACGTGGGGTTCCTGTGAGTGGAAGTTGTTTTGCTACGAGTCAGAATTGCCTCGAAGGCACAGAACAACAAATTGGTTCCTGGGGGAGGGGTTGAAGACGTTAGATATTTACGATGGTGAGTGGCCTTCCAAGAGTGCCTGCGCGGTACAAACGGTTAATGCGCTCGGCCGCTAACTGAAAGGTTGGAGGTTCAAGTCCACCCAGAGGCTCCTCAGAATAAAAGCCTGGTGATCTACTTCTGAAAAATCAGCCATTGAAAACCATATGGAGCGCAGTTCTACTCTAACACATACGGAGTCGCTGTGAGCCGGAATCGTCTTGACAGCACCTGGTTCTGGTTCTGATTTCTGTGGCTCTTTAAAGTGCAATCCAAGAAAATCTTATTTCTTAGTATTTCGTTTCTCTTGTTAGGGAGAAATTAAATTATATTTTAATTAATTAATTGAATTTAAATATAATTTAATTTTTCTCCTTGGAGAGTGTGGTAATAAGAAAAAGATTGAGAGGCTGTTCTACACCAGGGTTCCATGACACAGTCTTATGGGGCCCGAGATAAATATTGGTGTACCCATCACTGCCCATTTAAGAGGATCTTGTTCACTGAGTGAACTGCTGAGATTTGGGATGAGAAATTTTCAACGCAGAGCGTACCCCAGAATTCCAAACGATGTGTATATAGAGAGAGAAGGCAAGAGCCTGCAGAGTTGAGTTCATCTGTTGAGGATCTCGCAACTGGTCACAGGTTGGTTTCCGAATTGAAGCCCAAGTCCCCTTATATCAGAAATACACCTCCATGGATTGGAAGTGTCTCCTCTTCCTTGTCTGTAACCAGCAATCCTACCACTCGTTTGTCAGTTTGTCGTCCTGTCATGGCTTTCGTGTTGCTGTGATGCCGGAAGCTATGCCAGCGGTAGTTCAAATACCAGCAGAGGCACTCACGGTGGACAGATTTCAGCAGAGCTTCCAGACCAAGACAGACGAAGAAGAAAGGCCTGACGATCTACTTCCAATTAGCCAATGAAAACCTTACAGATCCCGTCAGAATATTGCCTCATAAAGTGTTGGAAGATGAGCCCTGTAGGTTGGAAGACACTCAGAATACACAGTGGCTGCAACGATGGACTTGAGCATATCAGAGATTGCGAAGGTGGTGCAGGACCAGGCAGTGTTTTGTTCTGTTGTACGTGGGGTTGCCATGAATTGGAACTGACTTGATGGGAGTCCTCGTGGCACAGTGGTTTGCATTCAGCTGCTAACCAGAATCCACCAGCTCATTGGCAATGGGTTTGGTTTTGATTTTCACCAGCCAGCAATCGCATTTGACTACATCACTTTTGAGACCCAGTGTAACAGGAAAATACGGGCCCCATGTTAAAAGAAGTAGAAAGAATTCAAGATGGTGAGAGCAGAGACTTCAGCCAAGTGTGAGGCCCTCTTCAACTGCATGGGCCTCCCACCCATGCAGCCTGCTCTGGGCACGTTTTCTGTACTTAAGAAATGGATTTGGAATTTCTCTCAGGATTTGGAAATAGCTAATAAAAGAATCATCTTGAGATAGTGAAAACAGAAGCCTCTGACTCCTACATTTTCTTTGTGGACTTGGGGGTGGAAAGCCCCTTCTATTAAATGGACATTCAAATGCCACTCCCATGGGTCTAATGACAAAGTCAAACAACTGTGGAGGGAGAGAGGGAGGGCGATCCCTTATTAACTCCTGTATTGTCCCCTACAAGGCTCCTCGTAACTATGGCGACTCAGACCCTGCAGAGACGTCCTAACCTGGCTGCTGTGATGACGCCCCCAACTACCCACCCACCAAAGGGTTCTCTAAGGCCACACTTGTACAAGGCAAAGCTGTAGCCTTGCTGTTTTGTTCAATCAGAAATGCTTTCCTACAGTTTTCTGGTTTGTTCTAGCAAAAAGGACAAGTATTTATTAGATCTAATTGTGCAAGTGCCCCAGCACACAGGGGTCCTGATCTTGGGTGCTCCTGGGTGATCTTGAGTGCTCTCTATAGCCAGCAGTGTGATTGTGTGTGTGTGTGTGTGTGTAAACTGCCACCAGCGGTTGCCGTCGAGTAGGTAGCGACTCTTGGTGACCCCATGTGTGTCAGAGTAGAACTGTGCTCCATAGGGTTTTCAATGGCTGAGTTTTCAGAAGTAGAATGCTGGTCTTTCTTCTAAGGCACCTCTGGGTGGACCTGAATCTCCAACCTTTGGGTGTGTTCGCACCACCCAGGGACCCCACAGCCGGGAGAAGGGTACTAATGGCTGTTCTTAAAGAGCCTCGTTTGGGAGGAGGGGTGAGCGTGGGGGAATGGAAGATTGTTGAACAGATCCTTTCTGGGAGGTGGGTGGGTGGGCAGGTGGGCCTCCTGCCCCTAGGAGAAGCCAAATTAAAAAGAAATGGGGCTGATCGAAGTGGCATTTCCTGGCTTGAGGCCTCAGGGAAGGAAAGCTGTGGAATTTATTTAGACAACTGTCAAACCAGCTGGTTATGGAGTTTTTAACTACCCTGGCCTGTTGCTCTTGTTCTTTTCAGAATTTTAAGTGGTTTTAGGTGGCTGCCTGATGCAAAAGCAGTGCTCAAAAGAGGCAGTGTTCCGGAAAAATAGGATGTGTCCACACGAAAAATGATACCTGATCGATAACCTGGGGGGCCTATTTCCTTAATTCTTCGAACAAGAAGGCCCTTCCCCATTAGGACGTCGTGGGAAGAAGGGGCTTCCCTCCTCCTGACACCTGCATGTTTGTTTACTTTTTAAAACATGTGTTCTGGCACATTCTGGCCGCGCTGCCTCGCTTCTGGAGGAGGAAGGCTGTGGATTTTGAAGAAGAGAAACTCCACTGCTGTGTGAATTCTCAGCAGCTTGACCCAAACTGTTTGCGCAACTCTAGGCGCCCTGAGACCTTCTCCCCCCACAAAGCACTCTGCCTTCAGCCACAGCAGACAGTACTATTTTGGGGTTTCCGTAATGCGTTGGCGCATTCTGGTCTTGTAATTTTTTATATGACTCAGTTTTCAAAATAAATCTTGTAGGCAGCTCCAAGCTTGCCTTTGCATTCCCTTCCTGTTTCAGGAAGGGACAGCCGAGTTGTGTAAATTACCTCAGAACAGCAAGGCGCCTGCGCCATTCAAGCTGTTCCCTTTGCAAAGTATCCCTGTAAGCCAGCGGAGGCCAGAAGCAGGCGTGTGGGGGTGACGGGGCTACTGAAGAGGGAACATCAGTTGAGGTATGTGGTGAGGTTTAGCCTGGAACTGACCTTGATGGTTTTCTTACCTCCTTCATCTGCATTTCTGTTCCTGAATATCAGCGGAAACCAGCAATGGGCCTTAAAGAAACCACTTTTCGCAGTCAGTCTTATTATTTAAACCCTGAACCTGTTTTTACAAAGGTCTTCTGTGATCTTATTAAACTGTCTTCCTTACCTTCTGCTTAACCCTCCTCTGTAGTCTTGACTCCCCCCCTCTTCCCACCTCCACTTTCATACAGGGACCCTGCATGGTCCTTACTTCTCTTACAGACTACCTGTTTTATCCACCCTCCCTCTATAACCTTCGGTGGCTTCCCATTGCCCATAGCAGCGTCAGCCAATGGAACCATAAAGCAAGTCACATATGTGGTGTAAAATTTTTTAGTAGCTACATTAAAAAAAAAAAAAAGTGAAAAGTAATTTTAATGGCATGTTTTCTACTTAACTGAGTACATTTCAACATGTAATCAATATAAAAATTATTAACGAGATATTGTACATTAATTTTTTCATATGAACTCTTTTGAAATCCAGTGTGTCTTTAACATTGACCTCATACCTCAAATTGGATGCTGAATTTTTAAACCAGAAATATTTTACCTATATTTAGATTTCATTAAATTTACTGTTGCAAAAATAGATTCACATAACCAAGTTGTCCCAGACTTACATAAAAGTTTTCCAATAATTAAATTGAATATCAGTTTTTAAATTTATTTATTTTTGTGGCAAATTTATAGATAACAAAACATTTGCCATTTCAGCGATCTTCACATGTACAGTTCAGTGACATGAAGTATGTTCGGTATGTTGCTCAACCATCACCCATAACCATTCTCAGATTTTTCCATCACTCTTCACAGCTCAGTGTCCTTTAAGCATTGAGTCTGTCCCCCTTCCTCCTGCCTGCTGTCGGTAACCACTAATTAACTTTGGTCTTGCTACACTTGTCTATTCTAGAGTGGGATCAAATGAGTGGGATCGTACAACATTTGTCCTTCTGTGACTGACTTATTTCACTCAGCATGATGTTTTCAGGGTTCGTCCATATCACAGGATGTATCAGGACTCTTTTTCTTTATGGTTGAGTAATATTCTGTTGTATGTGTATACCACATTTTGTTTATCCGTTAATCTATAGATGGACATTTAGGCTGTTTCCACCTTTTGGCTATTGCTTAAACTTAATAAAATTAAAAGCCCGCCTCCTCAGTCGCAGTAGCCATACATGGCCAGTGGCTACCATATTGGACACCGCAGCTGTAGAATGTTTCCATTATCACAGAAAGTTCATTGGACAGCACAGACTTACAGAACAAAGTGCAGACATCTCAAAAGGGCTTTCAAAGTTTCTAGAACCCGGCTTGGCAACCTATCTTGCTTTATTTATTGACTTTGTCTCATTGACTCTTGTATGAGTTTGCTTTCCTGTGCTTCTATTTCCACTTTGAAATGCCATTTCTTCTCTTCCCCCAGAGAAATCTCTTCTTTCAGGTTTGGTTTAAAGGCAGGGCTTCTGCGCAGGAGTCTCCCCTTTGCTGTGCAGCAGAATTAATTGCTGCTTCTGCTTCCCACGGGTTCTGAAAAACGAGACGGGATGTGGGGATGGGGCGGCAGGCTTGTCCGAGCCCCCGGATCCTGGCACGAGGCCCTCACTCTCATTTCCCCATTCTCCCGAGACGGGCTTAAATGGATTCTCTAATGCAGCTTCGCCCTGCCCAGTTGAGAAAACAGAGCCACACAAAGGACAGCTTTGTGCAGGTCCTAGAGCTGCCCCCGTGGTGGTGAGCACAGCGCTTCGGACAGGAGCACACCCTGAGTACAGGTGGTGTAATTTGAGGGGGGCACCAGCTTTGCTTAGAAAAAAAAATCCTTTCTTTGCCCTCACAAAGGAAATATGTGCCCGGCTGCTCTCGTACTCATTTTTCAAAAGGGGTATGGCTGTGAGTGTATGTGTGTGTGTGTTTACTTCTTAAAAAACTAACATGCATATAAAAAAGTGCACAAATCTTAGTTGTACAACTTGAATTTTCTCAAGGCGAGCACACCCCTGTGACCACCACTACGTGAAGAAACAACATGACCAGTGCCCCCAGAAGCCCCTCCTAGACTTGACTCCCCTTCCATGATAACCACTTCCTGACTTCTAGCCCCGTGGATTCGTTCTGCCCATATCTGAACTTTATGTAAATGGCACTGTATAGGGTGGTGGTGGTTTTTCTTTTCTTTTTTTTTTTTGGTAAATATATAAAACTTTTTCCAATTTACCGATTTTTTATGTGTATAATTCTGTGACATTGATGACCTTTATCATGTGCAATCATCCCCACTTTTCCCAAAGATTCCCGTCACCCTGAACAGAAGCTCAGTGCCCACAAGCAATGACTCCCCCGTCCCCTTCCTCCTGCCCCTTGCTGACCATTGATAATCTTCAGTGTCTATAAAAAAAACAAACCCGTTGCCACTGAGTCAATTCCAACTCTTAGTGAGCCTATAGGACAGAGTAGAACTGCCCCATAGGGTTTCCAAGGAGCACTTGGTGGATTCAAACTGCCGACCTTTGGTTAGCAGCCATAGCTCTTAACCACTATACCACCAGGGTTTCTTTGGTGTCTGTATATTTTTTTATTTCATGAAGTTAGATCGTACCGTATTCGTCCTTTTGTGACTGACTTATTTCACTCAGCATAATGTTTTCCAGGTTCATGCATGTTGTGGCCTGTATCAGGGCTTTATTTCTCTTTATGGCTGAGTAATATTCCATTGCACGGATAGACCACATTTGGCTTATCCACTCATCTGTGGATGGACACTTAGGCTATTTCCACCTTTTGGCTACTGTGAACAGTGCTGCAGTGAACATCGGTGTACTACAGTCTATATTTTTTGTGTCTGGTTGTTTTTGCTCAGCATTGTATTTGCCATAGTCTGTGGTGTTTCTTTTCCATCACCTGAAACACTGTTAGTAAAAACCGCAGTGGTTGAAAAGGAGGAAAAAAAATACTAGATTTTTCAGACAAGTCATTGTTGAGTGAAGAAATTTCTCTTCTGGTTGATGTTTCCCCTTGGGATTTCATGGGTTTTTGATGATTTTCTATTGTAGTTATTTACATGTTATGTTTACTTAGGGGATCCCTTGTTAAGGTAATAATTTGGGGGTCTTGAAGGGGAATTGAAAGTCTCCCTTTCCGGCTTTGGGGCAAGGCTGGGTGCAAGTAATTTCTTCAGATGTTCTGTTTGACAGGGAGAAAATTAAAGATTAAGCAAAAGACAGAGAGAGAGATGTCAGTTGAATTTCTGATTCCAGTGTCTTCTGTTTTTAGGTGAAAATGTCGGCTCCAGGACCCTATCAGGCAGCTGCCGGGCCTTCTGCGGTGCCAAGTGCACCCCCATCCTACGAGGAGACGATCAACAGTTACTACCCCACGCCTGCAGCGCCCGTGCCTGGGCCCACAACTGGGCTTGTGTCAGGCCCCGATGGGAAGGGCATGAATCCTCCCGCATACTACACGCAGCCGGTGCCCGTCCCCAACGCCAATGCCAGTATGTGCGGCCGCCCCAGGCCTCCCCCTACTGCCCCTTAGCCCTCTGCCCTGGCATTGAGGACTCCTTCAGCCTCAGGAGAGGGACCAAAGTGACTCTGCCTAAATAAAGACTGTCAACTAAGTGCCAGTCAGTCCAGCCGTACCGCTTATCCCAAAATCTCATACACAGTCTTTTACGTTGCACCTCGGTGAGGCTCAGGTTGCTTCATAGTAAGCTACTGTGTCCACTGTAAATAATTTGTCAGCTTATCACAAAGGTAGAACCAGCTATTTATCCCAGAGGAATTTGGGAGTGGGAGTTTGTGTTTGAAGGACCCCCACCCCTCCTGGTGAGGTCTGACAGAGAAACTTTGTCCCCAACCCAGGGCTGGAGTAGGAGAGGGAGAAGCCCTGAATGAAAAACAGGTGAGCTGAAGCCCTCCCCAGCTCACCACTAATGCAGGTTGCTCCTCTGCCCTCGACCAACTTCTTCATAGTGCCTGCGCTTTGGTCCTTCATGCTGCCCAGGTGCGCCCAGGTGTCCCCAGGTAGACAGCTGATTCAGTGTCACAAGCAGTGCAGGAAGTACTGGTTTAGAGAGTGGGCCTGGGAGTCAGACTGTGCCTGGGTTCACTTAATTAACCTCCCTGTGCCTTAGTTTCCTCGTCTGTAAAATATCCCGTTACCTGTTGCCGTTGAGTTGATTCTGACTCATAGCTATACTGTGTGACAGAGTAGAACTGCTTCATAGGATTCCTAGGCCGTAATCTTTATGGGAACAGATCACCAGGTCTCTCTCCTGTGGAGCCACTGGTGGGTTCAAACCGCTGACTTTTTGGTTAGCAGCCCAGTGCTCATGCTACCAGGAATCCTTATATCCTGGTTGTTGTTGTTGTGTGTCATCAAATCGATTCCAACTCATAGTGACCACGTGTGACAGTAGAATTGCTCCATAGGGTTTCCTAGGCTGTAATCTTTATGGCAACAGATCTCTATGTCTTTCTCCTGTGGAGTTGGTGGGTAGGTTCAAGCAGGGGACCGTTCCATAAGCAGCCAAGCACTTTAACCACTGAATCGCCAGGGCTCCTTTCATCTGTTAAATAGGCCTCATTAAGTATCTGCATCGGTGAATTGTTAAGATTAAATAAGGTTCTCTGTACCAGGCACAGAGAGATCATTTCGATAACCGTGAACTATTATTATTATTATTGGAGTCCCTGGGTAGTGCAAATGGTTAACATGCTCAGCTGCTGTCTGAAAGGCTGGCAGCTCACACCCACTCAGAGGTGCCTCCGAAGAAAGGCCTGACAATCTACTTCTGAAAAAAGTCAGCCACTGAAGACCCTCTGGAGCACAGTTCTGCTCTGACACGTGGGGTCGCTGTGAATAGGAGCCAACCTGAAGGCAGCTGGTGGTAGTGGTATTACTGTTACTGCCTTCTAGTTATTCTGACTTTTCAAAAATTAAGTGGATGAGATGACTTTAGAGTTTTTGATCACATCGCAATCAATAACTTATTGTTGAACCCTCCCCCCGCCAAAATACCCTATACAATTTACATGCTGCTGCTAAAGTAGTTTTCAATACTGCTTCTTTTTTGGAAGGAGGTTCTTACTATGAGTGTTAAGTTCAGTTAACTCTGAGCACTAGTTCTTTGCCCCTAACGTGAAGATTAGAGGAAAGGCATTCTAACAACGTAAAAAGAAACAGAAGGAAGGCACTCTGACAGAAATATGAGGCTAAACAACTTTGCCAAAATACAAAGAACCCACTGAACCCTAAGTGCTTAACTATTTCCATCAGTCCAGATTCCCTTCTGATTATTGTGAATGCCCTTACATGCTTCCACATAGTTTTCTCTTCTTCTCATTTTTTCATATACTGGTTTCATGTATCAACACGGTTCGCCAGCTTGGCGTCTTAAAGAGCTGGGTCAACGTTCCCTGGCTTGGTAAATAAGTGCTACCCATATCTTTAGGCATTGGAGTTCTTCAAGGAGCTCTGTGAAGAGTGAGTCATTCAATCAAGGATTAACCCTGTACCAGGCACAGTGCAAGCACTTTACAATCTTAATCACATCTAGCTCCAGCAACAGCTCGGAGGGAGACACTATTCCATTTTCTGAATAGCAGCTTTGTTGAAATATAATTCGCTTACCATCAAGTTTACCCTTTTAAAGTGTACAGTTCAGAGGGTTTTCGTATAGTCACAAAGGTGTGCAATCATCAGCGCTATCTAATGCTACAATATTTCCAAAGCCTCCTCCCCTCCAAAAAAAAGTCTTGAACCTGTTAGCAGTCACTTCCCATGTACCTGGAAACCACTAATCTCCAGGTGAAAAAAACACCTTGAGAGAATCACTTGGGAGGCATGAAAGGCAGTTTGGGGACCCTGCCCCAGACCTACTCAGTCACACTCGATGGGGAGCAGGGCTCAAGAATCTGCGTTGTCAATACCAAAAACCCAAACCTATTGCCATCGAGTTGATTCCTACTCATAGCGATTCTACAGGACAGGGTAGAACTGCCCCATAGGGTTTCCAGGGAGCGGCTAGTAGATTAGAACAGCTGACCTTTTGGTTAGCAGCTTGTAGCTTGGTGTAACTCTTAGCCGCTGCCCCACCAGGGCTCCACATTCTCAATAAGTCCTCTAAATGATTCTCTGGACTGTCAAGTTCAGACGCCTGGTCTACCTGAGCCAAATCCCTCCTCTGGCAATGCGCAGTCCCATTCCCCATCTTGTGTGTAGAGGTTTTCAGAGCCCACCCCAAGGTATGGCTGTGGAGGTCTACCCTTGCTTCTTCTCCATCTCTGGTTGTCTTTTGCTGGATGTTGCTTCCCTTGTTTGCTGAGCAGCCATGTCTGTCCCTCCCCATCCCACCAGTTGCCGTGCAGACTGTATATGTGCAGCAGCCCATCTCGTTCTTCGATCGCCCGGTCCAGATGTGCTGTCCCTCCTGCAACAAGATGATCGTGACGCGGCTGAGCTACAGCGCCGGCGCCCTCACCTGGCTCTCCTGCGGGAGCCTGTGCCTGCTGGGGTGAGTCCTCGGCCCACACTGGCTTCCTGGGCGCCCCTGTCCTCTCCCTCTTGGAAGAAACAGAAAAAAAAACACCTGTTGCCCTCAAATAGATTCTGACTCATAGCAACCCTCTAGGACAGAGTAGAACTGCCCCATAGGGTTTCCAAGGCTGTAAATCTTTATGGATGCAGACTGCCTCAGTTTTCTCCCATGGAGCGGCTGGTGAGTTTGAACCACCGACTGTTCAGTTAGCAGCTGAGCACTTTAACCACTGTACCACCAGGCCCTTTCTTGCAGGAAAGGCTCTGGATAATGCTGTGTCATGGGGGCTGCCCCGTGCATTACAGGGTATCGATGAGCATCCCTGGCCTCTACCCACCAGATGCCAGTAGCATCCCCCTCCTCCCAGTTGTGACAATCAAAAATGTCTCCAGACGTTGCCAACTACCCCCTGGGGGACGCACTTGTCCCCACTTGAGAGTCACTGCACTTGAGCATATTAGCACCTGGGAGTTGCTGTTCTGGCATTTCTTCTGCTTTTCTGCTAAATTAACACTCACAGCGTGTAGGGACAAGCATCACAGCCGCCCGTGTCTGTGTAGGGCGATACCCTCAGGGATTTCTTTTCCTTCTAGATTTTCATGACTTAAATAATGATGTTTGCTCGGGCCTGAGAGAAGCTTTAAACAATCTGTACGTTAAAATACTTTATAGTAATCTCTTCAAAACCTCTTATCCTTTTATGACCTCAAGTATTTTTCCTGTTGCCTTTGCTGGTGGATTGTATAAATATTTATGTCTGCACCAAGGGTATTATGTTCAAAGAGATAATAGTTTCTGTTCTAGGAGAGAAATTTGAGAAAAGACAATTGAATTTTTTCTTTTTCCCTAAGCAGGTAAAAGTAGCCTCTTTTTATTCTTGGATGTATTAGCTACTCAGGGAACCATCGGTGTGTATGGGGCGGGGGGTACCACACTACCAAACCTGCTGCTGTCCAGTCGATTCCGACTCATAGCGACCCTGTAGGGCAGAGTAGAACGGCACCATAGGGTTTCCAAGGCTGTAATCTTTACGGAAGCAGATTGCAGTATCTTTCTCCTGCAGAGTGTCTGGTGGGCTCAAGCCGCCTACCTTTCGGTTAGCAGCCGGGTGCTTAACCACTGCGGCACCAGGGCTCCTTTTGGGGGGGCTCCCTTTTCTTCCTTGAAAGAAACAGTGTTGGTGTATTTCCTTCCAGAAGTGCTTGTACAACTGGCCTGTTCCTCCCTATCGTCTGCTTGTGAGTTCAGTCAAGAAGGAATAATATTTCTCTTTCTAATTTCAAAGAGAAGCTCAAAGCCCCAGAGAGATTAATTAACAGCCTTAAGGTCACGCATTAAGTGGGGAAGAAAAGAGACTAAACAGAAGTTTCTTGGCATCAAAGCCCCTGTCCCACTCACAGAACTCCAGTTCTTGTTTTCATTCCCCAGGCAGAAAATGCTAAATGGAAGTTCATCGACTTTGGTGTTAAAGCTAATTTTTATCTCAGAAATCAAGGAAAGATCAGAGCCTCGTTTGTGATCTAGTAAATGCGAAGGAAAACTTTCCCACTTGGTCTTGAATGCCACTTTGAATTTTCAAAGCTGTTTTATAGTATATGTTTTTTTTACAAACAACTACTCGCTATCTGGTGGCCAATTTCACTTTCTTATTTTCCAATATAAGAACGTAGAGGGGAATTATATGATTGTACTATTTTTAATGGTTGTTGAAAGATTCTCTGGATAAAAAAAGCATGGAAAAATTTTTTTTTTTTAATCAAGGAAAGGCAGAATGGAAACTATATTGAGTGTTGGCTTCAGCTGATTGGACTTTTGAAATTGTCCTTCCTTTTTTTCCATAAACATTGTAGAGTAGGTTCAAATTCTGCCTCTCACTAGCTGTGTGGCCCTGGGCAAGTGACTTCACCTCTTTGTGCTTCTGTGTCCTCATCTATAAACTGAGGATAATAATAATGCCTGGCTCAGGGATTGTTGAAGATAAAATGAGCGAATGTGTGTGCGGTACTGCTTAGAGTCGTGCCTGCACAGGTAAGCTTCACAGGTAAGCTGTAGGTAAGGGTTGTCTCTAAATGGACTCACTGCCCCTTATTGAACTTCTGATAAAAGTAGGCAATTAGAGGTTATTTCTTTCACAAGATACTTCCTCATCAGAATAGTTTCAGATCCCGTTTTATGTGAGTTACTATCTTTCTGTAAAACGTTAGGTTTTTTGTTTTGTTTTGTTTTTTAACTACATTTTTGGCAAACACCAATTGTAAGGCTGTTTGAAGATCCTGCCTCTCTTTGCTGGTGACTGATTATGTAGGTTAAGAGAAGCATTATCTGGGAAACTTTATTTGGTTGTTGTTTTAAGAAGAAGCCTCTCCATATGAAAAAGAAAATTACAGCGTCAGACAGGAGTTAGCAAACTATGACCCCTGGGCCAAAGCTGGCCCACTGCCTGTTTTATGTTTTATTCCAGTGTAGCCACACTTATTTGTTTATGGGTTGTCTGTGGCTGCTTTCAGGCTACAAGGGCAGAGCTGAGTAGTCCCAGCAGAGACTGCATGGCCCATAAAGCCTGAAATATTTACTATCTGGCTCTTCACAAAAAAAATCTTTGCCAACATCTGATCTAAGACTTTGAAAGATACCCAAATGACCCAAGGTTTGAAAAAACACCTAGGGCTGGCCTTCTGTGGAGGTATCCTTGGCATTGGCTGAGTATTAGTCTCCTGAGGCTGCTTTAACAAATGACCACAAACTGGGTGGCTTAAACAACAGAAAGGTATTCTCTCACAGCTCGGGAGGCCAGGAGTCCAAAAGCAAGGTGTCAGCAGGGCCATGCCCCCTTTGAAGGCTCCAGGTGAGGATCCTTGCTTGCCTCTTCCAGCTCCTGGTGGCTCCAGGTGTTTTTTGGCTTGTGGCTGCATCCTTCCAGTCTCTGCCTCCATCTTCACGTGGCCCTACTCCCTCTACAGTCTCCTTTGTTTGTGTGTCTCAAGTCTCTCTGTTCTCTTATAAGGATGCCTGTCAATGGATTTAAAAAGATCCCTGGGTAGCATTCATGGTTTGTGCTCGACTACCAACCTAAAGGTTGGCAGTTTGAACCCATTCAGTGGTGCCAGGGAAGAAAGGCCTGGCAGTCTGCTCCAAGATTACAGCCAAGAAAACCCTATGGAGCTCAGTTCTGCTCTGTCACACATGGAGTTGCTATGAGTCAGAATCGACTTGACGGCAACCGGTTTGGTTTTGGTTTTGGTTGTTGGATTTAAAATCCACTCTAAATCTGAGATGATTTCATCTCGAGATCCTTAAGTTAATGACTTCTGCAAGGACCCTTTTTCCGAATAAGGTCACACTCCCTGATTCCAGGGGTTAGGACATGGACATCTGTTTTGGGGCTACCACTCACTGCACCTCAGTCACTAATGTGGCCGGTGTACGGCTGTTCTGTCCCCCCAGGTGCGTGGCGGGCTGCTGCTTCATCCCCTTCTGCGTGGATGCTCTGCAGGACGTGGACCACTATTGCCCAAACTGCAAAGCTGTCCTGGGCACCTACAAGCGTTTGTAGGCCTTGGCCAGACATGGAGGCAGCTGTGGGCTGCAAGAAGTCCTTTCTGACTTTCACCCAGCCCCACCCTGGTGGAGGTTCTGCCGCGGTGGTCTTCTCTCCCCAGGGGTCCATCATCAAAAGTCACAAACCTCCAAACCCTGGACATTGCTGCTTGGAGATGTGCACAGGATATTCAGAGACATTCACTGCAAGAGTGGGTTCAAGGGTCTCCTGCCCACCTGTGACCCCAACTCATCCCGTCTAACTGGGGTGGTTGCCCTGTCGGAATATCTTATGGCGATCTGCCATGGGCTGGCTCCTTTCCCTGCCTCCGTGGGCCATTCTGGTGGTGGTCTCAAGCTGAGAAGCCACAGGTTCCCTTTTTCAGACTGTTCTGGCTGGAATGGGGTGGAACCAGCCTTGAGTGCCTACCATCTTACCCACCCCGCCCTACCCCTGGTGACACAAATCTTGCCTTACAGACTTCAAGGGCTTGTCTCTGATTATATTAATTGACTTTTCATTAGCACATAAATTCACGTTAATTTTTTAATTCTTGTTTAAGTACAAGGAGGGGCTATTAACACCACCAGACACACAGCCGTGAGGTCATGAATGCGTGTTTGGAGAACAGGGCTGGATCTTACCATCGGTCTGCCTTTCCTGGCTCTCTGTACCAGACGCCCAGCACCACGTTCCGTGAAGGGCTTTTTTCTCATGCAGGAATTGTTTGTACCGACAGTTTTTATGACCTCCTTTTGTCTTAAACACTTCTGAACAGGATTTTGAAAGGAGGGATTTATGGAACCATTTTCTCTGGCCATATGGCTGGTATCATTTTCACATTTGCCAGTGCACTCTCACTTTTTTATATTTTTTAAAACAGAAAAAGAAGTGAGCCATTTCATCCACTGCCCTTAATTGGGTTTAGTGTGGTTCTTAAAAACGTCTATCATGAACTCTCAAAGTGGGGGCCCTTTTGGCTTCCTGGTGGTGTGCTTGGGAAGATGGGAAGCACCATTGATCTTGGTCCAGATACTGTGGTGCTGAAGGGCTCGGTGACCTGGCCTGTTTCAGAGGAATCTAAAATTTGATTTTATTATACAGAAATACAGTTTATTATATTGCATCAGAAGACATGATTTCTAGGACTCAAGCAGCAAGCCAGGTTCTAGGCAAGCTGCTGTGTCATCTTTGAAATCAAGACAAAGCTGGGCTAGACTTCCAAGAGTCCCCCTTCCAATAGTAAATTGTCATAGGGAATGCACATGAATAATATTAGTAGAAGTCAAACCTAGGCCTTAGAACAAAATCTGTATATTGGTTGAAAAATGTAGCCATAATCGATTCAGCTTATTCACTCGATGTTTTGGAAATTTCCATAATTATTTTTGCAATGACTGTGGATACCCACACAGTACTTTGGTTTTTTTTCTGCTTTTAAAAAATAAAGTCTTTGGTTCACTTAGTGAACTATTTATCAATTCTCATGGTGTGAAGAAAGATCTCGTGTTGTGTTTCCAGCTGGTGCTACAAAGAACCTTTATTTGCTCCATAACGGTAGAAAATCTGTCATGATAGAGACTTGAGACTGCTGAATATCCTGCAATGTCAAGATGTCCGATGTTGAGTTGGGTGGAGTGCTCCTGAGGCAGATTTGGACATTGGGTTATTGGAACCCAATGAGCGTCCTTGGTGGCAGCAAGCCATAGCTTTCAAGTTTTAATAAAATGCACAGAAGAAAGCTGCCCTCATTCATTCTCTGAACAAAACACCCTTTGTGAATTGATTGGGGTGGTTGTGAGATGCTAGAAGGGGGCATTGTAACTCGCCAGGAATTGGAATGCCATCTCCCCGTTTCCTACCTGATGATATGGCTTCATTTCGGGGTGTGCAGGGAAAATAATGTTATTTGGGTACAGCTTTCATTGTCATTTAAACCATAATTTATGGTCTTGAGAAATTGCTGTTTACCCAATCCTGGTTGTGTGTTTTTCTTTCATTTGACAGAACCCAAGGTCATGCATATTTAGCAGTTTTGCTCAGATGGTGGTATGAGAATCCGTCCCAAGCTGCTGTTAATTACATATGCAATGCAAAGGCTTTAAAACAAGAGCCACATTTCAAGGACTGCAGAAATATGTAATATATGGATCTTAAAAAACAATATCAGATGCTTGAGTATGAAGCATTTGTTAGCCATTCCATGTTATTGTTCATAGTATACAGGCTTATTCATATCTTTTTACCAATGGAAAAGGCTCTTTTGTTCTGCCACTGGTTGTTGGGGACTTTGGAATAGCCTGTTACAAACACTGAATCGCATTCATTTATGAAAGGGCTTTATACCTACTTGTATCTCCAAGAAGAATCTTCACCTATTTCAAACCAAAGTAGCTGTATATCTTACATGCTGTTGTGGCCGTCTAGCTAAGGTGGCCTTATACATAAGTGTTGGTTTGTGTTTTGCTAACAAAAGGTATTCTGTTATCACATCTATTTAAGCTACTTCAGAAGCACATGACTGATTCTTTGCTGACCACAGCATTGCCCATGAAAATGTTTTCTCTGGGACAACGGTTGTCCCCGTTGCTACTGAGAACATTTCTGTTGGGTACTGAACTATTTATAAATGTTGCTTCACACACTCACACACACAATTTGGCCTTGATTTTTCTCTCTTCCTTGAGAGTGCCTTGTGTTTGGGATGTTAAAATACTTCTCTGGTTCTTTGGGCTCAAGATCTTTGTAAGGAGTAAATCTAGACGTTGGAATTTTACTTCCAAAATCCTGATTTGCATTTTGGATCCTATTAAAGTTTTCTGCTGCTTTTATTACTCAACTGTTTACAATGAGTCGTCTGTTTTTCATCTGAACATGAGTGAATTGAAAGGAGATCCAGCCAGGGTGATGAAAGAGAGAAACCAGATTTTTTTTTTTTTAATCTAAGAATTTTAAAGAAACAAGATTCTGAGGCTCAGGAAGATTAAAAATAATGAAACAGTTCAGATACAAGGATACCATCTAATGCATTTAGCCAGCCATCTTGTGACTGTTCTCTGCAACATTAGGAAAATTTTCATGTGTTTAAGCACTTTGAAAGCTCTAAGTACTGTGGTATCTGTTAAGTGACCTTGTGCATGCTTTTCCAAACTGGGCAAAATCCATTTAATGGCTGTGTCCTTGTCACAGTGAGTCATAGGTAATGTTAGTTCCAACTCATGGCGACCTCATATGTGCCGAGTAGAACTGCTCCATAGGGTTTTCATGGCTGTGACCTTTTGGAAGCAGATCACCAGGCCTTTCTTTCAAGGCACCTCTTGATGGGTTTGAATTGCTGACCTTTCAGCAAGTCGCCGAGCGCTTCACCATTCACACCACCCAGGGACTCCTCATAGGGGATAGAGCTAAGCATTGCTTGTGCAACTTCTCTGTTGATTATATAGTTGCGTATGTGTTTGCTGGTCACAGGGCAAGGTGAGTGTCCAGGGCAAAATATGGAAGACTCTGGTCTGGCGTATCTGTGGTTTTCATTGTTTATCATTGATTGGCTGGCCCCTGCTGTATGTACGGTACTGAACAACCAGGGTACAAAACACGATCCTACCTGGGAAGAATGAGCAAAGGATCCGGCATTGCCCTGCCAGTACTTCCAGTGGCTCCTTTTCTTTTTAATCGAGGTAAAATTCACATAACATAAACTGCCTTGAAGTGTACGATTCAGTAGCATTTAGTACATTCACATTGTTGTACAACCACATGTCTGTCTGGTTTCAAAACACTTTCATCACCCCAGAAGGAAACCTGTATCTTTTAGCAGTCACCCCCATTCCCAACTCCCAGCCCCTGGCAACCACTAATCAATCCACTTTCTGTCTCTATGGATTTGCTTCTTCCGGGCATTTCATATCAATGGAAGCACACAGTATGTGACTTTTTGTGTTTGGCTTCTTTGACTTAGCATAATGTTTTTGAGGTTCATTCATGTAGCATGTATCAGTGTTTCATTCCTTTTTTTGGCTGAAGACTGTATGAATATACCACAATTTGTTTAACCATTCATCTGTTGATGGACATCTGGGTCCTTTCCACCTTTTGACTGTTGTGAACAGTGCTGCTATAAACATTTGTGTACAGGTTTTTTGTTTGAGCACCTGTTTTCGATCCTTTTGCATCTATTCCTAGGAGTGGAATTGCTGGGTCATATGCTAATTTTATGTTTAACTTTGAGGAACCGCACTGTAGCTACTTAAATGTTTCCTCATTGCAAAGCCATGTCTAGCAGGGGCTACCCGTCGGGAGCTGCCCTGGCAAGGACAGCTTTGCCATCTTCCGAAGTGAGAGCTGTTTCTGGTAGCCTGGTGGCAACAGAGCTGGACTGAGAGCAAGAAGGCCTGAGCCTCACACCAGCCTGCTTCACTCCTTGGCTGATTTGTACACCGTCTCTCTGGGCCTCCCGTTTGTGCCTGACGAATGAGGAAGGGATGCTATGCTCTCTTGGGTCCCTCTGGGTGAACCCCCAAGAAGGCACTGTGAACTGTAGAGTCCTCGGGTGTTCCGCTGCCAATCGTTTCATCAAATATTTATCGAGCACCTACTGTATGCCCAGCTTGGGATCCAGCAGTGGAAGAGGCTTGACACCGCCCCCTCTCTGGTAGAGGTGCACTAGTGGAGGTGAAGTAAAACCTCAAATAAGAAAATCCAGCCTTACAAACTGATACAAGCCAGGAGGGAAAAGTACAGTGAAACTGAGTGTATTGTAATATTTAGATCATTGTTGTTAGCTGTTGTCTAACTGCCCCCAACTCATGGCAACCCCATGCACAGCAGAAGGAAACACTCCCCAATCCTGTGCCATCCCCATGATTGTGAATCAGACCGTTGTGCTCCATAGGGTTTTCTTTGGCTCGTTTTTTGAAATAGATTGCTAGGCCTTTCTTCCTAGTCCGTCTTAGTCTAGCAGCTCTGCTGAAAAATCTGTTCAGCCCCACAGCAACACTCAAGCCTCCACTGGTGACTGCATGAGGTGCATTAGCTGGGAATCAAACCTGGGCCTCCTGCATGGAAGGTGAGAATTCTACCACTGAGCCATCACTGCCCCCTGGTATCTAGATAATCCTCTAAAATTATCATGTTATTCTGGCATTTTCTCCTGGTTAGAAGATGACCTCTTAGGGTTCAATGCCAGATGAGTCAGAAGGCTGCATCAGGGAAACCGGGGGCTGTTGGGTATTTTTGTGTGATTTAATTGGTTGTTTCTCCCCATCCCGGTGGAATCACTGGGGTTCTTCTATTTTCTGTTAGTGGCAGCCCTTGGAAGTTAATCCTCTTCTCCAGCCCTTTGTCTCCCAGTTTGCTGTTGATAAGCAGGAGGGGGCTTGGCTTCAGTAAATAGGTGGATTCTGGCAGGGTGTGGGCCATGTTCCTGCACACAGTGAATAAGACGGCCCTTGCGTTTGCCAAGAGGGCACCTTACTGGGAACCTGGGCAAAACACCTCTCCCCTGGGCATTTGCCCATGAGGGGGGACCCCTTTCTTGGACCTGGGCTTTTCTGAGCAGATTTTGCCATTCCCAGCAGAGACATTTTGGGAAAAGAGGGGAAGTGGCAAACTTGACTATCACTTTAAACTTCCTGTGGAGATATTTCTGTTGCTTGCCCTCAGGGGATCTAGGCCAAGGGAGCTGATAGTAAGATAGTAGAACACTTTTGTATTTTGCCTTTCTTGTTTGTGTCTAAAGTTAAGGTGGTAGGAACAGTGCTCATTATGTGCCTGGTGAGGAGACTGTAAGTCAGGGCCATGTCCTTCTGATGGCTCATACCTGACCCTCAGAGGGTGGCCAGTGGTTCCTCTGGTCAGAAAGGACCTGTACCTGCTGCTTCGTCAGCCTTCCCCTGATCTCTAAGGCCAGCGGCAAACTGGCTAACGTAATTACAGGATGAGTTCCCTCCCATTTTCAGTGAGAGCCCTTCCTTGTGGTTGTATCGGTTTAACGTTCCCAGCTTTGTTGTTTTTTGAACGAATTAGCTTCCTCATTTACATTCACTCTTAGATGGGTTCAGGTCTTTATCAGTGACCAGAGTATGTGTGTGTATCTGTGTAGGGACAGAGTCTAGGTGTCCCTTAGTGTTAGGTGTGTAAGAGGGGGAGCCTAGATAGTGTGTGTGTGCAAGAGAATGTAGGGGCTGGGTATGTGTGAGCGTGCCTGTGCATGTGTATTGTGGGTGTGTGTGTCTGTGGTTCTGCGTGTGTGGAGGGTAGTTTAGATGTCTGTGCTGTGTGTGTGTGTGAGAGAGAGAGAGAAGCACGCGGGTCTGGTGTCTCCCTAGGTGTCTGTGAGTGGGTGTGGGTGAATGTATCTGTGGGAGTCTGTATGTGTGGGTGTGTCTGAGTATGTAGGAGTGTGTGACTGTATCTGTGTATGTGTATATGTGTGTGTGTGAACTGTGCAGGCCTGGGTGTCTCCCTAGTGTCTGTGAGTGGGTGTGAGTGTCTGTGGGAGTCTGTGTGTGAGTGTGTGGATGAGTCTGGCTCTGGGTAGTAATTCTGGATGGGACAGACTTTTCTTTTTTAACATTTTATTATGCTTTGCAAATTAGTTTTCCAATCAATAATTCTTATAAAAATTGTTCTATGGCATTGGTTCTGTGACACTGACCCACAATATGTCAACAGTTTTCCCGTTTCCTCCCTGGGTTCCTGTTTGCATTAGCCTGGTTTCCCTGTCCCTCCCTGCTTTCTCATTTTTGATTTTGGGTAAATGTGGCCCTTTCGGTCTTGTATAGTTGATTGTTCTAAGGAGCACATTCTTCACGGGTGTTGTTTATTTTACAAATCCGTTGCTGTCGAGTCGATTCCTACTCATAGTGACCCTATAGGACAGAGTAGAACTGCCCCATGAAATTTCCGAGGAGCACCTGGTGGTTTCGAACTGCCGACCTTTTGGGTAGCAGCCGTAGCTTGTAACCACTGCGCCACTGGGGCTTCGTTGTCTTATAGCCCCATCTATTATTTGGCTGAAAGGTGTCCTCTGAAAGTGTCTTTACTGCGACTTCTCCAGTAGGCATAGGAGGCACAGTGCCTGGAATCCAAGGAAATGTTTTAATTTGAATTTTCTTTTTAAATCAGAGGAAAAAAAAAAAAAAACCGAATATAGCAGTGTTGTTTGCCGTCGAGTTCTGACTCATGGCCACCCCGTGTATGTCAGAGTAGAAGGAACTGCCCTCCGTAGGGTTTTCAACGCTACGATCTTTTGGAAGTAGATCTCCACTCCTGTCTTCCGAGGTGCCTCTGGGTAGGTTCAAACCACCAACCTTTCAGCTAGTAGTCAAGCCTTAATTGTTTGTGCCACTCAAGGGCTCCTCTGAATATACCAATAGTGGGTTATAATAATGAATCCAGCCTGAATTGTGTTCATCTGTATACCAATGCACTCGTAAAATCCACTGTTCAATATATTGTTATGGAGGAAGGGGCTCACGGAAGTCATAACGTGGCCCTTGTCAGCATGTGGTTCTGGCGTGTGCCCTGAGGGGAACGGGGGAATGCCTCAGTCTTGTGGCTGATTTTAGTGTACAGGCTCTATCACCGATGTCATAGAATCCATACTTCCTCTATTCATTCATCAAATGCTTACTGGGTGTATAACCTGTGCCAGGAATACAGCAGCACACTGGAGAGAGCTCCTTGCTCCTGGGGACTCTAAGTAAGAGCATCATCATTTATGATTGCTTCTTGTGTTATGAGAAGATTTTTCTTGTGTATAAATGCTTCCTCATAGTCTGTCAGGGCAATAGTCTCGGGGAGTCCTTCCGACTCAAACCAGTCCAGTCTTTTTTTTTTTTTTAAATGAAGTTGTAATCAGGGTATAGGAGCCTTGGTGGCGCAGTGGTTAAGCACTTGGCTGCTAACCAAGAGGTCAGCTGTTCAAACCCATCAGCTGCTCAGAGGGAGAAAGATGGAAAGATTACAGTTTTGGAAACCCTATAGGGCAGCTCTACTCTGTCACATGGGGTCGCTATGAGTCGGAATTGGCTCAATGGCAATGGGTTTGGCCTTTTTCTTCTTTTTAAGGAATTTGAGGTTCTCTTTCACATTTTTCTCTCATTCTATCAGGGTTCGTCTATTGTGGACACCTCTTTTTTTGTCATGTCAACGTGTAGGATTTACTGGGGCAGTTGGTGAAATGGGCCTGAGTGATTGTGAATGCAGTGTAGCTTGGAATGAATTTTAAATGTGGTAGTAACCATTAACAAATGTAATAAGAATATAACATAGAATTACTCAAGTAATATTTAAAAGGTGAGAGGTAGAATTTGAGGAAAAGAACTGAGTTTCACCATCTTTGCAACTAGCACAGTGCCAGGCTAGATTAAGTGTACAGTACATGCTTGTTGAATTTGGGGGAAAAAAAAAAAAAAGAACTGAAAGCAGTTAATCCGTCGAGAACTGTAGGTGAACCACCTGTGACCAGCTGTGTAGCTGGGGCAGGTCATTTAAACCTTCCATGTCCAAGCACTTCTCCTCTCTGAAAGGAGGTTGGCTCATCCTTCCAGCTCTAATGTTCTGTGCTAGGAAAATTGGCAGATCTGGAAGAAGGCTACAGAACATGCCAGAATATGCCAGAACATGATTTATACATGCCAGTATATACTAGGGGCTGGCTCTCTTGGACTGGTAGGGGCAGGCTTGTGGGCGCGCTGTTGTTGTTAGTTGGCGTTGAGTGGCTCTTACTCGTGATGTACAACAGAACGAGACATTGCCCAGTCCTGTGCCCTCTTCACAATCGTTGATATGCTCAAATCCACTGTTGCAGCCATTGTGTATTTTAAGTGCCTTACAACCTAGGGGGCTTGTCTTCCAGTACTATATCGACAATATTCTGTTGTTTCATAAAGGTTTTCATTGGTTTATTTTTGGAAGTAGATCACCCAGCCTTTCCTCCTAGTCTGAGCCTGGAATCTCGGCTGAAACCTGTCCAGCATGGGTGACCCTGCTGGTATTTGAAATACCAGTGGTATAGCTTCCAGCATCACAGCCACACACAAGCCATTACAGTACAACAAACTGACAGAGGGGTGGTGGGGGTGAGCTAGGAAACTCCAATAAAGACAGTACTTGAAGCCCTCTGTGGTAGGGAATGGAGCCAGAAACAGGTAAGGGTGGGCGCTGGAGCTCCAGGTGAGGAGAAAATGGAGCAGAGCTAGGAGATAATTCCACCCCCAGCTGCAGACCGAGTGAGGCTCCAACCCACCAGGCCCGGAAAGACCACCTGCCGCTAACAAGTATAACAAGGTGGGGGGGATTGTTGGGTGGGGCTAGGACACAGCCTGGGAGGAAGCCTGATGCTGGCATCCTGTCTTGTCTCTGCTCTGCCAGCTGCCTGGTGCTGGGTGAGTCCCTTCCACTCTGTAAGCTGTGGCCTTTGCCGATAAGCCCGGGTCGGGGTGAGTTGGGGTGGGGTGGGACTGGTGTGGGGGTGGGGAGGAGGGTAGGTAACCTCTGGGCTTCCACCTGGCCCTGAAAACCCAGCCTCTCTGACTGTTGGCCCCTCCCAGCTTGCCTAGCTCCACGGAGCCAGGCTGGTGCAGGAGGCATCTCTGTTAATGCTTTAAGGCATGTGATCAGAATAGTTGGACCCTGGGCCTCAGGGAAAAGATGCTGAGTGACTCAGTGGATGTCAATAAATGTCTTCAAAGGGCCCACAGCCTCACCTGGGTTTTTTCTTGCTCGAAGGAAAATGAGTGACCCCTGGAGAGTACAGCTCATTAGAAACCTCCCAATGCCTCACAAAGCCATGAGAATTTTAACTTTGTCCCCCCATTTTTGTCTGTTTACAGAGCAAATTAGTTTTTCATTAAACAATTAATACACATATTGTTTTGTGACATTGGTTGCCACAACATGTCAACGCCTCTCCTTCTCAACTTTGGGTTCCCCATTACCAGCTTTCCTGTCCCCTCCTGCCTTCTCATCCTTGTCCCTAGGCTGCTGTGCCCAGTTAGCCTCATTTTGTTTTATGGATCTGTCTAATCTTTGGCTGAAGGGTGAACCTCGGGAGTGACTTCAGTATTTAGTTAAAAGGGTGTCCAGGGGCCATATTCTCAGGGTTTCTTCAGTCTCTGACAGTCTGGTGTTTTTTTGTGAGTTAGAATTTTATTCTATATTTTCCTCCAACTCTGTCTGGGACCCTCTATTGTGATCCCTATGAGAGCAGTAGGTGGTGGTAGCTGAGCACCAACTAGTTGTGCTGAACTCAGTCTGGTGGAGGCCATGGGAGTTGTGGTCCATTAGTCCTTTGGACTAATCTTTCCTCTGTGTCTTTGGTTTTCTTCATTCTCCCTTCCTCCAGATGGGGTGTGTCCCCCAAATACTTTGCTTAAAGACAGTGTAAGGATGAGTATTTGACTTTTTTTTTTAATTTTAATGTTGAGAATATACACAGTAAACCTTACACCAATTTCTACATGTGCAATTCATGACATAGATTACGTTCTTCAAGTTGTGCAGCCATTCTCACCCTCCTTTTCTGAATTTTTCCTCCTCAATTAACATAAATTCAGTGCCTGCTAAAGTTCCTATCTAATCTCTTGAGTCACTCTTGTCAATTTGGTCACATACACATAGTTCTTAAAAGATCATAATGCTCAAGGCAGACATTTTTTACTAGTTAAGTTAAGCTATTGTTTGGTTTTAAGAAGGCTTCAGGGGATATTTTTGGTTTAAGGTTTAAAGATCATCCAGGGCAATAGTTTCAGGGGTTCATCCAGCCCCCTCTCCTCCAGAAAGTGTGGAGTCCATGAGAAATTGAAATTCTGTTCTGCATTTTTTTTGGATCAGGATTCTTCTATAGAATCTTTGTTGATCTTTTTTTTTTTTTTAAAACATTTAATTTTATTTTTGGTGAAAATACAGCAAAACCCACTCCCATTCCCCAGTTTCTACATATAATGATCAGTGACATTGATAATAAAATCTATTAGGAAAACATTCTGCATCCCACTTTGGAGAGTGGCGTCTGGGGTCTTAAATGCTAGCAAGCGGCCATCTAAGATGCATCAATTGGTCTCAACCCACCTGGAGCAAGGAAGAATGAAGAACACCAAAGACACAAGGTAATTATGAGCCTAAAAGACAGAAAAGACTGCATAAACCAGAGACTCCATCAGCCTGAGACCAGAAGAACTAGATGGTGCCCGGCTACAACCGATGACTGCCCTGACAGGGAACACAACAGAGAACCCCTGAGGGAGCAGGAGAGCATTGGCATGCAGACCCCAAATTCTCATAAAAAGACCAGACTTAATGGTCAGACTGGGCCTAGAAGGACCCCGGAGGTCATGGTCCCCAGACCTTCTGTTAGCCCAGGACAGGAACCATTCCCAAAGCCAACTTTTCAGACAGGGATTGGACTGGAATATGGGATGGAAAATGATACTGGTAAAGAACGAGCTTCTTGGATCAAGTAGACACATGAGACTATGTTGGCATCTCCTGTCTGGAGAGGAGATGAGAGGGCAGAGGGGGCCAGAAGCTACCCAAATGGACACAAGGAGAAAGAGTGGATGGAAGATGTGTGCTATCTCAGAGGGAGAGCAATTAGGAGTGTATAGCAAGGTGTATGTAAACTTTTGTATGAGAGACTGACCTGATTTGTAAACTTTCACTTAAAGCACGATAAAAATTAATTATAAAAAAAAAATAGCTGTTGACCCTTTGGTCTTATATAGATTTTTTTTTTTTTTTTTATTCAATTCTCAAGGGGGACAATCTTTACTCTTTGGGCTAAACTGTTACTTAAAGATAGATTTAAGTAAGGGGATAGCTTCAATTCAAGGTTTGAAGAGCAACTCAGGACCATAGTGTTGCGGGCTCCTTCAGCCTCAATAGGTTGGGTAAGTCTGAATGCTTTAAGAATTTGAAGTTCTGTTCCACATTTTTCTTCCTTTTTCTCAGGACTGGTCTATTGTGCTCCTGATCAGAACGTCTGATAGCGGTAGCCTGGTACCATCTAGTTTTTCTCTTCTTAAGGCAGAAGAGGTGTATTTAATCTTTGATTGTGAAACCAAGTTTGTGTCTCTCTGATTCACCACCCCCCCCACCCCAGTTTATGTGGTGGTTCTGAATAGATATTGCGTTCATTTAGCACTCAGCAAATTTTTTTGAGCATCTACCTGTGCGTGAGGACCTGCAGGCATAATTTCTAGACAAGAATCTGTGCTTCCCCTCTCCCACACACAACCAGCAAGCATTTGTTATGGACACAACATGGAGGTGTTTTGAGGGGTACAAGAAGGAGGAGGGGGGTGATGATTAATGTTGTGTGTTAACCTGGTTAGGCTATGTGTCTTAGGCTGGGTTCTCTAGAGAAGCATAACCAGTAAAATGTATAAATATATATAGAAAAATAGAAAAAAAAATATATAGAGAGAGATTTATATCAAGGAAACAACTCATGCAATTATAGAGGATGGAACGTCTCAACTCAGTGGATCAGGATAGAGGCTTCTCTTAATTCATGTAGCCGCAGGGGCTGTCAAACCCAGAATCTGTCAAACCCAAGACCAGCAGGTTGGAAAGCAGGGCTCATACTCATAGCTGTGAAGAATGACAAATCCCAAATTGGCAGATAAGCTGATAGCTCAAGTCCCAAGAACCAGAGGTAAGACAAACAGGAGACAGCTGCAGGATCCAGAGTGAGCAAAAAAGCCAGAACATCTGCTTATATTTGGATGCAGGCCACACCCTCAAGGAAACTCCCTTTCAACTGATTGGCTACTTACAGCAGATTCGATCATGGGAGTGATCACATATAAACACTGAGAATCATGACCCAGCCAAGTTGACGCACAATCTTAACCATCACACTATGGTACCCAGTTGCTTGGTCAAACACTGATCTAGATGTTGCTGTGAAGTTATCTACATGTGCTTAACATTTACAATTAGTTGACTTTAAATAAAGCAGGTTGCCTTCCGTGATGTGGGTGGGCCTCATTCAATCAGTTGAAGGCTTTAAGAGCAAAAACTGAAATTTCCGGAGGTTAAAGGAAGGAATTTTGCCTCAAGATTGTCACATAGGTGTCCTGCCAGAGTTCTTGTCTGCTGCTTGACCTAGGGATTCTGGTCTTGCCAGCCCCACAATCCAGGAGCCAATTTCTATTTCCTTAAAATAAATCTCTGTCTATATGTGTATATATACGTGTTGTTGTCACATTGATTCTGCCACATGGCAACCCAATTTGTGCAGAGTAGAACTGCTCCACAGGGCTTTCAAGGCTGTGACCTTTTGGAAGTAGATCGCCAGGCCTTCCAAGGTGCCGCTAGTTCAAACCACCAAACTTTCAGCCAGCAGTCAAGAGCTTAACTATTTGCACCACCCAGGGATTTCAAGTGTATACATCACATATATACCTATACACACACACACGCATATCCCACTGGTTCTGTTTCTCTGAAGAACCCTGACTAATACATGGGATCTTTGCCCTTGAAAAGATCATACAGCCTGTTTACAAGACTTCCACATACCTGGTCATTTCTTATCTGCTTTCCACTTTTCAGCTGCAAAACATCCAAACTCTTTTCATCTTTCTTTTCTCAGATGTCCCTGTCTTCATTTTTCACTATCTGCCCATGTTGTATCTGGGTTCCTTGGGTTTTTCACAAAACAATTTTTTTTAAGTCAGTACATACACAAGAACAAAATTTAAACAGTACAATGAAGAGAGACTCTCCCTCACACCTCTGTGCCCGCCTCCCACCCAGTTTTCCTCTCCAGAAAAAAAAAAAGAACTTACTAGTTCCTGGTGTATCCTCCCAAAGAGTGCTATACATTAACAAACAAATACGTGTATTTTCTCTCTTCTTTTTTTTTTTTTAAATCGTAAGATGGTGGTATAAAACACGCAATGCTCTGCATCTTGCTTATTTCGTTTAACAGTATGTCACCAAGATGCCTTGTTCTTTTCTACGGCTGCATACTACTGCACTCTGTGATGTGTGTGTCGTTTATGCAGCCAACCAGCCCTCTGCTGAAGGATGCGAAGGTGGTCTCCAATCCTTGGTTGTTATAGGTGTTGATGTTATGAATATTCTGTGGAGTCATTGTTCTGCTTACATACAACTGTAATGTAAGGTAAGGTGGGGGGAGGAATGGCCCCAAGGACTTCCACATAGTCAGTCCCTGGACCCTGCGAATATGTTGTGATACACGGCCAAAGGAACTTTGCAGATGTGATTAAAGTTACCGGTTGCCGTGAGTCAGTCCTGACTCATGGCAACTCTTGTGTATGTGAAAGTAGAGCTGTGCTCTGTGGGGTTTTCAAAGAACCAACTTTTGATTTTGTTGATTCTTTCTATTGTTTTTCTGTTCTCTATTTCATTTATTTCTGGTCTGATCTTTATTATTTCCTTTTTTTCTGGTGGCCATGGGCTTCTTTTGCTGTTGTCTTTCTTCAGTTGTATAGCTAATGTTTTGATTTTGTCCCTTTTTTCTTTTTTGATGTGTGCATTTATTGACCTCTGAGCACTGCCTTTGCTGTGTTCCAAAGGCAGTGGTGTGATGTCTTTTCATTCTTTTTTGCTTCTAGGAGTTTTTTTATTCTATCTTTGATTTCTTCTATTACTCAGTGGTTTTTAAGCAAGGTATTATCCACTTTCCATGTATCTGATTTTTTTTCCCTTGCCCTTTCTATTAATTTCTGCTTTTATGGAAGTTGTAATCAGAGGAGATGCTTTGTATTATCTCAGTGTTTTAGATTTTGTTGAGGGTTCCTCAGTGGCCTAAGATGTTGTCTATTCTAAAAATCATTCCATGTACATTGGAAAAGAATGTGTACTTTGAGTAGACTGTTCTATATATGTCTATGAGGTCAAGTTGGTTGATTGTGGCCTTTAGATCTTCTATATCTTTGTTGAGCTTCTTTCTAGATGTTCTGTCCTTTACTGAGAGTGGTGTGTTGAAGTCTTCTACTACTATTGTGGAACTGTCAATTTCCCTTTTCAGTGCTGTTAGAGCTTGTTGTTTTTTGTATTTTGGAGATCTGTCATTGGGTGTGTAGATATTCATTATGGTTACGTCTTCGTGGTGGATTGTCCCTTTAATCGTTATGTCCTTCCTTGTGTTTTGTGGTGGATTTTGTTTTAAAGTCTATTTTGTCTGAGATTAGTACTGCCATTGCAGCTCTTTTTTTGGTTGCTGTTTGCTTGATATATTTTTCCATCCTTTGATTTTTTAATATAGTTATGTTTTTTTTTCTAAGACGTGTCTCTTGTAGACAGCATATTGATAGGTCCTGTTTGGTTTTTTTTTTACTCCATTCTGTCACTCTCTGTCTATGGGAGCATTTAAGCCATTTACATTCAGTGTGATTATCGGTAGGTGTGAGTTTATTGCCGTCATTTTGTAGTTTTTTTTTTTTTTTGGTGGTGATTACATTTCTTTGTTCCTCTTACTCTCCTGTGCTGAATTCCTTTTGTTTGTGAATTTTTTTTCCCTGTTTCTTTCAGTTTTGTAGATTTTCTGTTTACTGAGACTTTGTTTTTTTTTCTTTTTTTTGATGAGTAGGTTTGTTAACTTTCTTTGTGGTTATCCTGAAATTTACCCCTATCTTCCTAAGTCTAAACCAGTCTTTTATTACTTGATATTGCCTTGACTTCCTTTCCATTTGAAAGCTGTATACCTACACAGTTTATTCCCTCTTTTATTGTTCTGACATTGCTGTCATTTACAGATTGACCTCTCTGGTTCCCTATTGTAAATCTTTTAGTTTTGTTTTATCCTTGAGAGTTCATTACCTAGGTTGGTATCTGGCTGATGCTGTCCTGTGTCCTAGACTCAGGTTATTGTCTCATGTTATTTGTTTTCTAACCAAAGAACTCCCTTTAATAATTCTTGTAAATTTGGTTTGGTTCTTACATATTCGCTTAATTTCTGTTTATCTAGAAATGTTCTAATTTTGCCATTATATTTCAATGAGGGTTTTGCAGGATATATTATTCTTGGTTGGCAATTTTATTCTTTCAAGGTTTTATATCTGCCATCCCATTACCTTCTTCCCTGCATGGTTTCTGCCAAGTAATCAGAGTTTAGTCTTATTGTTTCCCCTTTGTATGTGACTTTTAGTTTTTCTTGAGCTGTTCTTAGAACTCTTTCTTTGTCTTTGGTTTTGGCAAGTGTGATTATGATATGTCTTGGTGATTTTCTTTTGTGGTCTATTCTTTATGGGTTTTGCTGAGCTTCTTGGATGGTCAGTGTATTAGTTATCTAGCGTTGCTATAACAAAATACTACAAGCGGATGGTTTTAACAAAAAGAAATTTATTCTCTCACAATCTAGGAGGCTAGAAGTCTGAATTCAGGGCATCAGCTTCAGGGAAGTCCTTCTCTCTCTGTTGGCTCTGGGGGAAGGTCCTTGTCATCAATCTTTCCTAGTTGAGGAGCTTCTCAGCATAAGGACCTCAGGTCCAAAGGATACGCTATTCTCCTGGCTATTGTTTCTTGGTGGTATGAAGCCCCATCCCGCCCCGCCAGCCCATCTCTTTGCTCACGTCTCTCTTTTATATCTCAGAAGAGATTGATTTAAGACACAACCTAATCTGGTAGATTGAGTCCTGCCTCATTAACATAACTCTTCTAATCCTGCCTCATTAACATCATAGAGGTAGGATTTACAACACAGAAAAATCAGATGACAAAATGGTGGACAGTCACTCAATTCTGGGACTTGTGGCCTAGCCAAGCTAACACATATTTTTGGGGGACACAATTCAATCCATGACAGTCAGCTTTTCATCTTTCATGACATTAGGGAACTTTTCTGTCAGCAAATCTTCTGTGATCTTTGTGTTTTCCATTTTCTCCCCCTGTTCTGGAACTCCAATCACACACAGATTTTCGCTCTTGATTGTGTGCCTCATCGTTCTCAGGTTTTCTTCATTCTTTTCTCTAATTTTTCCTTAAACAAGTAGTAGCCAAGGATTTGTCTTCGATTTCACTGCTCCTGTCTTCCATTGCTTTAAATTTGCTCCTAAAACCTTCTATTGCACTGTCCTTTTCTGAAGTCTTGTTTCTCTTTTGGATTTTTAATTGCTGTTTTTGTATGATTTCTAATTGTTTATTTATTTTGACATTTTGTTCCTGTATTATTTTCCTGAATTCTTCCTTTGCATTGTCTGTGTTTTCTCTGATTTCATCTGTATTTCCATGATTTTGTCTATGTTTTTCCTTATTTTCAACTGTGTTTTTCTTCATCTCTTTCCTAATCTCTTGGAAAGCCCTGAATATTAGACTTTTGAATTTCCTATCAGGTAGCTCCTGTATCATTTATTTTTCAGCAGGTCATCTGCTGTTTTATTTTGGATGCTTTCTGGAGCCATTCTTCCTTTTATTTATTTATTTATTTTAATGTTTTGATATTGTCTGCTCTATCTGGGACATTCAGGAATTATTTTTTTCATTTATTGATTGTAGATTTGTTTTGCCCTTTTTTGTTTTTTCTGGGCAGGTGGGCTGGGTGTGTTTTGTTGCTTATGTGTCTTGTGGGCATGATACTTCTCACCACCTTGTCCAGGTGGGCAGGGCTAGTTGGTCAGCTATGGTGCATCGCAGCAGGTCCAGCAGGGGGAGGGGTGGGGGTGAGTTATTTGCAGCATGAACTGGGATGAGTGGGGTAGGGCCAAGGGGCAGTGGGGGGTGGGGGCCAGGGATTTGTGCTGGTGCTGCTTGGGAGCATGGTGCTTGGTGTGTAGTGCAGGTAGGTAGGAGGGAAGGAAGTGGATGTGATATGCAGAGCCAAATGGGTGAGAGCAAAAAGAAAGAGTAACAAGCAAAAAAAGCAGAACAAAATGAAGAAAAAAAGTAAATAAAATGGTGACGCAGTGGGATTCAGAGGATGTGGGGTGGGGCAAGCCTCGGGAGGCCATGTGCTAGTGGCTTTCTAGCTGAGCAATATGGCTAGGCCTGTCGAGAAGGGGTATGAGCACCGCATGGGGCTAGGTGGGTGGGAGAAAGGCAAGGAAAGGACAGAGAGAGAGAAACAAAACAAAAATAAAAATAAATAAATATGGTACCTAGGGAGCTGGCTGGTGGAGGTGGGGTGGAGGTGGGGCAGAATCCAGGTGGCAGCAAACTGGTATCCTCTTGCCTGGCAGCGTAGCACGGGCCCTCAGGAAGGGCCAGAGGCAGTACTGGACCTAGGTGGGAGAGAGAAGGAGAAGGGGAAAGACAAAGAAAAATTAAAATATGGCACAGAGGGATCCAGCCTGTGGGTGTAGCGTAGACCTGGGGAGGCTGGGTGCCAGTGGTACCATCCATCAAGAAGGGAGTAGATGGCACACATGGCCAAGTGGGTGGGAGAAAAGAAATTAAGGATGGAAGACAGAGAGAAGAAACAAACAAAAAAATTGCGCTGAGGGAGCCAGCCAGTGATGGCAGCACACACCTGGAGAGGTCATGTGCCAGTGGCTCTCCAGCTGAATGGTGTAGCACAGCCCTTTGAGAAGGTGGGGACAGGTGGGTGGGAGAAAGGAAAGGAAGAAGGAAAAGAGAGAGCGAAGAAACAGAAAAAAAAAAAAGCAAACAAACTAAAATAATATGGCACTGAGGAAGCAAGTCAGTGGGGGCAGTGCAGAACCACGGAGACTGTACGTTAGTGGCTCTCTACCCAAGTGGTGTGGCACAGCCCTTCAAGAAGGCACAGGGATGGTGCATAAGGCTAGGTGGGCAGGAGACAAGAAAGGACAGAAAAGAGTGAGAGAGAGAGAGAAGAAACAAACAAAAAACAAAACCAAACAAACAAAAAACCCCAGAAAAGCAACAACAAAAAAAAATGGTGCTAAGGGAGCTGGCTGGTGGGGGCCAGGGGAGGCCATGTGCTGGTGGCTCTCCTGCCAAGTGGTGCAGCACGGCCTGTTAAGAAGAGGAGGGAATGGTACATGGGGCAAGGTAGTGGGGGGTGGGGGATGGAAAGGAAGGAATAGAGAGGAAAAAACAACAACAACAACATTAAAAAAAAATGGCACTGAAGGAGCTGGCTGGTGGGGGTGGCATGGACCTGGGGAGCTGTGCACCAACAGCTCTTCAGCCAAATGGTGCAGCATGGCCTGTTGAGAAAGGGTGGGGCCAGGAGGGTGGGAGAAGGGCAAGGAAGGAAGGGAGAGAGAGAGAGAAGAAACAAACAAACAAAATAACAAAAAAATATCTATATGTCTCTGGGGGAACTAGCCGTTGGGGGTGGAGCAGACCTGGGCTGCAGTGAGCTAGTGTCTCTCTGGCCGAGCAACCATCTTCCTTTGGAAAGTGGCGGAGGCTGTGCAGAGGGAGGAAGGGTGGGGAGAGGGAAAGTGTGTATCCCTGGTCACCGGGTGCTCTATCCCCTGTTGGGAGGTCTGTGAATCTGCCCTTCCACACTCCCATGTCCACAGTCCTTGGTTGCTGCAGTCTAAGATGGTGAATCCATGCCACATTAGCTGGTAGGGATCTCCATTCTGTAGCTGTCCTCACTCTTTGTTCTCTGTCAGCTTCCCATTCCGTTTGGTGTTAGATCGAGTTCTTTATCCCTTCATCTGATGCTTAGGGTTTCAGGATTGATGTTTGTATCTGTTTCATTCAGTTTTTCAGATCTTTGCTGCAGAGGGACAGCAAGATGCTTTTGTCTGTAACACCATATTGGTTCTGCCTCCACTCTGTGGGATTTTTGATGGCTGATTTTTCAGAAGTAGATTGCCAGGTCTTCCTTCCAAAGCGTCTTTGCATGGATTCAGATCATCAACCTTTTGGTTAGTACTGAGTGCATTAACTGTTGGCACCACCCCAGAGACCCATAATCCCCATGAAACCATCAACACAGCCAAGACAGTGATACCTATCACCCCCAAATTTTATTAATGCTCTTTGTAATTCTTCTTTTTCTCCCTTCTCCTTAACTTTTTCCATAGGCAGCCATTTATCTGCTTTCTGTCACTATAGATTAATTTGCATTTTCTGGACTTTAATATAAGTGAAGACATACAGAATGTACTGTTTTTTTTTTTTTTTTGACTTGTCTCAGAATAATTATTTTGAATAACCAAACACCTCCTGGGATTGGTTTACTAGAGTTGGAGGTTTAGGACCATAGTCTGTGGGGCAACTTGGCCAACTATCATAACATAGTTCATAAAGTTTATGTTCTGCAGCCTAGTTTGATGAATAGCATCTGGGGTCTTAAAAGCTTGTGAATGGCTATCTAAGATACAACTATTTGTCCCTACTTGTCTGGAGCAAAAGAGAAAGAAGGAAACCAAAGACTCAAAGAAGAAACTAGTCTACAAGACTAATAGCCCACACAAACCACAGCTTAATCTACCCTGAGACCAGAAGAACTAGATGGTGCCTGGCTACCACTACCTACCATTCTGACCAGGGACACAACAGATGGTCCTGAATAGAATGAGAGAAAACTGTAGGACAAAACTCTAATTTTTATAAAAGGCCACATTTACTAGACTGGTAGAGACTAGAGGAACCCCCGAGACTATCGTCCTGAGATACCCTTTAAATTGGGAACTGAAACCACTCCCAGAGGCCACCTTTCAGCTAAATTGGCTCATAAATTGGCTAGATTGGCTCATAAAATAAACAATATCACTCGTAAGTACTGTGCTTCTTTAAAAAAAAAAAAATCTATATGAGACCAGATGTTCAACATTTACCCTAAAGCAAAGATGAGAAGGTAAGGGCGCGGGCAGGGAAGCTAGGTTAATGAGAACAGAACAACCAGAATGGAAATAATGAGAATGTTGACACACTGTGAAAAATGTCTCTTGGAGTGGTGGGGTCACATGGTTCGTGTATGTTTAACTTTTAAAGAAGTGCTTGTGGTAGCTCTCATTTACATTTATTTTATGCCTGAGATTGAACCTCTTTTAGTAGGATGAAAATCTATTTCTGTATCCTTTTCTGTGAACTGGGTGCTTGTATAGTTTGTCCCTTTATTGAATAATTTGTCTTTCTCTTCAAAGACACATGATGATATTTTTATTGTACTCCTGTGTGTACTTCGCCCCTTTCCGGGCTCGCCTGTTCTCCACTTGAACACAATATGGGACTGGAAGACACCTCACCAGTAATTTCCAACCCCTTCATTGTGCCATTCCAGAGAAGTCAAGTGACTTTTCTAAGGTCACACAGCTAATTGAACAAGTAAGCAATGAGATAAGCCATTGTTTCTGTTACCCACCCTGCCAGCTTTTCCTGTCTTACTAATAATCGGCAGGGTGCAGGTTTATTTCAAAGATAAAAAAGATAAATAGTGGTTCCTTAAGGCCAAAATCAAATGTGAAATCCTCCATCCAGGCAAAAAAAGCTCACTGCGCCCCCTACTGGTCACTTTTTCTGTGCCATGGAGTAGCTACCACCCTCAACCAACTTTCCCTAGCTCTGCAACCTTGCTGTCCAGTCACTTTGGTGGAATAAAAAAAAATATATATATATTTTTTTTTAATTGTTGAAAAATACACACATTTGCCAATTTAACGTTTTGCCCATATACCATTTCCCACCCATTGCTGTTGAGTCAATTCCAACTTGTAGTGATCCTATGGGACAGAGTAGAACTCCCTCATAGGGTTTCCAAGGCTGTAATCTTTACAGAAGCAGACCACCACGTGTTTCTCTCTGGAGTAGCTGGTATGTTTGAACCATAGACCACTGCACCACCAAGGCTCCTGTGTACAATTTAGTGATATCAATTACATTGGTCATGTTTTGCGACCAACACCAACATCCGTTGCCAGATTCCCCATCACCATAAACAGAAACTCAGTGCTTCCTAAACAATGGCTCTCCCTTACCCCCTTCCTCTCTCCTACCCACCCCAGCAACCACTAATAAACTTTGTTCTCTATACATTTACCTATTCTAGATATTTCATGTGAATGAGACCATTCACTCAGCATAATATTTTCCAGGTTCATTCATGCTGTGGCGTGCATCAGGACTTCATTTCTCTTCATGGCTGAGTAATACTCCATTGTATGTATATAACACGTTTTGTTTATCCATTCATCTGTTGATGGACACTTGGGTTGTTTTCACCTTTTGGCTATTGTGACTAGCACTAGCTGCAATGAACACTGGTGTAATACCATCTTTTGAGAGTTTTAAAAGAAGGCTTTTTATTCTGGTAACTTTGACCCGAGTGTGTTGAGCCTTAATTCATCCTCCGACTTAATTCACACTAACTGGAAGCTCTATCTCCAGTTATTGGCAAACTCTATGCCTCAAATTCTTTCAAGAAAGAAGCAGGACTTTCTTAGTTTGGTGGAAGGAAAAGAGAATGAGCTGGGTCTACAGTGAAAGGCTTGTGGATTGAATATAGTGTGTTGAATAGTGTCCCCCTAAAATTCGTGTCCACTCAGAACTTCAAATGTGACCTAATTTGGAAACACGGTTTTGCAGATGTCATTAAAGTAAGGATCAGGATGAGATAGTACTGGTTAGGGTGGGCCCTAAGTCCAATGGGAGTGTCCTTATAAGACACAAAAGGACACACAGGGAAGAGGGCCACGTGAAAACAGAGGCAGAGATTGGAGTTATGCTGTGTCTACAAACCAAGCAACGCCAAGGATTGCCAGCAACCACCAGCAGCTGGGAGGAAGCATGGTACTGTTTCTCCCTCAGAGCCTTCGGGAGGAATCAGCCTTGCTGACACCTTGTTTTCAGACTGCTGGCCTCTTGAAGGAGCCCTGGTGCCTAGTAGTCAAGAGTTTGGCTGCTAACCAAAAGGTCAGCAGTTGGAATCCACCAGCCACTCCTTGGAAACCTTATGGAGCAGTTCTACTCTGTCCTATACGGTCGCTCTGAATTGGAAATGACCTGAGAGCAATGCATGTGGCCTCCTGAAAGAATACATTTCTACTGTTTTAAGCCACCCAATTTGTGGTAATTGGGAAGCCAATACAGAGAGCTGACTTTGTGAATTAAGTCGAGCTATTTAACCAGCCTAACAGGATTTTGGCCACAGTAACAATATCAGAAATGAGCCCAGGTGGTGCAATGGTTAAGTTCATGGCTGATAACTGAAAAGCTGTTGGTTTGAACCCACCAGGCACTCTGTGAGAGAAAGATAATGGCAGTCTGCTTCCTTAAAGATTAGGGCAGTTCTGCTCTGTCCTTTAGGGTTACTATGGGAATCAACTTTGATGGCAATGGGTTTGGGGAACAATATTGGTATAGGGAGCCCTTCCTTGGCAGTTGTTGGTAGACTGGGGGCTGGGAAACCTGCCTAGTCATCAGAATCCCCAGAAGGAGGGGCCCCACCCTGGTGGTTCTGATCAGCTGAGTCTAGAACAGGGTCTGTGAATCTGTTTTTACCAAGTACCCCTGCTACTGCGCTGTGCCGGCCACAAATCATCGCGTCGGAGGTTGCAAGTTTTTTGCTCAGGTTCCTGACTGAAGTCAGGGTTGGAAACTAGGCCTGTAAGCAGGGACTAGAGTCTGCTGGGGGACAGGATGGAGAAAGAAAGTGATAACCCTCTGCAAACCTGCCAGGGTCAAAAGAGGCAAGGCTCTGCGGCCAGGCTGGGTTAAAATCCCCGCTAGCTGTGTGACATTTGGGCAAGTGACTTAATCCCTCTGTGTCTCCACTTCCTCCTCTGTAAATGGGGGGGTGCTAGTTCACCTTTGCAGGTTGTTGTGGGGAAGAAGAGGCGATTGAACGAGTTAATACACATGGAGGGCTTTGCGCAGTGACTGATACAGTGTTCCAGTTACAACATTCTTGTCATTGGTATTATTATTATCTATTTTTTAAGGTCCTGTCTTAGTTACCTAGTGCTGCTATAACAGAAATACCACAAGTGGGTGACTTTAACAAACAGAAATTTATTTTCTCACAGTTTAGGAGGCTAGAAGTCTGAATTCAGGGTACTGGCTCTAGGGGAAGGCTTTCTCTCTCTGCTGGCTCTGGAGGAATGTCCTTGTCTCTTTGAACTTCTGCTCCTGGGCCATCTTCATGTGGCTTAGCATCTCTCTTCCCCCATCTCTGCTTCTTTTGCTTGCTTGTTTAATCTCTTTTATATCTCAAAAGGGGCCAGAGGTGGGGAGTGACGGGGTATGGGGTTTATTTTGGGGGTGATGAAAATATTATGAATTGATCACGGTGATGGTGGCACGACTCTGTGAATATACCCTAAACCCTTGGACTGTACACTTTACATGGGTGAATTTCTTGTCTCACAGTTCAGTAGGCTAGAAGTTCAAATTCAATGTGTGGTTCTAGTGGAAGGTCCTTCCTTACGAATTATATTGTAATAAAGCTTTTTTTTTTTTTTTTTAAAGTACATTTAAGGTGGGGAGGCAGCTAACAGCAAAAAGATGCACCTGAGGCCTGGCTAGGCCTGCAAAGGGTTTGAGGAGGTGGTGGCCGAGGAGATTGGCTACCTGAGGCCAAAAAGCCAGAAGGTGAGGGTGGAGGTGGGTTGAGGTGAGGGAACCAGAGAGACTGGGTCCTGGGAGAGACCCCTCTCCTCCCAAAGGACTTTTCCTGCCTTCTCAGGGTGGGGCTTTGGGCTTTAAAGAAAACAAAAATCCTCACAACTGGACCAATAAGCAACATCATGGTAAGTGGAGAAAGTATTGAAGTTGTCAAGGATTTCATTTTACTTGGATCCACAATGTCTATGGAATCGGCAGTGAAGAAATCAAATGAGGTATTGCATTGGGGAAATCTGCGAAAAGACCTCTTTAAAGTGTTAAAAAGCAAAGGTGTCACCTTGAGGACTAAAGATTCCCTGGCCTAAGCCTTTGTATTTTCAATTGCCTCATATGCATGTGAAAGCTGGACAGTGAATAAGGAAAACCAAAGAAGAATTGATGCCTTTGAATTATGGTGTTGGTGAAGGATATTGAATATACCACGGGCTGCCAGAAGAAGGAACAAATCTGTCTTGGAAGAAGTACAGCTAGAATGCTCCTTAGAAGCAAGGATGGTAAGACTTCTCTCAGGTATACTTTGGACGTGCTATCAGGAGAGGCCAGTCCCTGGAGAAAGACATCATGCGTGGTAGAGGGCCACAGAAAAAAAAGAAGACCCTTAACAAGATGGGTTGACACAGTGGCTGCAACAATAGGCTTAAACATATTATGAGGATGGTGCAGGACTGGGTATTTATTGTTTTGTTCTGTTGTACATTCACTCGCTTGCTATGAGTCAGAACCAACTGTATGATATCTAACAACAACACAGCCTAACGAGTCAGGAGTGGCCAGACCTCAGGCCTGAAGCTTCTGGAAACCTCCACAGGCCTCCTGAACCAGCCTGCCCAGAGCAGTGGGAAAGAGAAGTCAAATCAAACTGTCCCTCCCCCTCCCCCCCCCCACCCCCCGTGTGTTGCCTTCTGCCCTGAGGTCTCCATTGGAGGGCTAGAAGAGGATGCCCTTTTTTTTGCCACCAAGGCTGAAAAGAGATTTTCACCCCCTCACTGATCAGAAGCCCCCTCCCTTCCTCCCTCCTGGCTGGGGTGCTAATAACTTAATCAGAGGCCTCTGATTGGCTGGGTCTTGGCCCTGGAAACCCCCTCCTTCCCTGCCCGTCCCCTGAGCCCTCCTCCTTGTGAAAGAAGGGTCCTTTCAAGGCTGCTCTGAGGCACCCTGGAGAGGGAGGCTGTGGTGTGGGGCTCGCGGGGGGCCGGCGGCAATGCCACCGATCAAGGAGCTCCTGGGTCTGGTCCTGCTCGGGATGCTGGCAGTGGCAACTTTGGGGAGTAAGTACAGCTGCTGCAATCCTGGTTCTGGCTGGGGTGATGGGGGTCACAGCCAGATTCACCTAGGACAGCTTTTTTGTAATGGAATGTCTGTTTACCTGTGTCCCTTCTCTGCCACCCTTGGTTTTGCCTTTCATAGAGAGCAGGGTGAGAGATTACAGGTGGCTCCCTCATCGCTCCAATCTTCTGCCAACATTATCTGGAAACTGAGACAAGGTGGGGCTTGGGAAAATGCAGAGACCACATCTCAAATCCTGAGTAGTGACTCTGCAGACTTCTGGGCTTGTGTGCAAGACGTTTAGCTGGGTTATGTTCCAGCCTTATGAGGCGGCAAGTTTGAAGACACTAAGCAGCTCTCTAATACCAGATGACGCTGTGAAGCTTTTGTTAGTTGAACTTTCAGTTTGGATTACTTTATACGCAAGGTGTGCGCAGGCTTAATTGTGTTTACTTACTAACCTGGAAACCCAGGTGGTGTAGTGGTTAAGAGCTACAGCTGCTAACCAGAAGGTTGGCAGTTCGAATCCACCAGGGACTCCTTGGAAACTCTATGGGGCAGTTCTATTCTGTCCTGTAGGGTTGCTATGAGTCAGAATCAGCTCGATGGCAATGGGGTTTTTTTGTTTTTTTTTTTTTTGGTTACTAATCTGTAGTGAACAATTTCACCTGTTTTACACCATGTCAAAGGCGTGGTGAAACCCATGTGAAATTGTTTCGGCCTTAATTGTGCTTACTGATGAACCTGTATGCACAATTAAAAACAGGTGAAACTGTGCACTACAGATTAGTGAGTAAACACAATTAAGCCTGTGTGTACCTTGCTTACAGTTAATCCGCCCCTGAACTTTTAGTAGTCGGCTACTTGCTGCAAGTGTCTAGGGCAGCACTATCCAATAAAAATATAATGCTAATATTTTGTTCTAAATTTTCTAGTAGGCAATGTTAAAAACAAAAATCAAAAAAGGCCAGGTAAAATTAATTTTTAATCATGTTTTACTTAACCCTGCCAAAAAAACCCCAAACCTGTTGTCGTGGAGCCAATTCTGACTCATAGCGACCCTATAGGACAGAGTAGAACTGCCCATAGAGTTTCCAGGGAGCGCCTGGTGGATGTGAACTGCTGACATTTTGGTTAGCAGCCTGAGCTCTTAGCCGCTACACCAGCAGGGTTTCCTTACTTAACCCAGTACATGCAAAATATCACTAGAAAATCTAATCAATATGAAAGAGAATTAATGAGCTGTATTTTATCTTCTTTGAAATCCAGCATGTATTTCACACTCGGTATATTTCAATTTTTATCATAAAAACTTGATCTGTATTTGGGTTTCCTGAAATTTATAGTTGAAAAAGTAGATCCACATACTTAAATTGTTTTGAAACATACTTGCTTGTTTGAACATACTTAAACATCTTCCAGTAACTGAATTGAAAATGTTTTTAACTTTAAGCTAATTGCAGTTAAGTAAAAAAGAAAAGTTCCACTCCTTGGTGACACTAGTCACATTTCAGGTCCTCAGTAGCTATGCGAGGGGCTGGTGGCTGCCCTCTGGACAGAACAGGTGAGGTAGAAGGCTGTTTTGATCCCTGTGTCTTTGGCACCTGACACAGTAAGTAGTCAGTAGATTTGTGTTGTTGGCAGGTGTCTTAGTTACCTAGTGTTGCTGTAACAGAAATACCACAAGTGGGTGGCTTTAAAGAGCAGGAATTTATTGTCTCATAGTTCAAGAGGCCAGAAGTTTGGTTTCTATATATTTGCTTATTTCACATAAGTGAGATCATGCAGTATTTGTCCTTTTGTGACTGGCTTATTTCACTCAGTATGATGTTTTCAAGGTTCATCCATGTTGTGGCATGTGTCAGGACTTCATTCCTCTGGATAGCTGAGTAATATTTCATTATATGTGCTGGAACTTTTAAAAGTTTATTTAAAAAAAGTTTTTTTAAGTGCTTGAGACCTGGAAGGGGAACAGATGTAGTTCAAGCAGAGTTCTCTTAGAACACAACCTAACTTCTGGAGCTCAGGGGGATCGTGGCTTGTAGGCTCAGCTGGGCAGCAAAGCAAACGTAGAGGTTGTTGGTCCAGTAAACAAGCAGAGTGCTGGACTTGTGCACAATTGGATATTTAATGGTTATGCTTTATAAATGTGTTTAATTGGGTACCCAGAGTTCAAGCTATGAAAAAGTTGGAGGAAAGTTCGAAGGGAAATCAATCAAGTTAAATGTCTTTGAAACGTGGTTTTATCCACTGGTATTCTACCTTGATGCAAAGGATTTTGTTAGATGATCCAGGCTCTTCAGGGGGAAAACACCCTGCCAAATATCCTACCGTGTTCTATTGCTTGAAAAGTTCTAAACAAAATTGTGTAAGGTGCTTCTTCTTCCCCCATCCCCCTTTTGGGAATCATTTTGTCTTTCATGGGATTAAGCAGGCTGGCATGAGTAGTGATTACCTACTGAGGCACAGGTGGTGATTCTGAGGATGGCAATGGTGCTATTGAAACATCAGTGTATGGAAAGGGCTGCAGACAGACCCCTGGCTAAGTTCTGGGAGGCCATGGTTGGTGCCCAGGGGTGGTCCAGACTCGTGGCAGTTAGAATCGAAAGTGGGTGGATGTGGGGAGGTTGCAGGTATTTGGGAGTCTCCTAGAGCCTTAGCAGAGGGCTGGGGCGGGTGGAGAGAGGGAGAGATGCTGACCCTTTCCAGGAAAGAGGCTCTGGGGATTCTCCCTGGAGCATTTCTTCAGCAGCCTGAGGTAGGGGGCCGTAGGGGGCCAAAGAGGGCATTTGGCCTGAGTCTGTTCATACTCCAGTTGTCCTCTACAGCTTAGATGGCAGGAGAAATGAAGACAGTGTCATGAAAGCTAAGAGGGAACAGCTGACACTCAGAGGTACCAGCTACCACAATTTACTCCCGTAGCCTCTTGGTCCCATTTTGTTGGTTTGTCCATTCATTCATTCACTATCATGAATGAATAAGTGGGTAAGTGAATGGATGTAGGTTGTGGACTATGGAGCCAGAATGCCTAGGTACAAACCTTAGCTCCACTACTAACTAGCTGTGTGCTCTTGGGCAACTCATTTCATCTGCCAAAAAAAAGCCAAAGGGAATAATAATAGCACGTAAATCACAGGATTGTTGGGCGATTAAAGGAGGTGAATAAATGTGTTAAACCAGACTAGAATGAATGAATACAGACAATTGACTCTTACCTAGCACATGCTGCAGCCATGCATTGTTATTTCGCCATGCGCTGTTCCTGAACAGTGTGTGGCCCACACTAAGTACCATGTAAGTGTTGTTTTTATTCATTTATTCCAGTCTCTTCTGGGGATCAGGTACTTTGTAGGAGCCAAGGATACCCTGTTAAATAAGACAACCAAAATCGTTAACAAATTTTATAAATGTTATAAAGAAAACAAGGTGCTGAGACAGAGACTAACAGGGTGGGGGACCTACTCTTGACAGGGTAGTCAGAAAGGGCCCCACTAGGGAGGGACATTTACGCTGAGACCTAAAGACCTGAGAGTGGGAAGAAGAGTGTTCTGGGCAGGCAGAAAGAGCTTGTGAGCGGGCTTTGAGCTAGAGAAGAAAGATTGGGATGGCTGGAAGGTGATAGTGGGGTGAGAGGCCTTGCAGGGTGCAGTAAGGGTTTTATTATGCGTGCGTGAGTTGGTAGGGGAGCTTAGGAGCTGTTAAGCAGAGAAATGATGTGATCTGATTTACATATTTGTAAGATGACTGGGAAGAGAATGAATCCTGACCACAGAGAAAATAGTTAGGCTACTGCCGTCATCCAGGCAAGAGAAGGAGTGGCTGTGCCTAGTATGTCAGCCATGGAAATGGAGACACTCCGATGGATGGGTGGATGGATGGATGAGAGAGGGATCCATGAATAGATGGATTGATAGAAGGATACAGAGATGGAAGGAGGGATGGAGGGAGGGATAGATAAGAAGATGGGAGGATGGGTGAATAGATGGAGGATGGATGGATAAATGGATGTAAACCTACATTTGTTGATGGAATTGACAGAACTTGCTAATGTATTGGGCTTGAGGGTGGTGATGAGGGAAAAGGGTGGAAGCAGAAATGACTCCCTGGTAATCAGCTTGAGCAATCTGGGGGTCCAGGGTGTCAGTACTCAAAATGGGGAGGAGCGCACTGGGAGAAGAGTGGGGAGATCACACCTGGCACTGTAAGGGAGGAGGAAGCTGGCATTTTCTCTTCTTGCCCACTTGGCCCCTGGGCCATTAAACATCCTCTTTCATGAACAGGTCAGCCGTCCATGGGATAGGGCTACCTCATGCCTGCTTCTGGCCTTGCCCTGATTCCATTTGATTTGTCATTTCAGAAATTTCTGATTCTCCAGCAGAACAGGTAACCTCCTGCATGGCTACCTGCACAGGTGAGTGAGTCTCTGTGAAGCTGAGTAAGTCTTATCAGACCTGTTGTGGCCAGGAGACTGGGGCAAGGAACAAAGCCGACCTGTTGTGAAATGTCATTAGGGACAACCCAGAAGACTTGGCCTCCACCTAAGAGAAACCAAGGCCCGTTATACAAAGGCTTCTAGCTAGTGGGTGGGCCATTAGGGAGGCAAACACAAACCCAGAGGAAAAAGGCTTAAGAGGCCCAGCCCCAAGGCTGTGGGACTTTTTCCTCATACCTTATGGTCCCCAGGTGGAATAAACCTCTTTGTGTTTTAGGGTGGAGTCAATAAGAGAACCTTGAGGCAAATTCTTTGGCAAGAGAGAAGCATTTTGGGAACTTGAGGTGTGGTTATGTTTGAGCTCAATGAAATTGACATGAAAATGTTAATTTATCCCCAAGCCCTTGGGGAAGGGTGGTGTCACAACTGACACTTCATTTGGTTTCACAATTGGTCCCTTAGCCTAAAGCAAAGATTAGAGAAATACTACCTCTCTGCTCCGTAATTCAGCTCTTCCCCAGAGCAATTACTCCTCTGATCATTTATGCCAGCTTTACAATTTTGTCTTCTAGAAACTCACAATTACCACCCACTCTCGTCTACCTTCCCAAGACACACGCACACGCACACACACACGCACACACACACACGATGTCCATTTAGGTAGTAGGTAAGGAGTCAGACTGCCAGAGTTTGAATCACAGCTGTGTGGCCTTGGGGAAGTTACTTAACCTCTCTGAGCCTCAGTTTCCTTCTCTGTAAAATGGAAACAATAAGTGTACCCACCTCAGAATTGGTTATGAGGATTAAATGTTTATCGGTGGTTCTCAACAACGGCGATTTTGTCAGTGTCTGGAGGCAGCTTTGGTTGTCACAGCTAGGGGTGGTTGTGTTACTAGCATCTAGTGGGCAGAGGCCAGGGATGCTGCTAAACATCCGACAATGCACAGGACAGTTCCCACAACAAAGGATTATCTGGCCCCAAATGTCAGTAGTGCCAAAGATGAGAAACCTTGATGTATATCAAGTTCTTGGAAGAGGGCCTAGGGCATGATAACACTAACATTTACTAAACATTGATAGCTTTTATCTTTATTTTCTTTTTCATGTTCATGGGGGTCTGTACATACCCAGCCTTCCTCCAAACTGGGAGCAGGCAGCACATAGCCCAGATAAGTAGGGGAAGGTGGGAGCAAAGAGGCCTCTCATCCAGGCAGAGCTGGGTGTTCGATAGTGATGGTTTATAAAGGTGATTCTGGCCCTCTGCTCACCCTCCAGGATCAGCTGGACTCCGGCTACCCTTGGGCACCAGATACACCTATCGCTTTTCCACCAATACCAGCACTGGCCTGCAGGGGGCCCCTGCAGAGTGGAGTGGCCTTGGACTCCAAGGGTTGGTGATTCTGGATGTACTTGGCCCGTGCCAGATGGCCTTGCGGGTGAGTGTCTTTGTGCAAGGGGGATGTCACGTGGATAATAGGGAGGGCTCAGGGGAAAGCACGGCCTCTTGGATTTCCAATTTAGTTAATAACTGGAGAGGAGCTTTCTAAGCAATCTTAAAATATAGCAAGTGAGGACCCTGGAGAGTGATGTGAGAAAGTGGTGTCATTTTGGTTGTAGCAGGTGCCACAAAGGGGCAAGTGAGAGGGTTGCAGGGGTCAAGGGAGGATGTTCTTCAGAGCAAAAAGAGCCACAGGATGGGGACAGTCTGTCTCCTTGGCAAGACCAAGGGTCAAAACTGAGATATTTGCAGGTTCAAGGAGTGAGCAAAGAGCAAAAGGACAGAGTCGGGGGTGGAAACAAGACCTGAATGGGGCCTCCAGACCTGCCCTGGGCTCCTTTGAACTAGACACGGGCCTCACAATGACTGAGACCACAGGCCCGGCTTAAAGGCACATGATGAGGTGGAGTAGTGGTGTTAGTTCTGGGTTCAGTCAAGGCAAAATTGTGAGCTAGACTCACTTGTGGTTGTAGGTTTCTTTAAGATCTTCCTGAAGCAAAGCCCTAGCCCCCGTATTCTTGTTTGTGCCTGACCATTCTTCTTGGTCCCATTTCTGATGACTATCATGTGTTTTCTGGACAAACCTTCCCACTCCATATCAGTGGCCATTTGATTTCCACTAATGTCTTATATTTGAGAAGTAATTTTTGACTGGCTGGAGTACTGGCTGACAAGAGTTTCTCAAAAATGTTTTGTTTCATATAGAGCACAGAATGGGTTCTTAAATATCTAAAACGTCTGTGTTCTGGTCACAGCTGCCAGTTTGTTATTAGAGTCTTCACTTTCCTTCACTTCCATTAAAATACTAGCAGTTGGTTTCCTCAGCAGGGCTAGTTTTCACAAAGCAAGTTGTGTGCTGCTGTTACCAATCGCCAATCTGACAAAAATCGTCCTTGTCTTTTCCCGAGTAAGAATACACGCGAAAGACAAACTTTATCTTCAGCAAGCTTTATTTTGCTTGAGTCAAGCAAAAGGAGTCAAGGGGGATCTAAGCGTCTCCGAAAAATTGACTCAAAAAGCGAAGCAAGGCTAGGGCTTATATTGGTTCTATAGAGACAATAGAGTAATGAATATTTAGTGAGCTTCTTTAAAGGGGTGGGTACTTCTCAGAATGGTGGTGCATGTTAATTAGGTTGCACTCGCATCTGGTATCTAAGATGGAACCCGCTGATATGCAAGGTAGAGTCCTCTCGGCAGCCTTGGCACCACTTATTACGGGATATAGCGCATGGGCACTACATCGCCATCTTCAGAGGGCTAAGGAAGGATAAACAGCAGTCACACTCTGCTCCTCTGCGCGTACGAATCCTGCAGAGGAGGAGGGGACTAGAAAGACACTAAGAAGGAGATAGTACTTCATGGGCTGCCCCCAATCCTATCTCACATTGACAGTGTGGGTTCCTGTTTACCCAACTTCTAGATGGTAATCCTTTTAAAAGCTCTTTTGTTCCACCAGCACAGTTAACCCTATCTGTCTCACTGCTACAGTTTTATTTGTTTACTTTGTTTTTAGCATTGAGAAGAAAAACCGTGAAAATGTCAAATGTTGGCAAGGGTAGAGAGAAATGGCTTATTTCAAAGATTTTGAATGGAAATTTTACAACAACTTTGAAGGGCAATGAATTAAATATATTTTAGTGTAAAATGCAAAAATCATAAGTATTTTCACAAACTGAACACGCCTGTATGGCCAACACCAGATCAAGAAACAATACATCCCCCTGGTTCCTGTCACCATGCATTAGTTTTGCCTATCTTTGAACTTCTCATTAATGCAATTAAACAAGACATTCTCTTTTGTGGCTGGCTTTATTGCTTAGCATTATGCCTGTGAAATTCATCTGAATTGTGAGTGGTTGTAGGTGGCTTATTCTCTCTGTTGTCTAGTATTTCATTGTGTGCACAAACCATATTTTATCCGTTTTACGGGTGATACGCATTTGAGTGGTTTCCAGATAACCTGGGACTATTTCAAATAGTGCCACGAACATTCTAGAGCATTTCTTTCGGTGAAACAAGTATACTTTTCTGTTGTGTTTACACCTAGGAGTGAGATTATAGATCATTTAGCTTTAGTTGTTAGTTGCTGTCAAGTCGGCTCCAACTCATAGCAATCCCATGCACAACAAAACAAAACATTGCTTTGGTATCCTTGAGTTCATTGTTGCAGCCACTGTGTAATTTGAGTGCCTCTCAACCTAGGGGGCTCATCTTCCAGCACTATATCAGACACTATTATTGTTGTGATCCATAAGGTTTTCACTGGCGAATTTTTGGAAGTAGGTCACCAGGCCTTTCTTTCTGTCTTAGCCTGGAAGCCCTGCTGAAACCTGTCCATCATGGGTGACCCTGCTTGTATTTGAAATACCGGTAGCATAGCTTCTAGCATCAGAGCAACACTCAGGCCAGCACAGCATGACAAGCTGACAGCTTGACAAACTGACCACCTCATGGTCAGATTTAATAGATTCTGTCAATCAACTTTCCCAAGTGGCTGTACCAATGTACCTGCAGCGTGTGAGGGATTCCCTCAATTGACTAGCCCACATCCTTTTCAATCCTTGGGAATGTCTTTCTCCATTTTAGCCATTCTGGTTGGGGTGTGATGGTATCTCATTGTAATTTTAATTTGCATTTCCTTGGTGACTAATGAGATAAGGGAGCCCTGGTGGCACAGTGGTTTAAGAGCTCAGCTGCTAACCAAAAGGTCGGCAGTTCAAATTCACCAGCCGCTCCTTGGAAACCCTTGGAGCAGTTCTAGTCTGTTCTATAGGGTTGCTCAACAGCACCTAACAACGACAACAAAAACAATGAGGACAAGCACCTTTTCATATGTTTATTGACCATATGGATCTCCCCTTTTGTGAAACACCCATTAAGTCTTCTGCCCACTTTTCTATGGTGTATTGCTATTAAAAATAAAATGACTTCCCTGGAGATCTATGGTGCTGAACAGAGTCCAGCAAAAAGTCCCTTTGAGCTGCAACTTCTGGGTAATCAGCCTTCCTCCTTAGCCAAGAGTCTCCATTCTGCATAAATTTGTTTATTCTCCCTGGTGGAGAATGTAAAATCTTCACACGGGAAGACTGTTGAGTTAGTACAAGGGATGGCTTGCAAGCAAGTGGTCAGTCAATAAGTGGCACTGGTGACACTGAGGGACGCATTGTCCGGGAAAACATCTCATGCCAAGTGGAAGTTATTTCACCCCAAGATTTTAAGCCTGGGTCACTGGGGAGATGGTACCTCTCTGTTTGGGGAGGGGCGCTGGTTTTAGACGAGTGGGAATTAAGTCACTTTGAACAAGTGAAATCAGTTGATTGAGAGAGGCAGGTTTTAGGAGTGATTTTTTTCGTTTGTTTTAATTGTGCTAAATATACAGGTAATAAATCATTTGCCATTTCAGCAACCTTCACAAGGACAATTCATGTTGTTCAGCCATCACTGTTCCCGAATGCTTCCATCACCCTTAACAGAAGCTCAGTGTTTTAGGAGTGATTTTATTTTTCACCTTTACAAAGTCCTGTTTTAAAATTTTTTTTTTGCAATAGACACACACAATCTTAGTGACACTGGGACATTTAAGCCTTTCATTTTTTGTAGGTAAAGCCTCTTTTATATGCTTTAGAAACCTAATAAATAGGTTTTGGCTTGTACTGTATACCGTTTGAGTCCCTCATCCAAATTTTCAGGCAAACCGAGAAGCCAGTGAGACTGTTTCAGACATTTAGCTGGGAGCAGTAGGTGCCTGGTCGTTTTGAGTATTTACCCATAGAGACGTTTGGCATCTCTTACCCAGGAGCTAGAACCTTCTGCTCAAGGGAGGAGTCTCTCTGCCCAGCCCCCAACACAGGCTGTATAGCAGGCTGGGCCCCAGAATTGATTTTGGGGTGTGGGCGCTGGTGGGGTCCTGGGGTGTGTGGAGAGGTTACCAACTCACCATGCTTTCTGTCTCAGCTCCAAGATTTCCAGGTGACTTCTATCCTTGGGTCCCAGGTGGAGGTTCTGAAGGAGTCAGAGACTTTGAGGTAAGATGCCTGGCCTTGGGGCTGGATATGTGAGCCTATCACCTAGCAGAGAGATGCCATCTTGGACCAAAGTTCAAAGAGGGTTGTATCTTTATATGTTGACCTTCGTAAGCGCCCAGATTGGTCTGAAGACTAATGATGAGGATGGTTGAAAGTTATCCCGATGTTGGACCCTTGGGTGGCTCCAAATAACCTCGGGTGGGTGGTCGTCTGTTACCTGGTAGAAGGAGCTCACCTTCTATTTCCCTGTGTGTTACCCTCAGCATGGTTCTTCCCCCCTTTCTGGATTCCATGTCTGTCTAGCACCCCCTTGGTATCTGCCTTAAGTACATTCCAGGAGACATTGGGTGTTGAGCTCACCAGGCCCACTGAGGCCTGCCTTTCTTCCATCCTCCACTCTTGGAGACCCATGTCCTCTCCCTCCCCAAGCTAAGCCCTGCTTTGTGACTCAGCTAAGCCTGGAATCATCCCTCTGGCTTGGTTCCCAGGATTTGTGACAGTGGCCTCAATCCAGCAGCCTGAAGACACCCCATCTCCATAGATTCCTCTTCCTTTTTTATTGCAAATTTATTTGTTAAAAAATAAAGCTTTTGTCTAGGGATCCTGGGGCAGATGATCCCAGCTGAAAGGCTTAGGGAGGGTCTTCTCCAAGGGGCAGCCAGAGCTATTGTCTAGGGCCTCTCATCTCATAAATGCTAAGTCTGTGGGGCCCAGGCTCCTCAGCTCCTTGAGGCTAGACTGACAGTTGCTATTCTGGGAGGGGCGGGCACCATTAGCATTTCTCTAGTTTGAGGTCTGAGACCCAGGGGGACTACCCTGGTTTGCTGCTGGGAGGTCCCAAGGCCCCAGTGAGGCCTCCCTGGGCTGGAGAGGAGACAGTGACCTCGTGGGGAGGTAGAGGTAGGGGCACTCCAATCCCCAAGATTCTACCTTGCTGTAAGGTGGGATTCACGGGTCTTGATGGTTCTCTTTCTTTCGTCTTGGAGCACTCGTCTCTTCTACCCCATGCATAGACATGGGGACTCCCTGACCCACCCTTCCTCCCCCATCCTACAGACACACAGGCACCATCCGGCCAGGAGAAGGGTGGGTGGGAAGAGCATTCCACTGAATTCTGGTCTCAGCTCCACCGCTGACTTGCTGTGTGACCCTGGGCCAGTAGCTCCCTATCTCTGAGCCTCCTTTCCTTGTTTGAACAATGGTGAGTCTCAAGTCTCTTCTAGTTAAGTTTCTGAGACCTGTGATGCTGCAGCCAGCCTGCCTGGGTTCGAATCCCAGCTGGGCCCCCGAGCAAGTTACTTTACTGCTCTGAGCCTCTGTTTCCTCATCTGTTATGTGGGTTGGGTTTGCTGAATACCACCCTGGTGGACTTATTACTGGAAGCTCAGACCTTAAGACTGGCATTTTTACAAGGACTTTTTGTGCAAGTGGTGACAAGGCTGGGGCAGCTTTGCGCAGAGACTTTGCTGGTTCCTGGTGCTTGGTTCAGAAGTTGCTGGAAAGCCCAGTATCTGAAGGAACTTGGGGTTCTCGGAGTAGTTCATTTGGGGGGTGAATGCAGGGGCAGAGCAGGAGGGACAGGGATGCTGTCTGCTGTCATCTCTGGGAGCGAAGAGGTGGCCTGGGCCCTTGGAAGCTGATGGGCGGTAGGACAGAGCTCTCTGCGGCTTTTAGGGGGTATGAAAGGGGTTGTTAAAAATACAGGAGATGGGAGGCGGCCCCCCATGCCAGCCCCAGCCTGCCCGCCCACAGCGCTGCCCTGGGCCGCTGGCCGCTCGACTTTGTCCTGTGTGCCGGCCGCGTGGCCCGCCTGCATCCCCGCCGCGCTGAGCCGCGCTGGGCGCTGAACGTGAAGCGCGCCGTCCTGAGCCTCGTACAAGGCCGCCCGGGCGCTCACGGCCCCGAGACCGTGGAAGAGGTGAGGTCACAAGCCGGAGCGGGGCAGGCTGGGACGGGGAGAGCAGGGCTGACCCTGTCCCCTCCACTGCGGTGCCCCAGATGGACGTCCTGGGCCAGTGCCCCACCACGTATCAGCGCCGCGGCGCCAGGCTGCACAAGACCAAGGACTTGGAACGCTGCTCCCTGAGGAGGGCGCACTCCGCCCTGCGCGCCCAGGTCCTGCCCCGGGCTGCCGTGGTAAGTCTGCCGCCCAGCTCCTCTAGGCCCTCCCTCCTCTTCTCCTCCCCTCCCCTGCTCTTTTTTTCTTCACTGCCCCTTCCTTCCTGCCTTCTTTCCTCGCCTCCCTCCTTCCCTTCTCTTCCCTCCTCCCTCCCGCCCTCTCTCCCCTCCTCCCTCCTTCCTGGCTTCTCTTCCTTCTTTCCCTCCCCTCCTCCCTCCTTCCTTCCCCCTTCTCTTCTCCCTCCTTCGCATCCCCTTCTTCCTGCCATTCTCACACCCTCTCTCCTTTCCTTCCTCTTTCTATCCCCCTCCTCTCCTCCCTCCTACCCTCCTTCTCTTCCATCCCCTCTGCTCCTCCCTCCCCTCCTTCTCCTGTCCTTCCCTTTGTCCCCCTCCTCCCTTCTCCTCCTTCCCTGTCCTCCCTCCCTTCTCTCCCTCTCCTTCCTTTCTTGTCTTTCCCTTCCTCCCTCTTCTCCTCCTTCCTCTCCTCATCTCCTTTCCTCTCCTCCCCTCTCCCTTCTCTCCTCTCTCTCTTCTGACTCCCCTCCTCTCCCCCTTCCTGCCCTGTCCATCTCTTCCTCCTTCTCCCTGTCCCCTCCCCTCCATTCCCCCCTCTCGTTTTCCTTCCCCCCCTTCTTTCTCTCCTCTCCCCTCCTCCAGCCCCCCCTCTTTTCTCCCCTCTCTTCTTTTTTGCCTTCTTCCTCTGTTCTCTCCTCCCCCACCATTTGTCCACAGCACCAAGCCGATGAGTATTTTGTAAATATCTGTGTAAGAGATGGCCATGGTTAATATTAATTGTTGTTATAAAAAGCTGCAACGTCTGGGAGGCTACAGTCTTGTCTACTGCCCACACTGACTCTGAAGTTTTCATTTCTCACTGAGCTTTCACTGTTGCTCTCATTGGGGCTACCGTTTGCTGCCCCTCTTCCTTCTCGCCTCCTGTCAGCCCCTGCTCAGGCCCCCCGGTGTTCTGATGTGGCCCTCGGGTCACCCCTGAACCTTGCTGCCTGGTTTCAGGGGACTCCAGCTGGGCTCCGGGCTGTGTCAGAGCCTGGCATGAGTGGTCCCTTCCCCCCTCGGCCCAGCACCCTGGCCTGGCCTCCCACCTGACCTGCCTCCAGAGTTTCCAGGCCGGCGTGCCCAGGGAGGCCTCCTGCACAGAGCTACACACAGCGGGGCCCCTCTCGAGGGAGGCCAGCACCGTGCAAATGCGAACCCTTTCCTCCATCACCCTGCTGCACGAGATGCCCGGGGATCCAGCCATCACAGGTGACTTGAGCTTGGCTGTGGATGGTGCAAGGGTGGGGTGGGACTCTCAGAGCAACTCTGCAGCCTCCTCTGGCCAGAGGGGCTCAAGTCATCCTCGTCTGCATTACTCTGTCTCTGTCTGGACACCCTGGAACTGTTTCTGAAAATGGCCACTGTCAGGGGAATCAGCCTCTTCTAGAAGTTTCTCCAGGATCTTTCTGCTGGCTCAGTTGGCTCTGGCTTGGTCTTATCCTTTCTTCCTGGGTTGTGCTCAGTGAGGATGGAATCTTCTGGCTCCCCACTTTTGTAGGAGAATTCTCCTTAGGTCTGATGGTCCTCAGCAGATCTTCTGGAGTTGTTCATGCCAATGACAAACATTTGTCTAAGCACCTGTCATGTGCCAGGCACTGCCTGCTGGCACCGTAGTGGGAGAAAAGTTACCTACAGGTAAACATGTGAACAAGGTAGTCTGAAACAGGGATACAAGTTAGGGATGAAATTCAACAGTCACGTGATGACAAGTGACTTAAATGAGATGGTCAAGAGGATCTCTCTGAGGGAGTGACATTTTTGCTGAAGGATGAGGAGCCAACAGGGAGTGCAGAGGCCCTAAGGCAGCAATGAGCCCTCTGTGTCCTAGGCACTCCAGGGCAAAGGAGAAGTCTCAGGAACAAGTGCGTGAGCACAGTGCACCTGGGTGGAGACAGACTGACAAAATGAGGGTGAGTCCCCAGACCTGGGAGACGGTCATGACTGTTGGACAGCATCTAGTAGGCACAGTGCTTTGCTAAGCAGCCCTGAGGCTAAAGGTATGGACTGTGGAGTCAGGGAAGGCCTGTAGCAGGATTGTAGGGGAAGGCTAACAGCATAGCTGTATGCAGAGCAGAAAAGACAGCCGTGTCTGTGGTAATCTGCCTTCATCAGGAAGTAGCCACAGGGCCAAACGCACAAAAGAGACTAAGATTTATTTTTTTGACAAGGTGGCATACCTCGTGGTACCAAAGGACAGAGAGTAAAAGTCCCATCCTCCCTGTCCCCCAGTCTCCCCCCGAGTCCCCTTTCCCAGTAAAAAAAACAACACTATTCCTGGCTTCTCATGTATTCTTCCAGATATATTTGTGCATGCGCAGATATGGAAGTCTGTGTATCTGTTTAGGTGGTCTGCCTTAGTTTTCTAGTGCTGCTATAACAGAGAGTATGTGTCTTTCAAAAAGAGAAATTTATTTTCTCACAGTTCAGGAGGCTAGAAGTCCAAATTCAGGGCACCAGCTCTAGGCAAGGGCTCTCTCTCTCCCCTCTCTGGAGGAAGGTCTTTGTCGCACCTTCACCAGTCCCAGCGTTGCTCTGTTCCCTGTAGATCTCCACATGGCGTCTGTCTTCCCCCCATTGGTGCTTGCTTCTCTCTGTGTCTAATCTGTTCTTTTTGTATCCCAAAAGCCTCTAGGTTTAAGACACACCTACACTGATATGGCCTCATTAACATAACAAAGGAAATCTGTCCCCCAGTAGGATTACATCCACAGGTATAGGGGTTAGGATTTGGGGGGAGGTTACAAGTCAATCCACAACATGGTCTGTTTTTATTTTACACAGATGCTATCACTCTGTACACTCTTCTGCATTCTTGCTTTGTTCCTTAACCACTTGGAGATTGTTGCATGGTACCATGTGCCCAACTGCCCTATTCTGCTTAAAGGGCACTCAGTGTTCCATGGCATGAGTGGGTCACAGTTTATTTGATCACCTCCCACTGGTGGACATGTTGATTGTTTCCTGGCTTTTGCTGTTAGCACCAATGCTGCCATGATTTTCCTTGAGCACGTCCCCTGACCTGTTGCCTAAGATGTCGAAGGGTGCATTGGCCAGGTGTGGGGCAGGTCCTGGGCCCCCCTGGCTTGTTCTGACATTGCTCCATGTGATCACCCCCCTTCAGCGCTTCCTGTCTCAGATCCAGATGATAGAGACCTGACCCCGAGCACCCTGCTGTATGAGTGGGAGGAGACGCCGCCCCAGTCCTCAGTGGCCACAGTGGCTGCCTCAGTGAGGAAGCTGTGCCAGGCTCCGACCACGAGCTTTGAGGTAAGCGGCTTCTCCAGCCTCAGACCAGAGTCTTCCTCAGATTGGAGTCCCTGGGACACCCACTTTTTCCTGTCAAGATCCATGCTTTATGGTCCAACCTCCCAGATGTTTGAATTAGGGTTGCTGCATACAGTTGGGCAGCTTGTGGGCTGTACAGCTGTGCCTGGTTGCAAAAGCAAGGAAGGGGAGGAAATCCTCCCTTGGTATTTCACTTGCCAAGTCATGTGCCCTGACACAGGCAGGGGGGAAGAGGGGAGGGTTTTTCCTTGTCCGTCTGTCTCTGTGCGAGCAGCAGTCCTGTTAGGCCCCTAACTCTAACCTTCCAGGCCTAGCTCAGCCTGGAGATCTCTCAGGAATCCTCTAACCATGCTCAGGCCTCAGCATTGAGGACTTCCCTCAGCCAAATCAGAAACAGATGGTCCAGGTCTCCCTCAGAACCCCTAGATGTTTAAGTCAAGGGGTGGACATGATTGAGGTCAGAACCCAGAGAGAGTCACAAGGCTCAGAGATGTCTGCCCAGTTCCCACCTTTTTTCTTTCCAAATTATTTTTATGTTTTCTTGTTGTGGAGAATATACGCAGCAAAACCTACACAAATGCAACAGTTTCTACGTACACAATTCAGTGACACTGATTACATTCTTTAAGTTTTGCAACCATTTTCACCCTCCTTTTCTGAGTTGTTCCTCCCCCTTTAGCATAAACTCACTGCCCCCTAAGGTTCCTTATCTAGTCTTTCTAGTTGCTGTTGTCACTGTGATCCCATAAAGATAGTTCTTAAATGCTCAAGGCAGACATTCTTTACTAGTCAAGCTAAACTACTGTTTGGTTTTAAGAAGACTTGAGGGGATATTTTTGGTTTAAGGTTTATAGGTGATCTCAGGGCAATAATTTTGGGACTTCATCCAACCCCTGTGGCTTGAGAAAGTTCTCTCCTTCTTTGATTCTTGACAGTCTGAGACTCCGGGGGTCATGCTGTGACCTTGGTGTCCTCTTTCCTCCTGTTTTGTTCTGAGATGGAGCCTGTAGCCACGTGTAAGAGGAGAGCGTGAGAGAGGAGGCTTAACTTGATCCCTGGGAAGGAAAGCGCTGCCTGGGCCCTATTCTGAGGGCGCCTCTCCACAGTGCCCTCCTGGTAGAGACTTCCACGTTCCCAGGAACACCTTTTGCCATCAGCAGACCCTTGCTGGCTGATTTGCCCAACCTGTGAACACTTCTGTTTGTTCAGCAAGATGAAGGGCTTACTGTGTGCCAGGCACTGTTCTCAGCCTTTGTGCTGAGCAAGACAGGCACAGTCCCTGCTTTCATGTAGTTTAAATCTAACCTGGGGGAGGTGGATAATAACCACATCAAATAAATGAGAGTTTCAGCTGGTGATAAGAGGAAAACAGAGCAGTGGGTGTGGCTGAGTGACAGGCCACTTTAAACAAGGGGTTCAGGGAAGGCTCCCCTGAGTAGAAGATGGAATGAGATCTGCGCTGATCAGTGGAAAACCCAGGGTGCTCTGGGAAGAGAATTTAACTTGTTGCTGTTGAGTTGATTCTGACTCACGGTGACCCCAAGTGTTATAGAGTAGAACTGCTCCATAGGGTTTTGTTGGCTTTAATCTTTATGGAAGCAGGCCACCAACCCTTTCTTCCGTGATGCCACTGGGTGGGTTCGAACTACCAACCTTTGGGTTAGTAGATGACTGCAAACTGTTTGTGCCACTCAGGGACCTTGGACAGGTTTTGGCAAGGGCCAGAGTCTTGAAGCTGGACCAAGTGGGCATGTTTGAGGACCAGGCAGGACCGCTTTGCTGAAGTTTAGACAGTTGAGGGATCCAAGATCCACCAGCGGGGAGCTGTTCTGCAGGGCCTTGTGGTCAGATGACTTCTAGATCTTTCTAGGTGCATGGCAACCTTTGTTACACCATCCCCGCTATCTCAGCTCAGTGCTGGGCGACATCAGTGACATTTGGGGGTTTTCTCTGTGTCTGCTATTACTGCGCCACCTCAGCCTTGCTGCCAACTTTAGCATGAGAATTACAGGCTTTCCTTGAAGGCATTACAGATAATGGAATTTTTCTTATTCAGACCCAAGAGCCTGCTTGCTGGGGGGAGAGGAAGGAGATGGGTTCAAAATATATGTGTTTGTTTATTTGGGATGCCCTAAAATAAATACCTGCTTCACTGGCTGCTTTCACAGGCTGAGGACTTTGGGAATACTATGTGCCCAGCATGGACAGAAATAGGCTGTCCAGCTGGCCCACTTCGATGGGGGCCTTTACATTCCAAGCATGGGGCCAGGTGTACTGAGTATGCACCCGCCCTCAGTAGCTGGAGCAGGGGGCTTTTCAGATATTCCAAGGCCCACAACCACCTCCTAATCTTCTGACTGGGCAGGTCTGGGTGCATAGCTTGTCTGTTTATAATACAGGACCGGGTGGGGCGCAGTGGTGCTGACCTGACCGTGGTCCTGCTTGGCTGTGGGAGGTGTTGGGGGGGCGGGCAGAGTGCCAGGGGGCTTGAGCAGGGGCACTCACTAAGGTGGGGCCAGCTGAACACCTCAGCCTCAGAGGGCTGTGGGGAGAGAGGAAGCAGGGAGGGATGAGGATGCAGTTTTAAATGATAGGATGGTTCGTGAAGGCCGCACGGAGAGGGTGAGATTTGAGCAGAGGCCTCGTCCTCATGTCTGGCCCCAAGAACACTCCTTGGCTGCCCAGACCCAGCGTTTCCCTGGCAGTGGCTGCTCAGGGCACAGAGTGTTGTGGGCCTGGGTCCCCCATCCTGGGAACTGGCAGTGCCAGCCCCAGAGAACACCATACGGCTGTCTTGTGTTTTTAGTGCTGCAAAGAAAGTGAACGATTTCTACTGGGGAGGTCCCTGGGTAAGGGATGGTGTTGCGGGGGAGGGGTGGTTGCTGAAGACCTTGTTCCTGGAAATTGCTCTTCACGGACGTGTTGGTGCCCACCAGCCAGCCCCTCAGCCCTCGGAGGGTTGAGGGCCTGACCGGGTTGCCAGGGGGACCTCGGAGGCTACGGCTTGAAATGACTTTGCTTCACCATTGTTGGTGGGCAGGAGACAAGATTTGCTTTTCAGTCTGGAAACAAAACCAGGGCTCAATAGAAAGCAAATTCCCCAGCCAGGCCCACCACAGAGAGAGCTGGGAGTTGTGACATGGGGGGCAGCAGGCTGGGGTGGCTGGAAGCATCAGTGAGGGATGAAGAAGGCAGGTGCGCTTCGGGGTGGGTAGGGGAAAAGCACAGCGAGCCAAGAGTCTGCTCTGCCGGGCTGCTCATGACCCCTGTGGGTGTTCTGAGACTCAGGGGCCCAAGTTACAGGCACTTAATTAAACAGTCCGTACAGCCAGGTTTTCTGAGACAGTGTAGACGGTGGTGTGCTGGAGCTGGCTTATAGCAGCTCGGCAGAGTAGATTGTGAAATTTCCAGGAATCGTGAAGGTTGGTTGTTAACACAGCTGTTATTAAAAATTAAGTTATATCAACTTACAATTAAATAAATTATATTAGAAGCATAGACAATAAATATTAAAAATTATCACCACCTAGTTATTTTACTGCATTTTGCTGTATTATCTTTGCACTTGAAGTTGTTTAATCTGTTGATGGTGGAAATACTATATAATGTCGTGTTAATGCATGTCTGTACCCAAGTCTGCATCCAGTGATATCACAGTGGTAGCTTGAAATCAGCCATGATGGGAATATTTACACCATGGAAATTGGCAAATACCGCAAATCAGGGCTTTCTTTCTTCCTCTCTCTCTTTTTCTTTCTTTTTTTCATGCCATTGAGTGTGGGACACTGGTTGAGAGTGTAAGTTTGGTAGGATGCTAGTTAAGAGGCTGGGTTCAAATATCGTCCTCTGTCATCAACTGTAGATTGGCACCTGACTCGGCTGCCCTGTATGTCAGTTTCCTTCTCTGTCGAGTGGGGATAATGGTAGGTCTGTCCCCATAGGATTGTTGTGAAGGTTAAATGAGATGCTACATGCAAAGTACTTAGAACAGTGCCTGGTACAGAGTAAAGGATCCATACAAAGTAACTGGTGATATTATTATTAGTTGTTGTTATTAGGGGTGGTGGTGGTGACACGGTTCTAATCCAGGAACCTAGCACCCTTTGCTTCTATTCTGCATCCTTCCACCTCTGCCCCCTTTTCTTCTTCTGAGTTTCACCTGTCCCTGCTGGAGGGGAAACCAGGTTGAACTGCCCATGACCCCTGCTGCTGTGCCTGGCTCTGGAAAATTCGTTCAGAAGCCAACATTTGTGACCTAACCCTAACCCTCCCCAGAGCAGGAGGTGTGCTCCAGGGCTGACGCTGTCCATTTCAGGCAGGAAGAGGCTTAGCCAGGCCTGGAGGTGGCTGCAGACTTGATGACTATCTTAAAAGTGCATATGTGTTCCTTGCCCAGGGAATCGTAGTCGATGTGGGGAGAGGATTCACCTATCGGAGGGCAAGGCAGCTGGTTTGGACTCAAGTGCCCAGGGTAGCTGCCCTGAACTGGGGCAACAGAGCGTCTTTGAGGACAGTGGTGGCCAGGGGTTGTTGGGACAGCTGCAGGCAGCCTGCACAAGGGGCTGGCTGTGTCTTGCAGGGGGCAGTCCATGAAGAGCTCAGGACTACCCCAAGAGAAGGCACAGTATGTGGCGGCTGCCTGGGACTCTGGGGGCAGGCAGGCTGGCAGGAGGGCCTGTTTCTGCAGCCCACGTCTTGCTGAGCACAACTTGTGTGCACGGGGACACAGTCACCAGCATCAGTAGCCCCTGGCTGGGTGGGGGTGTCTCTCCTGGCCTTGGCTGAGCCCAGGGGAAGTTGGAAGCATGGAGCTGCCAGCAGGAAGTGGGGCTCTGGGTCTAGGCCGATGCTGTGGGCTTGAGATTAAAGAGACACGGAGGAGGGAAGGCGGGGACAGATCTCCCAGACCAAATATCTCCTGAAACCTGAAGGGTGCACACTTTGAATAGAGTCGTTTCTTCCTTTGTGAGTGTTTGGTCACTCAGAGGCTGTACAAGGAGCAAGCTCCCCAACCATGCTTTATTAGCCACCGCAGTTAATAATTCTGAAAAACAGTCATAAGTTGTTTTTCATCAGAAAAGTGAGAAAAGATTGCCACCTTACATAGCTCGGGAAATGCGCTGAGTCTCATTAAAATAATTGGATTATAATCATAGCGAGTGTTTATCAAGCTTGTGTTGGAACATAAAGCTCGTGAGCGTAGGTAACATGTCTGGTTTTTCACCTATTTTATCCCTAGCCTCTAGTGCAGTGCCTGGCACGTAGCTGGTGTCATCAGCTACTGCTGAGTTGGCCCCTGACTCATGATGACCCCATGCGCAATGAAATGAAACGTTTCCTGGTCCTGTGCCATCCCCGTGATCAGTTATGGATCGGACCGTTGTGACCCACAGGGTTTTCACTGGCTGATTTTCTGAAGTAGATCACCAGGCCTTTCTTCCTAGTTCATCTTAGTCTGAAAGCTCTGCTGAAACCTGTTCAGCATCACAGCAACACACAACCTCCACTAACAGATGAGCGTGTGAAGTACATTGGTCGGGAATTGAACCTGGGTCTCCCGCATAGAAGACAAGAATTCTACTGCTGAACCACCAACATCCCTGGCACACAGTAGGTGCCCAATAAATACTTGTTAAATTAAAGAACAGAAGTGTGCCACCTTCTGTGCCAGGGGCCTAGGGATTCAGTGGAGAGAAACCCAAGCATTCGGCATGATCTTTTTGGGTCTTAGGACACTTTATGCAGAAGGTACCAGCGTTATTCCCACTTTCTCTGTGGTCATGTCTGGTGGCAGAGGCACAGATAAGAGGACCCTTGGGGTTGCTCCTCCCTCCACCCACTCTGCTTCCCACCCAGGCATCTCCTGGCTGAGCCTCTCATGCCGTCCGTCCCCTCTCATTCCCAGGCCGCTGAACTGTTCGTGACTTTGGTAACTGAGCTCCGGGACCTTTCCACGGAGGAGCTGATGGAACTCTGGCTGCAGTCTTCCTTTAAATGTCGGGACAACTGGTAAGGGACTTGCTGGGGGGCGGGGGGGGGGGCTGGACAAGGAGCTTGCTGGGGGTCCCTGGGTGGGCTGGGGGGTTCTTGGCACTGTCCTGGGTCCCCACTGAGGGATGGATGATATTAGTTTCCTAGGGAGCCCTGGTGGTAACAACGGTTAAGTGCTTGGCTGCTGACTGAAAGGTTGGTGGTTTGAACCTACCCAGTGGCTCCTTGAAAGACCAGATGATCTGCTCCCATAAAGATTACAGCCTAGAAAACCCTATGGAGCAGTTCTACTCTGCCACATGGGGTCAATATGGTTGAAAATCAACTCCACTGCACCCAGCAACAATACCAAAAGGGCTCTGTAACTAGGTACCATGAACTGGGTGCCTTAAAACAACAGAAATGATGTATTACCTCACAGTTCTGGAGGCTAGAAGTCTGAAATCAAGATGTTGGCAGGGCCATGCTCCCTCTGAAGGCTCTAGGGAACAGCCCTCCTTGCCTCTTCCAACTTGTGGTGGTTGCCGGCAGTCCCTGGAGTTCCTTGGCTTGTAGCTACGTCACCCCAGACTCTGCCTCGTCATCACGTGGCCTTCTCCCCTGTGTGCCTCTGTGTCTTCTCCTCTTCTAAGGACAGCAGTCATTGGATTTAGGCCCCCCCGCAATCCAGTATGATCTCATCTTAATGTGAGTCCATTTGCAAAGACTGTATTTCCAAACGAGGTCACACAGGTACTGAGGGTTAGGACTTGAACATATCTTTTGGGGGGCACAGTTCAGCCCACAATGGATGGCGATATCTCTGTGACACTGACTTGTCCTTTAGTCTGGTGATGTCTGCCCAGGAGAAGGAGATTAAGTGGGGAGCCCGGAGTTCCCACAGGAACTCTAGCCCCATCCTGCCCCAGGGTAGGAGCTGAAGGGCCTGGCTAGATAAAGAAGACTATTGTTCCCTCTCCCAGACAGGACCCTCTTGCTGGAATTAGCATTCCAATGGGCCTTGGGTATCCTTCTGCTGTGGGGGGTGGGTGGGTGGAACTCAGGGGTGGTGATAGGCTGGGCTGGCCACTCAGATGCTGCTGACCTGGGGCCAAAGAGACCACCAAGTACAGAGAGAACTTTTGGGGCCCTAACTCAGGACTGTGCAGGGTAGGGCTTAGGGCTCCTTCCCAGAGCCTACCCATCCATCAGGCCCTGAACACACAGAGCTTGGGCCTGTGAGCTTTTCAGGGGCTCTCAAAAATATTTGAGACCTGAAAAAATGTATTGACTCCAAGATATGGAAGGAAAAAACCCCCTGCAAAAATCAGCATTAACAAGTTGCTGTCGAGTAAGTTCTGACTCACAGCGACCCCATGTGTGTCAGAGTAGAACTGCGCTCCATAGGGTTTTCAATGGCTGATTTTTCAGAAGCAGATCTGGGTAGACTTGTACCTCCAACCTTTCGTTAGCAACTGAGCCTGTTTGCACCATCCAGGACCTCCCCAACATTACCAAGCGTTTAATCGAATGACTGTAAAACATAATAGCTAACGCACCATATGCGGAGACTTAGTGTGTGTCCAGTACCTTTTCAAGCCCTTTGTCTGTATTTTCTCATTTAATCCTCCCAACAACCCCATGGGGTAAACTCGTTGCCGTTGAGTTGATTCCTACTCATAGCGGCCCGATAGGACAGAGTAGAACTGCCCCACAGAGTTTCCAAGGAGTGCCTGGCGGATTCAAACTGCTGACCTTTTGATTAGCAGCCATAGCATTTAACCACTATGCCACCAAGGTTTCCACCCCATGGGGTAGGTGGTATTATTATCCCTACAGAGCACAGAGCAGTTAAGGAAACTTGCCCAGGGTCACACAGTAGAGTTGGGATTTGAACTCAGGTGGCCTCTGCTTCTTAATCCAGTTCTTACATCCTTGAATACAAATGATATTTTGACCTGTGCTTGTTTAATTATGCTTGGCGTAGAGAGGGGTCTCTGAGTAGAAGTGCCAAGGGCCTGCCAGACTTCATATGGAGCTGCCTGGGCCCCTGGCCACACACCTTCCTTGTCACTCTGGTTTTTCCCTCAAGCCCCTGTGTCTCACCTGCCCACCTAGATGTCAGGAGGACTTTCCCAGATCTAGAAGTTTCCAAAGGACTGACACTCTTGAGAGAGTTCTCTTGCTGCCGCTGCCTCTTCCTCCACCTGCACCCTGAGCCTAGTTCCCGGGGGCACAAATCTAAAGGAAGACAGAGGAAATGTCAGGGAGACAGATGGGAAGGGCAGGGAAGCTGTTACTCAGACCAAGTGGCCTTTGTGTTCCTGAGGATGCATGGTCATCTCGGGGCAGGTCTAGTCATCAACATCCCCATCTTACAGATGTTTATGGGGTGGATGACAGTGGGGGGAGGTGTGGGTTGGAGGGTTTAATCTACCTCTACCCATACCTCCAGCTGCCTCCTGGAGCCTGAGTTCTGGGGAGCCTCCCCTTTCCTCCCCAACAGGGGGACCCACCTGCATTCGACCATCATTTCTCTATTCAGACCTACACTTCTACAGAGTTGGCAGCTTGGCTTCTGTCATGAGATTCTTAATCTTACTGCAATTTCCAAACAAGCAAAACAAAAACAAACCCCAAACAAAAAACCCTGACCTGGGGCCAAGAGTATTCGAGGTTTGAATAGAGGCAATTTGCTAACTGTGGTCTCCTGTCCGATGGCAGGGGATTCTCACCCTCACCTGGTGACATTTGCCTTCATGGGTTTCAGAAGAGCAGTGGTTGGGAATTCGTGTTCCCTAGAGCCACTGGGTTTTCTGATGGGCAGAGCTGCCAGGATTGTTGTCCCTGGGTGGTGCAAATGGTTAACGTGCTTGGGTGTTAACTGAAAGGTTGGAGGTTCAACTCCACCCAGACGTGCCTTGGAAGAAAGGCCTGGCAATCTACTTCTGATAAATCAGCCATTAAAAACCTAAGGAGCACAGTTCTACTCTGACACACACGTAGGGTCACCAAGAGGCAGAATAGATTTCACAGCAACTTGTTTATTGCTGTACCTGTGGGGCCTAAGAGCTTGTCTCTGGGCTAGGCTGCCTGGGTCCAAGGTCTAGCTTGGCCCCTTTGAAGTGTATGAGTTTGGGTGCATTGGAGCCTGGGTTTCCCCTCTGACACCCTAAGGCATCTGAGATGAAGGTGTGGGTTCCTCTCCTGATACCCCGTGGACTCTCGCGTTTCAGGCAGCCGCTGGTGGACGCCCTGCCCTGCTGTGGCACCGAGCACTGTGTGTACCTCATGCGGGAACTCATCAACACTGGGGAGGTGGAGGCCGATGAGGCAGAGGCCTGGCTCTGGTCACTGGCTTTCCTCCCGCAGCCCACGGACACCATGGTCCTCACACTGCTGGTGAGCCCCTGCCCCTCCCCACCCGGACCCCCATGTTATTATCCCTCCGCAAACATGGTGAGGGGCTCCTCTTGTCCTGGAGGACCTGTAGCGGGGCTGGTCTGGTATAGGCCTTGGGCCTCTGTGTCAGGTTATGTGCAGGCTTTGGCATCAGAGGGATCTGGGTTTGAGCCTCTGCAGTGTGCTTCCTAGCTGTGTGATCCCAGGCAAGTAACTTAACCTCTCTGAGCCTGTTTTCTGATCTGTAAAATGGGGATGGAGCAAGAACCTGCCTCCAGGGCTCATGGTGAGAAATGAGACACTGCATGTAAAGCCCTTTGTCTGGAGTCTGGCTTGAGTCTGGATATATTTATATAGAGCCGCTGTTATTATTATTGCTGTGAACAACCATGATTAATGAGTCTTGAAATTAGGAAATCTGGGGGAAACTAGGCTAAGAATTTATAGCAACACATGCAGGCCTTATTTAACCCTCATGATGCTTCTATGAAGTAGGTGCTCTTTTTTTCCCATTTTACAAATGAGGAAACTGAGGACTAAAAGAGTCTGGGCATCTTGCCCAAGGTGATGCTGCTGCTCTCCCTTCCCTCGGATTATGGGGTACGTCCTCACTGCTTGGGGGGTGGCGCTCGGCACCTCTCACCCTGATGTCCCAGGTGAAGGTGGGTGAGGACTTAAGCCATCAGAGGGAGTTGAGTAGAAACACTTTCCAGCTGTGACTGGCCAGCAGAGTCCTGGGGTATCAGACCCTACATTGGACGAGGGTGTCTCCTGTGTTTGTTGGGCTCTGGCTGTCTCTTCAGGTGGAGTATAAGGAGCACCTGCCTTCTGACCCCTGACTTCAGGGTTCCTAGTGGGGCCTTTCCCAGAAGGCAGTGTGGTTGGCTCAGCTCAGCTGAGCAGACACGAGTCGGGGTCCTACTTGGAGCCAGGCCTGGGCTCTGAGGGGCATGACATGCAAACCTGGCCTGCCTGCCTGCAGCTCATGGCTACCAGGGATGCCAGCACCACCAAAACCTATCCAGGGCTCACACCAGTGCTGGGCACGGTTAGTCCCCGCTGGGAACATCTCCTCTTTCTTCCCTTTTTTCCCCCTTCCCTTCATTCATTCATTTGTTCATTTAGGCTTCAGTGCGATGGTTAAAACCATAAACTCTGGTTCCAGGCTTCCCAAGTTCACATCCCAGCTCTGTGCCTGACTAGTATGATGCCGGGCAAAGCACTTAACTTTTCTGTGCCTCAGTTTCCTCGTCATTGAAATGGGGCTATTTCGTGGGGTTACCATGAGGATTAAAATGAGGGGTGATGGCATGTGCAGCGTATCACATACATGGCTGCTGTTCTTGCTTGTCAGGGACAGGCAGCGAACTAAGTAGGTGAAGCCCCAAGTCTCCCTCTGCTGCCTCACCGTGACCTTGTGCTTCTAGACTAGGGCTGTGAGCTGGCGGCGGGGCAGTACCACCTGGGCTGTGTGTGCCCGTCATTTCATCCAGCTAGCAGGGGTGTGCCATGTGCCAGGATTGTCCCGGACATACAGGCACAATTAGTGCAGCCTGCAAAGGTGGGAGAGAGACAGCTAGAAAGACAGGGAGACAGATGGAAAAATAAGGACACAGAGAGAGATGAAAGAGAGAGGAAACAGAGAACTAAAGACGGAGAGAGACAGACACAGAGACTGAAGAGAGAGGGAGATTTAATAAACTTTATTTTGGAAAAATTTTAGATTTACGGAAAAGTTGCCAGGATAGGACAGAGTTCCCGTGTACCCCTCCCGGCTCCCGCCATGTTAACACCTTCCTTCACCATGTGCACCTGTCACAGCCCAGAAACTAACACGGGTACATTGCTGTTAAGCAGACTCTGGACTTCTCCTTGGATTTCACCCCTGTTTCCACCCAGGGTGCACGCTGCATCTGGTGGTGTGTGTTTGAAATCACATTGTAAACTAGGCAGTCAGGAAACTGCAGCACTCTTAGGTGTACAGCTAGATGCATTTTCGCCCACATGTTCACTTGTGTCACCACTCCCAGAATGAGATAGAGGACGTTTCCGGCTCCCAGGGGCTCCTTCGTGCCCCATGGCCAGGTCACCATGGCTTTGACCTTCTCCATCACTCAGTGTTGCCTGCTCTTGACACTCACGTGATGAGCTTGACCTTTCTGGGGCCTGGCGGCTTTCCCGTGACATTTTCTGCGAGACTCATCTGTGTCGTTGTCATCATGAGGGTCAGGATTCTGTCCTTCTCCATTGCTGGGCTGTGTTCCTTTGCCTCCTTGCCATTTCCTTTCGTAATGGTGTTTTGTTGAACAAAAGTCCTTAATTTTGGTGAAGTCCATGTTACCGTCTTCTCTAGCTAGTGCTTTACCTCCCCAAGGTTGCGATGCTCCTGTATTTTCTTCTACGAGCTTTATGGCTTTGCCTTCTGGGGAGGGTTGGTTGGTTTTAATTGTATTGTCATAAAGTACATATACCAAAATATTTGCCATTTCAACCATTTTTCAGTATACAGTTCAGGGACATTAATTCCATTCACCATTTGCGCGACCATCACCACCATCTATTTTTCATCACCCCAAACAGACACTGTACCCCTTCAGCGATAACTGGGAGTTTGAACTGGAACGAGATATACACCCCAGATATATTGAATCAGAATCTACAGTTTAACAGAATTCCCAGGTGGTTCTTATGTATAGTAAATTTTGAGAACCACTGCTCTACAAGCGGAAACCCTGGTGGCGCAGTGGTTAAGAGCTGCGGTTGCTAACCAAAAGGTCAGTTGTTTGACTCCACCAGACACTCCTTGGATACTCTATGGGCAGTTCTACTCTGTCCTGTAGGGTTGCTATGAGTTGTAATTGACTCGATGGCAGTGGGTTTTTTGGGGGGGGGCTCTACTTTTTTTTTTTCTACTAGTGGTTCTCAGAATTGGTCCCTAACACAGCCCAGCAATGGAGAAGGACAGAATCCTGACCCTCGTGACGACAACGACACAGATGAGTCTCGCAGAAAATGTCACGGGAAAGCCGCCAGGCCCCAGAAAGGTCAAGCTCATCATGTGAGTGTCAAGAGCAGGCAACACTGAGTGATGGAGAAGGTCAAAGCCATGGGAACTTGTTAGAAATGCAAGTTCTCAGCAGGGGTTCAAAGCCCTGGCCATAACTTCCGTTCTGTCCTCCCCCAGCCCCTGATAAGCTCTAATGACCTTTTGTCTCTATACATTTGCCTATTCTAGGTAGTTCGTATAAGTGGGATCATACAATATTTGTCCTTTTGTGTCTGACTTCTTTCACTCAGAATAATGTTTTCAAGGGTCGTCCATGTTGTAGCATGTATCAGGATTTCATTTCTCTTCATGGCTGAATAATATTCCGTTGTGTGTATGTACACATTTTATTTATCCTTTCATCTACTGCAAAACCCTGGTGGCATAGTGGTTAAGTGCTATAGCCGCTAACCAAAAGGTCAGCAGTTGAAATCCACCAGGTGCTCCTTGGAAACTCTATGGGGCAGTTCTACTCTGTGCTACAGGGTGGCTGTGAGTCGGAATTGACTCGACAGCAATGGGTTTGGTTTGGTTTGTTTTTTCATTTATTGATGGACACTTGGGTTGTTTTCACCTTTTGGCTACTGTGAATAGTGCTTGCCATGGACACCAATGCACAAGTATCGGTTTAAGTCCCAGCTTTCAAGTCTTGGGTACTATACCTAGGAGTGAAATTGCTGGGTCATATGGTAATTCTGTGTTTAACTTCTTAAGGAAGGGGGAGGATTGGTTTTGAGAGGACAGAGAAGAATTGGGTTTTCTATGAGATGAGTGAGCGTTGAAGTTACATGGGAAACATGAAATCAGTTGTATAAGAGTCATGGGTTTGGGAATAATTTTATCTTTCCATCTTTAAAAGTTTAAAAACAGTGAATGTTTTAAACAGACTTTTAATTGAAGTATAACCAAGCCCGTTCAAGTAAGAGGTTTCTGCATTAATTTCTGGCTTTCTGGTTCTCCGCAAGTGGGGCTGGCTGGCCTTTGAGATATTTACTCTAGGGCAGTCACCGACCAAACCGCGTCCCTACTGTCTGGGCCAGTCTGGGTACCCAGGGCTGGCACTGGTTCCACTGCCCTCCAGGGCCACTGATGAGGCTTGCAGACCCGGGTTCCCTGGAAGCCATGTGGCCCTCAGGGTGCAGGGTGGCTCTAACCCTGGTCCTGGGTTACTCCCAACCCCCTGACAGCCTTCCTAGGGCAAAGTAGGCAGTGGTAGAGCCCCTGGCACCATCTCTGGCAGCCTGGAAGCTTCCGTCTACAAGTCTGATTGACCTTTCTCCATCTTTTCATAACCCCTGCCCTCCCAGCCAGCCCTGCTTCCCCTCCTTTGTGTTAAGAAAACAGGGAGTGTTTGTTTTCGTTTACCAAATATGGAATAACATTGAATGTGCTTTTTCAAGCTACACAGCCCCCCTCCTTTCACAAAGAAAACACACATTGAGACATAGAGCCCAAGACTCACACACATGCATCCTCAGGTGCACACACATACACACGCACACAAGATACATGCACACATGTGGGACATGCCTCCCATGTGCACACACATGGAACATGTACACAGACATAGACACTGAGGCACACTCTAGCACACATCAGGATGCTCCCATACAGGGACACGTACTCATGGGGACAGGCAAAGACACACACCCACAGGGCACATGTTCACATACCTCCAACGCGACGAGTACCCACACACTGAGATGTATCAAGAGACGTACACACTGAGACACACACCAAGACTCGCAGTGCACCCTGAGGTGCACACACACACACACTGATGCAGGTACACACCGAGGCACACCTCACCCACACTGGACACGCACACCATGAAATATACTGGGACACACGTGCACACGTATGTACACACACAGGGATATAAAGGACATGTGCACACATGTACCAGGGTGCGCTAGGACATGTGCATATAGGAGGTACTCATGTTGGAACACGCATCCACACTGGGATGTGCACACATGCACACACACATACATATACACTGGAACATGTGCACACAGGGACATGTACAGACACAAACGAGGACACATACACGTTGGAACATGCACCCACACTGGGACATGCACAGTGTGTGCACACTCACCGTGGGACTCGTGGGTGTGCACACACACACCAAGACACATGCATACATATGAAGTGCTCACACAGGGACACATGTGCACAGGCCCCCCACTAGGATGCATATGTACACCAGGATGCGTGTACACCCCATGGGAATGCACACACAGACACAGATTCTCAAATGCTTGCCCGCCAAGATGCACACATGCAGACCCCCTCGCACAAACCAGGTTAAGAATCATGTGTCTAAGGAACAGCACTGGTGCAGAGATATTCTCTCCCTGTGAGGCCAAGATTCCCCTGCACTGGGGCTGCACCTGCCTCTGGTGCCCAGGGGCCTGGTTTTCACGAGCGAGCCAGAGTTTGCATTCCGAAAAGCAGTTGAGGGTGTGGTAATACCTGGCCTTGGCGCCAGAGTGTTCAGTTTCCACCATGTCCTAGCTGGGTGGCCTTGGGCAAGTCACTTGATGTCTCTGTGTATCAGGCTTCTCTGCAAAATGGAAATGGCAGTCACTCCTTCCTTGTTTGCAATCGTGAGTGAGGGTTAAGAAGGCGATGTGTGTGATGATTAACAACAGAGCCATCTGAGTGTTGATTAAATTAATCACATTTCTCTCATTTTCCTCCCAGAGTTCTAGAACCAGCTCTCCCCAGCCCTGAGTCCCCTGTTTACTTTCCTCTCATTTGAAGGTTTTTGTGGCCCGGGGTGAGGGTGGCTGGGCATCTGGGCGGCTGGGCTTTGCCCAGGAGCTGGACTAGCCTGTCACACTCCACCTGCGCACAGTTGCTGCCATTTCAAGGCCCCCGGAAGAGATAGGCCTGGGTGAGTAGGGTGGTCTGCCCCCAAAGGAGGACTAGAGTCAACTTCTGCTCCTCAGGGAGCTGGGCCCAAGGTGCCCTGGGGCCCACTTCAGGGCAGGGCAGATGGACAGAGGAGCTGGGCTCTGGTGCCCAGAGAGGCAGTCCTGACAGCGGTGTGCAAGAGCTGGATGCCAGGCCTCCCAGATTTTTATGAGCCAGTTGTTAAACACGGCTGTTATTAAAAAGTAAATCATATGAACTTGCAATTAGAGAAATTACATTAAAAACAAAGGTAACAGGTATGGAATGCATAGCTTCTTTTTTTTTTAACGTGGTGAGTATATATGTAATGTCATTTGCCATTTAAAATTTTTGCGTGTACAATTCAGTGACGTTAATTACATTCATCATGTTGTTCAGCCATCACCTGCTATAACACAAATACCACATGGGTGGTTTTAAAGAACAGAAATTTATTTTCTCACAGTACTGGAGGCTAGAAGTCCAACTCAGGGTCTCACAGCTTTGTTAATTCCTTCCTTGTAGGTAGCCCCAGGTGTTCCTTGGCTCCTTGGTGATCCTCTCATAGTGTCTGTCTTCATGTGTGTGTCTGTTCTTTCTATAACTCAGAAGTCATCAGGTTTAGGGCCCACCCTACGCTTGTATGATCTCATTAACATAACAGAGACAACTCTGCTTCCAAACAGGATTACATCCACAGGTATAGCGCTTAGGATTCCAACACGTATTTGGGGAGGACACATTCAATCCATAACAGCCACCCCACCCTGCCACCCTAAATTGGTGATTGAGCCTAGGGTTTCTCAACCTTGACATTGACCTCTGGAGCCAGAAAACCTCTGTTGCGAGGGGTTGTCTTCTATCCTGTGCCCTTGTAAGATGTTGAGCAGCATCCCTGGCCCCTACCTACTAGGTGCCAGGAGCACCCCTCAGACAACAAAAAATGCCTTCAGACATTGCCAGATGTCCCCTGCCCCCGACCAAGGTGCCTTGCCCTGGGATGAGAACCCAGTGTTAGCGTGGTGATGTGCTTCTCCATCTTAAATGCACATAACAAGTGCCCCTGTGTGCTTTTAGAAATGCTCAGTGCCTGGACCCCACCACAGACCACTTTGTCTAGAATTTCACGGGCGGGGGTAGGCCTCTGGGTTTGTAGGAAGCATCCCAGTAGGATCTCCCCACAGGGAAGCCCGTGAATGACCCTTGACCAGCCACCTTGGGGTGGGTGGGTTGGTTTCTGTCCCCAGCCACTGCTGCAGACGCCAGAGGCCAGTCCCAGTGCCTTCCTCAGCATCTCAGCCCTGGCATATAACCTCTGTGCCTCTCTGGATGGGCCCTGTGACCGGTTGCCTGGTATCAGCGCCCTTATGAGGATCCTCGGAGCCACTTTGGGCCGGAACTGTTCCTGCCAGGACCCCTCGGACATTGGCCAGGTGAGGATAGTCAGTGCCCTGACCCTGGGGCCCTTGGTATCACCTGTGCCCTGGGAACCAGCAAGTGAGGCTGGTGCCCTGCCCAGGCCCCATGGCCCTGCTACCATCTTGTTCTAGCTCCAGCTCATGCTGAAGGCGATTGGCAACGCCGGCCTGGCAGCCACAGCTCTCACTCCCATGCTGAGCGCCTGCGCAACTCTGAGGAGCAACGCCCCTGAGCTTCGGCTGGGGGCCATCCAGGCCTTCCGGAGGATTCCCTGCTCTGCAGACGTGAGCTCCTTGTGTTACAACATCACTGGTTTGGGATCGGGCAGTGGAATTGGATCTTGAACCACTGTTTATTAACTCACTTATTCATTTGTTCATTCATCACATCTTTACAGAGCACTTACTATGTGTGGGTCACCAGGCTAGGCACTGGTGGGATCAGGTGTCCGGGTCTCTGCCATCGCAGAGCCTGTTTGGTGTGGGAGGCACGTGTTCATCAAATAAATACATAAAGCATATCATTACAAACGTCATTCTGCACTCCAAATCCTCTAGTGTGTAGTTCTGCAAACTACATCTGGCCCACCACTTGTTTTTGTAAATAAAGTTTTATTGGGACACAGATACACCAATTGTTTACATTTAGTTCTGTATTGAAATTGCCAAGGCTCTGGGTTGGAGAGGTCAGAGGACCTGGGGTTGCATAGCTGGGAAACCCCTGCTACCTCTCACAGCTGGACCATGGGTGAGTGTGTGTTGGGAAGGCGTCCAGCAGTGGAGATGTTGGGAAAGCTGGGTCAAGGCACTGGGGCCACCTGATGGAGCCTGGGCAGTCAGGAGATATTGCATTCCTGGGTATAGGTGGGTGGGCCCAGGCTGATGGCCTTCCCTCTGCCCAAGCCAGCGATCCGTGCTCTTCCGCCTATACCAAACCCCCGAGGAGGATGCTGAGGTCCGAATCAATGCCTACCTGGCCCTGATGAGGTGTCCTGGCGAGGAGGTGTTTGCCCATGTGCGGCGTACCCAGGCTGGCGAGCAGTCCACACAGGGTGAGCAGTAGCAGGGTTGGAGGGGAGGACTGGGGCTGGCTTGGGGTGCCTCCTGGTGGGGGTGGGGGTCTGGAGCATCCTTTCCTTCCTCTCGTCCAGGTGTTCTCCTATCCTCTTCCTGCCTCCTCTGTCTTGTCACGCAGTCTGGACAAGTGGCCTTGTGTGCCCCTCTCCCCTGTTTGGCAGTTCTAGTGTCAGTTCTACCATTGGACAATCTTGTAGAAGTTGCTTCTTTCTGGTCCTCAGTTTCCTCATCTGTAAAACAGGCAGGAATCATTGGCCCCTGAGGCCCCTTCCAGCTCTGGCCAAGTCATGGAGTACCCAAAAAAGAGACCTGAGACAGAGAAGGGATGGCATCTGTGAATCTCAGATCCCTTCTGGGTTCAGAGAGTTACCTTTATAGAGGGGGCCTCTGGATGTAGTTTCTGAACCCGAATATGTAACTTAAAAAAAGAGTTCAACTAGTATTTTTTTTTTTAGTTTTTCTATAATGCACAGTGGGTTGAAAGCCTGGAGCCTGATAGCCTGAGTTCCTAGCTCAGCCACCTCTTACCTGTGTGCCCCCAGACAAGTTTCTAAACCTCCGTGGTTTCCGTTCTATATGTGTGAAATGATGATGATAACAGTACTTTCCTCATAGAGTGTTGTGAGCATAAAACAAGTTAGTACACGAAGATATTTAGAACGTTTTAGGTGCTGTATGTGTGACGGTTGCTTTTAATGTTATTATCATGGCGGTGGTTGTTAGGTGCTGTTACGTTGATTCCGACTCCTACCAGCCCCATGTGACAAAGTAGAACTGCCACATGGGGTTTTCTAGACTGTGATCTAGAAAACCAGGAGCAGATCGCCAAGTCTTTCTCCTGCGGAGCTGCTGGGTAGGCTTGAACCACCAACCTTCAGGTTAGCAGTCAAATGCTTTACTGTTACACCACCAGGACTCCTTTATTATTATCACTACTGCTATTATGATTGTGGAGGCCTGGTAGCGTAGTAGTTAAGAGCTCAGCTGTTAACCAAAAAATCAACAGTTCAAATCTACCAGCCACTCCTTGGAAACCCCGTGGGGTCAGCTCTACCCTGTCCTAGAGGGTCCCTGTGAGTTGGAATCAATTCAAGGGCATCTAACAACAACATTATTGTAATAATACACCCACAGGGTCAGAATTTCAAAGCGTACATACAGCAAGGTATACATGGGAAATTAAAGTCTTCCTTCCTCTTCTAGCCCCGCGTCCTATTTCCTGAAGGCATTCACTGTTCACAGTTCTCCTGTGTATCCCATCAGGACTTGTAATGCATAAAACCAAAAAACCAAACCTGTTGCCATCGAGTCAATTTTGACTCATAGCGACCCTATAGGGTTTCCAAGGAGCGCCTGGTGGATTTGAACTGCTGACCTTTTGGTTAGCAGCCATAGCTCTTAACTACTGTGCCACCAGGGTATTCTTTATTTTTTATCTCCTTAACAACATCAACTGTAACAACAGTTCAGGATCACATTATACATGCTGTTGTGCTTTTTACTTTGAGTGTGCCTGGGAGCTTATCCATATAAGGGCATGTGGACCCTTTATTGACAGCTGCGTGGTGTTCCATTGTGAGCTTGTTCCATACCCATCTTACCAGTCCCCCTCTGATGTGCATTTCGGTTGTTCGTGTTTTTCTTTTGCTGTCAGAAACAACAGCCAAAGTGAATCTCCCTGCACGTCTGCATTTGAGTCCTTGTGCTAATCTCACTTGAGTATAGTTTCCTAGAAGAGAAATTGCAGCGGTAAAGGGTGTGCATGTTTGAAACTGTGATGTTATGTTGCTAAATTGCCTTCTAAAGAAATGGCAGCGCTAGAAGATGCAACTCTTGTGCATTGTCATTTTCAGGCACAGGTTGAGGTGTGTGGAGGGTGGAGTTGGTGACAGGCTGCTGTGATCACAAATTGCATCAAATAGGGTGCTAGGCCTCCCTGTGGGGGATCAGCCAAGGGGCTCAGCTTCAATGGCTTGTGTTTTGGCCAGTGGGAATAAGTGGCTGCCTTACCCACAAAAGTCAGACTTGGCTCTGTTCTGTGGTAGACCATTCCAGAAGCTCCCTGCTGGGCTGACTGAGAGGGCTGGGGGTTCCTAGTTAGACTCTAATATCCCCCACTGGACTTTTTCCCAGTTGTTATCTCCTTTGATTTTTGCCCCTGCAGAGACGCTGAGAGGGTCCCATCATGGATTGCATGTCACCCTTTTCCCAACCCTGAAATATGTTCAGTCTTTTAGGTCCAGGTTCTGCTCTTGATTGGTTTTCACTAACAGCCCTGTAAGCTGGTTGTTAGTTCATTTTACAGATGAGGAAACTGAGCCCTAGAGAGGTAGAGTGACCAGCCAAGGTCACACAGCTTATAAGTAGTAGAGCTGATTTATGGACTCCAGTCTGACTCTTTAACCAGGGCTATTCCCACAGTACCTTCCTTTCTCTTCTGGAAAACACATCATAATTCCATGTAGTAGCTAGATTTCCAAGTTCCATTAAGGCAATACTCTTTGCCATCGTTTCTTCAGAGAGGACGTGGTCTTAGTAACTAGGCTTCTGAGAAGCCCCTGATGTGGAAATAGCAGGACCCAGAATGGAGGCTTAGAGGGTCCTTCCTTCAGGCTGTGCCAGCTCCAGGCCCATTTCTCACTGCCTTCTTCTTCCGCTCCCTGCTGGCCATGACTCAACTTTAGTGGGTTCCTTTGTGTGGAGTCACCTCCTGCAGCTTCTGAAGACGGATGACCCCCTGAAACAGACTCTCCGAGATACCCTCCCTGAGGACATCCTCACCCGGGAGTTTCATCTAGAGACCTGGAAACACTCGTCCTATTCTGATGTCACCTTTCACTCAGGTATGGCTGTCTGGGGCAGCCCACTTTTTATTTTATAGCCACACGAGCTGGGGGACCTGGGAGCCCTAACACCACCCAACCTCTTACCCACCCACCTGTCCACCCAGCCAGCCAGCCATCCATTCATCCACCCATCTACCCACTGACCTATCCATCCATCCACCCATCTACCCATCCACATCTATCAGTCCATCCATCCACCAATCCTACCCACTCACATCTATCTATCCATCCATCCACTCATCTACCTACCCACATCTATCTACCCACTCACATCTATCCATCTATCCATCCATTAACCCATCCACCACCCACCCACTCACATCAATCCATCCATTGCACGAACACCTGAGGGCATTATAGATCAAGGATGCTGTTTCCCAAAAGTTAAACATTTACCTGCTACCTGCGTGATTTTTTTCTTTTTTTGCTGCATCCCAATAGCAACTGTGAAACTGCTGTTTTTGTAGGAATAGGTAAAAAGATAGCTATATAATAGCACTCAATCCAATACCTCCATCTTTCCTCCAAATTGGCTCTCTTCTTATATTTGTTTTAAAGGGAAATTTTCTATCACTACCACTAATAGAAAATCAGTTTAACTCCTCATGAAGAGAAAATAGGAGCCCTGGCTGTGCAGTGGTTAAGCACATGGCTGCTAACCAAGTGGTCAGCAGTTGCAACCCACCAGCTGCTCCATGGGGGAAAGGTACGGCAGTCAGCTTCTGTAAAGATCACAGCCTTGTAAACCCGATGGGGCAGTTCTGCTCTATCCTATAGGGTTGCTCTGAGTCTGAAATAACTCCACAGCAGCGGGTTTGTTTTTTTTAAAGAGAAGATAAAGGAGCCCTCGTGGCACAGTGGTTAAGTGCTTGGGCTGCTAATAGAAAGGTTGGCGGTTCGAACCCACCAGCCGCTCCACAGGAGAAAGATGTGGCAGTCTGCTTCTGTAAAGATTTACAGCCTTGGAAATCCTATGGGGCAGTTCTACTCTGTCCTATAGGGTCACTATGAGTTGGAATCAACTGGACAGCAATGGGTTAAAGAGAAGATAATCCTGAAGTGAAATACAATGATGGTGAAACACGTAAATCCTGTGGATTCTGTTGCCTGCTGAGGTCTATGAGTCTGACAACTGTTTTTGCCCTTTGTTAAAGAGGGAGATTAGCACATACAGAGAGGGGTTCAGGCACGTTGGCACCAAACTGCGTCTCTGTTGTAATCAGGCAGGAACCAAAGGGGAATCCTTTCTAGCACCAGGATTTGGTTTTGGGGTCGGGGGCTGCCTCCCCTCTTCTGGTCATCAGATGTGGATGTGATTTGTGACACTTCTGTCCTGTGTTTTCTCTGCTCCTCTATAAGGCTTAAGGCTGAACCTCCTGTCCTAACTGAGAGGACCAGCCGCACGTACTTCTGTAGCCAGACCCTGTCTGGGAGGGTTAGAGAGTGTACTGGTCCTCTCCTTTCTCCTAGTGTCCGGCAGCCTGGGAGCCAACTTGGAGGGGATTCTTCTCTTCTCTCCAGCCTCCTTTCTTCCCCGTTCTGCCATGGCCAACTTAACTATCCATGCCCTAGGTCATGCCTTCAACCTCCTGGAGGTAAGAGGGGACATTAATTCAGTCTTTCCAGAGCCTCTCCTGCACTTGGAAGCAGAAATTATCCCATCTGACCATCTGTCCATCCATCCATTCTCTTATCTCCATCAATCCACCCCTATATTCTGCACCCCCACCCCTACTTCCTCCCACACACCCATCTATCTACACACTCATCCATACATCCATCCACCCATTTCATCCTCTCATACCACCCACCCTCTCATCTATCTGTTCATTCATATACCTTCCCACTCATCTTTCCATCTACCCTTCCACCCACTTGTCCATCTGTCCATTAATCTACCTTTTCACCCTCTTACCTGTCATCTTCTCACCCACTCATCCATCCACCCACCCCTATCCATGCCCATGCTCAACCATCCATCCATCCCACATCCATCCATACACCCACCATCCATTGCACAGATATTCATTCACTACCTAACATGTGCTGGACTCTGGGGATATAATGATAAACAAGAAAGACGTGGTCCTTGCCCTCTTGGTGCCCACAGCCTAGAGAGATAAGAAATGAGTAAATACATGGTTAAAAGAACAGTTACTTGAAATAGGGCATTAGGGGAGGTGGCATTTGAGCTGAGACCTGAAGGGTGAGAAGGCATAGCAGTGTGAAGAGCTGGCTTAAGAGCCTTCCAGGTGGGGAGACCAGTAAGTGCAAAGATCCTGAGAAGAGAAAGGGCTTGGTATGTTTAAGGAACAGAAGTAGAGTAGGGGGTGAAGAGGGGAATGGTAAAATAGGAGGGTGGAGAGAGAGCAGCAGGGCTAGGTCATGGAAGAATTTTAAGCTGGGGAGTAACAGGGTGCGGTTTCAGCATTCTGTTGTGTGGCATTGTGGGGGACAATGATGGAAGAGGGAATATCTCTGAGGTCCTACATCCAGCCAACTTTAGAGCAGTGATTACCTTGGGGCCCACTACTCTTTTCGTATCCTTTCCCCAGCCCCCTGGAGCTTGTCTGAGGGAGAGTTTTTTGTGATATATTCCTACCCCATCTAATTTATGGAGAGCAAGGAACCTATCATCCAAACTTGTCTGGATGGATAGGTTCAGATCTACCAAGAGCTGACCTTTGGTGATTTCTCTATGTGTGTTCTCAGAGACGTCTGGATGGAAGTATGGATGGAAGAATAGACGTAAGGCAGGAAAGGTGGCTGGAAGGAAGGAAGTAGATGGAAGGCTAGGAGGATGGATGGATACATAGAACAAGGGAAAGAAAGCATGGATGATGAATGGATGGTTGGGTAGAACAAAGGAAAGAATGAATAGAATAGTTGTATGGATGAATGGATGGATAGAATAAAGGAAAGAAAGGACAGATGGATGGAAAGCACAGATGGGTGAATGGATTGGCAGATGGAAGGAGGAAGGAATAGAAGGAAGGATTTACTCATTCATCCATCAGGTTTTGAGAACCAACCAGGTCAGGCCTTGAGGATGCCTAGTGAAGGAGACATAGATTCCTGCCCTCATCAAGTTCAGGATCTTATAGGATAACACACATAACTCAATGTATGAGTATGACCTTGAAGTCGTGTGCCGAGGACTCAGAGGAAGGAATGGAGTGATGTGGGAAGGGAATGATGTGGGAATTCAGTGACGGCTTCCCAGAGGTGGCAACATTTGAACCAGTCCTTGAAGAATCAGTAGGAATTCTCTTTGCTGTGTGACATTTGCCAGGCAGATGCAGAGCTTGTTGGGTTTCCCATGTTTCTGTCCCTTTACCTGGTCCTAGGTGGACCCTGGGAGTTCTGAGTGCCCTGTTCCAAGCCTTCAGCCCTGGTCTCTCAGCTCCCCATCACCTGTGGGACTAAGTTGCTGCTCCCTGAGCCCCTGGCTTCTCTTCCCAGCTGGGACTGAGGCTGGAAAATGCTGAAGAAATCACTCGTAAGCTGTTTGGTCAGAAATCATTTTGGGGACATGACAAGGACAGCGAGGAACAGCCAGAGAACCCCCCAGAACCAGAAGTAGGGCCTGCCTCACAGTCATCCAGCCCTGAATGTTCAGGAGAAAGATCCAGGAAGATGAGAGACCTACAGCGGAAGGTAAGGGAAGCCCCCACCCTACTCCCACAGGCACATGCCCACCTTCATCATTCTCAGGGCCAGCTCAGTTGTACATGTTCCATTTTTACCAACTGAACACACTCATGTAACCAGCACCCAGGCTGTTATCATCACCCCAGAGGGTTCTCCCTTTTGCCTCCCTCCTCCAGTTAATACGCACCCTTGTCCAAGGGTCACCACTATTCTGACTTCTGACAGCATCAGTTTTACTTTTTTTTTCCCCACTTCTTCTTCTGACGCCGTATGTCGTATGACTTCTCTGAACCTCAATTTACCCATCTTGAAATACGGAATGATTTCTAATCTTTGTAAAAATTTTATTGTGATAAAACATACATAACATACAATTTGCCACGTTAACCACTTTTACGTATGCAATTCAGTGACATTGATTACGTTCATTATGTTGTGCAGCCATCACCACTGTCTGCTTCCAGATTTTTTCATCATCCTTAACAGCAGCTCAGTGCCCCCTGAAGCAGTGATTCCTCTGGTAACCACCGATACACCCTGATCTCTATACATTTGCCTATTCTGAATAGTTCACATAAGTGGGATCATACAATATTTTGTGTCTGGCTTATTTCATTCAGCATAATGTTTTCAAGATTCATTCATGTTGTAGCATCCATCAGGACTTCGCTTCAGTTTTTGGCTGAATAATATTCCATTTTGTGTATATACCACATTTTGTTTACCTGTACATCTGTCAATGGACACTTCAATTGTTTCTACCTTTTGGCTATTGTGAATAATGCTGCAATGAACCTTGGTAAACAAGTATCTGTTTGAGCTGCTTTCAATCTTTTGGGTATATCCGTAGGAGCGGAATTGCTAGGTCATATGATAGTTCTCTGTTTAAGTTTTGAACTGCCGTACCGTTTTCCACAGCAGCTACACTGTTTTACATTCCCACCAGCAATTGATGAGGGTTCTAATTTTTCCATATCCTTGTCAACACTTGTTGTTTTCCATTTTTCTGATAATAGCCATCCTAGTGGAAGTGAAGTGGCATCTCGTTGTGGTTCAGATTTGCATTTCCCTAATGACTTTGAACATCTTTTCATGTGCTTATTGGCCATTTGTATATCTTCTTTAATGAAATGTCTATTCAGGTACTTTGCCCATTTTTTAATTGGGTTGTTTGTCTCTTTGTTAAGTGTAGGAGTTCTTTACATATTCTGGATATAAAACCCTTATCGGATACATGGTTCCTAAAAATTTTCTCCCAGTTGTTGGGTTGTCTTTTCACTTTGTTGATAAGGTCCTTTGAAGCACAAAGGTTTTTAATTTTGATGAAGTCTAGCTTATCTCTTTTTTGTCTTTTGCTTGCTCTTGCTTTTGGTATCATGTCTAACGTGTTGTTAACAACTAGATCCCAAAGCATTACTTCCATGTTTTCTCCTAAGAGCTTTTTTTTTATGGTTTTCGTTCTCACATTTAGGTCCTTGATCCATTTTGAGCTAATTTTTGTATATGGTGGGAGGTATAGGTACAGCCTCATCCCTTTGCATGTGGAAATCCAGTTTTCCCAGCATCATTTATTAAAGAGACTATTCTTCACTCGACCATCCAAGGCATGACAATTGATTTCTATTTGCCTGGAGCAACAAAAGGAAGAAGGAGAGTCAAGAATAGGAGGAGGATATGGAATGTGTGTGGCTAATTGTCTCCATGAACGCCTGCCTCCTTTACCATGAGACCAGAAGAACTGGATGGTGCCTGGCCTTTAGTGAACATTTTGGTGAAAGATTCTGTAGAAGAATCCTGATTGAAAGGGGGAAAATGCAGAACAGAATTTCAAATTCTCATGGATTCCAGATTTCTGGATCCAAGGGGGCTGGATGAACCCCTGAAACTATTGCCCTGAGATAATCTTTAAAATTTAAACCAAAAATATTCCCTTAAGTCTTCTTAAAACCAAGCAGTAGTTTAGCTTAACTAGTAAAAAAATGCCTGCCTTGAGCATCATGCTCTTTTAAGACCTATCTATATGGGATCGAAGTGACAACAACACCTCTAAAAATTAGATAGGAGACTTAGGGGGAAGTGAATTTATGTTAATGCAGGTGGAACAACTCAGAAAAAGAGGGTGAGAATGGTTGCCCACCTCAAAGAATGTAATCAGTGTCACTGAATTGTACATGCAGAAATGGTTGAATTGGTGCATGTGTGCTGTGTATAGTCTCAACCACCACAACAAAGTAAAATTGAAATAATAAAAGAATGAAAATAGAGACTGGTCTTTCCCTGCTGAATGGAGTTAGTACCCTTGTCAAAAATCAATTGACCATAGATGTATGCATTTATTTATGGACTCTTGATTCTGTTCCATTGGTCTCTATGCTTATCATAATGCCGGTACGAGGCTGTTTTGATTACTGTGGCTTTACAGTATATTTTGAAATCAAGAAGCGTGAGTCTTCCAATTCATTATTTTTCAAGATTGCTTTGGCTATTTGGGGCTCCTTGCTGTTCCTTTCCTCTTTATTGCTGAGTAATAAGTATTCCATTGGGTGGATGATGTACAGTTTATCTGTTTACCTGTTGACAGACATTTGGGTTGTTCCCAGTTTTGAGCTATTACAAATAAAGTTGCTATGAACATTCATGTACATGTCTTTGTACGGACATATGGGTAAACACTTAGGAGTGGGGTGACTGGGTCATATGGTAGGTGTATATTTATTTTTTAAGAAATTGCTAAGTTGTTTTCTTGTATATGTGTCATTTTACGTTTCTTCCAGTTCCAGTTTCTCCACACCCTCGCCAACACTTGGCATGATTAGACTCCTTCATTTTATCCATTTCAATAGTGGGTTATCTAGTAGCTGTAATTTGCATCTCCCTAATGACTAATGATGTTGAGCATCTTTTTATGTGCTTATCTGCTGTCCATATGTCTTCTTTGGTGAAGTATATGTTCAAATTCTTTGCCCATTTTTTTTTTTCTATTAAGTTGTTTTCTTATTGAGTTTTGAGAATTTGTTATGTATTCTGGAAATAAGTCCTTTATCAGATAAAACATTTGCAAATATTTTCTCCCAGTCTGTGGTATGTCTTTTCATTCTCTTCATAGTGTCTTTCAAAGAGCAGAAGTTCTTAATTTTGATGAAATCAAGTTTATCTTTTTTTTTTTTTTATGGAAAGTGCTTTGGGCATTGTAGCTAAGAAATCTTTGCTTAATTCAATGTCAGAAAGATTTTCTGAGGACCCTCTGCAGATCTCCAGATAACCCCATGCAGCCCTTTCCTCCCCAGTACCCTATCCTGCCAAGGCTAGCCACCTGGGTCTCCCCAGACTCTCAGCCCCTGTGCCTGGGGTGTCCTCATGCTCAGCCTCCGTTCTCTTTCCCCACACCCTCTCCCGGCACTGCACCGCAGCCTGGAAACTCTCTCCAGGTGTAAGCTTGGGCTCCCTCATCAGTTTCCCATCCTCAGGGATCATTGTCTCACATTGCCTCGTGTCTGATGTCTTGGGAACTATTGTTTAATCTATTTCACCTGGGCTTCTAGTTGTTTCATGCAGGAGAGCAAATCCAGTCCAACCTGTTTGGCAGCAGCAGGATCATCCGGTTTCCTTTCTGAACTTTATGTACATGGAATCATTCACCATGTACTCCCCAACACCTTTTTTTTTTTTAAACGAGATGAAATTCACATAACATAAAATTAGCCATTTTTGAAGTAAACAATTCAGTGGCATTTAGTATGTTCACAATGTTGTGCAACCAATTCCAGAATGCTTCATTACTCCAAAGGAGACCCCATACCTATTAAGCAGCTTCTCCTCCTTTTCCTCTTTCCCCAGCCCCTGGCAACCATCAATCTGCTTTCTGTCTCTACGGATTTACCTATTCTGGACATTTTATATAAATGGAATCCTACAATATGTGGTCTTTTGGCTTCTTTCGCTGAGCATGGTGTTTTCAAGGTTCATCCACATTGTAATATGCTTCAGTACTTCATTTCTTTTTCTGGCTGAATGATATTCTACTGTATGGATAGACCACATTGTGTTGATCCATTCATCAGTTGATGGACATTTGGGTTGTTTCCACCTCGGTGGTGCTCCCCATGTATTCTTTTTGTGTGTGTGACTTCTTTGGCTCAAAATTTGTATGAGATTCGTCTGTGTTGTTGTGTACACTTATAGTTTATTCTTCCTCATTGCTGTGTAGTATTCTACTGTGTGAACCTGCAACAATTTTTTACCCTATTTATTTTTTTGATGGTTTCTTGGGTAGTTTTCAGTTTCTGGCTATCGCACATAGTGCTGTGAACATTCTTGTGTGTATCTTTTTGGTGACCATGTGTACGCATTTCTGTTTGGCATATCTGGGAGTAGAGATGCCGGATCATACGGTGTGCATATACCTTTATACCAATGATCGTGAAGATGACACAGGACTGGCCAATGTTTTGTTGTTATATATAAGGTCACCACGAGTCGGAGCCAGCTCCACAGCAGTTCACACCAGGGTGTGCATATATTTGGTCTGCTTTTTCACTTCATACTGTTATTTGAGTATTTTCTCTTTTTACTAAAAACTCATTCTAAGCATAAACTTTGATTTCCAATCTATGGGTGGACTTCATTTTATATGACGGCTCTCCTATTGATGGGCAGTTAGGTTGTTGACAATTTTTGCTCTTCTAAAATGTCACCACATACATCTGATGTGAATACATTTCGTTCCTGGTCAGTGGTCTCGGTTCTCCCTCAGGTGACCCAGAGGCACGGGGAGCGGCGGGCGCTGCGCTGTGAGTTGAGTGTGAAGATGTTTGGCCATGAGCTGAGCTTCATGAACTGTGGGGCGATGGAAAGTCACTTGAAATGGCAGTCCTTGAACCTGGCTGAGTTGGTTGTCAAGCTCCTGAAGGTACCATAAGCCAGTCTTGGTCCTGCCCTGCTGACATTGCTTCCCCACCCTGTTTCTTGTTTGACACTTTGACCAAACTCTTAAGAGCATGGAATTTGGAGCCAGACTGCCCACGTTCAAATCCTAGCTCTACTGCTTATCTCCTTGGGCATGTTGCTTAACTTTCCGTGGCCTCGGTTTCTGCATCTGTGAAATGGGAATAATAATAATAACAACATATACTGCATAAGGTTGTTATATCAAATGAGTTAATGCAACAAAGTGGTTAGAACATGCCTGGCACATGCTAAGTGCTCTTTGCTGCAAGCAGGGCCTAGTCCCTCCTTATCGACTCACCCTAGACCCCCAAACTTTCATAGGCAAACTGCCTGGGTTCAAATCCTGGCTCCACTCTTCTCTAGCTATGTAGTCTTGGGCAGGTTGTTTATTTGTTTGAGGCCTCAGTTTCCTAGCCTGGAAATGTGGTGGGGGAAGGTAATGAGGATGTTCCCTCTGAGGGCTGAGGTGAGGGTTGGATGTGGTTGTGTGAGCTTGGTGTTGGGGCTGCGCCTGGCCCTTGGCAGAGGCTTCCCCGTGCACATCGTGACTTTTGGCCACAGGGTCAGGAGGTGCAGGTGAACCGGAGGCTGAGCCTGGCCATGGAGGAGCTCACCTTCCCCACCATGTCTGGCCTCCCAGCCCAGCTGACCCTCAACGCCTCTGCTGCCATCAGTATCCGTGTCCGAGGGGCTGCCGACTTCCAGCAGCGCTCGGATTTCTTTGTGAACGGTTACATCAAGCCCAGGTAGCTATTTCCAGGGAGCTGGGGGGTGGGAGCCTCCTTTTGCAGGGAGCCGCAGTGAGCTGGAGGGCTCTGGAGGCAGCAGCATGGGCTGGAGAGGGACCTTACACCATCAGACCAGCTATTGTGTGAGGAAGATCCTGAGCTGTTATGCCCACTTTACAGATGAGAAGACTGAGTCTCAGAGAAGGCGGTCATGTGCCCAAGGTCACACAGCAGAGCAGAGTGGCTGGGGTTCTGATAGAGGCTAGTTTGATGCCAGAGCCCAATGATCGTACCTTCTACTCCACTCTGTCTCTGAGGGGAGGGTGCGAGGGAAAGGGAGGAGGAGGGCAATCCACACGACCTGTAAGACAGGCTTAGCTCTGAACCCACTGACTTATTACCACCATTCAGTGAGGCGTGCACTTTGCTTGTTCCCATTTAATAGCTGAGGAAACTGGGGCTCAGGGAGATTATGCCACTGGCCCAGGGGTCCATGGTGCTAAAGCATCTGAGCTGGAATTGCCCACTACTCAGTTCGATTCTGGAGCCTGTCCCAGACCTGCTGGCCCACTGTCCCCAAACACTCATCTCACGTACCCCTAGTTTCTGGGTCTGGTTTGGGGAACATGGACGTCCTATGCCCTGGAGGCTCTTCGAGATGGGTTTGGGAGTTAGACAGCCGGGGTCCAAGCTCTGGCTCTATTGTATCTTGGCCACAGGTTCTAAGGCAGGTGGTTTCACCTCTCTAAGCCTCAGTTTCCCCATCTGTAAAATGGACCTAATGATGGTGAGGGCCACTATGGAGCAGTTGATGAGTGGTGGCCACAGTGAAGAGGGTGTCCTGCCTCAGGATGGAGGAAAACGGCCTGGGGGTGGTGGGTGGGTTGACACTGGGTTTGCAGACTGGGCTGGGATGACCCTCAGCTGCCAGGCCTGCAGGTACAGCTGGTGTGTACCTCTCCCTCAGCGCCTTGCTCCAGATCTCAGCGCAAATGGGCACAGCAGGTGCCCTAGGGCGGGCAGGGGTGAGGTGGGTGACCGGTATCCAAGGCACTGCCAGCCTGGACGGCGGGATCCAGGCAAGGAAGGGCCAGGACCTGAAGGTGCACCTGAACACGCCCGAGGAGGCCATAGAGCTGCTCAACTTCAGGTAGGACTCCTGCACCAGAGGGGGGAGGGGGTGATGTCATGGGCACACATGCAGGAGTGTGTGCATGTCTGTGAGCAAGTGTATGATCAAGTGTGTCGGTAAGAGTGAATGCCTATGTGTGTGCCTGTGAGTCTGTATCTGTGAGCATGTGTGTGTGAACATGTGTCCATAGCATGTATGTGAATATATACCTGTGCCTGTGAACATGTATGTGAGCATGTGTGCAACATGTATGTGGTCATGTGTTTGCAATATGTATATGGTCTTGTGTGAGAGTGGGTGGGTCTGTGCACAGGTGTGCATGAACGTGTGCCTCTGAGCATGAATGTGGCATGAGCATGCTTGTAAATGAGTGTGTTTGAGCATGCGTGCCAGTGAATCTGTGTGCATATTATCGTGTATGTGTGAACGTTGACACGTGTCTGTGACTGTGGGTGTGTGTGTCTGTGAGTGGAAGTGGGTGTGTATCTGTCCTGTGTGTGTGTGCATGTGAGTGTATGCCTGAGTGTCTCTGTATGTGTGTTCGTGAGTGTGAGGATGTATATGTGAGAGAGTTTGTGTGTCTGGGAGTGTTGTGTGCACATGGGAACACAGTACACGAGCATGTGTGTGTGTGCATGAGAGAATGGGTGTCTGAACATGTGTGTGAACATGTGTCTCTGAGTGTGTCTATGAACATGGGTATGTGGCTGTGAACAACTGTGTTATGTCTATAATGTGTTTGTGAATGTGTGTCTGAACACGTGCATCTCTGAACATGTATCTATGAGCATGCGCCTCTGTGAACACGTGAGTGTACATATGTGTCTGTGAACGTGTGTGAGCATGTATGTGTGAGTGTGCCACTGAGTAGATATAAGTGTGTGTGTCTGTGACAGCGACTGTGCAGAGGCCCAGGAGTGGGGGTGGGAAACTCCCATTCTCCTCAGTGCTTTACCAAGGTCCCTCCTGGGTCCTGCTGGTCCCCCACCCCTTCAGGAGGTTATGCTTGGAGAGTAGGTTTCAGACTGAGCAAGAGTGAATCCAGGCTGCCCCTGGAGGCTTCCATCTGTGCCCTGTCTACCTGCTTCCTTCCCTGTTGTCTCCACCATAGCCTGAGGCATGTCCCCCCTGCTGCCCTCCACGCCCTTCTCTCCACAGCAGCCAGAGAGGTCATTAAAATATAAATTAAGTCATCTCACCCAAACCCTGCTTCTTAGAATAAAATCCAGGCTCCTCCCCCAGACTAAAGGTGAGAGCCCTGCTCCTCTCTTCCCTGGCTCACTCCCCCCAGCTCCTCACGCCAGCCTTCTTTTTGTACTCTTAGAGGGAACACCTCATTCCTGCCCAGGGCCTTTGCACTTGCCATTCCCTCTGTTTGACTTGCTGGCCCCTTCTTGTCCTTTAGATGTCACTCTGCAGGACAGAACCCCATGCCTTCCCTGTTTTAGGTTTTCCATGGCGTTTACGCATTTGTTGACATATTTATTGAGTGTCTTTTCCACTGGAGTGCCAGCCCCAAATGCCTGTTCTTTTGACCGTGGAATTCGCCCCAGTGCCAAGCACCAGCAGCTGAAGGCATACTTGTCAAATAAATGAATGAAAATGGCTTGTCTGGAACTGTCCTCCTTCCCTATCCAGCTCTAAGCTGTATCTTGTCACTGGGAATGACCTGAGGAGCCTCAATCATGTCCACAGCCCTTCCGAGGCCCACTCCTGTACTGACAAGGAAGGTAGGTGTCCCCAAGTGGGTATCCTGGCCTTGAGGGGGGTAACATCAGCTCCAAATTCCAGAGTTGCTCTTCTGACTAAAAGTACCTCTTAACTCAGTAATTCTGCTTCTAGAACTCTGTCCTATGGAAATAAACTGAAATCACTTTTACATGCCCGATGCAAAAAGATGTTCCTTACATTATTATTTACAAGAGCAAAAAAGAAGAAATAATTCAAATGTCCAACAGTAGGGTTGGAAAACTATAGCTTATGAGCTAAGAATGGGTTTTTATATTTTTTAATGGTTGAAAAACAATCGAAAGAAGACTATTTCATGACATGACAGTTTTATGAAATTCAAATGTCAGTGTCCATAAAAGAAGTTGTATTTGTCTACGTAGCTTGCATACTTGCTTTTGTGTTTGTAGACACTCAGTTTAGTAAATTGTGGAGCTATTTCATAATTCTTAAACCCTATGATGAAGGAGGTATTTTAATAACATGAGAAAATTCCATGAAAATAATATTAAATGAAAGGCAACAAAATTGAATATAGCCTCAACTGGGTAAAAGGACGGGAAGGGAATAAGCCAAATAAGAGCAGAGCTTCCAGCCTCTTCCCCCTCCCCGACCCCCTGTCTTAATAGTTTATTTGCTTTGAAAGTGGTGAAGATATGTCAACTATGTTTTCAAGGCAGGCCCTGACAGAGATTTTTTTCCAATTATTTTTGGAGTGAGGTGAGGACAGATGAACACGTACAAATTTTGCTTCTGGGTGATTTTTTTTTTTTTTTTGCATTTAAAAAGACTTATAAATAAACTTTGTAAGTATAGCACACATACAGGAAGTTTTAAAACAACTTTTCTGGATTTTCTAATTTTCTGCAATGAATACGTTTTTATAAAAGCAAAATCAAACCTGTTGCCGTCAGGTCAGCTCCGACTCATAGTAACCCTATAGGACAGAGTAGAACTAACTGCCTCACAGGTTTTAGGAAGCTGTAATCTTTACAGAAGCACACTGCCTCAGGTTCAAACTACCAACCTTTTGGTTAACAGCTGAGCCCTTAACCACTGCTCCAAAAAAATATTAGTAGGGAACACTTATTAATGGAGACAAGAACTGTTCTAAATGCTTATAGACCTACTAATTCTCACAGCAACACCAGGAAGCCATTGCTATTATCATTCCCAGTTTACAGAGGAAGAACATAGAGGCACAGAGATCTTAAGTAATTTGCCCAAGGTCACACAGCTGGGAAGCGGCAGAGCTGGGATTTGAATCCAGACAGAAGGCTCAGGAGCTTGTTTCCTTAACCTCTACACAGTGCTGGTCCACCTTCTTTTTTTTTTTTTAATTACTGTTGAAAATATACAGAGCAAAAATACACCAATTGGACAATTTCTACCTGTACAATTCAGTGGCACTGATAACGTTCTTCAAGTTGTGCAACCATTCTCACCCCCCTTTTCCAAAATGTTCCTCTCCCGTTTACACAAACTCCCTGCCCCCAAGTTTCCTATCTGACCTTTCAATTTGCTGTTTTCACTTTGATCCCATATAGATAGTCCTTTAAAAGGTCACAATGCTCAAGGCAGACATTCTTTACTAATTAAACTATTATTTGGTTTAAAGAAGACTTGAGGGGATGTTTTTCATTTAAGGTTTAAAGATTGTCTCAGGGGAGTATCTCAGGGGTTCATTAGCCTCCATGGCTCCAGAAAGCCTGAATTCTATGGGAATTTTCAATTCTGTTTCACATTTTCCCCTCTTTTGATCAGGATTCTTCCTAGAATCTTTGATCAAAACGTTCAGTAATGGTGACTGGGCACTCTCCAGTTCTGGTCTCATGGCACAGGATGGCCAACACTCTTTTAAAGTCTACACTAGGAAATCTCAACTGAAGTGCTTTGCCCCCCGCCCCCACACACACAAGTGACATTTGGCAACATGGAGACATTTTTGGTTGTCACAACTAGAGGTTTGCTACTGGAATCTAGTGGGTAGAGGCCAGAGATGCTGCTAAATTTCCTACAGTGTGCAGGTAGCCCCCAACAAGAAAGAATTGTCTGGTCCCAGGTGTTAGTAGAAATGAAGTTCAGAACCCTGGTCTACATAGCACTACCTCACACAACTAATGTCTATGCAGTGCTGTTTCTCAAAAGAAGACAGAGACACTGTTTCATTGCTGCAGAGCCTTCTGCATTGCCTTAGGCCAGCACCCACAGCCTGCTGACTCTGACTGACCAACATTGCCCACTCACCTCTCTCTGCAGTATCCCGCACCTGGGGCTGGCAGCTGTGTACCGAGGTGAACTGGCCGGCAGCCGGCCAGCCCTACCTGCTCTCAGTGCCCGTGTCTGTAGCTGTGATGCTGAAGAAGCAGGACTGTGGCCTCCAGCAGTATCTGCTGGAAGCCGCCTACAACCTCCATCTCCAGGTAGGTCCTCTGGATTGCCCCTTCCTCCCCCTGGAGCCTGCTTGTGCTTTCCATCCTGGGCGGGTTGTGGTATCCCCTGGATGTTACTGAGAGGTCAGCCTAGGGCTCACCCCCAAGCATTATGGGGCCCCTGTCTGGGCTGTTGGGCTGGGCAGGTCTTGCCACAGGGCATTTGCACATGCTGACCCCTCTGCTTAGGGTTCTCTGACTTGTTAATTTTGAATTCCTCAGTTTAGAAGTCACCTTCTATGGGAAGCCTGCTCTGATTACCCCAAACTAGGTCATGTTTGGTGGACTCACTGGCAGCTAACAACAACATATATGATTTCGGGCTGTTCTGCAGGGCTCTGCTCTCCCCCAGGGTACAATTTTAGATGCCAAAAAATACCTGGTTGGGTTCTTCTCTTGTAAGGTCAAGGTTTAGAAGTGTGGGGGTAGGGCCTTTTCTCTGGAAAAGGGGATCCGCAGGACCAGGGAGGGGTTCTCAGTCCTTAGGACCCTACTGTGTTTCTAGAAGGACAGCTGGCTCCCTGAAGAAGCCACAGCCCACATCTTCATGGGCACGCCCAAGTCAGAGGTTCTGAGGGATGTCGGGGTGGACATCAGCTATAGCTTGCCCCAGAGGAAGTTCCGGTTCAGGCTTCTCCATCCCAAGAAGAAAATTGAGCTGGACGGTAATGATGATTCTTCTTCCCATTCACTGTGACCCTCGCCATGTGCCAGGCCCAGGGCTGGGCACCTGTCCCTGTGACGTCAGCGCTAAACCCAGCCCCATTTACAGGAGGGTGGGGGAGCCACAGGCTCAGAGGTTAAGGAACCAGCAGGGGGTCCCCCAGCAAATGCAGGGGCAGAGCCAGGATGTTGAATGCAGATCTCTAAACTCTCCACTTGTCTCCCAGGAAAGATAGAAGCTCTCCGGAGTACCCACATGGGCCACCTGGAACTGATCCTGGATGACAGGGATGTCTACTATATCAAGGTGTGCTCCATGTCCTCGGCCCATCTGTCCCAGGGACCTGCCATCTACCCAGGCATTTCTGACCCCAGGTCTCCGCTTAACGGTCCCACATCCTTTGGGGTTTCAGCAGCTCTTCCTCTTCTACCTGTCAGCACCTATTAGTTCTTATTACCCAGAAAAATTTAAAGAAGAAAGAATGGGCTCAATTTCTACCCTTGCTAGTCCCACTGATGTTAACAGAATGCAGGAAATGCCTTAAAAATTTTGGAGTACAGAAAGGTATAAAAGGCCAAGTTAAAACATTAAAAAATTTCCAGAAGAAATGTTGACGTATCCACCAGGCTATATGCCTGCAAAACCTTTGGGTTTTTTTTGTTTGTTTGTTTTATACAGAAGGCTCACACTCTAGTCTTTGTTTACACCTTGGTTTTTGTTACTCAAAAATATATCTTTGCTATCTTTTTATACTATCATGTGCTGGCACAGGTTAAATTTTATTTAATTTTTTAAAAAATAGCCAATACACCTAAAGGTCCCTGAATAGTGCAAACGGATTTTGCACAGCTGGTAAACTAAAGGCTGTTGGCTCCAGCTCACCCAGTGGTGCCCCAGAAAAAAGGCCTGGTGATCTACTTTCAGAAAGATTAAAAAAAAAAAAAAACCCAATGCCGTCGAGTCAATTCCGACTCATAGCGACCCTATAGAACAGAGTAGAACTGCCCCATAGAGTTTCCAAGGAGCACCTAGCGGATTCGAACTGCCGACACTTTGGTTAGCAGCCGTAGCACTTAACCAAGAGATTACAACCAAGAAACCCTATGGAGCAGCTCTACTCTTGCCCCAGAGGAAGTTCCGGTTCAGGCTTCTCCATCCCAAGAAGAAAATTGAGCTGGATGGTAATGATGATTCTCCTTCCCATTCACTGTGACCCTGTAACACATGGGATCGCGAGTTCTTAACCAGGGTGCCTGGAGGGAACTCAGTGGGTCATTGAGGCCCTGAAATTGTGTGCAGAATTTTTGCATCTGCCCATCCTCCCAGGGACAGGGTTTAGCACTTTCGTCCAGTTCTCACCTGGGTCTGTGACTCCCAAACGGTAAAAAACAGCAGCTTTAGACCTCTCCTCAAGCTGAACCTCTGGGTACCCCTGGCAATGAGGCAATGAGGCTTCGATTTCCAGTGATTTCTCAAGGAAGTCTGGAGTTAGCATCTAGAGCTGGGGCTGGATTGTCCCCGTTCCCACCTCTGCTGTGGCTGGGTGGCAGAAAAGCTGCCAGGGAAGCTGGCTTTCTCCCAGACCTGCTGACTGCTGAGCCCTGCAAATGGCTTGCAGAGCCCCTGGGAGCCCTCAGGCTTCCACTGTTTGGGAAATGAGAAGCGCTAATTGCCTTCGCCTCCCGAGGACCCTCTGCTGCTCCCCAGAGAGCTGACAGCAGCCTGGAAGCATTTGGCTTTAGAGAAACTCGAGTTCCATCTGCCCCAGGCCCATCACAAAAGCGGAAACAGCTGGAGCTTCCCAAAGCCTGTTCTGGCTGCCCTGTGGGTGGTCCTGGGCCCAGGGTACCCCATGCAGTTCTCTTGAAGTCTCTCAGTAACCCCATATGGGGTAGGGAAGCAGGTAGAGGAGCTCATGAATATAAGGCAGCAGAGTGGGGCTCAAGTTGGATCAGACTTGATGGTATTTAAGAATGACATGGGGACAAATACTATGTGATCCCACTATATGAAATATCTAGAATAGGGAAATGCATAGAGAACGAACTTTATTAGTGGTTACCAGGGGCGGGTAAGGAGCCCTGGTGATGCAACAGTTAAGCACATGGCTGCTAACCAAAAGGTTGGCAGTTTGAACTCACCCAGCAGCTCTGCAGGAGAAAGACCTAGCAATCTGTTCCCGTAAAGATTATAGCCTAGAAAACCCTATGGTACAGTTCTACTCTGTCACACGGGGTCACTATGAGTCTGAATCAACTTTTCACGGCACCTAACAAAAGCTCAGTGGTGAAGAGCTGTGGCTGCTAACCAAAGGGTTGGCAGTTCGAATCCATCAGTCGCTCCATGGAAACTCTATGGGGCAGTTCTACTCTGACCCATAAGGTCACTATGAGTCAGAATCCACTCGATGGCAATGTTTTTTTTTTTTTTTTTGAACAACAGCAACAAAGGAGGATAAGAGGGGAAGGGGAAGGTATTGCTTAAAGAGGTCTGAGTTTCTGTTGAGTGGATGGAGAAATTTGGAAACAGATAGTGTGATGGTTGCACAGCATGGGGAATGTGATTGATGTCACTGAGCTGTACACTAAAAAGTGGTTGATATGGTAAATATTTTATTAAATGTATATCCCACCACAGTAACAACAGCAGTAAAAGACATGCAGGAGAACCTTTCCTTTCGGTGCCCTTCCCAGCTGATGTTGGGCCTTTTCAGGGCAGGAGCGACCTGCAGCCAGCGGCGGATGGTGGGGCCCAGTGGTTTGAGGCCCAGCTGGAGGTGAAGCTAGTGAGGGCAGGCAACCCCATGGTCCTGGCTGGGAACCTCACCCTGCAGGCTGGCAGCAAGCTGGCCTTCTCTGTGGCCCTGAGCAACCTGCTGAGCGACCAGGCCTACATGTCAGGTAGGAGGTGGAACCCCCTCACCCATGGCCCCCATGCCCTAACCCTATCTTCAGTGATCAGGCTATGGGGACTAAGGGCCCCTTTTGTAATTCCCATCCGTAATACCAACATCCCACCTAAGGAGAAATCCAGGCTCTATAGCCACTCATAGCTTCTCCTTGAGCCCCCCAGGCTCCCTTTCTAATGTACTACTTCCCCCTCCACCCCCATGCCTCTTCCGTACCTTCAAACAGCAGCTTTTGGACTATTTCGATTCTAGTCCGCAGTAAGAAACACATTTTGCATTTTGACCCCAAATGACACAGCGTACCGTTTAAAATATTGAATGCAGGGGCTGGCCCAGGCACTGGTCAGTCCAAGAACATGCCTCCTGTTGTGCTGGAGTGGGCCTGGGTGTCACCTTTAGGGGCTCGTCATGAGGCATTCTGGGGAGTCCTGAGGAAGGTCAGGGACAGGGACACTTGAGGTGGTGGCTGTTGACCGCATTTCCCAGTGGCCATCCAATTGATTCTGACTCATTGTGACCTGATGTATGTCAGAGTAGAACTGTGCTCCACAGCGTTTTTAATGACTGCTTTTTTAGGAGTAGATAGCCAGGCCTTTCCTCCGAGGCGCCTCTGGGTAGACTCAAACCTCCAACCTTTTGGTTAGCACCAAGTGCATTAACAGTTTGTACAAGCCAAGGATTGTGCTGACCACGCGGCAGGAGCGTTTTTCAGTGTTTTAACAAGTGCCTTGCCGTACTGTGTGTTCTGGCTGAACATCAGTGTGCACACATACTCATGGAGCAGAAACCAATGTTTCAGAAAGTAGAATTTACCCAGATAACACATACACACCGCCATTTCTCTTCTCTTCCATTCCATTTTACTTCGACTTCATTTTAAAAAACTTTTGCCCATTGTTATTGTGTGTTGTTGAATCAGTTCCGACTCATGGCAACCCCATGTGACAGAGTAGAGCTGCCCGTGGGATTTTCTTGGCCTTAATCTTTATGGAAGCAGGTCACCAGGCCTTTCTTTCATGGTACTGCTGGGTGGGGCTGAACTGCCAACCTGTAGGTTAGAGGTTGAGCACAAACTGTGTGTACCATCTAGGGACCTAGGACCCACAGAATGGATTTTCTGAGTTGCCACCCACAGTGCAAATAAAACTACCTGCAGCCCCATTGTCAGCCTCCCTCAGGCATGAGAAATCGGGGGTTGGGAGCAGCTCACCCTGGCCTGGTCCCTGCAGTCTCCTGCCTCCCATCTTCTTGCCTGGTCCTGGGGGTAGGGGTGTCATTCCCTGGGTGGAGCCATACGCCAGTCCTGCGCCTCTCGGCCATCACTTCCTCCCTACAGTGCTGCTGGAGAAGAAGGTGGAGGACGGGCTACAGGTAGTGGCTCTGGGTGGTGACCTTTTTCTGCCGGGGCTCCTGGGGCTGTACGCCCTGGGCCTGCTGCAGCTTCGGGGCCACCACTGGACCAACATCCTGAGGATCAAGTACGGCCTCCAGGGTACACACTGGCACCTGGTGGGGTGGGGTGGGTTGGTGGGACCTGCCCCGCCTGGGGGTTGGGGCTACGGGGGTGAAGGCGCTGCTCTTGCCATGTCCTTAGCCACTAGTTGCCTCTTTCGCTCTGAATGTGACTGTGTACCTCCCCATTAAAAAACAAGTACACGTGGGGAGGCGGGGCAGAGAAACAGGAGGTGGGCAGACATCCTGCCCATCTCTTAAAACTGCCCATCAGTGGGTTCCAATGGAGCTATGTGGGGGAGGCCCCGGGGGGGGGGGGGCATTGGCTGAGGCCCGACTGGGTTGGGGGCTGCCTGGGAGCAGAAAGGCAGGGCCTCGGGTTGACGGACACAGGTCAGGCGAGGCGGCCAGAGCAGGAGTGCAGCACCAGGCAGGAGCTGCGGGCAGAGCACGGTGCAGGCGGCATCTACAGGCTGGCGCTGGACCACAAGCTCCACTGCACGCAGGTCCCTGCCTTCAACCACAAGGTAGGTGCTCAGCAGGGGACTGGAGTGCAATGGGGCCGGGGGTGGTCGGGGCTTGAGCACCCCAAACTCCTCAAAGAGGTGGACTTGCTTAAGGTCGTGTAGCTACGGCAGACAGATCAGGGTTTGGAACTTCAGGCCTTGTCTTCAGTTCTGCATTTATTTAAATTATTTTTTATTTAAGTCATTTATTTATTGTCTTAGGTTTCTCTGGAGAAACAGACCCAATGGTATATATATGTGTGTATTTTTTATGTATGTGTGTATATATGTATATATGTATCCATATGTCCAGAGAGAGAAAGTATCCCAAAATCCATAGGTCAGGTGATGGGAAGAGGAGAAGAGTTCTGGCAAGATACCTGTATATAGTTTGGAGGCAGAATACACCCTAGGGAAAATTCCCTTTTTGTTCTTAAGGCTGATTGGATAAGGCCTGCCCACATTTTATAGAGGATTTTAATCTGTTTACTTAAGGCCAGCTGATTTAATCACATGAAGTAGTTAAGAGCTATGGCTGCTAACTAAAAGGTAGGCAGTTCAAATTCACCAGCTACTCCTTGGAAACCCCATGGGGCAGTTTTACTCTGTCCTGTAGAGTTGCTATGAGTTGGAATCGACTTGACAGCAACGAATTTGGTTTTTTTTTTCTTGATTACTTCATAAGAGCATCTGGACTAAATGTCTGACCAAGCAACTGGGCACGGTAGCCTAGCCAAGCTGACACATAAAATGAACCGTTCAGACAGACTGCTTTACTTACCTGGAGCTGCTGTAACAGAAATACCACAAGTGGGTGGCTTTGACGAACAGAAATTTATTATCTCATTGTTTAGGATGCTAGAAGTCCAAATTCAGGACGCTGGCTATAGGGGAAGACTTTCTCTCTCTTGTCGGCTCTGAGGGAAGGTCCTTGTCTCTTTTCAGCTTTTGTGTCTTGGTTCCTTGGAGATCTCATGTGGTGGGGCATCTCTCTTCCCCCAACTACTTGCTTGCTTCATCTGCTCTTTTATATCTCGAAAGAGATTGATTTAAGGCACACCCTACGCTAATACTGGCTCATTAACATAACAAAGAAAACCCATTTCTGAATGGGCTTATAACCATTATAACCAATTTCTGTAGGGTCAATTCTGACTCATAGTGACCCTATGGGACAGAGTAGAAATGCCCCATAGGGTTTCCAAGGAGTGGCTGGTAGATTTGAACTGCCAACCTTTTGGTTAGCAGCCAAGGTCTTAACCGCTGTGCCAATAGGGCTCCATAACCACTGTAGGGGTTAGGATTTATAACCTATTTTGGGGAGACACAGGTTAACCCGTAACATAGGCATTTACTAAACATCTACAGTATTCCCAGTATTGGGGGTTCGTCTGTGAACAAAGGCAGCACCTGGTCCTTGCCACCCCACTGCTGAGTGGCAGGGGGACAGAGAGAGAGAGAGAGGAAAGCCAGATCAACAGAAAGCTAATTGCCATGAGTGGTAAACAGAGCAGAGGTTAAGCGAGCACAGCAGAGGGGAGTCTAGTTTGGATGCGGGACTGGGAAAGGATTCTTTGGGAAAGTAATGTTTAAGCTAAAATGAAAACATGAGGCAATATCAGTCCCATGAAAGCAGAGGCACCAGCATGTGCAGAGGCCCTGGGGTAGGAGGGAGACTGGAATGTGTAAAGGACTGGTAGGCAGCCAGAGTGGCTGGAAGGATGAACAAAGGGAGCATTCGTTCATTTACCTGTTTAAAGATCCGCCTTCCCCATGGGACTGTCTCCTCCACAAGGGCAAGGTCCATGTCTAGCTTGTTACTTTTGGGTACCTGGTGTCCAGTGCCAAGCTTGGCACCCTCTTGACACTCAGGAAGAGTGTGTTGCCTCAACCACGTCCCTAGAGGTGGGAGAGAATCCCAGGAGCCTGAAGGTGTGAGACCCTGAGCCAGGTAGGCTCTATCCAGGAAGCTGGGACCAGAAGCTACCATGGAAGAGTGGGGGGCAGCAAAGCCCCAGGTTTACATGAAGCAGATCAGCATCATTTCCCCAGAGGGCCCGGCCCGCAGGGCTGCCGGCCCTTCTAGCACCATGTTGGGGAGCAGACTAGGTAGGGCATGGTGACTAAGACACTCACCTCAGGTGCAAAATTTAAAAAACTAGGGTGTAAAAAACTTAGTCATCATGATGAATCATATTCTAATGCAGTAACATAGTTCTTAAATTAAAAAATCAAAATCAATGCAAAAAATCCGTGCCTCTCATAGAACCTTCTCCCCAGAAAGTAAGCCTACCTGTGCCCCACGGGTGGTGGCGGAGAAGAGCCCGGGGACTGGGCAGGCCTCAGGGGGTCTCACTGGAGTGTGTGTCTCAGGTCCAGGTTCAGCACAAGGAGGACTCCGGCCTCGTACACTCGCAGCTGGAGGCCAGCTTTGGGGATCGTTGGGACGAGGCCAACAACAAGAGGCGCCTCCGTGTCAGCCAGACCTTTAGGAACGACTCAGGCCCCGCCCTGAGCAATTACTTCATGGAGGTGAGCTGCCGAGTCCCTGCAGGCCAGCAGGGATGGAGGGAGCTGGGAAGGTCCTAGTGTGTCAGCCTCAGGCCCTGGTTGCTAAGTCACAACCCCACAGCCAAAATTCAGGCTTAGCAACATCACCGTTTTCACCTCCAGGCTCCAGGCAAATGAGCACCTAACTCCATGAGGGGGGCCTCTGAGTGCCAACAGCTGCCAAGGACCTGGCCGCCATTATCTGCTAGGCTTGTGAAATGCAGTTTTCCAACTGTAAAATGTGTTTTGGGAACAAGAGTTCATTTTTAGGTTTTACCTTGGGAGGGTGTATTAGCTTCTTAGGGCTTTGTTTGTGGCAACAAAGTACCGCAAACTGGGTGGTTTATAACAACAGAAATTTATTGTCCACAGTTCTAGAGACTTCTTGTTGCTATTAGTTGCCATGGAGTTGATTCCGACTCATGGCGACCCCATTTGACCCCATGCATGCAGAGTAAACTGCTCCATAGGGTTTTTAAGGCTGTGACCTTTTGGAAGCAGATCACCAGGCCTGTTCTCTGAGGCGCTTCCAGGTATGTTTGAACTGCCAACCTTTTGGGTAGCAGTTGAGTGTTTAACCATTTGCGTCACCCAGGGACCCCTACGTTCTGGAGGCTTACCCCTTTGCTGTCAAGTCGATTCGACTCTTAGCAACTGTATAGGGCAGAGAAGAGCTGCCTCATAGGGTTTTCAAGGCAGTAATCTTTACAGAAGCAGACTGCACATGTTTCTCCCATGGAGCGTTTGGTGGGTTCAAACCACGGACCTTTTGGCTAGTAGTGGAGTGCTTAACCACTGCCTCGCCAGGGCTCCTTGTTCTGGAGGCTGGGAGTCCTAAACCAAGGTGGCGATGGGGCCATGCTCCCTCTGAAGGCTCTAGGGGAGAATCCTTCCTTGCCTCTTCCAGCTTTTGGTGGCCTCGGGTATTCCTTGGTTTGTAAAGGTCTCATTGCAGCCTCTGCCTCTGTGGTCACGTGGCTGTATTCCCTCTATGTCTGGGTCTCTTCTTTTATAAGGACACCAGCCATATTCGATTAGGGAAAAAAACCCAAACCCATTGCCGTCGAGTCAATTCCGACTCATAGCAACCCTATGGGACAGAGTAGAACCGCCCCATAGGGTCTCCAAGGCTGTAATCTTTACAGAAGCAGACTGCCACATCTCTCTCCCACAGAGCACCACTTGGGTTCGAACTGGCGACCTTTCAGTTAGGAGCCAAGTACTTTATCCACTGCGCCATCAGGGCTCCTTATGGTGGATTAGGACCCACCCTAATTTAGTACGTCCTCGTTTTGATCACATGTGCAAGACGTTATTGCCGAACAAGGTCATATTCATAGGTACTGGGGCGTCTTACCCCCCACTGCATTCTACAGGAGAAAGACATGACTGTCGGTCTTGGGAACCCTATGGGGCAGATCTGCTTTGTCCTATAGGGTCACTATGAGTCAGAATTGACTCGACAACAATGGGTTGATTGGTTAGTTGTGGTGTTTTAGTTACCTAGTGCTGCCATAACAAAATATTGCAAGCAGGTGGCTTTAAAGAACAGAAATTTATTTTGTCGTAGTTCTGGAGGCTGAAAGTCCAAATCAGGGTCTCAACTGTATCAGTTCTTTCCACGGGCCTCTCCTAGTTCTAGTATCTTTGGCACTCCTTTGCTTGTAGATGGATGGGTCCTTACATGGCGTCTGTCTAACCCCTGTGTGTCTCTGTCCGTCTGCTCTTTTTATAACTCAGATGTGATTAGGTTTAGGACCCACCCTCCACTTGTATGACCTAATTAACATAACAAAAGAAAGCCCTATTTCCAAATAGGATCACATCCACAGGTACAGGGGCCAAGACTCCAGTAACATATTTTGGGGGGACACGATTCAGTCAACCACAGGAAGGTTATGACTTTAACATATCTTTTTGGAGGACACAACTGAACCCAAAAACAGAGTTCATTCTTTTTAGTATGTTGGGATTGATCGTGTGCCCGTCAACTGAACAGGTGATGTGCTCTTATGAGACACACACTTTTTGTGTTTATTTTTAAATTGATTTTAACTTGTACCAATACTGCATGAATAAATTCACCTTGTAAAAAAAATAAGTCATTTAAAATGAGGCTAAAACTGAATTCTGAAAAGGAGGGTGAGAATGGTTGCATAGCTCAAAGGATGGAACCAGTGTCTGTGAATTGTACATGTAGAAACGGTTGGATGAGTTTATGTTTTGCTGTGTATATTCCCAACACCAACAAGAAAATAAGATTAAGAAAATAAATAAAATCAGGCTAAAATTCCCTTTAACCAATGCCACCCCAATACTGGTCTCCTTGTCAGCCACCTGGAGGCGACAGTGGTTATAGTCTAAGACACAGAGCAGAGATGTTCTCCTGTTCGTTTCTTCTGTGGACTTGTCAGAAGCACATAGTTTCACTTGGTGTGTCTTGCTGTGCCTTCTTCGGCAATGGGTCTTGGAAAACTTTCCATGTCTTTTTTTTTTTTTTTAAATAAGCTTTTTTATTTTTGAATAGTTGTACATTTACAGAAAAGTTGTAAAGATAGTAAGAGAGTTCCCAAATACCCCACACTTAGTTTTTCTTACACTTAACATTTTTTATTAATTTTCTTATTGTGCAATATACACATTAGAACATTGTCAATACAGTGTCTGTAGTTATGTATGGTGCAGGGACATTGATTACATCCTTCATGTTGTACAGCCATTCTCGTTATCCTTTTCCAAATTATTCCACCACCATTAACATACACTCAACACCCACTTAGCAAAAACTCCCCCTTTCCCCTCCCTCTCACTCTGGGTAACCGTTAATCATCTTTGGCTTTTCTATGTTTGCTTATTTCACGTAAGTGATACTACCATACAGTATCTGTCCTTTTGTGACTGACTTACTTGGCTCAGCATGATGTTTTCAAACTTCGTCCGTGTCATAGCATGTATTAGGACTTCATTTCGCTTTATGACTGAGAAATAGTCCACTGTATGTGTGTACGTACCCCATTTGGTTTATCCGTTCATCTGTGGATAGCCATTTAGGCTGTTTCCTTCTATGTTATTTTGTAGGGATAGACTGTAATCTTTTAAGTGGCCGTGCAGTATTCCATGTGTGGCTCTCCCACATTTTGTTTGTCCAGTTCCCTCTTGGTGGTTTTTACAAGGGCGTGTCTGAACAACCATGGATGTGCCTCCATAGGCAGATGTGTGTGTTTGTGTGTGTGTGTGTGTGTGTGTGTGTCAGGAGGGTCTCTGAGGCAGATGTCACGATGTGAAGTTTCTGACTTAATCTGTGTCTCTTATATCAGTCTGATGAATGGCTGGGCAGATTTTTAATTTTCAGTCCAAGATATTTTTTACTTTCTCACCTGTATATTTAGAAGGTAACAGGTAAGGTGCAGAACGATAGGAGCTATGGCTTGTATGGCTTGGGTGGTGGAGTCGGGGCAGATCCTGACAGCCAGGGGCTTAGTTGCTATAGTGAAGAACAAGTGGAACATTTTGGGCTGGGAGTGGCATGATGCAATGGGCATCTTGGGTGTGGAATTTCTCCAGTTTGTGCTGCAGGTGCCTGAGAGGCAGATGGATTACCGGACACAGCTGTACCACTCAAGCCTCCGCCAGCCCCATGTGGAGAGCAGCACACACCTGAAGGTGCAGTACGATGGGCGGCTGCCCTTGGTGGCTGGCTTGCAGTGGAAGGACAGATCCCGGGCCACCCTGTGGAAGTGGGAAGGTGAGTGTTGACTGGAGTATCCTTCACTAGTGGTTCGGATTTCTGGCCTCTAGGCCCTTGTTCAAGGTGTGCCAACCACCTAGAACCCTTTCCTTTTTGTTTTGCCTCACTACCTCCTTTGTGTCCCATGACACTTAGAATTACAGCCAGACTTTTTACCCTGACCTGTAAAGCTCAACATGATCTAGCCCCTGCCTACCTCACCAATCTTCTCTTATCCCCACTCTTCCTGTTACCTCTTGTCCTGCAGCCACATTGAGCTCGTTTCTGTTTCCCAAACATGATAAATTGTTCCCTACCTTGGTTTACTCCTTTGTTCTGATGGAGCACATCCTCTAGTAGCTTCCTGGGAGAGGGTACATGGCAGGTAAACATTTTGAGAGGCCCTTAGCATTTGCTGCTGTTCTCCTTGGAACACTGTTTTCCTTGCCTTTTAGAAACAGATTTACTATAGTTTATTCTTTGAAATTCCCAAGAAAGGTGATCCAACTGAATGTGGAAATTATAGAACAATATCATTAATGTCACACGCAAGCAAAATTTTGCTAAAGATCATTCAAAAATGGCTGCAGCAGTGTATTGACAGGGAACTGCCAGAAATTCAGGCCGGTTTCAGAAGAGGACGTGGAACCAGGGATATCATTGTGATGTCAGATGGATCCTGGCTGAAAGCAGAGAATACCAGAAGGATGTTTTCTGTGTTTTATTCACTATGCAAAGGCATTCAACTTGTGGATCATAACAAATTATGGATAACATTGTGAAGAATAGGAATTCCAGAACACTTAATTGTGCTCATAAGGAACCTTTACATAGATCAAGAGGCAGTTGTTCGGAGAGAACAAGGGGTTACTGATTGGTTTAAAGTCAGGAAAGGTGTGCGTCAGGGTTGTGTTCTTTCACCATACCTATTCAATCCATATGCTGGCAAATAATCCGAGAAGCTGGACTATATGAAGAAGAACGGGGCATCAGGATTGGAGGAAGACTCATTAACGACCTGCGTTATGCAGATGTCACAACCTTGCTTGCTGAAAGTGAAGAGGACTTGAAGCACTTACTAATGAAGATCAAAGACCACAGCCTTCAGTATGGATTGCACCTCAACATAAAGAAAACAAAAATCCTCACAACAGGACCAATAAACAACATCACGATAAACAGAGAAAAGATTGAAGTTGTCAAAGATTTCGTCTTACTTGGATCGACAATCAACAGCCATGGAAACAGCAGCCAAGAAATCAAAAGACGCATTGCATTGGGTAAATCTGCTGCAAAGGACCTCTTTAAAGTGTTGAAGAGCAAAGATGTCACCTTGAAGACTAAGGTGTGTCTGACCCAAGCCATGGTATTTTCAGTCACATCATATGCATGTGAAATCTGGACAATGATTAAGGAAGACCGAAGAAGAATTGACACCTTTGAATTGTGGTGTTGGCAAAGAATATTGAATATACCATGGACTGCCAAAAGAACGAACAAATCTGTCTTAAAAGTACAACCAGAATGCTTCTTAGAAGCAAGGATGGCGAGACTGTGTCTTACATACTTTGGACATGTTGTCAGGAGGGATGAGTCCCTGGGGAAGGACATCATGCTTGGCAGAGTACAGGGTCAGCGGAAAAGAAGAAGACCCTCAATGAGATGGATTGACACAGTGGCTGCAACAATGAGCTCAAGCATAACAACAATTGTAAGGATGACGCAGGACCGGGCAGTATTTCCTTCTGTTGTGCATAGGGTCGCTATGAGTTGGAGCTGACTCGACGGCATCTAACAACAACAACAACAATTCTTTGAATTAATTCAAAAAGTGAATTAGACAATGAGTTCGTTGTTGTTGGAGCTGAGTAATTGTCGTATGGCTGGTTCATTATATTACGGTTTCTACTTTTGTATATACTTGAAATTTAAAAAAAAATTTTTAAATGGTGTATAACAAAAACAGTAATCTGCTCCATGTCTTCCTGACTCAAGTCTTACTCACCAAGCAGTCACTATAAGCTATTTGAGATGTTTCTTCTTTTACCCTCTGTATTTGAAAATAATACCATCATGCTGCTATTTCTTGATTTTTCTGTTTTAGGCATTCTCCATAGATTTCTTACTAAGGATTTCTTATGCCAGCCCTTTTCAAAGGTCTCTTTCCCTCCATCCTCCTAAAAGAGGATTAACATTTTGTTAAATCGGTGTTCAATGTTTACATAATTTTGACTCTGTAAATGTTCTTCATGGCTGAGACACATGTTGTACTAAGATTGCAACTTTTTTGTTTTTCCCAGAGTTATAATTGCCTCTCCCCCTATTTGATTAGTTTTCCAGAATTTTCCTCAACGTAACAAAACTCCTCTCTAGACATAACAAAACTCTTCTCCAGACAAACGTATCAGATAATGTATTGGCTTCAAACATTTATCCTATTTTTCTTGGAGACTCTCCCTGGAGCTTCTGTCCTCCTGCTCCAGTGTAGACTAGTGGAACAGCTGTGGTCCTCCCTTCACCATTACCCTGAGAATTTCTTCCACCTCTGGGTCACAACCCCTGTTTCTTGCATCCCATGTCATCTTCTTTCTTGATTTGCTCCTTTATTCTGGTGGAGCACATCCTTCAGAAGCTTCCTGAAATAGAACACATGGAAAGTAAACATTTTGAGAGCCCCTGAATGTTTAAAAGGAGCTCTGGTGGAGCAGTGGTTAAGTGCTTGGCTGCTAACCAAAAGGTTGGTGGTTCAAACCCACCAGCCGCTCCACGGGAGAAAAATATGGCAGTCTGCTTCTGTAAAGATGTACAGCAGCTTTGAAACCCTATGGGACAGTTCTACTCTGTCCTATAGAGTCTCTGTGATTCAAAATCAACCTAATGGAAATGAGTTTTGAATGTTTAAAGTCCCTTCATTTTACCTGGATAATTTGAGCAGAGAATTGTAAGTTGGAAATAATTTTCCCTTGGGATTTTGAAGATAGTTCCACTGTTGTTTAGAACTAGTTGAGAGGTCTGATGCTATTTCTGATCCATGATCCTTTGTGATTTTCTCACTTTCTGGAAGCTTTTGGGAGCTTGTCTTTATTCCTAGTGCCTAAAATCTCATGATGACGGCCTTGTTGTGATTCTATGTTTGTCCATTGCACTGGGCACTTAGCAAAAGCCCTTTCAATTTGCAAACTCATCATTCAGGTCTGGGAAATTTTCTTGTACAATTTCTTTGATAATTTCCTTTCCTTTGTTTTCTGGAATTCTTTTTGGTCAGATGTTGGTCAGAAACTGAGTCTCTTCTTTTCTCTCCTTTGTTCCATCTCATTTTCCTTTTGTTCTATTTTGAGAGCTGATTTCCTCAACCTCATCGGCCAACCCTTCTACTGACACTTATGTTTTGGCTATTGTATATTTCTAAGAACTTTTTTGTTGTGGAAAGTTCCCTTTTCTTTTTTTTTTTTTAATAGCATCCAGTTTCATGAACAACTATAGGGTTGCTATGAGTCGGAATTGACTCAATGGCAACGGGTTTTGGTTTTGGTTTCATGAATGCAATATCTTCTCTGAGGTATAAATTATGGAATTTGGGGGGTTTTATCCATTCCTTGTGATTTTCTTCTTGTTTCTGTCTTTCCTGTTAGAGGCTTTCCCCAAATATCAGGAGATCTTGGGTCTGTGCTCAGGTTGAAGAGTGAGTTACTTGGGGGTGGGGAGTACTTGTTGACTGCTGGGCTTCCGTTTTGAGCAATTGGGTGGTGTCCAGGGATGGATTAAGGCACGTGAGGGCCCTAAACACTGATAATCTGTGGTGTCCCCTCCTCTGCTTGCTGACACATATGAATGGGAAATGTGAGTTATATATGTATATACATGTGTACATGTATATGTGTAAGTGTGTGTCTTACCTATCCATGATGTAACCTCTTTTTAAGCACGACTATAATTTTTTTTTTTTTTTTATAATATTAGCGATTGAATACAAAAGTGGCATATGCCATGTTAACAGAATGAGATGAACTGGATTAGAAAATTTTTAGTGGCTAAATATAACAAGAGTTAGACTCTGACAGCGCACCCTCGCCTCTTGTTTACTGGAAAGAAATAGTATACTCCCAAGAGACCCACTGAGATAAGGAGTTTCAGTTACATGGGAGGGGACTGTAGGAGACAGATGTCAATGAAGGTGTTGAAGAGGTAGGAGCCTCATAGCTTAAACAACCTTGCATGTGGATGCCCTCATGACCCTGCGTGAATTTTATTTCCGGCCAGCACATTCTTACGCACTGGAGCTGGTATCGGTTTCGTTTAATGCCCTGCCAGTTCCCTTCCACTACCGTGCTCACTTTTCCTTGTGTCCTGTCTGCTTGGCATCTATGAGTCTTGCTTTGAACAACTGGTGATCCTGTTTTGTTGATGCCCTCAGCTCGTGCTAACCTTGCTTACTGGGCAATCAGTCCCTGGTGGTGTCTTAGTTTCCTAATGCGGTTGTAACCCAAATACCACAAATGGGTGGCTTTAAAGAACAGAAATTAATTTTCTCACAGTCCTGGAGGCTAAAAGTCTAAATCAGGGTCTTGGCCATGTCAGTTCCTTCCTTATCATTAGCCCCGTGCATTCCTTGTGATCTTCATATGGCATCTGTCTTCCCAGTTTGTGCTTGCTTGTCTCTGTCTCTATGCTGTTCTTTATATAACTCAGAAGCAATTAGGTTTAGGACCTACCTTACACTTGTATGACCACAACTGATTTATTGATTACATTATGGAAGATGATTATATTATATTACATTTATAGGTATAGGGGTTAGGATTCTAACATGTATATTGGTGGAACACAATTCAATTCATAACAGTGGGGACCTGGCACTCACTGGGGTCTCCCAGGGTCTGCATCTATGGATCTTTTCTTTCTAGTTATTCTGTTCTTTTATGGAGCAAACTTCCCATCTCCTGCCGGGAGGGATAGCAGTGGGGAGAGGACTGGTCTACTCCCTATTCAGCATCTCCCTGTTTTCAGCTTGGCAGATCACCGCCTGCCTTTGCTGTGCCTGGTGCCCCTGCCTCCCAGAGAGTAAATCTCCGCAGAGAGTAAATCTTCCATCTCCAGTAGGGGTTGCCTTCTACTTCCACTGGCACTTATCTGTAATTTAGGTCTCAGCTAAGTGGTTATTTCCTCCGAGAAGCCTTCAGTGACCTGCCTGATCTTAATAAAATTCCCTCTTTATTTTCCTTCACAGCACTCAGCATGTTCCACTTAGGTGGGCACTTGTGTGTTTATTTGTTCACCATCTTCCCCATTGCCCCAAGACTACAAAAGGCAGCAACTGTGCCTGTTTGTTTACTGCCAGATCCCAAGAGCCTCAAGCAGCAGTATTTGAGTGAATGAATTGGAATAATCATCACAAAATATGAGGGGGGTTCTGCAGCCTAGTTTAGTTCATCACGATGGAAGGAGAGGCTCAAAGACATCACATAGCTTGGAAGAGCAATGGTCATGCTCTTTATCACCACACTACACTGCCCCATCCAGCTTTTACCAAACCCTTGCCTCTAGTTCTTTTTTCCAGCGTTTTATTATGAAAACATTCCAGACATACTGAAAAGTTAAAAGAATTGTACAGTGAAGATCCACACACCCTCTACCTAGATTCTACCACCAACATTTTACTGTACTTGCTTAATCACCTCTCCGTTCACCTATCCATCCATCTTTTTTCTTTTTATTTTGTTTTTGTTGTGGAGAATGTACGTGGCGAAACATACGCCAATTCATCCATTTCTACGTGTAAAATTCAGTTGTACAACCATTCTCACGCTCCTTTTCAGAGTTGTCCCCCCTAATTAACACAAACTTACTGCCCCCTATGGTTCCTATCTAATCTTTCATGTTACTGTTGTCACTTTGGTCCCATCTAGATAGTTCTTCCAAAAAACCAAACCCATTGCCGTTGAGATGATTCCGACTCATAGCGACCCTGCAGGGCAGAGTAGAACTGCTCCATAGGGTTTCCAAGGAGCAGCTGGTAGATTTGAACTGCCGACCTTTTGGTTAGCAGCCAAGCTCTTAACTACTGCACCACCAGAGCTTCTAGATAGTTCTTAAAAGAGCATAATACTCAAGGTAAACTTTTTTTTACTAGCTAAGGTAAACTGTTGTCTGGTTTTAAGAAGACTTCAAGGGATATTTTTGGTTTAAGGTTTAAAGATTATTTCAGGGCAACAGTTTTAGGGGTTCATCCAGCCTCCATGGCTCCAGAAAGTCTGGAGCCGTCTTATTTTTTGTTGCAGTTCAAAGTAAGCCATAGACATCAGTATATTTCACCCCGAGACATATGCACATGTGTACCTTTATCGGTGGTTAAGCATGAGATTACTAACTGAAAGACTGGCAGTTTGATCTCACCCAGAGGTGCCTTGGAAGACAAGCCTGGTGTTCTCTTTCTGAAAGGTCGCGGCCTTGAAAACCCTATGGAGCAGTTCTTCTGTGCACACATGGGGTCTCCGTGAGTCTGAAATGACTCGATGTTCAACTAACAACACTACCTTTAACTAGAGGGAAATGCATTTATCTCTAGGGTACCATTTGATGAGTTTTGACAGGTGCGTATACCTGTGTAACCCATATCGCTGTTGAGATTCAAAGTATTACCATCATTCTAGAAAGTTCCCTCATGCCCCATCCCAGCCATTCCCAGCTTTGAGAGGTACCTGCGGTGGCCATGAGGAGACTGTTGTGACTGCTCTTCACCGAAGGGAGTTACCACCTGCTGGAGGCTCCACTTCTGCCCCACTTACTGGCTTCTGCCCCTCTTTGCCCTTCACAGGAGCCTTGAACCTGGAGAGTCCATGGCTGATGATCTCCGCAGCTCACAGGCTACATTGGCCACAGCACGCCATGTTCCAGGCTATCCTGGAGCTGACACTGGGCAAGGCCTGGGCCCTCAAGAATCTGGTGGTGAACGTGGCCTTGAGGAGCCAGGGCTGGAACAAGGAGGGCAAGATCCACATCTACACCCCGAAGACCACCTACCTCCGGGTGAGCAGTGCTTGGCCACCCCCTGCCCCTGTATTGGACGACCATCCCAGCAGAAGGAGCTGTGTGGGGCAGAGCAGAAGGGTCCCCAGGGAGCTCTGACCACCCCAACACATGAGCCTGATTTCCTCGCTGTTTGGATCTTCCATGCAGAGGAGGGAAACCCAAGACCCATGGGTCATACCAGCCCACAGATGTGGCATGTTTGGCTCACCCAGCGTTTACAACAATCAGAATTAGCTGCCAGGTGAACCTGAGAGAGGGGGGTATTTAAAAAATCTGGATTTCCATACTCTTTTTTTGTGTGTTCATTAGGTGAAAGTTTACAGAGCAAATTACATTCCCATTCGATAGTTTGAACATGAAGTATTTCATGGCCTTGGTTTCATTCCCCACAACGTGTCAGCACTCTCTCCATTTCCACCCTGGGTTCCCCATTTCCTTTCTCCCTGATTTTCTACCCCTTCCTGCCTTCTCATCTTTGCTTTTGGGCAGATATTGCCCTTTTGATTTTATGTAATAGATTGTTCTAAGGAGCATTTGTCTCTTGGGTAGATTCCCACATTCTTGCTTCACAGCTGAGGGGAAGTAAAATGAAATCTGAAGATAGGTCTTATGGTACCTTGGAAACAAGTAGCTGTAAGTGAGGAACAATAGGGCTTTTGCCGAATATTTCCAAAGATGTAGGTTAGTTTTATACCCACTGCTGATTGCAATGAAGCCTATGTAGCAGACAGAGCCAGGACAGGCATGAGAGGTGGCCAGCAACTCATGCTGTTGACACACCAGAGGATGGTGGCCTGCCCAGGGTGGTGACAGCAGAGGTGGTAGGAAGGTTCCAGGTTCAGCAGCTGGTTTGAAGGCAGGGCTGATGAATTAGCAGTGGGAGGGAGTGCAGGGGAAGAGACAAACTTGATTCCAAGGTATGGGCCCAAGCAGCTGGCAGAAGGAAGTACCTTTTCTGAAATCAAGCAGCCAGCAGATTCCAGGGGAAAGGCCAGGGGGACAGCAACATATGAGACAAGGTGTGACATTCAGGTATTTGGCTAGAGGTTCAGCAATGCCCAAACCCTGTCTTAGCCCTGTCACCTCCCCTGTAAGGCTCCTAGGAGCCAAGTGAACAAGGAACAGCAGCCAACTGGGCCCCCAGCCCCAGGTGTTGCTTCCTGGGCCTGTGCCCAGCATCCTTAGGAGTAGTGGGCTGGGTGTGCAGTCCAGTACAAGGCTACAAATGCTCTATACCTGCCCCCCAAAATCAGGCCACAATTACCCTGGGATCTTCCCAGGCTCTGAAGACCACAGCAGGGATACTTACGTGAGGGAGAGAGGCCAACTGTCCACGTGTGCCCTTTGGGGTACATAGACCCTGCCAGCTAGTAATTAGTGGCACAATGAGATCATATTCCCTCCATGAGCTGAGGAGGAGGAGGGAAAAGGGGGCTGGGGCTGGGAAGATGGAAAAGACTTTTTTCTCATTCCTCAAGGCCCCGTAGGAGCAACCAGCTCCTCTTAGTACAGTCAGGAAAGGCCTCACAAAGATGGCATTGGAGGGGTTTTGAAGGATGAGTAGGAGTTCCCTGGGAGGGAAAGAAATGAAAGCGCATCCCGGGGGGAGGAAATAGGGTATGCAGAGGCCTTCCTTGCCTTACTGCAGGTTTCCACGGTGATGGCCTTGGAGCGGAGCCTTTTCCGCAGCTGGAATGAACTCGAGTCAGTCTGGAATGCGCCTGTGAAGAGTGAGATTCATGTGGAGAACAGCCGGGACTGGAAGATCCTTCACTGCTGGCTGAGGGGCCCCCAGAGGGAGCTGAACCTAACTGCGGCCTACAGGCACACAGAATGGGTAAGAACCTGGTGGCCTGTGCTGGGGGCTCCGCCATCCAGAGAGACCTGGAATCTCTCACCTGAGTCCCCTCTCTCTCTGCTTAGATGGGAAAGGGCTTCATGTCCTAGCACTGCCACTAACTTGGCATGTGACCTTGGGCACCCTAGTTAGGCCACTCTGAGACTCAGTTTCTTTATCTTCAAAATGAACCCCAACCATATCAGCACAGACCCCAGAACAAAGCTCAGCCTCTGTGAGCCAGGGAACCCAGCTGCTTTATCTTACTGGGCCTTGGTGTGGCAGCATGCCAGTGAGGCTCCCCTTGGACTGGTGGGGTGGAGGCTGCAGCCCAGGCCAGCAGCCCTTCTCAGGTTGTAATTCCCAGGGGTGAGTTGGTGGGCAGTTGGCAGCTGCCGTTCAGGTCCACCTCCAGGGCAGGGTGGCCAGCAGCCCACTCCATGTTGCAGCCCCGGAAGACCCACATATCACTGATGGCTCTGAGGACCGGCGCTCAAGGCCAGTCTCAGGGCCTGCAGCTGGAAGGCAAGCTGGAGGAGCTGAAGCATGACGGGAGATCGTACCAGAAGCGAGGGACCTTCCTCCTTAGGTACGTGTACCCCCTGCTCCTAGGGTGACACTCTAAGGCAGGCCACATCCCTGCTAGTCTGCCCCCTACAGAGGTGTCTGGATGATCAAACACTGTGTGCATCACTTGCCCAAGTCCAATTTTCTCGTGCAGAAGGTCACCAAGTGGGGGCAGGATGTGCAATGCTGCCTGGAGAGGCCTATATTGGTCTGCTAGGGACCAGCCCCAGTCAGCCCATAACTCAGAGAAAAGCCACCTCACTTCAAAGCCCCCATATCTCAGCCTTCATTAGTATGCCCAAATTGCCCCAGCCTGAAACCTGCTGGGGTGAGTGGGGGGTCTCTTCCCTCACAGGCACAGCTGGTTAAAAAGGCTGTCCCTTGTGTGCAGGAAACAGCATAGGGATGGAATTAGCAGACCTAACCTGAACTCCAGGCATTGCGTGGACTAGCTGTGCAACCTTAGACGAGCCACCTACCATTAATAAAATGACAGCAGTAATGTCAAAAAAGCAGCAGCTCTCATCTCCAGAGGCCTCATTCATTTGTTTAGTCCATTTATGTTTACAGAGTACCTGCTATGTGCCAAGTGCTACTTTAAAAAGGCACCTGGAAATAGCAGAGGAAAAAAAAGGCAGAAATCCCTGCCCCTGGGGAGCTTGAATTCTCTGCATGCATTATCTCTAATAATCCCCAGGTGGGTGGTATTATTATTACTCCCATTTTACTGTTATTTACTATTATTATTATTACCTCCATTTTACAGATGGGAAGACTGAGGTATAGAGGAGTTGAGTCCCTTGCCCAAAGTCACACAGCTAGTGAGAGGCCGAGCCTGGATTCTAGCTCTGGTCTGCGTAACGCAGACTCCATGTGCTGTATGTCCCTTGAGCCTCTGCTGCCCAGTGGTGAGGGTCCCTAGCCATGCTGTCTTTGTTTCCTAATGGTTCTATAAGAGAAATACCACAAGTGAGTGGCTTTAAAGAACAGAAATTTATTTTTATCACAGTTCATAAAGGGGGAAGTTTGACTTCAGGGCACTGGCTCTAGGGAAGGCCCCCTCTGTCAGCTCTGGGGGAAGGTCCTTGTCTCTTTCAGCTTCTGTAACCACAGCTTTCCTTGGCGATCTTCAGGTGGCATGCATCATCCAGCCGTTTGTGCTTGCTTATCTCTGTTCTAGGTGGCTCAGGTATAGAACACACCCCACAACTGATCTGGCCTCATTAACATAACAAAGTATGCTATTTCCAAATAGGATCACATCTGCAGTTATAGGGGTCAGAACTCCAACACATATTTTGGGGAGACACGATTCAATCTATAATACTGTCTCCCACCTAGGGTTGTCCAGGCAGCTAGTGCGATGGTGAGTGACTCTTAGTTGGCAGATTACCAAGCACAAGGCTGACATGTTCTCTCTGTGAGACAGTCTTAACTCTGCAAGACCATGGAAGACCCAGTCTGAGGCTGGGGACACACTTGCCCCCTGCCCTGCCAGCAGCTTTGATGGCTACAATCTGTTTCCCTCTCTACACCAGGCACCCCCTGGACCTGCCCATCCCACAGAGCCTCCTTCTGCAGGAGACTTTCACAGCTGAGAAGCAACTCCAGCATTTCTCCCTGGAGACCCGCGTGGTCCTGAATGGCCGAGACGAGACTCTGCAGACCATCATCCTGGGCTACCAGGCCGGGCACCCCTATGTGAGTGCGCTCCGGGGTGCAGGGGGAGGGAGACTGGGGACAGGAGGGAGTTCCCCACCCCACCTCCTGCCCCTCTTACATGTGTATATATGTGGTTGTCTCTCCCAGGTCTGTGCAGGCCTGACCCACCCGTACAGCAGCAAGGCTGTCCCCAGCAACTTGGAGGGATGTCTGGTTACTTGGAATCAGCACACTGTAAGTGAGAGAGATCCCAGAGACCTTTACGCCTTCCACCCCAAAAAATCCCAAAACCAAACCCACTGCCGTCAAGTCAATTCCGTCGCGTAGTGATCCTGTAGGACACGGTAGAACTTCCCATAGGGTTTCCAAGGCTGTATCTTTTTTTTTAGTCTTTATGGAAGCAGACTGCCACATCTTTTTCCTGTGGAGTGGCTGATGGGTTTGAACCACAGACCTCAGTTAGCAGCGGAGCGTTTAACCACTGTGCCACCGGGCTCCTTCCCTTTTACCCCCCCAACCCAAACCAAACCCACTGCTGTTGAGTCGATTCCGACTCATAGCGACCCTATAGGACAGAGTAGAACTGCCCCATAGAGTTTCCAAGGAGCGTCTGGTGGATTAGAACTGCCAGCCTTTTGCTTAGCAGCTGTAGCTCTTAACCACTACACCACCGGGTTTCCCTCTTTACCCCAGCCACTCCCAATTCAAGTGGCCACCATTACTCAACTGGGTGACCAAGACATTCTGTTCCACTCTTCCCACCCCCCGCCCACCACCCCAACTACAATCCAGAGGGATTGCTGCAAAATGCTGATATTCTCATGCCACTCCCTTTCTTAAAACCCTCACAACTTCTCTTGGGATAAAGACTCACACCCTGACCCTCTGGTCTTGCTAACTCTTCTAGCTCCCCTCTCAGGCATTCGTTTTACCCAGCTGTGGTTCATTTCCATTCTGGCTCTCTCCTGCCACAGGACCTTTGTACTTCTGTGCTTGGAACTTCTCCTCATGCCTGCCTGCTTCACTTCTGTTCATTGTTTAGGGTTCAGCTCAAGCATTATCTCTTCTGGGAAGCCTTCTCTTCCTCACGTAGCCTCCACATGCACCCCCGCAGAGTACCCTGTACCTTTGCTTCCAACACCTATCACAAATACCAGTTGTGTTTTTGTGTGATTCTTTGATTCATCACTGTCTCCTCTGCAAGTCCATAAGATTCCTGTCTATTGTATTTTTACACAAATAAAGTGCACCTTCTATGTTTGTTTGCCACCTACACCCGCGCAGGTATTTTTGTAAGTGCAGTGTGCTAATTTTTTTTTTTCCAGCAACATGTAAAAAAATTGGCATAGCTCTGCTTATGAAAATACCTGGGGAGGGAGTAGGGTTGGCAAACAAATGTAGAAACTGTGCGTTATTTTCTCAAAATATGGTACTTTATTATTGTAGTCCCAGGAACTGATGCATAATAAGAGCTTAATGAATAATTGTTGCCTCAGTGCTATTTAAAATCCTTTATATACTGTGACCCAGAGTACGGGTCGGCAAACTATCTGTAATTTACCTGGTAGTAAATATTTTTTTCCTTGTTTTTTTTTTTTTTTTTTAATATTTTAGGCTTTGCGGGATATATAGTCTTATGGCGGGGATATGTTAACTAAGGTGCGTGCACAGCAGCTTTCCAAGATGGCTTCTGTTCCAGAGGCCTCTGGGATTAGTAGCAGGACTTATTATGGGATGTCGTGCCTGTACAGTCTCTGGCTCCCCGGGTTCGACTCCCTGGCTGGGACTGTAGCCCCTTGTTGCCCCTAGTTGAATGTCACACAGTGGTCACAGAGGGATGTTCTGAGTGTGTCCCTGGGGCTGGTTTTCTCCAGCTGCTTCTGAAAGGCCATTTTAAAGAAGTTTGCAGGCTATTTTTAGGTACCCTGCCCCCTTGTTCTGGGATATGGCTTTGTTTCTGCGCCCTGGCCCATTTCTTGTTACTTTGTTTGCAGATTTAGAGGCTCCTCTGTTACTTGTCTTAATAAGCACCTGTGTTCCACACCGAACCCCCATTACCTCCCTGATAGTATAGTCTATTTCTCTTTGACTTGCAGTTCTCCTCTAACCACACCAGTCTCTTTGCTGTTCCTCAAACAGGCACCCTCCAATCTCAGGGTCTTTACTCCCTGTCTTAGTCTCTGTGACTACTGCTCGACTCTGCCCTTGTAGCACAAAAGTGCCATAGATAATACATAAATGTATGGGTATGACCATGTTCCAATAAAACTTTATTTAAAAAAGAGGCTAAATTTGGCCCTGTGGACTGAGGTTTGCTGACCTGTGACGTAGAGGGTCCTAGTTTTTGTCTTCCTAGAAACCTATGTTTGGCTATGTGTCTTTTGCAAATTATTTCAAGTGTCTGGACATCAGTTTACTCATCTGTGAAATGGGGACAGCAATACCCATCCCTTATGCAGTGAAAAGTCCCTGGGTGGCGAAAATGGTTTTTTCTCCTACTAAAGATTGGGAGTTTGAACCACCCAGTGGAGCTGTGGAAGAAAGGCTTGGTGATCTACTTCCGTAAAGATTGCAGTAACTAAAACCCTACTGTGTAACACAGAGGGGTGCCAGGAGTGGGGATCTACTCAACAGCAACTGGTTTGGTTTTTTAGTTTATGCAGTGGCTGTGAGACTTGAAATGAAATGACTTATGACGTATTCGAGTTACAACAAACCACACTTACAACCATCTGTGGTTTTTTTTAATACATCTTATAGTTAGTAATGTGTACTACGTACAGTGTTGCAGCTTTGTGATTTGCTGATGTTATCGTTCTCAGGTGTAATGTTTCCAACCCTCAAAGACAAATAAAGATCAGATTCTTAAAGATACTGAAAATAAAAGGCAGTAATAATGAAAACTAGGAAAAAAAAAAAAAGATTACCGACAGAGTAGTCATCAAAACAGAAAACCCTGTTGTAAGTCAGGGACTACCTGTAAAATAATCTCTTTTAAGTACTTAAGGGAAACCCTGGTGGCGTAGTGGTTAAGTGCTATGGCTACTAACCAAGAGGTTGGCAGTTCGAATCCACCAGGCATTCCTTGGAAACTCTATGGGGCAATTCTACTCTGTCCTGTAGGGTCTCTATGAGTCAGAATTGACTAGATGGCAACAGGTTTGATTTTTTTGTTTTTTAAGTACTTAAGACATGATTAATAGGCCCTTCTCAAGGTCTCGTTCCTGACCCTTTTAGGAGAAGTTGAAGCTCTGGGAGATGGCCCCATTCTCCAGTAACTATTTGTTGAAGACCCACTATATGCCAGGCCCTGGGCAAGGAAGAGAGTGGTATATTCTCCACACACACACCCTCCCCTCCCCCACCCCATATACAGAGGTCTGTTGGATGGAACGTGAGGCTAGGCCAGCTGTTGAGCAGCCAGACCTGCCCTTCCGGGGCCTCACTTCCCTGTCAGTTAAATGAGGCTGGGAATGACTCCCTGGAGGTTAGGGAGGTGAAGTCCCGGGAGCTTCAGAGGGGAAACATCGGGCAGGATGACAGCTCAGAACACCTGCAGGAGTCCTTCCCAATGGTGTTTTCTTTTTTTTAACCGGAGATTGCAGAATGGCGCCGTGGGCCAAATCCAGCTTGCAGATGTGTTTGGCTTGGCCTTCTCAGCATTTAAAAAATATTTTGAATTAATTGAAACATTAAAAAAAATCAGATTTGGGGTAAAACACAGACTTCTGCTTCTTAATCAGAAAATCTGACCATATTGGGCCTAAAACCCTACCTGACAACAACAGGCTAAAACCCAATAGATGGTTCCTTCAATTTAATTTAGTTTTTTTTTTTTTTTAAGCATGTCTTTGTTTAACGACACACATTGTTTTCCTCTTCTGGATCTTCTTTTTTTCCTCCCTCCATCTTGGTTCTAAAAAATCCATTATTCTTTTAAAGGTGTACACACACCAGTGATAAATTCTGTGCCAGAGTCTTTTAAACTTCTCAGTCTACATAGATGGCAGAGGGCGGCAACATGCTACTGTGTGCTTGGTATTTGTTGTTGTTAAGTGTTGTTGAGTCGGCTCCGACTCATAGCAACCCTACGTACAACAGAATGAAGCACTGTCTGGTCCTCCGCCATCCTCACAATCATTGTTGTGCTTAAGCCCATTGTTGTAGCCACCGTGTCAATCAATCAATCTTTTTGAGGATCTTCCTCTTCTTCGAGGACCCTCTACTTCACCAAGCATGACGTCCTTCTCTAGGAACTGATCCCTCCTGATAGCATGACCAAAGTATGTGAGACTTAGTCTCGCCGTCTTTGCGTCTAAGGAGTATTCTAGCTGTACTTCTTCCAAGACAGATTCGTTCCTTCCATGGTATATTCAATATTCTTCTCCGGCACCACAATTCAGAGGTGTCAATTCTTCTTCCCTCTTCTTTATTCATCGTCCAATTTTCACATGCATAGGAGGCAATTGAAAACACAATGGCTTGGGTCAGGCACACCTTAGTCTTCAAGGTGACATCTTTGTTTTTTAACACTTTAAAGAGGTCTTTTGCAGCAGATTTGCCCAAGGCAATGGGTCTTTTGATTTCCTGACTGCTGCTTGATTGTGGGTGTTGATTGTGGATCCAAGTAAAATGAAATCCTTGACAACTTCAGTCTTTTCCCCATTTATCATGATGTTGCTTATTGGTCCAGCTGTGGGGATTTTTGTTTTCTTTATGTTGAGGTGTAGTCTGTGGTTGGCATTTAGCAGAAGCTAAATTGTTGCTGGGGGCAGTGGTAGTTCAGTGGTAAAAATTTTTTGCCTCCCGTGCGGGAAACCTGGATTCAATTCCTCACCAACGTACCTCACCCACAGCCACCACTGTCTGTTGGAGGAGGCTTGTGTGTTGCTGTGATGCTGAACAGGTTTCAGCAGAGTTTCCAGACTAAGATAGACTAGGAAGAAAGGCCTGGCTACCAACTTCCAAAAATCAGTCAACAAAAACCCTATGAACCACAATAGCCTGATCTGAGTCTGATCATAGGGACGATGCAGGACTAGGCAGTGTTTCATTCCATTGTGCATGGGGTCGCCATGAGTCAGGGCTGGCTCAATAGCCTTTAACAACAACAGGTAATTGTTGAGTGAATAAATGATTGAGTAACTGTGTGTTAGTTTCCTACTGCTGCTTTAACAAATTACTGCAAATTTAGTGGCCTGAAACAATACCGATTTTATCTTAACAATTCTAGAGGTCAGAAATTTGAAATGGGTCTGTTTCACTGGGCTAAAATCATGGTGTTGGCAGCACTGTTTTTTGTTTGTTTTTGGAGGCTCCCGGAAAGAATTCTGTCCCTTCCCTTTTTCCAGCTTCTAGAAGCCACCTACCTTCCTTGGCTCATGGTCCCTTCTTCTATCTTCAAAGCCAGCAGAGTAAGTAGCACATCTAGCCTCTCTCTGGCTCTGACCCTCCTGCCCTTCTCACAGGAACTCTTATCATTGCATTGGGCCAGCTTTGCTAATCCCGGATCATCTCCCCATCCTTAACTCAATCATATCTGCAAAGTCCCTTTGCCATGTGAGGTGATATGCTCACAGGTTCCAGGAATTAGGATGTAGACACCTTTGTTGTTGTTGTTAGCTACCATCGCGTTGACGCCAACTCACAGTAACCTTATGTACAATGGAATGAATGTGAGTCCATTGTTGTGGCTCTTGTCCAGTCCATCTCACCAAGGGTCTCCCTCACCCTCACTGGCCCTCTCCTTCACGAAGCGCGATATCCTCCTGGCATTGGTCCCTCCTGATGACGTCTCCACAGCAAGTGAGTTGGACAGTATTCTTGTGATCCGTAAGGTTTTCATTGGCTAATTTTTGAAAGTAGATCACTAGGCCTTTCTTCCCAGCCTATCTTAGCCTGTCAGCCTCACTGGGACATCTCCACCATTGGTGACCCTGTTAGTATGTGAACTACCGAAGGCATAGCTCCCAGCATCATAGCAACACCAAGCCTCCATAGTAAGACAACTGATAGATGGTGGGGACATCTTTGGAAGTCCATCATTTTGCCACCCACGCCATGAACTAAATATTCTTCCAACCCAGCACTGCTTTTAGCTTGGGTTTCAGGCTATAGCTAGTGATTCTGCATTCTTCCAAATATTCACCAAGCACCTACTATGTGCCAGAAGCCGTGCTGAGTATTAGGAATACAGCGATGAACAAAACAGGCTAATACTAGGGCACCCCCTTTGGACAAGATGCAGGCACATTTGTCCCCTGGGGGTCACTCCACTTGCCCCGTCTGTGGGCACTGGAGTTGACCATCCCTGTGTAATAGGTCCCCATGCTCCTGTCCCTAGTTTTTCAAGTTTTTAACTTTTTTTAATTGTAATTTGCCAATTCAGCATTTTTCACTTATACTATTCTTGTGTGCAGTTTTTGCCCTAGATTCTGCTTTAACTCATGGATCTTGGGTCCATTTTCTTCCAACTACTGGGTTCCCAGGATGGCATCTGCAGGTACTTAGAGGTGGGAAGCAGCCTCTCAGTGGCTCTGATTCTCGTACCACCAGGCTACGAACCGGGAGGTCAAGGCCACCTTGAAAGTCAACCAGAAGGTTGTGCTGCACTTGAAGGGTCTGCACCGTGACAGATCTCGGCATGGGAAAACCTGGCACAGCCTGGCCCTGGACATGGCCCACTCCTCCCAGGTACCGGTTCCCAGGTCAGGCCATGCTAGTCTTTGCCGTCCAGGCTGAGGTCAGCTGTCTGCGGGACTAAAGCAGGCTGTCTGTTTCTTACAGCTGAAGTTTCCCCAGGCCCTGAGCTTGGACGGTGATGTCATGTTCAGATGGAGTCCCCAAGGAGCCTTTGCCTGCGGTGTGGACGCACGAGCTGCAGTCAACAACAACGTCACATCCCAGGTCGGGACTACATTCTCCTCCCTTACTGAGAAAGGAGGGGCTTTAATGTCAGAGTGCAGGCAAGATGGCCCTGGGAAGCTGACAGCATAGTCCTCATTTTGGCAGTGTGTGTGTGATTAGTCAGTGTGTCTTGGTTATCTAGTGCTGCTGTAACAGAAATACCACAAGTGGTAGCTTTAAGGAACAGAAATCTATTTTCTCACAGGTCAGGAAGCTAGAAGTCTAAATTCAGGGCACCAGCTCGAAGGAAACGCTTTCTCTTTCTGTCAGCTCTGGGGAAAGTCCTTGTCTTTTTTTCAGCTTCCATTCCTCGGACACCTTCATGTGACTGTGTCTTCCCCTCGGTTTTCCTTCTCTGTGCCTAATCTGTTCTTTCGACATCTTAAAGGTGATTGTTTTAAAACACACCCTGCACTGATATGGCCTTGTTAACATAACAAAGAGGGTTCTATTTCCAAATGGGATTATATGCGCAAATATAGGGATTTAGGATTTACAAAACATATTTTTGGGGGACACAGATGAATCCAGAACAGTTGGGATGAGCTGACTGTTGTAATAAACAGAAGTGTGTTCACCGTGAAAGGTTATTCCCTGGTCCTGTCACAGTACAGTGTGGCTGTGCTCCACGTAGTCTGTCAGAGATCCAGGCTCCTTCCACCTTGTGTCTCTGCCCTAGCTGGCAGATAGGGGAGAGGAAGGGTGAAGAATTATGCAGGAGGTTTTATGGGCCAGGCCCATAGCAGTACGTGTCTTCCTGCCCAGGATATTGGCTAGAATATATCACATGACCCCACCTAGCTTGCAAGGGAGGCTAGGAAATGTAGTCTTAGCTGTGTGTCCAAGAGGAAAATGAAATGCGGTTTGGTGAATGTATAGCAATCACTGTAGGTATATTTGTGCATTCATTCATTCATTTACCATATACGGATTGTGTCTGCTGTGTGCCAGGCTCTGTTAAGTACTGAGGATGCCCAGGTAACCGTGTTTCTGTCCCCATCTTCAAGGAGGTTGCAGTCGAGTGGGCTTTTAGCATTATATAAATCCAAGTTCAAATCCCAGCTCCACCTCGGACTAGCTGTGTGGCCATGAGAAAATTACTTAACCCTACTGAGCCTCAGTTTTGCTAGCTGTGAAATGTGCATAGTAACACAAGCCCGGAAGAGCAGCTTTAGAGGATTAAATGAGGGGACAATCGTAAAGCCAGTAACACAGTGCCAGGCATAAGCAGGCACTATAGCAGGTGAAGTACGGGGTCTGGGGTCCCAAAATTGTCCTCCTAGCTCCATAGCTAAGGCCTCACTTCCTAAGCTTCCTTCCAAGTAAGGCAAACTGAGTAAAACTTAGGGTTGAGAAATGCTGAGGGAGGATGGAAGTTTCTGGGATCTGCTGTTGGGCCTGCTTTGGGCAAACTCTGGGATGACTTGTTCCCCTCCTCCCCGACCAGCCAGCTACCTCCAGGTCTCTCCGTCTCACGCCTCTGTTCCCTCTGACCTCCGTTTCTCTGACTCCCCCTCCCAACAGGTCTTGGTCCAGCTGAATGGGTCGGACTCCCACTTCGTGTTTTTCTTCCAGCTCAGACATCCCCATGAGCCAATGTTTCCTCCAAACTTACAGGTATGCACAGTGGTCCCTTGGGGAGAACCTTGAATTGCCTGCCAAGTGCTGCCTCTGAGAAGCCAGGTTGCTGGGAGATGGGGCAGAAGGAAAGGGAGGAAGGAGAAGGGAGGGAGGCCACCCCGTGATGTACTTCGCCAAACAGCCCCTCTGAATCAAGAACAGATGGCAGGGAGGTTTCCAGACCCATCATTTGGAAGTGATTGTCCAGGCGAGAAGAGCTTTTCAGCTCCCTGGGGGTGAAGGGATCACATTTCATCCTTGAGAATGGAGAGAACCAGAATTCGCCCCTCAACATCCTGGCCAATGTTTGGGTTTGGGAGAGGCCCAGGGCATCTTTGTGTGCGATTCTTTAAAGAAGTTCTTTTTTTCTCCCTAATCATCTTGCTAATTTATATTATTTTCATGCCCAGCTTCATGTTAGATCTGATTAGATCCTCATTGTTCGTTTGCTTTTTTTTTTTTAATTGTGTTAACAAAACATTTGCTGTTTCAACAACCTTCACCCGTACAATTCGGTAACATTAATTATGTTCATCATCAATCATCACCATTAACCATTCCCATATTTCCCCATCACCCTTCCCAGAAGCTCCATGTCCCCCAAGCATTGTGTCTTCCTTTCCCTGCCCTCTTGCCCACTCCTGATAATCACTGTTAAACGTTGATTTCTATACGTGGGGCTGTTCTAGGTATTTCATCAGTGGGATCATACATTATTTGTCCTTTTGTGATTGGCTTATTTCATTCATTTATAGTGTTTTCAAGGTTCATCCATGTCATAGCAGGTATCAGGACTTCATGTCTCTCTATGGCTGAGTAATACTCCATTGTATGTATAACCAAACCAAAACCAACCTTATTGCCATTGAGTCAATTCCGACTCGCAGCGGCCCTATAGGACAGAGTAGAACTGCCCCATAGGGTTTCCAAGGGAGTGGCTGGTGGATTCAAACTGCAGACCTTTTGTTTAGCAGCCAAGCTCTTAACCGCTGTGGCGCTAGGGCTGCATTGTATGTACATATGCCACGTTTTGTTTACCCATTCACCTGTGGAGGGACATTTAGGCTGTTTCCACCTTTTGTCTATTGTGAGTAGTGCTGCAGTGAACATGGCTGTTCAAGTACCTGTTTGCAAAGAAGTTTTTTTGACTAAGGGTATTTTTGCCCAGGGTGGGGTAGCAACCCTGGAGGGTTTCACTCTTCAAGGAAAATGAGTCCCCTTTTTCAGGGACAGGAGGAAGACCTCCAGGTAGACAGGCTCCCCAGGGCCAGCCCTTGGAAAGCCCCAACACATTTGTTTCTTCGTTGGACGAGGGCTGTGTGCTAGGTATACAGAAATAAAGCAGTGGAGTCTGGGAGACAGAGTTGTAAACAGGTAACCCTGATAGTGCCAGCCCTGGAGGGCAGACGGGACAGAAGGCGGGGGGACCCTTTAATTCAGCTTCTCGATGCCTGCTGCGTGCTCAACACTATGTTGGCGGGTTTCAGAAAGTCGAAGGTAGACTGAGAACAGCTCTGGCTTCAGGGACTTGATCATTCTCAGATGCGTGTTTTTTTCATGGACAGAGGTTTTGAAATCTGTGGAACTGGAATGTGTCTGAACATCGACAGCATTGCCCAGTGTTCATTATGGCACTATTGACAATGGCCAAAAGGTGGAAGCAACCTAAGGGTCCGTCAGTGGATGAATGGATAAACAAAATGTGGTCTGTCCATAAAATGGAATACTGCTCAGCCATATAGAGAAATGAAGTCCTCATACATGCTGTGACACAGGTGAACCTGGAAAACATTATGCCTGGTGAAATAAGTCAGACACAAAAGGAAAACTACTGACCACATCTACCGGGCCTCCACCAGACTGAGTCCACTACAACTAGATGGCACCCGGCTACTGCCACTGACTGCTCTGACAGGGATCACAATAGAGGGTCCCGGACAGAACTGGAGAAAAATGTAGAACAAAAATTCTAACTCAAAAAGAAAGACCAGATTTGCTAACCTGACAGAGACTGGAGAAACCCTGAGAGTATGGTCCCCGGACACCCCTTCAGCTCAGTAATGAGGTCACTCCTGAGGTTCATCCTTCAGCCAAAGATTGAACAGGTTCATGTAACAAAAGGGGTACACCAGCCTTGGGGCAGGAACTGGAAGGCAGGAGGGGACAGGAAAGCTGGTAATAGGGAACCCGGGGAGAGTGATGACATGTCGTGGAGTTGTTAACCAGTGTCATAGAACAATGTGTGTACTGCTTGATGAGAAACTAGTTTGTTCTGTAAACCTTCATCTAAAGTACAGTAAAAAATAAGAAAATTAAAAATATATTGTATGTCCAAAATCATAAAATAAAAAGGCAAATGAAAAACCTAAATAAATAAAAGCAATATTTATTTTCTTCTTTAAAAAAAAAAAAAGGACAACTATTGTATGGCCCCACTTAGATGAAGAGAATAGGCAAATGCATAGAGACCAGGGCTGGGAGTGGGGCAAGTGGTTAACAGGTTCAGCTGCTAACAGAAAGTTTGAGGTTCGAGTCTACCCAGAGTCGCCTCCTGAGTCTTTGTCACACCTTCGCATGGTGCCTTGGCCAGGAGCTGGGGTCTGGGGAGGTAGTCGTCTCCTTTTTTCCCTCCCTTTTGTGCCTTTTCCCAAGTGTTTGCTGTCCACATGCTGTGTGGGAGTGCTTGGACCTGGAGTGGCTCAGGAAGGCTTCCTGGAGGAGGGGGCCCAAGATCTCTGAGGGGAGAGGAGGTGTTTCTGAATAATGCCCTCCCTGCTGCACCCCCAACCTCCCACAGGCCCTTCCTGTCACTCCCTCAGCCACTGACCCCTGTCCTACCCTGCTGCAGGTGCAGGTGGCTGCCTGGCGCTCTAAAGAGCGCAGCCTCAACAGCTCCCTGTCCGTGCACATAGCCGGCCGGAAGCTGCTGCTGCTGGAGGCCGTCACCAGCCTGGACATGCAGAGAGGCAGGCTGGGCTGGGCTGGGAGCATCCTCCTCCACCAGGCCATCCTCCGGGCTCCCAGGGCTGTTGAGCTGCAGCTTTCGGGCCAGATGGCCCCAACAAGGTAATGGTCCCCAGGGGGCCTGCAAAGGGGGAGATGGGGCCTCTGAGGCTAAAGGGCTGATGTCCTGGAAATGGCAGAATCACTCTTTTTTCACTCATGTCTAAATTACCCCAGTTAGAGCCATTCTTGGGTCTAAGGCATTGAGAGAACGGGAGAGAGAGGCATTCACTTCTCTGCTTTTGTCATTTATTCATTTTTTGATTATGAGAACATTCATTATAGATGACTTGGTGGATTATAATAAGGTATTACAAATAAAACAAAAATCACTAAAAAAAACAACCAAACCTGTTGTCGTCAAGCCAGTTCCGACTCATTGTAATTCTGTAGGACGGAGTAGAACTGCACCATAGCGTTTCCAAGGAGCAGCTGGTCGATTTGAACTGCTGACCTTTTGGTTAATGGCGAAATGTTTAGCTATTTTGCCGCCGGGGCTCTGTTTTCACATATATATAATATATGGATATATATAGTATGGTATGGTGGTCAAAAGGAGTCCTGGTGGTACAAATGGTTAAGTGTTCGGGTGCTAACTAAAAGGAAAAGTTAACAGTTCACCACCCAGCTGCTTTGTGGGAGAAAAACCTAACCTGCTCCCGTAAAGGTTACAGCCTACTTTTAAGAACCATCTACAGGCAGTCCCCCGGTTAAGACCATCTGACTTATGGACAGCTAGTACTTAAGGATGGACCTCCATAAAGCCTATTGTATTAAAAATTTGAGTTAAATGCAATGGTTCATAATAACGAATGCACACGTTACTTTTACTTTGCGATGCTCACGAAAACATTGTGTGGTTTGGAAGTTTTTCTTAAGTGTTTTGTGTATGTAGAAAGGTAAAATATGTACTAAGACAAACATTTCACTAACTGACGCTAAATAAAAAAAGTATGTACCTGTTCTGACTTGCCTACAATTTCGACTTAAAGACAGACTTAGGAACGGATCTTGTTCGTAATCCGGGGACTGCCTGTATGTGGGATCAGACTGACAACAGCAACTCGAAAGGACAGATAGGAAGCTTAGGGGCCAGTGAGTTTATGTTAATAGAGGAGGGACAACTCAGAAAAGGGGTGAGAATGGTTGCACAACTTGAAGAATGTGATCAATGTCATTGAATTGTACATGTAGAAACTGATGAATTGGTATATATTTTGTTGTGTATATTCTCAACAACAAAAATTATAAAAAAAAAAAAATTGTAGCCTAGAAAACCTTATGGAACAGCCCTGCTCTGTCCCATGGGATTGCTATGAGTCAGAATCGACTGGCTGGCACCCAACAACAACAATAACATGATGGTCAAGAAGAAGAGAGCTGGCGCCAGACCACCAGCGTTTAAATCCTGGCTCTGCCGCTTGCTGCTCTGTGACCTTGGCTAAGCCCCTCTGCCCTTCTGTGTCTCTGGACTGGCTTCCTAGGGTTGTCCTAAGTGTTGGCTGAGTGCTGGACTGAGCTCTGAGGCAGCGCCTGGCCAGCGTACATGTTCACTACCCACCACTGCTTACCGCTGCTAATTTGAGTACTGTGCCCTGCTGGCACAAATTACATCCCCATCAAATGTTCTCTCTTGCCTCTGCAGTCTCAGTTTTGTCCCTAGCTTTGGCGTGAATTCAAGAAGACCCGAGGCTTTGGACATGGTCTTAGATTTATCATCTATAGCTGCCTGTTCATGTCCAACTGCCTGTCCTTTTCCCCAATCTAAAAAGTATTTGAGGCAGATTATAAAAATGTATATTGTTCTAGATCAGGAGTTGGCAAACTTTTAGTAAAGGGACAGACATATGGTAAATATTTTCAGCTTTGTGGGCCATGCAGCCTCTGTCTCATCTACTCAACTGCTGTTCAACACAAAAGCAACTATGGATGATATTACCATGTTCTAATAAATCTTCATTTCCAAAAACAGATGGTTGGCAAGATTTGACCTATAGGCTGTAGTTTGTCAACTCTTGTTCTAGATTTAAAATAATACATGAGAAAATTAGGGTGAAAGGAAAAAAAAAAAAAAAATGGGAAAATGATATCAGTAAACGCAATGTCTGCCATGAGGTCCTCTACATTTTTGAAGCTGAGCAGAATATTTGACTCTGAGTTTCCTAGCAGCCATTGCAAAGAGAGAAACCATCCCAGGGCAGTATTTGTAGTGGCCATAAGGGATGCGCACACGCACACACACCTGTGTGCATGTGCACCAAGGAAAGCATGGCTCGTTTCTTTCCAGTGTTGATACTCAATAGAAGTATTTCGTATGGTGTTGTATAAAAAACCCACTGTGTAATATTAGGAACCATGTCCCTGTCCCATTTCTCCTGGAGGTTTAACAACAGGCTTCCTGGGGCTATCTCTGTCCCTCACCATAATAACATGAATTGATCATTGATTATAATCAGGAGCAAGCACTTTATAGTCACAATTTCATTTAATTCTATAAACAACCCCATGCAGTAGGTACCACTAACTGGTTATAAGAGCTTTGAATAAATTACTTACCCTCTCTGTACCTCAGTTTCCTCATGTGTGTAATACTTGTAACTAAACCCATTGCTGTTGAGTTGATTCTGACTCATAGCAACCGTATAGGATAGAGCAGAACTGCCCCATAGAGTTTCCAAGGAGAGGCTGATGGATTCGAACTGCCGACCTTTTGGTTAGCAGCCAATCTCTTAACTACTGCGCCACCGGGGCTCCCATCTGTGTAATGGGGATGATAATGTCTCACTCTCGTGGGACTTTTGTGAGCAGTCAGATAGTACGTGTAAAGTGCACATGTTTTAGTTAGCTGTTGCTGTGTCACCAAGCACAGTGGATTAAAATAACAACCATTTTTTTTGCTCATGATTCTGTCAGTCATATGTGGACAGGGCTCAGCTGGGTGGTTCTGCTCTGTATAGCGTCAGCTGAGGTCATTCTCTGGGTCTCCTGGTCAACTTCAGCCTTCAGCAGAGTCAGCTCTCAGCCAGACACATGCATGGTCTAGGGACTGGGGTGGGCTGGAAGGCGCCAGCAGACTTCTCTCACATATCTAGCACCTCAGTGTCCCTCCATATGGTCTCTCTCTTGCTCCAAGTGGCTGGCTTGGGCCTCCTCACAGCAGGGTGGTCTCAGGTTAGTCAGACGTCTTACGTGGTGGCTGAGTTCCAAGAGGGAGCATTCAGTGTGAAGGTGAAAGCTGCTTTCACACATGTAATACCCAGGCTTGGAAGTTACACAGCCTACCACATTCTGTTGATTAAAAAAAAAAAAAAAAAAAACAGGCCAAGAGGTTAGCCCATATTCAGAGGGAGGAGAAATAGACCCCCTTTCTTAATGGGAGAGTGGCAGAGTCACCTTGCAAAAGAGTGTGTGGGTTGGGAGCTATTGTTCTGGCCATCTTTGGAAACACAATCACACCTGGTAAAGTGTTAGCACCTATCAGCATCAGTATCATTATTAATATCAGCTCAATATCAGTGTTTTATTCCCCACTTTAAAAAGGAAGAAACTGAAGCCCAGAGAAGATATGTCCTCGTCCAAGTCTACACAGTAGCACTTTTGGGATATGAACTCAGCTTGGCTAACCGTAAAGTCCATCATCTTAACTTCCTTACTAAACTGCCTCCCATGGACTGAGGGTCCACTAAAATCAACCCTGTGATGGGCCTGGATGGTGGGGTCTAGGAACCACCTTTTCTGGCCTGGCCTACTTACTTGAAGGGGAGAAATGTTAGGTATCTAGAGGGATGGATGCCTCCCTTTATCATCCCCTTATATCTTTCCATTCTAGGATTTGGTTGTTTTCCAAGGCACTGCTGGATCGGAACAAAGCACAGCTTCTCTTGAAGGTAGCTGAGGAGTGGAGGGGAGGCTGGGTCCTGACCCTGCAGAGCCAAGCCCAACACACAGTGGCTGACTGGGCAGCGGTGCCCCGCCTCCTGACCCTCGTGGGCATGCTGAAGCAGAAGGAGATGCTCAGAGAGGGTGAGGGCCTAGGGGATGCATGGGGACAGGGGCAGTGGAGGTCTTGGGCAAGCACTTTATATTTAACCACAGGGTTAAAGACCAAGTTCAAGTCCATTGGTACCCTATCCCAGGATCTCACACACTGGTGATACCCCTTCATGAGAAATTAATATCCACTTTTCCTTTATGTCAATATGGACACATGAGTTCCTATTTAAGTCAGTGTAATTTAATCTGTTATAATGGGTTTTTTTTTCTGGGTATCAGTACTTACTTTGATGCTCAGCTTTCCCACACTTGGCCATTGGAAGTCCCTCCAGGTTGGCTCCTGTGTCCTTTCCCCCATCTATCTTGCCACAAAAAATTTCAAACATACTGCAAAGTTAAAAAAATTACATAGTCAACAACCCTATACCCACCATCTAAATTATAAAATCACTAATATTTTGCAGTATTTGCTTTATCACCTATCTATCCATCCATTGGAAACCCTAGTGGTGTAGTGGTTAAGTGCTACGGCTGCTAACCAGAAGGTCAGCAGTTCGAATCCACCAGGCACTCCTTGGGAGCTCTATGAGGCACTTTTGCTCTGTCCTTTAGGGTCACTATGAGTCAGAATTGACTTGACAGCAGCAGGTTTTTGGTTTTTATCCATCTATCTGTCCAGTCATCCATCCATTTTATTTTTTGGTACTTTTCAGAGTGAGTTGCAGACCTTAGAACACCTTACCCCTAAACAGTTTAGCACACATACCACAGACTGTTGTTGTGTGCCATCAAGTGGATTCTGACTGATAGCAATCCCATGTGACAAAGTAAAACTGCCCCTTAAGATTTTCTTGGTTGTAATCTTTACAGGAGCAGATTGCCAGGGCTTTCTCCCACGGAGTGGCTGGATGGGTTTGAACCGTCAACCTGTTTGTTAGCAATCAAGTGCTTAACCTGTTACACCACCAGGTTTCCATATGGCATTAACCAGAGTTCAGTATTTGCTTACGGTCCTCCCTCCCGCCCTTCCTTCCCGCGATATAAAATTTACATACAGTGAAATGTAAAAATATTAAGTGTATATTCACTGGGTTTTGACAAATGCATTCACCCGTGCAACCCAAACCCCTAACTAGATACAGAGCATGACCATCACCCCAGAAAGTTCCCTTGAGCCCCTTCCCAGTCAGTCCCCGCCCTCACCCCCGAGGCAACCACCCTTCCAGCTTTTTTCCAGCATAGGCTGGTTTGGCCTGTTCTAAAACTTCATATAAATGCGATCATACAGTGCATAGTCTTTGTTTTAAGACTTCTTTTTCTGAGATTCATCCATGTCATTCCATATGTCAGCAGTCATTTCTTTGTATTGCCGAGTAGTATTCCGTTGTGTAAATATGCTGTAGTTTGTTATCCATTTTCCTGTTGATGGACACCTGGGATGTTTCCATTCAGGGCTAGTAGGGATAAAGCTGCTGCAAAAATTCTAATATAAGCCTTTTTGGATGTAGGCTTTTCATTTTTCTTAGGTAAATAGCTAGAAGTACAATTTCTAGGTCATAGGGTAAGTGTAAAATGTTTCTGGTGGTACAAACAGGTTGTGCTCACCTGCTAACTTAGAGGTTAGCAGTCCAAACCCACTCAGCACTTCACGAAAGAAAGGCCTGGCAGTCTGCTTGGGTTTTTTTTTTCCAGGGTAAGTGCATGTTTAGTTTTCTAGGAAACTGCCAGAACTTATCCCAAAGAGGAAATATTTTGCACTGTTGCTTCTTTGTGGAGTTCTGGCTGCTCCCCATCCTTGTCAACACTTGGTATTGTCAGGGTTTTTAAAATAACAGTAATCTTATATAATGGTATCTCATTGTGGTTTGAATTTGCATTTCTCTGGTGACTAACGATATTGTTGAACACTTTTTACGTACTATTAGCTGTTCGTATATCTTCCTTTGTCTAGTGTCACATCTGTTTTATTTGCATGTTTATTATTGGGCTTTTTTTTTTTTTTTTTTAATTGTGGTAAAATACATGTAACAGAAAATTTACCGTTACAGACACTTGGTATATGCGTAAGGCTGTGTAACCACCACCGTCTCTTTCCGAAACGTTCTCATCATCCCGAAAGGAAACCCTGTACCCATTAAGCAGTTATTCCCCATCTCCTCCCTCCCCCCTTTCTAGGGACCACTAATCTATTTTCTGCCTCTATGAATTTGCCTGCTGAATATTTTATATAAATGGAATCATACAATATGTGGCCTTTCATGTCTGATTTCTTTCATTTTGGATATGTATGCAAGATTCATCCATGCCGTAGCATGTATCAGGACTTCCTCTCTTTTTATGGCTGAATAATATTCTGCTGTAGGGATAGACAACACGTTTATCCCTTTATCATTCGATGGACATTGGGGTTGTTTCTACCCTTTGGCTGTTGTGAATAGTGCTGCTATGAACAGCCATGTACAGGCTTTTGTTTGGACACCTGTTTTCAGTTCTTTTGGGCATATGTCCAGGAGTGGGATTGCTGGGTCATATGGTAATTCTATGCTTAATTTACTGAGGAACTGCCAGGCTGCTTTCCACAGTGGCTGTACCAGTTCACAATCCCAGCGACAATGGAGAAGGGTTCTGATGTTTTCACATCCTTGCCAACCCTTATTTTTTGTTCTTTTTTTGTGAAAACCATCTTAGTGGGTGTGAAGTGGTATCTCATTGTGGTTTTGATTTGCATTTCCGTAAGGAGCCATGGTGGCCTAACGGTTAAGCGCTCCACTGCTAACCAAAAGGTTCCTGGTGCAAACCCATAAGCAGCTCGCTCAGTGGGAGAAAAAACGAAGATTTGCTTCTATAAAGATTATAGCCTAGGAAACCCTATGGGGCAGTCCTGCTCTGTCACATGGTATCACTGTGAGTCAGAATAGACTCAAAGGCACTTAACAACAATGATATTAACAACTAATTAACAATGACACTTAACAACTAATGCCATTGAGCGTCTTTTCATGTGCTCATTGTCCATTTGCATATCTTCTTTGGAAAAATGTCTATTCAAGTCCCTTTTCTGTTTTTCAGTTGGGTCGTTTGTTTTTCTGTTGTTAAGTGATAAATTTCTTTTATCTATTCTGGATACTAGACCCTTATCAGACACATGATTGGCAAATACTTTCTCTGGTTCTGTAGGCAATCTTTAAACTGTCTTGAAAATGTTCTTTGATGCATAAAAGTTTTTTATTTTGATGAAGTCTAATTCATTTTTTAATTTTGTTGCTTGTGCTTTTGGCCTCGTATCTGAAAAGCCGTTGCTGCCCAGTCCAAGGCCATGAAGATGTGTTCCTCCTAAGAATTTTATGGTTTTAACTCTTATATTTATGTCACGGATCCATCCTGAGTTAATTTTTGTTCTGTCACAAGTGGGATATGGTCCTCTTGAGCAGGAATTGTGCCTTTGTGTTAGTGTTGCTGTTGTATGCCACCGAGTTGATTCAGACTCCTAGTGGCCCTATAGGACAGACTAAAACGACCCCGTGGGGTTTCCTAGGCTGTAATCCTTAGGGGAAGGAGCCCTGGTGGCACAGGAGGTCGCTGAGAGTTTGGTAGTTCGAACCCACCAGCTGCTCCACAGGAGAAGAAGTGGCAGTCTGCTTCCATAGAGATTCTAGCCTTGGAAACCCTGCGGGCCGTTCTGCTCTGTCCTGTAGGATCACTGTGAGTCGGAATGGACTCAATGGTAATGGCAACAGAATCTTTACAGGAGTAGATCACCAGACCAGGTCTTCTCTCCTACAGAACCTCTGAGTGGATTTGAACCGCCGACCTTTTGGTTAGCAAGCAAGCACTTAACCGTTGCACCACCAGGGCTCCTTACTTGTATTAATGGGCGTCCTGTATCAGGCTTGATGCTGTTTGCCAACTCCCTGTCAGGTTGTGAATTAGCTCACTTGGTCCTCAAAACTTCCTGGGAAGGAGCTGGTGTCATCGGGTCCTTTTCCCAGGCCTGCTGTCTCTGGCGTGAGTTAGAATCACATCACGACCTTGGTAATTCCTACCCCATGGTTCTTTCCCCTGTTCCCCAAAGCAGCCCAGTCTCTGATTCTGGGCCACTCTGTGTGGCTTCTTTCCCATCTTCTACAGGCAGCATCAAGGTCACTGCCGACTCAGCTGTGCTGGGCTTCCTGCTGCGGGACAAGCATGAGAAGACAAGGAACAGCACCAGCGTGCGCAGCATGACCTTCGTCCTCACCCAAAACAGCAGCCAGGCCTTGCCGGGGAAGCTCTGGCTGAGGGGCCAGCTGCAGGCCCAGCAGGGGAGTTTTCTGGGCCAGGCTGCCTTCCATGCTGATGCAGCCAGCCTGGCTCTGGGTGGGGCCTGCACCTGGGTCCCTGGGCAAGGCCACCTCACGGGTAGCCTGAATCACAACATCAGCACCTTGAGTGTTGCAGGTAGGAGGGGTGGACAGGGCCACAAAGACAGGCCCTGGAACCAAGGGAGGGGGGAGACAAACCCATTGTCCTTGAGTCGATACCGACTCATAGAGGCCCTACAGGACAGAGTAGAACTGCCCCCTAGTGTTTCCAAGGCTGTAAATCTTTACAGAAGCAGGCTACTGTATCTTTCTCCAACGGGGAGGCAGGTGGGCTAGAACTGCTGGCCCAAATCCCTGCTCCCAGCTCCGTCTCTGTTTCCTCCTCCTCCCAGCTTCTCCCAGCAGCTTTGGAGAGGCCTGAGCCTTAGTTTACATCTTCCACCTTCTTTCTCGTATTGTTATTCAGCCACAACAAATGGGTACAGGGGGACCATCATTACGATACGGCGTGGACCATCATTACAATACGGCGTACTTCCAAACCCGACAGCAAACAGCTCCTGCCCCAAGCCTAACCCAGGGCTCCGTCCCTCCCAATTCAGCTTCTGCCATGGGAAAAAGCTCAAATGTCCCCCGCCCTGGTACCTTGGGGACATTCTGCGAGGCCTGGAGGGACCCCAAGTTGCAATGAGAACATGCTCTCTCTCTCTGACTCCCCTTAGGCTTCCTGAGAACAGGCCCCCATCCTCGGGGCCTGCAGAATCTGGAGGGGATGCAGGACTTACCACCTGTTAAGTATGGTGACAGTGCCATTAGGCTGGAACAGATGAAACTGCCATTTTTGTGCATCAGAAATGGTTGAATACTGGCAGTTTCATATGGTTTGATCTGCTGTATTTGGGGGCAGTGGGGCCTGGGAGCGTGGTCTGCCTCGGGGCTCAGGGAGCCCTGCAGAGAGAAGGAAGGCTGAAAAGGGGCCCACGTTCTGGCCCTGCCCTGTCCCCGATTGGGTAGACTGGGCTTGGGCCTCTCAGTGGCCCCTCGCCCTCCCTACGCTGGGCCTCTTATCCACAGGTGTCCCTGAAGAGACAGAGCTGGTCTTGTTACTCATGCGTGTGGCCTCCAACCACTCTGTGCACATGGGGCTGTGGAGTGGCCGGCGTCAGCCAGACACCTCCCTGGGCCTGGCAGTCGCATCCCCCGGCTCCACAGACAGCCTTAGCCACACCATGCCAGGCCTGCAGCACCAGGGCATCCGCTTCTCCATGGATGGCAGTGGATACTTCCAGGTGGGTGAGGGGTGCTGGGCCCGGGCACCCTCAGTGGGCAGCGGGCTCGAGAGACACAGAGCTTTGCTTCTGTCCAGAGCACAGAACAAGGACTGGTGGCTGGGCTGACAATGAGCTTGGATGGGAAGCAGCTTCAAGTGGACCTGAAGCAGAGGAGAGAGGGTGGCCATGAGGGGCTGGCCCTGGGGCTGCAGCACAGCTTCTCTACACTGCTGGGCGCCCTGCCCTCCCGGCTGCAGGTGAGTCGGCCTGAGACTCCCTGCCCAGCTGCGCCCGCTGCTCTTTTTGCTGGGTGGTCTGGCCCAAACAGGGGCCACCAGAGCCCTCCTTCCGGCCTTGGCTCCTTTAGTCACCATCTACTCCCTCCTGCCTGCCCCCAACCTCCCACCTACCCCCCCACCTACTCTCTAAGCTCCCACTTAGCTCTTCCCATCCCCCACCCCTTTCACCCTCCTGTCCCCAACCTCCCACCTGCCCTTCAACCTCTCACCTGTCCCCCAACCTCCCATCTGCCCCCCAACCTCCCACATGCTCCCAGCCTCCTACCTGCTCCCCAACCTCCCACATGCCCCCAACCTCCCACCTCTCCCCCAGCCTCCCACCTGCCCCCCAACTTCCCACTTGCCTCCAACCTCCCACCGGCCCCCCAACCTCCCACCAGCCCCGCAACCTCCCACCTGCCTCCCAACCTCCTACTTGTGCCCCAACCTCACACCTACCCCCTCCTACCCACTTACCCTCCAATCCCCCATCTACGCCCTCCCACCCACCTATCCCCTCACACCCACCTATCCTCTCCTACCCACTTACCCTCCAACCTCCCACTTAGCCCCCTCCCACCCACCTGTCCCCCAACCTCCTACCTACCGCCTTCCACCCACCTACCCTTCTCCTCCACCCTCCCATCTCCCCTGCCATCTTCCCCTCTAACTTCCCATCTGCCCACCACCATCCCTCCTTTTTTCTCCCCTTCCTTTCTTTCACCTATCCCCCTTTCCTTCCATCCCATCCCCCTGTCCTCCCGTCTACCTTCTCATCTGTCCTTAAAACCCCCACCCCTCCCCCACCTCCCTTCTCCTGAAAGAGTGATTTGGTACAGCCAATTGGGAGGGCACCTGGCCCCATGTAACAAAATCACAACCGCTGAAACCTTCACCCACCATCTTCACATCTGGGCACCCCCTAGAGAAACACATGTCCCCCTAGACAAGGGTACACGCAGGCAGACGTCTGTGGCAGATTGAAAACCAGGAAGCCTCCCTGTGCCCATGGCAGGGATGGCTCAGCCCTCCAAAGTGTGCAGAAGGCAGGAAGGGTGACAAGGGCACGCAGCCCAAGGCTAGGTGGTGAGGTTTGAACCCATCCCTCACTGATGAGGCCTTGGACAAGAGACTTGATACTCTGTGCCTCAGCTTCCTCATCTGCAAAATGGGACTGTTATCAATTCCTGACTCCTAACAGTTACTGAGGAAACCCTGGTGGTGTGGTGGTTAAAAAGGCTGGCAGTTCGAATCTGCCAGGCTCTCCTTGGAAACCCTTTGGGGCAGTTCTGCTCTGTCCTATAGGGTCGCTGTGAGTTGGAATCAACTCGATGGCAATAGGTGGTGAAAGTTACTGAGGAGCCCTGGTGGCACAGTGGTTAAGCACTCAGCTGCTAACCAAAATGTCAGTAGTTCAAATCCACCAGCCACTCCTTGAAACCTTATGGGGCAGCTCTACTTTGTCCTGTAGGGTCACTATGAGTTGGAATTGACTAGACGGCAACGTGTTCATTTTTTAATGGTTACTGGCAACATCTGAGGAGAAACTACTTAAAGCAGCGCCTGGCACACAGAAGCTGTGTGAGCGTGTGCTCCTTACCTCCATTTATGGCAACACTGCAGCTTAACACTCAGGGCCCTGTATAAACCTCTCTTGAAGAATTATTTTCCCAGGGGGGAACTCCACAAAGGGAAATGGGTAGAGCTGGCTCTTGGCACTAATGGTAGCTCACTTGAGATCCAGGTCGGGGGAAGAGGCCTCTCCATTCCTGTATCCCTGGCCGCCTATTAACTTGTCCCCTGCCCACCCACCTGGTTTCCACAGGTCAACTGCAGTGGAGATGTCTCACCCACCCGGCTGTCCGGAGTCTGCCAGGGTGATGTCACCAGGAGGCCTCTTGAGGTACAGGGGTCCCAGTCCCAAGCAGGGTGGTGCTGGTGTGTCATGGTCCTCCTCTAGGGAGGCTGGCACAGCCTGAGCACAGGGGGCTGCCTACAGTGTGACCTATCCCCCGAGTCACAGCTGGGCTGCTCCGTGCCCTCTGTGTCCCCAGCAACATGTACCTGTTCTCCTAGCTGCAAGGGGGGCCTGGTCCATGGCTGGCACGGCTCCACTTGACTATTGGTAGACAGCCCCTCCTGTGAGACCCTGACCTGGGCGATTGGGTGGCAGGTGGGTAGGCCGGGTGTCCTGAGGCAGGCAGACGGCATGACTCGGAGCCAGGACACACCAGTGGGGCTGGAGCATCGCCTGGCTCAGGTGGTGCCAAGCTCGCAGGAGCCCAGACTCAAGCGGGAGGTGGGGCCTCTCACTCTCGGGGGAAAGCACGGTGAAGAGGCCTTAGTGTAGGGCTGCAACTGCAGCGAGGCCTGACTCCCAGCACTCCTGCCTGGCCCTCTGGCTCCTGGACCCTGGGCTGGGGGTGAACTGGACCTGAGGACACTGTGGGTGCACCTGCAGAGCTTCTCGGTGCCACCCTAAGGGCAGCTGAGCAGGCAGCTGGGGGCAGGCCTGGCCTGGCTGCACGTTGTGTCCCCTGAAGGAGCTGGGTGTTAGGGTCTAGGGAAACATGTGCTTGGAGTGCTGAGCAGGTGCTATAGGGTGTCCGGCACGGGACGCTGCTGAGGGCTGGGAGTCCGGAGGTCCTGGGAGCTGATAGTTCGGGCCCACTGCCTGGCTGTCCAGGTAGCTGGAGCTCGGCCTGGCCAGGGAGGCCCTTTTGTGCCAGCTCGGGCTCTGTGTCAGCAGGAAAGACACATAGCCTCTGCTTCCAGCTTGGGCAGTGGTGGCGGCTGCACCTACACAGGGAGCCCCAGGGGCAGGAAAATCAGGTGGCTTCATGCCCAGCCTGCCACTCACTGCTATTTGACTTTTGGCAGGACCCTTAACCTCCCTGAGCTTCAACCGTCATATCTGTAAATTGCAGATGACAACACCTACCCCATGGGGTGGTGCTGAGTGAAACATGAGCCAACACATGTCTAGTGGCCTCTCTCTTTTCTTGGTTTCATTTACCAGGGAATCACTGTTCCCATTTTACAGATGTGGAAACTGAGGCTTAGAGAGATTATGTCACTTTCCCAAGGTCATACCGTGGCATGAATGGTGCAAGGGTTTGCTAAGAGAGCATAGGATCAGAATTGTTGCTGTTAGCTGCCTTTGGGTTGGTCCCTGACTCGTGGTGATCCATGCCCAACAGAACAAAAAGACGCCCAGTCCTGTACCGTCCCCGACCAGTCATGGATCAGACAGTGTTCCTTTGTGATCCACAGGGTTTTCAGACATACAGTTTTTAGAGTGGCGTGTTGTTGTTAGTTGCTGTTGAGTTGCTCATGGCGACCCCGTGTGTGCAGAGTAGAACTGCTCCATAGGGTTTTCAAGGCTGTGACATTTCAGAGGCAGATTGCCAGGCCTTACTTCTGAGGAACATCTGGGTGGGTTTGAACTACCAACCTTCCGGTTCGTAGTCCAGCACTTAACCATTTGCACCACCAGGGACTCGTTGTGATCCACAGGGTTTTCTTTCCTTTATTTTGTTGTTGAGAATATACACAGCCAAACACACAATCCATAGGGTTTTTACTGACTGATTTTTGGAAATGATGCTGAACAGGTTTCAGTGGAGCTTCCAGATTAAGACGTACTAGGATCAGGACCGGGGCAGGTGTGGTTTGAGCAGGCTGGACAGGAGGGCTAGCTCCCATCAGAAGAGATGTAAGCTACGTGTATGAGAGACACCTGGGGAGATGAAATTGCCAGAAAGACTCCCGTGCTCCGGACGGAAGAGGGTTAGGACAGGAGGGTGGATGAACTATACACCCCTCAGATATCCAGGGCCTGGAGTTCTGGGGAAGGGGCTAGAAGTCAAAGTGTGTTCTGGGCCAGGCGCTCTTCAGTCCTTGCCCAGGGGTCAGCAGCAGCCTGGCTGGAGAGCATGGTGTCTCGTCAGCCAGAGCTAGTTGTTCCTCCTGTGGCCACTATTTAGCCACTGTGGGCTGATAGCAATCGCTTGCACAGTCATGGGTGCACTGTCCCCTTATGCAGGCCAGATAGATGAGACCAGATGACAGGAAGCAACTGGTAAGTAGCTCCTGGGGTACAGACTCCCCCCCGGATGCCCTAGACCGGGCCTCCAAGTCCCAAGAACACACCAGTTGGAGGAGCACTGGGTGGCACAAATGGTTTGTGCTCAGCTACTAACCCAAATAGGTAGGTGGGTAGTTCAAACCCACCCAGTGGCACCACAGAAGAAAGGCCTGGCAATCTGTACCTGTGGAGATTACAGCCAAAAACCACATGGAGCAGTTCTACTCTGTAACAGGAGTTGTAACAGGAATGGGTTTGTCTCTCATTGGGTGTTAAGAAAGAGCAAGTCCAGACTGGGGGGCAAAGGCAGGAGGGGAGTTGAACCCCAGCCACAAGAGGGATGTTGAGGGAAGGGAGACTGTCCTACAAAAGAGAGAGAAGACTAGGGGGAGGACTCAGACATGTGCACACCAGGTGAGAACTTCACAACTGCCTCCTGGGAGGGAGAGGTGTGTTGGCCCAGGAGAGGGAAGTGTTTTGCATGAGTGTGGTCTGTTAATAAGGGGGGTGGCCATGGGAAAGGGGACCTCCCGTGACCAAGCAGAGATGGACCATGGCTTGGGAGGGGATGCTATGGGTAAAAGTGGGCTTCAGGTGGCGGCTGGGGTCATTGGCTTTTACACTGAGATTCTGCAACATGGCTTCTATGTGGGGGCTGGGAGAGGAGGTAGGGGACTGGCTTGGCCTCACCTTGGTCTCTCTTGGTGGCAGAGCCCAGCTGTGCTGTCCCTGAATGGCTCCCTCCTGGCCCACAACTGCGAGGCCAGCCTGGTGGCACAAATATCCTCTGGGGACACCTTCACCAGGGCCCATGTCCACACAGCCTGTGGCCGCCACACCCTCCTGGAAGCTGGCCTGCTGCACATGTGGCCATCGCTTCAGGCTCTGGGAGTCTCCCCTGACAGCCACATCCGAGTATCGGTAGAGCGAAGTGAAGCCTCCAGTGCCCAGCTTGAGGTGGCCCTGGGCCAGTGCACCCTGACTGCCTACAGAGAGGAGAGGGCCGAGGCCAATGCCACTCACGTCAACTGGACCCTCTCACTAGTGAACCGCTGTCCCCTGCTGGAGGTATGTCCCCATCATCAGCCTGGGGTCCTGGCAGGGCTCCCACCTCCCTCAGCAATTATTAGCTGCCTACTATGCTCAGGGTCCCTGTGTAGTGCAAACAGTTAACATGCTCAACTGCTAACTGCAAGGTTGGAGGTGTGAGTCCCCCTAACAGTGCCACACAAGAAGGGCTGGCAGTCTGCTTCCAAAAAATTAGCCATTGAAAACCCTGTGGAGCACAGTTCTACCCTGACACACGTGGGGTCGCCATGAGTTGAAATTGGCTTGACGGCAACTGATTTACTGCAGTTGGCGTGGGGAATGTCTGTTCTTTTTGCAGTTGCCACCTGAATTTGGGGTTTCATCAGCTATGAAGCTTTGAGCCAGAAATAGGACTGAAACCGAATGTTCTCCCCTTTCGAGAAGGGCCCTGCCAAGCCACTGGCTGCGCTTCCTCTCTGGGGCTCAGCTTGATGGTTTTTTTCATGATCTGGCTTATCACAGTCCTAGGATTATGGATCTAGGAGTTATAATAAGAATAGTCAAAAAATAACAGGTCATTGATCATGTACTGTGTGCTGAGCTCTGTGCCGATGTCTCAAGGACATGCATGTTAAATCCTCCTCCCGTGAGGAGGAGGCTGCTTGTGTCCTGGGTCTGGGGCTCGGAGAGGTTGGGGGCTGGAGTGAAGCTAGCCCTGCCACTCCCATCTTGGGTCAGTGCCCCCATGTGGGGCGTCTTTGAACCCTGATAGAACAAGTCACTTAGAATCCCTGCCCTCCAGCCAATAACTGTTGATACTGATGGTGGATTTTGATATTCAGCCGTTCTTGATACCTGGCCCTGAAATAGCAAGTCACAAGTATTAACTTACACCTCTGAATGACTTGTGATGTACATGCTTTGATTATTCCAATTTTAATCAAAAAAACTGCTTGTCGTCGAGTGAACCCTGACTCATGGTGACCTGACATGTGTCAGAGCAGAACTGTGCTCCATAGGATTTTCAGTGACTGATTTTTCCAAGGTAGATTGCCAGGCCTTTCTTCTGAGGCATCTCTGGGTAAACTTGAACCTTCAACCTTTCAGTTAGCAGCTGAGTGCTTTAACTGTTTGTACCACCCAGGGACTCCCATTCCCATTTTAGAGATGGGGAAACTGAGGCCCGCAGATTGGAAAAGCAGGGCCAGTGGTGGAGCCAGAGCTGGAGCCCACGTCTGTGGGTTGGTGGCTTAAGCCACTTTGCTGTTTGGCGGTGAGGACGGTGTAGATGAGTGTTGGGAAGTAGATCACCAGGCCATTCTTCCGAGGCACCACTGGGGAGGCTCAAACCTTTCAGTTAGCAGCTGAGCATGTTAACTGTTTTGAACTACCCAGGGACTCCAAGCATACAGTTGGCATGTCATAATTGCTGAGGGAAGTGAATATACAAGATGACGAGAAAAGAATCAACTTGAGCCCCAGAGAGGAGCTGCCCCTGAACCTCACCTCCTCCTTCCAGGCAGCAGGTGTCCCTCGGGTCCTGTACTCGGAGGGCAGCCTGAGTCATGGCCCTTGTGAGTTTGACCTGGCCGCGGGCCTCCACAGTGACAGCGGGGACGCCCACCTGCAGCTGGCCCGTACCTGCCAGCACCAGACTGCAGTTCTTGGACGCCTGACCCACTCTCTGCCCCTGCTGGGCCGCCTGGGCCTACCACCCAGCAACACCCTCAGCCTGACTGCCAGGCCTGGCTTTGCTGTACACAGCTCCCTGGCCCTCAAGGTGGGGCCGTGCGCCCTTCAGGGGACCCTGGAGCACCGTGCTGGGAACTGGAGTGAGTGGACGCTGAGCACCGAGCCAGGCTGCCCACTTCTGGAGGTGTGTATGGTGGGCCAGGGAAGTGAGCGGGCAGCTCTGAGCACTATCACCAAGGCTTCCTGAGTCTCTGCTGGGGTGAGGTGTGAGCAGGGCAGGCCCCTCCCTCCAGGGGCTCTCTAAGACCCCTAGTTACTTTCTCCCAGACACCCTCTCTAGTCCTCACAGTATCCTGTATCCCCATTCAGCAGATGAGTAAACTGAGGCTGGGAGAGATTAGAATCACATGGTGCTATGACATTAAAGGGCCATGGGCTCGGGGATCTCTAAGAAGAATCTGTCTTTTTTAGTAACACTCTGGAGTCCCCAGGTGGCACAGACTACTTACTGAAAGGTTGGTGGTTCAAACCCACCCAGAAGTGCCTCTGAATAAAGGCCTGGCGATCTTCCGAAAGTCATAATCATTGAAAACCCTATGGAGCAGCTCTACTCTGTACACATAGGGTTGCCATGAGTAGGAATCAACTCATTGGCAGCTGGTTTGTTTTTTTGGTTTTGGGGTAACATTTTGAGCTCAGGGAGGAAATCACTGTCAGCCGAGCGGGGAACAGTTGTGCCCTGGTTCTAACCTGTCTAACACAGGCTTGGTGTTACCTGCTCCAAGAGAGTCCACCTCAGACGGGGTTTGAGAATTGCCTGGTGATTTGGGGGAGGGGAAGCTGTGTCTCTGGGGAAGGGGAATGCTGGAGTCATCGGTGAGCAGACCAGCCCCTTGTCCTCGTCTGAGTGGGGTGTATGGACACTCTGCCTGTGTCCTTGTCCGTCTGTCCTCCCAGCTGGGAGGACAGGGTCTTGTCCGCTAAGCACCCTGAACACAGATCGATCGGCACCCATGGGCAGCCTGTCAATACTAATCAAGTGGACAGAGAGTGGCTACGAGAAAGAGAGAGTAAGGCATCATGGGATAAAGCAGCCCTGTCTACTAGAACTTCCTATGAGAAAACCTTTTTTCTGCTGTTCAGTATGACAATCACATGCAGCTGCTGAGCACCTGAAGTGCAACTAGGGTCGCTGAGGAGCTGAATTTTTACTTTAAATTGAAGAAGCCACATGTGGCTAGTGACTACCTGTAGCAGGGTGCTCCGGAGCAGCAGGATCAATAGGGGTGTGGTGTGTGCGTGTGCGTGCACGCACGCATGTGCATACACGCCTACCTACCCGTTACTGTCAAGTCAGTTCCAACTCATGGTGACCCTATGTGGGTCAGAGTTGAACTGCACCCCATGGTGTTTTCAAAGGTGGACTCAAACCTGCAACCTTTCGGTTAGCAGCCAAATATGTTAACTGTTTGCATGACCCAAGGACTCCATATTGGTGCATGTGATTGCAGGAGCTGGTGAGTCAAATCCATAGGGCAGGTAGCAGGCTGAAAATTCAGACAGGATTTTAACGATGCTGCAGTCTTGAGGCAGAGTTTCTTCTTCCCTGGGCAACCTCAGCTTTTGCTCTTAAGGCCTTCAACTGCTTGGATGAGGCCCATGCACATTATTGAGGGTAATCTCCTTTATTTAGAGCCTGCCAGTTGTAGATGTCAACCATGTCTACAGAACACCTTCACAGCAACACCTGTCTAGACAAGCGTTTGACCAAAACACCTGTCACTGTAGCCTAGCCTGTTCGGCACATAAAGTTAAGCATCGCACTGCATGTTGGACAGCACAGATTTAAGACGTACAATCCCAGCTCTGCCACTTAGCAGCCATATGATCCTGGGCAACTCACTTTGCCTCTTTGAGCCTCAGTTTTCCTCATCTGTAATATGGGGATAAAACTCGTTTCCATTGAGTCAACTCTGACTCATAGTGACCCTGTAGGACCGAGTAGAACTGCCCCATAGGGTTTCCAAGGAGAGGTTGGTAAATTTGAACTTCTAACCTTTTGGATAGCAGCCAAATGCTTAACCACTGTGCCACCAGGGCTCCAATATGGGAATAGTGACCGCCAACTAGGTAGAGCTGCCAGACAGGATGAAAAGAGGGCGCTGTTGTATAGCACCGAGCATGAGCCCTGGCTCTTGCTGTGTGCTCTCTATAAGTGGCCGTTGTGTGTTACTGTTGCCGATTTGTTGTTAGCGTGATGGTTCGGGGAAGCACAGCCAGGCACGGGGTAGGAGGGTGAGGGTCACGGTCATTCCTGGTGCAGAACTGCCCTCTGACCTTCTTTCTGGGGTCCAGCAGGGCCTGGGCCTCCCAGCAGGCACGAAGTTCAGTGGCTCACTGCAAGAAGCAGAAGCATCGGGGGCACTTGCCACGGCTGGCCAGGCCGCTTCCCTGACCTTGGCTGGAGCCATGCTTGCGTCCCAGGCCACATTCCGTGCGAAGCTGAAGCACACACTATCTGCACTTCAGACTGTACCCCCAGAGACCTCGTTGACCCTCTGGCTCAGACAGGAGGCTGGGTACCAGCTGGGCCTGGAGATGCAGGTGGGGGCCTGCAAGCTGAGGGGCAGCGGTGAGCTGCAGCTGGAACGCAGGCTGCAGTGGCACGTGCTGGGCGAGAGCTCCTGCGAGGCCCTGCAGGTAGGCAGGGGGCTCAGAGGGTGGGGTAGGGGCCGATACTAGGGCCTCTGGGGGGCAGGAGAGGGTCCCTCCTTTAGCCACTGGAAAAACAAGAGAGTGATGGACTCATTAGGTATTTATTGAGCACCTACTGTGTGCCCTGGAGATACAGCCATAAACAAATACAGAAATGCCTGGCCTCATGGGATGGGCTTTCCAGCAGGGGGAGCTAGTGATACACAGGAAAAATAAGTGAGTGATAAATCCAAAACCAGACCTGTTGTCGTTGAGAGCAGCTGGTGGATTCGAACTGCCTACCTTTTGGCTAGCAGTCGAGCTCTTAACTACTGCGCTACCAGGGCTCCAAGTGAGTGATGGGGTATATTAAAAAGGAGCCCTGGTGGTGCAGCAGTTATACACTCTACAGCTAACCAAAAGGTTAGCAGTTTGAACCTGTCAGCAGTTCTACAGGAGAAAGATGTGGTGGTCTGATTCTGTAAAGATCACAGCCTTGGAAACTCTATGGGGCAGTTTTACTCTACCCTGTAGGGTCGCTATGAGTCAGAATTCGCTCGATGGCAATGGTTTGGGTTGTGGTATATTAGAGGATGAGGTGTCCCTGGGTGGTGCAGCTGAAAGGTGGATGGTTGAACCTACCCAGAGGCCTGGTGATCTGCCTCTGAAAGTCCACAGCCCTGAAAACCCTCTGGAGCGGTTCTCTGCACACATGCGGTCGCCATGAGCTGGAGTCAACTTGAAAGCAGCTGGTTTGGTTTGTCTGGTTTATGAGAGAATGGAGGATATGGGGAAATGGAAAGTGGGGGTGGGTAGCGGAGGGTGTTGGAGAGATGTGGGATAGGCTTGTAATTTTATATCAGTTGGTCAAGGTAGGCTTAGAGACAAGATGACATTTGAGTCAAGACTCGAAGGAGATGAGGGAGGACCCATGTGGGTTTTGGGAGAATGTTCTGGGCAGAAGGTCTGGCCTGTGCAAAGTCCCCGAGTTGGGCTGGAGACGAAGGGGCCTTTTCAAGGACCAGGTTAGCCAACTGTTTCTATAAAAGTTCAGGTCATAAATATTCTAGGCTTTGTGGGCCACCCAGTCTCTCAGTTACTCAGCTGTGCTGTTGTCACATGAAAGCTGCCACAGACAATACATGAATGAATGGGCATGGCTGTGTTCCAATAAAACTTTACAAAAGCAGGCAATGGGCTGGATTTGCCCCCTGTTTTAAAGAAGTGGTCAGATTCAGGATATGTTGTAGAGGTGGAGTGGATCTGGTGGAAGTTTGGATATGGGTATGAGAGAGAGGAGTTGGGGCCCGTACCACTGCTCTTGCCCTGAGTAACTGGGGGGCTGGAGTAACCCTCTCCTGAGTGGGTGGGCTGTGGGAGGAGCAGGTTGTAGAGAGGGCTGTGGTTGAGTTGGGAGTTCTGTTTTAGACATGTTGACTTTGACATGCCTGATAGACTCCAAGTGGAGGCATGGGGGCGGGCAGTGTTGGACCCCAGAGGTAAGACGTGGTCTGCACTGAGTCTTTAGCCTGTAGACGGTGCTCGAAGCCACAAGATTGGATGAGATGGTGTGGAGTGGGTGTAGACTGAGCCTGGGGTTCCCCAACTTACAACGTTGGGGAGGTGAGAAAGAACCAGCAAAAGATACTGAAAAGAAGGAACCAGGAGGAGGAAGAACCCCAAGAGAGAAGGACCTCAGAATCCAAGGAAGAAAGTGTTTCAAAGAGGAGGGAAGGGTTACTGGGATCCAATCCTGTGACAGGTCAGGGGGACGTCAGGGAGCCAGGGCATCGGGCTCTGGGGGGGCCTAGGAAGACCACCTTCAAGGCCAGGAGAGACCAAATTCTGAATCCCAGATCCCCTCTGCCTTCCTGGATGGTCTTGACCAAGTCGTTGCTCCCCTCTGGGTCCCAATGACATCTCATAAAATGGGGCACAAAGACCTGCTCCATTGCGAAGATCAGCTAACACAGCAAACGCTCCTTGCCCAGCACCACCGCCTGCGTAGCCGGCACCAGTCAACGATGGTTTCTTTCCCTCGTGATGCTGGTGATGAGCTGGCAAGAAGGCTTGAGAGACCGTCACTGAGGCCAGCCTCCCAGCCTGTTTCCTGGACACACTCCCTTCTGTTGCCCTGGTGAGGGCAGATGTTAGGGTTCTTGCTCCCGGGAGGTAGATGGAAAGGGAGGAGAGAGTTGGGGAAATGGGAGTTCTACAGCTGCTATTGGGAAAGCTGTCTGCCAGCTGGGCTGAGGACGAGCTTGGTTTTCTTGGACGCGAAAACCGGATCACTCATGGTTTGTGGGGTGTGTGGGGAGGGAGAAGCTTATTAATCTGTGCAGCAGTTCCAACCTCGGGTCCTTAGATGCCTTGAGAAGTGGATCAGAGTCATAAACCTGCTCCCAGAAGACTCACACATACACACCCACGCCCTAGTCTGTGGTCAGCTCCAGGGGGGTCATCCACTGTGGACCCTGCCCACCCAGGTTAAGAAGCTGTGCTTTCATGGCCTTACACCCCTCTAGGCCCTGGGGTTCCCTGGGCGAGTCAACAGCTCCGGCTACATCGTGGTGAACTCTGTGGTACTGGACACCCAGGCACTGGTCACCGTGGATACCGTAACGCTGCGGACGTTGCTCAACCTCAAGACGATGGAGGTGAGGGAGTAGGCGGGCGGGTGGGAGTGCCTGGGGTGGCCAGGGGAAGGAGGGGTACCGCATGACCTCCTGGTGCCAACACTGCCCACCGTCACTTCCACTTGGCATGCTCAGGAGGCTGCCAGGAGAAAGATTCCTGGGCACCCTCCAAGCTCCTAAGAGAAGCACCTCTGGACCTCATAGTAGACAGATAGGGCTTCTTTGGAGAAATTCTTCAGCCGCCCCCACCCTCGAGCTCCCCACTCTTCTCTTGCTTGTTTGCTTTTTAAAAGCCTTTTTATCGAAGTAGCACAAAAATGTGCCAAAGAGGGCACTAAATAAGACTGTAGCCATCACCTGCCTGTCAGTAGACACTTGCGTGTTGCTATGATGCTGAACAGATTTCAGCAGAGCTCCCAGGCTAAGACAAACTAGGAAGAAAGGTCTGGCAATCTACTTCTGAAAATCAGCCAGTGAAAACCCTGGGATCACAACAGTCTGATCTGTCACCAACCGTAGGGGTGGCGAGGAGCAGGCGGTTTTGTTCCACTGTGTGCGGAATCGCTATAGCCGACTCAGTGGCAGCTAACGATGTAATGTATATACATACGTATAGAAAACTGCACAGGTGATAAACATACAGCTTAATGAATTTTCACAAACTGAACACTCCAGCACCTACCTCAAAGCACAGAACTCAACCAGCACCCCAGAAGCCCCTTTTGGCCCTTCCAATTACTAACCACCCTGCAAAGGTCACTGCACGTATGACTTCTCCCGACATGGGTCGGTTTCACATGTTCTTGAGCATTATGTCCTTGGAAGCTTCCAGCGTGTTCTTTTGTATCTGTCTGCTTTTGTTCAGATCATGTTTATGGGATTCACCAGGCTGGTGTTAATTGTTCATGTTCACAGCTGTGTAATCCTTCTGTTGTGCGTATTCATGTATTTGTTCTACTGCTAGTCAGCATTTGAATCATGTCTTAATTACCTAAACAAACAAACAAAAACCAAACCCATTGCCATCAAGTGGATTCCAACTCCTAGGGACTCTATGGATCAGAGTAGAACTGCCCCATAGGGTTTCCAAGGAGTGGCTGGCAGATTCAAACTGCCAGCCTTTGGTTGGCAGCCAAGCTCTTAACCATGGTGCCACCTACTGCTGTAATGGAAATACCACAAGTAGTGGCTTTAACTTTGGTGACCCAATTATTTCCTGCTTTGAATTTTTTGTTGATACCATGTGTTTTCATTAACGGAAGCATGCCGAATCATTGAGTGTGTCTGAATTTTCGGTAGGTAGTATGGTTTTTTTTTTTTTTTAGTATGGGTTTGTTTGTTTATCGCCCCCTCACACAAGCCTACCCTGAGTGTTAAGTGGGACATACGAAATACCACTAATTATACCCCAGAGTCCCCACCAGGTCTATTGGTACATATGTGTAACCAATATGAATTTTCAAAATTTTCATTTTTCCTACCAGAAATTCAGACACCTTATACAATACCCTGTAGAAACAGTAGTTCGCAGCACACTCCCATTTCCTTGGTTTCAAGCAGTCATAAAGGCCGCTGCTTGGTGGCAGCATGCACTGTCAGCAGCATAGCAGCTTCCCAGTAAACACCAGAGGCTAAAACAGCTTACGGTCACTATATGTACCACCAGGCACGAAAGGATTAAATAAGAGGAGTGTTTTTCCACAGTTCTGGAGGCTGAAAGTCCAAATCAGGGTTTTGGCTGTGTCGATTTCTTTTATGGTCCTTTCTCCTAGCTTCTGTTGACTGTTGTCCATCCTTGATGTCCCCAGGTGTCTGCTGTCCCCCTGTGTGTGTCTCTGTCCTGTTCTTTTTAGAACTCAGAAGTGATTAGATCTAGGACTCAGCCTACTCTGGTGCGACTTCGTTAACATAACAAGAGAAAAACCCTGTTTCCAAACAGGGCCGTGTTTACAGGCACCAGTAAAACCAGTTGCCATCTCATGGCAACCCTGTGTGTGGCAGAGTAGAAGTGGGCTCCACAGGGGCTTCAATGGCTGATCTTTCCGAAGTCAATCACCAGGCTTTTTTCAGATGCACCTCTGGGTGGACTCCAACCGCCGACCTTTCAGTTAGCATTCGAGCACCTTAACCCTTTGTACCACCCAGGGTCTCCATTTACAGGCACAGGGGTTAGGATTTTAACAGATATTTTGGGGGACACAATTCAATGCACAACAGATAGCGTCCAGTTTTTGTTTGCTGCCGATAGAGCTGTTTGGAACTTTCTTGCCTGTGCCATTTAGTGAACTTACATGCCCATTTGTGTTGTTATACGCCTAGTAGTGGAAGTGCCGGGTCATAGGGTATGTGTAGGTTCACTTTCACTTTTCTGATTGTAACTTGAACTAGCTGGCCTTCCCAAAGCTCCTTGGGAGAGTCACTAACCACTGCTTAATTTAAACCCAACCCCTTCCCCCAATTTTTAAAAAATCCCTGCTGCATCTCACCCAGGCATGTGACATTGAGTTACCTGAACGAGAAGCAGCTCCACCTGCAGGTCAGCACTTGTCATCCTGCAAGTCTCCTAATTCCTTATCTGATGGTTTTCTCTGGCCAAACAACATTCTGGGGGCCCCTCCCCATGCTACACTGAAGCCTTGCTCTCTGACGTTCTGCCCCTGGGGGCAGAATTCCCACTTGAATGTTGCACCTGTCACGTGACTCTTCATATCAGACACCCCAAACACATTCACTACATTTTTAACAGTCTGTCCAGCGGTTTTTCCATGACACCATGGCCAACAGAGGGAAAAAAAGAGAGCCGTGATTTCACTTTGTGGGTGGTTTGCTTTCTGCTCTGTCCACCTCGCAGGCCCCTGAGTCTTCACTTCCCTTGCTCCAGTGTACGACCAGCAGGTACCCCGCGTGCTGCTGACACACAGCCTGCCCCAGCCCAGCCCCATGACCCTCCCAGTCCGCACCTTGCTGGACCTGGCCACCAAGTGGCCCGGGCCCAGCTACAAGCGCACTCTGCCTGTTGAAGTGGACGGCAGACAGGTGTGGGGCTCAGCTGGCAGAGTCCTTGGGGTTGGGGAGCTGTGGCAATGGCTGAGCCCAGTGGCCCAAGTCCCACAGTCATCCGCCCCCCACAGGTGTCCGAGGAAGTTACCTTCGCTCAGCGGCCACAGCACATGTCTCTCAACTACACACTCCAACACGGTATCCCCACACTGTACACGCTGTGGGTGGGGGACAAGATGGGCCTACAGATTGGCCTCGGCAAGCGCCAGTGATGGTGGGAATCAGTGTGGTCATTCTTCCATCCATTCAAGAACTTTTTTTCTTTTTTCAATTTTTTTAATCGTGGTAAAATACAACAGAAAATTTGCGCCACTTAACCATTTTCAGGTGTACAATTCCGTGGCCTCACTCACGCTTTCCATGTTGTGAAACCATCGCCGCTATATATTTCCAGAGCTTTTTCATCACCCCAAACTCAGTACCCATTCAGCAATAGCTCCCCATCCCCTCCCCTCACAGCCACTGGTAACCATTTATAACTTTGGTCTTTGTCCATTTACATATTCTAAATATTTCATGTGAATGGGACCATATATAGTATGTGTCCTTTTGTGTCTGGCTTATTTCATTCAGCATATGTTTTGGAGGTTCAGGGTGGCAGTTATATTTCACACCAAGGATGGCAAACTTTTTATCTAAAGGGCCGGATAGTAAATATGTTAAGCTTTGTGGGCCATACAGTCTCTGTTGCAACTCCTCATCTGTGCTGTTGTAGCACAGAAGCAGCTGTATGTACACAAATAAGCATGACTGTGTTCTGATAAAACTTTATTTACAAAAAGCAGGTGGAGGGCCAGATTTGGCCTGTAGGTATAGCTTGCCAACGTCTGTTTCTCCCCACCCAGAACATTTTCCTCTACCCAAAGTCTCCTACCCCATCCCAAGCATCCTTCTCATCTATCCCACGTCCTGATCAGTTCCTCAACATTTTCTCTATGTTGTTGTGTGCCGTTGTGTCAATTCTGACTCATAGCAACCTATAGGACAGCGTAGAACTCCCCCATAGGGTTTCCTAGGCTGTAATTTTTACGGGAGCAGATTGCTAGGTCTTTTCTCCCACAGAGCCACTGAGTGGATTCAAACCACCAACCTTTCAGTTAGCAGCTGAGCACTTAACCATTGTGCCACCAGGGCTCCTTCATTTTCTCTTTAGGTGTGAGCAATTCAGCTCATTCCTTCAGCTTGCATGCCCCACTCAGCAAAACTGTGCTGTGTAGTTAGCCAAAGGGCAACGCCCATGGTGTCTGAAACCTGCTCCTCCGAAGGAGTCTTAGTACCCCCCCACCCCGCCCCCAGCAATGCAGAAGGTTTGCAGGAGCTGTGTGAGCTTGGCTGAGACTGGCTTTTACCGCACAAGGTGACCAGCATCTCCTTGCTGTCATTCCAGGTCTCCGTGGATGTTCACAATGACGGCTCCAGCTTTGAGCATTCTTCATTTGTCTCGGTGGGACCCACATCGCTCAACTACTCCGTGGGCTGTGGTTACCATGATGGGCGCCTGGAGCTCTCTGGCTGGAGTGAACACAACAGTGAGGTCCTATTGAGGGCCGGGGTCCCAAACAAAGCCCAACTCCACACCAAGCTGCAGGTGCACGGTAAGGGCCCCAGTGCACGGCTGGGGAGCTGCTGGGACCTGGATCCAGGCAAGTAGGGAACCCCATCAGGCCTGGGTGGCCCTGAGCTCCTGGACTAACCAGGATGGCCTCGCCTTTCAAGGATCTGACTCCTGGTATGGAGGACAGGGACGATAACAACAGTAATAACAGCCAGCATTGATTGAGTGCCTACTGCATACACACCAGGCAGGCTGTATGCACATGAGCTCATTAAACTTGCCCAACAGTTTCACTTATACAGAGTAAAAGGCGAATCCTTACTGGGGTGTAGGAGGCCCTCACCATTCAAGCCCTTCACCTCTCTGACCGCATCTCCTAACCCCACCCCTACTCAGTCTGCTTCTGGCTGTTCTTCATATGCACCAGCCTGGCTTCCACCGTGGGGCCTTTGCACAGGCCGTTCCCTCTGCCTGGAATGTTCTTGTCCCACTCACGTGGCTGGCTCACCCCCTCAGTTTCTCCAGGTACTCTTCAAATGCCATCTCCTCTTGAGTTCTTTCTTGCCCACCCTATTGAATTTGCACCCTCACCTCCCTCTAGCTCTCCCCACTCCTGTTCCCGGCTTTGTCATTCTCACATACCATGGAACTGACTTAGCAAACCAAAGAAAAAAAAACATGTGTGAAGCGAATTCCAACTCATGGTGATCCCATGAATTATAGGGTAGAACTGTGCTCTGTAGGGTTTTCTTGGCTGTAATTTTTACGGAAGCAGGTTGCCAGGCCTTTCTTCCAAGATGTCACTGGATGGGTTTGAACTGCCAACCTTTAGGTTAGCAGCTGAGTGCAAACTGCACCATCCAGGCTCCAACTTACTTATCAGCTATATTTATTTTTCATCGTCTGTCTTCCACCCACCACACACTAGAATTTATGCTGAATGAGGGCTGGAATGAGTTTAGTCTTGCTGAATGAACATAGTAAGTGTTCAATTAAACGTCTCTTAAATGAATGCGTGAACAAACCTATGAGGTAGGTGTTATTAACATCATCCTTATTCTGCAGACGAGGAAGGGAAGCCCAGAGAGGCTGAGCCACTCGTCCAAGGCCACAGAGCTGGCCAATGATTAGGCTAGGACTTGAACCTAGAGCCACCCTAAGCCCCCATGTAGATTGCAGAGACCTAGCTCTTGAATGATCAGGACCCCGTGTGGCTCCTCCAGCCCCCTGGGTCCTTCTACCCTGGGTCTCCTGTGGGGTGAATGGGGGCCTGGATCAGACAGGGCTGGTCCTTGGTGAGAGCTTACCTCATGGACTGCTTCTAGGAAGGGATGGTTGGGGACGCAGTGGCCTAGATATGGCAGTCATCCCTGGTGTGGCAGCATGCCGGGGCCACCATAACAAGTTCCTGTGACGGGGCATCTGAAAATCACAGACATTCATTCTCTCTCGACTCCGGAGCCAGAGTCCGAAATCAAGGTGCCAACAGGGTTGGTTCCTTCTGGAGGCTGCGAGGGAGAACCTTGCCCCGGCCACTCTCCCAGCTTCTGTGACGGCCAGCGTTCCTTGGCATTGCTTGGCTTGTGCGTGCTTCCCCCCAGCCTCTGCCTGTGTCTTCAGGTGGCTTCTCCCTGTGCGTCTGTCTCTCATCCCCGCTACTGTCTCTTCTAAGGACGTTCATTGGCTTCAGGTCCCACCTGCTTAATCCAGGATGATATCATCTTAAAATCCCTCACTGAATCACATCTGCAAAGACCTGATTTTAAATAAGGTGACATTCACAGGTACTGGGAAATAGTACTCAGACTATATCTTTTGGAGGCCACCATTCAACCCACAAGGAGTCCTGGTGGCACAGTGATTAAAACTCTTGGCTGCTAACCAAAAGTGGATGGTTCAAACCCACCAGCCATTCTGCAGGAGAAAGATGTGCCAATCTGCTTCCGAAAAGATTACAGCTTTGGAGACCCTATGGGGCAGTTCTGTCTGTCCTATAGGGTTGCCATGAGTTGGAATTGACTCAATGGGAGTGGGTATTCAACCCACAGCAGCCTTTCCTGCCTATACCCACAGGCCACAGGGCGTGGCCTCTTTATAGTCTCTGGTGTGTCCTTGAACTGGGAGGGGAGGTGAACCCAATCCTACCACCTTCTCTGCCTCTAGAGACCCAGACCTGGGCCAGTGTGGCCCTCCATGGTGGGGACAACAGGGTCAGTGTGGACATGGCAGCCCTGGTGGACAGGCCGCTCAATGGCACACTGGAGCTGGTGGTGAACGCCAGCCACACAGTGTCTGCCCTCAGGACGCTGGGCCTGCCCTTGGCCAGCCAGGTGAGGAGTGGGCCGGGGTGGCTGGGCGTGGGGTGGGGCCTCCTCCAAATTCTGTCATCTCCCATCCAGTTCCTGGTGTGTAGGGGACCCACCAAGGGGAGGATCGATGGGGGTGATCATGCCTTGTGTTGCTCCAGCACTTTACGGTTTGCAAAGGCCTTATTAACAATGACAACCATTGTAACTAACATCTACAGAGCAGCCTCTATAGTCCCACCCTGGGGCAGGTGTGGACTGGCTTCCCAGAGTCTGGGCTCCCGGGCCTGTGTCCTTTCTGTTGTTCTAGACTTTAATCAGCTTCTGTGTCTAGAGCACGTGCTGTGTGCTCCATACCGTCCTTGGGGTTTTGTAGGTATTCATTCGTTTCATCCTGTAAACACTCCAGCAAGAGGCAGGTCAGCCCAGTCATTACAAATGCAATTCCCAGAGTTCGAATCCCAGCTCTGCCAGTTGTTGACTATATGACCTTGGGCAAATTCCTTGCACTGTCTGTGCCCTCAGTCTCCCCATCTGAAAAATGGGATAATAATTGTACCAGTAACACAGGGATGGTGAGGTCGAATGAGATAAAGCCAGCCGCACACTCCGGACAGCGTCTGGTGCAGCAGGTGCTTCAGAAGCATTTGCTGCTGTGATGATGACTGTGATCGTGACCAAGATTACCATGATCATCGTCATCTCTGGTGCCCACAGGAGCATTTGGGTGGCTTGCTCAAGGCCACATAACTAGTAGGTAGCAAAACGGGGACTCAGACCTGGAGCTGGCCCTTCCCCACAGTGCTCTTCTGCCTCTGAGGGTGATCATTGTGGCCCCACTGCATGGCGTCAGGCCCTACCCAACCACCGTCAACTTGGCAGGAGCTGGCTGTGCCTGGGTGGGCACTCTGCCTCCAAAAGTTGCAGAGCACATTCTGGAAGCACACATTGATGCCTTTTGATGGCCCCCTGTTTTGGATTATTGAACAGTCCCCTGACCCTTAGTCCACTCCACCTGGGGGACGGTCCCCAGAGGTCCAGGCGGGCCAGGATGTCACCTTCGTGTGGAGGATCTAACTCCCTATTCCGTCACTTTGCGTAAAGAGGTCATCCCCATGATGGAGCAGACTAGACCCCTTTTCTCTCCCAACTGCATTGATACCCCCTATTCCTGGCCTCAGTGAGTCCTGGCGATGCAGTGGTTCAGCGCTTGGCTGTTAACTGAACGGCTGCTTTCTCTCCATGGGAGAAAGATGTGGCAGTCTGCTTCCGTGAAGACCACAGCCTTGGAAACCCCGTGGGGCAGTTCTATCCTGTCCTATAGGGTTGCTAGGTGTCAGAATCCACTCGATTGCAATGGGTATTCCTGGCCTCCAGGCTGGGATGGGGGAGATCTGCACTGAGCTGAGTCTCTGCTGGTATCTGGACTGTAAGTCTGCTGGGGATGGGGGCACGATAGGCACTGCCAGCCCTGCCCTGCCCACGGTCCTTACCACCCAGGAGGGTGCATAGCGGGGCCAGGCCTCCTGGACGTCTGTGGCCTCCATGCTGCTGTGGGCTGGGGGAGCGAGGCACGCTGGGGCTACAGGACGTGGCTGGCATCCCTGCCTGCCGTGCGAGGGTTTGCAGGCCCCCCAGGCCCCCACACCTCTCAGCCTGCTGCCTCTTCCTGCTCCCTACTTAGCTCGTGCTCCGGAAACTCTGGGCAGCGGAAGAGATGGGCTCCTCCCTGCAACTGACGTGTGATTCTCAAGCCTGCCTGGTCCTCGACGTTCATGGCCAGAACCAGGCACGCAGGTGAGGGGTGCCCTAGGGGCTTCTGAGAGCAGGGGGTGGAGTAGCCGTTAGCTGCACTCCTACTGTGTGCTGACACCAGACACAAGGCCTCCTTGACTCCTCCCAGTCCCCCTGCATGGAAGTAGAAAAGGAAGCTCAGACAGGCAGAGTGACTTACCCAGGGTCACGTAGCTAATAACTTCACCTCTGGGGGCAGGACATCAATCAGGAGTCCTTGGTCCCACAAACCAAATGATAGCAGGCCTCGAATGCCCATCAATAAGCACAACGAGTTTTGAGTCTGGAGCCCCTACTGGGTGCCTGGCATAGTGCTCAGTGCTCTCACAGTTGGGCTGAATCAGGGTAGACCACTGGCTGGGCTTCCACAGGACCCGGATGAGCACCCAGACCAAGTCATTGAGGGAGACAAGTGAGCCCCTTGTTGAAAGATGGTGTTTTTGTTGATGGCGGTGCTCACCTGTGGGTGAGTTTGCCTCTCAGGGCACATTTGGCAACATCTAGAGACATGTTTGTTACAACTGGAGGTTGCTACTTATATCTAGTGGGTAGAGGCCAGGGATGCAGCTAAACGTCCTGCAATGAGAGACGGCCCCCACAACAGAGAATTATCTGGTCCAAGATATCAGTAGTGCCAAGGTTAAGAAGCCCTGGTGTAGAGGACCCATCGGGATGGGGCAGCACCTGGGGCTAACCACAGTGGGGAGCCGTTACCACCCTAGGCTTAGAGGGGTAAGGGGAGGGGAACTGTATGGAGAGGTTGCAGGGAGGGAGCCTGAGTTTATTCTACCTCCCAGTCCTACTGGGATGCCCACTGGCCAGACCCACAGGGGTCCTTTGGTGAGCACACAGATGACAAGCAACCCAGTACCACTGTTATCCTTTTACACAGAAAAAGTGTATGCAGGGTGTATCCTTTTACCATACTTATTCAGTCTGTATGCTGATTAAATAAGCTGAGAAGCTGGACTATATGAAGAATAGGGCATCAGGATTGGAGGAAGACTCATTAACAACTTGTGATATGCAGAAGACACAACCTTGCTTGCTGAAAGTGAAGAGGACTTGAAGCAGTTATTGATGAAGATCAAAGACTACAGCCTTCGGTATGGATTGCACCTCAACATAAAGAAAACAAAAATCCTCACAACTGGACCAGTAAGCAGCATTGAGATAAACGGAGACGAGATTGAAGTTGTCACGGATATCATTTTACTTGGATCCACAATCAACGCCCATGGAAGTAGCAGTCAAGAAATCAAATGGTGTATTGCATTGGGAAAATCTGCTGCAACAGACCTCCTTAAAGTATTAAAAAAGCAAAGAAGTCACTTTGAGGACTAAAGTGTGCCTGACCCAAAATGTGGTATTTTCAGTCACTTCATATGCATGTAAAAGGTGGACAATGAATAAGGAAGATCAAAGAAGAATTGGTGTCTTTGAATTATGGTGCTGGTGAAGAATACTGAATGTGCCATGGACTGCCAGAAGAATGAACAAATCTATCTTGGAAGAAGCACAGACAGAATGCTCATTAGAAGTGAGGATGGTAAGACTTTGTCTCATGTACTTTGGTCATGTTATCAGGAGGGATCAGTTCCTTGGGAAGGACATCGTGCTTGGTAAAGTAGAGGATCAGTAAAAAAAGAGGAAGACGCTCGATAAGGTGGATTGACACTGTGGCTGCCACAGTGGGCTCAAACGTAGCAACAATTGTGAGGATGGCACAGGACCAGGCAACGTTTTATTCTGTTGTACGTGAGTCATAACTGACTGGATGGCACCTAACAACAACTAACACAGATAAGGAAAGGTCCTTAAAAAAAAAAAAGTGGCACAAACGGTTTGCACTCAGCCTAAAGGTTAGTGGTTCAAACCTACCCAGTGGTACCACAGAAGAAAAGGCCTGGCCATCTGCTTCCGTTAAGATTATAGCAAGAAAACCCTGTGGAGCAGATCTGCTCTGTCAAATGGGGTCTCTGTGAGTTGGAAGCAACTCAAAAACAACCAAGAACAACAGATGGGGAAACTGAGCCCCAGAGACAGGTGACAGAGAAACTTGGCCAAGGAGCCAGAGCAGAGGCCACCAGCTCCAGAGTCCAGCCGAAACCACTGCGCCATGGGGCTCTCACGCCCTGGGTGTGCAAATGGCTTTGCTGGGCTGCCAGCTGGTCGGAACCTCTGAATCTTATACATTCTCAGTCCGGGAGGCTGTCCTAGTCCTGACCCACCCTGGGGCCCTGAGAAGGCACCCTGGTGCCAGGCCTCAGTCCTTCTCTTTCCCTCCTTCCAGCAAAGAGCTGCATCTCTCAGCCCGGCATCACCTGACATGGCTTCTGGGCCGTGTCCCTGGCAGAGCCTCAGCTTCAGCAAAGGTAACAGTGCCCCAGCCACCCCTGAGTACCTCAATGATCCCAGATGCCCAGCCCGAGCTGTGGCAGGCCCAGCCCGTGGGACTGTGCTAACACATCCCCATCTGTCCAGGCCTACTGCAGGCCCAGTGGGCTGCCATTGGAAACCCCTGGCTCCAGCTTTCTATTCTTGCACTACCCCCCGGGGTCCCCAGCCGGGCCCACAAGCACCGGGGAGCTGGGGAGGCCTACCTGCCCAGTGCCTGGCGCCTGGTACTGCCTCCCTGGCCTGGTACACTCCTAGCAGCTGGGACAGATGACACAGCCCTTTGAGCTGATCCAGCTTACTCCCAGGTGCCCTGCATGGCCCCTCACCCTTGTCCTTAAGACCCGTTCCCACCTGGCCTCTGGAATCCCCATGAGGCAGGTCCTCCTGCACTTCAGTCACGTGTCAGCCCTACTTGTGGCTGTGGGGGTTCAGGGCTGGGCAGGAGGGCCGGTTGGGCCCCGGGCCAGAATTCCTTCTCTCCCTCTATGTCGTCACTGTGGTTCCCCAAGCCAGGAGCTCCTGGAGGAATGCTCGGCAGGTGGCCCAGGGCCCAGCACATAGTAGGTGCTCAGGGAAAGGCACTGAGTGAGTGAACGCATGACTATATGAATGAGTGATTACCCCTGCTGATGACTCACATTAATATCCCACTGCAGCCAAGCTTTGTTGAACACCACCCCCCCACACCCTGGCCCAGAAGCCCTGGTTTGCAGTGCACCTACTGTGCGCCAGGCCCTGGACCTCATGTTCTCACATGATTCTGGAGCTCCCTGTACGTGGCTGCAGCAGCACAGTCACTCAGGAAACTTCCTAGTTTTTCCCCAATTTTTAGTGTGACTAATTTCAAACCTACAGAAAAGTTATCACGGGACAGTGAACATTCACCAACTGTTAATACGTTGCTACTTCTTGCCCTATTTGTACTTATATGTGTTATATATATGGAGTCTCTGGGTGATGCAAAGGAGGCCTGGTGGTGCAGTGGTTACAAGTACTTGGCTGCTAACCAAAAGGTCAACAGTTTGAGCCCACCAGCCACTCTGTGGGAGAAAGATGTGGCAGTCTGCTTCCATAAAGATTTACAGCCTTGGAAACTCTACAAGGCAGTTCTGCTCTGCCCTGTAGGCTCACCGTGAGTCGGAATCAACCTGACGGCAATGGGTTTTGGGTGCTGCAAACAGTTAATGCACTCAGCTGCTAATCAAAAGGTTGACAGTCCAAGTCTACCCAGAGGTGCCTTGTAAGAAAGGCCTGGTGATCTACTTCTGAAAAATCAGCTATTGCAAATCCTATGGAGCACAGTTCTACTCTGACACACATGGGGTCACCATGAGTCACAGCTGACTGAAAAGCAATAGGTTATATATACATATATATATATATATACATATATATATACACACACACACACACATATACATACACTATATATATATCTTTGTATATATTCATACATGCAGACATATTTCTTCTGTATCATTGAGAGTTGATACAGAGGTGTTTCTGGAGACACCCTACCTCTTCTAAATCATTCAGTAATATCTCCTAGAACAAGGACATAAGCAGTACAGTACAGTCGCAAAATGCAGGAAATTCAATACTAGAACAATACTGTCATCTAAGAGACAGTCCATCATAAAGTCTCCCAGTTGTACCAGTATTGTCTGTTTGTTTTATTTATTGGAATTCAGGATGCAATTCAGGACCACCCATGGCATTGAGTTGCCATGTTTCTTTAGTTTCTTTAATCTAGAACAGAGGCCTGCAAACTTGTAAAGGGCCAGATAGTAAATATCATCAGCTTTGTGGGTCGTAGGGTCAACTGTGCCATTGTAGTGCAAAAGCAGCCAGAGCAGATAGTATGTAAATAAAATGGGCGTGACTGTGTTCCAATAAAACTTTATTTACAAAGCCAAGCTGTGGGCCAAATTTGATCCAAGGGCTCTAGTTTATCAACCCCTGATCTAGAACAGTTTTCTTCCACCCCCACCTTTTTTTCTCAACATTTTATTATGAAACATTTCAAACATAGAAAAATTAAGAGAATTGTCTTTGAATTAACTTTTATTCAATTAAATAATTACATTACAAATACAAGCCATTAGTATTTTATTTTACTTGCTTTATCGCATGCCTCTCCATCCACCTTATTGTTTTGATGCATTTCAGAGTAAGTTGCAGATGTCAGTATAAACCAAAAAACCAAACCCACTGCTGTCGAGTCGATTCTGACTCATAGACATTTCAGCACATATATCATTGTTATTCTTGTTGTTAGTTGTCGAGTTGATTCTGGCTTGTGGCAACCCCATGTGTGCAGAGTAGAACTGCTCCATGGAAGGCTGTGACTTTTTGCAAGCAGATTACCAGGCCTGTCTCCAGAGGCAAGTCTGGGTGGATTCGAACTGCAAACCTTTCTGCTAGTAGTCAAGTGCTTAACCACCCTTCCAGGCAGTTATTTTACAGAATGTCCTCAATTTGGATTCGTCAGATTGTTTCCTCACGATTAGATTTGGTTGAACATTTTTTGACAAGGGTACAACGTGGATACTGCCGTGTCTTTAAAATGAGCTCTTTCAAAATACCAATTCTTGGCTCTGTTCCGCAGAGGTTCTGTTTTTACAAGTCTTAGGTGGCAGCCCAGAATCTTTATTTTTAGCAAAGTTCCCCCAAGTGATTCTCCTATTCAGCCAGCCTGGAAGTTAACACTTTATTTCTTCTGATTCTCCTAAGAGCTCGTTAATAAAGTAGGTATTGTTACCCCCATTTTTCAGATTAGGAAGCTGAAGATCAGTTGGTTCAGTAACTAGCCCAGTGTTCATTCACCCCATACGTGGTAGTCAGAATTGGAGCCCTGGTCTGGTGGATGCCAACACCTGTACTTTGTTCTCTGTGCCAAACCGCCCCCTGCTGTCTGCAGTGGTAGTACAACCAGATTTTTTTGCCTGCTGGCCTCAGGCCAGTAGCTATCTTCAAGTTAATTTTAGAGGATGAGAGCATGTTGGGGGCGGGGGGGGGGGGGGTATGTTGTTGTCATGGCCACATCTAGCGGTCCGAACTGAAGCTCAAGACCTTTGTTACATCAGAGTTCATCTGAATGTGCCATCAGAGACCTGATGAGGAAAGTTCTTACTCTTTTTTCTTCTGACACAGCTATGGTACTCCAAAGGTGAAGCTGAGAGCACATTTGTCTTGGGGATGGAGGAGCATCGTTTCCACATCAGTGCCCGGCTGGTGGCTGCTAAGGCTGGTCTCACCAACACCATCAAGCTGGAACAAACCTTTCTCCAGGTATGTGAGGAACAGCCAGGGCCAGGACAGCCTGGGAGGCCCCTGGGACAGCCCTTTGAGGAAAGAAGAATTATCCTGAAGTCCTGGTTCCTGGGCACATGCAATGCAGGCAAGGTTATGAAGTGGGCAAAATTTTCCAGAAGGAGTTCTCAGCTCGTCTCTGTGTCCTTCCTTCATTCCTTTCTCTTTTTCATTTTTTAAATTTTATTTATTATTGTTGAGAACATATACAACAAAACATATACCAATTCAGCAGTTTCTACATGTACAGTTCTTTCTTTCACATTGTTTATTGAGCATCTACTAGGTCCTTCTGTTCTAGAAGCTGGGGATATTGCCTGTAACAGAGTTGATGAGTCTCTGCTCTTATCAAGTTTATAGTCTGGTGGGGAGACTGACCCCCCCCCCAAAAAAATCAGATAAGTAAGAAAACATTCCAGATGGTGATATGTGCCATAGAAAAGACAGAAAACAGGGTGGTATTTCAGATTAGGTGGCTAGAGAAGGCCCCACTAAGGCAACATTTGTGCTGAGACCCGAATACCAAGCAAGTTTCTGCCATTTGAAAGTCTGGGGGAGGGACATTCCGGGCAGAGAAAACACCACGTAGAGAGGGCCTAGGCAGCGAGTCTGAGGAATGGCCAAGAAGCCTTTCGGGGGGCGGGTAGGGGTATTGGAGATAGTAGGGGCCCGATCATGCAGAGCTTGTCAGGCCACAGGGAGGAGTTGATGTCATTGTATTGGAAATTGGAAGTCATCACAGGACACGATCCATTTGATGGCTTCAGATCCCTCTGGCTGCTGTGTGGGGAGGGACCTACAGGGGGCAGCAGAGAGACCAGTGAGGAAGCCACCATAGTGGGCAGGGCAGGAAATAATGATGTCTTGGACCAATGTGGAGGCAGTAGTGGTGGGTTCAAGAGATATTTATAAACCCCCTTCCAATGCTCCCATTGCAGTGCTCTCAAGCCACCCTTCAACCATGGCACCCACAGGCGGGGACATTTCCACCCTCTGAGCCTTTGCACAGGCTATTCCCTCTGCCTGGAATGCCCTTCCCTGCTTTGTCCACCAGCCTCCTTCTCCATGGTCCTGTGTCCCTTGAGTATCTCTTGTGGCTGCCCTTGTCACCTGTCCCATCACCTTCTGTCTGTGTGACCATCTCCCCCACCAGCCTGGGAGCCCCTTCAGGGCAGGGATCAGCTCCTGTCATTGTACAGCATGGGGGAGGCACATGGTAACTGCTGCCAAATGTTTGACAGATGATAATACCAGCTACAGTAGCTCCTACTTGGCTCTTTCCATGGGTCTGGCCCCGGGCTGGCCACATCATTCACATGATCTTGACGAGGTGGGCTCTGTTATTTTTACTCTCGTTTTATACATGAGGAAACAGGTTCAGAGAGGTTAGGGAACTTGCCCAAGGCCACACAGCTTCGAAGGGAGCCGAGAGGTGGGGCTATGCAGTCTCCTGTGGGTTCTACTTCCCCCGCCACTTACTCCCTTTCTATACATCATCTGCCGTGCCTAGCTTTGTTGTTCTTGTGAGCTGCCATCAGGCTGGCCCCCAACTCATGGCAACCCCATACACAACAAAATAAAATGCTGCCCTGTCCTGTGCCATCCCCATGATTGATTGTAGATTGGACCATTGTGACCTGTAGGGTTTTTTTTGTTTTTCTTTTGTGCAATTAAAAAAAAATTTTTTGTGTGTGCTTTAAGTGAAAGTTTAAAAATCAAGGCAGTCTTTCATACAAAAATTTATATATATCTTGCTATATACTCCTAGTTGCTCTCCCTCTAATGAGACAGCACACTCCTTCTCTCCACCCTGTATTTCTGTGTCCATTCAGCCAGCTCCTGTTCCACTCTGCCTTCTCATCTCCCTTCCAGACAGGAGCTGCCCACATAGTCTCATGTGTCTACTGGACCTAAGAAGCTCACTCCTCACTAGTATCATTTTCTATCTCATAGTCCAGGCCAATCCCTGTCTGAAGAGTTGGCTTTGGGAATGGTTCCTGTCTTGGACTAACAGAAGGTCTGGGGACCATGACTTCTGGGGTCCTTCTAGTCTCAGTCAGATCATTACGTCGGTCTTTTTACAAGAATTTGAGTGCATCCCACTACTCTCTTGCTCCCTCAGGGGTTCTCTGTGTTCCCTGTCAGGGCAGTCATCGGTTATAGCTGGGTACCATCTAGTTCTTCCGGTCTCAGGGACCCATAGGATTTTTATTGACAGATTTTCAGAAACAGATCACCAGGCCTTTCTTCCTAGTCTGTCTTAGTCCGGAAGCTCCACTGAATCCCGTTTAGCATCAGAGCAACATGCAGACCTCCACTGATAGATGGGTGGTAGCTGCACATGAGGAGCATTAGGCAGGAATTGAACCTGGGTGGCTGTTTCATCCCCGATTGCACGTAAGGAGCTCTGGTGCCACAGGGGTTAAAGTGCTTGGTTGCGATCCCGAAGGTTGGTGGCTCAAACCCACCATTAACTCAACGGCAACAGGTTTGGTTTTTTGAATGTATATAAGGACTCAGTAAACCGCAGATGCTCCACAGATGTTTCCTGGTTTTCCTCTAAAACCTTCTCTTCCTTTCTCGCCCCAGGCAGCCCCATGGCCTGGGTTACCCCATGACCCCAGCTCCATCTTCCTCTTCCAGCTCAGTGCCCTGCCCAGGGAGCTGGTCCTGCAGACAGTATACGAGCGAGCCCGTGGGACCTTTGTCCTGCGCCAGATGCTGCTGTGGGATGGCCAGGAAGTGGCCCTTAATGGGAGCCTCACCGGATTCTTCCTCAGGCCCACTGGGGACTTCAGCCTGCAGGGTGAGTGTCGTGGAGCTGCAGGCAGCTGCTGAGTGGTGCCCTACCCACCAACCCACTCATTCAGTAAGCAATTATTGAGTGCCCACTTACCTCGGGCATTGTTCCCAGCACTGGGAAGCCACCAGGAAATAAGATCAGCCAGACCCCTGCCCTCAGGACAGGTAGTAAGCAGGGAAACACGTGAACAAAATAATGTCAGAACATGGCCACTTTCAAAGGTGAGAAGGGCCGGGAAAGCAAGCAGCCTTTGGCTTTGGGGTGCAGGGTCAGCTGGGGCCTAGGGAGACCTCTCTGAGCGGGGGATGTTTGAGTGAGGCCTGAATGATGAGGAGGAGCTGGCCGTGGTGACAGTCTGAGGAAGTAACAGCAGGTGCAAAGGCCCACGGGTGAGAATAGCTTGGAGTGCTGGAGCAACAGCAGTGAGGCCTGCGTGGCTGGTATGGAGTGCAGGAGGAACAGGGAGAGAGGGGGGATGATATGGGTGTCACACAGGGTCTCGGCCCCTGATGGGGAGTTGGGGTTTGTTCTGAGTGTGTTGGGACAGCAAGAAGGGAGCAAGGTGTGGAAGGTGTGGTCTGGGTGCCCGGCTGGCCACTAAGTGTTGGCAGGAAGGTAAGAGCTGTCTCAGGGACTTCCTCACAGCGGCCCAGCAGTGGAACCCAGGACCCTGGGGCCCTGCAAGAAAGAGGCCCCCCAGGCTTTTGTAGCAACATAGACTGTCAGTTTCTGTTTGAGGAGCGCCCTTAGCACAGAGCAGAATCTGACCTGCTGACCCTGCCAAGCAGGAGACACAGTGCAGACCTCAGCCTGGAGGCACAGCTGACAGGGTGGCCTGATGGAATTCTCCAGTCATGTTTGCCACGTGTACCCTGTGGTGCAGAGGAAAGGTGTAAATCCTTGGCAAGTCAAGACGGTGTGTATGTGCATGCACACGTGTGTCGTGCATGTGTATACGTGTGTGTGTTTGTGTGCATATGTGTGCTTGCATGTGTATACGGGTGCATGTGTGCACCTGTGTACACATGCATGTGTATGTGTGTGCATGCATGTGTGCACACAGGGACCACAGGAACCCTTGCAGAGGTTGGCCGCACTGCATGGGCTGAGCAGAGTGAAGGAGGGAGTCCCACCCTTGGGAGCCTGTGGCCCCCACACTGTGGTTACAGAGCCCTGGAGTTGATGGGTCAGAGTGTTGAGGGAGTGAAGAGCTATAGCTCTGCGTGTGGGTTGCACAAGTGTGGTCAGCGTTCTTTGGACTGGATGGCCAGGCGATGCCCTGAGAACCAGCTAATGCCTGTGTCTGTGGGCACAGCCCCTAGATCCTGTCTGTGAGACCTCAGAGGGTGCCGAGATGGCCACTGCCTACCCTCAATGGGGCAGACTCAGGGGGTCTGGGAAGCAAGAGCAATTGGTGTACTCTCAAGATAGGGTCAAGTGATGCAGGACGTCAGGGCAGAGACTCAGCCAGGAGGGGAAGGGGAGAAAAGCTGGGCCAGGGGACTGGCAGCCTGTGAGGTCTTGGCTTTGGGGATGCCACCTGTATCAGGCCCCAAGATGGAATGAGGGCATGGGATGGCTGACCTGACCATGGCACAGTGGTTGTGGGGAGCCTGTGAGTGGGAGGTGTCTCGGAGCATTACAGGTTGTTGAGTAGAGGGACTGTATCAGTCAGCTACTGGTGCGTAGCAAGCCATCCTGAAATTCAGGGGCTTAAGACCAAATTCAAAATCAAACTCATTGCTGTCGAGTTGATTCTGACCCATAGCGACCCTATAGGACAGAGTAGAACTGGAACAGGAGTTTCCAAGGGGCACCTGGTGGATTCAAACTGCCAACCTTTTGGTTAGCAGCCATAGCTCTTAAACACTAGCCACCAGGGTTTCCCAGGCTTAAGACAGTAAGTGTGTATCACTGCTCATGGATCTTCAGATCATCTGGGTGGTCTGGTCACAGTTGGACTCACTCAGCATCGAGGTTGCTCCAGGGGGCTAAGTGGCTCTGCTGATTTTGGCTGGGCTCTCTCACTTGCCTGGGGGATAGCTGATCTAGGATGGTGTATTAGTCACTTAGTGCTGCTGTAACAAAAATACTACGAGTGAGTGGCTTTAAAGAACAGAAATTTCTTTTCTCAAAGTCCTGGAGGTTAAAAGTCCAAATCAGGGTCTCAGTTATGTCGATTCCTTCTGTGGCCTCTCTCCTAGTTTCTGGTGTCAGCTGCAATCCTCGGGTTCCTTTGTTTGCAGACAGGTCCTTATGTGGTGTCTGTCTTCCCTCTGTGTGTCTGTTTGTGTCTGTTCTCCTTCGGTAAGACACATGGCAGAAGTGATTAGGTTTAGGACCCACCCTACTCTGGTGTGACCTCATTAACATAACAAACAGAAACCCCCATTTCCAAACAGGGTCATATTTACAGGTACAGGGGTTGAGACTCCCACATTTCTTTTGGGGGGATACAGTTCACCCTATAACAGACGGCTTTGCCTGAAACCACCGACCTGCCCTCTGGGTGGCCAGTCGTCCAGTGGGCCAGCCTGGGTCTGCTCTCTCGGTGGCTGGGCAGGGCGCCGAGAGAGCGAGTGGAAGGAACAAGGCCTTAAGTGGCCTTGGCTCGTGTGAGGCCGCCAAGATCGAAGGGCTGGGGAAACTGAATCACCTCTCGATGGGGGAGCTGCAGAGTGTCATTGCAGAGAGTATGGACAAAGGACAGGCAGAGATTTGAGGCCAGTTAGGGATCGTGTTGAGTGTGGGGTGACTAAGTGGACAAGTAGCACCTGGATTTTGTGAAAACTACTTGAGTTCATGGCTCCAAGCACCCACACCTGGCTGGAGGGGCCACCTGCCCAGTGAGCAGCAGTGTCAGCTGAAACTCTCTGAGCCCCCTCGGTCTCAGATGACATCCTTGGCCTCATGTGCCTACTCCTCTGTCCAGTGGAGCTCACCCACCCGCTGCCACACACCCTACCAAGGCACTGCAGCCTCCGCCTCTCCTCGGAGCATTCAGGGCACAGCCACAGGGACAACCTGGTCATCGGCTGGGAAGGCAAGGGCCAGGTAGGTAGGCATCGGAGCTAGAAGGGGACCCTGGGGAGCAGGTGGAGATGAACTCTCGCCGCCTGAAGGGGACACCCAGGGCCCTGCCCCTGCCAGAGGAGACTTCCCCAGGGCCTGCCTGTTCAGGCCAGTCTCCAAGGGACTGTGGGGAAGGCCCTGGGTGGGGGGCAGGAGCCCTGGGTTCCAACAACACCTTTACAACAGCAGCAATAACAATAATAAATCTAATAATAGTGACCGGCACATACTGGGCACTTATCCCATGCCAAAAAAAAAAAAAAAAGGACCCATTGCCACAGAGTCAATTCCAATTCATTGCTATAGGAATGTAGAACTGCTATAGGACAGTAGAACTGCTCCAAAGAGCAGCTGGTGGATTCGAACTGCCAACCTTTTGGTTAGCAGCCAAACTCTTAATCACTATGCCACCATGGTTTCCAATGCCAAGAGCCATGCTATTTACCCCCACATCAACCCCATCCACTCAGTGCTATTGTTAGCCCCATTTTCAGAAGGTGAAGTTGGAGCACAGAATGGTGCAGTAACTTGCCCAGAATCACAGAGCTAGAGGAGGTGGGGCTGAGGTTTGAACCTGTAAATGGCTCCAGCGCTTGTGTCCTCAGCCCCCACATGTACCACCTTCAATCACACACTTATTCGTGTCTGCTCCTCCCCAGGCCTCACTTTCCTTTTCTGTGAAATGGGCTGGAGCTTTCTGAGGGCCTCCCACAGTTTGGGATTTTGTGCCCAGAGCCAGATGCCTGTACACCCTTGACCTTGATGATGAAGGTTGTCTGTGTGGGGTGGGGAGGGGGAGGAGGGATGGCCCCCCTAGGCTTAGCCTGTGCCCTCCCCAGGTGCTGCTCTCCTCCTTGCTGCAGCTGAGGCAGGGCAAACTGGCTGCCCACCTGGCCCTGGCTCACCCCTTCCACCTCTCCTGGCGGCACGCTGAGGCCAGGGGCCTTGCTGAGAGTACGGGCAGCAGGCAGAGATGGCAGGTAAGTGGGATGTGCTGACCTCCCAGTGGCTTTCATTCTGTGGATTTCATGGACAAGCCATGTCTGCATATGGACGATGAGGTGTATTCCATTCAAATATTTCTAATCTCCCAGTCTGGGCAGGGCTCTGAGCTCTTGCAGATATGAGCAGGGAGGGGAGGGAGTGGGCAACAGCCTCTCCATGTCCCCCAGCCCCCTCACCACCACTGGTCCCCATCTTAACACAGGTGCAGCTTGCCTGGAACCAAGGGCAGGCCGTGACCTTGGCACTCACCTGGGCCAACAGGTCCTCTGCGCACAGTACCACCTGGGACAGCTGCCTGGATGCCTCCATGGGGCAGGTAGGCACTGGCTAGACTGCTGAGCAGGCACAGGGCTCTCTCTCCCTTCCTCCAGCCTCTTTGCTGTCCCCAAGTCACATGCCCATTCTCTTCCCCCCCAGCTCCAGGAAACCCTGGGCCTAGGTGCCCTCAAGGCCTGTGGGGCCTTAATGCAGACTCCAACCATGTTCAGCGAGCACCTTGACCTGTCCTGGGACCGACACCGGGTGCAACAGAACCTGACATATGAGGTGAGGGCTTGGGTGTGGGCCTTGGGCACACCCCCACAGGACAATTCCCCCACTGCAGAAAGCGCCCGGCTTTGGGGCCAGGTGGTCCTGGGTACGAGTGCTAGCTGTTCTGCAGGACCCTGGGCAATTTACTTCTCTGCTGTGAGCCTTGGTGTTCTTATCTGTAAAATGGGTGTGCTAATCCCTTCCTGACTGGAATACAGTGAGGGCTGTAGGAGATAAGGAAAGCAAGGTACCCTTGGGAGCTTGAAGCGGGAGGTTGGGAGCCCAGGTGCCCAGAGCTGTCAGGGATGGGGTGTCCTCCAGAACCATGGCCCTCCTGGTAGGGTTGAGTGCTGTTCTTCCGAGCCTGGGGCAGGAACCAGGTGGTGGAAAAAATGGAGACAGATGACCTCGAAAGCCCCTTTGCTCCTCTGGGGTCTCCCACCACGGTTTCTCCTCTCTGGGCCTCAGTTGTCTCCTCTGTAAACTGGGCTGAAGCTCTCTGATGAGGGTTTTAATAGTGGGATTTCTGGCACCTCCTCCTGTCTGGGAAAGGGTCTTGGACTTTGGACCTGGCTGTGCCCAGGGCATCAGCACGAGCGTGGCCATTCTTTTCTCCAATACAACGCACCCCCTTTCCCACGGTGCCCTTTGTTCCCAGAGGCATCAGGGGCCCCAACTAGACAAAATCCATGCAGAGGTCATGCTGGAGCACATCTTCCTGGCCACCTGTGCCCAGCAGAGCTTCTGGGGAGAGGTGGAGACTGACTACACCCACTGGCTGCACCATACCTTCTCTGTGGGGCTCTGCGGCCTGCCCAGGGTGAGTGCCCTGGGGACCAGGGACCAGGGGTGAGGGGAGAGGGGGTACCCGCAGCATGCAGGCTGTGCCATCTGCTGGCTGGGGAGTGCAGGCAGGCACGTCTCCTCTGTGAGCCTTGGGGGTTACATCGAGGAACGCAAAAAGCAATAGGTTCCAGCGCTTGAGCTGTTTGTGGGAGTTAGAGCTGTGAGAGGAGAACTTAGCACGGTGCCTGGACCATAAGAGAAAAATGCTCTTACCATCAGCATTATTAGGTAAGCTGTTGGGACTGATTCCTCCACCAGACACTGCTCCTGGTTTGTCAGCTGGTTTAGTTCCTTCCTTCCTCCACCCTCCCACCCATCCATCTATCCACCCACCCTCTCACTTACCTGTTCATTCATCCATCCACCTACCCACCCTCCCACCCACCCAACTATTTGTCCCTCTGTCTACCCATCTATCCATCCATCTATCCAACTGTCTATCCATCCATCCATCCAAAGGGTTGCAAAGTTTCTCTGTAAAGGCCAGACAGTAAATTCAGGCCATACAATCTCTGTCACGATTACTCAACTCAGCCGTGTAATACCAAAGCAGCCATAGATAATACCTCAAAGAATAGATCTGATTGTGTCCTAAAAAACTTTATTTACAAAAACAGGCAGTGGGCCAGATTTGGCCCATGAGCCATAGTTTGCTAACTCCTGTCTACTCATCCATTCATTCAGAAAACACTGGAGGGCTCACATATGCCAGGCCCTGTTGTAGGTGCAGTGCCACAGATGGTGAAAGAGACAGGCTCAGTTTCTACCCTTCTGGACCTCACATTCCAGTGGGGTGAAGAAGAGAAGAGAGTCACATGAGATATGGTCAGGGCGTGGTGAACGCTATGATGGAATGAAGCAAGGGAAAGGGCAGGTGATTGTGGGGGGCTTGCTGACAAGCCCTGAAGGAATAGCCAGTACAAAGGCCCTGTGGTGGGGTCTTGCTTAGTGTGTTTGAGGAGCACAGGGCACCCCACATAAAGGGTAGGAGGTGAGGTCAAGAGGATAACACAGGCCCGTAGGCCAAGCCAAAGAGACTGGACTTTCTTCTGTGCAGTGGGAAGGCAGAGGGCTTTCAGCAGGGAAATAATGCCTGATGCGCATTTTCTTAAAGGTCAATCCAGCTGCCCAGCGGTAGAAGGGCTGTGGGCTGGGGCAGGGGTGGAGGCTGGGAGACTGGACAGGAGGCTGCTGGGACAGGCCTGGCATGAGGAATGGTGGCCCAGCCCAGGGCAGTGGCAGAGAGGAGGCTGCCGCCTCTGGGCCCTCCTGACCTTCTCATCCCAGACCCTCAGTCTCTGGGGAGCACACCCTGGGCCCCCTGACTTTGCACCACCCTCTCATCCCAGGCCTTCTCAGTCTCCAGGGAGCATGCCCTGGGCCCCGTGACTGCTCACCTAGCCTCTTGTTTCAGGCCCTCTTGGTCTCTGGGGAGCACACCCTGGGCCGTGGTGGGCTTCTGCTGCGCTCCCATTGCCTGCTGGGCCTTGCCCCTGACCCGGACCACGGCCTGCACCTGAGTCTGACCCTCCGCAGTCCCAGCAATCCCCAGGCACCGGACTTCTCTGGCAAGCTGGAGGTGGGTGGGACCCCCCATTAGGCCAAGTCTGCCTGCCCCATGGAAAGGTGCCCTGACAGCCCTCCCTCTCAACAGGCCCACCCCTGCCTGGGTGGTCCTGCCATCTAGTGGCTATCCTCAGAATTGCAGGCTGACACGGGTAGGGGATCAGGACTTAACCCTGGGTTGGACCCACTGACCACCAGATAAAAAAGCGGCTACTCCTTCACCCCTAACATCCAGCCCTTCCTATAACCAAAAGGCTGCAGCTGGACTTTCCGGATTTGAATCCTAGCCCAGGCTCTTCCTACCTCGCAACTTAGTTCACCTCTCTGTGCCTCAGTTTCCTTCCCTGTAAAATGGAGATTAAAAATTGCATCAACCTTATCTCATATGGGAACTCTGGTGGTGTAGTGGTTAAGAGCTATGGCTGCTAACTAAAAGGTCGGCAGTTTGAATCCAGGTGCTCCTTGGAAACTCTATGGGGCGGTTCTACTCTGTCGTATAAGGTGGCTGTGAGTCAGAATTAACTCAAAGGAAATGGGTTTTTTTGGTTTTCATCTCACATGGAGCCCTGGGGGTGTAGTGGTTAAGAGCTTGGGAGACCCTGTGGAGCAGTTCTACTCTGTTCTATAGGGTCGCAATGAGTTGGAATCTACTCAAGGGCAGCAGGTTTTTTTTTTTTTTTTTTACTTCACATGGGATTAATACTATAAGGATTGAATGTATTAAAATGTGTAGATTGCGTACAAGGGTGTCTGGTACAGAGCAGCCACTTAGTAAGTATGAGCTGTTATTAAGGAGCCCTGGTGGTACAATGGTTCAGCACTCAGCTGCTAACCAAAAGGCTGGTTCTTCGATCCCACCCAGCAGCTCTGCAAGAAAGACCAGGCAATCTGTTCCTGTAAAGTTTACAGCCTAGAAAACTCTATGGGGCAGTTTTACTCTGTCACATGCGGTGCCTATGAGTCAGAATTGACTTGGTGGTACCTAACAACAACAACAATTATTATCATGGAGTCCTTGAGCAGCGCAAATGGTTACATATCACTGCCAACTGAAAGGTGCCGTGAAAACCCTGTGGAGCAGTTCTACTCTGCACACATGGGGTTGCCATGAGTCAGAATCAACTTGACACGACTGGTTTGGTTTTATTATTGTTATTAGATAGTATAGGTCCAATCTCCTCCTCCCCCACCCACTGGCCCAGGGAGGTAGAAAGGAATAGAGCTGTGTCTCCCTCTCTCAGCCTCCGTACGTGGGTATCCTTCTCCATAGGTGGGGATCAGGTGTTCTTTGAAGGTGGTCTTTGGGGTTAGGTGAGATACATTGTGAAGGCTCTTGGGCTCCCTCCCCTCTCCCAGCACAGCTCAGGTGCTAGCCAGTGCTGCAGCCAGACTCCTGTAGCCTGCCTGTTTCTCCAGGGCTGTAGATCTTGTGACTTCCCTGAGCCCCAGTCTTCCCCTCTATCAAATAGGAATAAGTGCCCACTCCTCTGTAGAGTTGTTGGGTGGGAAAGAGACAGTGTATGCACAGTGCCTGGCAAATAGTAGGTGCTCACAAGATGGGGTTTCCATCCCCGCACCTCATCCCTCCCTTGAGGATGGCATTTCTGGGTTGGGAGCCCACTTGGTCCCTTCTCCAAGCCCAGCAGGCATGGTGGTTTCTTTCTGGGGTTCTCCAGGGCTGACTCTCGCTTCCCAGTTACCCAGCCAAGCCCCTGGTGCACCAGCACCTGCCTTCCAGAATCAGAGGCCTGGCACATACCCCCCAGGGTCGGCTCAGTGAGGGCCAGCCTTCTGTTCCCCAGTGCTCCTCCTATACCCTTTCTCTCTTGCCTTCCCTCTCTTTGCTTGCCCCATTTGGGGGTCCAAGGAGTGGGACAGAGGCCTTTCTCAGGCTCTTACACCAATGCAAGTCCCTGGGTTGCCCAAATGGTTTGTTAACCTAAAGGTTGGTGGCTCAACCCACCCAGTGGCACCATGAAAAAAAGCCCTGGTGAACTGCTTTAGTAAAGATAACAGCCAAAAAAAAAAAAAAAAACCCTACGGAGCAGTTCTACTCTGTAACACATGGGGTCGCAACGAGTCACAGTCTACTCAAAGGCAATGGATTTGTTTTTTTACACCAACCCAGTGACCCCATATACAGAGGAGGGACAGATTTAGAGGGGCTAAGATGCCCAGGACAGTCACTGCCATTCTGCTCTTTAGTGATAGAGGGACAGGGCTCAGATGACAGCTGGGGACAGGGGTGGGACGGTGGGTATCCAGGACTCCCAAATGTGAAGCGTGGTCTGCAGACGCCCCTATCAGGCTCATCTTGTGTACTGCTGAAGATATACATTCATGAGCTCCTCTCCAACCTAACACCACAGAAATCTTTGGGGAAGGAAACCCAGGAATCTGCATGTTTCATAAACACGCACGTACACACACAGAGGTAGTTCTGATACACACTAAATTTTGAGGACCACTGTTCTACAGATACGAGCCCTGGTGGTGTAGTGATTAAGCACTTGGTTGCTAACTGGAAGGTCGCTGGGTCGAACCCACCAGCCACTCTGCAGGAGAAAGATGTGGCAGTCTGCTTTCATAAAGATTTACAGCCTTGGAAGCCCTATGGGAGCAGTTCTACTCTGTCCTATTGGGTCACTATGAGTAGGAATCAACTTGATGTCAATAGTTTTGTTTTTTTTGTTTAGTTCTACAGATTTTCAAACCGAGGCCCAGAGAGGGTGATACAATTTTTCAAGGTTGCACAGCTTTTTAGTTGCAGTGTCTGGACTAGAATAAAGCTGAGTCCAGGCCTGAACCCCACTGCTTCTAGATCAGTCCACTGGCTGCCGTCCCTGCCCTCCACCAGGTTTACCTTCTCTTAGGACCCCTGCAGGCCTTCCTGTCTTTGCCGCACCCTGTTCAGAACTTACCTGTCCTGTACACTCCAAGTCTAGGCTCTCTCAAGGATTTGGATAAACAAATCGAATCTCTGCTGGTTACAACTGCCCAGTGACCAGGGCTTTCTGCCAGATGTGGCTCACAATGTTCCCTTGAACTTGCTAAGACATCTGCAGTGAGTCTCCTGTGAACATAGAAAACGTGGGCTGCAGATAGAAACACCTGGCACTCGGATTGCTAAAAATGCTAAAGCCTGTGCCCCCCAGACCAGTTAAATCAGAATCTCTGGGGTAGGGCTCAAGCAGCAGTAATTTTTAACTCCCCGGCTGGCAGTGCTGGGCTTGATGGGCTCCCACGTGCTCTTTTAATAGTCATTTTCTGCAAAGGGTGGGAATTCTGGCCCTGTGGCTAGGGCAAGCTAGGGGGCTCAGGGCCCCTGGAGATAATGGGGTACAGTGTTACCATCCATCCCCGCCCCACAGCCACCTCAGCTTCCCCAACGGGCCCGTTCCCAGGCCTGGGCTGGCAGGGTACCGAGACCAGGGCACAGGTTGGCTGGGCCCCACTCAGACCCACTCTGCCCCTCTAGCTCCGATGCCCCAGGGTGCCGAAGCTCAGCCTACAGGGGGGCGTCTCCGCCTCGGACGCCCAGAGTCTGCTCTGGCTGGAAGGCAGCGTGGACAGCGGGCGTGAGAAGGTGGGGCTGTCAGTGTCACGGGCCCTGAGCTGCCTGCAGGCCTCTGTGGGTCACGAGGAAGGTGAGTGCAGAGCGAGCGGAATGGCCAGGTCTCGGCTCAGCCACTGGGGCAGGGCCATACCTTGGCCCCAGGGAGTACAAATATGTAGTGTTGAGAGTCCCATTAGGACTTAATGACCCCTAGCCTGGAGGCAACGTACTTCCTGCTCCTGAGACTGGGGAGGGTTTGGATGAGAGATAGGTGGGCAGGGTGGGGGGCAGTGGAGGAAGCACAATGTAGGCACCAGGTGAGTCAGAAGGCTGATTAGGTGGCACAGTTTGAGGCCCTTAAATCCACGGGCAGTGGGGAGCTATGGAAGGCTATGGAGGGGAGGAGGAGTGGCAGCCAGAGGCTGATGGAGGAGTGCCAGGTGTGACAGCAGGTCCATTCCCCAGGGAGCCGAGAGGAGAGTATGGTGCTGCGGGCCTGTGCCCAGGGGCGAGCAGTGGAGGTGGAGGCCCTGCTCCAGGATGGTGGGCAGCCCAGCCAGCCCCTGGGACGCCTGGCCCTGCTGGCTGCCAACCAGAGCCTCTGCTTGGTTGCATATGGCTGCCGGGTGGCCCTGCTGAGCCACGTGAAGGTAAGAGGACCCAGGTAGTGGTGTCACTGACCCTGGGCAGAGGCCACATCGCCAGGAGCCCCACACTGTTTGGGTCCAGCAGTGCCAAGAGAACCAGAGCAGATACCCCACGGCCTGATGGATACATCCTCAGGCCCTTGGGGCTGGCACCGGGTACCTGCTGTCTGCTTCATCCCTGCCTCATCTTCAATATTGGGGCCCCCCCCCACCCACTCATCCACTCACCGAGGCCCTCCTAGAGCCCACAGCCGGCCCTTCTGTCTCCACAGTCCAGGATCGCAGCCATTGGGTCCAGGATACAAGTTCAGCTGGAGGAAAAGATCCGAAGCCTGGACGCCTATGTGAGGAGGTCCCAGCGCCTGGTAGGTAGACCAGGTCAGGGTATTGGGGATGCCTGGGGAAAGGAAAGAACCCCCTCCGGCCCATCTCTGGCTCACCAGGAATCCTACCCCAGCTAAGAGGGTCAGGAGCATTCTGTGCCCCAGACCCTCACACTGACCCTGCGTTGGTTTCCCTGCTCAGGTGCGGCTGATGGGCCCCCTGGACAGTGTGGCAGGCCCCCTCCTACAGCTGTCCCAGGCAGGGCTAGAGGCCATACAGGCAGGTGGCCAGACGGCGGCCTCACTGTGGAGCCAGAGCCAGGCTGGGCGGATGCTGACCCACCACCTGCCGCTGTCCCTAGAGTGGCTGCAGGCGGGGCTGGAGCAGCTGCGGAGCGAGCTGGACCGTGAGTGAGGCAGAGGTGGCGAGACCACCCCCCAATCCATGTCCAGCCCCAGGGCCCCCAAGCCCAGGCCCTCACACTGGGCACACGGCATTATAGGAGTCAGAAATGCTCCCTGTTTTCCTGGGGACCTGCAGCCCATCTTTGTTTAGATCCTCTGCCTTATTTCTTAAGGGACCTGCCACCTCCATTTCCCTGCTGCATGCTTTCTTCTTGCGGGTCTCCGATCTATGCCTGCTGCCTTATTTCTTTTGGAACTGCTGCCTAAGTTTCTTTGTCTGCTGTCTGGTGTCTTTTGCACACACAGCCTTGTGTCTCTTAGGTCCTCTGCCGTGGTCTCCAGGGCCTGGTTCTGGTTCTGCAGAGAGCAGCAGTGTGGCTGTGCGGGGTTAAAGGCCTCTGTCCTGATCAGTGTGCGGCAGCCACTGGCAGTGCTGGGAGCCCCTGGGCCCGCCTCAATCCAGGAGTACCTGGTGCAGCTGGGAGCCCCCAAGACCCTACCCAGCAGCCAGGCGGGCGTCCCTCTGACGGGCTGATAAGTGTTCTCTCACCCCTGCTTCTGTGTCGGGGTTCCCAAGACCACCCCCCGGTCGGGTGATTCTGTGCAAGGACTCACAGGATGCAGCATAGAGTTGTACTTGCGGCCATAATTCATTACAGTGAAAGGATACAAAGCAAAGTCAGCAAAGGGAGCAAAGTCCAGGGACACCAGGCAGGGCTTCCCAGGCTTCTCCCCACAGGATGCACTTAACTTCCCCCAGCAACGAGGTTTGACCCCATGTGTGAAATATCTACCAGGGAAGTGCTCAGAGACTCAGCGCCCAGGTTGTACTGGGGGCAGGTCACATAGGCACCCCCTGCCCTGGCACATACCAAAATCCCAGACTCCCTGAAGGAAAGGGGGTGTTCAGCCACAACCATATCGTTTGTACAAACAGTCCAAGCACATGAGCCCTGGGAATGCGGGGAGCCCTCCCGATATCCAAGTTCCCAGATGCCAGCCAAGGGCCAGCCTAAGGAGGCCTTTCTAAGGAGCACAGTCAGGTCTGCTACATGAACTCTTCACTGCACAGTCTCTAATGCCCGTTGCCTTATTTCTATTGCCCCACCCCCAGCCTTATTTCTGTCATCCCACATCTGCCTACAGCCTTATTTCTGTTGTCCTATTCCTAGCCTGCTGCCTTATTTCTACTGTTCCACCCCACTTGCAGCCTTATTTCTATTATACCACCCCACCCCGCAGCCTTACTCCCACCCCACCTCCTTATCCTAGGTAGCAGGCCCTACTTCCTCAAGGCCAGGTATCAGGCAGTGCTGGTTTTCTGGCCTAGGCCTGGGGTGCGGGCCATGCCCCCTTGCCTGCAGCCAGAGCCCTGAGTGCTCCCAGTGTTGTGACTGCCTGTTGCAGGGCCCCTGGCCACGCTGAAGGATGCCTACTTGGAGGTAACACTGCGGCCCCTGGATGAGGTGTGGCGGGAGCGGGCTGAGACAGCTGTGCGGTGGCTGCAGGCCTGGGTGCCCGGGATGCTCAGCAACGGGGAGCCAAGGCCCATTGGGCCGGTCCTAGGAGCTATGAGGGACACCCTCGAGCTGGTGAGGAGGGGTGAGGGGATGGGACACGGGCCTGGCCAGGTGGGCACGGCCCTAAGGCTTTCTCTGTGCCCTCTGTCTGCAGGCCGCCCACCTGACACTCTCTTGGGCCGAAGCCAGGTTGTCCCAGGTACTGCGGAGGCTCTGCAGACCCTTGTTGGACATGTACAGCTTCTCAGCCAGGTAACTCTGGGTCAGAGCAACATTTTCTCAACTCCTGCCACTTGCCTGGCAGTATGCTGGGTTCAGGATGCTCTTGATCTCCTTTAATCCTAAGACAGCCCTGCCACGCAGTCACTCCCAGGGCCCATTCACAGATGAGGAAACTGAGGCTCGCTGTTCATTCAGCAGGTGTTAACAGTGAGAGCCTTCTGCCTGTAGGCACTGTTTAAGTCCTGGGAACAGAGCAGCAAACGAGACAGACAAAGCCTCTTCCCTGTTACTGAGCTCCCAGTTACTGAGGGGAGGCACACTGAGCATGCTCGCTATCTAGACCAGGAGTCGCCAATTTTCCTGTAAAGACCAGACCTTAAATGTTTTAGGCTTTGCGGGCCGTGTGGTCTCTGTTGCATAGTCTTCTTTTCTGTTATTTTGTTTTCGATTGTTCATTTTAAATAACCCCTTAAGTGCGTAAAAACCATTCTTAGCTCACAGGCAGTCCCAAAACAGGCCACAGGCTGAGTTTGGCCTGCAGGCCAGAGTTTGCCAACCCCCGACCTATCTAGCATGTTGGGTGGTAGATGCCATAGAAAATTAACAAGGCAGAGCAAGTGGGTTGAGGGGGCCATTTTAAATACAGCAGCAGTGGTCGGCTTTGAGTAGAAAGTTGTATTGGAGCAAAGACCTGAAGGAGGCATGGAAGGGAGCCTCGTGGATATCAGGAGAAGGGAGTTCCAGGCAGATGACACAGTCAGTGCAAAGGCCCTGGCAGTGGGTCCTGCCTGTCTGAGGATCATCTGGGCAGCCAGCAGGGCTGGAGCCTGTGCATGAGGGAGGGCAGATAGCTGCGTCCCAGTGGTAATGGGGTTCCAGTGGCATCAGGCAGTGTGAGGACTTTGCCCTCTGCTGTGAGATAGGAACTCACAGAAAGGTTTTCAGCTGAGGAAGGAGGTGGCTGACTTCATTTAGAAGGACCCCTTGGCCCCTGTGTTGAGAATAGAGACTATGGGGACGGTGCATGGGTAGAAGCATCTGTCCAGGAGAGAGGAAAGTGGCCCCGACCGCAGGGTTAGCATGGAGGGGTGGAGGTGGGGGCAGATTCTGGCTGTGTTTGGAAGGTCAGGCCTGCAGGATTTGCTGATGGATTGGATGTAGGTGGAGCCAAGATGACTCTAAGGTTTTTGGCCTCAGCAACTGGAAGGATGGCGTGGCCATTTATGGAGACAGGAAGACTGCAGGGAAGCTGACTGGGGGTGTTTGAGCTTCCTGTTGGTGTTGTGATTATCACCACAATCTCAGGCTTGAAAACAAGTTTATTGTCTTACAGTTCTGGAGGTCAGAGGTCCCAAGTCTGTCTCACTGGGTTAAAGTCAAGGTGTCGGCAGGGCCGGCTCCTTCTGGAGGCTCGAGGGGAGATCCCGTTTTCTTGCCTTTTCCAGGGTCTAGAGGCTACTCCTATTCCTGGCCCTTCCTCCATCTTCAGAGCCAGCACGGTAGCAACTCCATTCCTCTCCGACCTCTGCTTCCACCCTTACGTCTTCTCTCTTCTCTGACCTCCTGCCTCCCCCTTAGAAGGACCCTGTGATTGCATTGGGCCCACTGGATAACCCAGGATCATCTCCCCATCTCATGGTCCTTAACCACATCTGCAAAACCTCTTTTGTCACATGAGGTGACACATTCACAGGTTCCAGGGATTAGGACGTGGACATCTTTGAGGGCCTTTTTCTGCCTACCAGTCCCTGGGTGGCAAAAACGGTTAAATACTTGACTACTAACCAGAAGGTTGACGGTTCAAACCTACCCAAAGGTGCCTCAGAAGAAAGGCTTAGCGATCTGTGTCCAAAAACTCAGCCCCTGAAAACCCTGTGGAACACGATTCTACTGACACACCTACTGACACACATGAGTCAACTCTTGACTCAATGGCAACTGGTTTGAGTTTTTGGTTTTATTCTGCCTGCCCTGGGGAGGGTGTCAGAAGTTCCTTTCTGGATATGTTTGGTTTGAGGCACCATCAAGACACCCCAGTGAAGATGCCCAGTAGGCAGCTGGCATTCAAGGGTGAGACCTGGGCAGGAGAGTAGTTTGGGAATTGTCAGAGTTGACCCATTGCCCCTGGTTCCTTGGCTCTGAATTCCTGAACAAAAACTTTCCAGAACAAAGACAGTTCCCTCCCTAAAATGGTCACTGATAAAGTGGTATCATTTTGGGCCCCCTCTTGGCCGTTCCACAGCTAAGAAATGTGAGGCTTAGAAAGGCACAGCTGCTTGCTGTGGGTCCCTCAGCCCCACCATGTTTCCCCAGGAACCGACTTGTGGTGGTGACGCTGCCGCTGCTGCCGGCAGGGGACGAGCCCCTGGACCTGGCCCAGGTGGCCAGCTACCTGGTTGAGGAGAAGCTGCTGCAGCCACTCCAGGACCTGTATAGGGCCAACATGCTGGCTGAGTACTACAGACTCAAGAGCCGCCTGCTAGAGAGCCCCTTGGAATGTGAGTCCTACTGGCCCAGGACCCATCCACCCTGTGGGCCATTTCCTGGTGGTACAGGAAGCCTGGTAGACTCAGAGCCCAGCAGGGCTGGACTGAGGCCGGAGGGGAGGGGGAGCGGGGAGGTCTCCATTCTGGTCCCCCTCCGAGGCCCAGAGGTTACCAGACATCCCAATATCATATGGGACTAGAACTAGGGCTAAGGCTACAGAGTAGGCTTCTTGTCCAAGATTTAAGAGCCTGAGTCTAGGGCCCAGCAGAGGGGTGAGGAGAGTGGTGAAGGGCACCAGGCCAGCTCCCTCCCACTGACCCTGCTGGAGAAAAAAAGGCAAGCCTCCAATCCACCAGGAAGCCAAGGCCACTAATGGGAACCAGACTCCTTGGCTGAGCAGGCAGGGCCTGCAGCCAAGAGCTGAGGGGGCCTGGACACAGCTCTGCAGGCTGGGTGCCTGGGGTGTTTGCATCCAGTTCCATGCCTGCTGTGTGACCTGGGCAAGTCATCTGCCCTCTCTGGGCCGCAGTCTCCTCCTCTGTGAAGTAGACACTGCAGCTTGCCTGTTCATATAGATAACAGGCATGAGGTAGTCTGAGCCCAAGCCCTTAATGGGAGGACTCAAGTTCTTGGGGGAGCTGCTGGCACCTGGACTTGCTAAGGAGTGGGGTACAGTGTGTGGGGGGGGTGTTCATGTCCTCTCCTCATGTACCATACAGTCCTCTTATTTGAAGTATACAATTCAATGGCTTTTGTCAATATATTTACAGATTTGTACATACACCACCACAGTCAATTCTAGAACATTCTCATTACCCTAAAAACACCTGCACCCCTCAGTTGCCACCCTCAGTCTCCTTATCCCCCCCAGCATCTGGAAAGCACCCATCTGTGTTCTGTCTCTATGGAGTCACCTATCCGGGACATTTTATGTACATGGAATCATACTACATGTGGCCTTTTCTGTCTGGCTTCTGTCCCTCAGCATAATGTTTTAGTGGGTCATCCAAGTTGTAGCAGGTATCAGAACTTCATTCCTTTTTATGGCCTCCTTCATCTCAGGGAGGCCCTAGAGTGCAGGTCATTTTGTAGCTCTGACGTTCCTGGGGCCTGGCAACTGGGGCTGGGGGAGACCTGGGATTACAGGACCCGTGGGTTGTCCACAAAGTCCCTGCCCACAGAGCAGAGAGAGCCAGAGCAGCCTGGACATCCTACAGGGGGACACAGTGGCCCTGCTCACCCTGCCTTGGCTCCTCTTCCTAGACCACGCCGTGGTGGCTGGGACCAGGTATGTGGTGACCTTTGATGGCCAGGTGTGGGGCCTCGGTGCCCGATGCGGCAGGCTGCTGCTGGCCAAGGACTTCACTCACAATGCCTTCTCCCTGATGCTGAGCCGGGCAAGCTCAGGGCTCACGTCCCTGTCTGTGGAGCTGAACCACACAGCCCTCATCTTCTATCCTGACCTGAAGGTGAGTATACAAGAGCAGGAGGGGCCTGGTGACCAGGGGCAGATGGTAGGGGAGACAGCGCTGCCTCTTGAGACCGGTATCCATGTGACTTTGTGGGTACCCCCTTGACAGTGAGTGTAGGCTTTGAAATTGGACAGGCTGGATTCAAATAAAATCCTTGCTCTGTGTACCACTGACAAGCCATCTGATATCAGGCCTCGGCTTTTTCGTCTTTTAAATGGAGACAAGGGCACAGTTGGTGAGAAGGTTAAATGGGGTGATGCAGGCTTTGCAAGCAGCCACTGGGACATGCACCAGCCTGTCCCCATCTCATGCGAGAAGTAGAATATAAGTATAGGGTGGTGGTGTTAGTTGCCACTGAGTTTGCTGCAACTCACAGTGACCCTGCGTACAACAGCAAGGCCAGATTAACGAGGTGAGCGCTTAAGCATAATTACTTGGTAAATTGGGAACTCCAGTTCTTCTTATGGTTGTTGCTTTTCAGTCAGCTCTGAATCATGGCGACCCCACGTACATTAGAACCAAGTGTTGCCAGGTCCTGCACTGTCTTTGTAGTTGTTGGTATGCATGATTGTTGTATGCGTGATTGTTGTGGCCACTAGGGGGCTCATCTTCCAGCACTATATCAGACAGTATTCTGTTGTGATCCATAAAAGGGCTTTCATTGGCTCATTTTTGGAAGTAGATTGCCAGGCCTTCCTTCTGTCTTAGTCTGGAAGCTCTGCTGAAACTTGCCTACCATGGGTGACCTTGCTGTTATTTGAATCCCAGTGGCATAGCTTCCAGTGTCATAGCAGCATGCAAGTCACCACAGTACAACACACTGACAAACAGGCGGTGGAAGTACAAGGTAGACAAGATCATTTCAGGGTATCTGGGTGAAGGCCGGTCTTAGACACTAGGTAGGGAAAGTCATACCTCCAGTGAAGTGACAATTGGGCTGGTCCCCAAACGATGAAGGAGCCAGCTCTGCCACCGCCTGTGGGAAGGGTGTGCCAGGCAGAGGACTGGCAGGTGCAAAGGCCCTGAGGTGTGCTGTATTCATGAGCAGAAACAAGGCTGGTGTGGCTTGGCCAAGGTTCAGATTTTACTCTCCAAGGGATTGGAAGCTGTTTGAGGGTGTTATGGAAGAAGGTTGTGTTTTAAAATTTCACTCTGGCCACTTTGGGGGATTTGACTGTTGGGGGCCAGGTTGGAGCCTGAAAACCAGGTAGGAGGTCACAGCACTGCTACAAGTGAGAATGGGTCTGTTTCAGGATGTGTTTTGGGGAATACCACCCCCCCGCCCCCCCAGGGAACTTGAAGTGCATGTGAGAGGGAAGGAAGTCAGAGGTGACTGGGGTTTTTGGGTTAGTGGCAGTAATGTGCCATTTAGCAAGATGGTGATGGTCGGGGGAGGGGGCAAAACTCAGACTTGGACACGTTCAGCTTGAGGGGCTCAGAGACCAGCAGACAGCACAATGGCATTCGTGGGTCCAGAGCCTGATGTGTGGGAGCGGCCATGTTGAGGTGGATTTTAAAGTCATGGGTCTGAGGCCCCCAAGAGGCTGAGCAGGACTCACAGGCAGTGAATGGAAGAGAGGGTCTGACGCTAATGAGGCCACCCAGGGGCCTGGGTGACTGACAGGTACAGCTTTGGTGAAGCCGTGGGGGTAGAAGAGGAAAAGGAGCTGAAAATGTTGACTTGGGAAGGAAGGGACCCTCAAGGGAATTTTGTTGTCAGGAAGACTGAGAGATGGCTAGCTGGAGGGAGTTTTAAAAACAATAGACACTTGGGCATGTTGACAGTGTTGTTAGACTGTTCTGGTACCGAGAGAATAAGGGGCCATCACTGGAGAAAAGCTGAGCTCAGGCAGCTATGCACCTCAAACAAAACTCAAGGCAGCACTTAGAGCAGGTGAATTTGTAAAGAGACAAACAGTAAGTGGTCTTATTGCATGCCCCCAGGGGGTGGCATTTTACCTAAAGTTCCTTTATGTTCCCCACTGACCCAGCGCTCAGTGGTTGAAGCTGGGCGGTCCACTCTGGGCAGTCTCCTCTCAGGCCCACAGGCGAGGCCCTGGGGGCAGACCCTGCCAGCTGCCAGCCATGCCCCGGAGCCTGAGGCTGGCCATCCTACTCATCCCCCATCTGCCCACAGACGTACCAGCTGTACAACCCCTCCCCACCTGGGGAGCACTGTCTGGACCCCGATTTGCCTCCTGCCACAACGAGGAGGGATGCCCCTAGGATCGAGCTGGCTGGTGAGAACGGTGTCTCCGTCTCCTGTGACACCCAAGCCAGCCTCTGCAGCCTGACACTGGACCTCTGGCGCCACGGTGGGTCTGGGCCTGGTGGGCAGCCTCTTTACCCTGTATCCCAGTGCTGGGGTGACGGGTTCCAGGAGCAGCATTCTTGCCACCCTTGTGAGCCTCTCTCAGCCAGCTACTCCTCCTTGGGGGCTCCCAACCTGAACCAAGACAACATTCCAAGCGGCTCTGGATTGGAAGGATGACCCTCAAAGTCCATGTCTCCACTTTGATCCCTTCCGGGGTGGGGCACTCCCTTGTTGACTGCATACTGAGCCTCATCTAGTCCTCATGGTGAGGATCCCATTTATAGGCGCTCTTAGTCACGCACCCTCACTGCAGAGCCGGGATTTGCACCTGGAGCTCTCGGACCCCATAGTCTGCCACCCTTTGGGGGATGCCACTCAGGTGTGAGACTAACTCTCAGCTTCCCCCCTCTATCGGGCCAGGCAGCCCCAGAAACACTTGTGCCCTGGGCCACAGAATGCCTGTTAAGAGCTAGCAGCCAGGCCGTTGTGGGGCTGGGGGGGGGGGGGGCACGAGTGGCATCTGCAGTCCCTTTCTCTCCTGTCTTCTCTGCCTCTAATGGAGGTACAAAGGCAGGGTGGGCGGGAGGGGTGAGACTCTGCCAGCCCTGTGTGCCTTATGCTCACCCCACGCACACACGTCCTGGCGGAAAAAGCATAAGAGTGCACGGCCCGCCCTGTCCACCACACCCATCCCACAGGTGTCTCTGCCGGCTTACTGGGCACCAACAACAATGAGGCAGATGATGAGCTGATGCTGCCGGATGGCACAAGGGCCAGTGGCCTGGAGGAGCTCACCCAAGCCTGGCAGGTGAGCTGAAAGAGGTGGCCCCAAGCCCAGTGGGTAGCTCAGCAGCCCCTATTCCCTGGGACCTGTGACTGACTTATCAGGACTCCGTGGTGGGGGGAGAGACAGAAGTATGTGTGGCGACTGGCTGCAGACCTGAGCAAAGCCCAGGGTCGGGGCGGATGCCCCTGTCCAAGCCTGCCTGAGAGAGAAAAGGCCTGAGCCTGTGTGTGTCCCTTCAGGTGGGTGGTGACTGCAAGAGCCCCGAGAAGCCTCTGCAGGTGTGCCTAGGGCCAAGCCCCATCTGCCGGGCCCTCTTCCAGGATCCCCACTCCAGCCTGGGGAGCTGCTTCAGTGTGGTGAGTGCGGCTGCGCCTGGACCCCAGGGAGGCCACTGAGCAGATGGACCCATGTCCTGATCCAGCCTGTGTTCCTCCTGAGGGACAGTGGGCAGGGACATGACTGTGCTGCTGGATTTCAGGTGGACCCCACCCCATTCCTCAGCCTGTGCCTCCAGGACACCTGCGGCCCCCAGGAACTCCAGCCTGCCTGCAGCCTCGCGGCTGCCTATGTCCACCTGTGTGCCCGGGGCTTTGTGCCCCTGGACACTCCTCCATACTGCGGTAAGCTGTCCCAGCCAGTACCACTCTCCCCGTGTCTGGGCTGACCTCTGCTTCCCATCCCAGAGGGAAAGCCAGTTCCTTTGTCTTAGCCCAGGCCAGGGAGGACAGCTCCATTGTCATACCATGTGCTAAGAGTCAAAACCAAGTTATGTCCAAAAAAAAAAAAAAAATGTCCAAAGGAGTACTTAATAAGAAAGAGCAAAAGACGCCCACCCAGCCAGGTCTAGAAAGCCCTGCGGCCAAGGAGACAAGAACTCTAGGGGACAGGATGGTAAAAAGGTACCTCCTGAAAATTTACAATCACATACCTACCCTTAGGGGGTTTGAACGTACACCCCTTGCGATGTCCGCAAACCCCTGGGACATACCTTTCCACCAACGCTGTGCAGGGTTCCCACAGCTAAAGCCCACCAAACAGGCATGGGGGTGGTTATGGATTGAATTGTGTCCCCAAAAATATGTGTTGTAAATCCTAATCCCTATACCTGTGGGTACAGTCACTGAGATTAGGGTTTTCTTTGTTATGTTAATCACTTTTGAGATATAAAAAGAGCAGATCACACACAGAAGCAAGCACAAACAGGGAAGATAGGGATGCTAGATGCCACATGAAGACCACCAAGAAATTGAGGAATAGAAGCTGAAAGAGACAAAGATCTTCCCTCAGAGAGGACAGAGAAAGAGTCTTCTAGAGTCGGTGCCCTGATTTCAGACTCCTAGTCTCCTAAACTATGAGAAAATAACTTTCTGTTACAGCAGCACTAAGAAACAGGAATACCCAAAATCCATTGCCACTGAGTCGATCCCAACTCACAGCAACCCTCTAGGACAGAGTAGAACTGCCCCACAGGGTTTCCAAGGCTGTAAATCTGTGGAAACAGACTGCCACACCTTTCTCCCTCAGAGCAACTGGTGAGTTCAAACTGCTTACCTGTCGGTTAGCAGCCTAGTGCTTAACCGGGGTACCACCAGGGCTCCCTAATGACAGGAGCAGACCCCCAAGAACATCAGATGATAGAATTAGTGGCTGTCTGAAACTATTGAAACTATTAAAGATATAAAAAAAAGAAACTGGATAAAATGATAAGCATACTCCTAAAAATAATTTCTAGAAATGAAAAACATTCACTGAAATTTAAAATTTAACACATAGGCTCAAGAGCAGAAGAGAAAATTAATAAATGGAATGTATGAAAGAGGGAGACTGAAATGAGAGCGTCTAACTTGGCAGAAAGGTCTAGTAGCGATCTGCTTCCGAAAGGTCACAGCCTTGAAAACCCTATGGAGCAGTTCTACTCTGCACACCTGGGGTCGCTGTGAGTCGTACTCAACTCGAGGACAACAAACATGTCTAACAGGAATTCCAGAACGGGGAAATATAGTTCAGACACATGAATCCTTAGATTCAGGAAGCAGAAGGTATCCCAAACCTATTGCCGTTGAGTTGATTCCAACTCATGGCAACCCTATAGGACAGTAGGACTGCCTCATAGGGCTTCCAGGGCTGTAATCTTTATAGAAGCAGACTGCCACATCCTTCTCCCGTGGAGGAGCTTGTGAGTCCAAACCACCGATCTTTCGGTTAACAGCCAAGTGCTTAAACATTGTGCCCCCAGGGCTCCTTGAAAGTATTCCAAATACTATAAATAAACCCACAGCAAGACACAGCAGAGTGAGACTGCAGAAAAACAAAAGCAAAGGTCCTAAAAGCTACCAGAGAGGAAGGAAAAGAGATTACTTTTTGTTCCTTGAAAATAGACAACACTCTCCAACCAGCAACAACAGAAGAGAGTGGAATAAATCTTTAAAGCATTACAAGAAAATAATTGTCAAGCATTATGAATTGAGTTCTGTCCCCCAAAAATATGTGTTGTAAATCCTAAATCCCTATACCTGTGGATGTAATCCCATCTGGAAATTGGTTTAAAACACACCCTAATTAACATAATCCTATCACCCTTGAGATATAAAAGAGCAGATTAAGCACTGAAAAGACACAACGATCTTCCTTCCCTTAAAGCCAGTGCCCTGAATTCAGATTTCTAGCCTCTTAAAAAAAACCACCCACTTGTGTATTTCTGTTATAGCAGCGCTAAGAAACTAAAACATCAAAATAGGTTTGAACTGGGTATTTAACTATTAAGATTAAGGATGAAATCAGTTTTCAGCACCGATGTGTCTGAGTGGGCCTCCCTAAAGGAGCCTGTCCACGCCCATTGGCTTATGTACTGCCCACGGCTGCTTTCACACAACAGCAGAGGCAAGTAGTTGAGACGGAGACTGTGTAGCCTGCAAAGGCTAAACTGTTTCTGTAAAAGCCCAGATAGTACAAAATTTGCTGATCCCTGGTGTGACCCAGGAAAGCAGAAGGGAGAAATCAAGATATATGAATGAAATAGGAAAGAAATGAACCACAGAGAAGCTTTTTAACAAAAAATGTTAGGAATGAGCAAGAGGTCAAAACTACAGATCCAGTAAAGATTTTTAAAAAGTCACTAAATGACAAATAGTCTACACGAACTATAGCCTCACCTACTGTGTGACCAGAAGAACTAGATGGTGCCCAGCTACCACTACCCACCATTCTAATCAGGGACTCAACAGAAGAACCCTGATGAGAGAAAAATGTGGACCAGAACCTCAAATTCCTAAAAACAAACAAAAAACCCAAAAAACAGACCCCCCCCCCCCAAAAAAAAAAGGCCAGACCTACTGGACTGGCTGAGTTTGGAGGACTCTCCGAGACTACTGCCCTGAGATACTCTTCGAACCTTGAACTGAAAATAACCCCTGAGGTCACCTGGTAGCTAAATAACAAATTGGCCCAGAAAATAATATCACCTGTAAGTACTGTGCTCCTTTAAAAAAATCACCTCAATGAGATCAAATGGTCAGCAACTACCTAAAAACAAAGATGAGGAGGAAAGGGGGCAGGGAAACTAGATTAATGGAAACAAAACAGAATGGAAATATTGTAAAAAACTAAACACACTTAAGATGAAGTCCAGCAGGTGCACTCCTGGGCGTTTATCCGGGTGTTGTCAGCCGCCGTGGAGTCGATTCCAACTCATGGCAGCCCCACAGGTTACAGAGTAGAACTGCTCCGTAGGGTTTTCTTGGCTGTAATCTTTACAGAAGAGTTTGCCAGGGCTTTCTTCCGTGCTGCTGCTGGTGGGTTATCTTACCCTAGGAAGATTAAAACCTGTGTTCACACACAAATTTGTACACAACTGTCGGTAGAAGCATTATTTGTTATAGCCCAAAAGTGGAAACACCCAAAGCACCCTCCAGTTGCTATACGGTTAAACAAACTCCGGTACATTCATACCATGGACGACTCCTCAGCAGTAACAAGAAATCAACTGTTGTCACACACAACAACTTGGATGGATCTTAAGGGCATTATGCTGAGTGAAAAAAGCCAATCTTAAAAGGTCACGTACTGTATAATTCCATTTACATAACATTCTTAAAGTGACCCAATTATGAATATTGAGAACAAATTAGTAGCTGACGGGTTGGGGAGTAGGTAAAGGAGTAGGATGAGGGAGTCTCTAAGTGATGACGGACCTGCTCTGTGTCCTGACTGTGGTGGCGGTTACACAAATCTATACATGTGATAAAATGACATAGAACTATACACACATACGCTCCCAATGTCAGTTTCTGAGATGTCAGTTTCTGAGTTTTGACATTGTCCCATAATTACGTCAGATGTAACCACTGGGGAAACTGGACGAGAGGTATGCAGGACCTCTCTCTGCTACTTTGCAACTTCCTCTGAATCTATCATTTCAGATTAAAAAGTCTTTGAGAAAAATTTCCCGAAGCTGTTGCAGAATAGAAAAATAGAAAAAGGAAACTTGCCTCTCCCCACCCAATTTTAGTGAAGTTAGTATTAGGATACCAAAACCCCACAAGGATCATAAAAGAGAGGGAAAGTAGAAGCCAACTGCATGCTTGAACACAGATACAAAAGTCCTGCAATACACATAAGATAAAACTTGGGAAAGCCAGGACCTATGTAAGGTGGAAACGTGTCAGAGGAGGAGAACGCAAATATTTTTCGCTAAAACGAGTGATATAAAAGTGGTGAGATTGTACCATCAAAGGCAGAAAGCTTTAAGACCCGGAAAAACAAGGCAGTCCTGTTGAGTTCTGGCTCTCGCAGGCTTCACTGTATTAGTAAACCAAATTCTAAATGTTCAAACAAACAGCTAATGAAACATCATGACCACCTGGGATTAATCCCTGGAATCAAAGGATGGTATTTAACATCAATATACTGAAGTAGGAGCCCTGGTGGCGCAGTAGTTAAGAGCTATAGCTGCTAACTATAAGGCTGGCAGTTCTACTCTGTCCTATAGGGTCACCATGAGCCGGAATCAACTCGATGGCAATGGGTTTATACTGAAGTAGGTAATTCAGAACCACCCTCCTGGTGGGGCATCTGAGAAAGCTGGATAAGCCAGAGAAAATGGCATGTTAAAAGCATCTTGCTCAAAATCCAAGGGAGGACAGAAATCAAAAGAGCCCAGCACTTTACGACAGATTTGCCCCGTGAGTAGGTATTTGCCGATCCTGAAGCGGCAGAGGAAAGGCTAGCTGTGCTGGTAGGATTAGGATGTTAAATCAGAATCTCATACCAGCCAAGCTGGGGACCTAATTAGCCATCACTCACTCTGGATCATGCCCCCAAAATGCTGAACCCTAGGAGTGAGGGTGAGCTACAAGTAAACCAGTCCTACACAGGCCAGGCCTGGCTTCGAGTCTAGAGAATCTGAAGCTTGGAATTCAGACTGCTAGTATCACTAAAAACTAGACACCTGGAAAAAGCAGTTGAAGAATCATCCTCCATTCTAGGCCTCAAGTTATTTCTACAAATAATTTTTAAAACATAATAGATGAAACCCTAAGAGCAAGAACCAGCATGAACAGGCACAAACTCAAGGGATTCAGATATTGAGTTTATCAGACACAGACTGTAGATTTTGGCCAAGAACTAGAAATTATTAAACGTACAATATATCTGAAAAAGAACCAAAAAAAGACATTATAAAACTATGAAGGATAATGACTGAAATTTAGAATTTAGCAGATGGGTTTTAAACCATGCACTGTTGTTGTTAGGTGCTGTTGAGTTGGCTCCAACTCCTAGTGACCTGATAGACAACAGAACGAAACACTGCCTGGTCTTGCACCATACTCACAATCCTTGCTAGGTTTGAGCCCATTGTTGCAGCCACTGTGTCAATCCATCTCATTCAGGGTCTTTCTGTTTTTTCACTGACCCTCTACTTTACCAAGCATGATGTCCTTCTCCAGGGACTGGTCCCTCCTGATAACATGTCCAAAGTACATGAGATGAAGTCTCTCCATCCTTGCTTCTAAGGAGCACTCTGGCTGTACTTCTAAGACAGATGTGTTCATTGCTCTGGCAGTCCATAGTTTATTCAATATTCTTTGCCAACACCATAATTCAAAACTATCAATTTTTCTTTGTTCTTCCTTATTCATTGTCCAGCTTTCACATGCATATGAGGTGATTGAAAATAGCATGCCTTGGGTCAGGCATACCTTAGACATCATTAAAGAAGTAACTAGTGAACTAGAAGATAGATCAAAAGAAACTAAGAATGCAGCACAGAGACAAAGAGATGGAAAATATAGATGAAAGTAAGAGACAAAGATCATAGAGTGAAACGTGTAACATTCATTTGGTTGGCATTCCCAAAGCAAAAGGGAGAATGAAGTAGATGCAATATTTGAAGAGGATGGTGAGGAATCCACAGATTCTGGAAGTCCAATAAATTCCAAGCAAGATAAATAAGTCCACACCTGGCTATGACCAGAAAATAACAACTTTTGGCAAGGATATGGAGAAATTGGAACCCTCCTCCACTGCTGCTGGGATTGTAAATGGTGCAGCTGCTGTGGAGAACAGTTTGATGGTTCCTCAAAAAGTTAACATAGAGCCACTATGTGACCTAGCAATCCCAATCCTTGGTTTATACCCAGAAGAACTGAAAGCAGGCGTGCAAACACCAGTATTCATTGTAGCCAAAAGGTGGAAATAACCCAAATGTTCATCAACAGATGAATGGATATACAAAATGTATCTACATACAGAAAAAAAAAAACATTGCTGAGTCGATTCCGACTCATAGCGACCCTGTAGGACACCGTAGAACTGCCCCATAGGATTTCCAAGGCTGTAAGTCTTTATGGAAGCAGACTGACACATCTTTCTCCCACGGAGTGGCTGGTGGGTTCAAACATGCAACTTTCAGTTAGCAGTTGAGCAGTTAACCACTGTGCCACCAGGGTTCCTTGTATCTACATACAGTGGGATATTACTCAACCATCAAGAGGAGTGAAGTCCTGATACTTGCTACAATATGGACCAACCTTGAAAACATACTGAGTATAACCAATCAATCACAAAAGGACAAATGTATGAGCCCACTGATATGAAGTCTCTGGAATTGGCAAATCTGTAGAGACCAAAGTTGATTAGTGGTTACTGGGGGTGGGAGGGAGTGGAGAGAGGAGAAGTCATTCTGTTAAAGGTGGTGGAATAATCTGGAAAAGGATAGTGGTGATGGTTGCACAACATGGTAACATAATCAGTGTCACTGATTTGTATGTAAAAATGTTGAATTGGCAAATGTTTTGTTACTGTATTTTTACCACAATAAAACAACTAAGAAGAAAAGAAATCCACACCAAGACAAGTAGTGAAACTAGAGCAAAGATAACAGTGTCAGAGGGAAAAAAGATGACCTTCAAAGGACTAACAAGCCTCACCTGTCAGTCCTTTGAAGGTCAGGCATCACCTCCAAGACCTTCCCTTGACCCCCCTCCACTAACTCAGGTGCATCCTATGTTCCCAAATCCCAGTGTGCTGAGGTTCTGTCCTCTCACTAGGCTAGCTAGGGACGCCCTTCAGGCAGAGACCAGGTCTTAAGTCTCCTGTCTCCAGGGGGCCCACAGCAGGGCCTGACACTGCCTGAGCCTTCAGTAGATGCTTGTTCAACTTCTGAGCGGCTCATGCACCCACTGCACTCACAACGCCCCGCAGAGGCAGAGAGCCATGGAACCATCCCTGACACTCTTACAAAAAGGGGAGAGGGTGATGGGAGACACTGCTGGGCCTGCAGAGGGGCCAGGCTGTAACAGGGGCCTTGGCGCATCCCAGGGTAGAACAGTTGGACACCCTCTCCTCTGGACCCTGAGCACAGCCTGACTTCTCTCCTGTTCTCATTACAGGTTGAGCTTTTGCCTAAGCCAGCTCCAGGCTGCCAAAGACATCAAAATCATTCACCTTCTACCACAATCCCAGCTGCAATATCTGACTCTCAGCAAGGTCAAGATTCTTGGCCGGGGCAGAACCACCCTCACGAAATGCCAGGAAGCTCTGAGAAAACCGAACCTGCTCCAGTCCAAGGAAAAAAAGAGCTGCTGTCATTGCTTTCAGAATGCTTCCGGTTACAGGGACTCGCCACCTGGTCTGGGTAACTCTGCATCCTTAGTACCTACACTGGAAACTAGGGGACAGCCTGGCCACCTGCCCTCACCCCCGGAAGGGAGTTTGCCTCCAGCACTTGCTAAGATATTTACTTCTCATCTGTAATTTCTGATGCCTCCACACATGCCCTGGGCTGGGCCTGCAGAGGGTGACACACAGCAGGGCTCTTCCTGGCTGTGTCCCCTTCTGTCCAACAGCCACCTGGGGGTTGGCTTCCTCTACCTGCTGTAGGGGTCTCTCCTGAGGCACGAGGGTCCTTTAGGGGAACTAATGGTCCCAAGTCCCTTCATCAGGAACCAGGTTGAGTAACCTCCCTATTTGGGGTGCATACACTGGAATTGAACATTTCGGGAGCTCTTGAAGGGTTTTTTTTTTTTGAAGGGTAGGTTTCCATAGACATGTGGTAAGTGCACCCCAGAACTCAAGCCCTGAGGATACAGTGTTCAAAATTTTTTACTTTGTAATTGCGAGTAGGGGAGGAGGTGGACGTGCTCTTCCTGTGTTTTTGACTGGAAAATAAAGCTGGCTGAACCCCAGAACATGTGATCTGATGCTGGGCCTACCCCACCCCTAGAGAGATGGAGGAGGTGGGGGTTCTGTGACATCTGCCCGCCAGCAGGGGCCTGGCGCCAGCCCCCTCCATCCCAAGGCTTTGCCCCAAGCTCAGAGGGTCCAGATTCCAGAGCAAAGGGAACCAAGTGTGAGCCAAGAGGAGGGGGGTGACTGGAAGGCCAGATGCCAGACTCCTGGCCTCCCCACAGCAGGGGCTCAAGAGAGTTTAGAAGAGACTCCAGGGTGAGTGGGGCTGGGGAAGCCAGTCATGTACATTCCCACACTCCTGTGGGGAGGAAGAGGGTGATCTGACTTACCGAGTACCTGCCCTGTTGTTACCTATTACAGTAAAGGGACCCTGAGCCCAGGCACTGCTGAGTGCCTTTCTTAGACATTCCAATAGCCCATTTAATAGAAGAAGAAACTGAGGCTCAAGGGACTTGCCCAAGGTCTTACAACTAGCAAAACGGCCAGACTGGGACTGGTCTGAGCTTCTACACAGGCCACGAACTTCTGCTTTTGCAATAGCATCGTGCCATAGATTCCACCATTTAAGAAAGAGAGTCAAGTGAACACTAGCCATGTCCCCAGCCATAGCAGGTGCTGGTGGTGTTGGGTGCCATCCAGTCGAATCCAGCTCATAGCAACCCTACAGGACAGAGAAGAACTGCCCCATAGGGTTTCCTAGGCTGTAATCTTTACTGGGAGAAGATCACCAGGTCTTTTCTCCCATGGAGCCACTGGTGGGTTCTAACCATTGATCGTCGGTTAGTAGCTGAGCGCTTAACCATTGTGCCACCAGGGCTCTTTCCGTAGCAGCTAGTGCTTGTTAGTTTTTTTCCCTGATACACGTTAAAATGCCCATTGAGCCATCTCGTGCATGACCAGAAACGTGTCTACTCAGCCCAGGATATTAGGGGGGAGATGGTTCACAATGGAGAGCAAATGAGCTGGAAGGCACAGGGCAGGGGCTGAGGCAGTTCAGAGTCTGATGCGCCCGAAGTCTGCAACCACCTAACTTATTAGTTTCTATCTGCTTAATGGCAGGAAACTGCAGAAACCTCTCCAACCTGCCTCCCAAACTCATCAGTCAGTGTCTACCTGGAACACAGCAGTGGGCTGGGCACTGTCAGGGACACAAAGATGGACAGATAGTTCTCCCTTCTCAAGGTGGAGCTGCCAACATCAACACTTCGCAGTTGCGTTTGTGTGTGCGTGCACACACAGAATTTAATAAAAAACAGGAAGGGGAATAATTCAATCGAAAGACCCATAAATATTCATGTCTACAGTATATAAAGAGCAAGTACAAATGAATAAGAAAACTGGAGTCTCCATGAGATAATTTGGTTAAAGGATACAAGCAGGCAATTCAAAAGAGAAAAAATACAATTGAGGAATAAACATTAGGGGGGAGGGGAAACAGACAGCATTATTGGTAATCAAATGTGAATTGAAATAACCATGTATAATTTTATCTATTACTTTGCAAAATAAATATGTAAATAATAATACCCAGAGTTGGTAAGGCTGTTGGCAAAACCCATACCATACCCTCACATTCTGTAGCTGGCAGTTTCAGTTAGTATAACATCAGTAGTGTGTTTCAAGAGCCTTAAAACAATTCATTCCTTTAACCTAATAAGCCCACTCCTAAGACATCATCCAAAAAGGGAGGGAATAGAAATATAAAAGATTCCAAAAAAATTTCAAAATAATCTCATTATTCAAATGATGAAAAGTCATAAGCATCCAACAGGGAAATGGTGTTTCAAAGTTTTGGTTCACCAATTTGATGCATTATTTTGAAATCATCTGTTAAAAAGTCCAACATATACCAATGTAGTAACATGACAAAAAGATTAATCTCCAGGTAAAGCAGGAAACAAAGATGTCACTTTGATGATTAAGGTGCGCCTGACCCAAATCACCTTACATGTGTGTGAAAGCTGGACAATGAAAAGGGAAGACAGAAGAAGAATTGATGCATTCAAATTGCGGTGTTGGTAAAGAATACTGAATATACTGTGGACTGTCAGAAGAATGGACAAATCAGTCTTAGAAGAAATACACCCAGAATGCTCCTTAGAAATGAGGATGTTGAGACTTCGTCTCACTTACTTTGGACAGGTCATGGGAAAAGACCAGTTGCTAGAAAAGGACATCCTGTTTGGTAAAACGAAGGGTCAGTGATAAACAGGGAAACTCTCAATGAGATGGAGTGACACAATAGCCATAATAATGGACTCAAATATACCAACAATCATGAAAATGGCACAGGACCAGGCGACGTTTTGTTCTGTTGTATGTAAGGTCTCCGTGAGTCGGAGCTGACTCGATTGCAACTAACAACAACAGAATCAGGAAACAAGATTGCATAAGATCTGCACTAACGATGACAGCAGATGTGAAATCCAGACTTTCTGGGACCATGGAGGCTAGATGAATCCCTGAAACTATTGCCCTGAGATAATCTTTAAACCTGAAACCAAAAATATCCCCTGAAGTCTTCTTAAAACCAAACAGTAGCTTAGCTTAACTAGCAAAGAATGTCTGCCATGAGTATTGTGTTTTTAAAAATCTGTCTAAACCAATAAACCAAACTTGTTGCTGTCGACTCAATTCTGACTCATAGCGACCCTATGGGACAGCGTAGAACTGCCTCCCAGGGCTTCCAAGAAATGCCCAGTGGATTTGAAGGGCCAACCTTTTGGTTAGCAGCCGAGCTTTTATATATGGGATCAAACTGACAACAGGAACTCGAAAGGTTAGATAGGAAGCTTAGGGGCAGTGAGTTGATGTTAACGGGGGAGGCACAACTCGGAAAAGGAGGTGAGCATGGTTGAACAACTTGAAGAATGTTATCAATGTCACTGAATTGTACATGTAGAAATTATTGGTGTATGTTCTGCTGTGTATATTCTCAAAAACAACAAAAATAAATTATATATATATATATAAAAAGAACAACTGCAGACGGACAGTAACTAGAAGGGAACCTAGAAAAACTGAAATCTTTCAGCTATGAAGGCTGGTGTAATTGCAGATGGCCATTTCTCCTTTAAAGTTTCCTTTGTAAGTATTACAATATGGGTTGTATAATAATTACAAATTTTAAAAATTAAAAGGAAGGAAGGCAATATGATGGTCAAATGAAGTTTTTGTTCCCCCCAAAATTGGGGCAGGGGGACTGCTGGAGCTTGTTTATATGGCAGAAGTGTCAAGAGTGAGCGAGAAGGTGGAGACAAAAGGTAAGTAAGTGAGGAAGATGAGGGAGACTAAGGAGGCAGGTACCACTTCCTCCTTGACACTGAGGTCTAACCCCAAGGAGAAAAACATGTGAGTCATTTCTTGGAAGAAACCTCCATCAATCCCATTCTTGCCATGTGTTGGGGCTATAATCAAATGAAAGTGTGGCCATTGAGTGAAGGCCTGAGTTTTGCAGCAGACATGGGAAAGGAAAAAAGTGCCTCAGGCCATTTTCACATTCGACCATTGTCTAAGCAAGGGAGGATGCTGACCAGGTCAGCATACATCTTAGGAGAATCAGAGTCAGCTTTTATTATCCCATCTTGCATCTCAATTATTCCTTTAAAACAGAGTGGGTGGAAATGAGGTCACCTGAAGTCTTCTGGCCAGTGAATTTGGGATTCTGGAGAGGGCTGGACAAGCACCCTAGACCGCTGGCTGCAGAGGGTGCTTCCAGCAACTTCCCTTTGCCTCAGTGGCTTTGTGGGGAGATATATGTCTTAGACAATTTGTTTCTCTTAGATCAGCTTGGAAGCATGTAAAAGGCTTAATAAATATATTAACCATAAGATGGTGGCCTTACGTTAACTGAAAAGTTTTACTGGGGAGAGGGGGAAGGTGTTAAACTAATCAGGGCAAATAGGGAAACTCTAAAGACTGTCTATGCAAGCAAGTTTGAAAACCTGGTGGAAACGGATATTTTCTAGGGAAATGAAGTACCAAAAAGTATTAAAAAGAGAAAATATGTAACTATACTAGAAGAAACTGGAAAAATTGTAAGAAAGATACTGCCTCCCCCAAACCACATGGGGGTGGGGGCCACCTCAGGCATGGGTGAAGTCTATCAAGCCTTTAGGAAGGCTAAGGAAGCCTGTAGAACATTTATTATCAAAGCCAGAAATTATAGCACAAAGAAGGAAAACCACAGATCAACTTCATTTACAATAAATGCAAAAACCCAAAATAAAATATTAGCAAATAAAATCCAAACCCCAAAAAACCCACTGCTGTCAAGTCAATTCAGAGTCATAACAACCGTATAGGACAGAGTAGAACTCTGCTCCCCTAGGGCTTCCAAGGCTGTGAATCTTTACAGAAGCAAACTGCCACATCATTCTGAGGAACAGCTGGCGGGTTCAAACCACTGACCTTCTGGCTAGCAGCCAAGCGCTTAACCACTGTGCCACCAGGGCTCCAAGTAAAAATTCAACCAGGACATTAAAAGAAGAAATCACCAAAACCAAGTGAGACTTGCACAGTGTGGCAAGGATGGCTCAATGTAAGGACATCATTTAATTTACTTTATATTAATACATTAAAGGAGAAAAATCATGGTCATCATATAGATGCTGAAAAGGCATTTGATAAAACTTACTATACATTACAAAAACTTCCGTTAAATTAGAAAGGTTACTTTCTTAATATGATAAAATTATACACGGATACTCACACCCATCATGCCAAAACACCAGCACCATCTGTAACAGTTGGAAGCAACGGAACCACTCCATCTGTTAAATTCTGGAGCAACAAGGATCCTTACTACTGTTATTCGAGAGATTCTAGCTGATGAAAGGTAAGAGAAAGAAGTAAGCCATTTAAGGAGGACATGAAATATATTGATCCTGGAAAATTCAAGAGAGGCAACCTAAAAATACAGCAAACAGAGATTTCACCAAGGGGTTGGCTGCAAAATTAACATCCCAAGACAAATAGTGTTTTAAGAAAAATCATCTACAGGAGACCAAATGGTCAAAAATTACTCTGAAGTGAAGATGAGACGGTAAAGGGGTGGGTACATTAGAGAAATAGAAATGGTACAACCAGAATGGAATGAATGTGAATAATGGCGCATTGGGAAAAATGTAACCAATATCAGTGAACAGTTTGTGTAGAAACTGTTACATGGGAACCTAATTTGCTGTGTAAACTTCTACCTTAAATGCAATATTAATTTCAAAAAAATTAATATCTTTCTACATGAATAAAATTTCCCTGGAAAAAAAAAAACACATAGCCTCCCTCTGAATAAACAGCAAGCAGTTAGAAAATTCATCAGAAGACAATATCCCATTGACAATAGCACTCAAGAATGCAACAAGAACAACAAAACACCTCCCAGAAATAAATGCACTAAAACGTGTTTAAATTCTACACGAAGAAATGTTTAAAAGCTTCCACGAGATAGAAAACAGTTCAAATGCACAGAAAGCCATACTGCCCGTGTTCATAAGTATAAAGGTTCAACATAAAAAGATGCAATTACTAGTGCCAAGTGTCGGCGAGGATGTGGAACTGCGGCTCTCACACTTGCTCATGAGAATGTCATATGGTGTGGCTAGTTTAAACAGTTTGGCAGCTTCTTAAAAAGTTTAACATAACTAATGAACCACAATTACTACAGCCTCCATCAGGCTGAGGCCAGCACAACTAGATGGTGCCCGGCTACCACCACCGACTGCACTGATAGGGATCGCAATAGAGAGTCCCAGACAGAGCTGGAGAAAAATGTAGAACAAAATTCTAACTCACAAAAGGAAAAGACCAGACTTACTGGTCTGACAGAGACTGGAGAAGCCTCAAGAGTATGGCCCCAAGACCCTTTTAACTCAACACTGAAGTCACTCCTGAGGTTCACCATTTAGCCAAAGATCAGACAGGCCCATAAAACAAAACAAGACTAAATGAGCACACCAGCTCAGGGGCAACGATAAGAAGACAGGAGGGGACAGGAAAGCTGGTAACGGGGAACCCAAGGTCGAGAAGGGGAGATTGATGACATGTTGTGGGGGTGGCAACCAATATCACAAAACCATATTGTGTTGTTTAATGAGAAACTAATTTGCTCTGTAAACCTTCAGCAAAAGCATACACACACAAAGTTTAAAATAATTTACCATAAACCCGATGACTTCGAGTTAATTCTGACTCATAACGACCCTACAGGACAGAGCGGAACTGCCCCAGAGAGTTTCCAAGGCTGTAATATCTGTGGAAGCAGACTGCTACATCTTTCTCCCACGGAGCGGCTGGTGGGTTCGAACCACCGATCTTTCACTTAGCAGGCGAGCACTTAACCGTTGTGCCACCAGGGCTCCTTAAATTTACCATATGATCTAACAATTCCACTCCTAGGTATCTACCCAAGAGAAATAAAAATACATGCTCACACAAAGACTTGTACACAAATGCCCCTGAACTGATGAATGAGTAAACAAATTGTGGTACGTCCACACTACGGCATACTACTTAGCAATCGGTAGGAATGATGTTCTGATACATATTACAACATGGCTGAATCTCAAAAATAGTGTGCAAAGTGAAAGAAGCAGTTGCAAAAGACTGCACATTGCATGATTCCATTTATATAAAATATCCAAAGCAGTTGCCATCGAGTCAATTCCAACTCATAGCCACTCTAGAGGACAGAGTAGAACTGCCCCATAGGGTTTCCAAGGAGTGACTGGTGGATTTGAACTGCCAATCTTTTGGTTAGCAGCCATAGCTCTTAGCCACTGTGCCAACAGGGCTCCATAAACTACCCAGAAAAGAAAAATCGATAGAAACAGAAAGTAGATTTGTGGTTGCCTGGGGTTGAGGGTAGGAACAGGAGTGACTGCAAATGGGCACCAGGAATCTTTTGGGGGGGCAGAAATATTGTAAGGCTGAATTGTAGTAATGGTGGCACAACTCTGTAAATTTACTAAAAAATTTTGAATTGTACACTTAAAATGGGTAATTTTTAAGGTATGTAAATAAGGCCATTAAAAAAAGTAACTTCTTCTTAAACTTAACCTATAAATAAGGTGATCTTAATAAAAATATGAGTGCGTGTATGTGCACGCATAATGTTTAACTAGACACACTGATTCTAAAGTTCATAAACTTAAAACAAGAACCAACCAGGAAATTTTTTTTAAAAAGAATAACAAAAAGCAACTAATACAACTAGATACTATACTGTATTAAGCTACAATGCCACAAGAATTAGGACAATTTGGTACTGACGTATGTATGTATGTATGTATATGTACATAAAATGGATCAAGGACACAGAAGATAAGACCCGGAAATAGATATAACATATTCAAGAAGTTAGTATATAACTAAAAAAAGACTTCATTTCAAAACAGTGGAAAATACTCCCTAGTTATTGGTATTAGAACAACTGGGTAGCATCTAGGAAAAAAATTGTTAAATTCCTCTACTTTATTCCTTCCATCAAAATGAATTCTAGATTGGTCAAAGATTTAAGCATAAAAAAAGAAACTGTAAAAACACTAGCAGGACCCCCCCCCCCCAAAATTTTAACCATCTCTTGCAGGAAAAGCCTTTCTAAGCATGACTCAAAATCCAGAAATTTAGAAGAAAATTTCAGAGTTTTTACAACATGTCATCGACAGTCCAATCCAAAATGAGTAGCTATGTTAAACAGGAAAATACAGTTAATATAATGTGCGTGTGTGTGTGTATTTGTGTCCCTGGGTGGCACAAACAGCTAAATGCTCAACTACTAGCTGAAAGGTTGGCAGCTTGAACCAACCCAGAGGCACCTCAGAAGAAAGGGATGGTGATTTCCTTCCAAAAGGTCACAGCTTTGAAAACCCTATGGAGCAGTTCTACTCTTCACACATGGGGTTGTCATGAGCTGGAATCAACTTGACAGCAACTAACAACCATGTATATATTTATGTGTGTGTCCTAATAAAAAGTTTTAAAAGTCTGCATGGCCAGCCACAGTAAAGTAGCTATATTAAACTTACCCACCCCCATTATAAACAACTCTAGAACTAGACAAAATACAAAAAGCAATTGTTTGCATGAGCTAAATAGTGCAGCACAGCGCTGCAATCCTTGAGAAAAGGGAAGTACATGAGCGAAGTCCACATTCTTCATGGCTTTCTGCTTAGGAACATTTTTCTTTCCTTTTTTAATTGTGCTTTAAGTGAAAGTTTACAATTCAAGTCAGTTTCTTATACAAAAACTTATACACACATTGGTATGTGACACTAGTTGCTCTCTCTGCTCAGCCCACTCCTCTCTCCACCCTGTATTTCCTGTGTCCATTCAACCAGCTCCTGTCCCCTCCTCTGCCTTCTCATCCGGCCTCCAGATAGGAGCTGCCCACATAGTCTCATGTGTTTACTTGAGTTAAGAAGCACACTCCTCATCAGTATCATTTTATGTCTTATAGTCCAGTCTAATCTTTGTTTGAAGAGCTCGCTTTGGGAATGGTTTTAGTTTTGGGCTAACGGAGAGTCCACAGGCCATGTCCTTTGGGTTCCCTACAGTCTCAGTCAGTCCATTAGGTCTGGTCTTTTTAGTAGAATTTGAGATCTACGTCCCACTTTTCTCTTGCTCCATCAGGGATTCTCTGTTGTGTTCCCTGTCAGGGCATTCATTGGTGGTAGCCAGGCACCATCTAGTTCTTCTGGTCTCAGGCTGATGGAGTCTCTGGTTTATGTGGCCCTTTCTGTCTCTTAGGCTCATATTTTCCTTGTGTCTTTGGTGTTCTTCATCCTAGGAGCAGCTTTTTAAATGCTGAGCAGGGAAGTACAGCCCAAGCAGAGAGCAGCAGCAGTCTTGCTGGGTGGGGGAACAGGATTCAGAGCCCAAGGATGTTAGGGTACCTGGAACTTGCAGGTCAGGGCACAGAAGAGGAAGGAGCCACAGAAAAGAAGAAATCTCATAGCAGTTCCCCTCAGACCCTTGGTTAAATTCTAAACTCTGCATGTGCAGGGGGAGACTCTGAGAGGGGGAGACTCTGAGACCTACTGGAAAACAGCTGCTGAACGCGTGGTTGAGAATGGAACAGAAATGTTAGAGGTAAACAGTTCCAACCCAGCTTAAGAGGAAAGACCCTGATGAACATCCTAGGCATTCAGTTGACAGCCCAAGAAGGTCAAGCCTTACTCGTATGGACCATGCCGTAGGAGGAAGGGCTACACCCTAGATCTGAGGGGAAAAATACTAAAATAGACCCACCCTAATAAAGCTGAAAAATCAAGCCTCAATATGTTCAAGGTGATCAGTCAATAATTTAACTGTCTGCCAGAACAAAACTCAACATTCTCTAAAGGAAGATAATGCAACTTTTACAAGATATCATTGACAATACAATCCAAAATGACTAGTTATGTGAAACAGGAAAATACAGTTAATAAAAGCAGATCCACAGATGACCCAGGTGTTAGAATTAGCAAAGACTTTAAAATACGTTAAATTATTTAGAGTCAAAAAGGGACAAATGGATGAAGAGATGGAAAACTAACAGAAAAATAGAAACTCTAAAAAAAGAACCAAACGAGAATTTTAGAATTAAAAAGTACAATATCTGAAATGAAAAATCTGGACTTAACAGCTGACTGGACACAGCACAAGAAAGAATCGGTGAATCTGAAGACAGGTCAGTAGTAATTATGCAAATTGAAACACATGAAAAAACAAGAAGGAAGAGAGGAAGGACAAGCAGAAAGTCTAAGACCTGTGAGACAGTATCAAATCATCTAACATACATGTAACTGGAGTTATAGAAGGAGAAGAGAGAGGGAATAGGGCAGAAGAATATCTTAAAAGATAATAGCCTGTGGAAACAACCAAAATGTCCATCAACAGATGAATGGATAAACAAAACATGGTACATACATACAATGGAATATTATGCAGCCATGAATTCTGATGCATGCTACCACATGGATGAACCTTGAAAAAACTATGCTCAGTGAAAGAAGCCAGTCACAAAAGGACAAATATTTCAGGATCCCACTTATATGAAATAAATATATAGAAGCCAAACATCATTAATGGTTACCAGGGGTAGGAGGGAGGGGGAAGAGGGAGTTTTTATTTCGGAGCATTGAGTTTGTGTTAATGGTGGTAGAGTATTTTGGAAAAGGATAGCGAGAATGGTTGTACAACATGAAAAATATAATCAATGTCTTTGAATTGTTAGTGTGGAAGTTGTTGTATTGGCAAATGTTTTGATGTGTATATTTTCACTATAATAAAAAGAGTGATAATAGGCAATAATTTATTGGAATTGATAAAAGGCATCAACCTACAGACCCAAGAAGATCAGCAAATCCCAAACAGGATTAATAACAAAGAAGACCACACTAAGGCATAGTCATAGTCAAACTAATAAAAACCAAAATGAAAATCCCCAAAACAGCCAGAGAATAGAGAGACATTACATTCAGGGGAACAACAGTAATAATGATGGCTGAATTCTCATCAGAAACAGTGGAAGCCAGAAGAAAATGGAATGACAGGGGAAAAAAACCTATCTACCAGAATTCTATACCCAACAAAAACATCCTTCAAAAATGACAGCGAGATAAAAGTCATTTTCAGGCAAAGATGAGAGACTTTGTCACCAGCAGGCCAACAGTGCAAGAGATACTACAAGAAGTTCAAACGATCCTAAATAGAAGCCCAAGTCTGGAGGAAGGGACGAGGAACCCTCAAAATAGCAAAATATGTAGGCAAGTATAAGACCTCTTAATTTTTAAGAGGCTATTGATAATTTAAAGCAAACACCGTAACAACTCATGGTTGGGTTTATAGTGTGTTCAAATATATGACAGCAAGAGAACAATGATTCCAACCAAACCCATTGCCGTCGAGTGGATTCCAACTCACAGCAACCCCATAGGACTGAGTGGAACTGCCCCCATGGGTTTCCAAGGAGCGCCTGGTGGATTCGAACTGTTAACCTTTTGTTTAGCAGCCATAGCTCTTAACCACTATGCCACCAGGGTTTCCAGAACAATGATTAGGAGGCAGTAAATGAAATTATACTGTTGGAAGTTTCTTACATTACATGTAAAGTAGTACAATATTTTTATTGACATATAATTCCCATACCATACAATTCACCCATTTAAAGTATACAATGCAATGGCTATTAGAGATTCACAGAGTTGGGCACCCATCACTATAATCAATTTTCATTACCCCAAATAAGAAAGCCACTACCCTTAGCCATTACCCGCACCCCTCTCTTCCACCCCACTAATCTACTTTCTGTCTCTACAGAGTTGCCTATTCTGCACATTTTGTATAAATGGAATCATACAATATGTGGTCCTTTGTGACTGGCTTCCTTCACTTAGCATAACATTTTCAAGGTTCATCCTTGTTGCAGCATGTATCGGTACTTAATTTCTTTTTATTGCCTTACTGCCAAAGCAGTACAATATTAACTCTAAGTATACTATGATAAATCCGGGATGTGTGTTGTAATCCCTAAAGCAACCAATAAAGAAAATGTAATAATTTTAATAAATATAAAAAATATAAAGAGGTACAAGCAGTCCCCGGATTACAAACAAGTTCTGTTCCTAAGTCTATCTTTAAGTTGAATTTGCACGTAAGTCACAACACTTATGTATGGTTTATATCTAATGTCAGTTAGTCAAATGTTTGTCCTAGTATATAGTGTACCTTTCTATACATAGAAAACATTAAAGAAACACTTCCAGATACACTAAAACATCTTTAACAGAATAATACTGTAATAATAATAATAATGTTTTCATTGGCTAAGTAGTGCCCATTTGTTATTACAAACCACTGTATGTACCTTGAATTTTTAATATAATAGGCTTTACGGGAATTGGTTCATAACTATGCGATGTACGTTCATAACCTGGGGACTGCCTGTATACCTAAAAACCAATTAAAAAAAAAAAATAGAGGAGATGAAATGAAATATTAAAAAAAAAAAAATCACTCCATTAATCCAAAAGAAGGTAAGAAAGGAACAAATAGAAAACAAACAACAACCATGTTAGTAATTCCACTGACTGTAAGTGAACTAAACACTCCAATTGAAAAAGAGGGGCTATTGGACTAAATTAAAAAATCATGACCCAACTATATGCTGTGTAGAAGACATAAATTTTAAATGTAAAAACACAAGTGAGATGGTATAGAAAAAGATATACCATGTAAGCAGTAATTATAAGAATGTTATATTAACATCAAAGTAGATAAATAATATGTGGACTTAGTACTTTTTGATACCACAATTAGAAACTGAGAAAATGGTTGTTTTCATGAGAAATGCTATATACTGCACTCCTTTTTCCTAACTTCCAGTTAAGTCTTTCCCAGACCCAGGCCCAGCTCCAAGACTCCTGCAGTTCCACTAGGTGTCAAGAAGTCCCTTTTGCCACAAAGTAGAAGCAGCCCAAGTGTCTATCTACTGGTAAGTGGATAAACAAAAGGTAGTATATCCATACAATGAAATATTTTTTCAGAATGGGTGAATCTTGAAAACATTATGCTAGGGGAAAAAAAAAAAAAAACAACCAACCCAACCAAAAGATGGGAAAAAGTCCTGAATAGACATTTATACAAATGGCCAATACTTGTCATTGAGTCGATTTTGACTCACAGCATCCCTATAAGTTAGAGTAGAACTGCCCCATAGGGTTTCCAAGCTGTAATCTTTAGGGAAGCAGATTGCCACATCTTTCTTCTGTGGAGCAGCTGGTGGGTTCAAACCACCAACCTTTCAATTAGCAGCCAAGCACTTAAGCACTGTACCACCAGGGCTCCTAAATGGTTGATAAACACATGAAAAGATATTCCTTGTCATTAGTTATTAAGGAAATGCAAATGAAAACCACAATGAGATGCCACTTCACACCCCTCTAGGATGGCTATTATCAAAAAATCAAAAAACAACAAGTGTTGGTGAGGATGTGAAGAAATTGGAACCATTGTTCACTGTTGATGGGGTGTAGCTGCTGTGGAAAACAGTTTGGAGGTTCCTGAAAAAGTTAAACATAGAATTATCATATGACACAGTCCAAAAAATTGAAAGCAAGGATTCAAAGAGATACTCGTATGCCAGTGTTCACAGCAGCATTAATCATAATAGCCAAAAAGTGGAAACAGCCTAAATGCTCACCATTAACACTTGAATACACAAAATGTGATACATACCTACAATACTATACCACTCCGCCATAACAAGAAATGAAGTCCTAAAATGACATGGATGAACCTCGAAAATATTATACTGAGTGAAATAAGCCAGACACAAAGGACAAATATTGTACGATCCCATTTATATGAAAAATCTAGAACAGCCAAATGCATAGAGACAGAAAGTAGATTAGAGGTTACCAGGGGCTGGACGGAGGGAGGAATGGGGAATTATTGCTCAAGGGGACTAAGTTTCTGTTTGGGGCCATTAAAAAGTTTTAGATGGTGGTGATGGTTGCACAACATGGTGGATATAATTAACACCACTGAACTGTACACTTAAAAATGGTTCAAATGACACATTTTATGCTTCATGTATTTTACCACAATACAATAAAGATTTGAAAAACAAAAACATTATGCTAAGTGAAAGACTCCAGACACAAAAAAAGCCCACATATTGTATGATGCCATTTATATGAAATGTCCAAATCCACGGAGACAGAAAGTAGATTAGTGGTTGCCAGAGGCTTGGGGGCAGGGGAAATGAGGAGTGAAGTAATGGGTATGGGTTTCTGTTTGGGGACATGAAAATGTTCTCGAATTAAACAGTGGTGACGGTTGCACAACCTTGTGAATATATTAAAGCCATTAAATTGCACATGTTAAAATGGTGAATTTTGTTATGCAATTTATATCGCAATTAAAAAAAAAAAAGACTAATAGGCAAGAGAAAGCATTGCAAATGATGTTTTGATTTCAAAATTAAACAAGAGGCTTTTTTCCAAAAAAAGAACAAATCTTTTTCAGTTTCTGCAGACTTCTTCCGTCAGTTCCCCACCCAGAGAACTTCTGTCTCCTCCCATCCAGTTAGACCAAAGGCCTTTGTTTGCCTTTTACTTTTCACCCTCTCAGGTAAATTAGGAAGGGGCCCGAAGTCAAGAGGGAGAGGAGTCTCATAAGCCCCAGGCCAGCTGCGGCCGAGCACGCCCATGACTCACTTTACCCAGCATTTACCCAGCAAAGGGCGTCCCTTCCTGTTTACCATCTGGGAGAAGGGATAAAATGGCACTTGTTTTTCTTATTCACCAATAACTTAAAAAAGCCAAACTTTGCAAATAATGGTTTCCTTGACAACCTCTAGCCTACCCTCTTCAGAGACAAATTGCTCCCTGTAACTGGGAACCACATCTTTTTCCAGCCAACACAGTTCGCTTTGAAATCTCACTTAAAACAGAAAAGTGAAGGTTTTCACTAAGGTTTCCCTGGGGAGAGTGTGTGAGGCATTTATGGAAACCTGGAACGCATGGGGCTGGAGGCCAAAGGCGGAGAAAACAAGGAACAAATCCTTTTGCAGTGTTTTGGGGTAGACTTCTACCCCCCGAGTTTAGTAAGGTTGCATGACAGTGATAGATCTGTGTTTGAAGTTCATCCATTTGGTCTGCTTTCTCAAATAGAATAATAAAAGATGCACAATCCAAAATCATGGATACAGCACATCTCCCTTCCCCCACAAAAAACAAAGTTTTGGAGAACAGCTGACTTGTAGGGAGTTGCAATTTGAATGCACCGTTGCCTGATCTTCTGGGTTTAACTTTGGGCCCTGTGACAGATGGCCAGGTCAGGGGTCCAAGCTCAGGGGACCTCCTGATCCAGAGAAGAGACGCTGCCTGGAGAACCCCCCTCTGTCACTGTATCCCACACACTCAGCCTAGGCTACAGCAAGCTCTGCCGGTTCCGCTAGCCTCCCCAGACCGACAGCCTCCAAAAGATGCTAGTCCGTTCACCCAGAGGGTAGGGTGACCCACAGCTGCATGTGCAGATGACTGCCCACCTTGTTCTCTGTGTGGACCAGGGCCAGCCTCCCAGGCACATAACCTGTGCAGTTACACGTGCCCCGTACTCACAAGGGCCCCACGCTTGCTTGAATGTTCTGCTGTCACTCTTAGGAATTACTTAATTTTTGAACGAGGGGTTCCACATTTTCATTTTGCACTGGGCCCTGCAGATGACATAGCCAGACCTACTACAGAGCCACTTAAAGTAGCTTCTCAGGTGGCTGGAGCAGGTCAGGGTTCCCACAGAACGAGGAGCCATCAGCCACAAGACTCTCAAAAGGGAAACCCATTCTGAGGTCTAGAATGACCATACTAGGGCCACTGCCTAGCCAAACCTTAGACAGCATGGTGCCATGTCCCTGGACCACTTTCTTGACTGGCAGGCAACCCACCTCCTCCAGACCCAGTCCATTTCACACAGCTGCACAATGACCATAAAACCTGGAAAAGCTGGAGCCTGTGTAAGGCGGGAACCTGTCAGAGACGGAAAACTCAGCGCTAAAATGAGGTAGGATTCTTAATAGTGACAGTAAGCACCCTGTTAAAGGCAGAAAATTTGTGAGACTCAGAAGAACGAGGTAGTCCCATAGAGTTCCGGCTGTCACAGGCTTCACTGTGATAGTAACGAGAGGGGCAGTGAGCGCCCAGGGGCTGGGGCCTGTATACGCATGTTGTGCTAAAGACCTCTGGAGGCCAGAGGACATCTGTCCCTACAGTGGAACTGTGTTGTTGTTGTTAGGTGCCATCCAGTCGGTCCACTGCCGTCTAGTAGCATAGTGACCCCATAAAACAGAGTAGAACTGCCCCGTAGGGTTTACGGGGTGGCTGGTGGATTTCAATTGTCGACTTTTTGGTTAGCAGCTGAGCTCTTAACCCCTACATCACCAGGGCTCCACAGTGTGGCTATAGGTCACTATAAGGTGGCCTGTCCTGAGCAGGATAAGACCTGAAAAGCCCTTTGGTCAATGCTGAAATGGCTTCTGAGGAGGAACAAAGATCAACGTCTGCAGAATGGCCAGCAGTGCTCAGGAGCTGGCCAGCTGTGCCTCAGTGGCCCTGGCCGTTCAAACTCACAGGCCAGCCCAGCCGCCCAAGCTCCAACCAGCTTGGCTAACTAACTGGGGACAGCCATTCCTGGCTGCGCTCTGGGATCTGAAAGGTCCTTCTTTTTCCCGCAAAGCCTCTTTTGGGGTTTCAGGAAGGAAGTGGAGACAGTGAGAGGAAACCACAAACCCATAGAACTCTTAATTGCAGTATCACCTCCCAGTCCCACCCTGACTGTGTCTCCCCCTTGAAGAGAGGCAGGGTGGGGGTGGGGAGCTCCACAGGCTGCATTCCATCTTGAAACCCCTGTGTATGGGGAGGGTGTTACTCTCCCATCTTGTAAACGATGCCACAGCAGCCCAACACTTGCCTGGCCACTTTGAAACAGAGGTCTTTATTGTTATTATTGTTAGCTGCTGTCAAGTTGATTCCAACTCATGGCGACCCCATGTGTGCCCAGTAGAACTGCTCCCGTGGTTTTCAAGGGTGTGACCTTTCAGAAGCAGATCACTAGGCCTGTCGCCTGAGGCGCCTCTGGGTGGGCTTGAACTGCCAGAATTTCAGCTAGTAGTTGAGCACTTAACCGTTTGCACCACCCAGGGACTCCTTACAAAGGTCTTAGGGCTGCTGTTTGTTTCTGCAGCGCTCGGACCAGGGCTGAGCTTCACTGTTGACGAGAGGTGACCCTCTTAAGGGCACAGGAGGGGCTGGAGCAAAGCCAGATGGTCTGTCTCAGACACATTCTCTTATAGAGGGACCCAGTGAGGAAGAGAAACCTGGGACTATCAGCTTCTGAGTCTCTGAAAATAACTTTGCAGAAGGATGGAACTGGCCCAAGCCCTGTGCTTACAATCAAAGAGTGAGGGATTCCTCAGCCTCTGAGGACTCCAGAGCTGTTTCCTCTTCCTGTCTGGGCCCCAAACACTGCCTCCAGAAACGTTAGTTGCAAAACCTAAATGTTAAGCCAGAACTAATCCCTCTCTCTGCTGTCGCTGAAGTCGTCTCATTGCCCCAGCCAGGAAGGCTGGTGACAGAAAGGGACCTTGCTCTCCCGGTTGGAGCTGGCAGCAGCTGAAGGGCCCTCAGACGCAGACATGTGCTCTTGGCTCCATTTGTCACTGCGGTGGCCACCCTGGGAGCCAGTTACGCCTCCTCACACCTTCTGGGAGCACTTATGGCCCAGGCATTGCACAAAGCATTAAATCGGCGGAGAAGAGACACGTTTTTTCACTTAGTTATAAACCACCCATGTTGGAACGTTTGCAAAACTGGCCGGTTGCTTCATATTACCCAAGAGTCCTTGTTCTTTCTCTCTCCATAAATAATTTCAAAAGGTTTTCAAGCAAATTTGTTACTAAAGGCCCATAACCATGGAATAAACAGGATGTTCATGGCGAAATGCCTCCACAAGAATATCAAAGCCAGAAAGGTCGCCGTCCATAAGCCACGCAGGGAGGGAGCAGATGGAAATTAACTTCTACTGACAAACACCCCAAGCTCGGGCTCATCAACACTTGCCCACATGTGCAATGACGTTTGTGTTTGAATTGGATATACATTTTACTATGTACGTGTATTTTTTTTAAAGATTTTTCCCACTGATCTTTCTCTCCCATGTCATGTCTGGGCCAGCCCAGCCAGAGAGGTGCGGAATGTGGAAAGGCAGGGAAGGCTCCACTCTCACGCCTAGGAAAACAGAGCTGGGCTCGCAGTGAGCAGGGCCACTCTAGGAGCAAGCAACCAAGAATAGCAGGAACAAGCATCGTTATACCAGTTGTGTCAGACACAGGCCATACGACTCATTGAACAAGGCCATTCTTCTGCCCATTTTACAGATGAGGAAACAAGAGGTTCAGAGAGGATGTGTCCCAGGTCACACATTGAGTGCTGATGGTGCTGGAATTTCAAACCACGTTGCCTAGCTCGAAAATTCACTCGCTCTACTGTTTATGCTAAATTCCATCTGGCAACCCCTTGTGGTGGACAGAATTCTTTGAGATGCCGCCCAAGATTCCTAGCCCCTGGTATACACACAAGGAGTCCTGGTAGCGCAGTGGTTAAATGCTTGGCTGCTAACTGAAAGATCAGAGGTTCAAACCCACCATCCGCTCCGCAGGAGAAAGATGTGGCAGTCTGCTTCCGTAAACATTAACAGCCTTGGAAACCCTATGGAGCGGTTGTATACCCATCTCCTTCCAGTTATTCAATCAACACTAACATAGGTGTTTCTGTAAAGGGATTTTGTAGGTTTAATTAAGGTCTCAAATCAGTTGACCCTGAGATAGGGAGACTCCCTGGGCGGGCCTGATCTGGTCACAGGAGCCCTTGAAGTCTAGGTCTAGAGGGCAGAAGAGGAAGTCAGAGATTCTAAGCATGATGTATTTGTTTCCTGTGGCTGTTTTAACCAAGTACCACAAACTCAACAGTTCTGGAGGCTACAGGTCCGAAATCAAGGTGTTGGCAGGGCCATGCTCCCTCTAAAGGCTCAGGGGGAGGATCCTTCCCTGCCTCCCCCTAGCTTCTGGCTCCTGGCAATCCTTAACTTGTGGCAGCATCATTCCAGTCTGTGCCTCCGTCTTCACCTGGGCTTCTTCTCTGTGCCTGTCTTCTCTCTGCCTGTGTGGCTCTCTCTGTCCTCTCCTCTTCTTATAAGGGTACCAGGCATTAGACTGCACTACACCTAGGATGTTTTCACCTTGAGATCCTTAATGACATCTTCAAAGACGCTATTTCCAAATAAGTTCACATTCTGAGGCTCTAGGTGGATGTGAATTTCTGGGGGATGCTATTCAACCTCGTACACATGAGAATGATTCATTACATCATTGCTAGAACGAGCTCATCTGGATGAGCTTGGAAGTGGATTCTTCCCAGAGCCTCCTGAAAAGACCTCAGTAGCCAACACTTTGCTTTAGGCCTTATGAGACCTTGAGCAGCGAACCCAACCACACCGTGTCAGAATCCTGACTCACAGAAAAAAAAACGGTTGCTGTCAAGTCAACTCCGATTCGCGGTAACCCCATGAGTCTCAGAAAAGAACTGCGTTCATCGGGTTTTCAATGGCTGGTTTTTCACAAGTAGATCACCAGGCCTTTCTTCTGAGGTGCCTCTGGGTGGACTCAGATGTCCAGCTTTTGGTTTGCAGCCAAGTGCATTAACTGTTTGCACCTGCCAGAGTCTCCAAAAACTGTGAAATAATACACTTGTGTTGTTTTAAGCCCCTAATTTAGTTTGTGGTAATTTGTTACACAGTAGTGCAGTCAGTCCCTAACCAGTCCAGTCTGTCACACCTACCAAGGACTCCATGTCTTCCAGTTCTTCTCCAGGTCTCCAAGGGGCCCAACACTGCCACATGGGGCTCCTGCAGGCCCCTAGGGCACTGTTTCTACTCTATAGGGCCAAGGTCAAGTGCAGTGAGAAGATGACTGGCCTTGGAATAAGAATATTCCGAACAAGTCTCAACCTCTCAGGGCCTAAGCTATTTTACCTGTTTTCTTAACTGCTGACCTTGGGGCAAGCTGGATAGCTCTAAACCCATGCTGCCCAATATGGTAGCCACTAGCCACATCTGGCCATTTAAGTTTAAACTAATTAAAGCTAAATAAAATTAAAATTTAGTTCTATGAGCAGGGTTGCCAGATAAAATACAGGATGCCTAGTTAAATTTGAATTTCAGCTTAACAACTAATTATTTTTTAATATAACTAAGTTCCAAAGACTGCATGGGATATACTCATATAAAAAATTATTCGTTATTTACCCGAAATTCAAATTTAACTGGGTGGCCTGTATTTTTTTAAATTAATAAATCTAATTTTTGTTGGCAAATACAACTGGTATGTCTGGAGGGCATTATGCTGAGTGAAATAAGTCAATCACAAAAGGACAAATACTATATGAGACCACTATTATAAAAACTCACGAAAAGGTCTACAAACAGAAAGAAACAATCTTTGATGGTTACTAGGGAGGGGAGGGTTGGGGAGGGATAAGTGGTAGATAAGTGGTAACTTTGGTGAAGGGTAAGACAGTACACAATACTGGGGAAGTCAGTACAACTTGACCAAGGCAAATTCATGGAAGCTTCACAGACATATCCAACAACCCTGAAGGACCGAATTACTCGGTTAAGGGATGGGGACCATGGTCTCAGGGGACATCTAGCTTAATTAATAAAACATAGTTCATAAAGAAAATGTTCTACATTCTACTTTGGTGAGTAGCATCTGGAATCTTAAAAGCTTGTAAGCGGCCATCTGAGATACTCCACTGGTTCCACCTCGTCTGGAACGAGGGAGAATGAATGAAGAAAACCAAAGACACAAGGGAAAGATTAGTCCAAAGGTCTAATGAACCACAACTACCACAGCCTCCACCAGACTGAGTCCAGCACAACTAGATGGTGCTTGGCTACCACCATTGACTGCTCTGACAGGAATCACAATAAAGGGTCCCTGACAGAGCTGAAGAAACATGTAGAACAAAATTCTAATTCACAAAAAAAGACCAGACTTACTGGTCTGACAGAGGCTGGAGAAACCCCAAGAGTATGGCCCCGGACACCCTTTTAACTCAGTGCTGAAGTCACTCCTGAGGTTCACCCTTCAGCCAAAGATTAGACAGGCCCATAAAATAAAATCAGATTAAATGAGCACATCAGCCCAGGGACAAGGACAAGAAGGCAGGAAGGGGCAGGAAAGCTGACAATGGGGAACCCAAAGTTGAGAAGGGGAGAGTGTGGACATGTTGTGGAGTTGGCAACCAATGTTACAAAACAATATGTGTGCTAATGTTTAATGAGAAACTAATTTGCTCTCTATAAACCTTCATCTAAAGTACAATAAAAAAAAAAAAAAAGGAACCCTATGCTCACAACAGAATATTGTCTGATGTAGTGCTAGAAGATGAGCCCCCTAAGTTGAAAGCCACTCAAAACACACAGTGCCCACAACAATGGACTTAGGTATATCAGTGATCATGAAGATGGTGCAGGGTTGGGCAATATTTCATTCTGTTTTACACTGGGTCGCCATGACTCAAAGCCAACATATCTAAGAACATATCTAATCAACAAGAAAAGGAAAGCAACCAAATAGAAAACTGGGCAAAAGATATAAACAAGTTCATATCAGGAGAAATACAAATAGCTGAAGACACTGTAAAGAACTTTTAACCTCACCTAAAATCAAATAAATGTTTATTTTAAACTAAAAAAAGAAATACAACTGGTATGTCCTTCATGCTTTACAATGACAAAAGCATAGGAAAAAAAGAAAAATTATATCTATAATAAGATAAATTTAGATTACAAGGTAGCCAAGGTATAAAGCTATAATTAATGATAACAATATAAGTGGGGGGGAGGGATTGGCATACATACAGAGTTTTTTGTATGTTACTGAAGTTAAGCTGGTGTTAATACAAATTAGGTTGTTATAAATGTCAGATGTTAAATGTAATCCTCACGGTAACCACAAAGATAGTAAATATTATGCACGAAAATAAAGAAGAGAAATAAAAAGATTCGGCAAAAAAAAATGTGGAGGAGAAGAAGAAGAAGAGAAAATCTATACACAAAAGAAGTCAGAACAGGCGAAAAGCGGAATAAAGAAATTATAAACCAAAATCAAACCCATTGCCTTCAAGTCAATTCCCACTCATAACGACTCTATAGTACAGAGTAGAACTGCCTCATAGGATTTCCAAGGCTGTAATCTTTACAGAAGCAGACTGCCAAAACTTTCTCCTGCAGAGCAGCTGGTGGTCAGTTAGTAGCCAGATGCTTAACCACTGAGCCACCAAGGCTCCTTAAAGAAGGTATAAGTCATACAGAAAATGAGTAACAAAATGGCAGAAGTAAGTCCCACTTTATTAGTAATTACTATAAACGTTAATGGATTAAACACTTCAGTTAAGAGGCAGATAGTGGGAGAAAGGATTAAAAACCATGATCCATCTATGTGCTGTCTACCAGAGACACACACCTTAGGGACAAAGACACAAATGGGTTGAAAGTGAAAGGATGGAAAAAAAATTTTCATGCAAATAGCAATCAAAAGAGAGGAGGCATCGCAATTTTAACATCAGACAAAACAGATTTTACATCAAAATCTATTGCAAGAGACAAAGGACGCTATATAATGATAAAAGGGTCAATTTATAAAGAAGATATAAAAATTATAACTATTTATGCACCTAACCTAACAGCCCCAAAATTTATAAAGCAAACACTGACAATTGAAGGGAGAAATAGGTCTACAGTAAAAGTTGGAGACTTTAATAGTTCACTTTCAATACTCAGTTGAACAACTAGAAAGAAGATCCGTAAAGTAAAAGACTTGAACAACACTGTTAACCAACTAGACCTAACAGGCGTCTATAGAACGCTCTACCCAACGACAGCACAATATACATTATTCTCCAGTGCACACAGATCATTCTCCAGGATAGACCATACTTGGGACATAAAGCAAGTCTCAAATTTAAAAAGTTTGAAATTATACAAGGCATCTTTTCCAATCACAGTGGAATGAAACTAGAAATTCTAACAGAAAGAAAATGCGTAACTGCACAAACATGTGGAAACTAAATAACATGTTACTAAGCAACCAGTGGGTCAAAGAAGTCAAGAAAGAAATAAAAAAAATACTGTGAGACCAACAAAAATGAAAACACAGCATACCAAACCTATGGGATGCAGCGAAGGCAGTATTCAGAAGGCAATTTATAGCAACAAATACTCATATTTAAAAAAAAAAGAAAAATCCCGAATCACTTGCCCAACACTACAACTTGAGGCTTTAGAAAAAGAAGAGCAAACTAAGCCCAAAGCTACCAGAAGAAAGGAAATAATGAAGATCAGAGCAGAGATACAGAAATGGAGAAAAGAAAAACAATAGAATCAATTAAACCAGACACTGACTTTTTTTAAATGGTCAGTAAAATCGACAAACCTCTGGCCAGACTGAGAGAGAAGACACAAATATCTAAAACTAGAAACAAAGTGGGGCCATTACAACTAACCTCACAAAAATAAAAAGGATTATAAGAAAATACTATAACAGTTGTATGCCAACAAATTTAATAGCTTAGAGGAAATGGACAAATTCCTTGAAACACATAAACTCCCTACGCTGACTCAAGAAGATACAGTGGATCTCAACAGACTCCCTCGGAAGTGGAGAGATTTAATCTATAATCAAAAACCTCTCCACAAAGAAAAGTCCTCAGCCAGATGCTGTCACTGGGGAGTTGAATCAAACATTTATAGAAGAAGTGACTCCAATCCTACTTTAACCTTTCCAAAAATAGAAGAGGAGAATACTGTATGACCCCATTTATATGAAATATGTAGAATAGCCAAGTGCATAGAAACCGAAGTTTATTAGTGGTTACGGGGGTGGGCTAGAGGGAGAGGAAATGGAGGACTTGATGCTTAGGGGGCACTGAGCTTCTGTTAAGGGTGATGGAAAAATCCAGAAACAATTAACTGTGGGTGATGGTTAAACAACCTGACAAACATAATTAATGTCACTAAATTGTACACATGATGAATGTTGAAACGGCAAATGTTTTGTTACATATATAGTTACCACAATAAAAAAAAATCCACAATGAGATACCATTTCACACCCACTAGGATGGCTATAGAAGCCCTAGTGGCACAGTGGTTAAAGTGCTTGGCTGCTAACCAGAAGGTCAGTGGTTTGAATCCACCAGCTGCCTTGTAGGAGAAAGATGAGGCAGTCTGCTTCTATAAAGATTACAGACTTGGAAATCCTATGGGGCAATTCTACCCTGTCCTGTAGGGTCACTCTGAGTCAGAAACAACTAGACAGCAATGGGTTTATGGGTAGGATGGCTATGATAAACAAACAAACAAACAAACAAACAGAGAACAACAAGTGTTGGCAAGAATGTGGAGAAATTGGAACCTTCGTCTATTGCTGGTAGAAATGCAAAATAGTACAGCTGCTGTGGAAAACAGTTTGACAGTTCCTCAAAAAAGTAAACACAGAACTACCATATATCCCAGCAATCCCAAACTTAAGTATATATCCAAGGGAACTGAAAGCAGGAAACCAAACACAAACACCCACATTCATTACAGCCAAAAGGTAGAAATAACCTAAAGGTCCATCAACAGATGAACAGATAAACAAAATGTTATATACATACAATGGAATATTACTCAGCCAAAAAGAGAAATGAAGTCCTGACACATGCTATGACATAAACGAACCTTGAAAACACTTTACTGATTGAAATAAGTCAGTCACAGGAGAATAAATACTATATGACCCCACTTATATGAAGCATCTAGTGTAGGCAAATGCATAAAGATCAAAGCTTATTAGTGGTTACCAAGGCTGGGAGGGGGAAAGAGGAAGTCATTGGTTAGGGGGTGCAGAGTTTCTGTTAATGGTGATGGAATAATCTGGAAAAGGAAAATGGTGACGGTTACACAACATGAGGAATGTAATTAATGTCACTGAATTGTGCATGTAAAAAAAAATGTTGAATTGGCAGATGTTTTTGTTTTGTGTATTTTTACCACAATAAAATAAACAAAAAGCTGGCTCGTGACTGCGGATGTTAACATTGATCACCTGGCTAGGGAGTACTCGTCAGGCTTCCCCTTTCCCCATACTGTGAGCTCTTTGCTCTTTGGACAGAAGCCCACACTGGGCAGGTGCCCTGTATTTCTGTTTGCTAAACCTGGCCACCTTGTCAGTCACACTAGCCACATTTCCAGTGCTCAGTAGCTGTGTGAGGATAGTGGCCCTCGTATCAGACAGAACAGTGCACTCCAGAACACCAAATAAAAGCCAACAGTCAGCAGAAGGGTTTCCCCAACGTTCGTTATTCACATACACCTGTGCTAGTGTTTACTTGAGATTTTCTTCAAGGAGTTTCAGTTTGGAGTCCGGCTTTCAGTTCCCGTGGATGTATACCTAGGATGGGGATTGCTGAGTTATGTCAGAAAGCCAACATCCTTACCTTGTGACGCCCTTAGCAGAAGTCCAGCACTGACATCTGCACGTCCAAGGGCAGCCCGTCAGTGGATGAGCCATGTCCTCTGCTGTGGGTTTGTCTACCCTGTTTCTTCTCCTCCTCAGAGAACCAAACGGGTGTGTGGCCCCTAGGTCCTGGTCTTATGGGCTCCGGAGTTCTTCATTCACCCTCTAGCTAAGGCCCAAGGTTCCCCAGAGGCCTCAGGCAGCACTAACCAGGCAGCTCTGCCCACCCTGCCCCCTTCTGCCAGGTCTCACCAGGCCAGGCAGCGTAGATCTACGGCTGCCAAACCTTACGAGAATCAGCTGGAGAGCTTTTTGAAAACTTAGGTTTCCCTGAGCCATACCCACAAGATTCTAATTCTAATAATACATGTAGTGGATAACAGAGGTCAGAAGCAGCCCAGGTCGGGTGGATAATCAGCCCAAAAGGCATCCTGTGCCTTAGACAACCTCCACAGAAAGAGGCAGCCCAGGGCACAATCGCGACCCCAGAGCTGGGGCTGAGTCTGACTCACTTTCTAAAACAGGCACTACTGATTTGATGGAAAGTTTTGGTTCTGCTTTTTCCTTATTTCACGGGACACAGAGTTAGGTGCTGACAGACCCTTTTGTAGGGCCGGATTACCCAATACACCAGAATACCCAATAAGGTATGCACAGGTTTACCTGTTTGAATTTACTAATCTGTAGTGAACAATTTCACCTATTTTTCGCCACAGACCCACATGAAATTGTTCACTACACATTAGTAAATAAACACAGGTAAGCCCGCACGTCCCTGGCTTACTGGTTATCAGCCCCTACGTTTGAAAAGCCCCTTTCCTTTCCCTATTTGAGCAGATGGGAAGGAGCTTAGGAGTCTGGGATTTCTGGGGCCAGTCTCACTGTTTCTTATCTTCCGTGCCCATATCCCATTGCTGGTCCCTTGGATAGGAACTAGACTGCAACCCATCTAGGTGGCTGCCCATGGTATTTTGGGGAAAGATAACTTGTTTCTTGAGCCTTGAGTGATCGTGGAGAGGAAAGGGTGGATTATATTCAGAGCCTCCCCATACCAGATTCAGATGATGAGATTTAGTCGAGATCTGGGACTGGGAGTTGATGCTATAATGGGAAGGAGACCTTTGGGGACCTTGGGGTAGGGTGGATGTATTTTTGCATTTGGGAAGGACGTGCATCTCTAGGGGCCAGAGAGCAGGTTTGGCAGCAGAATGATGTTCAAAAATGTCCACGTCCTAATCCCAGAACTTGTGAATATGTTCTATAGCAAAAAGGACTTTGCAGATGTGACGAAAGTTAAGGACCTTGAGCTGGAAGAGCGTCCCAGATGACCCAGCTGAGTCCAATCGAAACACTTGTTAGTTGCTTGTGTAAAACAGAACGAAACATTGCCCGGTCCTGAGCCATCTTCAGGGTCGTTGGTATGTTTGAGTCCATTACAGAGAATTTTCTCTAGCTGTAGGCAGGAGAGGCTTGCGGCAGGAGACGCCCTGGAAGGCACGAGCTTTGTGTGTCTTGTTCACTGTGTGAGTTGCCAGAGCCTGGGACCCCTGGAGATGCTCAGTAAGTGGTTGGTAACAGAGAGACCACGGGCATGAGCATTTTTGAGCACCTGCTAAGGCTGCCTGGATCCCAATTATAGCCATGTGGACAAGCTACTTAACCTCTCTGCCCTCTAATTATCCCTTTTCTACAGATGATGGCAATAATGCTCAGAAAGGGGAAGTCACTCCCCAAGGTCACCCGTTTAGTAGACAGCAGGGCTGGGATTCAAAAGCAGGCCCATTGGAACTCATCTGAAGATGGCTTGGCCAACGCAGGAAAACTTCTGAAAGGGGTGGCTGCAAAGTTTTCATGGCCCTGACTTGTTCCTTTGCCTCATCCTGCAGCTTTCCATTCTGGTCACTGGCTGTCATCCCATTTCGGTGGCCACAGGAAGCCCAGCTGCTCTGACAGACCAGCAGGGGGTGCTAGCACTCAACTGTGGAGACACTGAGCTTCCACAGAGGGGGTCTAAGGAGTGAACGCCCTGGCCACAAACTAAATCACATGCTGAGGAACGGTGTCCCTAACAATGTCTCTAACAACGTGGAACATCAACTGGTTTGCGACAGTCTTTGCCTTGGCCTGCTGGCCGGATGACCTTGGGCAAATGACCTCATCACTGGGGCTGCAGTTTTCACAACCGTAAAATGGGGGAGGGGTGCACCTCACAGGGAAAAGCTTCTATGGCCCGCAACTCTTAGTTGAATTTGTATTCTTTATCAAGAGACGTTTAATGATTTTTTTTTAATTTTTATTGTGCTTTAAGTGAAAGTTTACAAATCAAGTCAGTCTCTCACGCAAAAACTTATATACACCTTGCTACACACCCCCATTTGCTCTCCCCGCAATAAGACAGCCTGCTCCCTCCCTCCACTCTCTCTTTTCGTGTCCATTTTGCCAACTTCTAACCCCCCTACCCTCTCATCTCCCCTCCAGGGAGGAGATGCCGACATAGAATAGACGTTTAATGATTCTCGAAGGACTGTAATTTCAAATTCTGCCCAAACCAGGTAAATCCTTTTTTTGGACTCAGCTGCCTTGCTTCTTTTCCTCCAGCCTTTTATGTCTTTATCAGGAGTCTCCCCTATCTGTACTCAGCATTCCTGATCCTTCGAGCAAGCACCCTCAGACCATTTATAAAGTACACTAGAGCTTGACAGGGGCCCTGGTGGCACAGTGGTTAAGAGCTCAACTGCCAACCAGAAGATAGGCAGTTCGAATCCACCACACTCCTTGGAAACCCCGTTGAGGCAGTTCTATTCTGTCCTATAAAGGTCACTATGAGTCGGAATCGATGGCAACTGGTTTTTGGAGCTTGACTAAACAGGCCCTTTCAGTCAGGCCTGTAAGGGGTCCTTTCATTTGGAAACTTGTGAGCCAAGTGTAAAGTCAAGAACATTGTGCATTTGCTATATATTTCCTGTCTTCTGACCTCAAAGGAGTCCCTGGGTGGTGCAAAGGTTAACACGCTTGGCTGTTAACTGAGAAGTTGAGGTTCTAGTCCACCCAGAGACACCTCCGAAGAAAGGCCTGGGATTCTAATTCCCTAAAAATCAGCCTTTGAAAACCCAATGGAGCAATTCTACTCTGACACACATAGGGCACCATGAATTGGGATCAACTCCATGGCAAATGGTACTTATTACTACTGGTCCAACCTCCCCATGCATGTCCAGCAAGGCCCTGTGCTAGGGTAAAAAAAAACACAGATAAATAAGACAAATTGAAGCCCTGCAGGCCCCTCCAATGGGGACAGAGATACTGAGAGATGATTTCACAACAGTCTATGTGCATATGTACAGAGATCCAAAAAGGGTAGGGGAGGGGCACCTAATCAGCGTTCCAACAACCTACCAGGCACCAGGCTTTACAGGCAGTATCTCTACTCCTCAGAACCACCTTGCAAAGGAAGAATTATCTCCACTTTACAGAATGACCTCCAAGCCTGGGGTCGGACAGGAAAGGGCGGGACCAGGGCTGGAAGCAGGTGTGGCTAACAGAAGAAAACAGGGTCTATGACAAGCATTAAAATTACGTCCCTCTGGGGCGTAAGAGGCACCCACAGCCCATCTTTAAGTTGCACACCCCCCTCCCCAATTTTAAGATGGAGACGTGGGTGGCAGCATCAGCTGGAGCTCCTTCCCCCTTCTCGTCCGGCTGCCTCACTCAGGCGCCTTTCATATCTGTGGTACCTCGGAAAGTCATTTCACGCTTCATCTGGCGCCCCTCTGAACTTGTGCCCAGGGATAAGTGTACCCCTCTGCCCCGCCCCATGTCTCTATGTCTAACACGCTTGAGGAAGGACGTTCGGCTTTAGCAGGTTATTAGACACTGCTCAGTGGCACCCCCTTTGACTGAGCTGTTGTATCCACTATCCTAAGCAGGCAGTGCCCCCTAAAGATGTCCTTTTGCACAGGCTCCAAGACCACTGCTTAAAAGTAGGTTACTATGGCTGAAAACACGTTTTCCCCCTTATCCTTGCAAATAAGCAGCTGCTCGGGGAGTCTGGACCACAGCCTGATGTTTAACAACACCAGCCCGGGCCCACTTGGTGGCCCAACAGATGGGCTGAGACCATTGGGATTTGAAGGCACACACAACATCCCTTCCAAGTTCTTTTTCTCAACCGTTAAGTCGGACACAAAGCGACCAGAAGACAAAATTCTTTTATGTGGTCATTTCTTCCCCCTCCTCTTTACCTGATGGATAAGAAGTTTGCAGTAAACTCTAGCTTTACAAGAATATGCAACAGAAAGAATTAGGGAACTCAGTGATCAAAACCAGCTGAGGGTTTTTTTTTTTCTTCTTCTAATGTAAAGCAGTTCCAAGAAAAGTGAAGTCATGGCCTAGGTTGCTTATTTTCAGTTCTTAGAAAAGAGCCAATTTCAAAAGGGAAGCGACGCTGCCTAAGCACACAGCCTGCCGTTGTCTGCCATGGGTGCTTGCTGATAAACCAACTTTGATTTGGCACCAGAAAAACGAAACTTCGCCCCCCTCCCAAATGCGTTTTCACTGGGTGATGTCAAGGAAGAAACACTAGTCGAAGCAGTAAAAGTTATTAATATTCAGAGAAACCACAGCAGTCCAGCTAACAGACTGAGACGGCCCGCTTCCAGAACAGAGCTGCTGGCAGTCTGTGAGGACTTGGGAAAAACACACAGACCTCTTTTTCCAACCCCCATCTTCCTAAGACACTTTACTAGCCAGGCAGCAGTGTTACTCAATGAGCACTTTTCAGTCAGGTACTAGCCGCCAGACACTTAGGGGAGGACAAGCCGGGCAGGATATGGTCACCGAGGTTCTCGGTAGCCTGGGTCAGTGTGTGAACAGAAATGCCGGTTTCAGATAAGAGAGAGCTGCAGCTGGGCAAACTTCAGCTTAAGACCTTACAGCATCTGCCACAGACCCAGCTCAAGGGGCTACTACTGGGCACCCCACGGGAGTCTTTTTGGGGGTAATAAAGTTTTAACCTAAGAGTCCTATAAACAGAGATCCCATGGACCGTACCAAAAATTAAATTTCAATGTAAAATTCAAAGCAACCCAGAAAGTGTCCCAGCCAAGAGCCTAAGGAGACATGACAACTAAATGTAACATGGTGTCCTGGATGCAATCCTGAAGACAGAAAAAAGACATCGGGCGAAAACGAAGGGGGTCTGAATAAAGCATGGACTTCAGTTAATAGTAACACATCAATGTTGGTTTATTAGCTGTAACAAACGTACCAGGTTAATATAAGATGCTAATGATAGGGGAAACTGGGTGGGGGGTGTATGGGAACTCTCTGTATTATCTTTGCAACTCTTCTACAAATTTAAAACTGTTCTAAAACACACATTTTTTTTAAGGCAACTGAAAAATCTAAGCAAGATGTTAACTCCTCCTCCCAGCAACAATGATTTGGTGCCTACCACGTGCCAGATACTATGTAAAAGTGACTTACACGAGTCTTCATTTTTCCCTCACACAAGTGCTATGAGCAGGGTATAATCTCAGAGAGGTTAGGTAACTTCCTTGTGGTCACAGAGCAAGTTTAGTGACAGATGAAAGGCTCAAATTCAGGTCTGTGGGGCTGCAAAGCTCCCCGTTAAAGCTCAGCAGTACGGCCTGAAAAACCCCAAACTGTAAATGCAAAACAACTTGGAACAAGCTCCAAACTTCCAACAAGCTCAGATCCATAATAAAAGCAATACATACTTTCCAATTTGCCCGCCTTTAAAAGAAAATTTCTATCGTTTAAAAATAAACAGTATCTAAAAATATTTATTACTGAGAACATGCAAAAATGTAAGACACAAAAAAAATACAAAAACTTTTATCATGACACCATAAAATATGAAATGCCACCAAACCCTACAGGAATGCTAGAACACGACTCCGTTCTAATGTCTGCATCTAAAGAAAAATGAGGCACGGGTAGCACGCAGACAGCAGAAACCCAACATCCAGTACAGGCACATCAAAAATCGTTCCACGAGAATCCAGACTTTCTGGAGTCATTGAGCCTGGATGAACCCCTGAAACTACTGCCCTGAGATCTTTAAACCTAAAAATATCCCCTGAATTTTCTTTAAACCAAATAATACTTTAGCTTAATTAGTAAAGAATGCCTGCCTTGGGCATTATGCTTTTCTGAGGAACTATCTATATGAGATCAAAATGACAACAGCATACAAAGGTCAGATAGAAAGCTTAGGGGGCAGTGAGTTTATGTTAATGGTGGAGGAATAGTTCAGAAAAGGAGGGTGAGAATGGCTGCACAACTTGAAGAATGTGATTAATGTCACTGAACTGTACATGTAGAAATTGTCAAATCGGTGTATGTTCTACTATGTATACTTTCAACAATAAAAAAAGAATAACAGACAACAACAAAAAATACAAGCCAGAAAAAACAAACACATCTAGCTATATTAAAATTATTTACTTCTGTTTATCATGATACTATAAATTTGCGATGCTACCAAAGTCTACCGTTATGCTGGAACGTGACCCCTTTAATGTTTACAATATAAATAAAAACGAGGCATGGGCAGTAAGCAAAGAGCAGAAAACCAACATTCGGTACAAGCAAAACGAAAAGTCATTCCAAGCAAAAAGATGTCAGAATCCGGGAGCAGGGGGCTGTGTGGTTTCTCACTAAAGGTGATGAGGCAGAAGTTTAGATAGGGCCTGAAAGCGGTTCACAATCGTGATCTTCATTCCACTCTAGATCCTCCTTCATGTTACAAATTTTGAGCACAGTTCAACATCTCTAAGTGAAGGGGGCCAGGCAGGTATCCACATCTACGGGGAAAGGGACATTAACTGGCTGAGTGGTGTCTATGGTGGAAGCGAGGTGGGCCGTGTGTCAGGGAGGGCCGCTGTGCCCTGCAGTTGGAAAATGCCATTTGACTTGCAGACAGGTATGGAGGCCGTGGATGGAGAAGACATGGGCATGATGTCAGTCCTTTCTGACGCAGGCTGTTTTCCTGCCTGGTACCATCACCTCGGGCAATGACCAAGATTCAAAATTTTGCATCGTAAAAACAGGGTGGCAGGAGTAATGGAAAAAGTATCATCGCTTGTTAAATCTGGAAAACACAACATGAGATTTCTGCGTGCTTTAGAGAAAGAATTAACACACACAAACCCCTCCCTCCCAAAATATAACACAACATCTGCTTTTCATCAGCAAACATATTCAAGGCAAGGGGCAGCGCAGGCTGAGTTAAGTATCCTCGCATAAAAAATTCCTACATCCAGACTCCTTGATCAACCAAAGCTCTCTGAGAAACTGTGGAGAAATAGACACTGAACGAGGTGGATGAAGTCCACATGGCATAAGAAGCTCAACAGCTCCAGGCTTTCCATGTCCGCTTTAACTACAGTTCCAGCATCGTCTAAGGAACGTTCCTGTGTAAGTCTTCTACTTCCAGTTCCCACATGCTTTCATGGATGGGGTTATCAGAGAGATCTGTCATCTTCACAGCCTGAAGGCACGGCTCAGGGCTGCACGACTGAACCACTCCCATAACCATCACGTACTTGCCTAGAAGAAGAAAAGCCCATCTTAATATTCACAGTAATAGAAGGAAAACAAAAAAAAAAGATGCAGCAAATGGACCCAGTCCAGAGAGCCCAACTTTATCAGAGAAGCAACAACAGAGAAAGAAGAAAACTCAGATGAGTTATTAAATGTCAAGGTAGTCAGTTTTATGTACACACACACACACACACACAGAGTTGTTGCTGTCGAGTAGATTCCGACTCATAGTGACCCCATGTGACAGAAATCTGCCCCCACAGGGTTTTCTTGGCTGTGATCTTTATGGAAGCAGATTACCAGATCTTTCTCCCACAGAGCCACTAAAACCAAAAACCAAACCCAGTGCCATCCAGTCGATTCCAACTCATAGCGACCCTATAGGACAGAGTAGAACTGCCCCACAGAGTTTCCAAGGAGTGCCTGGCGGATTCGAACTGCTGACCCTTTGGTTAGCAGCCGTAGCACTTAACCACTACACCACCAGGGTTTCCACAGAGCCACTAGGCAGGTTCAAATCACTAGCCTTTTGGTTAGCAGCCAAGTGCTTAAGCAGTGTGCCACCAGGGCTCATATATATGTATTCACATAAACCAAAAAACCCAAACCCACTGCCGTCAAGTCAATTCCAACTCATAGCAACCCCATAAGACACAGGAGAACTAACCCATAAGGAGTAGCTGGTGGATTTGAACTGCTGACCTTTTGGTTAGCAGCCAACCTTTAACCACTGTGCCACCAGAGTTTCCATATATTACATACATATACATATATACACACAATAAGTCAAACATTGAACTTGGAAGATGACATTTGTTATCTTCTCTGGTTTCTTGTTTTAAAATGTTCAACGAACTCGCAGCAAGCTACCGTCATGCACAAAACAATCACATCCTAGGAATGGGGAGACCCTCACATCAGAGCATGAGATATAATCAGACAGGTTGCAGTAGGGCAGAGGCAGGAAATCCAGGCTTTTCTCTACTTGTCGCTTGTTCAACGCCAGTATATGTGACTGGTCTCTGTGCACACGATGGGCCCTCTTTGCAAAGATACCCTGTGACAGCCCCAAAGCAAATCCAATCTTCCCCAATGTTGTCAAGCCAGGCAGATGACAGCGTCTCTTCCCCCCCGCCCCCCCCCCGCCCACTCCAACTGCACAGGACCCACACCTGCCACCACCTCTGTAGCCTGACCACTGGCTGAGCACACACAGGCAAATCAACAAGAGGGCTGGCTGCCATAGGAATGATCTAATGACATATTAACCGTGACTCTCTTCCTATTCCCTCGGGGAAGTGGCTCTCCTTGAAAGCAAAACTTGGCCAGTCTTAACCACACAAAACTCAATTGTGTTAAAAACCCCAAAGAAAGCAGGAAGAACAGGTACCCTGCCAGTCCCCACCTTGTGCCCCGCGAGGCTGCTGTACTCACACCTCGCGCTGCTTCTATCCAGCAGGGCTGGACTTGTGCTTCCTGTGGGTGAAGGAAGCCAGGCAGGCTGATCCCTGAGCTCTATGGTTTTTAACCAGTGGCAGGGTATCTTTAGGCTACGCTGAACCTACCTCACGATTCTCCTTGAGTAAGTAATTAAGGTCAGATCTCTCACTGACTGACCTGTGAATGGCCCTAAAGTGCTGGTTGAGACAGAACCCTCAGAAAAAGAATGACCCCAACCAGAGAAAGTAAACAACTGTAGACCTGTACGAAACACAGATGAGCTCACTGGCTTCAGCTGGTGCCTCTTTCCTCGGAGATTAGACAACCTCGTTACTAAACCAGTTGACATCAGGTCCACTTCGGCTCAATGGCAACCCCATGTGTGTCAGAATAGAACTGTGCTCCATAGGGTTTTCAATAGCTGCCCTTTCGGAAGTAGATCGCCAAGGTGGGCTCGAGCCTCCAACATTTCAATTAGCAGCTGAGCATGTGAACCGTTTGCACTGTCCAGGGGCAACTGGTCATGCACACACAACCAGGAACTGGTAACTCCAAATCCAAACCTGTTGCTGTCAGGTGGATTTAGCAACCCTAATTTTTTTTTAAAGGACAGAGGACAACTGCCCCATAGGGTTTCCAAGATGTAGCTGGTGGATGCCAACTGCCGATCTTTTGGTGAGCAACCTGTCTTAGATATGTAGTGCTGCTGTAACAGAAACACCACAAGTGAATGGCTTTAACAGTCTCTCACGGTTTAGGAGGTTAGCAGTCCGAATTCAGGACACCAGCTTCAAGGGAAGGCTTTCTCTGTCGGTTCTAGGGGAAGGTCCCTGTCATCAGTCTTCCTTCCCCTGGTCTAGGAGCTTCTCAATGCATGGACCCTGGGTCCAAAGGACACACTCTACTCTCAGCACTACTTTCTTAGTGGTATGAGGTCCCCCTGTCTCTCTGCTCACTTCTCTTTTATATCTAAAAAGAGATTGATTTAAAACACAACCTAATCTTGTAGATTGAATCCTGCCTCATTAACATAACTGCAGCTAATCCCACCTCATTAACATCATAGAGGTAGGATTTACAACATATAGGAAAATCACATCAGATGACAAAATGGTAGACAATCACATTACTAGGAATCATGGACTAGCCAAGCTGATACATTTTTTGGGGCGACACAATTCAATTCATAACACACCCGTAGCTCTTAACCACTTCGCCACCAGGACTGCAACTGATTTTATTAATTCTACCTACCCTCCCACCCCCATCAAGCCTTCATCCTCTCTTGCCTTGACTACTTCAAAAGTCTTCTTCCCTCGTAAAAAGACCAGACTTAATGGTCTGACTGAGACTAGAAGGACCCCGGAGGTCATGGTCCCCAGACCTGTTAGCCCAAGACTGGAATCATTCCCAAAGCCAACTCTTCAGATAGGGATTGGACTAGATAGATAGTAGATAAATGATACTGGTGAGGAGTGAGCATCTTGGATCAAGCAGACACATGAGACTATGTGGGCAGCTCCTGTCTGGAGGGGAGATATGAAGGCCGAGGAGGTCAAAAGGTGGGTGAATGGACATGGAAATACAGGGTGGAAAGGAGTGCGCTGTCTCATTAAGGGGAGAGGAATAGGGAGTACACAGCAGGGTGTATACAAATTTTTGTATGAGAGACTGACTTGATTTGTAACCTTTCACTTAAAGCACTATTAAAAAAAAAAAAAAAAGGCTCCTTCCAGCTTCCAATCTCTCCCTCTTCACAGCCATGCCCCACTCTGCTTCTGCGGTGACCTTTCTCAGCAGTACCCCAACCTCCAGAACCACGCTGACCACAGCACATTCTAGGTGATTTGTCTCCTGTTTCTTCCTGCAGACTGGGAGCAACTCGAGGGCAGGGAGCACCTTACTCAGCTCTGCACCTTCAGCACCTGATGTTTATAGAGAAAAACTGCTGGATGCTCCAGAGACGGCACAGCAGAGGTTCAGCAGGTGCAGTGACATCAGCTAAAGGCCACCTTAAGGCTGGCAGTTTCCACAAACAGTATGGAGGCTGCCCCACATTCTGCTCCAGGCTCCCCAAAGACACTGAGCTTTCTGTCACCTCCAAGCCTTTCCACATGCTGCTCTTTGGACCTGGACAATCTCCTGCCACTGCACATGGACACAGGGTGATGGATTGTCCTACGTTCCAGGAACCCTTCAGTTCCAGGCCACCTAGGATGGTTGGTCAACCTACAAACTCCAGCACTGCTTCAGGCCTACCTCCTCCAGGAAGACTTCCCTGATCCCCAAGGCTGCCTCAGTTGAACCTGCTCTATGCGCACAGTACATATATATATACACAAACCATTGCCATCGAGTCAATTCTGACTTATAGCAACCCTGTAGGACAGAGCAGAGCTGCCCCATGTGGTTTCCAAGGCTGAAATCTTTATACAAGCAGATAGTGGCTGGTGGGTTCAAACCACTGACCTTTCAGTTAGCAGCCAAGCACTTAATTACTGCACCACCAGGGTTCCTTGCACCCACAGTACCCCATGCTCCCGCCTGTAATATCACTGCTGCACTTTAGATACCTGTTTACTCTCCTGGCTCCCACCTGAAGGAACTGAGTTGGCTGTCAGCTGAGACTTGGTAAAGCAATGCAGGGATTAATTCCTCAGAGGGAATAGCACTAGCCCTGCCCACAGGCACTCAAGCCAGTAGTAAGTCACACAGGTTCACCAGTGCTCACTCGGCAAACACTACCTACCTACCCAGGCCAGGCCTTATGCCAGAGCTGGGGCCCAGACACAGAGATGCCCCACTGCCTTCAAGGGGCTTTGCCTGGAAGCCACGACACAAGGCAACCCGGATTAAGGATAGACCAAGGGTTAGCACACTTTCTCTGTGCGGAACCAGACAGTAAATACTTGAGCTTTGCAGGCCATGGTGGTATAGTGGTTAAGAGCTACAGCTGCTAACCAAAAGATCGGCAGTTGAATCCACCAGGTACTCCTTGGAAACCAATGGGGCAGTTCTACTCTGTCCTATACAGTCACTATGAGTGGGAATCAACTTGACGGTTTTGGGTTTTGGTTTGCAGGCCATATGGTCTGTGTCGTAACTACTCAACTCTGCTGCCGTAGCGAGAAAACAGCCCTAGACAATATGTAAGCAAATCTGTTCCAACAAAACTTCACTTATGGACACTGATATTTAAATTTCATAGACTTTTCACATGCCAGGAAATAGTATCTTTATTTTGTTTTTCGGCTATTTACAAACCCTAAAACCATTCCCGAAGCCAACTCTTCAGACGAAGACTAGACTGGACTATAAGATGATACTCATGAAGAGAGTGCTTCTTAGCTCAAGTAGATACATGAGACTAAATGGGCAGCTCCTGTCAGGAGGCAGGATGAGAAGGCAGAAAGGGATAGGAGCTGGTTGAATGGACATGGGAAATCCGGGGTGGAAAGGAAGAGTGTACTGACATAGAGATAGCAACTAGTGTCACATAACAATGTGTGTATAAATTTTTGTATGAGAAACTAACTTGAGCTGTAAACTTTCACTTAAAGCACTATATATATATACATGTGTGCCATTTTTAACTTGTGGACTGTAGGAAAAGAGGCTGCCAGTCAATCCCTGTGCCACAATAGCACTGGAGCGGAGGGCAGGAGAGAGGGAAGGTGGACAGACAGGGCAGGGAGTGGGGTGGGAATCAGTATATAACCACAGTCACACTTTTTGAACCTTCACTGTAAGCCAGGCACTGTGCTAAGGCCATTTTTAACTCATTTTTGCTTCATTACATTCCTACTTATTAATTCACACAACAGGCAAGACTTCCTACTCCCTTTTTACAGAGGGAATCCAGGTCCAGAAAGGTTAAGAAAGTGCTACAGGCAGCTCAGCTGCCTAGGGGCTGAGCCAGGAATTCAACCCAGGACTGTCTGAGTCTTAGGCAGCCCTGACCAGATCACTGACTCCAGTTCGAATCCACGACAATCTGGGAGGAAGGTCTCTCAGGGGACAGGGGGTCTACTCATCCTTCAGATTCCTCAGCTTATACCTCACACGCTCCAGGAAACTCTCCAACCAATCACTCCAACAACCAGCACCTCCTCCTGGCTCCACTGGGATCAGCGATTCTCTGGAAGATTTGTCCCTGTCCTGTGCCCACCGCCTGTCCTCAAAGCAGATTAGTCATGTCCATCTTGATTTCTGCTGCAGCCCAGTGCTTCCCGCACGAGGTCCTGGCACACAGCAGGTGCCACATAAACATCCCAGGGACTGAATGAGGTGAGTGTTCAATGCCTGTCACTCTGAGAAATGCTGTTTCCTCAGGGCGCCTATGGGTGAGTCGCTGGGGACACAGCGCAGACTCTGGAAGGGAGGTTCTCAAGGTGGTCCCTGGATCAGCAGCACCAGCAGCACTGGTTAGAAAGGCCAGGTATGGGCCTCCAGACCTGCAGACTCAGAAGAAAACCAAAAAAACCAAACTCATAGCGACCCTACAGGACAGAGTAGAACTGCCCCACAGAGTTTCCAAGGAGCACCTGGCAGATTCGAACTGCCGACCCTTTGGTTAGCAGCCAAAGCACTTAACCACTACGCCACCAAGGTTTCAGCAGCTCTGGGTTAAAGTCTAGCTATGTGGGTTTTAACAAGCTGGCAGGGTGGGTCCAAGCCCTCTGGGTAAGTCTGACCATGCTCAAGTTTGAGCACCACTGCATTTACAGAGGAGGCAAACATTAGTCAACCAGCCTTAGGCAGTTCCATGCTGGAGGTACAGGAGGGTCACCATTCCTCGGGGTCAGGGAGGGGTTCCCTGAGGAATGTCACCTGGTTGAGACATTAGGAATAAACAGAATTTTCTTACAAATGCAGATGCCGAGGCCCCTTGGAGGCGTTCCAGGAACACGTATACCTTAAATAGGCTGCAGCTGAGGTTCATCATCGGATAAACTCAGATAACGGGGGCTGGGGGAGGGACAGCAAGAAGGGATACACAGGCGAAGGAACTGCAAGAGCAAGGGCCGGGAGATGGTATAGCCAGGCCCGGCCTCTGGCAGTACAGACAGGGTCAGCCCCGGGTTCGAATCCGACCTCGGCCCAGGAGTATGCCCCGCACCCGGACCCCGCCCGGCCGCCCGTTACCTGGCGCGAGGCAGGGCCGCCCGCGCGGTACCCGCTCCAGGCCGCGCACCTCGAAGGACCCGCTCGGGTCCCGCAGCCGCGCCTCGCCGCCGCCCGCCTCCACCACCGTGCCCTGCATCCACACAGCCGCCAGCTCCAGCGGCTCGCGGCCGGCCCGCAGCAGCCGCCAAGCGCCTGGCACGCCTTCCGCGTCCTGTCGCAGCTGCTCCGCCAGTACCTTAAGGGGCGGCGCACGCGGCAGCCTTACGGCCGCTGGGCCCCGGACGGACAACGAAGAGTCTGCCGCCATTCGACTCCGCTGCCGCCGCAGCTTTCCCGCCAACGTTGACGGGCTACGAGGCCCGGCCCGCGGTCACTATTGCGGGAAGCGCTGATGGAGCCGGCCAATGGCCGGCGGAAGGGGCGGGGCCTCCAGTCCGCGGTCCCGCCTCCCCGCCCCCGCGCAAGCCGCCAGGAGTGCGCATGCATATGTCAGTAACTCCACGCCTCCAAGCTAGGAACGAACGGATGCGCTGCGTTAATAAAGGATAAATAAAGGGAGAGAGGTAAAGACTCCCTCTTTCAAAGCTTCTCAAAATTTGGCGTGCATGCAAATCACTTGGGGATGTGATTACTCATCTTCATAACCTTGCCAGTATTTTGTACCCAGTAAATGCTCAGTAAATGGTAGTGGAGCTGAAATGAACAGTAGTGTCATAATTCAGTGTTTATTGAGAGTGATCAAGGACGTCCAATCCATTCAGGAGATAAGGGTGGAAGGAGACGGAGACAGCTACTAAAATTTCTCTTTATTTTATTATTTTATTTATATTTAATATGAGTTTTATTTATTATATTTTAATGTACTTAATCATTTTGAGACGTGCCACATCAGCAAATGAAGGTCCCGAAAGCTTGACTCCATCCACATCATTAAGGTTGACTCTACTTTGAGGAGGTAGCTCTTCCCTAGTCATCTTTTGAATGCCTTCCAACCTGAGGGGCTCATCTTCCGGTACTGTGTCATACAATGTTCTGCTGCTATTTATAAGGTTTTCACTGGCTAATTTTTTTTGAGAAGTAGACTGCCAGGTCCTTCTTCTAGTCTGTGTTAGTCCGGAAGCTCAGCTGAAACCTGTCCACCATTGCTGACCCTGCTGGTATTTGAATATCAGTGGCAAAGCTTCCAGCATCACAGCAACATGCAAGCCCCCACAGTACCACAAACTGACAGATATGTGGGGGAGGGAAAATGAGAAGAAACAGCTGCAAATATCCATTAATAATCAGAATGTGGAATGTACAAAGTATCAATCTAGGAAACTGGATATCATAAAAAATGAAATGGAATGCATAAACATTGATATCCTAGGCATTAGTGAGCTGCAGTGGACTGGTATTGGTCATTCTGAATCAGACAATCATATAGTCTACTATGCCAGTAATGACAACTTGAAGAGGAATGGCATTGCATATATCGTCAAAAAGAACTTCTCAAGATCTACCCTGAAGTATAACACTGTCAGTGATAGGATAATATCCATACGCCTACAAAGAAGACCAGTTAATGCGACTATTATTCAAATTTACGCACTAACCACTAAGGCCAAAGATGAAGAAATTGAAGATTTTTACCAACTTCTGCAGTCTGAAATTGACCAAACATGCAATCAGGATGCATTGATAATTACTGATGATTGGAATGCGAAGGTTGGAAACAAAGGAGGATTAGTAGTTGGAAAATATGGCCTTGGTGACAGAAATGATGCCAGAGATCACATGATAGAATTTTGCAAGACCAATAACTTCTTCATTGCAAATACTTTTTTTCAAGAACATAAACGGTGACTATATACATGGGCCTCGCCAGATGGGATACACAGGAATCAAATTGACTACATCTGTGGAAAGAGATGATGCAAAAGCTCAATATCATCAGTCAGAACAAGGCCAGGGGCCAACTGCGGAATAGATCATCAATTACTCATATGCAAGTTCAAAAAAAAAAAAAGTGGAAGCTGAAGAAAATAAGAACAAGTCCATGGGACTAAAGTACGACCTTGAGTATATTGTACCTGAATTTAGAGACAATCTCAAGAATAGACTTGGTGTGTCGAACAGTAATGACCAAAGACCAGACGAGTTGTGGAATGATATCAAGGACATCATACATGAAGAAAACAAGAAGTCATTTAAAAAGACAGGAAAAAAGGAAAAGACCAAAATGGATGTCAGAAGAGACTCTGAAACTTGTCCTTGAATGTCAAGTAGCTAAAGCGAATGGAAGAAATGATGAAGTAAAAGAGAAAAACAGAAGATTTCAATGGCGGCTACAGAAGACAAAGTAAAGTATTATAATGAAATGTGCAAAGATCTGGAGTTAGAAAACCAAAAGGGAAGAACACACTTGGCATTTCTAAAACTGAAAGAACTGAAGAAAAAATTCAAGCCTCGAGTTGCAACAGTGAAGGATTCTATGGGCAAAATACTGAACGACACAGGAAGCATCAAAAGAAGATGGAAGGAATACACTGAGTCACTATACCAAAAAGAATTGATCGATATTCAATGATTTTAGGAGGTAGCATACAATCAAGAGCCGATGGTACTCAGGAAAGAAGTCCAAGCTGCACCAAAGGCACTGGCGAAAAACAAGTCTCCAGGGACTGACAGAATACCAACTGAGATGTTTCAACAAACAAATGCAGCATCGGACATGCTCACTAGTCTATGCCAAGAAATTTGGAAGATAGCTACTTGGCCAACCGACTAGAAGAGATCCATATTTATGCCCATTCCAAAGAAAAGTGATCCAACCAAATGCGGAAATTATCGAACAATGTTAATATCACGCTCAGGTAAAATTTTGCTTAAGATCATTCAAGAGTGGTTGTAGCAGTACATCAACAGGAAACTGCCAGAAATTGAAGCTGGATTCAGAAGATGTGGAACCAGGGATGTTTGTTGTTGTTAGGTGCCGTCGAGTCGGTTCCGACTCATAGCGACCCTATGCACAACAGAACGAAACACTGCCTGGTCCTGAGCCATCCTTACAATCGTTGCTATGCGTGAGCTCATTGTTGCAGCCACTGGGTCAATCCACCTCGTTGAGGGTCTTTCTCTTTTCCGCTGACCCTGTACTCTGCCAAGCATGATGTCCTTCTTCAGGGACTCATCCCTCCTGACAACATGTCCAAAGTATGTAAGACGCAGTCTCGCCATCCTTGCCTTTAAGGAGCATTCTGGCTGTACTTCTTCTAAGACAGATTTGTTTGTTCTTTTGGCAGTCCATGGTATATTCAATATTCCTCACCAACACCACAATTCAAAGGCATCAGTTCTCCTTCGGTCTTATTCATCGTCCAGCTTTCACATGCATATGATGTGATTGAAAATACCGTGGCTTGGGTCAGGCGCACCTTAGTCTTCAAGGTGACGTCTTTGCTCTTCAATACTTTAAAGAGGTCCTTTGCAGCAGATTTACCCAACGCAATGCATCTTTTTATTTCTTGTCTGCTGCTTCCATGGCTGTTGATTGTGGATCCAAATAAAATGAAATCCTTGACAACTTCAATCTTTTCTTCACTTATAATGTTGCTCAATTGGTCCAGTTGAGGATTTTTGTTTTCTTTATGTTGAGATGCAATCCATACTGGAGGCTGTGGTCTTTGATCTTCATTAGTAAGTGCTTCAAGTCCTCTTCATTTTCAGCAAGCAAGGTTGTGTCATCTGCATAACGCAGGTTAATGAGTCTTCCTCCAATCCTGATGCCCTGTTGTTCTTCATATAGTCCAGCTTCTCGTATTATTTGCCCAGCATACAGATTGAATACGTATGGTGAAAGAATACAACCCTGACACACACCCTTCCTGACTTTAAACCAATCAGTATCCCCTTGCTTTGTCTGAACAACTGCCTCTTGATCTACGTAAAGGTTCCTCACGAGCACAATTAAGTGTTCTGTAATTCCCATTCTTTGCAATGTTATCCATAATTTGTTATGATCCACACAGTTGAATGCCTTTGCATAGTCAATAAAACACAGGTAAACATCCTTCTGGTATTCTCTGCTTTCAGCCAGGGTCCATCTGACATCAGCAAGGATATCCCTGGTTCCACGTCCTCTTCTGAAACCGGCCTGAATTTCTGGCAGTTCCCTGTCGATATACTGCTGCAGCCATTTTTGAATGATCTTCAGCAAAATTTTGCTTGCATGTGATATTAATGATATCATTCTATAATTTCCAAATTCGGTTGGATCACCTTTCTTGAATTGATGAAGTAAAAGAACTGAACAGAAGATTTCAAAGGATGTCTTGAGAAGGCAAAGTAAAGTGTTATAATGACAAGTGCTAAGAGCTGGAGATAGAAAACCAAAAGGGAAGAACACGCTCGGCGTTTCTCAAGCTGAAAGAACTGAAGAAAAAATTCAAGCCTCGAGTTGCAATAGTAAGGATTCTATGGGGAAAATATTAAATGACGCAGGAAGCATCAAAAGAAGATGGAAGGACATCCCCGAAGACAAATCATCAGGAATGAAAAGGACTGGTCAGTGGGGGGGAGAGAGATGCTGATGAAGAGTGAGCTAATTAAATCAGGTGGACACAGGAGAGTGTGTAGGCAGCTCTTGACTGGAGGGGGGATGGGAAGATAGAGAGAGAGGGAAGATGGCAAAATTGGCACGAAACGAGAGACTGTAAGGGCTGACTCAATAGGGGGAGAGCAAGTGGGAGAAGGGAGTAAGATGTATGTAAACCTAGATGTGACAGACTGATTGGAATGGTAAATGTTCACTTGAAGCTTAATAAAAATTTAAAAAAAAAAAAGAAGATGGAAGGAATACCCAGAGTCATCATACCAAAAAGAATTAGTCGATGTTCAACCATTTCAAGAGGTGGCATGTGATCAGGAACCAATGGTACTGAAGGAAGAAGTCCAAGCTGCTCTGAAGGCATTGGTGAAAAACAAGGCTCCAGGAATTGATGGAATATCAACTGAGATATTTCAACAAACAGATGCAGCGCTGGAGGTGCTCACTTGTCTACACCAAGAAATATGGAACACAGCTTCCTGGCCAACTGACTGGAAGAGATCCATATTTATGCCTATTCCCAAGAAGGGTGATCCAACCAAATGTGGAACCAGGGATATCATTGCTTATGTCAGATGGATCCTGGCTGAAAGCAGTTTACCAGAAAGATGTTTACCTGTGTTTTATTGACTATGCAAAGGCATTCGACTGTGTGGGTCATAACAAATAATGGATAATATTGCAAAGAATGGGAATTCCAGAACAGTTTATTGTTTTCATGAGGAACTTGTACACAGATTAAGACGCAGTCAGTCGAAAAGAACAAGCGGATACTGCATGATTTAAAGTCAGGAAAGGTATGCTTCAGGGTTGTATCCTCTCACCATACGTATTCAACCTGTAATGATAAGCACATAATCCAAGAAGCTGGACCGTATGAAGAAGAACACCGCATCAGGATTAGAGGAAGACTCATTGACAGTCTGCGTTATGCAGATGACACTACCTTGCTTGCTGAAAGCGAAGAGGACTTGAAGCACTTCCTGATGAAGATCAAAGACGACAACCTTCAGTATAGATTACCCCTCAACATAAAGAAAACAAAAATCCTCACAACCGGACCGATAAGCAATGTCACGATAAATGGAGAAAAGATTGAAATTGTCAAGGATTTCATTTTACTTGGATCCACAGTCAACACCCTTGGAAGCAGCAGTCAAGAAATCAGACAATACATTGCATTGGGCAAATCTGCTGCAGAAGACGTTGTGAAAGTGTTAAAAAGCAAAGATGTCACTTTGAGGACTAAGGTGCACCTGACCCAAGCCATATTTTTAATCACCTCATATACATGGGAAAGCTGGACAACGAATAATGAAGACCAAAGAAGAATTGATGCCTTTCAGTTATGGTGCTGATGAAGAATATTGAATATACCACGGACTGCCAGAAGAATGAACAAATCGGTCTTGGAAGAAATACAGCCACAGTGTTCCTTGGAAGCAAGGATGATGAGACTTCGTCTCATGCACTTTGGACTTGTTATCAGGAGGGACCAGCCCCCTGGAGAAGGACATCATGCTTGGTAGAGTGTTAGAGAAAAAGAGGAAGACCCTTGATGAGATGGATTGACACAGCGGCTGCAACAATGGGCTCAAACATAGCAATGATTGTGAGAATGGCACAGGACTGGGCAGTGTTTCGTTCTGTTGTACACAGGGTCACTATAAGTTGGAGCCAGCTCAATGGCACCTAACAACAACATATTTTAATAACGCTATAAGATGAAGTTAATATAATATATCACTATTTTCCACAAATGAATCTGTTGCTGTCGAGTCGATTCCAACTCATAGCGACCTTATGGGACAGAGTAGAACTGCCCCATAGGGTTTCCTAGGCTTTAATCTTACAGACGCTGACTGCCTTGTCTTCCTCCTGCAGAGATGGCTGGTGGGTTCAAACTGACAACCTTCTGGTTAGCAGCCGAACGTGTAACCATTGTAGCACCAGGACTTCCTACAAAGAAATGCACAACAAAAATTCATTCTAGAAAATTTCAAAAAGAAAATTTTAGAATAAGAAAATGGAAGAAAATTTGTAAATATCACTCAGAGTTAACCACTCTTAATGTTTGAGAGTATTAGCTTCCAGGTCATGCAATGTATCTGGTTTTTACATGCAAATTACTGCTCTGTAATCTGTCTTTTTTCACTTAATAATGAACATCTTTCCATGTTAACAAGTATTCTCTGTTTCCTCTTGAATGACTACATAATACTGTATTTGTCCCATCAGATATTTAACCAATATCCTACAGTTGGACATTAAAGCTGTCTTCAATTTTTTCACTTTATAAGTATCACCACTGTGAACCTACTTGGAGCTAAATCTTTGTGCATATCTTTCAGGTAAATTCCTGGAAATGAAACTGCTGTCTAAAAATGGGATGTCCTCTATCAGTAAAATTCACAAATCCTAAACCAGGCATCCATTAAAGTCAGGGCTGGTTTTTAGGAGTCTTTGTGTTCCCAGGGCCTCCTGCCGTGCACAGAGGTATTCAGTAAGAGCTTGATTTTCATAAAGCAGTTAAGACACTGTGCTAAGAGCTTTGTAGGAGTATCCTATGGAGCACCATACCCTGTAAAGACCCTGTTTTACACAGGTGAGGAAACTGGGGCTTGCAGAATCTAGGTGGCTTGCCCATGGCCGCTCTGGAACTAGTCTCTGTGGCATCCAGGCCTCTACACTTCAACCCTGAGCTGAAGAGCAACCAGGCTACTGGGCTGATGTGGGAGCAGCGCATTCACCAAGAGAGGAGCCAACCCCTTTGTGCTGGTTGGCCCCCAGGAACCTTCCTCAAGGCACTTGAAGGTCTACAAGAGTGATGGGGGAGGGGAGTGGGGTGAAAGCAAAAGCTCCCAGGCCTCTTGTCCATCTTGGGAATTCCTTGCCTTCTCTTGGCCTCCAGATTTGCCCTCCACTCCTCTTAAGCCCCACGCCATGTTGCTGGCTAACTGATCTTTCCCAAACACAAGTCTGATGCCTCCCAGTTTACAACCTCTGGATGGTGTAATCCACCTACCCTGGAATGTGAGCATTCCAGGCAGAGGGCACTGCACGTGCGTGGGCCAGAGGGGAGAGAGGGCAGGAAGCCTGCAGCAAACTACCAGTATTTCAGGATGGCTGGGACACCGAGTACTAGTGGAGGAGGGGGGACAGAGTGGGTGGCTGTACCTTCATAACCTCATTTGTTATCCCCATTTTACAGGTGAGGAAAATGAGGTTTAGGCCAGTGATCAGCCTAAGACCATGTAGCTAGTGAGTGGTCAGGCCAGGACTCAAACCCAAGTCCATCTGACCCAAACTTCATGCCCCTTGAGCTATACATACCATCTCCCTGTCCACCTATTGCCTACCTCTCCCCATCAAAGATGCCTCCCCACCTTTGCTCAGGCTCTTCTCTTCCTGAGATGCCCCCCACGCCTCCAGTCTCTCCTAGCTGAAACCCTACTCAATCATCAAGTCCTGCCTACCACCAAGACCTCTTCTCTCCAGGGAGCCATTCTTCAGCTCTCCAAGTGCAATTAATCCTCCCTCCCACACTAGTCTGTGAGTCTCTGGGTAATGCAAACAGTTAACTCACTCAGCTGCTAACCAGAAGGTTGGAGGTACAAGTCTACCCAGAGGCACCACAGAAGAAAGGCCTGGCAATCAGTTTCCAAAAAACCAACCATCGAAAACCCCATGGAGTACAGTTCTACTCTGACATATATGAGGTCACCATATGTCAACTTGATGGCAACTGGTTTGGTTTTATTCGTTTCTCAACCTCAACACTGTTGACATTTGGGGGTGGATCCTTCTCTGTTGTGGGGGCCTGTCCTGTGCCCTGTAGGGTGTTTAGCAGCATCCTTGCACTCTATCCATAGATGCCTGTAGCACTCCTCTCCCAAGTCATGACAACCAAAAAAGTCTCCAGACACTGGCAAATGTCCCCTGCAGAGCAAGATGGCCCCAGGTGAGACTCACTGGACCATGTTGTTCACAGCAGTCCGTCTTGAACCATAAATACTCGAGTCTGTGTCCATCTCACCAGCTGAATCAGGGGTCTCAAACTCAGATGCCATCAGCCACCAGGCTCATAACACTGGTGTGACAGTGACAAACTGGACTTTGTCCATCCCAATTAAAGGGGCTGACGACACTCAGCCAACTGTCACCACGAGGTAATGCAGGCTCAGTACCACCAGATCTGACTTTCAACACACTTTAATGTAAAATTGTCAGATTTGTTTAAACAGGTTGAACAACACCCTGAAAGTGACAGAGCTACCTGGGAGCTCTGGCCAGCTGTTTCTCCTCTGCCATGGAGAACCTCAGATCAGTGAGGTGTGGCTTCACAGAGTCCAGTCAAGAATTCCGTTTCCCAGGAAAGGCGTGACTGTATTGAAGAGAAAATTCATCCAGGGGTGGACCAAGAAACCTGGGCTAATGTACTTGTAACAAAGTCCCTTTCTCGAAACGATCACAATTCTGTGAAAGTGGAACAGTGGTAGAAAATTGAAACTGAGCCTCACAGTGCATGGCTGCACAGAAAGGAGCCATTCCAGTGACACGGATATCTTATTTCATGAGAAAGAAGGGAAAGTGGGAGACCTGAGACATTGAAATGGCCCTCCGAGGGCAGCAAGGGGCATTTTTCTGAGTGGGTTTGGGATGAGTTTAGGGGGGAGGCAGGGGGGTGGGCAAGATCACCCCTGAAGCTTCAAAGCAGTTTCTCCAAACCAGAACGCCCCAACTGCCTACTAATAAGGAGTAGTTTCCCAATTGTCCTGGAGCTGAAGTTTTTGGGGGCCAACACTCTCATTATGGGTTCACAGAAGCCCTACCACATACAGCCCCTCTGCCCAAGCCCTCACCTCTGAAGAAACCAAACCTCAGCCTTGCAAACCAGAGGCACTCTTGAGTGAACCCAGCTGGGAACAAAGGAAGTGTGAGTCAGCCCGAGAAGTTTTTAAAAGGCTGTATTGAGGGTGCCGCAGCTGCTGGGTTGGGGGATAGAGTTTGCATGAGCCCTGGCTGGGCTCTGTGTGCCAAACACTGGGTGTCCTAAGGGACCTGTGGGCAGAGGCCAGCTGCAGGGGGGCTGGGCAGCGCGCCAGCCCCAGGAACTCGCAGGACAGCTCTCTGCTCAGGCACTTGCTGCCAGGGCAGGGGCTTAGGGGAGCTGGAGAGGGCTAGGGGCGAGGAGGGATGGCCAAGTGAGCCTTTGGACATCGGAGAGACAAAGTAGCCCTCCTGCATGCAAGTATTACCTCTGAGACACACCGCCACCCTGTGTGGGAGGTTTAGTTTGGCCCCATTTTACAGAGAGAAAGACAAAGCCTGATTTCTTTATTGTTCAATCACTGATAAGTATTCAAAGAATACTAGCTATGTGGGAGGCACTGGGAGGCAGTGATGAACACAAAAAAACAGGGGCCTGATTTTAAGAAGCTTACAGTCTGGTGGGGGGAGGGGCGCTGGCAGAACGATAATAAACAGACCCAGATATTTCCCATGATCAGTCCATGCATGTGAAGGAAAGGAGCCGGGAGGGGTGGAGAGAGGGTCTTTATCTGGGAAGGGCTCCGAACTGGCGACGCTTAGTCTGAGATCTGAATGACAGAGGAGCCTGTGATCTGGCGAAGGGCGTTATGGCAGAGGGACCGGCTGGTGCAAAGGTCCTGAGGCGTGTCTGAGGCACACAAAGGCTGGCGTGGGTGGGAGTCATGAGAGAAGGGGAGTAGTAGGCAGGGAGGTCGTGGGGTAGGGGGATCAGGCCAGGTCTCACGGACTATGTAAGAAATTTGGATTTTGTTCTCAATGCAACAGGGATTTCCCGGCAGATGGAGAGAGAGAGGTGTGATCCAGTTTTCATTTTTAGTAGAGCCCCTGGCTGCCGTGTGGAAAATGGACTGTGAGAGGCAGGGAAGTCAGGCAGGAGAGTACAGTAATCAGAGATGGAGGTGGTAGCGTAGAGATGGGGGAAGCAGCTGGTTTCAGGATTCCCTGATGGCCTGATAAAACCTGGTTCCAACTCATAGTGACTCTATACGACAAAGAAGAGCTGCCCCATAGAGCTTCCAAGGCTGTTAATCTTTTACGGAAGCAGACTGTCACATCTTTCTCCCACAGAGCGGCTGGTAGGTTCGAACCACTGACTTTTCAGTTAGCAGCCAATGGCCTGATGCGGGCAGAGTGACAAAGAGAGGAGTCAAAGGTGGTACCACAGTTTGGGGCTTAAGCGCTGGGTGGGTGCAGGTGCCCTTGACTGAGACAAGGACTAGCCCTCTGCCCCCCATTACTCACTGGAAACAGCTCCCAGCACCCCCTAAGGAGAGCCCAGGCTGTTCTACACTCCCACCTCTCCATCCCGACCTCACGCTGCCCCTCAGCCACAGAGCTCTTCCCACCCTGTACCAACATGCATGCTCAGTCCCACCTCCACACTGTGCATCTGCCAAGCAGAAGCCCCACCCCCACTAAGGAGGCCTCTGAAGGGCTGTATAGGCAGCAGCTCTAAGGCCAGTTGTTGTTGTTAGTTATCATCGAGTCAATTCCAACTCAAGGCAACCTTTTGTGTGTAGAGTAGAACTGCTCCATAGGGTTTTCAAGGCTGTGACCTTTTGGAAGCAGATAGCCAGGTCTTTCTTCTGAGGCACCTCAAACTGCCAACCATTTAGCTAGTATTGTGGCTAGCAGCCAAGCACTTAACCATTTGTGCCTCCCAGGGACTCCTCTACAGCCAGAACCTGTTGGGATCCGAATTCCAGCACGACTACTTCCTAGCATGCAACCCTGAGAACGTTCCTTAATGGGATCCAATTTCTTCATCTGTAAAATGGGATCGAAAATATGAGTACGGGCTTCATGGGGGAGTTGCAGTGTTAAAGAATGAGCACTCATTTAGCTCCTGGAACATAAGAAACATCAACGGTGAGCTGGTATTGTACCTGAACGGACCAGAAATGGCGTGGGGAAGCCACCGCTCTGACATTTCCTCAGTTCAGCATAATGGCTTTATTGGACAGAACGTGCTGCTGGGAGGTCTGTCACATTCATGGCTGAGACCATTCATTGGACGCAAGGGCAAATGCATGCTCCCTGCACCTCTCTGCAAGGGAGGACTACCTACCCTACTTTTACAGGAGGGGAAACTGAGGCCCAGGACCTCATGACTGGACATTTGGGCTTCCTTCAAGTCTTTCTCTGTGACCAGGTACACCCTGGTGACCCCCGAGATGGGTCTCCAGGATGTACCCACATTCCCAGGCGGCTCTGCGCCATCTTGTCCTTACCAGCCCTGGCAGTGCCTGACTTCCCACAGGCTCCTGCCCTTGTCCTCACACCGCAGACACCGCAGTTGGGGAGGCCTGAAGCTGACAGCAAGGCCAGATATCCTACCGTCATTTATATCCCCAGACTCTGCAGCCGGAGGGGAAGCCACAAGGCAGACCAAACCTGGGCCACAGCACCACCAGTGCTGTGTAATTAATCCCTGCTGGGAACTAGACCGTGGGGTTTATAGGAACCAGGGCCTCTGAGCAGCACTGAATGTGAAAGCAAAACTCACACAAATGTGCACTCAGGGACACACAGGCACACATGTCCACGTACACAGGCACACATGCATGTACACATACACATACACACACAGGCGCACACACAGGCATACACACGGGCACACATGCACACATATATTCAGGCGTATACACAGACACACACGTACACACAAGGCACCCAAGCCCATATAGGCACACATGTGTGGGCATACGTACACAGAGGCACAAAGGCTCCCAGGACCCCCGTCACACATGGTTACTCCCAGCCACAGGCTCCGTCTCTCTGGGCCTCAGGGCCCACTCACACTCCCAGCTCCACCCACACACACCCGCACACAGATGGATCCATTTGTTGTCAGTGGAAATACTTGCAAACCCACCCACAATCCCAGACCAATGACCCTGAAGTAGCTCTGAATGTGCAATGGAGCTGCCTTTGTGAGGGCACCATCTCACATGCCCCCAAATCTCACACACACAGGTGGAGTTCACAGAGGCCAGCCTCAGAAACAAGACAACAGCTTGCCCATCCACTCCAACTCCAACCACAGCGGGACTTTCCTGGCCCCTGGCAGCCTCAGGCTCATTTGGCACCAAAGTTTATAGACGCGGGCTGGGCTCAAGCCGTGCCTCCACCTGAACACTTCTGCCTGCTCCTTTCCGCCCTGCAAAACTGCTCCCATCCAGAACGGCCAATTCTCTCTCCTCCATCTACTCAGAAGCTCCCCCAGCCCACCCCAGCTGTCCCAAAGGTGGAGGGGTCCCAGCTTTACCAACTGCTAGCTTGATGCCATTCAGTAAGGGACTTAACCCCTCTAGACCTCAATTTCGCTCATTATTGAAGTCAAGGTCATCATAATCATAGTAACAACCCCACTCCCTGAAAGGGGTCACACGAGCAACCAGGCATGTAGTAGGTGCTCATTAAATGAATGAAACCAATGCCCACAATGGACTGAGGCCCTGCTATGCTTACAGGTGAAATCTAGTGAATCCTAGTATTAACGCAAGGAGGTAAGAGGGGGTCTCATTTTACAGAAGAGGAAACTGAGGCACAGAGGGTGACAGTGTCTTGTCTGAATGGAGCCCAGATCCAGGCACAAGCCCCACTGGCCCCACCCAAGGCTGTCCTAGGAGACTCCCAGCCACCCTACACTCCCCACAGGCCCTGAAAGGAGGTCCCTGGCCAACTGGTGTCAGGAGCCAGTGAGATGGGACTGGCAGCTGCACCCAAATCCCCTGCTCCTGGAGGCTGAACCCAGGACACAGTGGAGAGGGGGTTTTCTTGGCTGTAGTCTTTACAGAAGGAGATCATCAGGCCTTTCTTCCGCAGCGCCACTAGGTAGATTTGAACTGAACATTTTGGTCACTAGTTGAGTGAAATCTGTTTGCACTACCCAGCACTTTCCCCTGGTGAATAGTAGGTGCTGAATTAATCAAACTCACTGGCTCTGCCTCCTTCTGTAGACATTCGATGACAGCTCTCTTTCCCGATCTAGCTGTGGTCCCCACCCATGTCCTCCATCCTCCCCACCTGCCAAGGCTTCCTTTCTGCCAGAGGTGCAGAGCCAAAGGTGCCTCAGATTCACTGCCCACCGCAAGGTTGGGGGGGTGTCCCCGGGGCTCCCCACCCCACCTGATGCCCAAGCAGGCTGTCCACCCAGCAAAGCAGTCCAGGACTCGTGACCCAGAGACTGAATGGCGGACTGACCTGAGTCTGTTACACAGCCTCACAGGCCTCAGCTTCTCCATCTGCAAAATGGCTCCAACATTCCTGGCCTGGGAATCTTGAAATTCTGTTGTTGTTGTTAGATGTGGTTGTGTCAGTTCCAACTCATAGAGACCCTATATACAACAGAATGAAACACTGCCTGGTCCTGCACCATCCTCACAGGTGTTGTTACGCTTGAGTCCATTGTTGCAGCCACTGTATCAATCCATCTCGTCCAGGGTCTTCTTTTTTTTTTTGCTGACCTTCTATTTTTCCAAGAATGATGTCCTTCTCCAGGGACTGGTCCCTCCTGATAACATGTCCAAAGATGTGAGATGCAGTCTCTCCATCCTCGCTTCTAAGCAGCATTCTGGCTGCACTTCTTCCAAGACAGATTTGTTCATTCTGTCGGCAGTCCATGGTATATTCAATATCCTTTGCCAATACCTTAATTCAAAGGCATCGTGTGGCAAGGACAAGAATTTTGGGGGCCAAAGGGTGGAATGTTATGGATTGAATTGTGTCCCCCAAAAATGTGTATCAACTTGGCTAGGCCATGATTCCCAGTATTGTGTTGCTGTCCACCATTTTGGAATTCTAGGAAGCGGCAAAGGCAGCAACACCCAGTTCCATTGTTGTCCTCGGCTCTGGCTAGTGTCCCAGGAAGTGCAGTGGAGGAATCAGAGGGTGTGAGTGGGCGGGAGGCTCCAGGGAATAGGAAATCCTTGTCCCACTTGCTGCTGGCCTCTGTGGCCTCAGTGGCCAGGCAGTGTCGGGAAGGTAGGAGTAGGGTGGCGGGGACAAGTCAGTCCCTGCGCAGAGGGGCATGTGGCCAGCCATGGGTGGTTAGTGAGCTCCACTATGCGTACAGGATCTGCCTGTGTGGGCACACTGCATCCTCACCAACAACCCTATGGGGCTGGTCTTGACAGTAAGGAGACCGAGGTACAGGGTCACAGAGCTGGCCAGCGTGGAGCCAAATTCTGACCTAACTCCCTGGCTCCAGAGCCCACATGGTGCCACTCAGTGTGTGGGCCAGAGAAGGGAAACAAAGGTAGGAGTGAGGGAGAGAAGGAGTCAGTGATGGACCAAGGACACAGGGGAGAGGGTGAGGCAGTGAGAGTGAGTAGGAGTTGAGGGGCAGCAGGCAGCAGGAGGGCTGGGCAAGGAAGGCAGAGGCCACTGGAAAAGGCCCCAGGGTCACCATCAGCTGGGAGGGTGCAGAAACTGTGGAGAGGCGCTCCTGCTCCGCTGCAGAACCAGCCCTGTCTGGGCCATACTGAGCCTGGAGGGAGTTCCCCAGGGTTCCTTCCGGGAAGAAGACAGCGCAGCAGCTACCAGGCGCCTTACCGCCATGCACTGTCTTTGGAGTAGTAATCTCACTTCTTGGAAACTCTCCTAAGGGATTCTCCCTTTCCTCCTCCCAGGGGCTGAACAACAAAGCGGGTGGCTTTGTCTCCTAGCAGCGGGACCACACGCATTTCCTGAGAAAGGCGTGGCTGGCTGGGCTGAGTCTCCCATCCCTCCCAGCACCTGGTGGGAGCTGCATATGGGAGGGGCTATGTGGACAGCATGAGGTGGCGGGGGGGTGAGGGGGTGGGGGGCGCGTCGTGGGTGGCCAGGCCCAGGGGATGGGTCCCCAGGGTGGTCCCAGTCTCAAAACAAAGGTTCATTAACCACCATTCTGAGTTCCTCTTGAGACCATTCTTGGGCCGGATTTTTTTTTAATGTTATTTGATGTGTTTAATCCCTATCCATGTGCCACCCCCAGTCATCTCTTGGTGTGTGTATGTGTGGTATGTGTGTGTATGTGTGTGTCGGTAATCTTTTTTATTGAGCTTTAACCTACATACAGTGAAGTGCACTAACCTGAACTCTCACAGATGTGTACACAGGAGTAGCCACCACTCCGATCAATTTGCAGACCCCGGTCACTCAAAGTGTGGTCCTAGCACCAGCAGCATCAGCCAGACCAGGAGCATGCTGGGAATGCAGAACCGTAGGCCCAACCGGTACTCACCAGTCGCCATCAGGTCCATTTCAACTCAAGGTGACCCCTGTGTGTCAGAATATATGCCACATACGGTTTTCAACGGCTCAGGTTTTGGAAGTAGACCGCCAGGCCTATCTTCCAAGGTGCCTCTGAGCGGATTCACAACTCCAACTTTTTGGTTAGCAGCTGGGCATGTGAACCATTTACACCACTTAGGGATGCCTCACCAGCACCTAATGGGTCAGGGTCTGTTTTTACTTAAGACACCCCCAGGGGATTGGTGAGCTGGGGAAAGCCAGGCTGGGGTGCACTGGTGCAGAACATGGCGGGTGCTCTGAAGCCTGTGAGCGGATGCCTCATCCCTGGGCCTGCGCCTCTACTTCACTCTGTCACCCCAGAGCATGTGCTGGGAGCCCCACATTCCATGACACCTCAGAGAGTCTTTCCAACCCCTTCATTTCCCTTACAAGGGGAACAGACCCTTCCACGGTCACATAGCAAGTGAATAACAGTCCAGGGCACCAGGTGCCCCAACCAGGCCTCTTGCCTTGGACTTTGCTACTTTGTGCCTCAACTTACCTTTCTGCAAATAGGCATAAGGATTTCTGCTGACCTGCCTCCCACAGCAGTGGGAAGTCTCATATGTATACAGGCGGCTTGACCATCACCGTCTCAAGCATGTCTGTCCTCTAACACAAACAGTAAGCCTCTAAGGCAGGACCTATTATTATCATAATCACACTGTGCCACTTTACAGGTCAGAAAACCAGGGCTCTGAGAGGTTATGGGACTTGACCAAGATGGCTAGAAATTGGGTCAGCCAGGATTTGGACCTACACCGTCTGACCCCGAAGTACTAAAGAGTTCTAACCTAAATCACTATGGAGTGAGCAACATAGGATGTTCCTCTGGCAAGCTAGTTGAAGAAAGAAACCTTTTTTCTGTTCTTCCTCCCTTGGAAAAAACAACAACAATAATAATATATATGTATGATTTGAACAAAAATTCAAACCTCCCAAAGGCTCCTCAGAGAAAAGTCAGCTTCCCCCTACCTGCTCGCCAGCCCCCAGCTGTCCTCCCTGGAGGCACCGGTAGAATCAATGTTTTGTGTGCCTTTTCAAAACGTGCTCTTCATAACCTGCACCCCAGTGTTCACGGCAGCACTATTCACAACAGCCAAAAGGTGGAAATAATCCAAGTCCCCATCCACAGACGAATGGATAAACACAACGTGGTACATACACACAATGGAATATTACTCAGCCATAAAGAGAAATGAAGTCCTGACACATTCAACAACATGGACGAACCTTGAAAACATTATCTGAAAGGACCCAGAGACAAAGGGGCAAATATTGCATAGTCTCACTGATAGGAAAATCTAGAAAAGGCAAACGCATAGAGAGAAATGGTTATTAGTGGTTCCCAGGAGCTGGGGGAGGAGGGAAAGGGTGAGTCATTGCTTAAGGGACACTGAGCTTCTGTTAAGGGTGATGGAAAAATCTGGGAACTGATAGTGGCCATAGTTGCACAACATGATGATGTAATTAATGTCACTGAGTTGTACATGTAAAAAATGTTGAAATTTTTTGTTATATACATATTTACCCAAACCCAAACCAAGCCTGCTGCCACTGAGTCGATTCTGACTCATAACAACCCTATAGGACCGAGTAGAACTGTCCCAAAGGGTTTCAAAGGAGAGCCTGGTGGATTTGAACTGTCGGACCTTTTGGTTAGTAGGCTAGCTCTTAACCACTGTGCCATCAGGACTCCATATATTTACCAAAAAAAAAAATGCTCTGCATATAAAAGCATATGGTGCACATATTCTTCCCCATTTACACAAATGAGAGCATAGTCTACGTATAGATCTGCCCCTTGCTTATAAAAAAAAATTAGTGTTAAAATATAAGTATCATAAAATTTGCCATTTTAACCTTTTTTTGTCTTTTTTTTATTGTGCTCTAAGTGGAAGTTTACAATTTAAGTCACTTTCTCATACAAAAACTTATACACACATTATTATGTGACCGTAGTTGCTCTCCCTACAATGTGAGTCCATTCAACCAGCTCCTGTCCCCCTCTACCTTCTCATCTCTCCTCCAGACAGGAGCTGCCCACACAGTCTCATGTGTCTACTTGAGCTAAGAAGTGCACTCTTCACCAGTATCATTTATGTCTTATAGTCCAGTCTAATCTTGGCCTGAAGAGTTGGCTTCAGGAATGGTTTTAGTTCTGGGCTAACAGACAGTCCGGGGGCCATGACCTCTGGGTTCCCTACAGTCTCAGTCAGACAATAGTCTGCTCTTTTCACTAGAATTTGAGGTCTGCATCCTACTTTTCTCCTGCTCTATCAGGGATTCTCTGTTGTGTTCCCTGTCAGGGCTGTCATTGGTAGTAGCCGGGCACTCACCAAAAGTGGGATGCAGAACACATCTTAACCATTTTTAAGTGTACACTTAAATGTACACAAATAGTCACAAAGATCCTGTGAAGTAGATACCATTATTATTCCCATTTTAAGAGGAGAAAACTGAGGCCAGACAGGTCAAACACGGGGTCCCAGGTCACACAACTAGTGAAAGACAGAGGCGTTCTTTACCACTAAGTGATGGGCGGTCGTTGTCACATGTGGGCATGCCTTAGTATGCCCTGTAGGACTTATTAAAACTCCCAGTGCTGGGTCCCACCCCCAGAGCCTCTGGGGTGTCCTGGGATTCTGCATTTCTAACAAGCTCCAGGTAATGCTGGAGACCCAGTCGGGCACTAGCTGTGTGACCTTCGGCCAGGCACTTCCACTCTCTGAGCCTCCATGTCCTTATCTCTATCCTGTGAATGCTTTCAGTGCCCTCCTTATGGGATGCTGAGATGATGTATGGAGAGCACTTAGCATGGGGCCTGGCATAGAGTGGGGGTTCAATCATTATTAGCTAGTGTTATTCTTATCAATTCCTCTTCCCCACCACCCATCTGTTGTACTGTGGTGGCTTGTGTGTAGCTACCATGCTGGAAGCTATAACCCCAAAACACCAAACCCCCTGCTGTCGAGTCCATTATGATTTATAGTGACCCTATAGGATAGAGTAGAATTGCCCCAGAGGGTGACTGGTGGGTTCGAGCCACGGACCTTTCGGTTAGCAGCTGAGCACTTTACCACTGCACCACCGGGGCTCACTGCTGGAAGCTATACCACTGATATTTCAAACTCCAGCAGGATCATCCATGGTGGACAGGTTTCAGCAGAGCTTCCAGACTAAGACAGACTAGGAAGGAAGGCCTGGCAATCCACTTTTGGAAACCAGCCAACAAAAACCCTATGGATCACAACAGGCTATTGTATAATATAGGGCTGGAAGACGAGCCACCTAGGTGTGAAGGCACTCAAAATACACAGCGGCTACAACGATGGACTTGAGCATACCAATGATCATGAAGATGGTGCAGGACTGGGCAACTTTTCATTCTCTTGTACATGGGGTCCCCATGAGTTGGGGTAACTCAATCACAACCAACAGCGACCGTCTCCTCCACACAACCTGTGCACTCAGTTCCCTAGCCCCAGAGAGGTCCTAACCTCACTGGGGCAGTCCTTGTCACAGAGTGGGGCAGCGGCCATGAGGATCCCTGAAGAGTCCCAACAGGATTCTACAAGGCAAGGCTAGCACTATCTTTTCCAAAGGTGAATGCCACTCGATTCCATGATCTAACCATTTTTAAAGAGGGTGAAGGACCCTAACTAGGAACTGAGTTATTGAAGGCCATTGAATATGGGATAGCTTTAGCTTATTTAAGGAGCCATGGTGATGCAGGGCTGCTAACCAAAAGGTCACTGGCTCAAACCCACCAGCCACTCTTTGAGGGAAAGACGTGGCAGCCTGCTTCTGTGAAGATTTACAGCCTCGGAAACCCTACGGAACAGTTCTACTCTGTCCTACACGGTCACTATGAGTCCGAATCGACTTAGTGGCAACGCATTTGGTTTGGTTTTGTTTGTTTATTCCCCTTCAGTTCATTATTGCCACCAAGCTGAGTTCTAACAGGGTGGGGAACCAGGAGGAAGCTGTGCCTCAGGCTTGACTCAGAGGCTTTGTTACATGCAAGCTGCTCATCCAGCGCGTCCCACATTCCCCCTGAAATCTCAGCAGAATGCAGCTTGCCATTTTCTGGGCAGAGGGTCCGCAGAACTCAGTAGTCTGTCCAGGAGGCTTGTTAACAATCCACATTCCCACCTCCCATTCTCCACAGCATCTGATTCAGCAGGGCAGAGTGGGCCCTGGGAACCTGCATTTTAACTTGACTGCGGGAGGGGCCCAGTCCACAATGAAACACCCTGGAGTGTCCACATTACCCCCAGCTTCCTCTGACGCTGGGGGCCTCCAGGTGCCAGGCACATATGTTCATCGGCTCCGCCCTGTGGTCCTCAGCTGGCAGGGTACACATGGGAATTAACCTGGGGAGCTTTTTTTTTGATAACAGCATTATGAAGACATAATTCACATACCATACACTTCACCCACTTAAAGTACATGTGTTAATGGTTTTTAGTATATTCACAAAGTTGTGCAACCATCACCACAATCAATTTCGGAACATTTCCATCACCCCAAAAAGACAGCCCATACATTAGCAGTTACTCCTCAATCCCCTACCCCCACCCCCAGCCCTATAACACGAAGCTCCTTTCAGCCTCTACCGGTTTGCTCGTTCTGAACGTTCCATATAAATGGAATCATACAGTATGTAGTCCTTTGTGACTGGCCTCCTTCACTCAGCATCATGTTTTTAGGTCCACCCATGTGGTAGCATGCATCAGTACTTCCTCTCTTTTTATTGCCAAACAATATTCCATTGTATACCTGGGGAACTTTTAAAATATACTGAACATTGGCACCCCACCCCAGAGAAGCTGATCCAATTAGTCTGAGGGTAGGGCAACACTGTTGGTAAAAGCTCCTCAGAGCTGATAAATTCTACCCTGCATTGAGAACTGAGGCTGTAACCTCTTCAAGATTCCAGGGCAGGTTTCGTAAGGCACCAGTTTTATAGACCAGGAAATGGAAGATCAGAGAGTGAAAGTTACCAGCCCAGACAGAGCAGCTGAAGTGGGACCTGACTTCCTTCCTCCATTTGGCCAGCATGAGGCACTAACCGTATGGCTGGCACCGTGAACCCCCAATGGACAAGACTCTTTATGCTGTTTGTGTCCTCCACTGATCGAGAGGCCCTGTCTCTGTTTAATAACAAACAGAATGAAATGGGAGTCCCTAGGTGGTGCACATGGTTATGCACTCAGCTGCTAACCGAAAGGTTGGATATCTGAGTCCACCCAGACATCATGCTTGGTACAGGGTCGGCGAAAAGGAGGAAGACCTTCAACAAGATGTATTGATGCAGTGGCTGCAACAACGGGATCAAGCATAGCAAGGATTGTGAGGATGGCACAGGACCGGGCAGTGTTTTGCTATGAGTCAGAACCAACTCGACGGCACCTAACAACAACAAAGAGGCACCTTGGGAGAAAGTCTTGGTGATCTACCTGAAAATCAGCCACTGGAAACGCTATGGAGCACAGCTCTACTCTGACACACACAGGGTCACCCTGAGTAGGAATAACTCGATGGCAACTGGAAAAAAATGAAAAGAAAATGGAAAGGCAGAGTGACTGCAGGATTGGGTGGTATTTTATTATTATTTTTAAATAAAGCAATGGTTCTTAGTTTTTGGGAAGCACTGACCCCACTTAGACTCCGACGGACACAATGGGACCCTCCTCTCCAGCAAAGACTTTAACACGCACCGTACTATACCTCCAAGTTTAGGGGATTCTCCATCCTGTGAAATCCCTCCATTTAACCATTGGTGAAAGCCTTTGTCTTAAAGAGAGAGAACCATGTATTTGTACTTTGGCAAAGTTTGAATACATTATTTTCTGAGCGCCTACCGCGTGCTAGGTGCTGGGGATGCAGCTGTAAGAAAGACAGTGTCCTTGCTCTCAAGGATATGGTCATCTGGGGGAGAGGGCAGATAAACAAAAAAAGGGGCAGAACCAGTGCAGACAGTGGTTGGTGTGGGCAGAGAATGTAATGATGGCTCAGGAAAGGCAGTGCCTGGGACATTTTGCAAGGATCTGGGTGATAAAAAGGAGCCAGCCTGGGGAAGCATTTCAGGCAGAGGGAACAGCTGGTCAGAAACACGCTTTAGTATATTCACAGGGGGCTGAAGCATAATGGGTGAGGAGGAGGTAGGAGGAGATGGAATCAGAGAGGTGGGCAGGGGCAGGATGAGAGGTCTCTAATTATTTTTCAACAAGTGTTTTTGCGTGGGCTCCACTTCTAGGCACCGGGACACTGCAACAAAGTGAACAGACTTGGGCCCAGTTCTCTTGGAGCTGGGGGTGGACAGGTTGAGGACATATTTTACAAAACACATCTGGACAGGTGAAAGGGCGAGGGCGTGAGGCACCCAGGCCAAGGGAGGCAGGAGGAGAGCCGGGAGGCTGGGAAAACAAAAAGCCCTGTTTGCAGGTAAAGCGTCACATGAAAGCAGGCTTGCACAGGCCTGAACCAGCCACAGGCACGTGGCTGTTTGCCAAACAGAAAACCAGACTAAAGGTTTTTCAACAACGATGGGGTGCCAGCTGTAGTCAGCCTTGCTGGTTGGCATTTGTTAAAACTTCTAAATGGAGCAAATCTGGAGCATCCAAACCTGCTCTCCCAGAAACGTTTGAGAATTTTGCATACATAAATGTACGTGTGGCTATTTTTTGAGCACCTACCATTTGCCAGGCTCTGGGCCCCATACTAAGATACTGCTGTTATTCATATTTTTGTTGCCAGTTCACAGATAAAGAAATTGAGGTTCAGAGAGCCTAAGTAACCTGCCTGAGTCTGCTTGGTAGACAGTGCCCAGGCTAGAATTGAACCCCAGGTGTGTCTGGCTGCCGTGTCCACATTGAAAACCTGTTGCACCTGCTCAATAGAAAAAAAAAAAAGCCACTGTAAAAACACATAAAATGGAAAAAGACACCAATGATACAGTGTTATTAAATTCTACCTAGTGGCTATACCTCCCCAGGCTCTAAGGCCTGGCCCTTTCTGTCTGGTACAGACAGAGCACAGGAAGTATCAGACCAGGGTCCCTCAGCCTCACACTAGTGACATGTGGCTCCAGACAATTTCTCTGTTGTGGGGGGCTATCTTTTGCGTTGTAGGATGTTTAGTAGCATCCTGGCCTCAAGCTACTAGATACTAGTAGCACCCCCCACCCAAATTGTGACAACCAAAAATGACTCTGGGTATGGCTAAGTGTCCCTGGGGGGGCATGATCTGCCTGATTGAGAACCACTGGGATAGAGAGGTATTAAAGACAGGCCAGCTCTCTACTGAGACTTTCTCCTTGACACCTTGGGAAAAACTGAAGGAGAAACGAAACTGTCTCAGGGGCACTGAATGCCAAGCCTTGGGGACCACCTGGGGTACCCATCATGCACTTGGGAAAATGCTAACCTAAATCCACCCACCTCACTTCAAGGGTGGGAGAAATGAAGCTAAGCTAGGGGAAGCAACTTGGCACAGCGGAAGGCAAGTCACAACTGTTCTACAACCCCCCTGGCATAGCCATCCCTCTGAGCCTGAGGAGGGCTGTACCACTCATCAGGGAAAGGGCAGAACATTTCCAGGGTAAGGAGATCGAAGGAGAGAGGTAGAGAGGCCTGGGTGTGAATACTGGTTCAGATACTTTTAAGTGATGAGATGCTGGGTAGGTGATTTCATCACTCAAACCCCAGTATCCACATCCAAAACTGGGGACACTGGTACCTACCTTGCAGCATCATCACAAAGATTAGAAATAGCTCAACAGAGTGTCCTAGGCCCTGTGCGTGGCAAATGGGCATCGTTATTCTCCTAACACCTGACATACCCAGGTTGTTTGGCCTGTCGGCAAAACTCTAAGCCTCAGTTTCTCCATCAATTCCAGAGGTTTTCAACCAAGAACCAACAACAAATTTTTTGGTTGTCACAACCAGAGTGGTGATAGTGCTACTGGCATCTAGTGTGTAGAAACCAGGGATGCTGTTACACACCCAACAATGCACAGGCAGCTCCCCCACTCTGCCCCTGACAAAGAATTATGAAACCCAAATGTCCATGGTGCCAAGGGGGAGTGCTGGTAGTAGTTTGGCCTCCTCCAGGGTAAGCATGAGGATGCAGGGATATGAGAAGCACTCTGTCAACTCTGAGGTGGCAGAGAAAGAGGAAGGGAGGAAATGCTGCTAGGGCATAAGAGCAGAGATCAACAAAGCCAGATGGGCTGGCCTCAGAGAAGGCGAGGTGGTCCCCTGGGGCCAGGTGACCGCATTAGAGCTTCCAGTTACAGGCATTTTCTTCTCATCCTTTCATTTTCCTATTTTGTTAGTATGGTGTTAGGTGCACATACAGATGTAGTGGGTTGGACGGTACCCTCCAAAAAGACATGTCCACATCCTAACCCTCAAAAACTGTGCATGGAACCTGATTTGGAAAAAGTCTTTGCAGACGTAATTACGTTCAGGGCCTTGAGATCCTGGATTAGGGTGAGGCCTAAATCCAATGACAAGAGTCCTTACAGGGGAAGAAGGCCATGCAGAGATACACAGAGGAGAAGGCCATGGGAAGACGGAGGCAGAGGTTGGAGGGACATGTCTACAAGCCAAGGACTGCAGGCACCCACCAGAAGCTAGGAGAGGCAAGGAAAGATTCTCCCCTAGAGCCTTCAGAGGGGAGCATGGCCCTGCCGACACCCTGATTTCCAACTTCTGGATTCCAGAGTTGTGAAAGAACAAATGTCTGAGTGTGTTGTAATTTGTTACAGCAACCTTAGGAAAATCATACCATGTATATAAGTTATTCTTTAATTCACATACATTGGAGTTCTTTGTTATTTTATATTGATATGCAGAAGGTGGTCAAGAATTTTGGAGACCCCTGGCTTAGCCTGCTTGATTTTGCATCTACCACTCACTAGGTAGCCACAGATACGTTTGTTAACTTCTCTGGGCTTTGGTTTCCTCAGCTGTCCAACAAGAAGACAATCAGTTTATATGAAACGCCGAATGTGTCCAAGAGGGCACCCGCTGCTCCCTGCCCCCATCCCTATTCCCTCCTCCTCTCCCCTCTCCCCATGGGCCACCATTGATGCCAGCAGCTATGACTTCTATCGTCAGGGCTATGGCTTTGTGATTAGTCCAGTGGCTTCAGCAGGCCCGTGGGGCCTCCCATGTCCTCCCTTTAGGAAAGGAAGGAGCTTCAGGGCAATGGGGTAAAGGTTCAAGCGGGCTTCCCCAGAGGGAACGTGGTTCTTTGGAAAATTCTGAGCCAGGTTTCCAGTCCAGCAATAGAGGCTTCCTGAGAAGAGCTAGAGTAATTTATGACCTGGAACAGCGAGACCAGGGCCAACTTCTCCATTAGGCAAGGCAGGCACAGTGCCTGGGGGCCCATAAAAAAAAAAAAAATAGGAATGCTTTAATTTAAAATCAGAAGAAAAAAATGAATGTGATAACAATGAATATATAATAATGAATCCAGCTAGGATTATATTAATCTTTATGCCACCACAATCATAAAGTATAATTTAAATTTTTTTCTTTTCCTTTTTTTTTTTTTTAATGGAGGAAGGTACCCACAAAAGCCATAATGTGGCCCTGGACAAACCACCCAAGAGAGGGACGGAAGCTGAGAACCAAGAGGGCCAGCCAGCCCGAGCAAAGAGTTTCAAAATTCAGACCAGCAAGGGACAGAGGCCCAACTTAGAAAGCAGCCCTGGCCAGGCCGGTGCGCCCTGCTCCACTTGTCACTGAGCCACCATTCTGCAACAGCAAACCGAGCGCCTGCTGTGTCGGCACTGTCTTGGGGCTTTGCAGGTAATAATGTATTGAATCCTCCCAACAACCCTACGAAGCAGGAACTGTTATTACTCCCATTTGACAGATGGGGAAACAGGCTGAGAGAGCCCCTGCACAGTGCTTGCCACACGGCAGGTGCTCAGTAAATACCTGCCGAGTGTGAACTGAATGAATAGAAGGGAGGTTAAAAAAAATTAAAAAAAAAAAAAATTTTTTTTTTTTTTTTAAGTCCTGTGCCCAAGATCATGAGGTTTGTGCCCAAGTTGCCCCACTCCAGACTCTGGCTGAAACCCACCCTCTGCTGCCCTCAAGCACACAAGCCAGGCCCTCCACTGGTGGTGTTTCTAATTCAAACACAGCACCTACGAGGTCAATCTTACCAGCCCCATTTCAGGCGAGGAAACTGATGCTCTGAGAGATGAACGCACGTGTCCACCGTCCACCTGACTCCATGGCTGGCTTCCTCTCCCTCCCTCTGCAGAGTCCTTTGCTCCAAAACACAGGTTTGGGACTAGGGGGCCTGGAAGGAGCACATCAACAGTGCATGCTCAGGCAGCCCAGAACTTTGGTGCTAACTTGGCGCCCTGCCCTACCTGAGGTTAACCGGCCCCTTGACCATTATCCCTAGCCTGGAAACCAAGGGATGACCTCCCACAGGCCCAGCAGCTGAAAGGTCACCATCTGAGTTTCAGGCCTGGTCTTCCCAGGCTTCGGGTCTGAGAGAAATCAGAAAGCAGGTCTTATAGAAATCAGGCTGCGGGAAAAGACAGAGGGGTCTGGAGGAGGCAATCAGGTCCCTCAGGGGGAATGGAAAAAATCTCAGACCCGAGTTTCTCCAGTTGGTCCTCACCTTGGACAAGTCATTCATCTTCCTCAGCCTCAGTTGACCCATCTGTAAAGCAGATCCCAAGGGTTTCTCACGGAGACCAGACGTGTAGGGGAGGGCAATAAGCTGTCTTTTCCCTCTCATTTCCTTTGTTTTTTTAATCGCAAAGTGACCCACAAGTGCTGCAACAAGTCACCCAGAACAAAGCTAGGCATGTTAAAGTGCTCATTCTCTCCCTCTCCCTTCCTTTAATCCAACCTCCTGAGAGAAACACTGTTAAAAATTCGGTGTGTAATTTTTCACATTTTTCTCTATTTTCAGACAAACATATTTGGACATATTTGGGTTTCCTTCTTCTAGTTTTATTTTTTATTCTAATTGCAAAATAGAGGTTTATGCCACCCATGTTTTCTGTATTCTTTTTTTGACAGCCCCCCCCCACCCCCCCGCCATTCATTGAGGGCAAACACATGCTATAAATACCTCTGTCCCTACACTGGAAGTTGGGGTTTTAATCCCCTTTTATAGATGGGGAATCTGAGGCCCAAGCCTGGAGTGAGCCTGGGCACTGGGGCTACCACCGAGAAAGAGAACTGGACAGCTGGGCCAGTGATCGTTGGCTGCAGGGCTGTGCCCAGTATAAGGCACTGGTGCCTGCTGCCCTCGCTCCCCAGGGAGGACATGTGCAAGGGGTTGGCTGAGTGTCTGCCACCAGCCTCATGTGCCTGCTGCCCCTGCCCAGGCAACCGTGGCTTCAGGTCCCCCAGTCACATGACCAGATACACAGCCAAATCAACAGCAGGCTGGGCGGAGAAAGTGAAAACGAACCCCAGTTGGCTGCTGAGTTTCTCTTTCCCGTCAGACAAGGGCAAGGGTAGGGAGGAGGGAGGAGTGAGTGCTGGGCTGTTTTTATTTTACTGAGGCATAATATTTACATAATGAAGTGTATGAAGTATGCCAACCTCAAGAGTCCAACTTGATGACTTTTTTATACACGTAATCACCACCTAGATCAAGATCAAGGGCATTCCCAGCCTTCCAGGAGGTTCCCTCACGCCCCTTCCTAGTCAATAACTTCTCTACTCTCCCTACCCTCCCACCCCATCCCCCACCCCCAGCAGAGGTAACCGTTGATTTGCCTTCTATAAATATCACTTATATTTGCCTGGTCTTGAACTTCCTATAAATGCAATCGGTCACACAGTACAACTCTTTCTTGTCTGGCTTCTTTTGCCCAAGATAACTTGTGTGAGATTCATGCATGATATTGTGTGTATCAAGAGTTTACTCCTTTTTACTGTTGGACAGTGTCCCATATGTACCTCAATTTGTTTATCTATTCTCCTGCTGATGGATATTTGGGGTATTTCCAGTTTGGCTACTGGGAACAAAGTTGCAATGAACATTTGTATACAAGTCTTCCTGTGGGCGTATGCTTAATTTCTCTTGGGTTATTACCTAGGAGTGAGATTGCTGGGTCATAGGGTAGGTGTCCGTTTATAAGAAGCTGCCTAATGGTTTTCCTCCAGGGTTGTACAGAGCTGTTTTGAGCCTGTGGAGGCCCTGACAGGATTGTCTGGGGAGGCCCCACTCCTCATCATAACAAACCTACCACATTAAACATACACTTTTCTGGTGTAAAAATACCTTTTTGAGAGCCTTTTTCTAACTTTTTGGAATTATTTGGTCCCGAGTAACTCATCTGCTCTGTGGCTCTGCTGGGGTTTCTCAGCAGTCACATTTGGGCAGAGAGAGAAAAGCAAACACACAAACTTTAATTTGCAGTGAAATATTTATGAATAACACATTCAGCACCTTAATGGAGATCCTTCCCCACCTCACTGGCCTGGTGAACTCCTATTCACCCCTCAAGGCCCCACTCAAAAGCCCACACCTCCATGAAGCCCTTTTAGTCACAGGTAACTGCAGTTCTCCTCACCTCCCCGCCCCCATGCCAAGAGCCTGATACGTGACCCTGAGGTCACACTCCCTTGGAGGAGAGCACTGGGCACTGTCAGAGTGAGTGCATTTGAGGAGCCTGAGTCCTGGGAACAGGGCCTGCCTCACTCCAACTCTCCTTTCTGGCCAATTGCGCAGTTTATCTCCATCTCATAAGTGGGAAAATTGAGTCCCAGCAGCAGCCATTAGAGCCAACACAGAAAAGATCATATTTCCCTTTTCAATGTGGCTACCAGGAAGCTCAAATCAAAGTGTTCAATCGTTGTTAATTGGCTTAATATTCTGACACCTAATCTTCCCCACCTCTACCCCAGCATAAGGCTGAGCACTGAGGCTTACCTGGAATCATTCGCTGAATGATTGGCTGAATAAGTGAGTTGTCTACCTGGCAAACTCCTATTCAAACTTCAAAGTCCAGCTCAAATGGCCACTTGAGGGAGGGTTGCTTATTAGCGGAATAAGGGAAGGAGGGAAGGATGGCCCTCCCTCCTGCACAGGTGGTCCATACTAGATATTCAATATATGTTTGTTCATCTGATTTCTCCAGAATTCTTTGTATGTCAGGTGCCCTTACCCAGAATGGCAGAGCCAGACAGCAGAGGAGCCGCTACTGCCCTAATGTGCACATGTGTCCTCAGAGTGCCATTCAAAGCTGCCCATGATGAGGTACCCCCCCACCTCTACAACCTCGTCCCCCAACTCCCCTTGTTCCACCCATGCTGAAGATGTACCCCCACCTCAGGGCCTTTGCACTGGCCATTTCCTCTGCCCCCGATATATCCGCATGACTCACTCACTGCCTTCAGGACTTTGCTCAAATGTCACCATCTCAACAAGGCTGCCCTGACAACTCTGAATTGCCTCTTGCCCCAGCCACTCCAGCATACCCAGTTGTCCTTACCCCACCCTCCTTTTTCTGTTTCCCTTTCAACATACTGTATAATTTACTTATTTATCATGTGTATTGCCTTTTCTGTCTCCTTAATTAGAGCGTAAGCTCCAAGAGGGCAGTGGCCTTTGTTTTGGTTACTGTGCTTAAAACAGTGTGTAGCACACAGGGCATTCGATACATATTGAATGAATGAATGAATGAAAAGGTATCAAGAGTAAGGGTTAACAATTCAGAAACAACTACACATGGATATTGGAACTGAACGATTAAGTAAATGGGTGGCAGATGGTGGGAGCTAGGTTTCTCCCTGTTTCTCCCTCTCCCTGGTAGGCTACAGAGAAGGCGAGAAAAGGAGCCATGTGGTCATGGATTAGAGTTGGAGACATCAGTATGAATTCATATTTAGCTTAATATAGACACAGTTACCTATATAGAAATACATATGTTGTTGTTAGGTGCTGTCAAACCGGCTCCGACTCATAGCGACCCTATATACAACAGAGCAAAACACTGCCCGGTCCTGCACCATCCTCACAGTCGCTGCTCTGCTCAAGCCCACCATTGCAGCCACTGTGTCAATCTATCCAGATACGCGTATATAAGTGGGTAGGTACGCACACATATATTTCCTTGCTGTGTCAGCTGAGTGGCTGTAGAAGCAAGGAGCACACCTAGTGCCCAGATCTCAGTTTGTAATCCCATTCTCCAATAAAAGGAACCAGGCTCCTTGGAGAAGGAAGTATATGAGTCTGGGACATTCTGAAGAGCAAGAAACCAAGGAAGTGCTCCCCAAAGCCCACAGTGAAAGGGCCACAGGAGCCAAATGAAAAAGCTCCCAACGGCCAAAACTGGAACAATTTGAGCAACAAAATTAATCAAGCAGTATTGGATTATAACCCAAAGTAGAAAATAATATCTATGAGTCCATACTGACATAATAAATGAATGAATAAATAAATAAATGCGGGAGAAGAGATATATCTTACCTGCAGAATAACTCCAAATAACTATGTAGATAGTTTGCCTTCAAGGAGGTGGAACATAGCTCGCACTTGTTGTGTGTGGGTGGCACATAGTGACTTCCTTCCAAAGACTACATTATGGAAAGGAGGCAAAAAACAGACAAACTCTGCAGTGGGGAAGCCTCTCAGACACTGCATCAGCCAGGTGATCAAGGTCGACATTAACAAGGAGAAGTCATCTAGACAGCATGTGCCCTTGATATAAAGTGATGATAATGGTATTTCACCTTTGTGGTCTTCCTCCCAAAAACATACAACCCCAGTCTAATCTTGAGAAAAACATCAGACAAATTCCAAAGGAGGAACATTCTACAAAACACCTGACCAGTACTCCTCAAAACTGTGAAGGTCATCAAAAATAAGGAAAGTCCGAGAAACTGTCCCCGCCAAAAGGAGCCTAAGAAGACATGACGAGTAAACGTAATGCGGTGTCCTGGATGGGAATGTGGAACAGAAAAAGGGCGTTATGTAAAAATTAAAGAAATCTGAATAAAACATAGACTTAATAACAATGCACCAATTTTGGTTCATTTATTGTAACAAACGTACCAGATTCCTGGAGGGGAAACTGGACATGGTCTCCTGGACTGGATCCTAGAATAGAAAATGGGCAAATTGATGAAATCCAAATCCAAATAAAGCCTAGAGTTTGGTTTACAGTAATTTACCAATGTTGGTTTCTGAGTTACGACGAATACACCCTGGTGATGTAATATAACAATGAGGGTAACTGGGTATCTTTACCTATCTAGTGCTGCCATACCAGAAATGCTATAAGTGGATGGCTTTAACAAACAAAAATTTATTCTCTCATGGTTTAGGAGGTTAGAAGTCCAAATTCAGGATGCCAGCTCCAGGAGAAGGCTTTCTCTCTCTGTTGGCTCTGGCGGAAGGTCCTTGTCATCAGTCTTCCCTGGTCTAGGAGCTTCTCAGCGCAGGGACCCCAGGTCCAAAGGGCACGTTCCACTCCTGGCTCTTCTTGCTAGCTTGATTCAAGATACAACCTAGTCCTGTAAATTTTGTCCTTCCTCATTAACATAACTGCCTCTAATACTGCTTTGTGACCATCACAATACTAGCCCAGTTGATACGCATTTTGGGGGGACACAAATCAGTCCATAACACCGGGTGAGGGGTACACAGGAACTATCTTTGCAACTCTTAGTAAAGAAGATGATCTCACAAACAGGATCATGACATACAGCAAGTGCTCAGTAGTGGGTATTATTTCCCACTACTTTTTTCTGATCACAGAAATAACTCATTCAACATTTGGTCTCTTGCAGTTAAAAAACTCATAAAAAAATGAATAGAAAGTGAAACTTTTTCATAATTCCACTCCCCAATGTTAAGTCAACACATTACATTCTGGACTTTTCCCTATCCACATATGTTTAATAATTAACCTTAAACTTTTTACAAAAATGGAATGGTACCACATCTTAGTTGGCTTGGTATCAATAGATTGTGGACTTCCTTCCACATCAGCTTATCACTCTAGTGTTGTTTTGTGAGTTATTCCACAACACGGATGCAACGATTGATTTACCATTTCCCATTTTCCCCACAAAAAAACACTGCAATGACCATCCTTATGCACACCTTTATGAACACGTACGAGAGTTTCTATGGGACAAATTTCTAGCCATGGAATTGTGGGTGCACTGGCACACATAAAATGTTGTCATCTTTTTTCTTTTAATTTTTATTGTGCTTTAAGTGAAAGTTTACAAATCAAGTCAGCCTCTCATACAAAACCTTATGTACACCTTGCTATATATTCCTAGTTGCTCTCCCCCTAATGAGACAGTGCATTCCTTCTCTCTACCCTGTGTTTCCGTGTCCATTCAGCCAGCTTCTGTCCCCCTCCGCCTTCACATCTCCCCTGCAGACAGGAGCTGCCCAGATAGTCTCATCTGTCCACTTGATCCAAGAAGCCCACTCCTTACCAGTATCATTTTCTGTCTTATAGTCCAGTCCAATCCCTGTCTGAAGGAAACATTTTCATCTTGCTGCCAAATTGACCTCAATTATTCTGAGAATAAGCTGCCTGCCTTCAACCTTTCCAAAGGCAAGGGGAGCACATATCCTCTCACCCTACCTTCACCTCTTCGATGGCATCTCTCCTTGATCAAGCTGCAGTGGGTGACCATTGTGACATTACAGATGTGGGGGTGGGGGAGGGACAGGACTGTGAATGACCCACCAGGACCTCAGGGGACAGACCTGGACATCATTTTGAGATTCACAGTGTGTTTGAGATGGCAGGAGTCTTGGCGATTAGGGCTGTGTTTCTCAGTCTGAGGTCACACCCCACAGAATTGGGGCTGCGGTCAGGAAGAAGGTGTGTGACTTTTAAAAATCATAATCCAATACCATGATTGTATATTTGGGAAATGATGGTAAAAACTGTACTATACAAAGCACTCATTTGTTCATTCAACAAATATTTGAGTTCTTTCTCTGTATGCTATTATTCCCAGTACTTGGATTGTCACATGAAGAAAATAAAGTTCTTGATCGGCAAATTCCATTCTACTCGAGGGAGACAAGTAATAAACACAATAAATAGTATTAGGTAGTGGTAAGTGTTGTCCTGTTTTGGATAACAGCCAGCTGCTGTAACAACAAACCCCAACATTTCAAATAGTGACTGAACCCTTCAGGACCCCAGACTAGGTCAAATGCCCCAATCCGAGGGCCTCTTCTTCCCAGTACTTGAACTTATTTCTGTGATTATTTGATTAATGTGTGTCTCCTCCACTAACCTGCAAGGTCAAGACTTGTTTTGTCCTCTACAGCCATGGGGATCTTTAGGTCCAAGTTTTTCCTGTTCCCAGCCCTTGCACATGCTCCTTCCCTTCCCCCACCCCCAGCCTCGTCTTCAAACAATGTACCACTCTCACCATCCAGGTCTCAGCTCACATATCCCCTCCTCCGAAAGGCCTTCCCAGGCCACCTTGTAGGTGTCGGTCTCCTGCCAGGTATTCTTTCCATCACCGGTCTTGTGTTCCCCTCAGCACTATAGCAGAGCGTGAGATGTATACCAGAGATTCACAGTCCCCTCCACAGTGCACCACAGCCCACTAGAGACCTGATTTCCCAGCCTTCCTTGAGTCTTGTGGAGTCATGTAACTAGCTCACCAATGAGGTAGTAGCAGAACGGAGTGTCACTTCCAGGCCAAGGCAGTTGAGAAATAGAGGGGCCTGCACTACTCTCTCTGCCTCCACCCAATGACTGCAGGAGGCTCTCTAGGACACAGGGGAAGCCAGGTGTCCAAGAAGGCAGAGCCGTGGTTGGCCTGGGTCCCTGAGCGACTGCTTGGAGCACAGCCGCTCGCTCCCTCCCCACTGGAACACCTACATTGGACACATCTTGGCACAGCTGGACCCTTATACCCAGCTCTCAGCTCAAATGTCACATCCTCAAAAAGGTCTCTCCCAAGCACCCTAAAGTAACCCACCAGTCATTCTGTCACATTAACCAATTTTATTTGTATTTGTAACAACCCTGAAACTATCTTGTTCATTTCTTTGCTCATTTGAATACTGCCTGCCTTAACTAGAACATAAACTTCTTTGGGGGCAGGTATCTCTCATCTGTCTTCTCACACTGGATTTCTAGTGCCAAGAATAGTGCCTGGCACATAGTAGGTGCTGAATAAAAACCTGAATGAATGATCCAGCTCATCTGTCTCAAATTCTTCGTTTACAAGGTAGGGTGACTATCAATCTCTCCATCCCATGGAAGTCCTCTGAGACCATGTGGGTTATCTTTAAAAAGTACTAAGTGTTATATGCTTGGGAGTAAAGAGTTTAAGTCAATCTAGACGGGAGCCAATGAATGAAAATGTATTGCTAACCTACTATGTGCTAGGTGCAGTCTTTTTGGTGACTTAGTGGCCTTCAGCTTCAAATGTGTGCTTGCCCCACCTTGCTGTGAGTTGGGGGGCTGCTGGAAGCCTCTGGCTGTACCCCTTTGGTGCAGAGAGCTAGCTGCCTACCCAGTGCCCATTGTCCCCTCCCTCCTCCCTAAGGAGCCCCAGCTCTATCCCGTGGGTAGTGTGTTCTTGCTGTCTGGCAAGTGAGCAGAAGTAGGAATTGTTGATCGGGTGTCCGGAAGCTCTTTACAGGGCAATGACACTTTTGTCCTCCTCCTCTTCCTCCTTTCTGCTTGCTCAGTGGATATGCCTGAATTTCCAGCAGTCCAGCAGTCGAGGTTAGCCCTTAGGGTGCTAATATTATGGACTGAAATGTGTTCTTCAAAAATATGTGTTAGAATCCTAAACCCTATACCAGGGGATGTGAGCCCATTTGGGAATAAGGTTTTCTTTGTTATGTTAATAAAGCCAAATCCGTGTAGGCTGTGTCTTAAACCTAATCACTTTTGAGATAAGAAAAGGAGCAGATTAGGCACAGAAGCAAGCAAGCAAGAATGGGGAAAGATACATGTCACATGGAAATCTCCAAGGAGCCCTGGTAGCACAGTGGTTAAGCGTTTGGCTGACAACCGAAAGGTTAGCAATCTGAACTCACCCAGCAGCTCCTCCAGAGAAAGACGTGGCAGTCTGCACAAGTAAAGATTACAGCCTTAGAAACCCTATGGGGCAGTTCTACTCTGTCCAATAAGGTGACTATGAGTTGAAATCGACTTGACGGAAAGAGGTTTGGTTTGGTTTGGTTTGGTTTGGAGATTGCCAAGGAACTGAGGAGCACTGGGGCTAGAGAAGCTGAGACAAGAATCTTCCATAGAGAGGCCAGGGAGAGAGCCTTCCACTAGAGCAGTGCCCTGAATCTGGAGTTTAGTCTCCCAAACTGTAAGAAAATTAATTTCTGTAAGAAAATAAATTTCTGTTCATTAAGGTCATCCACTTGTGGTATTTCTGTTATAGCAGCACTAAGAAACTAAGACATGTGCCTTTATTCAAGTTAGAAAAAGACCTCCGCTGTGGGGGATCGAAAAAAAAAAAGATGGCTCCCATAGGCAGAAGCATCGGTATGAGGGTTGGGGCTGGCTTGGCAAGCAGAGCACAAGCTGGATTTCAGTCCCTACTCAGGGCCTGGCCTGGGAACTTTGAGCAGTATACAACGTGTGCAACCATCCTGGGCGGCCTTGATCCTCAGGAGCCATCTTGGACTATGAGGCAACCTTGAGGATGGAAGCCACTTGCTGGACATGGCAGAGCCAAAAGATCAAAGCAGCTGGGGTCCTTCATAAATTTAGAGCCATCACAGCAGCCCTGAACAGCCTTCCTCACAATTTCTTTTTCTTTTCTTTATAATAATTTTATTTTGAAAAAACTTTAAACTTACAGAAAAGCCCAAGAACCTCACAAATAACTCCCTTTCACCCAGATTGGCCAATTGTTAACATTTTGTCACATTTGCTCCACTACCTCTCTCCTGTCTCACTTTCCCTCTTTCTCTATGGATACCAGTTTCCATGGAGTTGATTCCGGCTCACGGCGACCCCATGTGTGTCAGAGCAAAACTATGCTCCATGGGGTTTTTAATGGCTGATTTTCCAGAAGCAGATTGCCACGCCTGTCTTCCCATGTGCCTCCAAGAGGACTTGAACATCCAACCTTTCAGTTAGCAGCCAAGCACATTAATTGCTGGTACCAGCCAGGGGTTTCTCTATAGATATTGTTGTTGTGTGTCATCTAGTCAATTCCAATTCCTAGCAACACTATAGGACAGAGTAGAACTGCCCCATAGGGTTTCCTAGGCTGTAATCTTTATGGGAGCTGATCAACAGGTCTTTTCTACCAGAGCTGCTTGCTGGTGGCTTCGAAACACCAACCTCTTGGTTAGCAGCTGAGTGCTTAATTTTTGCACCACCAGGGCTCCTTTCTCTCTAGATATGTACTCACAATTACTGTGCTTTTTCTGAACTGTTTGAGAGCAACTGGCAAATATGAAGCCCCATAGCTCCTAAATGCTCCAGGGTATATATCCCCAAAACAAGGATGCCCTTGCACCTTAAACAGGCATCTAAACCACCTTCTGACTTCTTAAGTGAAACATCAAACTTGTATCCTTAAATCATTCACATGGTTTTCTAAGCAGACAATCCTCACTCTAACTGCTAACCTCTTTATCCCTCCGATTCACGGGGGATGTCGGCAAGACCACACAAAGCTCAGTGTGGTCTTGTCCATCTGCCCACGCTCACCGACGCTCATTGCTCCGACCACTGGGGTCTCCCTTCCCAGTCTCAGAACTGGTTTCTTATTAAGGGGAAGTTCACCTAACATAACATTAAATCATCTTAAATACTTCAGTGGCATTTACTTCATTCACAGCATTGTGCAACCACCACCTGTATCTAGTTCCGAATGCTTCCATTGCCTCAAATAAAACCCTGAACCCATTAGCAGTCAGTCTTCCTTCCCCTCTCCCCAGCCCCTGGCACCCACCAGCCCAACCTATGTTTCCATGGGTTTATCTATTGTGGACATTGCATACAAACGGAACGAGACACTGCGTGCTGCCTCAGAACTTCTGCCCAGGCTGCTTCCTCTTCCTAGATGCTTGTCCCCACCTGCTCTGACTTTAGGAATTCATGTCACCATCACGTTCTTGGGGCTTTCCCTAAAGCCTCATAGGAGCTCAAGTACCTCCCACAAATACCCTAAAAGCCTGAGGTTTCCCCCAGCAGCATTTTCCATAGCTGTAACTGCTCTGTGTGATTATCCCACTTGTGTCACCCATGTGAGATTATAAAGTCTATGAGGCGGGAATGCGTCTCTTATTTATCACTGCCTGCCAGGGCTTAGCCAGCATCTGGCACACAGTAGGTGCTCAATGATGGAATGAATGACTGAAGGAGTGAACGGCGCCCTACAGAGATGCCATCATATCTCCCCTTGGCCAGTGACACGGGAGGCCCCAGTGAAGCATGGCCCCCCCAAAGTGCTCCCACCTGCCCATATATGGACGTAATCCTGGAGAGCACTGACTGGGGTCTGTGAGGTCAGGCCCCCTGCCACCTCACAATGCCCAGGATGCCTCCGGTTTCTATAAGAGGGCGAGGAGCCAGCCCCTGGCTCACAGCCCACAAAGTTCCACCTGCTCACAGGTTGGCTGGCTCAACCAAAGTGGTGCCCCCTGCTCTGAGCGCCCAGGCCAAGTCCATCGGGCACCATGGCCAGATACAGATGCTGCCGCAGCCGCAGCCGAAGCAGATGCCGCAGTCGGAGACGACGCAGATGCCATAGACGAAGGAGGCGATGTGCTCGGAGGCGGAGGAGAACAAGAAGAGGTGAGGAGGGTGCATGGCTGGTTCGTGGGGGAGTAAAAGGCTCTGAGGACGCTGAGGCTCTTAACCCTTTTTTGTTCCTCCCAGGGTGCCGCCGCAGATACAGTCTGAGGCGTAGAAGATACTAAATGCACAAAATAGCAAAGTCCACCGAAACTCCTGCCTGAGAATTTTTCCAGACTTCAAGACCCTCTTGCCACATCTTGAAAGTGCCACCATTCCAATGAGATAAACAGGAGCCTGCTGACAAACAATGCCGCCTGTCAATAAATGTTGAAAACCATTCTAGTCTGATCTCTCTGCTCTGAGGTGGAGCTCAGGAGGGAGTGGGGGTTAGAAGCTGGGGGAGAAGACCTGGGGATCAGAAATCAGTTTGGATTAGAAGTTGAGAGTTGAGGACTAAATTTGGGGAGTGGGCTGAGGACTAGAAGTTGGGGAGAGAGCTTGGGACTTAGTACTTGGAGAAGACTTGGGGATTAGATGTCTTAGGGCTGGGGACTAGAAGTTGGGGAGAGGGCTGGGGACTTGAAGGGGAAAAGGTGCTGTGAAGAGGGGCATGATGGTTGTTACACTGGATCTTGTCCCAAACCCTTAACAGCACACGGAGTCAGAGCCAGAATCCACCTCCCCAAACCATCCCTCTATGGATCCCAGCCCACGAGGGCGCTGGGGCCAGGCTGAGTGTGCACATCAACTCCCAATCTCGCATTCAGTGACTTCATGTTGGCAACTTGAAGTAGGCCACAGTGGGAGTATTAACACCACACTACAAATCAGGGCCACCCACCAGCCCCGAGAGCCAGTTAAAACATTTACCAGCTCATCACTCCTCCGCCTATATCACTGCTCTACCTATATCACTGCACAGCCTGTATCACACCTGTCCCTGAAGTTCCCATTTTAACTTTAATGGAAACCCACTCTTCAAAAGTTCCTTGTTATAAATCAAGTCAGTCACCATCAGGAAATTAAGTTTAATCCTAAGATGTTCACAGCATCCTATATCAGATTTACATCCCCCCCCCTTTTTTTTTTTCTTTTTTTGGGTACAAGGATGTTAGCTTGCCCAGGCAGCGGCCGAGGTAAGCTTTCACATTTCTCTCTAGCTCTAGCCCCTCTAACTCTAGTTTGCACTCCACCCATGACACACTGCCTACACCAAGTTTCCAAGGCAAAGGACCTTAACCACCCCTACTGAGATGTGGAGATGGTCCACCGGATAGTTGGAAACAGACGACAACCCAAACACAGGAAAGCCTGTTGGAGATTGGTCTTTGGCATAGTCTAGAAAAGTCTGACATTCACATCCTTTGACTTGGTGGCAGAGCAAAGCCTAGGGCACTTCGTCAGTGACTGTGAGCTTTGAGACCCAGTTCCTTAAAGTGACAGGGCCTCCCAAGTACCCCAGAAATGTCGATGCCATTACTTCTGCTTATCAAACACCCAAGAGTACCACATACTTGGCCGACATCACCTCTAGTCCTCACACCAACCTTGCAAGGAGGTATCAATACCCTCCTCCCATTTTTTCAGGAGAAGACACTAAGGTTTCCACAGCCCCCACTCCTAGAGCAATAGCTTCCCATATCCAGACTGAGGATGACGCCGGGCCAGTTGAAAACAGACGTCCCGGCTTATGTGCGGGTTCAGTTACCCGAGCCAACTGCAGTCCAAAATACAGCACAGAAGATATTTTGAGACAGACCACATTCATATAACTTTTACTACTGTACACTGTTACAATTGTTCTATTTTATTATTAGTTGTTTATAAATTAGGCACAGTGAGAGATTAACATCTTTATAAGATTTATAAATTAAATTAAACTTTACCATAGGTATGTATATACAGGAAAAAACATAGTATATATAGGGTTTGATACTGTCTGCGGTTTCAGACATCCACTGGGCGGTATTAGAACATATCCCCCGTGGATAAGGGGGAACTACTGTAGCATTAAAAATACATCTTCAAGCACTAGCCACAGAGGTTCTGATTTAGCAGGGCCTGGAATAAGGTCTGGGCATTGTATTTTTAGCACTAATAAAGTACCTTCTTACACAAAAAGCCACCACCTGTCTTTCAGTTTGTGTAGTGTACTGTGGTGTTTGCATGTTACTAAGACGCTGGCAGCTATGCCACCAGTATTTCAAATGCCATCAGGGTCACCCACAGCAGTCAGGTTTCAGCAGAGCTTCCAGACTAAGTCAGCCTAGGAAGAAAGGCCTGGTAATCTACCACATTTTTATACAAATAACACGCACGTTAATATGTTTTTGCCAACCACAAAAGCCCATGCATTATTTTCACGGGCACGTTATTCACGTGGGCACATTATTTGCAAAAAACTATGGTACTTTTGAAAATTAGCCAATGAACACATTATGGATAAAAATAGAATACTCTCTGACTCTCTTGCTTTGGACATGCCATCAGGAGGGATCAATCGCTAGAGGAAGACATCATGTTTGGGGTAGAGGGTCAGCTAGGACAAGGGAGACCTCAGGGAGATGGATTGGAACAATAGCCACCATGATGGACTCGAACATGCCCGTGACTGAGGATGACAGCAACATTTCTTTCTGTTGTACATAAGGTCACCATGAGTCAGAGTTGATTCGACAGCATCCATCCATCTATCCATCTGTACCCAAAACGAAGGCAGTATATGAATACCAGTGGAATGGTGGCCCCTCGCTTCCTGGGAGGGTTGGAAGATTAAACCCTCTGTATAAGGAGCCCTGATGATGCAGTGGTTAAGCGCTCAGCTGCTAACTGATAGGTTGGCAGTTTGAACCCACCAGCCGCTCCGAGGGAGAAAGGTGTGGCAGTCTGCTTTAGTAAAGATTATAGCCTTGGAAACCCTGTGGGGCAGTCCCCTGTCCTATAGGATCACTATGAGTCGGAACCAACACTACGGCAATGGGTTTGGTTTTTGGTTTATTAGGTTCTTAAGGATCCCTGGTGGTGCAATGGTTAAGTGCTCAGCTGCTAACTGAAAGGTTGGCAGGTGGAACTCGTCAGCAGCTCCCCAGGAGAAAAGACCTGGCCATCTGCTCCCACAAAGGTTGCAGCCTAGGAAACCCCATGAGACAGCTCTACTATGTCCTATAAAGTTGCTATGAGTTGGGAGTGGCTTGATGGCACAAAACAACAATAATATTAGGTTCTTAACTGTGGCCGTAACAAATTAACATAAACAGTAGTTTAAAACAAGACACATTTATTATCTTATAGTCCTGGAAGTCAGAATTTCAACATGTGTCTCCCTGGACTAAAATCAAGGTGTCATCAGGGCTGCATTCCTTGTGAAATTTCTAGGGGAGAATCCATTTCTTGCCTTTCCCCGCTTCTAGAAGCCACCTGCATTCTTTGGCTCATGGTTCCTTCCTCCATTCTCAAAGCCAGCAGCAGGGCATCTTTGGATCTCTCTCTCTCTCTGGCTCTCCTGCCTACCTCTTCCACTTATAAGGACCCCTGTGGTAACATTGGGGCTACTTGGATACTCCAGGATCATCTCCCCATCTCAAAATCCTTATCTTAAATCACATTTGCAAAGTCTCTTTTGTCACGTAAGGTGACATATTCACAAGTTCTGGGGACTAGGACATGGACACTTATTTAGGGAGGGCATTACTCTGTCTACCACACCCTCCTTGCCCTCCATGAAAGAGATACTGGTTTTTCAGGTGCTATTGTTCTGATTCTGGACTTTAATGGGATCGTCAAAGAATTATGAGTGTCTCAGGGGAAGGTCAGAGTTGGAGGGAAAAAGACACTATGCTGGAGGTGGGAAGAATCCCCCCGGGCTGGGAAGGGGTGGAGAGTTAAGGACATGGACTCTGAAGCCACATGGCCTTCATCTCAGTCTTGGCTCTGCCCCTTATTAGGTGGTGACCTTGAGCAAGTCACATACCGTCTTCTGGACCTCAGTTTCCACCACAGAAAATGGAGATAACAGTAAGTGAATGAATGTATGGAAAGTAAATGAGTAAATTCTAGCCCATGGTAACCACTGGCTATCCCTTTGCTATTACAGTTACTACTATTACCATTTCAACAGTCAATGTGTGGATAACCAGTAACAGCGGCCCCTCCCATACACGTTGCCGCTGTATTCAACCCCAGATGATGGCACAGCCCCAGAGGAGAGAGGGAGGTGGGGAAACTTCAGGGAAGACTATGTGGGCCTTCCGGCAGCTGGACAGGATGAGGACTTAGGTTTGGAAAATAAAAAGCTGATGTTCTTTCTTGTGGCCCAAGAGTCCCACCTGCTCAAAGGGACCAGAGACATGCCTTACAGGCAAGGTAAGGGAGCCGCCAGCCTGGGTCCCTGGGCCGCTGGCTGTCCCCCACCCTGCAATGCCCTCTGTTGCCATCACAGAGGGTGCTGGGCAGGGTGGGGACAGTGATGCAACAGGGCCGCCAGGTCATAATGGGGGGCCCTCTTTATATATGAGCCCCTGGGGAGCCCCAAGAACCAGACCAACATTAACACCAAGAGCAGGTGGGCAGGCCTCAGCCCTCCTCCTCCCCCAAGGCCAGCTGCAGCCTCCAACAAGTGGCCTAATCTCTGAACAAGATGGTCCGATACCGCGTGAGGAGCCCAAGCGAGCGTCGGTATCAGGTGTACAGGCAGCAGGGCCCTGGGCAGCAGCAAGGATGTGAGGACCAAGAGCCCGAGCAGGGGCTGAGCCCGGAGCGCGACCAGGTCTACGGAACGACCCACAGAGGCCGCTATCACTACAGGCGCAGGCGCTGCTCCCGGAGGAGGCTATACCGCATCCACAGACGGCGGCGACGTTCCTGCCGCAGTCGCCGGAGACGGTGCTGCAGGCGCAGGCATCGCAGAGGTGGGTTCACCTGGGTCCCCCACCCCACCTGGCCCCTCTCCCGTTCCCTGTGGCACCATTGCACACAGGGCAAGCGAGGGACCACAACCCTATGTGACAGCCGCCAAGAACCCAAGCTCCCTCACCACCCCGGCTCCCTAGATCACCCCTTAACCAGAACCTGTCTTTCCCAACAGGCTGCAGAAGGATGAGGAGGAGGAGAAGATGCAGAAGGTACTAAACCTTCCCGGGCCCATCACCCCTGGCTAGGAGTTAACGACAAGTCATCTGCCAAAGAACCACCACGCGAGGCTGTAGCCATCCCCCCACACTGGATGCCCAAACCCTGAGTTGCCAAGGAGCCCACAAGATCTGAGTAAAATGCGCACAAGTCACCTGCCAAATAAAGCTTGACAAGAACTTGCTGGCCTGCCAGAGTCTCCTTTGCACACCTGGGGCACCTGGCTTTCCAGAGGGGGCGAGATGCCTTGTGCTTACGGCGCCAGGGAGGGGGTGGCGAGATGGGGACACCACGCACACTGTCGGTGTGCTCAGTCACTATAAGCCAGGCCTTGATGCTGGGCCTTTAACGCCAAAGGCTACACTGCCCTCGATGACCTTCCCATTCCCTTGTCCCCTCTCCGGAGGTTTTTAGCCAAGGCCAGGCTCAACCTGAACCTTTCCCTGCTCCAAGAAAGAGGGGCAAACTTCTCACAGGTGTCCAAAGAAGTCCCCTTGTGGCCGTCTTGACAGAGCTCACTGTGTGCCAAGCACGGTTTTAAAGCACTGGAGAGCTAACAGCAATGAACAAGTCCCTGCCTTATAGGGCAACGAGGGCACAAAGCAGGATGGCAGTGCTTGGTGTTGGGTGGCTGGGAGACCATGTCAGGGAGGCATGTGGGCAGATCTGAAGACCCTGGCTTGTGGGAGAATCTTGTGTCAGCAGAGGGAACAGCAAGAGCGAAGGCCTTGAGATGGGAAGCAGGTGGGGTGTGCTCCAGGAAGAGCAAGGAGGTCAGTGTGGTTGGAGCAGAAGCAAAAAGGACGAGGGGCAGGAGGAGTCGGAACATGAGGCCTTGTCGGCGGCTGGAATGGTCTGAGGTGGGATGCTGCATTAGTTTCCTATGACCATGAACTTGGCTTGAACTATGACACATGAACTTGGCTTAGATTTATTCTGACAGTTCTGGAGCTGCAAGTTTGAAATCAGTATCATGGGCCAAAAACCAGGTGTTGGCAGGGCCTTGCTCTGGAGGCTCCAGGGGAAAATCTATTTCTTGCCTCTTCCAGCTTCTGGTGGCTGCTGGCGTTCCTGGGCTGTGGCCACATCTTGTTCCCATCTCTGCCTCTGTGGTCACATTGCCTTCTCTGTCAAATCTCCCTGCGTCTCCCTTTCAAGGATAATTGTGATTGTATCGGGCCCAGCTGGGTAATCCAGCTCAGGATCCTGAGTCACATCTGCAAAGTCTTTGCCTTACAAGGTTCCCAGGTTCCAAGGTTCCAGGCTCAGACCCAGGTTCCAGACATTGTTGTAGAGTCAGTCCCAACTCATACTGACCCCATGTACAACAGAATGAAACAGTGCCTGGTCCTGCCCCATCCTCATAATCTTTGCTATGCTTGAGCCCATTGTTGCAGCCACTGTGTCCATCTTGTTGAAGGTCTTCCTCTTTTCACTGATCCTCCACTTTACCAAGCATGATGTCCTTCTCCAGGGACTGGAGTATGCGTCCAAAGTACGTGAGCCTAAGTCTCATCATCCTCACTTCCAAGGAGCATTCTGGTTGTATTTCTTCCAAGACATATTTGTTCGTTCTTCTGGCAGTCCACGGTACATTCAATATTCTTCGCAAACAATTCAAAGGCATCAATTCTTCAGTCTTCCTTATTCATTGCCCAGCTTTTGCATGCGTATGAGGTGATTGAACATACTATGGCTTGGGCCGGGCGCATCTTTGTCCTCAAAGCTTTTCAACACTTGAAAGAGATATTTTGCAGCCAATTTACCCAAAGCAATACATCATCTGATTTCTTGACTGTTGCTTCCCTGGGCATTGATTGCGGATCCAAGGAAAATGAAATCCTTGACAACTTCAGTTTTTTCTCCATTTATCATGGTGTTGCTTACTGGCTGTCTTAGTCATCTAGTGCTGCTGTAACAGAAATACCACAAGTGGATGGCTTTAACAAAGAGAAATTTTTCTCTGTCTAGTAGGCTTTTTTAGTGGGCTACGAGTCCAAATTCAGGGTGTCAGCTCCAGGGGAAGGCCTTCTCTCTCTGTTGGCTCTGGAGGAAGGTCCTTGTCATCAGTGTTCCCTTGGTCTGGGAGCATCTCAGCACAGGAACCTCAGGTCCAAAGGGTGCACCTTGCTCCCGGCGCTGCTTTCTTGGTGGCATGAGGTTCCTTTGTCTCTCCACTTGCTTCTCTTATATCTCAAGAGAGATTGGCTTAAGATACTATCCAATCTTGTAGACCTCATCAATATAACTGCCACTAACCCATCTTATTATATCATAGTGATAGGATTCACAACACATAGGAAAATCACATCAGAAGATAAAACGGTAAACAATCACATAATCAATCAAGGGAATCATGACCTAGCCAAGTTGACAGATATTTTGGGGGGACACCATTTAATCCATGACACTGGTCCAGTTGTGAAGATTTCTGTTTTCTTTATGTTGAAGTGCAACCCATACTGAAGGCTGTGGTCTTTGATCTTTATCAGTGTAAATGCTTCAAGTCTTCTTCACTTTCAGCAAGCAAGGTGGTGTCATCTGCATAACGCAGGTTGTTAATGAGTCGTCCTCCAATCCTGATGCTGCATTCTTCTTCATACAGTTCAGCTTCTGGGATTATGTCCTCAGCATTACAGATTGAATAAGCATGGTAAAAGGGTACAACCCTGATGTACACCCTTCCTGACTAAACCATGGAGAATCCCCTTCTTCTGTCTGAATGACTGCCTCTCTCTCAGTCTATGTACAGGTTCCACGTGAGCACAATTAAGTGTTCTGGAATTCCCGTTCTTCGCAATGTTATCCATAATTTATTATGATCCACACAGTCAAATGTCTTTGCATAGTCAATAAAACACAGGTAAACATCTTTCTGGTATTCTCTGCTTTCAGCCAAGATCCATCTGACATCAGCAATAATGTCCTTCATTCCAAATCCTCTTCTGAATCCGGCTTGAACTTCTGGCAGTTCCCTGTCCATGTACTGCTCCAACCGTTTCTGTTGGATCATCTTTCTTCGGAATGGGCACAAATATGGTCTTCCAGTTGGTTGGCCAGGAAGCTGTCTCCCAAATTTCTTGGCATAGACGAGTGAGGACTTCCAGTACTGCATCCGTTTGTTGAAACATCTCAATTGGTATTACATCAATTCCTGGAACTGTGTTTTTCATCACTCCTTTCAATGCAGCTTGGACTTCTTCCCTCAGGAGTATGCTAGCTCCTGAAATGGGTGAACATCGATCATTTCTTTTTGCTACAGTGACTCTGTATATTCACCATCTTATTTTTATATACAGCATTTTTTTTTATATATACAGCATTTTATTTTACAATTTTTTGTTATTTTCATAGAATACATTTCACATTAGAGATGCCCAACGTAAGAAAATGACAGTTGGTTACATCATAGTTTTCTATTTGTAGGCAGACTATTTAAGGACATTTGAAGGCTAAGTCTCAGTTTAGAATCTGTAATATTGTAATACATCTACAAGGGGACCTCTTCTCTACATGGAACTTCTCTATATTAAAAAAATTCTCCAAGCTCTTCCTCCTATGACTTAGAAACTAGTAATGAGAGATATCAGCATTTTCTTATTTTAAAAGTATCCCTAGGACATGTAACTACCAGCAGCTGGCATCGACTGCACAGAGGCAGAAGTTTTCAAAAATTTTCTGCAAAATCTTTATTTAAAGAGTTAACAGTCTTTCCCATTGTCCATCATTCCCAGAACAAATGTGCAGGAGGTTTGGTCATAATGTGCTGAGAGTAATAAACTGAATTCCTGTTAAGAGATTGGTAAATTAAAATGCTAAAGGTCCTACATGATGTTCAGTTACACTGTGAGTCTCGTAAGAAGTTAGGAGGCAATCCCAGTGTCTCACCATAATACGGAACTCAGTCTCACTATTTTGTGAATATAATTCCTCTCAAACCTTTTCCTCAAAGATTAAATTCTGAATTTAACCATGTGACTAGGAGAAGAGGGTTTCTCACCAATGGACGTATCTGTTATTTCCTCCTTACGGTCAGCTGAATGGCATGACAGAAGAGAGGCAAACAGGTGGACAATCATTTTTTAAGGCATTAGGTCAAAAAAGTCAGAGCATCCGCAGCATGGCAACAGCTTTGGGGATGCCCACATCGTGATAGTTGAAATAACAAAGGCCAGCAGAGGTTAAAGCCGAGAGTGCCAGGGGGCCTGCCATGGCAGTTTTCTGTGATGCATCCCCAATGGGCACAGACAGACAGTAACAACTTGTCCCATACCCCAGCGACTATGGAGAGTGAGGGCTGCAGCCAGGGAGTAGTCCATCACAGAGCAACGATTCAAACAAGCAGTTGGGAGCAAGCCCAGGAGCAAAACACTGAGAACCCTCTCACCAGTCCAGTGGAGAGATGCAGCCTTGGAACCAGAATGGTGGCTGGGGGACAGGCGAATGTGCTGCACTCCTGGGATTGGCTGGCCCTAGAGAAATTTTGAGACATGGGCAGGTCTGACAACCGGGGTTTGCAGGAACCGCAGAAGACACTCAGCCTCCAGAGCACCACCAACTTGGTCCTTATGGCTCTTCCTTCCGTCTTCTTTTGATGTTTCCTGTAATGTTTGATACGTTTCCCGTAGAATTCTTCAATATTGCAAATCGAGGCTTGAATTTTTTCTTCAGTTTTTCAGCTTGAGAAATGCCAAGCGTGTTCTTCCTTTATGGTTTTCTAACTTCAGGTCTTTGTGCATTTCATTTTAATATTTTAGTTCATCTTCTCGAGCCACCCTTTGAAATCTTCTGTTCAGCTCTTTTATTTCACCATTGCTTTCACTCACTTTAGCTACTTGACATTCAAGAGCAAGTTTCAGAGTCTCTTCTGACATCCATTTGGGTCTTTATTTTCTCCCCTGTCTTTTCAATGACCTCTTGCTTTCTTCATGTATGATGTCCTTGATGTCATTCCACAATTTGTCTGCTCTTCGGTCATTAGTGTTCAATGAGTCAAAGCTATTCCTGAGATGATCTCTAAATTCAGGTGGAATATACTCAAGGTTGTATTTTGGCTCTCGTGGACTTGCTCTAATTTTCTTCAGCTTCCACTTGAACCTGCATATGAGTAACTGATGGTCTGTTCTGCAGTTGGTCCCTGGCCTTGTTCTGACTTATCATACTGAGTTTCTCTGTCGTCTTTTTCCACAGATATATACAGTCAGTTTGATTCCTGTGCATTCCATCTGGCGAAGTCTATGTGTATAGTCGCCGTCTACATTGTTCAAAGGAAACCCTGGTGGCCTAGTGGTTAAGTGTTACAGCTGCTAACCAAAGGGTCAGCAGTTTGAATCCGCCAGGCGCTCCTTGGAAACTCTAGGGGGCAGTTCTACTCTGTCCTATAGGGTCTCTATGAGTTGGAATCGACTCAACGGCACTGGGTTATGTTGTTGAAAAAGTATTTACAATTAAGAAGTTGTTGGTCTTGCAAAATTCTATTATGTGATGTACTGTGTTTTTTGTGTCACCAAGGCCATATCTTTCAACTACCAACCCTTCTTTGTTTCCAACTTCCGCATTCCAATCACCAATAATTATCAATACATCTTGATTGTATGTTTGATCAATTTCAGACTACAGAAGTTAGTAAAAATCTTCAATTTCTTCATCTTTGGCATTAGTGGTTGGTGCATAAATTTGAATAATGGTGGTATTAACCGGTCTTCCTTGTAGGCATATGGATATTATCCCATCACTGACAGCACTGTACTTCAGGACTGATCTTGACATGTTCTTTTTGACGATGAATGTGATGCCATTTCTCTTCAATTTGTCATTTCCGGGATAGTAGACCATAAGATTGTCCAATTCAAAATGGCTAATACCAGTCCATTTCAGCTCACTAATGCCTAGGCTATCAATCTTTATGCGGTCCATTTCATTTCTGACGGCTTCCAATTTTCCTAGACTCATACTTCACACATTCCAGGTTCCAACTATGAATGGATCTTTGATGCTTTTTCTTCTCAGTTTGAGCATACCTTCTCAGCAAATGAAGGTCTCGAAAGCTTTACTCCCTCCATGTCATTGAAGTCAACTCTACTTTGAGGAGGCAGCTTTTCACTAGTCATATTTTGAGTGCCCTCCAACCTGAGGGGCTCATCTTCCAGCACTGTATCGGACAATGTGCCGTTGTTATTCATAAGGTTTTCACTGGCCAATTTTTTTAGAAGTAGACTGCTAGGTCCTTCTTCCTAGTCTGTCTTAGTCTGGAAGCTCTGGTGAAACCTGGTCACCATGGGTGACCCTGCTGGTATTTGAAATACTGGTGGCATAGCTTCCAGCATCACAGCAACACATAAGCCACCACAGTATGACAAACTGATAGACATGTGGGGTTTAGAGATTAGGACGAGGATATTTTAGGGGGCCTGAGAATAGCCTACCACAGACACCACTGGGGATTTAGGACAGGAAATTGGCAAGATCTGACTCACATGTTAGAAAATGGATTCCTAGTGCTCAGAAATGGCCAAATCCCCTTAAAATCATAGCCCTTAACCACCCCCCCCATGCTGAAATTGTGTTGTATGAGCACACGTAGCCTTGCAAAGGGGCAGTGTCATCATGTCATCCGAGAGATCTGTGGCCCCCAAAACGCTTAGGAGCTGCTGCTTTCTGAAGGGTGATTTTAGAGGACCACATTTTTCAAGTCCCTGAAGGAGTTACAAGGGTTTTGTTTTTTTTGTCCTTTTCCAGTTTTATTATATAAGTGTGTAGCTGGATGTACTATTCCCTATGATGACACCCATGTAAGCATTGCTCAGATCAAGCAACAAAGCATTTCCAGCTCCTAGCAGGTTCCCTTGTGTCCCACCTGAAGATAACTTCCACTCTGACCCCATTGTCACAGATTGTTAACAGTTTCCCTCCTGTTTCCAACTCTCATCCCAGCTAAAAAGAGGATTTTGTATTTTTCATTTGGAATTTGAATTTTTTTTTTAAATCAAGGTGAAATTCATGTAACAAAATCAACCATTTTAAAGTGTACAATTTAGTGATGTTTAGCACATTCACAATGTTGTGTGACCATCACAAAATTTGGACTTTCACCAAGGCAAAGGGAGACAGAGGGAGGAAGCACCCTGGTGGGCAAGGCATGGAGGGACCTGGCGTCGGCCTCCCTGCCCTGCTGGTGGCCAAGGTTTCAGTCAGGTGTCGGTCCAGGCTCAGGTGCTGGGGGGAGGGCTCCAGGAGCCCCTTTGTGATGTCAGCACTCTGTCTGCCACCCTCGTGGGCCCTGCATCCCCTCCCAGCTGCCTCCCGCACAGTCCAGAGAGGCAGCCAGCACAGACAATGGGTTCACGCTGTGCCAAGCTCAGCACGGGCCAGAGCCGGGGCCATGAATCCTCCATGAAGAAGCTCGTGGCCTGCGTGAGTCAGGACAACTTCTCCCTGTCATCAGAGTGTGAGGAAGAGGAGGAGGAGGAGGAAGAGGAAGAGGAGGAGGAGGAAGAGATCCCGGTGCAGGGCAAGCTGCTGCTGATGGAGCCTGAGCAGCAGGAGGAGGGCACCCAGGAGAGGCCCATGGCCCAGCAGAGCCCCAAGCCCAAGACGGTGCACTCCTAACCTGCGAAGACGGATCAGGAAGGGGTGCCCACCACTGCTCCAGAGCCAAGAACTTTCAGAGAAGAGTCAATAAAGAATCTCCAAGGAATTCTCCTCTTCGTGTGTGTGTGTGCGTGTGTGTGCGTGTGTGTGTGTGTGGTGTGGGGGGGGAGGTGTGTGTGTGTGATCTCACCAGCCGCTGGGGGTTAAAGATCAGTAGTCAGTGACCCTGCTCCTCATGTTCAGCCGGAGGTTCTCACTAAGGCCTCTCAAAAGGAGGTTACAAATATGGTGGCCAGGGCTGAAAAGACACTTCAGCCAGGCCTGCCCCAGGTGGAGGAACTTCTGAGTCTCTGCAGACTTGGGCTGAGAGTACCTGGGGGACAGGTGATCTCCCCAGCAAGCCCCCTTGTGCTACTCCTAACCCTGGATAGTCTCTTCCTTAAGAGCTGGCTTGTGAGTTCAGCAGGCCTGGCTTCAAATTTCTTTTCTGCTAGTTGTATTTAAGGATGAGGCTAATCAATACCCCACGGGTCGGTGAGGGGAACAAACTGAAATGCTGGGTGGGACCAGGCCTGACATATTAAAAAAAAAAAAAAAAAAAAAATTTTTTTTTTTTATAGAGTCTAATTAAAAGTACCCTTTTTTTTTTTTTTAAATTAAAAGGGTACTATTACTGGGATCATGGTGGAGGGTCTCTTTCCCTCACTGGCCCTGGTTTTGGGGCCAGAGTGTGTGGAGGAATCTGGTTCTTTGTCAGCAACTGATTCTTCTGCCACCCTCCGAAAGGCACCCCCCCTCTGGGTGGCTACCTGTGCCCCCACCAGGAGCTCACTCCTGCCTTTATTAAGGGGTCTAGCTCCAGAGGCAGAGCCAATGCACCATGAGAGCGATGGGCCAAGGAAGCCCCAACAGGCTGCTGGAGGCAGATGGATGCAGGCCCCATGTCCTCTGACTCCCAGCTCGGTGCTCCTTCTGCAACAAGCTTCAAAGTGTCTGCCACCCATCTTGCTCCTGGCTCCCTGAGCCCTTTTCTTTCCAAAAGAAATGACAAATGTGACCTCTGCCCTGATCTGCTCTCTCAGCAGTCCCCCAAGCATCACCCATCTGGGCCCCAGAAGGATCTTGAGCAGGGCTTCTGGGGGTACCAGGACTCTGGGAAGCCTCCGTTTCCTTGGATGCTAAGTGCCTCGAGTCTGCGGGGTACCCAAGGGTGAGGCCACCTCAAAGCCTGCAGATGGCAGAGGGCAACGGGGAGGAAAAAAGAAGGTACCTGCTGTTCTGTGACTCCCACCCCCACCCCTGCAACAGTATCTTGGTCTCCAGCTTTGTCCTTGTATAAGCCTCATAGACCCAGCCACCCATCCATTCACTAAGCAAGCAGCCCCTGCTATATACCCAGGCCCCAGAATTAATAAAAGGTACTCTACCCTGAGGCCCAGCTCACAGTGACAGGGAGGGGCAGGTGAGGTGTTGGGAGGGTCTGCACAGGAAAGGTCAGGAGGGCTATATGGAGGAGAGGTTGGCCCCAACAGTGGACCCCAATCTCCATGCTACACCCACAAGTGTGGGGTTGTGGGAACCAGCAGTAATGGAGTGGGGGTGGAGAGAGGGTCCAGACCTGGAAAGCCTTCATACAGTGGCCCAGCACCCCTCCACAACCAGACCCACTGAGCCCCCTCACGAGGCCGGACCCTTAGAACTGAGCCGGCCATGTGGCCCTGTGATCCCCCACAGACCCGTGAATGATCGTAAGGCTGGACTAGAGAGGGCCAGGCCTGGGTTTGCATCCCAGCTCTGCACTATTAGCTGTGGACCTCTGGGCTGGTTACTCAACCTCTCTGAGCTGTTCTCCTCTTTCTAAAGTGTAATGATCGTACCAGCCTCACAGGGTATGTTAGTCTCCCATGGCTGCCATGACAAATTACCACAAACAGGGTGACTTAAAAACAACAGAAATTTATTCTCCTATAGTTCTTGAGGCCAGATGTCCAAAATCAAAGCATTGTCAGGGCTATACTCTCTCTGGAGCGAGACTCCTTCCTCGCCCTTCCAGCTTCTGGTGGCCCCGGGCATTCCTTGGCTTGTGGCTGCATTGCTCCAATCTCTGCCCCTGTCTTCATGTGGTCTTTTCCTCCTTCTCCTTGTGAGTCTTCTCTTCTGACTCTTATAAGACACTTGTCATTAGATTTAGGGTGCCCCGGATAATCCAGGATGGCCTCATCCTGAGATCCCTAAAAACATCTTCAAAGACCCATTTCCAAATAAGGTCACATTTACAGGTCCTAGGGGTTAGGATGTGGACATGTTTTGGGGGGCCGCCATTGTGAGGTTCAAGGGCAATGATGCCTGTGAAGGGTGGGGCCCAGTACTGGGCCCCTGGACATATTCAGTAAATGAGGGCCTTGTGTGCAATCTGACATGTTCATTAACAACCGCAATAAAAGTGGATAACGGCAACCGCTCACAACAGGCAGAGTTGCATGTGGCAGTAGCAAATGAGATGTACACTTGGGCTGGGGCGTGCTGAGGGAGGAGAGAGACAGGGAGTTCCACAGGGAGAGCTGAGAAAGTACAGACCCCGAGTGCCAAGGGTTGAGCCCAACGGCACTGGCCAAGCTGTGGGCGGGTGGGGTGAGCATCAAGATACCCAAAGACCAGGTCAGGGATGTGGGGGGAATCAAACGAGAGACAGAGGTCTGGGCTTTCGTCTTGAGGTACCGGGGTATCTGAGAAGGGGACGGCGTCATTAGTACTGTGTAGTGTGGCACAGGACTGGGCCGCATTTCGTTCCATTCTGCATGTGGTCGTGGGTGGGGGGAGGCCAGCTCAACAGCAACAGTAACAGTGAGGCTTGGACACAGAGAGGGGAGGAGAGGCAGGAGGTGGGAACTGAAGGGAGGGACACCTTTTTCCAAAGGCCTCCCGTGGCTTAACAGGCATTTCCGGGTGGCAAGGAACGATGCCACTTTGTCAGATAAGGAAACTAAGCCTCGAAAACCAAAATGACCTACCCAAGATCACACATCTGTGCAAACTAGCATTTGAACCTGGTTCTCAAGGGGGAGGTGGGCTTGCCAGGCAGACCCCAGAGCCAACCATCAGTCCATTCAGTTAACCAATCAATTCATTCTCCACCAATCTCTCCATCCCCTCACCAATCATCTATCTGATCCAGCATCCACCTGCCTAAAAAAAAAACTTGCTGTCAAATCGACGCTGACTCATGGTCACCCCATGCATATCAGAGTAGAACTATGCTCCATAGGGTTTTCAATGACTTTTCAGAAGTGGCTTGCCAGGCCTTTCTTCCGCCGTGCCTCTGGGTGGACTTGAACCTCCAACCTTTCAGTTAGCTGATGAGTGTGTTCATAGTTTGCACCATTCAGGAACTCCTTCAACCACCCAGCCAGACATTTACTGGGGTTGGAACTGTGCTCCTGGCATCCAAGCAGCCCAGGTAGAATAAAAAAAGAGTGCTGATACTGCTACTAGACAGCGTTTACTGAGCTCTTACTGTGTGCTGGCCCTGAGCTAACTGCTTGTCGTAGGTTCTCATTTAATTCTCTCCACATCCCTATAAGGTGGGTACTACTATTGTCCGCATTCTACGAAGACAGGGAAATTGGGACCTGGAGAGGTGAAGGCCCAGGTCTGACCATGAGGGAGGAGCAGATCTGGGTGGAGACCCAGCTCAATCTAGCCCAAGGGCCCCTACTCTTAACCAACAGATGGGACTACGCTGAGTGCCTCTGAGAGCTGCCCCGCCCTGGGGGTAGGGGTAAGGGGCAGGGGGCCTTGCCTGGTCAGGCCACATCTGTTGCACCCTCTGTGGCCTGTGCCATCACAATCAGCCCCGACTATAAAACCAGGGGCTGCAGCGTCGCTGTAAAGCTGGGCCTGCTGGCAGAGGAGGAGGAGGAGGCCTTTGCCCCTCCAAGTGTGGCCTCCCATGGACACCAAGACGCAGAGCCTTCCCACCACCCAACCCCAGCCCCATAGCAACTCTCGGTCCCAAAGTCACATCCGCAGCCAGGGCAGCTGCAGCCACCACTGTCAGGCCTGCAGCCAGGACTGCCGTCGGAGCCAGAGTTGCAGCCAGAGCTGGAGCTCCAGCCAGAGCCCGCCCAGCCACCGCAGCCTGGGCCACCAAGGCCAGAGCCCAAACCCTCGCCTGCCACCGAGGCACCCCAAAAAGACCATGTACTCCCACCACTCTCCCACGCGGTCCACTGTCCCTTGCAGCAGCTACTCCAAGAACAGAAAGACTCGGGGAGGAAAGGTGAACAAGAGGAAGGTCAAGAGGAACCGGCAGGCGTACAAAACGAAGAGGCGGAGCTCAGGCCTTCATGCAGGTGGGCAAGGGCCACAGGGCCCCACAGATGAGGGGAGCAGCCCAGTTGAGCCTTGGAGGGGCAGTGAAGTGAAGGCTCTGCCTCAAAGCCAGGTCACAGAGGAACCAAGCAAGGGCAAAGAGGGGGAAAAAGAACAGCAGTGGGCTAGTTGAATGTATGACGTGTTGATGGACCGGTTCTTCAGATAAACTGGGTCCATGACTTGGGGGATGGTAGACTGGACAGACAGAAGGTGAGGTAGATGGAAGTATGGATGGGTGGGTGGTGGCTGGGGGATGACTGGGTAGAGAAATTTTTAGAAGATGGTTAGGTAGATGGATTATAGAAAGGTTAAGATGGTGTTCCGGGTGGGTGGATAACACATATTAGTTGGATGAGTAGAAAGCTGAATGGATATATGATTGGTTGGCTGGATGGATAAATGAATTGGATTTGATGTAAGCTGGCTAGAGGAATTGGTTGATTGGGTAAATCGTTGACTGGATGATTAATGGGATAGATACGGTTGGAAAGGATGTTGGTTGGTTGAATGGATGGTGAATTGGACATGCAATTGTACAGGTGGATGTAACTGTATGAGAAGAGATGCTTGTTTGGCCTGGAGTGGATGGGATAATAGTTGAATTGAATGCTGGATAAATGGATGGAATGAGTGAATTAATGGATGGCTGAATGATGAATGTGACAAATAGATGGATAAATGGATGGATTCACACAGGTCAAAAGGACCTTGAGGACTTACTCCCACGTCCCAAATTCGATTACAAATGAGCACTCCAAGACCCAAAAAACCGGGTTAAGTAACTTCATGAAGCACTCAGCTATAAAAGGACCCTTTTCCATTCCTCTTAGGGCGGAAATACAACTGATGAAATGGTACCCCAAGCCTGTTCCTGTGTCAGGTTCATCCAAATGAGAAATGCCACCACATGTGGAATGCTAGAAGTCAATCTTACTGCAGGAACATGTTACTATGGTGATTTCTATGCAACATGGATTAAAGCTTGTACACTGGAAGACTAACCTTCCTTTTGTGTCGGCATTTTGATTTCACTAATAAAGGTGTTACGTATTTAGGGGCCCAGTTTGGAAGCAAAGGAAGCAGAGTTTATTTAAGGGGCAGGGACATGCCTAGTGACGGGACCTCATGAAAGTGTATGGAGCCAATGCCAGCACAGGGGCAGAAATGCACGGGGAGGGGTGGATGGAGATGACAAGAAGCCTTCAAAGCGGACAGGCAACACTGCTTGTGTGGGGTCCTCTTTGCCCAAATGCTCCCATCTGCATACACACACATACACACACACACACAGGATGCCCATATGCTATTTATGTGGTCCACATTCAACAGCAAGCCCAAGAGCATAGCAGCAGCTTCTATTCTCTAGACGGGCAGAAAGAAGGGTTAGAAATGTGCATTTTGCAGCCCAGGATCAGTTTCCTTGCTATGTGACCTTGGGGTGGTGATCAACCTCTCTGAGCCTCATTTGTTCCTTCTGTAAATTAGTAGTATCTACCTCAAAGCTGCTATTTCCACAAATCTTTAAGAGGCTAAGTGTGTTCTCAAAGTTGTGCAGGGCTCTGGGGACAGACATAAATAGGACATGCAGGACCCTGCCCTCACGGAGCTTGCAGTCCAGAGAAAAAACATGAGAAACTCCACAAACTCGTAAACACAAGGCTTTTGGCTCACACTGAGTCCCAGCAAGGGAGCAGGCGGGGCTGGGGAGGGAGGTCAGAGAAGGCCCTGTGGAGAGCTAAGGGTAGAATGCTCCAGACAGAAGGATCAGCATGTGCAAAAGAGCCAAGGAGGGAAAAAGCTTGAGGTGCTCCAGGAGATGGCCAGAGTAGCCAGAACAGGGTAGGTGGGTGCAGCACACAGGGTGGAAGAGGCAGGTGCCAGATCACACAGACGGGAGGAGCTTGGACATTAATCTGGGTGTGATGAGAAGCCACTTGGGAGTGAAATGATCTGGCATGTATTTTTAAAGACAGCACTGGCTGCTGTGTGGCGAGTGGGTTGTAGGGGATGGGAAGGGGCAGGAGGAACAGTTAGCAGGCCATGGCCACAAGAGAACAGTGGCCTAGACTGGGAGTGGGGTGGCACTGGAAAGCCTCTGAGACAGATGGGCCAGAGCGAGCGAATTCTTCCCAAGATTATGCCCAGAGCCCTGCCTTCCTCATTCCTCCTTCAGCAAACAATTACCGAGCATCACCTTGCACAGGCACTGGGCTCAGGCCCAGGAGGGAAGACAAAGGTGAGCTTCCCAGGGAGTTAGACAGATGCATACATAAATAACTCTGTGTTAAATTTAGTCAAAAACACACCTCAGCTTTCTCATCTGTGAAGTGGCGTGCTCACTGGCTGGCTGGGAGGGTACAATGGCATCATAATGTACACTGTCATCTAGTCCTGGTGCTATGCATATAGTAGGACAAGATGAACCTTTGCTGTTACAGATTGAATTATGCCCCCCAAAATGTGCTGTCTTAGTCATCTAGTGCTGCTGTAACAGAAATGCCGACAAGTGGATGGCTTCAACAAAAAGAAATTTATTTCCTCACAGTAAAGTATTCCAAATTCTAGGCATCAGCTCCAGGCGAAGGCTTTCTCTCTGTCAGCTCTGGAGGAAGGTCCTCATCCTCAGTCTTCCCCCGGCCGAGGAGCTTCTCAGGTGCAGGGACCCCAGGTCCAAAGGACGTGCCCTTCTCCCGGTGCTGCTTTCTTGGTGGTATGAGGTCCCCTTGTCTGCTTGCTTCTATCCTTTACATCTCAAGAGATTGCCTCAAGACAACAGTCCAATCCTGTAGGTTGAGTCCTCACTAACACAACTGCCGCCCATCCTCCCTCAGAAGCAGGATTTACAACATATTGGGAAATCACACAATACCAGGGGAATCATGGCCCAGTCCAATTGATACACACATTTTTGGGGGGACATAATTCAATCCATTACAGTGTTGTAAATTCTAATCCCTATATCTACGGTTATAATCCTATTTGGGAATGGATTTTCTTTGTTACGTTTAAAGAGGCGACGTTCAGTGTAGGCTGTGTTTTAAGCCAACCGCCTTTGAGATATAAAACGAGCAGATTAGCAGGGAGGAGCAAACAGATGGGAGAAGATAGCACCATTGTCACATGAAGATCAAAACCAAAAGCTAAACTGTTGCCATTGAGTCAATTCCGGCTCATCCACCAGGGCTCTATAGATCACCAAGGAGCAAAAGAATAAGCACCTTCCCCCAGAGCCAACAGAGATGCCTTTCCCTAGAGCTAGCACCCTGATTTTGGACTTCTAGCCTCCTAAACTGTAAGAGAATAAATTTCTGTGTGCTAAAGCCACCCATGTGTGATGCGGCTTTAGCACACATTAGGTAACTAAGACATTTGCTACAGGGAATGGTCAGAGTCCCATGTACATTAGCTTCTGACCTTCAAACCCCATCAATGTGGGCTTTAAGGCCCAACTCAAGTTCACACTGGCTGCCATACTCCTTGGCTGGGGCACCTTGGACTAATCAGGTCTACTCACTTGCCTCATCCATCTCATGGGGTAATAAAGGGCTCGACAGCTGATGTGTGTGAAGGTGCCTAGCAGAGTCCTAGGCATGTGGTCACGGTTATTTCCTTTATTATTTCATCTGGGACTTGGGCTGAAGGATTGGGGTCCAGCTGGTGGAGATGGTAGATGGGGACCAAGTGGAGGGGAAAGGGACTGCTCAAGTGAGCCTTGGGAGAAGGCCTAGAAGAAATCTGAGTTTTGCAGGACTTTGGAGCCTACCCCAGGCAGTAGTGTGGAATGGAAAGTCCTCTTTCAGATCTCGGCTCTGTGGCCCTGAGGAAGTCACTTTCCTCTCTGTGTCCCACTCTCCTCCACTGTCAATTGGGAGGCTAAAAGTGCCTACCCTGAGGGGACACTGTGGGGGCTCGCTGAGATAAGCGTCGAGAAGAGGGCCTCAGTAAATGTCAGTTCCCTTTCCCTTGGTCCTTTTGCCCCCCGCCCCCCGCAGCCAGGAAATGCACACAGTTCAGGCTGTTACCATGTACCTCCTGAGAGGGCTGAGGAGGGGCCCAAGCAGGCCAGGAAATTACATTCCACACCTACTCCTCACTTATAGGCTATCTTGTTACCCCACACTTCGCATTTACAACAACAGTAAAAAATCTATTCGACTATTTTGCGCATTAACAACGTCTGGCTGGCAGTAATGAACGCCAGCTCTGCGGAGCCCTGGGTGGCAGGACAGCACTTGGGTCAGAGGTGCTGGCGGTGGGATCCCGTGGTCCCTGCTGCCCGCTTGTGCCCACCCCTCCCAGGGCCACAAGGCACTGCTGCTTCCTCCCTTGGCCTCCCACTCACTCATCGAGGTCATCCATGGTGTCACGCTCGCTGCCTGTCATAGGGCCGCTCCTCTCCGCCTCACAACTTTTCTGTTGTGAGCCTCGGCCTGAAACGTGGTTATATACTGATACAGTCATCCTCCATTTTATGATCTGATGTGGTCATCCTCCATTTTTGCATAACACTGATTTTTGTGTAACAACCTGGTGTTTGGAACCTAACCATGTGGATAAGTGAGGAGTGGGTGTATTGAGCATATACAGTGTGCCAGATACTGGGATATTAACTGCTTTACTGCATTATTGCTCCCACTTTATTGCATCATTGCTCCCACTTTACAGATGAAGAAGCTGAGACTCAGGGGTGGAATGACTTGATCAAGGTCTTACAGTAGACAGGTCTGTGATGGATGGAGTCAGATTTTGCCCAGGACCTACTGGTCGCCTATTAAATATGAAAGACCACATTATGCCCTGATAGTCACTTACACTCAGCGGCATGAAAAGCACTTGGGAGGCCCTTCTGCGCAGCACATTTTGAGAGACAAGGTAGAGGCAGAAGGTCAGAGGATGAGGACAGGGACTCTGACTCACTGAAGGACCTCCCCACTCTTTCATTATAGAGATGCAGTCTGTGCTTTGTAGAGAACAGAAGTGAGCTGGGAAGCAGGTGGACTGGGTAATGTGTGTGGTTTATGGACCTATCCTTAACTCCACGTTTCACTGAAGTCAAAACTCAGGAAGATGCACGAACACACACAGATACCCAGTCACGTAAAATACAAAGAAACGGCCATTCAAACCCACTCAGGCAGACTTGTGGACTCCAAATACATATGCCTCCCCCGCACACAGGTCCTTACAGGTCTCCCCTCCCACACACCCCACACAGAAACACGCACACAAGCAAGCACTTTCAGGCTTGCTTGACACAAGGTGACAAGAAGAAAAATAATCAAACCACAGGCTTGTTCTTTCACTTGCTTGGTTTAGGGCGGGGCGACAGTAGGCTGGGGGCAGGCCGGCTGGAAACCCAAGTTCAGGAAACAAAGAAACAGATGGTAAATTCAGCCACTGAGGGGGTAAGTGGATTCTACAGGCGACCTATCTTGCCTCTCCAGTAGAGAGATTTAATTGAAGCGGGACACGTAGGGTGAAGTGAGGGCTGGGAAATACTCAAACACAGCCTGGCCTGTGGTAGGGCTTCCCATCATCTGCCTAGGGCGCTTGTCACTGGGAGGGGCGGCAGCAGGAAGATGACACAGACTCTGGGTTGAGGTGTCCATTTGAGGTACAATTCAGGAAGAAAAATGCCACAAACTAGGCAACCACACAGGCCCAGATTCAATTCCTTGCTGGGTGACCCTAGGCCTGTCTCTTAACTTCTCTAAGCCATATTTGCCAAATAGGAAGAAGACACCCACCTCTCCTTTGTGGAGAGGACCAAGGGGCCATGTTGTTCTGATTGCTGTAGCTCGGCTATAGTAGAAGCTCAATAAATGTGTTAATAAATTAAAGAATGAGCAGGCATTAAAGCAACAATGAGATACTGCACACATACCCATCAAATGAACAATCGGAAAAGGTTGGATAGTGAAGTATTGGCAAGGGCATGGGAATGGATATCATCAAATTCCACGGCCAAGTACATACACATGGTATGTTGCAGAAAACTGGGTGGTGTCATTAACATTAAATAGGCAAACTGTTTCTCACACATGTGCAGAGGATCTACATGGATTTCAGGGCCACACTGTTTGCAAGAGCAAAGAACCAGAAACAACCTACCTGTCCGTCAACAAGGGACGGCTAAATGAACGTAGAAGGTTCACCTGGAGGAACAGCATGCAGTTATTACACAGAATGAGGTTTATCTACACGTGCTAATAACAAAGACAAACGGCCAGGGCAGGCTGTTGGGTGGAAAGGGCTAGATGCATTTAAACTTGTTATCATCCAGTGGATCCCAGATTCATGGCAACCCCATGAGTGTCAATGGCTGAGTTTTCTTCCTGGCAGCCAAGCATGTTTGCACTAATGTATTTTTTGTATTTTTGGAGAAAAAAACTCTACACAAAGCAACATATATATAGATATAAGTGAAAGTTTATAAATCAAGTCAGTCTCTCATTCAAAAGTTTATATACACCTTGCTATATACTCCTGGAAACCCTGGTGGTATAGTGGTTAAGTGCTACAGCTGCTAACCAAAGGGTCGGCAGTTCAAATCTCCAGGCGCTCCTTGGAAACTCTATGGGGCAGTTCTACTCTGTCCTATAGGGTCGCTATGAGTTGGAATCGACTCGATGGCACTGGGTTTGGTTTGGGTTGGTATATACTCCTAGTTGCTCTCCCCATAATGAGGCAGCATACTCGTTTTCTCCGCCCTGTATTTCCGTGTCCATTCAGCCAGCTTCTGTCCCCCTCTGCTTTCTCATCTCCCCTCCAGACAGGAGCTGCCCACATAGTCTCATGTGTCTACTTGATCCAAGAAGCTCACTCCTCACCAGTATCATTTTCTATTTTATAGTCCAGTCCAATCTCTGTCTGAAGAGCTGCCTTTGGGAATGGTTCCCGTCTTGGGCTAACAGAAGTTCCTTCTAGTCTCAGTCAGACCATTAAGTCTCATCTTTTTAAGAGAATCTGAGGTCTGCATCCCACTGCTCTCCTGCTCCTTCAGAGATTCTCTGTAGTGTTCCCTGTCTGGGCAGTCATCGGTTGTGGCCGGGCACCATCTAGTTCTTCCAGTCTCAGGCTGATGTAGTCTCTGATTTATGTGGCCCTTTCTGTTTCTTGGAAACCCTGGTGGCGTAGTGGTTAAGTGCTATGGCTGCTGACCAAAAGGTCAGCAGTTCATATCCACCAGGAACTCCTTGGAAATCCTATGGGGCAGTTCTACTCTGTCCTATAGGATCGCTATGAGTCGGAATTGACTCGACAGCAATGGGTTTGGTTTTTGGTTTCTGTTTCTTGGGCTCATAATTACCTGGTTCTTCATTCTCTTTTGCTCCATGTAGGTTGAGACCAATTGATACATCTTAGATGGCCACTAGCTAGCGTTTAAGACCCCAGACGCCACTCTCCAAAGTGGGATGCAGAATGTTTCCTTAATAAATTTTATTATGCCAGTTGACCTAGATGTCCCCTGAAACCATGGTCCCCAAACCCCTGCCCCTGCTACACTGGCCTTCGAAGCGTCCAGCTTATTCAGGAAACTTCTTTGCTTTTGGTTTTGTCCAGTGGTGCTGACCTCTCCTGTATTGTATATTGTCTTTCCCTTCACCTAAACTAGTTCTTGTCTACTATCTAATTAGTGAATACCCTTTTCCCTCCCTCCCTCCTTGCTCTCGTAACCATCAAAGAATATTTTCTTCTCTGTTTAAATTATTTCTCGAGTTCTTAAATATGGTCTCATACAATATTTGTCTTCTGCAACTAATTTCACTCAGCATAATGCCTTCCAGATTCCTCCAGCAACATATATTTTTCTGGGCAAAAATACATTGGTGCAAACATGCTTGGCTTCCAGGAAGAAAAATCAGCCATTGACACACATGGGGTTGCCATGAATCTGGGATCCACTGGATGACAACAAGTTTAAATGCACAGATAAAAATCTGGAAGGACACAGACCAAACTGGTGACTGGGGGTACCCTTAATTATTTTATTAGGGACAATGAAAAATAATTAAAGAGAAAAGAGGAATGCGCATCAGTGAAGGTCTCTAGTAGGTACTCAGCAAAGCTCTGTTGAAGCTGAAAATAGATAGTGCAGGCACTTTGAATGTAAATTCTGTGATAGCAAAGTGTTGTTATCTTCTCTCTGGCGCCAGTGACATCAGCCATTTTCAGGGCTTGCTGGTCTGGGTAAGGTGACCCAGAAGGCTCTCTGCTAGGGGCTCCTTGCCCCGGGGCAGGGAGAAGCCACACCAAGCTGCTGTCTTCCTTAGCAAGCCTCCTCCTACAGACCTTTAGGGGCATTTGGGGTCTATCTTGTGTACCTTCAGCATCCTCTCCAGTAACTCTTCCACTCGGCTCCCTAAGCCCCCGTTTCCAGCCTTTGTGTATGTCGTGATCTTTGTCAGGGGTCTCCCTTCTCTGCTCTTGGCTAAGTCCCACTTGTTCTTTGAAACTCAGGTCAAGGATCCCCTCCTCCCAGAGCCTGCACTGGGCCCTGCAGGCTTGGCTGGGTGCCTCTTCTTGCACCCACAAACATGGGCGTCCCACATCTTGACCACATGTGCCTGCCCTGGAGTAAGATGCCTCCTCACACAGAGAGAACTGGGCCAGGTGCAACCTTCTGTCACAGTCTAAGTCATTCTCAACAGCTTTACCACAGCGAGGGGCCACTGAGGCGAGACGTCGTCCTCCCCCAACTCTGAATGTCCCTTCCTGCTGTATGCCCTAGCGCTTAGTTGTTAACCGAAAGGTTGGTGGTTTGAGCCCACCAGCCACTCCATGGAAGAAAGATGTTGCCATCTGCTTTCATAAAGATGACAGCCTTGGAAACCCTATGGGGCAGTTCTACTCTGTCCTATAGGGTCGCTAGGGGTCAGAATTGATTCGATGGCAATAGTTTTTTTTTTTTTTTTTGCTGTATGCTAGTTTTTGTGTCTATTCTCATAGCTTCTGGAAATTCTTTTCTCCTCTCTATGGCAGCTGCCAAAGGTAACTGCTGTTGTTTGTTACCAGCGGCTGCCACCTAGTTTGCTACTTAAGAGATGGGGGTAAAGTGGATGGGAACCAAATCAGCTTATTACAATAGCATGTAAATGCAGAATCAATAGGCTTTGAGATCCTGAAAGATCTGCTGATGGAAACAGCTGGGCCTGCCCTGCTTAGGCTTTGTGACAGTTCTTTGGGACACTCAGATTAAGTCAACTCCCTGAAGCCACACAGTTGGTGGGGGGTGGGCTGGGGAGCCGGGACTAGAACCTAGGCATGTCTGGACTCACACTGGTGCTCTCCTGAATCCACTGTCCTGCCTCACCTATTCTGAGGTTGTTAACATTAATACTAGTGACTGCTTTCTGAAGGCTGGTTAAGTGTGATTTCACACAGTCTCTGGTTTCATCTCTCCTTTGTTCTCCTGTCTCAGGGGAATAATGGAAAGAACAGGACTCCCGTCAAGTCTCCTGAGGACTGCTACACCACAGGCTCTGCCTGTCATTTCTTTGGAGTCCGAAAACACTGAAACACGCAAAGAATCTTTCCAGCTGACAAAATGGGTTGGGATCCGGTTTTATTTCACGCAAGAAAGCAACCTCTCCGGACAGAGGCCTCCAAGCCATGCTCAGCCAACCCCAAGGCTCCCCCAAAAAGGCCCCTCTGCAAGTTCCACTAGCTCTCTGAGCTATGCTTCCATCATTGTCATCTAGTAAATGGCCACAGATAACTCCCTGCTCACAGACTCACGTGATCAATTAACAAGATAATAGACTAAAAACTGTCACTTGCCCCAGAGCAGGGGTTCATCAAATGTGTCCTTTCCTAGAGTCTCCCGGGGACTAAGGGTGACCCTAGACCTCAGGCCTTGGACTCCCCACACAGTGCTCTCTCCTACAAAGTAGGAACGTCCCAGCTCTCCTGAAGGAGCATCTTTGCACCCATTTCAAAGACTGGTGTGGTGACACCTGAGGGGGCCAGGGCAGTTAGTGAGTCATGAGGTGTGACTCAAGGCCTCTACCACAGCTCATCTTGGCTAAAGTACCAGCTGTTCAAAAGGTCAGCAGCCAGAGGCTCTTACAAACCCAATCACATCATGCCTCCTTGGTTTGTACTCAGGGTACAATCCAAATACCTCCCGCTGCCCAACAAGGCCCTGTCTGATCAGCCCCTACCAACCCCTTTGCCTCACCTTTAAATTCACCCCTTTGTGTTCTAAGTTAACTGCACCCACTCCTTCCTGATCCTCAAGCATGCTAATTGGGCCTTGCCACAGGGCCTTTGCACTGGCTGTTCTCTCTACCTGGGGTCCTCTTCATTCCCCTTTTGGAAACGCAAGCTCCTCTCATTCTTCGGGCCTCAACTCCATAGTGACCACCTCCAGGAGCCTTCCCTGACTATTTTTTCTAAAGCACTCCCTCCACTCCTCTAGTTGCTCCCTTTCTTCCAGTTTACTTCCACGGCACTTGGCATGATCTGAAATAATCCTGTGAATTCATTGTCTGTCTCCCCTCTAACTGCCCACAGTGCCTGGCATACAGCGGGCACTCAACAAACACCTACAGATTAAATGCTGAAAGAGTGAACTAGATATGTTATGACCCCATCTTATAGATGAAGAAACTGAAGCAGAAGAAAGCTAAAAAGCTTGCAGCTTGTTCCAGGACACACACTCATAAAGCCACAGAGACTTAAACCCAGGCCAGGTTAACACAGAATCTACCCTCTGAGCCCCACAGCGAGGGGCTCCCCAGGGCACTGCCGCCCATGGAACTTGGCCGTCCCATGTGCTGGAAGACAGGGAGGGCGGAGGCGCGCTGGGGCAGAGGACAGTTTCAGGATGATGAGCTCTGTCCCTGACTGTGGGTTGCTTTTCCCAGCAGGATACTACCAGAGCTAGAACGAGAAAGTGAAAAACTCAAACTCTGGGTCTGGATTCGTACTGCTGGCTAGGCCCCTCACTTCTAGGCTGCCAGGGTCTGCCAAGTGGGGGAGATGCCCTGTGGCCTGGGCAAGCTGTGGACACAAGGCTGTCCCATCTGCCGTGGGACCAGAAGTCATTCGGCTTTGCACTTGGCGTGCATCACTGCTCTGTGAGATACAAAACTCCCAGGGCCCATTTCGTTGATGGGGCAACTGAGGCCCAAAGAGGACAAGTTGCTTGTCCAAGGTCACACAGCTAGGAAGTTGCAGACCTGGAGTCCAGACCTGGCTCAGTCTCCCTGTGGAGTCTGTGCTCTTAAGGGCTCCCACGATGCCTGGCTTCCCGAAAGACCAGTGTCCAGCCCTCCAGGGAGAAGGACGTAGGAGCAGATGCCTGTCAATCAGCATATTTCTTTTTCCTTTTCAGCACCTGGATTTGGTTTCGTTTTGAACTCAGGACTACAGAAAATGAAACCAAAGCTGTATAACTAACTGTCACTGCTGGTGGTGAGGAAAACCATGTGTACCGTACCCAGTAACTGGGGCCTGACTCACCCTAGCCTTCACAACTAGGACCTGGTCAGGGTGGGAGAGGGGACCAGGCCCATCGTACAGGTGAGGCAACTGAGGCTCAGAAGGGCCCAAAGCCACTTGGAGGGAAGCCAGCAGACCTGTCTCCCTCCTCCCCAGGCCAGCTCAGGATACAGATGGAACTCTGTGATTTCTTGGGCATCTACTGTTTTTCCAGGAGACAGACCAAGGTGGCAGACCATGAGGAATGGGGAGAAAGGGGCATTACAGCACAGTGGACAAGGGTGAAGGCTTATTCTGGGTATGACTCCTGCCTTTGCTCCTTCTGAGCTACATGCCTCTTAGAGGGGGGGAAGCATCCTCAGTCTCCCCATCTGTAAAATGGGTAGATTGGATTGCTGTGCCAATCCAAAGTTCTAACAACCATAAAGCATCCAGCACACAGTCAGTTTAAGCCAATGCATCCCCCAAAAACAAATAAACCCTTTGCTGTCGAGTTGATTCTCATAGCCACCCTATACGACAGAGCAGAACTGTCCTATAGGATTTCCAAGGAACAGCTGGTAGATTTGAACTGCTAACCTTTTGGTTAGTAGTCTCAGCTCTTAACCACTGTGTCACCAGGGCTCCTATGCATCACAGGGGTCATTAAATGAAGAAAGGAAGAGGCTAGGAAGGAGTCTGGCAGCAAGGGGGAGGCCTAGAGAAGGAGGGCCCAGTGTGGGGGCAGGGGAATGGCTCTCCCAAGCAGCCCTGTAGGCCGCCAATGAGGGGTGGGGTGCGCAAGGGTCATCAGTTATTTATAGAACTTTCCTCTGCCCAGAGGCCTGTCAAGGAGACATGATGGCTGGAGGACAAGTGATGCAGGAGCCAACCAGCCTGGCTGCTCCCTCTGGGCCAGGACATCTGCCCCAGCTTGAGAGAGGAGGGGTGCTGTTCCCAGCCACCCTGCCAACACCTAGAGGCCTGGCTTATCCCCCAAGAAAGTCTCCTCCTTCTCCACTGCCCATGCCTCCTGTGGCCTGTGCTCCTTCTAAAATGGCCACAAGGGATGAAGCCATGTGTCCTGGGGGCAGCAGCCCGCTGCCACATCCACAGGTACTCCAAGATGAGAACAACAATAGCAACAGCAGCAGACACCTAAGGAACGCTCACTAGGCTCCAAGGACTAGTCTAACCACTGGACCCATAACCACTCATAACCATGACAACGCAAGGGGGAAGGTACTATCATTATCCCCATTTCACAGATGAAGACACCAAGGCAAGAGAGGCTAATTATATGCCCAAATCCACACGGCTAGGAAGTTACAGAGTTCTAATTAGAACCCAGGTAGTCTAGCTCCATAGTCCAGCTCTCAACCCCTACTTTATATTTTATACATCTTTCACACACGCACACACACACAGACTAATCCACAGCAATACCTGCACAGGCACACTCAGAAACCCCAGGCCCACCTTTAGAGGCCTACCTTGACACACCTGCACATAACCCTGGGCCTACCCTCTCTCCTGCTTTCACCACTTAACACATGCTGTCCCCCAGCAGGCCACACATTCCCCAGATGATGGCATCTCTCTTGTCCCTTCAGGGGTCCCCAGTAGATGCTCAATCAGCAACCTTGGAATGACCACCCCTGGCATGGTTCCACATCTTCTCTCCCCCTCCCCATGTATGCGCAGACACACATGACCTAGGACAGCCAACCCAGGACCACCACCAGCCCCTACCACACAGGCATTCAGGTACCCAATGGGGCCCTAAGATAGGCTGGTTCTGGGCCACCCTCTTGTCTGGGGAAACTGAGGCACTATGGGGCCAGGAAGGGAAACCGACAGGCAGGAAACAGCCTGGTACCAAAAGGTTTCCCGGAAAAGCCGGCAGCTGCGGCCCAGAGCGGTCTGTAGAGGGCAGTGTGTGCCAGCGCCAGTCCAACCGCAAGCCCCAAGTCTGCTGCGACTTCTGTGACTCCATCGGACTCAGGGACTGCCCACACGGCAAGCCCCAGCTCTCATTTTTCTTTCTTTCAAAAATACATCATCCAGGCGCCTACACCATGGCCCAAGACCCCGTGCGGGAGCCCCCGCCCCCTGCTCAACAGATAGGATCACACACAAACGTACATATGAGTCTTGCCGAGCGGCTTACAAACGGCGGGGGCGGGGCGCGGGACGACCACGTATCCCAGCGAGGCGAGGCTTCTGAGCTAGTGCTCCCACCGCCAAGCCCCCACCACCCCAAGACGGGGGGGGGGGGGGGAGGAGCAGACGCTCAATTGAGGAGCAGCAGGGGAATCCAGAGGGTGGCCCGCGTGGCCTTGGACTCTAGGCTGTTTGCGGTGGGAAGAGGTAGGGTTCAGAGCAGCTAGAAAGCTCCAAGTCGGTTTACGGAATCATCACATCCGAACCATTTTTCAATATGCTCCAAAGTCTTGTAGCGTGTTTGGAGCTGCCCAGCTAATCCTCTACCACAAATAAAAAAGGGACCAGCGTCAGCCGGGTAGTGCCGGCCCGTCTCAGCCACAGCAATCATAGCTGCCGCGCAGTGGGAGCGCCGGGAACGCGAGCCGAGGCCGTGGTGGCCCCGGCCCCGCCTGGTTTCCGAGTAACTCGCGCCTGCAGCTGAAGCGTTCCTCCAAAGCCTGCGGTCTGGCCGCGGCTTCCTGGGAAGCCCAAACCAAGACTCGCCCGGGAGGGGTGCGGGGGCAGCCCGAGGCTCCGGGACTGCGGCGACGGCGGGGGCAGTCCCCAGGGGCCCGGGGCCGCGGCCCACGAGAGACTGAGGTGGGGGTCCTCCAGGTCGTACGGTCTTTGGAGGGGGCAGATCCCAGGGTCGTGACGCTCCCGGGGCTTCCCGGAGGAGTCTGGATGGGGGAAAATAGAGGGCAGGAATCTGCCGGACGGGGACTGAGACACCTGGAGAGGCAGAGAGGAGACTCAGGGTCAGTCCAGAGCATCCTAGAGCACCTGGCTCTAGACGTCTGGGATGGGGTCGCAGTGGTTGTTAAATGCTGTGGGTTCCAACTCATAGCGACCTCCTGTACAAAAGGACAAAACGCTACCCGGTCCTGCCCCATTCGCACAATCGTTGTCACTATGTCAATCCATTTCACTGAGGGTCTTCCTCTATTTCGCTGACCCTCTACCAAGCGTGGTGTCCTCCTCCAGGGGCCGGTCCCTCCGGATAACGCAGCCACAGGAAGTGAAACAAGTCTCACCATCATAGTTTCTAAGGAGCACTCTGGCTGTACTTCTTCCAAGACAGATTTGTTCGTTCTTCCGGCAGTAAATTCAAAGGCATCAATTCTTCTTCAGTCTTCCTTATTATCCAGCTTTCACATGAATATGAGGCGACTGAAAATACCATGGCTTAGACCTGGTGCACCTTAGTCCCCAAGGGACATCTTTGCTTTTTAACACTTTAAAGGGGGCGTGGGGGGCAAAAGGCGCGCCAGGTCCGAAGGCGGCGGCCCAGAGGTGGCCGGAAGACTCAGGGACGGGCCACTGACACGCAGTGGAGGGGTCCTAGCCCAGGAGCAAGGCTAGGCCGGGTTGGGGGGGCGGCCCCGGCTCTGCGGAGAAGTCGGGACAGTGCGTTTCGGCCGGCGTCTGCTCGACCCGCGCCACCGCGGAAAGAGAAACTGAAACTGGCGCGGGGGGAGCGGGCCCCATGGGGGTGGAGCCAGGAGGGGCGGGACCTCCCACCGCCCCCCGCCCCGCCTCCGCGGCTCGGTTAAAAGCATGGGTGCCCCGGCGGGCGCGGAGCAGAGCGAGCTGCGGCCGTGGCAGCTGCACGGCTCCTCGCCCCGGAGCATGCGCGAGAGCCGCCCCGGAGCCCCCCCGCCGCCCCGCCCGCGGCGCCCAGCGCCCCGCCGCCAGGTGAGCCGGCCACTGGGCAGGAGGAGGGAGAGGGGAGGAAAGGAGCACAGCTGGTCGGCCAGCCAACTGGGCGGCCGCGGAGGCTACTAGCTGGGGTCGCGGCGACCACGCCCCCAGCCCCCGGGCCGCACCCAGGCCGACCTCCGCGTGCGGGGTACCCGCAGCGTGGTCTTTCTCCTGCCTTTGCCCAAATCCCCGGAACGAGGCGCTGGTCCCCGCCCTGGCCAGCAGGCGGCGAACCGAGGGCCGGGCGGCCAGAGTCGGGCAGGCTTCTCCCGGGCACTCTCTCCACGCCCCCTTCTGCGACCCAAACCCCGTGCGACCTGGAGCCTGGGCTCCGCCCTCGCTGAGCCACCACCCGCCTGGAACTGTTCCGCGGACGGGAAGCCCATTTTACTGAAGAGCCCACTGAGGCTCAAGAGAGCCGTGCGGACTTGGAACCTACTTCGGCCCCTTAGGGTCGATTCGGCCTGGAGCCCTACCCCTTCCCAGGTGCCTCGCGGCCCCTCACCTGCCCAGCCGCACCCGCTCACTGCCTCTGTCTCCCCCATCAGCGCACCCCCGGACGCTATGGCCCACCCCTTCGGCTGGCCCCGCGTGTAGGATGGTAGCACACAACCAGGTGGCAGCCGACAATGCAATCTCCACGGCAGCAGAACCCCGACGGTGGCCAGAGCCTTCCTCCTCCTCCTCCGCACCCGTGGCCCCGGCGCGCCCGCGGCCCTGCCCGGCGGCCCCGGCCCCGGCCCCGGCCCCGGCCCCGGCCCTGGCCCCGGCCCCGGGCGACACACACTTCCGCACGTTCCGCTCGCACGCTGAGTACCGGCTCATCACGCGCGCCAGCGCCCTCCTCGACGCCTGCGGCTTCTACTGGGGACCCCTGAGCGTGCACGGGGCGCACGAGCGGCTGCGCTCGGAACCCGTGGGCACCTTTCTGGTGCGCGACAGCCGCCAACGGAACTGCTTCTTCGCCCTCAGCGTGAAGATGGCCTCGGGCCCCACTAGCATCCGCGTGCACTTCCAGGCCGGCCGCTTCCACCTGGACGGCAGCCGCGAGAGCTTCGACTGCCTCTTCGAGCTGCTGGAGCACTACGTGGCGGCGCCGCGCCGCTTGTTGGGGGCCCCGCTGCGCCAGCGCCGCGTGCGGCCACTGCAGGAGCTGTGCCGTCAGCGTATCGTGGCCACCGTGGGCCGTGAGAACCTGGCGCGCATCCCCCTCAACCCTGTCCTCCGGGACTACCTGAGCTCCTTCCCCTTCCAGATCTAACTGGCCGCGCCCGCCCAGCACGCAGCATTAACTGGGGCGCTTTGTCATTATTTTTCTATTATTAATTATTATTATTTGCCTGGAACTACATGGGTGCCCTCCCCGCCTGGGCTGGAGGGAGCGGGTGTGGGGGGCGAGGCACCACCCGCTCTCTGCTGGAGTTGAGGCCACAGCCCCCTCCCCACCTGTTGGGGGGCGCGCCCCTCCTGGTGCTCCCTCTGGGTCCCCCTGGTTGTTGTAGCAACTTAACTTAACTGTATATGGGGCCAGGACCTGAACTCGATCCTCCTACCTCTTCATGTTTACATATACCCAGTATCTTTGCACAAACCAGGGGTTGGGGAGGGTCTCTGGCTTGATTTTTCTGCTGTGCAGAATCCTATTTTATATTTTTTACAACCAGTAATAAACTTTATTATGAAAGTTTTTTTTTTTTAAGGAAAAAAGGTTTCTAGAGCGTGTGCTTTGGTCCCAGGTTTTCTTTGTTCTGGAAGGACTTGGGGGGCAAAGGGTCCTAAGACTGACCTGCTGAGCTGGAGGTGGAGGTGGCTCGTGTTTTGTGGCTCTGAGCCTTGCTGGGTTCCACACACAACCTGGGGGACAAGGCAGTGGTCTCCTTTTGGTGCCTTGGTGGTGTGTGTGTCTGGTGAAGTAGCAGCTCATGTTGGAGCACTTCGCATGCCAGGCCCTGTTCTGTGCTTTACATGCTTAAGATTACTTAACCCCGTTACAGAAGAGAAAACTGAGGCACGGGTAAATTTGCCTGTGGTCACCCTTGTGTCAGAGAAGGCACTTGGGCTCTTCTGGCTGTTCACCAAAAAATCTGTTTGAAATGGATGACAGAGAGGAAACTACTTTCTTTCTATGGCCCCAACAACTTCCAGGAAGAGGGTGGGGGTTTGATGAGTTTTTGGAAGGAGTCACACATTCTGAAGCTCCTGCATCAAGGGAGACATTTCAGATGGGATGGGGATGCAGGGTTGGGTCTGACTTCCTCCTTCCCACCCTGTTCTGTCTTGTGTACTTTTTGGTGAATGTAAAACTTGCAGTGAGAAAGAGGCTCTGTGGTCTGTGGTGGTAGGAGGGCGCTGCTGGTGGCTTTGGGCAATTCCCTTTGCCTTTCTGGGCCTCAGCTTCTACCTCAAAAATGGGCTGCCTGGAGGAGGTGGTGCATGGTGGAGGAGGTGACGTTCTCAGGAGTTGGGGAAGGCCGCTCCAAGATGCTGGTGGAGCTGGCCTAGAGCGCCAGAAAGTGCTCGGGACACAGGTTTTACAGCGGCCCGCCTGACAGATGGGCAGTGCTGGGAACTTGGAGGCTGCACTGCCTCACACGGTGAATTGAATCATTTTCAGGTTTGGGGTTAAGCAGCCTGGAGGACACTTCACGCTTCATTTTTAAAAGTTAAAATGGCTCTCTGCAGCCTTGGACACGCTTATAATTGAGTGTCCTAATACTTAATAACACCTTTCAGACTTGAAAGTGCAGCATAAAATTAATTTGATGCTGGAGAGCTGGAGCGCCAGGTTTTCCTTGGGGATTAAATAGGCTCCATTCCTCAAGGTTAAGGATTTAAGAGATTTAGGATCTCAGAGAGCTTCAGCCATTTCATCCTTGCATAAGGTAGGGCTGGAGGGAAGGAGGTTATGTCTTGTCTCTGTGGCTCCAAGGAGATGCTGTTTTTTTCTTTTCTTTTTTCAAATCGCCCCCCTACCCTTTGTTCTGTGCTGTCCTGGTAAGAATTAAATCCTGTCCTTGTTCTGACTTTCCTGTCTCCTACGCCCTTGGGCAGTGCCCAGAGACATGGAGCAATCCCAGAAGGCAATGCTTGGGGATCTGGTTATAATGATAATTAACAGCCACACTGTGTGATTTTACAGATGGGAAAACAGAGGCTCAGAGAGGCTCAAAGCAAGTTTGGCTCAAAGCAAGTGGCAGAGTCAGATTTTTAAACCCAGACATTATCAATGCAGAGCCTGTGTGCCACTAGGCAACACAACTTCCCACGAGAGCCCAACAGTTGCAATAATACCAGCAGCAGCTAACATTTATGTAACACTTCCCAGTGCCCTAAACCCATTGCTGTTGAGTTGATTCCAACTCATAGCTACCCTACAGGACAGAGTAGAACTATCCCATAGGGTTTCCCAGGCTGTAAACCTTTACAGTGGCAGACCCACATTTTTCTCCCATGGAGTGGCCGCTGGATTCAAACCACCAACCTTTCAGTTTGCAGCCAGATGCTCAACCACTGTACCACCAGAGCTCTCTCCAAGTGTCCTAGTTACCTATCTTAACCACCCGAGCCCTATGGTTTAAGTCCTGTCAACATCCTCATTTTACAGATGAGGAAACATGGCCTCATCTAAAAAAGGATGAATTTGCCAAGGAAAAGGCACAGTAGGTAGTTTACAGTATACTAAATGTTTTTTTTTTTCCTCCTTTTAAAAGTTATATTTTCGTTCCACAAGTGTTAGATACACAAGCCCATTCCCCTTATAAAACCCGGAGAAAGGCCCTTCCGACCACATTTCCCAGAGTTGGCCCCTTCTCCCTCCATGTATTCTTTTTTAAAAGTCTATACTAACATTGGAAACCCTGGTGGTGTAGTGGTTAAGAGCTCCAGCTGCTAACCAAAAGGTTGGCAGTTCAGATCCACCAGGCACTCAGTTCTACTTTGTCCTATAGGGTCACTATGAGTTGGAATCGACCCTACGGCAGCGGGTCAGGTTTTTTATACTAACATACCTACGGTGACCTAAAAGTCCCCGAGTGCACTCCAGGTGCCTGGGGGGCTGAAGTCTTCTGTACGGCCCAGCGCAGGCACCATTGCAGAGGAAAAGGCTGGGCTGGGGGTGGCATGTGGCTTCCCGGGGTGTGCAGATTCTCTATCTCTCTCAAACCTCAGCTTCATGATTCAGCAGTGCTGACGTCAATTTACAAGAATGAAAAGTGAGAGGAGGGTTTGTGTGTGTGAGGGCTGGAGTGGGGGCCCAGGTGCAGCCGGGGCATCCCCCCTGTAGGAGCGGGGGAGCCGGGGCCGCGCAGGGTGTGCAGAATGAGGAGGAGGTCTGTGTGCCAGGTGTGGGGATAGGCTCTGACAGGATCACAGTGGCCCCTGAACTGGGGACTCTGATCCCCATTTCGCAGATGAGGAGATAGAAGCTCAGAGAAGTGCAGTCACTTGCTCAAGGTCACACAACCCAAAAGCGACGGCCAGGATTCCCACCAGGGCCATCTCACTCTATACGCCAGGCCAGGGTTCCTCAAAGTGGGGGAATCTTGTGAAAACGCATATTCCCAGGCCTCACACCTCCCTTGATTCTCCCAACCTTGTGGGTAGGTACTGTTATCCCACAGCCAGGGAGTGGAGAGCTGGAATTGGAACTTGCAACCTGGCCTTAGAGCCTCTTCTATGAGGTAATGAAGGTAAAATACCTGCAAGACCCTGGTCTGCAGCAGGTGCTCAATGCATGTCTGAATAATGAGGTGCTGAATAGATGACAGTGGGCTCACGTAAACATTGACGGAGTACCTACTATGTTCCAGGCACTATTTAAGGCCAAGAGATACAGGGATGAACCAAATAGAGGGAGTCCGGAGTTCACGTTCAGGGCCTCAGACAATTAAATAGTAAATTGAAGGAACACTACTGGCAGTGACAGAGCTCAGTAAAAATGCAATGGGGTGGTTCGACAGTGGGTGGGGCCATTTCAGAAGGAAAGGTGAGGAAGGCTCCCCTGAAGGGACACAGGCTGCTGTGCCTGGAGTGACAGGAAGGGGAAGAGGGAGGCATTTATTACAGGCAGAGGAGACAGCAGGCACAAAAGCCCTCAGCTGGGAGCAAGTTCAGCCCATTCGCTGGGGAGTGAAGGTGGAGTGGCTGGAGATGAGATGGAAGGGTGGGCAGGGCCACAGCAGACCCTGTACGCCATGGTGAGGAGTGTGGATCTGAAGTGTGATGGGAGCCCTGGGGAGGGGAAACTGCACTGTGATGAGATCCCTCTGGCTGCTGGGTGGAGATGAACTGAGGCAGGGAGAACTGGTGAGGTGAGCTTTGGTTTTCCTGCCTTATTACATGTTTATTTGAAGATGGGGGGCGTGAAGTGGTTCATTCCAGCCAATCAGGCCAATGGCAAGGAAGGGACAGGCACAGGACCTGCCTGGTGGAATGCAGGGACCGAGTGTGGTCCAGGCCTGGAATGGCCAGCCTTGGTGCAAGCATTTATCAGAAACCCCAAGTATGACTAGATGCAAGCTTGGGTTGAACGGGGTCCTAGGGTATGGCCCACAGGCCCCAGGGAGGAGCTTCCTGGGACAATGGTCACCTATACAGGGCAGAGAGAAGGTGAGGAAGAGCACACAGGATCTAAAAGGAGGTGGATGTAGTCAGTGACACCTGATGCCTGCTTTGCATCCTCCTGATCTGCCCCTCCTGCCCCCTACCTGCCCTCCCACTGCCATCACCCAGGGATCTCCAGGGGCTAGGCTTCCAGGGGGAATAACATGGTGGGCGTGGCTTGATTTTGGGAGTCTCAAGTTTCCTCAGAGAGGAGTGCGTTTTTTCACCAAAGCAAATTCCAGCGGGACCAATGGGTCCAAAGTTGGTCTTCAGACTGCTCCTCCTACCCTGGTCATGACCCTGGGACTTAATAGAGAACCATCAAGGAAAGCTGGGATTCCAGGTTCTCCAAGTGCCTGGTCCCAATACAAGCCCCCCCCCCCACCCGGGTCGGGCATCGCGAAGCCCCAGCCTTTCAATGACACCCTACTTCTCTCAGAAGGCCCACCTCCCAACGGGTCCCACGAGGCCTTCAAGTGGCCTCTGCCCACGGGTCTGGCCTTAGAACTCACCACTCGCCTTCCAGCCACTGGGCCTTTGCGTGCGCTGTCCTCTCGCTTCATGCCTCCTCATTGGTGATTCCCAGCCGGTTGCAGGGCAGTGTGCCAGTTCTAGTGGAGTCTGGGTCAGGGGCCCCACCGAGAGGCCGTCGCCCCCGCCCGAGAGTCCCCACCGCTCCGGTCCTCCAGCACCACGTGCCGCGCTCTGATGACGCCATGGCGCCACCCTCCCCAGCAGCCACCACCGACCCTCTGGAAGTGAGCTCAGTTCCCGGGTTTTTGTCGCCCCCGCAGGGTCCTAACACCGCCAAATGCGTGCTGCCCCTTGTCTTATCTGCGGACTCTCCGGGAGTCTTCAAAGTCTCCGAGGCCCAAGGAGGGCGTGTCCCGTGGGCATGCCAGTAGAAGACCATCACAGCGGATCTCCCTCCACCTGCTGAGTTCTCAGAGAGCAAAAAGCGTTCCCATTCCCTTCTAGTCCACCACACAGAGCCCTGCCTGACCCCCAACTCACAGCCCTTAGGTCCTGAGCCTCTTTTCTTCCTCTGGAAGTGGGGCACAAACCACATGGGCGAAGATCTCGTGGAAGAACGCCCATAAAATACTTAATACGGGATCCAAAAAAAAAAAAAAAACCCAAACCCGTTGCTGTCCAGTCAATCCCGACTCATGGCAGCCCCATGTGTTACAGAGTACACTGAGCTCTATAGGGTTTTCTTGGCTATAATCTTTATGAAGGCAGATCTCCAGGCCTTTCTTCCTCGATGCTGCTGGGTGGTTCGAACTGCCAATCTTTCAGTTAGTAGCTGAGAGCAAACCACTTGCACCACCCAGGAACCTTAATATGGGATAGATGTCCAGTAATTGGCATTGCCCTCTCTGCTTCTTGATGACTCTGGCATTGCTGCTGTTTTAAAATAATGGTACTTATTGCACACCTAATGGGCACTAGATACTTTGCCTAGGTTACCTTGTGAGGAAACTAAGGCTCAGAAAGGTGAGGAATTGACTCCATTGCATTCTGTAAATAGCAGAAACAGAGTTTGACCCTGGGTACGACTGACAGCCAAGCTCACGCTCTTACACACTGCAGTGCCAGCTTAAGGGTTCACGGGTTTGTTTGTTTCTGACACCAAAGACCACCTAAAGGATGTGTGAAGCCACAGAATCAGCCAGGTCCTTTCTCCACAGGACAGCCTGGGAAGCTGAGAGAGGCCCTGGGCTTATCTGAAAGACTGTTTTAGAACGCAGTCTTGCAGAGCACCCAGGGCTGCTTGGTCAGAAGGGACCCTGGAGAAGTGGCTCTGGGGCAGCCAGGAGCCCTGGCAGCTGGTGGGGGGCTGTGAATGCAAATGAGGATGGGCAGGGACACGGATGGTATGAGCCAGAAAGCTGGATCCTGTGCAAGAGCAGGGCTGGGAGGGTGACATTCAGGGGTGGCCCCACCTGGGGACCTACAGGGACCTGTGCCTTGAGACAGACTCCCTCCTCTCACATGTGGATCCACCTGGGAGGGGCAGCCAGAGGCAGGATGAACAAGGGGAGGGGGACAAGACCTGGACAAATCAGCCTTGGAGGGCCCTTCCCTACCGACGTTTCACTCTGGGTAGCAGCATGCAGGAGGAGAAAGAGCTGGAATCTGGTACGTGGGTTCAAGCCTCACTGCAACAATGCAGCCTTAGTGGTTTCATTCATAAAACAGGGATTATACTCAATTATAGAGCCCTGGTGGTGCAGTGGTTAACAGTTCAGCTGCTAACCAAAAAGTCAGCAGTTCGAATTCACCAGCCACTCCTTGGAAACCCTATGGGGCAGTTCTACTCTGTCCAACAGGGTTGCTAGGAGCCAGAATGGACTCCACAGCAACAGGTTTCGTTTTTGGTTTATACTCAATTATGCCTATTCTCCCCTGCTTCAGAGAGGTGTCTGGATGATCAAATGATTTAATGTAAGTGGAAAGAAACTGATCACCACCCAAATGAAAGAACTATAGTAATTATCATTATGCATCACACAGGCTGCCCAGATGTATTTAAATCAGCATAGCCATGAAGGCAGGTGGACTTAGTCCCATTCTCAGCTGGCCACTTGATAATAACAGTGGTGGCTACCAGCTTACCCATGTCAAATGCTCACCAGAAGCCAGAAACTGTTCTAAGTAATTCATGCATCCACCACCACAACCAGCTGCCATTGACTTATGGTGACCCCGTGTGTGTCCAAGCAGAACTGTGCTCCATAGGGATTTCAATGTCTGACTTTTCAGAAGTAGATCACTAAGCCTTTCTTCCAAAGTACCTTTGGGTGGACTCAAACCACCAATCTTTTGGTTAGCAGCCAAATGCTTTAATTGTTCGCACCACCCAGGGACTCCAATTCATGCATGCTATCTTGTTTAGGCCTCACAAGAACTATGTGAAATAGTGATAATTGTTATTATTCTCATTTTACGGATGAGAAAACTGGGGCACAGAGAGATTGAACAGAATTTCCAGGGCCACACAGCAAGTTTAGGGCAGAAGGGGGCCAGGATTTGAACATGGGCAGCCTACCTGTTGTGTCACTCCTTTATTTTAAACTCTAGGTTGAAGCTGGCAAACTGTCAGTCACCTGAGCTCCACTTTTAAGGTTTTTGCCAGATCTATCCAAATTCCAGCTGTTCTGATCGTCAATATTTTCTTCAAATCAAGTTACTTGGTTTCCTTATGTAAGTTTCTTTTAAGGGGAAACTCACCATTACCATACATGGAAAGTCAGAATCGCCTGCCACAAAGAGGTAACTCTTAAAAAATGCAATGAAAGCCAAACAGTGGTATTAAGTTCTAGCTTAGATATTGGTGTCCTGCTGTGCTCTGAGCAGAAGTTTGTTCTGTGTTTGGTAGAGAGAGAGAGATTAGCAAGTGTTAGAGAGACGTTTAAGACACAATAGCACCAATAAGATTTTCTCCTTGACTTAAGCAGAAAGATGACAAAAAATAGAAATAGGAGATCACTGGGGTAGGTGGTAGGGGCTCCTGTTTTATAAAAATCCTGAGGCTGTGTCCCACCTAGAACTACCTGAAGACTCTCCAGGGCACCTATTCCACACTTGGGGAAGCACTACCCAGCTTGGCTGCCAGCTGTGTGGCTGTGGGCAAGTAGTCCCTTCCCTGACTCTGAGCCTCAGTGTCCTCATATGCGAAATGGGGTAAGCATCCAGAGCTCACAGGGCATGGAAGATTAAAAGGATGTGATTATACACTGTTAACGCACAGAGTAAGAGGTATGCACGGTGTCCTCAGGGTGGGCTGGGCCCCATGTCAGGGAGCCCCGCGCTGTCCCCCCACCTCCAGCTTGGACCACTGAAAATGAAACCGTGACACAGCTGATCTGGCTCCATTCGGGCTCCTCAGTGCCATTCATCTCACCTTTGGCCAAGTGCCCTCCACACAAGCCGAGTGACAGGAAGGGCCACAGTTCCCCGAAAGTGGGTCAAAGTGAAACTACCACAGGTTGGTCGGGGGGGGTGTCTACGGGCTCCCCCGATGCAGGAGGGCAGGGTTTTGGGGGCAGGGGGAGAATGCACACTTGAGCCTGAATGTAGCACCCCCTCTCCTGGATTCCATATGGGTAACTTGAGGTCTGGAGATGGGGACTCCAACCCCCTTTGCAGACACTAGGAGAGAACTGGGTATGATCTCCCCAAATCACAACCTGATCACCTCACACCCCCTGGTCACACACACCCCTTAGCTACCACTGCAAATGATCATTACCATCAGCTCTCAGCATTTCTAGGTAGGTACCATTATTGCCCCATTTTACAGTTGAGGAAACTAAGGCCAAGAAAGGTTGAGTTCCTTGTCCATGGTGTCACAGCTAGTAAAAGTAGGCGAAATAGGATTCGAACCAAGCAAGGTGGCTCCAGAGTGTTCCAGCAGCTCTCAACTGCTAGATGCTAAACTACGACCTCTTTTCCCTGGGATTTGAGGTCTTTCACCATCTGGCCCCAACAGCTACTTCCAGACCCACATCATCCCCTTCACATTCCCCTTCTGCTCTGGTCATCCCCAATTTCTCATCATGCCCTTGGCCTTTTAAGCTCCACCCCACCCTAGGGAAATCCTCTGATGCTTCCCTTGCTTCCTCTTCACTTGGCAAACTCCTACTCAATCATCAAAGCCCAGCTCAGCCCTTGCCTCCTCTAGGAAGCCATCCCTGACTTCGCTGCTGGGCCTTCCCTGTGTCTGTCTGAGGCTCTGTTAGAGCTGCCATCACAGAGTCCCAGAGCTTTGCTCTGTCTTCTAGACTGTGAGCACCAGGAGGGCAGAAACCATATTGTTAGCTGCATGATACAGGCAAGTCAAGTAGTTGCTCTGTGCCTCGCTTTACCTGTTAAGTGTGACGTATTACTGTCACTATTTCCCAGGACTGTTGTTGTGCACCGTGAAGTTGATTCCGACTCCCGGCGACCCTACAGAACAGAGTAGAACTAACTGCCCCATAAGGTTTTCTAGGCTGTAATCTTTAGGGGAGCAGATTGCCAGGCCTTCTCCCCAGCAGAGCCAGTGGGTAGGTTCGAACTGCTGACCTTTCAGTTAGAAGCTGAGTGCTTAACCACTGTACCACCAGGGCTGTTAGAGGGACTAAATGTGTTAATACCAGCATAGTGCCTAGAAAGATGTCTGGTATAAAGAAAGCGCTCAAAAAATGGGATAACGATCCCCCAGCGAGTACTGATGAGGCTAAATGGAGGTGCAATTGGAGGAACATAAAAGGCTTTCCCCAGGGGCTTGAAAGGCCAAGAGAATGATGGTAAATGATGAAAAAGATGCACACACCGGGATTGCTGGTGAAGGAGACATTTCCCACTCAGCCCTCCCACGTAGCCGGCCACCCCCGTGCCCGTGGCTATGTTAGCCATAAGCCCAGCAAACATTCTCTTAAAGGTTATGTATTTATTTTCATGTGTATTAGGGGGAAAATGATTATATCAAACCTGATTTGTTCTGGCATTATTGCCTGGAGCAAAACTGAAGTAGGTATTCAGAATTTTTAAGAAGTTTGGGGGGTAGTTGATTTAAAAAATTGGTAAAAATTGTCATAGATGAATGATGGAGTTTGAGGAATGGCGGATAAATGAAAGAAAAGAGAGTGAGAGAGAGATAGAAAGAGACTGAGAGATGGAGAGGGAGGAGAAAGCCAGAGATGGCGAGAGGAGGGAAGGGAAGGGTAGAGGAAACAGGAGAAGAAGGAAAGAGAAAACAGAGAACCTAAGAACAAAAGAAAGGACACATGAAGGGATGGGGGAATAAATGAATGAGTGAGTGAAGGAGTGGATGAACCAAGGCATGTATGAAAGAAAGGGCAAGTGAAGGAAGGGGAAGCAGTGGTGGCTGAGCCGGATCCCTGCCCAGGAAGCCCTCTGGCCTGGGAGCCCCCTGTATGGTTGTATGGTTGGGCCACATGGGGCAGCTCTGGGCTCAAGGCCTAGTCCATGCCTCAGGTGGTGGCTTCATCCTCGACCAAGGGAGCCTGTGCCTGCAACACCCTCGCCCCAACAGCCAAGAACCCAGGGTGCCTACTCTGTTCCAGCCCCAGAAAACTGAAAGCAAAAGCCATAAGCATCCCTTGGCCCAGCCTTCCTGTCCCTCAGCTGGTTTCTTAGAAATCAGCTGCCTGGGTTTGCACCTGCAGCCTGGACTTCCTCCCCAACCCAACGGCCCCCTCCTCCAGGTGGGCACCAGGCTGCCAGCAGAGACACGGCCAGAGGTCCAGGTCCACGGGGGTGGTGGCCGAGGTCCTAGAGAAACCTGGAGAGGCATGGGCTAGAGTTGGGCGACCCCCAGAAAGCTTGGAGGTCGCACATTCATTCCACAAACATTTTTCCAGTGCCCCTTGTGTGCTGGGGCCTGGGGCAGTGGATGAATCTGAGCCATGCACAGTGTTAGGAGAAAAAGGACTTAGGCATGGTGACCCTATCAACTGTTCCAGCCTTGACAGGGGGCTGGCTGGAGCGTTGGTGCGGGCCACAGAGGAAAGAATAACTAATTAGGGCTAGGGAGTTGTGGGTCGGAGGATGCTGGTGTGGAGGCAGGCTCCCTGGAGGAATGGTTGGTTATCTGAGTCTCGAAGTATGAGTAAGAAGGAAGGAAGAGCATCTCAGGCAGAGGGAACAGAATATGCTAAGGCCTAGAGGCATGAAATAACTGCAGCAGGAGCTCTGGAAATTGACCTGTGTTATCTCCCGTAATCCATGTAACTACGCCTTGAAGTAGGCATGTTTCTCTCTTTCTCCAAGGTGTAGAAAATGAGGCTTGGAGCAGTGTAGTGGTTTACATGCCCAAGAGCTCACAGCTAGAGGGGAGATCCAAACACAGCCTGTGTGCCTAACCTCTCCCAAATGGGACACCAGCAACCAGATCTTCATCACTGCTGGCACAGCTGGAGAGCCTACCACCTGCACCAGGCCCGGAACCCCACTCACCTGCAGTGTCCTGTTTAAATCCACTTCATTGGGAAGAGATGCTGTTGGGAAGAAAAATAGGGCTCAGAGAGGCATCGTGACTTGCCTAGGTCACACAGCCTGGCGGGGGCAGAGCTAGGATTCATACTCAGGTTTGTCGGATCCCAAAGTGCCCGCTTTTTTCTCTGCATGAGGTGTCCAGGCCCTGAAAACACAGACCTGAGCTGACTGAGTCTAAGGACATGGAGGGGAGAGCAAGTGCAAAGCCTCAGTGGCCAGAGAGCAGAACCCAGGTATGGTGCTGGGAAACTGGAGCTTTGCCTGCCTCATGTGCTTTCTCAGGTCCCTTCCGCAGCGCAAAGAGCCCTGGTGACCCAGGGGTTAAGTGCTCAGCTGCTAACCGAAAGGTCAGCGGTTCAAGCCCACCAGCGCTTCTTGGGAGAAAGATGTGGCAGTCTGCTTCTGTAAAGATTACAGCCTTGGAAACCCTATGGGGCAATTTGTTTTTATAGGGTCAGAATCGACTCGATGGCACTGGGTTTGGTTTTTTGGTTTTTATAGTATTAAAAAAAAAAAAAAATTTTTTTTATAGTGTCACCATGAGTCGGAATTGACTCAGTGGCAACAGGTTTGGGCTTAGGGCTGTGCAGGGCAACATCCTGCTTTGCTCTAGGGAACTGTCCCAACCCAGTTCTGTATGGCCCTGAAGCGGTTGTTAATCACAGTGCCCTGGTGGTAGGCGAGCATGGATCAGACCTGGCCAATCACAGTCCCCTAAGTTACAGTTCAGGGCAGGTACATGGCCTATGCTGGACCCATCAGAGACCTTCCTGGGACTTTTCTGCCCGAGCTAACAGAAGGCTGACTCCTTCCTCTAAGCTGGGACAGGCTGGCAGCCATTGTGCCCAGAGAGTTGTAGAAAGAAGCACAAGACAGCCCAGATGCACTGTGGGAGCCCCTGAATCCAGCCAAGCCTGGAATCCACCTCAGGTCTTCCCTGTTAACATGTACTACAGGTTTCCTTTTTTTTCCTTATGCCTGTCTGAGTTGTGTTTCTGTCACTTGCAACCCAAAGAGTCCTGGGCATTCAGCATTTGAAAAGCAGCAGGGCTCAGGTTGGGCTGGAATGAAGGGCAAGCCAAGTGAAATGGAACCGTGAGTCTTAAGAAGAGATGAAAAATCCCCTGGTCTGGAAGAGCCAAGGCCTAGTTTTGCTAGGTGCGGGGGCCCACTGTGATCTCCTCCCTTGGCAGGATGTGAAGGGGCCCCTAGACAGCCCCCATGAAGCCAGGGGCTCTGGGAGCCTTGTCCCTGAGGGACAGCCTTGCTTCACCCTTGCCTTGGCCAAATTGCTGCCCTTGGGGACACTCCACTGCCTAACTTTGCGAGATCCGTCTAGCGTGGGAAAGCCACAGGTCTACGGCATGAGCACATGCTAAGTGTTTACTGGGTATTGGGATTGCCAACAGCACTACATATATGTCCTTGGTTAATCCTTCCTATGAGTCCACGGGGCAGACCTGTTATTATCCCCATTTTTCAGATGAGGAAACTGAGGGTCAGAGAGATGATGATTTACCTGGGGTCACATAGCTAACTGTGGCAAAGCCAAAATTAGACCTCAGTGAGGTCTGAAGCCCAACAGAAGCATCAATACCCAGGCTCCAGTTTCTGACTTTGAAACTGTTAACTCTGTTCACGCCAACCAGCTGGGCGGTCCTGCATGGTGTGCCACAGGGCTCGGGCCTCAGTTCCGTCCTTCCTTCCATCTTCCCCGATTCTTTCATGAGAAGCCAGACAACCTGCTTATTGCAAGGGCAGTGAGCCGTCTGGGCAAGAGTCAGGATACCAAATGACTTCTGAGTTAGGACATTGAGCAGGTGCAGAGGCGAACTGTAACACATTAATGTAAAGTCCTACATTGGGGTTCAAATAATTGCCTCAGTGCAGGATTACTTCTAGCCTCAGTAGGATAGATGGGTATAAGCTCAAAATTATCCATGAGCATGGTGTGGCTTGAGCATGTTAAAGTAGCAACTGGACTTTCCCAACAAGAATGCTCAGAACAAGCCCAGACCCAAAATGAGACACGGTTGGCTTCTGTGCCTTGTGTACACGAATGTCTAGCACCTCCCCCCAGGCCTACACACGGCAGGTGCTCAGGAATCACAGCTGATGTTGGGTGTGGGTACTTGAATGCAGAATGCTTACACCTATCCAGAGCACACGGTAGTTGTTAGCTGCCGTCAAGTCAGCCCCCAAGTCATGGCGACCCCATACACAATGGAATGAAAAGCTGCCCAGTTCTGCACCATCCCCACAATCGGTTGCAGATTGGATGGTTGTGACCCATAGGGTTTTCACTGGCTGATTTTTGGAAGTAGATCACAGGCCTTTCTTCCAAGTCTGCTTAGTCTGGAAGCTCCACTGAAACCTGTTCAGCATCATAGCAACACGCAGGCCTCCACTGACGGGGGGTGATGGCTGCACATGAGGTGCACTGGCCGGGAATCCAACCCAGGTCTCCTGCATGGAAGGTGAGAATTCCCCCACTGAGCCACCACTGCCGCACACAGTACATGCTCAATAAAGGGAAGTTGCTCTGAGAACCATGAAAGAACTGGTAATACTTCATATGATTATTATCACTGGTGTAAATTGTTAGATATGATATATAAAATATGTATTATTATAACATAAGGGCCATTCTGTATTGAGCACTTATTGTGCACAAGCACTGTGCTGGGCTAAGCACTTCACAGAATCCCACTGAATTCTTAGAACAATCTTATGAGTCGATCCTGTTAGCCTGAACCATATGAAATCGCCGTTCTTGACGGTCACAAACACTAAAGCATCGGCAATTTCATATAGTTCAGCCCATAGCATCTCCATTTTACAGATAACGAAACTGAGGCCCACAAAGGGTCACATGCCAGGTTTTTCCTTCCCAGACGCCGGTTAGGAAAACCCCATTGGCAAAGTCTTCTCAGAGGATTCGGATTTTGTGCTGGGTTCCTTTTCTTCGCCCACCCTCTTTTCTTAGCTGCCGTGGGCCCAGGCCCCACCCATTGTGGCGGGGTCTATATTTACGCCCCGGTTTCTGTGAACTGAGGAATCGAGGAAGTGACTTATTCCAGAGAGTCGTCACCAACGCTCAGAGATGATGGCATCCAAGAACCCTGAGTTTCTGGACGAACCCCTCACCAAAAAAAAAAAAAAAAAAAAAGTGAAACAAACAAACAAAACCCCCCAAAACCACCACCAACAAAACCCAAAAACAAATAAACAAAAATACGGGATTTTTTTCCCCCTCTATGGATTTCCAGGGTCCAGCCCAGCAAGAGAGAAATCCGTGCCCACATGCCACGTGGCCCTGTCTGGTGGGCCAGATGTGACAGGGTGGAAGATATGTGTCCATTTTTCTGGGAGTAACACCGAGGAGATCTGTGCCAAGCTCAAGTCCACCACCGAGCATCCCAGAGGCAGGTGGAAGGGCCATGGCCTCAGTGCCAGCCTGTCTAGCGGTTCCTGGGGTTGCCGACAGCCGGCGGAAGGGGCCGGGGCCGGAGGGCGGAGCGTTTCCAGGTAGTCAGACTGAGCTAGACTGCGGCAGCTGCGGGGGGCGGCGGAGGAGGAGAGGGGCAGGCAGCCTGGTCCCCGCAGCGCACAGCCCGCCTGCCAGGCACAGCCGGTCTTCGGGGAAGTCGCCGAGTCGGAGTTCCAGGAAGCGATAACGCTTGTTGAAACCTCTTTCTTGTGGCCTGGTCTCATCACATGGCTCGGTGGGGACCAACGTCAGGCAGGGCCACAGGTCCGGGCCGACTTGCACCCGGCAGCTGCCGCCACCCCCTGCTTCCCCGCAAGAAGCTGAAGAGGGATGAGGGGGCTGGGACAGGAAGGTGGCCATTTGTGGCTTCCCCCTCCCAGATGCCTGACACAGGCCGAGGGCAGCCATGTCCCCTGTTTTCCTATCGTATCACCCCCTGCAGTTGGCACAGACTCTGACTCCCCATCCAGCAAATGGGGTGAGAATCCCTAGGAGCCCTGGTGGGGCAACGATTACGCTTTCTGTTGGTAACTGAAAGGTTGGCAGTTCGAACCAACCCAGCAGCTTCTTGGGAGAAAGACCCGGTGATCTGTTCCCATAAAGCTTACAGCCTAGACAGCCCTATGGGCCAATTCTACTTTATCACATGGAGTCGCTATGAATCAAAATCAAAAGGGAGATGAAGGCAAAGAGCTTAGTGCTCCCCCTGGTACCTAGTAGGTGCTGAGGAAACAGAAATTCTTTTCTCATTTCCCGTGAAGTCAGGAAAACATGTCTTCTAAAGCAGGGTTTCTCAGCCTCAGCACTGTTGACACCTGGGTTGGATTGTTCTCTGTTCTGGAGGCTGTCCTATGTGTTATAGGATGTTCAGCTGCATCCTTGGCCTCCACCCATTAGTTGCCAGTAGCACACGCCCCCCAGCCCCATTGAGACAACCAAAATTGTCTCCAGACATCACTAAACGCTGCCTCCCATGTGGGGGCAAAGTCACCCCTGGTTGAGAACCATTGATGTAGACTTAGTGCCTGGCACATAGTAGGTGCTCAGTAATTAGTAGGTCTTCAACCTTAATGGCAGAGCATGTCTGGTGCATCTTTATACCCCACCACCTAGCATTATGGTGGTGCCAGAGGATGATTTGGGGAACCTTTAGTCCTTCAAAGGAGCCCTGGTGGAGTTGTGGTTGAAGTGCTCCTCTGCTAACTGAAAAGTGGGTGGTTCGAGCCCACCAGCCACTCCATCAGAGAAAGATGTGGCAGTGTGCTTCTGTAAAGATTTACAGCCTTGGAAATCCCCTGAGGCTGTTCTACTCTGCCCTATGTGTCAGAGTCTTTATGTGTCAGAATTGACTTGATGGCAGTGGGTTGGGTTTCCAGTATGGAAGCTCATGGCCTTCAGGTTTAGGAATTTCTTTGGTTTTCATTTGAGGGTGTCCGTCAAATACCCTCCCCCAGCCACCAGTCATGAACATATGCTATAAATTAAAATAGTGCTTTGAGGCCTTGAACTTGAGGGTGGCAGGGTGAAATGAAGGAGAGGTCAGGCCTGAAAGAAGAGATGCCTGTCATTAAGATGCCCCAGTCCATAGTCTCCCTGCGTAGCCCCAGAAGCTAGCAGCCCTGCTTTCCCCCCAGGCAGGAGGATGGGGGGGCGTGGTCTACTCCTGCCCAGGAGTAGTAAGCACCTCAGACCTTGACCCTGGGATGCTGTAATGACAGCCAGATCCCCACATGGTTGCCGGAATGAGACTCACCTGTCTGCATGTCCTGCCTACAGGGTTGGAGCAACCACTCATCCTTTTTAGTTCCTTGCTCTTGGATATGAACTCACTGCCAAGAATCACTGGACACTTGAGGAAAGCTTGTAAACGGAAAGTCAGAGATCAAAACCAACACACAAGAAGAACTCCAAGAAAACAGAGAGCAAGAAAAATCTTCAAAAGTGAAAGAATCCTCAGAAAAATAGGAGCTATTGCATCCATAAAACAAGAACAAGATGCTACAAAAAGGAACATTCAGACAATAAGAAAGAGCTAAAAAGATGACAGCAGAAATAAAGACTGATGCATGCACTGTATGAGAAGGTTGAGGAAACCTTCCAGAAAAACAAAAAGATAGAAACTAGGAGAGAAAAGATGAGAAAATTTGAGGATTAGCCCACAACACTCAACTGATAGGAGTTAAAGAGAGAATGGAGAAAATGGAGGGAAAACATGATCAAATATAGACTACAAAAAGAAATTCCTAAAACTGAAGGCCATGAGCTTCCACACTGGAAACTCAACCCACTGTCATCAAGCTAATTCCGACTCATAGCGACCCTATAGGACAGAGTAGAACTGCCCCATAAGGTTCCCAAGGCTGTAAATCATTACGGAAGCAGACTGCCACATCTTTCTCCCGCAGAGCAGCTGGTGGGCTTGAACCACCCACCTTTTGCTTAGTAGCCAAGTACTTTAACCACTGCACCACCAGGACTCCTGCCATATTGGGAAAGCTCACCAAATATCACATTAGTTATCCATTGCTGTGTAACAAATTACCTTAACGCTTAGTGGCTGTGGTAGGCAGAATTCTAAGACGGGCCCAAAGGTTCCCTGCCACCACACTTAATCCCTGGGATTGTGAATCTGATGCATTTTACTCTGTCGTTAGGTTACATTCTGTGGCACAGTTGCCTTTAAAGAAAGGTAGATGAGCCATGTGGTCCAACCCTTATCACAAGAGCCCTTTAAAATCAGAGAATTTTCTCTGGCTAGTACCGGAACAGGAAGTCAGAGATTTGAAGCACGAGAAAGATGACGTACCATTGCTGGCTTGAAAATGGAGGGGACGCATGTCAAGGAATGTGAGTGGCCTCTAAAACTGACAGCGGCTCTTGGCTGACATTCAGCAAAGACATGGGGGACCTTAGTTCTACAAGTGCCGGAACTGAATTTTGTCATGATCAAGAATGAGCTTGGAAGTGGATTTTTTCCCCCAGAGCCTCCACATGAAAACTGTAGCCCCAGCCAACACCTGATGTTAGTCCAGGGATACCCTGAGCAGAGAGAGAGTCCAGACAAACTTCTGACCTGCAGAAACTGTGAGATAATAAATTTGTGTTGTTGCAAGCTGCTAACACAGCAATAAAAAACTAATATATCAGCTTAAAGCAACAAATGTTTATTGTCTCACATAGCTTCTGTGGCTCAGGAATTTGGGAGTATCTTAGCTGGGTGGCTCTGGCTTGGTGTCTTACAGGAGGTTGCAGTCAAAATGTTGACTGGGGCTACAGTCACGTGTGACTGGGACTGCAAGATCCGTTTCCACAATGGCTTACTCATATGGCTGTTGGCAGTATGCATCGGTTTCTTGACACATGAACCTCTCCGTAGGGCTGCTTGAGTGTCCTCCCAACATGGCCGCTGGCTTCCCCCAGTGATCCAACAGAGAGCAAGGTGGAGACTGCAGTTTCTTTTATGACCTAGCCTCAGAAGTCACATTATTATTATTATCATTGTCATCAACCCAGATAAATTCCTTCCTAGCTAAGTGACCTTGGGAAGGTCTCTTAACCTCTTGAAGCCTCAGTGCCTCAGTTTCCACATCTGTGAAATGAGGAGCCACTGCTTACTGGCAGGATCAGAATAGGGCTGAAGTGAATAACAGCCCTTGAAGGAGTCAACACAGGTCTGTCAGGTCTGATTTTGTCCCCGACTCTGATTCTAATACCTGGGTCTGAAACATCCCCAGAATCCCAGTGACCAGCCAAGAGAGCTCAGGCAGGGTCTGTGGGCCTGCATTGAGCCATCAAGGAGACCCCCCTCTGACCCCTGAGCTGCAAGGTTTGCTGACCTCTAGGGCTGGCCCAGTCCCCTGGGGCTTGCTCCTATTACCTCCTTTCTCCTTGGAAAGACCTTTGTTCACTGTGGTGTTCCCTGGTCCTGCTCCAAGCCCTGTGGCTTTCACCGCCACATGCTGCCATCAGAAAACACATGAGACTCTGCAGAGGCCCTGACAGGGAGGGCAGGCTGGAGTCTAGCCCTGCACAAGGCCTCATCCTGCAGATTCAGGAGCAGAGCTGTGAAGGGAAAGGGGGGATCCGCAGCAGGTGCTGGGCTTTGAGGCTCTGCCCTGCAGTCTTGGGCCTGGAATCTGTCAGCTCCGAGTTAGAGTGCTATCATGATTCCTTCTAATGTGTGACCTGGGGCAAGTTCCCTTCCCTGAACTCATGCTTCCCAGCTAGAAAATGGGAACAATACTGCCATTTTCTTTACAGGGATATCTGTTCACTCATATACTCAACAAACATTTATTGAGCACCTACTATATGCTAGGCATTTTTCTTAGCACTGGCTTCCAGCAGTAAACAAAACTGACCAAGTCCCCTGCCCTCAAGGAGCTTATGAGGGAGAGAGACAGACCACAACCAGTAAACATAATAAATCGTATGTCAGATGGAAGTTGGTGCTATGGAGAAACATAAAGCAGGCAGGAGTGTCAGGGGTGCCAGGGGTGAGTTGCTATTTTACTTGGATGGACAGTGGAGGCCCCTCTGAGGATAAGAGGGCTAACTGGGGTAAATCAGCTAACATTTGCATCTGGAAAGAGCATTCTAGGCAGAGGAAATAGCAGCTGCAAAGACCCATTTGCTGACTACAGAGATACAAGAGCAAGCCTAGCCTAGGTTGGCCTAGCCCTGCCCAGAACAGAAGAACCACTCAGCTGACCCATAGACTCATGAGCAATAATAAATGCTTATTGCTTTAAACCACTCATCCCAGAGTGATTTGTTACACAGCAACAGCTAACTGATACAGGGAGTCAACAACAATGATCACCTCATGCAGTCAGCCACTTGTTAGGGGCTAGGCCCTTTGGAGGGGCAGGAAGTACCATTCATTCATCCATCCATCCATCCACCATCCACCCATCATCCATCGAACCACCATCCATCCTCCATCCATCCATTGTTCATCCAACCACCATCCATCCTCCATCCATTCATTCTCCATCCACCCATCCTCCATCCATCCATCCACGCATCCATCTATCCATCATCATCCACCCATCTACCAACCTTCCTCCATCCACCCACCCACCCATTCATCTCTCCATCCATCCATCCATCCATCCACCCATCCATCCTCTATCCATCCATCATCCATCTATCCATTGAATACATCCCGTTGCCCACTCTGTGCAGCTGTTGTGCTAGTCATGGGAAACTAGAAGACTGATAAGAAAGCTCCCAGTCTGGATGGAAGCTTACAGCCCTCCGTGGCTTCCCCCTGCCCATGGAGCAGAATCTGACCCAGGTTTAGCAGGCCTGTGTGGTTGGCTCCTGCAGACCAGCCTCATTCCTTCCTCCTCCCAGTCCCTCTGCCCTTCACCAAGCCCCACACTCTCTACCTCCCAGCCTTTGCACCTGCTGATTTCTCCATCTAGGTGGCTCTGGCCCACCTCCCATGACTTAAGAACACTCTTTCTCCTTTGAGACTCACTCAGTTGTTCCCTCCCCCAAGGAAACGCCTCCAGGACCATCCCCCCGCCCCCGCCCAGGCTGGGTTAGGAGCCTCTTCTGGGCTCCCATGCCCCCCCGGGCTTCCTCTAGCCCAGCCTTCATCACTCTGTATTGTGACTGCTTATCTTTCAGTCCAGCTGCCTCACTTCACAGATGTGGAAACTGAGGCCCAGAGAGGGAAAGTGACTTGTCCAAGGTCACTCAGTGGCCTCGCCTGCACTCTACTGCCCCACCTACAGCGCCTCAGCACAGGGTGTGGCCATCCAATGGGGGAGAGAGGATACCTGTCCTCTTGCTATGTGCTGGGCCCTGTGCTTGGATGAGACTCCTGGGAGGGCCTCCTGGGAGCCTCCACTGGGACCACTCATCCTCCCAAAGGTCTTACAAGGTGGGCACAAGCAGCATCCCCCTTTCCAGCTGGGGACACTGAGACTCAGAGGGAAGAGCCTTGCCAAGTCACAAGGCCAGGAAGGGACAGAGGAGGATTAGAACCCAGACCTCACTATGCCCTGCATCTGGTCTCCATGAGCTTTTGGGCAAAGACAGGGCCAGCCATGGTGAGATAGGGGCAGAGAGAGAGAGTTCGGAAGGCAAAGGGGGCAGGGCACAGTCTTGGGGGTGGGTAGGGGATGTCGGGGAACCACCAAGGCAGGAAGAGGCAGGGCAGAAAGTGAAAGGGGCCAGAGGCTGAGAATAGCTGCGGGTGACAGAAGTCAGGGGCTAAAGATGCTGCCAGAAAGAGAAACTGGGCTGGGCCCCCTGCAGGGATGGGGTGGGGTGGGGGGGTGGGGACAGGGTAGAGGAGGCCAGGGCCCACTCTGGGGGAGGAGAGTGGGAGTGGATGGCCCCTGAGCCTAGGGGAGCTGGCGAGACCTGCAGCCAGGGTCTTGCTAACCCAAGCAGCTCCTACCTGGCCTTGTTCCCATTTCTCCTTCTTGGCAGGTTCAGGTGGATGCCTCAAACTGTGGGAATGGATTTGGGGGGTGAAGGCAGTGTCTGGGGGCAGAAGGGTTTCACTACTGACTTTATACCAACTTCTGCATCACTTGAATCTATTATGCGAGATTACAGGATCTGGGGACTGGGAAAACCCATCAAGACAAAAAAGCCTGTGACACAGAAGCCTGTGTCATGAAGAGGAATCGATGTACCAGTGTCTCCAAAATTGGCTGTCGCTGTCTCTAGCAGCACTTCGGTGCAGCTGTTAAGCACACAGACTCTGCAGCTGGCGGCCCGGATTCCAATCCTGCCCTGTCACTTGCTGGCTGTGTGATCTTGGGCAGGTCACTTAATCTCTCTGGGTCTCTAGACCTGCTTTGTGGGAGTGTCACGGTGAGCTGAGCCGAGTGACTAAAGCATATGGGAGAGTGTCTGGCCCAGAGTAAGTACGTAGTAAACCCCTTAGCTTTTATTATCAATCATCTACATACATGGTTACAAACACACATACAGGGAGGTCCCTCTGGAGTGTAAATGGCACAGGAACAGGAACTTTGTTTTGTTTATGGCTATGTCCCTAGAGCCTAGGTCAGTACCTGGCACACAGCAGATGCTTAATGTTTGCAGAAGGAAGAAGGGAAGGAGGGAGGAAGGAAGAGAAGGAGAGAGGGAAGCAGGGAGGAGGATGGCAATCCATGCCCTTTCCAGGTGTGGGACATTCCTTCTGTCTCTGCATTTTAAGCCTTTGTCACATTGCCTTTGATGACTTACTTGGGTTAATAAGAAAAAAAAAAAAAAAAAACTTGTTTTCAGAGAGGGTCCAGTGGGGAGATGGATTGTAAGCTGTCAGGGCCATTGAGGCCTGATGGCCCCAAGGGCCTCCCTCCCCGTGGGGAGCCCCAGAGACCAGCCTCTCCTGGGCCCGGGGCTGGTGGGACACTGTGCAGCCTGCGGGCAGCAAGGGGAGGCAACAGGAAACTCGAGGACAGGCTGTTTCAAGCCTACCAAGAACTGCCAGCCGAGAGGACGCAGTGTTCAGGGCTGCGGCCTCATGTCCCCAGCCCCGCCCGCCTACGGGGGCGGGAAGTGTCGCCTGCGTCCAGGGTGGGGACCTCAGCTCTGGCCTGGGGAATGTGGGGCTCCTCTGATCTCTACGAGGAACTCAGCTAGTCTGCTTTCCAGGAACACTTTCTGAACCCGCGGCAGATGTGCACTGCCCAGGCCCGGGGAGCCCACAATGCTGTGTGACCTTGGGTGCGTCATTCACCTCTCTGAGCCTCAGCTTCCTCACCTGCAAAACTGGGAAAACCGAGCAGCACACGTGGGGTTATTGTGAGGATTAAGAGCGAAGTTTGAGTTTTTGGTTTTACCGTCAATTACTTTTTAAAAAAAATTATAGTAAAATAATTTTAGTGAATCATATAAAGTTCACCACTTTAACCATCCCAAAATGTGCGCGACTCAGTGGCATTTAGTGCACTCACACTGGTGTGCAACCACTGCTTCTATCTAGATCCAGAACACTTTCATCAACCCCAAAAAGAAGCCCTGTACCCATCGGCAGTTGCTCCCCATCCTCCCACCTGACTGACCTCCAGCCCTGGGCAACCACTAATCTGCTTTCTAGTTACAGCCTTGGGAACCCTATGGGGGCAGTTCTACTCTGTCCTGTAGGGTTACTATGAGTTGGAATTGACTCAACGGCAACAGGTTTTTATGGTAAATATAAGGATCCCTGGTGATGCAATGGTTAAGCACTCAGCTGCTAACTGAAAAGGCGGTGGTTGGAACCCACTGACCACTCGGCAGGAGAAAAATGTGGCGGTCTGCTTCTGTAAAGATTATGGGGAAACTTATGGGGCAGTTCTATCCTGTCCTGTTGGGTCGCTATGAGTCTAAACCGACTTGATGGCAGTGGGAGTATACTAACAATGAGCCCTGGTGACGAAATGGTTAAGCGCTCAGCGGCTTACCAAAAGGTCTTGAATTTGATCCCACCAGCTGCTCTGTGGGAGAAAAATGTGGCAATCTGCTCCTGTAAAGATTACAGCCTAGGAAACCCTGTGGGGCAGTTCTACTCTGTTCTATAGGGTCGCTATGAGTTGAAATCAACTCAACAGGCCCACAACAACAATAATAGTATACTAACATTTGAGTGAATGCATTAAGTACCTCTGGAAGGAAATAGAAAAAACTGGTATCAAGGAGGAACTAGATGGCTGAGGGATAGAAAAGAGAGACAGGGAGCCCTTTTGCATTTTGAAACATCTTTTCAAAAAGATCGACCAAATGAAAATAAAAACGAATACAGTGCTTGGCACAAATTAGCTGGACCTCAATGACTGCCATCAAGGTGGGTCCAACTCGTAGCGATGCTATGTAACAGAACAAAACGCGGCCTAGTCCTGTGCCATCCTCACAATCATTGCTATGTTTGAGCCCATTGTGTGGCCATTGTGTCAATCCTTCTCATTGAGGGTCTTTCTCTTTTTCACTGATTACTTTACCAAGCATGATGTTCTTCTCCAGGGACTGGTCCCTCCTGATAACATGTCCAAAGTATGTGAGACGAAGTCTCGTCCTCCTCGTTTCTAAGGAGCATTCTGGCTGTGCTTCCTCCAAGACAGATTGGTTTGTTCTTCTGACAGTCCATGGTATATTCAATGTTCTTCTCCAAATGCATCAATTCTCAAGTACCAGCCATGATTATTCATTCCACAAATACTTCACAAGCGTCCAGAAGCACCCCTTGAGGAGCATGGCTCCTTCCCCGCCTGCTGTGCTGGGAAGGGGTGTTGGGATGGCTAGCACCCACATGCCATGATGACCCTGTGTGTGACTACGTCTGCAACATGCATTTAGGAAAACTAGGGAAAGCTGGGGCTTGAGAATCACACAGGAGCTCCACCATGTACTAGCTGTGTGCCTGGGGGCAGGTTGCTGAGCCTCTCTGAGCCTCAGTTTCCTTACTGAAAAATGAGGATTATCAGTACAATGATGTGGGCCAAATGTCTAGCTGAAGACAAGGCATAGGGTAAACGCTTAATAAATTTGGCTGTTATTATTAATAAGATTAAAAGATCCTGCCCTGGGCAAGGAGAAGGGGGGAATCCCTTCTTGAGCCCCTGGTCTTGAGCCCTTGAGGCAGGCTGGGGGATGTGGCCTCAGGGGACCAGCAAGCCAACCTCCCAGGGTAGATGCTGGGTGAGGGGGTTATGAAGGCAGGGGGCCACCGGAGAGCAAGAAACCCACTCTAGGACAACCTGCTCCCCCAGGCCTCCATCCTTCCCTATACGGGGGGGAGGGGATCAGCCCTGACTGCTGACTGCTCCCCAACACAGGCCTGGGGGCAAGTCAAAGTAGGACATGGCTTGTGTTGCACACCCTCCCCCTGGGCCCTGGGATGGGCCAGGGGCTTTATGTCCCAGGGACATGCAGCCAGGAAGGGGCAGGGCAGGGGCCTCACTGCAGCTCTGATGGACCGAGTGCCCACCAACCACAAGGCATCACTTGGAGGTGTGGGAGGGGCTGAAGGGCCCCTGAGGTCAGGGTGCCAGGGCTCAGAGTGCCCAGAGCTCCTCTCACCCCTGGTGGGATGACTGGCACCCACACGCCTGATGACTCCGTGGGGTGCGGGGCGGGCACGGGACTTCCCCTGTGGGAAACCTGGCCATTGCCCTGGTGGGGCCAGAGGGTGTCAGGAAGGACGGGCTGAGGTTGTGTCAATGTGTGGCCTCGGCAAGTCACTTCTCTTTCTGGGCATGGTTTTCCCATCTGTTAAATGAGCACGTTGCCTGGCCCTGGGGGTTTACGGGCTATCGAGGAGCAAGGCAGATGCGGGGTGGGGCGGGGGGGTGCCCATCCCTGTCCTGACCCTGGGGATGCCAGGGGATGGTGCCCTTTGGGACAAGCCCAGGGGAGGCATGCCCGCCTGGCCTAGGGGAAAGGCTTGGTTAGGGTTGGTTTGCTCATGACTCACTGTTTCTGGGACCAGACTTGTCCCCTGGGAGCCACTTGCCAGGAAGGCCCAGGTCGGGCTCTCTCTGGCTCATGCAGACCTCAGGGAGGGGGCGCTTTTTACTGGATGGTCAATCGTGGCTGCACCGGTGCCCAGTCACTGCCCCATTGTGTTGACCTAACGCTGAAATCCCACATTCCCCCCTGCTTACCCCCGTAGGGGCTGCCCGCCCAGTGCACCCATCTCAGGACCCACCACCCTGGCACACACAAAATCTGGACTCTTGTCTCCCTCCTCCTCTCCTGTTAGCCCCCAAATCAGACCATTCACTGACGTCCAGGGGGCTGCCCAGAGTAGACCCCTGAGGCAATGATTCATGTGAACTGGATACCTGAGGCAGGGTCCCCCAGGAAGGAGCGGGGCGGTTGCTAAGCAAGGATATAAGACTAGGCAAGGTCCCAGGACAGCGAGGGCCACCTCTGAGGGTCCTTACCAAGGCAAGGAGCTGGAGTTTTTATGTCCCCATGCCCTGGTAGTGCAGTTGTTAAGTGCTTGGCTGCTAACCAAAAGTTTGGCAGTTCGAACCTACTGGCTGCTCTGTGGGAGAAAAGACCTGGCAATCTGCTCCCATAAAGATTACAGCCTTGGAAACCCTATAGGGCAGTTCTACTCTGTCCTTTAGGGTTGCTACAAGTTGGAATCTACTAGATGGCAATGGGTTTTGGGTTTTTTTGTCCATGGTGGGTAAGGGAAGCACCGTGGACATGGAGCTGGGGGCCTGGTTCTCCACAGGTGCAGGCACAGCTCGTTGTTGCAGCCCAAAGACAGTGTACAGAAGGGTGTGTGCTGGTTTGAGAGCCCCTAGAGGAGACAAAGGGATTGGGGTGACATAGGCTGGTCCCGGTAGTGCCTGCTGCAATCCCCAGATGCTCTCGATTTGACATTTAATTATTTCTGGGAAACGTGTGCTTCTTCTGGTCCCCACAGTCTCTCACCAGTGCGCCCTGGAGCCAGAGGGAGAGTCCCAAGGACATGTCTGAGCCCGAGAGAACTTCCTGATCCTGTGGGGCGGGGGTGGGGGGGGGGGGGTGGGGGGGGGTGGGGTGGGGCTCAGCTGCCTCCAGGGCAGGAAAGGTGGTGCAATGCATGGTAAGGGTGGCCTGTAAGAGACCACAGCCCTCTCCAGGTGCGCCGTGGGATGGAGATGGGGTTGAGATGTGCTCACCTCTGAGAAGACAAGGCACTGGCCCTCTGCTCGGTGTGGATGGAGCAGGCTGTGGGGGAGTGGAGGGCTCAGGTGGGGCCCAAACAGGGCAGGCCTTGCTAGGTACCAACTAACAGTTGTATAGGGCCAAGGGATGGCGTGCGCGAAGGTCCTGGAGCAGGACATTTGGAAGGGAAAGGTGAGCTGGGGACCTGGGGTGGGCAGGAGGGGTTCAGGCCCTGGCCCATCTATGAGGGCAGATATGTCCCACACATGTTCTGGGACGCTGGGGGGAGGGGGAAGAGGTAAAAATCTGGAAAGCCCTCCAAGATCCAAGAAGGGACAAGGTCCCTAAAACAGCTCCTGTCCACATTCAGGAATAGGTTTTCGCCCTCCTGTCCTCCCCTGTAAGGTGGCCGGCCCAAGGTCACCCAGCTGGGAAAGGGGTGGAGCCAGGATTCCAATGCATGTGCGACCCCTCCCATCCCCCCTGCTGCTCTTGTCAAGCTGCCACCAGATGTCACCTGTCCCAGAGCCACTTCCCTTCTGGCTTCCACAAGCCCTGCCTGGAGCCAGGACCTGCCTTTCTGCGTGGTTCTTTTCCTTGTCTTTTTCTCCAGCAGGGCTTGGTTCTGATGGTCAAAATGCAATTGCTTGCTCCTTGGCGATCTGTTTTCCCCAGGGACGCTGGGTGCCCTCAGGGGCTCTCTGGCTGGGGTTTGGGGAGGGACTCTAGAGGGGCTTCCCATGGACTCACGGGTTGTCTGCTGAAGGCCCTATACATTCCATCTGGTTCAAGCAGGCCACTGTTACCATCCTCATCCTCCAGAGGAGGAAACTGAGGCACAGCAAGGCTAAGGGGCTGGCACAGATGGAGAACCTACGAAGGTTCTAGGGCCCCCACTTGACCTTTAAATTGTGTTATTTGGGGAAAGAGAAAAAATAAAGTACCTTATACAACTCTGTGTCCCAGGTTTTCATGTGTAAAATAGGAAACCAAACCACCTGTTGTCAATGAGTTGATTCCAGCTCATAGTGACCCTACGGGACAGAGGAGAACTGCCCTATAGGGTTTCTGAGGACCAGCTGGTGGATTTGAATTGCTGACTTTCTGGTTAGCAGCTGAGCTCTTAAACAACTGTGCTACCAGGGCTCCAAAACAGGAGAAGAAGCCTCCAATGTTCTCCCCCACCCTGAGGCACCAGGCAGTACTATCTGGGGTTAAGGGGGGTGAAACTTCCAGGGCTACATGCTGACCCTGGGCTGGGTCTCCATCTCGCTACTCTCTGACCCAGAGATTTCACCACCCTCATCCAGCTCCTGCCCTGCTGGCCCAGCCATGAACTCCTGGGCTGGCAGGGGCAGCTGGGTGCCCCGTATCCCTCCTGACCTCTTTGGCCTTTCCTCACATATCCCTGGACCCCAGCCGCCCCGTCTGAACCCCTCTTTCTGGACAGGGGTGGCCCTCTGGCTGTGTCCTTCCTTCCAGACCGGGGGTAAGGGGCATGTGGCATGCAGTTCACAGACCTGTCTTCCGTTCCTAAATTGGGTGTGAAGGTCTGGCACCTGTTTGGCTAGGAGGCAGCCAGCTCAGAGTGATCCCCAGGTTCGGAGACTCTGAGAAGCAATGAGGGCTGACCGAGGGCGAGACTCTCAGAACCTGTGTCCAGGCAGCCACGGAGTTCAAACCCATCTTTCTTATGGTCATCAAATCACTCAGACCTTCAATGGCTCCCCATTGCCAGCCACACCAAATCCCAGCTCTGCCCTTGCCCATTCCCGCCACCTCCATCTTCTCTCTGGCCTCTAGGACTATCTGCTTGGGCTGGTGCAGCAGTCTCTTGCCTGGTCTCCTGCTCTTCCAGTCTTGCCCTATCTGATCTAGCTTCCCCCTGGCAGCAGAGGGTTAAAAAACACAAACCTGATTGAGTCACATCTCCAGTTAAATCATGTCATTAGCTACCCACTGTCTGCCAGATAAAGTCCAACCTTGCCGTTGGCCTGCCATGAAGGGCTATCTGGGACCTGTCCCAGCCAACCTAGGACCCCATCTTCCACCCTAGCCCCACACTTTGACCCCGACGAGTTGTTGTCTCCAGCATTCCCTGCATCCTCTCTATAACCTGACCTTGACTTTGCTCAGTGACCCCTGTAACCCAAATGAGCTTCCTGTCCTTCCCATGGACACAGACTCTTTCTTTCACAGTTGGTCCTGGGGTGCCTGCTCAGGAGAGACTTCTGTATCCTCCAGGTCTCTTGGAGGCAAACGACAGAACCAACTGCTGCTGATTTAAACGGGAGAACATAGTTAACAGATATTGGGGTGCTCTCAGAAGTGCCAGGAGGGCAGGAGGCCCACGTGAAGAAGCAGGCAGAATGGGGCATGCAAGACTCCGACCCCAGTCCTGCTGCAGAGCCAGCCTGGTGACATCTCACTTCTCTGCAGCCGTCCCGGGAACTCGATGGTGCTAAGACTCCCTCCGGCAAGTTCTCCTTGAGCCTTTCTTTGCAGAACCAGCGCCTAATTCAAATTTCAGAGCAGGTGCCTCTGACTGGCTAAGCCCAGGTCACGTGGCCACACCCTGGCTGCAGGGGAGGCCAGGAAAGTGAGTGTGGGCTATTTGAGGCTCCTCCAGTGGGAGGTGGGCTACACCTGGCACCAAGGCTCATATGGTGGGAAATTCCCTAAATGTGGGAAGCAGGTTTGGATGGTGGGGGTCTTAAAATATTACCAAAGCTTCCTGACCCCAACATCCCCCATTGTGGGATAGGCACATGGAGCATCTGGTTACTCTGTCCTTCCCACCTCCCTCTGCCTCATTCCCATGTCTGGCCCTGCATCGACCTTTGTAGGCTGAACTCCTTAAACATGTCTTAGGTCCATTTGTGTTTCTGCAACCCCACCACCTTCTCTGTGCCAGCTCCTCAACAAGCCCCCAGTCCAGTGGAAGTGACAGATACACTGGACAATGACAGCCCAGCATGGTACTATTGTAGTGGAAGGGTGTGTAGGGAGCTGGGCGGGGGCCCAGAGGAGGCACCCAGTTCAGCTGGGAGCATCCAGGAAGCCTTCCTGGAGGTGGCAATTCTGAGTCTTGAAGGATGAATAGGTGTTGGAGAAACAAAGGTGAGAGGAAACAGCAGCATAAGCAAGGCCACGGAGTGTGAGTGGACGAGGTACAAGGGGAGCCTCTGAGGTAACATATGAGGCAGGGGTGCCAGGAGATGATGTTATCCAGGGTGCAAGGGGCCTGGGGTTGACTTGGGCTTGACATCAGGGCAATGCAATGACCGGGGCTGGTGACCAGCTGGGGCATGGCCTGAGGCCCGAGGGGTCAGGCTTGGGTTGAGACTGGGCCTGATGAAGCAGTAGAGACCAGATAAGGAATTCAGAGGTTCCGATCTGGTCAGGTGGCAAGCAGGAGAGACCAGATGTACTTGTTTGGGCGACTGGGAGAAAGGCGAGCCCTGGGTGAGTCCCTGTCCCCCATGGTGTCCTCAGTTTCCTTGTTTGTGAGTGGAGGGGCCTGGGTGTAGTGATCTCTGGGATGATGAGCAAGAGCCTGTGGGCCACTTCTGCTTCCTGCTCCCGTTTCAGGATCTGGTGCTGAGAGATGCTCAGGAAAGAGAGGGATCTTGATCCATTTACATATACACTCACCCCAGAGGGGCCTGCTGGGGCCAGGTGTCTCAGGAATAAGGATGCCAGCATTCCAGGAAGCCTGCCCCAGGAGAGGCCCTGATTTCCTCCCATTTGCATAGCTTCGGTAACAGGAAACAGGAAGCATGGCTTCATCAGCATGGGCTGGGGCTCAGCTCCATGACCTTGCCCAGGTGCTATCAGGGAACCTGGCAGAGCCCCAGGTGGGCACCCTGTCTGCTGGCTGGGCAGGTGGCCAGATAGGCTGATGCTGTCCCTGGGCCCACAGGGATGTTAGACATGAAGACTCAAAGCAGGCTGGCTGTGTCCCCCGGGAAGGAAGGGGCTTGGTCAACAGTGACAGCTGGGCCCACCGCAAGGGTCAAAGCACGCTATCGCTGAGCTATCAGTTCCGGTTCCTAGAAATGACGGGACAGACCTTCCTCCTGCAGGAAGCTCACCGTCCGCTACCTAATCCCCTAGCCAGTTCTGGAAAGTGAGGGTTTGAGCAGGAAGCCTTTGCTCAGATGCCCCTCACCAGATGCTGGGTGGGGCTCAACCAGGAGTTCTGGAAGCAGGCCAGGGTTCCAGGTGGCCTTGGAGCCCTGGACCCTCCGGGCCTCAGTCTTCCTGTCTCTACGATGGGGACACACGTGCCTACCTCTCCAGGTTGACAGGAGGGGAAACTCTGCGAGCATAGAAATGCTAGTCACTACAAGTCTAGAGCCCAACTCTGCCTTAGTCCATGGCAGCTATTGAAAGAGAAAACTGATTTTAACTCTCTATAAAGATGCTGTATGGCCAGTGGAACATCAGTACCCTCTGAGACACCCTTGTAGATAGACAGGGCCTCACCCAGGTTTGGATCCTGGCTCTGCCACTTGCTGGCCTTATGACTTAGGGAAAGCTCCTTGACCTCTCTGAGCCTGTTTTTGCTTCTGTGAGGTGGGAGTGAATAGTGAGTGTACCTTCTCCTTAGGCTTGTGTGAGGATTAAAAGTGATAATTCAGGAAAAAGGCTGGTGAGAGGAGAGATACAAGAGGTGACCAGGAGCCCCCCAAGTGGTAGTGAAGCTCAACTTTTGAGCAGCCCCTCATGGGAGGGGCTGGGGTTACAGAAATAAATCCCCCGTGCCTGTGCCCATGGACCTCAGAGAGGTCAGAGTTGAGGGGGAGAGTCTGAAAGCACTAAGTCCTGCACAAGGAGTCCAGAGAAGGGCTGAGAAAGGCACATGCCTGGCTAGGACATCTAGGGAGGCTTCCTGGAGAAGGGGGTGTCTGAGCTAGTGTCAAGGACCAACATGTATGGTAACAAGGGTGGAAGAGGAGGCATCCCAGGCAGAAGAGTCAGCACGGGCAAAGGCCATGGCCATCGCCATGGTATCCACTGTGCCTTCCCCAAGACCCTCTCACCCACCCCGCAGAGCCCCTGCACCTTACCACCTGGGGCCCCCCCATTCTCTCCCTCACTCAACGGTCTTTAGACCCCCATCAGCCGGCATGCTCCTTCCCCAGGACATGTGGGCCACCATCAAGGACAGGGCACTGGTGGAATCAAGCCTGGTGGGCGGGCCCATGGGACCCTGCTCCTCTCCTGCTGGGAAGTCAGAGCCGAGGGCAGTTCAACAAGGTTTTCTATACTTAAAAATAAAAATGAAACCCTAAATGAAAAACAAACAAAACAGCTTGCACCACACACATTACTTTAGGAAAAAAAAAAAATCCGAGTCCTGGGTCTGGGGAGTGAAGGGTTCATGTGTGACCACAGATGGAAGCAGAGGGGGAAGGTACTCTGAGGCCCCACCTCCTCTCCCCACCCCCTTTCTACAGGAAGCGTCAGAATCACTTCATGGTTCCTGGTCTCCCAATTCCCAGAACCAGGGTGCTCTGCCCCAGGAGTCACAGAATTCTAGAAAAGCAACCCCCTTTCTGGGGGGAGAAAGCCATACTTAGTTATGCCTGAGACACCATCTTCACAAACCTCTTCCTTTGGTTCGGCATCACTCCCTCCCTGGCTTACCCTTTTTATATGTAAATGACACCCCAGGAGGCTCTGCAGACTGCTCTGGTAAGGTTCCCCACTGGGGACAGAGGGACTCCCTGGACGGTCAGTCAGACGGATGGAAGCACAACTACCCACTCCAAAAGGGCCCCCTTCAAGAGGACAAGAAAACCCCTACCTAGCCTTCAACTGCAGAAAATCCCCAAGGACCAAATTCCCCCGGCCCGGGGATCACCAGGGACACAGCCCTCCATCACCAATGTCATTGTCAGCATGTTATGTCTGCCCCACCTCCCTTCCACAGGTCAGGGACAGAGGAGCTCGGCCCTGGGGTGTTTACCTGCATCCCTGCCCCCACTCACTGGGGCAGGCAGAGCAAATGGGGAGAACCATACTCAGGCTGAACTCTTTGAGGCTGTCACTTCTGCAGGTCAAAATACTGGCAATTTCATCCTGCTCCATCTGACACCTACCCCCTGGGGCTGTTATTGGAGTTGAACAAGAAGCCCATGGCATCTTGCCAGGCTCAGTGAATGTTTATCGTTATTACTATTATTGTGGTGGGCAGAGCCAGGGTCAGATTAACCAGTAAGCAGAATATGCATGGGCTTACACGAAGCAAGGTATGCACGGGTTTACTTGCGTTTATTTACTAATCTGTAGTGTGCAATTTCACATGAGTTTCACTACATTTTTGATGTGGTGAAAAACAGGTGAAATTGTGCACTAGATTAGTAAGTAAGCACAAGCAAGAGTGTGCATACGTCACTCACTGGGTAATCCATTCCTGGCGGGCAGATGGGGCAGTGGGGCCACCCCCATCCCACCCCAGGGATCTCCCAGCCCTGTTCCATGGGCAGGGGTCCACTTGTCCCATGGCAAGTTCCCCTCTGTGAGCAGGGAAGTGCCAGGAGACCCTCCCCCAGCCTGGCTACAACCCCTGACGCACCATGCTGGACACTCCTTGCTGAGTCCTTCGATTCTCATTTCCCCTGAAAATCCCTGATTCATGGTGGCCAGGTCTGGGGAGGAAGTATGAGCAGCAGTGCCTGGGAGCTGGCCTGCAGGAAAGGTGACTCAGGGGAATCCTGCTGGGTCCCTGACACGACTTCGATGTCAGCGAGTGATTAAGAGGGGTGCAGTGGGGGAGCCATCACCTGACCTCTGACCTTTCCCTGAGCTGGGGCTGCCAGGAGCCAACTCGGGGCGACCCTCTCCTCCCCTCTCTTCCCCTCTCCGGTGCTGTGCCCCGTCTCTGCAGTGCTGGGAGGCAGGCAGCTAAACAGGCAGCTAAACATTTCATTCATTGCTCCATTTCTGTTACTGGCTCAAGTAACATTTATCCATTCATCTCGCTGGATCAGTCACTGGTGGCTCACTCCTATGACTCATCAGCTGGTCCATCCTTTCATTCATTAGTAACGAGCTCAGCAACCATTAGCTGGACTCCTTGCCCCCTGCTGTGCCACCTGCATTTTCTCATTCAATCCTTTCAACACCCAGGAGGAAGGGATATAATTATCCCCATTCTACAGAGAAGGAAACTGAGGCACAGGAAAACAGGATTCGAATCAAGACCTGCTATTATCTCTAGAAAAAAATGCCAGCCTTCAACTCTCAGAAGCACCGTGTGTTTCAAGCTGTGCCCCCCTCCCCTGCTGGGTTGGACACCCCTCCTCTGACCTCCTGTAACAGCCCAGGGTACCCCACGACAGCTTGACCACCAGGTGGTAAGGTATCTGTTACCTAGACGATCAATATTCATTAAAGCAGCAGTCAAGAAATCAAACCACACTGCATTGGACAAATCTGCTACAAAAAACCTCTTTAGTTTTGAAAGGAGCCCTGGTGGTGCAATAGGCTTACATTAGCTTGTTAGCTTGGCTGCTAACCGAAAGTTTGGTGGTTTGTAACCCACCCAGTGGCTCTGAGGGAGAAAGACCTGGCAATCTGCTCCTGTAAAGATTATAGTGTAGGAAACCCTCTGGGGCAGTTCTATTCTGTCACATAGGGTTGCTGTAGTCAAAATCATATCCATGGCACTTAACAACAAAGCATTAAAAACCAAAGATGTTACTTCGATGACTAAGTGCATCTGACCCAAGCTCTGATCTTTTCAATCACTTCATACGCTGGCTAGCAGAAAAAGGAAGACTGAAGGACTGATGCATTTAAACTGTGGTGTTGGCGAAGATACTGAATATACCACGGACTACTAGAAGAATGAACAAATTAGGCCTACAAGAAATACAGCCAGAATGACCCTTAGAAGTGAGAGTCATGCTAGAAAAGGACATCATGTTAGGTAGAGGGTCAGTGAAAACCAGCCAGAATGACCCTTAGAAGTGAGAGTCATGCTAGAAAAGGGCATCATGTTAGGTAGAGGGTCAGTGAAAACCAGGGAAACCCTCAGTGAGGTGGGTTGATACAATACCCACAACAATGGACTCAAAGATACCCATGATCATGCAGATGGCACAAGACTGGGTAATGTTTCACTCTGTTATACAGAAGGTCACCCTGAGTCAGAGCCAACGCGATGCCAACTAACAACAGCAAACCTTGATCAATCTTGCCTCCTGACTTCGACTCATGAGGACAGGGACCTTGCCTGACCACCTGTGTCCCTGTGCCCAGCACAGTTAGCTCACCCTTGGCTCTTGGAGATTTGTCTCATGAGGGTCAACCATCTTACAGAGATGTGGGTTGAGGCCCCCAGCCCTCTGAGTCCATGTAAGATCCCCTAAGCCTCTATTATACCCGCTGTGAAAGACCAACGCTCTCCAATCAGACCTCAGAGAATTTCCAGGGACTCACAGCCTCTCCACCCAGGCTCTGGAATCGTCTGAACTAGACTAGTTTTTGGATATCTCTCTGTTCCTCATCTTGCAGGCCCAGGTGAAAAACTCTGCCCTTCCATGAATTCCTCAAAACAAAACCCACGCTCCCACAGGTACTTGTGAGAAGCTCAATCAAGTTTCTAAAGATTTGGCAGCGCAGACGAGGAGGGTATCTTAGGCTGGGTTCTCTAGAGAAGCAAAACCAGTAAAGTGTACAAATATATACAGAGATTTTTATCAAGGAAATAGCTCACATGATTGTAGAGGCTGGAACGTCCCAAGCCCATGGATCAGGATAGAGGCTTCTGTCGATTTATGTAGCCTCTGGGGCTGGTGAACCCAAGATCGGCAGGTCAGGGAGCAGGGCTCTTGCTCAGACTGTGAAGATAGACCAATTCCAAGATTGGCAGGCAAGACGGCAAGGCTTCTCCTGATTCATGTAGCTGCAGGGGCTGGCGAACCCAAGATTGGTAGGTTGGAGGGCAGGGCTCTTGTCCGTAGGCTGTGAAGATCGCTGAACCCCAAGCTCAGCAAATAAGCTGATAGAACTGGAGGTCAGACGAACAGGAGGCAGCTGCAGGACCCAGAGCAAGCAAAAAGCCAGAACATCTGCCTACATTCAGATGCAGGCCACATCCCCAAGGAAAATCCCCTTCAACTGACTGGCTACTCACAGCAGATTTCATCATGGGAGTGATCCCATATAAACACTGAGAATCATGGCCCAGCCAAGCTGACACACAATCTTAACCAACACAGAGGAGTTCTGAAGCTGGAGTGCCAGCTATTTCAGGTTGACATCTGCAGTGCTGTTAAAAGCGCTGCTATAGACCACCCAGGCACACATGCTCCACCTGCCTCATGTAGTGTCTGCGGCCTCTCCCTCATATTGGCATTTCTCTGGTGGTTTGTAAGTTGTTACTGTGAGGTCATCTGCAGCAGGGAGATGTGGACTTAGGATGTCACAGTTGTGTTTGCTCTGGCTGATGTTCCAGGGGCTTCACCAGCTGGGGACCAGTTTTCATAGTGATATCTTGGCTTGAGATTCCAGCAACTCAGACCTCAGATGATTCCTCCAACCCTTTCCCCACACACAGAGGCAGGCTTGGGCTTTCAATGTCTCATGAGCAACTTCTTCCCCTACCTAGCTCCCTTGGCAGGGACAGGTGTTCGTCCTGACCCTGGGTTGGTGGGTAGAGCTAAGTCCCCTTTCATGGAAGGTGCAGCCCTTTAGGGTCCCGCCTTCATAATGGGTTCTCGACTCCTGTTCCCCTCCATGCTCCAGTCCAAGGCCAGGTCTCCTGGCTACAGGTGGGCAGAAAGTTCCAGCCCCACCTCAGGGTCACATCCAGTCTGATAATGTTCATGCCTCTTGGTCTGGGCCTCTCTCACTTACTGATCTGGATAAGTTAGTTGCGTTTTTATTGCTGGCCCCCAGGGATTTGATTTTCTTTCTTTTGAGCTTACCAAGATGTACTGCTAGAAATTTAGTTCTATTTATTATATCCTGTACCCCTAAAAACTCCACCAGGGCTTCCCACTGCTCTCAGGATAAAGTTCAGACTCTTTGGAAACAGGTCTGCAGGCCCTACACGTGATTTCATTTAATTTACACAACTCCAGCTTGCGCTTTGCTATGATGCTGAATATAGCAGCTTCTAGGCTAACACAAACTAGGAAGAAAGGCCTGGTGATCTACTTCCAAACATTAGCCAACGAAAACCATATGGATCACAACAATCTGATCTGAAACCAATCATGGGAATGGTGTGGGACTGGGCAGTGTTTTGTTCCATTGCGCATAGGGTCGCCATGAGTTGGGGCCAACTTGGTGGCAGCTAACAACATTGTATTGTGGCCCTGATACAGATGGAGAAACTGAGGCTCCGAGTGGGGCTGTGTTGCTCAGGATAGGTGGAAGCAGCCCTGCCTGGTGTCGAGGTACGAGGGCGGGGGGGGGGGGGGCAGGCCTCTTTTTCGCTTACCCCCAGGGCCTGTCCCCGCACTGGAGTGCTGCAGCCAGGGAGGCTGGACCCAATAGAGCTCCAGCCTGAAGCTGCCTTACCACTCCCTCCTTCCCTGGAAGTGGACACGTGGCCACAGGTGCCATCTGGCCACTGGCACTGTGCCTGCAGGTAAACACCGGGTGTGGCGCTTCCTTCTAGGAACCAGGATACCTGTAGATTTCCTTCAAAGAATTGGGCAAGGCAACTTCCCGGCTCAGGTTGAGGACTTGTGCCCTTGGCACTGCACGATCACACACACACACACTCCATTATCGAGCCCTCCTGTGCCAGGGCTGTGAGATGACATTGCTGAGACCCTGGTTCTTCAGCTGAGGTGGACGTGGCCATGCTCTGTGGATGATACCACTGTCCCCACACCTCAAGGCTGCTGCCCCTTGCCTGTCCTCTGTGGGGGCAGTGTGGGAAGAGTACTTGGGCCAGTCACTGGCTCTTCCCTGCCTTAGCTGCCCCCTCTGGGAAATGGGCCAAGGAGAAGAGCATCACGGCAGATGTGGATGGGGCCAGGTATCAGTCAAGGGCAGGGCCTGTGTGTGAAGCCCGCCTACCAGGCCCAGGCTGCCGCCAGGGCTTCCCTGCTGGGCTGGAGGCAAGGAAGGAGGGAGGTAAGCCCAGGAGGGATGGGGGCCAGGTCAGGTTGGCTCTCAGCCTCCACCCAGGGCTGCCTCTAGGGCTCCGGTTGCAGGCTCGGGAGCCAGGCTGTCTGGGTGGCAATCAGTCCCACACCATTTCCTAGCTCTATGACCTTGGGCAAGTCACATAACCTTTCTGTGGCTCTGTTTCCTCATCTGGACAATGGAGGAAATAATAGTATCCACCTCACAGGGTTGTTGAGAGGATAAAATGAGATTGTTGTTGTTGGGTGCTGTCAAGTTGATTTTCAACTCATAGCGACTCCACGTGACAAAGTAGAACTGCTCCATAGAGTTTTCAAGGCTGTGATCTTTGGAAGCAGATCACCAGGCCTGTCTTCTAAGGCGCCAGTGGGTGGGCTAGTAGTCGAGCGCCTACTGTTTGCACCACCCAGGGACTCCTAGGAAAAAGACCTGTTGTTATTGTTAGGTGCTGTTGAGTTTATTCCAACTCATGGTAACCCCATGTGACAGGGTAGAACTGCCCCATAGGATCTTCTAGGCTGTAATCTTTATGGAAGCAGATCGCCAGGCCTTTCTCCTGCAGAGCTTGCCCCTCCACCCCCCAGCTTCCCTCCAGCCACACCAGCCTCTCACAGTTTCTCCAACAGACCCCAAGGCGTTTGTAGTGGCTGTTCCCTCTGCCTGGGATACTCTTCTCCACACATCTGCCAGGCTCCCTCCCTTGCCTCCTTCAGTCTCTGCTCAAATGTTCTTTCTCAGCGTGACCTTCCCTGACGTCCCTGTTTAAAACTGCAGTCCCTTTCTTCTCCTTGCAGACCCCTGTGCCTCCCTTTCCCAGCTCAAATTTTATTTTCTCTTGCCCTCAGCACTTTCTAACCCATTATACCAAAACCCAAACCCATTGCCCTTGACTCACAGCAACACTATAGGACAGAACAGAACCACCCCATAGGGTTTCCAAGGCTGTAATCTTTACAGGAGCAGACTGCCATGTCTTTTTCCCATGGAGCCACTGGTAGGTTCAAACTGCCAACCTTTTGGTTAGCAGCTGAGTGCTTAACCACTGTGCCACCAGCGCTGCCTTAACTCATTATAGAATTTACTTACGTATTTTGTTTAGTGTCTCCCTCCCCTTCTAGGACACCAGCTCCAGGAGGGCTGACTTGTTTCCTGCCAAACCTCCAGGGCTTGGAATAGTGCCGGGGATACAGTAGGTGCTTGATAAGTGTTCGCTGAATAAATGCTTGAATCACTGGGGAAGCAAGACCCTCCCCATCCACTGAGGCATCCCAGGGAGGGGTAGGGGAGGCTCTGCACCCAGGCAGGGATAAAGGTTTGGCTTCCAATGCTTTTTGGCAGTGGCTGCCCCACAAGGCCTGTTGGCTCCCAGGCAGATTGGCAGGAAAAGGCCAGAGTCGATAAAGTAGGGAGATAAGCAGGTTTGGGTGAAGACTGTGACAGGGTGAGCTCCAAGCAGTTCCTGAGAATTCTCTGGGAGGGTGTGCGGGGAGGGACCCTGCCAGGGCAGCTGGAGCCCAAGTTCAAGTGCCTCTGTTCTTTGCCGCCCTGGCCTTGCTCCCTGAGGGCAAAGGGCGTAAGGCCTGGAGCCCGGAATCAGGAGCCTCAGACTAGGCTAGAGGCCAGTCAGGCCTGGGACTTCAGAGTTCATGCCCTGGCTCTGCATTTCTGAGCTGGGTGTCCCTGGGTCACTGGTTGCTCAGCTATAAGGTGGGGATAATAGTACCCACCTGGAAGGGCTGCTGGGAGGAGGAACTGAGATCAGGCATGTCCATCGCTTAGCGCAGGGCCTGGCACATAGAAAGTGCTTGGCAAACGGTTCATTTTTTTTTTTAATAATTTTTATTGTGCTTTAAGTGAAAGTTTACAAATTAAGTCAGTCTCTCACTCAAAAACTTATATACACCTTGCTACCTACTCCCAATTACTCTCCCCCCTAATGAGACAGCCCGCTCCCTCCTTCCACTCTCTCTTTTCGTATCCATTTCGCCAGCTTCTAATCCCTTCTACCCTCTCATCTCCCTTCCAGACAGGAGATACCAACATAGTCTCAAGTGTCCACCTGATCCGAGGAGCTCACTCCTCACCAGCATCCCTCTCCAACCTGTTGTCCAGTCCAATCCACGTCTGAAGAGTTGGCTTCGGGAATGGTTCCTGTCCCGGGCTAACAGAAGGTCTGGGGGCCATGACCACCGGGGTCCTTTCAGTCTCAGTCAGACCATTAAATCTGGTCTTATGAGAATTTGGGGTCTGTATCCTACTGCTTTCCTGCTCCCTCAGGGGTTCTCTGTTGTGTTCCCTGTCAGGGCAGTCATCGGTTGTAGCTGGGCACCATCTAATCCTTCTGGTCTCAGGATGATGTAGTCTCTGGTTCACATGGCCCTTTCTGTCTCTTGGGCTCGTAATTACCTTGTGTCCTTGGTGTTCTTCATTCTCCTTTGATCCAGGTGGGTTGAGACTCATTGAAACATTTGAGATGGCCGGTTGCTAGCGTTTAAGACCCCAGACACCACTCTTCAAAGTGGGATGCAGAATGTTTTCTTAAATAGATTTTATTATGTCAATTGACTTAGATGTTCCCTGAAACCACGGTCCCCAGACCCCTGCCCCTGCTATGCTGGCCTTCGAAGCATTCAGTTTATTCAGGAAACTGCTTTTGGTTTAGTCCCGTTGTGCTGACCTCTCCTGTATTGTGTGTTGTCTTTCCCTTCACCTAAAGTAGTTCTCATCTACTATCTAATTAGTGGCTACTCATCTCCCACCCTCCCTCCCTCCCCCGTCTCATAACCACAAAAGAGTGTTTTCTTCTCAGTTTAAACTATTTCTCGTGGTCTTATACAGTATTTGTCCTTTTGCAACTGACTAATTTCACTCAGCATAATGCCTTCCAGGTTCCTCCATGTTATGAAATATTTCACAGATTTCTCACTGTTCTTTGTCGACGCATAGTATTCCATTGTGTGAATATACCATAATTTATTTACCCATTCATCCGTTGATGGGCACCTTGGTTGCTTCCATCTTTTTGCCACTGTAAACAGTGCTGCAATAAACATGGGTGTGCATGTATCTGTTTGTGTAAAGACTCTTATTTCTCTAGGATATATTCCAAGTAGTGGGATGCTGGGTCGTATGGTAGTTCTATTTCTAGCTTTTTAAGGAAGCACCAAATCAATTACCAAAGTGGTTGTACCACTTTGCATTCCCACCAGCAGTGTAGAAGTGTTCCAATCTCTCCACAGCCTCTCCAACATTTATTATTTTGTGTTTTTTGGATTAATGCCAGCCTTGTTGGAGTGAGATGAAATCTCATTGTAGTTTTGATTTGCATTTCTCTAATGGCTGATGATTGTGAGCATTTCCTCATGTATCTGTTAGCTACCTGCATGTCTTCTTTAGTGAAATGTTTTATTCATATCTTTTGCCCATTTTTTAATAGAGTTATTTGTCTTTTTGTAGTTGAGTTTTTGCAGTATCATGTAGATTTACAGATCAGGCACTGATCGGAAATGTCATAGCTAAAAACTTTTTCCCAGTCTGTAGGCAGTCTTTTTACTCTTTTGATGAAGTCTTTGGATGAGCCTAGGTGTTTGATTTTTAGGAGCTCCCAGTTATCTAGTTTTTCTTCTGCATTCTTAATAGTGTTTCGTATACTGTTTATGCCATGTATTAGGGTTCCTAACGTTGTCCCTATTTTTTCTTCCATGATCTTTATCGTTTTAGATTTTAGTCTTTGATCCATTTTGAGCTTGTTTTTGTGCATGGAGTGAGGTATGGGTCCTGTTTCATTTTTTTGCAGATGGATATCCAGTTATGCCAGCACCATTTGTTAAAAAGACTGTCTTTTCCCCACTTAACTGTTTTGGGGCCTTTGTCAAATATCAACTGCTCATATGTGGATGGATTTATGTCTGGATTCTTAATTCTGTTCCACTGGTCTATGTATCTGTTGTTGTACAAGTACCAGGCTGTTTTGACTACTGTGGCGGTATAATAGGTTCTAAAATCAGGTAAAGTAAGGCCTCCCACTTTGTTTTTCTTTTTCAGTAATGCCTTACTTATCTGGGGCCTCTTTCCCTTCCATATGAAGTTGATGATTTGTTTCTCCATCTCATTAAAGAATGTCGTTGGAATTTGGATCGGAATTGCATTATATCTATAGATGGCTTTTGGTAGAATAGACGTTTTTATAATGTTAAGTCTTCCTATCCATGAGCAAGGTATGTTGTTTCACTTATGTAGGTCTCTTTCGGTTTCCTGCAGAAGTGTGCTGTAGTTTTCTTTGTATAAGTCTTTTACATCTCTGGTAAGATTTATTCCTAAGTATTTTATCTTCTTGGGGCTACGGTAAATGGTATTGATTTGGTGAATTCCTCTTCGATGTTCTTTTTGTTGGTGTAGAGAAATCCAACTGATTTTTGTGTGTTTATTTTGTATCCTGATACTCTGCTGAACTATTAGTTTCAGTAGTTTTCTGGAGGATTCCTTAGGGTTTTCTGTATATAAAATCATGTCATCAGCAAACAGAGATACTTTCACTTCTTCCTTCCCAATCTGGATGCCCTTTCTTTCTTTGTCTAGCCTAACTGCTCTGGCTAGGACCTCCAACAATGTTGAATAAGAGTGGTGATAAAGGGCATCCTTGTCTGGTTCCTGTTCTCAGTGGGAATGCTTTCAGGCACTCTCCATTTAGGATGATGTTGGCTGTTGGCTTTGTATAAATGTCCTTTATTATGTTGAGGAATTTTCCTTCTATTCCTATTTTGCTGAGAGTTTTTATCATGAATGGGTGTTGAACTTTGTCAAATGCCTTTTCCGCATCAATTGATAAAATCATGTGATTCTCGTCTTTTGTTTCATTTATGTGATGGATTATATTGTTTTTCTAATGTTGACGCATCTCTGCATACCTGGTATGAATCCCACTTGGTCCTGGTGAATTATTTTTTTCATAGTTGTTGAATTCTATTGGCTAGAATTCTGTTGAGGATTTTTGCATCTACATTCATGAGGGATATAGGTCTATAATTTTCTTTTCTTGTGGTGTCTCTACCTGGTTTTGGTATCAGGGATATGGTGGCTTCATAGAATGAGTTTGGAAGTATTCGTCCTTTTCTATGCTCTGAAATACCTTTAGTAGTAGTGGTGTTAACTCTTCTCTCAAAGTTTGGTAGAGGTCTGCAGTGAAGCCGTCTGGACCAGGACTTTTTGTTGGGAGTTTTTTGATTACCTTTTCAATCTCTTCTTTTGTTATGGACGTATTTAGTTGTTCTACCTCTGTTTGTGTTAGCTTACGTAGTAGATAGTGTGTTAAACGGTTCATTCTTGTTCTAGCCTAGCTTCGCTGCTTAGCAGCAGCTGACTTCAGGCAAGTCACTTGACCTCTCTGAGCTGGGTCTCGGTTCCCAGTAGGCTCTGACTCATGGTGGCCCTGTGTACGACAGAATGAAACGTTGCCCGGTCCTGCACCACATTCACGGTTGTTGGTATGCTTGAGCTCACTGCTGCAGCCACTCTGTCAAGCCATCTCATGGGTGGTTTCCTTCACCTTTGCTGGTCCTCCACTTTACCAAACATGATGTCCTTCTCCAGCAGTCGGTCCCTCCTGATGATGCATCCAAAGTAAGTCAAGTCTCGGGCAATACAGTTGTCCCTCGATATCCAAGGGGGATCGGTTCTATGACCTCCCGCGGATACCAAAATCTGAGGATACTCAAGTCCCTTACATAAAAGGACATAGTATTTGCATATAACCTACACGCATTCTCCTGTATACTTTAAATCATCTCTAGATGACTTATAATACCTCATACGATGTAAGTGCTATGTAAATAGTTGTCTCCTCACAATCGAAGACTTGCTCTGGAAGGCAGCCTTTCTCTTCTAGGAGTTTTTGAAACTCTCCTGGGGACGCTGATGCTGCCTGGGCAGCAGCGATGCTGATTCACCTGTGATCTTGAAGCTCTTGAGGCTGTAGTGCTTTCCATAGTTAGCCAGCCATCCTTACTAGCCTGACACTCCTTCCTCTCGCTCTCCTCTGCCCCCTCACACTTAGCATTTGAGGGACTGCTCTGACCACCTCATTGCTTTTTAGGAGCCTTTTTTTCAAAGAAACAAAGTGTGCACACAAGTAGTGAACGAACAAGATGGAGGGAGACTGAGGATCTGTGAAACGGCGGGAGGCTACAGCAGGGTATGCTACACATCATTTCACTTGCATGGTTTCAGTGACGTGGCATGCTTGGCTTGTGGCAAATTCATGTTTGCTTTTTGGAACCTTTTTTTTTCAAAGATTTTTGATTGGCAGTTGGTTGAATCTATGAATGCGGAACCTGGGGATACAGAGGGCCAACAGTATTCTATTGTGACCCATAGTGTTTTCATTGGTTAATTTTCAGATTACCAGGTCTTTCTTCCTAGTCTATCTTAGTCTGGAAGTTCTGCTGAAACCTGTCCCTCATGGGTGACCCTGCTGGTATTTGAAATACTGGTGGCAAAGCTTCCAGCATCACAATATGCAAGCCAACACAGTATGACAAACTGAGAGTGACAATAACATGGGAAACGCTCAGACAGGATGTCAAGTGTCAAAAGCAGGACATGAAATGACATCCACTGTATATTTCAATTGCTAAAATGCATAGAAAAATGACTGGAAAGAAATCCGCCAGTATGTCAATAGGGGTGGTCCCTTGATAGTGGGATTGTGGGAAATACTTTTTTCTATTCTTTGCCAAAGCCCTACCAGAACTATGCAATATTTCAGCAACCAGTGGAAAAAACTAGAATAAGAGATAAATTAAATGCATCAAAGAAGACAGGGATGGGGAAAGGAGTGGATGGGCCACTTGGATGAATGGTGGGTGCAGGCTCTCTGTCAGGCGCTTGTTCAAAAACTAGAGGAGCTAGTGGGAACGCAAAATAGCGCAGCTGCTGTGCCAACCAGTTTGACTGCTCCTCATGAACATACACATAGAATTACCATGCTGTTGGCAGGTGCCGTGGAGTTGATTCCGACTCATAGCCACCCTATGTTGTCGTTGTTCTTAGGGGCTGTCGAGTCGGCTCCCACTCAGAGTGACCCTATGTACAACAGGACAAAACGCTGCCCGGTCCTGCACCATCCTCACAATCAGTGCTATGTTTGAGCCCACTGTAGCAGCCACTGTTTCAATCCATCTCACTAAGGGTCTTCCTCTTTTTCGCCAACCCTCTACTTTAGAATGCTCCCTAGAAGTGAGGATGGTGAGACTTCAACCCACTTACTCTGGACATATTATTGGGAGGGATCGATCCCTGGAGAAGGGCATCAGGCTTGGTAAAGTACAGCAGTAAAATAGAATTACCAAAAACAAAACAAAGCAAAACCAAAACAACAACAAAAAATCCAAACCCATTATTGTTGACTCATAGCATATATACCCCAAAAGAATTGCAAACAAGTGTTCAAACAAAAATTTGCATGCTGTGCTTACTAGGTGGATCACAGTAAGCAAGGTATACACGGGTTTGTGTTTACTTACTAATCTGTAGTGCACAACATGTGAAATTGTGCACCACAGATTAGAAAGTAAACACAATTAAGCCTCTTTGTACCTTGCTTATCGGGTAATCCATTCCTATAAACACACGTTCACTACAGCACTGTTCCCAATAACCAGAAGGTAGAAACAGCCCAAATGCTCACCACCAGATGAATGGATAAACAAAATATGGTCTATCCATACACTGGAATATCACTTAGCCATAAAAGGGAATGAAGTAATGATACATGCTATGACGTGGATGAACCCTGAAAACATTATGCTGAGTGAAAGAAGCCAGACACAAAAGGGTCCATGTTGTATGATCCCACTTATATGACATGCCCAGAACAGGAAAATCCATAGAGAGAGAACACAGATTGGTGGTTGCCAGAGACTTGAAGAGGGGGTTGGGGGCTGGTTGCTAACGGGTGCAGGCTTTTACTTTCCAGTGAAGGAAATGTTTTGGAAGCAGAGGCGGTGGTTGCGCAACCCGTAAATGCACTAAAGCCACGGAATTGCGTACTTTAAAATCATAACTTTTTGCTAAGTGAATGTCACCTCAATAAAGTATGTTTAACAGCCACCAATAGCTAAAGGAAGGACCGCGGTTCCTGAAGCTCCTTCCGTGATCCAGGCTGTGCTGTGGGCACCCTGCTGGATGCCCCTGCCCGCTCCTTTCAAGATGTCTCGGTTTACAGGGCCACACAGGGGTTAAGGGCTGAGTAGCGGGGAAGCAGGCATGCCAGGGCTGCACTGGCCTGCCCCCTGTCCGGCCCTGAAAGCTGGTGCCTGCCTCTGGGCGAAAGGGGCTTCTTTGCACACAGCCCAGTGACCGTTCCTTGATACATGTTCACATTTTTGATGTCACTTTACTTTTTTTGGTGTCAGCCCTGGGGGAGGGGAGTCCCCGGGTAGTGCAAACAGTTAACACAATCAGCTGCTAACTGAAAGGTTGGAGGTTTGAGTCCACCCAGAGGTGCCTTGGAAGAAAGGCCTGGTGATCTACTTCCATAAAATCAGCCACTGAAATGGGACCTGGTTAGAATTTAATTATACGGATTTACCTTTATTGTATTTCTTTTAATGGTACCTTTAATTTATGGCAAGTGTACTGGTTTTCCATTTCACTGTCGGTAGAGTTCCTCTTTTAAATAAATAGAATTTAAAAGGTAAAAGAGTCAAGTAAGTAATTCAGCGTTGAACAGCGTGAGTTGGGGTGGTTGCTGATTGGGTACTGCCATTCCAGAAGGAAACCAAACCGGGCTGGGTGTCTGGAGCAAATGGGAGAGAATGGGCATCGGCCAGCCTAGCCAGGTTTTAGGAGGAGGTAGGGGCACCGTTGCACCCTTCGAAGCGGATTCCTGGGAAGCCCCGCATGTTCCCGGCTTGGTGATTCAGAACCGATTTTGCTTTGGAGAAAAGCACTTCAGATGTGGCGGGTTTTTTCCCACTGCCCTGAAGAGCCACGAGGAGGCAGGGCAGGAGGGAAGGGAGTTTCCAGCAGTTGGTTGGGGAAGCAGTTCCCCTTGAGTGCAGCAACTTGAGGCCAGTCCACAGCAGGACTGCTGCCTTCCGCGAGCCAGCAGGGGACACACAGACAGGCCTGCCAGACACACCCACCAGGGCAGACACCGGGCAGCATCAGCAGCAGCTGTGGCCCACAACGAGCTGGGCAGGGCTCACACATGCTCTGGTTGAAGCCTCAAACCCCGCGAGGCCAGCTCCCAGCCCTAGTCTCCAGACGAGGAACCAGAGATCTGAAGAGGCTGCCAAACAAGCAAATGGCGAGTTCCAGGTCTGAATCTGGCTGGGACAGCAGGTGGGGTTGCTGTCGCCGAGTGGGTAGTGCTATCCAGGGCCTGGCTCTTGCAGCCCCTGTCCTGGGCTGAGCACCTTGCATGAGGGCAGGGTCTTGAACCCTAACTACAGTGGGGTGGGCCTACTGCCTTCTTCGTGTTGCTGAGGATGAATCCCAGCACAGAGGGGTAACTTGTCACACAGCTGGAGCTTGGCAGAGCAGAACTTTGGTGCCTGGCTCTGGCTAAGGGCTCTCAGCCTGTTGTCATCTCGGGGGCCTAAATCTGAGGGGGGCATGGTTCTGGATTTTGGACTAGTGTTCCAGATGATTCCAACACCCATTCCAGGCTGGAGACCACTGCTTTACCTCCTTTTTCCTGTCAATGACTCTAGGGCGTGTGAACAGCAATCTGGAGTTCCAGCTGGCACAGGCCTGGGTTCCTGTTTGGGGGTCCTTGGGAAAGTTGCTGAACCCTACTGAGCCTCAGTTTCCTTACCTGGGCTGCGCTGTAGGAGACCTCTTGCAGGTGTCTGCCCTGTGTTCCCTCACTGGAGGGGAGGCCCCTGACCCTGGGTTGTCTGATTTTCTTGAGACAATCTGTGGACTCATGGGTAGAGCTGCTGCCCTGCTTCTGTCCTCCCTGAGGCCCAAGTTCCACCTTCTCCCTGGACATCCTCCCAGCAAGTCCCTTGTTTGAGACTCAAGTCAGAGAGGGATGGGTGGGGGATGCAGGTGAGCCCTGGACCAGAGCCAGGGTATCCGGTGACATGCCCTAGGTGACCAGGCCACAGTGCAGAGCAGGATTCCAACCCCCCACTCAAGGGATCCGGGCTCCTTCCAGGGCTGGGCCTCGAGGTATGCTGGAAGGTAGCTGGTCAGAGCTTGGGTGCCCAAGGCGGAATGAGCATGCAGAAGTGGCCATCCGCCTTCGGTCAGCATCCCCTTGATCCTGGTGTGAGGGGATTCCAGTTTTATCATTTGGGCCAAACTTGGGCTCTACTTCGACGGCCCAGGTGTGGCAGAGCTCCTCATCTGGTGTGGCTCTGGGCCATCCAGTACTTGGCCATTTCAGGGCCAGACTTAAGCCAGAGTGTCACGAGTTTCCAAAGAACCTCTGCCCCCGTGTCCAGGGATTTCCAGGACTCAGGTGGGTGCATGTTGGTGTGCTCTGGAACTGGGCCCGATGAGCACTGACGTCACCCCACCTCTGTCTCTGGGGGAGCCCTTCATTTTTCCGAGCCCCTCTCTCTGGACACCACACTCCCTAGACCCCTACCCAGCAGCAGTAACACTGCTGCCCCTGGGGCCCTTGGTGTGCTGGGCTCTGTAGCCACCCCATTCCACAGATGCAGAGCCTGAGGCTCAGGTAGGGGAACCACCCACCCAAAAAGTGACTGATGCAAAACATGGACCTAGCACACTGAACTGGACGGGGCGTGGCACTTCTGGAATGGAGCCACCGGCACCTGGTAGTTTATTCCTAGCCTGGGAAGTAGGCTTGCTCTGTAGCCCTCTTAGGAAACGAAGACAAGACCTGGCTCGGCGGGCCGGGGAAAGGCTGTGGCAGGCTGAGGGGTTGGCAGCTGAGCACCTAACCTGCTGGACAGAGGCGCCACCACCTCTACAAGGAATGGCACACCACATTCTTGGGAACTTTCTTCTCTTTTATTGCCAAGTTCAAATTTACAAGGAAGTTCCAGTTTTCATTTCCACCCTTGTTCAGTACCCAGGAAGCATGAGTCATGCTGGCAAAAGCAGGTACTTCCCTAGAATGGTCCCTCGGCTCAGCATGAGGTTTCCCAGTGCCCCACCCACCCTCCCTGGGACAAGGATTATTTACACACTTTCAGCTCAAAGAACATAAGGAACTCTTGCAGTTTGTGCCAAATTCCGATAGGACTACATTAAGTATCTCACATTTATTGCATCATGAAAAGATCAGAACTCAGTTTGCCTGGCTCAGGACCTCAGAGAAATGTGGCGCGCGTCAGATTTAAAGGGTGTGTTTCTTCACTTATCCCCTTGGTTGCTTTAGACTTAGGTCATAGGCTTGAGCAAGTGTGGTGGAGAGAGGCTGCCTTCTACGTGGAGAAGCCAACAAGCAGGACAGGCTAAGCAGAGGTTATGGGCACAGGGACGGGGCCTGCACATGGCAGGGAGGACCCTTCACCCGGAGGCCACGCCTGGCCCCTGGCTCCTCCTTCCCTCCCACTCCAGGCTCATCTGACCTGCCCTCACCAGCAAGCTGTGGTGTGGTGGGCTCCCAACCAGGATGAGACATTCGCTTCTCCACAGCGACTTTCAAAGCTGACCTTTGGGGATTCATGTGGCTGCCCTGCTCCCGGGCTTTGGAGCACCCAACGGTGGACTTGCGGGGGGCGGACCAGGGCACCGAGTGCTTGGGATTCAGCTCCAGCATGACTCTACAGAGATGTAGCAATGGTGGGTTGGTGAGTTTCTGCGGCTGACCCCAGGTCAGAGGCACCAGGCCCCCAGCTCTGGGCTCTCCCAAAGGTTCCCCCTCCACCCCACACTGCCAGCTGTTACATTTGCTGGCTGCTCCCGAAGACCCTCAGTTGCACCTCGGGCTGCCAAAATGGCCCAGACCTGGGTAACTGGGGCCCCATATTAGAGCCAAGGCCGCTGCCTGCCTCCTCTGGCCCCCAGACAAGGACATGCGCTCCCCTCCTCACCAGCAAGGGTGCTTGGGGGTTGTGGCGAAGCTCCTGGGCCAGCCCTGGCTAAATGGCTTCCTTTCCAGGCTGGGTCTTTAAGCAAAGGCCCAGGTGCCTGTGGCCATGGTATGAGTGGACACACCTTCTCGGGAAGGCCTCTGACAACTGGGGAGGCTGCATCCACAGGCACTGACCCCTCTCCCATGAAGATGAAATTCTGTGTCCTCTATCAAACAGGTCACAAGCTCTCAGCCATGTCCTGAGACCCGTCCCACCGCCAGGCCCACACTGACACTGACCCTGGGGTGCGCATCCACTTCCCAGGGACACATCTGTGGCCTGGAGGGCGGTCGTATAAGGTTTCACCACTGATCAGAGAGGAGTAGTCATTCTGTGTCTGGCCACCGAGCCAGCTGAGTAGAAAGCAACGTCTTGGGGGCGGTATTTGATACCTCCCCGAATAGACTCAATCCAAATAGAGAAGGGAGCCATGGGGCTTTCCTTTTACAAACAAGCTTGCATCTTTGCAGCAGCAGTAGCAGCAGCAGTAGCAGGGAGGAGGAATGGCACCCTCAGGATGACTACAAATGTCCGGACGTCATGGCCTTGCAGCTGGGGTGGGATCTGGCTCTTGGTCTCTGCACACGGACATGCACATGCCATCAGTGCACAGGAGGATGTTGACCATCGCTTCCCTTCCTTGTAGTTCCACTACAGCCTCTGGGTCCAAGGCATCCAAAGTTCCAGGTGTTTCTTTCTTAGACAAAGATGGCAATGACGGAATATGAGGCTTGAAAACTATCCTGGGTTGGTTATTGTGAGAGAGAGCTGAGAAACGCAGCCCGAGGTGGGGAGCAGACGGCACCCTCCCCTGGCCATGACATCTCATTTGGGTCATGCAAGGCCTCTTGGCTACAGCAGAGAAGCTTCCGGCCCTCTTAGCTCTCTGTGTACCTGAGAAAACGTGTATCTCCCTTATTTTTCTTTGAAAAATAATCCAAACTTTCCAGAAAGGGACTTTATCATTCCACAGGCTGGCAGAGTTAGTGAGTAATAGGGAAATAAGAATCATTTAAGAAAATGGAGAAAACCATACCACGAACTCAAAAATAAAACACTGGGAAGTTCAAGGGAAAACAAAAATGAAATCTTAACAGTAATATTACACTTTTAACATGACTTCAAACCTCAGGGTGGAGGATTTTTTGGACTTTTTAAATAGAAGCTTTTTAAATAAGTACTTTCATCTGCTGCCCAAAGAGGAAATAAATATCAGAAGCAGATGTCTATCTAAATTTGCTCTTCTACATGTTTCTTCCCAAAGTGGCCCTGCCCATTTCTTCTGGGCACACCGTGGATGGTGAGAGAGGACCGAGGAGGCCACAGTGGGGCGTGGCAGGAGCCCACTCTGGGTTGTCGGCCTCAGAGACAAGAAGCTGACATCTTCCCTGATGGGCACACCTGCCCTATCATCTGTGGTTGCAGAATGTCTCTGCTGGTCCCAGCCTGCCGGTAACGAGGTGCAAAGAGTGCTCGTCTTCCATTTCAAGGGAGCACAGGAGTGGCTGCGATGGATTGCTGGGGGCCGCTGTGGTGCCTCCCCACGTGTCCTTTGAGTCACCTCCACTGGGTCCCCTCCAGCAGGGCCCTCAGTGCTCGCTGGGGCCTGCTGGCTCTGGGGGGGCAGCTTCCTGTTCTGGGGTGGCTGTGGGAGGTGGGGGGATGGTGGCGAGGGTGCGGAGGTGGTGGGGGTCCACAGGAGGGACGAGGGTCAGTGACTCCACACTCAGCGTGTCGGCAGTGTCCTCATAGAGCAGGGAGATGGTAGGCTGCGGGGCTGGGATGAGGCTAGGGGACAGGGTGGCTGTTTCTGTGTCCGCATTCCTCCCCAGGCTCTTGCTAGGCTTGGGGTCTGCTTCCGTTTCGTGGACGATCACCACCTGGTCGGGAAGGTGAGGCTGGGGCTGTTCGGGAGTCATGGGGTCATCTGGGTGGGAGGAGAGAAAACACAGGTGTGCTTAGCTCTTTGCGCTCTGCCCACACTGGCACCTGTCCTGAATGAAGTCCTCGACGGTGTACGTCCCGGGGGATCTGGGTGGGAAGTGGCTAGCGTTGGGGGCCCAGCTTGTCTCCTCTGAGTCCTTCTAGGAAAGCAGATGCTGGTAGATCCAGTCTTACCAAGTGGCCCGGGGAACCTGCCAGGGCCCAGGGTCACCCTGACTTGTGATGAGGGGAGAATCAGGGGCTCATGCAAGATCAGTGACTGGGTTATGAAAACAGAGGAAAGCCTGGGAAGGCTTTCTGGAGGGTGAGTCTTGTTCCACCAGCATGCTGATAAACACAGGCTCAGGGAGGATCATAACTTCAGGCCATTTCCAGAGTCTAAATTTGGTGACATTTACCCAAGAGGGAACCCACTGCAATTGAAAAAAAAAAAAAAAACAGAAACAAGGAATTCTGGAGAACTTTTCAGCTTGCAAACCAAAACAAAACCTAGGACTGTGGTTTGCCTCGCCCTTCCCTAAGCGCTGACTTGGCATCCAGAAAGGGGCTGGAATCGCCCAGGGCCACCTCTCTCCTAAACTTCCCCACAGGGCTAGGCAGGGGGAAGGCGGGCCAGGCTCCACCTGAGGCAGTTATTTTTGGAGGAGCGGTTTCTTTTTTCAGTGCTTTTCAGAGTTCTTGATTAGATTACACACAAACTGCCGATTCGCTTTCCAGTGATGAGTCTGCCTGGGCAGGAACGCCAGATGGGACTGGAGTTCATTGAGAAAAACATCTTCTGGAATTCAGATGTGGTAATTTAAGAACATGGATAAGAGGGCTGTGGGCAACCCGCTTGGAAAGCAAAGTCTTACTTGTACAGATCGTGGGCTGAAAGGCTACCGGCGGAAGGTGCTGACTACATTCCGTTTGGCGCTAAGTTTGAAAATACCTGGGGCCTTGGGAATGGCGGCATTTTTTTGTTGTTGTTGTTCAATGTGATTCCAGTTAGGTTTTTTTTTTTTTAAAAGCGTTAAGCTAAAACAAAACATAACTGCAAAATGAACATAGAGCAAAATAATGGAAAAACCAGGAGCAAAATAAAACCAAATGCCACAGAAATGGATGAAGGAGAGGAAGAGAATCTCCACTGTGGAGAGAAGGCACAGCAACAGGGTGAGCCTCCTCAAGCACACATCAGAGTTTCTTCCAATAAGACTCCAGTAAGACAAGTTCTAGAAGGTTCCAATTCTTCATAAAGAATTTTTTTCCCCCAGAGAGAAAGAAGGTCTAGAGAAAACTGGTGTACTGGGCCTGGGTCTGTCCTCATGCAGGAAGGGGGCAGTGGACGCTGTGGGCAGTACTGGACAAAGTGACTTGAGCTCCGGGCCCAGGAACACTGAGTCAACACTACTCGGGAGTTCAGGTTTCTCTAAATCTCAGCTCTTTTGCTCCATTCAGAGGTAGGCTTTGTGGTGGGAGGCTGGTTTGCTCAGGGTCACATTCTGACCCAGCGTAACCCACCAGTTGTTCGACAGAATGTGGGCTCCTCCATGCTGGCATCAGGTAAGTGTGAGCAGATCTACAAATGTAAATAGGTACGTGTATGCACGGAGGTTCAGCTGCTGACAAGGCAGTTTAGAAATGACTGACTCTCCAAATGGCCCTGTCGTACCATCTGGGGACTGGGTACAAAGCATTTCCTTCATGTTTTCTCTCTCTGCTCAAATCTGTATTTGCATAGGGATATTCAAAAAAGCTGGCAAATCTCTCCCTGATCCCTGGTGGGGTTTTTGGTGATGAAAAAAATCAAGGATGTGGGAGAGCTGCAGTCAAATACGTTAAAAAACAAATAGACAATACCACATATACAGAATTTTTTTTTTTTTTTTGGAAAACCAATAGTTTTTATAAAAAAGGGTCAATTCTTTCCCTTAAAAACTGTTTCTTTTTTTATAATAGGAAAAAATAGTCTCTTACCCATCACCCACAATACTGTCCCTATTTTTTTTAAAACTAATAACCGCTTCCTGAAAGTAATTTATAAATTTATCCAGCCAAGTGGGACGGGGAGGAGAACTGTGTCAGGGTTTCACCAGGCAGGTGAGGGTGGGGAATGACGCCCTGAGACCATTTTCTGGCCAAGTGTTAAGCTGCAGTGGTCACTGCTGAAAGGCCTCTGTCACTTGCTGGGGTTTGGAGCTTGAAGGCTGCACGTTGGGGCCTGGCCTAGGAAACAAGTGATTTGGAGACAATTCTGACTTTCTGGCCATGGGTTGAGGGAGTGAGTGAGCTGCAGCGGGCAGTCCAGGAGTCCAGATTTCCACGCGAGGGGACAGGCCTCGCCATAGCTCCAGCCTGGGCTGACACTGAGGCAGTGGGTCCCCTACATCCCTGGGGTGTCCAGCCCCTTCAAGAAGCTGATCAGTAGCTTTGGGGCTGGGACTCAACTGGTTCTTCTTGACTGAGTGACAGTTTCCAGTGAAAACTGGACTGCATGTGCTCGGGCTGGGAAAAGGCAGGGAGCAGGGGCAAGAGGAAGGAGGGGGTGAGCTGCACAGTTAGCTGGAGAGCAAAGCGCAGAAGGAAACAGCTTTCAAACTCAAAGGAAGGCAAAAGGCTCCCAGCTGACAAGCACAACTGCTGTGGGAGAGGACGCGTCGGAAGCCACGAGGGAAACGTCCCAGAAAGAGGCAGTGGTGATGGCCCTGGCAGAGGGGCTGGGCGGTGGCCCAGCAGCCCACAGGCCAGTCTTGGCCAGCTATTGGAAGTGCTGGATGTAAAAAGGGGAGATGATGAAGTCACATTCATCAACACATTTATACGTGAGATTACTCTTGGCCGCTGGCTGGAATGTGAGTAAACGTACCCCTTAACTTTGAAGGCGACCAGGAAATAAAAAAGAAACTATTCGACTTCTTGGTTGTTTTTTACGAAGTCCCAATTCTCTTGCAACTACTACCCAATCCTCGTTGCCTATACTGGGGGGCCCTGCAGGGCTGGCTGGGGGACCCTGTGCCAAGCCTGATGCTGGTGGGTATTTCATGGGGATGGACAGTGTGTCAGGAAGAACTGGTGGAAAAGGAACTCAGTGGGGACTTGGTCCTCCGAGGAGACATGCCAGAAAGGGGCTGGAGCTCAGGAAGCGCTGACTCTGGCGAACGGCTCTCCAGTCAGCAGCCTGGGCAGATGCCCTCCTGGGCCCAGCTCGGCCCACCTTGCTGGTCCAGACCACAGGCTGGTAGGCGTGGGGCGCAGGGTGGAGGGGCTCGCCGAGGCTAGCGGAGGAGACCTGCCTGAGGTGACTGTGCGTGAGGCGCCGTGGCAGCTGCTGCTCGAAGCACTAAACCCAGTGGCCACCGTGACTGTCGGCCTCCGACAGGCTGAACACACGCCGGCGTCCTTTCCTGCCACTCCTGACTAGAGGAAACACAGCGACAGATCATAGAAAGCCTTTAACAATGGAACAGTGAGAGGCGACACAGAGGGAGGGGACACAGAGCAGCAATGGATGCCAAGCATCAACGAGAGCACAGGGGAAAGGCTGAGGGGTCCACATGTGTGTTCATGATGACAACTGAGGGGGACGGACAGGGAAGAGCCAGCCCCCACCTGGCCCCCAGGACGAGGCAGCGTCAGGACATCTAAGAACCAAACTGGCCCGCATGTGCAGCCTCATCAAGGGACAGACAGCGAGGGCTCAGTCCTGTTGGAAAGGTGAGATTTGGGATCACCAGCACCATCTGTTCTCAGTCAGAAACCTCAGGTGACAGAAGAACAAAACTGGCTGTCAGTTTTTGATGGGACTCAGGAAGAAGTGAAAACCTTGCATCTTCAGGACTGCTGGAAAAGGGCAGGGTGTATGGCTGGTGGGGTGTGGCCACATCAGCAGAAACAAGCAGATCTCTGACCCCAACTGATGAGGTGACAGTTCCCAGTATCCCACGGCAGGAGGGCTGTCCATAGAAGGGCAGAGTTCTGGGAAAGCCTGATGTGCAAGGCGGTCCACACATTTTCCCCTGGCCCCCTGCCCCACCTAGCTCCGATCTGAAGACCTCTGAAAACCAAGACTGAACCACAAGGGCAAGGCCTGACCCTGGGCGAGCAGGCCAAGAGGGGTTCTAATCATGACTTCGAACTGGTTCGAACCAGTTCAGTCACAGCCCATGAAGCAAAACCGGAACAGACCTGAATTTTTCAAATTTGAGTACAGCAAAAGGAGCAGCAGAACAGGAAAAATTATGGACTGAAGCCCTGGAACGGGATATTTGGAAGAGGCATAGTGAGCTCTTTTAGGAGCCTGATGTGTGAGACTGGATTATTGCCAGGACTGTGGAGAGCAACACACATTCAAAGGGGCACAGTCGGCAGCCGTCTTTGAGTGGGGCACTGCTGTTTCCAACTCTGCTAGTCAAGGGATTTGGCTGGTATGCAACGTGCATGCTGCCCTTTTTTTTAAAGAGGGAAATTAAGTTTCTAGCAGGGCTTCAACCCATCATTTTTCCGGTTCCACTCATCATTCTGCTTCACCCACATTGTTAAAAAAATTCGGGTCTGTTCAGATTTCACTTCACTGGCCATGACTGAATCGGGCAGACCTGCTTCAAAGCCCTGGTTCTAACTGGCTGGAGCAAAAATGTCAGGAATATCTCACTGGGAAGGAAAGAACCATAATTTCTGAGTCAAACAAGTGAAGTCTAGAATTAATGCACGGAGAAGACTAGGGAGGAAAGAAAATGCGTCTCACTCAAGGCTCTGTCCCTGAGAGTCCCGGCTGTCTGTGACATGCACATTTGGAGACACGTGGAACACTCTTGGCTGTCTCAATTTCAGCCCTGCTTGAGTGGGACTCTGTGCTGGGTGGAATATGAATTCTGTTCAAACAAATGGTCCCGTGAGCAGGTAGGATGGGCCGAGATGACGGCAGAGAACAACCTGTCATGGTCAGCCCCCCAACACCAGGCGCAACCAGGAACCAAGCTCTTCTTCCTTTCTTTCCACTTCAGTTTTTCCCATGGAACCTTGGGGTAAGTGTCAGAGGTCACCACAGCTCATAATTTAATGTGCCTTAAACATGGACACTGGAAAGAGATATGTGGGGCTGCTTGAGGAACTCTGTGTGGGTCACAGAGCTCTCATATAAGGAAACGGTTTCCTTACCAGAATCCCTCAAAGAGTGTATGTGCGCACACGGGTGTGATGTGTGTGCGTGTGAGTGTGCATGACAGTGTGCATGTGTCATTGTGTGTGTGCACAGGGGTAACCCAGAAAATATTTGAAAATATTCCCGCTGGTCCTGCATTTGGCTCTAAAATTTGGTCCATTTTTTCTTTCCTGCCGTATGTTCTTTGCAATCTCAGCTTCTCAAAACCATGAAATGTTTAAGAGGGGGAAAAAAAAAGCTGACTCTAACTCTGTAATTTTCTCCCCAGGGATCAAGCAGGGGCCACCCAGGCTCCTTATCCTGGATGTGTGGGTACAGGATGCTGGCTCCTGGACACTCCCGCAGCACAGGGTGCCTAGCCCTCCTCAGAAAGCACTTGTGCAACCCACTGCCCTCTGAGGACCCCAGAGTGCTTTCTCTAAAGGGCAATGGGCAACAGATGGGCTCAGGCATTGGGTGCTAAAACCAGACAGTGAAGTCCCCTGGGGCACTGCATTAGGAGGTTAAGAACTGTCCCCAACTCTTTCTGGTTGGTTCCTTCTGTTATTCGTTGGAGAATTCAGATTTGACCCTTCCTTTCATTCGCAGTCTCTTGGGCCCCTAGTTTAAGTGCCAGCGCTTGCTGTTGCAGATCCTCGCAAGAGCCTCCGTGAAGGTCTCTGAGAAAGACATGCACAAGCAGGTGACTACTGCCTGGGGGCACCTCTGGGTGACAGGCACATGATGACCTCTGGGCAGGGCCTCTTCCCCAGCTCAGAGGCCCTCCGCCTGCACTGGGCCTGCAGGTGAGGCTGCTGTCTCCCAGAGACAGGCCCTGCAGTCTGTACCCAGAAGGGTAGAATTTATAGGGACACCCCAGAGAGATGGGGAAGGGAATCAGCTTGTCTCTGGGCTCTGGCCTTGTGGACTCCAGTGAGACTCAAAGGTGTCTTCTTCATGGACCCTGAGCCTAGCTAACTCCCTCCTCCTCTGCTTTCATCACCAGTGACACCACCTCAGAAAGCCTTCCCAGCTCCTCAGGCAGCGGTTCTGTGCTGTCAGAGTCCCTGAGCACCTCCTCTGACTGACATCAGCCTCCCCTGCCAGACTGTGAGCTCCGTGCTGTCCTACATGCACCCTAGGGCCTACATATAGGAGATACTTGACAAACACCTGGTGGAGAGGTGGGGCGACCCAAACCCAAGGTAGGTAAGATTCAGGGTGACGTTGGTGAAGAGGACTTAGAGGGTGGGTGTGGAAGGGGCAGTGAGGAGGACCACTCTAGGGAGACCATACACATTGGCAGGGGAGAGGCCCTTCATGGGCTGCCCTACCCAAAGCTGGGTCTCTGGGAGACCCTGGGGAGGTGTCTGAGCAGGACTGAGGAAACAAATCGGAGATTTCACAGGGCTGTCTCAGAAAGTGGAACATGGGCTTGGAGTTGCCAAGATGAAGGTTCAGCCCTTAGACCAGCTGCTTGGCCTTTTCTGAGTTCCTGGGGGGTGGCAGTACAGCAGGACTCACTGACAGTATCTACCATATGCTGACGACCATGATGCCTGGCACATGGTGGGTGCCCAGTTTTAGGAGGAGCCGAGAGGGCCATGTAGGGGCTAACGGGTGGGAGTCCATGCCATGTCAACTGTTACGACAGTTAATGATATCCTTGTACAATTCAAGCTTCAAAACCGCAGAGCAGAGCTATGGACACTGTGCCTGGCACCGTCACCTTGTGGGTTGTGTCTTTCCTGGAATAGCCCACTAAACACCTGCCCGTGCAAAGTGGGCCTTCCAGAGGGAAGAAACAACTGGAGTTTGCTAATTCAGGGTTTGAAAGGGCCCAGCAGCAGCTGTATCCAAATGAGGAGCTTCCTGGACTCTAGGAATGTTTTTGACTCAGGACTGTGCCCTCAAAACCCTCTGTGATGACAAATGGCCCCTTGGCTGGCCTGCAGCTGTTTTTTCTGGTCCAGGCTGATGGCTGCAGGCAGAAGCCTTGGCCCAGCTGCAGCTCAGCTGGCCATCTGAGGATGTTGCCCTGGCAGACTGTGGCCAGGGCCCTGGTAAGAGGACAGCTTGGTGAGCAGGTGGTCCAGGGTGGCCTCCCCTGATCGGGAACCTGAGCACTGGGCCACCACTCTGGGCAAGTGGTGGGAGGGCAGCTGGCCTACCAGAAGCAACCCCTTCTTCCGTCCTTGGCTCCCCAGCATGGCTCGGCAGGACACCAGGCAGATGTGGGAACTATCTGGCTGGTCCCACTCCCACAGGGAACACGGAAGCCCAGATGCTGCTAGCTGGATGGACAGAGAAGCCAAAGGCTGCCCAGAAGTCTGGCATCCCTGAGAGGTGTGCGATAGGTGGGCCTTCTGGACCCGCCATGCTGGCTCCACATTCCTTCCAGGGATCAATAGCTGGCTCCCCTCGGCGCCTGCTTCCCGTTTGGATTGCAGTACAACCTGCCTACAGGCCGCCCTTCAGCAGCAGTGAGTTATTCTGGTGTCTGCAGAGTCAGGCAGGCAGGCTAGGCCCGGGGCTTTTACTGTCACATGGCATAAAAAACGGGGATGGCACAGTGGCCTCTGCAGGGCAGATGTGGCGGGGTCCCTGACATGACTCATGGCCCTGCGGCTGCCTGGATCCTTGGCAGCCAGGCGATACCCCAATTTCTGAGATGAGAAAACACATACAGGATATGGTGGGGGTGTACGCAGAGGTGCAAATGGAGGCCAAGAGAAATGCTCACTGAGGCTCCAGGGAAGGCCGGGTCAGAGCCCCGTGCCCTGCTCAGTGAGAGCCTTCTGTATATAGGGGCGTGGCTTTGATAACGGGGGTCTTTGCAGTTTCAGTTTCAGGCAAAGAAGTGTGTGGCCCGTTCATGTAGCTGCTGGCTACGCCTCTTTAAAAATGGAAAAAAAAAAAAAAAAAAGTGTCCTTGGCTACATTAGGAAGGGACTTTTCACCCAAAATGCAAGTGTGTGTGTGTGTGTTTGGGTGCACAAGCACAGACACAGAAATGGACATGTGCAGGCAGAATGTGGTTACACATGACACATGAACATGGAGCCTTGCACATCCCTCAGGGCGAGCAAAGACCAGGCTTGGGTCGGGGAGACAGATCTGTTCTTGACTTCTGGAGAAACCTGTCTGCATTTTCCAAGTACCAGCCAGGGCACAACAGGCTCAGAGGTGGCCCAATCTGGGGCAAGAAAGGAGCCGGGGTAGGCTGGAGAGGGTCTAAATGCAGTGGCTCGAGGGTGACCCTGCTGCCTGTCCTGTCTCCTCATGCACGTCAATAGCAGATGGAGGGAAGAGATGCTCAGGGGACGACAGGGCCAAGGGAGGAGGCGGGCAGATGGACCAGGGGCCTATGCCATAGGCAGACCAGGCTGGGTTAGCCCTTTGGGGAGAATGCAAAAGCTGAGAGCACCCAGAGAGGGAGGTGCAGGTACCCAGGGAGATGTCAGCTTCCTGACACAGGGGCCCACCATGATCCATGCCCGGCCACGCCTGGTTGTCACAACCCACCACTCAGAACTGAACGTGGGCTCAGTAAGGTTCCCTAGAAAAGGCTGATCCCTGCGGAACAGTGAAGGACACTGAGGGCTCCCACTTGAGGGTGCAGGCTGGAGCCTCCCGGGCTGTAGGATTAGTGAGCTTGGCCTCTGCAGACCACAGGATGCCTCACATCTCTCAGAACCATGGCGCCTGGGTCTGCTAGGGCCCTGCCTCTCTGGCTGCATTTTGGGGCAGTGCCGTTCAAGAAACAAGTCTGGTGTCTTCGCCCCCTGGTCCTGTACAGGTGGCAGCTGAGAGTTAAGGAGGGACCACTCACGCCACTCATCCTAGGCTGACTCTGGGCCCCCTACGCTCTGCTCTGGTGTGCATGATGAAGACACGTTCTCTCGTCTGCTGGGTTTGCAGTTTGTATAAAGTTAATGAAGCTCTCACAGGACGACCAGGTGTGCCTCTAGTTACGGGGACTTGGACCGCACCAAGCATTTAAAGAAGAAGCTGGCATGTTATGGAGGAAGAAGGAATAGCAAGGACATTAATTCTCTCCCCAAGGTTCACACAATTATACCTGGAAAGCCCCTTCTCATCGTGACCCGAGACCACGAGAGGTGGTACTGGGGTGGATTCAGTGTGCCCCTGGCCATCCACCCACTCAGCTCCGAGGGTGGTGGGGCCTGTCAGTAGGCCAGTCTAAAGCAGGAGCTGAGCCATTGGCCCTGGGTATGATCTGAGAGTGAGAAACACCCCCACGGGACAGCCCTCTCCACCTCCCATCAGTGGTCGCAGAGTAAGTGGTCACAGGGTACCCCCCGCACTACACTGAAACCCGATTTTTTCCTACTCTGGAAGACGTGGCCAGTACCTGATGGGCTCTGGGCTGCGGAAGGTGTGGATGACAAGCTGGCGCCTGCTGAGTCGCAATGGCTGGTGGTACCACTGCCGCTGGGGCTCCTGCTGGTGGACGGCGGCGATGGGGAGGACAGGGGCGGTGAGCTGTGCTGGTTTATGCACTGGGCCACAGCAAAGCCTACAAGACAAGGTGCAACATGACCAGGGAGAAAGCTCACGGGCTGGGCAGGGGGAAGGGGGAGCCGCACTTCCCACCTCTGTGTACCTCAAAAGCAGGACTAGGGGCCGCTGGAAACCATGCCAGCCTACTCCCTGAAACCCTGGCTCTGCACCATGAAATGAGCTAGCTGTAGCAGGACTTAGGCTTCCTAGCAAAGTCCAGACAGGGGTGCTAACCTCCTCGTGGCAGAACCCAGGGCCTTTGCTAACATGCCAGCACTCCGCCAAAGAAGGCTCCAGATCCAAGCTCTGAAGCCCCTCTTGGGTGGAAGGGGAGAGCCCCAGAGACCTTGAGTCTGGTGAAGTCAGGTGCAGCAGGAACAAGCACTCTGGTAGAAAGTTCCCAAGCAGAGAGCTGTGAATGGCCTCAGGACGCTGCGGAGCAGGAACCCTGTGGTCCCCATGGCCCTTCAGCACAGGGGAGCGGTCAGGCCCCATGTTGCAGAGCCAGTCAGACCCAGGCCAAGTCTGGCTTCATTGAGGAAGCTCCGGAACAAGTGACTAGTTACCATGTTTCTCTGAGTCTCAGTTTCCCTAATGAGGAGCTGGGGGCATCAGCGACACTCAGAACTGTTGTGAAGATTGACTGAGAGCGCCTGGGCTTTGGCACGTGGTGAGGGTACAGACAATGTGCCGTCCTTTACAGTAAAATGCAGCCAGTTTCCCAGCCCGGGAGCCCCTTCTCCAGTGGACGGTGTTTTCTACTACCAAAAGTCTGCCCTTCTATCACCCACTTTTCTAAAAGGGCCATGAAAACCATATGTGGAAGAAATTCTTGTTGAGAATCCCAGGAGCCTGTGCAGACCATGGCAGTCTCTGCTACAGCCACTGGAGACTGGGCAGAAACTAAGGTTGCAATGCTTAGAGAACTGAGCTGCTTCTGGGCCGGGTCAGCACAGCACCAGGATAGGGCGGGGTGAGGGTGGGGCAGTAAGACCTTCTCCTAGCTGGGAGAGGAGACCACAACCCTCCTGGCCATTCACACCAAGACTTGCCACTCCTTACACCACACTTACCCCAAACCTCACTCACACCACCATGCACTACCTGAATCCCACATGGTTCAGCTCCCTGTTGGCACTTCTTCCAGAAGGTTCTCCCCAGGCTCTGACCTCGTCTTTCTCAGAACCCAGGAAGGCAGTGGGGTATAGCACAGGGGTATGCAAACTACAGTCCACTGCCTGTTTTGATAAAGTTTTATTGGAACACAGCCCAGAGGCTTCATATACGTACCATCTATGGCAGCCTTCGCGCTACAGTAAGAGTTGAGCAGTTGCCACAGAGACTACCTGGCCCTCGACAGAAACAGTGTGCCGAGCCTGGTGTAGATGGTGGAGCACGGGCTCTGGTGCCAGCAAGCCTGGGTTCTGACCCCAATGTGTACACTCACCAGCTGTGGGACCCTGGGCAAGGGTCTGCGCCTCCCTCTATCCACAGACGGGCAGGCAAAGTGCTTGGCAGGGTGGGGCAAAGGAGCCTGTGCTCTGTGGCCCTCCCACTCCTGGCCCCGCTGAGATGCTATCTTGTACTGGTGCTGGTGTGAGATTATTTTCATCTAGGGATTAGCTCCTTAAAAGTTTGTTGTTGTTGTTAGTTGTCACTGAATCAATTCCAGCTCATGTGTGCAGAGTAGAACTAAGACTTAAGGTTGTGACCTTCTGGAAGCAGATTGCCAGGCCTGTCTTCCAAGGCGTCTCTTGGGTGGATTTGAACTGCCAACCTTTCAGCTAGTGGTGGAGCACTTAACCACCTTTTGCCATCCGGGGACTCCTTTTCCTTAAAAGTTAGGGACTCTATTTATAACCCTAGCCAGGTCCTCCTGGTTTTAGGGACTTTGTAACATGTGCTGACACCAGTGTGTCGCTGGAGGCCAGATGGGCGCAGCATGAGGCTCCGAGCTTCCCTCCCGCTGAGGTCTGCCTGCTGGAAGATGGCAGACTAACGTACTTGGAGTTCTCAGGAAGAGGCATTGTGTGATATATTATGTGTGTGAGTGTGTGTGGAGGGGGTGGCCCTGAGATTAACAACGGCAAACATCTTCAGCCAATCCAAACAACAGGGAGGAAGATTCCCAGGGGGCAATCAGCCACAGCCCCACAGAGCCAGTTTTATAGTTGCTGACTTCTCAATCACTTCAAGTGGTAAACCCTCAAGTTCACAAGCTGTTTACTTGCCTCGAAAATGAATTACCCCTTCACAAATCAAAATGTCAAGATGGCTTTTCCCGAGCTGTTTATTTACCATGAACAGAGGGGCCGGGAGAGGTCGGAACAAAGTCCACAGGAAGCTTTTTCCGCTCCCGGCAAGGACCCCAACCCCAGTGAATGAAGGGCATGCTGTCACCAAAGTGGTCGTGAGTCCCTTTCTCTGGAGACACGTCTCCTCTTGCTCTCAAGCCCTGGTTTGTTACCGTAAGACAGCTGAGACAGGGTGTGTGGTAACCACTGAGATGCTGGAACTGCAGTCCCGAAATGCCCAGGCCTGGTACTACAGTTCCTTCATTTGGCGAGTGGATCGGGTCAAGCCATAAACTGGCTAATAAATACCGTGAGTCTTTCACGGGCTCTGAGAGTTGAATAGAAAAGAAATTGCCAACCTCGATTCTACTGGCTTGCAGGGCCTAGTTGGGCTATCAGAACAATCCTTCCCTTGCTTGCTGCTGTCAAAGCCCTCCCTCCCCCCAACTTCCCACTCTCCTCTCCCCGTCCTCAAGGTCATTGGTGACGCTCTTTTGCTGGGTGCCCAAGAAACTCCGTAATTTCAAGGCTGGGGTGCTGGTGACCTCTTCGAAAGTTCATCTGATGGGTCGACGGGTTGGGGTGATGCTGGGAGAAGTTAAATCCATGGCAGGAGCACCCTTCCTCCTGCTCTGGCTTCACCCCAGCAAGGCAGTTCCTGATGGACTAGCTTTGGTGGAGTTACCAGGGGCTTCCTGGAAGCGAGTGAAACACACATGGGCTGCCAAGTACTTGGAAACACACGGGTGGGGTCTAGATTATGGGGACAAGAGCGCAGGTAGACAGGTTTCCTGAGGATCTTCTCCAGCAGATAAAATTCTGGGCTCTTCCTTGGTAAGTCTCAAGAATGGCCTGTGGTATATGTGTCAAAAGCCATCCGATTTCCCTGCCATCTAACCAGCTCCGCCTCTAGGAATTTATGTGACAGGACGGAGGTATTGAACTAAAGCATTGGTGTGTATAATAGAGCACTGGAGATGGCCTACATGCCCAACAACTAGGAAAGGCCGAATACACGTCCAAGCGAAATTCTCTGCTGCCGTTAAAAATGCTGGTATCGGAGTTGGTCTCCCTGAGCAGAGCACAAGAAACCTGACTGCAAAGATGCGATCATTACTTTCACAGCTGCACCTGGAATCCTCCAGAGTTAAGAGTTTGGGACTCCCAATATTGCTAGCTGTCTCCCAGTACCCCTTCTCTCTTCACCTACAGTTATAGAATCTAGCAAGCTAGGCATGGCCATGTGACTACGAGACAGAAATGGTGGTAACACATGGGACTTTCAGGAAGGCTCCTTAAAAGGAATGGGGTGCACCTTCCTCTACTCTGCTTCCTGGAGCATGGATATGATCACTGGAGCTCCAGTAGCTATCTTGGACCATGAGGATGAACCACACATTAGGGATGGCAGAGCACTGAGCAGGAAGGAGCTTCGGTCCTTGATGTCTGTGATTGTGTCCCCCTCAAAATAGATGTCAACATGGCTAGGTCATGATTCCCAGTCTTGTATGACTGTCTACCATTTTATCATCTGATGTGATTTCCCTATGTGCTGTAAATCCTATCACTATAATGTAATGAGATGGATTAGTGACAGTTATATTGATGAGATCTACAAGATTAAAAAAATTAGATAGGGTTTAAACCAATCTCTTTTGAGATATAAAAGAGAAGCAAGCAGAGAGACAAGGGGACCTCATACCAAGAAAGCAGTGTTGGGAGCAGAGTGCATCCTTTGGACCTGAAGTTCCCGCGCTGAGATGCTCCCAGACCAAGGGAAGGCTGATGTATCACGAGGACCTTCCTCCAGAGCCAACAGAGACAGAAAGCCTTCCCTTGGTGTGGGTGCCCTGAATTCGGACTTCTAGCCTACTGGACTGCGAGAGAATAAACGTCTCTTTGTAAAAGCCATCCACTTGTAGTGTTTCTGTTATAGCAGCACTGGATGACCAAGATAATCCCTTTGTGGAGCCCTTGACTACCTGGGTCTAGGCTTCCATCACTAGAGGGGGAAATAACTTCTCTTCTGGGTTTTCTTTAGTATGCAATTGAACCTAATCTTAACTGATACAGTTGGGGAAAGCTTTGCTAATGCAGGCATGTGAGCTGAGCCCAATAGGGACAAGGGACTGGCTGGCCTCCAGAGCTTCTGGCACAGGGAAAGTGGCCCTGCATCTCCGGTGGGCAATCTGGGAGCCGTGGGGTGACTAGAAAGAAGAGAAGAAATAAGTGAGATGAGGAAGGAGAGCCCTCATGACTGCCAAATTGTCAGGAAACACTCCCTCAACTCTTTCCATGCTTGGTGCACTTTTTTGGTGGAAATAGTGAAGGGGCCGAGTTTCTGTGTGGCTCATACCAGGCCACACAGAGATGACACATGAGGCCAAGATCCAGAAACAGTGGGGTCCACAAGAGCCTAAGAGTGGGAAGGGCTTGGCTGTACGCAGGGGTAAAACTGGGGGGTTTTGGCCAATTGCTTCCTAAATCTCCTGGGAGCAGGGGGCCATGCTGACCTCTGTGATCTGCCTGGAATGCATGCTGCCTCGCACACTGTAATTGCCCTGAGGATATTAGCTCCAGGGTCAAAGTGTGACCAGTGCAGGTTAAAAAAAAACAACAAAACAACAACCTACTCTCTGGAAGGCGTGGAGTCACTTGAGTATATGGGGGAATTCCACGGCGCCCTTCCAGGGAGCTGAAGTGGAAGGAACCCAGCTGGCTTCACTTCAGGGATTCTGTGTTCTCCTGGACAGCACTAACCTCACCCCTCAGCCCGTCCCCTACAGATGCGCCCACATATTACCTACTTCCAGAAAGGACTGGAGGTGGCTGTATTTTAAAACCCAAACTTAAATGCCACAAATACTAAATACTGACAGCCACTAAAACAAAAACGAAACAACGAATCCAAGAATAAAAGGCGGATGGGAGGGAAAAGTTACACTGAAGAGACTTCCGGCCGGGGAATGCTAACGAAGTTTCTCCCACCTTTTGGCTCTAGGTTTCCTGGGAGCCCAGACCTAAAGGAGAACTGTCCCAGGCGACCGCGCTCTCACGACACACCAATTCACCCTAAGTTTCTGTGCCATTAACCCTCCTGAGGTAATGTCTTTGAAGGCAGCTGCGAGGAAGACACAGCTGCCTGGCTGGCGATGGAGTCTCATTCTGGAATGATGATGCCATATGACAGGGCTTTTTCAAATCCCATTTTCTAAATGGTGGAACTCCAATTTACATAGCAGAACCTGTGAAAGCCAGAACCTGTGTAAGGTGGAAACCTGTTAGCGAAGGAAAACTGAAATATTCTCACTAATAGAAAGTGACAGAAAAGTGGTAAGACTGCACCCTGTCAAAGGTGGAAAACTTGCGAGACCCGGAAAAACAAGGTGGTCCCGTAGAGCTCCAGCTCTCACAGGTTTCCTTACATATGAGATGAAAACGGAGCAGCTCTGGGGGCCTGGGGCTGGAAGAGCACAGCACCGTGCCAAGGGTGGTCTCCCCCTTGCTTTTCAGACACCTCTCTGGATCTGACCTCTGAAAACCACAGACGTGGCAAGTGGGCACCTGAAAGATGAGCCTGTGGTGTGCAAACTCGAGTGCCTACAAGGGCCATATAGGTGACATATGTGAATAAGGGGGCCACAGGTAAAAAGCTGACAGTCCTCTCCACTTGTCCCGTTTTCCCTTGCTTGATAGAGACATGGGCACCGAGGAACGGCTCTCTTCTATTAGGAAAACAACAGTGCGAGCATGAGAAAATGTGATTCGTGGGACACTCGGCCTTCATGTCAGGGGGACGACAGGGACTGGTGGAGGCTGGGGAAAACTGGCAAGTGCAGCCCCCAGTTTCTCCTGACTGCTGTTGCATGAGCCATAGGCCTTCATGTGGCCAGGGTTTCGGGTTCTTTAAGAGAAGCTGGATATCTGGATTTTTATGTAAAACTTTTTTTTTTTTAAGTGTTGGCACCTGAATTCATGTTTTCAAAAAATAATAAAGAGGCCACCCCAGGCAAGCCAAGCCAAGCACGTCTCCTGGCCAAGTGGCCGGCAGTGCACGACCTCTGCTCTGGGCTGAGACAAGGTCCTCCAGCCTCTATTTTGGGCCCTGGGGTATCACGTGTCGATGCCCGAACTCCTGAGACAGGAGGCTTCTTAGCCTGAGGGACCTGACCCTAAGGCAGTTAAGTCTCAGACAGGTGTGCTGCAAAGAGATGCAGTTGTCCACAGACCTTCTTTAAGAAAAAGCTCTAATATCTGGAAGGCAAAGCTGCCTGTTGTAACAAAACCCCAGCATTTATTTCTGCTTGTTCCAGACTGAAAAGCGTAAAATAAACCAGGGTCTGAGGGCAACTGATTCAGGAGTGGCAGCCCGTGCATTTGGACAGTCTGGGATGTGAATGAGGCTGGTGGGGTGCAGAGCCCTGAGCCTGTCATTAGCAAATTCATTCTGCAGCTGCAGCTCAGGTTTCTGACAACGACGCAGTGTTCATATTTTCTCACCAGCCCTCACGATGCTGGGAAACAGTAAGAAATCAATTGGCCTGTGACCCTGCGCACAAAACCGAAGACAGCCAGTACGACCGTGGCCTCACTTCTCCCCATGCTGGCTCCTTCCTCGGCTCTGCCCTTTCACCTCCCCATGCTGCCAATCCCGTGGGCGAGAGAGGGGGGCTGGGATGAGATGAGTTTGGAATTACAGCTGCTGGTGGCTCTGCAAAGATGGCAGCTTGCAAGATCTGCAGGCGCACACACTGGTTCCTTGTCCTGGGCATGACTCAGGAGGCCAGCTCTGGAGCCCACCCTCAGCAAGATGAGAGCAGAGCTGAGGGTGGGTGCCACCAAACAGAGGGCTATGACTGGGAAAGCCACTTTGAAAAGCCAGGTGTAGGGGCCCATATTACCCACAACTCTTCAAAGAGCATGTGGTGAGTGGTGCTGAGGAAGCAGGGTTCAAATTCAAACTCAACAACGGCTCACCCAGAACAGAACAGGCAAGGCCTGGGTGCAGGCCCAGGACTCCTCTTACGGATCCTCTCAGAAACAGGAACCCATTGACATGTGGGAGGAGTTCCAAGTAGTCATGACCCTGCAGGCTAGCAGGACCCATGGGGGTCCCTCAGCAGTCACCTCCCTCACTGCTAGGACTCTGAGGTTCTGGTAAAGACAGGAGGCTCACACATCTGCATGGAGACTCTTCTTCCTACCCCTTTTGGTGCGTCTCACACACCAGCTTGCATATAATTTGCTGCTCAGCTCTTTGTGCTCAAACTCTAGATTCTATGGGCGTGTTAAGGGCTTCCCTCCCTGGTAACTCTGATTCTGATTTTTCTCTGTCTGCACTGGCCACTTGACTGCCAGCCGGGAAGGCAATGGAGACAGGTCAGCGAATGAGGCCCCTGGGGGAAGGGGCTTCTCCGGCCTCAGCTGGAACCACCAGGCTGGTTTCTGGGACCTCACCACCGGCAACCCCCTAGGTCACTGACTGGCTGCACTTCCAAATGTGTAAAGACTTTTATTTCTGGTTGCTTTCAAAGAGATAGCACGTCCAACATACAAAAATAGCTGGGAACTTGTAGAATCGTTTAGCCTACAGCTCTTTATCCGTGGGCAAATCCGCTTGGATTTTTAAAGACTATACTTGCAAACCTGCAGAAAAGAAAAAATTGTCTTCAGTATCTTACTTTCCCTTTGGCCATCCTCTCCCTACTGTGCCCTGGGAAGTGGCTCTTGGGTGAAGGCCTGCCTGAGTGGGCTGCCAGCCATGGGAGAGATCCAAGGTCTGAAGGTCCCCATTGCTGCTGGGGGTGTCTGGGTTCTGTGAACATCAAGAATTCTACAACAGGGCTGCATCTTGACATGCTCGCTGCCTTGGACACAAACACCTATCCAGGACAGCTGCGTGCGGGATCCCGTATGGGCTACATGGCTGAGACTCTCTTATGGTGACACAGCCCTGCTGTGGGTTTTTAAAAGCAAAGGTTGCCAGGCCTTGGGCTTGACTCCTAAGGGCCGGGTTCCCTGCCTTGCCCAGCCCCTTCCCTCTTCCGATGGCATTACCGTCTGTACACTAGTGAGAAAAGAGTTCCAAAACAGTCTCTCAGCAAAGGGACTAGAAAGCCTGCCAGCGACCACCTCGCCTGCCTCTCTACTGAGGCAGCAGACAGGGCTGAAAAGCAGCAAGAGGGAGTCGGGTTAGACAGTGATCAGGGAGCACGTTAAGACACAGGAGGTCATCAGCCCCCTACTCTTCTGCCAAGGGCCAATGGGAGCCAGGCTAGGGACTGGTGGCCCGGGGAAGGGTGGGTCAGCTATGGCCCTGCTTACACAGGATGACCTCCTGAGGGTCTTGCTAGCCCAGGATCGCCCGATTCTTCCTACAAGTCTGTCTTCTCATCAGCCCTGCTCTATCCCTTTACGGTAGAACGGCGTGAGACCATAGGGTATGTATCCCACATAAGAGGTACACCCTGCCGCGGCTCCTTGTGTGTTGGCAAGGTGTGAGTGTATCAGTGGGGTAGTGCAACTGACACTACTTAATGTGCCCCTGAAGCAGTGTCCTTACTGGTTAAGTGAGTAACGTGGGGGGAAGACCACCACACCTCATGAAACAAGTTAATATGTTCTAAGTGTTTGGCTAGCACTAGGTGTTTTGATTACTTAACTGGCACTTATAATGTTTAGAACCTGGGCCCAGTTGGGCTTTTCCTTTTTATAAGTGTCTTCAGACATATGGGCGCATACAGACACTAAATGGGGTGGTTGGCTGCTGCCAGGGCTCTGATTTCCCAGAATGGCGTGGTGGGCTGCTGCCTCCAGCTGCGTCACCAGAGCCTCTTACATCGTGTGCTCTTACAGATTGGGGCTAGGCCAGCCTGAAAGACAATGATGTTCTCTTACACACCAGCTACAAAAGGAGCTGGAGATCCTATCTGGAACTACGTGGGTCAGATAGAATCAGGAAGTGTGTGCAGAGCCACACGAACACCGCAACAGGTATCAGCCAGAACAGGCTTTTAACAGCCCATGACTGAGGTCGTTAAGCAGACAGGACTGTAAACTTCTGTCCTGGCAGACCTGCGAGCACAGCGAGTCGGGTGGTTACACACAGGGCTCTGAAAACACTTCTGATCCCTACAAGGGGAGGCCTTGGCATGGGGTAGACACTCAACTCCGGGCCTGAAGGAAGGGGCTGCTGTTTCCCCTCCAGGCACAAGGCATGCCTGGTGGACCACCTTGCCAGGGTGTGGGGCCCCGAGGGAGCCTGTGACCCTACGGGCCAACGGTGTCCTCACTGGTTAAGTGAGTAAAGTGGGGGAACACCACCACATTGCATGACACCAATTAATATGTTTTAAGTGTCTGGCTAGCGCTAGGTGTTTTGATTACTTTACTGGCACAATGTGCAGAACCTGGGCCCGAACGGGCTTTTCCTTTTTATAAGTGTCTTTAGACATACGGGCACGCGGCAGAAGAAATGGCTCAGCTCTTTTAGAGAAAACAACAAAAATATCTTCATCATTTTAGCTAGTGTGACTAAATGTTTTGGGGGTTAAACAAGAGAGGCACGAGAGAGCTTTTCTAAAGTAACTTTAAATACCTAAGCTTAAAGAATCTATATAAAATCAGTGATGAGAAAATAGATTTATTATATTTTCACAAAAATTCTTAGAATTATCTGTTATGTTTGAGTTCAAGACCCACATGATGTCCCTTCCCTCACTGCTAGGGCTCTGAGGTTGTGGTACAGGCAGGAGGCTCCCTATCTGCAGAGATTCTCCTTCCCATCCCCTTTGGTGCTTCTCATACACCAGTGTGCATACGTTAAACATTGTACAAACAGAACTGTGTTCTATTTGCTAATATTTCTTTGCAAGAGAGTTGAATATGTTAGGTTGAACTGTATGAACGTGCCACCATTCAAACAAGGTGACTACAACAAGGGCAGCTGCGTGTGGCTCAGCCTAGTTTGAATATGGCCCTCACAGATCTTCACTGGAACAATCTGCAGAAGATGAGGACCAAGGAAAACAGCTGGCTATGTGTCCAAAGAAGTAGCTTTCCCTAGCTCTCCCTTTCTCTTTGCCTCAGGACCTGGCCCCCTGCTGTCAGTGTGGATGCACACGTGTGCACATGCAAGTGCTTGAACGTGTGGGTGTGTGCACGTGTGCGAGCCTATGCGTGTCTGGGCATGCATGTTTGCTCCTCTCCAGCTTAGGCTCATCTTTTCATTTCCGTAAGTCAGCATCTTCAACAAAATGCTTGGAAACACATCCGGGCATTTAGGGAGAGGTGTGTGTATTCATGGAAAACCCATGAAAAAAGGGGCTTATGAAGGGTTGAGGGCCTTCTCAGCTGGGCTACAGTTTGATCTGCCTTCCTTTTGTGTTTCCTTGCAAATGCTAAGCTAACGCATTCAATGTGAAAATCACCCAGGCTATTCTGCATTTGTAGTTTTGACTTTTTTTTTTTTTAGTATTATTAATATTTCATCATAAAAGTATTGATTTCCTTTAACTACAAGACTTAAAGTTTGCTGCATCCTTAGGCATGATTTTATTACGTCTTGGGGCCAAATGCTTTTTCCTCCCCTCAAAGGAAGGCTTTTCCTTTTATATAACGTGTGTCAAGAAGAAAAAAGGAATTGATTCACAGAATTCAGCATTATAGGCCAACTTTTAAGGAACCTATCTAGTATGTATACTTGGATAGACATTTCCTAAACGTGGCCAGGGCGTCTCATTGTTAAGGCTCTTTTTCTGTTACAGGTAAGAAGCAGAGCACAAAATTTATAGTAAAATACAAGAAAGCTCTAGGAGAAGCCAATACGGGAAATGAAGACAACTGTAGACATGACCCCAAAGCTTAGAAACTCCTTTCGAGTGCTCCAAGATTCATAAAGACTTTAGTTTCCACATTGTTGCTCTTCCTTCCTTTAAGAAAGGCAACAGAAACAAGAAGAAACCCTGCCAGTTTGGGGCTGCCTAGAAAAGGAACAGTTTCCCCTTTGTGAAAATTACTGACGTCAGATGCCAGCGGCAGTGTTAGGGAGAAAAGGCTCAGGTTTATAGAATCCATCCGGGAAGCAGGCAGAGGGCAGTAACTGGCAAAACAAACTCAGCGCTCTGAAATGTTTAAATATTGAACATCCTCTCTCCTTCCTCCACATTTATTATTAACTTGGACCCGTACCACTGTGTGTGTTGACTTCATTTCTTCCCAAGAACCCAAGACACAATGGACAGTGCTCAGGACCGGAGCATGGGGTGGGGTTGAGGTTTGGGCTTCTTTCTTTCACATCCTCTCTGGAACTTCTTTATGGTCAGCCCCGCATTTTAGAGACAAGAATTCCTGGAAACGTCTCGGCCTTCCTGTGACCCCTGATATCTGAATGCAGGTAATTAGTACCCCAAATATTGACAGGCTGGACTTTCTTCCCCCCCCAGACAAGACAGCAGTGTCAGAGGGAGGCCACAGGAAAGATACTGTTGCCACAGACAAGTGAGGCTGCTGCAGTGTCACAGGCCAGAAGGCTATTGTGAGGGACTGTGCGTGGGTCCCTTGGCTTTGGGCAGGGGAAACAACGCCCGAGAGGCTGTGTGCACGCATGCTGGAAGTGCCCGGTTCAAAAAACTGTCCACAGCCACCAGATGCCTTGTGCTCAGCTACCAACAACTGGGAGAGGGACTGGTGGTGCCTCTGCTCGGGACACATGGAACACATCAGATGACAGAAACCGGCCAACAGCCAAGCAAACACCGAGGCCTGGACTGGGTGTTGCTCCTGTGAAGATGAACATTTGCGACTGGAAACATAAATCTCCAATCTTTCCAGAAAACAGGGCAGCACCTTTTCTTGGGAACAAATAAGGAAGGGGGAATGGACCATCCATCATGCCCATGCAGAAACCAATCATCCTCCTGCCAAAACGAAGATTCTCTAGATTTCTAGCAGGACAAGCGGGTTACAATCATTCATTTTTCCTGGGCTTTTATCTGTTCAAGTGAAATTGTCCCAAATGACTGGCCTACAGCTTCCACTTTCCTTTAAAAGACAGCACTACATTTGAGATCGATGTTTTCCCCTGAAACGTGGGCTAAATTTAGCCTTCCCTGCATCCTGCTCTCTGGTCGTTGCACTAAGCTGGCGGGCAGCGCTGGCCCACTCCTTGCTGAGTTAGGCGTCTGCCTTCCAATGCTGGATTACTCAAGCACCTAGCCCTGTCCCTTTGTTCATCATGCATACAGAGCCTCCAGTTCTCTGAAGTTCCCATAGTTAAGCTCCAGCTTCCCGGGGTATTTATCTGCCCCTAGCTCTCACAATGTCCCCCCAAAAGCCATCAGGTCAGCTGGCATTGAGCTGCCCTTGAGGACCCCTCCCTGGAGCAGCTGAGTGCTCATTATTTGATTGCCTCCCGAAGCAGGGGGATGATGGAGGCTACCGTGGGCTTTACGGACTCCACTGAATCAGAGAACTTACTTCTCTCTCGGTCTCACTTGGCAAGCTGCCCTGAGAGTGAAATTTCACTGATTGATTTAATGCCTCATGTCCAGAGAGCCCGTATTTCTGAAATCTTTATCCTTATATGCGGTTGCAAGGGAACATGCCCTAAACAGACATTGTAAGCTATGGTTTCTACTGTGCTGTTAACTTGTGTACTCTCTGTCTTTGGCAAGAATATGATATAAAATAGAAATAAGACAGAAAGGATGCATGTGCCCATGTGAACAGCATACGGGCACACACGCACGGAAAGATGGTTTTGCCCTGAAGCACCATGCTAGCTTGCATCTCTGAAGGGAGACCCTTTTGGGTGAAATGCTGGGTCTGGGCATGGCCTGGTGGGCGTTCCCGCTCTGCTTTCCGGAAAGCAACTTGGCAAGATGCTATCAAGAGCCTTAAATAGGGACGCTCCCTTTGACCCTAAAGGAATCCAATCTAAAGGAATAATTGGAAACACCAAGATTTCTGTATAAAAGTGTTCAGCACTGGGCTATTCATGATGTCACAGAAACCATCTAAATGGCCAATGTGAGATACTGCCTAGGTAAATTTTGGCTAATCCAGACAGTGGACTATTAGGTAGCCCTCAACAATGGAGTTTATGAAGAGGCACGCTGTAGCACAAGGAGAAGCGTATGACACGATGACAACGTTGTTAAAAACAAACCCCGTGGCCCTGCTGTTCTGCTCCTGGAACTTCCAGGAGAAAGGGCTGCACGAAGCCCAGGGTGGCACATTTGAGGATGCCCTCTGCATCTCCGCCCATGACAGTGAAGCCTGGAACCCACCGAAATGCTCAGCCAAAGAAATGTCAGTATGCCTACCGGGGAGTAGATGCAGCCCCGAAAAGGAATGTGCAAAATCTGCAATGCTAACACACGGAGAGCTCTGGTCCCCATGGGTGACTGAAAAAAATCAAGCTGCAGAATGCTACACAGAATTATGATTCTGTTTAGATTAAAAAAGATAAAGACGGCCCGATCCACAAAACAAGACAGATTCATATTCCTTATCCTAAACCCTTGGGGGCAGATGTGTTCTGGAATTTGAATCTTCAGGCATTAAAAAGGTTCTGTGGAATGTATGCATTGTTACATCCTCCGCTAGGTCCTGAGCAGCTAAAACCAAACACAGGAAGTTTCTGCAGGAAAGGTGCTTGCATATTCGCTGCCAGTGGCACTGACAACCCCTCTCAACAGCCCACAAATAGTTCAAGGGCAGATTCTGCCACCAAATGAGTTTGGAAGAAATCTTTTGGTTTCCAGAGCTGTCTGGGTTTCAGAATTGAAGATTAGGGGCTGTGGACCTGTCCATGGGTACACATGGAATACAACTGTACAGAAAAGGGTCTGGAGAGAGATAAGCCCCCTGATAACTGTGGTTACCTCTGGCACGGGGCTGGAGGGGAGTGGTCAAAGGGGACTTTGGCCTCATTTATAATTTTTTTTAAAGGAAGAAGAAACTCACATATTTCTTTGGTACCTAAAAATTAAGCAAAATAATAAAAAGGAGAGGAAAAGGAGGAGGTAAAGAGGAGGAGGGTGGTGGGAGGAGAGAGGAGGGAAGGGCAGGGGAGGGGAGAGAGATACATACACAGATGGGAAGTAAACTGAAATATTAACGATGCTTGTTTCTGGGGTGGTAGGACCGTCATTGTGGGCATTCTTCTTCCTGTAGCTTTACAGTTTTCATTTATAATTTTTTACCTCCATGTATTAATGCATATAAAATTAATACAATGGGTTTGCAGTAATAGCAACAGAGTCAGCTGGTTCCATCTATTCCTGTCATTGTCAGCTCATCCCCAGGCCTGGGGCCTTGGAGATCTCCTGGGGCCGAGTCCCCCGAGTCCCCACCATCACCGCCACCCTGACTCGCTGCTGCCGCCGCCGGTGTGATGGCGCTGATGGCTCAGCAGAGCCGGTCCTCACCTCCATAGCAATGAAATACAGCCCCTCCTGTGGCCTCTGCTAACACACTTGCCACTTTGATTCATCATCTCTCTTACTCTCTCTGTCCTTTATTTTTCTGCCCTCTTTGGCCTTTGATTGCTTTTCGGGAGTTTATCATATTGAACTTTTATCCCTTTCCAGGAAACCCTATTATTATTTTTTTCCCTTCCCTTTCACAATTAATAAATAATCATGACAGCACTTCTTTGGACAGAGGTACATCCTGCCTCCCACACAGAAGTGCCGGAGCTTCTCTGTGGTGCCACTCTGGGCTGTGCTGAAGGTGCATCACCCACCACAAAAGGGAAGGCATTTTGGAACATTGTCGCGCGCAGGGAAAGGTGCCGAAAGTGTCCTCATTCTCTGAGCGGTTCCCAGTCCTCTGAGGACGTTGTGCTTGCACTGCCATCCTCCAGGTGGGAGACAGGGAGCACTGAGCACTGATCAGGGAGTCTCAACGCTGGGGACAAGTAAGTAGTAGTGGTACAACAAAGAGTTCAGGGCACTACTGACTGTTCTGATCAGGGCCATGTTAGATGCATCCTTACAGAACAGGAGAAAAATGTGGAACAGAGCTCAGATTCTTAAAAAGCCCAGGCTTACTGGACAGGTTGAGACTAGAGGACTTCCTGAGACTATCGTCCTAAGTTACTCTTTAAACCCTAAACGGAAATTATCCTTTGAGGTCACCTTTTAGCTAGACAACAGATTGGCTCATAAAATAGACTATCACCCATGAGTAATGAGCTTCTTTAAAGAAAATCATCTATGGGAAAAAATTACTCTAAAGCAAAGATGAGAAGGTAAGGGGCAGGAACACTAGAGAACTGGAAATGGTACAACCAGAATGGGAGGAATGAAAACGGTGACACACTGGGAAAAATGTAACCAATATCACTGAATAATTTGTGTGGGAACCTAACTTGCTCTGTAAATTCTCACCTTAAACACACATACACACACACACACGCGCGCACACACACACACACGTTACAGGCATGGGCTTTGTCGGCAAACAGACATGGGTTTGAATCATAGTCCTGTGCTTACTGGCTGTGTAATGGGGACAGTAGCTCTAAGCTTTGGTTTCCCTGGGTGATGCAAATAGTTAACACATTGGCTGCTAACCAAAAAGTTGAAGGTTCAAGTCCACCCAGAGGTGCCTTGGAAGAAAAGCCTGGTGATCTACTTCCAAAAAATCTGCCATTGAAAACTGTATGGAGAACAGTTCTACTTGGACACACATGGGGTTGCTACGAGCTGGAGTCAATTCGATGGCAAATGGTACTGGTAATACGAGGAAAATAATCCCTACCTCATTCATTGTTGTGAAAATTAAGTGAGAAGAATATATGCAACTGTTCTTAGCACAGTGGCTGGTATGTAGTATGCGGTATGTGGTAGTATGCAGTAACTGCTCAATAAATGGAGGCTGGTATTATCAGAAGGTCTCTGGGTGGCACAAGTGGTTTGTACTTGTCTGCTAACATAAAGGTTGGCAGTGTGAACCTACCTAGTGTGCCACGGAAGACAGGTCTGCAAATCTGCTTCCATAAAAATTACAGCCAAGAAAATTCTATGGAGCACAGTTCTATTCTGTATTAATTTGTAGTTCAAGCTCATGTAGGGTTGCTATTAGTTGGAAGTGACTTGATGGCAACGGTGGTGTTTTTTGGTTTTTTAGTACAAGCGAGGTGCCTGAGCATTTGTTCCCGAAGCACTTCACCAGTTTCTGCCACATGAAAACAGGAGCACAACTAGCCCTAATTATCTCCAAGAAATAACATGGAACATTTGGGACCATAGTTTTTAAAAAGTCACTGGAGTGAGCTGGACAAAGCTTGTAGCATAGCATCTACCAGAACCAGGAGGTAACTTCCGGAGCAACAAGTAGGTGCTGCTCACCTGTCTTCTGTCTCAAATCCACAGCACAGGCTGCTCACTGCACTTCAGGGGTTTGCAGCAAAAGCTCACAGCAGTGATTCTAATACCTCTGTTCTTTCCCACAAGTCTTGACGCTGAGGTCAGACCACAATTAACAGAGACTTCTGGAAAGGTACAAAATGCAAACTTATCTCATAATTTACAGGAAAGAAAAGGGAACAGGAGCCTATTTTACCAGTAAGAACAGACTTTTGTTTTTCAAAGTCAAAAAGAAATGGAAAAAAGATAAGTTCTGGGGATGAGGAAGAGCGCCAGGTGAGTCTGGATCGCATCGAGGTTTCCAAATTAACCCGGAATGTGCTGCTGGTTCCAATTTTTCTTTTTCCTATTTGGACCGCTTTAAGGAAAACGTTGCATAAATCTGGCTATTTTATAATCAAAAATGGGACACAAATCAGATAATCCGGTCTTCAGAAAGAGATGACAGCTTTGTGAGCCTGACTAGTTTAGAACTAGTTTTTAAAAAATACAATAGCTTTATTGAGATAGACTTGACATACTGTACAATTCACCCACTTAAAGTGCAACGATTCATGGGTTTATAGTACTTTCACGGACTTGTGCAACCATCACAATTAACTTTAGAACATTATCTTTGCTCTTATGCCTAGTTTTGATTATAACTCCTAACAAGGAATTGCAAACCCATTTACTCCTAACTATGCCAAATGCCAGATGAGCCTACAACCTGGCTGTTATGGATTGAATTATGTCTCCCCAAAATACCTAGTGTAAATCCTAACTTCTATACCTGTGTTTATAATCCCATTTGGGAATGGGTTCTTCGTTATGTTAATGAGGCAGGATTAACGTAGGGTGTATTTTCAGTCAATCACTATTGAGATATAAAAGAGATTAAACAAGCTAGCAGGGATGGGGAAAGAGATGCCCCAAGCCACATGAGGCTTGACTAGGAGCAGAAGCTCAGAAGAGACAAGGACCTTCCTCCAGAGCTGAGAGGGAGAAGGGCTTCCCCTAGAGTCAGCACACTGAATTCGGACTTCTAGCCTCCTAATGGAAACCCTGGTGGCATAGTGGTTAAGTGCTACAGCTGCTAACCAAAGGGTCGGCAGTTTGAATCTGCCAGGCACTCCTTGGAAACTCTATGGGGCAATTCCACCCCGTCCTATAGGGTCGCTATGAGTCGGAATCGACTCGATGACTGGGTTTCTGGGTAGCCTCCTAAACACTGAGAAAATAAACTTGTTTGTTAAAGCCATTCACTTGTGATATTGTTATAGCAGCACTAGATAACTACGACAGAATTTGCAACCGTAAAAGCGGGGTGCTGCTCTAACAAATAGATACCTAAAATATAGAAGTGGTTTTGGAATTGGGTAATGGGTAGAAGCTGGAAGAGTTTTAAGGTGTCTAATAGTAAAAGCCTGAAAACCCTGATGGTGTAGTTGTTAAGTGCTACGGCTGCTAACCAAAAGGTCGGCAGTTCAAATCCACCATGCGGTCCTTGGAAACTCTATGGTGCGGTTCTACTCTGTCCTATAAGGGGTCGCAATGAGTTGCAATCAACTTGACGGCAATGGTTTTTTTTAACAGTAAAAGCCTAGATTGCCTTGAAGAGACTGTTGGTAGAATTATGGATGTCAAAGGCAATTCTGATGAGGGCTCAGAAGGAAGTGAGGAGAGCTATGGAGAAAGTATCCATCGTTTTTGAGAATACATATGACACCAGCCAACAGAATGTCGCTAGAAATGTGGATGTTAAAGGTGCTTCTGGTGACTTTTAAAAGGAAATGATGAACATGTGACTGGACAATGGAGGAAAGGTGATGCTTTTCATGTAGTGGCAAAGAACTTGCCAATTACGTTCAAATGTTTGATGGAAGGTAGAACTCGTAAGTGATGAACTTGGGTAACTGGCTGGTAAGATTTCTAAGCAAGATCCTAAAGGGGCTGGATGATTTCCCCTTGCTGCTTATAGTAAAATGTGAGAGGAAAGAGATGGACTGAAAAATGAAAACAGAACTTAAAGATTTGGAAAATTCTGTTGCACAAACTAAGGACACGTGTCCTAGAATGTTCACCAAGGACAGGGCTTCGCAACCTTTTGTTAAAGAGATTAAGCCTGTGATGGATCTAACCAACTACCACAGCAGAAAATCCATCAGCTTACACTGAAGGGGAAAGAAAGAATGAAAGGAAAGAATGCTGTCTGCCTCTTGGAATTCTACAGGCAGAAAACAGGCTGAAGGAGCTACATCTGTTATCCATCTGTTGTCCTCCAAGAAAAGAAAAGGCCCATCCCTGGAGAAGCTCAGAGATCAGCAGAATTGTTAGAAGGAGCATGGGAAGCAGGGCCTTCTCAGTTTCAAAGGGTGGGGCCATGCTCTCCTGGATCTCAAAGGGCAGAGTCATAGCCTCCTAGGTTTCAAAGTGCTGCTGGCCAAGCACGAGCATCTGGGACCTGATTTATCAGTACTTCTTATAGGCATGGAAACCCTGGTGGCGTAGTGGTTAAGTGCTACGGCTGTGAACCAAAGAGTCGGCAGTTCAAATCCACCAAGCGCTCCTTGGAAACTCTATGGGGCAGTTCTACTCTGTCCTATAGGGTCACTATGAGTCGGAATCGACTCAAAGGCACTGGGTTTAGTTTTTGGTTTGGTTCTGACAGGCATGCACAGAAAACCCTCTCTGGTCTGCCGGTGAAGGCAGGGGCTCAGGAACCACATGTGGAGGTGTGTGTGTGTGGTTGAGATCATGGTGTCTCAGCTCTCCCGAGGGTGAGGCCAAGAATTTCTTCAGGTCCTAGCCCCGAGGAGGATCTCTGAACACCGGGCTGAGTAGACTGTGGTGTCAGACTATGGGTTTCAGCTGCACTGCTTACCACTGTGTGACGTGGGGCAAGTTACTTAACCTCTCTGGGCCTCGGGCCTCCTCCCTGATAAGTGCAGATAGCAAGAGTGTCTCCTTCTTCGGGTTTGGGTGGGAAGACACTCAACATGGTACTGGCAGTACAGTGAACATCCACACACACTCCTCTTTGGAGGAACCCTAGCTGTTGAGACATTTCGACCTGAGGAATGCTCAGTGGGCAAAGAGCAAAGCACACTGTCTCTTCCTTCTGTGACCTGACCCTGTCACCTCAACTCTCGAGCCTTGGTTTCCCTCTGTCAGAGGGGGGTGAGCACACTCCCTTCATGGGGTGACTGAAACCATGAATGGGGAAGTGCCGTGGAATGTATGGAGTCAGTGCCATCCTTAGAGCAGATCTGCCAATGCCAGGCAGGATCAGACTCAAGCCCATCACTGACCATGTCACCATCCCTACTCTGTCCAGCTGCCCTCGGCTTTTGGGGGGCCCAAATGGCCCTGTGTGGCTGTCTCCAATCCAGTCCTCTCTCATTATTCAGTGAACTCAGGTCAAGCCATGCCCCCTGCTTAAAGTCCGTCAGAGCCCTTAGGATGAAAGCCACACCCCTGTGGCCTTCCTGGCCCCCTTGGTCTGGCCTTGCCCATCTCAGTGGCCTTCTCTCCTGCCCTGTGCCCCTCCCTCCCTCTGTTCTGGCTACATGGACCCTCTGCGAAATGCACCCTGCCAGGGACCCCCGGCCCCATTATCTCCTGCATAGCAGCTGTCCTGTTTACATGCCTGCCTCCTCCACGTAGGCTGATAGCTGCACTAGGGCCTACATGGGGATGCCCCCAAGAAGTGCTCAGTATGCACTGGCTGAACACATGATGAAGCTCCAGAGGGCACCTTCTCTGGTGACAACTTCAGTTGAACAGGTGCCTAGAAGTCCTCTTGCCTGGTGCCAGTCACATGGTGGCAGAGCCCGAGAACACCTGCTAGAATATTTGTGAGCACAGCACCTGACGAGTGGCCTGGAGGAGCCGGGCGAGCTGTCCTACTAGGCAGGCTGCTTTGCCCCTTGAGCATTGGTAATGGTGCTCATTGCTAATGGTAATATGGCATTATGATGGCTGGTATACACCAACAGAGTGCTGGCTTGGCTCTAAGAGGCTTTCCAGGTGTTCAGCCCTCACCACAACACATGAGGTGGGCCCCATCACTAGCCCCATTTTATAGAAGAGGAAACTGAGGCTCAGGGGCTTTAAAGAACTTCTCAACATCACACAGCTCCATGGTCAAGTGGGGACTTGAACCCTGATGGTCTGGCTCCGGGGTCTGTGTCCCCATCTCTTTATTGCATGTCACTGGCAGAGTTGTGGCATGGTTGAAATAGCACTATGACATATACCTGGCACACAGTAGGTGCTAAAATGACAGTAGCTTTTAAAACAGCTCAGGTCTGGCAGCTTCCTGTGAGCGTCTTGTGCTGGGACGCCATGAAGGGTCCCTCTGCTAGACTCAGTGGTGAGAGAAGTTGCTACTGGATGGGCTTGGGGTGAAGAGGTCAGGGAGATAGGACGGTGTGTGGGTCATGGGCCCCCAGGCCTGGGTACTGTTTCAAGACCCCAGAATGCTGCTCTGAGCTGGTGCGCATTTCCCTCTGGCATCAGCCTGGAAATCTGGCAAAAAACACATTTTTCCAAAACTCTTAAGATTTTATAAATGTCAACTGTTTCAGAGCACTCTCCAGGTTACTAAGGGCTGGGGTGGCAGTTTTTGGGGAAGGCTCCTTTTATTAACATCGACTCTTCCTGACCCCTGGCTGCCCTGCAGCTTACAAGGACGTGTTTGGTCCTAGAGGCCAAGTGTGCACGGAAACCAGCGTGCTGAGAGGCCTGACTGTGGGCCTGTCAAGAAAGCAAGGCTCGGGAAGCCACAACAAAGGGTAGCTTCCCACCAGAAGCTCCACAGAGCCTTCAGATGAATTTAGCAGGAAAGGGAAGGTCTGTGGGCAGGAGGTAACGTTTTTCCCAAGAACCATTAGAGGAAGGCAGGCCTGTGCAGTTGGTAGAGCAGAGTCTGAAGGCAGGCTCTCTCCCTGGTTACCAGTTCTGGGACTCCAGGCAAGTAGCTGTGCTTTTCGAGTCTTGCTTGCCTCAGATGCAAAAATCGTTAACCCTACAGTTTTCACAAATTTATTTCCTTATTTTATGCAAAGCAACTAACTAGCTTAGTATTTAGCACATAGCTGGGATTCAGTAAATGGGACTTAACCTTATGCTTAGATCCCTGGGTGACACAAATGGTTTGTTCTCAACTACTAATCCAAAGGTTGGTGGTTTCAATCCACCCAGCGGCGCCACAGAAGAAAGGCCTGGCAATCTGCTTCTGCAAAGATTACAGCCAAGAAAACCCTATGGAGCTCAGATCTACTCTGTCACACATGGGGTTGCCATAAATCTGAATCAACTTGATGGCAATGGGTTTGGTTTTTTGGTTTGGAACCTTATGCTGGGTGCTTACAAAAACCCTGCAATGCTAGAAATGCATCACATATACCGAGCTTTCGGCAAGTAACAAATGTCGTGGAGGAATGACTGCAAAGAAGCATCGACTCCCAGAGTCATGCTATGAATTTCTCATGTTCAACATGGAAACCAAGGGAGGCGGCTTTCAACCACTTGTGCCCACAGCAGGGAGCGGTGGAGACAGAGTAAACAACTGATCACCCCCAATCCAGGTGCTCTGGAAGATGTTTTTGTGATGACTTGGGGCTTAAGGAAGTCAGCTTTTGAAGTTTGAATAGATGCCACAAAACAGCCAGTCCTGTCACACTCAGATATTGACTCTCACGCCTTCGGGGATTTGAGATGTTAAAAAAAAAAAAAAAAAAAAGAGGTATGTATTATTAGAGAGAAGCACGTTTATACAAAACATCATGGTGGGACAGCCACAAATCAAGGAAGCTGTACCGTATTTCTAGTATGCTGGTACAGAGAGAAAGGGATCTCCAAAAGCAGAGGTGCCAGGAGGCAGGAGCAGAATCCAGTGGCGGCTCTGACATAGTGGCTCTGACACTGGGATGACAAGTCAGACCATGGGTGGGCCAGCCCCCAGCTCCTGGGGATCTTTCTTGTCATCACAGCCTCCTGGACCAGAAGGATATCAGTAAGCTGCAAGGATTTTTCTGGGTCAGAAGTCAGGATCATCAAAATGCCCTCGCTAGCTAAATGCACAGAGACCATTCAGAGAGAAACTGAGGCTCACTGATATCTTGCCTAGTCTTGTGCTTTCCTACTGCCTCTTCCTACATACTTCACTGGTCACCAGATCCTCTTAGGATTCATGTCATGGTTACTTACCCTATGGAAACCCTTGCATAAAGGCTTGGAGGTGCTTGCTATTTATTAAGGACAAAGAATTGGCCACACACAGAACATCCGTCAGTAGGGGCCTGGCTAAATAAACAGTGGTTGGCCCAGATGATGGATTACTCTGCTTATGAACTCAAATGACAAAAATCTCCGAGAGACTGTTGAGTGAAAGTAGTAGTCAGTTAATTAAAAAAAAAAAAAAAGGTTGCATAATACTATAGTACAAATACAACAAGTAACTGATCAGAGAAAGGCATAGAAGGGTACATGCCAAGGTAAAGAGGGGGCTGCCTCTACAGAGGGGCCTTTTAAGTAGGGCGTGAACCGTCCATCGGGAAAGCCTTCCACCCCAGCTGGCATCTTGGTCCTTACTGCCTCTCCGGGAACCTATGGGTGGCCCATGAGGTGACGGTGCAGAGCAGAGACCGACTTCAGAGCCAGACCCCACCCCACCATGGGATGGCACATCTCTAGCCTCCCCCACTTATTCATTAGATGGCGCCTCGTCCTGTGCTGTCCAGGTGGTGAGGGCACAGTGAGGGCCGACTATGCCTGCGTCTGTCCTGTACGCTCCCCCCTCCCCTGCCCTCTGCTCTGCCGGCCCTTCCCGATTCTAGCCTATCCATCCTGCCACCCATGTCCCTTGAGTCCTCATTCCTTGCTTTAGGACCTTCCATGGCTTCCTGGTACTTTGGGATTATTTGTGAATTGAGAAGAGGCCACCTTTGTTTGATTTTTGCCTTAGAATATCTCTGACTCAAGGAGCCCAGGATTCACTCTGGAACAGGGTTTGAGAACCACTTTATCATTTTCCAAGACCTAATTATAGTGCCTACTTTGGGCTGCCTCCTCCAGGAGGCCTACGTGGCTCTTCACATCTGAACCCGCCTGGCTCTCCAGCCTGTCTCTCCTCACTCCCCTCCCCTCAGCCCTGCTCCCTCATGCCTTCACACCGCTGTGCCCTCTGGATGGGATGCCAAAGCCCCCTGAATTGCTCCCTGTGCCTGCCTCCTGGTTATCTTGGCCTGTCCCCATCCAGTCCACCTCTGCATGCCCAGCACGTGGCACTGCATTCATATGATTCACAAAAGCTTTAGTAAGTACTTCCTGAATAAACCTCCCTTTTCTGACCCTGGTTAGTACATCTGTCATATAACTTTCTCGGAATTTTTAAAGTTCCTTTTAAAAACGCCAGCCACCCTCTGCCCCTTCCTTCTAGACCATCTCACACAGCGGTCCTCTATCCCAGCCTCCACAGCTGACATGCCTGGAAGGGCCAGCTCAAGGCATAAAGGAAAGGGTTGTGCGGAGGACCCTATGGCTTATGCCTCTCTGTGAAGAGTCAGCACAATTATTTTGTCCCGTCGTATCTTCTGATTTGGTTCTTCTCATTCCTAGTGGTCCTCATGAATCAACTAACTCTCCTTTCAGGCTGTATACATCCTCAGCAATGCCACTTTACTTGGCCATCTCATTCTCTTGGAGTCCAAGGTGGGCACTATGACTAGCTCTTGGAAAGCTCCTGGAAAGTGGTTCTCAAATCCTGTCCCAGGGGGAACCCTGGGTTCCTTGAGCTAGTCAGAGATATTCTAAGGCAAAAATAAAATCAAGGTGGTCTTTTCTCAATTCACAGATAAATTAACGGCTAGAATGTTGTCAGTTTCTTGGTTTTCTCCTGTAAATGAGCCTTTGATCCATGGCATTTGCTATCACTTGTCTGCTACTGAGGACTTAAGAGTTGATAAAACAATGACTCAGAAACAAAAAAAGCATCAACAGGGAAACAGCTCACAAAGCTTCTTGAAATGATCTGATGGGCTCTCTCTTAGATGCAGAGACTTGTACCCACAGAGGACAGTCATGTTGTTGGCTGGTTTCCACGCTCTGGGCTCACATAACGGAAGGACCCTACTGCAATGGGGCATGGGACTCCCAAGGCACACCCAACTCCACCAGGTACCCTACCACTGGGTAATCTTCAGACCTGAAGACACTGTGGTTCCTTGATGGGAAGGAGACAACGTGGTTCGAGCGCAGCCTGGACTTGGAACAGTGTGATGCGGGGAGGATGTGGCTGTCCTTGGAGCTAGGGCGTCCTGATTTGTAGACTGAGCAGGGGCACCTGCTTCCCAGAGCTGCCCTGAGGTTCTGTGGGAGTGGCCTGGCTCAAACAGTGCCACAACTACTATCACCAGGAGGAGATGTGTGCTGGGTTGGGGGCTGCAGGAGACGAATTTTAGTTCTTCCCTGGCCCTAGCTCTGGCTCTACGAACTGGGGGGCCTCAGGCAAACCACACAACCTGATTGCTCATGGCTGCTTCTGCAGAAGGAGGAAATGTCTGCCTAACCTACCACACCAGGGTTGTATTGGTAGCTAATGAAAGCACTTCTGAAAAGAGCAAATTTATACAACTGCAAATGTCTTTGGTATCTGCAGCAGAAGGGACTATTGGATTATCAGTTTTTTGGTGCGAACTGATTGAATGTATATAAAAGCGAACCTGTTATTTTGAGGCCCCAAGGGTTAGCTCCTAACTAATAACAAAAATAATAATGCTGGGAGCAGCTGACCTTTATTGAATACTTTATATGTACCAGGCATTGTTGTAGGCATTTCACATGAGTGAACTCATTTTATACTCAAATATGGATCAACATTATGAAGAATGGGAGTTCTAGAACATTTACTTGTGTTCATGTGGAACCTGAACACGGATCAAGAGGCACTTGCTCGAATAGAACAAGAGGGATTCTGTGTGGTTTAAAATTGGAAAAGGTATGCGGCAGGGTTGTATCCTCTCATCTTACTTATTCAATATGTATGCTGAACAAATAATCCATGAAGCTGTACTATATGAAGAAGGACACGGCATCAGGATTGGAGGAAGACTCATTAACAACCGGCGATATGCGGATGAAAGAACTTTGTTTGCCGAAAATGAAGATGACTTGAAGCACTTACTGAAGAAAATCAAAGACTACAGCCTTCAGTCTGGATTATGCCTGAACACGAAACAAAAATCCTCACAACTGGACCGATAAACATCATGATGATAAATGGAGGAAAAATTCAATTTGTCAACAGTTTCACTCTATTTGGATCAATAATTAATGTCCATGGAAGCAGCAGTCAAGAAATCAAATTATGTATTGTACTGGGCAAATCTGCTGCAAAAGACCTCTTTAAAGTTATAAAAAGATGTCCCTTTAATGACTAAGATATGCCTGACCCAAGCCATAGTCTTTTCAATCACTTCATGTACACACAGAAAGTAGACTCTGAAAAAGGAAAACAGAAGAATCGAGGCATTCAAATTGTGATCCTGATGAACAATAATGAATGTACTGTGGACTGCCAGAAGAACAAACAAATTAGTCTTAGAAGAAATACAACCAAAATGTTCCTTAGAAGCAAGGATGGCAAGGTTTTGGTTCACTTACTTTGGACATGACATCAGGAAAGACCAATCACTAGAAAAGGACACCATGTTTAGTTAAGCAGAGGGTCAGCAACAATGAGGGAAACCCTCGATAAGGACTGACAAAATGCCACAACAATGGACTCAAACATACCAACGATCGTGAAAACGGCACAGGACCAGGCAATATTTCATTCTGTTATATGTAAGATCACCACGAATTAAAGGCAATTCCACAACAACAAATGCTCACAGTAACCTGATGAGGCAGGTGACATTATCATTCCTGTTTTTAATACGGATAAATTGAGGCCCAGAGAGGAAAGCAGCTGGCACAAGGCAGTACACCAGAACAAGGTGAGGCTGGGACCGGAACCCAGACGCCTGGCTCCAGGGATTATGCTCAGCCACCTCACTCTGCTGACTTGCTCCTGGGCAGGCTCTACTACTGGGAAAAGAAGCCCTATAAGAGGTGAATACAAAGAACCATGGGAAAGATGGACAGCAGATTTTACTTCATGAATACCTCACGGTGGCGAGATTTAGTGACTGCACCCTTCTGGGTGCTTTTCCATCCTTTCCAATTGTTTTACGATAAATGTGCTTGGCCTGCACTAAGAAGTCAGGAAATGAGAAACAGCAGGAGTTGCTTCCGCAGCTGTGCCATTTGCCCGGCACTGTGATGCTGGTGCAGGCCCACTCATCCTTCGCTGCCTCTGAGGCTGCCTCACAATGGGCCCACTAGAGCCTCCAGAACATGCTAGGCATAGCCAAGACCAAACGGTAGGGTTTTGGTGTCTTCTTACACATCCCTGCAGGGCTCCACAAGCTCTTTCCTGAAGTGGCCAGGTACGTGCTCCCCACTCTGGTACACTCTGACCACAAGGCGCGTGCTCCCCGCTCTGATACACTCTGACCAGAGGCTCAGGGCCCATGGTCACTTCAGTGCTCTGAGAGGGGTAGTCTGTTGTGAGGTGCCACTGAGTCAGCTCCAACTCAAAGCAATCCTATGTACAACAGAACAAAACACTGCCCAGTCCTGCAACATCCTCACCACTGTTGCTATGCTTGAGTCCACTGTTGCAGCTACTGTGTCTACCCACCTTGTTGAGGGTCTTCCTCTTTTCTGCTGACCTCCTACGTTACCAAGTATGATGTCCTTCTCCAGGGACTGGTTCTTCTAGATAACATGTCCAAAGTATGTGGACATGACGGGGGTAATGACCCCCAAAAGTGAAGCAATTCTCAATTCTTTGGAACTATTTTTCCTTCCCGCCTCCACCTCCCAGGAAAATCTCAACTGAGGCATGACAGCTGGCTCTGCCTGTTATGTGTCCGTATTTCGCAAGAGGAGGGCTCCTCAGACAACAAGTGCTATTGTGTCTATTGGTAAAGCGTCTTTTTGGGGCGTGTTCCAAGCGAGAAAACCTTGTCAACCCTGATTCGTGAATGTGGGTACCTCTGGGGCTGTGTGTGAGGCTTTCTTCACAGCTGCTTTGAGAGCCCCAAAAGTGGCCTGGCAAGCAGGGGACCCCTTAGACTCAGCTGAGGGCTGACTTCTGAATGGGAGCCTGGTCCCCACACTTCCTACCCTATTGATCAGTAAAGGTCAATCTCTTGGACAAAGAGCTTTGAAATGAGCTCACATCCTGCTATATGGCTAGCCTTTCTGGAGAGTGATGTGCAAGGGAGAAGGTTGTTGTTGATCCATTAGGAAGTGAGGTCTCGGAGCACAGGGAGTGTGCCAGTGTGGATACAGAAGAAGGGTTTGGGAAACACTGAGGCTAGGCCAGGTGTGCTCCCTCCAACGAGGGTCCATCCCGCCAACCTCTGACACTCAGAGAGTGGACATGTAAAGCAGCTCAGTGACTACCAGAGCCAGCCTTGAAGCAAATGGACTCAAAGGTGGGAAGGTGGAGTGCGGATCTCGGTCCCTCTCGTGTGAGCTGTGTGGCCTTGGCCAGGGCCTCCAGTTTCCTTTCTGTAAAGCAGGATGAGTGACACCAGCTTCCAGAGCTGTTGAGAGGGTAAAATTAGTGCACATAAAGTGCCTGGCACAGTTAAGTCTTCAGGTCAAACCATAGCCCCTGCTTCCAAAAACAGAACTGACTTTCTGCCTGAAACATGCATAGAGTTGGAACCCACAGTGTGGTTTTGCCCAGTACCAGTGAGGCCCTGGGAGGTCGTGGTTTAGGCCTTTACTTCCAGAATCTTTATTTCTAAACTCTTCAAAAGAAAAGTTCACTTTGGATGTGTCAGAGCTCAGTCGGGAAGTCAGACGTGGTTGGTTCAACCTGGTGGTGGGGCTTAGGGTCTGGCCCCGGGGCAGACAGAGTTCAAAGCCTCAGTGGGGACCTGCAGTGACCTTGGGCTTGCTGACTCCTTTCAACCTTCGTTTCCTCACATCGGAAAGGGAGAATGATGAACTGTTCCTCTGGAGGTTGTTGAGAAGGTCTAATGAGAAGAATACATAAAGTGCTTAGCAGCTCAATAAATTTTGCTTAAAAAAAAATAAAGGCCTCAGAATCAGAATCCAGTTTCCGTAACTCACTGGCTCCAGACCCCAGGCCCCAGTCTCTCACCAGGTAGCTACAGGCTGGGAAAGGGTTAACCCCGGCAGACTCGGCTCTCCTTTCTGTGCGACTCCAGAAAGGGCATTTTTTGCCTTGGAGAGCTGGAAGGAAAGAATTGGCTGGAGTTTTGTAATCGGAAACAAGAAAAATAACAGGCCTAAAAAATTAGTGTCTGGGAAACACCACCATGAGATGACATTAGCACCTAGTGCTTCCCCACCCCCAGGGGATGAACAGTCAAAACCATTGTCTGTGAATCAAACATCGACTTCTTTTCCTTTTCTCTTTTGGATGTTGCTCAGAGGCTTCACGGTCAGCTCTGACTCAGAGCACCCTAGTAATCTTTGTGTTCTTCCTCGGTTACTCAGCTGTCAAAAGCCGGCTTTGGAACTGCTCTGCCTTTCCACAGAACGATTAAGTGTTCTGGGTTAGGTGACTGATACAGCCGGTTTCCTTGCTTTTGATAAAACTAATACCTGAGAAAAACACGGCACTCCCCGATTTTCAGGGGATTGAAACATTTGCCCAAAGCTGAGACAAGAGCTCAGCTCTGATGGGATGAAGTCGGCCTCTCCCTTGGTGCCCTGTACTGCCCTCACCTCAGGCCAGGGCCAGGCCCAGGCCCAGCAGCAGCAAGACAGCCACTGCCCTACCAGGAGGGATTTACAGTCTGCAGGAAATAGGACAGTGAGCCGTTCGCCTCTTGACCCCCAGCCTCCCAATCGCCAACCCGCCTCCCACCAGCCATCAATATTTGCTGAGCACCTGCTGACTCAGCACCGGGTACTGTCGAGGACAAGACAAAGCCCCCCTCCCGAGGGCCTGCCACTCTAGTGGAGGACAGTGACGGTAAACAATAAAGGAGGTCATTCCAGCTAGTGGTAAGGGCTGTGCAGGAAATACAGCAGCTGCCACGAGGGTAGAGGGAGGGTGCTCGAGGACGAGTGGCCTGAGGTGGGTGAATGTGGCCCTCGCAGGGCAGACAGAAAGCCAGTGCAGCAGAGACAGGCATCTGAAGAGAAGTGAGGCAGAGAGAGGATGACACTGATATGGGAAGGAGGTGGGGCCCCATCCCTCAGGGCTCTGGGTCGGAGAAAGGAGCTGGTGTTCCAGAAGGTACTGGGGGGTGTTTATCAGGGTAGAGAGCTGTGAAAGGCAGACCCAGTCCCTGCCCCAGAACTGACAGGCTGGCGGGGCAGCTGATGACAGGCAAGGTGGAGAGGAGTGACTTTATTTTTTGTCATATCACTAAATCCCCATCGGTGAGGGCTGGGGGCATCAACCTTCCCGGCTGTCCTGTTCAAATCCCTGTAGCACATGCTGGGAGTAGAGCCCTGTTGGGTATGAGTTAGGAAGGGCACAGGGAGATACTGAGCCAGAGGACTGGTATTCTGCCAACCCTCCCCTCCCCACCTGACCCCAGCCTCCATCCAGGTGAACCTGAGGGTGCTCTGCTACAATGTCACCATCTGAGCAGACTCTTGACTGGGAGGCACCCCAGGAATGAGGGATGAGACTGCGCTGGGGAGCCAGCCGGAGCTCTAGCCCTTGGAATAGAGACTGCTGTCCCAAAGCTCCAGGGTCACTGCCAGGGAACAGCTTCTGTTCTGGGGTCCACAGGCTCACTGAGTATTTATGTAAAGATTGTCCTCATGGGCTAGATTTGGACTCCTCCTCTACCAGTGGCATAGTCTATAAATTTGTTGTCACTGTGGGTCCGTGGGACAGAGCTTATCTCTGGCACTAGCCATGTGAACGCTGCATGTCAAAGTCACCAAGAGCTCAGGCCAGCCTCTAGACCCGGCAGCACCTGCCCACTGCCACCCTGGCTGTCACTGACTCCCTCCCTCCCTGGGCCAGGGGTGCCCACAAGCCTCTGCCCTCATGGAGCTGAACACTCTGTGGGGGAGAGCACCACCAACATAAAACCGGCCAATGAACAGAATTTGTGATTTCTTTCTACGCCAAATGGAAGAAGAAAAAAACACACCAAAGTGGCTAGTCATCTGTTAGCCCTGATTTATATTCTACTTTAATATCTCCTCAAAGGAAATGAAAGGTATATTTTCACCAAATATAATTGTTTATAGCTTCTAAAGGGGAGCCGGACTGCTGCATGACAATTACCTGAGCCTGCAGATAAAATCCAAAGACTTGTCATAATAAAGTAAGCTCCTCTGTAAGGCACCTTGAGGCACGTGGCCAGGAGCTGTTTTCTTCCTGGTGTATTATTCCCTAGGAAGAACAAGGATCCCACTCAGCCTGGGATTCTGCAATGGTGTGGCCTACGGCGAGGGACAAGGAGCAACGCCATTACAGAAGGCGGGAAAGGGTCTCACTGAAGCCCTGCAGCCAGAGGCAAACATGGCCACTTCAGGGGACCAGCACCCGCCGGCTTCCCTTAGGTCCTACTCTGTGGCTACTGCAATCCTCTGAATAAGGAGAGGGTAGTGAAATTTAGTTTGTGTGTGACCAACTCAAAGCTATCACGGGGGCACCTGGCCTCCAGACACACATCTCACTCCCTTTGCTACAGAAATCAAGCAGCAGAATGCACCTCAGTTCCCTTGTCAAAGTGCCGAGGCCTAAACCAACAGACGTCCAGGGAATTTCCTCGTCTTCATGGTGTCCAGAGAGGGAGAAGGCAGGAGGTGGGATCTGCTCCAAGGCTGTGCAGGGAACATGTATGAGCTCGTTCGCCATTTGATGAAGATTTGTTAAGCACCTACTATGTGCCAGGCATGGTGCTAGGCACAGCGGTGAACAGGACAGACTAGGCCCCACGGAGGTGACATTCTCCACGCAGGAGAAACCACGGTCAGGTACACAAACATGTCAGCCAGGCAAGGAACTGCAGAGGGCAAGATAGAAGCAGGCTAATGTGACGGGAGGGGAGGGGGAAACCTTAGCCTCTCCAAGGAGGAGGCAGCGTGCGGACTGAGGCTTGAGCAATTAGTATGAGGTAGCCATATGAAGAACTAGAGAGTATACCTAATGAAAAGTCTCAAGGCGGGAAAGAGCTGTGACTTAGAGCACTGGTTCTCAAAGGTTGGTCCAGGGAACCCTCAGAGGGTTCCTAGGATCAAAGCTATCTTTATTAAAAATAATAAGACATTAGTGGCCTTTTACACACATTGGCTCGTGAGTGTACAGAGTCTTCCAGAGGCCGCACTATGTATGACATCTCAATAGATACAGTGCAGAAGCTGATATGAGAACCCAGTTGTCTTCTATTACTAAGCCAGGTATTAAAGAGATTTGCAAAAATTTAAAACATTATTTTTTGTTTTGGAAAGCAGAAGTATTTTTCACAAAACCTCTGATATTTACATAACATGTGATGAGTGTACTACTGCTATTTTTAAATACATACATACATATGTAAATATTCCTCGGGTTTAATTTCTAATACCATAAATATTGATAGATATAATCCACATAAACTAGAGTTCTTTGGGGTCCTCAGTCATTCTGAAAAGTATGCAGGGATCCTGAGGTGAGCTGGAGAAGTGCTGATTTAGGGGCGCAGCAGCAGGCTGCTGCTCAGTGTGTGGGGCGAGGTGGGTGTGTGTGTGGGAGCTGCTTGTGTCTGACCGGTTGGCTGGGGCCAATCACACGGCGCCTGGCAGTCAGAGTGACAGACGTGGATTCTGTATGTGGCAGGAAGCTAGCGGAGGGCTGTAGGCAGGGGGAGGACGTCACCTATGTTTTAGGAGATCTCTCTGACCGAATGGAAGGGAGGAGGATGGGACTGGAGTCCAGCGAATCCTGTGGCTGCCATGATCTTGGGGAGAGATGTTGCTGGCAGGGAGGGGGAAAGAAAGGGGGTGTGTTTTGCAGGTGGCACTGGCCAATCTGGTAGGTGGGGGCAGACAGGCAGTAAGGTGAACGCTTGCTTGAGCACTGAGTTGCTGTGGGGCTGACAGTGAGGTGCAGGTTCGCAGGAGGAGAAGGTGAGGCCAGCTCCTGCCCCTCCCCCACAGCTCCCTCCCTCTGACTCAGACAGAGCTCAGCGATTTCAACTTGCTCTTTGGGTCATTTCACTAGTCCCAAGGGCCAAGAGAATATAAGTATTACTGCCCCCCTATCCTCTGGACCTGAGTGGCACTTCCCAGGGGCTGTCAGGGGAGAGACACAGTCAAGGGTTGGATGGCTGCCTCCAGCCGCTGGCTGCCTTTGACTTGATGCAGTCCTGACCGGCACAGCCTCAAATGCCCTGAGCCTGGGACCACACCCCCAACAGTTGGTGACCTCACACCTCCCCTGGAAGACCAGGCCTGGTGGAAGAAGTCAGTAACAAGTCATACATTCTGCAAACAGAAAAGGGATGCAGCAGATGCCAAATGACTCGACACTTGGCTCCATTTCTTTATTCATACCCCGCCTTGTTCCAAAAAGGACTGGAGCAGATATAAGGCCTGGGCTTTTCTCGTTAACCAGTAAGTTCCCAAGCTGAAATAAGCCCCAGTGACCCTAAAGCAAAGATTTTTTACCAAGCCAATCTGTATTTAGACTCACAGTCAGAATTTATATTTACTTAGCAACCATCTGTACAGAACATGGAGCAACCTGGAGAATTTTTTTTAATGAAGAATCCACCAGGCCTTGGGGCAGGCAGAATCATATCCATTCTCACAGCTGAAGCCAGAGGTGGAGAGATAATCAATCTTGAAGCCCAAGATTGGTTTTAAGAATGAAAACAGTCACAAACTTCGAGTGGCAGAGTGAGCAACTGGTATACTTTGTTCTAGAGAGCAGGTTGGGGCTACACCAAGATTACAAAACATGTCCCCTTTGGTCTGGCAGATCCACTGCTGGGAATTACCCCTGACAAGTAAGGCTTACATGATCACACTGAGATACCCCAGAGATGTTCACTGTGATGCTGTAATGGCAAACGGCAAACGCTGGAACGGACCCAAACGTCCACCAATAGGAAATGGCTGTAAAAGGTTTTTTGGTCCACCCATTGGGTACGATACCATACAACTGCTAATGGCAGTGAAGGTAAGTTACAGACGTTGAGGTGTAATGGCTTGTCACTAAGTGAAAAAAGGCAAAGTGCAGCAACATCCCATGTACAGTATAACCCATGTGCAAAAGCAAATGAGCAAAAGCACAGACCCGGCATCCAAACACGCATTTCTGGAAGGGTATGTAAGAGCTCGGTGACAGTGCGTAGCTGGGAAAAACTGATTTTTCATTTTACCACATCCTTGCTTGGATTTTTAAAAATCATATGCCTGGAGTGTATATATTTTTTAAGCCAAAGACTGAAAATAAAATGAATCATGTGGGGGAAAACAAAGACCCTAATTTTGGACAGGTTCTTTTGGCTGCATTTTGTTTGTAAATTAATAGTCGCTTTTGAAAATATTTCACAACACTTGCAACTTAAGTTCTGAACCCTAACAGTGGTGGTGGGTGGGTGGTGGTGGGGAGGTTATGTTGCAGAGGAGAGCTTGGCTGGTTGTCTGAAGTTTTGTAATCCAGAGAAACGTTCTCTTTCGAGGGATCAGGACGCATGTGGAGCTACTTGAAGCTGCTGTGTCAGCACAGGAAGGCGGGAGCCCACTCCTCTGTAGAGGAAGTGCTCTGCCAAGTTGACCTTGAGCTTTCGATTTATGCTTTTCTTTTGGAGGGTTGGAGGGAGGGAGAAAGGGGCTGGAGATGACTTTAGTGAACGTGGGAAGAGACGCCCCCTGATGGGATAAACAAGGAGCCATCCTGGGCAGTGCTGCTTCCTATGAAGTCTCACTTCTTCAGAGGTTTGGAGCAGGAACCGCACTCTATCTCTTTCTAGTCATCTTACGCGGAGAAGGAAATCGCTCTCCCACAACCTCATTACTAATAATTTAAGTATTTCCAAGAAATTTCCAAGAAACTTCTTAGTCTTAATTCTAAGAAGTTCTTCCACATACCCAACAAATCTCTGGAAAACTAAACCAAGGCAGCAAAACACCAAAAACAAAGACAAGATTTTTTTCCCGGGCTCGTGTTTAATCTTGTGATGTGCTTATATCAGTTCTAAGAAACTGGAGCTTCGAGCTGCCTGGATTGCTGGGAGGGACAGACAGCTCATACAGGCATCACAGAGAGCAAGCCTGCGGGGCCCCATCAAGGGGGGGACAGGGCGTACCGCAGAATAGGGGCTGGCTTACCTGGCACCTTGTCCACGGATGCGAACACAGAGCGCTGCACTGTTGGGTCACTGCTGCCCCGGCGGCACTGGTCGTAGAAGCGGAAAGGCAGGTGCTGGGTGGGAGTGGTGGAACCAAGCCCAAACCCCAGGACTTCGGTTGCCGGCTGGATTGGGAGGTCCAGGAGGGCTACATTTAAACAATACCATGGTTCATTCTTAGCACCAAGGGGGTAGGGGTACAGACGAGGCTTTGTGTGGGGGGATCATAACCAGAGTGGCTGTGGCCCTGCCAGGTGTGTCACTTGGGAGGTGCTAGGCAGGCAGCCTTGAGATGCAGAGACAATTTAACACCAAAGATACTGCCTGATATTTGAAACACAGCCGATGCCCGGGGGGTATTCAGGCCACGAAGGAGAGCAAGGGGAGCCAGGCCTGCTCCTCAAATGTTACTGATGCCAGGCCAGTCTCCACCTCAGATTCTCAGCTTCCAACACGAATGACCCTCGCCAAGGCTCAGCTTCTGGTGCTGTTTCAGGCCCCAAAGTAAATGGGATCAATTCTGCCCAGAAAATTCACTCATTCATACACACACACACACACACACACACAATCTATATCTACACACACACACACACACGTGTGTGTGTGGGGAGAAGTGTGTGAGAAACAATACCTATGACTATGTAGGTGTGTTTCTGTCACAGTTGCTAGCCTCCCTTCCATAAACAAATCTCATGATATATCAATTTGGTAGGGCTTTTTAAAATCAATTTAAGAAATACCCAAAGCGTTAGTTCTAACAGCCACTGTACAGCATAATTCTCAATTTTCAAATGAAATATTTAGCCTCCATGCCAGCTGTGGGAAATTGCTTTACACTAAAAAAAAAAAAAAAAAAAGTCCTCTGAAAATAAATCTGAAAAGAAAGGCCTGAGTGATTTCAGTCACTTTGCACATTACAAAATGCTTCTGTAATGATTCTGCAGGCCAAGCTTCAGCTGAATGAAAAACGAGGTCAGGAGAGCCACGGGACACAGGCCCGTCCGTCCAGATCAACCAGGACCTTGGCGGGCATGACAGGAATGGAATCTGCCATCTCCAGAAACCCAGCCCTCTAGGGTTTATTTTAAGGCAATCCCTTGAGAAAGCCCCCCCTTGCCCCACAATGTGCTGGAAATCCTTCCAGCAACCACCTGAGAAGGATCAGTGATTGGTGCCTGAGCCGAAAGGTGCTGCGTATCCCGAGAAAGACTGTATATAATCTTAGGAGGCAACAGATACCTTTTCCCCAGGGGCTGCCAGGCCATTCACCATAATGAGCAAATGCCCTCATTCAGTGGCCTTGACTTCTAAGAAAGCTTGGGCCTTCCTGCCCTTGGAAGGCACTGGGCTTCCTCACAAATTCACCACCTCTACGGGGCAGTTCTACTCCGGCCTATAGGGTCGCTATGAGTCGGAATTGACTCGACGGCATTGGGTTTTTTTGGGATAGGGAAGGTAAATTGACTTGTGAATGCAGGCATGCTGGTCTCAAAACCCTCACCAAGGAGGGCTGCCTCTTGTGAGCACTGGGAGGGGAGAGGAGGAAGGGGCTGCGATTCAGAGTAGGAATTTCTGCCAACTTGCTGCCTGTGTGACTTTGGATGTCACTTAGCTCAGTTTCCTCATCTGCAGAATGGGTGAAACAGGTCCCACTGATCTCAAAGGTTGTCTTAAGGAAGGATCAGAGGTAGTAGAGAAAAGGTAAGTCAGAGAGTTTCAGTGTGGGGCAATGAGAACATTCACTCCTTGCTAAACGCCCACATTGATGCCTGCCTCTTCATGGCCTCCTGCCTGCTGGGGAGGGCTCTCTGTCTCTTCACGCAGCCCCAGAGACTCTCTAGAAGTCAAACACCTAAGAAGTGGGAAATTCTGAGTGGTCTCTCCTCACTAAAGCACAGTTAATTCCTGAGCCGTACCCATCCTCTTCCAGATGAGCTATGGGGGTGCTAAGGTCAGTGTGAAGACCACATTCGTACCTGTGGCTGCTTCTGCCCTCTAAGGGCCCAGAGGACCCTCTGCCAGGGCTCACTACTCACCAGCTATTCTCTGCATCTTCATGCGCCTGGCCTGGATGCGGCCCTTGGCCAGGCGCTGCTTGGCAATGATGCAGCGGATATGGTCTGAGAAGACAAACGTGGCCTGGAGGATGGGGAAGGGCTTGGAATGGGGGCTGGACGCAGGCTTGTGGATGGTGATGTTCAGGGCACGACTGTCATCCTCGACGCCAGTCACCTGCATGTCCTGTAGTGGAAGGAGAAGGACGGGTCTTTCTTAGGCTCAGGGGGAGGGTAGCTGCTCAGAAGCTGGGGGACCCATGGATCATCTAGAAAGAGGGCCTCCAACCCAGCGGCTCCGCGGGAGAAAGACCTGACGATTTGCTCCAGTAAAGACTATAGGCAAGAATACCCTATGGAGCACAGTTCTACTCTGTCACATGGGCTAGCCATGAGTCAGAATTGACTGAATGGCACCTAATAATAACAAGGTAAGTAGGCAGAGTCCAGAAAGAGGTCCCTCAAATCCAACTTTCCCTTTGTTCTGAAGAAGACCATCAATCTCCCAAGTCTAACAGAGCAAGACCATGAGCACCAGGCACCCTCACCCTGTGGGAGGGAGGGCATAAGGGAGCAGCCACTCTGGAGGGCAGCGTAGCACCCTTGACTGAGATATAAAAAATGCTCCGGCCCTATGGCCCAGCAAGTCCACTTCTTTGTATCTGGCCTAGAGAAATACTCACGTATGTGCTCAGGCAGGCTTTATTTGTAAGAACAGCCAATGAGGTTATAAAACAGTGAGAAATGGCTGCAGCCTCAACACCCAGCAATAGGTAGAAGGCTAAGCCAGCAGCAGTGGGTTAGACCATGCAGAAATTGGAAAGGATGAGGTAGATTTCTACATGCATTAATACTGTAAGACCTCCAAGACAAACTGCTGACAGAAAAAGCAAGTTGCAGAACAATACCCATTACCATTGAGTCAATTCTGACTCATAGACACCCTGTAGGACAGAGTAGAACTGCCCCATAATGTTTCCAAGGCCGTAATCTTTACAGGAGCAGATTGCTAGGTCTTTTCTCTCATTGAGCCACTCGTGGGTTCGAACCATCGATCTTTTGGTTAGCTGCCCGAGCACTTAACCACTGCGCCACCAGAGCTCCTCTGAGAACAATAGGCATGGTTTTATATGATTAATCTAAAACACACGCAATCAACTTTCCCCCAAAAGTACTATATACTTCCCATGAGAACACATACAGGAAAAGGTGTGGAAGGACATATGCCAAACAGAGGACCCTGGTCAATCTAGGCAAGGGGCTGGGATTAGAAGTCGTGGCCCATAAGAATTCTGCCTTCTCTAAGTATTCCCATTCATCACTAAGGAGAATGTTGTCATGTATTACTTGTATAATTGAAAATTATATTTTTAAAAAGTTACATGGGCCCTAAAAGCACAGTCACGGGGGCAGTGGCAGTTCAGTGGTAGAATTCTTGCCTTCCATGTGGGAGACCTGGGTTTGATTTCCAGCCAATACATCTCATGCGTAGCCGCTACCCATCTCTCGGCGGAGGCTTGCACGTTGCTATGATGCTGAATCGGTTTCAGTGAAGCTTTCAGACTAGGAAGAAAGGCCTGGAGATCTATTTTGAAAATCAGCCAGTGAAAACCACATGGATCACAGCAGTCTGATTCTTGTTGTGTGTGGCGTCACCATGAGCCAGAGGATGACTCGATGGCAGCTAACAACAACAAGAAGCAGAGTCACCTGTGATAAAAACATGCTCCACAGACTCCACCCACGTGTAACTCAACAGTTGAGCTCCAACAATTCTTAATATAAAGAAACCAGTGGTAAAAACCAAAATTCCTGTTGCCATCTGGCATGCCACTAGATGTACTCACTTATCTACCAACCGATTTCTTCCTTGTTTCTCTTAAGAAGGGGCACTGTTGGCAGCCATCAGTGTATTTTTGAAGAATTTCTGGTCTCTAAAGAATTTGGGAAGAAAGCTAACCCTGGGAAAGGAACAGGGATGGCCATTTAACAGCGATTTGAAGAAAGCTACATTTGAAACGTAGAAAAGAAACTAGCACAAAGCAAGTGTAATAAGGACGAATCCGATCTGAAATCTCAGACTGGATTCTGCATAAGGATTTTGCTTTCCACCAGCATTTGAGGTGATTTAAGATAAAGGCATGAGACAGGAGAGGTAGACATAAAGTCAGACACGCACATACTACCCTTAGGCATTGAACCTGGCACGGGCTCCTTGGAAATAACACCTGCACCGAGAGGCTGCAGTGAGAAATAGGTGAGATATTACACACTTAAAGCAGAGAGCTTGGCACGTAGTAACGACCTGACGAATAGTAGCTATTGGAAGATGACCAAAAGAAAAAAGGTTGACCTGGCTTTCATTGTCTGATGGAGGACACATATTAATCCTTCAGGGGAGAAAAACCCTTTCCTGACACTAAATTTTAAAGAAAATTGATCCCTAAATTTTAAAGAAAATTGATCATAAGCCTGGATAAATAAGAAGCACTAAGTCACCTAATGGACAGTGCCTTACGTGAAAATAAGATTTGTCATATAGTTGTTTCTCACATTACCCTCTGTAAAAGACATTTTTTAAATGGAAAGAGAGACTCTGAGAAACAGTAGGTTGGTGGAAAGGCTGCCATGTTGTTGGGTGCCTTGAGTTGATTCTGACTTAAAGTAACCCCATATGACCCAGCGGAACTGCCCCATACGGTTTTCTAGGCTAATTTTTACGGGAGCAGATCGCCAGATCTTTCTCCAGGACAGCTGCTGGGTGGGTTTGAACTGCCAATCTTTCAGTTAACAGCTGAGCGCTTAACCACTGTGTCACCAGGGCTCCTTAAAGGTTGCAATAGCATCCTTGAAGATGTGGGTTGTTCTCACAGAGAGGATGGACACTGCCAGCAGGTCATATTACAAGGAAGTGGCTGGGGGTCGGCTGAGTGAGGCCTTTCTAACAACTAGAACTGCCCAACAAGAAAATGGACTGTCTCAAAATATGGCAGGGCCCAGGCTGCAAGTGTCTGCTAGACCTTTAGGGCCTGAGGGGATGATGGGGATGTCAGCTGGCAGGCCACTTTCATCCCTTCTGGTTCTTTACTTCACTCCATGAGCTAGCACTGGTCACTCATCACAGTGACCAAAAAACCAAACCAAACCTATTACTATCGAGTCAGTTCTGACTCACAGCGACCCTACAGGACAGAGAGGAACTGCCCCACAGAGTTTCCAAGGAGTGCCTAGTGGATTCAAACTACCGACCTTTTGATTAGCAGCTGTAGCTTTTAACCACTACGCCAGTGACAGGCATTAAAAAACCCCAAACTCTCAACTTTAGAGCCTAGCTCGGCTGGAGAATGGGTGAGCAAAAGGGAACTCTCCAAAACCGTGCTGGTGGTGACAATCCTTTGAGAGAGGAATCTGGCAGTACCTATTAACATTTAAAACATGCACACCCCAACATCCTGGTTTCTGCCCTAGGGAAGCCCTTGTACTAGCACAGAAGAACAGGAACAGCTCTGTTCACAGCAGCACCGCTTGTAAAGGTAAAAAACTGCAAACAACCAGCAGGGCACTGGCTACATATGCTCTGACACAGTCACACAGCAGTTAAAAGAAAACCAGTAGGTCTCTATATACCAACACGGTTAGCTCTCCAAGTCATACTATTGAGTGAAAAAAAGCCAAGTTTAGAATATGTTCAATGTGGCACCATTTAAGTAAATCACTCAAACTCAAGTACACGCATAAAACCCAAACAAAACCCACTGATGTCTAGTCGATTTCGACTCACAGCGACGCTATAAGACAGAGTAGAACTGCCCCATAGGGTTTCCAAGGCTGTAATTTTTATGGGTGCAGACTGCCCAATCTTTCTCCCACGGAGTGGCTGGTAGGTTTGAACTGCTGACCTCTGGGTTAGCAGCCGAACGCTTTAACCACTGTGCTACCAGGGCTCCTTAAGAATATGCACTGATTTTTAAAAACAGGTACATGTAGTTACATTCACATATGCATTTGGCAGAGAAAAAGATCTGGAATCTGGGCGTCTCTTGGGGAGAAGGGGAGGTGCAAGGATTGAGGACTTTAGTCAAAGAGGATGGAAAAATGGCATGGGGGCAGCATCTGACCTCCTCTAATTTCACAAGGGGGAAACAGAATTAAGGTCAACAGCCCACGGCTAATTTCTGTGAGGCGAAGGTCAGACATGCCTTCTCTCTCCACCATCTTTTGCCAATTCTGACACCGACTGTCCCGTCCACAGCACTTTCTACTTCTCTGCTGGGTTAGGTAGTTCATTGCAACGGACGCACAGAACTCAGAGATAATACTCACAATTATGGGGCTTAATAGGGTTCAGGTTCAGGAATGCTCAGGATACAGTTCTTCCATCAGGACAGCCTCTTCCCCGCTGTACTTACAGGTAAGCCTCTCTCTGACCCTTGGCCTCTGCCTTGCTCAGGTAAGTGTTACTACGCTTTTAGCTCTGCCGATGAGTGCCTCAAGGCACTCCACTCCCCTAGTGGGCCTCTGCCCAAAGGCACTCAGCTTTAGCTCTGTAGTCAGCAAACTAGCTCCATCAAGTGCCCAGCAGCACCCTACTCCATCAGCAAGTCTCCTACCCAAAGGCACTCAGCTTTCTTGCTCTGCGGGCTGGGCTGTCTCCTGGTTCTGCTGCCGTTACTTCTTGCCATCTTTGGTGTTACAGCTCTCTCTCTCTCTTAGTCTCTTGGTTCCAGGAGCTTTCAGTGCAGAAATCCTGGGTCCAAGACATGCTCCACTCCAGGCTCTTCTTCCTTGGTGGTGGTGAGATCCTCTCTTCACATCTCTGGGATGGCTCATTTTAAGTCTAGTGGGATGGCAAAACTGACCAATCCCTTTGTTAGGGTTCTAAATACCTTATTAGCATAGTCCCACTCAATCACTGCATATGAGTCACAAACACTAAGGCTAGAAGGGTCACATTAAGTAGTTCATGGCACTGTAGAGGACTTGGACTAATCTGTGTATCAGTAAGATGTTTTAACTTTTCTCAAGGAGAACTGGTTCATGTATTCCCTTGTGTCATTAAAATCAATTGTCAAAAACAGTAACTGTGTGTGTGTGTGTATGTATTTGTACAGACAACCAAGACGGGCTTTTGGAGTTCTTGGCCACCTTACCTGCAGAAGACCTGCAAACTTGACCACTCCCCAGCCAAGCCTGGACACGTCGGGCTCCACCAAACTCATCTGGTAAATATCCACAGCCAGGAATCGCTGGACCATGCTGCCATCCTTGGTGATGACTGTGCACGCTATCAGGTCACTGTTATCTAGGAGGAGGGAGATGGAAAGTAGAATAAGGCGTGATCTGACTGCCTAGCCGGGGCTACAGAGCCTGAGCAGACTCTGGTTCTGGTGGGCAGCGGAGCTCAGTGGTCAGAGCCCAGCTTGGAGTTACACAGACCAGGTCCCAGCCCCTGCTCAGCCAGTTACACTTGCACTTCTTTACCTCTCTGGGCCTCAAACCGCTCATAAGAAAAATGGGGATAATGCCCACCCCTCTCAAAGCACTGTCTGTGAGGATTAACTGATATAACGCATATAAAGCACTAGGAGGATATTTTTGAGCACCTCATATTAGGTGCTCAAAAATAGGTGCTAAAAAATCAGCAATAAACCATGATCCCACTAATGCAGAGAGCTTCCTGGTACACAGATGGCATTTCCAGTTGTGATGGTGCTGGCCTACATTAAGTAAAGACAGGAAAACAAGCATTTCCTGCTCGGGTAGAGAATCACCAGGCCCCCAACTTGGTGGCTGGCAACTTGAAGCCGAGCTGTGCACTAAGTGAATATGTGATACTAAGCAAGGCACTTGGTCCCTCTGAATCACAGTTTTCCTGCCTGTCAAATGGAACAATGCCCCCTAGCTTGAGACATTCGGTGAATTAAACCAGAGCAGAGAGTATAAAGCATGCAGCATGGGGCCCCGCATTTAGTGCGTCCCCAGCAAATGTTAGGTCCTGTCTTAATCATCTAGTGCTGCTGTAACAGAAATACCACAGTTAGATGGCTTTAACGAAGAGAAATTTCTTTCTTCACAGTAAAGTAGGCTAAAAGTCCAAATTCAGGGTACCAGCTCCAGCGGAACACTTTTTCTCTCTGTCGACCTTCTCACCCATCTTCCCCTGGACTAGGAGCTTCTCCACGCAGGGGCCCTGGGTCTATAGGACTGCTCTGCTCCCGGCACTGCTTTCTTGGTGGTATGAGGTCCCCCCCCCACCCCACCCCCCTCCGCCTCCTTGCTTTTCTCTTTTATATCTCAAGAGATTGTCTCAAGACACAATCCAATCTTGTAGACTGAGTCCTGCCTCACTAACACAACTGCCACCCATCCTCCCTCATTAACATCATAGAGGCAGGATTTACAACATATAGGAAAATCATACAATACCAGGAATCATGGCCCAGCCAACTGATACGCACATTTTTGGGGGGACATAATTCAATCCATGACAGGTCCCATCTCTTACTTGGATGTTCTCCTCAAATCCGATGTCTAATTTAGTGCCTGTCCTAGGCTTTGAAATGATGAGAAGAACACAGGACCATTAAATCTATGGTCTATTTTGAGTTTCCTCCAATGGAATCCTTTGCCACATATGTTTCAAAAGAAACAGCCGAACCAGGAAACAACCTAAATGCCCCGAAAGAGGGGAACAGTTTGAGTATGATTTTTTTCCATCAGGTGGGAAAATTATATACCTATTTAAAAATTATGTGTTTAACCAAACCGCTAACAGTGGTTACCTATGGGGAGGGAAGTGAGAACTGAATTGGGTGGTTGGGGGGGGAGGTATCAATGGGAGAACTTTCATTTTTGCTCTATGTACCACTACACTGCTTGAAATTATTTTAAAATGAGAAAGTATTCATGACGTGCTTTTGAAACTAAAAAACCAACAACAAAACCTGTTGCCATCAAGTCAATTCTAACCCATAGCGACCCTATGGGACAGAGCAGACTGTCCCACAAGGTTTCCAAGGAGTGGCTGGTGGATTCAAACTGCCAACCTTTTAGTTAGCAGACAAACTTTTAACTACTGCGCCACCAGCGGTCCACTTCTAAAATACATATACAAATTCAAAAATCATCTTTACAAAAATAATTGCAATGATACTGGAAAACACATTAAAATTTTAAGTGAAAAAGAAGATAAAAACTACGATCCTGATGTGTTACAAAGATAAGTATCCCTACAAAGAAACAGGAGCCCTGGTAGGGCAATGGTTAAATGCTCGGCTGCTAACTGAAACACTGGCAGTCCGAACCCAACCAGTGGCTCCGTGACAGAAAGACTGGACTATCAGCTCCTGTGAAGATTACAGCCTAGAAATCGTCGGGGCCGTTCTACTATTTCACATAGGATTGCTATAAGTCATAAATCAACTCGACAGCACCTCACAACAACACAAAGAAATACAAGTGCAGGAAAATATACCAAAACATTAACAGAAATCTCAGATTAGATAAATGGTGAGAGAGACCAGTTGCTGCCAAGTCAACTCAGACTCACGGTGACCCCATGTGTCAGAGTAGAACTGTGCTCCATAGTGTTTTCGCTGGCTGATTTTTTGGAAGTAGATCACCAGGCCTTTCTTCTGAGGTGCCTCTGAGTGGACTTGAACTGCCAACCTTTCAGTTAGCAGCTCAGTGTATTACCTGTTACCACCACCCTGGGGTAGATAAATGTTAGGTGGGTTTTATTTTCTTAACTCATACACAATGAGAATCTTTTACATTTTTAAACAAACAATAAATAAAAAGCAACTTTCTCTTTCCTTCCTCTCCCCTCTTCTCCCATCTTTTCTCCCTCTTCCCCAGTCTCCAGAAAGACTCAGCTTTCTTCTGTTTCCACATTCACAAAAGAAGCCTACTGGAGGGTTTGACCTGGGAGACCAGGCACAGTCATACAGTGTTTGTTGACATGCAAGCTGACTCCTTCATAAAACACAGCAGCCTTGGGGGCTTCAGAGAGAAAGAGAAAAAAAAAAAAAAAAGACACACCACACCTCCACCACAAAGAAGAAAAAAAAAAAAAAAGGAAGGAAAAAACCCAAAGCGGAACAATGTTCAGAAATTAACTGAGACATCAAAGCCCTGTGAGAACACAGTGAGAGAGTTCATAAGAAAACGAAAAAGCAACCGTCCCCGGGTGAGACAGAGCAATGTGGAGCCGCTCGCCTTTCAGAAGCTGTGGGGGCAGTTCAGGTGAAACGAAGCAAGCTCCTACCGATGAAAAGAGAACGACATCCTGAAGGGGATCAAGGAAACGCTGGTTATGTGTGACTCGTTTGCCGCCTGTTCGGTATCATGTTGGCGAACTCCTTCACCCACTTCAGCCTGCGGCTGCCCTGCGCACTGGCTGCAGGCTTTCTCCCAGGTGGCACCTGGCGGGGCATGGCTGTCTGCTCCCCTTTGGGTCACCGAGTGTCTTGGACAAGGAGGTACCTGAGTTATGGAGTGGAACTCAATGTTGCCCCCACTCTACGTCCTTTACCTGTTGCTTCCATGCACACGTGCCTGCACGCACATGCTCTCTGGAAACTTCCACAAGCCCATTAAGGAGCAGACACGCAGCTAGGTTCTATCGTGGGCCAGACAGACCCAGCCCCTGCCCTCAGGAAGCTTACTTTCTAGGGAGGCAAATGTGCAAAACACCCAGCCAAGATGGGTACGGCAGAAGAGGCTTCCTGAGGAGGATATTTAACCTCAGCCCTGAGCTGGGCCAGGAGCAACACGAGCATGAGGAACAGCAAGTGCAAAGGTAGAAAGGTGCTTGGTGTGCTCCGCCCAGCTGCAGGACAGGGCGCCAAGACACAGATGGTGGTGGTGGCAGCCAGAGCAGCCAGCCCTGCAGTAGCCCTAAGGAGAGATGTGGATTTTGAACTGAGTCCCGGGGAGCCACGCCGGGTGCTGAGGCCTGGTGAGGGGCTCAGTGGTTCTACTGTGTGGTGGCCTCGTGAGCCTCCCTGCCTCTCAGGGGTGACCTGTGGCCAGGTGAGGCCAGTGCAGGTGACGGTGAAACGAGACTTCCCAGTCACCCATACACTGGTGCTTCCCAAATCCCACAGCCCATCTGAATCTCCTGGGTCCAGTAAGCCACCAACTTCACTTCAAATAGGGTGGGGGCTAGCTCTCTACATTTAAAAAGGATCACAGAAAAGTATCAAAAGACAATATAGGAAAATATCCGTATGACCTCAGGGGCAGGGTAGGATTTCTTTAGAAAGAGGCAGAATCAACACACACAAATAAATACAAGATTGGCAAACTGACTACATCAAAATTAAAACTTAACTCATATGTAACAAATGACTTTATAAACAAACAGGCTAGGGGAAACATTTATATCTGCCCAAGATGGATAAATCAGTCTGTGTGAGGGACCAGTCAGAGGCCTGGGGATGGGGATGCCGGTAAATACACACAAAGGCGCTCACCTCAAGAGAAACGAGATAGCATCTTCTACGCACTGAGCTGGCAAAAAATAAAAACATCTGATAATATCAGGTGCTGATGAACATGAAGAGAAACTGGCAATCTAGCTGGAGAATAACTTTTCACAGCTATCATGAAGGACAAATTAGCATTATTTATTAAAACTGAAAGTTTCACACATCCTATAGCCTCACAAGTGATTTGTTCCCAAGAAAAACACTCATACACGTGGGCCCAGAGACTTATATGCAGATGGAGACAGCAGCGTTTGGGTCTGTAACGACCCAAATGTCTGGCAAGAAGGAAAGCCTAAATAAAGCATGTACATTCCTTCAATGCAAAGCTTTATGGTAGTGAAAAGGAATGAACTGGATCTCTAGATATTTCAACTGGGTTCAGTCTATAAGAACATACTGTTGAGTGGAAAAACCAAGTGGCACCACGATATACAACACAATTTGTGTAAAATCAAGCCATACAAAACAACACTGTGCCTTTTCTACAGGCTTAAGCACGTGTATGTATAACAACCACAAAAACAACATGAAAGCCTGGTAGGATGCACAATGACTACCTCTTTTGAGCGGAAGAGGCAAGGAGCCTGGGGGTATTTTAGTTTATATTCAACATGCTGATTTTCCAAAGAGGAAAGAGGTACGTTATTTACATACTTAAGATTAAATAAAGAAAAAAGTAATCTCTTTCCACACCCTTATAAGAAGGGCCTTAGGGCGTTCTGGGGCCTGGCCAGGGCTGGGGAGCAGCACCAGGCCAAGCTTGGACTGATCATGTCTCTCCCAAAAGAAAGACATGTACAGCTTTCCAAGCCACCCCGCACCCAGCTCAGCACCCTGAGTGGGCAGTCCAGGTGCCCACTCAGGCTTGCCCCCTGTGAGGCACTAGGAAGCCATCTGGAGACCAATGAGGCCCAGGACTGCACAAAGAGCTCAGGGCAGGGAGCGGGGGAGGCAGGGGGATTGTTGGGGGGAGGAAGAAGACCCCACGGGTGGAGCAGGTGGAATGGCAGCCGTCCCATCACACCCCAGAACCCTGAAAGCACAATGTGCCTCACGTGGAAACCTCACTCCAGGGTACGATGACATTTCCCTCCTACTCCCAGGCACTACCTCCTGTTTTATTTATTTGAGGAGGCAGAAGATCTGCAAATTTACTTTACTTGAAAATATTAAGCTTATTAATCTCTTTGAATAGAGAACACATTAACATGTTTCCATTTTAAAAGATACGAAACTGTTTACAGTGGATATAAGCCTACCCTACCCCCACCCCCCGCCCCAGAGGCAACCACTGTGTGTATTTCTTGTTACCCAGCCACTATGCAAGGAGCCCTGGTGGCGCAATGGTTAAGCGCTGGGCTGCTAGCTGAAAGGTTGGCAATTTGAACCCGTGTGGTGGCTCCTCGGGAAAAAGGGTAGCGATCTGCTCCTGTAAAGGTTACGGCCTAGGAAACCCTATGGGGCGGTTCTACTCTGTCACATGGGATTGCTATGTGTCAGAATCAACTGGCCAGCACCCACCACCAACAATATCCACTATGCATTTACATCTGCAGTGTGCTGCGCCCACCTAACCCGTATCTTGGTGACTCGCCCGCATGTGGGCGCTCCTTGCTCTTCCCAGCTTCGCTCCAACCCACTGTATGGCTGGTGGATATTCAGGTTGTTTCTAAACTTTTGCCACCACTGACCAGGGGCATACATATTCATGTGAACATATGAGAGTAAATCAACAGTGGAAAACTAGAGCTCGTACTTATTTTTTTTCTTTAAAGCACTATATTTTATGAAAATAAAATTTAAAAAGGAAACTTTGTATCACTATCATGAACGGAAAAAACAGAAATACTTACAATAAAAAGATGGTAACCATGAAAAGAGATGAAAGAAAAAAGACCACTTTATTAAATTAATAGCCTGAAGCCTGCTCTTTTTGTTAAAAAGGGAGCTCCGTGAGTTAGAGAGGGTCTAAGACAAACTTGTACAATCTGAGACTCTCTTTCCTTGATGTAACAGAAAGGACTAGGGGAACTAAAATAAATTTTTGTATGGACTGAATTTTCCAAAGATGGCCAAGACAGTATCTCCACCCTAGAGATTCTTCTTACAATGTGATCTTGGCACTCTCCCCTCCCATCAAGTGAGTGGGTCTATGTCCTTCTTCCTTGAACCTGGGTGGGACTCTGTGATTGCCTTGACTAACAGTACGGTGGAAGTGATGCTATGTGATTCCTGAGACAAGGTCATAAAAACGCTCTCGGAACCCAGCTGCCATGCTGTGAGGAAGCCAAAGCAGCCGATGGGCAGGCCCACGTGGAGAGAAACCAAGGCTCCAGGCCCACATTTGTCTGCCCCATTTGATCCTCTAGTCTCTAGTCCCCAGTTGAGCCACTTCGGCTGATGCCATGTGGCGCAGAGATGTGCTGTTCCTACTGAGCCCTGGCCAAATTACCAAACCGTGAGCAAAATGAAACCATTGTAGGTTTTGAGGTGGTTTGTTATGCAGCAACATATTGCAACAGTGATTTACTGTCACTTAGTGCTGTCTCTAGGCATGCTTACTATTCTCAAGTTCTTTCAGCACCACCAAGGGTCTGCATACCATACCTCAGAACACTGGCCCAGAAAAGCTGGTTTGAGGCTAGATATTCTGGAAGCTCAGAAGGTCCTGCAGTGTTCAGCAGAATGAAGGGAAACTGGTGTAGCCATTTCCCTTTTATGATGTTGGGAGAGAGGAAGAGAAGAGGAAAACGCCCCTGAATGAAGGGGCTACCTTGCCATGGAGTGCAAAATCAGGTTAATTTTGCCTGGTAAAAGAGCTGGGGCTTTGGAGCTGTGGAAACGTGGGTTTAAATCCCAGCTCTGCCATTAATAACTGTGACCTTGGATAAATCACCTCCTTTCTCTGAGTCTCAGGTTCCTCACTTAGAAAAATCAGACCTAAGTCCTTGCAGGGCTGTGGCAGGATTTGAGAGGCACAGGAGCCCTGCCCAGCCCTATCATAAATGCAAGCTGCTGTGGTCTTCCCAGTGGCTGGAAGTCCTCCCAGGTGGAAGCTGGATTGTTTGGAAGAGCTCTGACCTTCTGGAGCCCTGATTCTCTTGAATCAGAACTCTACTGCTTAAGGTAAAGTCATGCTTTCTGCATATAGGCTCCTGACTAAGCGAGTCACTTCCGAAGAAGAAAATGAATCATGGTTTTCAGCTGTTTCTCAGAATGCCTGTGGACTCACAGAGTAAGAGCCCCTTCTCTGACCCCCTTATCCTTCCCTTCCCTTCCCCACTAAAATGTTGGCACAAAAAAATTTTTTTTTGAATGGGAATAGGAATCATGATTTTAAGTCCCTTATCCTGTTTCCCTTATTTGAGTAAGTCTCAGGCTTATCCTTAGCAGTAACTTGGTACCCTACCCATTGGAACTAGGTATAATATGCCCACAAAACAGTGGATATCTGGATCCCCAGTATCCCCACCAATATCTGCACGTACCTATCATTCTGGAATTATCCTTCCTTGTTGAGGTCTGCCTCCCTCTCTAAACTGTTAAGCCCCAAGAGGGCAGGGCCCTGGCCTGTCTCATTCACTACTATACCCCCAGGAGGGGCCTGAGCCCCAGCAACTGCTCAGGAGGCACTTGTTGACTGGATGGAAGAATGCTAATGTCCTCTGGCTCCCATTCTGAGGAAAGGACTTCTTGACCAGCCATCCTTTTTAGTCCCTGGGCTGAAGGCTCCCTCCACAGCCTGTTCTGACAGGCTTGTAGCTCATTATTGAGCAATAAACGGGGCTGATTGACTTTTGCTGTATTTAAATGATGCCTTCATAATAAAATATGGATGCCAAGACTGTAATTTAATTCTTGGCGTTGGTGGCTTCAAATACATTTAGAAGGGAAGTCTTCATCCTTACAACGGGTTCTCTAGGCCAGCTCAATTTTAGAGCTTTGAAATCCAACACAGGTCAATTTTAGAGCTTTGAAATCCAACACTGCAGGCTTTCAGGCCAATTCTTAGAACACAGCTGGAGTTTAGATGTACAGCTCTGTAAACACTCTTGAGGTCTTTGAGGCACATGCTGGTAATCAAAGGGCAGGAAGGGGCTGTGGAACAGGGCACACTGATGGCTCACCCTAGGATTCCGAGACACTGGGGCGCACGCTGAGACTTCACAGGCTTCCTCTGTGAGCAGAAAGGCACGTGGCTCCACGTGTAAGGGTCCTGCCCACCCTGTACATCTGAGAGTCAAATCCGGTTTCTATTCCAAGGTCTGCATGTGTCCCCAGCATTAGTGATGGTGAAACTGCAGGTGGCTAGGGAGCCCACGCAGGGAGCTTCTGTAACAGGCTGGCTGTCACTGGAGGTGGCCACCTTCCTATAAGATGTGGGGGCCATGCTGGCTTTGGCTCTCTGAAGGCATATCCTTAAAGATGGTCAGGGCTGAGTGTATGAATAGGGCAGTACCCCCTGCAGTTTTATCCACAGCGGTTGCTCAGCCACAATGACCAATCTTATCAAGTGCTTCTATCAGCTGGGCACTGAGCCTTCCATGGTCACAAGATCCTACGAGGTATGTTCACTGATTCCAGAGGACACACGGGGAGGTCAAGCAACCTCCCAAGAACACACAACTGATGGATGATCTGGCTGAGCGATGATGCCAGAGTGGGGACATGTAATCTTTACACTGCCCTCAACAGGCTGCGTTCCAGTACTCTGGGTACCTCCCACCCAGGCTAGCCCTCAAGGGGAGGGGGTGCTGGGTGATTCTGGTAGGGAGACAGGAAGGCCCCCTGAGCTCTCAGGGGTCAGTCTCTGGGGGCTTTGTTCCCATGATGGTCTAGGGCCTGGAGCCACCCACACCCCTGGACTGCCCTTGGTGTGGTTCCTACCCTTCAGTGGGCACTCGGTGGGCCCATTCCAGCCACCAACCTAGGTCCCTTAGCCCAGAAGTGCTGCCTTTCTTCCTGGCACGCAGGTTAGATTCACACTGGGTGTTGCTGCCTCTTACGGCTCCATTCAGGTGCTGGGATAAGACAGTGGGCAAGACAGGCTGAGCTCTGCCCTTGTGGAGCCTGCAGGCCAGTGCACAGATATAGCCCTTTGGAGCTTGTGTGGGATGGGAGAAGGGACTTGGTGGCCCTGAATAAAGTGGTAACGGTGACTCCTGGGAAGGTCAGCATCGCAGTGCTCCCTGAGAACAGAACCCTGCTGTGGGGAGAGGTCTTAACTGACCAATAATGTTGGCTGGGAAGTGACTGATGAACCATTGGCTCCAGGTAACTCAGAGAGGGATAGCGGCAGGCACAGGCAGTACAAGGCTGTGAATCAGAAGCCCAGTAGGAAAGTACAATCCATCTCCTACACGTCACCACTCTAACAATCTCCACTACGTAAATGAGGATGATAGCTGCTCTAGGGCATAAGAAAGGGACACCACGTTGGTGTGGGAACTACCTTGAGAGCGTTGAAAAGGAAGGGCTATGCTGATTCCAGTGCAACCAGGCAGAGCTGGGATAGGAGGAACCTGGCCCCACAGAGGAGGGAGAAGAGTCCAGCACAAATGGCACCCAGACCTTCTCTGGGCCTTGGTTAGCAACAGGGGGAGCCTCCATGCATGGCCCATGGCACTCAATGCCAAAGAAGAACAAGCCCTGCTGGTTCTCACTCAGGGTGTAAAGTGGCATACTGAATCAGGCTGCTTTCTCTGACAGTCAAATCAATCCTTTGAAGAAAATTAAGTAACCATTTCTCCATCAACCCAGCAACAGCCTATGGGTTTATTTGCTGCAAGTAGCAATCAATTACTCAGTCTTCCTTGAAGATCCCTAAAGCATTCCTTCCCAGCATGGCCAGGAGGCAGCTGTAAAACACGGCATTTCCTGGATGGAGTGTGGGGTTTGGTGCATTTCTGCTGCCAGGCAGAAGAGCTGGGCCCCTTGTGGAATAAAGGGAAAAACATACCGGTCGTGGACCTTGGATGTGCAAAGGAGAGCAGCCACTAGGAATGCAGACATAAGGACATTTGTTGAAACCCAGTCACTCAGGGAAATTCTGACTCAAAGCTCAGTTCCAAGATTTCAACCACCATCAAAGGGGCTAGGGCAACAGCTTCGAAATGGATGTCCAGGCCTTCAGCCTTTTACACACACCCTGCCCTGGCTGAGGCCAAGAGGCAACTGCCAGAAGCATGGTGGTGCGGGCTCTGGTGCCCTCTTAACATTCCAGCTCCGCTTTCCCTCCAATAACTCCAAAACCACAGCTCTAGCTGAAGGGAGGCCCAGGGTGGGGGGCAGTCCTGGGTCAGGCCCAAAGGCCAGCTGCTTGGGGTAGAGTCCTAGCGGTAAATATGATGACCCTGGCCATGTGACTTTGCTTCAGTTGCCTTGTCTGTAAACTAGGGGCGATAAAATAACTTTATAACTCAGGTCCACAAAATGCATGCTGGAGTATTTAGAGGGGAGGGTACTGATGTCTGCAATTTACTTGGAAATGCATGCAAAAAAAAAATTAAAAAAAAGGATGGAGAGTATATATGTGATAAAACAATGTAGTAAAAAACTAATGGTAGGCTCTAGGTGGTGGATATAAGGGTGTTCACTGTACAATTCTTTCCATTTGGTTGTATGCTTGAAATTTTTCAAAGTATTCGGGAAACCACTGACCTCCCAGGGTTGTTGTGAAGTTCAAATCAGCATGTGGTGGCCAGCGAACAAATGGTACCTGCAATATGATCATTACTAGTTTCTGACCTCCCTCATATCACACTGCTGAATGATTACTACCTGATTGATCGCCCTCGCTATGGAAATTTACTTGGTTCCCCAATTTGAATAGCAAGCATTTGAATAGGAAGAGTTTGGGTGTGAAGGGTACTTGTGCCCTTCCCAGCATCTGGTAACTATAGAATCTTCATGTTACCCAGTGGGTCTCAAGGGCCACTAAGGACATTATAGCAATGTTCACTTTGCTGAAATGGATGGGGTAAGTCTATCACTATTTGTTCACTGAACAAATATTTGGGCAGTTATCATCTGATGGGCTGCCTGCCTGTCTTAGTGTCTAGTAAATGGCCCAGGGACAACAATTAAATAGAAGGAGGGACACTAGTGCCAATTTCGGACTTGGGGCGGGGGGGGAGGCGCCTTGTCCCAGGTGCCCACAGGCTGGGAGCAGCAGTACTGGGTGGGGCCTCAGTTCCGCCTGATTCCCGAGGTGGAGTTTTTTCCATGGTGCCTGGCTACTTCCTTTCTCTTAGCTTGGAATGCTCATGCTGCAAACATCTAGTAAAATAATGTGACTGGTTTCCACAAGCAGCCAAGAGAACCAGTCTCATTTCTTTACCTTTACCTCTTGGAAAATTGCCAGAGCCTCCTTCTTGGGAGAACAAGGACATGTCTTATTCCACATGTCCGGGATGTGCACAGGGCAGCTCCCTCGGACAGCTCAAGTCTACACGGGAACGGGCAACTTGCTAAAGCTTTACTCCTGTTCCCCTTCTTAGCACTAAATGAAGTTCAAAGAGAGACAACTCGCTGAAAATGGAATTACCAGAAACCGAATCCTAATGAGCAGCAATTCCAAGTAGAGCATGGCATGTCTCCTTATCAAGTGACACACAGCCTGTCTGCCACCCAGGGGCACAGTGGTCAGATCTTCATACTGCATCAGCAACCACACTTACCTCTGCTCGCTCTCTGGAATGTCACATTTGCACAGTACATTGCATAATTTCCTCTGTGAAAATGGCCCTGTCTAGCATGAGTAAATAAAGTTACCTAACTCAGCACAGCAGCCGAATGGAATACTCGAGATTTCCAAGAAAAGATCTGAATAGCTAAACTCCTCACTGCGCGAGGTGAGATAGACTACCACAGAACTGACTTTCAGTACAGCTTCCTCCTTCCTGCCACTCAGCAGCCTCACAGCTGATGAACAAGGATATCCTGGCCTTCAGGAGCCCAGGGACCCTGTCATCCACTGCCCTGTGATTCCTCTGCCCTGGGCCCCTTCACAGGGTGTGGTCAGGCAGACCTCAGCCTGAATCCAGGCTTTGCCTGTTCCTTCCTTCCTTCATCCTTTCATCTGTCTCTCTGCCTGGTGGGCTACAAGAATGAGGGAGGCAGATACACCCCTGCTCTGGGTGATCTCTCAGCCTCAGTTTCCCTATCTGAAAAATGGGAGACGCCACTCACTTCACAGAGATGCTCTCAGGAGCGAATGAGGTAAGGTACAGAAAGGGCTTCATCCAATGCCTTCAATTTTTCACTATGTGCTATATGGATACACATCTCCTTTTCCCCTCTGCATTGAAGGTTCTCGAAGATAGGGCCAAACCTTCTGTTGCCCTTGGGTTTCATCTTACTTCATGTAAGAAAAGTGCTCAAGGGTATTCTAGGGAGCAGGTCCTGGCCCAGGGAATCCTCCCTTCCAACCTCTCCTCTCCGCCCTCGAGAGGGAGCCCCTCCTATTGGAGAACATAGCCCTGAGAGTATTTTCCACAAGCGTTAAGCTCTTTGGACTTATATTTTTAACCCCACTAGAGAAGGCATGCGTGGGAGTCACATATCCATCTGTGGGGAGGGGGCCCTTGTACCCACAGAAGATGGGAATTCTTCAGGGAGCACTCCCGGTCAAATGGCTCTCAGCTTGGCATTCAAGGCCTTCGTTACATTAGAGAATGTTCCCTCTTGCTAATATCCAACATGGACCCTCCTCTCAAAATACGCCAGTTGGTGGAAGAAAATGGCTTTACAGATGGAACCACTAACAACCACTTTTCCCCTCATTATCAGGCTTTTCATTCAAACATTTCTGGGGTGTTTTCCTCCATGCTGGGCCCTGTGCTTGGCAAAGAGGGCCACTGAGATGTGGAAGACGAACAGGACCAAGTGACCAATTACATCATGGTGTGACAAGGGCCACAACAGGTGAAGACCAGGGGGCTCTCAAAGGCCAGAGGAAGGGCATGGACCCAGCCTGCAGTGATCAGGGAAGGCTTCCTCAGGAGGGGATGTTCTAACTGAATTCTTAAAGCAAAGGAAGAGAGAGGTGCTTCAGGGGGAATCATGCTGGCTCCCCTCTGCTACGTTCTTACATCTGCCTTTCCTTCCTGTCCAGTGCTAGCCTCCCATTTCCCACAAATCCTTCAGGCTTCTGGGCTCTTTGCCTCATTTCTGCACACGTTCGCTTGCCCATTACCTGGATCCTCCCTGACACCTGTTACTTCTCTGGCTCTGGGCCTCCTGGGGCAGCTCAGAGCGTGGTGGCTGAAGCCAGACTGCCTGGGTGTTTAAACCCCAGCCCTGCCATTTCCCAGTGTGTAACCTTGGCTGGCAAATGGGGGTGATAATAACTGTTCTTTCCCTATACAGTTGCTATGAGGATTAAATGACATCTGTGAAGTGCAAGAACAGTGTCAGGCACTTAGAAATAATAGAAGCTCTTTGAATTCAACTCAAGGAGAGCAAGCAGGGTTTGGTGAGAAGAAGGGTGAACTGGATTCAAGAAGAGGTCTGGGTTTGAATCCCTCTGACGAGGCTGCCTGGCCTTGGTCAAGACAGTGGCCTATCTGGGTGGGCCTCAGTTTCCTGGTCTTGCAAATGAAGCCGTTGGGACTAAACCACACGCCTCTTTTCTGATGGGAAAGAACGTCTAAATTTCGTACCGGGGGACACATTTACAGCTGTTTGGCAGAAATTGGTTCACAGAGTGAATGCTTACCGGCAAGCAGTATGATTTTTAATTAGCTTGTGGGAATTCAGTACACTTCAAGCATTAACAGTAAAATATGGGAGACCTCTGGTGGAGACACGCCATACCTTTGGACTTAAACAAAAGCTGTGTACTTCACAAACGAAATTCTCTGCTTTGTGTTTTTAATCTCTAGTGTTAAAACAGATTATCAATAAGCTTTTGGCACTAGAGCATTTTCAAAGCTTATGACTTAAAGTAACATAGTTGATATGAAGCTAAATCTTACCTGCATAACTCTGCACAGTTCTGCACACCCAATCAGATAGCCCTCTTTAAGTTATTAAACTATGTTTCAAACACATAAAAACTGAGAATCTCAACTATTTTCCCTCTGAATTTTTCTTCTTTCTACTTTTAAAAAATACTTCTGTGTGACATAGTCTATGAAGTTAATGAAGGACAAAACGAGGAAAGGACACTGTACTCATTCATTCTACTTTCGTCATTCCAGAAGCCTTTACAGAGTATCCTGGAGAAGGCTGGCTCCAAAGGGTGAGCATTTTTCTCAGTTTTGCTCACGGACTGGCATGGCAGGTGTTCACCACATGTTTGTCAACAGAAGTAATGCTGGCTCTGAGGAAGGTGTTGTTGAAGCTGCAGTTAGAAGGCTCTGTCCCTACTCTCAAAAGAGCTCACAGGGCAGTGGGGGTAAAACAGAGTGAAAGACAGCAGACAGTGATGGTATGACTGGCAAGGACACCGGGGGCTGAGGCTCCTACACCAGAGTATGGGGGCAGGGTGGGTCCTCACACAGACTTTTGAAGGATGTGATGAAGTCAGACGAGGGAAGGGCATGTTTCACAGGCCAGAGGCATATGAGACCATACTGTGTTTGGGAAACTTCTGTCCTTTGGTGGGGCTGGAGTACATGAATAAGGCAGTGAACACTGGTCGGGGGTGAGGCCGAAAAGGGTGGGGCTGCTCCGTAAGGGTGGTTTCTTAAAGTCACACCAAGGGCTATGAACAGATGCCCAGGAACTGTAGGAAAAGTCCTCATGGCAACTAAAGGTTTTTGTTGATGGTTGCTTACTAAGACTTAATTGGAAGTGTATAATTAAGACCCCCAGTGGAACTTATACATGATAAAGAGTTTACTATGGATATGAAAAAAATGAACAAGATTTACCATTCATTTTTTTATTTATTAATTCAGCCAATATTTACTGTGTGTCTGCTTCATGCCAAGCATGGACCCAGGTATTAGGGATGGCGGAGGGGGGAGAAGGCCCCACCCTCAGGCAGCTCACAGTCTGCTGGGTGCAGACAGGCCATAACCGAGTAACTTAAATAAATCTAGGAGCATAAACTGCGATAAGTTCTAACACAATGGGAAGGCAGTGCTTAATCTGCTTATAAAGAGACTGGCTTCGAATGTTCCATTTGCAAATGTACACCCGTGCTCCTTTCCGATAGTGACAGTTACATTTATTGAGCATTTAATCACCCCTGTCCCTGTGCTCAGTGCTTTACAAGTAGTAAGTCATTTAATCCTCAAAATAGTGTAGCAAGGGAGGTGCTGTGACCAGCACTATAGGGATGAGAAACCCTTGTTGTCCCTCTGCTGTTACCTCCATTGCTCCCATGAGGATATTCGAGGCGCTGCCAGGGTGAAACATGCCCTCACACTCACACACCAGAAAGTGGTGGAGCTGGGGTTCTGGAAGACTCCAAGACCTGAGCCTTCCCCATCTCCGGACTTTACCCTCACAGGCTAGACAGTTGATGGAAATGCTCTCAATCTGTGTTCTCTAGTATGGTAGCTACTGGCCACATATGACTTTAAACTTAAATTAAAATGAAATAGAATTGGTATGCATCTGGAAGAAGGAAAAAAAAAAATGTATCCGTACCTTACCCTTATGTAAAAATGATAGTTTAACAAAAATTAAAAAAAAAAAAAAAATTTCATTCCTCTGTCAAACTAGCCAAATGTGGCTAATGAGCAATTCAGATGTGGCTGCTGTGACTGAGGAATAGCATTCTTAATTTTATTTCAGTTTTATTACATAGTCACATGTGGGCTACCAAGTAGCTGCTGTACTGGACAGTGCCAGGCTGGAGGAAACCAAACAGGAGAAACACCGACCACCCACTGGGCCTGTGGGAAACAGGTGCACTTGACTTCTGGCTAGCACTCCATGTGAGAACGACTGTTTAGGAGACCCTGGTGAAACAGAGGCAGTGTGACCCACTGCTCAGAGCTCCCTGACCTGGAAGGGATGAAGTGCTCTGGCCACACGTGATCTTGGCTCTCGGCTCACTCAACACGGAGCCAAATGTGTCAACATGCCCCTCACAGATCTCACAGAAGGACACATTCCTGCACAGTTCTCCATGCAAGGAGGGCCAAATGGCACAATAAACAGACCTGGGGAAGGAAGACTGGGGTACTAGGACTGACGAGACCCAAGCGCACGACACCGTTCATGTCTCCGCCCTGGTGGGAACTCCTCATGGGTGCCTGTTTCTCTCTGTTGAGGCCTCTGAGGGGCAGCAGGGCCTGGCATGTTTACCACATGAGTGTCTGGCTGCTATGTGGGGCTGGGCACACAGTGGGGCAGGAAGTGCTCACTGAACACATGCGTGGGAGAGTTGTTCCCACATATCTATCCCTTGAAATGGGAACATGCAGAGAACTGAAAAAGTCGAGGCTCAGCCACATGGACTTGGAAGGGATCAGGATTTCTCCAAAGGAGGGCCACGACAGCTGGGGCACTGGTGGGAAGTGCAGACTTCAGGTCTCCAGACCCTGACTCCTAAGAGGAGGGGCCTGGGAGAGCCTACAGACACTCGTCCGAGAGCCCCTGTTAGTTCCCCAATATGATTACAGATGGTTACGTGAGGTCCGGCGCTCATGGCTCTTCATGGAGAAGCCATGGCTGGAGCCTAACAATTCTTCAAGGAGGGGGCTCAGCAGAGACACTGTACGGACCAGGATATAGAGAGAGCTGGTGGCCATTTAGAACAAGAGCTGATGGGCCGCTCAGTTCTCTCGTCCCCTCTTGTCCCCAACACACAGAAGCTTACACAGACAGAAGGCTGAGCAGAACCTGATTGTTTTCTTCCCATCTTCCCCCGAAACTGGCTTAGTTTTTTTGCGGGGTGGGCCCTGAGCACCCACTCTGCCAGGCACTCTGCTGGGGGCTTGCTGCTCCTGGCCTCAGTTAATGCAGCAGTGGTTCCAAACTTTGCTGCACATGGACTCACCTGGGGAGCTTTAAAGGAGTCCTGGTGGTGCAGTGATTAAAGTGCTCGGCTGCTAGCCAAAAGGTCAGTGGTTCGAACCCAACAACTGCTCTGCAGGACAGAGATGTGGCAGTCTGCTTCTGTAAAGGTTTACAGCCTTGGAAACGCTATGGGGTGGTTCTACTCTGTCCTACAGGGTCACTATGAGTCAGAATCAACTTGATGGCAATGGGTTGGGTTGGGCTGGGTTTGGGGAGCTTTATAAAAAACACTAATGCCTGCTCCCATCTCAGAGGTCTGAGTTAACTACCCTTGGGAGTTTGAAAAGCTCTGCAGGTGATCTTACTTACCATGCAGCAAGGCTTGCAAACCACTGCCTAGAGCATCACCTGAGGAGGCCAACCTCACAGCCCCCACTTCATGGCTGAGGACACAGACTGGGCCAGGTCACACTGCTGAGCCAATGGTGAACTCGACTATGCTTGACAGAGACTTGTGCTCCTGCTATTATAGTGAAACCCTGTGAAAGCCAGCTAGACGGGACTGCCTTGCTTTCCCGAGCCTCGAAAGTTTTCCACCTTTGACAGGGTGCAGTCTTAGCACTTTTCTGTTGCTCATTTTTTAGTGAAAAATATTTGAGTTGTCCTCCTCTGATAGGTTTCTGTCTTACACAGACTCTGACTTTCACAGGTTTTACCGTATAATGCACAGAGCTTACAGCCCAGGGCTAATTCAAAACAAAACACAAAATCCTTTTCCTCCTCTTACTCTGAGGCGGGGCGGGGGGGGGGCGGGGGGAAAGATGTTTCCAGCCAATCATAAAACAGATGTCCAATAGGGCCAAGAAGCAGGTGCAGTTCAGATGCACAGGGAGGGCCGGGAAAAACATGCTGGTTAAACACAGGAGGCTGTAATGCAAGCCTGAGGCTGTTGGATTGTGAACCATGTCCTCAGGAGTTAATTAGAACGGCACTCAACGCAGCCCTACATGTCAGCACTCTTTGCCATTAATGATTCAGGTAAAGAAAGACATAAAAGAATAGGACAGAGAATAAAATTAATTGAGCTGAGCCTTTTAAAAATATTTGATACATCAAATTCTAATTAAAGATTAACACACACAATGAAAATATTAAAAGGCACTTACAGAGGTCCCCAGAACACAGGGAGAGCATGAAATCTGTCAAGGGTGAAGGAACGGATTAAATCTTTCAGATAAGGGAATTCATAAGTGATGGGAGGTATTTACTTACGGCTGTGAATATAAATCAGGAAAAGAGCCCTCCTTACTCATCCAGCCACCTGCTCGCTGGGGTATAGCGTTTCTGGAGGGCAACTTGGGAACAGACACAGAAAACCTGTCAACCGGGCTTGCCCTTGAACCCGTAAGTCCACTTCTAGAATTTTATGCTACGGTCACTGTCATGGATAGGTAGGGAGAATCAGCTACAACGAAGTTCAAACCCAGGATGGGGGATGCAAGGGAGGGCTAAAATAGGGAAAAACTGCCAGATAATGGGAAAATAAACCCCTGCCGAGCTTCATGACGGAATACTATATAGTCAGTTTAGAAAATGCTGTTAACATAGTGTTTCCTAACCTTCATCATTCCTTTACCACCTCAAGCTTTTATGATAGTTGGGAACCACTGGCACCATTTATTTGCTATTTTCTTTAAATCTTATCTCTCCTTTTTAGCTTGAATTTGTTTTATGAGAAAACTTTATCTAATTTCTATAAATGCAAAATGGTGGTGTAAATGCTTAATGTGCTCAGCTGCTAACTGAAAGGCTGGAGGTTCAAGTCCAACCAGAGGTGCCTCAGAAGAAACGCCTGGAGATCTGCTTCAGAAAAATCAATTGTAAACCTATGGAGCACAGTTCTACTCTGACATACATGACATGAGCGACATACGTGAGGCCGCCATGAATTGGAATCAACTTGATGGCAACTGGATTTTTTTTTTTTGTCAAAAGAAACACAATCATTTACATTGAAAAAAATTCCCATGTGCACCACCAAAACCCATCTCAGGCAACCATGGCGGATGGTGTGGAAAGGTGCACCCTTAGGGCCTGGCTGGAAAATGAAGATTACCAAACAGCAAGCACAGGACGACCTCAGTTTTGTCAAACTCATGTGGCTGTCTTTGGCTTGTAAGTGATTTTGAAAATGCTACTCTCTTATTTACTAAATTTTCTACAATGAACTGATAAAACCTTTATAATCCAAAAATAGAAAAATGAAAAGCATGTCAGTGATCCTATCTTTGTCCTATGGGTCCTCATGCGCTTCCTCGGAGACAGATCTGGAAGGAAACACATCCAGCTATAACCATGGTTCTCTCTGGGGAAGCGGGAGGGATGGGCAGGAATTACTGCATTTCGTTTTCTTATGAGCACAATGTATTTACACAGTATTTGAGTAATTAAGAGTTAATGGAAAACATTAACTGCCAAAGGGGAGGCCCCGTTTGGTGCTGATCTCATGCCATTGCCACACTTCTAGCTACGATCTTGCTCAGCTATGCAGAGGGTATGTGGCACACTCTCAGTCCTGTGGATGGTCTGGAATATTCCCCCCAGAACAGAGCAGACTGGAGAGAAGGCCAGGGCTGATGGAGGTACAGGTGGGGAGACGGGGAGAGCCGAGGACCACGGTCGGAAAGTGACGTAGCTGGGCTGGGATTCCGACCCACACAGCGCAATCCCTATGTGGGTTTTTTCCTGCTTTATTCTCCACTCTCCCCTACCCCCCGCCTACCCTTTTTTATTATTTTTTAAACTTATTGCCCTTACTGCCGTTCTTCTTTCTCGTTCACTTTTAAAGCAGGGCCTAGAAAAAGCAGGCTTTCCACCTTCCCTAGCATTACCGCCCACTTTTTCCTGCTATTTACATCAAAGATCCCAAGTTCACACATTTAAGACAGAATGCCATTTAAAAGATTACCAATTTAAAAAAAAAAAGATTAGCAACTGTTCAAAGAAAAAACAAGTCATGGAAAATGTGACTTTCAAGCTGGTTCTGTTTGATCACACCTCCCAGGAAGCAAGTACACACTTCAAAGGCAGTTCGGGTGCCTAGGGAGCCCAGGACCGCGAGAAGATCCACCAGTGGACAACTTTTTCCTCCACTTATGGGGGGCGGGGGGAGGGGATGTGTTTAAAGGTACACAGCACCTTTAAGTAGCCTCCCTTCCTCATAAGCATAAATTGATTCATTCTATGGCCTTCATTTAATTAAATATGATTCATGTGAAATTCATTGCAACCATGCAAAGCTAATTTTTCACATTTGAGTTATATTATGAACTACACGGCAGAGGCAGTAGGGAAATGAGAAAAGGCATATTTGGGCAGCAGGGCCAAGGCAGGCATACAGGGCCCCAAAGAAAAAAAAGGAGATTCTTTCTGAAGAACTCAGATGCAGAAGGGATACACGAGGTCAGGTTCTCCAGAAGGGAAATGACTGGTGTGGTCTGCAGCAGTATGCACGGTCAGCTGTGGCAACCAAGGCTGGGATGGGGGTGGCGCCTGCAAAAGCCTCAAACTTCAGAGGGCACAGGCTGCCCTCCTTCTGAGCAGCTGGAGCCAAGAGGGTCCGTTAAGCCACAAGAGCACGCCTGCCTCCTCCCACAGACTTGCACCTGTACGTGAAGCTGGCCTTGGCCTTCGAGATCAAGCCTGTTTACTGTAATCACACATTTGGGTTGGAAATTGCTCCAGCACGGCCTGACTGGGGCGGCGAGGAGCTTCTGGGTCGAGGCCTCTGGAAGACCTGACTCACCCCACCTTTTAGTTTCCCTTTGAGTACTCGGAGCCTGCATCTCTGTTACCCAAAGGTGATACAGCAGGTCCTGTTAAACATGACTCATTAGGACAGGCTGGGAAGGGACCCTGGAGAGCTAGCAAGTGCCAGTAGAAAAGTTTGAGAGTGGGCACCATTTCGAAGAATGGGGTCTATCCTGCAATGCCGCCGCTATAAAAGATTTAGAAATAAGTTGCCATGGCCACTTGTGTGGGCATGAGGGGGCTGTCCATCATCCACAGGCTGTTACCTCCTCTGCCTGGGGCTCTCTCTCTGCATCTGCACTGAGGCAGGCCCCACTGCCCCCTTCCTGTCACCCATGTGGGTTCAGGCCATCATCCTCCCCTTCTAGGTCCAATGAGAAAGGGTTTCCCACCAGCCGTCTGCCTCTAATCTTGCTTCCTTGCCATCACCCATACCTGTGGCCGGGCAAGTACCTGTTCTGGAACACACATCTCAGCACCTACTCCTCTGCTCAAGGCAAAACTTTTCTTTCTTTGGAGGGTTGCCATACTTGACAGTGCCTCGCCCTTTGTGCCTTGCTGTCTCTTCCACTCTACAGTCTACCCAACCTACCCACGCTCAGTCCCTGCACACACCTGGCCCTGCCCTGTGCCCTCTGCCTGGTGTTCTTCCACCCATCCTTCAAAAACAACTTTGAAAACAAGTTCACTTTGATCCCAAGATATTTATTTGGCAGCCACTCTGCCAGACAGCAGACTGGTTATTGCCCTCCTTCAGCAACAGGGCAGGGGAGACAGAGACCTGAAAGAAAACTCAGTTGGGGTAACGTCACTCTGCTGTCTACCAAGCGCAGGCCGTGCAGCTTCCCTCAGAATGGGGAGACTGCCATTTCTTTGGCTAAGCACCAGAGCATGTGCTGGCTGGTGTGTAAGGGGCCATGATGCACACAAAAGGAGCCCTGGCAGTGCAGTGGTTAAGTGCTCAGCTACCAACCCAAAGCTCAGCAGTTAGAACCAACCAGCTGCTCCATGGGTGAAAGTTGTGGCAATCTGCTCCCGTAAAGATAACAGTCTTGGAAACCCTATAGGGCAGTTCTACTCTGTCCTATAGGGTCGCTGAATTGGAATCAACTCAACAGCAATAGGCTTAGTTTGGGTGTACACAATACACATCTTTGAGCCCTAGACTCATACTCCCTGGGGGAAAGTGGCTCGGTCACCCAGGCTCTCTTGGTCGGGACCAGGAACACTGAGAGAGGATGGCAGGATGGCCACGGCACCTAACCGGACTCTCCTCTCTCTCTCTCTCTACTTTGCTGAACAGGTCTAGCTGAATTCACATGAGATAAAGTTGCATTCCATGCTGCGCCCCCGAAGGTTGCTGAGAGGCGGGGCAAGGAATATAGGTGGTCAGGAGGAGGTGGCTCCTGGGATGGGTCTGGAGGGATGGTCCAGGTGAAAATGTCCCAGCTCCTGTCTGCTCCCGGGAGACCTCAAAACTCCGTGGGGGACTGCCTTCCTCCTGCCTGTCTCCCACCAGACCAGGGTCCATCGTGAAGACAAGGGCCGTAACAACAGCTCACAAGGACTGGACATTCTGCTATGGGCCACACGCCCACAGCAGATATCCTATGTGGTATATTTGTGGTATATTATGTAATTGAATTCTCACAGCAACCCTGTTTCACAGATAAGGAAACTGAAGCCCATCTGTTACCCTAACCCTGATACATTCTAACTCCAGAGGCCCAATGCTTACCACAGTGCCAAGAATGAAAGAAAGAAAGAAGGAAAGAAAAAAAAAAAAGGGTTTGGAGTGAGAACTGAATCAATTAGGCTCAAATTAGTGTTTACAAAAACAACTTTCCAAGGAATCTCTGGAAAGCCTTCAAGGCAGAAAAAAAAAAAAGAGAGTGCTTTAAATACGTCAATTTTTAAAATGCATTTAAAATGCTTATTTTCAACCAAGGGTGGAGGGCTCATGCATATTGAGCACAAATAGATCCTCCTGTGAGAGAAGGCTGGATGGTGGTGGTGGGGCTTCCCATCGAGCCACCCATAGCAGCTGGGAGTGTGACAATGTTCAAAATTACCCCACGGTGTCAGAGCACCCCTTTCCTACAAAGAGTGGGGTTAATGTTCTATATCCTGACTTGGTGAGCAGTGTCTGGGGTCTTAAAAGCTTGTAAGCTGCCATCTATGATAAACTATTAGTCTTTTCCTGTCTGGAGCAAACGAGAGCGAAGGAAACCAAAGATTCAAGGAAGCAATTAGTCCACAGGACTAATGGCCCACACAAACCACAGCCTCCTCTACCCTGAGACCAGAAGAACTAGATGGTGCCCCACTACCACTACCTATCGCTTTGACCAGGGACACAATAGAAGGTCTTGGTTAGAATGGGAGAAAACTGTAGAAGAAAATTCAAATTCATAAAAAAGATCAGACTTACTGGACTCAGAGACTAGAGGAATCCCTGAGACTATCACCCCAAGCCACCCTTTTAACCTGGAACTGAAGCCACTCCCAGGAGTCACCTTTCAGCCAAGTAATAGATTGGCCTATGCAATAAACAATAACATCTGTGAGGAATGTGCTCCTTAGAACAATCAACAACCAAACGGTCAACATCTGCTCAAAAGCAAAGATGAGAAGGCAAGGAGGGGTAGGAAAGCTGGAGGGACAGAAACAGGGAAGTCAGGGTGGAAATGGAAAGAGTAATGACACATTGCGGGGATAGTAACCAATCTCATGGAATAAATTGTGTATAAATTGTTGAACGGGAAACTAATTGCTGTGTTAACTTTTACCTAAAACAGAATAAAATGTTCAATATAAAGAAAAGTGGGTTGACTCAGAAAGAAGAGGTGAGGCTTCAGATGGGCTGCAGCTCGGTTACCAGAAAGCCTAGCAGGGTACTTTGCAGCCTCAGTCATAAAACTAGCTGACACTTGTTAAGAGGGCCTACTACTGTGTTTCAGGCTCTGGGCTCAGGCACTACTAACAATTCTCAGTTTTCTGATGAAGGACACCTTAGGCTTGGGTTAAGTGACTTGCTCAAGGTCACACAGATGGCAAGTGGTGGAGCTGGGCTTTAGTGCAGGCGGTAGGACTCTGGAGCACGCCCACTCACCCTCAATCAGGTACTGCCTCCGTGCTGGCGCCCTCACCTATGCAGTGGTGGGCAGGAGGCCCCAAGACTCAGCAGGGCAGAAAGCTGTGCAGGGCACACGGCTCCACCCATTCAGAAGCCACAGGGCCAGAATTCCCACCTCCTTTTTTTTTTTTCTTTAGTCTGCACTTCTTAGAAGGCAGTTCTACACTGTCCTATAGGGTCACTATGAGTTGGAACTGACTTGATGGCAATGGGTTTGGTTTTTGGTTTTAAGCCTGCTCTCCTCATCCTCATGGGGCAGTTCTACTCTGTCCTACTGAGCTGCTATGAGTTGAAATTGACCCAACAGCAACAGTTTGGTTTTTTGGTTTAAGCCTGCTCTAAGGAGCCCTGGTAGAGCAAACAGTTAAGTGCTTGGCTGATAACTGAAAGGTTGGCGGTTGGAACTCACCCAGCAGCTTCGTGGGAGAAAGGCCTGGTGATCTGTCCTGTAAAGATTACCGCCTAGTTCCACTCGGTCGCATGGGATCCCTATGAGTCAAAATTAACTTGACAGCACCCAACAACAACAACAAAGCCTGCTCTTGCCTCTCCACTCTGCTGCCTCTCAAAAGCCATTAGGAACTGGGCACTGGAGCATCCACCATGAAGTATGGCTTCTTTATCAAGTGGCTGGCATTGAGCAGGCCAGTGAGCTTTCACTGAAAGCCACACATAACTTCCCTTTAACTCTCTGAAATAAGTGATATCTTTCTCAAGACCAGTTATCAATCTTCTGCTTCTTTTAATAGAAGCAGTTCATGGTGTGAGTTGGGGCAGATATAAACATAGGAGACAAAACTGTTTATCTCAGAACTTTACTGAGAAAGGAGGCTGGGAGCTTTCATAACCAAATTCTTGGGAGCTTCCTAAGACATGACTGTAGGCTCTATGGGCGTAAGGTGGGGTGGGGTGGGTGGGGGTGGAGTGTTACTGGAAGAAATGCAGTCTAAAATGGCCCACCAGAGAGACACGGTGAGATTTCAGGTGTCCGTTGGCATCACATTCTGCTCCTTGAGACATTCATCATGCAAGAATTCCAATTTGGTCTCCCCATGGTCCCTTTTCTGACAGCCCCCAAGAATCATTCAATTAATCCACCAACACAGGAAAAGATGAACTTTTTTTAAAGTTCTGCTTCAAGCAAAGAATTTCCAAGTGAACTGGCTGCTGGGTCACTTGCACAACTGATGAGGTTTCAGTCTCATGGGGCAGGTCCCCTTTACGCAGTTCTTCTGATGAACCCGGATCCACGCAGAGGTAGTATTTCATGTGATGGAGCGTTTGGCTGAGAAATAAATTGTGAAGCATGCGTATTTCTGTTACTGTCTTAAAATAAACAACGACCCAGCAGAGGGCCGGGATACCTAAACAGATACTTGGAGAGTGAAGGATGGTGGAGGTTTGAGAGAATGCAGCTGCGTGTTCTCTAAACACACATGAAGGAGGCAGGCATCCCAACCACAGGCAGGCAGTCTTTTCTGGCACCTCTCTGATGAGCAAAGACAGGATGGAAAAAGCGGGGCAGAACACAGGGTTGGTTGGTTTGGATGGCACCTCATGACGGATGGGTGGGCTGAGGCCAGGGATCGAGCTGTGCCGGATGTTCCACAGCAAGCTGCCTTGGCATTCTTTCCAGTGCCTTCCCAGAGCTGCCCCGCACCCCACCCCAGCACCCCGGGTGGGTATGGAAGGGGGAATTCCTGCAATCTAACCCTGCTTTGACCAGTTTAGCCGGGCTGATGATGCTTAGTGGGCATGTGTGCTTTTGCCCACTACACTGGCACCAGTTACAAAGGTTGACAGTGGTCAGTGCGGGGGAGGAGCGAGGACATGGGCACTCCCCTACACTGGTGATAGGAGGTGTGATGGGAATAGCTTCTTTTGTGAAGGGTACCACTGCCGCCAGTGATGACAACTACCATAAATACTAAGATACCTAACTCTCTAAAAAAAACATTTTTTTTTTTTTTTTGGTGAAAATATACACAGCAAAACCCCCTCCCTTTCCATAGTCTCTAGACATAATGATTAGTGACAGTGGTTACATCCCTCATACTGCGTCAACATTCTTGTTGTTTCTGTTCCAGTTGTTTCACTTCCATTGACTTAAACTCCCTGCCCCCCAGCCTTCTCGTCTATGCTTTAGAGTAGCTGGTGACCTTTGGTCTTATACAGATACAAGTTATGCAATACTCAAGGGTGACACTCTTTACTCTTTGGACTAAACTGTTACTTAGTTTAAAGGTGAATTTGGGAGTAAATTCAAGGTCTGAAGCACAACTCAGGGCCACAGTCTTGGGGACTCTCCAACTTCGACCAAAGTACTGCACTCGTGAACAGCTACTCATAGGCTGTCCACTCCTGGGTCCTTTGTAATAGTCAGCAACTAGAAATGCTCTAAATGCCATCAACATCAACCATGTGCCATGGCTGCCCAAGGGATGGCACTTAAGGGCACTTCAGTGGAATGCAATAATATGCAGATAAGTTCTGCTCATGTGCCCTGATATGATATGTGTGTGTATGTGTGTACAGGACCTTCCATTTCCCTAGAAGCTCCTCGAGGGCTGGGTCTCTCTTCCTGGGTAGTGCACATGGTAAACACATTCGGCTGCTAACTGAAAGGCTGGAGGTTCAAGTCCACCCACAGGCACCTCAGAAGAACGAACTAGTGATCTACTTCTAAAAATTCAACCATTGAAAACCCTATGGGGAAGTTCTACTCCGACACACATGGGGTCGCCATGAGTCAGAGTCAACTCGCCAGCAACTGGTAATGAGCCCTGTGCCAGACCCCATGGAATATTCCAAAGAAGGAATGGGAAATCCTATTTTTAAATGCAAAAACCAAGTTGCAGAATAAGACGTTCATGGTTTCATTTGTTCAAAAACTTCAGGTATGTCATTCACTGAATAAATACTTACTGAGTGCTTACTAATTGCCAGGCCCCGTGCCAGGGCTGGGGTGGCACTGGTGAACAAGTCAAAGTCTATGTGTATGAACAGGAACACATATGTGTGCAAGTGCAGAGTACATGGTCCGCAAGGACACACACCAAGCTGAAGCTGGGAGCTATGCTAGAGAGGCTGGAGGGGTCTAACAAGATCACACAGATCTCGCACAGGTTTCACTGTGGTGGGGCAAGAAACCAGCATTTTCAATACCTATCCCCGGTGATTGTGAAAAATAATTTGTTTTTAATATGATTCCTTGCCTCCCTGGAAGAAGCGTTGATGAGGCAGGTGTAGAACTTTCGTGACTGGAGCCAAAAGAAGCTGTGGTTGAATTCTACTATTACTCAAACACAGGGCTAAACCCAGGCCTTCAAAGTCGTGTTCTACCAAGCTCAATCTGCCCACATTTAATACCTATACCAAAAATCAAACTCATTGCTATCGAGGCAATTCTGACTCATAGTGACCCCATAGGGCAGAGTAGAGCTGACCCATGGTGTTTCCAAGGGTGTAATCTTTACAGAAGCAGGCTGCCACATCTTTCTCCTTCAGAGTGGCTGGTAGGTTTGAACTGCCCACCTTCTGGTTAGCAGCCGAGAGCTTAACCACTGCACTAGCAGGGCTCCTTAATATCTACAACCAAAAACCAAACCCACTGCGTTGATTCCAACTCATAACAACCCTATAGGGCAACGCAGAACTGCCCGTAGGGTTTCCAAGCCTGTAATTTTCACGGGAGCAGATTGCCACATCCTTCTCTTGAAGTGCAGCTCGTGGGTTTGAACTACCAACCTTTCAGTTAGCAGCCGAGAGCTTAACCACTGTGCACAACAGGGCTCCTTAATACTTATTAAAAAAAAAACCCAAACCAAAACCTGTTGCCATCGAGTCAATTCCAACTCATAGCGACCCTACAGGACAGAATAGAACTGCCCCATAGAGTTTCCAAGGAGCGCCTGGTGGATTCGAACTGCCGACCTTTTGGTCAGCAGCCACTATGCCACCAAGGTTTCCTTAATACTAATAAAAAATAGGTGGCCTTAAAAAAGCAAGAAGCAGTTTAGGTTCATTTCATCAATTAAAAATGACAGTTGTTGTTACTGTTAGGTACCATAGAGTCAATTCTGACTCATAGCAACCCTATGTACAACACAGCAAAACACTGCCCAGTCCTTTGCCATTCTCACAATCATTGCTATGTTTGAGCCCACTGTTGCAGCCACTGTGTCAATCCATCTCGTTAAGGGTCTTCCTCTTTTCTGCCAACCCTCTACCAAGCATGATGTCCCTTCTCCAGGGACTGGTCCTTTCTGATAATATGTCCAAAGTACACGAGACAAAGTCTTGCCATCTTCGCTTCTAAGGAGCACTCTGGCTGTGCTTCTTCCAAGACAGATCTGTTCCTTCTTTTGGCAGTTCATGGTATATTCAATATTCTTCACCAACACCATAATTCAAAGGCATCAATTCTTCTTCGGTCTTCTTTATTCATTGTCCAGCTTTCGCATGCATATGAGATGACTGAAAATACCATGGCTTGGGTTAGGTTCACCTGGTCATCAAAGTGACATCTACGCTTTTTTTTTTTTTTGAAACACTTTTTAAGGAGGTCTTTTGCAGCAGAGGAGCCCTGGTGGTGCGGTGGTTAGGAACTTGGCTGCTAATCAAAAGGTTGGCAGTTTGAGTCCATCAGCCGCTCCTTAGAAATCCTATGGGGCAGTTCTACTCTGTCCTATAGGGTCGCTATGAGTTGGAATTGACTCGATGGCAATGGGTTTTTTTTTTTTTTGCAGCAGCAGCAGATCTGCCCAATGCAATACATCATCTGATATCTTGACTGCTGCTTCCATGAGTATTGATTGCGGATCCAGCTAAAATGAAGTCCCTGACAACCTCAACCTTTTTTCTGTTTATCATGATGTTGCTTATTAGTCCAGGTGTGAGGATTTTTGTTTTTATGCTGAGGTGTAATCCATACTGAGGGCTGCAGTCTCTAAGCTTCATCAGTAAGTGCTTCAAGTCCTCTTCACTTTCAGCAAGTAAGGTTGTGTCACCTGCATGACCTTGAGTCTTCCTCCAATTCTGATGTGTTCGTCTTCATATAGTCCAGCTTCTCGGATTATTTGCTCAGCATACAGATTGTGGTGAAAGGCCACAACCCTGACGCACACCTTCCCTGATTTTAAACCACACAGCATCCTTCTGTTCTGTTCAAACGACTGCCTCTTGGTCTACGTACAGGTTCCTCATGAGCACAATTAAGTGTTCTGGAATTCCCATTCTTTGCAATGTTTATCCATAATATGTTATGATCCACAGAGTCAAATGCCTTTGCATAGTCAATAAAACACAGGCAAACATCTTTCTGGCATTCTCTGCTTTCAGTCAAGATTCATCTGACATCAGCAATGATATCCCTGGTTCCACATCCTCTTCTGAATCTGGCTTGAATTTCTGGCAGTTGCCTGTCGATATGCTGCTGCAACCATTTTTCAATTATCTTCAGCAAAATTTTTGTTTGTGATATTAATGATACTTTGTTACATAATTTCCACAGTCTGTTGGGTCACCTTTTTTTTGGAATGGGCACAAACATGGATCTCATCCAGTCGGTTGGCCAGGTAGCTGTCTTCAAATTTCTTGGCATAGATGACAATATCAAATGTTAAATATGGGCTTTAAAACTGTCTTGCCCTCCCACTGGTGTTGGGTGAAAATCTCATCCTAACTCCAAGAGAAAGGAAGGCTTCTTGGTGGACCCTAGAGGGACTAGTCAAGGGCTCTGTGGGCAGGCAGGGTTCCAGAAAGTGGTGCACAGGCCACAGGGACTATGAGATGGTTCATGTGTGAATGATTTTAAATTTTATTTTAATTGTTATATATTTATCTTCATATACAATGGAAAAACATATGTTGACTATATCGATCCCACCATTTCATGGGTATAGTTTAGGACTCGCTTAACCTATCCTACCTTGCTCTGAGAGATATAAATTGTGAATAGAATAAAAGAAAAATATTAAACAGAATAATAACATTTGGTTTCTGGACATGGCAAGCATCTTAAAGGCGGGGAAGACTGGTTCTGATAACCAGCCACAGAGCTGCCTCTGCCGAGCAGAGGTCAACCGGAAGTTAGTGGAGGCAGGTGGGGCAGCAAGATGGGAAAGATGAGGACAGGTTCTGAACGGCATGCCTGGCCGCTCCCAGGCACTCGGTGGTCACAGCGGTCTCCTGTGAGCAGTGATATACAATGGCTCTGCTCCCACCACCATCTGAATGTCACAAATCTTGGCTATGTCTTTAACAGGGTAATAATCTATCTGTAAATTAATAGTAATAATCAACATTTCCGCAGGTACTTGTGGTGTACGAAAACCAAAAACAAACCAAACCTGTTGCTGTCAAGTTAATTCCGGCTCATAGCGACCCTGTAGGACAGAGGAGAACTGCCCCGTTGGGTTTGCAAAGAGCAGCTGTTGGACTCGAACTGTGCTGACCTTTTGGTTAGCAGCCAAGCTCTTAACCACTGTGCCACAGGGCTCCTAACAACCCCACAGTAAGTGGAAAATGGTCCATATCTCCATTTTACAGATGAGGTTAAATCACTTGCCCATGGTCACAGAGACAGCAAGTGGGAACTTGAGTCAGGTGGGGCTGGGCCCCAGAGTTCCCGGTTACCACACAACTGGGCCTCTCCCAGAGACGCAAGCCCAGGGATCCCTATTTGGGCTTTATCCTTAGCTTTGGTGGTCTTGCCCACACCCCAGAAACCAAGGAAGCCAAAGTTCCCAGGCTGGGTCTTCATCAAAAAACAAGCACAACAACAACAATGGCAGTAACAGTAATAGCGCACTCTCAACAAACCGTAGCTCTGTGCTCTTACACACATTATTTCATCCTCACAACACCCCTGTTGAGTAAGCTGTTATTATTATCATGCCTATTTCACAAAGGAGGCAACTGGGGACCTAAGAGGTGAAGTACTTCCCAGGTGGCAGAGCTGGGCTGGACCCAGGCTGGGTAAGACCCCGAAGCTCATGTTCATACCTGCCACACTCTCCCGCTTCCTCTACACGAAGGCTTCCAGAATCCTACAAAAGCTCCTGAAGTGAGCTCTCTCAGTCTACACCAGCTCTGGGCCACTGCTGGGGCACATCCACGCTCCCACTAGCATCCCTCTATCTGCAGCGGTAGACGCAAGGGGGACATTAATGCTTATAACCCAGAGTAGTTCTGGAGCTTCCTCTGGGGCCTGACGGTAAGCCAGCAACAGTGAGGGTGTGAGGACATGATCATTTGCAAATCAAACCTCTGCCCCGCTCTAACGGCCTGGTATTTGCCTACCCTCTTGAAGTTGAGCAAGGCCTTAGCTCACTGAGTACTTCGCTTTCCCTTTTGGTTTCATTCTTTGCTCCTCCCTCATTTTTAGTTCCTCAGATTTCTCCCTGGCTTGTGTGTTCCTGGTCCCCCAAACACCCACATCCCAGTTGCTGATGTAAGGTTCCCAGGGGTAGTAGACAGAGGAGGTGCCCTCACCAGTATGGCTGAGACATTCACTGCTCACCATAGGCATGCCCCGCCCCCCCAATAGGGCAGTGAGCAAAAAGTGTGTTCCTTTGGGCTGCAGCACTAAAGGGATAGGGCAGGCCCTCCAGCTCTTTCATGGTGTCTTAAGCTGGGTTCCCTAGAGAAGAAAAACCAGTAAAGCGTATAAATATCTATATAAAGAGATTTCTATCAAGGAAATGGCTCACATGTTGTAGAGGCTGAAATGTCCCAAGTCTGTGGGTAAGGTTGGAGGCTTCCCCTGATTCACGCAGCTGCAGTGGCTGGTGAACCCAAGATCGGCAGATCAGAGTGCAAGGCTCTTGCTCACAGGCTGCGAAGACCAACAATTTCCAAGATCAATAGGCAAGATGGCACGTAAGCTGCTAGCTCAAGTCCGAAGAACCAGAGGTCAGACAAACATGACATCCAGATCCAAGATCCAGAGCACGCAAAAGCCTTGCCAAAGAGTCCACCTATATTGCGTGCAGGCCACACCCCCAATGAAACTCCCTTTAAGCTGACTGGTCACTCACAGCAGATCCCATCATGGAGGTGATTACATTATATCAAATCTCATCATGGAAGTAATCACAACATCATATGACTACCCAACTACATCATAACTGCCAAACCACTGAGAATCATGGCCCAGTTGAGTTGACACACATGCTTAACCATCACACGAGGCAATAGAGGACATGGTGGGTGCCCAACAGTGCAGCTACAAGATAGTTGTGCCTCCATTAGCCTGGTCTCCCATGGCGAACGGCACTCCCCTCCCCCCAACCTATGTGGGACATGTAGTGTGAACAAGAAATAGTCGTGTTACGCCACGGAGACAGCAAAGTTCCTTTATACTGCACCATAGCCTGTCCTGATGTGTACAGTCAGGTACATGGCATCTGGGACCAGGAGCCCACAGACAGTGAGGTGGAACCACTTGAGAGAAAATTAAAATGAGGAGAGAGAAGGTGCGTGCCAGGTCTCGGCCTGTACCCTCGCCTACACCAGGCGACAGAGACCAAGGAAACAATGATGATGGCGGCGGTGGGGGCTTATAGCCCACAGGCACTGGGATAAATAGTTCAAAAGCTTTTTCTCACAAATTCTCTGTATAACCCTGTGTTGTAAGCCTAATTATCCCTATTTTACAGATGACGAAGCAGAGACTTGGAAAGAGAGAGCTCAAACAAGGCCTCATGACAGTCAACAAGATTGGAACTCCATCCCCCTGTGCCTGTTGTCACCCCGCAGCACTGCTCCCAGCCTCCCTCTCCCTGGAGATGCAATCAGAGGCAAGTTTTCTTCCTCCTTCACTAAAACCATAGTGGCTTTTGTTTTTTATAATCCACAGATGTGCCCTTTGACCACCCAATTAAGGCTTGCAGAATGAAAATGGGTCAGCTGCTCCACACTGGCAGGCAGGTGGGAAGCCGTTCACATGGTCCTCCAGGAAGCAGGGATGTGGTTCCACAGCACGGTCCACACATGAACCCTGAGCTTGAGTCGGCTGAGAAGGGGTCTCAGGGAGGTGGCTTTAAACCTCTCACATGGTGACAGATGTCTGGCGGAGAGGGGCTCTGGAGCTGGCTCCCTTCCCCCACCCCCACAAGGGCCCACTCACTCTTTGTAAAAGGGCGGCTGATTTATACTCAGGGCCAAGGAGAGGCATCTCCAAACCTGGGGCCGGCGGAGGAACAACATGCGTTATTCCAGCCAGTGTGCAGCCATCTGGCTGTGGGCCTTTTATGCCTTCAGGATTGATGGCACGCATTAATTTTCCTCGAGGTAATCACCGTCCTGGCCTGGGTGGCTCCTTCCCAAGCAGCTTCTTCAAGGGGAGCTGAACAAGGGCAGACTTTTCAAGGGAACAGAGGGAGAGCCAGGTAAAATGCAATATGATTTACTAGATATTCTGAGGTATTGGTTGACCTTTAGAGTTTAAAAAGTGCCTGCCTCCATGGTGAAGATGACTCATACAGCTCGGGCGAATTCAGGAAACTAATGCTGGGCCCTCGAGTAAAGTCTTGATCTCATTCCAACTTCCCAGTGAGAAAAGCGCTCAAGCAAAAGCGGGGAGGAAGGTCAGATGTTTGTCAAGTACACCAGTGGGCCCTGGACCATGGTCCATTTGCTAAAATGAAGGCCGGTGTCCTGATGTACGGGCTCTGCTCCTAATCCCCTCTCATTTCCGTTCGTTCATATCCGGCAAATCTCAGTGAGCACCTAAAATGTTGTCAGCCCTGGGATTCAACCGCGAATAGAACAGTCAGAGTTTTTGCCCCAAGCACCTTGGTGCTTATGTCAACCAAATAACCACACAAAACAGAACAGTACAAATGCTGTGCAAAGACAGCAAGCTGGGGTCCGAAAGTGTTTTGCTGGGAAGTGACCTGGACCCAGGGACCCGAAGGATGTAAAGGAGGTGGCCAAGCAAAGGGGACTGTAGTGGCACGAAAGAGCATTCCAGGCAGTGGGCCAGCCCTGGCTGAGGTCCAGAGCAGACACGAGCATGCTCAGCGTGGTCAAGGACCTGAAGAGGGTCAGGGTGGCGGGTCCCCGAGTTGGGTGGTGTGGATGGAGAGGAGGCTGTGTGTCAGGCCTTGCAGGGTCTGTGGGCCCTGGCAGGGATCCAGCCTCGAGCCTGCTGGTGAACAGAGAAAAACCGAAGTGGGTGAAAGAGGGGAGGCCTGAGTTGGACGTGGCTGCCTTCCAGAGAGGCAAGGAGCTGTGACCCCAGCCCCCATGTCCTGGACAAGGTGTCAAAGCCCACCACAGGTTCCCACCCCTCGTAGAGCGATTAAACACAGACTCAGGAGATCCAAGCTGCCATTCTCCCTTCACACAGTGAATTCATGACGCATCCCCCTTAGGCGGGCTTCCCCACCCTCCCAGCAGAGAGAGGGGCTGGGAAAAGAGGGCTCACCATGATTCAGGAGGGTGGACTGTGGCTAAGGACTAGGGCAATATGTTTATTCTGGGCCCTTGCCCACTTTTAGCCCAAACCAGTGTTGGGGCAACTGTTTAGGAGAGGGTGCTCAGCTGCTAACCAAAAAGTCTGCAGTTTGAACTCATATGCTGCTCCATGGGAGAAAGATGTGGCAGTCTGATTCTGTAAAGATTTATAGCCTTGGAAACCCTATGGGGCAGTTCTACTCTGTCCTTTATGCTTGGCAGTGGGTTTGGTTTTTTTTGGTATTACCTGCACTGAGGAAGAACAAGCCTCCAGAGTTGAAAGTGCTTGAGCGATGCTGGGATGGAATGAGAGGGGCAGGGTGTGCGGGCGAGAACACAGGCTCTGGAGCTAGGTATGCCTGGGGTCAGAGACAGCTTGGCCCTTCTGAGTGGGACCCTCCACACGTGACCCTCAGATGTCACATGGCACACGATAAGCTCTCGCTGAAGGTGGCTCCTACTGTGTGGCCAGCTTTGTGGCTGCAGGACTTCTCAGAGCCTTTGACTGGGGCCTCCAGGGGCCGTTGCTATGGTGGGGGACTGGGGCCAGGAGGGTAAATCCAAAGATCTGCCAGAGAAGAAGCCACAAGCTCAGGCCTGGCAGGGAGCTCCCATGTCCTCCCTAACTAGGCAGGGAAGTCATCAAAGTGCAGCCACCTCTCCATCTCCAACGGTGTCCAGTCCTAAATACAATCTCCCATAGCCACTTGCACCCACCCAAACAACAAAAGTAGGATACAGACTCACAAGCAAATATGGAAGTCTGAAAAAATGTTCCATCTGGAGTAGGAGGGCCCTGCTAGCCTGGTCCCAGCTGTGAGTGGGTATGACCTTGGGAAGGACCACCTCTTTCTTTTCAGCAAAGACAGAAGGCTCTGGAGAGGCAATGAAGAGACCAAATCAAGAAATCAGTTGCCTTCAGATTGATTCTGACTCACAGTGATCCACGTGGGTCAGAGTAAAACAGCTCCATAGGGTTTTCAATGCCTGTTATCTTCTGGAAGTAGAGTACCAAGCCTTTCTTCCATGGCATTGTGGGGTGTATTCGAACCCTCAGTCTTTCAGTTAGTGAAGAAACAGGGCCTGCCTATTTCTCAGGCCCTGGGGACAAACAGTAGGGCCTCAGTGAATAGCTGCTGGACAAATGAGGAGCCTCTTCAGCCTCCTTCACACACCACTCAGTCCCTGCTCACTGGCTGAGTCCGTTGGGATCTAAGCCTCCTCGAGTTTTACTTCTAACCCCCAATTTTCCACCCAAGTGAGCTCCTAACTTTGGTGCCACCCAACATCATTTAGGCAGTGGGTGTGAAGGTGTCACCTATTTTCAAGAGAAACACTTTTTGCATAGCAGGGAAAGAAGTGAAAGCATAAACCTGGGACTTCTGGAGGAGGGGCCAACTCAAAGGGGAAGCAGCAGCCACCATGAGTTCCACGGTCCCTGGCCCCAGAGAGCTGAATACTAGTAAACAGGCAGACCTGGATTTCTATAAAGCAAGTTACTGTGATTTCCTGTTACATACATGCCCGTGGGTATGCAGGCACCCACATACATACATACAGTATCTCCCACACACACACATGCAGTATCTCTCTCTCTCTCACACACGCACAGTATCTCACACACATACACAGTATCTCAAACACAGGTAAGTATCTCTCTCACATACACACAGTGTCTCTCTCTCTCTCTCTCTCTCTCACACACACACACAGTATCGAAGGGTATTGTGGGTTTGTTTTTTAACAAAGCCATCACAATCGAGGGAGGGATTTGCAGAACTTCGCAGAACCTCAATTCTCATACATATACTTAAGGCCTAAATCAGGAATGTTTTTCCATCATGGTCAACAATGTTCTCATTCCTTGGGGGAAAAACAAATATTTTATTTTATTTTATTTTGAAATCCCACCACTTCTGTCAAGGACTAACAGTCTGCAGCAGACCAGTTAAAGACTGGAAGGAATTCCTTAATTCTTCCCTGGATAAAAAGCCCCTGCAAAACTTCATTTAGGCTTTTGATTAAAACCCCTCCTGGCCAGAACTGGCTGCAGAAAAGCCCCATTCTCTTCCGGGCTCAAGGGGGCCACAACGTAAGGGAAGTACTATCATCCTGGACAAACGAAACGTGAGAAGAAAGAACGATGGCTCCTGGTTTGGGGGCCTGCGTGAGTGGATGCCTTGGGTGTGTGTAAGGGGTGGTCTAGGATTAGGGGGTCAGATGGCCATGGAGAGTGACACTTGAGCCTTCTGATTGGAGAGAGGTGAGCCTGAGCTGTGGGGGGGAAGTGCCTAGGATAGTGAGAACCTCCTGGGGTGGTGGTGGGGGGTGGAGGATGGAGTACACAGCAAGGAAGGTAGGAAGTGGCTGGGTCCTGGCACTGGGAGAGGCCACTGGGGAATGTCAGTGGGCAGACCAGGGATGCCCTGAGACACAGGAGGGAGCTGCTGAGGGAAGAGTTTCAACCAAAGTATGCCTTAGGTCCAGATAGAAAAGGAGCTCGCGGTTTCTGAGACCAGGGGCCTGCTGGACAGGCCTCAGCCCTGCACTGGGGCTGGGAGGTCAGAGGCCCGGGTCATATAACTGAACAATGTCCGAGGGGTAACCAACTGTTCCTTGCCTATTCATCTGTCACTGGTACTCAGGGAATCCTCAGGGTATCATGGATTGCCTTCGCCTACCCTCCAGCATCATCTGCTGTCAGCTTTCACTGCCCCTCTGTGGGAAACAGAATAACGGCCTCCAAACATGTCTACCTCCTAATCCCTGGAACCTGTGAATATGTCACCTTACATGGTGAAAGGTACTTAGCGGACGTGACTGAGTTAAGGACCTTGAGATGGGGAGACGATCCTGGATTATCCAAGTGGGCTCAACGTTGTCACAAGAGTCCTCAAAAGTAAGAGGTCAGAGTGATGTGGTACGAAAAGGACGCAGCCTGCCAGCACTAGGAAGGGCCATGAACCAAGGCACGTGGGCAGCCTCTAGGAGCTGGAAAAGGCAAGAAAATGGATTCTCCCCTAGAGCCTCCAGAAACGACCACAGCTCTGCCAACACTTTGATTTCAGCCCAGGAAGACCCACAACAGACTTCTGACCTACAGGCATGTAAGATAACCAGAGCATGCTGTTTTAAGTCCCTAAGTTTGTAGGAATCTGTTACAGCAGCAAGAGAAAAGTAAATACACCATCCCATGTTCCAGGCATGGAGTATCAACCAGGGTTGCCAAACACACTTTATGTCTTCACTCCGAATGCCCCCTCTGCCTGGAATATTCTTCCCCAACCTGTAAGCCTGCTGAACACCAGCTGAAAACAAGACTCAGCTCAAAGATAGCCGAGGCTCTCAGAAGCATTTCCTGCGCCCATTTATCCCCAACTCTCTCCGTTCTCCCTGCTGCACTCTGCAGGCCCCATCAAAACACCTGCCAGGATGCTACCAGCTGCTTGAAGAGAGGCCTGGGTCTTATCCTCGTGTTTCTGGCAACCAGCATAGTGTCTACCACTCAATAAATGATGGCTGGATGGAAAGATGGGTGGGTGGGTGGACAGATGGATCTATGAGTGAGTGAGTCCCTACCTAGAGTCCAGTGTACAAGTTCTAGAGTCAGAATCTTGTATTTGTGTCCTGGCTCCCCCACTTTGTGGCAGGGATGACCTTCGACAAGTTACTTAACCTCACTGTGCTTCAGCTTCCTTGTCTGTAAAATGGGCGTAACAACAGAATCTACTTTGCCAAGTTGTGAGTTAACATGAGTTAACTGGTGTAAAATACTTAGAACCGTGCCTTGCCCAAAGAAACGGATTGACAGATGGTATCTGTTACCATCACTACCTTCTTCAGCAGTGGATGCAGTAACAGGAAGGGAAGCAGCAGAAGCTCGGGGCCGTAGGAGACCTCAGGGAGTGGCAACAAGGGCTGCATTAGCCTAGCCTGGAACCTTCCGCTAGACATGGCTTGGGACTCACGTTTCCACCTCCAGCTTCCCCTACGAGAGTCTGGTACCGGGGGCAGTGGAGTGGAGACAACAGAGGGAGGGGCCCAGCAGGCAACAAAGAAAGCTGTAGGTCTTCATCAATTTTGTTGCTCTGGAGAATGCAAACTATCACTGTGAGAGAGGCGAGCTTTATGAGCAACCAGTAAAAGGCTAAAGGTTAACCAGAGTCATTTAAATGACATGCATATTTCCTGGCTTTGCACAGCTCTGGAAAACCCCGATTGCATTTAGAGAAATGCAAAGCACAGTATAAAACTCGAAGGCCTGGGTGGGTGATAACAACAGATGAATGAAAAAGATAATGTGGATATACCAGGTTGAAAAATCAGGAAGTTGCAAGGGGCTTTTCTACACAAGGGCTGGGCAGGGAGAGGAAAGAAAGGTCTAGCTCACCTTGAACCTGGTATAAAAAATGGTGCCCTGACCAGACCCAGGGCTGGAGGGGAAGATGTGATGGGAACTTTTAGCTTTTAATTGTAAATAAATGACTTCACAGAGTCATGAGGACTGAGAACACCTGCTCAGCCCTGCTGACTTCTCTGCCTCTGGGTCTGGCTCTCTGACTCCAGCCTGGAGCGACTCTGTCTACTCTCAAAGCATTTTTACAACTCTGCCTGAAACAGAACAGGCCGTTTTTGGACTGGCGCTGGCTGACTCAGGATGGCCAGGAGAGTTAAGGACTGACAACTGGGGTTTTAGTGCGGTAGAGAGTATGACTCTGTGTGGGTCTCTCCAGCCCTGCCTGCGTCAATTATACACAGGACAGTTCAGTGATTGAGCACACACATGCAGCTGGAGGGACCCGTGTCAGGGGGCGTATCTATCACCCAGGGCCTTCCTATCTCCAACACGGTGCCCAAGGCTTCAGAGTCTCAGTGAGTTGTCTTCAACTAAGGAAGAGGCAAGGAGTCCTCCGGGTGGTGCAAATGGTTACTGCTCTCAGCTGCTAACTGAAAAGTTGGATTCCACCCAGAGGTACCTCTGAAGAAAGGCCTGGCGATTTACTTCTGAAAAAACAACCATTAAAAACTCTGTGGAACACAGTTCTACTGTGATACACACAGGGTTGCCATGAATCAGAGTTGACTCAACGGCAACTGGTTTGGATTTTGTTTTTTTCAGGTAGAGGCACATCCTACGAACGGTTAACTTACACAACGTCAACTCCGTGCATTCAGGAGAAGGGGAAAGGAGAGAGGGGAGAGACATGTTAACAGTGAGCCTGCAGGGCAGACGGGGATCTGTGCTTTGCTCTATGGGCCTGGCTGCTCCTGCCTCTCCCCTGAGTACCCTTGCAGTGCCCAGATTTTCCTGGCTAAAGAGACCCAGTTCCCACACAGGTGGGCCTAACTTTAGTCCAACCACTGTCATCACTGGTGCTCAAGGTCCTAGGTCTATTTCAGCCCTGGGGGGAAGTCCGGCTGTGTCAGGTCTTTTAAGAATTGTCACTCTCCAAAGTGTCACCTTCTGAGGGTGGCTTTGATGGCATAAGGTTTCTACTTCAGAAAGCATCTTCAGAACCTGCAGAGATGTGACTGCCACATCGTGCCACCAAAGCCAGCCTCCCTGGCATCTGGTTGATTAGGAGGTGGGCAGGAGAGCTGCAGGAGGGAACTAGGATTCCCGGAGAGTGGCAAAGCAGAGACTAAGTGCTGGTTCCAGAATAGCCCTCATTCTGCCAAGCCCAGTGGTTCTCAACACTGGCTGCGCTGTGGAGTACTCTGAAGGAGCATTTAAAAATGCAGATTCCAGGCCCTACTCTGGAACTACAGAATCAGAATCTCGTGGGACAGGCCCTGGGCAGTTTCTGAAGCTCTTACGGTGAGTTTAAGGTACAAGTTGGCTTGAGGACCTCTGCTGTGGTCCTTTTCTTACACAGAGAGCCCCCGGCCAGAAACAACCAGCTCTCCTACCACTGGCTCACTGCCATGGCCCTGCCCTGGCCTAGAGTTAGGGGCAAATTAGAATATCGAGAGCCGTTCCTCCGACGTGCAGTCACATGCGAGGGCAGAGCGGCAAACTGATTTCGCTTCTATTTTCCAGCAGGTCAAAGTGGAAATGACAATTTAAGCTTTTGAATGTTCGAAGTTCAGTATCCTATACATTCCTTAACGGCTCAGCAGAGCAAACTGCCCTTAACGTTCACCTGGAAAATCATTCCAGGCCTCCTACTTCAAGGTGCATTACGTGGGCACCAGGACACAGCACGTGGACCACCCTCATCCAGGAGTCCCCTTCCAGCTCTAAATCGGTCCAGGCCGCCTACTGCGCTGTGCATTAGGCGGGCACCAGGACGCTGTGCCCAGACCACCCTCATCTGGGAGTCCTCCAGTTCTAAATTGGTCTAGGCTGCCTACCGTGCTGTGCTTTACACAGGCACCGGGACACTGTACGCATTGCCACCCTCATCCAGGAGTCCCCCTCCAGTTCTAAATTGGTCCAGGCCGCCTACTGTGCTGTGCATTAGGTTGGCACTGGGACACTGCACTTGGACCACTTTCATCTGGGAGTCCTCAAGTTCTAAATCAAGATACTTGCTTTCGGTTTTTGAATAAAGAGACCCTGACGGTCACGCCACACTAATCCAGGTGCTTCCTATGCTTTGATTTTGACCCTTATCGGGGATTCTGGGTGGCAATGCTTCCTAGGAATTCATCCTAATCTCTACATGGAATATTTTTCCCCCTACAAAAGGGTAGGAAGGAGCTGCTGGTCGGTTTCCCCCATCCCCATTCTTCCTGGTGGGCACAGGGTGGGTGGAAAGGCCTGGTGGAGGCGGAGTGGAGTCAAGAGGAAAGGTGGTGGGGAAAGTGCCCGCCCACTTCCTGGGGAGAGAGGCGTTCTCCTGACTGAGACCTTCTGTAAAGGTCACGCTGTCTGTCACTGGTTCAGTCTCCCCAGAGATTTGTTTTGGGTGATCTGTGGTTGATCAGCTATCAGGGCCAGAAGCCAAGCCTCCTCCCGCAGAAGCCTGAGCCATCCCTGGAATCCCATGCCACCTCACTCGTGTCTGATCTGGGGTGAGGCCACGAGGTGGAGGTGGGCATGTGGTGGGTGGGAAACTGGTGGAGCCCTGCTACCAACAGCCCTGTGTGGGCAGAGCCCCAGACGGCCTCACCGAGTGGGCCGGGGCCTGGGACATCTTGAAAGTCAACATTAACCCTCAACCCACTCCCCCCATGAACTTCAGTTTCCTGAGGTGATTTCAATGCCTCCCCCATCAGCCAGATGTGGCAGAAGAGGCTGGTTTTAGAGTAAGGCAAGGCAATGGGGGACTGGGGAGCCATTCTGAAGGGAGCTGCTCTAGAGGCAGTCTCCCGTGCTCCTTATGTATGACTGGAGTAGCAGAATGAGGGAGAGAAGGGTGGTGTGTGCTGCGCGTGTGGATGTGGAACACACATCAAGTAGGGCCACTGGAGGGTTCTGGTGTATACTTCAAAAGGATGCCACTAGCTGTGGGTACAGAAAGGGGAGTAGAAGAAGCTGGCACCCCAGCCAGAGAGCTGCTTTTGGAGTCTGGGTCCAGGCTAGAATGGAGGCACTTAAGGTGGTAAGAGGAGACAAGGTTCTGGATCTACTTTGAAGCTTGAGTGGGTAGGATTTGCTAATACCTTGGTTGTATGTATGAGAGAAAGAGAGGAGACAAAGACATAGCAATGTTCGTGGGCTGAGCAGCAGGAAGGAGGAAATGGCCATCTATGAGCTGGGGAAGATTGTGGGAGAAGTAGGAAGGATGGAATGGCCATCTCTTAGCTGGGGAAGATGGTGGGAGAAGTAGGAAGGATGGAATGGCCATCTCTGAGCTGGGGATGACTGTGGGAGGAGTGGAAAGGATGGAATGGCTATCTATGAACTGGGGAAGATAGTGGGAGGAATGGGAAGGATGAAATGGCCATCTATGAGCTGGGGAAGATAGTGGGAGGAGTGGGAAGAATAGAATGGCCATCTATGAGCTGGGGAAGACTGAGAGGAGTGGGAAGGACAAAATGACCATCTATGAGCTGGGGAAGACGGTGCGAGGAGCAGGGTGTGGATAAAAACCCCAAAGCTCAGTTTTTAGCATGCCCAGTTTAAGATGCTTCTTTGTCAGCCAATGCTGACTAGAATCATGCCAATGCTGACTAGGGTCCTGCCAGGCACTGTGCTCAGCCCTACAGGATCCTCCAAACAGCACTGTGAATCTCTGTTTTACAGACTAGGAGATCTGCAGTTAGCAAAGTTAAGAAACAAACCAAGCTCACAGAGCTAGAGTGCTGGGGCCGGGACTCGACTGGGCCCAGTGTCTGCACTCCAACCGCCCTGAGATACAGCCACATCCAGAACTCGTCCACCACCCGGGGGCTGGGACAGGCCCCAGAAGATGTAGCTTCTTGAACACATCTAAGCCACCAGGTCCCCTCCAATCTAAGTTAAAACCCCAGATCCACTTTCAAATGCATGGGAAGGACTGGGGTTTGGAAAAAAACATTTGAATTGTAGACCATGTTCAGCAGAAATACTAAATTTAATATGCAAAGAAGCAAAAAGCGCTACTGCTCAAATGCCTCATTTCCCAATGCACAGGACGGAATCTAGAAATCCTGCTCTGCAGAGGAAGAGAAGTACTTTTTGTCTTTTCAGAAGAACTGCTCTAGGAGTACTTCAGCCCATAAACCACCAAACGAGGGCACCGCCATTAGGCGACCTTGTGATTTCAGCAGATCGTGTCTCTCTAATGTAGCTCAATTATGACTGTAAGTTTATAAAACAGGGAAAGATTACAGGAATATACATTAAACCACATCAATGAATGCTGAGGAAAAAACAAAGGTCCAGCAGACAGGTACCAATCCAATAATCAATACCCAGGAAACAACTACACCACCCTACTTTGAAAGAACCAAATACCACCGCAATTGGATTTCTTTAAAAATCGTCCGCTTGAACAAAACTGACAGCTGTATTATAATCACATTTCCAGTCAGTTTATGAGACCCAAATTTCATTTCTCCGTATTTCTACTTCATTTCTGGAAAGGGGCCAGCAATGTCATTCATCAAGCGCGGGGAGGAGAAGTCTAATTCATAGAGAGAGAGGAAATGCTGTGAATTCCATGTTTTCTGTTCCCTCAGAGAATCTGCAGTTTAATTCAAACATGCTCTTTCCTGATTGGTCTAGCTCAGGGTCCTAGTTTCAAAGGGGACCAAAAACAGAAAAAAGGCAGCAGCAGCATTTTCACCTTTAAAGAGGTGGAATGATTCGGGGTAGCTCACTGTTGAAATTAAGATAATCTAGATTTTTAAAAAACACCAAGGTGAGTTTACAATTCTTGGTGTATTTCAGTAGAAAAAAGTCTTTATCAGGATCCTGACTATCAAATATATGGTGATGATGAAGAAAAGACATTCTCTTAACTCACATTCCCACTGCCTGAAATTACTCCAGACAGCATTTGGAAATGCCACTTTCATGTTAATGAAAGTGCCTTAAAGCTACTGCTAAAGCCTCAGGGTTCAGCTGACAAGCCCTTGTTGAGCGCCTACCGTGTGCCAGGCAGGCACTGCACCAAGCACGAGGGATATGAAGATGAAGTGAGCTAGGCAGGTTTGTAAGGTGCATGAGGAGAGTGGAGGTTGTCACCTGATCAGTAGTGAGGGGGCTTGGGAGGGCATGTCAGGCAGAGGGACAGCCTGGGCAGAGGCCCCGAGAAGAGAAGCACAGGTTGGGCGCTGGTGGGCTCAGTCGCAGCAAGACATCAGGCAAAAGAGATGAGCGGAGGAGCTCGGAGAGTGTTGTAAGCAAGGACATGACAACGTGTTGTTGTTGTTGCTGGTTGCTGCAGATTCGATTACGACTCATGGCCACCCCATGTGTACAGAGTAGAAGTGCTCTGTAGAGTTTTCCAGGCTGTGACTTTTCAGAAGCAGATTGCCAGGCCTTTCTTCCAAGGTCTCTGGATGGGTCCAAACCCCACCAACTTTAGGCTAGTAGTTGAGTGCTTAACTGTATGAGCTGCCCAGGGACTATGAGGACAGATTAGCTGTGTCTTTTAGACATGGAGCAGCAGGTGGCACAGGCTGGTGTGGGGAAGGCTGTGGGCTGGGATACCACATGGAAGATACCTAGCAGGCCAGAGGTGTGAAGAGCCTTGACTGGGGAGGGCAGCCTGCAGAGGTGAGACAGCTGGTGACCTCTGATGGTGGCGGAAAGAAGGGGCTTCAGGAATCAGTCCAAATAGGCAGCGTGGGTGACAGGCACGGGGGAATGGCCACCATACACTTACCACACATCTCCATGGAAAGAGACCCAGTGCGGACTCTACTCCCTTTAAAGACAGAACATGGGGAGGAGGAGTTGTCTGCAGGCTGAAGAGCCACAAAATCACACTTGCCATGCCCTCCTATGTTTCAAGTGCCATGTACGTACTTGCCTCTTGGATTTCACATTAACAGCACTAGTCCACTTCAGTGGCAGAGCGTAACATACTTCTCTGGGTCTGCACGGTCAACACCTGAATAAACTGCCCCCAAGGAGCCATCTGGACCTGAATCAACCTCCCCTGCAGGTTTCAGTGCTTCTCCAATCAGCTGGCACCCACTTTCCTGAAAGTCATGTTTCCAAGAAACTTATTTAATTAGCAAGCCTGTGTGACCTCTGCCAATTCTCAGTGTGTCGTGTGAACAGGCATAGTTGTGAGGCTGAACTTCGTCAAAACACCTGCAGAGAACCTTCTAATGGGAAGACAAATACTTCTACGACCAACGTGCAGCCAAGACGATAAATGCTAATGACTTTTTATTGTGAAAGCCTCCACACACCGAGTATGATGCTGTGCACTTTTGATAAATTCTCTTTCAATCTACAGAATCATCTTGGAGCAGCCACTGCTGCCCCCGCTTTACAGACAAGAAAGAAAGGTTCAGAGAGGCTAACACATTTACCCAAGGTCACACAACCAGGATTCCAACTCAGACTTTTCTGAATCCAGGGCTTTGGGTCCTAAACGTTACACCCCCCACCCCCAATTAATTAACTTTTGGATTTTCAAGGACTCAATCTATTGTCTCCTTCCCCTTCCTTAAGCTTTTGCTTTGAAAAATGTCAAACTTCCGGAAAAGTTTTAAAAATAGTATAATAGGCAAACATATACCCTTCACCTAGATTCATCATAAACCAAAACCAAACCCACTGCTGTCCAGTTGGTTCCAACTCATATTGACCCTATAGGACAGAGTGGAATGCCCCCATAGAGTTTCCAAGGAGCGCCTGGTAGATTTGAACTGCCAACCTCTTGGTTAGCAGCTGTAGCACTTAACCACTACACCACCGGGGCTTCCACAGATTCATCATAGGTTATTAATATTTACCCACATTTGCTTTCTTTCTCCTACACACACACACACTCATACACACATTTTTTATTTTCTAAATTATTCCCAAGTTACAGGCATCATGGCCCTTTACCCCCGAACACGTCAGCCTGCACTTCCTAAGGACAAGTAAATCCTCCCACAGATCCACAACGCCATTATCACACCCAAGAAATATAATATTGACCTCAACAATATTATCCAATTATAATCCATATACAAATTTTCCCAATTGTCCCAAAACACGCCCTTTAAAGCTATTTTTTTCCCTCAATCTGAGGTCTAATCCAGGTTCACAGCTGTCATGTTTCTTTCATTACAATAATCTAAAGCAGCTCCTCTATCTTTTTTTCTTTTGGTCTTTCATAACATTCACATTTTTCAAAAGTCCAGGTCACCTGCCTTGCAGAACGTTCTACATTCTGGATTTGTCTTTCACAGAATTTATTATTTATGTTGTTTTCTTGTTTTTCATCAGGATGAAGCATATGACTGAGAATTTTCCAGAACTGACAAGACAGGACCACAAAGCTATCACTGGCCATTGAAGAGAAACAGATCAGTGAGCTTACATTCTTGGGGACCTATAATCAAACCAAGTAACTTGCTTCAGGAACTTCATGATACTTTTGCTGGAAATGGATCTCTGGGCTCAGGGACCTCCACTTTGCCTAAAGAGAGTGGGATGAGTGCCGAATGTTAGGAACTGGGAACCCCCCGTGGAGCACCACAACAAAGGAATGGGTAATAAAGATGGGAACTTGGCCCAGAACTCAAGCGCGGAGGGAGACTCTGTAGCATGGTTGTTGCCCATCTGTTAGGTACTCACAAGGCAGGGGCCACAGTGGGTGGGACAACTCCTGATGGCTCCTCCCTCTGGGCTGAGGTGTCTTTGTTCAGAAAGCATGGACTCTGTCAAGCCCCTTACCTGGAATGCAGGGCCAGGCAGGGACGTTACACAACAGGGTCCCAAAGACCCACGTGCTGTTTCCCAGGCCGGGCCCCACAGGGCCTCACTGTTCTATACAGGTGCTGCCTGGAGGCAAGGTGGCTGCAGAAAGAGACAGGATTCCAGCGTGCCACCCTGACCCAGTCAACAAACAAACTCTGCTTCTCTGTTTTATACTCTGGGATTCTGTCTGTCATTTCTTTTCAAAAATCTGAATCCTTTGTGGGCCGCAGGACCCCATGGTTCTCTACCTTAGGTGTGTGGAAACAGCGAGTGCAGCTTAGGATGTTCAGGGTGGGTACAGGGAACTACATTTTTAACCAATATCCCAGGTGACTGATGGTGGCGGTCTATGAGACTAGACTTTCATAAACCTCAACTTGAGTTCCTGCTGTTCCAGGCTACGTGCCCTTGTGTAGCCTCCATTTGAGCGCCTGTGTGTGTGTGTAGACAGGCAATAAATGACGGTAAAATTTATCGCAAGTACTGTGATGAATAGAGGCAAAAAAAATTTTTTTTTGAGAGGCACAAAATATGGGGGGCGTGGCAGGGAAAGAGCGATTGCCATGTTTAACAGGGAGGCCAGGAGTGATCTCAGTGGATAAGTGATGAATGTGCAAAGACCTGAAGGAAGCAAGCCATGGGGACATGTAGGGAACAAATGGTTTGCGGGGGGGGGGGGGGGGGGGGGCAGAGCTAAAACAAAGCCCCTGAGGTGGGAACATGGCTGCTTTAATACTATCCCCATAAAGCTGTTCTTCACACCGAGGCCAGAGAGGGCCTTTTGATCCAAAAATCTGGTCACATTACCCAGTTAGTAACTCTTCTACTGTTTTTTAGGATAAAACCTCAAATCCTTGCTCTACCTACAAGGCCCAAAAGGTTGGCCCAGGCCATCCTCCTCAGCTTCACCTCACCACCCCTTTCACCACTTGCCCTGCCCTGCCCTCCACCCACAGTGCCATCTCACATCTTCCTGAACTCCCCATCTGCCACAGGGCCTTTGCTTTGGCTGTGCCCCTTCCTGGCACCCACATTCCCATGCAGCCCTCAGATCAGTCTTTGCTCCCACAGAAGCCTTCCCTGGCCTCCTGATAGGTCCACTCTCCTGTTATCTGCTCTTGGGCATGTTAGCATGGGGCCACCTGACACTGATATGTGCAATGCTATAGTCAGTGTTTGCCCATGAGACCATGAGCTCTAAAGACAGACACCGGTTTCCCTCTTGCAACTAACTGGTTGGCACTTCAGTTTTTTTTTAAACATACTTCATTAAAACACAGTATGCGGGCATACAGTTGCCACTGCTTTTTCTTTGGAAAGACTGTCCCTCATTCTGAAATGATGCCCTTCCTACTTATCTGGTTATCAACAATGTCCTTTCTTTTATGAAATGCTAGTTAGTAAATTAACTACTAACTAGCTGAATTAATTGCAGAGCACATAATTCGAGAAGCTGGACTATATGAAGAACAATGGGGCAACAGGATTGGAGGAAGACTCATTAACAGCCTGGATTATGCAGATGACACAACTTGCTTGGTGAAAGTGAAGAGGACTTGAAGCATTTACTGGTGAACATCAAAGACCACAGCTTTCAGTATGGATTACACCTCAACAAAAAGAAAACAAAAATCCTCACAACTGGGCCAATAGGCGACATCATGATAAACGGAGAGGTGACTGAGGCTGTCAAGGATTTCATTTTGTTTGGATTCACAATCAACACCCATGGAAGCAGTAGTCAAGAAATCAAAAGAAGCATTGTATTGGGCAAATCAGCTGCAGAAGATCTCTTTAAAGTATTGAAAAGCAAGGATGTCACCTTGAGGACTAAGGTGCGCCTGACTCGAGCCATGGTGTTTTCAGTCGCCTCATATGCACGCGAAACCTGGGCAATGAATAAGAAGATCGAAAAAGAATTGACGCCTTTGAATTGGGATGCTGGAGAAGAATATTGAACATACCATGGACTGCCAAAAGGGCAAACAAATCTGCCTTGGAAGAACTACAACCAGAATGCTTCTTAGAAGCAAGGATGGCAAGACTATATCCACATACTCTGGACATGTTATCAGGAGGGATCAGTCCCTGGAGAAGGACATCGTGCCTGGTAAAGTGGAGGGTCAGTGAAAAAGAGAACAACCCTTAACAAGATGTACTGACACAATGGCTGCAACAATGAGTTCAAGCATAGAAACAATAGTGAGGATGGCGCAGGACTGGGCAGTGTTTCGTTCTGTTGTGCACAGGGTTGCCATGAGTCGGAGCTGACTCGACAGCACTTAACAACAACAACAACAGATAGTAAACACTTTTTGAAAAAACATGACTACTTGGTAAAATGAAAAGTTAGCAATCCTATTCCCAGAGGTTTTTGGTTTTGATGTCTTACTGGGCTGTGCGTTCCCAAAACCAAAAACCAAACCCAGTGTCGTTGAGTCAATTCTGACTCATAGCGACCCTATGAGTGTGCGTTCCCAAGGTCTGAAAATGGCTGCTCTCTACCATGAAAGACATTTCCCAGGCCCCTGGAAAGTATGTCCAAGGCCTGGGAGAGAAATCAGACTTCACCCTTCATTGGGGTGAAGGGGGTGCCACTGCCTGGGAGGGGTACAGCACCCTTCATCTGGGCCAAAGCAGTCAGAGTTGTTTTTCTTACTCCCAAAACGACGCCATACGAATGACAAACTGGTTTAAGTATTTTAGGACACGTTCTCAGAATGTTGTTCCAGCAGAAAATACCAGCCCCTTGGAGCCCAGCAGTGAGCCATATGTCACTAACTTGGCAGTGAGGGCAGAGACGAAGCCAGCTCTCACTCACTGAGCACCTGCTATGCGCTACAGTGCCGTATGAACTTGGTGATCACCCAGCGTCCTTAGAGGCTATTTTAGAGCCGTGTTAAAGGTGAGGTCACTGAGTGTCACAAACATGAAGACCCTGAGCAAGGTCACCACTCTGGTTACCTGGTCAAATGTCAATGGTTCAGGCTGGCAGCACACAGAAGAGCACAGGCCCCATCCACAGGGACTGTCCTGTCCTGACTTCAGCCCAGAGCCGGGCTGGGGAAGCTCACCATTTTCAAATGGTGGCAACCAACTCAATTAGGAAGAGTGACCCAGAGTCCTTATCTGTTAGAGATAAGTGTTTATAGGTGAAACAATATGTCTTCCATTTGCTTTAAAATACTCTGGGCTAGAGGGGGTGGTAGTGGTAATATTTTAAAAAGAGAGACAGTGGGGCAGATGAAATAAAACTTAGCCAAATGGTAATAAATGTTGAAGCTGAGGGCTGGGTATATGGAGATTCATTACACTGCTCTCTAGAAATCTAATCTATTTTATTTAATCCTCCCTGCCTCCCGCCCTCCACCTGCACAGCTGCCTGTCCGTGACCTCCACCCCATGATACTCTCCTCTCCAGTGAAAAACAAAGCAGGTCTCTGCTTTCATACACAGTCCAGTTGCTTCTTTCCTGAGCGGTGACTGCATCTTCCATGCTCTTTGTCAGAAGCTTTCCTGCCAAGGTGCATCTGTCATACCTGGCCCGAGATAGTCACCATTTGCTGCTTTCATCACCCTGGTGAGATGGCCTCTGGGAAGTACTCCTTATGTGGTAGTTTCTTATCAGTGTGTGACAAGTTCAGTAAATACACTTATGTCACCTCCTTCCTGCTGCCTGCCGGTGGCATTCCTTTAAGTCTGTCCAACCATATAAAATTAGATAAAGGTTTACCAGCGCCAACATGTTTCTCAAACTCCAGCAGGGAGAGAAAATATGCAAGCCCAGCTGCTGTCATTCAGCAAATAGGAATGCCCTCCCTTGGGATGCTTCCTACATTTTTTTTATACACTGAAGGCATTTTGTGAAATGCAAAGTAGGTTGATTTTTTTTTCCCCAATGGGAGGTGGGAAGTTCCAGCATTTAAAAACAATCACTTAAAAAAAAAAAAAAATCAAAACTAACCAACATGGATACAGGCACAACTTATTCTAGTACCATGTACTTCTAAGGTCCATAATTCCTAGTGTTTTTCTGGTGTCGCCTTCTTTAGCAAAAGACATAGTTTTTAATCAGGCTGGGTAAAGACAGACAGCCATTACTTTCTTAATGGCCAACTACACAAAAAGGCTCAGTTAAGTGATCTCAACTAGCAATCTAATCAATTAAAATTGATAAGTGAAACACTTTTAACCTTTATTCCAGTAGGCCATTCCTAGGTGGAGGAGGGCAGGAATGTGAATTCCCAGCATGAAATTCAATTCCATTTCACGGATGCAAACATTGTTGACGTCCTGATGGAGTGGCTTCCCTTAAAGCAAGCTGTTTCCCTGTCTTTCTCTGAAAGACAGCTTTATGGTTCTCCCCAACCAACTCGGGCCATTTAAACCCTTGCAGAAATCCCATCCCTCAAGGGTGAAAGGGCCAAAGCAGACGGGCATAGAGCACAGAGAGGAAATAGCTTCTTGTTCTCCCAAGAAAGGGAAAGGAGAAGGGCAGGAAGAAGGCAACAAAAGGAAGCTAGACAACCAGGTACCGCTCATGATAATCATTGACTGAGGATCTTCTACAAGTCAGGCAGGGTGCTATGCTCTTTATACGCATCACCTTATTTAATTAGCAGGTGAGTCCCTGGGTGGTGCAACAAATGGTGAACACGTTCAGCTGCTAACCAAAAGGTTGGAGGAGTGAGTCTATCTAGAGGCACCTTGAAAGAAAGGCCCTGGTGATCTACTTCAGAAAGATCACAGCCATTGAAAACCCTGCAGAGCACAGTTCTACTCTGACATACATTGGGTCACCATGAGTTAGTCGACTCAGTGGCAACTTTTTTTTTTTTAAATATTGACTACAGTGTGCTGAGGAGTTACATGCTTGGTCATGGAGCCTGGGTCGCACAGGCAGTTCGTGATCTGCTGCTAACCTAAAGGCTAACAATTCAAACCACCTAGTGGCTCCACTGAAGAAAGGCCTGGAGAACTGCTCCCGTAAATACTGCAGACAAGAAAACTTCACGGAGCAGCTTTATTCATCATGAGTCAGAATCAACTTGACATCAATGTTTTTTTTTTTTTTTTACCGGTTGGTCATATATTTCACTCAATCCTCAAAACAGCCTCGTAATATGAGAAAAATCATTCCCATTTCACAGGTGAGGACAGGATGGCTGGGGAGGTTTAAGTCATTTGCTCAAGGTAATAGAGAGCAGGTAATACAGGGATGACTGGCTTGAGAGCTGATCCTCAATGTTTTCTATCACGATTGCTGGTTAGGCAACTGAGCTGTTTTGTCAAAATTCGTTGAACTGTACATTAAAACTTGGTGAATTTTACTGTATGTAAATTGTACCACAAAAAAGCTGATTAAAACAACAACAATGATGACGACAATGACCCTGTCCTCATCTTATACAAAGAGTGTCTATCTGTTGTTTCTGTCTCCCCAGCGTGCAATCCTTCTCTAGGATTTTCCTCTGAGGGCCTCCTCCTTCCTCACTCTTGGGTGATGTGGTTCAGAAATAACTGGCCCCACCTCCCAGCTCCAGGACTGGACATGTGACCCCGGCCTAGCCAATCAGTGAATCACATTCCTTTTGACCACTTCCTGCTTCAGGGATTCTCCAGTGTCAAGCGAGTCCAATGAGAGTCCTACCCTGGACTTTTACATAAGTTACAAGGAAAGAGAAGCTCTCTTTCTGTCAGGGCTATTTAGTGGGCCTAGCAAATCTTGGAGCTGCTGATGGGAGAATCCTTGTTGCTACCTGGGAGAGCCCTCCTGAGGATGAAGTTGGGACAGAGGAATGCAGAGCTGAGAGGTGGAATATGGCAGCTTCCTGGTGACACTGCTTGAGGACCCAGATCCAGCCACGCCTGAAGGTGGACTACTTCCAGAGTTTCCAGTGGCATCACCCAATTCCCCTTTCTTTTTCCTTAAGCCAGCCTAAGTTGCATTTTCTATCTCTTAGGACCAATGAGTCTGAACATACCATGTGCCTTTGAGAGACAGAAAACCATTTTGCTCATGAGTGCGCACACAGCCCATAGCAAATGGAGGAAAGAGAAACTAGACAGATACAAAAGAGGTGACAGGCACCAGGGAGTAGGCTTTACATCTGTTGCCTCCTTTAAATTCCATCCCATGCTACAGATGAGAACACTGAGGCATGAGTGGTTGAATAAGTAGCTGAGCACATGGGACTCCAAAGCCCTCATAGTTATCTAAACATCAGTGATTTGCTTCATAAGCTTTTCTTTTTATCAGCAGAATCCTTTTATCATTGGAACCATACAGAAAATCTCCAATACACCAAACCAGTAAAACTGGTGCTATTATGGGTATGTGGAGGGCAGGGATCCTGGCACTGGCACTTTGCCTACCTGTACTTGAGACCCCACTCACCCTCCACAGACTTCTGAACAAACCACCAGCACAGCTGCAGAAAGCAGAGCCCCAGATGTGCCTCAGGTACCCAGAATCTGGGGTCCTTTCTTCAAAAGTTTCACAGACGGTCACAGATGGGCCACAGAACAAAACGTATGTCATATGCTGACCCCCACAGTGGCACGTAAGTCAGTGGGTTGGTGTTCCCAGCCCCCTGCCTCAGCGTGGGACAGTCCACTCACTCAGATCCAGGACATCATCGGTTTTGATCAGGTCCTCCTCCCTCGTGAGTGGCAACTGGGTCTCGGGCTCACCTCGCAGCTGCAGTGACAGGGCACGGAGCATGAAGAACACCCGGATGGCCTGGACAAACAGGTCAGAGAGCAGAGAAGAATGAAACTGCACAGCTGCGTCAGGGAGATGCCCCCCCAGCAGGAAATCACACAGTGACTCTTGATTTAAAAGAGAGAGAAGCAAAACCAAAAAAGCCCACCTTTCCCAGTAGCATGGTACTGGCGTTCTCAGAGCCAGGCCAAAGATCAGAGGGCAGCAGCCTGTTCTCAGCTACCACGGGCTCAGGTTTGGGTCATCTGTCGTCTGTCAGCCCTTTCCAAGTGTCCTGCGACCTTCATTACACCCCTGTCCTGGAAGCCTCAGCCACATTTCATAGACAAGGCAGCCAAGACTACAGACGTGAAGTGCTTCTAGTGAGGATGGAAACCAGGCCTTTTCAAACTAACCCAGCATGGAATCTGGAGGGGGTCAACGTGTGTGTGCGTGTGTGCGTGCGTGCGTGCGTGCGTGCGTGTTGCTTTGGAGCCAGCAAGACCAGAAGGACACGTCCCTTCCCCTCTTGGAGCTTCCACACCTCGGCCTTACAGTGAGTGTGCCGTGGATGACAGAGGCTGAGGGTCTGGCGCCTGGCAGGTGTAACCCAGGCTTCCCTGCATCTCCCGGCCACAGAAGAGGTATCTGCTCAGGGTCCAGGGTGGCCACGAGGCATTCCCAGAGAGCAGAAAGCAGCAGCACCCCAGACCCCAACGCCAGCAGTTTGTGCAAAAGCAGCCTTCACCTCCAGGGTGGGGAGGTGGGTGGCAGCTTGATCTGAGGGCACCCTCCCCTGAATCCTGGTTGGGGCTGGCTGGCACACCAATGAGAAGACAGTAAGCAGGGGGGCAGTCACCATGAATGGTCACCTCCAGGTCCTTCCCTGGCTTCTAGCTGATGGGCCTGTCTGAGGACAGAGTGCTGAGGGAGACAGTGTGGAGCTAGACAGATAGGTCTGTATCCGATGACCAGCCCCATGATGCTGGGCAGGTCAGCTGCCCTCCATGGGCTTCATTTCCTCATCTGTGAAATGAGGATGGTCATCCCTACCTTGCAGGGCTGCTGGGAGGTTCTGTGATATCGCTGGAGGGGCAGCGGACAAACCACTGTCGTCACTGGCGAGCCACACAAGGGCGGTTGCCAGCACTTTCACACCTTTTTGTTCACAGCACCGAGGCCTACAGCCTGTCCCACTGCAAGGGGACGCTGGCTTAACACAGCAAGGTTCCTCCCGAAATAGGACGGGGGACAAATCAGTGCCTGCACAGAGCTGGGCTGGCACTGCTCCTGATGGCTCAGGCAACACAAAGGCTGACTGGCAGATCTAGCCCTAACCCACCTCAGCCCAGGACCAGCAGGAGACCTGGGACCAATTACTTCATCTCCTTATATGGAAGACTGGAAGAGCAATCCTACCGCCTGGACCTATTCTGAGGTCATGTATTTCCCTCTGTAAACTACAAAGCACCACAGAAAGGTCAGCTTTTATATGATGATGGTGGCACTAGTATCCGTTCAAACCCACCAGCAGCTCCTCAGGAAAAAGATGTGGCAGCCTGCTTCTATAAAGATCACAGCCTTCGAAACTCTGTGGGGCTGTTCTACTCCGTCCTACAGGATCACCATGAGTTGGAATTGACTCGATGACAGTGGTTTTTGCTTTTGTTTAAAAACTAACCTAAAGGTCGGGGGTGTTAACCCACACAGTGGCACTGTGCAAGAAAGTCCGAGCGATCTGCTTCCATAAAGACTGCAGACAAGAAAACCCTATGGAGCACAGTTCTACTCTGCAACACATGGGGGTGCCATGAGTCAGGATTGACTTTATGGCAACAGATTGTGGTTTTTGGCAAAGAAAACAAAAGCACTCGATATAACCCTGGGATCTAAGCCTTACATTTTCCAAGGCAAAGGAGTGGGGTTGGAAGAACTCAGAGTTTGGAATCCAGTTAGTAACTGAGTGACTGTGGGCAGGTTGCCTGACACCTCGGGCTTGAGTTTTCCTTCTGTACAATGGAAACTCCATAGGCTTAAAACAGATGACGCCTGCACAGCCCCTGGCACGGTACCTGGCATGCAGAGGGTAATCAGAGGGTATGGTTATGGTTTTAGAGGGTGCTGGATGACTTTTATAACCCTCACGCTTGTTTTTTGGCTTTCTCTTATGAGTCCTGAGAGAAGGGATTTGCAGAGTTGCATGGCTAGTCAATGTGCCTTCCAGGGCATGAGAGATCCCCGTGGAAGCCCAGCCTTTGTCCAGTGGGGTCTGCCCACCTCACAGTCCCAGGCATGGGGTTCTGTGCCCCAGCCTTCTCTGCGGAGTGGAGGCAGGAACCAGGAACAGTATTGAGGATTGGATTTGACGGATTTTATATTCTATTTTAGGAGCCCTGATGGTGTGGTGGTTAAGTGCTCAGCTATTAACCAAAAGGTTGTTTTAACCACCGTGTCACCAGGGCTCCTCTTTTAGGTTAGCAGTCAATGCAAACCATTTGTGCCACCCAGGGACCTTTCTTTGCTAAAAGAAGATGCAAATTTAAAAGTATTACTAAAAAGAAAAAAAAAAACAGATGATTATTCTTCCATAGAATACTAAGGAGACTGACCTGGAAGAATTAACAGATTAGATTGTGAAAGAGGTGATGGTGCCAATCTCAAACATGCAGAAGAGACTCCCGCAGTTTCTTTGTGTCCAGGTGTCTGAGAGCAAACACTGGCAAGGACAGTCCCCAGGGAAACAGCCCAGTGAGTTGGGCAGGAGAAGAGCTTCGGCATCAGACAGACCTTAGCTCAGTCAAATTCCCCAAGTCCAGGCCCTACGGACTGGATGTGGGGTACCCACCACCCCTGCTCATGGAGGCACCACGAAGGTGCACCAAGATGACACAGATAATGTACAAAGCCCTGGGGCTCGCCTGGGACAAATGCTCCATTCTCGCCCTTGTTCCCACTTCCCTTGCTGCATTTATTTTGCAAGCTGCTTAGTTTGGGTGACAGCCACGTAGGTTAGAAGCCCACCAAGCCCATGGAAATGGCTGTGAAAGTCAGTCATTCTTAAAAGGGTGCTGAAGCAGTTTAAAATGAGCACAACCCATTGGGAAAGCAATGTGGCGATATGCAGAGAGTCACAAGAAAACATTCGTACCCTTTGAACAAGAAATTCCGCTTCTGGGAACTTATTCTAAAGAAATAATCCAAAAGAAAGAAAACGCTGAATTCACAAAGCTCTTCATTATAGTTTAGTTGAAAATCACGTAATATTGGAAGTAACTGAAATGTCTACAAGCAGGAAAATGGTTACATAAATTATGGCAAAAGTCACAAATAAACTTTTACTCAGAAAAAAAAATCAGTTATTAAAACTACCACAACATGGGAAAATTCTTACTCTACAATGAAAAGAGAGAAAAGTGGGGGTGGCGCTGGAGGAGGACAGGACCACGGGACACTCTGAAACCAGGAGGTGTGGTTACAAAGATTGAGAGAGACACCAAAAATGCCTAGGTGTTTGTATAAGGTGATGAAATCACAGGGAATAATTCTTCCTTTACTTTCAAAACTTTATGAGGTACAATTTTATTTTCTCTTATGCATAATACACATCCAAAGAGTAAAGCAAAATATCCTATTTCCTCCAGGTCAATAGAGATAAACACAAAAGCTAATTACGGTTTTACAAGGGAACCAGGCAACAGAATGCAGGGACAAATAAAACCAAATGCAAATACAGCGATTTCATAATGGCTTCCAAGGTCACTAGATAAAGGTGGCTGGTTTGAGATTTGACCTTCACCAAAAAAACCCTGTCCCTAAATCTCTACAGCATTAAACGTGGGTGGATTTAGCTCACTTACGATCCCACTTATTTCCCACCTAAGATGCTAGAATGTTCCACCACTGCGCTGCCAGCGTTTCCTGAGTGCTCGCTCTCTGTCAGGCGGTGGGCTCGTCACTTTGCAGCCACCCTCCTCATCTGCTCGGGGTAACAGCTGTGAGGTGGCACACGGGGAACCAGAGGCTCAGGAGGCGGGCACCTTGCTCGTACAGCTAGCTGGGACTTGACCTGAGGTTGGTCTGACTCATGAGCCAGCGTTCTTTTGTAACCGATTTTCTCAACTGCCCTGACATATGGATGGGTCCAGCCGAAGTCTGCAGTTCTGCTGGAATATTATCGGACCCCAACAGCTCCCTGTTAACCCGCTGCCGTCAAGTCGATTTCAACTCATAGAGACCCTGTAGGACAGAGCAGAACTGTCCCACAGGGTTTCCAAGGCTGTAAATCTTCACCGAAGCAGACTGTCACATCTTTCCCCCTCGAAGTGGCTTGTGGGTTTGCACCGTCAACCTTTTGGTTAGTAGCTGAGCAGTTAACCACTGCACCACCAGGCCTTCTTCCCACAGCTCCAGGGCCCTTCATTTCAATGTGAGTTTCCCTTCTCAGCTGGTATAGCTGGGAGCCAGTCTTGCTATTTTGGTCTTACTCACTCCTCTATCCTTGCACTGTGCCCCTAGAAACTGCTTGACAAGTATGTCCATTGAAAGAATAAACAGTGTAACTCACAAAACGCAAGGCCAAAAGCACTCACTACTTCACTGTCCCAGCCTCCCTCTGGCTGCAATGCCCAGCCACCCTCCTCTCTGGCTTCTTCCCCGCCAGCTTTCCTCCCCGCTCCCTCGCTCCACTCCAGGCGCCCTGCTCCTTGAATAGCCAGACTCTTTCTCACCTCGGTCTTTGCACTTCTGTCTGTCTGGAAAGCATCTGTTCTCTCTGTCTAGAAAGCTCCTCCTTTAACTCCTCATTCTTCAGGCGTCAGCATGAATGTCACCTTCACACACTAGCTTTTCCTGACCACTCCATCTAAAGCACAGGTCCCTGGGTAGTGCAAAGAGTTTGCTCTTGATTACTAACCTAAAAATTGGTGGTTCAAACACAACCAATGGTGCCATGGAAGAAAGGCCTGGCAATCTGATTCCGTAAAGATTACAGCCAAGAAAACCCTATGGGGCAGTTCTACTCTGTAACTTGGGGGTTGCCATGAGTCAGGATCAACTCGATGGCAATGTGTTTGGTATGGCTGTCTAAAGCACTGCCACCTCCTTGTCCCCCTGCCCTTTCTTTCCTTTGTAGCTTCTACTACAGTCTGGTATCAAACCTGCTGTATGTTCACTTATTTTTTGTCTCCCCCAATGTCATCTTAGGTGTGCAGAAGGCAGGAACTTTCTGCCTGCTTCTATTCTACGCTCCTGGGCATAGCACAGTGCCTGGCAGATTACAGGAATCGGGCAGCTCTTTGATGAATATATGAATGAATATCCAAGTTAGGAGTGATTTACTAGTAAGGGTTGTTTGAACTCCTTTGACAAGTCCTTAAGGAATATAAAGCATGGGGTTTTTGAAAAGAGTCAGCCTCCTAAAAGTTATATCTACTTGGCAGGGGTGGAAAAAAACAACCCCAAAGAAAAAAGCAATGACCTCCGAATCCAAAAGGATGAAGTGGAATGTTCTTTGGATACAAGCAAAACTCTTGAAACAAACCACACAAGCCCTCAATTGCTTGCTAAACCATATACTTCCTTTAGCTCAAATTCAAAGCACACTGCTATGTTCTGATTTCTGGAATGGGCTTGAGGAGCTAAGCTCCTGGATGATTCCTGCCTTGCCACAAGAACTAGACTGAGGTGAACGGCCAAAATTCCCATTCAGAAATTGATTCTTAAAGTCACAAAAGCAAGCATTTCTAAGGTGGATGACTCTGCTTTGAGGGTGCCTTTGCTATTTGACACCATTTGATTGTCTTCTCCCTTGCTCCAAAACCCACGGGTCCTGTGATTTGAGAGTTGCTTTTGTGAACTTGTAAGGCAGACAAAAGCCTAACAAGAGACCCCAGGGGAGTCCTGGTGTTCTCAGGGGCTGTGTCGGTGCTTCGGTCAGCAACATGGGCCAAGCATCCCACATGGGACAAGGGGTAGGGTGGGCTGCTACCCCAGGAAACTGGCATCCAGGGGGCTCACAATGCGCAAGGGGCAGAAGGAAGACGAGCACACCTGTCATTAGGGACCTGCCAGTGGCCTTTTGCAGTTAAGCTTTCCATTGAGTCCCCACAGTCAACTCTGGAAAAGCGGCACATGCTGCTTTATGATGAAGAGATAGCGGCTCAGAGGGGAGTCAGAATCCCAAAGCCCAGGCCAGCTTCCTCTGCCATGAACCTGACAGCCTCTGCCCTGGATTTCTCCATTTCTCTCCTGTGGGTCAGGACTACCTTCCCCCCACAGCCCCAAGCAGGGCATGATGTCATTAGGTGAGCTCACAGGCAACAGCCAAGGTCCTCCCTGGGCTCCAAGACCCCCAGGACCCTGCACTGCCAGCTCTCTGGCCTCATCACTTCCTACTCAGCCTCCCTCACTCGGCTCCAGTGGCCATCAATCCTGGAAGGTGGCAAAATACGCTGCGTCTCTCTGGGCCTTTGCCTCCCACAGCTGCCCAGCCCACCCCCATCTTCCGCCTTAAGAATCATCCCTTCTGACGCCTCCCCAGGCAGGATTTGTAATGTCCCGACCACACAGACCTCGCCCTCCACACGGTGGTTCCTTGAGGACTGGGCTGTGCTTTCTGAATCCCTGCTATCCAGCCAGAGGGGTTTAAAGTTTAGTCTCTGGAGGCATACAGCCTGGATTGAATCCTGGCTTTGCTCCTTACTAGCTGGGTGACCTTAAGCAAATCACTTGACCTCTCTGTGCCTCAGTTTCTTCCTCTGTAAAATGGGGATAACTGTGCCAATCTTCTATGGTGGTTGTAAGGATTAAATGAAGAAATCCAGGTAAAAAACTGATAATGAATGAAACACTCTGTCACAAAAGACATAAGCATATGTAAATGTTAGGAAAACCCAAGGAGCCACGAACCAAAAAGAAGGCAGAATGTAGCCCAGAGCAGCAGCTCTTGATGCTCACAGCCTCTGGACCTTTTGGCTCAGGGGCCGAGGCGGGCCTCCAAGGCTGGGCCTCTCCGGTGTGGGGATGCTGCCGCCTGGCAGGCATGTGACCTCTCCATAACTGAGGAGAACCCTTACGCAGCAGCATCTCTTGGGCCAGCCAAGGTGCAGGGTGAGCATGCAACATCAAGACAGAGTTGCTGACATGATACACAGTTGTCAGAACCAGTCCTCCGTGGGCACCGAAGCCAGGGACAACCAGGGCAAACATTGCCACCCACAAACGACACCATGCGTCCAGCTAGCGGGGGCTGCAGAGCTGGCTGGGCACATGGAAGGAAGGCGTCAGTGGCTTAGACAGGGTGCGTCCTGTGGTGAGGTTTGTGGTTTTGCTCAGACAGCAGGGAATGTGGACTGACATAAGATGCATGGGTCTGACTTCCTCGGCACCCGCCAGGCCCCCGAGGCAGAGTCGCCGGCCAGGTAGGGTGGAGGAAGGCCACAGAATCCTTTTGTCTGAGGCCGGCACAGCATGCCACTCCTGCTTTTCAAAAAACAAAAGTATAACACCTCTCCTGCTCTGATCGCAGTTGGCTTAACTCGGAGGAACACACAAGCTGATGACGGGAGCTGAGTGCAATGAACTCCTTTAAATTATCCATTAATATTCAGTCTCCAGGGAAGGATTTTCTAGGAAAAGGTTCTGGTGCTTTCTAACAAAGAAACTGTGATCTCACAAGGGTGATAAAATACCATGAACAGCCTTACTGAGCTGCCTCCTAGAGCGCCTGCTTCAGAAAAAAAGTGTGCTGGTAACAGTAGCCAACGCTCCAGCAGAGTTCTGAGAACCACACTATGCTGCTCATACACGTCCGTTAGCAGGCGCCAGAACCACCGGCGCATCTGCGTGGGCCTCACCCGAGATCAGCCAGATACCTTAACATTGCATCTCCCGGGGTCCCGGCACATCGAACTGAGCTCACCTGTGGTGTATTCAGTGGGCTCCCGCCCCCCGGCCCCCTCCACACATACATGTTACAGAAACCCAGCCTCCTGGCTTCCTCTCAGGGCTCAGGGGTGGGTGCTGCTGTGCTCTGTACCCAGAGGCAGCCTGCCTGCAGCTGATGTCCAGTGCCAAAGAAAATGGAATTCCAAGCCCCATGTTGCAAAGGCAACATTCTTTGGGAAGTTATCTAAACTTGTGCTGGAAGGTGGCTCCTGACTTGGTCAGGGACCCTTTCCTCCTGCCCTGGGAATGACTGTGGGGACAGCTTCCTGGGAAAGGACAGGCAGAGCTCACTCACCCGCCGGGTCTTCTCCACATCGCCGCAGGGCAGGCGCTTTACAAAGTCAATGCCTGTCAGCGGCGTGCCTGTCGGGGGTAGCAGGATAGAGGCGTCCATCATGAGGTACTCGACATTCATGGGCTTCATCTAGGAACAAGACAGCAAGAAAAACTTTAAAGAAGGGCACTCACCTGAGGAGGATGGGGTGGGGAAGGGCACACAGGCCTCTCACCTTCCCCAGCACACAGTAAACCTAGCTGTGTGAGTCCTGGATTTACACTGAGGGGACGCCTTGAGGCAGCCAGGTCTGTGAGCCACGTGCCCTGTTTGTTTTTCTAAGTTGCGGATTTTTCCTTTAACTGAAGCAACAGCTTAGACACTCTGGAGAATTATCTTCCTTGCAGTGAACAGCTTTACCTTCTCACCCTCTCATCCCCCCTGCACCCCAGCAGGGATTGGGGGGAGTCACTAAGGAGGCCGGTCCCTCCAGGATGGCTTACCCCTAGGAGGGTGAGCCTGCCTTGTGCCTGCCTCGATGGTAACAGGTGTAGTAACGGCGCCTCCTGTTTAATGAGCAGCCCCTTCTGGCCTGCTGCTGTCGGGCTCATCATACTTTGTGCATTAAACGGGAGACCATCAGTGCAAAAGTCAAGGCCTGGGTTTAGTGCAGCTACCCAAGGGCCTGTACCTACTTCATTTCACTCAGCAGTGCGTTTCCTCAAGACTGTGCTGAGGACTGACTTTCAGATACAGACCTGTAGGTATTGCCTTTGCATTTCTCTAGAGTGCAGAGCATTGTACAGGACACACAATAAGCATTTGACTCAAACAGACAAACAAATAGAACCTGGATGCTCCCTAGGCAGGAGAGGGGAGAGAAGAGGATCATTTGTGGGGCACAAGCTCTACAGCAGGCTCCTCCCTGGGTATGTGATACCCTGCCTGGGCAGCCACATGTAATGGTCTGCATTTCACAGATGAAAAAAACAAGGCTCAGAATTGAAGCAGCCTACCCAAGATCACACAGTTAATAAGCAGCAAAAGCAGAGACTGAGCAGGGGTTTAAGAGCTCAAGCTTTTCTGCACTGTCAAGCAACAGATAAGCTCTACGATTCCCAACAGGAAACCAAACTGTGGAGGGGATGCTACCAAGGGAGATAAAACGGTGACTAAGCACCCAGTCCACTTCACTCTGACCAATGGTCTGAAGAAAGAGACGCTATTGTCAGGGGCCAGAGGATACAAAAGGATGATGCCGTACGAGAGGCAAGTGGTGGACTCATGCAGCCCCACGTCACCATGAGGAGGCCTGGGCACGGGCTGCTGGGGGCTCCTTGGGCATTCCTGGAGATGAATTATGCCAATTTATGTTTGCCCCCTGCAAAGGCTCCACAGAGGCCTCACACATGCTGTGAGCAAGGATGCCGTGAGGCCCAGGTGTCCACAGACCCCCAGTGAAGAGTCTGGGAAGCCAAGGAGCCACTTAGCACTCCCTGCCTGCCTTTTTCTTTCTGACACTTTACACACTTAGGTTTATTATAAACTTCCCTTGTCACTTCACTCTTGGGTGAGTAATATCCACGAGAAGGACCATTCATCATCTACTGATTGAGTGCCTCCTTAGCGGCAGGTGTTGGGGATGCAGAGATGAACAAAACAGAGAAAGCTGCCGACTTCTAAACCTATTGTTTCCCATGACTTGGCCTGCTGGACGGTGGAAGGAAGACCCTCTGCTGGTGCTGCAGATTCATGGAAAAGCCACACACTGGAACATTCCAGTGAAGCGGAAAAGAGGGGGGCAGCACGACATATAGAGAGGGGCAAGGGATTGGGAAGAGAACAGCTTGGCTTTGGAATCCCGGCTCTGCCACTCACCAGGCAGATCTGGGCACTCTCTGACTCAGTTTTCTGATGGGCAAAAGAGGTAAAACAACAGCAGCTATACCCTTTGGGTTGACGTGAGGATTAAGAGATTTAATACATACAATGTACTTCACACAGTTGGCACAGAGTAAGTCCTCAGTAAAAAGAACCTCCCCGAATGTCTGCTAAGAGTGATGGAAAAAAAACCAACTCTTCAGACAGGGACTGGACTGGACTATGGGACAGAAAATGATACAGGTGAGGAGTGAGCTTCTTGGATCAAACAGACACATCAGACTATGTGGGCAGCTCCTGTATGGAGAGGAGATGAGAGGGCAGAGGGGGCCAGAAGCTGGCTGAATGGATAGGAAAATAGAGAGTGGAGGGAAAGAGTGCACTGCCTCATTAGAGGGAGAGCAACTAGAGTATATAGCAAAGTGTATATAAGTTTTCGTATGAGAGACTGACTCGGTTTGTAACCTTTCACTTAAAGCCCAATAAAAAAAAAGTGATGGAAAAAAGCAGAAACAGGCAGTGTTGATAGCTGGACAACATGAGGAACATGGATAATGTCACTAAAATGGTACATGTCAAAAACGCTGAAATGGCAAATATTTTGTGACATGTGTACTTACCACAATTTTTAAAAAAAAAGACAGTACTGGGACAAAGAGCAAAATTAAATATGCACTGTGTATTAGAGAAGAGCATTGTACCAATGACGTTTCCTGGATTTGATAATTGTCCTAAGGATATGTAAGAGAATGTCCTTGGTCTTAAGAGAAACATGCTGACATATTTAGGAATGAAGAGTCATGAGCTTATCATCAACTGCTTCAGGAAAAAGAAAAAAAAAACCTAATTGCAAAAAAAAAAAAAATCCTGTAAAAACATGATTCATATCAAAGTGAATCTTTCTGACCCATCTTATGTCACAGGCCAGCCTGGGTGGGGTGGCTTAACCTGCAGTCTCCACAGTGGTGGAGATGGAAAGGCATCACGTCAAGTGCACTTGCCGATCAGTCTTTGCCACTCAGTCAGAAAGCCCAAAGTCAGACAGAGTCTCTAAATCTAGGCGGAGTGGGCTCAGCAGGCCACAGGCCAGAGGCACACCCCAACCCATGGGCATTCTGGCCAGTCTCTTACCGTCATGCTCCTGTACTCATCTTCAAACATGTCCAGAAAAATTTCTTCTCCCTAAAAAGAAAGGAGGAAAAAGATTATTCCTTTCCCCTCCGACAAACAACAAAGTATTATAAGCTCCAGTTTGAGGCTTTTGGGGCCATCTGTTTCTCATTAGCGAGTTCTCGTAAATCACCAGGAAGTAAGACACACACGTGAACACAAACACACACGCTCAAATGAAAGACGGAATATCAAATTGCACCACTGGATGTTTTTCTCCATTTTTTCTTTAAACATGTAATTTCTTTGGTCAAAGAAATTAATTAAAAATAACACCATATATAATTAAAACGTAGACAAAGTTAATATTTCAAGCGTTAACAACATCAATTTGTCCAGAATGGTTGGAGAAATGGGGAAACCCAGTTAAGTTGCCATAATAAAATAGAAGGCTCCACACCTCTGCAAGGTTTCCTTCTGTTGTACACAGGGTCACTATGAGTCAGAAGCAACTTGACAGCACCTAACAGGTGCTCCCTTCAGGATTGTGTAGTTCCTCAGGGCCATGACTCTGTCCAGGAGGTCCCCTCAGAACAGGGTCGGGGATAAGAACTTGGCTCCGAGACATGTAAAACCAAAAACCAAGAAAAGTTGCCATCAAGTAGATTCTAACTCATGGCAACTCCAGGTGTGTCAGAGCAGAACTGTGCTCCATAGAGTTTTCAATGGCAGTGATTTTTCAGAAGTAGATTGCCAGGCCTTTCGCTGAGGTGCCTCTGGTGGATTTGAACCACCAACCTTTATGGTTAGTAGCTGAGTGCTTTATCATTTGTGCCACCTGGAGACTCCTTGGACATGTACACCAGGGTCCAAAGCCAAGCTCTACCTCTTGGAGCCTCTCTTTGTTCCACTGCAAGATGGGCCCATGTCCGTCTGGGTCATTGTGAAGAAGACGAGAAATGTTAACATGCCTGAAGTATGGAGCATGGAGCCCGCCACTCAGTCGGGGTTGGATGAACATTAACACTCACTGCCTTTATGATCACTACCGCACAGGAACAGAGCTATGGATGGGAGGGGAGATTCAGCTGAATGGTGATGCTCTGTTAGAACTGTCCTTGTCTCTCCGTAAGTTCTGAATGAGCCAAAAAAGAAGGGAAGAGGTTCTTTTTATACTTTTCCAGTTGTCAGAACTACGGGTAAACTTGAATATTCTTGCATGGTATGGGTACCATCAACGGCAATGACAACCCCTGAAAGCATCCAACAGTTTTTGAGACATTCCACTTGGAGTATAAACCTTATAGAAAAAAAAAATTCGAGTTAGGTGAAAGCCCAAACTCAAATGTAACACTCCATTTGTTAATAAAAAAGAAAAACCTTCTGGGAGAATGCTTGTCTATACATCTTTATATTTTTTTGCAATCCAAGAGCTTTCTGTTGTTCTTGTTAGGTGCTGCCAAGTCAGTTTTGACTCATAGTGACGCCATGTACAACAGAATGAAACACTGCCCGGTCCTGTGCCAACCTCACAATCATTGCTATGTTTGAGTCCATTGTTGCAGCCACTGTGAGCTTTCTAGTGGGGAAATAAACTTAAAGCTATACTAGAAAGAGGCCCAAAGATGGCAAAGGCAACCATGAGGGTTTTGCTTCCTTCTCAGCTTTGCTGAAGGAGGTCTGTCCTCACTAGAGGCCACGGCGGGGGGGTGGGGTGGGAAGCTGGGATTTCCAGTCTAAGGGGAGACTGGGCTTTCCTCCCAGTGCATGGGGCCAGCAGTGGTGCCACCCTTGTCTGGGCACGTCCATTGTGCTGCAGCTGGATGGGGCCATCGGAGCCTGGCAGGTGGATTTCCAGATTATATGACCTGGTTTTATCTCAAGGAACCCTGACAAAAATGGACAAGTGGCTTAAAAAGACTCCAACAAAGAAACGGCAATTTGAACAGAGTACAGATAACGAAAGCACAGGCAAACAACAAAAGGGCAGAGCTGACATGCTTCCTCCTCCTCTCAGGGCCCCTTTGCCAGCCACATTTGGAGGGGAAACCACCACCAATGGTATCTGATACATAGGCCAAGAGATGTAAAAATTAATACATCTACTTAGAATATGGATTAATCCACTATTGCTAAAAAATGACGAGCCTTGCTTAAGAATATATTATGCCTTAAGATATGAGCCAAAGAAAACCACCATGATTAGATATTTCAAAACTTATCATCTGGAACCTGAAGACAAATGTCTATGAATTTTGCAGATATTGAATATCATGCTGGTGCTTTATAAAATCTCACTAAGCTTAATGACAAATACTTTAGAAGCCTATATTTCTTATGTATATAATATACATGATATAACTCATAATTTATACATATACATATATAATTCACAAATAAGTCACATGTATAGAACATACAGACTTCATATATTCACATATAAGTTCATCATCCACAATTTATCCACACATGTATATATGTCTACAATTCATAATTTATATACAAATTCATAAACAAGTGCATGTATAATTCATAAACAAACCATCATATACAAGAGATGTGTACTCAAAATATTTTACAGATGGGCAGCAAAGTTCAGAGACCACTGCTCTGGAGATTATGAAACTGAGCATTTTTATTCAATTAAAAAAATAACCCAAGACCCATGACCTTGACGTATACAAGCCTAGACACCACTACCCTGTTTACGTAAGACACACAATGATGCTCTGCCATTTACCTTATAAAAATGGCGCACCAGGTGAACGCTTTCTTCTCTTGCGCCCTGTTAAAAAGAGGACAAAGGCGTGAAGGAGGTTGTGAAAGCCAATGAGTGGGGTAAATTGCTAAGTCTAAAGTCTGAGTGGATATAAAATAGACGCTGGGCTAGTATCCTTAATATGTAAAATGGTTCTTACCAGAGAGAAAAAGGGGGAGAAGCAGTGACCTCCAAATGAAAGTGGGGAAATAACAAGCAATTCAATTTAATGGCATGGAGAGTTGTTAATATACAGTTAAATGCGGAAAAAATAGGTTACAAAATATAATCATTATCACTCCATTTTTATAAAAAGTTCATTTGTATGTATACATGTATATATGTGTACATGGATATACATGTGTATGTACATATACATGCATGCACACATATACACACACAGTATAAAGACTCACACAAAAGTGGTAACTACAGTCAACACTTTTTGCCTCTGTATTTTCTAAATTTTCTAAAATAAATATGGAAAATAAAAGGGAAAACAAGAAAAGCTATTGAAAACTTCACAAACTGTGTGTGTATACTTATATTACTTTTGTAATACAAAAAGAAAAATCCTGGAGTCAAACGCAGAAGCCAAATAACTGTAATAGAAAAATCACTAAAATTCAATAGTTAAGCGGCCTCTTCAAGTACATCTTGGAGCCCTGGTGGCGCAGTGGTTAAGTGATATGGCTGCTAACCAAAAGGTCAGCAGTTTGAATCTACCAGCAGCTACTTGGAAACCCTATGGGGCAGTTCGACTTTGTCCTACAGGGTCACTATGGGTCAGAATCAACTCGACAGCAATGGTTTTTTTTGGTTTATAGGGTTGCTATGAGTCAGAATCAACTCGATGGCAACGGGTTTGGTTTTGGGTCAAGCAAATCTCAGCTGCAGGAAGTTCCCAGTTGAACAAGGGGGTTGGAGTGGACATCAGGCCCAGCTGCTGCTGGCTGCTGCTGTGGATGCCACAGACAGGGGCCTATGATCTGGACACCAGCAGTAGCCCTTCTGGCCTACTGCACCTCTCCGGGCCAGTGCACACGGAAGCGGGAAGGAGAGGCCTCACCTCCAGGCAGGCCAGATGCACGTCCTTGATGATGCAGCCGCTGCTGGTCAGAACTTGCTGCTTTAGGAGCAGGCAACTCAGCTCCAGTGTCGCCAACCGGATCTTCCCATCTGCAGAGCACACTGTGGTCAGCCTCAGGCCTGCCCCCTGCTGTGCACCCTTCAACAGTCTCCTGGCTTACCACTGCTCACGCCCCCAACATCCAGGGGAGACACAGAAGGAGCCCCCACATGCCCCTCCTCCCCAATCAATTACAATTCATAGCCCCCCAACAAAACTGCCTGTACCAAATAGTTCCCTGAAGTCCTCCTATCAGGGGGAGAGGAGACAAGAAAAAGACGATAATTGATTATAATTGACACCCTGGGTGGTGCAAACGGTTAACGAGCTCAGCTGCTAACCAAAAGACTGGGAGTTTGAGTCCACCCAGAGGTGCCTCAGAAGAAAGGCCTAGCGACCAATTTCTGAAAATCAGCCATTGCAAGCCCTGTGGAGCTGAGATCTACTCTGACACACACGGGGTCACCATGAGTCAGGACTGACTCGACGGCAACTGATAATTAGAACTGAAGGCCTAGAAAGTCGCTATCTGTGGTTTTATCACTTGTCTAGCATTCTTTCCTCTTTTCAGGGAAAGTACCCCCACTTTCCTTCGGAGAACCACTGGTCCCATTTGGTCATGTGATCTGGTTGGAGCTGAACCCTTCCACCCATCCAGGCCAGTCAGGGTGTCCCAATCCCCTGGTCGCACTAACTGTGTAGGGGACGGGCAAGGGAGCGAGGCAGGGCCAGTCAGGCTTGTTCCACAATTTGCTGGAATCACTGGGCAAAAGAATCTATCCTTGTGCTGGGCTGGCGAGGACATGTCTAGAGGTGAACCCCGAGGAGCACAAGCATCCACACCAGCTACCTCCCCTCCCTTGCCAGTGGCTTTAATCTTTCCTAAAGTGCTCTGCAGCTAGAGCTGCAAGTCCTGCCTTCCAGCCAGACTGCCCAAGCCTAAGTGGCTCCTGTATAGTGAGTTTAGAAGCTGGACAGAGAAGACGGATGGCTGGAGCTGCTGGCAGTTATCCTGCTCATCTGGAAGGCTGCAGAGACCAAAGAGGCCCTGGATACAGCTGTGCCTGAAGCCAGAAACAACAGACTTTTCAGTTACCCAAGTCAACAAGTATGTCTGTGTATTTCTGTTGTACTGTTTAAGCCAGTCAGAGTTGGGTTGCTGTCAACTGCAACCAAGTTTTGACCAACACAGCCTGCTATCCTACTATGAGTCAGGTGCTTTATCTCTATGTTCCCTCAAGGACTGCGATTTAGACAAGTGAAATGACTTGCCCAAGGTCTTTCACATGGGCTGGGTGGACTGCAGGGGTTCTGAACACCAAGACCCCCCATATCTGGTACCTCTCACAAAAGCATCTGTGACTGCCTGATGGAAGTGCAATCACTTCCCATGCAAACCCCTCCATGGGTCTCTACAGTTTACTTCTGGGGCATGTCCTGATGCCAAATGAGGGCAGGGATACACTCCCCACACCCTCCTGCACCTCTCAGCAGAAATGGGACTCACTGAGTCCCCATTTGTCCTGTGCCCCACTCTCCCGCCACTACTATTCCTAGTGGGTCTTGCCTCTGACTCCTTTTCTGGGAGCTCCTCAAGGCCACCTTGAGATATGCAGTGCCTGGGCTCAGTCCTGGACTCCCCTCTCTCTTCTCCCATGCTCATGCCACCCACTGTCAGCTCCAGCCCTGACCTCCTCTGAGCTCTCGACCTCGATTTCTGCATGGAAGTTGATGACTCTGGGACTTCACAGACTATCGGCTAAGGCTCCTTGAGGGCAGGAACCACACCTGTCCCACATTTCCCTGTCCCTTCATCACTCACACGCAGTGCCTGGCATGCAGGAGGCACTCAATAAATGTGTGGCAAATGAGTAAATACTCAAATGTCTGTTGATGCCCTTAAGACCACTGACCCAATGCACTGTCGTCATCTCCAGGCCCTTCCACTCGGGCCCCAGCACAGTCATCCTCCGCTCTGGCCACCACTTGGAACCCACACCCTAGCCTTCTGACATTTTCTCTAGCCATGGCCTTGTAAAACCCACCCCTGCACTCATCCTGAGCCCAACCTGGGCCCACATCCTGGATGCTCCTGATGGCACAGCTTGGTAGTCCTTCTCTCTGCCAGGCCAGTGCCGTGGTTGGGACTGATTGTGCCCTCACTGCAAAGAATTCACCTTGAGATCAGGATTTCTCAACCTCAGCACCGTTGACGTTTAGGGCCAGAACATTCTCTGTTGGGGGCACCTGTCGTGTGTACTTCAGGATGTTTAGCAGCATCCCTGGCCTCTGCCCACTACATGCCAGGAGCACCCCTCTCCTAGCGATGGCCAAAAACGTCCTCTGACATTGCAAGATCACCCCTTGTTGAGAAACACGTGCTAGATCATTCTGCCTGCTCTTTCTAGCCCTTCCCCCTGGCTGCAGAGAGGTGTTGGCCAAAGCCTCAGAACTTCCTCCCGAAGGGCACAGAGCAGTAACACTGGGGGCTGGCTTTTATTATCAGGAGCACCCAATCCAAACCCCTGCCCTCCCTCCAATTCTCAGCCTGGTTCATCCTCATATGGCTTTGGGCCACCTAGAGAAGAGGGTGGTAGATGTCAGCAAAAATGGCAAAAGAAGGGTTGGTATGGAGGGAGAAAAGAACCAAGAAGAGAAGGGGAGACACAGGCTGCAGCAAGCAGGAAGGTACTGGTAACAAACGGCATGGTGTCTCGTGGCAGTGGCTGAGGTGGAGAGAAGTGAGTGAAATCGGCCTGGATTCCCAGGGGGCCCAGGTCCAGAGCCCAGTGTCCTGGTGGCCAGTCTGTGGGCCTGGTCCCTCTGACCCCATCACCCCAGCCAATGGCTTTCACGCCCCCAGGCACCTGGCTGGGCAGCGTTATTCATTATCCTAATGAGTCTTTCGGCCAGGAGATGGTTATAAGTGGTCTTCTCAGCTGCATTTGGCACCGGGAGCTGGATTCGTTCTAATTTTTCCGGATCCATGCCTGAAACAAAGAAAGGGTCAAGATGTCAGCAGAGCTGCCTCATCGAGAGCTTCCTCACCTTTCGCCCCGAGTTGTTATCATGATTCCTGCCATAACTGGGTGCTGCCTGTACTATAACTTACCTCACTTTTCTGTAAAGCAAATTTAAGTACATTTTCTATCATTACTTGTAAACAGGACATCAGCATTGCTGCAATAATTGACAGTCATTATATAAAGAAAATGAAAATCAAACAATGTTTTTACATTCCAGCCAAAAATTGCTGAGTGCCTGTGTACTCACTATGGCCTGAGGCCTGGTCTGTCTTGGGTAAAGGGGGACACTGGCAGATACAAGGCATTGAGGACAGGCTGACCCCAAACTGACATTCTCCTGGACGCAACCAGAAGGGATGGAAAGAGAACGGAGGAGGAAGTAAAGTGCATGAGGTGGTTATTTCCCTGCCATTTTGTGCCAGGTCTGTGTGCCACCTGAGGCCACCCCTGTAACAGACACATGCCACACTTAGAGAAACAGAGACCAAAGAAAGAGAAACCAGATATAAAGAAAAGTACAGCCAGACTCAACAATCACATCCTCGAACAATGGCAGGCTGGCCATCCAACAAACACGCAGGGAGACAGACTCCGCCCTGCCTCTGAGAGTGTGGCCTTAGCAGAACTAGACAAAGCCCAACCTTCATTACAGGAGAGTGGGGGAAAGATGGGAACACAGTGAAACCAAGAAAGCAGATCATCACTAGGTGGCAAAAAAAAAAATCATGTTTTTCTCCAATGAAAGCTCAACTAACAACATTTTAAAGACAAAAGACAAGATGGGGGACAGGTGGGTCGGAGAAAAAAGAGGGAATGGGCACTGTAAACACTGCTGGGAGCTGGGGAGACCAGAGACCTGGTAGGGCTACTAAAGTGGCCCAGGCCTCATGATTTGGATTGAATTGTGTCCCCCAAAAAATATGTGTTGTAAATCCTAACCTATGAGATGGAATTGGCAACGGGTTTTTGGTTTTATGCCTGTGGTTATAATTCCTTTTGGGAATGGGTTGTCTTTGTAATATTAATGAGAAAGGATTAGAGTAGGGTTACTATATATAATATTTTATTTTATCTTCAATCTCTTTCGAGATACAAAAGAGATTTAAAAAAGCAAGCAAAGAAGAGATGGGCTGAGATAGATGCCAAAACACATGGAGATCGCCAAGAAACCAGGAAACAGAAGCTGAAGAGGCAAGGACCTTCCCCCAGGGCTGACAGACAGAGAAAGCCTTCCCCTAGAGCCGGCACTCTAAATTCTAACCTCCTAAGCCGGAAAAAAAAAAAAAATTTTTTTTTTTAAGCTGTGCTGTTAAAGCCAATCCACTTGTGGTATTTCTGTTATAGCAGCACTAGATACCTAAGATACCTCACGAACGATGAGTTCCAAATGCTTCTAACATGGCTCTTGAAAAATACACTCGTAGAAACAAACATTCTGCTTGATTCAAGCTTTGAGAACCGAAGGGATTGTTTGTGCTTGAAGCACGTCTCTTCCTGTTATTCTCCAAAAGAGGGGGAAGGTGGCACTTCTGGGAACTCCTGAAATACGGCCCTTTGAGTACCAGGTGACGCTTCATTTAGAACCTTGACAAAATAGCGGAGGATAGCATTGAAGAGCTGATTGTCTGGATTCTCAGTAACTCCCACATACACGCTGACGTAATAAACCATAACAATATATCTTGCTTTACTGAATTCCTTCCAGCTTCGACTGAGAGGCGAAGCCATGCCAAAGAGATGACACCAGTGAGGGACGGCCTGAGGGCCGCACTGGGCAGTGCTTTCTCTCTCACAAACCACAAACGCAGCTTCCTCAAAAAATCTGATTGCAGTGAAAATTTATTTTGTGGATTTGCTATTCCGTTTTGATGCTAAATGTCTAACTCTGAAGTGTTATGGTTTATTAAATGGTAAGTAGAAAAAAAAAATTTTTTTTTTTTTTTTTAGAACCTCAACTAGGTTTTTTTGGCATTTGCTTTTCCAGAGATGGCAATGTCCTCCTAACATCTATCTGTCCTCTTCTTCCTGGCCCTTTGTGAACTCTCAGTCAGTGGTTCTAGGGAAGGAAAGGCTCCTCTGCTTCCCTGAGGCATCACCCAACTCCATGATCTGACCACCAATCACTCTCCTTCCAAAAAGATGGCAGAGAGAGTTCAACGTTGCTTCCTCCAGAATGTGGGGTGGCCCACAAAACCCAGGGACAGGAGCAAACTCGACCAGTTCTTTAATTTTCATGGGAAGGTCCATTTTGTCTCTTTCATATTATTGCCCTCCCTCCTTAGGATAGGCCTGGTGGCAAAGTATTCAAGAGTTTGGCTGCTAACCAAAGGTGAGCGGTTTGAATCTGCCAGCCGCTCCTTGCAAACCCTGTAGGGCAGTTCTACAAATCACAATCTCTGCAGAAATCAGCCCTCAAATGGCCAGGACTTGGTTGATAACTGCCAGCTTCCCTAATTTTGAAACCCTGGTGGCATAGTGGTTAAGAGCTATGGCTGTTAACCAAAAGGTTGGCAGTTCGAATTCACTAGGTGCTCCTTGGAAACTCTGTGGGGTGTTCTACTCTGTCCTATAGGGTCTATGAGTCAGAATCGACATGATGGCAACGAGTTTTTGGTTTTCTCCTTAGCACCTGACAAAAATGAGGAATCTGTAGCAAAGTCTTCTCGGGATGGGAAGAGAAAACACTGCAAGGTGATCTTGATCTTCCTCGACTGAGGCTCTGCTTCCTGTGAAAGGAGGGGCCCACAAGGCTGAGACACTTCAAGAGCTTGGCAGAACCATATTCCCAAGTCCAACTCCCTCCTGAAGGGAGGAAATGGAGGCCCAGAAATGGTAAGTCCTTTCCCCAAGAGCACAGAGCAGTGAGAGGCACAGCTAGGGCCAGGATGATTCCAAAGGTGGGTGGAATGCAAGTGGGGAGGGTGGCCAGAGGAGAGGGGAGCACCATTCACATAGCGAGCACACAGCGAGGAAGCCAACAAAGTCGAGCAGTGTGCCAAGTGCCTGACCTCTCACGCTGACCACAGCCATTGCCTCCAAGGCCTCCTCTGTGCCCTCCAACAGGCTTGTTCCCTTCCATATACCTTCTAGTCTGCGGCTGGGACGAAGGGGCAGAGTGCCAGGGTGCAGGGTGCCAGGAGTATTGAGAGGCTCGGGGGTGGGACAGGGGAGAATTTTATTTTGAACCTAAGACTCTTTACCTGTAAAGTGGGAAGGATTACGCATTAGGGTGGTCAGAATCGAGTGAGAAGAAGCATGTAGTCATGGTTCAAATACTGTTAGGTGCCTTTATTGTGCCCTGACGGCAATTTTGGAGCCCTGGTGGCGCAGTGGTTAAGAGTTAGGCTAACCAAAAGGTCGGCAGTTTGAATCCACCAGCTACTCCTTGGAAACCCTATGGGGCAGTTCTACTCTGCCCTATAGGGTCGCTATGAGTAGGAATTGACTTGGCAGCAACAGGTTTTGATGGCAGTTTTTAATCTGAGCATGGTTTATGTATTTCTGAATCATGTGTGTTAGAAAAAGAAAAAAATCACCTAATAAAAGCCAAAATCAAGCTACAAGAGGGCCTAAGGGGGCCGGCAAGAAGCCCTGTTGGCACAATGGTTAAGCTCTTGGCTGCTAATTGAAAGGTTAGTGGTTTGAACCCACCAGTGGCTTCACAGGAGAAAACATGGAGTTCTGCTTCTGTAAAGATCTCAGCCTAGGAAACCCTGCGGGGCAGCTCTACTCTGTTGCATGGGATCGCTATGAGTCGGAATCGACTGGACAACACCCAACAAGAATGACAACAGGGCTGGTAGAGCTGATGCTTGGGCCCCTTCTCAGGGACGAGCAACTCAGGATGGATTCTGAAGGACAGGCAGGATCTCTCTTGAGCTGGACAGGAAGGGCTAGAGGCAGATTGTAGGGCATCTGGCAAAGCTTGGAGACGGCTGGGAAAGGGACTGAGGAAGATACGAGGAGGCAAAAAGGTCAGGGGAGGGAGCAGGCAAGGCTTGGATGCCAGGACCTGTGGCAGGTGGCAGGAACCCACTCCAAGGCAGCTGCAGAGTTGATGTGCTCTGGCTGTACTCTGGCCTGACTTGGGTGGCCTCCATCCCCTCATGCCCACTCAAGGTGATCCCACTCTTCCAGCATTTCCCCCAAAACAGACCTGATGCTGCAACGCATTCATGCAAGGCGGACTCTACCACGGGCCATGGGAAGACAGAGAACACACTAGATTCCACACAACACATGGCAAACCATGGAAAAAACCCCTCCGTTCTTTCCCCAAAGTTCCTCCTGGGCCAGGTGCCTCAACTCCTCTCCCCTGTCTCTCTCTCTCCCACCACAGCCTCTAAAATCCCCTCTGCTATTCTGAATTGCCCCAGCCCTTGGCTTACAAGGCCTGGACAGCAATTTAAAAGCTCCAGACACCCCCGAGTCCCACAGCCTTAAAAAACAGTTGCGTGACTATCAAGTAATTCTCAAGCAGACCTCATCATTTAGCATAGTACTCACTCAAAAACAAACAACACAACAAATCAAGCCTCTCTGGACAGAGTGCCCCTATAGGACAGGGTAAACTGCCTCATAGGGTTTCCAAGGCTATAATTTTTACAGGAACAGACTGCCAGGTCTTTTCTCTCACAGAGCCACTGGTAGCTTAGTAGCTGAGTGCTTAATCATTGTACCATCAGGGCTCCTTTTCCTTCACATAGTAAGCACAGAATAAATGGTAACCATTAGGCAGGCAGGTTACATTTAACTCTTACACTCAGTGAAGTAGGTATTATTATTTCCATTTCATAGATGAAGAAACTGAGGTGTAAATAAGTTATGAAGCCCGCCTGAGGTAACGCAGAGAGTGGAGAAGCCCAGAGCGGAATGCAGACCCAGACTCCCGAGCCCATCAGAGTCTGGAGCTCTCTAGGCCGCATCACTTTCTTCTTGCTTGCTAGTTCTTCTCTTCCACCTGCGCAAACTCTGTGAACCACATGATCTAGCAGTTCTCTGGCACAAAGACGGAGCTCTATAAATGTCTGTTTAATTAACTAAATAATTTGTAAAGGAGTTAACTAGTTTTGATCAAATTTAGCCCACTACAAAAGAAAGAGGGGGAGAAGAATCAGGCATATCTCAAAATTGGGGGCACATATCTCATAAGTGGGGACACACACACACACAGAACACAGAAGCTCCAATATGACGGCCATGCAGAACAACCCAACTATCACCCCACCCAAACAAGGCTGGGAAGAAATATCACAAAATTGTTAGCAGCTGATTGTCTTAAGGTGGTATAATCATAGGCAAGTGAAAAAAAAAATTTACTCTATTTTCTACAACAAGCATTATATCATCATCACCACGATTATCAGGAAGGCCCTGACTTTGTGGAGAAGCATTTGATTTGGGTTTAAACCACCTACTGAAACAAAATGATGGCTGACAGACCTGTCACAGTATGACAGGATTATGCACAGGAAAGAAAATCGGCACACACACACACTGAGGTCCTTAGTCAAGAAAGGCAGCTATAGTTGCAAACCCAACAGTTTTTTTGCTAGACATTTTCCTTCTGGCTGAAATAAACACTGTGGATAATACATTGTCCTGTTTGCTTCCAGCCTTAAGTGCCTGGCAATGGACAAATTCCACAGAAACCCTGATGCACTTCACATGGCCTGTGAAGACACACCAGCACTCTTAGACTTCTGGCAGACCACATGCTTCCTTGCTCCCTTCCCACTGGGGTCAGGTCCTGCTCTGCCCAAGTGAATCAGAACGGGTCTCCCCACTCTACCGCTTCACCCAACAGCCACAGGGGTGGGGGTGGGGACCAAACTCCCAACCAACTAATTCAAAGAATCCAAAAGCAGGAGGGAAGAGTGTGGCTCCACGATGTCAGTAACTAGTTACTAAGCTTCTTTTCTAAGTTCTAGATTCTTCCCCCATAGCAGCAGCACCCATTCAGGGTAGGGATGAAAAAGATTCAGACCAAAGCTACATAAAAAGAATTAGAGAGACAAACCTAAATAGAGAGACTATGACAGCACCAGGTAAATAATATTCAATTGTATTTTCTTTTGACCACACAAGGTCTCGTTGGCTGCAGTCACGCAAGCCTTGCCAGGTATGGAAAACTATAGACCAACAATTTCAAAAGCTAACCAGATGTTGGGCTGATTTCCAACGTACTTCCAGTTCTGATCATGTGTCAGCCGAGATCCAAGATGTTTTGCCAGCTCCTGGCATGGCTAAAGCTTCTCTTTATCCCATTACCTTTCGACCTTTCCCATACCTGTCATCCATGTTCCAGTAACTTCTCAGCAAAACAAAAAAGGCCAAGATTCCTCTTGGGGAAACAATGAGAAGTGGAGGGACAGGAGTAGGAGTGTCGGGGGTGGAGTGGAGGCCTTTAAAAACACAAAAGCTATAAACCCCCACCCCCTACACACACGCTGGACCAGGGCTAGGCAGACTTGACAAAGGAGAGAGGCTGCATTTTCTATTACAGATATGAACTCGAATTCATTACGTGGCCCAACTGAATCACAGCAAGCACGTTCTCTCCAACCATCCAACCCTCTCCATTGTGGGATATTCATTTATGTGCAGCATCTAATCTATTATGATTTACTGGAAGGCCTGAGCTAACATTTGGTTTTTATTAACATTGCTTTTATGTTAAAACTGTCTTATGATGAAAAACCTATCAGAAAGATACCATCACGTTAGGGGGCCTACTTGGGGGTAAGGGTCTGGAAAAGAGAGGCTGAGTGTTAAGTACAGCAAACCACCTGCTACCTAGCAAAAAAAACACACAAACCAAAAAACTACCAAATGCAGACCTTGTGCCCACAGGCCAGGACTGGAACATAAACCAGGTGACAGCTCCCCCACTAGGCGGCTTCCCCTGGGGTCCTCTGGCACCTGGAATGAGGGTTCCAAACCTGAACTCTCCTGCTTCCTCTCCACACCCATGCTTGTTGGTTCTGGAGACAGCACGACTACTCACACACTGGCAGGAGCCAGGAACCTGGGCTTCACCCCATCTTCCCTCAGTGCTCCCTCCCATCCAAATCAAGCAGAACCCCTCAGCCCTGCTCCTCTCCTAGACTCCCCATCCCAGCAGATGGTACCACAGCCACTCAAGCCAAAATGCAGCAGTCTCCCTTGACTCTTCCCTTTCACTCAACTCCCCCATCCAATCCATCAGCACATCCTGGCTCTAGCTCCACAATGTACGTTAAATCCTTCCAGCTTTCCCCATCACTAGAGCCAACAGCCCAATCCGATCCACATCATCTCTTGACTGGACTACTGCAACAGCTTCCTAACAAGTCTTCCAGCTTCCCTTCTTGTAGCTCACCCCCAGCCCCCAGTAATCCACTCTGTACCCAGCAGCCAGAGTATTCTTTGAAAACTTCCATCTGATCATGTCACTCTCCTACTTAAAAAGCCATCAGTGGTTCCCCACTGCGTTTGGAGTAAAATCTAAATTCCTTTTCATGGCCTTCAAAGCCTTTCACCATCTAGTCCCTGCTCGCCTGGCCAGGCTAACCTTGGACTGCTTTCTGCTCCTTGACCTGTAAGCTCTTTACCAACTCGGGGCCTTTGCACATGCCGTTCCCTTTGCCTGGAGTACTGTGGCTCCAGCTCTTTACAGAGCAGGCTCCTTCTTACTCTGTGAGCCTTGGCTCTCACGCACCTTCCTTGGAGAAGCCTTAACCACCCTGTTGGTTGCCACCACACCACCACCACCGGCTACTCCTTACCGAACCTCACCCTGCTTATCACCTTCTGTCATTTCTCACAATCACATGTTATCACTTGAATGAGGCTCATCAGATTTGTTCCAGTGCTCAGAACAGTGCTTCACATATCAGTAAATATCTGCTGAATGCTGAGAGACTTTTCTAGTTTCACCCCCTAAACACTGCCCACACATCCCTCTATCCCTCCTGTCTTCTGGTTGAATGACTACAAACTCATTCTGGGGGCTCTATGGGGGTCAGATCATTTCCTGGCTAACGTTCCTCAGCAGCCCCACGCGGCGCTCAGGATGCAGATTGTTCATAGTCGTGGCCCACCCACCCCCTGCAGCCTGGCTCCAGCCCACCACTCTCAGAGCACCTGCCCACTATGGGCACATTGCCTGCCTGCCTGACAGCCCAACCTAACATGGTGCCCTCTGTCCTCAGCCCTCGCAGTTTTATTTTCACCACTGCACTTTTCACTACATGGAATTATTGTTCTCATCTGTTTACTGGTTCATTGCTTCCTCTAACAGGATGCAGACTCCATGAAAACAGGGGCCCTATTTGTTTGGTTTACCACTGTATTCCCAATACTAACCACATGCCTGGCATCTTGGAGGGGCTTCAAAATATTTGTTGGAAGGGTGAAAGAATCAATCAAATGAGTAAATGAACATATGCTACCTCCTGAAACGGTTGAAAGTCAACCAATTCTTTTTGGTATAGTGACTCTGTGTATTCCTTCCATCTTCTTTTGATGATTCCTGCATTGTTTAATATTTTCCCCGTAGAATCCGTCAGTATTGCAACTTGAGGCTTGAATTTTTTCTTCAGTTCTTTCAGCTTGAGAAATGCTGAGCATGTTCTTCCTTTTTGGTTTTCTATCTCTAGGTCTCTGCACATGTCATCATAATTCTTTACTTTGTCTTCTCGATCCACCTTTGAAATCTTCTGTTTAGCTCTTTTACTTCATCATTTTTTCCTTTTGCTTTAGCTACTTGACATTCAAGAGCAAGTTTCAGAGTTTCTTCTCACATCCATTTAGGTCTTCTCTTTCTCTCCTGTCTTTTTAATGACCTCTTGCATTCTTCATGTATGATGTCCTTGCACAACTTGCCTGGTCTTCGGTCATTAGTGTTCAAGGCATCAAATCTATTCTTGAGATGGTCTCTAAATTCAGGTGGGATACACTCAAGGTTGTACTATGGCTCTCGTGGACTTGTTCTAATTTTCTTCAGTTTCAACTTGAACTTGCATATGCGTAACTGATAGCCTGATCTGCTGTCTGCCCCTGGCCTTGTTCTGACTGATGATATTTGAGCTTTTCCATCATCTCTTTCCACAGATGTAGTTGATTTGATCCCTGTGTATTCCACCTGGCAAGGCCCATGTGTATAGTCGCCGTTTATGTTGGTGAAAAAAGGTATCTGCAACGAAGAAGTCGTTGGTCTTGCAAAATTCAATCATGCCGTCTCCGGCATTGTTTCTATCACCAAGGCCATATTTTCCAACTACTGATCCTACTTCTTTGTTTCTAACTTTCGCATTCCAATCACCAGTAATTATCAGTACATCCTGAATGCATATTCGATCAATTTCAGATTCCAAAAGTTGGTAAATATCTTCAATTTTTTCATCTTTGGCCTTAGTGGTTGATGCATGAATTTGAATAATATTCATATTAACTGGATTTCCTTGTAGGTGCATGGATATTATCCTATCACTGACAGTGCTGTACTTCAGGATAGATCTCGAAAAGTTCTTTTTGACAACGAATGCAACTCCATTCTTCTTCAAATTGTCATTCCCAGCGTAGGAGACCATATGATTGCTCGATTCAAAATGGCCAAAACCAGTTAATTCTGGCTCACTAATCTCTACGATATTGATCTTCAAGCATTCTATTTCATTTTTGACAACTTCCAATTTTCCTTGATTCATACATTCCACATTCCAATTATTCACAGATGTTTGCAGCTGTTTCTTCTCATTTTGAGTTGTGCCACATCAGCAAATGAAGGTCCCAAAAGCTTGACTCTATTCACGTCATTAAGGTTGCCTCTACTTTGAGGAAGCAGTTCTTCCCCAGTTGTATTTTGAGTGCTTCCAACCTGAGGGGATCATCTTGCAGCAGTGTATCAGACAATGTTTCACTGCTATTCATATGGTTTTCGCTGGCCAGTTTTTTCATAAGTAGATCACCAGGTCCTTCTACCTAGCCTGTCTTAGTCTGGAAGCTCTGCTGAAACCTATCTACTATGAGTGACCTTGTTGGTATTTGAAATACCTATGGCATAACTTTCAGCATCACAGCCACACACAAGCCACCACAGTACGACAAACTGACAGATGAGTGGTGGCATTAGATGGTGCTAACACAGTATGAACACCACTTGAAGGGATCAGAGAGCTCTTCCTAGAGAAGGTGACTTCTGAGTGGAACCCTGACAGACAAGAAGAATTTCAATAGGGTCAAAGGGGAAGAGGAAATGGCAGGAAAAAAAAAAAAAAAAAAACCTCAAATGAATACAAGAAGATGGCAGAACTATTTGGTGACAGGTAAGTGTGTTAGGCACTGCCGCCAAGCTTCCAAAGAAGCTTCTTCCTATAGGAACAGTCCCAGACACAGGCTGATCCCCTCGGGGCCAAGTCTGCGCTACAGGACCCTGCCCCCAGCCATGACTGATGGTTCCAGAGTTAGACACCAACAAGCTGGAACAATCAGATCACTTGCCCAAGAATTTGAAACTTGGCTGAGACACACTCCCAGCCTGGGATTTGCTGGGGCCAAATCAGAACCCTTGAGGAAAGGTCTATGATCTCTTGTTGCCAAAGCTCCTAAAACTGGGTGTGCTTCTGTCCTTCCCTAGGCCTTTCAGCAACTTCTTGGATCCTGTGAGCTTCCCCAGTGGCCTTTCTATAGACTTTCCATTTTAGCCTCAGCTAATGAGAAGGGTTTTTGTTGCTTGCAACCAAGTGAATACTAATAGTTCAGGGAATACTATGACAGCAGTCATAAATTAATCTCCATGAAAGAGTTCTGTCACTAAATAAAAATTTGAAAACCCCTGGGACACAGCCAAGGGTCTATGAAGGAAGTCGTGGGCATCAGATCAAGTTGGAAAAATGGGTGGCATCTGGTTACCCCAGATGACAGGCTTAGTAGGATGGAGTTTAAGGGACAGGGGAAGACACTGAAGTTTCTGAACAGGGGAGGGACATGATCAAAATGACCTTATTAAGAAGATACCTGGCAGTGCTATGAAGAGTGGACGATAAAATGGCAATACATTTGACCCTTCAGGGAGGCTGAGATAAAGGCCATTGGGATGGCACGCCCAGATCCCTCTTGCTCCCATGCCTTTGGTGCCCTCCTCTAGCCCCTAACTTAGGGCCAGGCACCAAAGCAGGCACTCAGTTAAAGTCTGCTCATCAGAGAGACTGAAGAGGAAGAACTGACAAGGCTTGATGACTAAATCCTGGGAATAAAGGAGGGAAAGAGGTAAACGTCATGGCACTTTCAGCCTTGGGTGACAATTTCAACTAAACCAGAATGCCAGGAAGTGTGACAGGGCTGGGGGATACTTATAGAGCAGATGAGTATAATGTTAGACAGGCGTTTTTGTAGTGTTGCTGAAATATCTTGGTAGGAGTTTCCAGCATGCAACAAGCAGGAGTTAAGACTGCAGGACTAGATAGGGGGCATAGAGGGCGGGGGCCGGGGGTGTGGTGGTCAATCCATGGGTGGGAGCTGGTCAGTCTCGTGGAGTTCTGTTCACTCTATAGTAGCTGAGGACCCCTGTGTGTCTGCTTCATGGAGTTCTGTTCACTCCACAGTAGCTGAGGACCCGTGTGCCTGGCACAGAGCCTTGAGCTCGAGGGGATTTCAGAAGTCACAGGAGTGAACGAGACTGTAGAGAGGAATGTCTGCAGGATTTGGAGTCTGCTGTGCTTCTTTTAAAAACCTCAGACTATTAGGTAAAGAAAAAGAACAATGATGAATCCACAAAACACCTCACGACATGGATGAATCTGGAGAGTATTCTGCTGAGTGAAATGAGTCAATCACAAAGGACAAATGTTGTATGAGACACACAATTATAAAAACTCAAGAAAAGGTTTACACACCGAAAAAAACAATCTTTGATAGTTACACAGGGAGGGGAGGGAAAATCAATAACCAGATAGTAGACAAGTGTTAACTTTGGTTAAGGGCAAGACAACACACAATATAGAGGAAGCTAGCATAACTTGACCAAGGCAAAGTCATAGAAGCTTCCTAGATAAATCCAAATACCTTGAGGGACCGAGTTACTAGGACTGAGGGCTGGAGACCATAGCCTTGAGGGACATCTAGGCCAACTGGCATAACATAGTTCATAAAGAAAATGTTCTACATCCAACTTTGGTGAGTAATGTCTGGGGTCTTAAAAGCTTATGAGCAGCCATCTAAGATATCTCTATTGGTCCCATCCCATCTGAAGCAAAGAAGAATGAAGAAATCCAAAGACACAAGAAAAATATGAGTCCAAAGCACTAACTGACCATATGAACCACAGCCTCCACCAACCTGAGCCCCAAATACCTAGATGGTATCCGGCTACCACCATCGACCGCTCCAACAGGGATCACACCAGAGGGTCCCAGACAGGGCGGGAGAAAAACGTAGAACAAAATTCAAAAGCACAAAAAAAGACCAGACTTACTGGTCTGACAGTGACTAAAGGAACTCTCCAAGACTATAGTTCCCCAGACACCCTGCTAACTCAGCTGAAGCCACTCCCAAAGTCAACCTTTTGGCCAAGGATTAGACAGGCCTAAAAAACAAACAATAACACATTAGAGGAGCATGCTTCTTTGTTCAATCAAAGAGACCGAATGGGCAACACCCACCCAAAGCAAAGACAAGAAGGCAGGAAGACAGGAAAATTAGACAAACGGACAAGGGAAACCCGGGATGGAAAGGAAGGGAGTACTGACACATTGCAGGAATTGCAACCAATGTCACAAAACAATTTGTGTGTAAATTTTTGAATGAGAAACTAATAATAATTAAAAAAATCTTGGGCTCTATCCGCAGACTTGCATGGGAACACAATGAATTACATATGAGAAGAGCCGCTGCGGTCCTGTCTGTAATAGGAAAAGCCTGGTAAGAGTCTAAACATCACTCAGTAAGAGGATGGCAGAATAAGCCAGGCTTAGACATACGATTAAAAAGAACAAGGCAGTTCTACACATTGTACACAGATGCAGAATGACGTGCTGATATAGGATATACAGGAAAAGGTTTAGAACAGACAACATGGGATAACTCATTTTCTGTTTAAGGGGGGCAGTAGTAGAAGCAAAATCATACGTGCTTATATTTGGATTTGCAGTGATGTTTTTTAAAAAGACACCCAAGGAACTGGGAACATAAACTGCCTTTGAAGTGGAAAGCTGGGGGACAACAGAGGAGGGGGACCTTTTTCACAGCATGTTTTTTCCTCAACAATTGACTTATTTATATATGCACATGTATTAACGATTTAAGAATAAACAAACACTTAGTTGTTAAAGCAATTTGCCACAATTTTGGTGGCTTAAAACAATAGACATTTATTCTCTCGCAGTTCTGGAGGCCAGAAGTTCTAATCAGTATCACCGGGCTGAAAAGGTGCCGGCAGTGCCGCGCTACCCGGAGGCTCTATGGCAGGATCCAGTCTCTGCCTCTCTCAGCTTCTGATGGCTCCCGGCATGCCTTCTCGGTGGCTGTACCCCTCCACAGTATCTTCAGACCTCCTCTCTGCTCTGTCTTCACACTACCTTCTCCTCTGTGAGTCTGTGTCCAATCTCCCTCTGCCTCACCCTGATAAAGACACTTGTGATGGCTTTCAGGGCCTACCCAAAGCATCCAGAATAATCCCCTCGTCTCGAAATCTTAATTTAATCACATCTGCAAATAAGGTAACACTTACCAGTTTTGGGGATTACGACCTGATATCTTTGGGGGTGACCAATTAGCCTACTACAGTTATGCTGAGTGTTTCTTAAATGTCTCTAGTCATAGGCTATCTTAGTAAAAACTACCTCCACAAGCTCCCCAATAAGCTTACAAAAAACCTACTAAAATATCACTCGATGTAATCAATGTCTCATCTACAGCAAGCCCCACTTGCCGCAGGAGACAGATGGAATATTCTTGACTTCTTCTAAGAGATTCTGAGGTGGAGGTTCAGAGCTTGTCCACGCCAAGGCAGGTGGTGCTGCTCCTAGCAGTCAGCAGTGGGCGAGTGAGTGAATGAATTCTAATCAAACCCACTAATTCCACAAGAGCTGATCCTGATCACACAGGCTCAACAATGGAAGCCAGAGAGCCACACCTTTCTTCAGAAAGGAAACCTATGCTTCCACAGCTCCACCAAGGGTCTGTTTTAGCTCTGAACCCTGAGCAATAACACCAACTATTATAAATAGCAAAACCAAGGTTACAATTTGACCAATTTCAGTTCTGATGTTAGGAAAGAGGTCTGATACTAAGTCAGTTCATCAAGCAAGGGGCTGAAAGAAAACCACAGTGTGAACACAGTCATATTGGGTTTTGCACAGTCAACATTTTAACCCTTTTCCCCCATACTACCTGAGTAACTAATTCCTGTGACTTCAGTCTGCAGAGAAACACCTGAGACATTCTAACAAGGTTGCAGAGAAGTTTTGTGGGAGTCTGCTGAAGTCAGGAAAGAAATTCCTCAAAGAAAGCAGTTTTCCTTCCACCTCATACAGCAGAGGAGAGGGATGATAATAGGCACTCAAGCCACAGGTAGGAAGGCAGGCGAGGGACGTGCTTACCTTTGTTATGTGACATGGCATAGAGGAGGCAAAGCACGAAGAGGGCGTGGTAGTCATCCTCCGGGCTGTCCAGGGCATGGTACACCATATCCAGGAAGGGTCTAGAAAAGAGGGAGGGATGCGCCTGAGCCTCGTGAACACCCCTCTCCTCCCACCTGCACATGGGGGGTGGGCTGCCCTTCTCTCCTACAGCTCTGCACTCATGAGCCCACCAACGTTCATCGCACTCCCGGTATCCCATCCAGCACCAGGCACTGAGGCCGCAAGGACAAATCAGAGCGTGGTTATGCCCAAAAAGAGGTGCTGTTTAGAGGGGGAAACTGACCAAGGAACAGACCACTGAGTGGTTCAACAATCGTTCACTAGGTGCCCCAGACACTGGGGGAAAATGAGAGTCCCTGCTCCTGTAGAGGTCGCATGCCAGACGAGGGGGCAGAGACTGAGAATCAATAGACACACATCCTCATTTCAAAGAGTGACAAGAGAATGGGGAAAGAAAACAAGGTAATGTGGTAGACAAACAGTACCAGACGAAATCCACACAGGTTCAAACGATTTAAAAAATGTGGGCCCTAGAGCCAGACTTGCCGAGTTCCAATTCTGGTTCTTTCATTTCCTAGCTGTATGCCACTGGGCGAGTTACCTAAAACCTCTCTATTTCCCCATCTGTGAAAATGAGGATTGCAGCTTTGCTGGGTTATTGCGAGAACTCACATGAAACGATGGTTTACAGGCATTCCGCTCAGGGCCAGGCACACACTGGAAAGGGCTCAGGACATGGAAGCTGCTACTTGGTTTCTATTTTTAATACCCAAGGAGCCCTGGTGGCGCAATGGTTAAGCTGCTAACTCAGTGGCTCCATGGGAGAAAGCCCTGGCGATTTGCTGCCATAAAGATTACCGCCTAGGAAATCCTATGGGGCAGTTCTACTCCATCCTTATAGGGTCAGTATGAACTGGAATCAACTTGATGGCACATGACAACAACAATTTTTATATTCCAAGGGTACTTTCTCTTGATCGCAGCAATTTCTTGGACCAACCTTCCCCGACTGGTAAGAATCCATAACGAGGTCTCCTGCCTCTGATGCTTTGTGGGTGAGATCTGGACAGCAGCTACAAACATCAGAAACAGCACGCCCCAGATGTTGCCCTTCCAGACAAAGGGCTCAGTTCAGAAAGATTCTTCAACCCAATGATAATAGTGTATGAACAGACAGGGCCTGCTGGCAGGAAGCTCTGACCCTGTGGCCCTCTGCAGCTGTCTTCTCTGGATGCAATTCTAAGGCCAAGACAGCAGATCACCTCAATGAGTGACTAAGGGCACGCTTAACCCCAGAAGGACACAAGGTTCACTATCTATAAGAGTTGCCTAAAGGGAGTAAAACTGGGTGGAGCTGAGGAACAGGGAGACTTTTCACCACGTAACCTTTTATACTTTTTGAACTTTGAACCCTGTAAATGTACCACTGAATCAAAATATTAAATTCAAAGAGGCAAAAGAAAAAACAGTGAAAATGTACTTGTCATAACATTTCAAAAAAATACATGAGACACTAAAATTAAAAAAGAAACCTCAGGGGAGGGGGCACTTATGTCCAGTCTCCATTTCTCCTGAGCCCACCGTACCTTCCTCGCCCCGGACTGGGCATCAATCACGTCCTGGCTGTGTTGATGGTTTTATCACATGTGAGTCTGGGCTTCTGTAAGCCACCCATGATAACACTTCCAAACTTGGGAGCAGGATAAAGTATAAAATATTTTCTGGTAAATCAGCTACTTGGAAATCAGGCTGTAGTTTCATTTGGGAATAATACTGAATAACTAAATGCCCCATCGTAAGGGAAGCGCTGAGTGGACATCCCATCTTTCACAAGATGAGGTATCATATAGCCATAACACATTTTGTTTACTAAGCGCACAACAAAATGAAAAAAGACACTTGAAGTTTGATACAGATGAAGAAAAAAAGAATAAAAAATGATGAACATGGTATGGTCCAAGCTATTGGTGGGAAAGAGGGTAGAATTCCCAAAACATTGGTGGGAAAGAGGGCAGAATTCCCAAAACATTGGCAAAAAAAAAAAAAGACCAGTAGGAAACAACCAAAATGTTAATAGCAGTCGCCTATGAATGCTGGGCTCATGGAGACTTTTTTTCTTCTTTACACATTTTAAGGTTTTTAATATTTTATTAATGTGAATTATTTTTGCAATTAAAAACAATTTTTTAAAATAGTTTTTCCTTAGCTATGTCTATATTAAACTCCAAATGGAGATACAGCCCAGAATGTATGAGGGCTATAAGAACAGTTCTGCCTTTTCTAGGCTGTTTCTTTGGGCTGTGGCTCAATGTCAAGATCCAATTTGCATTGTGGAAAGCAAATTTCCACCCTCCCTCACCTCAGCACCCTCCCTGCTTGGGTGCTGGGAGCTGGGGTAACAGAGGGCAAGGCGGTGTTTCTGATCACCAACAACTGGACACCTGCAGAGGAGAAGGCAGCTGTCGCCCTGGGCCAGTCTCTTCCTAGCATTCGGGCTCAGTGAGGTGCAGAGATCTGGCCCAGGGGCTCCTGGGCTGTGTGCTCACAAGGCCAGGCGTGGCCCAACTCCAGGCACCCGCATCAGTTCTCATCATAAGCCAAGTGGTGGAAGATGTCAGTTAAAGCCATGCAACGTTAAGAAACCACCTCAATCAACCCTAAGAAAACCTCTCCCTTTACTAAGATTTAGAAACAAAGAAGCTACCAACTCTATATTCAAGCATAATGTTTTGGTCAGTTTCTTCCCCCCGCCCCAACTTTTTTTTTGGTTTGGCAATACCCAGGTGTTTTGCTTCCTGTAGCAAAGCTACAGTATTACCATACTATGTAAAATATGTGCCGTATTTCCGTTTATTAGCTCCTAAAAAATTGGATACATCATGACACTATTCATCTAAAGGCAGTTCATATTCTATTAAGCAAATATACCTTAATTTGCTTAAGCATTCCCCAAGGCTAGTCATTCCTGGTTTTACCAATTATGCATATTCTAAATAACTCTGTGCTGAGCATCTAAAGGTCTCTTCCCCTCCCTTTCTATGTCTAGAATGATTTCCCTAATTTTCAGAGCTTCATGTGTTACATTTTTTGCTGTCAAACAAAATCAAAGAGGTCTTTATAAGGTACAGCAATTGATAGCCTGCACCACCCTCCAATATGTTTTTTATTTAACAAAAACTAAAAACGGCTCCCTGTGCATCTGATAAAAATTAATTCCATCTGTTAGGTAACTGAGACATTTGCCAAGCAGAGATAAACAAGATGTGGAGGAAAAAATGAGTGTGCTTCAACTTTTCACTCTGCTTTGGATTAATACAAAGGATGGGAGCTGTGTGTTTCAGAAGTGAGTGCCGAGTAGGCTGACTGAGGAACTGAAAGGCTTTTTGTGCATTTACTAACACAAGGTAGGACCAGAGGGACTCTGTGGTCTGGGCTGTGGGGCCACTTTATGAGGCCATCACCCTGAAATGAGGAAGTTCCTGACAGACAGCTCACTGCATAGACTGGGAGCAGCTTCCACCCAACCCCATTCTTGAGGGGTGGTGTCCCAGAGGTTTGAGAGAGTTTAGGTTCAGCAGGCGATCACTGAAATGAACAATCAGGCAAAGAGTCGAAGATGGACAGCAACATTAGATCATGCCGGCTCAGTCAGTGGGGGCAGGCTCCCTGGACGGTGGTGCGCACAGTAGTGAATGAATGGGAACAGGGGGATCCAAGGTTGACCCCAAGGGGTAGCCTTCTTAGGAACAGCCAATGTAAGGCAAGGCCACACCCTTTAGGACAGGGCCCAGCACCAAAGTACTCTGGGTGTGGTGGTGATATAGCCCTGTCAGTCTCTTCCCAAGGGGTGAGCACTACAATGTCACATGGGCTCTGTCCCCCTGGCCTCTCAAGAGAGACCATATCTCTGGTGATTAGAGGCTGGAGGAAGGGCAGAGAAAGGAAAGGAAGCAGGAGGGTTGGGCTAAGAGACAGAAGAGGCCATTTGGTGTGGTGGGAAGAGATTCTGGGTTACTCTTTGTATCACCCTGGGCTGGGCGACACTGGCCAAGACACTTAACCTTAGTGCTGAACCCATTTCCTCATCGTAAGACAGCAACAATCCCCACGGACAGACAGATGGCTGGCTGCTGGGCACCCCCACCCGCGGCACACAGCACACTCAGCAGCAGGGCGGGCCCCCTCTGCTGGCCAGCTACCTGCTCCACTGCACGCTTTCGCTGCAGCCCGTGGCAGCGGCACTCTTCTCCTCGTCCGTGGTGTTCTGCTCCTGCATGGAGGTGCTGGCGGTCACTTCTGAGAGCTTGCTACGTTCCATGATCACCATCTCTATCTCTGGAAACAAACACGGAAACTGGGATGAGGTCGGACAGCTTACAGACCTGTATTAACAGACATACTCATGTTCGAAAAGTAGGACACGTAAAAACTGCTCCTCATGTGTCCAGCAAGTGTTCCACAGCGGCGCCACGAACATCAACAACACACTGGAGGACAAGTAAGACAGAGGCTAGGACCTCTCTTTCCATTCATCTCAGAAAGACCAAGAGATGTGTGCCTGATTTTGACAAGAAAACGTGAATTGCAATCATTTATTTCAGGATCAAAACAGAGACCCTTTATCAATAACACGCTTTCTCCCCAAAGGATTTGAGGTAGCTTAGGAGAAATTATTTGTGGTCAGTAAAATACAACCAAATTCACTGAAAATATTCTAAAGCTATATATACTTCAGAAAAGTCTTTGACATAACTCCAAAAGCCTGTGTTTTTCCCTTTCCACTCACAACTTCCAGAAGGAAGGGAGAGTTTACGTGCCTTATTTTATTTTTTCCCAACTAAATAAAGGCAACTTATGGTGACTGACTGAAGCACGGGTAAGCATTTCACTTTTCAGAAAAATGTACGAACCACTAAAGAAAGAGCATCTTGAATTAAAGATGGAGGGTCACTGCACTTTAAGGTCTCTCAAAAAAATGGGGTTCTTTGCTGTGCACATGTGGGCCCTCTAATACCATTTCCCCCATCTTGAGGAGACATGATGAAAAAAATAAAGATGATGAAATGTGAACCTGCATTCCTACTTCTGAAAGGATGACAACGTATACCGTGGACCCAGATGCTGCCTGCGCTGGTACCACTCTAGTCTAGCCCCCCCCCATCTTCTCCTGTCCTCCTGCAGGGCCTCCTAACTGGCCTCCTCTTCCTTTCCTGCACCCCAGTCTGTTCTCCACACAGACATGAAATTATTATAAATGGAAATTAGCACATGTCACCCTTCTGTTCAAAACTCTCCAACACCCTCCTGTCACACTTAGGATGAAATCCAAATGCCTTACATGGGCTGGCCCCTGTCCACCTCTGAGCTCACCTCCCCGCCCCCTCCACCCGGCTCAAGTCACACCAGCTGTGCTGGAGTTCTCCCTAGTTCCTGAATGCCCCAAGCCTGTTTCTACCTCAGGATCTTTAAACAGCCATATCCTCTGCCAAACCCAACCCACTGCCATCGAGTTAATTCTGACTCACAGCGACCCTATAGGACAGAGCAGAACTGCCCCAAAGAGTTTCCAAGGAGTGCCTGGTGGATCTGAACTGCCAGCCTAGAACACTCTAACCCAGGTCTTCTCTTCCCATGGCTCAATCACATCATTCAAGACTCAGCACAAATGTCGCTTCCTGGGAGACATGTTCTCAGACGCCCTCCCCTACCACTTTTCCCTTTACTTCTTTTTGAATTATTATTAACTAAACTCCATATCCACCACCTGTCTGTCAGTGTGTCATACTGGAAACTATGCCACTGGTGTTTCAAATACCAGCAGAATCACCCATGGTGGAAGGTTTCAGCATTTCAGCAGAGCTTCCAGACTGAGATAGACTAGAAAGAAAGCCCTGCGATCTACTTCTGAAAATTAGCCAATGAAAGTCCTATGGATCACAACAAAATGTTGTCCAATATAGTGCTGGAAGACGGTGAAAGACCAGGCAACATTTTGTTCTATTATATACTGGTTCGCCATGAATCAGAGCCAACTTGATGGCAACTAACAACAACAACAAACTCCCTATCTTATCCAAATTATACTAATTACCTGTAAGGTCCCTTTTCTTTTCCAGTGTATCACATTGCATTTAGTTGCATGTCTCCTTAGGCTCCTTTGGGCTGACAGCTTCTGAGACTTTCCTTGGTTTTGAATACCTTCAGAGTTTGTGAATACTGGTTGGGTATTTTGCAGAATGTCTCTAAATCTAGGTTCGTCTGATGTTTTTCTCCTGGTTAGGCTGAAGTTACACTTTTTGGGGAGGAAGACCACAGAGGGAAAGTACCTGTCATGGACTGAATTATTTCCCCCCCAAAAAACGTGTGTATTAACTTGGCTAGGCCATGATTCCCAGTATTCTGTGATTGTCCTCCATTTTGTGATTGTAATTTTATGTTAAAGAGGATTAGGGTGTGATTGTAACACTACCCTTACCCAAGTCACCTCCCTGATCCAAGGTAAGGGGATAAAAGGAAAGGGGAAGCAGGCAGAGAGTTGGGGAACTCATACTACCAAGAAAGCAGCACCAGGAACAGAGCACATCCTTTGGATGCAGGGTCCCTGCGCCTGAGAAGCTCTTCGACCAGGGGAAGGTTGAGGACAACGACCTTCCTCAAGAGCCAACAGAAAGAGAGAGCCTTCCCGTGGAGCCAACGCCCTGAATTTGGACTTGTAATCTACTAGACTGTGAGAAAATAAATTTCTCTTTGTTAAAGCCATCCACTTGTGGTATTTCTGTTACTGCAGCACTGGATGACTAAGAGAGTACCCTTCTTATCCCATCCCATCATCAAAACTTCTCCCTGTTGATGCTGACCTTCATCACGTGGCCAAGCCATTGTTCATGAGGTTTCCCCACCATACAGCTACTGTCCCCCTCTCTCCACACTGCACTCTTTGGCAGGAAGTCACTAAGCGCAGCGCAAGTTTAAGGAGTGGGGAGTAATATTGCACCTCCTTGAGGGGCGAGTATCTACATAAATTATTTGAATTCTTCTGTCCTGGAGATTTGTCTCCCGCTCCCTTGTCCCACCCTTTACCCTGTTTTTACTTTATAGCATTTATGACTACCTGGATTTTATATTCTCTATTTACTGTCAGTTTGTCATATTGTGGGGGCTTGCGTGTTGCTCTGATGCTGGAAGCTATGCCACCAGTATTCAGATACCAACAGGGTCACCCATGGAGGAAAGGTTTCAGGTGAGCTTCCAGGCTCAGACAGACAAGGAAGAAGGACCCAGCAGTCTACTTCTGAAAAGCATTAGCCAGTGAAAACCTTATGAGTAGCAGCGGAACACTGTGTGATATAGTGCTGGAAGGTGAGCCCCCCCAGGTTCGAAGGCACTCAAAAGACAACTGGGGAAGAGCTCCTCCTCAAAGCAGAGTCGACCTTAATGACATGGATGGAGTAAGGCTTTCGGAACCTTCATCTGCTAATGTGGCACGACTCAAAAAGAGAAGAAACAGCTGCAAACATCCATTAATAATCGGAACCTGGAATGTACGAAGTATGAATCTAGGAAAATTGTCAAAAATGAAATGGAATGCATAAACATCGATATTCTAGGCATTAGTGAGCGGAAATGGACTGGTATTGGCCATTCTGAATCAGAGAATCATATAGTCTACTATGCTAGGAATGACAACTTGAAGAGGAATGGTGTTGCATTCACGGTCAAAAAGAACATTTCAAGATCTATACTGAAGTACGACACTGTCAGTGATAGGATAATATCCATAAGCCTACAAGGAAGACCAGTTAATATGACTATTATTCAAATTTACGCACCAACCGCTAAGGCCAAAGATGAATAGAAGATTTTTATCAGCTGCTGCAGTCTAAAATTGATTGAACATACAATCAGGATGCACTAATAATCACTGGTGATTGGAATGAGAAAGTTGGAAACAAAGAAGAAGGATCAGTAGTTGGAAACAAAGAAGGATCAGTAGTTGGAAAATATGGCCTTGGTGATAGAAACAACGCCGGAGATCGAATGATAGAATTTGCAAGACCAACGACTTTTCCGTTACAAATACCTTCTTTCACCAACATAAACGTGACTATACAGATGGACCTCATGAGAAGGAACAGACAGGAATCAAATTGACTATATTTGTGGAAAGAGACAATGGAAAAGCTCAGTATCATCAGTCAGAACAAGGCCAGGGGCTGACTGTGGAACAGGCCATCAATTGTTCATACGCAGGTTCAAGCTGAAACTGAAGAAAATTAGAACAAGTCCACGAGAGCCAAAATATGACCTCGAGTATATCCCACCTGAATTTAGAGACCATCTCAAGAACAGATTTGATGCATTGAACACTAGTGATCAAAGACCAGACGAGTTGTGGAATGACATCAGGGACATCATCCATGAAGAAAGCAAGAAGTCACTGAAAAGACAGGAAAGAAAGAAAAGACCAAGATGGATGTCAGAGGAGACTCTGAAACTTGCTCATGAATGTCGAGCAGCTATAGCAAAAAGAAGAAACGATGAAGTAAAGGAACTGAACAGAAGATTTCAAAGGGCGGCTTGAGAAGGCAAAGTAAAGTATTATAATGACACATGCAAAGAGCTGGAGATGGAAAACCAAAAGGGAAGAACATGCTCGGCATTTCTCAAGCTGAAAGAACTGAAGAAAAAATTCAAGCCTCGAGTGGCAATACTGAAGGATTCTATGGGGAAAAAAACGACACAGGAAGCATCAAAAGAAGATGGAAGGAATACAGAGTCATTATACCAAAAAGAATTAGTCGATGTTCAACCATTTCAAGAGGTAGCATATGATCAGGAACTGATGGTAGTGAAGGAAGAAGTCCAAGCTGCTCTGAAGGCACTGGTGAAAAACAAGGCTCCAGGGAATTGATGGAATATCAACTGAGATTTTCAACAAATGGATGCAGTACTAGAGGTGCTCACTCGTCTATGCCAAGAAATATGGAAGACAGCTTCCTGGCCAACTGACTGGAAGAGATCCATATTTATGCCTATTCCCAAGAAAGGTGATCCAACTGAATGCAGAAATTAATACAACAATATCATTAATACCACCCGCAAGCAAAATTTTGCTGAAGAGCATTCAAAAACAGCTGCAGCAGTTTATCGACAGGGAACTGCTAGGAATTCAGGCCGGTTTCAGAAGAGGACGTGGAACCAGGGATATCATTGCTGATGTCAGATGGATCCTGGCTGAAAGCAGAGAATACTAGAAGGATGTTTAAAATAAAAAGGAAGGATGTTTACCTGTGTTTTATTGACTATGCAAAGGCATTCAACTGTGTGGGTCATAACAAATTATGGGTAACATTGCGAAGAATGGGAATTCCAGAACACTTAATTGTGCTCATGAGGAACATTTACATATGTCAAGAGGCAGTTGTTCGGACAGAAAAAGGGGATGCTGATTGGTTTAGAGTCAGGAAAGGTGTGCGCCAGGGTTGTATCCTTTCACCATACCTTATTCAACCTGTTTGCCGAGGAAATGACCCAAGAAACTGGACTATATGAAGAAGAACGGGGCATCAGGATTGGAGGAAGACTCATTAACAACCTGAGTTATGCAGATGACACAACCTTGCTTGCTGAAAATGAAGATGACTTGAAGCACTTACTAATGAAGATCAAAGACCACAGCCTTCAGTATGGATTGTGCGCCTCAACATAAAACAAAAATTCTCACAACTGGACCAAGGAGCAACATCATGATAAACGGAGAAAAGATTGAAGCTGTCGAGGATTTCATTTTACTTGCATCCACAATCAACAGCCGTGGAAGCAGCAGCCAAGAAATCAAAAGACGCATTGCATTGGGTAAATCTGCTGCAAAGGAACTCTTTAAAGTGTTGAAAAGCAAAGGTGTCACCTTGAAGACTAAGATGCGCCTGACCCAAGCCATGGTATTTTCAATCGCATCATATGCATGTGAAAGCTGGACAATGAATAAGGAAGACTGAAGAAGAATTGACGCCTCTGAATTGTGGTGTTAGCGAAGAATATTGAATATACCATGGACTGCCAAAAGAATGAACAAATCTGTCTTGGAAGAAGTGCAGCCAGAGTGCTCCTTAGAAGCAAGGATGATGAGACTGTGTCTTATATACTCTGGACATGTTGTCAGGAGGTATCAGTCCCTGGAGAAGGACATCAGGCTTGGCAAAGTACAAGGTCAGCAGAAAAGAAGAAGACCCTCAACGGGGGGGACTGACACAGTGGCTGCAACAATGAGCTCAAGCGTAACAACGATTGTAAGGATGGTGCAGGACCTGGAAGTGTTTTGCTCTGTGGTGGATAGGGTCGCTATGAGTCGGAACCAACTCGAAGGCACCTAACAACAACAACATTTACTGCTTGTCTGGAGTCTGCCATGAGAATGTGGGCTTCACATGAGTAGCGGCCTTGTGTGTTTAGGCCAGGGCCTGTAGTACAGGCAGGGCACGAGTATGGCCAAGAGCAGCCACCTAGCTGCTTGGGGGGGTCTCATCTTCTCTATCTCCTTGCATTTTCACCTCTAGTAACCTGTGTCGGGCAACCCTTCCCCTCCCCAAAGTTGAGGACATACTCTGCAGTGAGCATGCAGGGTGAATCATTGGGCAGTGAGTCTTTTAGTTATTTTCATCTTTTTAAAATCTGTTTTGTCCACTGTAACGTACATAACAGTAGCACAGTAATACAAATATGTATTTATAATAAATAAATACTCATACATTTTGGGGGGTGCATATTTGAATTTACTTGTTTGTTTTTACTGATGGGGCATGCTGGCAAAGACACCTGAAGTCTACCAAGCGAGACTATGCTGATAGCCCTGTCTCAGGCCTCTGGCTACAGCCCTGGCCTGTGTAGCCACTGCCCACACTGTAGGTCCCTGCTCCCCAGGCATAGCCCTAACCCCTGTGGGGCTGATATGGTGGGAACTCAGCTCCATGGGCTCCCCAGCCTTACAGGGCCAAGCCCTCATGTCTCAGCCTACAGACCAAGCTTGCTGTGATATGGCTGTTCCTTTTCTGGCTTTTCACTCTCCCTGGATACCATGAGAATTCTGGAGGAGGGGAGAGGCTAAAGCTAATTCAGTCCAGTGCTTCCTGGTCTTCTTTTTGAGCAGTTGGGGCCTGTGGATGGCGTTTTCCATGTGCAGAAAGCAGATGAAAGCAGAGCTACTGCTTGGGTGAAGGATGGGTGACTGCCCAAACCCCTCCCATTCACCAGTTCCCTCAGCCACTCCACAGAGGCCCCTAAGTTCCCTTTCCGGAACTCTGGGGCTTCCCACAAAAGTGCCTGAAAACCACTGGTTTGGTCCAGCCCTGGATGTTGTATACAGGAAATAAGAATCCAGACAAGAGCAACTTTTCTGAGGCCACACAACTGGAGATGTGGCAAAGGAAGCCAGGAGGGTCCCTGCCAAGAGCACCCCCACCAGCACCATGCAGAGTGAGGTCCCCAAACTGGCTGCACCCTGGTCCTTACAGCTGTACCATACCTCCCCCAACCCCGCATGTGTCATCCAGCCAGGAGAGCTGTGGAATGAGCTATTACAAAGATTAATTTTCTAGATGAATGCAGATTAGTTTTTTCAATGCCCAGTCTTTTTCCTTCTTCTTCTTTTTTTAAGGACTTCAGCAGATCTTTTTTTTTTTTTTAATTTTTATTGTGCTTTAAGTGAAAGTTTACAAATCAAGTCAGTCTCTCATACAAAAATTTATATACACCTTGCTATATACTCCTAGTGGCTCTCCCCCTGAGACAGCACACTCCTTCTCTCCACTCTCTATTTTCATGTCCATTCAGCCAGCTTCTGACCCCCTCTGCCCTCTCATCTCCCCTCCAGACAGGAGTTTCCCACATAGTCTCATGCGTCTACTTGATCCAAGAAGCTCACTCCTCACCAGTATCATTTTCTATCCCATAGTCCAGTCCAATCCCTGTCTGAAGAGTTGGTTCCTGTCTTGGGCTAACAGAAGGTCTGGGGACCATGATCTCTGAGGTCCTTCTAGTCTCAGTCAGACCATGAAGTTTGGTCTTTTTACATGAATTTGGGGTCTACATCCCACTGCTCTCCTACTCCCTCAGGAGTTCTCTGTTGTGTTCCCTGTCAGGGCGGTCATTGGTTGTAGCTGGGCACCATCTAGTTCTTCTGATCTCCGGCTGATGGAGTCTCTGGTTTATGTGGCCCTTTCTGTCTCTTGGGCTCATAGTTACCCTGTGTCTTTGGTGTTCTTCATTCTCCTTTGCCCCAGGTGGGTTGAAACCAATTCATGCATCTTAGATGGCCACTTGCTAGTGTTTAAGACCCCAGACGCCACTCTCCAAAGTGGAATGCAGAATGTTTTCTTAATAGATTTTATTATGCCAATTGACCGAGATGTCCCCTGAAACCATGGTCCCTAAAATCCCACCCCTGCTGTGCTGGCCTTCGAAGCGTTCATTTTATTCAGGAAACTTCTTTGCTTTCGGTTTAGTCCAGTGGTGCTGACCTCTCCTGTATTGTGTGTTGTCTTTCCCTTCACCTAAAATAGTTCTTGTCTACTAATTAGTGAATACCCCTCTCCCTCCCTCCCTCCCCACTCTCGTAACCATCAAAGAATATTTTCTTCTCTGTTTAAACTATTTCTTGAGTTCTTATAATAGTTTTTTTCTTCTTTTTAATGGTTTTATATAAAAAAAAAAAACCTTAAAAATAACACTGGTCTAGAGTCTAACTCACTCGATCTGTAGGCGGAATTTTACATGGGTGTGGGGGTGGTAGGTGATGTTTTTGGGGAGAGGGTCTTGCCAGGTTCTCAACCACCACTCTCTAAAATGGATTCCACGGCCACCTTTTAAAGATGATGCGGGAGAAGTGTGGCCGTGCGTGGAGACTCAGGGTCACAGTGAGCCCATCTTTATCCCACACAGGAGCGTCAGACCTGGCTCTGTGCAGCCACTCCCCCTCCTCCCTGGGGACACGCACCCACCTTCCCACCCTGCACACCGCCATGCTGCCACCACCAAGGAAGCAGCTCAGTGGGCTCACGTGGACACGGACTTCACCTGATGGCCCAAGGCTGGGACTCAGGCTCTAAGGATGCATCTCTGGGGGCTCTGTCCGAACCTCACTTATTAGACCTTGAGCCCATCACCTCCCCACCAGGTACTATTTTGGAGTCTGCTTAAACCTCAGTCACCCCACCTGGGGCAAAGGAGAATGAAGGACACAAGGTAACTATGAGCCCAAGAGACAGAAAGGGCCACATAAACCAGAGACAATCTAGTCCAGTTTTGCTTAAATCTCAGTCATTTGCCTGTCTTTAAGATTTCTGCCATGTCTGTGTGCCACCTGTACTATTTGTTATTTATTTAATCATTTTATTTGAACTGTCTTGCCCTTTTTATTTTTAATGAACACAATTTAAAAGGAAACTTTAAATCACTATTATACCCCTCAAAGGAGCCCTGGTAGAGTAGTAGTTAAGAGCTTGGCTGCTAACCAAAGGGTCGGCAGTTCGAATCCACTAGGCACTCCTTGGAAACCCTATAAGGCAGTTCTACTCTGTCCTATACGGTCGCTATGAGACGGAATCCACCCGACGGCACCAGGTTTTTGTTTGTTTTTTAATACCTTTCAACTGAGTAAGCCCACTTGTAGGAATTTATCCAGAAGACACACCTCCAACAACGTGAAAATGTACACACACAGCATTATTTGCAATTGCACAACACTGGAAACTACCTAAATGCCCAGGCAGAGGGGCTGTGTGTATATGGTGTACACACACAGTGCAGCTGCAAAAAAGAATGAGGAAGGTCTCTGGGAGCTGATACGGAGCGGTTTCCAGAGATGCTGCTAAGTGAAAAGAGCAAAGTGCAAAGGACAGGCACAGTATACCAGCCTGTGTGTCAAAAAGAAGGGAAGGCAGGAAAACAGGCATGTATCTGCTTATCTCTACAAAAACGTAAGCGGCAAGGATATGGCAGAAAGCAATCTAGTTAGCTATCTACAAGAGGTGGGGGGCATGGGATGGGAGGGATGTAAGAGGGAAGGACACTTCTTTCAACATATGTATAGTTTTGGAAGTATATTAATATTTACATATTCAAAAAAAGAAATTAAATCAATCACAATTGGAAGGAGGGAACCCTAAAACTGAAAGCAAACTGGGAAAATATATAAGCCTAAATTTACTTCAAATGAAGACCACCCTGAAGGGGGAAAGAAAGGAAGGACAGCTTCATCCAAGTAGTTTATGAACACAATGATTGATTATTACCCTCAGCTTTGGGATAGGCAAGGTATTGGGGGTAGGGGAGAGAACTGTAAACAAATCCTGAACTCTCTTTAGTCCTTTGTTTATTATAGTGGCATAGGTGAAACAATTCTGAAATGTTTTTAAATGTATTATAGGATTGAGAAGATAAATGTACAATGTTGCTGGGAGCCGGGGAAGAAGAGACACATAATGTAGAATGGGGGAAGGCAAGAAAGAACCCTGTGGGAATCAGTTAGAATCGGAGGTATTGGTATGAACTTACGGCTGCTAAAGTACGTATATGTAGGAGCCCTGGTGGCACAAAGGTTAAGCTCTTGGCTGCTCACTGAAAGATTGGAAGTTCGAACCCACGTAGCGGCTCTGTGGGACAAAGACCTGGAGATCTGCTCCCATAAAAATTACAGCCTAGGGAACCCTATGAGGGAGCTCTACTTTGTCATACAGAGTTGCTATGAGTTGGAATCGATTCGACAGCACCCCATAACATATACATGCTTGCATGTATGTAGACAGATATGTGTATAAATGTGTATCTTGTGTATATACATGTACGTATTTCCTAGCTCTGTCCACTACAGGGCCAAGAGGAAAAGACAGCTCAACAGCAATGCGCACATGAAGTACCCAGATCTTAGTCTCTAAAACCACTCCCGTGCAGAGAAACCAGGACTTTTCTGGGGATGGGCAAGGGAGATGCCAGATGAACCTGGAGCACCTTGTTATGCCAGAAAGGAAGGGGATGCTCAAAAACACAATGGGACTTATCACAGGGACATAGCAGCCTACTTGCAAGAGTTCGCACTGGCCAAATGTGGGACAATTTGAGCACCAAAATAATAAAATACAGTAACCCAACCCAGTGCCATCGAGTCGATTCCGACTCATAATGAATTATAAACACTAAAAAAAATTGGAATTCACAAGTCCATATCAATAACAAATAAATAAATAAATGGGGGGAAAAGGAGGGATGTTGAATGCAGTAGAATGCCAAGGACTGACTGCTTAAAGGCAGAGGGAGCGCTGAAGTTGGAAGATTGTCATTTCGTAACCACAATGATACAGACTGGATCAGGCAAGAATCATCAACAGATGCCAAATCTAGGGGCAAATTTTCTTGAGAAGCAGGAGATTCACACTGTCCCAAAGTGTGTCCCCTCAGACTGCTTATTAGTTGCAAAGGAAAAAAAGTAATTATACAGTGAAGAAACAAGGTAACATCTTAACCAAATAACCAAAATTAACATCACCAGCAAGGGATGGAGAGACACCATGTGCCTCCATCTGTAATACCCAGAGAATGACACCACCTCATCTGTGTCCCATTCCAGCCAAGAACACATAGCTTCCATTTAATCATGAGGACACATCAGACAATGAGGAACAACAAAATCAGGAATGTTCTAGTAACATAAAAGGGAGGAGGGTTCCATAATCTTCAAAAAGGTCAGTGTCATGAAAGTCAGAAGAAGGTTGTGGAAATGTTCCAGATTAAAGAGCCTAAAGAAATGTGATAAGTGAGGGTACTAGCTGACCCCAGATTGGATTTGGTGCTGGAGGGTGGGAAATTGCTTTAAAGGACATTACTAGGTCAACGGACAAAACTGGAACATGGACAGTGGACAGTGCGGTGACATTGATAATGGTACTGTTGCTACGAAAGAGACTATCCTATGCACAGGAAATGCACGCTGAAGTATTTAGGGGTGAAGGGACATGATGCACGTTAACTTACCCAGAAAAAAGAGGGGTGTGTGTGTGTGTGTGTGTGTGTGTGTGTACATGTGAGAGAGAGTGGGGGATGCAAATGAGAAAGCAAATGGGGTAAAATGTTAAAAGGTGAAACTGGGTAAATGGCAAACAGGTGTTCTTTATACTATTTTTATTTTAGCAGCTCTTTGCAAATTTGAAATTATTTTCTAAAAAAAAGTTTTAAAAGTTACTAATATAAATACAAAACTGGTATAAATAGAAAGCAGCCATAAAAATACACATGATGAATAAATAAAGAGGTGCTGGGCCTGCTGTGTGTGTTTAAAGCGGAAATTCAAACTGTTAGGTGTTAAAGACCCCTCACACCAAACAGGAAGGCTTCGGAGTCCCTCGGAGTAAGATTCTCTCACTACGTTATTCAACGGCCTTTCTGCACCACCTAACATCATCTCTGTAACCAACACTTGGGTGATGGTAATCTAGCTAATCTCTGCATTCTGGAGAAGGGGAAATTGAGGCACAGAGAGATTTAGGTGGTGTGCCCCTGCCCCAGGCTGCTCTCCTCTACACTGCAATGACCATCAGCTGCTTTGTAGAAACGGCCTGTTTGGTATCCCGTGCCAGGCACCTTGGCCCGTAATCTCACATGCTCCAATACCCTAGCCTGGGCGGTATAGTGCGACCCCACTACATAGCTGAAGCCCCTCTTCTCACGAGTCTGAATAACTGCTCCTGGTTTCACAGCTGGCTGGGCTACAATGCAGAGATCAGGAACCCACATCTCCAACCCTTCTCACTCTGGCTGGCCCCCACCCAGACCCTCTGCAGCCTGCATCATTTCCACAAAATCCTCAAAAGCAGGAAAGACTATGTGTACCCACCCACTGTCCAGGCAGTGGCTTTGCTGGGAAGAGCCAGGGCAGGCTAGGTGAGACCTTCAGACCCTTGGGACCCAAAGATATCAAGTTCTGCCTCTCAAGATGACAACTCTGGCCAAACCCTTGAGCTTCCCCAATGCCTGTGACACTCTGGTTTTTAGAAATAACAGCAACAATTCGTCAGCCTGCTGCGGATGATGTACATTCTAATCTGATGAATATTCGGTAAATGAAGTGCTTTTCAGGGAAATGGTAGGCATGACCTCTTAATCCTCTTTGACTCCACAAATTCAGGAATTTTATCAACTGTCCTCTGTGTTCTGTATTCCAGCAAACACAGCAAGGACAGGCCATAAAAACGGGGTTAGGGAAGAAAAAGAACGCCTTCAAAGAAGGTGAAACGAGCAAGGGGAAAGATGCCGCTGCTGATTGCCAAGGAAACAACAGAAGAACGGCATGTTGCTGGCTGGCTTTGGAGGAGACTTTCAGGAGGCAAACAGCATCTGCAGTGACAGGGTGAGTGTGTTGTACATTTGGGGGCAACTCTTCCTTTTTTTTTTTTTTCAGTCATCTTCTACTGAATAACAGGAGACTGAGTAGAACCCTGGTGGCATAGTAGTTTAAGAGGTGGGCTGCTAACCAAAAGGTCAGCAATTTGAATCCACCAGCCACCCCTTGGAAACCCTATGGGGCAGTTCTACTCTCTCCTATGGGGTCGCTACGAGTCAGAATCAACTCGACAGCAACAGGTTTGGTTTGGTTTGGAGTGCAGAACGGTTTCTGGAGTTTCCTTTCAGAGGGTGTGCCTTCAACCCTCCTCCTTAGATGAATTAGCCTCAGTGAGAAGCTGGCACTCCCAGCCCTCCACGCCAGCAGCCCGGTCCTAACCGGTCCTTCTCCTCCCCCCTCCCACTCTCTTTCACACTGATGCACACATGTGCACACACACTCGCCAGGATGCCCAAGCACAGAGTCCACCCAACCAAACTCAATGTCCCTTCCAAGACCCCTGCTCCACCCTCCCTCTTGGCCAGGATCCACTCTATTCAGTGCTCAGGTGTCACGTGCCAAATGTTGCAGCGCTCACATTCTCATGCATGACGACGGGGGTAGGCACAATGGAAGTCCCCTCTTCAGAGACAGAGACGGCCTCCCCAAAGTCACAGAGCTGCTCAGGGGCAGGGCTGGGATTCAGAGCCCAGCCTTACAGCTCCTGCACCTGGCTCGCCCCAATCAGAAAACTCCGCCAGGCCTAGGGTTGGCTCTGGCTTTGTCATAGGAGCCAGGAATGAGGCCAGGTTCCATTTCATTTCAGAGAAAAAAAAAAGCAAAGCCGGCACTCCAAACGTCAGGTATCCCTCAGTCCCACCTGCATGGACCGATTCAAAGCCTGCCCTGCTGCCTTCACTCCATGCCCTGGCTAGAATTCCAAGGAAAGAGCAGCTTTGAAGGTAAGGCCGTGAAATCAATGCCTACTTTTTCCATAAGCAAAATACAAAAGACAAATATCCATTTTTCAAATGAGAAGTTGTAACAATTCATTTTCTCCCTTGGGTCTGCTTATTAGCTTACTGCTCTCAGTGAATCCGAAGGAGAGGGTGGCCATCCTCCCAAAAAGAGCAGGCTAAGAGAACACTGTGCATCCTGGGACATCTGACTTCCTGGGCAGGGCTACAAGGATGATGACATACCTCCTCTTCCTTTCAGTATTCTATTTCTGCAAATTTAGGGGCCCTGTGATTTTCTGGGTTTCAGAATGAGTGACCCATCACTTGGGACCCAAGGGAGAGCAAATTTCTTTGCAAACTGGGGGTGGAAGTGGATGGGTTAGGGACACACATTCATTTCACACAGCTTCCTTGTCTGGGCTTAACTGTGGAGGAGGTGCGAATTCTGGGTGCTGCATCTGTAGAAAAAAATACATTGATGCCACGCTCAATTCAGGTCATGGCAAAATCGTGACTTATGACCACATGCCCTTTTTACTCATATGCTCTAGCCCATCTTTTTAAGTAAAGATGTCATTACTCAGTGGGGGTGGCAGGGGGTTGGGGAGTTGGTGCTAGCAGCTCTGTACTCAAGAGTTACTTGCTGTAGAAATCGTTGAATTGGTGTATGTTCTACTGTGTATATTTTCAACAATAACAAAAAAGATAAATTTATTTTAAAAAAAAAAAAAAAGAGTCATTTGTGTCTGTTTCTCGGCTACAACCAGGCTGTCATCAACCCCAGATCCAGGGACAATGAAAGAAGATTATTGTTGTTAGGTGCCATCGAGCCAATTCTGACTCATAGGGATCCCAGAGCAGAACTGCCCCACAGGGTTTTCTAGGCCTTTCTCTCATAAAGCCACTGGGTGGGTTCAAACCATCTTTTTTTTTAAATTGAGCTTTAGGTGAAATTTACAGCTCAAGTTAGTTTCTCATACAAAAATTTATACACACATTGTTGTGTGACCCTAGTTGCCATCGCTATCATGTGACAGTACATTCCTCCTTTCCACGCCAGATTTCCTGTGTCCATTCAATGAGCTCCTGTCCCTTTCTGCCTTCTCATCTCACCTCTGGACAGGAGCTGCCCATTTAGTCTCGCGTACCTACTTGAACTAAGAAGCACACTCTTCATGAGTGTCATCAGTCTAATCTTTGTCTGAAGAGTTGGCTTCAGGGATGGACAAACCATCAATCTTTCAGTTAGCAGCCAAGCACTTAATTGTTGTGCCACCAGGGCTCCTGACAGAAGGTTGCCGGGGAAGAAATTGTGTGGAGGAGAAAATGGCCACATATCATCTCAACATGACAGAGGAAAGATGGCCCTGAGAGAGATGAGCAACAGGGACACGGTGACTCTCTAACTGGCTGGTTAGGGGAGCCCTCCCTAGGCCACATCTGTGTTTCTGCCGGTCCAGCACCGATGCCCCCTTCTTCTGATGAAGGCACCTCACTTTTCATTTGGGAAGCTACCTCCCCCCACTCTGTCCATGTCATCTGAGTGGGGCAACATCTCTCTGTAGCTCAAGGGGTAGACACATGACCCAGGCCTGCACAATCATCCCACATAGAGGTGGGCACAGGACCCTAGTGAGGGTCAGCAGCTCCACAGAGCATCAGCCCCCAAATCTCAGCCAGTGCCACTAGAACGTGGCAAAGTTGGCGGCATGCAAGCCTGGAGTGGCCTATTGTCATCTTTGCGCCTGGATCCAGCCCTGCCCAAGCCTCCCAGTTACGTGAACAATAATCACCCTATCTGCTTAAGCCAATCTGAGTTGGATTTCTGCATCTTACAATCACAAAAGTCCTAACGCATCCTCATTAAGAAAATAGAAAGCAGCATGGCAATTATATTTTCTATATTCACAATTTCCAGATAGGAAAACATCAGGTTAATGACACTGTCCAAAGCACACAGGAAATCTAGATACTGAGACAGGCCTAGGGGTCAGCTCTCCCACCTTCAGACACACCCCACCCAATGCTACACTTCGGCTCGAGATGTGAATGAAAAAATGTGCCTGACACCTTCCCAAGTCATAGGAATTAACAGCTGTGCAGCTTCACTCAAACAGACACAGTCTAAGGAGAGAAACATACTAACTGCATCTTCAGATATGAGACTAGCTAGGAGAACAAGCATACGATTCAGAAAGTTCAGGAACACAACTGCTGCTGTCAAGTTGGGTGTCTCATTGCAGGATGGGCCTGGGAGAGTTGTATTTATTTACGGCAAGTTGGGTGAGGAGATGGCAGGCCCATCACACTCTGGGATAGCTAGTACGTTCAAGAAAACAGGAGTGACAAAACTGCTGAGGGGGCAGCTGAGAGCCACGATTGAGCGGCTCCAGACTCAGCATCGACTGTCCAGGCAAAGTCTCTGGGGGCATTCCTGGGCCTTGCTTGGCATGCCCTGGCAGAGGAGCTGCCTGGAAAACACTTCTGGAGACATGAAAAAAATCCCTCCCCTGGTGCCCTGCACATGGCAGGTGGGCTCAGCACCCAAGAAGTCTGCACACCAAATAAAAAATGAGGTCTCTTTATCAGCAGAAGGGGGATGGGTGCTGGGCCAGCAGAAACAGTGGATGTGCCTGGCTGCTCGGCTGACTAGTTGGATTGTACTGCTGAGGCCAAGCTTGCCACGTCCCATCCACACCACTGTTAGTCATGGCTGGGGCCTGGTGAGAGAGCATCCCTTAAAAGGACTGGAACAAAACAAAACAAAAACCCAAAAAACAAAACATCTTTCCAAAATAAAACTGACAAGGACACAGTGTATGAAAATGGGTTGAGGACATCCATTCTTCCCCCAACATGGCTATAGGATAGCTAGACACTGGGGTTAGCAGGCAATGTGCTTCCAAGTTAAAAAAAAAAAAAAAAAAATCGAAAGGACCCAAATAGGCAAGTTTAAGTGTGACTTACCTTGAGTTTGCCCCTCACTTCCCCACCAAAGTGATATTTGTTGGCAAAGGTTTCTCAAACCAAAAATAAAAAATAAAGCATTCTTAAACCAAAATGCTCACTGCACGCTTTGAACAGCAAAAAAAGTATGCTGGTGACCTCAGGGATTAAACAGAGCCCTGGTGACATCAGAGAGATGTTTTAGTTACATTTATCAAAATGAGATCATGGCATTCACTGACAACTGCCAAGAAAACCATCATGGGGCTGGCGGGATGGGATGGGGGCGCAATTTGACTGTAGAATCCCGGTAAACTTCTAAAAGCAAACAAGCTCTCAGTTACTGATTCAGAGAGCTGCTCTGTTTTACAACTTCAGATGCCCTTGACTAGGGGCCTCCTACCACCAGGCTGGTGCAGCCACCTCAAACCCAGGTCCCAGGTGGATGGCTCACATGCAGTGTTACCCACACCCCAGCAGACCCCAGCCAGGCTGGTGAGGAGAGGCCAGATTCATCCCAGGAGGTGTGGTGCGACGTTGGCCAGAGACCCCATCTGCATGGCTGTGAGCCTGGCCCATGACACAAGGGACTGGACAGTTCAGTCTTGCGTGTAATCCCACAGCAGACAATGCTCTCCAGTCTGGGAAGGTTTTAGCATCTAAATGAGAGCGAGGTGAAAAATCAACCAGAATCATCCTTGACAAGGGAAAAAAGAGGAATGAATGATTCTGCTCACTGAGCACACAGGCACCTAACACAGTGTACCTCACTCTAAGCAGCCAGGGCTTTTTAAAAATCTAAATGTATGAACTTAGGAGATTATTTTGATTTCAAAAAACAAAATCATCATGTTAGAAGCATATAATTTCATTAAACATGGAGCCCCTTCCTTCCTACAGTGCCCTGGAAATAATGACTTCTCTCAAAAATCATAATCCTGGGCCGTGGGGAAAACTACAACAGCAATGATGATAACGGTGATAAGTAGCAGTGGCGGTAGTAGCTAACTGTCCAGCATTTACCATGGGGCTAGGCACTGTTCTAATCATGTTACATACATAAAGTCATTTCATTCTTACAACAACCCTACAAAGTACGCACTCTGTTAGCCTCTTTTCACAGACGAGGAAATCGAGGCACATGGAAGTAAAGAACCCTGCTCCAGGTCCTCCATTCAGCGAGGGCTGGGACTTGTGTGGGTTGTGTGTGTGACACACAGCCACACAGTCTCGATGGCTGGGTTGTACAGAATGAGGTACACAGTGCCAGGAATGAACACACAGGAGGGGACCAGCAGTTAGGATGGAGAAGGCAGGAAAGGCAGCCTGGCTCCCCATGGGGTGGGATGGACAACGTTCACGGGCGCACTCACCTTCACTCTCCCCACTCGTCTTGATGCCTTTTGAACCACCCTCTGTACCTTTAGGCTTCTCGGCGTCTTCTTGACCATCCTCGGCAGCCCCTTTCTCCTCGTCTTCTTCCTCCCCAACATTTTTGTAGTTGGGTCTCTTTTGCACCCGTCTCTTGCCCTTGTGCTTGTTCATCTCAAGGGACCTCTCTAGCGACTCGGTGGGTTTAATGAAACACCGAATGCTGGGCTTGGCCTACAAAAGTCCAACAGAGACAAGAGACAGGTGTGAACGCTAGAAACTCACCTGATGCTACCTTGCTGCCTGACAGCTCCTGTGACCAAGAAATTAAGCACCAACATGACGTGTATTAATATACTGTGTTATTATTGAACAATAAAAGTAGCCTCAGCTACCATTAATTGCTCTCTGTTGCCAAGTGGAAATTCTGCTAAGCAATTCAACACCACCAGCTCAATGTTCCCCGAATGTCAGTTAGTCACATAGAAAAATACTTCTGGTTAACATGCCTATAGTCCTGCATATTTGCCAGATGCTGTTCTAAAGGCTCTGGGTAAAGTATCTCATTTAAACTCTACAACCCCACAAGGTAGTACTGTCGCTATCCTGATTTTACAGATGAGGAAACTGAGGCTCAGAGGTCTGCCCAAGGTTATAGCCGAGGAGTAGCACACCTGGGATTCAAACCCACACTCCACCCACACAATTTGCAACTTAGCTCCAGCACACCAAAGTCATTACCTTCTTAACTTATGTGAGCGTATTTTTTAAAGAAACTGTGTATCACTGTAGCAAATAAAACAATGGCGTACCTGCCATCATAAAAATAAAAAAAATAAAAAGCAAGGTATATAAGGTATACTGTTGTTGTTAGCTGTCCTCAAGTTGGTTCCGACTCACAGCGACCCTATGCAGAACAGAACAAAACACTGCAAGAAGTCCCACGCCATCCTCACAATTGTTGCTGTGTTTGAGCCTAATGTTGCAGCCACTGTGTCAATCCATCTTGCTGAGGGCCTTCCTCTTTTTCACTGACTCTCTACTTTACCAAGCTTGATGCCTTTCTCCAGGGACTGGTCTCTCCTGATACCAGGTCCAAAGCCCATGAAACAAAGTCTCACCATCCTCGCTTCTAAGGAGCATTCTGGCTGTACTTCCAAGGCAGGTCAAATGTGGGCTCTCTTTAGAAAGGGAGCATGGTGAGAATGGTTGCACAGAATATAATCAATGTCACTGAATTCTACACAGAGAAACTTGAATTGGTGTATGTTCTGCTGTGTATACTCTCAACAACAACAAAAACAAAATAAATTATTTAAAAAGAAAAAAAGGAGCCTAACAAGTATCAGGAAGGAGGTTAAAGGTCAGCTTGCTCCAAAGGAAGAAGTTTTTCCCTAAAAAACCAGAAGACTTGAAAGACAATTTAAAAAGGCCCAAGTGTCACCAGTGGTCCCACATGGTGGAAAACATGACTCGATCTCAGTCCTTTTAACAATCAGGATATAAGGATTATTAGTCCCATTTTAGAGATGAGAAAATAGAGGCTCAGAAGGGTTAGGTAACTTGCTCAATGTCACACAGCTACTGAGCTAGAAAGTCAGAATTTGAATCTAAGTTTCTCTGACTCTGAAGCCCAAGCTCTTCCTAAAATAATAAAGAGTTTTATCCGGCTCAAACTTGCCTCCAGATTTAGTGCTCTTTAAAAAGTGTATCTATATGCCAAGTGGATCAGGTCTAGAAAGGGGCAAAGACAAAAGAAAACTATCTGGCCATTTGCGGGCAGGTTTCTAATTGAAGTGTTTTTCTCTTTTTAGAGTCTGGATGATGTTGGCCATGATTTTGTCACTTAAAAAAAGGACAAAGCAAAGAGTTTAAAAGGCGACTCCTCCATTATCTTGATATGTATTACCCACCTTATGAATTTACCCCAAACAACTATCAATTTTATTCCAGGGCCCAGATCTTGCCAATAAGTGGACTGAGCTCAAGGAGCTCAGATTAATTTTAATAATGCTCAAAACAAAACCTAATTGAAAGCCGAATTTACATCCAAACCTAAACATTAATTTTTATTATTCACCCACTTTGGATTAATCATCCACAAAATGACAGATGAATCGAGACAGAAGCTACTATCCAGGAAACCCAGACAGCATATCACAGATGCCAGCAAGCCAGAGTGCAGAGAGGGTGAGTCCCTGCATGCATTGCCCGATGGAGAGGATCCACCGGAGCTCACTTAGGACGCTGTGTGACGGAACACAGTCCTGGGTGCCCTACTCTCCTTCTGAAGGACAGGGACCCACAAACTAGGCCCCAAGGTTAAGTGACTGGCTTCCTCTGTTCACTACCTACTCCCAGTGAATTTTATAGCATGTCACACAGCAGTCAAAATCTTTCCAAAACAGAAAAGTGAGACCGAACACAGAGCAAAACACTATCGAGTTAGAAGTTACAGAGAAGTTCTCTGTAATGGATTGATGCAGAAACTTCTCCCTAAGCTTTATACGGAGTCCCTGGAGGGTGCAGAACAGTTAACGTGGACAGATTGGTGTTTCAAGCTCACCCAGAGGAGCCTCGGAATAAAGGTCTAGTGATCTACCTCCAAAAATTCAGCCACTGAAAAATCTACAGAGCACAGTTCTACTCGGACACACATGGGGTCACCATGAGTCAGAAGTGACCTGACAGCAAGTGGTTTTTTAAACCGTACATGAACTCAGATGTACAGAACAATGGGCAGAATGGAAGGGCTGTAACAAAGCCCATGGGTTCTGGGCTGTAGGGCCTCTCTGAACCACAGGTCCCTCATCTAAAACAAGGGACAAATAATTCTGGCCTTTTTAGTTCTGAACATAATCATGGATATAAAGGTCTTCAGAGCTTGGCGATACAGTAAGCATCCAACAAAAAGCAGCTACCTTCCTTTCCCTGCCTGCATTGGGAAAAAAAAAAGTCAACTGTAAAAATAAGAAAACCTTCAAAAGGGATCTACTTCTCTTGAAGATAAAGTGTCTGGGGGAAACAAAAAGGCGTGCTTACCAGGGAAATTTCAAACCTTTAAAATGCAGCTATCCAGTAAACAGTTGGAAATAACCTAAATGTCCATCAATAGGGGAGTGGTTAAGTCATTATGGCCTGGCAATGAAGTGGGAACGCATGTATTTGGCAAAAAGACTGACGCATATCTAGATGTACTGCTGCAGAAACAGCTGCAGAATGAAAAAACAAAAGTAGTGAGCAGACATTTAAAGCTGTTCAAAGGCTAGACATGATGGTGTACGCCCAGCTTTTCCTGGGAAGATACTTAAAAATGCACTAGCATTTCATCTGTGGGGAGAGAAAGCAAGCCGATGCACTGTGTGTGCACATCCACACGTGTGCTGTTACTGTTTCATTTTTATACATTTCCATTTGGTTTGAAATGTAATCATGTACATATATTAACTTCTTAAAAATGTGATAAGGGTCCTTTGGACACTGGAATTATGGATGAGTTTTGTTTCCTTTTTATTCTTCTATATGTGAAAAACCTGGGTAGATTGGTTGGTACATTGGTTTTAATATCAACGATGTCAAAATACCACAATCATCACAGAGAAGTTGAGAAGAACATGGCTGGGTAATGTAGGCTGAGATTTGTGATCATTCCTGCTGCTCCCATCAAGATTCCTCCAGGATTGATGGTTATGAGGGAAGGGAGGGTATAATAGATTGAATTGTGTCCCCCCCAAAATATGTGTTAACTTAGTTAGGCCATGTGTAGTTGTCCTGCATTTGGTGATTTTCCTATGTGTTATAAATCATAATCTCTGCCTGTGGTTAAAAGGATTATTCAGGTCACCTCCCTGATCCAAGGTAAAGGGATTTTCCCTGGGGTGTGGCCTGCACCACCTTTCATCTCTCAAGAGGTAAAAGGAAAGGGAAGCAGGCAGAGAGCTGGGGACCTCATGCTACCAAGAAAGCAGCACCAGAAGCAGAGCATGCCTTTGGACATGGGGTCCCTGCACCTGAGAAGCTTCTCAACCAGGGGAAGATTGAGGACAGGGACCTTCCTCCAGAGCTGACAGAGAAAGAAAGCCTTCTCCTGGAGCTGAAGCCCTGGCTTTGGACTTGTAACCTACTAGACTGTGGGAAAATAAATTTCTCTTTGTTAAAGCCATCCACTTGTGGTATTTCTGTTATGGCAGCACTAGATGACTAAGACAGAGGGCTAGGGAGGGGGAATCACTAACTAGATAGTAGACAAGTGTTAACTTTGGTAAAGGGAAAGACAACACACAATATAGGGGAAGTCAGCACAACTTGACTAAGGCAAAGTCACAGAAGCTCCCTAGACGTATCCAAACACCTTGAGGGACTGCATAACTGGCTCTGAGAGCTGGGGACGATGGTCTTGGGGGGCATCTAGGTCAACTGGCATAACACAGTTCATAAAGAACTGTTGGACATCCTACTTTGGTGAGTAGTGTCTAAAGTCCTAAAAGCTTGCGAGCAGTCATCTAAGATACATCTATTGGTCCATCCCATTGGAAGCAAAGGAGAATGAAGAAAACTGAAGACAAGGAAAATATTAGTCCAGAGGACGAATGGACCACATGGACCATAGCCTCCACCAGCCTGAGCCCAGAAGAAATAGACAGTGCCCAGCTACCACCACAAAAAAAGACCAGACTTACTGGTTTGAGTGTGACTAGAGGAACCCCCGAGACTATGGCCCCCAGACACCTTGCTAACTCAGAGCTGAAGCCACTCCCAAAGTCCACCTTTTAGCCAAAGATTAGACAGGCCTACAAAACAAACAATAACACACGTGAGGAATGTGCCTTAGTTCAATCAAGTATACAAGACCAAATGGGCAACACCTGTCCAAAAGCAAAGATGAGAAGGGAGAAATGGACAGGAAAACTGGATGAATGAACACTGAGAACCCAGGGTGGAAAAGGAAATGGGGGGAGTGGACATATTGTGGGGATTGCAACTAATGTCATAAAATAATTTGTGTATAAAATTTCTTAACAACAACAACAGATTCCTCCAGGAGTCTGTCATGTGCCAGTCCAGATGTCCCAGACTAGAAACCCACCAGGAGAAGGGCCCACCCTGTTTTCTACACTAGAGGGCAGTGCAGAGGCTTCCCATGTTGCTGCTGAGTGAATGCAGGAATGAACGCTTGCACCATACTGATCCCAGAGTGAAAGAGCCAGCAACAGAGAAAGAAGAAAATGGAAGGAAGGAAGGGGGGGAGAAAAGAAAAGAGCCTAACACCCTCAGAAGCCAAACTCAGTACAGTAAAAAAGCTCAATGAAACCAACACAAAGAAGTGGGAAAAAAGCCCACTTGAGAGTCAAAATTTAGAAGGCCTTTGGGTTTATCATCTCGTAAAGTACACAACACACGTGCCCCAGAAAGTAGGATTTTGCAAACAAGGTCAGTGTTTCCCAAATGCTGTACCTACAGTCAGGTTCAAGATTTGCCACTGGCTCACCTCCCAGTAACTGCAGCCTGAGCTTTAAGAGGAACATGGAGATGGGGCCTTTCTTGCTGACTGCAGTGAATCGACCAGGCCCCCTCTGTGGCTGGACCCTCAGGCTGGCTTCAGGGTCAAGGCCAGCTGAAGGCCGGCAGTGTGACTTCAGGGGTGCCCAGAGGGCTTAACTACTCCCTAAAGTATCTGCACCTGCCGGTTACTGCCACCTTCCACCAGCTTTGCATCCCTCAAACCTACGGTTGGGTCCTTGCTTAAATGTCAGATCTTCCAGGGAAGGTGAATTCCCACAGACCGGCAATTAAAAAAAAATTTTTTTTTTTTTAATGGAGGATCTGAGAGCAAGGCCTGGGTCCCCCAGTGAAGGAGTGAGGCAGACATGGCCAATGGCACAGATGTGAAACAGATATGATCTCCACCAGGTCTGGAAGACCCGAGACAGACTGTAAGATTGTAAGTGAAAAAGAAAGTTGTAAAAGGAATGAATAAACAAGTAATTCCATTTATGGTTAGAAAACAAAACCAAAGATCTGAAACATGCGTATACGTATATATCATGTATTGCTGGGTATGGATATTTATATGAAAGTACACAGAGAAAGGCCTGGAAAGACACACAAACTGAAGACAGTGATTCCCTCTGGGGAAGATCCTGAGGCTGGGGAACTTTCACTTTCTACTCTACACGCTTCTATACCAGCAAGTAGTTATACCCCAAGAAAACTTTGCCAGCACCATTTAAATGCAAAAAAGACCTTTTAAAAAGGCACCTTTATAAGTCAGAATGGCGATTACCCTGGGGGTGGGAGGTGTGAGTTACCGACTGAGAAGGAACCATGTGGGGTGCCAGAAAGGCTTTCTGTCCTGATCTGAATGACACACAAACCTAATCACATTACACAATCATCAAGCAGTACACCTAAGACGAGTGCACTTTATGCACTTTACTGCATTTATGGTAACCCTCAATGAAAAAATTAAAAGGTTACCAGAGGTTAGGCCCCAAAGACAAGCTAGGAGCAAATTAAATGACTTGGGAGCTGAATTCGCTGGGGTCACCAGAGATCTGAACTCTTCATTCACAGAGCACAGACTGAGTGGCGAGTACTGGGGTAAGAGGGGAAGTCCAGAGTCCCTGACAGAGCAGGAAAAAAGTGGGGTGCAGAACTCAAATTCCAGTAAAAAGACCAGGCTTAATGATCTGACTGAGACTGAAGGAACCTCCGAAGACATGGCCCCGGACTCTCTGCTAACCCAGAACTAAAACCATTCCTGAAGCAGCTCTTCAAAGATTAGACTGGGCTGTAAGACATAAAATGATGCTTGTGAAGAATGTGCTTCCTAGTTCAAGTAGATACCTGAGACTAAGTGGGCAGCTTCTGTCCGGAGGCAGGATGAGAAAGCAGAAAGGGATAGGAGTTGGTTGAATGGACAAGGGAAATCTGGGGTGGAAAGGAGTGTGCTGACATATTATAAGAATAGCAACTAGGATCACATAACAATGTGTGTACAAATTTTCGTATGAGAAACTAACTTGAGCTGTAAACTTTCACTTAAAGCACATACACACAGACACACACACAAAAAAAAGAACAGGGGAAGTCCAGCTCTGGGGACAGCAAGCATCCCGCAATGTACTGTAGAGTAGCATGTGGCCATGCGTCAAATACCAAAGCAGGTTTGCACAAGGAGCGATGAGGGGAGAGGAAGCAGTGGGGAGACTTGGCAGAACTGGCGCCGGGGAAAGCACAGGAGGTCTTCATAGAGAAGGAAATGCCTGATCCAAGTTTTGACTGTTAACAGGAATTCACCAGAAACCCAGGAAGAAGAGAATGGTGGGAAGGCCAGCTCAGAGCTCCAGCAGGAGCTGTTTGGAACGTACACCCGGAAGAGGCCGCAGGTACCTGTTGCATTTTATTTTGTATTTTAATTTTAGTAACCAGCTGCCATTGAGTTGACTCTGACTCATGGTGACTCCACATGTGTCAGAGTAGAACTGCACTCCATAGGGTTTTCAATGGCTGATTTTTCAGCAGTAGGTTGCCAGGCCTTTCTTCTGAGGCACCTCTGGGTAGACTTGAACCTCCAACCTTTTGGTTGGCAGCTGAGGATGTTTAACTATTTGCACCACCCAGAGACTTAATTTTAGTCGTTACTCTTGCTGTTAGGTGCCATCAAGCTGGTTTCAACTCATAGCAACCCTTCCTGATAACACGTCCAAAGTAAGTGAGCCAAAGTTTCACCATCCTTGCTTCTAAGGAGCATTCTGGCTATACTTCTTCCAAGACAGACTGTTTGTTCTTTTGGCACTTGGTGGTGTACTCAATAACCTTCACCAGCACCACGATCCAAAGGCATCAATTCTTCTTCGGTCTTCCTTATTCATCGCCCAGCTTTTGCATGTGTATGAGGCGACTGAAAATATCATGGCTTGTGTCAGGCGCACCTTAGTCCTCAAAGTGACACCTTTGCTTTTTAACACTTTAATGAGGTCTTTTGCAGCAGATTTGCCCAATGCAATGTGTTGTTTATAGCTTGGCTGCTGCTTCCATGGGCATTGATTGTGAATCCGAGTAAAATGAAATCCTTGACAACTTCAATCTTTTCTCCATTTATCATGATATTGCTCACTTGTCCAGTTGTGAGGGTTTTTGTTTTATGTTGAGGTGTAATCCACACTGAAGGCAGTGGTCTCTGATCTTCCATCAGGAAGTGCTTCAAGTCCTCTTCACTTTCAGCCAGCAAGGTTGTGTCATCTGCATAAAGCAGGTTGTTAATGAGTCTTCCTTCAATTCCGATCACTAGGATGGAAGAAATGGGGGGGGGGGAGGCTATTTTTTTTTTTTTTAATCACATTCTTCATTTTAAACTTGACTCCCTAGCTCCTAGCAACTTACTATTCCCTCCTTCTGGTTTGTTACTGGGCTAGGCTCAGCCTCCTGGAGGCACTCCTGGGCCCCTGGCCGACCTTCCCAATCTCTGGGACGAGGGGGGCACAGACATAAAGTCAGCATGGGATCCAGGGGCTGAACGCTGGGACAGCTGAAGCTCAGGTTCAAGTCCCACCCTCCACGGTTTGAGTCCTGACTCCACTGCCTGTGTGACTTAGACAAGTCCCGTCTCCTCTCTGGGCCTGTTTCCACGTCCATCAAACGGGCAGTATATGAACACCTCCCTCACAGGACCGCTGTGAGGTGTCAAGAGGTAGCACACTTTATTGTATAACCCAGCTAAGAACAACCACCATGAATACTCAGTGAGCAGTTCAAATGTGCCCAGCACTGTTCTGAGCACTTTACGTACCCTGACTCATTTTATCCCCCGACGACTGAATGAGAAAGGGAGCTACAAGAGCAATGGACTTGACAAAGGTCACCCGCTGGTGAGAAGCAGCACTGGGATCTGAGTCCAGGAAGCCTAGCTCTGGTGCCCACATGAATAACCACCATACTACACTGCTCAAACATTAAATTCTTTCAGTAAACGCCTGCTGAGGCTCCCAACATAAAAACTAAGCCATGTTCCTGGCATGCTAATGGGACAAAAGGTCAGAAAGTTTACATGTCCCTCATTAAGTGGCCCTCTGACAATGATTTTGGTTGTCCTCAACATGTAATTATTTTGCATTTTTGTCTCATATACACAGAGCACCATGTTACCCAAAAGACACAGGGGATCACCGTGGCCCAGGTTTGTACCAAATGTAACTAACGGCGCCACAGCACATGGCCTTGTAACTGGCTGCAAAGTGAAGCTGGGCCAATAATTGGCGTAGGGCGAGCCTATTCTCATTCCAGAACGAGGTGATTAGCAAGCAAACACCTGATGGAATACGCCCTTGGGTGATGTATGGGTGCATGTGCTACATGCCAGACTGTGAGTAATGCGGGGCTGCTGAACCAAAGCCCAAACACGCACCCAGAACGCGTAATCACAACCACTTCATTGAGGAGATTTGATAACGCTGCCAAATTTAATGGGGAAAATAAAACCTATTGAGTGGGGAAACATGAAGAGGTAACAGGCCACTTCCATTAACAAGAGGCATACGGGATTCTTCTCCACGGATTGGCTGATTATCAGGGAGTATCGCAGCTGCAGAGGCATCAACCAAAGAAGTGCCCATTTAGGCAGAACTGCACCAGGCTCACAGGACTCACATGTGCACACGTGCTCAGCACTCCAGCTTTGAGACAAATAGCAGGTGCTATCAAGAGGTCACTGTGATTTATTCTTAGAAAGCAACCTCTGGGGTGCTGTTCGGTCTGCAGAAGACCAGCCTCAGCCCCCTTACCTTTCCCATTTCAGGCCACCTTCTCTGTGCTCTGTAACACCCATCCATACCTGGCACTCGACCATCACCAATAATAAATGATTGTGGGATGAACTGATTGCATAATACTTACGAGCATCTAAATTGCCTCTTTGATCACAAAAAATCAAATCAAACATCGTATACTCACTAAGCCAAGCACGTATTTGGTGCTTCTTTATAAAGAGTAAGTACCCTGCTACATTCTGCTCTCTAAGAAAGGTAATGAACCATAAAGTATTGCTGACTCTCAGCTACCCAAAACGTTCAGTCCAGAGCCCTCGACCCCACATGGCAAGCTTCACTGAACTGGCGATCATGCAGAGGGTGACAAAAGGGCATGGCACAGAAACAGCATGGGGTTTGGAGCTCGTGACGACAGGCCACCACGTAACCTCCTGCAGCCTCGGTTTCTGTAGGGCAAAGTGTGGATGGTAGCGGCACTGTGCTCTCTGGGTTATCATGAGCATTAAAGGAGGCACCGGCAAAAGCATGTTCTCACTCTATAAAGTGAAGCAGCATCCCCTGCTCCCGCTGGCCTAGGCATCTCCTGCATGCCAGCCTCGTTTTTAATCCCAACAAGCCCAGCTCACTCCCACCGTAGGCCTCTGATTTGACGTTCTGGAGGCCTTGACCATCTCAGCACCCACCCCTACCCCACCCCCTTTCCTTAGCAGGACTTACTTCTTATCCTTTGGTTCTCAAGTACAATGTCACTCATTGGGGCACGTCCCTCACTGTCACCACCCAAAGTTTCAACTCCTTTCACAGACCCAGATAAGCAATCTGGGATGCCCTGGTCATGTGTTTATGGTCTGTCTCCCCCTGGAATGTCCAGACAGGGCCTTGTCTGTATAGTTCATCCTGTGTCCCTGTGGCCAGCAGAGTGCCTCCCTGGAAGGTGGGGGAACCCAATAGGCGGTCACAGGAAGGCATAAAGAAGGGTGAGCAGGCAAGCCAGCCTGGCACACAGAGAGCACTCAACAGATAACGCTACTCCAAACAGGGAGAGACTCGGCCACAGTCGAACAATCACCCAGAAGAATGTTGCTGAGTAAACACAGCCTTTAAATGTGATTATTTCTTCTCTTTGCCCATGAAGCTTTCGAATCTGTCTGAGTGCCTGGCTGGGGACTACCACAAGGATCTCCCGCGGTGATGTTATCAGCATCCCAGCAAGTGACCAGTGGCCAATTATGCTCAGGCCAGCATCCTCTAGGTAAGCCCCACTGATCATCTCCTGGGATGGCAGTTACATACCTGCCGTGTTTACTGCCCTCAATCATGAAATGAGTGATCTCCTTCTCCCTGATCCCCTGCTGTTGTTATTTCTGCTGAGGTACCTGGAGAGGGCAGGGGTTGACCCATGTGCAGCCCCCCAGCCGACAAGCAGAACTGGACTTCCTGGCTTGAGGACTGGCACTGACCAGGACTGGATGTCCTAGTCTCATTAGAGTGAAATCAGTGCTTGGTTCTCCCATTGAGGAAGAGAAAGAGGCTCGTTATTTCAAGACAACCAATGTTTACTGCACTTTCTATCAATCAAGAACCATGCTGGACACTGGGGACGCAAAGACGAGGACGTGCCCATCTCCCTCCGTGAAAATTTTCAAGCTCTTGGACCCTCACTCCCTCCCTGACCTCTTCTCCTACCATGCTCCCCTTCACCACGCTGCTCACTGTTCCTCCAACACACCAGGCATGCTCCCACCTCAGGGCCTTTGCACTGGCTGATCTCTCCGCCCCAAATGTTCTTTCCCCAGTATGGATATGGCTCACTGCCTTGCTTCCTTCAAGTCTATGTGCATACATCACCTTCCCAATGAGGCCTATCCTGGCTGCGCTATTGAGAGCAACACCACCCACTTTCCTAGCAACCCCCTCTTGCTTCTCTGCTTTACCTCTACTTTTGCAGAGCACTTTTCACATTCTAACATGCTGCCATGGTTACTAGTCATTTCATTGCTCCTCCTACTAGAATGGAGGCTCCTAGAGCTCAAGGCTCTTTGCTTTGTGCACTGTTGTAGCTCTACTGCCTAGAACAGTGCCTGGCATGTCCAGTAATTATTTGATGAATATATACTGACCCAGGTTCGAGAGACTCAGAGTCTCGTTAAAAAACTCCAATGCCCTCCTGGTGAAGTGAATACCGTCTGGGGTCTTAAAGGCTTGTGAGCAGCCATCTAAGCCACAACTATAGGTTTCTACTTGCCAGGAGCAAAACAATAAGATGGTAACCAAAACTGCAGAGAAGAAACGAGTCTACAAGAGCCACAACCTCATTTAACCTGAGACTAGAAGAACTAGATGGTACCTAGCTACCACCACTGACCATTCTGATAGGGGTCACAATAGTTGGTCCCAGATAGAATGGGATAAAAAGTATGGAGCACATATCAAATTCTTATATAAAAAAACAAAAAAGGCCAGACGACTGAAACAGTAGAAAGCAGAGGCCTTCCTGAGACTACTGCCCTGAGACACTCTTTAAACCTAGAACCAAGCCTATCCTGACATCACTTTTTAGCAAAATAGCAGAGTGGCACCCAAAATAAAGGATATTACCCATAAGCGCAATGTCCTACTTAAGAAAACCATCAGGAGGAGACCAAAAGGTCAACAATTTCTCAAAAGCAAAGATGAGAAGGGGGCAGGGAATCTAGAGTACTGGAAAGGGAACAAACATACTTCAAGAGACTGTTGATACGTTTTGATAAATATAACTAATGTCACTTAACAATTTGTGTGGAAATTGTTAAGTGGGAATCTAACTTGCCATGTAAACTTTCACCAAAAACTCAATAAAATATTATTAAAAGAAAGAAAACTTCAATGCCCAAAGGGAGCCATCCTGGTAATGAAAACTAACAAAGCCCCAGGATGGACAGACAGACAAGAAGTATGAGCATCTTTTTTCTGCTTCCTACCCTCAATTGTCCTGACTTTTGCCAAAACCTGGAAGAAGTCACAAATGGCCCAGTGCAGACTAGGGAAGGGCACCAATCAGCGTGTACATGTGATACGCCCCCCGCCAGGGAGCAGTCTCCAGCCTTGGGGCCGCCCCAGCCTGATCTGTGACATACTGCAGGACAGACTCAGGAAAGTCAGCCAGCGTCTGAGTCAGAGGGCCTTCCTCTCTCACCTACACCCACCCACTCTCGTCCACTGTTCTTCCCCGCTGGTTCCTCCATGGCAATCCGTAGGGTCCCTGGTCTTCTCTGGCCAACTGGACCAGGTGCCACCACCACTGGCCCTTCTGTTCCAAAGCATCCCAGCCGCCCTGCCTGAAGGCTGCTCCCTCCTGGAGCCACAACCCCACAGGACTCACATCAGTTGGCAAGCCCCACCTTCTGCTCTGGCAGAAAGGGAGGGGAAATTGTTTCCAATGGTTATCTCATCTACAATAATGCCCCCTTCATATCTGGAACATGTCTGCACTCTGAATTTTCTTTGATTCCATCAACTCCTCATATGTGAACCAGAGCTACCACACTCAACACCTCTGTGGGCGATAATGGTACCCTGGAGCTCTCATCCCATGGAGGTAATAAGGGATAGACCACAATAGCCACACACAGAAGGGGAAGTACACAGTGAGTTCTATTCTTTTGTGGGAATGTTGGCTACCACACCAATTAAGGGCCTTGATTTACAGAAGTCTATTTTTTTCCTTCTGTGTTCACAACCAGCTCTCTCCCAGAAGTCTACTACCACTTTCAAGGAAAGAAGAATGTGTGCACTTGAGAAGCAGCATTGATTAACTGGGGGTTCACAAGTGAGGTCAGGGTCACTGAACAACATGGGGGGGCTCTATAATCCTGGCTAAAGGGGGACTATTCTGCCTGACACACTCAGTGCATGGGAGGGAGCCTTGGCTCACATCTGGTTAAAGCCCGGGTGGGAAAGACAACCCTCCAGCAGCAACGAGGAGACCCTAGCCAATGATGAATGCTCTGAGTCTGCAAACACAGAAGCCCAGAAGCAGGGCTGCTACTTCCCCAGCAACTGACTCTACATGCCATAGCCTGGTGCTGTATGCTGCTCTGCAGAGGGTCTGGCTACTTGGAATGACAGGTGACTTGCAGAGAAGGGGTGGCTGACATTTTAGGGGAGTGCTCACTCTTTTGGATCCCCAGAGAATCATTTGGAGCTCAACCCAACCGACCAGATTAGAGTCTGGAGCCTACGGAGACAAAGTCAATGTCATTATTTTGGGATAAGCAGGCCTACTCTGATCCAGAAACCCCAGTCCCTATTCTCAATTCATAGCCAGCCACCCACATGAACACATGTTAGCTGGTTAAGTATTCGCAATTCCCAGAGATGAAAGCTGGAGCCAGCTGAGTCAAAGGACACAGGATACACACAGAGGCCTTAGCCCACTGCCAATAAACAGTAACATTTAATATTAGAGCTGCTGTTATCACTGTTGCTATACTCAGCCCCTTTATGCTTTCTGTAATCCCTGGGTGACACAAATGGTTAAGTGCTCACCTACTAACCAAAAGGTTGGCAGTTTGAATTCACCCAGAGGCTCCTTAGAAGAAAGGCCTAGCAATCTACTTCTGAAAGATCACAGCCACTGAAAACCTATGGAGTGCAGTTCTGCTCTGGCACACATGGGATCGCCATGAGTCGGAATGACTGGACAGCAGCTGGTAGTACGCCTTCCGGACCCGGTGTAAAGCCCCTCCCAGAGGGAAAGTCTGTGTACGTCCACGGTAGTCAGGTATCGGGTCTGCTCACCAGCCCCAGAAGGCAGGGCCCAAGTAGGGGGTGTAGGACTGTTTTACAGCTCAGAAATGAAGATTCTTATAATCAGAGCATCTACTATTGATGCCCCTGATGTGTGTTAGGCTCTGGAATGATCAACTTAACTGCATTTAATCCTCACCACAAACCCACGAGGAAGCTGCTGTTACTCTCATCTTCAAGATGGATGACATGTCCTAGTCAAACACCCAGGAAGATCAGGAGCCAAGATTTGAGCCTCCTCGGTCTGGATCCAGAGCCCACCCTCTTAACCCTCCCCAAGCCGGCATCATGGGTGGGATGTGGAATGGCACCAACAGTAACCCATTCAGCACTCCTTTCCCCCAACCCTGCCTCTGAGCCAAAGGGAAGGTAGCACATGAAGGAGAACCATCAAGAACATCACGAGAGGCCTTTTGACCCCGCCACATGCTCATCCCCAGTGAGTCTTTCATCCCTGAAGCGAACACTCCTGCATGTACCCCCTGTGGCCAGCCCGCGAAGGCTCTGGTGTGCAGAGATCTCCAACACACAGCCCCATCCTCACGGGGCATGAGGAGCCTGGGAGGGCAGGGATGGTGTCTTTCTTGGGCACGGCAGTACCCCTAATCTTCTAGCACAGGCACACCACAGATGTATGCTGAAGGAACTGGCCAAAGAATTAACAACTAAGAAGACTATTTATATAAACCCGGGATGAAAAAAATCCCTTTAAAAAAAAAGTACCTACAGGTAATGATGCAGGTCCCATAGGCTTTTCGCTACATACATTCTGCAAAAGTAATGAGATGTTAGCAGTTTCAGAATTAGTATTCTCTTACTCTACATCCCCAGGCAAGAAACTCTATCTGCTAAGCATTAGAGTTACAGCAAGAATTATCCCTCAGCAAGAACCATATGATTTTAATGCAGAGACGAATTTCAATTACACATTTATCTAACCATGCTGATGTGTTTTAAATTTAACCCTAAATTACAGCCCTTTCAACTGACTGTGCTCTCCCATCGGCTTCTCTCTCTTCAATTTTGGTTTGGTTTTGTGAAAGGTCTGCTGGTAAAAATGAAGCAATACCAGTAACTTATCTACAAATTACGGGAAGGAGAAAGTAGGTTAAAAAAGACCAAGAAACTTAAAACAAGTCTGATCAGACCACATCCGAGTTAGACAGGAAACAATAGGAGACTGTTCTCACTCATAGGGAAGGAAGGTAGGTCTTACCATGACTATTGTCAAACAAGTCACATACGAGAGTCACCTTGCACTCTTCCTGAATTTCAATTGTGGTCACCAGAATACAACAAGCTTCTATTCTGCACATGAGGAACGGCAATAATCGGAAGTTGAAAGCCGGCACTTTCATCTGGCTGGCCATTCCTTTCCCCATCGCATTTTCCATTTAAGCATCCGCCACAATGAGTTGTTGTGTCCCGCAGGCAGCTTGTGCGTCTATCACCATGGAAATGGGAACTGCATCCCAGAGCAAGCCTTCTGCAGCCAGAGAGATCTCCTCTGCGCTCCCTCTGCTTAGAGGGCTCAACAAAAGTGGTTGTCCTCAGTGAGAGGCCAATATGTTGTGCTGTCATTAGGTGCCATCGAGTCAATTCCGACTCAGAGCCACTCCACGTAACAGAGTAGAACTGACCCATACGGTTTTCTAAGCTGTAATCTTTGCAGGAACAGATCGCCAGGTTGTTCTCCCATGGAGCCACCAGGAGAGTTCAAACCACCAACCTTTCGATTAGCAGTCAGGCGCTTAACTGTTGTGCTACCAGGGCTCCTTCGGAGGCCAGTGTAACATTTTGCAATTTGCTTTTACTAAAATTGTGAATCCCACTTATCCATGTGAATATCCTGATTGTAATGCTGTACTGCAGTTTTGCAAGATGCTGCCATTGGGGGAAACTGGGTAAAGGGTACAGAGGATCTCTTTGCATTGCTTCTAACGACCACATGCAAATCTACAATAATCTCAGTAAAAAGATTCACTTAAAAAATTGCACTAAAGAGGCGGAGCCAATATGGGGAATAGACAGACACTTCCAGCGAGCCCTCTTTACAACAAAGACCCAAAAAAACCAAGTGAAACAAGTATATTTATGACAAGTTAGGAGGCCTGAGCATCAAAGGCAACCTTAGAAAACAAACTGAAGGGCAAGGGGAGGAAGAGACAGTTCAGAAGTGGAGAGGAGTTACCGGACCTGAATTGCGGGGAGCCCTCAGGCACCATTCCTGGAGCGGCAGCGGGCTGGTACTAACATTCGGCCGCAGTTTCCTCAGGGAGAAGGAGCCAGCCACACAGCCTACTCACACCTCCGGAACCTGAGAAGAACGGTGCTCTCGGCATATATGTTACCATGCCCCCCCACCCCCAAGCCAGCTTCAGGGGCTGACTTCCCTGGGCCTGTGATGGGCCCTGCTCAGTGCCTAGAGCCATCCTTTCAGCCTTGGAGAAGGAATAAATTTGCAATTAGGGGGCAAGATAATTTGCCAGCTCCACTAACCGGGGGAGCTCAGGACAGAAGTGGCTCCTGTCAAGGCATAAACGGTCCGTGGACTTTGAGTACATTTCCCCTCCGTGTGGACCTGTGTGGGCCTATTTCAGGAGAACAGGCCCCTGTTGGCAGGCTCCAACCGTTTCAGCTGTGCGGCGGAGAGGTGGGTGTTTGATGTTTGACATTGCTTTGCCTATTAAACAGGGTTGTCACCTATCCACATCAGGGGCCTAAGGACTGGTAGCTCCACTCAGCTTACCCAGCCACCCACAACTGGGGTCCAGGGATAACTGGTACCTCCCAGTCCTTACAACCAAAAACACTGGATGCCCATGGTCCGTCTTCAGAACCCACCTATGTGTACACTCTAGGGAACAGGGACACACTTTCCTCAGAGACACGTAGGGGACGATTCTCAGCTCCCTGCCTTGTTCAGAGTGTGACCCCCTGAGGCAACCAGATACCAGTACCAACACCAATCACCCCCGCCCCCTAAGACTGTAGGGCAGAGCCTGTACCACACACTTGATGATCAGCTACCTGGACACCTGAGCTGAACTCATACAAGAAAAGTGAATGGACTCCTAGACTGATATACCTGAGAACAACTCCAGCTAGCTGGGGACAGGACGTCAGAGCTCCAAAGGTGAAAATAATCAAGCTTGCTCACTCAAGCAACTCATTTGGACATATCAAAACAAAACAAAGCAAGAAGCTATGACACAGTAAGCAAAAATAAAAAAAACTAACATAATAACTTACAGATGGCTCAGAGACAACAGTCAGTATCAAGTCACATAAAGAAACAGACCATGATCACCTCAACAAGCTCTCGAAACAAACAATCCAGGGATCTTCTAGATGAAAGTGCATTCCTGGAATTACCACAGGCAGGATACAAAAGGTTAATATACAGAACCCTTCAAGACATCAGGAAGGAAATGAAGCAATACATATAACAAGCCAAGGAACACACAGATAAAGCAAGTGAAGAAATTAAAAAGATTATTCAGGAACATAATGAAAAATTTAATAAGCTGGAAAAATCCATAGACACCAATCACAAATATAGATGATTAACAATAAAATTACAGAAGCAGACAACTCAAGAGAAAGTCAGAGGAGCAGAACTGAGGAAGTGGAAGGCAGAATTTCTGAACTTCAAGGTAAAGCACTTGGCAGTAATATATTTAAAGAAAAATCAGATAAAAGAATTTAAAAAAATGAAGAAACCCTAAGAGTCACGTGGGGCTCTGTCAAAAGAAACAGCCTACGAGTGATTGGAATACCAGAACAGGGAGGGATAACAGAAAATACAGAGAGAATTGTTGAAGATTTGTTGGCAGAAAACTTCCCTGCTGTCGTGAAGAATGAGAAGCTATCTATCCAAGATGCTCATCGAACTCCAGGTAAGGTAGATCTTAAAAGAAAGTCACCAAGACATATTATAATCAAACTTGCCAAAACCAAAGATAAAGAGAATTTTAAGAGCAGCTAGGGATAAACAAAAAGTCACCTACAAAAGACAGCCAATAAGAATAAGCTCGGACTACTCAGCAGAAACCACGCAGGCAAGAAGGCAATGGGATGACTTCTATAAAAAATAGAAGGAAAAAAATTGTCAGCCAAGAATCATATGTCCAGCAAAACTGTCCCTCAAATATGAAGGTGAAATTAGGACAGTCCCAGATAAACAGAAGTTTAGGGAATTCGTAAAAACCAAACCAAAGCTATAAGAAAAACTAAAGGGAGCTCTTCGGTTAGAAAATCAATAATATCAGGTATCAACTCAAGACAAGAACACTGGGTAGATCAATCAGAACTCAACCCAGAGAGGGAAATCAAAAAAATAATTCAAGATAAAAAAAATGCTCAAAACAGGGTTAACAGCAATGTTATTATGTTAAAGGAGACAACGTTAAAACAATAAAGAGGGACTAAGAAATATCACAGATCTTCCATACAGAGAGGAAGACAAAGCAACAAAAAGAAATAAAAGTTAGGTTTAAGTTTAGAAAAATAGGGGTAAATAATAAGGTAACCACAAAATACAAGAAAAAAATAGAGACAAAATCAACAAGAACGAATATGAAGAAAGGACAATATATAATCTACTCAGCACATAAAATTAAATGGGAAAAAGAAACGGTTAACAACACACAAAAAAAAGACACCAAAATGATAGCATTAAATTCATACCTATCCATAATTACCCTGAATGTAAATGGACTAAAGGCACCAATAAAGAGACAGAGAGTGGCAGAATGGATTAAAAAACAAGATCCATCTATATGCTGCCTACAAGAGACACACCTTAGACTTAGAGACACAAACTAAAACTCAAAGGATGGAAAAAATATACCAAGTAAACAACAATAAAAAAAGCAGCAGTGGCAATATTAATTTCTGACAAGATAGACTTTAAAGTTAAATCCATCATAAAGGATAAGGAAGGACAGTATATAATGATTAAAGGGACAATATACCAAGAAGATATAACCATATTAAATATTTACACACCCAATGACAGGGCTTCAAGATACATAAAACAAACTCTATCAGCATTGAAAAGTGAGATAGACAGCTCCACAATAATAGTAGGAGACTTCAACACACCACTTTCGGTGAAGGACAGGACATCCAGAAAGAAGCTCAATAAAGACACAGAAGATCTAAATGCCACAATCAACCAACTTGACCTCGTAGACATATACACAACACTCCACCCAAAAGCAACCAAGTATACTTTCTTGTCTAGTGCATATGGAACATTCTCTAGAATAGACCACATATTAGGGCATAAAGCAAGCCTTAGCAGAATCCAAAACACTGAAATATTACAAAGCATCTTCTCTGACCATAAGGTCATAAAAGCGGAAATCAATAACATAAAAAGCAGGGAAAAGAAATCAAATACTTGGAAAATGAACAATACTCTGCTCAAAGAAGACTGGATTATAGAAGACATTAAGGATGGAATAAAGAAATCACAGAATCCAATGAGAATGAGAAAACTTCCTATCAGAACCTTTGGGACAGAGCGAAAGCAGTGCTCAGAGGTCAATTTTTATCAATAAATGCACACATACAAAAAGAAGAAAGGGCCAAAATCAAAGAATTATCCCCACAACTTGAACAAATAGAAAGACAGCAACAAAAGAAACCCTCAGGCACTAGAAGAAAACAAATAATAAATATTAGAGCTGAACTAAATGAAATAGAAAACAGAAAACCTGAAAGAACTAACAAGACCAAAAGCTGGTTCTTTGAAAAAAATTAACAAAATTGATAAAACATTGGCCAAACTGACAAAAGAAAAACAGGAGAGGAAGCAAATAGCCCAAACAAGAAATAAGCGATATCATAACAGACCCAGCTGAAATTAAAAGAATCATATCAGATTACTATGAAAAATTATACTCTAACAAATTTGAAAACCTAGAAGAAATGGATGAATTCCTAGAAACGCACTACCTACCTAAACTAACACAAACAGAAATAGAGCAGCTAAATAGACCCATGACAAAAGAAGAGACTGAAAAGGTAATCGAAAAACTCCCAACAAAAAAAAAGCCCTGGTCCAGACAGCTTCACTGCAGCGCTCTACCAAGCTTTCAGAGGAGAGTTCACACCACTACTACTAAAGGTATTTCAGGGCATAGAAAAGGACAGAATGCTCCCAAACTCATTCTATGAAGCCACCACATCCCTGATACCAAAACCAAGTAACGACACCACAAAAAAAGAAAATTACAGACCTATTATATCTCTCATGAACTTAGATGGAAAAATCCTCAACAAAATTCTAGCCAATGGAATTCAACAACATATCAAAAAAATAATTCACCATGACCAAGTGGGATTCATACCAGGTATGAAGGGATGTGTCAACACTGGAAAAACAATTAATGTAAACTATCACATGAACAAAAGAACCACATGATTTTATCAACTGATGCTGAAAAGGCATTTGACAAAGTTCAACACCCATTCATGATAAAAACTCTCAGCAAAATAGGAATAGAAGAAAAATTCCTCAACGTAATAAAGGGCATTTATACAAAGCCAATAGCCAACATCATCCTAAATGGAAAGAGTCTGAAAGCATTCCCCTTGAGATCAGGAAACAGACAAGGATGCCTTTTATCTCCACTCTTATTCAACACTGTGCTAGAGGTCCTAGCCAGGGCATTTAGGCTATATAAAGAAATAAAGGGCATCCAGATTGGTAAGGAAGAAGTAAAATTATCTCTATTTGCAGATAACATGATCTTATACACAGAAAACCCTAAGGAATCCTCCAGAAAACTACTGAAACTGATAGAAGAATTCAGCAGAGTATCAGGACACAAGATAAACATACAAAAATCAGTTGGATTCTTCTACACCAACAAAAAGAACATTGGAGAGGAAATCACCAAATCAATACCATTTACAGTAGCCCAAAGAAGATAAAATACTTAGGAATAACTCTTACCAGAGATGTAAAATACTTGTACAAAGAAAACTACAAAATATTTCTGCAAGAAACCAAGAGACCTACATAAGTGGGAAAATATATCTTGCTCACGGATAGGAAGACTTAACATTATGAAAACGTCTATTCTACCAAAAGCCATCTATACATATAATGCAATTCCGATCCAAATTCCAACGACATTCTTTAATGAGACGGAGAAACAAATCACCAACTTCATATGGAAGGGAAAGAGGCCATGGATAAGTAAAGCATTACTGAAAAAGAAGAACAAGGTGGGAGGCCTTACTCAACCTGATTTTAGAGCCTATTATACTGCCACAGCAATCAAAACAGCCTGGTACTGGTACAACAACAGATACATAGACCAATGGAACAGAATTGAGAAACCAGACATAAATCCATCCACATATGAGCAGTTGATATTTGACGAAGGCCCCAAAACAGTTAAATGTGGAAAAGACAGTCTCTTTAACAAATGGTGCTGGCATAACTGGATACTCACCTGTAAAAAAATGAAACAAGACCCATACCTCACTCCATGTACAAAAATGAACTCAAAATGGATCAAAGTCCTAAATATCAAATCTAAAATGATAAAAATCATGGAAGAAAAAATAGGGACAACGTTAGGAGCCCTAATACATGGCATAAACAGTATGTAAAACATTACTAACAATACAGAAGAAAAACTAGGTAACTGGGAGTTCCTAAAAACCAAACACCTATGCTCATCCAAAGACTTCACCAAAAGAGTAAAAAGACTACCTACAGACTGGGAAAAAGTTTTTAGCTATGACATTTCCGATCAGTGCGTGATCTGTAAATCTACATGATACTGCAAAAACTCGACTACAAAAAGACAAATAACCCAATTCAAAAATGGGCAAAAGATATGAACAGACACTTCACTAAAGAAGACATTCAGATAGCTAACAGACACATGAGGAAATGCTCACGATTGCTAGCCATTAGAGAAATGCAAATCAAAACTACAATGAGATTTCATCTCACTCCAAGAAGGCTGCGGAAATCCAAAAAACACTAAACAATAAATGTTGGAGAGGCTGTGGAGAGACTGGAACACTTATACACTGCTGGTGGGAATGTCAAATGGTACAACCACCTTGGAAATTGATTTGGCGCTTCATTAAAAAGCTAGAAATAGAACTACCATACGATCCAGCAATCCCACTCCTTGGAATATATCCTAGAGAAATAAGAGTCTTTACGCGAACAGATACATGCACACTCATGTTCACCAGAGCACTATTTACAATAGCAAAAAGATGGAGGCAACCAAGGTGCCCATCAACAGATGAATGGATAAATTATGGTATATTCACACAATGGAATACTACGCATCGATAAAGAGCAGTGATGAGTCTGTGAAACATTTCATAACATGAAGGGATCTGGAAGGCATTATGCTGAGTGAAATCAGTCAGTTGCTAAAGGAATAATATTGCGTAAGACCACTATCATAAGAACTCGAGAAACAGTTTAAACAGAGAAGAAACTATTCTTTGATGGTTACAAGAGGGGGGAAGGAGGGAGGGTGGGAGACGGGTATTCACTAATTAGATAGTAGATAAGAACTACTTTAGGTGAAGGGAAGGAAAACACACAATACAGGAGAGGTCAGCACAACTGGACTAAACCAAAAGCAAAGAAGTAAACTGAATGTTTTGAAGGCCAGTGTAGCAGGGGCAGGGCTTTGGGGACCATGGTTTCAGGGGACATCTAAGTCAACCGGCATAATAAAATCTATTAAGAAAACATTCTCCATCTCATTTTGGAGAGTGGTGTCTGGGGTCTTAAACACTAGCAAGCGGCCATCTAAGATGCATCAATTGGTCTTAACCTACATGGATCAAAGGAGAATGAACACCAAGGACACAAGGTAATTATGAGCCCGAGAGACAGAAAGGGCCACATAAACCAAAGACTACATCAGTCTGAGACCAGAAGAACTAGATGGTGCCTGGCTACAACTGATGCCTGCCCTGATAGGGAACACAACAGAGAACCCCTAAGGGAACAGGAGAGCAGTGGGATGCACACCCCAAATTCTCGCAAAAGTCCAGACTAAATGGTCTGACTGACACTAGAAGGACCCTGGTTATCATGGCTTCCAGACCTTCTGTTGGCCCAGGACAGGAACCATTCCCAAAGCCAACTCTTCAGACAGGGATTGGACTGGACAATGGGTTAGAGAGGGATGCTGGTGAGGAGTGAGCTTCTTGGATCAGGTGGATACTTGAGACTATGTTAGCATCTCCTGCCTGGAGCAGAGATGAGAGATTTTAGGGAGTTAGAAGCTGGTGAAATGGACAGAAAAGGAGAGAGTGGAGGGAGGGAGCGGGCTGTCTCATTAGGGGGAGTGCAACTGGGAGTATGTAGCAAGGTGTATATAAGTTTTTGTGTGAGAGGCTGACTTGATTTGTAAACTTTCACTTAAAGCACAATAAACATTAAAAAAAAAAAATTGCACTAAAAATAGAACTCCCATGTGACCCAGCAATTCCACTCCTAGGTATATACTCAAAAGGCTTGAAAGAAGATACTAAAAAAGAGACTTGTATATCAATCTTCATTGTAGCACTATTTACAACAGCCAAAAGTTGGAAACAACCTACATGCTCATCAACGGATGAATGGATAAACAAAATGTGGCACATACAAAGGAATACTACTCAGCCAGTAGGAGAAATGAAGTCTTGATACATGCTACAGAATGGATGGAGCTTGAAGACATTATGCTGAGTGAAATAAGCCAATCACAAAAGGGCAAATATTGTATGACCTCATTTATATAAAAAGACAAGAAAAGGCAAATGTATAGAGACCAGAGTTTATTAGTAGTTGCCAGGGCCAGGAATGAGGAGGAAAAGGGGGATTAATGGTGATGGAAAAATTGCATTAAGAGTTGCAGAGCCAATTATTGTACTGCTGTCAATAAGCTGTACACCTTTAAAAAGTTGAATTGGCAAAAGTTGTGTGAAAGATATATTTACAACAATGACCAAAATGAAAAAAAAAAAAAAGCAGCTGCTGAGGCTGCTTATGTACAGCCAAATGCCTCACAGGATCTGGTTCTTTGGTTTGGAGGTTTAGGGTTGTGGTTTCATAGGACATCCCAGTTAATTGTCCTAATAATGTGTTTAGTGCTTCTGTTCTGCCTCCTAGTTTGTTGCATAGTGCCCAGGGTCTTAAAAGCTTGCAAGTGGCCATCAAAGGCACAACACTTGGTCTCTATTCACCTGAAGCAACATAGAAAGGAGAGTCAGGATTAGGAGGAGGATATGGAATGTGTGGCTGATTGCCTCCACGAACAACTGCCTCCTTTGCCATGAGTCCAGAACTGAATGATGCCCAGCTACCATTATTGAACATTTTGATCAAAGATTCCATAGAAAAATTCTGATCATGAGGGGGGAAATACAGAGCAGAATGTCAAATTCTCACCGACTCTAGACTTTCTGGAGCCATGGAGGTGGATAAATTCCTATAACTATTGCCCTGACCTTAAACCAAAAATATCCCCTGAAGTCTTCTTAAAACCGGACAATAGTTTAGCTTAACTAGTGAAAAAGGTCTGCCTTCAAGGAACACAACAGAGAACCCCTGAGGGAGCAGGAGAGCAGTGGGATGCAGACCCCAAATTCTCATAAGACCAGACTTAATGATCTGACAGACACTAGAAGGACCCCGGTGGTCATGGCCCCCAGACCTTCTGTTGGCCCAGGACAGAAACCATTCCCGAAGCCAACTCTTCAGACGTGGATTGGACTGGACAATGGATTGGAGAGGGGTGCTGGTGAGGAGTGAGCTTCTTGGATCAGGTGGACACTTGAGACTACGTTGGCATCTCCTGCCCGGAGGGGAGATGAGAGGGTGGAGGGGGTTAGAAGCTGGTGCAATGGACATGAAAAGAGAGAGTGGAGGGAGAGAGCGCGCTGTCTCATTAGGGGGAGAGTAATACGGAGTGTGTAGCAAGGTGTATATGGGTTTTTGTGTGAGAGACTGACTTGGTTTGTAAACTTTGACTTAAAGCACAATAAAAATTATTTAAAAAAAAAAAAAAAAGGTCTGCCTTGAGCATTATGCTCTTTTAAGAACTATCTATATGGGACCAAATCAACAACAGCAGTTTGAAAAATTAGATAGGAACCTTAGGGCCCAGTGAGTTTATATAAATGAGGGAGGAAAAACTGAGCAAAGTAGGGTGAGAATGGTTGCACAACCCGAAGAATGTACCGTAGTTTTACACAAATAATACATGCCTCTTACATTTGTTTGCCAATCACCCCCTGTGAGGTATTTTCATAAATGCTGCTATGCCAATTTTTTTACATGTTGCTGTAAAAAAAAATTTAGCATAGTATGCTTATGAAAACACCTCGGTGGGGGGGAGAGTGTGGTTGGCAAACAAATGTAGAAGACATGCGTCATTTGTGTAAAAATACAGTAATCAATGTCACTAAGTTGTGCATGTAGAAACTATTGAATTGGTGCATGTTTTGCCATTCATATTCTCAACAACAAAATAAATAAAATTTAGAGAAAAGAAATGACCGGGGTGGAGAGCTGGTAGAAACTGCAAAACCTAGAGCCCCAATAACATCTGGATTTACTGCTTGGAACACCAAGGCTAGCTTCAGCGCTGAAGTGAGTGTCACATAGGAAGACATTCTTTGACATTCTTAGGTGCCATCTTGAGCTCCTGAGAAATCACGCCACAGAAGAAAGTCAAAAGGGACCCAATACATCACAAATTGTTACTGATGTAAATACAGTGTAAGGAACCCTGGTGGTACAACAGTTAAGCACTTGGCTGCTAACTGAAAGGTTAGTAGTTCAAACCCACCCAGAGGCTTTGTGGAGAAAGACCCAGCAATCTGCAGTTCTACTCGGAAACATGGCGTCACCATGAATCGAAGCGACTCAAAGGCGCCGAACAACAAGAACATTGTAAATCAGTGGTCTGGGGAGATGGAGTAAATTTAATGATGAGCACATGCCTTGGCTGAAGGAGGCTGCCTCTGCAGAATCCTGCAGAAACCTTTGCACAATGAGGACCAGAACTTCCAGTTGTTCTAAAGAATTCGGAAATCCAGGCTTTTACGTTAAACTTCCTAAATTTTAAACGTTGACAATTCAAACAATTTACTTATATGCACCATGAGGATTCAACCTAATGGGTCTGATGGTCAGGCCGCCACCTGTCAGGCCCTTGCTAGACACTTTAAATATATTTTCAACAGCCCTCTGAGTAGGACTTATTCTTTATGTTATAAAAGGGTGAAATAACATGCCCAAGGTTGCCCAGGAGGTCAAGTGCTTGGCGGCTGTGACTGGGAAGCCCTGACGATTCTGCTCAGTTGACATTCCATCCAGCATGACCATTCAGCAAAATCTAGTTTAAGTTGCAGAGAAATAGTTCAAAAAAAAAAAAAAAATTTTTTTTTTTCCTCTACATGAACACTGAACCAACTCCACATTTTCAGACCAAGCCTTGTCATGGGATGGACCACTAAGGGAAGTCTTTCCTGGTCAGCACTTGCCACTGCCCACTGGCCACTACACCTTCCCTTTATGCGTATCATTTGTATATCTGATCAATGACTATCTCTTCTACTGGAAAGCTCCCTTGCAGCAAGGAGACTTTTTATATTTTTGTAGATCCCCAGAACAGCATGATACCTGGCCCAAAGGAAGAGCTTAAGAAACACTTGTTGAATTAATCAATAAAGGGCTAGGCCAGACAAGGGCCATGAAAAGGCCCCATTCAATTCAGCTGAATCAACGCCACCACCAACAAGGACAGAAAGTCTCTGGGAACCTTTTCAGGGACTCTAATGCTCCCTTGAATGGCAAAACAGCTCACCCAGACTATAATACACTGATAAACCACAAGGGCAAGGGTGTCCGGTAATTATACTCCATGCAGTCCAGGCCTCTCAGGCAGCAGGATCACATTCCACCTGCTTCTTCAGACAGGCAGAGCTGACTGCCCCAGGCAAGCCCAGCCCTTTTATCTGTATGGGTACTGCCAGAGAACCTGGCTGCAGAAATAGAACACTTATGAAACAGCCTTTGTGTAAATGCGCTATGCTCATCGTAAACATGTATGTCAAGCCCTGTCTGCAACAGATACATGACAGACAAGATGTCCGACAGAGACATGAGAGGAGGGGCCAAGATGGCAGCATAGTCAGATGCTTCCAGTGATCCCTCTACAACAAAGACCCCAAAAAACAAGAGAAGCAATTATATATATGACAAGTCAGGAGCCCTGAACACAAAGGCAAAGTTAGGAAATCGGATTAAGCGGAAGGGGAAGGGAGAGACGGTTCAGAAGCGGTGAGGAGTTGCCAGATCTGACTCAGCAGGAACTGGAGCCCCTCAGGCACGATCCCCTGTCATGACCACAGTGGGGCTGGTAGCATTCGGGACTTGGTTTCTTCAGGGAGAAACAGTGAGCCGCATAGTCTACTCACGCCTCTGGCATCAAAGGAGAACAGTGCTCTTGGCAAAAGCTAAGTACTTGAGCCTAATTTACTACACCCAAGCCAGGTTCCCTGAGCCTGAGATAGGTGCTGCTGCGTGTCCTGAGCCATTCTCCCAGCCTTGGAAAAAGAATAACAATTGGGGAAAAGATAATCTGCCAGCTCCCCTAAGCTAGGAACTCAGGCAGAAGTAGCTCCTGTCCAGCCACAAATGGTCCACAAACTCTGAATGTCTTTCACCTCTGCATGGACCTGTGGGGGCCCATTTCAGGAGCTTAGGCCCTTGCTCGCAGCCTACAATAGTGTATGTGCCTGAGATCTGACTTCGGTTGTTTCAGCTGTGTGCTGAAAAGGTGGGTTTTTGATGTTTGACACCGCTCTGCCTATTAAACAGGGTTCTCACCTACCCACATCAGGGCCCTGAGGACTTGTAGCTCCACCCATGCCACCTAGCCACCCACGACAGGGGTCCAAGGATAAGTGGTGCCTCCCAATCCTTACAACCAAAAGCACTGGGTCCCCATGGTCCAGCTGCAGAACACATTCACCTCTGCCCTCTAGGGAACAGGGATGCGCTTTCCTCACAGACACTCAGGAGACAATTGCCAGCCCCTGCCTTGCTCAGGGCATGACCCCCTGCTGCAACCAGATACCTGTGCCTACACCAATCACCCGTGCCCCTCTAAGACTATAGATGAGAGCCTGCACCACACACTTGGTGACCGACTACCTGGACACCTAAGTTGCATCCATACAAGAAAAGTGAATGGACTCCTAGGCTCATATACCTGGTAACAGCTCTAGCCATCTGGTGACAGGACATCGGAGCTTCAAAGGTGCAAATAATCAAGCCAACTCTCTCAAGCAGCCTATTTAGGCATATCAAAACAAAACAAACAGGCTAGGATACAGTAAGCAAACATAAAATAAATTACTACAATAACTTATAGATGGCTCGGTAACAAGAGTCAATAACAAAATCACATAAAGAAGCAGACCATTATCACTTCAAAAAGCTCTCAAAACAAGGTATCAAGGAATTTTTCGGACATAGAGGTCTTCTTGGAATTACCAGAGGCAGAATACAAGATTAATTTACAGAAATCAGGAAGGAGATCAAGCAAAACACAGAATAAGCCGAGGAACACACAGATAAAGCAGCGGGGGAAATTAAGAAGGTTATTCAAGAGCATAATGAAAAACTTGATAGGCTGCAAAATTCCATAGAGAGACAGCAATCAGAAATACAGGAGATTAACAATAAAATTACAAAATTAGACAACTCAAAAGAAAGTCAGAGGAGCAGAATTAAGGAACTAGAAGTCAGAATTAGTGAGACTGAAGATAAAACACTTGGCACCAATATATTCGAAAAAAAATCAGATAAAAGAATTATAAAAAAAAAAAAAGAAGAAGAAGAAACCCTAAGAATCACGTGGGACCATATCAAGAAAAATAACCTACAAGTGATAGGAGTATGAGAAAAGGGAGGGAAAACAGAAAATAGAGAATTGTTGAAAATTTGTTGGCAGAACACTTCCCTGATATGGTGAGAGGTGAGAAGATATCCATCCAAGATACTCATCGAACCCCACATAAGGTAGATCCCAAAAGAAAGTCACCAAGACGTATTATAATTAAACTGCCAAAACGAAAGGATGAAGAGAGAATTTTAAGAGCAGCTAGGGATAAGTGAAAAGTCATCTACAAAGGACAGTCAGTAAGAATAAGCTCAAAGTACTTAGCAGAAACCATGCAGGCAAGAAGACAAATGGGATGACATATAAAAAGCATTGAAGGAAAAAAACTGCTAGCCAAGAATCATATATCCAGAAAAGCTATCTCTCAAATAAGAAGGTGAAATTAGGCCATTTCCAGATAAACAGAAGTTTAGGGAATCTGCAAAAACCAAACTAAAACTACAACAAATACTAAAGGGAGTTCTCTGGTTAGAAAACCAATAACATCAGATACCAACCCGACACTAGAACACAGGACAGATCAACCAGATATCAACTCAGATAGGGAAATCACAAAAATAAAGATTAAAAAAAAAAAAAAAAAGGGAAACAGCAATGTCATAATGTAAAAGATAACAACATTAAATCAATAAAGAGGAACTAAAAAATGCAGTCATAGATTTTTCATATGGAGAGGAAGTTAAGTCAACATAAATAAAATTTGTTTTAAACTTAGAAAAACAGGGGTAAATATTAAGGTAACTGCAAATGAAACTAACAATCCTACACATGAAAATAAAACACAAGAAAAGCATAAAGACTCAGCAAAAACAGAATCAACAAAAATGAAAAAGAAGAAAAGACAACATATAAACTACTCAGCACAAAAAATTAAGTGGAAAAAAGGAACTGTCAACAACACACAAAAAAGACATCAAAATCACAGTACTAAACTCATAAAAAAAAAATTAAAAAAAAAAAAACTCATACCTATTCCTGATTACGCTGAATGTAAATGGACTACACACACCAATAAGAGACAGAAAGTAAGCAGAATGGATTTAAAAAAAAAAAAAGATCTGTCTATGTGCTGCGTACAAGAGACACACCTTAGACTTAAAAACACAAACTAAAACTCAAAGGGTGGAAAAAATACATCAAGCAAACAGCAATCAAAAAAGGGCAGGAGTGGCAATAATAATTTCTGACAAAATGGTCTTAAAAGTTAAATCCACCACAAAGGATAAGGAAGGACACTAAATGATTAAAGGGACAATATACCAGGAGGATATAAACATATTAAATATTTACACAGCCCATGTCAGGGCTTCAAGATACACAAAACAAACTCTAACGGCGCTGAAAAGTGAGATAGACAGCTCCACAATAATAGCAGGAGGCTTCAACACACCACTTTTGGTGAAGGACAGAATATCCAGGAAGAATATCAATAAAGACACAATCAACCAACTTAACCTCACAGACATGTACAGAACACTCCACCCAACAGCAGCCGATAATACTTTCTTTTCCAATGCACATGGAACATTCTCTAGAATAGACCGCATATGAGGTCATAAAACAAGCCTTAACAGAATCCAAAACATCGAAATATGGCAAAGCATCTCCTCTGACCATAAAGCCATAAGAGCAGAAGGCAGTAACAGAAAAGCAGGGAAAAGGAATCAAACACTTGGAAACTGAACAACACCTCACTCAAAAACAACTGGGTTATACAAGAAATTAAAGACAGAAAAAAGAAATTCATAGAACCCAATGAGAATGAAAATACTTGCTATCAGAACCTTTGGGACACATCTAAAGCAGTGCTCAGAGGTCAATTTATATCAATAAATGCACACATACAAAGAGAAAGCCAAAATCAAAGAACTATCCCTAAAACTTGAACAAATAGAGAGCAACAAAAGAAGCCCTCAGGCACCAGAAGAAAGCAAATAATAAAAATTAGAACAGAATTAAATGAAATAGAGAATAGAAAAACAATTGAAAGAGTAAACAAGACCAAAAGCTGGTTCTTTGAGAAAACATTCACGAAATCGATAAACCATTGGCCAAACTGACAAAAGGTAAAAAGGAGTGGAAGAAAAATAACCTGAATAAGAAATGAGATAGGTGATATCACGACATACCCAACTGAAATTAAAAGACTCACATCAGATTACTATGAAAAATTATACTCTAACAAATTTGAAAACCTAGAAGAAATGGACAAATTTCTAGAAGCACATTACCTAGCTAAACTAACACAGAGGTAGAACAACTAAATAAACCCATAACAAAAGAAGAGATTGAAAAGGTAATTAAAAAACTCCCAACAACAACAACAAAAAAGCCCTGACCCTGACAGCTTCACTGGAAAGTCTACCATACTTTCAGAGAAGAGTTAACACCACTACTACTAAAGGTATTTCAGAGCATAGAAAAGGAAGGAATACTCCCAAACTGATTCTATGAAGCCACCATATCCCTGATGCCAAAACCAGGTAAAGACACCACAAAAAAAGAAAATTACAGACCTATCTATATCCTTCATGAACTTAGATGCAAAAATCCTCAACAAAATTCTAGCAAATAGAATTCAACGACACATCAAAAAAATAATTCACCATGACCAAGTGGGAGTCATACCAGGTACGCAGGGATGGTTCAACACTAGGAAAACAATCAGTGTAACCCACCATATAAATAAAACAAAAGGCAAGAACCACATGATCTTATCAATTGATGCAGATAATGCATCTGACAAAGTCCAAAACCTATTCATGATAAAAACTCTCAGAGAAAAAGGAATAGAAGGAAAATTCCTCAATGTAATAAAGGGCATTTAAACAAAGCCAACAGCCAACATCATCCTAAATGGAGAGTCTGAAAGCATTCTCCTTGAGATCGGGAACCAGACAAGGATGCCTTTTATCACCACTCTTATTCAACATTGTACTGGAGGTCTAAGCCAGAGCAATTAGGCTAGATAAAGAAATAAAGCATCTCCAGATTGGTAAGGAAGAAGTAAAAGTATCTCTATGTGCAGATGACACAACCTTATATACAGAAAACCCTTAAGAATCCTCAAGAAAACTACTGAAACTGAGAGTTCAGCAGAGTATCGGAATACAAGATAAACACACAAAAATCAGTTGGATTCCTCTACACCAACAAAAAGGAAGTCAAAGAGGAAATCGCCAAATCGATACCATTTACAACAGCCTCCAAGAAGATAAAATGCTTAGGAATAAATTTAACCAGAGATGCAAAAGACCTATACAAAGAAAACTACAACACACAACTGCAAGAATCCAAAAGAGACCTACGTAAGTGGAAAAAAACACCTTGCTCGTGGATAGGAAGACTTAACATTGTAAAAATGTCTATTCTGCCAAAAGCCATCTATAGATATAATGCAATTCTGATCCAAATTCCAATGGCATTTTTTAATGAGATGGAGAGACAAATCACTAACTTCATATGGAAAGTAAAGAGCACCTGGATAAGTAAAGCATTACTGAAAAAGAAGAACAAAGTGGGAGGCCTTACTCTACCTGATTTTAGAACCTATTATACCGCCACAGTAGTCAAAACAGCCTAGTACTGGTACAACAAGATACACAGACCAATGGAACAGAATTGAGAATCCAGACATAAATTCATCCACATATGAGTGGCTGATATTTGACAAAGGCCCAAGTCAGTTAACTGGGTAAAAGACAGTCTCTTTAAGAAATGGTGCTGGCATAACTGCATATCCATCTGCAAAAACGTGAAGCAAAACCCATACCTCACATCATGCACAAAAACGAACTCAAAATGGATCAAAGTCCTGAATATCAAATCTAAAACGATAAAGATCATGGAAGAAAAAATAGGGACAATGTTAGGAGCCCTAATACACAGCATAAACAGTATACAAAACATTACTAACAATGCAGAAGAGAAACTAGATAACTGGGAGCTCCTAAAAATCAAACACCTATGCACAGCCAAAGACTTCACCAAAAGAGTAAAAAGATTACCTACAGACTGAGAAAAAATTTTTAGCTACAATTCGGATCAGCATCTGATCTCTAAAATCTACATGATACTGCAAAAACTCAACTACAAAAAGACAAATAACCCAATTCAAAAATGGGCAAAGGATATGAACAGGCACTTCACCAAAGAAGACATTCAGGCAGCTAACAGATACATGAGGAAATGCTCACGATCATTAGCCATTAGAGAAATGCAAATCAAAACTACAATGAGATTCCATCTCACTCCAACAAAGCTGGTATTAATCCAAAAAACACAAAATAATACATGTTGGAGAAGTTATGGAGAGACTGGAACACTTATACACTGCTGGTGGGAATGTAAAATGGTACAACCACTTTGGAAATCGATTTGGTGCTTCCTTAAAAAGCTAGAACGACCACACAATCCAGCAATCCCACTCCTTGGAATATATCCTAGAGAAATAAGAGCCTTCACACAAACAGATATATGCACACTCATGTTCACTGCAGCGCTGTTTACAATAGCAAGAAGATGGAAGCAACCAAGGTGCCCATCAATAGATGAATGGATAAATTATGGTATATTCACACAATGGAATACTATGCAACGAAAAAAACAACGAATCCGTGAAATATAACATGGAGGTATCTGGAAGGCATTATGCTGAGTGAAATTAGTCAGTTGCCAAAGGACAAATATTATATGAAACCACTATTATAAGAACTCAAGAAATAGTTTAAACTCAGAAGAAAATATTCTTTGATGGTTACGAGGGTGGGGAGGGAGGGAGGGAGAGGGTTATTCATTAATTAGATAGTAGACAAGAACTATTTTAGGTGAAGGGAAAGACAACACACAGTACAGGAGAGGTCAGCACAACTGGACTAAACCAAAAGCAAAGAAGTTTCCTGAATACAACCAAATACTTTGAAGGTCAGAGTAGCAGGGGCTGGGGTCTGTGAACCATGGTTTCAGAGGACATCCAGGTCAACTGGCATAATAAATCTATTAAGAAAACATTCTGCATCCCACTTTGGTAAGTGGCATCTGGGGTCTCAAATGCTAGCAAGCGGTCATCTAAGATGCATGAATTGGTCTCAACTCACCGACAAAGGAGAATGAAGAACACCAATGACACAAGGAAAACATGAGCCCAAGAGAAAGAAAGGGCCACATAAACCAGAGACTACATCAGCCTGAGGCCAGAAGAACTAGATGGTACCTGGCTACAACTGATGATTGCCCTGACAGGGAACACAACAGAGAATCCCTAATGGAGCAGGAGAACAGCTGGATGCAGACCTCAAGTTCTCATAAAAAGACCAGACTTAATGGTCTAACTGAGATTAGAAAGACCCCGGAGGTCATGGTCCCCAGACCTTCTGTTAGCCCAAGAATGGAACCATTCCCAAAGCCAGCTCTTCAGGCAGGGATTGGACTGGACTAAAAGACAGAAAATGATACTGGTGAGAAGTGAGTTTCTTGGCTCAAGTAGACACATAAGACTATGTGCGCAGCTCCCGTCTGGAGGGAAGATGAGAAGGCACAGGAGGACAGGACCTGGCTGAATGGACATGGGAATGCGGGGTGGAAAGGAGGAGTGTGCTGTCTCATTGGGGGAGAGCAACTAGGAGAGTATATAGAAAGGTGTATATAAGGTTTTCAATAAGAGTCTGACTTCATTTGTAAACTTTCACCTAAAACACAATAAAAAATAAACCACACACGCGCGCACACACACACACACACAAAAGATGTCCGACAGACAAGATACCTGCCATTCTGGGCTCAGAGTGAGGAAGATCCTGGACAAGAGAAAACCAGGAGGTGGGTGTAGTAAGGGCCCAGGTGCAGAGACAGAAAACACAGGAAGCTGGATCAGTACTAAGGTGGCCTGTAGCTCAGGACAACATGCGGGATGGTAGGAGGGAAACAGAGGAGATATGCAGGGGTCAAAGTGGGCCAGCCTCTGGAGAAGTCATCATATTGGTCTTCAAGTGTTTTCCTTTAGTGATGTACAAAGTGCAACCTGTAGGCTTCTGCAGACCACAGTTTAGACCACAGTTCTGTGAAAATTTAGAAACTAGGAGATTTTACATAAAAATGCTCATTTCTATCTTCTCAGGCAACATGAGAAGACTTGGCAATACTGCATCCATATTCCTACAGAGCAAGTACAGGCCAGGGTTGAACGGCTCAATGAGGAGGTATGTGAGTCCAATTTGCCACAGTCCCCACCGCTCCCTACTGTCTCACAAGAGCTTGCTTCATTCATAGATGTTCCCTGCCCAGCCTCTGTTGATATTTGTGCCATAGAATTTATAAATTATTTTCCCACATACTCTCTCAATCTATCCCAATATCAGTGTCTCAGAGACATGCAATCTGAAGCCCAGAGCAGTACAATTCCATGTCCAATAACAATGATCATTCGAATTCATTATTAGTACGTAATCTGAGATATTCCTGGGTGCAAATTTCAAGGCTCTGATTAAAAACCAGTCGAGCTGATTCTCAATCCTGGTGACTCCACGTGTGTCAGAGTAGAACTGTGCTCCATAAGGTTTTCACTGGCTGACCAGCTGATGTACCATCATTGTGTATGCGCATAATGATAATTTCTACTTTTAGAGAAACACACGCATTAACAAAGTGAGCAAGGGCTTCTTTTCAAGGTCGAGAAACAGTGCCAAAGCTAATGACTTACAGAGCTTCTCTGAACATCCTGCTCAGTCTTAGCGTGCATCTCAGACGGATCACCATTCAGAATGACCTCAGCTAAGGAGTTTACCAGGGGTGCATGATGTATAATTAAGAAAACCTGGTGAAAAAGAAGAAATGGGACTTGCATTAAAGTGTGCAGTTTTTCAACCTCTCCCTTCCTTAATCTGAAACAACAGAGCTGGGCTACGTACATCCTGTATTAAGCAGCAATCACTGTAATACAAAATTCAAAGAATGTGCCACATTTAGAAGAAATAGTTGCTGCTTTCCCCTTCTGAGGTCCCTCCCTCTCTCAGACTTACTTGGCTGGCTGCTCTGCACCAGAAGGAAGCACATTAAAACAAGACTATCCTTCATGGCTGGTTGAAGCCAAATCCGGCTGGAATGGCGCAATGTGGGAGAGGAACAGCCAAACCAGCACGCTCCTTCCTTTCCACAGGCATTTTCATGTCAAATTCAATCATGGTAAGGCTAGAAGGCACTATCCCAAACTTTAGTTATAGGGGAACAGGGGTGGGCAGCCTTGTTCCAGTCATGGACTTGGCAGAGGGTGGGTTACATGGTTGCCATCAGTGGAATGGGCTCCGGTCTCTGTGGTAGGTTCAGCACACTGGGTCTCATTGCAGCTGTGAAGGGTGTGGAAACTGGGGGGCAGAAAAGCCACATGCACAAGAGACAGACCCAGTCATGGCAGGACGCACAATCAGAAGGCACTGGGCTGTGTGGGATGACCCTGCTCTGCTTCCCTATTGCACAATATCCAGAGGCTCAGGGAATTCAAAGCCGCCAGCAAAGGCAGCTCGGACACACTTGCTACTTGGTTTTAAAATGTAAAAGCGACAAGGTATAGAACTGCGAGTGATGTACCTACCATTTGTTTAGGAAAAGGGTGTGTATGTGTGTGGACACTTTGTATTTGCTTCTATACACACAGGACAGGGTTCCTCAACCTTGGCGCTACTGACATGCTGGGCCAGATCATACCCTGTTGTGGGGGGCTGTCCTGTGCACTGTAGGATGTTTAGCAGCATCCCTGGCCTCCATCCCCTAGATGCCAATAACTCTCCCTCCCCGATTTGTGTCAACCAAAAACATCTCCATACATTGCCCAATGTCCTCTGCCGGGTGAAATCACCCCGTTTGAGAAGCCCTGGCACAGAACATCTCTGGAAAGACACAAAAGAGACCTACAGCTGTAGCTGTCTCAGGGGACAGAAACCAGCAGACTGACCAAAAGTGAAAAGAAAACTTGATTTTCACTTCTTTGAATTCTAGGCTTCAAAATTTTTTCTTTCTTTTTTTTTTTTTTGTTAATAAAAAGTAAAGGCAGAAACTGGTAACACTAGTTGCCTCTGTGTATGTAGGACCAGGTGCCTGGGGACAGGGGCAAGAGAGAGCCTCCCCATACATCGGTCTGCACTGTGCAACAGGGTGAACGCATGTTCACAAAACAAACATAATTCCAATTAAATAAAAAGGTTCAGGCAGAATACCCAAATGTGGCACCTAACTGAACAAAGCACGTCTGCTTTTAAAATCCAAGGGAGACTCTATCATGAGATCAAAAGAGTGGCCCGTGTTCGAGGCTGCGGCAGGCACTCAGATGTTAGCCACTGCGAGGATGGTGATTCCTCTTACCTTCCTCGTGTCGAAATAACCACCACATTCCACCCGACCATAAAACAAAACCCCAAATCACGGAGTCCACTCATTCCACAAATATTTACTGTGCACCTTGGAGGGATGTTACCTTGGCTGATCACTTACTCATCTCTTTTATTCAGTCCACAGCATTCAGTGAGCACCTATTAAGGTCCAGTGGACAAAGATGATTCATGCCTGTGGACCCCAGTCTCTGAGCGGCGACAGCGGTGAGAGGGAAAGTGACTGTGTGGCCATGGATACGTGTTCAGGCCACGCTGCCCGCCCCGTTCCTGTGGTTGCAGCAGTCCAGTTTTAGTGTTTATTAATGTTGTTAACATGATTTTTCTTGATTTTGTAGCTGTGCTTGTAACATAATTTGTATGCATGTTTCATTTTATAGTGATGTCAAGGCCTATCGGGGCTTTCCGGACAAGGGATTTACAACTCATTTTTGATTTTCATGCATTTAGGCAACATTATTTATTTCTGGATAATAAAACTAAATGAAAATGCAGGGTGTGTGTGTGCAAATTTTTTACGTTTAAACAGGGTCTATTACTCAAGTTTGAAAAATACCAAATTACAAGCTATGTTTTTGGGCAGACAATGAAACAATTAGGTGCCTAAGCTACTGTTCTCTCATGAAGAAAACAAGAGAAAGGCTTCTCAAACAACGGTCTGGCCCTCTCCCTCAAGTGTCAGCATGGGGGTTTGAGGGAGCCCCTGCCCCTGCAACGTTCAACAGCTGAAAGGGTCCTAAGAATGCTCCCACGGGATTCCTATGGCTGGTGCAGCTGACCTGCTCAGTCCTGCCAGACTCCCAGAATCCCAAGCAGACGATGCTGGTGGATTCATGAGGAGGTGGCAGACAAAGCTGCCAGAAGAATCTGGGGTTTGTGCTGAGCCCCGCCACACAAAGGAGCATTCAGCAGGGGAAGAAGCCTGAGCAAACAGTGCTTCCAGGGCAAGGCAAGGCTCAGGATGCGAACAGTGACCAGGCTGCACTGGGTCCCCATCAGTCTGCCTCCTGGGAGGAGCTGCATTGGAATCTCTCTCTTCAGGCCAACCGGAAACTCAAAACAGCCAAGGAGATCACGTTAGAAGGGCCTGCTCTGATCAAAGCAAATAAATCCCCGTGCCATTGCAGAAGTAGAGACAGGGCTCTGCTCAAACGTTCAACTACTTGACAGTCTAACGAGATGGCTCAAGAGGCTGGACTGCCCGTAAAAAAAATATTTTTACAGTTATGTAACTGGATCACCATGGAGTTTTTCCCTTCTTGTAAATATTACGTAATTACGAGAAGGGAGCACACTTGTTTAAGGGGGGAGGAGGATAAATTGGCTCAAGATGCAGATCTGGGAGCTGCGGTTCCTACAAGGTACCTTCCAGAAGGTAATGGGGGAGCTAGAAAAACAACAAAAGCCTTAAAAAACAGCCTTATTGGAGGATGTGTGTTAAACCGAGCTGCTGTGTGTTTGATCACTCTGCACACACAAGGTCCTGCAGTTTGGGGCTGATTTCAAAATGCTGTGAATAAGACTAATGCAGCCCACATCTCCAAGATACTTCCTTGGTGCACTCCCTCGTCATTCTGGAAAACTCCATCTCACTGTAAAAATCAACTGCCTACATGCCAGGTTTGGTATCTTTTTAATTTCGCTTCTCTTTAAACTTCCACCCACTACCACAATGAGGATACATACCACCTGTATTTGATGTCTACAAACTAGAACTCCCCTTTCTGTTTATTGTTATTTCTTTCAAGTTGGGGACACAGGGAGAGACGGTGGAACAATGTGGTCTGGGAGGTTTCTGAGAGGCAGCAGCAGTGTTCTAAGGACCCTCCACGTGTGGCAGGGACACAGGTGAGCGGTCAGCATACCTGGGAGAGAAGATAGAGAGAAACCGGCAGGCTGATTTTCGGGCGTTCTCCTCCCTAGAGAAAGTTGGAGGGAGAGAGAGAGAGGTTCACATCACGCAAGTGAGCGACACAAAATATATGAAGCCAAAAGCTCTGTACGAACAAGGGAGCTCCCTGTCCCCAACTTCCTCTGCGACCCTGGGGCTGCCCTTTCCCTCGTGCAAAAGTCCACTTTGCAAACTGAACTTGCAGCCTAATCCCATATAACACCATCTCTAAGGCAGCTGCTTTTCCATTTGAGAAAGCTCCTGTTATTAATCACGGGTTAAAGGCTGGGTCCCCGAGAAGAACCTGCTTCTTAAATTACCAAGTATGTCGATGTCCCCCATCTGGGGGGCACGGAGCCCCCAGGGAGCCTGTTCTCAGGAAGGGGCTTTCAAAACAGGAGGACGGGGAAAGGTTTGGGTCTCTCTGGCCTTATTTGTACTGAGCTTCAATGTGCCTCAGTTCACACCAACCCCGTGAGGTATCTGTAGGACCAGCATTTTGCAGCTTCTTTTGAAACCAGGACTTCATTCAGGTTCAAACCCCTGCTGAGAATTTGCATTTCTAACAAGTTCCCAGCCGATGCTAATGCTGTTGGTTAGGGACCAATTTTGAGAACAGCTAACAGAGCAGCTGGCTCTCAAAATTTATTATACATAAGAATCTCCTGGGGATCTTGTTAAAATGTAGATTCTGGCTTGGTTTATCTGGGGGTGGAAATGCAAATTCTCAGTAGGGCTCGAACCAGAATGAACTGGTTCGAAGCCCTGTTTGAAAGAGGCTCAGAGAGGTTAACTGCCTTGTCCAAGGTTAGCAAAAGGAGGGCGCAATTTGAACCCAGGTCTGAGAACTCCAATTCTGCTTTTTCCACACCCCTCAGAGCTGCCTTTGGTAGATCTAATTAGGGCTGCAGTTGGCTTATTTTTAGCAAGAATCACAGGTTCCATCTCCAAAAGGAAAACTACATTCCCTTGGGACACAGATGAAAAGGACCAAACCCCTGCAGAGGAAGCTACTGGCTCTGCCCTGCCCTCTTCTCTCTCTCACATATACACACACACTCTCTCTCACACACACACATTAACCTGAGAGACACTGGGCATGGGGCTCCCCTCCCTGAACCGGTATTTCTCATGGGGTATCCAGAACCACCAACTCAGAATCACGTGTGGGGCAGGTGAAATATGCAGCTTCCCGGCCCCACCCTAGACCTACTGAACTAGATCCCTCAGGGGAGGAGGTGGCCTGAGGGTCTGCGCAGCACCCCCAAAGGATTCGAGGCTGGCTGAAGGTGGACAATCACTGTCTTGCATGTGTTTCTAAGTTTTACATGGCCATCCCTTCCCATCCCACTGAGCAAGTCTGGTCGCTGTCTGGATCTTCTCCAAGTCAATTAGCACTGACAGCCATGAGGAAAAGTTACTGGGGATGGAAACACCTCAAGAGAAAGATGCACAGAAACCAAAAACCTAAATTTGTAGAGGTTTCCTGTTTCCTTCTAATGTCAGAAATCATCTTCTCTCATTCACTTACACAGTCTACACACATACACACACACACTCTCTCTCTCATACACACACACCCGCATACACACACCCACCTACATTCACACATATACTGTCATACACACATACATACACACACTCACACATACACATACTGTCTCACACACACTGTCTCACACACACACACTCACTGACACAAGAAATAAGAGGAAAGGAAATTCAGTGTGCTTTGCAAGGAATCTCTCAGGCTCCAAGCCTTGGTTCCTTGCAAAGCTCAGTCTTTTTCACGGTGATGTTTCTTTTCCCCCAGCCCACACTTTACCCCTTTTGAAGCTGCTTGAACCAACAGGAGTAGGAGGCCCAGCCCTACCCCGCAGACCCACCTTGTCCTGATTCTCCAGCGAGTACACATAGAGGGGCAGGAAAAGCCTGTTGAGCAGGTGGTCTGTGAGCACATCGTTGAGGAACTCACAGTTGATGATGAGGATGTCATTGAGATAGTGCAGGTGGTCCAGGTGCTCAGCCACCAGGTCACTCAGTTTCCCCCGATTCCGGTGCCTGCAGAGAAAAACAACCTCAGCTAAAAGCCAAAGCCCAGAGCACTCAGGCCAAAAATCAATGGCCTGGAACTCGGGTCACTGGGGGTGCATTCATTCAAGCAACCAAAATTTAAGCCAGTCTCAAGACACCTACCCTGGCCCTTCTGGGGGGAAACACAAAGAGAAAATGGGCGGGTCTGCCACAACTGATTTCAGGGGACTCCTGGGGGGCCCTCACCCTAGGGAGACCTCAGTACAACTCACCCCAGCACCAACACCACCACAGCTCAAAACAAATGGGGTAAACAATGCAAAAAGCAGCAAAACGGCAAGCCATTTCACAAGAGTAGTCACTAGCCAATGTGGCAAGATTCCCTGGCTCCCAGGATAAGCAATATTAATGGAGCAATAAATCCTCGATAATTAAAAGGCTCCAGAGGCATCCTGAAGAGAAGAGCAGGCCTTAGCAGCTGCGTCCTTCCCACTGGCCCCAGCCACACATAGGGCACAGGGAAGGACAAGATAGCCCCCTGTCCGGTCCCTGCCCCAGAGGTTTCTGTCTCCTTGCAGCTCAGCAACAGCGTGCTGGGTGGGCCCCTCAGGTGGAATCTGTCTCACACCCTAAAAGCACAGAGCTGCCAAATGGCCAGTGGTCACACTTGCACCACCCTCAACACCATACCTCTTGCAAAGAACAATCTAGCAAAGGTGAGACTGTTTGTTTGTATTATTACTCTTACTAAAGTAAGAGATGGTCATTTTTGAAAATAGAAAATTAAAGAATAAAAAAGCAAGAAGAAAGAAGTCTTCTATACTCCCACAACTAACAGATACTCACTAAGAACATTTTGGGATCTAGGACCTTACAGTTTGTTTTTATATATTTATATTCCCTCCCTATAAACCAAACCAAATCCATTGCCATCAAGTCGATTCCAACTCATAGCAACCTTACAGTACAGAGTAGAACTGCCCCATAGAGTTTCCAAGCAGCACCCGGTGGATATGAACTGCCAGCTCTTTGGTTAGCAGCCATAGCACTTAACCACTACGCAACCAGGGTTTCCTCCCTCCCTATAGTCACATATAAAATGCACGTTATCCACTTAACTATATACTTTTTTAAAAAAAAGAAGTAAAAACAGGATTAATTTTACTTCTTTCACATAATTTTAATTATTCCTCTACTATATTTTTAAAATGTTTAGTAAGGATCCATAGCAAATACAGGTTAAACCTGTTCCCGTCGAGTCGATTCCGACTCATAGTGACTCTATAGGATAAAGTAGAACTACCCCATGCAGTTTCCAAAGAGCACCCGACAGATTCGAAGTGCCGACCTTTTGGTTAGCAACCATTGCTCTTAACCACTACACCACCAGGGTTTCCAGGTTATAAAGCCTAATAACACAATGAATATCTACGAACTCTCCATCCTACCCAAGACCTAGAACATGCATCATGTTTCACAACTTTTTCCACACTTAATAAGATATTGTGAGCACTTCTCTATATCAGGATATTTAATGCACCCCCCTTTTTTTTACACCGTTACTTTAAAAATTATCAAAGCAACATATGTAGACAGATTTAAAAATCCATGAGTACTAACTCCCTGATACTGAAAACTAGCAGCTCCTGGCCCAGCCTCCCGACCCAACGCTTAGAGGAGGCGATTTTTAACTCTGACAGTTGTCTCTGCAGGTGCTTCCTTCCATTATTTCTCTAAAATCTGCATGGACGTCTATTTTGCGACTGATACACTTGCTACATGACCTACTGACTTCCTGCCATGACAGAATTCCTTGTGTGCCCTCCGCACTCTTTCCCCCAGTGTTGTTGTTGTTGTTGGGTGCCGTCGAGTCGATTTTCGACTTACAGGGACCTCGTGTTACAGAGCAGAACTGCCCCATAGGCTTTCCTAAGCTGTCATTTTTACGGGGGCTGATTGCCAGGTCTTTCTGCCGCAGAGTGGCTGGATGGGTTTGAATCACTGACCTTTCAGTTAGCAGGCGAGTGCTTTAACCACTGCACCACCAGGGCTCCCCCAACAGTTATTGATAACTGGTGTTGACACAGCCAAATAGAGAACGAGGGTTTCGTTTTCTTCCTTGTACGGCTTTTCATTCTTTCTGGAGCTAAGTGCCTCAGAATGTTTCATAGCAGTGATTTTCTGTATCCTCACATGTCCTTAGTTTTGCCAAATGCCCCATTAGATCTTCCATCTACCAATCTTTGCTTCTCTCCCAATATCAGATCTAATCCTCTACCTAGCCCCCACTACCACCTCCAGGGGACCTCCTTCCTGGATCCCCTTACCATTCTGACCCATGCAGGCATGCTCTCACCAGGCCTATGCAAAGCTCTCACACTGGGGCAAGAGTTCTTAACGGGGCCAGTTTGCCTCCCAGGGAACATCTGGCACAAATGAGCTATCTGTGGTTTTCACAACTGGGGGTGGGGGTTTGCTACTGGCACCTAGCAGGTAGAGGCTAGGGATGCTGCTAAACATCCCACAATGCACAAGACATCTCCCCACAACACAGAATCAAACCCCAAACCTGTTGCCATCGAGTTGATTCCTAATAGTGCCGAGGTTTAGAAATCTTGCTCTGAGGTTTCTATTCATCACTAGTGACAAATCACCACTGTAATCTTTTTTTTTTTTTTAACAGATAAAATTTACTGCAATATGATTCACACACAATAAAATTCACCTATTTAGTGTGTACACTTCACTGACTTTCAGTATCTTCACAGAGCTGGGCAACATTACCACAATCCATTTTAGAACATTTGCCTCATGCCTCACTCTCATTAGCAGTTGCTCCCCATTTCCCCCTGACAATTTCCCCCGAGCTCTGGGCAACCACTAATCTTCTGTCTCTATAGATTTTCCTATTCTGGGCATTTCCTGTAAATGGAATCATACGACGTGGAGCCCTTTGTGTCTGACTTCCTTCGCTCAGGGTGTTTGCAAGGTCCTTCCACACTGTAGCAGGTATCAGTACTCCAGTCCTTTTCATTGATGAATAATATTCCACGTATGAACAGTCCACTTTTTTTTTTTTTTAAATCCTTTCCCCAGTTGATGGATCACCTTAATCATTTTACCAACTGCCTAGTAATGGGTCAGTTTGAACCCACCAGCCACTTCGCAGGGGAAAGATGTGGGCATCTGCTTCTGTAAAGTTTACAGCCTTAGAAACCCTATGGGGGCAGTTCTACTCTGTCCTACGGGGTGGCTATGAGTCAGAATCAACTTGCCAGCAATCAGTTTGGTACGGTTTGGTTTTGGTAATGGGTACACCATCTATGAGTGTGCCACACTTAATTGACCCCAGTCCCTTCTGCGAGGCACCTGAGTTGTTTCCCACTTTCCACTGTTATAAACCAGCAGGTAGAGCCTTTTAGCGTATGAAGTCCATACTCTGACTACACACAGGTTGATAAGTTTTGTTCTAGTGCCTGTGTTTCCTTACTGAAAACCAAATTCTCCCCTAACCACTCTGTCCACCTACTAAGCACCAGAGAAGGTCACTTACTCCTCGTCCGTCTGCACACAGTTATCAAGTTCGATCACATGGCTCCCAATGAACCAAACCAAATTGGAGAAGTAAGGAACAGCAGTTTTGTCTCTGATATAGTGCAGCATGGCCTGGTTATCCACTGAGAAAATTCACAAAGGGAAAAACAAAAAAGTTAAGCTACCAAAAATAACTCGGGGGAGTTTAAAAAAAACACACACGCAAAGAAAATGCCCTCTACTATCAGCCTGAATCTTTTCTGTCTTTCCTGAAAATGCTTGAAAATGTTTATCTTATTCATAAACCTGTACTTATCAAGGCAGTTCTGATGCTGTTTTTAAATTTATAAAATACGTTAATTATGCTAACCATTAATAGTGCACTAAAGAGTCTACGATAAAAACTAGACCATTCTCAAGCAAGTTTCCTGTATTTATATGCAAGGATAAGTTAAGAAAGCAGAAAACCAGAGGTTAATAACTTACATGACACTGGAATAAGGAACACAGGAATCGTCATTGAAGGAGAGGCAAAAACAGACAACAGTTAACAGGGTTAGGAACTGGGGTGATGAGACACCTCTCAGGGATAGGAGCTAGGGCAGGGGCATCTAAACAGAAAGACCCAAGTTAGGAGACAGCAAGAGAAAACAGAGAGCAGAAGGCAGCAGAACCTCACTGTGGACCAGGGTCACAATCTCAGAAGCCTGTGGGATTGATTCAGTGCACAAAGCTGGTAGGCCCAGCATGTGAACTGGGGAGCTGGGGCCTGGACCCCAGAGGGGGCAGCGCTCAGCACCAGCTGACCACTGCTCTGAAGGGCTGTGAGGTCAGGGCTGCCAAATCCACACATTTTCAAGTCGGAAATCCAGATTCTTACGCAAGAATTCCCAATTTAAGAATATTGGCAACCACACTTCCCCCCACCCCCAAAAAAAACCATCTAAGCCAAATTAAAGCATGTCTGAAGCCCATATTTGGCCATCAGGCCCTGAGTTTGCGACCTCTGGGTGGGTTCTGAGACAGACTTTTAAACTTAAGGCAATTCCAGAACTCAGCTGGCATGAACCCCCACCCCTAATGGGGGTCCTCAAGTGGTAACACCCCAACATAGGATGGTCAAAGGCCTCTGATCCCTGTGAATATAGAAACCCAGCTCCAGAGTGGTGACTACAGGGAAAATAGCCCCAGAATCAGGGAGAGAACTTTCAAGGTGATGCCTTGGATGGCTTCTCCCGTTTGGGAAACTTGTATCCAGCCAGCCTTTGTGCTAAGCACAGGCAGGGAGCCACAAAAGGGTTTTCTCCTGGAGCCAATGTTTTGGGGATTAAGTACCTCTCACAGGAGGAATTTGTTACTGCTTGAGCTTTGCAGCTACTTGAGAATGCAACATTGCCCCCTGCTGTTTGTAACATGAACTGCCTTTATATATTACTCAAAGATAAATACCCCCTAGCTGTATTGTTTTTTAGCTGTATTGAAGTGTATTTTACAAGCCGAAGCACAAAGTCAAAATCTAATATTTAAAAGGCAACTTTATCAACTTGACGGTAACAGGTTTTTTTTTTTTTTGCTGTATCAAACTACAGTTTTCCTCCATTCACAGGGTGCAGTCTTACCACTTTCCTATCATTCATTTTAGTGACAGGTTTCCGCCTTACCCAGGTTCCGGCTTTCACAGGTTTTACTGTACAACATGGTTGCTCTGAATCCCATGTGTGCCTCTCAGGACACCAGTACTCCTTTTAGCACTTCTGTCACCATGTGTACACATGAAGTCAGAGGGAGAAAAATTTACAGAAGGCCAGCTAAATGCTCGGCGGTTACCAGCTTTTTACAAGACAAGCAATCACAGCTTCTAATAAATTAGCTCCATAGTTCTCTCCAGAGAAGTGTATGCACAGACACACAAGCACGAGCACAGACGAGGCACGACCTTGTGAGGAAACTTACCTTTGTAAACGTTCAGGGTTATGGTTCTTACAGCAATTCTAACCATGCTTTCAGGATGATTAAAAAATTTGATGGCTTCTGTGTACAGGGCAAAGTCGTTAGTGTGCTAGAACATAAAAAGTATCAGGAACAAGTTATAAGCCCGTAAGAGGGACCTGCCCCCCATCCCAACTTTCTGAATTCTATCAGAGGTCAAAAAAATGCCACCAACATGAACCTTAAGCCAGTGGTTCATTCCCCATGGGGGACGAGGGAAGAGAGAGTGCAGATCCTAGCATGCAGGCGGGACCATGGAGAAAACAGAAAGGGATTCACAACATAAATTAAGAGGACTGAGTTCATAATCTGCTCTTCCACTTCTTAGCTGTGTGATGTCGTATTGCCAAGCTTCAGTTTACTCATCTATAAATAATACCTACTTCGTGGTGCTTAGAATTAAATAATATCATTTCAGGAACAGGGCTTAGTCTAGTGCCTGACCCTAATAAGCACTCAGTAATAAAGCTGCTATCATTAGCTGCTATTCAACTAATAAAGGCAAATGGTATAAGGTTTTACTAAATTTAGTCTCTTTTGGCTAAAATGTATTTCTCTACTTGGAAATACTAAAAATGTAAATTAACATTTTCAGGGAGGAAGAGGGTCCCAGGAATCTTATGACATTAAAAAGAGATAATCAAAACCATTCAGAACCAGAGAAAACCACGGTCTGAGCCTCAGGGAAAAGTCCATCAGCATCGGGGCCCAGAACCACAGAGAGGCATACTCTGCTGCCCTCTTGTGGCCAATTTTTCGGCAGCACTTGGGATCTGGGGAAGAGGAGAGCCATGAGCTTTGAGGCGACCATCACCCTCTACACCAATCCTTCCTAACTGGCTGTTATGGGTTAAATTGTGTCCCCCCAAAATATATATTGGAGTCCTGGCCCCTATACCTGTTTGGGAATAGGGGTTTCCTTTTGTCATGTTGATGAGGTCATACCAGTATAGGGTGGGTCCTAAACCTAATCAGTTCTGAGTTACAAAACAAGCAGAACAGACACAGAGACACACACACAGGGAAAGCATACGCCATGTGTTATGGACTGAATTGTGTCCCTGAAAAAATGTGTGCCACAACTTGGCTAGGCTCCCAGTACTGTGGGACAATTCACCATTTTGTCATCTGATGTGATTTTCCTATGCGTTGTAAATCCCACCTCTACGCTGTTAATGAGGCGGGATTAGAGGCAGTTATGTTAATGAGGCAGGACTCAATCTACAAGATTAGATTGTATCTTGAGTTAATCTCTTGAGATATTAAAAAAAAAGAAAGAAGCAGGCAGAGAGACAGTGGGACCTCATACTACCAAGTAACAAAAGCTAGAAGACTAGTGTAATCCTTTGGACCCAGGGGCCCTGTGCTGAGAAGCTCCTCAACCAGGGAAGATTGATGACAAGGACCTTCCTCCAGAGTTGGCAGAGAAAGAAAGCCTTCTCCTGAAGCTGGCACCCTGAATTCAGACTTCTAGCCTCCTAGACTGTGACAGAATAAATTTATCTTTGTTAAAGCCATCCACTTGTGGTATTTCTGTTACAGCAGCACTAGATGACTAATATGCCATGTGAGTGCCCATCTACAAACAAAGGAGCGCCAAAGACTACAGGCAGACACCAGAAAACTTAGGAGAGAGGCCACAGAAGTAATCTACAGGGCCAAGGCCCAGATTTGGACTTTTAGCCTCCAGAACTGTGAAGGAATAAACCTCTGTCCTTTAAAGCCACCCACTTGTGATATTTCTGTTTAGGGCAACACTAGGTGACTAAGATATTGACTGTGGGAAAGTAGGGACAATGCCACCTTGACTACTAAAAGTCCAGCATGCACTTAACAAGTGGTAGCTTCTGTATTGGCCCACATAAAAGAGGAAACCAAGCCCACCTCAAAAAGGAGGAGCCCAGCATTCCTCTGATAACAGCAGGGTGTTCTTCCAGAAGCATCGCCCTGGCCCCAGAACCCCAGTAACTGCCCTCCATCAGCTGCACAGAACCCCGGCGCCTGCCCTCTGCTGGGTGCACACAAGCCTGGCCACACTCGAATGGAGGGAGAACCCGGCCATCTCCTTGATCTCACCCTCACAGGTGCATTTTCTTGCACCTGGGATAGCCTTGGGAACAAACCACTCATTTGTTTCCTGGACATATTTACTGAGCACCTATGATGTGCCAGAAACCCCGGTGGCATAGTGGTTAAGTGCTACAGCTGCTAACCCAAGGGTCAGCAGTTCAAATCCCCCAGGCGCTCCTTGGAAACTCTACAGGGCAGTTCTACTCTGTCCTCTAGGGTCGCCATGAGTTGGAATCGACTCAACAGCACTGGGTTTGGTTTTTTTGGTTTTTATGATGTGCCAGGTGCTAGGCTAAGTGATGTTTTAAAAACTGTCACACATTTTGTGGCTAATATTTCTATTTGAGGACCAAATAAAAACAAAGTCCAGGATATTACTGCCACATTCTATCAGGACAGCTGGATGGACTGGGCCCAAACTTAGAGAACATGCATGGGAATATGGTCTGACTGCAAATATCGGCTGTCCAGACTACATGACCCGCTAACCTGAAGACGACACTTGCCCAAAAATACCACGTGGCTGCATGCTAAGTGGCCTCCAAGAGGGCCCCAATGAGCCTCACCTCCTATATTCACACACAGTGTCGTCCTCTCCCGCACTGAATCAGGGCTGGCCTATGTGACCAAAAGAATATGGTGGAAGTGATGGTGCGTGACTTCTGAGGCTAGATTATGAAAGACATTGCAGCCTGCTGAGGTCTCCTGGACCATCCGCTTAGGGGGATGGCTGCACTGTGCTGTGAATCCCTAGTCGCTCGAGCAGCCCCGCAGAGACACCCATGGTGAAAGGAACTAAGGCCTCCCTCTAGCTGGCCAGCCATGTGAGGAAGCAGATCCTTCAACCCTGGCCCAGCCTTCAGATGACTGCAGCCTCATGAAAGACCAAGCTAGGTCTTCTCTGCCAGGCCACCCAAGTTCCTGACACACTGACAGAGAAAGGTGAGGGGATTCAGACCAGGGAGACATGAGAGGAAGTCTGCTGGGAGGCTTCTGGGAAAGTTGTTTGGAAGTTAAAAAGGGATACAGGAAGGCAAATGATCTCCTCAGGCTTTTCAGTGGTGGCATGTGAGTATGTGGTGTTCGGAGCTGCTGCAGCCATCTTGAGACCATGAGGGGTTGAGCCTGAGGAAGATGCCAACTGTACGGCAAGGAGAACAGGACGATGGGAAAGCCCGGGTCCTTGACGGTGTGGGTTGAGCCACTGGATGAACCAGCCCAGGGTAGCTGGTGTCGGTACTTTAGGGTGTGTGAAATAAACTGGTCTCATTGTTCAAGCTCCTTTGAACTGTCTAGTGCAATCCAGGGTGAGAGCTGCAGCTATTCATTTAAGTGGTTAATAATTCTCCCAAGGAACAGCAGTGACATAAGCATGCAAAGGATGGCAACGGCTACATTTTAGGGAGCCAGGTACACATAAGGTGCTTTGAGGACATCGTCTCATTTCATCTAATTACTGAAAAACCCTGCCAGGTATACACAGTGAAACCTGTGAGGGCAAGAACTCTGCAGGGCCATCTTGCTTTTCTGGGTCTCACAACTGTTCCACTTTGACCGGGTACAGTCCTACCACTTACCTGTTGCTCATTTTAATGGAAAATATTTGAGTTGTCCTTCTCTGACAGGTTTCCGCCTTACAGGGGTTTGGGCTTTTACAGGTTTTACTGTATTAGTAACCCCCATTTTCCAGATGAGGAAGCTGAGGCTCAGAGAGGAACCAGGACTTCCCTAAGGTCACACAGCAGAGAAGTGGCAAAGCTGGGTCTGACTCAAGTTCCTGTTTTTCCCACAGAGAAGGAAAGTTCCTATTCTTCCCACTGTTTTTCCAACACTATTCCAGGTCAAAACGTCCTGGCATTTCTCCGCCCTGCTCTCAGGTGGCACAAACTGAACGTGACATTAAAAATGGACAGTTAATTTGTCAAATTAAAAAAAAAAAAAAAACTTCAGCATGCCAAACAGTGTCGCTAGGAAAATCATGAAATAGCAGACACATAATTGCTTCATCAACAGACACAAGGCCTCCTAGGCCCAACAAGGTGCTGCTATGGCTGGATGGCTTCACCCCCAAATGTGCCCCTTTGGCAGTTACTTACCTCGTTGTAAAAGAAATGGACAGTGTGGTTGTTGAGTTTTAACGAAAGCGTTTTCAGGAATGATATATAATATGCCATAATCTCCTCGTCAGAAAAGTCAAACTTATGGACAATGATAGAATTTACATAGTTATTAGAGAGTAAGTAATCTAGAAGAAAAAAAAAAACAAAGCAAAACAGACAGGTTAACTCATGGTGGCCATAAAGACAGGAAAAAAAAATGTCACTAACAAGTAGATGACCACATTAATGATTCTGAACCAACTGCGCTCCTGGGTTGCTGGGATTAGACAAACTAACAGAGAGCAGCTTCCTCTTGACCCAGAAGTCATCTACACATAGTCACTAGGAAGTTCAAAGGCAATACCAGAGAAAGGCCCCCAGCCCCCACCAAATAGAAAAAACACTTGACCGTTTTGGTTTCACTGTTGACAACGTTCAACAAGAGACGGGTGGGGAGGTTAACTGGTGCGTAGGCATGATCACAAACCACCCACAGATGAGGGTAAAAAGCACTGTGTTCTATAAAAAGCTTCCCCATTTTGCCACAAAAAAAAAATTACATAATCATCCCTGAATACCAAAAAAGCTACACGTGTTTTCTTCCCTCCCTATATAGCAACACAATTTCACACAGGCCCCCTACGCTGAGCCCTACTCTATGGCGGCATGGCGCTGGAGTTGAGGGCTTCCCAGTGTAATTCATCATCATGACAATACTACAGTACTGCAGCGTAGTTCGCATTCTTCCCATTTTGCAGGTGAGTAAAAAGAGCTCACAGTGGTTGATTACCTTGCCCAAGGACACAGAGAAAGTAAGTGGCAGAGACAGGATTCGAACCAAGGCCTGATGTCACCAGTAGGGGCCAACAATAAAAACTGGGTGATAAGGGCCTGGGTCATTGAGGCCGGCTAGAGAGCAGCCCAGAGGAAATGCAAGACCAGTGGGTCAAGAGCTCTGACTGGGCAAGGGAAGCTGGAGAAGAGAGTTTAGTGCTACATCTGCTGATTCTGAAACACTGGCTGCTAGATGAACACTGGGCAAATCCGCTGCAAAAGGCCTCTTTACAGTGTTAAAAAGCAAAGATGTCACCTTGAGGACTAAGATGCGCCTGACCCAAGCCATATTTTCAAACGGCTCACATCCATGCAAAAGCTGGACAATGAATGAGGAAGACCGAGGAGCTGACGCCTTTGAACTGTGGTGTTGGTGAAGAATATCGACTATACCATGGACTGCCAGAAGAACGAACAAATCTGCCTTGGGAGAAGTACAGCCAGAATGCTCCTTAGAAGCGAGGATGGCAAGACTTCTTAAATACTTTGGACATGTTATCAGGAGGGACCAGTCCCTGGAGAAGGACATCATGCTTGGTAGAGGGTCAGCTTGATATGTGTGAAACTAGACGTATCTTAAATATACACATGCACACATATACATACACATCTCTCTCATGAATCTTAAGTGTCCGGCGTGGTAGATTTTTGCGTCCACACACTGTGTAGGCCCACCCCCGCCCAGATCAGACACAGTGCGTATCCAGCTCCCCAGAAGGCTCCTTCGTGCCTCTACCCAGTCAATGCCCCCACTCCAAAGGCAGCTCAATCCTAACTCTGTCACCTCGATTCGTTGTGCCTGTTCTGGAAGTTCACATAAATGCAGTCGTACGATACGCTTGCTTCCCGTCTGGCTTCTGCCACTCATCACCATGCCTGAGAGTTATCCACATTGCTGTGTTTGGTGGTAGTAGTTCATTCCTTTTTTTTTTTTTTTTTTTTTTGGCTATGTAGTATTGTATTCTTTGAATTGTTCACAATTTATTTACCCACCTAGAGTCTTAACTGGTAACAAGCAGTCCAGGTGACTCTGGTGCCTACAGCACCTCTTCTCCCCATTCTGTGCCATTCTGGCTGTGGTTGGGGACAAGTGGCTTGGCAGAAGTGACCAGATGGATGTTTTGTTGAGCCCAGCTATGACTGGCAAGTGGCTTCTGTGCCATCAGAGACACATGTGCCTATGCTGACTGCTGTAGCTGTGCGCCTGCGAATATGAGCCCCCAGCTGCACTGTGGAGCTGGAGCGACCCCAGGCTCCATCCACTCCCCAGCGGAGACTTCTCCAGGGCCTCCAAGAAAGGACTCTGTGGGTGGCAGAAGCACCCTGGGAGCCGCAGAGGTACCTCTATTATTTGGCTGGGATTTTTCTATTACACCCTCATTGTGTGGCTGACTTCCTGTGGTATCCTTTTATAATAAACCCAGGAGTCTGTAAGTAACCTCAGTCTCTTGGGCCTTCTATCACTTAGGTCACCAAACCCAACAGACACCAGGTGCATTTGTGAAAGGGTGGCTTGTAATAATGAAAAACTGGAAACCACCTAAATGCCCATCGGTCAGGCAAAAAAAAAATGATGGGACAGCCAGATGCAACTCTTAAACCAAACCAGGCAGAGACAGGTAACAGACAATGAAAAGACTTAGGATACAGGTTGGGAAAAAATAAAATAAAGCAAACTGCACAAATGCACATGAACACTGAACTGCTAAGTGAGAACATAAGGAACTTTTACTTTCTGTATTTTAGCGATGTTTGATTTTTCTGTTTTGTTTTTTACAATGAGGACGTTTTCTTTGATTAGAAAACAAAAATAAAAAAACAAAGGTTCCCTATCCTTCTCACCCCCTGCACATCCAAGTTTTGTGAAGAGTCAGTGGTTGCTGCTGCCTTTGCAGAGCTTAAAAGAGCACTCTGGTGAAGCCTCCATGAAGCCAGTGGCGTCTGCCTGTGTTTCTCGTGGCAGGGCACGGTTTTCAGTCCCAGGACAAGAAAAGTCATGTGATCCAGAAATATCCTCCAAAAGCCATTTTTTACTACCCCAGCCCCCATCTTTAATCCAGCAGCCCTGAGCCTTGGTGAGCTCAGAAAAGGTTACCACGGAGCAAACCTTCGGGGAATGCCGGATGTTAATTTGAAGTAATTAACGCTACTGACCATTCCCATCTGCCAGGCCACGTGCTAAGCTCTGTACACATGCTATCACACGGACCCTCATACAACTCTATCCCACACTACTAGTATGTTCTCCACTTTACAGATGCAGAAGCTGCAGCCTGGAGAGCTAACACCCCGGAGAGCTAACACCCCGGAGCACATATGAGGAGCACAAGGCAGAACCGGCTGTGGACCCAGTCTGGTCTGAGTTTTCAGAAACTGCACTCATTTCTGATCCAGCGTAACAGACGCTGATCACAAGGGAAACCACTTTGGGTGACATGTGTCAACCCCCATTCATCGGACGTTGTGAGAGAAGGCTGCTGAGACAGCAGCACCACCTAGTGGCTGCTTCCAAGAGCCACAATTCAGCAGCTCTTGCCTCTTCCCCTCCTTTGCCCGGGAGGAACACCACCACCTCTCCCACTACCCACCAGAATCTTCTATTCGTACCTGCCTTTGATGCTGACCTTTCAGCCATGTGTCTTCTCTTCCTTCCTTCTCATAGGTAGGGCCTGGGGCTTGCTTTAATCATCTTGGAATAAAGCTAGTGGGAGCTAAACCAGAGTTTCTCAACCTTGGGACTATTCAAACGTTTTAGCTTAGAAAATTCTTTGGTGTGGGGGCTATCTTGTGCATTGTAGGATATTTAGCAACATCTTTGGCCCCTACCCACCAGATGTCAGTAGTACCCGCTTCATCCAATTGTGACATGTTTCCACATGTTGCCCTCGGGTTGAGAATCACTGAGCTAAACTCACTTAAGCTGAAACCCTTCCTCTATTCTGGTCTTGCTTGTAACCATGGGGCAGTGACTCAGACTCAGTGTTAAAATAAGGGTCCAACAGCACCTGCCTCTCAGGGTAGTTGTTACTGATGAAACTGGGGCTCAGCGCGGGCCAGCAGTAAGCTCAAGTCACACCCTCGTGAGTCAGGGAGCTGGGTCTGAACCAGGGGTGTCAGGTGCCAAAGCTCATGCCCTTGTACGCTTTTTGGCCAAGTTCTTCTCCCTCCTGCTTCTTCCAATGCTTATTCCATTGGCTGATTTTGAGGGACCCCAATTCTTTATTAAGCTAAAAAGAGAAATACAAACACCCCAGAAGCGCTCAGAAGAGAGGAGCCCTCTCTTAGCCCTCATAGTGCTGCAGACATGACTGCAGTAAACACAACGTTCAAAAACCAACACGAAAGCGATGCAGAGCTACATGCTGCCGACGCACAGGGACTCAGAGTCAAAGGTCAAGGAATGTGTCCTTACAGAGCGAGGTCTCGTGGCTGATATTCTCAAAAAGGATGTTCAAGGTTTGCAGCAGCTGAACACACACGTAGCGACCCGATTTCTGCCGCAGGATGTTCAAGAAGAAAACAAACATGTTCTTCTCCAGGAAGAAGCTGGGGAAAGAACAGGAGAGTCAGTGGTTTACTTTCTACATGTGACAGCTCATCCTGTGGTTACATACAGGGCACATGCATGTCAGCCTCCCAACCATCACACCACCTGCATGCCCTTGGCTTCCACACTAGCCAGTTCTCACAATGCCATCTTCCATCCTGGCTAAAATGCATCCTCCCAAGCTCTCTTCCCAGGACACGAGAACAGTGTTGATTCTGGGAAGCAGTGAACTAGATTTCTGACAGAACGGTAAAGACTTATACCTACTAAATGATCACACACTCACCTATGTAATCTTGACAAGCGGCATTTTTCCATCAAAGACTTTATTTCCTTAGTTTCCCCTACTGTTATGGGTTGAACTGTGTCCCCCCAAAAGATATGTTAAAAGTCCTAACCCCCCAGTACCTGTGTCTGTGACCTTGTATGGAAATAGGGACTCTGGAGACATAATCAAGTAAAGATGAGGTCAAACCAGATTAGGGCAGGCCCCAATCTGACTGGTGTCCTCCTAAGATGAGACACTGAGATACACACCAGGGAGAAGTCCGTGTGAAAACAGAGGCAGGGATTGCAGTGATGCATCTACAAGCCAAGGATCACCAAAGAATGCCGGTGACACCAGAAGCTAAGGGAAAGGCATGGAACAGATTCTTCCCTAGAGCCTTCCACAAGAGCATGACCCTGCCCACGCCTTGACTTCAGGCTGCTGGCCTCTGGAGCTGGGAGAGGATACATTTCTGCTGTAATACGCCAGCTAGTCTGTAATGGAAGCTGCAGGAAATGAATGTACTTACTAGCCTCTTCCCTTTGTTCTTCTCATCTTTGAAGGTTTAAAAACAAACAAACTGGAATTCTCTGCAGAGGAGTGAGATAATGCTAAATTTAAAGAGTTTTCGTTTCCAAATCGTAAAGCTTATAGTTTCCACAGATAGGGAAAAAGAACTAGGAGGAAAGACGAAGATGCTGATGTGTGGTGGCACCTAGCCAGTCTCCCAGTGCGTCTCTACCTTTCTCACTCTGGACAGAGCACTTGTCTGCCTGCAGCCTGGGCAGCACTAGCTCTTTGAGATACATGTTGCTTCTTTTAATCTTGAAAAAGAAGCAAAGCCCCTAACGCCCTTCTTTAAAGGAGAACATGTTTCTGGTTAGGCATTCTCCGTATTCAAGCTAAGACCATAAACCTCTTTTTTGGGAGACTCAGAAGGAATCCCCATAGTTACTTGTGTCTGCTGGTCAACGTTGTCTTGGGCATCTCTCTCCCCTCGCCTGTCAGCTCCACAGTGGCAGGATCCTGGGTATGGCACTTGCTCAGTGCTGTGGAACTTCTGTTTGAATCCATACAAGGGTGAATGAACGAATAAATATGACCTAGAAAAGATCCCTGAAATATTTTCCAGCTCTGATTCTGGAAGCTGGTTTGTCTACAATGCTGTTCACATTAATCCCCAGCTTATCTTTATCATTTGGCCCATTTTGGCCTCCTTCGCTTCATGAAAGGAACTCTGGTGGCACAGTGGTTAAGTGCTCGGCTGCTAACTGAGAGGTCAGTGATTCGAATCCACTAGCTGCTCCGTGGGAGAAACATGTGGCAGTCCACTTCTGCCTTAGTTATCTAGTGCTGCTATAACAGAAACACCACAAGTGAATGGCTCTAACAAACAGAAATTTATTCGCTCAGTCTAGGAGGCTAGAAGTCCTAATTCAGGTTGCCAGCTCTAGGGGAAGACTTTGTCTCTCTGTCGGCTCTGGGGGAAGGTCCTTGTCATCAGTCTTCCTCAGTCAAGGAGCTTCTCAGCACAGGGATCCGGAGCCCAAAAGATGTGCTCCCCTCCTGGTTCTTCACTCTTGGTGGCAGGAGGTCCCCATGTCTCTCTGCTCACTTGTCTTTCTTATATCTCAAAAGAGGCTGACTTAAGACACAACCTAATTCTGTAGATTGAGACCTGCCTCATTAACATAACTGCCTCTAATCCTGTCTCATTAACATAATAGAGTTAGGATTTACATCACTTAGGAAAATCACATCAAATGACAAAATGGTGGACAATCACACAATACTGGAAATCATGGCCTAGCCAAGTTGACACATTTTGGTGGGGGGAGGGGGATACAGTTCAATCCACGACAGCTTCCATAAAGATTATAGCCTTGGAAACCCTACGGGGCAGTTCTACTCTGTCCTATAGGGTCGCTATTGAGTTGGAATCGACCCAATGGCCATCAGTTTGCTTGGTTTTCACTTCAGGATGTATAAGTCAGTGGCTCCCAAGAATTACCCAACAAACTCACTGCAGCACAGCAGCCAGAGGGAACTTGTGAAAATGCTAGTACCTAGGCCTTGCCCCAAAGATTGATTCAGTAGGTCTAGCATCAAATCTAGGAACCTGGATTTTTAAAAACTCCCTACGGAAGTGGGGGATTCCTTGGAGAAATGGCTGATTCTGGGGCCGGGGGAGGGAAAACACAAGACGAGCCTAGAGCATCTTGTAGTGCCAGAAAGTGCTCAAAAAAACAAAAGGATGGGGCATGTTAAAGGGATGCAAGAGCCACCTAAAGAGTTTACAATTCCAAAGCTGGAACAATCTGGGCAACAAAATATACAACTTAGAATTGGATAATAACCCAGAGAATAATATCCATGAGCTCACACTGATATGAATAAATGACTGAATACATAAATAAGTGTGGGAGACTAATCTTCCATGCACAATTCCAAGCAACAGATGGAGATACTCTTCCCTCCAGGAAGTGGAGCTTAATTCCCACCTGCACCCTACTCCCCTGAAGATGGGCTATAGTTGAGTGACTCACTTTCAAAGTATAGCATAGATAAAGAGAAAAGAGCAACTTTCCAGTGGAGAAACGTGGCAAACACTTTAACCAAGTGGTTAGGTCAACATCTACTGATATCACATATACCCTGACAATATGTGCTAAGAAGGCACTTCACCTCTGTGGTCTTCTTTCCCAAAACTCATAACCCCAGAGTAACCATGAGAAAAACACCAGACAAACCCAGACTATGGGACTTTCTACAGGACACCTGGCCAGTACTCCTCAAAGCTGTCAAGGTCACAGAAAATGGAAACCATCACAGACCAGAGCAGACCGGAGACGCGTGACAACAAAAAGCAATGAGGTACCCTGGATGGGGTCCTGGAACAGACGGAGGACAATAATGGAAAAACTGGTAAAATCCAATTAATGTCTGGAGTTTGGTTAATAGTACTGTGCCCACGTTTCTGGGCTGTGACAGATGCACGTGGTGAAGGAAGATGTTAACATGGGGGGAACCAGGTGAGGGGTACACAGGAACTCTCCGTACTACCCTTGTAACTTTTCTGTAAATCTAAAATTATTGCAAAATAGGAAGTTTATTAAAAACCAACTCTTTTGGGGATTCTGTTGGGTGGCCATTTAGAAACCACTGAACTGTAAGCGTCTCAGTAGTTTCTCTTAGATTACAGAGGGACTAAGAAAGTCCATGCTAGTAAAGGGAGGACACAGTTTTGGATCATTTTCCCAAGGGTCTTTCTCATTTCCAAAAACAAGATACAAAAAAAGATTTTTTTCTTCTCATTCCCCATGGTTCCTTAAAGAAAGTTAGTCCCATCTATAAGCAACACCTCACTTCATTACTCATATGCTTTCCTTTGGTGATCATGGCCAGAGTTATAGAAGGTTCGCATTTTAAGAAGTTCGCGTTTTCCACAAGTAACTTTATCTCAGACCACCTTACTGATGAAGAGAGCGAGCTACCCCCTAATTTTTTTTTTTTTGTAAGTAATATGAGAAGCTGGACTATATGAAGAAAAATAGGGCATCAGAATTGGGGGAAGACTCATTAACAACCTGCGTTATGCAGATGTCACAACCTTGCTTGCTGAAAGTGAAGAGGACTTGAGGCACTTACTAATGAAGATCAAAGACCACAGCCTTCAGTATGGATTACACCTCAACATAAAGAAAACAAAAATCCTCACAATGAGCAACATCATGATAAACAGAGAAAAGACTGAAGTTGTCAAGGATTTCATTTTACTTGGATCCACAATCAACAACCATGGAAGCAGCAGTCAAGAAATCAAAAGAGGCATTGCATTGGGCCAATCTGCTGCAAAGGACCTCTTCAAACTGTTGAAGAGCAAAGATGTCACCGTGAAGATCAAAGTGCGCCTGACCCAAGCCATGGTATTTTCAATCACATCGTATGCATGTGAAAGCTGGACAATGAATAAGGAAGACCGAAGAAGAGTTGATGGCTTTGAATTGTGGTGCTGGCAAAGAATATTGAATATACCATGGACTGCCAAAAGGACAAACAAATCTGCCTTGGAAGAAGTGCGGCCAGGATGCTCCTTAGAGGCAAGGATGGCGAGACTGCGTCTTACATACTTTGGACATGTTGTCAGGAGGGATGAGTCCCTGGAGAAGGACATCATGCTTGGCAGAGTACAGGGTCAGCGGAAAAGAGGAAGGCCCTCAACAAGGTGGATTGACACAGTGGCTGCAACAATGAGCTCAAGCATAACAACGATTGTAAGGATGGCGCAGGACCGGGCAGGGTTTCGTTCTGTTGTGCAAAGTGTCGCTGAGTTGGAACCGACTCGATGGCACCCAACAACAACAACATAAGTGGCCAAGCTGGAAAATGGAACCCCTTTTTGTTTTTTAATGAGTTTTAAAAGTGGTCTCAGTGTTTATAATTGAGATTATAATATTTGTAATCTGTGTTTGGTGGGCTGTCATACCCAATTCGAAATCCTTCTGCACTCAGATATTGAGACAGGTCTGCTGGCAGGGTAGGACATGGCTTACAGCCTTTGGTTTTAACAGTCTAGCAGAGATACCATTAGAAGGACATTGGTGGTTCAGTAATAGAATTCTCCCCCCTTCCATGCAGGAGACCCAGGTTCAATTCTCGGCCAATGTACCTCATGTGCAGCCACTACGCATCTGTCATTGAAGGCTTGTGTGTGGCTCTGATGCTGAACGGGTTTCAGTGGCGCTTCCAGACTAAGACAGGCTGTGAAGAAAGGCCTGGTGATCTACTTCCGAAAATGAGCCAGTAAAAACCCCACGAATCACAACAGTCTGATCCATATTTGATCATGCAGATGGTGCAGGACCGGTCAACATTTTTTTCCCTCATGCGTGAATCTGCCGTGAACAGGGGTCAACCAGTAGCTAACAATGACAAAGGGGCACCTTTGTTATTATCGTGTGTTTTCATTTGCTAGGGCCTACTCTGTACCAAACACTAGTCAAGGAACTTTCTACTTGCGCCTTTAAAGATGAGGAAGCTGCAGCTCGGGGAGGTAGAGAGCCTGGCCTAAAGCTGCTCATCTAGGAAGTGCAAGGATGAGGAGAAAAGCCCTCCATGGCCCTGAGTGTGAGCCACTGCTCCACCAATGACCAGCTAGTGACCCTGAGCAAGTGACACCATCTCTTCCAGCTCCAGTGTCCTCCTCTAGGACATGGAGATAGCGACAGGGGCTCCACCCTGTGGTTGCTTGGAAACTTAAGTGAAAAGGATTATGGTATCAAGAGTTCAGTGACTCCCCCAGGACAAGGTTCTACAGTTCACTTAGAACCTAACTGCCCAGGACCTTTTCTCCTCCCCAAGGAGATAATCAGACACTACTTGGAAAATTATCCACAATATTTTCAGATTTTCTAGAGACACTCATTTCCACAACTTGCCCATTTTTGACTTGCATTTCCACCATGTTTCAGGACGTTTATACAGATAGATAGATAAATGTACACGACCAAACTAGCATCAAATCCTGACATCATCAGAACTTATGGGATACTTCTGGAAAAAACAGTCAAAGGGAGAAGAAGAATTAAAAAAAAAAAAACAAGAAACATCAGAAACCCGTACTCAAAGACAGAGCTGTCATTTTGATCTCCCCAAATCAGGATCTCAGTGATGGAACGGATGGTCTCCACTAGCAGGTTCCGGTTCTGTTCTGTGACCGTGGTGTTTTTGGTCAAAACATGGTACAGATACCTAAGAGAAAGGGAAAAAACAAAATTAAAAATTACCAACTGAAATAAAAGCCATGCTCGATGACCATCCGCAGTATTTTGGGGACAAAATGCTGTGCTTTTTCAGATTCAGTTAGCACAATTTCCCATTCAGATTAGACATAACACATCATCCAAGAAAAATGGCAAACAATGCTTTGAAGTGTTAAATAACCAAGGACACACAAATGCAACTAAGGCAGACAGCCATTCTCAAACTCCAGCGTATAAGGGAATCGCCAAGACAGCGGATGAAGTGGGACCTTCCAGAGCCCACTCGGGGAGGTGACTCAGCAGGGCTGAGGGGAGGCCCAGGAATCAGCCTTTTTCACTTGCTCCCCAGGCAATTCTGATGCTGGTGGGGCAAGTGGAGCAACATGGCTCAGTGCCAAATGCCGAGCATGAAACCTGCAGCCAGGCTGCGTGCAGAGATTTAGAAAGGTGGTGTCACAGCTCAGGGATGCTGGGTTCCAAAGCTGGTGGCTGGGGCAAAAATCACGTGCAATTAAGATTACTCTTGAAATGCTTGGTAAAACCAGTCACTGTCATGTCGATTCCGACTCATGGTGACCCCATGTGTGTCAGAGCTCTGCTCCACAGCGTTTCCCAGAGGCTGATTTTCTGGAAGTAAACTGCCAAGCCTTTCTACCAAGGCACTCCTGGGTGGACTCAATCCACCAACCTTTTGGTTAGCAGTCGAGCATGTTAACCATCTGCACGATTCAGGGACTCCCATAAAGTGCAGCATGCCTGTTGCAAACGATGACTCAAGTGTTTGGCAATGATCTTATTTGATGAGTATCAACTGTTAAATTCACAAAGCTAAGGGACTATGTCACTGTACTTCATCCATCAAACAGGCATGGAAGGCTTTGGCTGCCTCAACCTGTGCCAGATGCTGGGCAGAGACAGCTGGACACAGTCCTATCCTTGTGGCCCTCTCTGCCTGTAGTGACAGAGACCAAAAGGACTGCCGAGGCCAGGCCTGATCAGCATGGGGGCCAGCAGTCTGACCAGTTACCCTGGGAGCATTGCCTGATGTGGCTTTTGAGAGATGGCTTCTCCAGGGCCCACAGATGGAGGTGACTTCACCCGTCACTGGGGCCTCGGCCCGGGAAGGAAAAGGGGATGCCAAGAAGGAAGTGACTCAGGAAGTCACCTCCTAATTTCTTTTACCGCCACCTTCAGTTGTAGGGATGGGGGGGGGGTGAGGATGGGGACAGAGACTGGGGAGAGCAAATCAGAGAAGGATTAGGCAGAGTATCAACCCAACCCACCGCCATCGAGTCAATTCTGACTCATAGTGACCCTACAGGACAGAGGAGAGCTGCCCCATAGGATTTCCAAGGCTATAATCGTTACAGAAGCAGACTGCCACATCTTTCTCCCGCAAAGCAAATAGTAGGTTCAAACCACCAACCATTCGGTTAGCAGCCAAGCACTTAACCACCGTCCACCAGGTCTCCTTTAGGTAAGCTGGTTCCATCTAAATTTCTAGAATTGGGTAAGGTATAAGAGGCAGAACATTGAAAATGAAACAATAAAAAGGAATATACAGCTTAAGGGGAGCTGAGTTTCATTTATTAACATTGTTGCCATTTGTCATATTTTAAATATATAGTATAATCATTTAATTAAGCAATTAATTTACTTAATTAAAACCGCAAGCAATAACTAGGATAATTCTCCAAAAACAGACATCCTCCGCCACCAGTGCCCAATACACCAACAAGGCTGCAGGTGGGGGCACAAGGTCTGTTTCCCTCTGTGATAAGGTAGCTCTGCAGCAGCTGAAGACGCTGGGATGTTTCGCAGGGGATCTACTCCTAAATCTATACACCTCCATCTCCCTCAGTGCATCCTTCCCACAAGTTTTTCCAAGAGGCTCAAAGAGCACAGTTTTTCAAACTGTGGTTCACAGACTGCCGGCATCAAAACTGCCCGTGTAAGTTGCAGGCTCTATCTAGCTGCCCACCCCAGACCCACTGAATCCAACTCGTGGGTGTAGAAGCCCAAACGTGCGTTTTTGAACAAGCTCGCACTGAAGTTTCAGAGCCACTGCACCGCTCACACTATGGCTATGCGTGACACCCTCGATGCAGTCACAACATGCCTAACCTCCTGCCATGGTCAGGGATTACTGGGGGAGGGAGGCCATGGAGATTCTCCCCCACTCTGGCATTTCCTCCCGTGTATAGAATACCATCCACAGGCATCACTCTCCTGGCCCAATGGGAGGCAGCAGTCTCAGAGAGAGGATCAGCTCTGCAGACTGAAACTTTCCTTTGGGTGGGCTGACCTCAAGGTCTTGCTTAAAGGGAGGGATTTGTAAGCCTATTGCACTCATCCCCCAAACTGGTGTTTATCAGCAATAATGACGGCATTCTGATTCTCCATCTGCTGGCTCTCTCGACTTATTTCCCAAATGGTTTGGAATTCAGATAGGGAAGATGCTCAACAGGGATACCAAAAAGAAAAGCCAAGTCATTGCCATCGAGTCGATTCTGACTCATGGTGATCCTACAGGACAGAGTAGAGCTGCCCCACAGGGTTTAAAAGGCTGTAATCTTTATGGATGTGCAGACTGCCATATCTTTCTCCCGAGGAGCAGCTGGTGGGTTCAAACAACATACCTTTCAGTCAGCAGCCAAGCACTTTAACCACTGTACCACTAGGTCTCCTTTAACAGGGATAGAAGAGTTTAATATCTTTAAGATCAGGCATGACTTCTACTGATGGGGCCCTCTGCCTAGACCTTGCTGCCCTGACCAACCAGCAAACTCATATTTCAAAACCCAGCTTAGGCATCCCTTTGAGAATCTTCGTAAATGAAGCTCCTGCCTCCTCCATCCCACTCCTCAGGGGATTTGACCGCTCTCTTTTTTCTGACACCTCTGTACCCATGATACATTTACTACTGCACAGACCACCCAGGTGTGCAATGATCTGCCTCCCTTACTAGATCCGAGTTCCTCCAGGTAGGAAACGTCATCTAATTAATCTTATACTCCAAAATGTCTGGTACACGATAGGTGCTCAATAAATGCTGAAGGGGAGGGCTGCATAAACTAAGTTAGATCAGAGCACATGAGGCTGAACATAGCCACGTACGCAAATACCAGAGGCAGCCATCGCAACACCGAGCAGTGAAGAGTTCAGGCTCTGGATCTGAAAGACTTGGGCTTGATCCTGGCTCTGCCACTGGTAACTGTGGCCTTGGCATCTGACCTCTCTGAACCTTAGTTTCTATAAAACAGTGGTAACAGTCGAGGCCTCTCACTGGGTTGTTCTAGGGATTCAATGTGATAACACACAGTAAGAGCCAAGCACGGTGCCTGGGACACAGTAAGCACTCAAAAGGACATCAGCTGCTACTATTGCTACTGTGTCATGGTTCTTATGGTAGGGGCTGTTCTAAACTATACAAAGGATATTCCAGAACTTACGAAAGACAGATCAGGCTGGAAGGAGTCAGGAAAAAGTGAATTCAAGGGGGGACTTGTAATGGGAAGTTCCAGAAAAACCAGAGCAGGAAGTGGAATGTTTGGGTCATTTCTTGACAGATGGTAGAACATACAGATGAATACAGACACTGACTCAAGAATGCCTGGTCGAGCACGGCTCCATCACTTCTTAGCTAGGTGACCTTCGACAAGTTACTTAACCTCTGTGCACCTCAGTTATCTCATCTGTAAAATGGGTGCAACAATAGTATCTAAATAATTAAGTACCTACCTCTATGGTATTGTTGGGAGGAATAAATAAGTTAATAGATAACTAACTAATAGTGCCTGGCAGTTAGTATGTACTATACAAGTACTGGAAACCCTGGTGGTGTAGTGGTTCAGAGCTACAGCTGCTAACCAAAAGGCTGGCAGTTCAAATCCACCAGCCACTCCTTGGAAACCGTACGGGGCAGTTCTACTCTGTCCTATAGGGTCACTATGTGTCAGAATCAACTCGGTGGCAACAGGTTTGGTTTTGGTTTATACAAGTACTAGCTATTGCTGTTGTTGTCATCGTCACAGCTTTCATTAAAGATCTCTGAAAGAAATTCTAGTAACTACTAGGGGTGCTTACAGACAAACCCAGTGGTAGGCGACTGCGTGTCTGGCTCTGTGCAAGGGGCTGCACATGACTCTCATACTCACAGCACACTGTTACCACTACTGCACAGGCCAATACATCAGCTGAGCCTTGGGGACACCCAGTCGCTTGTCCACAGCTGGGAGTTCCAGTGGTTCCATTGCCTCCCCAATGTTGGTGTTCTTTGCTCTCCTCAGTTGAGCCATTTTGCTGGATGTATAGTGATACTACATTGGGATTTTATGCTTCCACAATGACTAAAGAAATCCAGTGCCTTCTCATACGTTCATGGGCCACATGGTTATCTTCTTTTGTGAGATGCCTGTGTGAGTCTTTTGCCCATATTTTATTAGGTACCTTTTTCTTACTTATTTGATAGAGTTCTTTATTAATTTTGCATCTAGATCCTTTACTGGATATACAGAAAAAAAAAAAAAAAAAAACCTGTTACCATCAAGCCAATTCTGGCTCACAGCAACCCTACAGGACAGAGTAGAACTACCCCATAGGGTTTTCAAGGCTGTAAATCTTTATATAAGCAGACTGTGACATCCTTCCCGTGCGGAGTGACTGTTGGACCACCAACGTTTTGGTTAGCAGTCTAGCACTTTGACCACTGCGCAACCAGGGCTCCTCAGTGGACATACATATTGTCAACACACTGCCAATATTTTCTCTAACTATGGCTTGCCTTCTCACTCTCACTATAGTGGCCTGTTGATGAATGGAAGTTGTTAATTTTAACACAGTCCAATGTATCAGTCTTTCCTGTGACAGAGAGTGTTTTTTGTATGAAGCTTAAGAAATTCTTACCTACCCCCAGGTCAGGAAGAAATGCTACAATTTCCATTACAAATGTTACAGTTTTACCCTTCACATTTTGACTTAAGAGTACACCTAGAACAGATTTTGTACATGGTATGAGGCATTGGCCAAAATGCTTTTTTCCCCCTATATTTTACTCAAAAGGCCCTCATTTCTCCACTGCACTCGAGTGTCACCTTTGTCATTCATCAGGTGACTGTATATACGAGGATCTCTTTCTGGACTCTCTAATTTCATTGATCTATTTGCCTACCTTACATAATACCAGATTGCCTGATTACTGTAGCTTCAAAATAAATCTTGTTATATGGTAATGTAAATCCGGTTTGCACATTTGGCTGCACCCAGAGGTGCCTTGGAAGAAAGGCCTGTTGATCTACTTCCGAAAAATCAGCTAACAAAAACCCTATGGAGCACAGTTGTATTCTGACACACATAGGGTTGCCGAAAGTCGGAAATGACACCTCGGCAACTGTTCTTTTTTTTTAAAGTCCTCCAACTTCTTTCCTTCTGCTTTTTCAGTATTATATTAGCTACTCTTGGCCCTTTGCATTTCCATATAAATTTAAAAATCATCCTGTCAATTTCCACAAAAATACCTGCTGATATTTCCTTTGCGATTACTCTAAATCTATAGCTACATTTGGAAAGAACAGACGTCTTTACAATATTTACATTTCTTTCAGTGCTTGCTGGGTAGAGGTCATGCACATCTTTGGCTGGATTTATTCCTAGGTATTTGATGTTTCTGATGTTATTGTAAATGGTATTGTGTGGAATACTTATTTTCTAAATGGTTGTTGCTAATACACAGAAATACACACTGGAGCCCGGCTACCACCACTGACTGTTCTGACCAGGGACACAATAGAAGGTCCTGGTTAGAATGAGAGAAAAAATGTAGAACAAAACTCATAATCATAAAAAAGCCCAGACTTACTGGACTGGCAGAGACTAGTGTAACCCCCGAGACCACTGCCCTAAAGTACCTTTTTAACTTGGAACTGAAGCCACTCCCAGAGGTCACCTTTCAGCTAAATAAGAGATTGGCCAATAAAATAAACAACTCCTGTGAAGAATACGCTCCTTTAAACAATTACAGTATAGGAAACAAAACAGCCAACATTTACCCCAAGCAAAGATGAGAAGGCAAGGAGGGGCAGGGAAACTGGATGGATGGAAACAGGGCAGGCGGGGTGGAAATGGTGAGAGTGTTGACATATTGCAGGAATGTAACCAGTGTCACTGAACAGTCTGTGTATAAATTGTTGAACGGAAATCTTAATTTGCTGTGTAAACTTCCACCTAAAACACAATATTTAAAAAAAGGAAAGAAATACACTCTGGATTTCAAGCTCTAAGATGATGATACCTGAGTCTTGTTCATCTTTTTGTCCACACAATGCCTAGCATACTATATTAAGGTAATATTTTAGGGCGAGACCATCAATGTATGTTTGCTTACATGTATTTAAAAAAAAAACAGCTGAATGGATTAAGATTTAATCTTTTGATGCAGCATCTAATTCCAGAGCTTTGAAAGACCAAGTGATTCAACCACCTCAGAGACACAAACATAACTCAATAACTGTATGATGAAAGTAACACTCATTTTATAAAGGTTGGAAACTTTCAAAAAATAAAGAAAATGGCAATTGTCAATCAGGCCACTGCCCAGAGATGACCACTTTTGGAGTTGTGATGTGTTTCCCTGGTCTTTTTCCTTCCTGTTTTTACATACCCATTGCTAAGCAGCGACTCTAAAGGACAGAGAACGGCCCCATAGCATTTCCAAGGCTGTAATCTCTATGGAAGCAGACTGTCACAGCTTCCCCCCATGGGGCAGCTTGTGGGTTTAAATCGCCAACCTTTTGGTTAGCAGCCAAGTGCTTAGCCACTGCACCACCAGGCTCCTGCTTTTATGTAGTGGAGCTCATGCTGAAACACCTGTAACTGCATATAGTAAGCCACTGAAGAGAAGCTCAGCAGCTACGTACTCTCCTGCTGGCATTAAGGTCCCTGATTGTTTACGATGGTCAACAATGCCACCATGACTATCTTTGCGTACAAAGCTGTGTCTCCGTCTCAGGTATGGTAAGTTCCCGAGGACAGAGTGACTACCTTGGGCATACAGTCAACTACAGAAATTAAGATTTTGATTACATTTTCCCTTACAACGATAACAACTGTTAAATTAATAACGTTTTCTTCCAAAGTCTGTGTGTGTATATTTTTATCATCATCATCATAAAAGCAAGTTGTCAGGCTCTGTTGTGAGTGCTTCTAGTGGAGTCACTCATTTCACCCTCGACAACCCTGTGGGCTGGTACTCTGGGAGGCCAGCTGGCCTGCCCAAGGTCCCAGCATAGCGGGGGTGGAGCCAGCATTAGAACCCAGGCAGTCCGACTCTGGACCTTTCAACCACTATACTAGAGAAAACGCAAACAACGACAGAAGTAGCACTTTTATTACTAAGCATTTACATGAAGTTATGAATGCCAAACATACAAGAAAACCAAATCGATAAATATACTAAAACCCAACCCCACCCCAAAAGCATGATAATATTTATCAGATCTCAAGTCCTTATACCTCATCCATACTCCATTTCTTTAAAGAGCCAGCATTAGGTTCACTATGAGTTGGAATTCACTTGAGGGCAATGGGTCAATGGGTAACATAAGTGCTGCAGGAGAGTCCCAGTTGAGACCCTTGCACATTAGTAAACTTCACACTGACAATGATCTTAAGAGTTTGAAATGCCTAGAGACTGACAAACCGCAACCTATTGCCAACCTACAGCCAACACCCGAGGGACTCATCACCAAGGTCTCCGGACTGTAAACAAACCTGGCCTCGACAGACCCTGCTTTCTCAAGAGAGCGCTTATTTCACAAGTGAAAACTTTAGTCATCAACCCTCACACCCTGCAGAAATCAGCAATCACGTCCATTTCAGGAACAGACATACTAAGTTCATCTTAATGACTGCATTTTCAGAAAACAGCTCCAACTTTTATGACGTGTATAATAATACGCCTCTTGTTGTTGTTAGGTGCCCTCGAGTCGGTTCCAGCTCACAGCGACCCCAGGTACCACAGAACAAAACATGCCTCTTAGGGTGCTTCTCCTGGAAGATCCTGAAGCTTATCTGCAAGCCAGAACTTGAGAAAGAATAACTATAGTGATGGAGGCAGGACTAGAAATCCGTCCCACCACACACACACCTCCAAGTAACACTGTCCCAGGTGTGGGGGTAGGGAGAGGTGGGGACACGGAGCCTGTCTGCTGGGCCTGCTCAGCACCAGGTGTCCCCAAAGAGCCCCACCCTGGGCCTTGAAAATCTCCCTCTGGTCAGCATCCAGCCAGCAGAACAAGCCCCACCCAGGGTAGAATCAGGCTGGGAGATTAGGGAAAGGTGTTCATAGGCGTTGCTTCTGCTGATGAATTACCCCCCAAAAATGTCAAACTGGGCCAGCGAGTGAGATGAGGACTGGGAGGCCTGGGAGCCAGCAATCACCATGAGGGTGTAGGCTGAACCTCCAGCAGGGCTTTCCACTCTAGAAGTCATGGCTCTGGCACAGGCGCTGTGACCAAACTGGCCACAAGAGCAAGCAGCTATGGAGCAAAGGGCTGCCCAGAACTAGCCTCTCTCAGTCACTGCCTCATTGATCACTTGCTATGTATTCAAACTGAGGGAGACAGACAGACAGACACATAACAAAATAAGATGATCTCTGATGGCAAAAACTGCACTGAATAAAATCAATCAGGGTAACAGGGCAAGGTCTACTTCAAAGACGGTGGTCAGGGAAGGTTCTGGGGAGGTGTCACTTGAGCTGGGCCCTGCTCAGAATGGTGGCGGTGTTTCCCAATGTGCTGAGAGCAGACTCCCTGGGCCACCCCAGGCCCACTGAGCCAGAGGACGGCCTGGGTTTGCATTTTAACAGGCTACCCAGACTGCCCTGGCACACACTACAGTTGGAGAACCACTCATCTAGGGGAAGCATGTGCTAAACCAAAACTCTAACTCACTGTTACAACCATTCCAACTCTTGGCGACCCCATGTGTTACATGGTAGAACTGCTCCACAGGGTTTTCTTGGCTGTAATCTTTACAGAAGCAGATTGCCAGGTCTTCCTTCCACAGTGCTGCTGGGCAGGTTCAAATCACCAACCTTTAGGTTAATAGTCAAGTACAAACCATTTGTGCCACCCAGGGCCCTTTCACTGATCTAGGAGAAGTGTGTTCTAGGCAGAGGCAGTTGTTAGTGCAAAGACCCTAGCTAATAGTTTGCCACAAAATTGCCAGTGTGCTCGAACACCGTGAACAGAGAGAGAGGGTGGACGTAGGGGCCAGGTCATGCAGGGCCTTGTTGGCCAGAGAAAGTTGGTTGGATATTATTCCCAGTGCACGGGAAGCCAATGGAGACCTGAGGAGAGCTGATTTAAAATTTAAAAGAGCATTCTGGCTTCTGAATGGAGAATGGACGGAAGGGAGCAAAGGAAGAGGCAGGGAGGCCAGTTAGGAGGCTGCTCTCACCTGGCTCAGCTGTTTAAGTCACAAACAATAAGAGGTCTGTCCCTGCACTTGACTCAGACAGAGCTAGGCACAGGTCCACGTCTCACAAGAGCTTCCAACAGTGGGGAGCAAGCAACCGGTGAGCAGGGGAGTAGGAAGGATGTCCTTCTCATCAGGGTCCCCAGGCTCTTTAAGGTTTCTTGAGAAGGTTTACTGTGGTAGACATGGCTGGCTTCCTCCCCAGCATCCATCCCACCCTACCCGCACTGAGTGGAATTTGGATAGGGCTGACTCCACTCCCGGCTTCTAAGACAACCAAGTGGACAGTGTGGTGGGCTACGGATATTTTGTTGTTGTTAGCTACCGTCCAGTTGGCCCCAACTCACGGCAATCCCATGGATGACCCCATGTTGACAGAGTAGAACTGTTCCATAAGGTTTTCTTGGCTTTTCTCCCATGGAGCTGCTGGGTGGGTTTAACTGTCAACCTTCAGGTTGGCAGGGGATTGTGGACCGCTTATGCCACCTGCGCTTTTAGGCGTATATTTTATAGCCACAAAAAAGTCAACCCGAGGGCAAAGGACTCACACAGAGGAGGGCAGAGCAAAAGAACACGAGAACTGGAGCTGGTGCCCCAATCAACCCCTACTTGAACCCTGCAAACTTATAGGCTTTTCTGTAACATGAAGCAGGAAATTCCCTTAACCAAGCCAGTGCCAATTGTTTGAGTCAGTCTATTATTTGAACTAAAAACATCTTGACGCTTACACTAAACAGAAGCCAAAAGTCTAGACAGAAAACTCTTAAAGCAGAAAAAGTCAAATGATAAGGAAGAAGAGGCCAAAGAGAACAATTATTCCAGAAAACCTAAGATAATGAAAACTCCCACAATTGAGGAAAACACTCAGTTTTGAGCTTCCTCACAGCCAACACAGAGGACTCTGTAATGGCTACACAGCTCCCCTGCTGCCTAATAAGAGGAAGGAGAACCGCTGGTCAGGAGGCAGGGGCTTCTTCCTCGTTCTGAGAAAGGGTTGGAGTGGGGTGGGATAAGGATGTCACATACTTAGGTCTTTATTTGAAAGATATAATGGCCAAAGTCCATAAAAGGTCTTCCAGCAAACCTAGATAAAAGCCCAAAACAGGACAGTTAGGCTGAAATTATATAAGGGCATTCGTGAGGAACCCTGACCAGCTTCCTGGGAACCTGACTTAATGTTGGGATAAAGCATGAAAAACCTACAGGACTCAAAGCTAGGCCACCCTTTGGCAATGAGAAGATAATATAATAATATGTTAATTGTATGCATGGAACTTAGAGTACAAGAGAAGTTAGAGAAGTAAGCTTGGACTATGGCTGGCTATACCAGAACTCACCACCAGGCAGCAGCAGCCTCCTGAGTGGGTGCCCCACCTCCAGTCTGGCCTCCTCCAAACTTTAGCCGACCACAGCACTCCTCTGGTTAAAAACCTTCCATAGCTCCGTGTCGTTCTCAGCCTAAGTCCAAATTCCTTAACATGATTTGCAAGGCCCAGCGGGCCCTGGCCTCTGGAGGCCTCTCCTGCCTCCTCACTCCACTCCCTATCCTATACCCCCTCACCCTGTGCACACGCCCTTACTCCATGACCCAGTCTTCCCGAGGACCCTGTTCTCTGCACACCACCCCACCACCACCCCCCACCCCAGGCTTTCTCATATGTTCTCTCCTCTGCCTGAAATATCTTCCCTCCTACCCTGTCCCCTTATGGCCAGATAACAACTACTCATCCTTTAGGTCTCCAACTACATGGCTGCCTACCTACCAAGGACGTTCCTGACCCCCTAGCCTGGGTTAAAGGACCCACCTAGGTACTCCCTAACCAGATGGGTAAGAACAGAGTCTGGAGCTTTTTGAAGTAATATAAGAACTTGGACATGGCATAGTTGCTGCCTGGGACCATTATAAGTGGTGCTGGGAGTGTGATATGGTGAATATTATAGTTTAAGAAAACGTATCTGACAATATTGTACCCCAAGTTCTAAAGATACCAGTGCTACCTTAGCCAAAAGTTGACTATACCAAGAGTAGTGAGCATCTGAAGTCCCTAGGTGGTACAAACAGTCAAGCACCCTGCTATTAACCAAAAGGTTGGTGATTCAAATTCACCCAGAGGTGCCTCGGAAGAAAGGCCTGGTGATCTACGTCCAAAAGATCACAGCCACTGAAAACCCTTCGGAGTGTACACCACACTCTACAGCACATGGGGTCACCATGAGTCGGAATCATGGATCCACGGTTTTGGTTTTGGTGAGCATCTGTCTGCTAGGTATATATCCTCTACCTTTTTTGGGTAATAACCCCGGATTTTCCTATGGGAACCACTCCCCTTTCCCATTCTCTTTCCACTAGCTTGTGTGAGGTTCATCCCATCCCCATGGCTCCAGGGAAGGGAGAATGAATCTGGCTTGGCCAGTCAGGGTACCCCAGCCTCTGGCCACAGTGATTAGCTCAGGGATGGGCATAAGACCCCAGACTGGTCCTCAATTCTGGCCTTCTGTTAGCAGTATTTTAAAAAGCTCTCTTTCTCCCAGGGATTGCTAAACTGATTGTGATGTAAGCCTGGAGCCTGCCTTAGAATGACACCAATAAGAAGCAGAGCTGAAAGATGAAAAGAGGAAGTGTCCTGACAACTGACATCTGGATCCGGCCATGGCTTGGCCATGATAGACCATTCAGTGACAGGAGTAAATAAATTCCATTTGGGTTAAGGCAATTTGAGTTGGGTTTCTGCCAAATGCAACCAAGAATCTTGACCCCCACACAAAGGTGACCAGAACAAAGGCAACAACATAACAAGAGAAAAGTTCTATCAGTTTGTGGACTGGCAGCTCCTGGTAAAGGTGATGTTCTAGTAGCATTCAGATGACTCCATTGGTAAAGGTTCTGCTCAATGGTTGGCATGCATCAGGAAATGTCATACCCTCGCCATTCACTAACCTGGACAATAAACTACCTGTGATACATGGCAAATTACCGCTTGACTATTTCAATCCTTCTCAGCTAAATCACTACCTCAATTCAGCAGACAAAGAACACAGGTACAGATTTCCATCGTTCAGCAAAAGTGAAACCCTGTCTAACAGGAAGATTCCTTCATTGTTCTTTCCAGTTTGCAAGCTGGGAATGTGATGAAGAATGCTGTGGTTAAAAAACATTTCCAACTCTATACTATCATCTCAATTCTCCTGCAAATATCAAACTGTTCTAAAAAATAAAGTCTACTTTTAAAAAAAGGTTCCCAGGTGTTCTAACACCATGCAAAAAATATATATATGTGTGTGTATATATATATATATATATATATAAATAATTGCCAATTCTAAATTATTTTAAATATCCTGACTTCTCCTCCCTACCCACACTGCCCTATGTCAAGGCCTGTCACTTGCCACCTGTATGCTGTCGAGTCAATTCCAACTCAGGGCAATCCTATATGACAGAGTAGAACTGCCCTATAGGGTTTCTCAGGCTGTAAGCCTTATGGGAACAGATTGCCAGATCTTTCTCCTGTGGAGCGGCTGGTGGGTTCTAACCACAAATCTTCTAGCTAGCAGCCGAGTGCTTAGCCAATGCACCACCAGGGCTCCTTTGTCATTGGTAGGGTCACCAATTTGTCCCGGCTTGCCCAGGGCTCTCTCAGTTTTAGCCCTGAAAACTGAGAAACCCCTCAGGCCCAGGTAAACCGGGAGTGTTGGTCACTCCACATGTCAGATAACGCCCAAGGCAGGTTCAACCTCCAGCCTTGTTTCCCACAACTGCCTGCCTCCACCTTGACACTCCTACAAAACCAAGGGTCCAGGTTACAGTATTTCACCCCAGCGCCACATGGTAACTCCTAGGGCTCTTGAAGACTCCCGCTCTGGTTTTGGCTCCTCCGGAAATTTCCAAGAACCTTGGGACTCCGGCAATGCCAGCACTTGTCACACTGCACGGCCCTTGTCTCTATGGCTGTCTCCCCCACCAGCCTCATGTGAGCTCCCTGGGGAATGAGCTGTTCTGTACTCACGGCCCAAGATGCTTACTATCAGAGTCACACAAAGAGTACCACAAGCCTTGGGGTAGGAACTCAGCTGGCATGGCACTCTTTTCCAAATCACCCTGTGGCCTTCTAAGCCCCGCTCCAATACGCAAATGGCCATATTCTTTAGGTTGTAACATGGATTAAGCGAATCTGCCTGATCCATGCCAAGCAGTTCCGGTTTCCAAAAAAGCACCCGACAGACTCATGAACTAAACAATTAACCTGAGCAGTTCCCAAGATACTTCAAAGGAACCTGAAAACCTTTACCATTCCTTGGCTGGCTGGCAAGGATGCCGACTGGTAGGGAGACTCAGCCAAGTCAGAAGTCTCCCCAAATTGATTTATGGGGAAATTTTATTCAGAAACACAGTGTAATGAGTGCAAGCTCTGGAGTCAGACTACCTTGGTTCAAATCCTGTTTCTGTCGCTTTTCAGTTGTTGCCACCTTGAGGCAAGTGACTTAAACTCTTTGAGCCTTAGTTTCTGTATCTATAAAGTGGAAATAAAAATAATTCCTATAACTCACAGTATTGTAAGGACTAAAGGAGATAACACACAAGAAGTCCTCACCAAGTACCTGGCAGAGAACAGACCATTAAATAAATACTAAAATAATTAAGAGGGCTAAAGTCTGGCAGAGCTAGGTGAGAGCCTGAAGGTTCCTGGGGGCTGGCAGGAGGCTGTGCCTTCTCTAGATTACCACCTTTCCCTTCTCAGCCACATCCACCCACCCTGTAAATTCCTCAAATCCTTCAGCCTCTCCCTGAAATCCTCCAGCCTCCCCCTTCACCATCCAGCTGCCCTCACATTTAAGATTCCTGATTCCCTGCCCACTCCCTTTCTCTCACTACCCACAAAACTATCCCTCACCACACAATGAGCCCCCCTGCCCCACTGTTTGAGACTCACAGACATGTATTAATGTCTGTTCCATGCTAGAAAGGGCACAGCTGAGAATCTCAGTCTCTCCCCTCAATGAGAAGTCTCTCACCCAATTCCCCTCCTACCAGTCCCTTTCCACGGCCTCCTGTCTTCCTCCTATTGTTGCCCCTCCAACCCTCTTCCTTTTCCATTAGTAACTCTGGGAGCTCCCTTTGGACACCTGACTATTTCTTACCACCCAGGGTTTGCCTACTCCCAGTCAACCCCTTACTTCTCCCCCGCCACACACACGTTTTCCTCCCCAGAGTCACTCCCTCCTCAAAGGTCTCTATGTTCCATCACACCCCTCCTCCAAATCCTTGGTCTCTGCCTGCCTGCTCTGTGCTTCTTCCCAACTCAATCATTTGTTTGTTCACTCATTTTTTCATTTTTTAGGTATTCATTAAGTTCCTACTATGTGCCAGGCATACCGTGCTGGATGCTGGGAATACAGCTGTGAACCAAACAAGCAGGAGACAGAAAAGAAGTAAAAATAAACAGGGTAATTGCAAATAGTAGAAGTACAATGAAAAGAATCCAGAGAAAGATCTGATGGAAACGGACTGGGTGGGGGGTGAATTTTAGGTAGGGTGATCTGGGAAGGGCTTGCCAAGCTAATGAACACAGCTACCACTATTGGTCACCTACTATGTGACAGTTCACTGCATGACATTACTGAGTCCTTGTATGAGGATCACGGTCACCATTTGTAGGTAGCGAATCTGAAGCTCAGAGAAGTGAAGTAATTTGCACAAGGTCACACAGCTATCAAGTGGTGGAGTCAGGACTGGAACAGAAATCTGACTGCAAAGCCAGTGTCTTCATACCCTGGCACTGCTGAATCCAAGAACCCTTTTGCCACCTGTCCTCTCCCAGAGCATTATTTCTGACGGTTCTCTTACCCTCCGCCCCCCCAAAATTGTTCTGTTTGCATTTAAACTACTGTCATTTATTGCACCCTTATAAGTTCTCTCAGGTTTACCTACATTCTCTTATTCAAACCTCAAAACAACCCTAGGAAGAAGTGCTGTCACTATATCCATTTTACAACTGAGGGAACTAAGGCCTAGAGTCACAAATGGAAAGTCGAACCCAGGTCTGTCCCACTCCAAGACTCTAGGCCTTTGACTCCTACACTATCCAGCCAAAGTACAACCCGAAGGAAGCTTGGTGCCCACTGTCTGTCCCGTCAAGAAAGAAGTCCGTGCCCATAAACTGAAAGCTCATCCCCTTACTTTATACGTGAGGAAATTGAGACCCTGAAATGCTAAGCAACTTGCCCAAGGTCACAAACAGGAACGACGGGGTCAGGGTTCGAACCCAGGCGCTCCGACTCCAAAGTGCTCGTTCGTAACCACCATACAGCCTTCCCCAGGCGCCCCTCTCCGCCCCACCTCCGCTCTTACACCTCACAGGGTCCCCGCCCCAGGACCGTGCGCCTCCACCCCCGTACCCAGCCCCGCGGCCTCCCCCCTGTCCGCTCCCCAACACACTCACTTGAGGTGGTCCAAGGAATGGATGTTGCGGGAAGACTTGCCATGGCCCCCGCCCACCCAGCTCCGCGAGCGGCCAAACATGTCCGCGGCCCAGCCCCGACGTTTGCTTCACGGTCTCATGCCCGAGCGGCGGAGCAGCCTGGCGCCCGCGGGGCAGCTCAAGAAGAGGAGGCAGAGGCGGGGGTGGTGGAGATACCGCCAACCACCTTCCTCCCCAGCCCACAACCCCGCACTGACATTCAGCCGGAACCGGCCGTTCGGCCGCTGCGCTTTACGGCTGCCGCCGCAAAGAACACTGGGAAATGCAGTACTCCCGCGAGGCCTCCGACGACGGGACTCTGTGAACGGACTACAAGGACCGGCGCGCATCATGGATCAGCAGGCCCGCGACCCTCGTAAAGGGGCGGGGCGACAGGAGGCGAAGCCGCGGTATCGTCAGAGTGGGTGGGAATAAGAGGCCTATGGGCGGAGCCTTGAGAAGGGCACCGGTGGGGATAGTGGCGATGTTGATGATAAAAAAAAAAAAAAAAAATTTTTTTTTTTTTGGGGATCGGGGCGGGAGCGGGGATGCTGCTGGGCTGCCAGAAGCTGTCGGGTGCGAGAAACGCGCCTGAAACCCGGCACAAAGTAGGCGTCTAATAGCTAGTGTTGAGGTAGCTCGCCGGCCGCCGCTTCTCAATGCCATCGTCTCTTGTGTTTTGCAGATAACGGGGAACGGAGACCAACTGCCGCAAACTAGTGTCGGCGTGTGTGCAATTATAAAAGCAACCACCCACCCAAACCCAGTGCCGTCGAGTCGATTCCGACTCATAGCAACCCACTATGAACAATTATCAGCTTTATGATAAGAATAAGAATAGCTATTGCAGGAAGTATACTAGGCACCCCTGTACTAAACTCTTCACATATGTTTAGTTACTTAGCTTTCACAACAACCCTATGAAAAAAATTATTAATCTCATTTCACTGTCGAAGAAACTGAGTTACAGAGAGGTTTCCTTGCTCAAGGTCACGCAGTTAATAAGAGGCAGAACCAGAGTTCAAACTCAGGCATCCTTACTTTTACTGCCCAATAACCAAAACTGCACCAAATCTGTAATGGACTTATCTGTCCTCGTGGGCTTTTTCTTTTTCTACTTCAATTTTTTTTAATGTTTATTGAAAGGATTTCAAGCAACAGTGTACAAAATTGAACATCTTGTCCTTTCAGTGGATTTCTTTGGTCTGCACCCAAAATCCATGCCATTTCCCAAACTATCACATTAAAAAAAAAAAAAAAGAGCCAAGAATATGTATCGGAATTTCTCTTCTAGATTAGTAGTGGTAAGCTCCATGGAAGCAAAACTGCCCTGCTCACCATTCATTCATTCATTTTTACACCTCATAGTCAACAATAGTCAACAAAGGCCTACTCTCTTATTACCTGTACTAAGGAAACAACTGGGCCACGGGCCAATGTTTTCCCCAATGCCCAGTACGAGAGTTAGCACATAGTAGGTGTTCAACAAATACTGGCAGAATGATGAGTGAATGAATGAAGGTTTGTTCCACCTTTGGCAGTTACAGAAAAAGAGACCAATGGAGGGTTAATGGTTTGCCCCGTACTTCATTCAGAGGGGCGATGGGTGGGGGAAAGGGATGTTGAAGAAAGAGAAAGAAGGACAAGTTGTCCTGCAAACAGGCACAAGCCCAGCAGCTTTCAGGGGCTCTCCATTTCTCTGGGCTTCGGTTTCTCCATCTGTAAAAAAGAGTAACACACTACACCACCTTGCCTGGCCCAAATTAAACAATGCATGTAAAGCACTCAGCTCAGTGATGCCTGATATTTAAAGGGTTGTTGAACTGCTTTCGGAAGCGCTTTAGGTAAAATGCGCAACCGGCCCATGAGAAGGTGGAGGGGAGATTTACTTTTCTCTGTGTAATTCTTGGTTGTTTGCATGTTTAACCACGTGTATTACTACTGTTTTTAAACACGGTTTACAAAACAAAAAGCAACTCTTCTGGCTGGCCTGGCCTGCCTGGAAGTCTGTTTACCTAGGTGTTGAGACGTGCGGCCCCTCTGACGCAGAACCCCCAAACCTGCAGGCCTTCAGTAGCCAGAATTTGGAGAGGGGAGGGAGGCACTGATAGATCTTCCCCACCATGAAAAATCGGCGCTTTGGGATATACCCAAATTTTCACCGGAAATGTCTGTCGCTCCCATTGGCCCACCTCACCTCCTTTTTCACCTGGAGAAACTGAGTTCCAAAGAGGCGTAGCGCTATACCCCAGTTCAGCAAGGTGCAGAGAAAGCCTGTGGCTTCTTTTAGATTTTGTAGCCTTAGGGTACGTCTAGGTTTGAATTGTGTTCAGTACCTTCTTCCTCTCTCTACTCCGTGGACTCAGAGAATTGAATTTGTGGTCGGGTTAGGGACCCGAAACAAGCAATCAACCCGGACACGAGCGACCGGAGGGGCGGAGCGAAGAAGTACCCGCCCCTAGACGGCTTGGGCCAATGAGCGCGGGCGTTGAGCGGACCAATGAGTGTGGGCAGGGGGAGGATAGGGGGCGGGCGGGCCAATGAGCTCCGGGCCGCGCTGGAGGCGGTGCTGGGAACGCGACCAGGAGGGCGACGCGGCGGCTGCAGCCATGGGCGCTGGGCCTGCGGGGGCGCGGAGGGGGCGCGCGGAAGAGCCGGGCGGGTCGCGAGAGGCGGCACCGGGGACTGGCCCTCGACGCTGAGCCGCGGTGGGTCCCCGCCGCCGCTGAGAGGGCCTGTGAGCGTGAGCGGGGCGCATCGGCGAAGCCGGGCAGCTGCCGGCCACTTCGGGGTCCGCCAGGCAGTCGGGAGAGTCGTGTGGCGTCTGTGGGGGCACCGCCCGGCACGTCTCGAGGCCGGTCCGCAGCGGCCGCCGCGCAGCCCCAGGGGACATAGCCGGGGCCCAGCGCCGCGTCCGTCGAGCCCCGGGACGCCCCTGGATGGCTGAGCTGCCCCCTCGCCAGCCGCTCGGGCGCCGCAGCGGCTGAGCTTGCGGGGATCGCCGGGCCGCCGCCGCCCTCGCCGCCCACTGCATGCCCGGCGCCCGGGTCGCGGCCCACCTGGACGCACTGGGCCCCCTGGCCCCCTACGTGCCGCCGCCGCTGCTGCCCTCTATGTTCTACGTGGGCTTGTTCTTCGTCAACGTGCTGATCCTGTACTACGCCTTCCTCATGGAGTACATCGTTCTCAACGTGGGCCTCGTCTTCCTCCCCGAGGACATGGACCAGGCGCTCGTGGACCTCGGCGTGCTCTCGGACCCCGGCTCGGGCCTCTACGACGCAGACTCGGAGTTCGACGTCTTGGATGGGTACTTGGAGTAGGGCCCTGGCTGCCGTTTCCCCCGCCCACCACGACCCATCACCCTCGACCCCGCACCAGCCGCCCAGATCATGCCGCCGCCACCGTTGGGGGGCACCGTCTGGCTGGGGATGGGATCCCCCAAGGCGAGGTCCTTCCGGGCCTCCGAGGCCTGTAAGTGCCCTGGCTGCTCGAGGTGAGGGCGGTTTGGGACGTTGGTGGCAGAGAGGGAGGCATGGCCAGGCCGGACACACACCCTTCCCCCAGACTTCTGACACCTCCGCCCACTTCCTCCAGATCTGCCGACGCCAGGAATGGTGGGACCCCTGTTAGACCCTTAATTGGGGCTCAAAATTCTCCCTTAGCAAAGGTGACAGCTGTTGAGTGGGGGAGGGGGAGGCAGGGCCTAAATGGTGTTGCGGGAACCCATGGGACCTACCACCACAGCAGTGTGGAAAAAGCCTTGCACCCAAATCCATTTGAGGCAGAGCTGTCAGCTCCTCCCCCCATCCTTAGCCTGGCTTGATGGTGACCTTGGCCTTCTGGGGATTCTCACTAGTCCTGGGAGGATAAAGATTTGGGGTGTCAGAAATAGGGAGCCAGCCTTTGTAGTGTGACCCCTCGGGGGACTGGGTCGGGACTCGGTGCAGGGGCCCCAGGCGGAAGCTGGGAGAGGAGCAACCTCATTCAGCAAAGAACCCGCACTTCCTTTTGGCTTTGCTCTGCTGCAGTTTTTGGAGTCGGGTTTCAGGGTGCCCCAGCTCTGCAGCTCTGGTCTGCAGGGGCTGCCAGGTTTGCAGGCTGCCTTCATGGAGCAGACACGCTGGGGGTGGGGCTGGCGCTGACGTTGCCTGCAGTGTTTACAAGGCCTCAGGAGCTCTTGGGTCACCAGGAGAAGGGACTACAGGACTGCTGCACTGAGGTCCTGCCTCTGGGGTATGACCAGCCCTACCTTGTGTGTTAGAAATGGGGAAATAAAGGTCCAGGGAGGAGAAAAAGTTGGCCAATGTCAACAGCAAGGCAGAAAGGAAGCTGCCCTGGGAGAGAGAGAGACAGGCAGGCAGGCGGGTGGCTACCAGGTTCGGTTAGGGTTTGCCGGGCAGGCATAGCTCCTTGGCCAAACCCGTTGGTTGGAGGGTGCTTGTGTATCACTGGGCACATGTCACTGGGCACAGGGCCTTGAATGGCAATGGAGGGTGAGGATGAGGTGGCATTCAGGGACCCCTTTTAGGAAACAGACACTAATGCCACTCACCCAGAGCAGGCCGAGTTTACCCTTCTCCTCTGTCACCCATCTTTGCCAAAATGACCATAGTCAAAGGGTGATGCAGGGGAGGGCAGGACCTGCTGGAGCAGTGCTGGGGGCCAGGGATGTCCCTGAGCTAGACCTTAGGGAGAACCAGGTGCCAGGTAGAGTTTGTGCCAGGTGCTCTGTATACCTCTCTGCCTGCTTGCCTGCCTTCTGTCTGTCCGTCTAACCATCATCTGTGCATCCACCCACCAACCAATCTGCTCTTTATTGAACACATGTTCAGTGAGTGCCTGCTGTGCCTGGTGAGTGAATACAGTGAACAGGACAGACTCAGCCCCAGCCCCCTGGTGCTTGGTGAGGAAGACAAGCAGGTACTCAAAAAGAGATACTCAGAGATTTAAGAGCTGTGAAAGCATGTAAGAAGAATGCGAGCTCCAGCAAGGCAAGATCCCGCCCTCCATTATGTTCCCTGCTATTTCCTCAGCATTTAGGACAGCGCTTGGCATCTAGTAGATGCTCGATAAATATTTGCAAGTGCCTGAAACAGAAGACTAGCAATGGGGTGCTTTAGATAGAGGGTCAGGGAGGCTTTCTGAGGAGATGGCACATTTGAGCTGAGCCCTAAATTCGCAGAAGGAGCCAGACATGAAGATGCAGAAAAGGGTGACCCAGGCGGTCAGCAGGAACCGTGAGGGCCAAGACCCTGGGGTAGGAGAGGGTTGGCTGCTCCAGTGACTGAAAGGCTGCCAGCATGACTGGAGATGGTACCAGGGGACGCCAGCAGGGCCTGGGAGGCCACGGCTGAGAGCAATGGGAAGACATCAGGAGGCTTCAGGCAGGACATAACGTCATCTGGTTCACGTTTTTAAAGATGACAGTGGCTATGGGCAGACTGGCTGTAGGGGTAAGTGCAGAAGCAGAGAGGCCTGTTAAGAGACTGTTCATTTGTCCCAGCAGGAGGTGGCAGGCTTGGGTGAGGGCAAGGTCAGTAAAGATGGAGAAACATGGACAGGCCAAGAACACCTTTTGTAGATAGAACCTACAGGGTTGCTTACCACACTGGGTATTGATCGTATAACATCCCTGGTCCTGGGCCTTTTGCATATTACTCATTCAGTCATTGAACAAACGGTGTGCCTGCCTGCTCTTTTACCAGGCCCTGTGCTAGGTGCTGGAGATCCCAAGATGAATCCCTGCCCCAAAGCCAAGCGCTTGACTTTCATAGAGTATAACTTGGTGAAGAATGTCTTATTTTTATCTCTTTGTCACATCAACAGAAGCACTTCCCCTTCCAAATGAAAACATTGGCATATTCTGGACCAAAAACTGAAGCCCAAATGCTTTCACATACTTTGCAGCAAACACTGTTCACACAGAAACACCACAGAGTGTGTCTCAGGGACACCCTTGCAAAGCTCTCAAAGTGACAGGGCCTGACCTTGGGAAGTCAGGTGGCCTGTGGCTGCGGGAAAGACATGGAGCCTGGAGACCTGGTGGAGCCACACATAGCATTCCCTCTTCCCCACCCCCAAGTCCTGGAGGTGAGGGAGGGGTGGCTAGGAGCCAGGAGAAGCATGGGAGAAAGATCTGGAGATGATCTGAGGTACCTCCACACTTTCCGTCACTTTCCATAAGCCAGGGGACACCGGTGGTCAGTTCTCACTCATTCTCATGTGCTCCATAGGTTTCAATGGCTGATTTTTTGGAAGTGGATTGCCAGGCCTTTCTTCTGAGGTGCCTCTGGGTAGACTTGAACTTCCAACCTTCCAGTTAGCAGCTGAACACATTAACCGTTTGTACCAGCTAGGAACTCCGGATCAGATTACGTGGGCTCAAATCCCAGTGCTATCCGTGGCCTTGGGCGTACCACTTAACCTCCCTGTATTTCTGTTTACCTCTCTATAGAATCGAGCTCACTGAGTAACTGTGAGCATAAAACGAGAAATGCGTAAAGTGCTTTGACTTTCCTGTGGAGAGTAAGTGATACGTTGATATTAACCACTGGCATTAGCAATCAGACCTAGGGAAAGTGTACACTCAGGCTCTGTGAACATGTATGCGTATGAATATATGTATATCATGCTGAGCAAAAGAGGCCCCACTGCCTGAGAGCCGCATAGATCCTGGTCTGGCTTCTCACTGGGCCTTCCCTGCCTGGGGACCCTTGAGAGGCCATTTCCACTGGCCTGTGGTCTCCAAAGGGCACCAGATGGGAAGCCTTGAAAAGCTGTGTGCTGCAGTTTTCTTAGAGTGTTAATTATCACCCAGGCACAGAGAGTGGGGACTCAGGGCTTCTTCCCAGGAGATAGGGCTGGCCTGGGAGCGGAGGAGAGTCCTCCTGTACCAGCAGCTCCAATGCAGAGACAGCTCCCTGGATCGATTTGTCCCAGATACTAATGAGAGCAGCTGGTGCCTGCCAGCCCCCTTGGCACAGAGGGCGGCCCATGGGTCATTTCCATACAGCATGTTGGATGGGGCCGGAACAGAGAGAGGAGACTGTTATTGCCAGAGTCAGATAACCTGGCATAGCTCCAATAGGAACTAGGGGTAACCAAACTCTCGGTGTGTCCTGTTACAGGGTCTCCCAGGCTTGAGTCCTGTCCTGGCTGGGTTCCTGCCCTGGTCCCTCACCATGCCAATCTGCAGCCATGCTACCATCTCAACACCCAGGTTGGGCTTGTGCTGCCCTGCTCAGAAACCCAAACCTTCCGCGGGGATAATCAGAGGCATGGGAGATCCCATGGTCAGGGCAGCCTGTGGGGATGGATTGGGTCGGAGGTGAGGAAACAAGGCAGGAGGCTGTGGCTGTCATCCAGGCAAGAGACAGATGAAGGTGGCATGGGGAGGCAAGTACACCTAGAGGCCTGGCTGGACTCACCCGAAGGGCCTGGCCACAGGGCACTTCGGTACTGGCTGCCCCTTTGGAGAGGAGACCCTAGTACAGATCTCAAGACAGCCAGGGTGCCAGGGCCCCTCTTCGTTGGCCTTGAGTTATGAGGATGCAAACTGGAGGTTTCAGACAAGGGCAGGCAGGGCCTACACTGATCCCACATCACTCGTGGCATTCTGTTGTCATAGCTGAGGGCAGGGAAGAGGGAGTGCTGTGCGTGGCTCCGCCCCATCTCCAGCCCAGCGTCTTCAATCTGAAGCATCCCTGATCTGTCTTTATCATTCATGTCACTGACATTTTGGGAGAGTATTTTGAAGAACATCTCAATTTGGGTTTGTCTGATGTTCACTCTTGAGATGAGATTCAGGAGGTGCATTCTTGGCAGGAGTGAGTATGTCCTCAGTATGTCACACTGGAAGGCATGTGGTGTCCGTCTGTCCCAGTGCTGGTGATACCCACTTCGACCACTTGGCTAAGGTGGTGTCTGCCAGGTCTCTCCACTATCAGGTTACTATCTTTCTTTATAGTTTATCCTTTAAGATTGAGTCCACTGGTTTTAGTGCCTCATTTTTTAAAAATCTTTTTTCTATGTGAATTTATTTTAAAAAGAATGTTTACATCACTGTAAAGGGCAAACCAGCATCACTTGGCATGAATACAAATAATTAGTACCAGAGTCGTTCACTTCTGGCCAAATACTAATGTTAGCTCGATGCACAGGGCCTTCTACCCGCTCTGTCTTTGCTAAAAAGGGAGATTAGCAACTGCTAGGTGGCAGGACACACCAGCACCAAACTGGGACTTGCTACTGAAAGTAATCACGAGGCTTAAACAAGCAAGAGAATCACTGATGCTCCAGTGGTATTTAAGGCCATCTCCATGTGCCCCTAAGATTGTTTTTAGAGGCTTTGGAGTAAGATTTGGTTTAAATCCAGCTCCACCAAGATCTTGGGCAAGTGACTTCGTTCCCCAAGCCTCAGTTTCTTTCTCTGGAAAATGACGATAAGAGCTTATGCAAATTAGATGAGAGGGTGAAGGACTTCTAGTCAGTGGTGAGCAAATGACACTGGCTGCGTTAATGGTGTGTCAGCCCTAGAGGTGGCAGGAGCCCAGGAAGCCAGCAGCCTTTCCTTGGGCGCCCTGACTCTTCTCAGCCAATTATCAGGGAGGGTGTGTCTGTGTGGGTAGCCTTTGAAACAGCCCAAGGGCACGTGACCGTTGGTACCCTCACCCTGAAGTGCTGGACACCAGAAGGGTAAGGCATCATTTCTGGCATTCCTTCCTGGCAGGGAAGCTTCCTGTGAGCAGCACCCTGGGAAGAGGCAGGGTGGAGCTCATTAGCTCCATTATATGGGGAGGGAAACAGGCTTGGGGAGGGTCAGTGACTTTCTCCAGATACCCAGCTATGAGGTGGCCGAGTAAGGCTACCCAGCCCCTGTCTTAGCGCTTCCCCCAGTGAGGTACCCCGTCGCAGGGGTTCCCGGAGGCTAGACATATAGCCACACTGAGTGCCACCGGCTCTTGACGTCTCTCAGAGGGAGAAACCAGCCCTGGGTATTTGGCTGGGAATAGTGGTTTTGTTTCCACTGTATTTTTAGGGTTGCCTTCTATTTATGACAAATAATACAGTTTTTTATGCATTATAGTGACATAAAGGTTTCTTTAAAAATTTTGGAATTTAAAAAAGGGCATTGATTTAAAATATTAAGTAAATGATAGTCCAGATGGCTCTTGGCCGTGGTGAAACTGATGGCTGGAGGCTAAGGCTGCCCTTCCTGAAGGCCTCTGGAGCCTTGGGCACTGGCCAGCTGGAGGTCCGTCCTAGACTGAGCATTTCCAAAAAACCAACACTGAGGAGCTTCAGCAGCGAACATATAAATCAGAATCCAGAGTTGAGAAATCGGTCCTTGTTTTGCTATGACACTAGCTTCTACCAGGGACACACACTCCTGTAGAGACGGGCAGCTTCTCCGTCCTCATCCCCTGTCAGCTGCTGGGAGATGGCCAGACTACAGCTGTGCACTCAGCAGCTAGACCAGGCGGGGTACCAAGATCGTTGGAGACGAGCTGTCAGACACAGGGTGAAGCATGTCTGGGCAATGTTTTCCCGAAGCCACCTTACTTGGTTGTTAGGTACGTGGAGAAAGGTTTCTAGAAGGCAAGGTCTTGTGGGGAGGAAAAGTGCTGTTCTCCTCAGAAAGCCTGAGCGTGGAGAAGGGCTCTCTGCCTGGCCCTGGCCTCTGGCTTTGAGTAGAGGTGGAGGAGGAGGGGCGAGGCACTGGGGCAGGGTATTGCCAGGCACTCGACTGGCGCCAGTTCGTCCAACCCTCACCACAGCCCAATGAGGTAGGCCTTGTCCCCACTTTCAGATGAGGAGACTTGAGGCCCAGAGAGATGAAGTGATCTGCCTGGGGTGGGGGGGCAGCTGAACGGCAGAATAGAATCCATCTCCAGCGTGTCCAGAGCAGCACCCCACCAGCCCCCGAGCTAGGCAACTGGTCCACAGAACTATCGAGCTGGGGCATGCTTCTTAAAATGAACCAAGTACCCAACTGTCATCCTGATGAGACAAACTGGAGACAGTCGGCTGCACCCTCTGTCCACCTGGAGCGAGTGGCCTGGAATGGCCTGTACAGAAACAGTTACAGTTTCAAAAAAAAAAAAAAAAGGATGGCTAATAAATTAACTCTCAGCTCTAATGACATTAGGAAGCTCTGTGAAGCCGGTGCCTCCGAGTGGATAAGCTGTGCCTCCAAAGGCTTTTCCATGTGGGGCTTTTGATGCCTTGGAGGAAAGGGATGAACCTAAGGTGCAAAGAGGAGTTAAGGCTTCAGGGGCAGACTGCTGAGATTCAGATCTCGGCCCCGCCATGTGCCAGCTCTGTTCCCTTGCACACCTTAACCTCTCTGAGCCTCCCCTGAAATGCAGGGATGATGGTCATGATGGCCTCACCTCTTAGGGCTGTTTTGGGTAGTACATGAGCTAAGATGTGAGTTAAAGCAGTTAGTACGATGTCGAGCATAAAGCAAGTGCTTGATAAATGTCAGCTGTCATCATGATTGTCATTTGGGGGTTTGCTGAGGCTGGATTTGCAAGCTGAGGAAATACGGAGGTTGACCTTTAACAGCCAAACAGGGTGGCAGAGATGAGAGGCTGAACTGTGTACCCTGACATCCTCAAGCCACAGATACAGAGACCTGGGGTCATGTCTGTCTTCAGCTTGCTGTGTGACTTCAGGCAGGTCGGTGCCCTCTCTGGGCCTCTTCATTGTCCATTGTGGAGTGAGTGGACGCACTTAGATCAGGGTTTCCCAAACCTCATACGACAACGTTTTACTGTATCTGCCTGTCACTCGAACTATTGTTTACATAGTTGTTTTCTTTAAATCAGCTCTCTTTTTAAAGTGAAATGGTTTGAAAAGAGAGGAAGTTTTGTATTACTACCAGAAATGGAAAGCTGGTATCACATGCCACGAATAAGAGGTGACCCTACAAATAAACACAGTGAACGGAAGTGCACTGTGAATCCCAGCCAGAGAAGTGCCTGCGGGCTCTGAGCCTGAGGCCAGCTCTCTCTCTGTCCACACAGGGATCAGAGGCCAGCGTGGGGAGACGTGCTCCAGCCAGGTGAGCACCCATCTAAAGGGTTGATGCTGCTCATTTCCAAGGGCTGGGAAAGGGACGAGTCCCCACTGGGGGCTCTGTTCTCTAACACCGTCCATACACGTCTGAAATGGGCTCAGGTCCAATCCCCTGGCCCTGGGATCGCTGCAGTCAACGCCCATGAGGGTCCCTCAATTTTTGTGAATCTGAATAAATAATACTTCTCCAGGTTCCTGGACAGAGGTGTCTCAAGGGCACCCCTGCTGGCTCCCCATGGGAAATGCCAGGGGCTCCGTGGGGAGGGAGGCCTGCAGGAAGCAGCAGGATGGGAGGGAGCCTGCGATCACATAGGGGGTCAACTCTCTGATGCTCTGGCTACCACCCCCTCCTCCCCCTAACACCTGCCAGCCTCCAAGGGTGGATATTCTTGCCTGTGTTGTCAGTGGGAACCAAGAAGGTCTCTGAGCAGTGGAAGGATGCGTTGAATCTGTGGAGGACATGAGAAATGCAGCTGATGGGGCCCCTGCCTCCTACCCCCCACACCAAACCACAGAGGTTCCCCGAACCTGCCGTGCTACCCCCTCCCCAGAGAGCCCTGCATGTGCAGCGTTCACTGACTAGGCTCCATTGACAAATCATCCCGTGTTCCCTCCTGTTGTTGGACGCGTTACCTCCTGTCGAAGTTGCTCACTAGGTGGTGTGTCTCAAAGGCAGGGACTGCACTGTGCTCATCACCATGTGCCCTGTGCCCAGCTCAGAACCAGACACGAAGGAGATACAAGATTATGTAGTGTTTTAAAATCTCGACAAAGCCTGAATCAGAGCCTGCCTCTGTGTCATCTTCTGAGCTGAGCATCCTTAGACAAGTTACCCTCTCTGAACCTTAGCTTCTTCATCTGTGTAATGGCATCATAATTAACTCCTCGGGTTGCTGGGAGGATTATATGAAATAATCCGTGTGCTGCTCCGTCTTAGTCCAGAGCAGACGCTGAGACAAGGATTTGCATCCAAGTCATTTACTTGGGCGGTGACCCCAGGAAGCACTGTGAGGGGGACAGGGAAGTAACACAGAAAGGAAGGAAGCCAGTAAAGGGCGTGTTTTCTGAGTAGGTTACCACTGTAGCCCCTGGCGCTCAGTCCTGCTGGGGAACTCCGGGTGTAGATGTAGAATTATACCAGCTGGGGGAAGGGGCTGGGCTGTTGATCCACCACCTTCTTTCTGTCCATTGCCGAGGGCTGAGGGCTGCTGTGAGGCCACAGCTCCCCACATGCGCCTGCACTTGCAGCCTGCCTTCCCTGCAGTGCCAGGCAGGCTAGAGAGGGCGAGGGAAGGGTGTGGGGCTAGGCGCTGTAGCCTTGGCTGCAGGCTAGTGGCACAGAGGAGGGCTCAGCAAGCGGTGGCTGCTCTGATGATGGCCATTCCCAGCACCAATTTTACCGGTCCAGTGCCATTTCTGCCACCTGCCCCTTGTGAAATGCCAGGCTAGTCACGTGACTTTGTGAGACTCAGCTTCTTGGCCTATAAAATGGGGGAGATGCGTGGTTCCTGATAGAAGCACTTCTCTCCCCTGAGGTGGCCCTTGGTAATAGGGGCTTGGGCCAGGGACACTGCTAAACATCATGTAGTAGCCAGGACAGCCCCCTCACAACAAAGAATTGTCCTATCCAGAATGTCGATAGCACCCCTGTCAAGCAACAATACCTGTGGTGGGTTTAACATAAAAGTTTCTATTCGATGCTTGAAGAAGTTTGCAGAAGGAATGGTCTGAGCCAACAAAGATGAAGCCCAGGGCCAGAGCAGGACTTGTAGGGGCCGTGAGGAGGGTAGGTTTGGGAACCTGAGAAGCTGCATACATGCAGGCATCCGCTGGACTCAGGGAAAGAAGGGAACAGAAATGAGGACCTGCCTAAGGGCCAGGCCCTGAGGAGGACGAGCCAACTGGGGCTGCTGAGTGGCTTGGTTCCGGCCAGAGCCTTCCAGTAGGCTTGGGAAGCATTTTCTGGGCAAGGTGGGAGGTGCTGCCAAGCCCCACCCACTACCCAGAGCTTGCAGAGCTGCCCGGAGCCTCAGGTCAGCCTCCTGCTCCAGCCCCAGCATTCTCCCTGTTCCTCCTTGGTAAATGGGACAGTCCTTCCCCTTCCCCTTCCCCTTCCCCGTGAAGCTAGCACCGGTTCTTCAGCCCAGAGCCTTTAGAAATGAGGCAAAGTCATTAAAAAGAGTTTTTAATAAATGTGGTTGGAAAACGCCCCCAGCTAGCATCCAGGGGAGCTGACAGTTCCCCAAATATGAGGGAGGAAGACTTCCCACCGTGCCCCTCCTAAAACTGCAGGACTGTTCGGATTGCCCCCAAAATGGTGGCAGGGCGAGGCCTCCGTGTCGGTAACTCCCCTTTCTCCTTCTCACTAGGCCTGCTCCCCTCAAAAGCTTCGTGCCAACAGAAAAGTTCCTGTGCAGACTCAGGAGAGCGGGAAGGAGACCCTGGGACTGAGGGCCGAGGGTACGAAGGCAAGGGCACTGACAGAAGGAGGCGGGCAGGGCCGTCCAAAGACCTCGCCAGCCTGCAGCATCACCCTCATAGCCTGGCCTTGGTATCCAACCTGTCACCGCTGCGATGGAGGTTACAGGAGCCTGACCAGAGTTTGCCTCCCTGCTCTCCACCCCCCAGCTGTACCTGCTTCCCCCACTTAACCTTCGAGAGGACACTGCAGAATGCAGACACGCGCACAAAGCGACTCACAGCGTCGTTTGATGCCCTTTGAGCCTTAAGCCTGGCTGGTTATGGTCCGAGGCTAGTCTTATTTTAGGTGTGGTAGCTGTTTCAGAAAGTGACTCAGAGCAAGAGGAGCATGCTGGCAGCTGAGGGTAGGGTCTTGATGTACTCATTTCAAGTTGCTTCTTCATCAGTCTGGCAGAGGTCTTTGGTCAGACTTTGGGACAGAATTGACACATCATGCCAGGGAGTGCTAAGATGCTTCTCTGGCCAGAGATATTTTTTCGAAATTGTGGGTGGCGTGAATACTCGACCTCGATAAGCCTGTAACAGCAATACTTAGGAGGCTGACTTCTTTCAATTAAAACTGTATGCAACTCTGACTCCTGGGGCGCCTGCCTTTTTTTTCTTTGAAGTTTAGGAAAGGGGTCCTGAAACAGAACCTCATAGTTGACAAAGGGCAGGAGAGTCAGGGCCTCCCAGTATGGAGATCTGGCAGGGTTTGGAGAATTAGCTAAGTTGGGCTGGTGTGGGAATCCCAGACCACCTGCTTCCCTCCTGGCCTCTGCGAGCCTGACCAGCACCAGTGCAGTGCTGGGTGTGGTGGGAAAGGCCTGGACATCTGGTTGGAAACCAAGCAGAATCCCACAGAAGTGGAAAGTGTGGGATCCCCGCATGCTGGACACACAGCAGACCCCCTCATTAAATATGGTAGGCATATGTGAACAAGGGATGAAATGAACAAATGAGTGGAAATAGGTCAACTTGCCGTTTTCATGAAAAAATAATATTTCCCTCCAGTTTGCAAACAACACAACAAACAAGGCTGAAAAAAATGAAATCGTGATGGGGCTGGCAAGTGGGGCATGGGGTGGTGTCCTGTGTTTAATAGGGCAAACCTTCCTGAGGAGCTGTCCTTTCAGCTGAGTCCTGAAGGATGAGAGAAGTTGGCCATGTGGAGAGCTGCGAAGAACATCCAGGCAGAGGCAAGAATAAAACACAGATGTGATAATGACTGCTAACACATACCGAGCTGTGTGCCAGGCTCTGTTCTCAACGTATTAGCTCACTGAATCTTCACATACCCCATGAAGAAGGTGCTGTGAGTATGCCCGTTTTACATACGGGAGACTGAGGCACAGAGAAGTAATTTGCACGAAGAAGTGGTAGAGCTAGGCACTGAGCCATCTGGCTCCAGAGTCTGGGCAGCTGACCTCTAGACTATGTTTTTTCTTGAGTATGAGGGGCTTAGCCCAGTGCCTGGCACATAGTAATAATAATCACTAATATTTATTAACTTCCTATATCCCTTGCACTATGATAAGTGCGTTACTCATTTAATAAATGGTAGTTTGTTGTACCATGGTGGCTTGCGTGTTGCTATGATGCTCGATGCTATGCCCACCAGTATTCCAAATAGCAGCAGGATCACCCATGGTGGACAAGTTTCAGCAGAGCTTCCAGACTAAGACAAGACTAGGAAGAAAGTGAAGTGGCAATCCCATCAAAAAATTAGCCAATGAAAACCCTGTGGATCACAACAGAATATCATCTGATACACTGCGGGGAGATGAGCACTCGAAATGCGTGTCTGTGGCTGCGACAATGGGCTCGAGTATACCACAGATCGTGAAGATGGTGCAGGACTGGTCGATGCTTTGTTCTATAGCACATGAAGCCCTCACAAGTCAGAGCCAACTCTACAGCAACTCACAACGACGACATCATTGAAAAAGTATTGCTGTTAATAATCGTAGCCTCTGGCCTCAGCTTAGTCCTCTCTGATAGACCCAAAGTAACGGGTACGGGAGCGCCTGCTCTCCTGGCTAGTGGCACGGGAGACTCGAGTCACAGCAAGCACAGCCTCAGAGAGTGCCTGGGTGCCCACGCCCATGTGGAGTCCAGGAGTACAGGGACACTGAGGAGTGACACCTGGGCTATTAAATCCAAGCCTGGGCTGTAACTCCTGATGCTCTTTGCAGCTGTGCCAAGGCGGAAGCACCCACCTATGCCAAGATTGCCAATGGGCAGGCAGGCCTAAACCCTTCTAATCCTCCAGACCCCGACTGCCACTTCCTGGCACAGGAAGGGAGTTTGGGAAGCAGGCTGATCAAGCTGTAGGGCTGCACACCGGGATCGGATAGACAGCTCCCATTGTCACCCAGAGAGCCACGCTCTCCCGAGTCAGGCTTCCGACAGCAGGCCCTGCCTGAGTGAGGACAGCAGCTGAGCAGGCAGCTCTGGGTGGAGAGCGGAGCTACCAAGTCCTTTCCAGGCTCACTGCAGCCAAGGCAGCAGTCCAACTTGGCTCAGAACCGGCTCCCAGGATAGAGTGGTATGTCAAGGCAGAGGAAAACATTCCCTTTGTGAACGGCTTGCGGCACTTGAACCTCTCTGATCCCCAAATAATAAATTTTCCACCAAATCTTGGAAAGGAAGCCACAAAGAAAATACTTTCAGAAAACATAGGACTTAAGCCAAGGTGTACTCTGGGGTGCACGTGTGTGCTTGTGGATAGGTGTGTGCTGGGAGGAGGGGGTGGCCCCTGGCAAACTGGCCAATAGAGTATGATCCAAGTGATGCTGGGTGACTGGAGGCTACGTTATAAAAAGGATACACCCTTCCCCTCATCTTGTCTCCCTTCCCTTCTCTGTCTCTCTCCCTCTCCCTCCTTTCCCCTTTCCCTTCTCCCCACACCTTCAACTCAACCACAATGCCATGAGGAAGCCTAAGCTACCACGCATGGAGAGACCACATGGAGAGGACCCCAGGTGGCAGCTCCTTAGGGGAACTAAGGCCCCAACCAACAGCCAGCACTGAGTGCCAGACATGATGCCAGGGACCAAGCCTTCGGGTGACCCCAGCTCTAGCCTTCCAGCTGCCCCAGCTGCCTCTAGGGGGGACAGAGATGAGCTATCCCCACCAAGCCCTGCCCAGATTTCAGATGTGTGAGAAGTGGTTTTAAGCCACTGTATTCTGTGGTGGTTTTTTATACATTAGACAACTGGAATGGTGGGCCCCAAAATGCTGATCATGGAATAAACTCAAACATGGACCTGCCTGTGGGATTAAATGAAACTTTTATAATGTAGTGAAAAAAGACAGGATACAAAGGCAAAAAGGCAGATATGGTACCAGTCTCCTCCTCGCCCCCATTAGTGTATCATTAGCTGTTTCCTGCCAAGGCCAAGTGCAGCTGGCCAGGCCTGGCTTTGGCCTCTGGCAAACAAAGTGCAAAACTGAGTCCCACCGACAGAAACCAGCTGCCGTGGATCCCGGCGCATCATGTCAGGGCTCGGGGAACTGGCAGGCTAGGCTGCCCTCTGCTGCTTCCAGAGCTCCAGGCACACCCTGTCAGGGTGTCTGCTTGGAGAGATGCTTCCTCCCCAGCGGGCACCGGCCTGGGGAGGCAAGAGTTTGTTGCCTTGGGCCCTCTCTCTGGCCTGGCCGCACAGCTGCTGAGCAGGCAGCCTCAGTGGTGAGCCTGGCATCAGTCTAGGCCCAAAAGGAGCCTGGAGCCGGCTAGGGCCTGTCAGCAGAGCAGGACATGGCTCACTCAGCAGTGGGGCTGGGGTCAGCCCTGAGCCTGGACGCCAGGACACCAAGGCGTGTGGGAGACGCCGGAGGAGAGCTGTGTCCACAGCCAATCAGTCCAAGGTGCAGAGTGGTCAGTGACCTCGGAACATGCTGTGGGAAGTCAAGAGAGGGAGGTGAGCCAGGAAGCAGGGAGCATGTTGTTCAAGGTCAGGGTGGAGAAAACAGTGGGCATGCGGGGCGGGGCCATCCGGCATGTGGGGGGAGGACTGGGGGGAGCATGGCAAGGGTGGGCAGTCATTGCACAGGGAGAGGCAGGAAACTTAGAGAGCATGTTGCTATGAGGATGAACCCGGGGACATCAGGGCCAGCCAGCACAGGCTCAGAAGGCAGCAAGAATGCCTCGGAAGTCCCCGAAGGAAGAGTTTCCCAATACTAAGAGCTGTGGGACATGGACGGCCTGATTCATCCTGTCCTCCCTCCAGTCTCCAAGCCTGACCACAGGGACGATTCCCAGGACCCAAGTCCTCAAAGTCGTTATGCCATTCCTCCAAGCCCAGCATGAAGACGGGGGAGGTCCCTGATGGTATCACCCAGCACCCACCTGATGCCCTGCCTTCCCAGAGACACTGACCTGAGGTGGGGGGCAGCCTTTCTCCCTCCTGGGCCCAACCCAGTTACCTTGTCCGAGGCTCAGCTGAGGTCACCGAAGGCTGATCCGTGAGTCCAGCTGCTGTAGGTGCTCCTGGACACCAAATGGGATGGTGGGTGTCCACATCCTGCAAGGGCAGATGGGGGATGCGAGGCAGAGGCCAGGGTGCAACCTGCCCCAAGTCCCTCCTCCCACCCAGCCTAGGACCCCGGGAACGTTCCACCTATCAGGAAGCAGACCGGGGCGGGGTTGTGGGAAAAGTGGAAACCTCAGCCTGGAAACCCCTTTCTCTAGATCTGTTTCCACTGCTGGTTTGCTGTGTGGCCTCAACAGAGTTAGTTAACATATCTGTGCCTTATTCTTCCATCTGTAAAATGGGTCTTATATGACCCTCCTTATTATCTTAGAAGATGCAAGTTATTATGAAGATGAACATGCTTTGAAAGAGTGTATAGTACCATTAGACCATGAGACTTCATGGAGGCTTAATAGTAATAATAGTAAAAATAACAACAACAATAAACTAGTTTGAACTATACAAAACTGCCAATTTTGTAGGTCAAAATGATTGGATACAGGCAATTTCATATGGTTCAACCTAATATAGCATTTACTGAACATTTTCATGTGCCAGACACTGTTAGGTGTCCTGACTAATTTAAACGTCACAAAACTGCTTGGGGGTAGATGTTATATTCACCCCCATTTTACAGATGAAGATCCAGGGGTCAGTGAGGTGAAGTATCTGCATGCCCAGGGTCACACGTAGGTGAGGGGTGGAGCAGGATTAGAACTCAGGGGCAGCACAATGACCTGAACGCCTGGAGAGAGGGTAGCTCTCCATGTGCCAGGGCTGCCAAGACTTACGCCAACGTCTCCACATGAGGGCACTTCTTCAGGCTGGCAGTGAGCTGCTGGGCCCCAGCAGCCGTGAACTTGTTGTACTGGACACTGGAGAGAGAAATCCATCCTGGGCCTGGGCTGGCCCTGGAGACCATCCAGCCCCAGACCAAGGCCAACATGCCCAGGCATGACAACTTGACCCCAGCCCAGTGGGGAACCCCTGGCCTCCCCAAACCCTGGGCCCCTGCCACCCACTGCCCAGGCTGCCATACTCACTCCAGCACCCGGAGGGACACCATGTCAGGAAGCACGTGGGCCAGGCTCTTGGCTCCCACATCGCAGATGCAGTTATTGTACAGGCTGCCGGAAACAGAGATTAGCAGAGGGACTAGGGATCCACGCCCAACCAGGATTACTGTCCCCATTTTACAGAAGGGGCAGCCAAGGCTTCACCATGGTCATGCAGTGAGTCCAGGGAAGTAGCAGGACTGAGAGGAACGGCTGAGAGTATGGAAGCTCTTGGGAGGACAACTTCCCAGGTTCACATCCCTGTTCTGCTACTTCCTGCCTATGTCACCTTGGGCAAGTCACTTAACTCCTCTGTGTCTCAGTTTGCTCATCCATAAAATGGGGATAATAGAGTAATTGTGGGAAGGAGCCTTGGTGGTGCAACAGCTGAGTGCTTAGCTGCTAATCAAAATGTTGGCAGTTAGAACATACCCAGTGGCTCCTTGGGAGAAAGACCTGGTGATCTGCTTCCATAAAGATTCCCCATTGCTGTCCAGCCAAGTCCAACTCATAGCGACCCTATAGGACAGAGCAGAACTGCCCTGTAAGGTTTCCAAAGCTATAATCTTTACTGGATCACTCCACCGTATCTTTCTACTGGGGAGCAGCTGCTGGATTTGAGTCGCTGTCCTTTTGGTCAGCAGTCAAGTGCTTAACCACTGTGCCACCAGGGCCTAGGAAACCCTATGGGATAGTTCTACTGGGTCACGTAAGGTGGCTATAAGTCAGAATTGGCTCGACAACACCTAACAACAACCATAGAGTAAATTGTGGGTTGGAGTAAACAAGTTCATGCTGGTAAAGCACCTGGAACAGGGCCCAGCACGTGGAATGAGTTAAACGTGCTTAGATAATGACCACCACACAGGGCTATTTGTGAGACTCTGCCCTAAGACGTGACCAGCATTTGCGGTAGGGAAGTAAGGATCTTGAGTCACTGGGCCAGCTCGGGCTTCTGCAATGTACACACAGCCATCATTAGCAGCATCAAAAATAGCATGAGGGCGTTGTTGGTGCCGAGCAGGCTGAATGCTCACGACCAGCATTCTGTTAACAGGCCAGGTGCTGGGCCTGCCACCACTGTTCTGATCTGGTGTGTGACAGCCTCAGGGCCACTGGGCTCCATGGCCTGCCAGGGTGCTTGTAAAAGTAGCAGGTCTGCACTGCAGCAAAGTGGATCCAGGATAAACCCGGGCAGGAACCAGGCAGGGGATTCGCTGTCTCTTCCTGGGGTGGGTCTTAGAATGCAGGAGGCTCTACCTCCACCTCACAGGGAGAGTAATCTTAGCCTATTCCGCTGATGCCCAGAAGCACATTATTCACACTTTAGTATCAGCAGGACCAGGATGTGTCTTGTAACCAGTGGAGTGTCATAGTTTAATTAGCAGCTTTTTGTTCTCTTGATGGCATGCAAAATAAAGGTGTCTTACAACGGATGATGGCGTCTTAGGTTCCAGGAAATGTTTTCATAAGTGTAAATTGCCCCACCTGCTTCTCCGCACGCTAAAAAAACAACCTCCAAAAGCTCCCCCTGCCCTACGAGGATCCCCTGCATGATTTGGCCTCTACTGGCCTCTCCCACCTCCCCTCCTGTCTTCTGTCCCTCATTCACTACATGCCAGCCACCACAGCCCTTCTGGCCCTCAAAGAACCAAACTCTTTTCTACCTCAGGGTCTTTGCACCTGCTGTTCCCTCTCCCTAGAATGCTTTTCCTGGAGAGCTTCCCACAGCCAGCTCCTCTTCACTTTCTGGGTCTCACAAAAGAATCGCCTCCTCAGAGGTGCCCAAGCTCCCTAGTGAATGTGATACTTCCCACCGTACTCCCCTGGGCCCTCTTTGGTTTCCTTCCCAGCATGAATCACTACAGTAAAATCTTCTACTTATGCATATATTTACTTGCTTATATACGAGAAACTCGAAAGCAGGAACCACCTCTGTCTTACTCATAGCTGTATCGTAGTTCCCAGCATAGATTCCGGGCCGTGGTGAGTGTTAAATATTGGATGTCCTGCACAACTCTCAGGATGCCAATCACATAAATTACGAGCTGTGCAGTACACAACCTGTACAGCTGCATGTCCTGGCCCTGGTTGGAAGGATAAATGATGGGTGACTCAATAACTAGATGGACTAGATGCCTTCTCCCTGAGACTCCAGCTATCCTAGGCCAGTGGTGAGGGTTGGAGGGAGGGGAGGAATGTTTCCCCCAGTTTGGGGAGGGAGGAGAGCTGGCAAGCTGAGTTGAACAACTTGGGCTCTGGACCAAGCTTGGCCCCTCATTAGCCATGAGGCATTGGGCAAGTCCTGAGTCTTGGTACCACCAGGGGCTGAGCTAGAAGTAAAATACCCAAAAGCAAGAGGTGCTACCCCAGGGCCCACCAGAAGGTGGCAGTGTAAGGACTTACTCAAGCGTGAGTGACTAGAGTCAGCTTTTCAGAAGCCAGCTATGGACTCCAGAAAAAATTTGAAAAAAAATTTTTTTTTTTTTTTTAAAGAAACCAAAAAAAAACCCGTTGTCATCAAGTCCATTCCAACTCAAAGCGACCTTATTGGAAGGAGTAGAACTGCCCCATTGGGTTTCCAAGGAGCAGCTGGGGGATTTGAACTGCCCACCTTTGAGTTAGCAGCCGAACATCTAACCCACTGTTCCACCAGGGCTCCCCTGGGGGAAGAGGGCTGATATTTATTGTACACCAGGGCTAGGGCTAGGCCAAGCGTTTTACACGGGAGCCTGATTTAACTCTCTGAGGAGGGTATTGGGATGGTTCCCATTTTCCAGATGAGAAAACAGAGGCATGGAAAGAGGAAGCAACTTGCCCAGGACTTGTCAAATGCTGTTTTCCCCAAGGTCATGTTCAGAACATTGTGTTGTGCAACCCCAGGTGAGTGGTATTCACAATGGATTCTTGGTAGATGGCTCCCTGTAAGGAATGGAGCAATGCCGTGGTACCACCTGTAGTGTTGCTTCTAGGCTCCCAGTGTCGGACTTTGCACCCCTAGCCCACCAGCTCAGCACCTGACCCCATGACCAGACCCACTCACCTCAGCCTGAGGAGGGATGCAGCCAGTGAGGGCAGGGCTTCAGCAAGCTTGCAGGCACCCACGTCAGTGATGTTGTTCTGGGAAAGGCTGCCAGGACACAGCAGGAAAGGGGTCAGGACCCAACTTGGATCCTCTCCCCCTCAGGCATCCATCCACCCTGGGCTTGAATGAGGCCTGCTGTGGGCACTCCTTTCCACACAGGGTGACCCATTGCACCAAGTACTACATTACAATCGGCCTCAGTGAGAGCCATGGGTAAGGAAACAGGAATGGTGCCGTGGACTAACTCCTGCGGCAGAGTGGGATGCCAGGGCAAGGGTGCAGAGAGGGGACTGGCTCTCCCCTCTCCACCCTTTTTATGATTTCATAGCACTCCCTCTCTTCCCTGTGGACCACTTTCCACACTGTAATTAAACAAGTGCTCGTGGTGTTTTAGAAGGCCTCTCTCCCTGCTCAGACCGTGGGCTCCATGAGGAGAGGAGTCGGTCTGTTTTGTTCATTGCTGTACCCCGTGCCTATAGCAGTGCCAAGCACATAGTAGGTGCTCAATAAATACTTTGTCGTTGTTAGGTGCTATCAAGTCAGCTCAGACTCATAGCAATTTATGTATGTTGTTGTTGTTGTTAGGTTCCATGGAGTTGATTTTTACCCATAGCAACCCCGTGTGACAGAGTAGAACTGCCCCCATAGGGTTTTCTAGGCTGTAAATCTTTACGGAAGTAGATAGCCAGGTCTTTCTCCCATGCAGCTGCCAACCTTTTTGTTAGCAGCCAACTGCTTAGCCATTGCACCACCAGGGCTCCTTAAACCTTATGTGTACAGGATGAAATGTTGCCTAATCCTGGGGGAAAAGAGAGAGAGAAAGGAAGGAAGGAGGAGGGAGAAAGGGAGGAAGGTAAGGAGGAAGGAAGGAAGGAAAGAAGGAGTGAGGGAGGGAAGTCCAGTTTGTTCACAGTGTTACCTGGAACAGTATAAAACACTAGAGATGTCTCAGTGTCCTACAATCAAGGAAATTGCTCAGTGAATTCTGGTGAATTCTGGGGCCTCCTTACCACGGTTATGAAAGGAAATGTGGTCAGATTTTGATGGTACTCTCTAGGTTCAATAAAATATCCTGTTGATCCTCCTTTATCTTATTCATCTTCAACTTGCCAAAGCCCAGGACATTTAAAAAAAATTCAAATGTACTGCTTTGACAAGAGTGTTTTACTTCCACATCCCAATCTACCTCTCCTGTTTCACCCACACATGTAATTTTCTGCCAGTAAACATTGTTTATCTTTATTACCGTATACTTTATAATTACAGATTCATTCGTTTGCTTGTTGATTGTCTCTCCTCACTAAAATTTAAGATCTCTGAAGTCAGGGGCTTTGTTTTGTTCAAAGCTGGCTCTCCAGGGCCTAGAACGGTGCCTGTTGTTTATTAAATGATTGAACATGAGTCACTGGATGACTAAATCATTGAATCATTAAACAAATGAAGTGACTGAATGAGTAACCACTCACTGGTTGGATGAATGAATGAGCAAAATGATTAAATGAGTGAATATGGCTGAATTAAGTAAGAACTACATTTCAAGGCCCTGTGTGCTCAACCAGCTAAAATTAAATCTAACCCTAAGTGCAGACCATCATATAGCTTTTGCTGCTGGCACCTGAGAACTACTTGCAATTAACAAACTAGGGGCTTAGACAAGATAAGGGGCTACATTTCAAGGCCCTGTGTGCTTGACCAGCTATAAATTACTGATAACCTTCCTGAGTTGTTTTTCAAGGCCTCGCCAGGTGCAGAGCGTGCGCAGTAAAGGTCAACGTGGCCTATGAATGATCTTCCACATGAGACAAACACGAGCAGGGACCCCTCGCTGGGGCTCGGACCAAGACCCAGAGGCATCACACATATATAGCATCCCAGAATAATTTCTGTTCAACTTCCCAGCAGCCTTTGTGACAGACTCCATCTTGGTTCCAGCAACCTCTGCGAGGAAGTCCATCTTGAATTCTAACTATATGCGTGTTTGATTTTCATAATCCCTCCCCTTCTCCTAGAAATCTCCACCCATCTAATGAATAAAGATAATACCTTTTTCCCATCTAAAAACTTTTATAAGCCCTAGGGAATCCTTTGTCCAGTGAGAGACTGGAGGCTAGCGTAGGTGAAACCCCTCTCCCTCTCTCCCTTGCGAGGCTTTTACTTCCTTTCTGTCCCTAATAAACCTTTGTTCACGTAGAACCACTGAGCCTCTCCTGGTCACTCTTAGTCAGAAGAAAGTAAGAACCTAAGCGGAGCTTAGTCCCGAGCTGGGAAGCCCTGCCCTGTAACAAATAGATGAGTGACTAAATGAGTGAATGATTGATTGAGTGGATGAATGACTCAATAGATAAGTGAATGAAAAAATAAAAAAAGCCAGCTGGGCTTTGGGGTTCAGATGCAGCAGGAAGGGCAGGCCTGGTCCACTTACTTGAGCGTTTCCAGAGCCTTGAGCTGAGGGAAGGTGGTGGAGAGCTGTGCCACACCTTTGTCCCCAATCTTGTTCTCACTCAGTGAGTCCAGGCTGCAGATGGAATCAGATGGGGGCCATCAGCCAGTGTCCAGGAGGTTACCTGACCCCTCCTCCCCTGACACCGGACCCCTCTGTCCCTCCAGCCCTGTTTACACTGTAGGCTAACAGCTGGCTCCAGGGCACCAGTCAGAGAGCTGGGGGACGAGGTTCTGCTCCTGGTGGGGTTGACCCCCTGATTTGTCCTTAGGAGCCCTGTGAATTTGGGCAACTTCCTGGACCCCTTTGAGCCTCAATTTCCTCACTTGTAAAGGGGGGCACGCCCCCTACCCCACCTCCCTGATGGGGTTGCTGGGAGCAGCAAGGGAGGCCACAGAGGGCAAGGGTCCAAATGTTTTTATTACTGGTGGTTCCCATCTACTGTCCCTTCCCTGCAGTGGGGTCATGGGGTGACTCGTGCCACACTGGGGAAGCAGCAGAGGAAAGAGAAAGGGACAGAGAGAAGGGCCTTCTCTCTGCATGTGCCTTGGGAGCAGGGTTGGGGATGTCAAAGCCCAAGGTCAGGGCAAGGAGGAACACCAGTCCAGGGTCTATACTCACTCCAGGTGCTGGAGGGAAGAAAAGGCTGTGAGGATCATCACCAGTTTGGGGAAAGCCTGAGGGCCTGAGACAGGGCCCAGCCTAGGAAACAAAGAGCAGGGGTGAGACCCTGAAACAGTCATGGCCCCTCAATTCTGCCCCAGCGTGGATGGAGACCAGGACACAAAAGCCAGGCCTGGTCCGAGGTTCCTCCCCTTACCTATCTTCCCAGCCCTTATCCCCCACCACCTCCATCTGGTGGGGCCACTGTCCCTTCCCTTCAGGGCAGGTTTCACAAAGCCCCTCAAGCAGCCAGCTGAGCTCCCAGCTGGAGGCTCCCCGGTTTTCATATGTGAGAGGGGACCCAATTCTCTCTCCTCCCAGCACACGCAAGCATTTGAATCCTGGCTCTGCCTTGGACTTCCTCTGGGGCTGAGGGCAAATCCCTTCACCTGAGTCTCTGCCTCCTCGAATATTTAGCCCAAACTTATGAGGTTGTTGGAAGCGTTAAGAAATTCATTCATCAAATAGGTATTGCTTCCCTATTAGGTGCCAGGCCCTGTGGAGACAGCTGTGAGCAAAACGGACAAAAATACCCTCATGGAGCTGATATTCCAGTGGGGAAGACAGGTCATCAAAGAAATGGTAAACTATCTGGTGTGTCAGATAGCAAGAGGGCAACATGGAGAAAAGAGAGGGAGTACAGATTGTACTTGCCGAACAGGCCTCACCAAGATGACATTAGAGTAAAGACCCCAAGGAGGTGAGGGCATGGGCTGTGTAGATGTCTGGGGAAAAAACGTTCCAGGCAAAGCCACAGCCAGCACAAAGGCCCTGCAGCAGGATCAAGCCTGGTGAGGGTGCAAAGCAGCAAGGAGGCCCCTGTGGCTGGGCTGGGGTGGGCCTCATGGAGTACAATGGATAAGGTTGAGGAGGTAAATGGGGGCTATTGCAGGAAGAGTCCTGCATACAAGGGGATCCACTGCAAGGCCTCTGAGCAGCTGAGTGGCCCAATCTGCTGGGTAGGATGAGGCCTATGAGGTGCCCTGCACAGTGACTGCCAGAGGAGACACCAAAATAGCATTTCCTTCCTTCCTTCCTTCCTCGGAATCTTTGCAGGGCTTCCTGCCCACAAGTGGCTGGTTTCCTGCTTCTAGGCTGTTCCACTCACAGCTGCTGTTCCCCAGAGCATAGTTCCGGCCCTGAACTAGGGGCTTTTTATGCTGAAAATAATTCATAGCCAGGAGGGGCCTTCGGTGATGGTTTTCACACATTTCCTCTTTCAGCAATATTTTTACCTCTGCACAAATAAGGCACCTTATCTCTGTTCAAAACAAGAGACGCCTGGCCTTTTCTGAGGCTTCTGGGGGACAGGGCAGCAGTGATCAGCTCCCCTGGTGGCCTTGGACCAATCACTTAACCTCACTGGGCCTCAGCTTTTCCATTCGTAACATGGGTAAGATAATGACTGTCTCCCAGAGCAGCTCTTGAGATTAATGTGATTATACATAAATATTTGTATATGAATACATATACACATGTATACATAAAAAACCAAAACCACCCCTGTTGCTGTTGCATTGATTTGGACTCACAGCAACCCTACAGGACACAGTAGAACTGCCCCAGATGGTTTCCAAGGAGCGGCTGGTGGATTCGAACTGCTGACCTTTTTGGTTAGCAGCCGAGCTCTTAACCACTGTGCCACCAGGGTTCTATACATATATATATATCAAACAAAACACACTGCCATTGCCTTATAGGGTTTCCAAGGCTATAAATCTTTATGGAAGCAGACTGCCACATCTTTCTCCCCTGGAGTGGTTGGTGGATTTCGAACTGCCAACATTTTGGTTAGCAGCCAAGCACTTTGACTGCACCACTAGGGCTCTCTCTCTCTCTCTCTATATGCACGTATATATATGTGTGTGTGTATGTGTGTGTGTGTGTGTATATATATATATATACACACACACAGGGTAGAACTGCCCCATATGGTTTCCAAGGAGTGCCTGGTGGATTTGAACTGCCAACCTTTTGGTTAGCAGCCATAGCTCTTAACCACTATGCCACCAGGGTTCCTACATATATATGTGCATATATGTATGTACATATACAAAAAAAACCCAAACTCGTTGCTGTTAAGTCGACTCCAACTCATAGTGACCCTATAGTTCAGAGCAGAACTGTCCCATAAGGTTTCCAGGGAGCAGCTGGTAGATTTAACTGCCAACCTTTTGGTCAGCAGCCATAGCTCTTAACCACTATGCACACATACACATACATACACACATACGGCGAAACCTGTAAGAGCTGGAACTCAATGAGACTGCCTTGTTTTTCCAGATCTCAAAAGATTTCCACCTTTGACAGAGTGTAGTCTTACCACTTTTCTATTGCTTGTTTTAGTGGAAAATAAAATTTGAGTTGTCCTTCTCTGACAGGTTTCTACTTTACACAGGTTCCAGCTTTAGCATGTATGTATATTTGTATACATGTATGTATTTGTGTTTTAAATGTATGTATACGTTATACGTATATATACACACATACATCTAAAATGTGTGTGTGTGTGTGTGTGTGTGTGTAAATGCACTCATCATTAGAAAACTTTATACCTCAACACTAATTTAGGACCAAACATTAATTTAGCATTTTCCTTTGTTGGGGCTCAGTTGATCTGACTTCTCTGACTTTCGACAAATGACTCAAAGTCTCCAGGCCTCAGTGTCTGCATCTGTACAATGGAGAGATAACAATGCCCCCAGAAAGGATCATGAGAGACAATAGAGGTGAAAGTGCTTTGCAAGTGGAAAGGCTTTGTTCGGACAGACAGACCTAAGTATAATGATAATTAGTGCTGCTCCCTCACAGACCCTGTGCCCATGGACTACCCCTTGGCAGTGGCCTAGGTGCAGCTGGGCTACCAAGTGCTCACTGAATCTCCATTTCTGTCACCCTGGCAGCACTGCCAAGGATGGCAACACCCAGCCCTGGTTGCACTAGGGTGGCTAACCATCCTGGTTTGCCTGGGACTGAGGGGCTTTCTGGGCTGTGAGACTTTCAGTGCTAAAATCAGGACAGTCCTGGACAAGCCAAAATGGTTGGTTACCCTAGCCGTACATCAAAATTTCAAATGGGTTCTCCAAACTGGGGGAGATTCCTTGGTCTGGGCCCCTGGGTAGAGAGTGAGATCTGAGAGTTTGCATGTTCAAAGCATCAATAAATCTGATGTGCAACCAGGGTTGAGAACCAAGGCCTGGGGTGGGCCAGACATCTGGGGTTTAGAAGGTGGTATTGACCAGGGCTGTTATGCTCCTCTGGGGAGTTCAACCCTTGGCCTTTCTTGACCACTCCAGCCCCTGTTTGTTCCTCCTGTCTCTCAGCTCTCAGTGGTTTGTTTCCCTTTTTGCTTTGGCTACCAGAAAACTCAGTGCTAAATTCTTGGTTGCACTGTTACAATCAGGTAGGACCTTAGCTCAGATAAAGTATGTCTGGAAATGAGCAAGCTCAGGCAGAGCGGGTATTGTGCAGTCTGTGAGCAGACCAGGGAAAAGGACTCAAATGGTGGTCACGGCTACATCCTCCTAAGGGAGGTCGTGGGCAGGAGCCACACTGGGCCCTCTCCTACCCCTGGAAGATGACAATTCCTGGAAAATCTTTTCCCCTCTTCCCCTGATGGCCTCCCCACCTGGCTCACTCAGACTTGTTTGCCAAAGTTCAATGCAGATACCACCTCCTCCAGGAAGCTCCCCTAGCCTCCCTCAAGTCTGAGCTCTACAACCCTCATGCATCCTGCCACTCATCACAGTAGCTGGTAACTGTCTATTTACGCTAGACTGTAAGCTCCTTGAGGACAGGGGCCTTGGTCATTCTGGAGCTTCGCACAGAGTACGTGCTCAATAACTACCCACAATGAGTGAATGAATAAGCAAATGTGCATGTTAACCAGCAAATAGGCCAGGTAGTGTCCACCCAAAAAACTCCACCAGTAGTTCGGACCAGCCATCCCCAGCTGCTGGAAGCTGGCTAGAGGGTACGAATGATTCTAAGGACCCATCTCCCTTCTGGCAGCTCAAGCTGAGTTAGCACTGAAGAAAAACCACCCCTTTGCTTACGCAAACTCCAGCTTCTTTAGGTCCCGGACAGCAGGAAGTTCCCCAGCAGCATCTTCTGTGGGACTCCTTGTCCTAGAGAGAAGAGGTGATGTTAGGGGGAGCAGGCTCTTTACCTGTGCTGAGCCTCTACCTATCTCTCCATGATACCTGCCTCTGGGGCCAGAATTACCCGAAAGGAGTACTGTCCTAGGGGCTGTTGCTGCCCTGCTGAAAAGAAATATCTCAGGACAAAGACATTATTCAGGGATGACTATGTGTTTTGTGGAAAAGAGTCTCAGAGCAGGCACCAGCACCTAGCCCAGAGGGCACATAGTAGGTGCTCAAATGTGTGGTGAAGTAATGAGCGAGACAGCCTGTTCTGTGCTCAAGTTTCTTCTGCGCCCTGGACCTTATCTCTACCATCTGTAAAATGGGGCAGAACTGGTCCTTGCTTCCTCAAAGGCTGGCTAGAGGTGCGGCTTCTGTCACTAGATGCAGAAGGCAGCCTTATTAACTCCTAGCAGGGGACAGCTTCAGTTTTGGTTGAATTGTGTCTCCCAAAAAGATATGTTTAAGCCCTAACCTCTGGTGTCCATGAACGTGACCTTGTTTGGAAATAGGGTCTCTGAAGATGTTATCAGTTAACATAAGGTCACACTAGAGTAGGGTAGGCTTCAAACCCAGTGACTGGTGTGTCCTCATAAGAAGAGAGAACACACAGATATGCATACAGGAAAGAAGGCCATGTGAAGACAGAGGCAGACATGGGCCAAGGAACACCAGGGACTGCCAGGAACCACCAGAAGCTAGGAAGAGGCAAGGAAGGATCTCCCTCTAGAGCCTTCTGAGGGAACGTGGCCCTGCCGACTCCTTGAATTCAGCCTGCTGACCTCCAGAACTGAGAGACAAAAATTTCTGTTGTTTTAAGCCACCCACTTTGTGGTGTTTGTTATGGCAGTCCTAAGAAACTAAGACAGTTTCTCCTTGGCTGTAGGACAAAGCTTTAAGTCCTGGGGTCTCTGCTTGGGTGGCCCACTGCAGTGAGAGGTTCTGAGTCACCGTTGCCCAGGGGGAGGGCACAGGGTGTCACCAACGGGAGGAGGCGCTGAAAGTGCTGAGGACAAACTTGACTTTCGGTCCTGCACTCCTTCAACCTGCAAGGCAGGGAGGAGCAATACCCCTCATCCATCTCCCCCTCACCTCTGGATCCGCACGAGGTTGCCCAGGTCTTCCACGTCCTTCAGGGACATAGCCTTGAAAGGCTCGATGGTGAACTTCTCCTCTGCTGCCTGGAGTAGCTTGGCCTCCCCACGCTGCTGCAGGGACTCCCACAGCCCCACCGTGTCACTCAGGCCAGCCCTGTGGAGGGAGGGTCTCAGACCCAGGCACCACGACTGGGCAAAACCACTTCATGAAGGGACCTCCCTACCTAGTCAAATGCTTTCCTTCCTCAGCCCAACCCCTACCTTCTCCAGAAAGCCTTCTATGATCACTCTAGCCCTTACTGATTCCTCCTTTTGCTCAACTCTTGCAGTGGCTCTGTTTCCCTTTTTACTTTGACCATCAGGAAGCTCAGAGCTAAATTCTTGTTGGAACCACGACAATTGTGTAGAACCTTACAGCTTGAGTAAAGTATGTCTGGGAGGAAGACAGGAGGGATTCTTTGGAGTTTAGGGTTTAGTGATTATGCAGATTACTGAAGGACTTAAATGAGCCAAATTCAGGAATTAAGTAACTTCATCCTGAGTGTGGTAGAGTGACCTGAAGGGTTGTAAGCAGAGGAGGGATCTGATCAGATCTGAGTCCAGGGAAGACTGCTCTGGTGGCTGACTGGAAAGTGAAGTGAAGGAGAGAATGGAGGCAGGGAGGCCAAACGGAGGCTGTGACTTTAATGCAAGCATGAGAAATGGTGGCTTGCTCACAGGACAGAGAGAAGAAAATGCATTTGAATCCAGATCAGTCTTAGAGTCTAGACATGGCCTAGTGCCTGGCATGTAAACAAAAAAACCCATTGCCATCAACATGATTCTAACTCATGGCGACTCCTGTGTTACAAAGTAGAACTGCTCAGTAGGGTTTTCTTGGCTGCAGTCTCTATGGAAGCAGATCACCAGGCCTCTCTTCTTTGGAGCTGCTGGGTGAGTTTCAGCCTCCACCTTTAGGTTAGTAGTCAAGCGCAAACCATTTGTGCCACCTGAGGCATTCCTGGCACATAGCAGGACTTCCAAGATTGGTTGAGTAAATCATGCTGCCTCTTCTGGCTGTTTGGCCTTGGACAAACTACTGACCCTTTCTGAGCCTCAGCTTCCACCTTTTAAAAATGGGAGAAATCAGTTCTGCCCCTCCCCCTGCTCCTGCTACATATACTAAGCGAAACCCCGTAGAGCAAACACTACGTACAGCATCAAGACCACAGTAAGTGCTTGACCCAAAGGAGCCCCTCTCCTGCCCCCACCTGAAACGGGAGACACAGCTGAGTCCCACGAGGCTCTGCAGTCCAGGGGGGTCAATGCCAGTACTGCGGAGGTCCAGGGAGAAGTCACGGCCAGCCGCCTCCAAGGCCCTGCCCAGCATGTGGGTGTCAGAGGGTGTGAGCCGGGTGCCCAGGAAGGAGAGGTGGGCTGGGAGCCCACACACCACGTGCTGCCAGAGCCCAGCATCCCTTGCCTCGTGGACGCAGTGCAGCAGCTCCAGCAGCCGCCCGGCCGGCAATGTCCCAGGCTGTAGCCGCTTCAGGTACCGCATGAGCACCTTCTGCTTCCTGTCTACCTGCGTGGCTGCTGCCGGCCCAGCCAGGGCTCCCAGGCAGTGGGAGTACGGCTGGAAGATCAGCCCAGCCAGGAAGCATGGCACGCCCTCCAGCCAGTTGTCATAAGGCCGTTTCTTGCGTGGGGTCAACGCCAAATACTGTGGCAGCTCCTTGTCCTTGATTTCACTGCTCAGCGCCAGCCACACGGCTCCCAGGAAGCACTGCAGCAGGAAGCTGGAGAAGGCCAGCTCGGCCCCCGGAGCCCCCGGGCAGGCTTGAACCAGGCCTTTCACCATGGCCCAGGCCTTGACCTCCGCCGACGGGAGCTGGGCCTCCTCCAGGGTGCTGCGGTGCCCTCGGCCCAGCTCCCAGGCTAGCTTGGCCAGCTTCATCAGGGCCCCTGGGGGTCCATCCTGGGCAGCCGGGCTTAGCAGACTAACAAAGACCTCTGTGAGCGTGGAGGGCAGCTGGGCCCTCTCGTCCAGCCCCACCAGGGCCTCACAGAGCCGGCACACTGCCTGGCACAGTGTGGGGCTGTGGCTGTGGCTGAAGAGGAACGACTGGCCACGGATGAGCTTCAGGGCCCTTTCTTGGTGCTCAGCTGAACGTTCAAAGTAGCCCATCACGTAGGCCTCAGCCTGTTCAGCGGAGAAGCCGGCCATCTCAAACAGGCTGTCGGCCTTGGCCAGGCTCTGGGCAAGGCGGCCCCGGGGCCGGGCGGTGAGCAGCAGCGTGCAGCCCCGGAGCAGCTTGCGCTGGAAGAGGCCGGCCAGCAGCCCCCGAAGGGAGCGGGGTTCTGTGGGCGGGGGGCCACATGCACTGTGCAGGAAGCTGTCTTGGGCTTCAAGTTCCTCAAAGGCATCCAGGATGAGCAGCACACGGTCGGGCCACCTCAAAATGTGACGGAAGACCTCCTCGTCCGTGGGTGATGGCTGTGGGCCCAGGGAGAAGAGCAGATCCTGCAGGCGGTAGGTGTCCCCCGGATGGTCCAAACAGGGGCAGGGCAGGTAGAAGACGAAGTCGTACTGTGGCAGTTGGCCACGGGCCCAGGCCCGGCTCACAGCCCGGGCCCAGCAGCTCTTACCCTGCCCTGCCTTCCCCAGCACGGCAATCACCTGTGTCTCACGCCGCCGTCGGTGGTCACCAGCAGCCAATAGCACCTCCGCCAGACCCTCGCGGGCCCGCTGCCGCTCTGACCAGTCCTGGGTGGCCAGCTCCCTCTCTTGGCCCTTGTTGCTGCTCCTCTCTAGCCGCGCCCGCACCAGCTCCACCTCCACCAGGATGCCATCCAGGCCTGCGGGCTCAGACAGGTACCGGTCCCGCAGCAAGTGGCAGAAGCGCTCCACCGCCTCTGCAATGGCCAGGGGGTAGGGGGGTGCTGAGTGATAGGATGCCCACCATGAGGGCAACCCTGCCACTGTTACTTCTTCATCCATTCCCCATGCAGTCTTCCTCTACTGCCTTCTTCCTTGACTGCCTCATTCAGTCATCTACACAATTGCTCATGCATTCATTCATTCCCACAGCCATTCATTCACCCATCTTCTTCCTCATTTAAGGAGCCCTGGTGGTACAATGGTTAAGTGCTCAGCTATTAACCAAAAAGTCAGTAGTTCAAACCTACCAGCTGCTCCGTGGGAGAAAGATGTGGCAGTCTGCTTCCGTAAATATTACAGCCTTGGGAACTCTGTGGGCCAGTTCTACTCTGTCCTACAGGGTCACTATGAGTTGGAGTTTGACTTGATGGCAATGGGTTTTGTTCTTCTTCATTTATCTATGCGCTTCTTTTACTCCTTTACTTATTCCTTTATTTATTCAGTAACATAGCAGTAGTGTAATCTTGAGCAAGCTATGTACCCCACTATGCCTCAGTTTCTTCATCTGTAAAATGGGGATAGTAATAGTGCCTTCTTCATAGGGTCATTAGTAACTTCAACGATTCAATACATCTAAAGTGCTTGAGGCATCCCTGGGTGATACAAATGGTTAAGCACTCGGTGTGAACTAAAAGGTTGGAGATTTGAGTCAACCCAGAGACATCTCAGAAAAAAGGTCTGGCAATTTATGTCCAAAAAGTTAGCCACTGAAAACCCTGCAAAGCACAGTTTTATTCTAACACACATGGGCCACCATGTGTCAGAATCAACTCAATAGCAACTGCTTTTTTTTTTTTTTTAAGTGCTCAGAGTAGTACCAGAGCCCCTAAGTGGCACAAATGTTTAAGCATCCAACTATTAGCCAAAAGGATGGTGGTTCAAACCACTCAGAGGAGTCTCAGAAGAGAGGCCCGGTGATTTGCTTCCAAAAGTTCACAGCCTTGAAAACTCTATGGAACACAGCTGTACTCTGCACATATGGGGTTACCATGAGCTGGCGTCAACTTGAGAGTGACTAACGATAATAACAAGAGTAGTACCTTGCACAGAGTAAGCACTTAGTAATTCAGCCTTTCTCTTATATACTCTTTTATTTCTACCCTTCTCCCATACCCATCAACTTCATTCACCTACTCACTCAGTCGCCCACTCTTCCCTCATTCAGTCTCTCAGCCTCACAAACTACATGTCAACACCTAGATGGGCTTGATTACTTCCATGAGTGATGGACTATGTGAGATATATTTACAACGACAAAAAAAAAAAAAAAAAGAGTAGCTGCTAAGGCTGCTATGTAAAACCAAAAACCTCATGGAATTTGGTTTCTTGTTTTGGAGGTTTAGAGTTATGGTTTCATGGGGGATTTCAGTTAATTGGCCTAACAGAATGTTTAGTGCCTCTGTCCTACCTCCTACTTCAATGTGTAGTGCCTGGGGTCTTAAAAGCTTGCAAGCGGTCATCCAAGACACAACAATTGGTCTCATTTGCCTCTGTTGTTACAGAGATAGAAGGAGAATCAAGAATAGAAGGAGGATGTGGAATATGTGGCTAATTGCTTCCGTGAACAACTGTCTCCTTTGCCATGAGACCAGAAGACCTGGGTGATACCCAGCTACCATCATTGAACATTTTGGTCAAAGGCTCTATAGAAGAATCCTGATCAAAAGGGGGAAAATGTAGAACAGAATTTCAAATTCTCATGGACTCCAGGCTTCCTGAAACCATGAAGTTTGAGTGAACTCCTGAAACTATTGCCCTGAGATCATCTTTAAACCTTAAGTCAAAAATATCCCAGAAGTCTTCTTAAAACTAAGTAATAGTTTAGCTGAACTAGTAAAAAAAAATGTCTGCCTTGAGCATTATGCTCTTTTAAGAACTATCTGTATGGGATCAAACTGACAACAGCAACTGGAAAGATTAGATAGAAACTGTAGGGGGCAGTGAATTTATGTTAATGGGAGGAACAACTCAGAAAAGGAGGGTGAGAATAGTTATACAACTCAAAGTTAATGTCACTAAGTAGTATGTGTAGAAACTGCTGAATTGATGTATGTTTTGTTGTGTATATTCTCACCCACAACAACAAAATAAAATTATATTAAAATTTTTGAAAAATAAATAGAAATAAGAACAATTAAAAAAGTGAGTGATGGAATAAATGCTTAAGTGGTGGAGTAAACAAATGAGTTAGTGAATGAATGGATGAGTGAGCCAACAAATAAGGGACTGAGTAAATGTCGAGTTAATGAAGGGGTGAAGCACAGCCAGACTTGGGCTTCTGCCTCCAGGCTCCCACCCAGTGGAGCAGAGGGATCACGTCACCACTCACCAGACCGTTTTGGAATCTTGCCGGAGACCTCAAGATCTGCTGGGCATTGGGTGGGGAACAGTTTGTCCTCTGGATATAAAGAAGCTGGTGTCAAAGTCGGAGTGAGGGTGCCCCTGGAGACACCCTCCCTCTGGGGCACCCCCAGGGACTCCCTCCTTCTGTGGCGTTCAGACTTCCGAGCTTCGGTAAATCAGCCAGCCCAGGGCAGAACCCACACGAACTGAGCCTCCCCACAACAGAGGTTGTAAGATGGTGGCCCAAGGCAGGATCTGGCTCAAAGACATCTTTCTTGGCCAACAGTACTTTTTTTTTAAAGTTATAGTTTTATATCTATGTACATATATATATATGTATACATATATATATATGTATAAAATGTATCTATGTGTGTGTGTATATATATACAGTACAATTTTCCATTTTAACCATTAAGTATGCATTTCAGTGGCATTAATTACATTCACCATGCCATGTGATCATCAGCACCATCCATTTCCAAATGCTTTTCATCTCCCCAAACAGAAGCTCTGTATCCCTTCAGCAATAACTCCCTTTCTCCCCTCCCCCAGTCCCTGGTAACCACTAACAAACTCTGCTCTCTATGCGTTACCCTATTCTAGATATTTCCCATAAGTGCAATCATACAGTATTTGGCCTTCTGTGTCTGGCTTCTTTCACTCGGCATGATGTTTTCAAGGTTCATCCATGTCACAGCATGTATCAGGACTTCATTTCTCTTTGTGGCTGAGTAATACTCCATTATACGTCTAGACCACATTTTGTTTTTCCATTCATCTATTGATTGGCACTTCAGTTGTTTCCACTTTTTGGCCAGCTGTACTTTTAAGGATTTCACTAATGTTTAAAAAATTGCAATATCTGTTGAAAAATTCTGATATCCAGATTCTCCTGACAAATTGGATCTGGCCAAGCTGGGCCCACCTTCTGGCAGGGCACCAAACAGCTGAGGCTGGTGACCCTACTTGGGCCGGGCACGGATTCTCCAAGTCTTCTCCTGGTCCCCCTCCATGTCCTCCACTCTCTAGAGACTCCCCCTGCCTGGTTTTACCCATGAACATGGCCTGACTGTCCCTGCAGGCAGCTCTGTTTGTGGGCCTTGTCTGAGGCAATTCCTCCCCTCAGAGCCTCAGTTCTGCTTCTAGTAATTCTCACGGGCTGAAGTTCCTACCTGTCCTGTTTGTGCGGGAGGTCAGGGCTGGTTCGGGCATGCCAGGCAGGTCGGCGGCAGATGGGGCAAAGGGGCTGGTGGAGCCAGGCCGATCGGGGGACTTCGGGAGGCTGTGGACAGCTGGGTTGCTGGAAGGGGGCGCTTGGCTGGCCTGGGGCAACTCGCCTATGTTGGGAGGGAGAAGAGTATAAGAACAACCAGGTGTCCGTCTAGGAACCCACTTGGGTCACACCCACCCCAAAGCAGGCCACGCAGTTTGGAAAGCCTGGGTAAAGGTGAGGGGAGCTTCCAAAGGAAGACATTTCAGCATGCAGCCAAGGAAACAGCTCTGGAGTTACATCTAGCTCCCAGAGCCTCAGTTTCCACATCTGAGAAATGGACATAATAGCAGTGCCTAGCTCATAGGGGAGCTTAGGGCTGCTGTTACTGCAGCATCCTTCCTGCTGTGTGGTCAGCACTCATTTTCTTCAAAGTCAGGAACTGCTCTCTTGCCTCTGGGACCCCAATGCATTATACAGAAACTAGCACGCCACCTTCAAAACATGCTCCTGGAGTTGAGTGGAAACACACCTGACCTCATCCCCTCCCATCCCTGAGAGCCCAAACTAGCCTTTCCCCATACAATTCACAACCCCTTGGTGTGGCAGGTCAGCAGGGACCACTTAATCTCATTTTACAGACCAGGGAACAGGTCAGTTCAGAGAAAGCTGTGCAAAGATGCACACCAGACTATTCACACCAGCTGCTAAAGGCATGAGGTGGACACTCAGTTAACTCGTATGCATCTCTTAGTGCTTGGCTTGTTAATGAGCATTGTTAATTTCCTAACTTAAAAATACAATAAGATTTAAAAGAGAGACAGAGAGAAAAATAAAGAAAAACTAAAGGTCACAGGGGAAAGTGACTCATGGAAGGCCACAGAGCTACTCGGTGGGCCACTCACCCACACCATCGGGGGGAACTCTCTTCCTCTGCTTTGATTTTTGGGAAACGGGGAAAAGAGAGGGGTGTGCTGAGGGGGGTGGGGTATGACAAGGCCCTAGGATATGACTGCCAAATGCGGGGGTGGGGGGAGGACGGAGATAGCGAGTGATGCAGGGAGACGGGCCTCGCACACTCACCGTGGTAGATGAGTATGCTGGAGACCCCAGCCCCAGCCCCTGAGATCTGACAGAGCCCCTGGGGCAGAGTCGGGATGGTGGGGATGATCTGGATGGGTCCAGCAGGGAGATTCAGGCAGCTGAACAAGGGCCTGGAAGGGGGCACTGCAAGAGACAAAGGCTGTGAGCTGGGGGCTTCCGTAGCACCTATGTTTATAATTGTGTTTTGTGATGATCATTCATGTCCGGCTCCCCGTGGGGCTCTAACTTCCCCCATAGCAGCTGCTGTGTCTGTGTTGCCCGTGGTGGGGTGCCTAACACCTAGCAGAGTATCTGGTACAGAGTAGGTTACTCAATTAATAGTTGACCGATGAACAGGGCTGGTGGGTAGCCCCTAAGTGGTGGGGGTTCCCTGCTATGTCTCTGGCATGGGCTGAGCTGATGGGGGCCCTGAATATGACACCTGCTGGGACAGAGGTGGGCTTGCTGATGGAGGCAGGATGGTCCTGTCTCAGCTCCAGCTCCTCAGTGACCTCTGGCAGGAAGCCCACCTCTTGAAGCCCCGTAACATACCAGGCATCTGGACAGTCTCTTCCAGCCAGGTCGGGTCGGGTGCTGGCTCCTGGTTGAGCATAAGAGGCAACCGCAGGCAGGACAAGGCCGAGGAGTCGCTCCCCAGCCCCACCAGGAAGCTGCCAATCACTGTGGGTCTAGAGGTGGACTCAGCTGTGGAGGAAGGAGCCGAGTTGGAGGCTGGGTAAGATCCTAGGAGCTGTGTGGCTAACCCCTGGTGGTGGAGGGAAACTTCTGTCTCCTCAGCTGAAGCTGCTTTGATCAGCAGCTGCTCTGTGCCAGGCAGCCACCAGCCTTCTTCTGCAATGGGGCCTGAGGACTCACCTGGGGTCCCTCATCAGGACTCACCTGTCTCCCTCATCAGATTGGAGACCTTACAGAGTAGGGCTCCTGTCTCCCTCATCAGATAAGCAGGATGGGTAGGTCCTGGAAGCCCCAGGTGGAGAGCTGGAGCTGGGCCAGAGCCTGAGAGTGGACTGTGGGCTCCAGGTCCTACTACCTTCCCCAGCCAGTCACTGACCCCTCCAAGCAGCCAGGCTCTGCCGAAAGAAGGGCAGGGGACACATTGTGTCCCCATTAGACTTGGGCAGGGGCTTATCTCCCCCATCTGATGGGGAGATATAAGAGGGTAAGGCACATTCCATCTAAGAGGGCAACTGGAGCACATGGCACCCATCCCCCCCACCAGACTGGGGACCTTGGAGAGTAGGGCTCCTGTCTTCCCCTTCAGATTGGGAGCTTCCTGAGCACAAGGACCACTTCTCCATCATCCTGGAGTCTTCATGGGCAGGGACCCTGTCTCCCCCATCAGTTGGGAACTTCCAGAAGGCAAGGACTAGGCCTCCTCCATCAGACTCTGAGCCTCTCACTCCTCAGTCTGCTCCATACATGGGGTAGTCTCTCCACCTTTACAATAACAACTGGGTGGGAGGAGAGGAGGGGGAAGAAGCATCTGGTGTGGGGAAATGGTCAGCTTCAGGGAAGAGGCTTGCTCTGGACAGCTTGGGGAAGAGGCTTGCTCAGGCATGGGGATCTGAGGAAGGTGGGAGGGGCTGGTGGCCAGCTGACCCCAGGTGGCTGCAGCCTCTGAAAGGAGAAGTATGCCATGGGATGGGAGGGGGGAGGGCCGAGAGGTGTCTCAGCTGACTCCAAATTAGGAAGAAGGGTTTTAGGAGAGAGGCTAGACCTCCCAGCAGCCCTCAAGCTGCAGAGCACTCACTGTGGAATCCTGAAGATCTGGGTTCAAATCCCAGCTCCACCTCTCACTTGCTGTGTGATCTTGAGTAAATGAATTTATCTCTCTGAGCCTTGGCTTTCAAATGCTAGTTTGTAATTGTCTGAGAAGGCCCCATGTTTTCTGGCTCAGAATCTCCCTGGGCTGCCCTCCCTGCTCACCTATCTTCCTGTGCTTCGGGTCCACAGGCAGCTCCTCTGGGAAAGCTGCAGAGAGAACACACTGGTCAGCACCCCAGGGAGGGGTGGTCCAAGGATCCAGGTGGCCCACACACTGCAGCAGGCTGCATGGACTTCACTAAAAGGGCTGGGATGTGGCCTTGGGGGTCTTATTTCCTCCCCTTCTTCTGACCATCTCCAGCCCCTGCTTGTCTGCTTGAGCCCAAACCCACCTCGAAGTACCCAGCACAGTAAGGACCCAAAAGAGGCAGAGCCACAAAGGGGACAAAACACAGTTAGAGTTTAAAAAAAAAAAAAATCTGCTTTTGAATCCCTTCCTAGCTATGTGACTTTGCAACCTAGCATCTCTGAGAGTCATCTGCGATGTTCCCTCAGCTGTGAAATGGACATGGTGATTCCTACTTCACAGGAACACATTGGGAATCAGCAAGTGAGTATCAACACTTAGCATATCAACAGGAAACATCTCTGTGTCCCTCAGCAAGGGGCTGGTTATGGGAATAATGGTTCATTCACTCAATGAAATACCAAATCCCACACAGGCCTCAAAAAGAGCAAATATGCTGAGTAACAATGGGAAAGTGTATGGTGTCTGCAATTTACTTTGAAATGTACCAAAAATAAAGTGGGTGGGTGGGTGAGTAGGTGGGTAGGTGGGTGGGCAGGTGGGTGGATGGACGGATGGACGGACGGATGGATGGACGGGTGGGTGAGTGGACAGGTGGACGGGTGGATGGATAGACAGATGGATAGAAGGTTGGACAAATGGACAGGTAAGTGATAAAGCAAGTGGAACTAAACATTAGTTGCAGTGGTGGGTGTACAGGTGTTCATAGCGCAATTCTTCCACCTTTTCTGTATGTTGGAAGATTTTCATAATGAAAGGTTGGGGAAGATATCAAATAAAAAAAAAAAAAGAGAGAGAGAGGAAGTCTCTGGATCCTGTATTCCCCACCAGTGATAGGGGAATGACTTCCCAAGCATGTTACACGAAGAGAGCAAAGCGCCAGAAGAGTGTGAGAGTAAAATGTGGCCATTTGTGAGGGGGCCAAAAAGAGCTGGCTTGTAGATGAACAGGCTATTTCTGACAAGGCACAGAGGAAATTGGTAACCATGTTTGTCTCCAGAGAGGGAAGATGTGGGAAAGAGATTTTTTTTTTCACTGAATATTGTTTGTACTTTTGATTTTTTTATACTGTGCACCTATACTACCAGTTTAGAAATAAGTAAAATAAACAAATAAATAACTACAGGGCTTACAGAAGGCCGGCACATAGTAAGCATTTGATTAACTGCTATCCCCATTTTACAGATGCTTTCATTCAACAAATATTGATTGAGGCGCTACTACTTGCCAGGCACTATGCTGGGAGCTGGGGATACAGTGATGAGTAAGAAAGATAAGGTCTCTGTTCTCACAGCAGGGGAACTGAGTAAAAAGTAAGAAATAAGTCCAGATTGAGACAAGTGCTGAGGTCTAGGACAGGCACAAACAATGTGAGAATGAGGGAGGTAAGGTATGTGGAAAGGGTAGACAGGGAAGGCCTCCAGGAATAGGTGACATTTTAGTGAAGACCTAAAAGATGAGAAAGAGCCAGCCATGGGAAGATCTGGAGGAAGGACATTCCAGGCAAAGTAAACAGCAAGTGCAAAGGCCCTGAGGCTGGAAAAGGGATGTAGACTGCAGGAATGGAAAGAAGCCAGTGTGGCTGGAGTGTGATGAGCAGGAAGGGGCATAACACCTGGTGAGTTTGGAGAGGTGGTCAGGGCCAGGTCCTGCAGGCCCTTGTGGGATGTGGTTTTCAGGGCAGTGAAATGACCTGATTTGCATTTTGAAAGCTCATGTTGGTTGCCAGGAGAGGACAGACTAAGAAGGTAAGGGAGACTGCATAGGAGGCTCAGAAACTTGCCCAAGGCCACACAGACAGACCATACACAACACATCCAGGATTCAAACCCAGTTCTTACTGCCTCCAGAACCAGTGCTTGAAGAGAACATTCCCAAATACGGGGGTGATGACTAAGCATGAAGGAGAAGCCAGAACCCAGAGGTCCTTTCGGAAATGGCAATCTAAACAGCCAGGGAGAGAAACCCACCGGAGAGTGGCCATTTGCACCTGGGCCATCTGCTTCCTTTCTGGTAACTTTCACTGCACACGGGGGCAGCAGTACAAGGAGGGGTAGCAGGAGCACCCAAACCCAGACTTAATGAGGGAAGCAACTGGGAGCCAAGGAAGGACCAGGTCCCAAGCAGGGCGAAGGCTGGATCATGGAGGGGGCAGCAGGCTGCCCCTGCCCTTGGTGGCTGCTCACTCACGTCTTTTGTGACTTTTCTGCCCTGCTTCCGCCGGTGCTTCCACGCTGTCACTGCCCACTTCTTCTGATCCCATGTGCTCTACTTTGGAGAAAAGCCAGAAAGACAAACACCCACCATCAACAGAAGTCCAAGGTCGGGGAGAAGGGGTCTGATCACCCATGGTGGGGTGGCAATTGGTATTATGGAACTTCCCAAGGAAGAAGGAAGGAAATGCAGGCTGAGCCAAGAAAATCCCAACTTACTGAAAATGTCTTTGGTTGGGCCCTCCAGCTGGGAGTCCTGAAACACGTACTGGTCCAGTTCCGCTGCCCAGACAAGGCAAAGCACAGTCAATCACTGAGATCTTACTAAAGTCCTGTTGTGTGCCAGGCTTGGACTAGGCACCAGGGGGCTGTGGACCTCCAGGCCTGGCACACAGTGGGGGCTCATTAAGTGTTTATGGAATGAATGGATGATCAAATAATGAATGAATGTTGACTTTTTTTTTTTTTTTAATATTTTATTGTGGTTAGGGTGAATGGTTACAGAATTAGTTTCCCATTCAACAATGTATACACATTTTGTTTCGTGACATTAGTTGCAATTTCCTCAATGTGACAGCACTCTACCCCCTTCCTCTGGGTTCCCGATTTCCATTTGCCGATCTTTCCTACCCTTTTCTGCCTTCTGAGCTTTGTATTTGGGCAAATGCTGCCCTTCTGGTCTCATATGGTTGGCTCTTCTGAGGTACACCTTCCTCACGGGTGCTATTGCTCACTTTATAGGCCTGTTTCTTGTTTGGCTGAAAGGTGACCTCTGGGAGTAGGTTCAGTTCCAGGTTCAAGGGTGTCTAAGGGCCATCGTTTCAGGGGTTTCACCAGTCACTATCAGACCAGTAAGTCTGGTCTTGATTATGAATTTGAATTTTGTTCTACACTTTTCTCCTGCTCTGTCCAGGACCTTCTATTGTGATCCTGATCAGAGTGGTTGGTAGTGGTAGCTGGGCACCATCTAGTTCTTCTGGTCTGAGGCTAGTGGAGGCTGTGGTTCATGTGGTCCATTAGTCCTTTGGACTGTTTCCTTGAGACTCTGATTTTCTTCACTCTTCTTTGTTCCAGATGGGAAGAGTTCAATAGTTCTATCTTAGATGGTCACTTGCAAACTTTTAAGACCCCAATTGTTACTCACGAAAGGAGGACATAGAACATTGTCTGTATGGAATATGTTATGCCAATTGACCTAGATGTCCCCTGAGACTATGGTCCTAAGCCCTCAAGCCCAGCGACTCATTTGCTTGAGGTGTTTGCTTATGGCTAAGAAGTTTTCATAACTGCGCCCCCTGCGTGCTCTACTGTATACATGGATATCTTTGCAGCACATATAAATGCTTATGTAGAAATATGCTCTGCCAAACTTATATATGCTCATGGGTGTGCATACACCATCCCACATCTGTTCACCTTCGAAATCTACCTATGTATCCACTCATAAATTATTGTTTGTTATTACCGTTACTGCAAGATTGCGTATATAATAGTATTTACCATTGTTGCCTTACACTCACGCGTACCTCTTAGTGTCTTCCTTTGTCTTGGTCATGTTGTGCTGACTTCCCCATATTGCGTGTTGTCTTTCCCTTCACCTGAGTTAATACGTGTCTACTACCTAGTTAGTGATTTTCCCTCCCTTCCCTGGTAACTATCAAAGAATGTTTCTTTCTGTGTGTAAACCTTTTCTTGACTTTTTATAACAGTGGTCTCATACGGTATTTGTCCTTTTGTGACTGACTTATTTTGCCCAGCATAATGTCCTCCAGGTTCATTCATGTTGTGAGATGTTTTGCAGATTCATCGTTATTCTTTAACGTTGCATAGTATTCCACGTGTGTATGTACCACAGTTTGTTTATCCATTCATCTGTTGATGGACACTTACGTTGTTACCATCTTTTGCTATTGTGAATAATGCTGCAGTGAACATGGGTGTGCATGTTATCTATTTGTGTCACAGCTCTTATTTCTCTAAGATATATTCCTAGTAGTGGGATTGCTGAATCATATGGTATTTCTATTTCTAACTTTTTGAGGAAGTGCCATACCATTTTCCACAGTGGTTGTAGCATTTTACAATCCCACCAGCAGTGTATGAGAGTTCCAATCTCCCCATATCCTCGCCAACGTTTATTGTTTTCTGTTTTTTTAATCATTGCCAATATTGCCAGGGTGAAATGGTATCTCATTGTAGTTTTAATGATCACCAGCATCTCTTCATGTATTTCTTGGCCACTGGAATGTCTTTGGTGAAACGTCTACTCATGTGTTTTGATCATTTTTTAATTGAATTGTTTTTCTTTTTGTGATTAAAGCTTTCTATAAATTTTAGAGATTAGTCCCTTGTCAGATATGTCGCTGCCAATTTTTTTTTCCCAGTCTGTAGGTTCTCTTTTTACTCTTTTGGAGAAGTCTTTTGATGTGTATAAGTGTTTAATATCTTTTAGGAGGTCCCAGTTGTCTAGTTTATCTTCTGCTGTTTCTGCATTTTTAGTCGTGTTTGATAGTCTATTTACACCATAAATTAGGGCCCCTTGGTTTGCCCCTATTTTTTTCTTCTATGATCTTTACAGTTTTAGGTTTTATATCTAGGTCTTTGATCCATCTTGAGTTAGTTTTTACTCATGGTGTGAGGTATGGATCCTGTTTCATTTTTTCTGCAGATGGATACCCAGTTTTGCCAGCATCATTTGTTAAAGAGACTATCTCTTCCCCCATTTAATGGATTTTGGCCCTTTGTCAAAGATTAGCTATCCATAGGTGGATGGCTTTCATGGATTTAATCTGACTGAAGGAATGGGGTATGTACCCATGAGAACTTATCTATTACTATAAAATATCAAGAGGCAGAGTCGTAGAGTCAGCATGGGGTTTGAATTCAAATTCCAGCTCTACCCCCCCCCCACTAGCCCTATTAGCTGTGCAATGTTGGGTTAGTTACTTAACCTCTCTGGGCCCCTGTTTCCTCATCTGTGAAATGAAGATAAATAATACCTTCTGCCCAAGGATGGATGATGGTTAGAGGCCCTGCATACAAAGCATCCAAAACAGTAGGTACTCAATACATTGTTGTTGTTGTGTGCCATTGAGTCAATTCTGACTCATGGCAATCCTATGTGACAGAGTAGAACTGCTGCATAGGGTTTCCCAAGGCTATAATCTTTATGGAAGCAGACTGCCAGGTCTTTTCTCCTGCGGAGCCACTAGGTGGGTTCAAACCACTGACCTTTCAGTTAGCAGCTGAGTGCTTAACTGTTGCACCACCAGGGCTCCTTACTCAGTAAATAGTGGCTAATTATATGAAGTGGTACAGGGCTAGGAGCCAGTGGGAAGACAGTTATCATGGCAAGAGGTCAGAGCAGAGAGTTATGGCCAATCAGGGAGGGCTTCCCAGGGAAAAGGGCCCTGGAGCGAGGCCTTGAAAGGTGGGGCAGAAAGTGAGAGGTAGAGAGCAGAGGGCTTTCTGGGTAATGAGGACAGAACAAGGAAAGGTGTTTTCACAGTGTCTTTGGAAAACTCTGAGGGACAGGAGACTACTACAGTAGAAGTTTCATGCTAGAAAAATTTAGGACTTGATCTTATAGGCAATGGGGAGCCATGGATGGCTTCTGAGCTGAGAAATGGAGTGATGACAGTGATGATGATGATGGTAATGATGGTAAAGATTATACCCAACACTTATTGAATGCTTACTCTGTGCAAATTCCTGTTTTAAATGCTTCACACAGTATCTTTCTCAATTCTCACAACCATCCCAGAGGCAGGTGTGATTATTATTCCCATTTTACACTTATGGAAGCCAAGGTAATAAATAGTTCAGGACACTGCAAAAGACTGCATGCCCAGGCCAGTGCTTGGCCTTCTAGGAGCACAGAGAAAACCCACAGATTTTGATGAAGGGCCTCCCTCCACTTGCTTATGCAGCTTCTACTCTCTATGGAGATGACCTTAAGGAAAAAAAAATAAAAAGCCCCCAAATCCCAAGCAATGCCTAAATCCTTAATTACTGCCTCCAGGTGCAAGGAAATGTGAATGCCTTAGGTTCCAAAACACTTCTGCTTCCCCCAAGTAAATTCCCATAAGGGAAGGAAGCAGGCTGGCTCTCGGTTCCACAATTTCTGAGACACACAGTAGCTGTTGTTCTCCCTTCCGTGCCGTTGTGTGATGCTGGAATAGATGTGGGCTGGGGAAAGACTGGCCACATTCGCACACAGCACAGGCCTTCTGAATGATGTGGTTCCTGGGTTGCCAGGGAATGGGCCACAAAGAACAGCTGCATAGGTTGTTCACTGCACAAGGATGCCCAACTAACAGGGCAAGTAGGGGCAGAAAAATCCAGCCTGTACTTTGCTGGCCAACTTGTACATCCTGTTGGGACCTGTATCCCCCACAAGAAGGGGGCACCTTTTCTAATCCAACAATGTCTCTGTATGAGGTAGTAGTAACCATCCCCCCCAAAAAAATGACCTCTCCTCAAGGGGTTCTGCCCTTGTCTAAAAGCTGTAGCTATCTTTTAAAACTGAAAACCAGCTGGTCAGCTTAAGCCTTAGCAAACCTCCCCATTCCCCAGATACTTTCCTTTTTGTGGTTGTAAACAAGAGCTTTGAGTTGAGAAAGACCTAGGCTAGACTTTCAGACCTGCCACTTGCTATGTGTAATGTAAACTTGGGTGAGTGGATTTTCTTTGCTGAACCTTAACTTCCTCATCTGTAAAATGAGGCTGCTGCTAGCATCTGCTTCCTCTGTTGTTGTTAAGAGTCAATGAGATAATGCATGTATAGTGATCAGCACACTGTAACCACAGGGCAACCATGAATTGAAATGGACTTGATAGCAACAGGTTTTTCTTAAATGCCCAGTAAATGGTCGTTATTACAAATCCTGTAGTAGTTTGGCTTAGGAGCTGGGGAGAAAGACAGGGGTGTTTATTTGGGGCTTTGTGGGAAGGAAGGAAAGGGGAGCAAGAAACAGAAAACGGTATAGAAATAGGCAGAGGATAGTAAAATGATATGTTGTTTGCCTGGGGTCATTAGTGAAGGGGCCTATTTCTTTCACTATGCTCAATCTAAGGAGCCCTGGAGGCACAGTGGTTAAGTGCTCACCTGCTAACCAAAAGGTCTGTGGTTAGAATCCACCAGCTGCTCCCCGGGAGAAAGATGTGGCAGTCTGCTTGCATAAAGATTACAGCCTTAGAAACCCTATGGGGCAGTTTTACTCTGTCTTGTCTTATGGGGTTGCTATGAGCTGGAATCGACTGGTTTGGTTTTGGTTTATGCTCAAGCTCCCTTCTTCCCTGGAGTCTCTGTTCTTCTAGCTCTTGCTCAACATTCCCTTGCCCTGATTTCTGAAGGAGGGGCCTACTTTGGCTCAGTGAATGAAGGTTAACAAAAAAGAAAAGAACCCCCTTCCCTCAACTGCCCTGGGCAGATGTTTCCTCACCAATATTGGCATAAGCCTCCCTGGTCTCTTCATCACCTTCCATCTCCCGCAACAGCCTGCTGAACTGGTCACAGTTGATGGTATCCGTGTCGGGCTCTGGGAGGAAAAGGTCTTTGGATGAAGCAAGAAGGATCTGGAAAGAAGGCTGGTGGGAACGGAGGGAGAGGCAGGATGGGGGCTGGGAGGGGTCCCTATTGAGAAAGAGCCATGCGCAGTCAGGAGCTGTCTGTGGTGCTGACAGAACTCTGTACTTCCCCTGGAGCTGACCGTCTCTAAGGCCGCTGAGGGGTGGGAATGAAGCCGGGAGGGGCCAAAGGGAGGGGGCCCACCTGAACAGAGATCAATCTCTTCTTCTCCAGCCAGATCCTTCTGGTCATAGAGGTGGTAGAGCTGCAAGGGGTCGGCGTTGCTGTTGAGAAGCTCCAGGTACCCACCTTGGAGAGGTCCCAACTCCATGGCGGCACACTGCCCACTGCCTGGAGGGGAAAACATGCTCAGCCATCTCATGAGGTTGGAAAGATGCGGAAAAACAACACCTAACAACAGTTCCCAGCCACGCTGGTGAGAGCCAGGGGCGAGAGCAAAGAAGGGGAACAAAGGTGTTTGTTCAGCTCATACACGCTCAGGGCAGCGAGGAGAAGAAGCCTCATTTCTCTCCTCCAAGGAACTTACAATCACATTGGAAGGATGCCCATGATACAGAGAAGGAAGTCAGGGAGTACAGATTCAAGAGATCTCACACCTGGGAATCAGGAGACCTGGGTTCCTCTTCTGGCTCTACCACGTAACAGCTAAAGTTTATTATGTACCTACTGTGTGCCAGGCACATGGGCTGGCACCTTTAATCTTCACATAAACGAGATGAAAAGCAGGTACTATTACTATCCTCATTTTACATTCAAGAAGGCTGAGGTTCAGAGAGGTGAGGTGATTTACACAAGGTAACCCAGGTCCAAGTGGAACTAGGATCTGAATCTGGACAGTCTGTCTGAAAGACCTGCATTTATGTTATGTTCTATTACCTTGGGTGACCCTGAGCAAGTCTGTGCCCCTCTCTCTCTGTGCCTCAGTTTCCTAATCTGTAAATTGAAGGGGTTAGTGAAGATTCTAAGATCCCCCCCCCACACACATTGCCTTTGAGTCAATTCCAACTCATAACAACCCTATAGGACAGAGTAGAATTGCCCCATAGAATTTCCAAGGAGTGCTTGGTGGATTCGAACTGTCGACTTTTTGGTTAGCAGCTGTAGATCTTAACCACTACAGCACCAGGGTTTCCAAGATCCCCCCAGCCATCTGATAATCATCATTACCTTTGTTGAATGGCATATCAAATACTTTAGATGCTACCTCAGTTAATGTTCAAAATAACCCCAGATATGTTCACACAAAAACTTGTACACAAATGTTCATAGAAGCATTATTCATAATAGTCAAAATGTGGAAACAACCTAAATGTCCATCAATGGATGAATCGATAAACAAAATGTAGTCTATCCATGCAATGGCATATTATTCAGCCATAAAAGGGTATAAAGTACTAACACATGCTCCTTTGAAAACATTATGCCTAATGAAATAAGCCAGTCACAAAGGACCACATCTTGGATGATTCCATTTACATATAATGTTCATAATAGTCAAATCCATAAAGACAGAAAGTAGATTAGTGTTTGCCTAGGGCCAGGGTAGGGTGTTGTGAGAGAGAACGGGGAGTGACTGCTACTGGGTAAAGGGATTTTTTGTAGGGGGTGATGCAAATTTGCAAAACTGATTGTGGGGGAAGTTGCACAATTCTCTGAAAATACTGAAAACCACAGAACTGTGTACTTTAAAAGAAAAAAAAATTTTTTTTGGTGTACTTTAAGTGGGTAAATTTATGGTATGTGAGTTATATCTCAATAAAGCTGTTATAAAACAAAAATCTGACCCCAAAAGGTAGGCATACTTGTGTCCATTTTGCAGATGAGGAACCTGAGGCTCAGAAAAGCTAAGCAGCCTTCTCAAATACCATGAGGCGGGTGCCGGGTAGATTTGAAGTCTCATCTGTGTGGCTCCCATGCCCTTTCCTGTTCCCTGGGTCAGGTACTCTGATTCCATGGTATATTCTGGGGCTACTGGAACAAAGTACTACAAACTGGGTGGCTTCAGACAACATAAATCTATTCTCTCAGAGTTCTGGAGGCCGGAAATCAGAAATCAAGATGTTGGCAGGGCTGCACTCCCTCTAGAGGCTCTAGGGGGGAATCTTTCCTTGCCTGTTCCAGCTTATGATGGCTTCTTGGTGTTCCCCGGTTTGTGGTCACATCACTCCAGTCTTTGCCTCCCTGATCACATCACCTTCCCTTCTCTGGGTCTCAGATATCCCTCTGTCTTTCTCTTATAAAAACACTTGTCATTTGACTTAGGGCCTACCCATATAGTCCAGGATGATCACATCTCAAGTCCTTAAGTTTATTACATCTGCAAAGACTTTTTCCAAGTAAGTTCACACTCAGAGGTCCTCAGGATTTATGTGAATGTTTTGGGGGTCACCATTTAACTCATCCCAGAGAAACACTGAAAGAGATCAGAGAAAGATTTTTGGAGGAAGTGAGAGGAGAGCTGGCCTTGAAGGACAGAGGACCTGAGGCAGCTTCTGAGTGCCCTGACCTGGGCCCAGAAGTGAAAGGAGCTGAAGTGGGCAAGGGCAGAGGGGGGGCATGACCGTGGGAGACCATCACACAGCTCCCCACCCCTTTCCAGCTGCTCGTTTTCATTTCATGCACCGACACCTTTCACCACCTACGAAGGGTCTCAACACAGACCCAGACATCACTGAGAAAGAACCTCCCAATGCCATGCGGGGCCCTGGTTGGGGCTGCCTCTTCATGACAGGTTGGGGTGAGGGCCGAAGGCGCTCAAACATAACAGGCTTGCAGCATGGGCCCAGCCACCCATGACTGGAGGAAGCAGAACTAAAAGATGTGGCCATCGTCCTTTTCTTGGAGTGTGGCCAAGGCTGGAGTGGGGAAGGGGACTCCACTTTTCCCAATACCTTGTCTCACCACCTACTGCTCTCTCCAGGGTGGTGAGAAAACATCGCCTATCCAGCCTACAGTGTTTATTGAAAGCCTACATTGTAGCTGTTGTTGTTAGCTGCTGTCAAGTCGATTCCAACCCATGGTGACCCTAGTCTGCCTCTTTTCCCAGGCAGTGAGATCTGCTGGCAACAGCTCAGGACTGACTCTAGCTCTTCTATGAATGGGTTCTGTGACCTTGGACAAGTTACCAAAACTCTCAGTTTTCTCATGGGTCATCAGACGTGCAAGGGACCTTCATGTTTATCAGACACAACATCCTGCATTTTACAGATGAGAAGACTGGGGCCCTGAATGGGGATGTGACTTGTACAAGACTCCACAGCCTATTGGTGGCTAAGCCTGCACCAAATCCCTCAGCCCAAGCCTCCCAGTCCAGTGCTGTTGCCTTCCAAGAAAAATGTTTCCATTCAAATGAAGAACTGTCCTTCCTGCCCAGGCCCAGAAACAGGGACCTGGTTCTATCACAGATGAGGCATTGTGCGAGGTGCAGTGGGGAGAGGCCCAAGGAAGTTTAGCTATAGCCTCACTTATTGCAGGCTCAGCTTTGAACTTTGGACAACATTGCAAATGTAGTTAATCATGGAGTCAGGGAAATATACAGACAGAAGGGAAAGAAGGCAACTCCTGTGACCTTTGGAATCACATTGCCTGACTCTGAAACCGTCCCTACCTACTAACTCACCACAATCTGGGGCAAGATCTTTTCTTTTTTCTACCTCTCTGAGCCTCAGTTTTCTCATCTGTAAAATGGGAATGACAATAATTGATAACTTGTAAGGATTGCCAAGGAGCCCTGGTGGCTCGGTGGTTAAGGGATCGGCTGTTAATCAAAAGGTTGGCAGTTCAGATATACCAGCCACTGTTTGGAAACCCTAGGTGGCAGTTCTATTCTGTCCTTTAGGGTCACTATGAGTCAGAATTGACTCAACGGCAAGAGGTTTTGGTTTGTTTTAAGGAATACAAAACAAAAAAAAAAACAAAAACCCATTATTGTCGAGTCAATTCCAACTCATAGAGACCCTAAACAACAGAGTAGAACTGCCCCATAGGGTTTCCAAGCAGCAGGTGGTGGATTTGAACAGCCAACCTTTTAGTTAGCAGCTGAATGTTTAACCACTGCGCCACCAGGGCTCCTTGTAAGGAGTAGGTGAACTAATTCATGTAGACCTCTTAGAAGAGGGGAAGGGTACTTAATAAGCACCTAATGGATGGTAGCTTAGAACAGCACCCAACACATGGCAAACACAATATGGGTGGTAGCCATATTGCTATTATTATTAATTTGCCTCTTACCTCTGTGAGGCTGACAAATGGATCTTTTCTCTTCCATTCCCTCCTGAGTCATCACATTATGAAGCCAAGATTTCTGTTCTTTTGTGTAAGGAGGCCCCACAGACCTTGTAAGAACAAGAAAGCCCCTGATGCCAGTAAGGAGACTTGGATGGTCTGGGTACCCCATTACCACCACTGAGAAGGGTCTGAGGGTCTGAGGTCTGTGTCATTGGCTCAACCTGGACCAGGAGAAATCACCTCTCAGCACCTCCCTTCCTGCTTCCGTGGGGCTGAAGCCTGTGCCTCACGCACTTCCTCTCAGGTAGACAGGAATTTGCAGCTCACAATGGGCTTCTGCCCCCATCCCCCCACCTGAGCCCACAGTGAGCCCGAGGAAGAAGGCAGGATGGAGTATTATGCCCATTTCCCTTACCTGCTGATTTATATTTGGGGCGTTTCTTATGTTTGGTCCTTATGGATAAAGCCATTATGAAATTTGCATACAAGTTTTTTTTTTATTGTGGTAAAATATATAGAGCATAAAATGTGCCATTTTAACCCTTTTTAGTGTACAATTCAATGGCATGGACCACTTTCACCCTGCTGTGTAACCATCACTACCATTTATTTCCAAAAGCTTCACCTCGCCCCGAACAGAAACTCTGTGCCCGTTAAGCAAAGGTTCCCCCAGCCTCTGGTAACCACAATCTACTTTCTGTCTCTGTGCAATCAGACGATATTATTATGCCCATTTGGTAGTGCCTCAGTGAGATGGCTCATCCGAGGGCACCTAATTTGGGAGCTTGAGTTTAAATCCTGGCTGTGAGGATTCACAGCCTTAACATCTCTGAGAATTGGTTTTCCCATCGTTAGATCAGGATAATGAAGCCTACCTCGTAGGACCATCAAAAGGTGAGGAGGGCGTACGCGTGATGCACCAGGTGAAAGGGAGGCCCACAGTCAATGGGAGCCCCTTACGTTAGGGTGCATCAGAGGTGGGACTCAGGCCTGAGATGACACTCCCAATCTAGATCTTCCCACAATGGCGCAGCTGCCCCCATGTGTGTGATCTAAGTGGATCTTGGCCTGGGATCTCCCAGGGTTCCTAGCATTGTGTTTTCTGTGTCTACAGATGCTTAGGAGATAAGTCCAAATCTGTTGTCTGTGAGCCGGTTCCGACTGATGGCGACTCAATGTGTTACAGAGTAGAACTGCTCCATAGGGTTTTCTTGGCTGTCATCTTTACAGAAGCAGGTTGCCAGGCCTTTCTTCCCCAGCACCATTGGGTGGGTTCGAACTGCCAGCCTTTCAATTAGCAGTCAAGTGAGAACTGTTTGCGCCACCCAGGGACCCCTAGGAGATACTTCAAAGGCCCCTTAATTGGACTCTTTCCCCCACCTCCAATTCCAGAGGGGCCTGGGAGCAAAGATGACCCTGATCACTCAACTGCAGAGGATAGAGTCCCCTTCGGCTGCCCCAACACGGGGCAGATCATAACAGGCCAGCCACTCTGTTATAAGGGCAGGGACTGTCCATCTAGCTCACTGTCCCTAGCCTTCAGCATGGACCTGCATGTGGTGGCTGTCTCCCTCAAATCAATGAAGACGTAACTAGAATTCTAGGTGCTCACTTTGTATCCGAAGCCCAGTGACATCATTTATAGACATCATCCCTTTTAGTCTAATGTTGTTGTTAGGTGCCGTTGAGTCCGCTCAGGTTCACAGCAACCCTATGTACAACAGAACAAAACACTACCCCACTTGCGCCATCCTCACAATCCTTGTTATGTTTGAGCCCGTTGTTGCAGCCACTGTGTCAATCTATCTCTTGAAGGTCTTCCTCTTTTTTGCTGACTCTCTAACAAGCATGGTGTCCTTCTTAAGAGATGGGTCTCTCCTGGTAACATGTCCAAAGTACTTAAGACAAAGTCTCACCATCCTTGCTTCTACGGAGTACTCTGTAAGAGCTCGACTGCTAATCAAGAGATCGGCAGTTGGAATCTACCAGCCGCTCCTTGGAAATCCTGTGAAGCGGTTCTACTCTGTCCTATAGGGTTGCTATGAGTTGGAATCAACTTGACAGCAGCAGGTCAGTCTAACGTAGCTGTTAGCTATTTATATTCCCATTTTCCAGTCGGAGAAACAGGCTCAGAGAGGTGAGGAAGGAGCTGGGATTTGACCCAACTGCCTGACACCAAAGCTCTTGGCTGCCAGGCACCCAGCAGTCCATCTGTGGAGGTGCCTGCGCCCAGAAAGGGAAGGCGTGGGCAACAAGACGATGTCTCCTTTTGAGGAGATGTATGGGGAACACAGAAGAATGGTGTGTGTCCTTTTGATAGAAGGGCAGTATTTTTAGAAGGTCCTCTTTGAATCTGCCCTTCCCCCTGGGCCACCACCTTCCACATCCAACTTGAGAAAAAAGTTCCTAATTTTTTTTTTGTCACCAAAAGTCCCTTTTGGGGTTTGTTTCCATTCCTACTTCACACTACCCTGTGGGTTTTAAAAAGAACACACATACCAAACTGGTTTCTGAAGAAAAATTCATTTCTCTCTCCCCTGAGAGAAATCGAGTGCTGCTGGATTGTTCTATCTCAGAGCTCTTCTGTGAGCCAACATAACACTCTACCTCTTCTGTGGAGGTTATTTCCTGGCTGGCACTGTGCTGATGCCCTGTATTTATTACCTTGTTTCAATCTTCACAGCAACTCTGAGATTGGTACAATCATACCCATTTTACAGATGATGACACTGAGGGTAGGGTGTTTTTCCAGTGCTTTTCTCCCAGAAAAGGGGAGTGATATCCCTGAGGGTCTGAGGAGGTGCTGAGAGGGAGGAAGGAGTTCCTGTCCTATTCCGCACTGTGGAAGAGAGCAGAAGGAATATCTCCCTACTTGTTGACTATGAACTTCTCCTCCTCCTGAGGATATACTGGAAAATCACTGAACCGTGTGTATAGAGACATGGGTTTGAGTTCCAGCTCTGCCTTTGACTTTGAGTAAATCTCTTTACCCTTCTGAGCCTCAGTTTCACCAGCTGGGTGCGAGAGACCATTGAGGTTGAGGCATTTTGGGATTCTGGATTCCTCATTGCCTACCAACCTCTCCCCTGTCCCTTTCCCCCAAAGCTCCCCAATGCCAACCTGCTCTCCAACCTCATGACAAGCTGCTTCTGGTGGCCAGATGACGGCAGGAAGCCAGGGGCCCAGGAACACTTATCTGCCATGACCAGCCCCCATCACATCCTTTGGGGACAACGCAGCAAGCAGGTTCCCCTTTTTCTCTTGCACCCTGAAGTCTCCCAGATAAACTCTAAAAGACCTCTTCCACTTTTTTCCTCCACATCTTTAAAACAATGATTTACCAAGCACTTCCTACAAGAAAGACACTGGGCTCAGTTCTCCAGGGGACTCAGAGAGGTTTAAAAAGCACTCACTGCCCAAGGAGCTTGTAATCTAGACCCAGATGGTGTTTTAGGAGACAGACAAAACATGATAATCATGTAGTGGTTAAGAGTGGGGGCTCTGGGTTCAAATCCCAGTCCTACACAAAACCTGTGACCTCATGTGAATTACTCAACCTCTCTGAGCTGTAGTACCTACCACCTTTGGTTGGTATAGCACATGCCTCATTGAATTACTGTGACTTGCCTAAAGTTATCCACCCCAGAAAAAGTATGTCCCCAAATTAAAACAGCAAGGTATCACTTTACAACTTGTGAAAATTAGAAAGCTGGGAAATGCCGAATGTGGGTGGGGATATGGGGATTCAGGAGCCCTTATGCATGGTTGGTGGGAGTGTAGACTGATGCAAGCACTCTCAAGAGCATCCTGGGACCAACTAGAATACCTGACGATGTATAGATCCTATAACTCAGCCATTCAGTTCCTGGATATTCACAACCCAAAGAAATGCTCCCACATCTTCCACCTGAAGATGCTCACTGTTATTTGTGCTGACAGGCAGCTGGAGACCACCGGGGTGCCCATCGCTGGGTGGGGGGAGTGTGGGTGGACAGGTAAAAAAGGAGCAGCAGCACTCCGTGGAGAACAAGGCAGTGATTAGACGCAACTGACCAAGGGCATACCTCGCAGCGTGGGTGGGTCTTAATAACAGTGCACAGCGAAAAGGTAAGAAACAGAATGAGCTCTTTCAGCACAATTCTGGATGTGCACAGTGACATTCATGCACATGAAAAATCAAGATGTGTTTTACAAGAACACATACAAACAAAAGGATCCATCCTAAATGCCTTAGAGCACAAGTACCAGCACCAGCTGCCATTGAGTTAACTCTAACTCATGGTGACCCCGCACGTGCCAGAGTAGAACTGTACTCCATAGGGTTTTCAGTGGCTCATTTCTTGGGAAGTAGAATCTCCGGCCTTTCTTCTAAGGCACCTCTGGGTGGACTCAAACCTCCAACCTTTCCATTAGCAACTGAGTGTGTTAACCGTTTGCACCATGCAAGGACTCCATGCACTAGAACAGGTGCCCAGGAGGGGGAACAAAGAAAGGGGAGAGGAAAATTAAGAGAGATGCCTCTATATATTCAGATATAGAACAAAGCACATAGGGGGCACAGTTATGGATATTTCCTAGACATAATCAAACACCTCACAGGATTGGTTTACTGGGATTAGGGGCTAGGACCATAGTCTCATGGGGCAAATTTATCAATTGGCACAGTATAGTCCATAAAGACAACGTTCTACATCCTAGTTTTATAAATAGCGTCCGAGGTCTTAAAAGCTTGAGAGTGGCCATCTAAGATACAACTATTGGTCTCTACTCATCCAGAACAAAAGAGAAACACGGAAGCTATAGTGCAATTGACTAATTTTGTGTGTGGCCTTTCTAGCCATGGTCTTGTAACTCCCACCCAGGTGACTGGGTGGGACTGTGTGATAGGGTAATTGTGGCCTACCAAGGGAGATGGTCACTTAGTTGTGCCTTAAAAAAGAGCCAATTCCAGAGCAAAGAGGAAGATCCTACCACCACCAAGCAAGAACAGCCAGGAGCAGAGAGTATATCCTTTAGACCTGGGATCCCTATGCTGAGACGCTCCTGGAAACAGGAAACTAGGGAGAGACAAGCACCAAGCTGTAACCCTGAAGATGGTGAGAAATGGCGGCAGGAGAGACCTGGCAGCAGAAGACAGCACAGTGGGCTTTCCGGCCCATGGAGAGAGAAAGCTAAGTGCCTTGGGGAAGAGTCCTAGGGCCAGGGAGAAGCATGCCTGCGAGCACGGTTGGGAAGAGGCTGTCCTGATGAAAGAACTGTATCCCAAGTGTTCTGGAGCCTGAATTGTAGCTGTTACTTCCCTTATAATAAACCCTATAATTGTTAGTACAGTCTTTGAGTTCTGTGTGGCCATTGAAATGAATTATTGAACCCAGCAGTGCTGTGTGAGGGATAGTTGGTGTCAGAATTAGTAAAGATGGCAGAGTGGGAGCCAGCCTTGTGCTGTTGATCATGGTTCTTCTTCCCCCTTGTGGGGTTGGAGGAGGTCAGACACTGCACCCACACCATTGTTACAGAAACCAAAGACTCAGAGAAGAAACTAGACTACCGAACTAACAATCTATACAAACAATGGCCTCACCAACCTTGAGACCAGGAGAACTAGATGGTGCCCAGGTACCACTACTGACCATTCTGACCAGGGATTAACAGATGGTCCCAGATAGAATGGGAGAAAAATGTAGAACAAAACTCAAATTACAAAAAAAAAAAAAAAAAGGCTAGATTTACTGGACTGGTAGAGACCAGATGAATGCCTGAGATTATCACCCTAGGATACCCTTTAAACTTGGAACTGAAACTACACCCAGAGATCACCTTTCAGCCAAATGACAGTTTGGCCCATAAAATAAGTAATATCACCCGTGAGTACTGTGCTACTCTAAATAATCATCTAAATGAAACCAAACAGTAAACATTTACCCTAGACCAAAGATGAGAAGGTCAGGAGGGACATGGAAGCTAGATTCACGGAAACGGAACAACCAGAATGGAAACAATGAGAATGTTAATATATTATGAAGAATGTAACCAATGTCACTGAACTGTATGTATAGAAATTGTTAAACGAGGACCAAATTTGCTGTGTAAACTTTCACTAAAAATACAATAAAATAAAAAAAAAGAGAGGGAGAGGGAGAGGTGACTCATGTGGAACAAAGATCATAGTATACTAAGAACCAAAGTATGAAGTTAACCCACTTCTCTGCTCCAGAGGTTTAAAAGAAAACAAGACAGGAGGCTTCGTGGGGTGGAGTGCCTCATAGAGCCTGGTACCCAGAGATGCTCAAATGGGAACTGTCGGTGGAATGCCTTCCACACCTGTGTTCTTGCCACCCTCTAGGCTGTCTGGAGACAAGCTCATCTGTGCCTGAGAGCCCAGGGTCCTGGAGGCGGAGATGAGAAGGTGCGGGACTTAGAGAAGTCCTTGGGGAAGGTACCATCTGCAAAGGAGGAGGCCCCTTGCTCTCCTGCCATTTGCCTGCCCAGCGTTGGTGTCCCAGGAAAATGAGACAGAGGACTTGTGAAAACTACTGGTTCCACTCAAGACTTTCACCTCCTGGAGGGGCTTGATTAGGTCCCGAGACAGAGGGAAAACTGAAGAACATGGCAACACTGAACAGCTCGTGGAGCTGAAAGGCAGTTGAGCCTCTGGTCACTTCTCAAAGCAGGGAGGTTGGAAGGTGTGTGTGCGTGTAAATTAAATTCACAAGGTATCTACATAGAGTAGATAATTGATAGCTGCCAGGGGCCCCACCCCTCCCATTTGCCTTCTCCCTGGCTTCATCTTACATACTTATGGCCCCTTAGGCATTTGGGTTTGGAGGCCCTCTAAGGTCTCTTTACACTCTGGCCTGCGAGAAAGATGATGGTTTGGGATGGATGGTTAAGTGGGGGCCCTGCGATGGAAAACTGAAACCCAGAGGAGGGTCTTTTCCTAAAGAAGGACTTGGAGGGGAGTAGCCTGAAAACCCGAACTGGCCAGTTCCACATGGGAAGGAGCAGAAGGCTCTGGAGTTGCAGCATCTGTGGTGTTGGGCGTGCCCTCCCAGCTCTGGGGCCAGCGCAGGCCGAAAGGTCAAAGAGAAGAGCTGTCTGGAGCTATAGGACACAGAGAGTTGATCTCTACTGTGACCAGCCTGTTGCCCAGCCTCGCCCTCCACAGTTCCAGCACCCTCAAGAATCTTAGGATCTACATAAACCAGAGACTACATCAGCCTGAGGCCAGAAGAACTAGATGGTGCCCGGCTACAACCGATGACTGCCCTGACAGGGAACACAACACAGAACCCCTGAGGGAGCAGGTGAGCAGTGGGATGCAGACCTCAAATTCTTGTAAAAAGACCAGACTTAATGGTCTGACTGAGACTAGAAGGACCCCAGAGGTCATGGTCTCCAGACCTTCTGTTAGTCTAAGACAGGAACCATTCCCAAAGCCCCAGAGAGGGATTGGACTGGACTATGGGATAGAAAGTGATACTGGTGAAGGGTGAGCTTCTTGGGTCAAGTAGACACATTAGACTATGTGGGCAGCTCCTGTCTGGAGGGAAGATGAGAGAGCGGAGGGAGTCAGAAGCTGGCTGAATGGACACGAAAACAGAAAGTGGAGGGAAGAAGTGTGCTGTCTCATTAGGGGGAGAGCAACTAGGAGTATATAGCAAGGTGTATATAAATTTTTGTATGAGAGACTGACTTGATTTGTAAACTTTCGCTTAAAGCACAATAAAAATTAAAAAAAAAAAAAAGAACTTTGGCATCTCCTTCACAGTTCCCTAGCCCCCATGGGCTTGCAGCAACCAGCATGTGACAGGAAAAAGGAGCCTCAGAGTAGGGAAGCTGGAAATGGAAGCAAGATTGGTTCCAATCCACAGAGATTCTCAGAGAAGTGGCTGAATTCACAACAGTCCAGTGGGACGAAAGAAACACAGGGCTGGGAGTCAAGACCTGAGATCTGGGCCCTGCTCTGTGTGGGACAGGCTATGTGACCCTGGGCAAGCCCTTTTCCCTTTCTGGTCCCCAGTGTCCTCATCTGTTAAACAAAAGGGTCATATTGGGGCAGTGGCTTCCAAATGAAATTTTACAAGGACCCCAAATCCCAAGACAGGTATAGACAGAGCTGTCACTTGAAGGGGATTTGAGACTCAGAACCTCTCCTCCCCAAAAGGGGCTGCACAGAGTCCAGTTTAAAAACACAGGTGCAGATGACAGCTTAGGTCCATGGCCTCAGATGCTCTCTCTGATTTGAGCATTTCAACTTGCGTAGTGGATACTGTGGCTTGCCGCCTAAGTTAGCCCCTCATCCTCCACCTGCTGGCAGCTTACTGCTCAACATCTCTATGAATTGCCCTCAGCAAAGTCAGCCACCTAAAGAAGCCCTGACAGTGCAATGGTCAAGTGCTCTGCTACTAATTGAAAGATTGGCAGTTAGAACCCACCCAGCAGCTCCACGGGAGAAAGACCTGGTGATGTGTTTCCATAAAGATTATATAAAAAACAAAAACCTATGGGGCAGTTCTACTCTGTCACATAGGAATCAACTTGATAGCATCTAACAACAACAATAAAAGCCAGCCACCTTATCCAAGGTCCCACTCTTTCTCTAGGCGTGGCCCAAGTGAATACCTGGGGTACAAAGGTACAAAGATGTGCTCTCCTTATCTCAACTTAGGACAGCCCTGCAGTCCATCCCAGCTAGCTGCTGAGCTCCCATGGGATTCATTGAAGCCTTTTTTGTTGTGACTTCAAGAGCCCAACTCCCCACTCTGCCCAGTCCTGCCTTTGTTCCACCCCCATGTCCCCCACGTGGTATTGATCTTATGAATCTCCTCAGTGACCTTTCCGTGTGCAAACCTCCATCTCAGAGCCTGCTTCCCAGGAAATCCAACCTGAGACAATTTGGTTTTGATTTTCTCCAAGTGGAGCCTGAGAGTCATACCGAACATCACAAAAGGACCACAGAGACCCCCTCTGAGACCTTGGGCAAGCCACCTATACTCTCTGGACTCCAATGAAGGATGCCCACCTCATAGCAACTTGGAAAGTCTTGAAATCAAATGAGACAGCCCAGGCTTGCAAGTATACCTATAAATGGCAAAGTCAATGGGAGTTGGGGTCTGGTGGCCAGGGAAGAAGGGTGACTTCAGCCCTGATCTAGAATGCAAGGTTGGGATGAGAGCCCCTTCCCAGCTTGCCTGCTTCTCCCAGTTCCAGGTGGCCTTCCCTCTGCATGCCCCAACATTCTCATCTACAGTTAATGGCTTAGAAAGGAATCCAAGTTTCTCTTTCCTGGAAGGGAACCTGAGCCAAAAGCTGGGGTAGGGTGGGGGGGAATGAGGAGCCTGCAGCTGCAGTTAGCAAAGCCAGGCCCCTGAGCCCCAGTCCTGACCCCCCAGCATGAACTAACACAGCACTAGGCCCTCTGCCCAGATGAAGGACACGCAGACCCTGCCTGCTGGGTTCGGACAGTGGGCCCTGGACAACGCACCTGTGGCTGGCAGGCTTGGCCATGATCAGAACAACCTGGGGAGGGTGTTAAACCCGAAGCATCCTGGGCCTCCTCACCCTCATTGGTTCTGATTCAGTAAGTCTGGGGCTGGCCCCAGAAATCTGCAGAGGTGTATCAAAGGTATGGCAGGTGTCCTGGGTGCCACTTAAGGGGGTGTGTGCATGCCACTGAGCAGTTTCTATTAACCCGGTACAGCCCAGCATCCTTCCTCAAGCACAGCAGACATCCAGAGGTGGGGGGGGGGGGGCGGTGGCGAGGGGGGCACTTGCCCCAAGCACAAGCCCAAGGGGGTGCCAGACGAGGCGCCACAAATATGAAAGGCCCCTGACTGAGGCAGCTGGACAAAAGGGGGGAAGGTGTTTCTGTTCACGTTTTGCTGCTATATTCATCTTGAAATGGGGGGGAGGTCAAATTTAGAGATCACCCCTGGGTGCTCCTTACCCTCACTATGCCCCCTGGGAATCTGTAGTTTTAAATGAGTTGCTCCCTCCCATGTTCCCCCCGCCCCATGCACACACTTGCCCCACAGTGATTCTGAGAAATAACATAGGTTTAACTCCCAAGTTGCATGAGGTTCCACTTGCCAAGAGGACATTGCCCTTAGCTTGCGCGGCGTCTCTTCAACACTGAGAGGTCTACAACCCAAGTTCCCTGCTTCCCCTCCACTGAACTTTCCAGACCCCCCAGTTCTACCAGCCTTCCACTTCTCAGCTGGAAACCCCAGAATCAAACTGGACACTTCCTCTCCTCTTTATTTTTTCCGTCCCAAAGTCTCTCAGCTGCTCCTGCTGCCCTCCCTTGATCTACTCACCCCCAGCACTCCATCTAGATTTTTACAGTAGTGCCTACATCCTTTCTCTAACCTGGAGTCTCCCACGCTCCAGGCAGTCATCTGCCACCTTTACACTTTTCTGTCATTCTATACTTAGTGTTTTCTCTAAACTAAATTGTTAAAGAAATATATTTATTTTAAAGGAAAACGTTCTATCACTACCTGGAATGGAAGAAAAAAAACAAAACAAAACTTGCCATTGAAAACAAAACAATGTTATCCAAATAGCATCAACTGCCCCATCATTTTGTTAAAAAGTGGCATTGGCAAGTATTTAAAAAAGAAACAATCCCGTTGCCATGGAGTCGATCCTGAATCAAGGCAATTGCATGTGTATCAGAGATGCACTCAGAAAGGTTTTCAATGGCTGTAATCTTACGGAAGCAGATCTCCAGGCTTTGTTCTGAGAAGCCTCTGGGTGGAGATTTGAACTACTAACCTTTCAATCAGTAGCTGTGAGCAAACCATTCAAGTATTAGAGAGCTGTTAAAGATACTTATACACAAAACTGGAGACTTTTTCTCCTTGAGCTAAGAAAACCCATTGCCATTGAGTCGATTCTGACTCAGAGTGGCCCTATAAGACAGATTAGAGCTGCCCCCTAGGGTTTCCAAGGAGTGGCCGGTGGATTTGAACTGCCAATCTTTTGATTAGCAGTTGAGCTTTTAGCCACTATGCTACTGGGGCACCTCTTGAGCTAAGAAGTAACGTCAGTGTCAACTGATGCCTCTTTGATAACTGTCTTTGGAAACCACTTTGGACACCTCCCTTCCGCCCATGCTTCCTCTCAGATGTTTCTAAACAATCACATCAGATAGAGTCTACAATTGTTATTCCTCACACATGTGTATTTCCCTGGTGGTTTTCCAAAACGTGCCCGTGTGTGTTAGGTGATCCTTAAAAAGGGCGCTCACATATTACCTGTTTTATAGATGAGCCTCACAGTGGTGAAATGGCTTGTCCAGGGTGACTGAAGGCCAGTCTGAGAGCCAAGTTCAGAAGCTTCCCCCTCCTTTGGGTCACTTCTTTGACTGCCAGGGACTGTCCCAGGGCCTTGGCTTGGTGTACCGAGGGGAGGTTCTTGCATTACTTTTCTGATTCTGCCCTTCATAAGTTAGCAGGTGTTGGGATCTCACAAAGCCAGTGCCAGCAACTGAGCAGGGGTCCAGCTGGCACTGGGCCCCTGCCATCTGACCAACTTTGCTGCCTCGGCAGGTCCTCTCTAACCACCCTGGATCTGCTGTGTGGAAGCTCACACCTCCTCCCCCCAGGCACTGGCCTGGGCTCTCAGGAAAACTGGGTTCAAATTCTGACTTTGCCAACAGCTCATTATGTGGCTTCTGGCAAAAAAAAAAAAAAAAAAAAAACTCCCTGAGACTCAGTTTCCCCATTTGGAACATGGAGAAAAGAAAGGGATCGGACCATATTAGTGCCTCTCAGTGACATCAGTATCACCTGGAGAGCAGTTTGACCTGTGATTGAGCCTCACCTGGCCTAGCCAATGTGGTCTGGGGGTGGGGCCTGGGAATCTGCACACTAAACAGCCTCCCCAAGTGATTCTCACCAATGGGAAGCCGGGGACCCTGGGCTCATCTTCTCAGAGGACATTTTCTACCGCACATTGTGGGATTCTTTGTGCTCAGGTCCTTGCCCAGGGGAGCCTGAGGTCTGGAAGGTGGTAATTTACTGGGGTGTCCTGCCCTCTCCCTTTAGCCCCACCAGGCCCAAGTACAGGAACCACCGATTTCCTAACCCTTCTGATTGGCAAGGAGTGTTTTTTTCAATTTGGGGAAGGGGATAAGGGGAAGACTTCCTGCCAAAGTTAGGAACTCCTGGCCCCATTGGGGATGGAGGGGCTCCTGGGCTTCTGTCCCCTCCCCTGTGTCACTTGAGATAGAAATAGGGGTTGTGGGACTCAGAGGAGGACTGTGGGCTTTAAGGGAACTTTTAGGGTCCCAGACAAGGCTAGCTTAAAAAAAAACTCCAATTCTGGCATTCTGGGACCCCACAGAGGCCAGCCCCCCTTTCTGGGCCCCTTATTTTCTCTCCTTAAAGGGTTAGACGCAGGACCCCAAAGTGAGGTAGAGATGCAGGTGGTCAAAGACTGTCCAGGGAAGGCCCCCACCCCTCTAGATAGCCAAAGAGAGGGGAGAATTCTCCAACCTGCAGGCTAAAGGTTGGCTACACCCTCCTCCTCTCACTGGACTCTCTACGGGGTGCCCAGCACCCAGGCTCCAGCGTCAGAGCGCAAAGACTTGTGAGCACAGGAGCCAACTGGAAAACAGGCTCAGAGAAGGGCCGCCCTGCTCCAGGGTACCCCATAGAGGGTGGGCCAGTATCCCCGCTCCGCGGGCCTGTGCAGGATCTAGGGCGCGCGTTCTACGGAGGGCTTGTCCGGGCGTTGTCTTTGCTCGGCGAACTGCGTCCGCGTCCTAAGCCCTCTGCAGACGCTCCCGCCGGACTCGCCCGCCTCTCCCTCGCCACCTCCCCTCAGCCCCCGCACTCTGGGCACTCCAGCACAGCTCCCGTTTCCTGCGTGGAGTGTTCCAGGGATAATGAAAACGAGGAGTTTCCTGGGTCTACACTGCTACATACTCCCTCCCCTCTATACTCAGCCTTGCTGTGTGACCTCGGGCAAGTCGCTGCCAGTCTCTGAGCCTCGATTTCCAGCTCGGTTTTAGGGGCTGCAGAGGGAACCTTAGTCACCTACCGCTGTTCCCGGGCTCCCGCGTGCTGCTGGTGGCCTCTCCCTCCCGCCGGCTCTGGGATCTCAGGGAACCTGGGCCGGCCAGCCTTCTGATCTTTCCACCTCCACCCTCCTGTGACCGTCGTTCTTTCCCTTTCACTTTCTTTGACTTCTGCGGAGCCTGGGCCAAGCTGGGGAGCAAGCAAGCGCCTACAGCGCCCTCTTGCCACTGTGCCCACCACGTGCTTTCTCAGAAGTGTTTCCGCTGGACCCCAACACCCCCGGGCTCTCCCAGATGCCCCTGCGTCCAGGAGAGGGTTCGAGGTTCAGAGTCAGGACTCCCGCGAGTAGGCGGGTACAAGCCCTGGCTTGCAGGGAAGCTGGGTCCCACTGCTGGGTGGTTCTCGGTTTCTCTCTGCCCAACCATGAAGGTGGCAAACCACTCCTGCAGGCACAGGATCTGAGACTCGATGCCTGAGCCATGGTCTCCTCGAAAGAAAACATTGCGGGGTGGAGAAAATTCCCCGGAGACCTTGGCAGGAAGGAAACCCAGCTGTGCTCCCAGCACCACATGCCCTGCAGGCAGTGCCTATCCTCCTCCAGAGGTCCAGGACACCTGGTGTGCTCAGGGAGACCTGGGGAGGTCATTTTGCTTTCCCAGGTTTGGATTTCCTCATCCGGAATTGAGGGGGTGGGTCAAGGTGACCTCTGACCTCTCCCCCTCACACCACCCCCCAGCCACAGCCCACTGCATCCAATGGCAGAAAGCAAACTTGTGGTCCATCTGTGGATTCAAAGTAAGCAGCACGTTTTGGGGGAGTCTGAGAAAAGGGGTCTCACCCCTCTCAATCACGCAAAATGGCAATACCAGTAATATTCGCTACTTTGGTGATATTCAACTCCTGTAATACTCACAATTGGATTAATAAGCAACACCATGATTAAAGGAGAAAATATTGAAGTTGTCAAGGATTTCCTTTTCCTTGGATCCACAATCAACACCCATGGAAGCACAGTCAAGAAATCAAACACTGAGTAAATCTGCTGCAAAAGACTTCTTTAAAGTGATAAAAAGCAAAGATGTCACTTTGAAGTCTCCTGTGGGGCTAACCCAAGCCATGGTATTTTCAACTGCCTCATATGCATGTGAAAGCTGGACAATGAATAAGGAAGACCAAAGAAGAACTGACGCCTTTGAATTGTGGTGTTGACAAACAATATGGAACATGCCATGGACTGCGGGAAGAATGAACAAATCTGTCTGGGAAGAAGTACAGCCAGAATGCTCCTTAGAATCGAGGATGATGATACTTCATCTCATGTAGTTTGGACATGTCATCAGGAAGGACCAGTCCCTGGAGAAGGACATTATGCTTGGTGAAGTAGAGGGTCAGTGAAAAAGAGGAAGACCCTCAATGAGATGGATGGACACAGTGGCTACAACAATTGGCTCAAGCATAACAGCGATTGTCAGGATGGCGCAGGACCAGGCAATCTTTCATTCTTGTTGTGCCCAGGGTTGCTAAGAGTTGGAACCGACTCGATGGCACCTAACAAAAACATAATGTACCAGGCACTGTGGTATATCACAGTGATGCCTCACCATTATCCCATCATATAGGGTTTCCCCTTATCCCATTTTACAGAGGAGGAAAACAGACTCAGAGTTCTGGTCACAGGGCAGCTGGGATTCAAACCTGCCTCGCTGCCTTCAGAGCCAGTGCCAGACATTTGTGCTAAGCTGCACTCTCACCCTCTTCCTCTCTTGATCTCCCCATTTCTTCTCAAAGGATACCATTTGGAAACTGGGGAGGGGGCAGCATTTGCCCAGGCAACCTGCTGTCCCCAGCCAGCTTGGTTTCCCTGCTTCCCGGGAATGGAGTGGGATCTGGTAGAGGGCCCTCCTGCTGGAACACCCCTCATTGTTTACCCAAAGGCAGAACCTGGCAGAGAGACGGACCTTGTGGTTGGCCAAGCCAGGCCATGGAGGCTGAGAGCTAACAACACGCCCTCTGAAGGGCTGGCTTCTAGAACCCTTCAGTGCTGATAAAGCCCTCTCACACTCCAGGTGCCTCAAGTGGAAGGAAATAGCCAACTACCACACTTCTCCCTCCCTGCCCTGTACCCCAACTCAGAGTGGTGTCTCTGTTTATCTGGGGTGGCAGGGCTATCGAGACCCCACTCTAAATTAAGAAGCATTTGCAGTCCCAACTTCCTCCATCCAGCCTTCTTACCTTGGGGCTGGGACAGGTAGGACCCCCCTGCAGGGCAAGGAGCCAGGCAACGCATGGTGTGGGAACTGCAGCCAGGCAGCGGCTCAGGAGTCTGGCAGCCCCTCCTGGTGCCCTCAGCCTACCTGGCGGTGCTTGTCTGCCCTCGGATCAGATTCCCAGTTCAGAAGCAGGCAGCCTCATCTCTAGCCTCAGTTCTTACAACGCCAGGAGCCCGCCGAGGGTAAGTCAGCATGCAAATGAAGCCAGCTAGGGAGCAGCACAAAACTCTCCCCCTACAAGGGGACGTGGGGCTGTTAGATTTCTTGTGTCTAGACGTGCTCTAATTTGCCTCTGCTCCCTGAAACCATGCTTCTGATGTTAATTTCAGTTCCTTTTATAGACCAAATTGGGTGAACACAGAAGATAGTGAGTTATCTGTTAGGGGTCCTTCAACATTCTGCCTTCCTGAAATGACAGAGACCAGGATGGAGCCAAACCGACACTAGCTGCCACTATTTGCCACCTTCTGCAGGATGGGGCCAGGACCACAGCCCCACAATGCCTCAAGATGAGCACAGAGCCTCTGTTTGGGACCAGCAGACTTCTTAGAGTCCATTCCCCTCCACCACCCCCACCCCAAAGTGCCCTGAATTTCCCGGGATATCGTGAGTGAATCACCCATCATTTTATTCCAAGACATTGGACTGAAATATAAACTACACATAAAAGAGTATTACCCCAGATATGGAATACTCACAGCCAGATGCTTTGGGGTAACACACACACGTGGCATTAAATAACACTGACAGGCAGAGGAACAAAGTGAGTGCCTTCTTAAGTCTGGCCATCCTCCTAGTGGCATCAAGGAGAAAGTGTCAGTTTGGTGCTACTGTGTCTTGACCGCCTCTCTAATGCAGGCTCTGTCCATTTAACACAGAGCAGCCCCTGAGCCTCGGAGCCTTCAGTGGGAACATCGTCTGGCTACAATTTAATAACACCGTTTGCCTTCCTGCTTCATAGTTACCTTCTGTTTGTGGCATTCCTGTTCATTTACGGTGGGACCTAAATTTCCTTTGAGTAAAGAATGTGAGTGACTTGAAAAAAATCTGTCAATGACGGTATAGGTGGTGTGCAGGAAAGGCCACGGTTGTGAAGGTGCTACCGAAAGGAATGAAGTGGGGGGAGCAATGGGTGCGCGCATTTCCCACTGAAAGAGCACTGGCATAGCCCCTGCTGTTGCTAACAGATGTGCGACCTTGGACCCCTCATTTCCCTTGCATGGGCCTTAGATTCCCATGTGTGAAATGAGGCGAATGCTGCCCGTCTTTTTATGGTGGTATCTTTTTATGGTGATTATTTTGAAACAGTCACTATTTTCAGATGTCCGGAGTGGGGGTGGTGGTGGGAGGGAATAGGCAGACAAATGAGAGTGCCAATAGTCAATGTGAAACCAAGCTTTGCCTTGTTAGGCTAACGAAATAGAAAAATAGACATGATGAATATTAGAAATCCCAAGAAGCCTCATTCTCCCATGACTTGGTGTCAAGAGAGAGGGCTCCTTGGTTGCTCAGCTGTCCCTGGGCTGGGCCTCATGGGGTCCCTTCCCGACCTCAGGGACAGCCAGCTCAGATGCCTCCCCTCCTCTGCCTGCCACCGGTAGCCAGGACAGTTCTGGGTCAGCTTCTTGTCAGGACAGCGCTTGGAGCCAGAGTCGGCCAGGCCTGTGTGCACCTGCCTAGGCACTGCCATCATCTCTCACCTGGTGGCAGCAGCAGCCCTCTACCTGGGCTCTCCATGTCCACCCTGACTTCCTCTGGCCCTCCCCCCACAAGCCCTGAACCTGACCATGCCTGTGTCAGGGCAGAAGATTTCTGAGCTGAGCAATGACATGCACCAGCCTGTGTGTGCCTGATGGCACCCAGCCAGGAGCTGAGGAGGGTCTCCACTTCAGCAGAGGCAGTGGGATGGGGAGAGGGGTGCAGGATGGCACAGAAGAAGCTTCAGGGTCTCAGTGAATGGGGGCCAAGGCAGGCAGGAGTCCTCCCTATTAGTGCTTCCCAGATTTCTGCTCACCTTCCTCTTAGGAACCCCCCAAGAGGTGGTGGCCATTCTCCTGAGATGAGGTCTGCTTTGGATAAAGTCACTTCTCTCCTGAGGAAGCCAGCCTTGCCCTGGGATCTGAATTCTTTGTCTCAAGTCAGGGTCTAGTATGACAAAGGGCTCTCACAACCATGGGACATGGGACATGGAAGCTCCATAGACACACCCAAACTCCCTGAGAGACCAAATTACTGGGCTGGGGGCTGTGGGTACCATGGTCTTGGGGAACAGCTAGCTCTATTGCCATAACATAGTTTATAAAGAGTATGTTCTACATTCTACTTTGATGGTTAGTATCTGGGGTCTTAAAAGCCTGTGGGTGGCCATCTAAGATACTCCATTGATCCCACCCCGTCTGGAGCAAGGGAGAATGAAGAAAAACAAAGACACAAAGGAAAGATTAGTCCGAAGGACTAATGGGCCACAACTACCACAGCCTCCATCAGACTGAGTCCAACACAACTAGATGCTGCCCAGCTACTGCTCTGACAGGGACCACAACAGAGGGTCCTTGACAGAACTGGAGAGAAATGTAGAAAAAAATTCTAACTCAAACACACAAAAAAAGACCAGACTTACTGGTCTGAGAGACTGGAGAAACTCCAAGAGTATGGCCCCCAGACACCCTTTTAACAGTGATGAGGTCACTCATGAGCTTCACCCTTTAGCCAAAGATTAGACAGACCTATAAAACAAAGCAAGACTAAATGGGCACACCAGCTCAGAGGCAAGGATGAGAAGGCAGGAGGGGACAGGAAAGCTGGTAATAGGGAACCCAAGGTCGAGAAGGGGAGAGTGTTGACTTGTCCTGGGATTGGCAACCAATGTCACAAAACAATGTGTGTATTAATTGTCTAATGAGAAACTGGTTTGCTCTGTAAACCTTCATCTAAAGTTCAATTAAAAAAGAAAAATTTGCTCTTCCTGGGGTACCCTGCCAAGTCCCAGAGAGGGGAGATGGGAAGGAATTTGATCTTCCAAGTAAAGATGAGCATTCTAGAAAACTTGCCGTTCCTTGGGGCAGTCTCTCCCAGAACAGACCTTGCTCAGTCCTACCTTTGAACCTTTGCTCAGCTGGGCCTCTCCCACTACTGCTCTCTGCCTTCTCCTTATCAAGCCCATATTTTAGCCATCCTGAGGACCTAAGTTCTCACCCTTGTCACCCTTCCAGCTAACAATAATCTTCTGCTTTATTCATTTTTATATAACTACTTGCCACATATTTGGCAATAATTCATAAACTTCTTATTTCATAAGTATAGCTCCTGTTGCCTCCAACTAGATCACGAAGTTGTTAATGTCTGGGACCAGGTCTTTGTCTTCTTATACATCCCCTTCCCAATGCCTTTCAAAGCTAAGCTGAGCCTTTCAAAGACGGGATGAATGAATGGATGGAGTTTGATCAAAGCATCCTAAAATTCCAAATGGATGGACAGCCCTCCCTTAAAAAACTAAACCTAATCTGTTGCCGTCGAGTCAATTCTGACTCATAGTGACCCTATAGGACAGAGTAGAACTGCCCCACAGGGTTTCCAAAGAGTGCCTGGTGGATTTGAACTGCCGACCTTTTGGTTAGCAGCCATAGCTCTTAACCACTACACAACCAGGGTTTCCAGTCCTCCCTTATTAGGTTGTAAATGTTTGTCTTATGTTTATGTGTAACCACCATAATCCCTGTTGTTGTTGTTAGCTGCCCTCAAGTTGACCCTTGACTCATGGTGACTCAACACACAAGAGAACAAAATGCTGCCCAGTCCTGTGCCATCCCATGATCAGCTGTGGATTCATAGAGTTTTCATTGGCTGATTTCCAGAAGTAGATTGCCAGGTCTTTCTTCCTAGTCTGTCTTAGTCTGGAAGCTCCACTGAAGCCTGTTCAGCATCATAGCAATGTGCAAGCCTCCACTGAGTGCTGGGTGGTGGCTGTGCATGTGCTGGATTGGCTAGGAATCAAACCTAGTCGCCCACATGGAAGACAGGAATTTTACCATTTAACCATCAATGTCCCCCACCATAATCCCTAAGCCTGTTGCTGTCGAGTCAATTTCAACCATAGTGACCCTATGGGACAGGGTAGAACTGCCCCATAGGGTTTCCAAGGCTGTAATCTTTATAGAAGGAGCCCTGGTGGTACAGTGGTTAAAGCCATTGACTGCTAACCAAAAGGTCAGCAGTTCAAAACCACCAGTGGCTCCGTGGGAGAAAGATGTGGTAGTATCCTTCCACAGAGATTTACAGCCTTGGAAGCTCTATGGGGTCACCATGAGTTAGAATCAACTCAACAGCAGTGAGTTTAGCTTTTTTTTTTTTGGGAATCTTTACTGAAGCAGATTGCCACATCTTTCTCCCAAAGGGCGGCTAGTGAGTTTGAATCGCTGACCTTTCAGTTAGCAGCCAAGCGCTTAATCACTGCACCACCAGGTCTCCTTCCATAATCTCTAAAACCAAAAAGACCAAACCTGTTGCTGTTGAGTTGATTCCGACTCACAGCGACCCTGTAAGACAAAGTAGAACTGCCCCACAGGGTTTCCAAGGAGCAGCTGGTGAATTCAAACTGCCAACCTTTTGGTTAGCAACCATAGCTCTTAACCACGGCACCACCAGGGTTTCCCCATAATCCCTACCCCAGTGCTGTCGAGTTGATTCCAACTCATAGCGACCCTATAGGACAGAGTAGAACTGCCGCATAGAGTTTTCAAGGAGCGCCTGGAGGATTCGAATTGCAACCCTTTGGTAAGCAGCCATAGCACTTAACCACTACGCCACCACGGTTTCCGCATAATCCCTAATAAATAAATAAATAAATAAATGATTAAGGAGGAGGTAAGAAAGGAAGGAAAAGGGGTCGGTAAATAGAGAAGTAGGTGAGTAGATAAAATTGGTACGTATCCAAACTAGGTAGGCAGGCAGAAGAGTGTGTGAGAACTAGGCCAACTGGTAGGTAGACATACAAGCAGGTTAGTTGGTAGAAAGGCAGATAAACAGATACATACATACATAGGTAGGTAGATAAGTAGAAAAGTTGATAAACTGATGTTGTTGTTGTCAGGTGCCGTTGAGTCGATGTCAACTCAGAGTGGCCCCATGTGACAGAGGAGACCTGCACCACAGGGTTTTCTAGGCTGTTTTTTTTTTTTTTAATCTTTACAGAAGCATCACCAGGTCTTTTCCCAAGAAGCCACTGGGTGGGTTTGAACCACCAACCTTTCAGTTAGCAGCTGAGCACTTACCCATTACACCACCAGGGCTCCTTGATAAATTGATAAGTAGATGTAATTAGACTGGTAGGTGTGTAGGAGGATGGGTAGATCAGGTAGGTTTGAAGGCAGGCAGGTAGGTGGATGGGCTGGTGGCTGGATAGACAAGTAGACCATAGGTAAGGAGCCAGGTGAACTCCTCAAGGTAACATAAACACAAAACAGAGACTGCCCCTGGTTGTACCAGGTATCAGGTTTGGTGCCCGACTAAGTGTGGTCAGCCAGGGGAAACCCATGGAGAAGTGCCAACTTCCGGGTGCAGGTACTTCTTCTGTGGCTCCCAGGGGTGAAGGTGACATGGGTCTGAGCTGGCTGAGAAGCAGCCTAAGGTAAAGGGACAATGGCCCTCCTTGCCAACATCTCTCCTTCCAAGAGGCAAAGGAAGCTCCCCAGATACCAACAGGAAGTGGTTTTTGGGAAAGGAAGCCTAGAGGGAGGGAGCCTCTACCAACAGGCCTCCTCCTCCTCAGTCTCAGTCTGGTTTCCCTCATCCTAAGGGCCAAAGGGGAAGGAAGCTGGAGGCAGAGGGCTGGGGAGCCTGTGGCATGTCCCCTCCTTTCCAAGAAGTCAGGTGACGTTCTATATGGAGCCTTTGTTCTGTGGTTCCAAGAACTGAGTCCTCTCAGGCAAAATCATCACATAGCAAAACAGAAACAAGAAGTGAAGTAGAGCAAAGACAACAATAAGAGACTAAGACAACATGGCTCCTGCTCCTCCGGCTTGCAAGGAGCCCGTCTTTCCCAAAGATGCCCCCAAAATGCCTCCTCCTCCTCTGGGATGTGGCAGGGGACCCCAGAAAGGGCAACTCTAATGAAGCCCCCACAGTTGTGAGAGGACTTTGTCAGGCTAGACCCTGACCTGAGACAAAGAGTTCAGATCCTAGGGTAAGGCTGGCTTCATCAACTATAAAACCGGAGCAGGGATGTCCCTCAGCCTCTGAGAAAGCATCCAAAAAGGCCTGGCCAGGCCCCACGTTCCATTCACAGACCCAAGGCGGCTGCTGCTCCACCCTTGGTCCTGCCCTCCTCCCCTTCACCACGGGTCTCTGGTGGTCTCAAATGCCAGCCGAACGGCTGCTGAGCTAGGACCAGCTCTCTTGCCCCGAATACATGTGCCTTACATGGGATGATGTCACTGAATCCTCACCATAGTGACTCTGGGTACTATTATCGCCTCCACTTTACAGATGGGGAAGCTAGGGCCCAGGCTGCTCCAAGGACATGCTCAGAGTCATACCCCTTGGAATGGAGGAGCCAGGATTGTCACTCAGGCACTGCCCATTTCTTGGGTGTGCACGGCACCTGAGAGCCCATCACCATGTTTTGCATAGAGTCAGTGTACAGGTATTATTTGGGGCCCCCAATGGGGCTGCAGACATGATTGTTTTCTCAGCACCCCAGACCTATGATTTATGTTCCCTTGTCTGATTCTTCCTGCTGTGTCCCCCACACACTGATCGCTGTCTGATGGTTATTCGGTACCTACCCCACACCTGCCACTGCCCTGGAGTTTCCCAACTGCCATCTCATTTAACCCTATAGCCCGGGGAGATTTATATCATTGCCCCCATGGCAGAGATGAAGAAACTGAGGTTCAGAGTGGCTGAGTCATGTGCCCAGGGTCACACAGTTTGTAAGTAGCAGGGCATGGCCTCAAACCAACAGGAAAGGTAAGCACCATGCTTTCCAAATTTCATATTTTTTCACCGCACCAAAGACCCTGTTTCTAGGTGTGGCTGGCATCTGTCTCTCTCCCAACCCCATGGCATATTGCTATGAATCAATGCCTCTTTTCAAATTTATAGCCCCTGACAGGGCTGGATTACCCATTAAGCAAGGTAAGCACAGACTTACTTGTGCTTACTTACTAATCTGCAGTGCACAATTTCACCTGTTCTCCCTGTATCAAACTTGTGGTGAAACCCACGTGAAATTGTGCACTACGGATTAGTGAAAAAGCACAAGAAAGCCCATGCTTACTTTGCTTACTGGATAGTCCACCCCTGCTGTCCAGCTTCCAGCCTGGTTCCCCTCCCATCACTGCCCATCCTAACTCTCCCTTCTCTGGCCTTTACTGTCCTTGAAGGCATTGTCACCCACTGTCCACTGAAGACTGCCCAAATGTTTGTTCTGGCTCCCAGTGAGGCTGCTGAGCTCTTTCAGGACAATGACCTTGACTCTCAGGCTTCCCCCAAGCTTGCCTGGGCTGGGTGCACATGTGCTGTCTGGGTGGCACAGAGTCAAACCCCCAAGGTCACATCCCCAGAGATAGGTTTTCTGCATAGTTGGGCCTGAGGCACTGCCATATGTGAAGGTGCCTTCTGACTCATCAAGGTAGTTTCGTTTTGAAGAGTGTCAACTTGTTTTTGGCAGGTTTACGGTATCCCCTTGGCTTGTTTAGAAAAGGCAGCCAGGCAGAAAGTACTGCAGTGGATCCGAACTCATGAGGCCCATAGCCTTTACCATGTAACCAGAGGCAAGCCACTTAGCCTCTCTGTGCCTCAGTTTCCTCAGTTTTAAAGTACCTGAATGGTAGTACCTTAATCCTTTTACTCATGCACCTATCCATCCATCCTCCCTCCCACCATCCCTCTCATTCGCCCCTCATTTATCCATTCATCCATCAATCTATCCTCCCACCCCACTTTCATCTATTCATCCATGTACCCTCCCGCCCTTCTACTCATCCCTTTATTCGTCCATCCTCTTCTACTCCTTCTCATCCATCCCTCTCATCCACCCATCCATCTATCCATTCATCCATCCAACATTGAACAAATACGTATTGCACACCTGCCATGTACAGGAACTGTGCTAGGCATTTGGGATGTATCCATGATCAGAACATAAATCCCTGCCCTCATGGAGGCTATTTTCCAGTGGGAGAGTTAGACGTGAAACAATAAACATAATACAAAAGTAAAATATGCAGAAGGTAGGAAAAAAAAAAAAAGCCAGTATGAGCAAGGGGAGTCAGAGTATGGAGGCGGAGTTGCAATTCAAAATGGGATGGTCAGGGTGGGCCTAGTTGGGAAGGTGGCACTTGAGCAAGAGCTGAAGGAGGTAAGGCGTTGGGCTGGGGAAGAGCGCTCTAGGAGGTGGGAACAGCATGTGCAGAGCCCCTGAGGCAAAGGAGCATTCAGATGTCTGAGGAGCAGGGAGGAGGCAGCATGGGGGGAGTATGGAGAGCCAGGCAGAGAGAAGAAAGAGGTGGGGCAGAGTGGTGATGAGGCCAGATCATGAAGTGCCTCGTGGGCCGTGGTCCAGAGTTAGCTCTTCCTCTGGGTGAAATGGGAGCTGGTGCACCGTTTTGAATAGCGAGGGCCAAGATCACTGGAGGATTGTTGGGAGGGTTACAAACCTCCACGAGGATGATTTCCCAGCCTGAACCCCCCACTGAAGTGAAAGCTGGGGCCCTTTATTTACAAGCCACACAATTCTCTTTCCCTTTTCTCTTTCTCACCCTCTGGAGCCCAGAGGCATCATTGACTGAGGTTGCTCCTTCGCTTTGGCCCCGCAGAAGCCTGACCAGCTGTCCTCAGTCCAGCCGTGCAGTGTCTTCCACTGGAAGGGGGCCAGGAGAAGAAGCCGTAGTCCCAGCTCCCTGAGGACTATGCTACATGGGCACAGTTCCACTTTCTGGAGTCATATGGGATGGGAAATAAAAACATTACAACCCCAGGGAGGAAATGGAGTTAAATAATAGGAACTACCACTTACAGAGAGAGGAAGGAGGGAGGGGCTGAGATCCTGAAAAAAAGTATGAATATGGAGGGGCTCAGGAAGAGAGGTGGGCTCTGATCCCCCTTCCCAGGTAGGCATCTGCACCCTCATCGTGCCCACACCCGCTGCTTGCACTTCCATTGACAAGCTGGGAAAGATCATTCCAGGTAGTAAAGATGACTCTTCCCCCTCCCCCAGGGGTCTTTTAGGAGTGAGAGAGTGGAAGGTATGTTCCAGAGACCAATGGCAAGCACCTGGGTGAGAATTCAACCACAGGAAGAACCAGCCCAATATAAACTTGGCAGAAGAGTTGGACAAGTACCTACAACACTCCGGTGCCAAAGTCAAGGCCACCAAAAGGCTTTTTTAGCACCTCAAGGACAGGTTGAGGATAAGAGCTTGTCCGCTTCAAAATCCAGTCTCTACCACTTCACTCCGGGATGACCTGTCTCCGTTTTCTTCTTTAGGTGTTAAATGAGGATGGAGACCATAAAAGGTCTTGCCTTAGAGGGTCCATGTGAGGACTAAATAAGACAGACTGGACTATGCTTAACTCTGTGCCTGACAAATAACAAATTATCAATAAAAGTTAACCATTGTTATTGTCTCAATCTTCAAGTAATTCTGAAACCATAAGGGGACCAAGAAGGCCTAGAATTTATAATCCTAAGTCATATTATAGGAAAGGCATAGAAGATTTGCAAAGAGAATAAGACAGAACAAAGCGGTGTCTTTAGGAAGCCCATGGTTTGTGACAAAGTGAGAACCTCTCTGTAACTGGAAGGACCTCAGATGGGTGAGCAGCTAAGAAGACAAGTGGCAACGCAGGGGCCTGTGCAGGTTTACTTTTCTGATTTAAGAGACATACAGTATCATCAATATTCTTTAAAAATAAGATACTCTTTTCCTCTGAGCTGGTTCCTAATCTTTTTCTCTCTTCTTCTCTTTCCCTCCCTCCCTTCTCCCCTTTCTCCCCTTTGTCTCTTTGTCTCTTTCTATGTCTGTTTCCCTCTTCCTCTTTCACTCCCTCTGTCTCTCCATTTTCATCTTGTGGTGACAAACACACATGCACACATATGCGTGCACACACAAGCGCGTACATGCATACGCATGCGCCCACGTGAGCACAAACACATACACATGCACACACATGCGTGTGTGTGCATGTGCACTCGCACGTGGTGCCCTCTGCTCTCCGGCTCTGTCTGCTCCTCCTCTCCAAGCCCCCATTCCTCCCCTTTGACCTACACTGATTGTGTCTGCATCCATCTCCCTGCTTGACTGTGGGCCTCTTGAAGGCAGGGGCCCACCTGCCCATCTCTGCACACTCCGAACTTAGCATGGTGCCTGGCAAATTGAGAGGCCTCAGAAAGTAAACTGAGCAGGCACTGAGCCTTAAGCTCGCAGAATGTTACCCCTTTAAGCAGTGTGGGAAGCATGCTGGCTACCTCCAGCACACCCAGCATCAGAGACAGGGTTCTCCAAGTGCTCTCTTCTCCTGCCAGCTCAACCAGAGGTTTCTGTCCTGATTCCTGTCCAGGACTCTCTTCCCATCTTGGGACAGGGACGATCACACTGACTCCCCTTTCAGAGAGGAGGGATATTCTCAGATCGCCTCGAGCCAGCCGTTGTCCCCTGAGCAAAGGGGATACTGACTTACCGCCATGGCCCCTGTGGCTGGGGACCCTCTCGGCCGCTGGAACCTGCAGCCCACGCCAGGTCCACTCTAGGAAGGCCAAGTCCGGGTCACCTTTCTCCAGCAGGGTCAAGGAGATCTTCCTGGCCAGAGCCTCACCATCTGGCTCGTGGAGCAGGGCGTGGTGGTACTCCCTGGAGAGGAGCTCTGCTTCCAGCAGGTTGTCCAGGAGGGCGTGTACCTGGCTGGGCAGCTGGCAGGAGAGCAGGGTCCTGACCCAAGTCAGGATGGTCTGGAAGCGGATCATGGCAGCACTTGGAGGCAGGACAGCTGCCCTGGGCCAGAGCCTGGGATCTCTGCTCACCCGGCCAGCAGCATCCAAAACATGAAGTGAAAAACAGGACAAGGGAACCTCTGCTGTTTATTCCTGCTTAGGAAGATTTCCTCATTTGCGTTACAGGCTGGGGAGCCTGCTGAACGGATGGAAATGGGTTCTCTGGTGAATCAGACCCCGTGGTTCTTCCCTGGGTACCACCCATGTGTCTACCCTGGAGGAGTCCATGAGAAACCCGCAGTCTGTCCATTCCATTCCAGCCAATCCAGAGTTCACTAAGAGGAAGGGGCCTTGCCTCTGTTGAGGACCCATGATGCGCTGGGCCTGTGTAGATGTTTCACCATACGACAAGAAGGCAGTAGGGCACAGAGGTTAAGCAAGTGGGCTTGGGTTCAAATCTGTGATCCACCACTTGCAAGTTATGAGACCTTGAGCAAGTTACTTAACTTTATTTAGCCTTCATTTCTCTATCTGCAAAAGCGGAATGATAATAACAGTACTTACCTCATAGGGCTGTTGTAAGGATTAAATGAGACAACATTTATGAACATGATAAATGTTCAATAAATAGGAGACATTGTTATCATTTTATTGATTAATCACCCAACAGCTCTGTATGACCTTGGGCTTAACCTCATTAATCCTCAATCTCTTCTCCAATACAAAAGCAGCCCCCCAACACAAAAGCAGCCTCCCAACACAAAAGCAGCCCCCCAATACAAAAGCAATCTTACTGCGTTGTCTTGAGGATCAAACAAGATAAAGCATGTAAACGGCTTAGCAGTAGACCTAGTAAGCACTTAATGAACATTTGCTTTATTAAAATTACCCCCAATTTACTAATGAAGAAAACAGAGGCTTTGACTAGAAGCCAGTCTGTTTTAGGATTCTACCCTAAAAACTCCCAAACCTATTTTATCTACCATAACTGATTGCTCTACCTACCCCTTCTAGAATACACCGTGACCTTGTTTCCTCTCCTGGCCTCTGCTTTGCCATCTCTCAGATGGGACCATTTGCATTGTTCATTTAAATGAGACAAAGAAGGATGTCTACTTCCAGTATGGCTGAGTAGCTTATTGGACCAACCCTCCCACAGAAGACAACTATAAACTCTAGGGAAAATATAGAAAACAACTATCTGAAAGCACTGGACAGTGATCAGAACAGGCGGATCCTGGAGGGGAGTCAGCACGTGGAAGACGAGAATGTCACTGGTGAATTTCTCAGTTCATGAGTTTAGCCTGAGGACAGGCTTACTGTCCTGAGTAACCAGAGGACAGAGTTTCGGGCAACAACAGCCACTGGAATGTGGGAGTATAAGCCCCATAAAGGAGAGAGGTAGGGAGTTGTTGTTGTTAGTTGCCACCAAGCTGATTCTGACTCATGGTGACTCCGTGTGTACAGAGTAGAACTGCTCCGTAGGGTTTTCAACACTGTGACCTTTAGGAAGCAGATTACCAGGCCTGTCTTCCAAGGTGCCTCTGGGTGTGTTCAAACCACCAACCTTTCATCTAGTAGTCAATCATTTGCACTACCCACCAACTTCTTGAGGTAGGGAAGGGTAGCCCCAAATTCTGTGCAAAAATTGCCCAAATATCTGGCTGACCTCTGACCCATGCATTCAATGCATGGGGCACACTCCAGGCAGTTCAGCTAAGGCTAAAAGAACTGAACTGACATTTGGGCTGCTAGCTATTATGGGGAGGAAGGGGAACTTTGAAGTTTGATTCCAGCAAAGTTAAGTGTCTGAATAAAAAAAAAAAAAAAAAATGAACACTGTGTTTGAGGATTATAATAGAATCCAGAGTATCTACAACACATCGTTCATAGTATCCAGTATACAATCCAAAATTACCTGAATATGAAGACACAGGAAAAAGGGATCCAGTCTCAAAAGAAAAAGGTAATCAATAGAAACTGATCCCAAGATAATCCCGTGGCTGAGGACCAGGCCATGAGAATCAATAACCAAGCATCCCAAGGTGGGGGTGATTGAGGATGAAACACCAGACATTAGATACGCAGAATCAGGAATGAGGGAAGTTTTCTTAGACACTTGTAAGACTGTCTTACAGTAAGATTTGTAAGACCTGACACCACCCCATCACCTGTTAAGTCAGAAATTAAAAACTAAGATTTTTAAAGCAGTGATTATAACCATTAATGAAAAAAGCATAACAATATACTCATAAAAATGAAAAGATAGGAAATTGCAGCAGGAAAATGTTGTCGTTGTAGTTGCTAGGTACCATTGAGTCAGCTCTGACTCATAGCAACCCTATGTACGACAGAAGGAAACACTGCCCGGTCCTTCGCCATCCTTGCTACTGTTATGCTTAAGCCCATTGTTGCAGCCACTGTGTCAATCCATCTTGTTGGGGGTCTTCCTCTTTTTCCCCGACTCTCTACTTTACCAAGCCTGATGTCCTTCTCCAGGGTCTGATCCCTCCTGAAAACATGTCCAAAGTATGTGAGATGTAGTCTCACCACCCTTGCTTCTAAAGAGCATGCTCTCTGTACTTCTTCCAAGACAGATTTGTTCATTTTTTTGGCAGTCCATGGTATATTCAATATTCTTCTCCAACACCACAATTCAAAGGTGTCAATTCTTCATTGGTCTTCCTTATTCATCACTCACATTTCATATGCATAGGAGGCGATTGAAAACACCCTGGCTTGGGTCAGACGCACCTTAGCCTTCAAGGTGACTTCTTTGCTTTCCAACACTTTAAAGAGGTCTTTTGCAGCAGATTTGCCCAATGCAATGCATCTTTTGATTTCTTGACTGCTGCTTCCATGGCTGTTGATTGTGGATCCATGTAAAATAAAATCCTTGACAACTTCAACCTTTTCTCTGTTCATCATGACATTGCTTATTCGTCCAGTTGTGAGGATTTTTGTCTTCTTTATGTTGAGGTGTAATCCATACTGAAGGCTGTGGTATTTAGTCTTCATCAGAAAGTGCTTCAAGTCCTCTTCACTTTAAGCAAGCAAGGTTGTGTCACCTGCATAACGCAGGTTGTTAATGAGTCTTCCTCCAATCCTGATACCACCTTCTTCTTCATATAGTCCAGCTTCTCGGATTATTTGCTCAGTATGCGGATTGAACAAGTATGGTGAAAGAGATGTATATAGGTACTTTTATGAATGGTCTAAACTTTATCAGAACTAACTTTGTGATGCAGAACAGTGACTGCTTTGCTGCAGTCAGAGAGGAAGAGGGAACCTTTTCTGCTTTTTCCATCCTTTATTTCTGAGATTTCTTTCCCTAGGAGTTAGAAGACACTGTAGTTTCTTGGACAAGATGGTAATGCCATCAATTAGTCGTGAGAGCAAAAGGGAAGGTTTGAAGAGCTTAAAACTTAGAAGGTAGAAAAGAGGCTAGTAGAGAATTGTAACAGATGGACTACACGGCAGACAATCTTCAGCTATGGCTGTGGAGAGCTGGTGGGAGTGGGTTGGGAGGAGGGATAAGGAAACTGGGTTCTTAAGTACCTCACATCAAAAGTACTTTAGAGGTCCTTTGCAGCAGATTTGCCCAATACAATGCATCTTTTGAGAGGGGACCAGACCAAGAGAATCAACATAAGAATAGATGTAATAAAAATCAACACAAGAATGGAGAAAGGCTTTTTATAAATACTCTGAAGTATGTATGACTTTAACGAATTAAACTTAATGAGCTCAATCAAAGAGGTTTAATGTTTGTTAAGATGAAGTCAGTCAAATAAACTACACATTGGGATATTGCCCAAGCTGCTGAAGGTTTAATTACTGAGTCTTTATACTTTTCTCCTTGCATCATTGAGCATCCCAAGCTGGGGGAGATTGACGATGAAACACCAAACACACAGAATCAGGGATGAGGGGAGGTTTTCTTTGTCACTTGTATGAGTGATTTCCCTTTCCTATCATCCCGCCACCACCTCCTCATCACATGTTAAGTCAGAAGAACCTGGGCGCCAGCCTCCCCTTTCCCCACTGACTCACCGTACCACCACAGGCAAGAACACTTCCCCTCTCTGGGCCACAATTTCGTCACCTGTGAAACAAGTAAGTCAGACGACACAACCCCCAGGATTTCTTTCAATTCCGAAATGCTGCAGCTCTTGGGGAGGTTTTTCCCAGCTGCAGAACCTACTAGTCTCAGAGCTCGACGATATTTCGCCTGTAATGAATCAGGAGGGCAGCCTTCCCTGCTTCAATCATTCAGGTCCCCTGCATGGTTTTTCTCATCATCACATGAATTGGTACTATTAGTCACCTAATATTTTCCTTTAACCTGACCTTTTTACCTTTATTTATTATAAAAGAAAATTCCATCTCTCTACCAAAATTGAAAAGTCAGTATCACCTGTGCAAGAATAATAGGCAACCACAGGAAAACAAACACAAAATTAGATGATAATATGAAAGCTTAGATCCTACTGCTTGCTGAAGTTTCTGACCCCAAGGCCCAATCTCTGAGAGAAAGGCAGGTTGGCAAGTGGTAGTGAAGCATCAAAGACAAACTAGCACCAAACAGAAACTCTCCTGCATTAGCAGATTAATAAAAATGTATCAGTAAGGATGTAGAAAAACGGGAAGTCGTCTATTCTGGTGGAAAAAGTGTAGAATGGTGCAATCATTTAGGTTAACTATTTGGCAACATCTCTTAAGCTGGAAGAAGTACGCACCCAGCGTTTCTACACCTCAGTAGGTACACGAGGGAAAGACATACCTGCATCATGGCACGTGAAGCAGTGTTATTTGTGATAGCAAAAAAATCAAAAACAAAAATCAACACAAGAGTAGACATAAATGTCTTTTATAAACCTTGTGGAGTATGTATGACCTTAATGAATTAAACTTAATGGGCCCAATCGAAGAGAAGAGATTTAATGTTTGTTAAAAAATTTTTTTTTAAAATGAAGTTATTCAATTAAATTACACTTTGGGATATAGTCCAAGTTGCTAAATGTTTAATAATTGAGTCTTTATACTTCTATTTTCTCCTTCCATTCCCTAATAGTACAGTGTTACCCGTAAAGTAAATCCATAAACTGTGACTTGAGGTTGTTATCGTCCTCAGAAGAGAACCTTAAAACGGGTTGTTAAGAGTTCTGAATTCAGATATAGACATTCTAGAATTTTCTCCACGTGAGTGAAACTGCTAGTACAATCTCCACAGCTTTAATGGCATTGGCCGTTCATGATTCCTGAGCGACCTATGATTCCTACCAGAATCATCAGATGTTAACGGATAAATAGGACCTGCTTTGACTGCATTCCCATGAAAAACTGATAATTTTTAAGAAAAGTGTTAGTTTTCATGTGTACTGAAGAATACTGTCTTTAAATTGTTTGACAATCCCCACAATGGTAAAAATTACCAAATTAAACCTGCTTTATGGATGGCATCTATTTGGAGCATAGCAAAAAGTTTGTTAGGTAGGTAGGCTGGTAGGTAGATAGATAGACAGCTGCCATCGAGTCAGGGCTTGGAACTGGTTCATTCTGATTCTACCCCCTGCTAAGAATTTACATTTTCAACCCAGATATACTGAATCAGAATCCATGTTTTAACAAAATTCTGGAAATCACCTGGGGATCTTGTTAAAATATCGATTCTGATTCAGCATATCTGGGATGGAAATGCATATTCTCAGCAGGGGGGTCCAACTAGAACAACCCAGTTCAAAGCCCTGCACTGAGTCAACTCTGACCCATGGAGACTCCACGTACAGCAGAACAATGAAATGCTGCCCAGTCCTACGTCATCCTCACAGTTGCCAACATGTTAGGGTCCCTCATTGTGGCTACTGTACCAATCCACCTCACTGAGGCCCTCCTCGCTGGCCCTCTACTTCACCAAACATGATGTCCTCTTCCAGCGATTGATCCTTTCTGATAACATGCCCAAAGCAAGCAAATTGGACAATATTCAGTTGTGATCCGTAAGGTTTTTACTGGCTAATTTTTGGAAGTCCAGGCCTTTCTTCCTAGTCTTAGTCTGGAAATTCCACTGAAACCTGTCCATCATGGGTGATAGTGTTGGTATTTGAAATAATGGTGGCATAGTTTCCAGCAACATGCAAGCCACCACAGTATGACAAACTGACAGGTGGTGGGGAAGAAAAGTAGAGGGTTTGAATTCCATTTCTAATGCTGGCTGTGTTCTATATTTCTTAAAATTCTTTAATTACTATTACAAAGTTACATGGTTTTGGTGCTAGCAGTAAATTATTATATTTTATGTCTAAGGCTTAAGAATACTTCTCTCTCAGAGGAAGGCATTATACTATTTATAAACAGTGCCAAATGCACTGTGCACATCTACAGTTTAATCTTTGGACATATGTTACTTGATTACTTCCTCCTCCTTCTGTGTGATATTATTATGCATGAAGTTAATTAAACCACTGTGATGTTTTGCATGGCTGTCAGCTTTGGCAACATGAAAAATAATGTGTAAAGCAAGGTTTTATGATTAAGGAATCAAATTTATTGAACTTTATCATTGAAAGTTGAAACTTAACATGTATGAAGAAAAATCAATAGAAGAATATAATCATTTCATGGGTTATAAAAAACAACCCAAGAACTTAAATGTCCATCAACAGTAGAATGGGTACACAAATTGCAATCTATTCCTATAATTGAATCCTACACAAAAGTTAAAATCCATGTACTAGAGTTACATCTATTGATATGCAAAGCTCAAAAACTCACTGAGTGAAAAACCAACTGCAGTCTGCGAAGTATTATTTAGGAATGGGTATATACACTGGTGCAAATGTTTAATGTACTCAGCTGCTAACTGAAAGTTTGGTGGTTCCAGTCTGCCCAGAGGTGCCTTGGAAGAAAGGCCTGGTGATCTGTTTCTGTAAATATTATAGCCAAGAAACCCCTATGGTGCAGTTCTACCTGTCGCCATGAGTCAGAATTGACAAAAAGGCAATGCGTTTGGTTTGGGGTTTTGGTCATGGTTCTGTCACAAATCAAGACATGGGGTCTTGATTCTCAGGCAGTAAGGGACCTAGGAATGAGAAACTTGTGGTCTGGGACTAGAAGCAGGGGAAAAGGAGTGCCCAGGGATCTGCTGAAATGAGGCAATGCAGCTGGGTTAGATGCAAAGCACTCATGCTTAGGACCCCCCATCAAGGCTTAGGGCTCAGGCCACCCTTGAGGTCACCAGCCTCCTGAGCAAGGGGCAATCGCCTTCTCTCTATCTCCTGCTCCTCTGGCTTGAAGATCAGTGATGAAGATAATAATATATTTTAAAAAATTAGATACCATGTCTGGAGTGAGGATAGTGGAGCACCAGGTACGTTCTGTGTATAGTCTCATCCTCACCAAGCATACTGCAAGGCAGGCATTATTGGTCTCACTTTACAGGTGAGGCCCAGAGACAGAAAGTCACAGAACCTGGGCAGGAATCTGGGCAGAAGCCTGGGGAGGGATGTCGGGCTGAGGGTGTGAAAAAGAAGAGGGTGGGGAGCACAGTGTGCAGGGCCGGCTGCTTCCGCCTGAGAGGCTTAGGAGACCAGCTCCTGTCCACAGGCCCTGTAAGCATGGCAGGTCTGATCCCTGTGGCCGCTGCATGTCAGCCCACAGACCTGAGTCACCCTTGCCACTGCTGGGGATGTGGACTGTTGCCTTTTCTTCTTGGGTTTCCCCAAGGCATGTGGAGTTCACAGGACCTGTGAAGGTGGAGTGAGACAGAGTGGGTGGGGGCTGGCACGCAGTCTAAAGATGATGACATAATCTGTGGAGGCTTGCGTGGGCCAGAAGTGGGAGTCAGAAGAGTGGCCCAGGGAGGGGGGTGGACATGGGGGTCACTGTATCTTTTGCCCTATAATACCCTGGCAAGAACTACTTGATCTTTGAGAATCATTAGTATAAAAAAAGCCAACTGAAAGTGAATCCAGTTAAAATGGGACTAAAATTTTATAGTAAATATGGGGGTGAGGGGTGCAGCTTGATTGAGCCTCTACTTTAAAAAAATGAAACTAAAATGTATGGAATTATTTTATCATTAGCTAACAAAATTAAATTGCAGCGATGCACTAATTCTTTGAATGAATAGAGGGTGAAGTCTGGGTTGATTTTTCTCCCCTGACAAATTTGTTTGAAAGCATGATGTGACATCTTTTTCTACAAGTTTCATATCATGATCTAACAGAGAGTCATTTTTGCAAAAATTTTAGGGGATACCGTCAATTTTCCAACAGACCTTTTTGGTATTTTCAGAATCAATTTTTTCTCTTCTAAGCACCTACCCAGCTTTCTTGTCAATTTTCTCTTCTTCAGCTGTTTCTTCGTTTAAGTTTGCCAGATCCTCATTTGCTAGTCTCTTTGCAGGTGCATGGAATAGCTCTCCAGCATCACTTACATCAACTTCAGGAAATCCTGTAACCTGTGCAAAGATGGCAATTTCACTTTGCGAATGATTGCGAATACTTAGAGACTGATCAACCCAAAAAGGGTGTTGTTGATATGATGCACGGTACCTGATGCTACTGTTCAGCAGTTTGCATGAGAATAAAACGTATAAATTAAACTTATAAATCCTTAATTAAAATCTTCTTGTAATGATGACTTTTGCTTTCCTAGGTGTCTTAGTCATCTAGTCCTGCTATAACAGAAATACCACGAGTGGATGGCTTTAACAAACAGAAATTTATTCTCTCACAGTCTAGGAGGCTAGGAGTTTGAATTCGGGGTGCCAGCTCCAGGGGAAGGCTTTCATTCTCTGTCAGCTCTAGGAGAAGGTCCTTGTCATCAATATTCCCCTGATCTAGGAGATTCTCAGGCTCAGGGATCCTGGGCCCAAAGGATGCATTGTGCTCCTGGAGCTGCTTTCTTGGTGGTATGAGGTCCTCATATCTCTTTGCTCGTTTCTCTCTTTTATATCTCAAAAGAGATTGACTTGAAACACAACCTAATCTTGTAGATTGAGTCCTGCCTCATTAACATAACTGCAGCTAATCCCACCAATTACATCATAGAAGTAGGATTTACAACACATGGGAAAATCATATCAGATGACAAAATGGTGGACAATCACACAACACTGGAAATCATGGACCAGCCAAGTTGAGACACGTTTTGGGGGGACACAATACAATCCACAGCACTAGGCAATCTCTTCATGGGATGGGGTGTAGGAGGCAGATAATGAATACTTGAGTTTTCACTAAATCTTTCCGTGGAATTATAGTTATTTATTTAAATACCTACCTTTCCCCTTAGACTTTGAGTTCCTTAAAGGCCAGCAATGGGTCTTATTAGTCACTCTGTTTCCAATACCCAGCATAGGACCTGACATAGATTATGTACCTGGTAAAGACTTAATGAACAAATAAATGAGTGAATGAATAAAGAAATGAACAAAGGGACCTTTGTTCTAATTTGGTCCCAGCATAACTGATGCCTGGGAAGAATGGTCCCCATGGTGTCTCCTCTGGAGGTGGCCTTGTTTGAGTTTCAGTTGCAATAACAGTTGCCCCAGGTGATGGGAAGCCAACCCAAAGGATCTAATTTCCAGGAGATGTTTTGTCTTAGCAAGTGCAGTCATATGACAGTTGCCTACATACCCTTTCCTGGCCTCCTTAATCAGTATGGTGAGCTTGGGGGATTTCAGGGGTGGTATGTTATGTTTGGTAGTACCCTCAGAAGCAGGGGTGGCAAGACTTCATCTCACTTACTTTGGACATGTTATTAGGAGGGACCAGTCTCTGGAAAAGGACATCATGTTTGGTAAAGTAGAGGGTCAGTGCAAAAAAGGAAGACCTTCAATGAGATGGACTGACACAGTGGCTGCAACAATGGGCTCAAACATAGCAACAATTGTGAGGATGGCATAGGACTGAGCAACGTTTAGGTCTGTTATACATAAGGTTGCTATGAGTTGGAACCGACTCGATGGCACCTAACAACAAGAACAACATGTTTGGGGAACAAGGAGCGTTGGTGGCACAGTGATTAAGGGCTTGGCTCCCAATTGAAAGGCTGCTGGTTCAAACCCACCCAGTGACACCATGGGAGAAAGACCTGGCAACCTGCTCCTGTAAAGATTACAGCCTAGGAAACTCTATGGGACTCTGTCGTGTGGGGCCACCCAACAACAACAATGTTTGGGGAAACACAGTGTTGGGTGAAGCCATCTCCATGGGCCCCTGGAAGTTTCCCTGAAACCAAAATCAGCCCTTCCCCATGTGGCTCAGGCTCGGTGAGGGGATTTAGGAGTTGACTTTGTCCCCCTAGGAACTAACAGCTCCAGATGGAGTGGCAACATTGATTCCTTACGCTTCCCTGGCCTCCCTTCCTCTCCCTCAGACCCACTGGTGCAAGACAGGCAGAGTGGTATAGTCACCATCATCACGGAAATATCCGAGAGTCTAAATGCTCTGTGGAAGCACATTCTTCCAGTGCTTGTGTTACTCTGCCAGAGGCTGTGAGGCCACATATTTATTTAAATTAGTAACTGGCTTTAAAAAATATTTTTAAAAAGATGAGTGGTAGAATTTTCATCTTCCATGTAGGAGACCCAGGTTTGGTTCCCAGCCAATGCATCTCACGTGCAGCCACCAACCAGGGGTAGATTAACCAGTAAGAAAGGCATGCATGGAGTTACATTAAGCAAGATACACACAGGCCTACTTGTAGTGCACAATTTCACATGGGTGAAAGATGTGGTGAAAAACAGGTGAAACTGTGCACTACAGGTTAGTAAGTAAGTACAAGTAAGCCTGTGTGTACCTTGCTTATTGGGTAATCCATCCCTGCCACCACCATCATTCAGCAGAGGATTGCATGTTGCTATGATGCCGACCAGGTTTCATTGGAGCTTCCAGACTGAAACAGACTAGGAAGAAAGGCCTGGCAATCCACTTCCAAATTTCAGACAGTGAAAACCCTATGGATCACAACAGTTCAATCTGCAACCAGTTATGGGGATGGTGCAGGACTGGACAGTGTTTCATTCCATTGTTCATGGGGTGGCTGTGAGGCAGGGATGACTCAACGGAAGCCAACAACAGTGAAAACACTGGTGAAATCCAAGAACGAACTGTCATCTCGTTAATTTCATTGGGCCAAGTCGACCTCCTGGTCTGAGACTGCACTGTAGTTACACGACATGTTACCTTGGGGGGAACTGGACAAACAGCACACTACATGGCTAGATCCTATCTTTACAACTTCTCAAGAGGCTATAATTACTTCAAAATAAAAAAGTTTAGGAAAGTATAAAAAGTAATTTACAGCTAAGAGGAACCTACGGAGACCTGATGACCTAAATATAATGTGGTCTCCTGGATGGCACCCTGGGAAAAGAAAAAAGGACATGTGGTAAAAACTAGGGAAATGTGAATACAGTATGTGCTTTAGGTAATAATAATGTATCAGTATTGGTTTACTAATCATGACAAATGTGCCACACTGGGTATGGGGTACTTGAGGACTCCTTGTACTATCTTATTTTTCTATAAATCTAAAATTATTTTAAATTAAAAGTTTATTTAAAGAAAACAAGAAGGTGAAGAAACACTGATTCATAATGATAAATGAAGTAATAATAAAAATAAAGCCTCCCCAAATAAAGATAAAGCAGTTAACATTTCTGGGTAAAAATTTCAAACTGTACAGAAGAGCATTAAACTGATAAAAAATAAAGCCTGCTTGCCACCTCTCTCCTACTCTTAGTGCTTCTCCCTAGAGGCAACGGAGGGAATGCTCTAGCATCGTTCTCTAGATACTATCCTGCAACCTGATTTTCACATTTGTCGTCTAGTGCATTTACCTCTCCCTCATTTTTTTAAATAGCTGTATAATAATGCACATAATAGATAATGGCTGTTTATTTAACAAGTTTCCCTTAATGACGGGCATTCATGTGGATCCAGTTGTGTTACAAGCAACGCTGCAATGATCCTACACATTATGCTGAGAGTATAAGCGTAAACTAAATTCCTAGATGTTGGTGCCCAAAGCCGGTAGCTGTTGACAATTCGCCTTCCCAAGAGGTTGCATCCATTTTTATACTCCCAACTACAGTGCCGGGCCGTGAAGCTGAGTCTTTTGAAAGAAAAATGCAACTATATTACCAACGAACATGATGCAGACTTTACAAGGGAAGACTGAGTCTTACTTTACAAAGAACTTCCTTATCTACTTTTGTTGTACTTTCAGCCTCCTTAACAACCTTTGGAAACATTTGAGCTGGTGATGTGTTGCTGTAATAATCATTATTTATTTTACAACTGAAGCTCTGATAGCACAGTGGTTAAGCGCTCAGCTGCTAACCAAAAAGTTGGCAGTTCAAGCCCACCAGCTTCTCCTCGGGAGAAAGATGTGGCAGACTGCGTCCGTGAAGATTTACAGGCTTGCACCTCAAACCCTATGGGACAGTTCTACTCTGTCCTACAGGGTCGCTATGAGTTGGAATCGACTCAACAGCATTGGGTTTAGCTTTGGGTCTTTTTTTATTTATTTAATTTTATTTATTGTGCTTTAAGTAGAAGTTTACAAATCAAGTCAGTCTCTCATACAAAAACGTATACGCGCCTTGCTATGTACTCCTAGCTGCTCTCCCCCTAATGAGACAGCATACTCCTCCTCTCCACCCTGAATTCCCTGTGTCCATCCAACCAACTCCTGTCCCCCTGTGCTTTCTTATCTGGCCTCCAGATAAGAGTTGCCCACATAGTCTCATGTGTCTACTTAAGCCAAGAAGCTCCCTCCTCACCAATATCATTTTCTGTCTTATAATCCAGTCCAATCCCTGTTTAAAGAGTTGGCTTTGGGAATGGTTCCAGTCTTGGGCTAGCACAGGGTCCAGGAACCATGATCTCCAGGGTCCCTCTAGTCTCAGTCAGACCATTAAATCTAGTCTTTTTATGAGAATTTGAGGTCTGCGTCCCACTGTTCTCCTGCTCCATCAGGGATTCTCTGTTGTGTTCCCTGTCAGGGCAGTCTTTGGTTGTAGAGTTCTTCTGGTCTCAGGCTGATGTAGTCTCTGATTTATGTGGCCCTTTCTAGTTTTGGTTTTATTTTATAAACATTTAGTGCTAAACCTATGCTGGATACCAACTGAGGGTGGAGTAGGGAGCTAAAAAGGGCCATGATCAGAACCCCATCCTCCGAGATGCTTCTGTCTGCGCTCCCTCTGGGTCCAACCCCACTTTTCGGCTCCCTCTAAAGTCAAGCTCCTTGAAGGCGTTGACTATATTTCCTGTCTCCAATTCTGTGCCTCCCTTCTTTCTTAAACCTACTCCAATCAAGCAAGCTTTCACTCCTACCACTCCACCCAGTTGCACTTGTTAAGTTTGCCATTGTCTCCACGCTGTTAAAATCAAGGTCACATCTAACTTGGCCAACCGACAGTGCGTGGCCCAATCGCTCACTCTCTGCTGGAAACACTTGGCTAACTTGGGTTTGCTCCTCCTCCTCTATCTTCTCTTCCTTACCTACACCTCTAAAAGTTAGAGTACCCCACAGCTCTGTCCTTCAACATCTTCTCTTCTCTAGGCACACTCACTTTCTGGGTGATCTCATTCAGTCCTATGGCTTCAAATACCATCTTTATGCCCTTGGGGGTCCCTGGGTAGTGCAAACAGTTAACACCCTCGGCTGCTAACTAAAGGTTTGCAGGAAAGGCCTGGCAATCTACTTCTGAAAAATCAGCCATTGAAAACCCTATGGTGCACAGTTCTACTCTGACACACATGGGGTTGCAATGAGTCGGAGTGAATTTGACGGCAACTTTTTTTTTTTAATGCCCTTAACTCCCAAATTTGTGTCTCTATCCCAGAACTCCACCATGAACTCCAGACTTGCATGCCCAATAGCCTATACATCACCTCCATCTGGGCATCTAGTAGATGCATCAAATATATCAAACTCACACATGAAAAGATGCTCAACATCAACATTGTTAGTCACCAGGGGAATGCAAATCAAAACCACAATGACCTACCACTTCACACCTTCTAAAAAACCAAACCAAACCTGTTCCTGTGGAGTCAATTCCAACCCATAGCGACCCCATAGGACAGAGTAGAACTGGCCCATAGGGTTTCCGAGGAGTGGCTGGTGGATGTGAACTACCACCTTTTGGTTAGTAGCCAAATGCTTAACCACCGCGTCACCAGGGCCCCACTAGGATGGCTATAACAAAAAAGACGAACAGTAACGAGTGTCAGGGAAGGTGTGGAGAAACTGTAACCCTTGGGCATTGTCGATGGGAATGTAAAATGGTGCAGCCACTTTGGAAAACAGTTTGGCAGGTCCTCAAACTATTAAATGTTCACTCCTAGATATATTCCCAAGAGAAACAGAAACAGATGTTCAAACAAAAGTTGTGTACGTATGTTCACAAAAGTTGTGTATGTATGTTCAGAGCAGCACTATTCTCATTAGCCAGAAAGTGGCAACAAGCCAAACGTCCACCAACAGATGACGGATAAACTCAACGGTAGCTAATGACGACATACTGTCGAGCCCTCAGAATAGCCCTGTGAGATAAGTGGTAATTTTCTCTGTTCTCAGATAAGAAAGCTCACGTTTAGAGAGGTTAAGTACCTTGAAGCTAAGCACTTGGCAAAGTCCCCTGCACCAGGGAAGCCTTCAATAGATGTTAACACTATTGTGGTTGCTTTCATAATTTCTTTCCACTCAACATTTTAACACTACCTCAACTCACCACCAGCTCCCCCTCCTCCAGGACCTTCTAGTAGGAGACAAGCTACTTCCAGGACCATGCACAGAGCTTGCCAGTCCCCCCTTCCTCCTGTCATTCCTCCTACCTGGAATTCTCCCACTCTTCACTTGTCAGTGGCCCTTATCCAGCTTCAGGCTCTGACTTCATGCCTCCAGGAAGTCCTCCGGGATTGGCCCGCCCCATCGCTCAGCACTTCCTTATTCTGCTGGGGTGGCGGTAGCACTTGTGATTGCTGACAACACTGGAGCTTTGCTCAGGGCCTGACATAAACATTTTCACAGAATGGTACACAATATGCAAGCTGTGTGACTTTAGACAAATTAGCCAACTTCTCTGAGCCTTATCTGTGAAATAGAAGTGGAAATTCCTACCTCTTGGGGTTGCTGCAGGGCTTAAAAGAGAGATGGTATGTAAAACATGTAGTATGTGCCCAAATATATATTATGATTATGGTTGTTTTGAAATGACCCTGCAAGGTGGATATCTTGACCTCATCTATGGGTGAGGAAGCCAAGAAGCAATTCAGGTCACAGTAGCAGAGCCGACCTCGAACCAAATTTCTAGCCTCTCTGCTATGCTTCGCTGCCTCTCTTTGGGATTCTGTTTCCGGTGTTTTACTTTATGCGTGCTGATGTTCATCTTGCACATGAATTTTGAATCAGTCTCAGATTTCAGATTTCACCCAACAGTGATGACAATACCCTGTGCTTCCCAGGCCTTGGTGACTCTTGAAAGCATACTCATACAGGTTTTCACATGTACCTCCCAGCAGCCCTAAAGATAGGTAAGGCACAAAGAAGGAAACTGAGGCTCAGAGAGGCCAAGTCACTTGTTCACAATCTCACAGAAAAAGACTGCAAAGCCACCATTAGAACACAAGTCCCCTGACCTCTAGCCCAGCATTTGACCAACGCAAACTCACACGCCTCCTCTTTTCCCCTACCACCAAAAGTTTCTGCATTCAGCAGGCACTCAATGCTTGCTTATTTGCAGTTGCCACCTCCAGAGTGGGTAATAATAAGTGCTCATGGTGACCATCTACAGAGACTCAGAAGATGCCCTGAGACGGGGTTAGAAGATGGCTGACTCAGCCCTTTGTGAGTCTCCGGTCCCCAACCTCAGCTCTGCCGGGCTCCTTCGCACACCATCTGGGGAGTAAGTATTGAAAATACTTTGGGAGAAAGTGTTTCAAAACAACAGATTTTTTTTTTTTTTCCCACAGAACTTCCTCCCAAGATGGAGAAACCACAGGGGTGAGTTCTCCTTTCCAAATAAATGCATTAATCTGCTTCTCCAAATTGGAACTGTACAAGAGACAAAAATTCACCCAAACTGCAGCAAAGCTTGCTTCCGTACCTAGGAAAAAGTCTCATCTATCACCCACCATTCTTTAATCAATGAAGGGGCTGCAGCAGGGGCTGCAAACTGGCATTCTGAGGGGCGAATTCAACCCCCTGATGTGGCTGGCAGGCAAAAGGAATTTTTTTTAATGTCAAAGGGAAAGTCCTCATGGTGGGTATATTCTCTACAACCAAACACAATCTCTACCAATCCCTATTGCCTTACACATCCAGCCTCACTCATTTGCATCACCTCTCTGCCCCTGACGGTGTTCGAGTTTATTATAGCTACTAAAAAGTTTCTTATGGAGAGGCTAAGAGTTGCTTTTGGCTGCCAAACCCACCATCTACAGGCAACCTTTCCACCTCATTCGTCAGAGTGAGATATTTTAAAAACCACCATTCATCTGCTGCTCTATATCCTTCAGTTCCAGGAAAGTTTCTTGTATTATCTCATGGATAAGTTCCTCCCTTCTGTTTTCTCAGTTCTCTTTCTGCTACCTTGTCTAGTCAGACATCAGGCATTCGGGATGGATCCTCTTATTTCTTACCTTTCCTCTCCTGTTTCTGCATCTCTGTCCTTTCACTCTGCTTTCTGGGATGTGAGATACAACCCAGCTGATGCCCTTTTTGTTCTCAGGCTTCCTCTTTCTCTGCTGTTAGTTGGAGGCAGAGGTGGTTCAGTGGTAGAATTCTCACCTTCCACGTGGGGACCTGGGTTCAATTCTTGGCCAATGGACCTCATGCACAGCCGCCACTCGTCTGTCAGTGGTCTGATCCCCAGCCATCGTAGGGGTGGTGAAGGACTGGGCAATGTTTCATTCCATTGTGCATGAGGTTGTCATGAGTGGAGGGCCAGCTCAATGTCAGCTAAGAACAACAACAACAACTCTGTTAGTCTATCCCCATCTATTAGCTTATATCTTCCTAAAATATGCTGATTTCTCATGTCCGCCTTTATCTCCTCTCCCATTTTTTTTTTCTCCCTTCCCTTTCCCTCATTGTTTGGTCATTTCTTTATAAATCATGCTGATGAAGTGATTAAGCCTGGAGACCCATAAACGCAGCCCCCCCCCACCCCAGGAGAGGGGATGGAGGAGCCACCTGGCTTGTGTACCTGCCCAGGTTTTCAGCCCTAGCTGCTCTCTTGCCTTATAAGCAGAATTATGGAAAGAAAGGGAGACAGGTAGAGTTAGGTTAACATTCCTGTAACCTTAAGTGATTTACTCCTCTCCTCTAACCCCAGCTCTCACCTCTATTAAATGGAGATGAGAATATCTGTCCCACGGGGTTGTTGTACATTAGCATACAACAGAATTCCCTGAAGAGATTGCTGGGCCCCAATCCCAGAGCTTCTGATTCAATAGGTCTGGTGGGGCCTGAGAATCTGAGAATTTCTAACACATTTCCAGGTGATACGGGCAGACACTGCTGGTCCTGGGAACAGACTTTGAGAGCCACTGCAGTAGAGAATCCAAGAGCTGTACCAATTACAGGAAAGAGAAAATTTAGCTACCAGACAAAGGAGAGAGGGAAAAAGCAGAAAAGCCACTGGGTTGTGTGAGAGGAGGGGATTTGGTATAAAATTTACAACAGTGGTTCTCAGTGGGGCAGGGTCGGGGTGGAGGGGGCGGGCTGATGTTACTTTTCTAAGAGACATTGGGCAATGCCTGGAGACATGCCTGGTTAAAACAACTGACATCTAGTGGATAGAGGCCCTGGATGCTGCTAAACATCCTACAATGTATAAGACCGCACCCTGCCCCCTGCCGCCACACACACACAACAAAGAATTGTTGTTGTTAGGTGCCCTCGAGTTGATTTCAACTCACAGCAACCCTCTGTACAACAGAATGAAACACTGCCTGGTCCTGAGCCATTTTCATGATTGTTGTTATACTTGAGCCCATTGTGGCAGCCACTGTGTCAATCCATCTCATTGAGGGCCTTCCTCTTTTTTGCCGACCCTCTACTTTACCAAGTATGTGAGATGTAGTCTCACCATTCTTGCTTCCAAGGAGCAGTCTGGCTATACTTCTTCCAAGACTGGTTCGTTCTTTTGGTAGTTCACGATATCAACATTCTTCGCCAACACCATAATTCAAAAGCGTCAGTTCTTCTTTGGTCTTCCTTATTCATTGTCCAGCTTTTGCATGCATATGAGATGATTGAAAACACCTTGGCTTGGTTCAGGCACACCTTAGACTTCAAGGTGAGTATGTCTTTTGCAGCAAATTTACGCAAAGCAATGCATCGTTTGATTTCTTGACTGCTGCCTCCGTGGGCACTGATTGTGGATTCAGGTACAATGAAATCCTCGACAACTTCAATATTTTCTTTGCTTATCATGACGTTGCTTATTGGTCCACTTGTGAGGATTTTTGTTTTCTTTATGTTGAGGTGTAATCCATACTGAAGACTGTGGACTTTGATCTTCATCAGTAAGTGCTTCAAGTCCTCTTCACTTTCAGCAAGCAAGGTTGTGTCATCTGCATAATGTAGGTTGTTAATGAGTCTTCCTCCAATCCTGATGCCACCTTCTTCTGCATACAGTCCAGCTTCTCAGATTATTTGCTCAGCATATGGATTGAATAGGTATGGTGAAAGGATACAACCCTGATGCACACCTTTCCTGACTTTAAACCATGCAGTATCCCCTTATTCTGTTCGAACAGCTGCCTATTGATCTACGTACAGGCTCCTCATGAGCACAATTAAACCAAACCAAAACCAAACCCAGTGCCGTCGAGTCGATTCCGACTCATAGCGACCCTATAGGACAGAGTAGAACTGCCCCATAGAGTTTCCAAGGAACGCCTGGTGGATTCAAACTACTGACCCTTTGGTTAGCAGCACTTAACCACTATGCCACCAGGGTTTCCTGAGCACAATTAAGTGTTCTGGAATCCCCATTCTTTGCGATGTTATCCATAGTTTGTTATGACACACAGTTGAATGGCTTTGCATAGTCAATAAAGCACAGGGGAACATCTTTCTGGTATCCTCTGCTTTCAGCCAGGATCCATCTGACGTCAGTAATAACGCCCCTTGTTCTACGTCATCTCCTGAATCTGGCTTGACTTTCTGGCAGTTCCCTGTCGATGTGCTTTTGTCACTGCTCTTGAATGATCTTCAACAAAATTTCACTTGTGTGTGATATTAATGATATTGTTCAATAATTTCCACATTTTGTTTCATCACTTTTCTTTGAAAGAGGCATAAATATGGATCTCTTCCAGTCAGTTAGCCAGGTAACTGTCTTCCAAATTTCTTGGCATAGATGAGTGAGTACTTTCAGCTCTCCATTCATTTGCTGCAACATCTCAACTGGTATTCTGCCAATTCCTGGAGCCTTGTTTTACACCAATGCCTTCAGTGTAGCGTTGACCTCTTCCTTCAGTACCATCGGTTCCTGATCATATGCTACCTCCTGAAATGGCTGAACATCGACCAATTCTTTTTGGTATAGTGACTGTGTATTCCTTCCCTCTTCTTTTGATGCTTCCTGCATCATTTAATATTTTCTCAGTAAAAAAAAAAAAAAAAAATTTCTCAGTAGAATCCTTCAATATTGCAACTCGAGGCTTGAATTTTTTCTTCAGTTCTTTCAGCTTGAGAAATGCTGAGCATGTTTTTCCCTTTTGGTTTTCTAACTCCAGGTCTTTACACATGTCATTATAATACTTTACTCTGTCTTCCCAAGCCACCCTTTGAAATCTTCTGTTCAGCTCTTTTATTTCATCATTTCTTCCATTTGCTTTAGCTACTCAACATTCGAAAGCAAGTTTCAGAGTCTTTTTTGACATCCATTTTGGTCTTTTCTTTCTTTCTTGTCTTTTTAATGACCTCTTGCTTTCTTTATGTATGATGTCCTTGATGTCATTCCACAACTCACCTGGTCTTCGGTTATTGGTGTTCAACACATTAAAATCTATTCTTGAGATGGTCTCTAAATTCAGGTGGGATATACTCAAGGTCATACTTTGGCTCTCATGGACTTGTTCAAATTTTATTCAGCATATGAGCAATTGATGGTCTGTTCTGCAGTCGGTCCCTGGCCTTATTCTAACTGATGATATTGAGCTTTTCCGTTGTCTCTTTTCACAGATGTAGTTGATTTGATTCCTATGTATTCCATCTGGTGAGGTCCACATGTATAGACAACATTTATGTTGGTGAAAAAAGGTATTTGCAATGAGGAAGCTGTTGGTCTTGCAAAATTCTGTCATGCGATCTCCAGCATCATTTCTATCACCAACGTCATGTTTTTCAACTACCGATCTTTCTTCCAACTTCTGCATTCCAATCATCAGTGCTTATCAATGCACTCTGATTGGACGTTCAATCAATTCCAGACTGCAGAAGTTGGTAAAAATCTTCTATTTCTTCATCTTTGGCCTTAGTGGTTGGTGTGTAAATTTGAGTAATAGCCGTATTAAGTGGTCTTCCTTTGTAGGTGTATAGATATTATCCTATCACTGACAGTGTTGTACTTCAGGATAGATCTAGATTTTTTTTTTTTTTTTTTTTGACAACGAATGGAATCCCAAGTTGTTATTCTTGGCATAGTAGACCATGTTATTGTCTGATTCAAAATGGCCAGTATCAGCCCATTTCAGCTCACTAATACCTAGGATATCAATATTTATGCATTCCATTTCTTTTTTGACAATTTTCCTAGATTCATACTTTGTACATTCCAAGTTCCAATTATTAACGGATGTTTGCAGCTGTTTCTTCTCATTTCGAGTCATACCACATCAGCAAATGAAGGTGTCGAAAGCTCGACTCCATCCATGTCATTAAGGTTGACTCTACTTTGAGGAGGCCCAACATATCAGTAGTCCAGGCTGAGAAAGATGAACTTAGACCTGTGGTTTTCACCTATGACTGCACATTAGAATCAACTGGGGAGGGTTTAAAAGGTCTGATGCCCAGGTCACATGCCAAGCAATTACATCTGACTGTCTGGGGGTGGGACCCAGGCATCTGGGTGATTTTACTGTGCAGTCAAGTTTGAGCCTATGATTTAAAGAGCAGTATCTGTCAGTACACATATCACTGGGAATTGTTAAAATAAAGATTATAATTCAGTGGGTCTGGGCTGGGGCCTGAGATTCTGCATTTATGATGAGCTCCCAGGTGATGGTCTGAGGACTACACTCGGAGAAGCACCTTGTAGAGGGAGAGGCTTGGAGGCTTGTGCATTGGGGATCAGTGTTAAGAGCAGGTGATGTCGAGTTAACTGGATCTCCTCAAATGCCCTTGGACAGATGCAAGGAGAGATTGGAATTACTTTCTCTCAACCGTGCTTCTATTACCATAGCATTTTGGTGCTGGGCCACGGGGAACTCCCTTTTTATTTGAGAAGACGCTATGAGTCAAGTCACTGTAACCTTCCTGACTCAGGTGTGGTTAGGCCCTCATCAGAGGCTGGACAGGCATCTGCTTCAATTCGTGGTCCTCCACCCTGACTGCACATTTAACTTACCTGGGACTGGGGTTGCCAGATAAAATATAAGATGCCCAGTTATATTTGAATTTCAGGTACACAAGGAAAAATTTTAATATAAGTATGTCACATGCAAAAGTACATCCTGTATTTTTATTTGCTAAATCTAGCAGCTCTAGCTGGGATATTGAAAAATTTCTTATGCTTAGGCTCCACCCCAGACCAATTAAATCACAGTCATGGGGGCAGAGAAGGTACCCATGCTTGGTTTTTAAAACTCTCATAATGGTGAGGGTTGCACAGCATGACAAATATGATTAATGTCACTAAATTACACTTTTAAAATTGGTTGAAACAGCAATTTTTTGTGATATATATTTTATCACTATAAAAACACTTTCTTTACAGCTCTCTAAGTAATTTCCCTGTGTGGCCAGGGCTAGAGCCACTGGCCCCAATGGAGTGACTTTTAAGCAGAAAAAGCTCGTGTTAAAAGTTCTTTTCCTTGTCTCCACCATTAGAACCTAACCTGTAGAAACAACAAGTTGCTCTTCAGAAGGGTTAACGTATCAACCTTTTAGCAGAGGGCACTAGTTTCTGAGAGATTAGGGTGGGGATATGGAACAGACAAAGACTTGGAGATAGAAACCAAAAGGAAAGAATACACTCAGCATTTCTCAAGCTGAAAGAACTGAAGAAAAAAATTCAAGCCTTGAGTTGCAAGACTGAAGGATTCTACTGGGAAAATATTGAAGGACGCAAGAGGCATCCAAAGGAGATAGAATGAATACACAGAGTTACCGTACCAAAAAGAATTGGTCGATGTTCAGCCATTTCAGGAGGTAGCTAATGATCAAGAACTGATGGTACTGAAGGCAGAAGTCTAAGCTGCACTGAACGTACTGGTGAAAAACAAGACTCCAGGAATTGACAGAATACCGATTGAGATGTTTCAACAAACAGATGCAGCACTGGAATTGCTCACTCGTCTATGCTAAGAAATTTGGAAGATAGCTTCCTGGCTAACCAACTGGAAAAGATCTATATTTGTGCCCATTCCAAAGAAAAGTGATCCAACAGAATGCAGAAATTATCAAACAACATCACTAATATCACACACAAGTAAAGTTTCGTTGAAGATCATTCAAAAGCGATGACAGCAGTACCTCAACAGGGAACTGCCGGAAATTCAAGCTGGATTCAGGAGAGGACATGGAATGACAGGCATTATTGCTGATGTCAGATGGATCCTGGCTGAAAGCAGAGAATACTAGAAAGATGTTTCCCTGTGTTTTATTGACTATTCAAAGGCATCCGACTGCGTGGATCAGAACAAATTATGGATAACACTGAAAAGAATGGGAATTCCAGAACACTTAATTGTGCCCTGAGGAACCTGTACCTAGGCCAGGAAGCAGTTCTTTGAAGAGAACAAGGGGATACTGTGAGGTTTAAAGTCAGCAAAGGTGTGCATCAGGGTTGTACCTTTTCACTGTATTTATTCAATCTGTATACTGAGCAAACAATCCAAGAAACTGGACTATATAAAGAAGAAGGAGGCATCAGGATTGGAGGAAGACCAGTTAACAACCTGCATTATGCAGATAACACAACCTTGCTTGCTGAAAGTGAAGAGGACTTGAAGCACACACTGATGAATATCAAAGACCACAGTCTTCAGTATGCATTGCACCTCGCATAAAGAACACAAATATCCTCACAACTGGACCGGTAAGCAACAGCATTATAAACAGAGAAAATATTGAAGTTGTCAAGCATTTCATTGTACTTGGATCCACAAACAACATCCATGGAAGCAGCAGCCAGGAAATCAAATGACTTATTGCATTGGGCAGATCTGCTGCAAAAGATTTCTTTAAAGTGTTAAAAAGCAAAGATGTCACTTTGAAGACTAAGGTGAGACTGACCCAAGCCATAGTATTTTCAATTGCCTCATATGCATGTGAAAGTTGGACAATGAATAAGGATGATCAAGGAAGAAGAATTGACACCTTTGAATTACGGCGTTGGTGAAGAATATTGAATATACCATGGACTACCAGAAAAACAAACAAATCTGTCTTGGAAGAAGTATAGCCAGAATTCTTCTTAGAAACAAGGTTGGCAAGACTTGGTCTCACATACTTTGGACATGTTATCAGGAGGGATCAGTTCCTGGAGAAGAACATCATGCTTGGTAAAGTAGAGGGTCAGCGAAAAAGAGGAAGACCCTCAAAGAGCTAGACTGATACAGTGGCTACAACAATGGGCTCGAGCATAACAACGATTGTGAGAATGGTGCAGGACCGGGCAGTGTTTCGTTCTGTTGTACACAGGGTCGCTATGAGTGGGAACTGACTTGATGGCACCTAACAACAACAACAGGGATGAGAGGAAAAGATTCTGGAAATTTATGTTCCATAGTAAGTACCACTGCCATCTGGGTTTGTAGGATGAGGATAGAATTATACCATTGAACCTTAGAGGCTGCCCAATTCAACCTCGCATGAGTGACAAATCAACTCCTGCTACACTGAGCCACTGAGATCTTGGGGATCGTTTGTTGCAGCAGCTGGTGTTACTTACCCTAACTAAATCATGTGGTGTCACTGACTTTCAGAAGGCCTGTGTGGACTATTTCTGCAATGTGTGTGTGTACTGAGGCCTTCTAGGTTCCAACACAGGCCTCCTCTGCCTGTTGATGTAGTCTCCATGCAGGAGATCCAGGTTCAATTCTGGGCCAACGGATCTCATGGGCAGCCACCACCCATCTGTCAGAGGAGGCTTGTGTGTTGCTGTGATGCTCAACAGGTTTCAGTGGAGCTTCCTGACTAAGACACACTGGGAAGGAAGGCCTGGCACTCTACTTTGGAAGATCAGCCAGTGAAAACCCTATGGATCACTACAGAATATTCTCCCATCTGCAAATGATCATGGGGATGGTCCGGGACCGGGTAGCATTTTATTCATGAAGTTGCCATGAGTTGGGGCCAACTCCACAATAGCAAATAACAACAAAGCATTGATTCAGGGACCCAAGCTCCCTCCCTCTTTTGGTTCTACCACCCAGGGGCCCAGTTTCTTCCCCTTCTAACTGCAGAGCTGAGGAATGGAGAAGAGTCTACCCGGAGGTGCAACAGAAACTACCAGCACTCTGCTTCCTCTGGGACTTCTCATTTTAATCTTAACAACAGTGCTGCCATTGCTTTCTCTTAAAACATTCTTTAAGGTGGGGCCAAGATGGCAGAGTAGTCAGATGCTTCCAGTTATCTCTCTTACAGTAGAGACCCCCAAAAGACAAGTGAAACGATTATATTTATGACAAGCTAGGAGCCCTGAACATCAAAGACAAAGTTAGAAAATGGACTGAGCATCAGGGGGAGGGAGAGATGGTTCAGAAGCAGAGAGGAGTTGCTGGACCTGAATTGCTAGGAACCCTCAGGTACCACTCAAGGGAGCCACTGTGGTGGACCGGTGGTAGTGTTCGGCCGCACTTTCCTCAGGGAGAAACAGCCAGCTGCACAGCTTACTCACACCTCCAGAAACGGAGAATAACGGCACTTTCAGCAAAAGCTAAGTACTTGTATATATTTTACCGCACTCTCCACCCCCAAGCTGGCTTCAGTGGCTTTCGAATTTCCCTGGGCCTGAGATAGGCCCTGCTGAGCACCCTGAGCGCCCTGACATTCTCCCGGACTTGGAGAAGGAATAAATTCACAACTGGGGGAAAAGATAATCTGCCAGCTCCACTAACCTTGGGAGCTCAGGACAGAAGTGGCTCCTGTCCAGTCATAAATGGTCCATGGACTTTGAATACCTTTCCCCCCTGCACGGACCTGTGTGGGCCTATTTCAGGAGAATAGGCCCTTGGCAGACTGAAACTGTTTCAGTGGTGCAGTGGAGAGGTGGGTATTTGACGTTTGACACCACTTTGCCTATTACACAGGGTCCTCACCTACCCACATCAGGGGCCTAAAGACTGGAGGCTACACTCATATTACCCAGCCACCTGCGACTGGGGTCCAGGGATAACTGGTACCTCCCAGTCCTTACAACCAAAAGCACTGGGTGCTCATGGACAGTCTGAAGAACCCACCCACCTGTGCGGTCTAGGGAACAGGGATGCACTTTCCTCACAGACACTCAGGGGATGGTTATCAGACCTTGTTCAGAGCATGATCCCCTGTTGCAACCAGATACCTGCACCTACACCAATCACTCCGACCCTCTAAGCTGTAGGACAGAGCCTGTACCACACAGTTGATGACCAACTACCTGGACACCTGAGCTGAATCCATACAAGAAAAGCGAATGGACCCTTAGGCTCATATACCTGATAACAGGTCTAACCATTTGGTGACAGGATGCTAGAGCTTCAAAGGTAAAAATAATCAAGCTGTCTCACTTAAGCAACATATTTGGGCTTAACAAAACAAAACAAAGCAAGAAGCTAGAATACAGTAAGCAAACATAAAATAAACTAATAACTTATAGATGGCTCGGAGACAATAGTCAATATAAAATCACATAAAGAAGCAGATCATGATTGCCTCAACAAGCTCTCAAAACAAAGAATCAAGGAATCTTCTGGATGAAGGTACATTCCTGGAATTACCAGATGCAGAATACAAAAGATTAATATATAGAACCTTTGAAAACGTCAGGAAAGAGATCAGGCAAAACGCACAACAAGCCAAGGAACACAGAGATAAAGCAGCTGAAGAAATTAAAAAGGCTATTCGAGAACATAACAGAAAATTTAACAAACTGCAAGAATCCATACAGAGACAGCAATCAGAAATTCAGAAGATTAACAATAAAATTACAGGATTAAATAACTCAATAGAAAACCAGAGAAGCAGAATTGTGGAAGTGGAAGCTAGAATTGGTGAGATTGAAGATAAAATATTTGGCACCAATAAATTTGAAGAAAAATCAGATAAAAAGCTTAAAAAAAAATGAAGAAACCCTAAGAATCATGTGGGACTCTATCAAGAGAAATAACCTATGAGATTGGAGTATCAGAGCAGGGAGGGATAACAGAAAATACAGAGAGAATTGCTGAGGATTTGTTGGCAGAAAACTTCCCTGGTATCATGAAAGCTGAGAAGATAACTATCCAAGATGCTTATCAAACTCCACATAAGGTAGATGTTAAAAGAAAGTCACCAAGACATTTTCTAATCAAACTTGCCAAAACCAAAGATAAAGAGAGAATTTTAAGAGTGGCTAGGGATAAACGGAAAGTCGCCTACAAAGGAGAGTCAATAAGAATAAGCTCGGACTACTTCGCAGAAACTGTGTAGGCAAGAAGGCAATGGGATAACTTATATAAAGCACTGAAGGAAAAAATTGCCAGCCAATAGTCATACGTCCAGCAAAACTGTCTCTCAAATACGAAGGTGAAATTAGGACATTTTCAGATAAACAGAAGTTTAGGGAATTCATAAAAACCAAACCAAAACTACAAGAAATACTGAAGGGAGATCTCTGGTGAGAAAATCAATAATATCAGATATCAACCCAAGACTAGAACACAGGACAGAGCAACCAAATGTCAACCCAGACAGGGAAATCACAAAAACAAATCAAGATAAAAAAAATGTGCAAAACAGGGAAACGGCTATGTCATTATATAAAAGAAGACAACATTAAAACAATAAAGAGGGAGGGACTAAGAAATGTAGTCCAAGATCTTCCATATGGAGAGGAAGACAAGTAAATAAGAGTAACGTGTAAACTTAAAAAAATTGGGGGAAATATTAAGGTAACCACAAAGGAGACTAACAATCCTACTCATCAAAATAAAATATAAGAAAAAAATAAAGACTCAGCAGAAACAAAATCAAAACAATGAATAAGACGAAAAGACAATATATGAAGATAAACTACTCAGCACAAAAAATTAAGTGGGAAAAAGAAACTGTCAACAATACACAAAAAAAGACATTAAAATGACAGCACTAAACTCATACCTATCCATAATTACGTTGAATGTAAATGGTCTAAATGCACCAGTAAAGAGACAGAGAGTGGGAGAATGGATAAAAAAAACACGATCCATCTATATGCTGCCTACAAGAGACACACCTTAGACTTAGAAACTCAAAGGAACGAAAAAAAATGTATCAAGCAAACAACAATTTAAAAAGAGCAGGAGTGGCAATATTAATGGCCAACAAAATAGACTTTAAAGTTAAATCCACCACAAAGGATAAGGAAGGCACTATATTATGATTAAAGGGACAATATCCCAGGTGGATATAACCATACTAAATATCTATGCATTCAATGACAGGGCTACAAGATACGTAAAACAAACTCTAACAGCATTGAAAAGTGAGATAGACAGCTCCACAATTATAATAGGAGACTTCAACACACCACTTTTGGTGAAGGACAGAACATCCAGAAAGAAGCTCAAAAAAGACACGGAAGATCTAAATGCCACAATCAACCAACTTGACCTCGTAGACATATACAGAACACTCCACTCAAGAGCAACCAAGTATACTTTCTTTTCTAGCACACATGGAACATTCTCCAGAATAGACCACTTATTAGGTCATAAAGCAAGCCTTAGCAGAATCTAAAACATCAAAATATTACAAAGCATCTTCTCTGACCATAAGGCCATAAAAGTAGAAATCAATAACAGAAAAAGCAATGAAACACTTGGAAATTGAACAATAATGTGCTCAAAAACGTCTGGCTTATAGAAGAAATTAAAGATGGAATAAAGAAAGTCACAGAGTCCAATGAGAATGAAAACATTTCCTATCAGAACCTTTGGGACACAGCTAAAGCAGTGCTCAGAGGTCAATTTATATCAATAAATGCACACATACAAAAAGAAAGGGCCAAAATCAAAGAATTATCCCTACAACTTAAATAAATAGAGAGAGCAACAAAAGAAAGCTTCAGGCACCAGAAGAAAGCAATTAATAAAAATTAGGGCAGAATTAAATGAAATAGAGAACAGAAAAACAATTGAAAGAGTTAACAAGACCAAAACCTGGTTCTCTGAAAAAATTAACAACATTGATAAACCATTGGCCAAACTGACAAAAGAAAAACAGAACAGGAAGCAAACAACCTGAATAAAAAATGAGATGGGTGATATCACAACAGACCCAATTGAAATTAAAAGAATTGTATCAGATTACTATGAAAAATTGAACTGTAACAAATTTGAAAACCTAGAAGAAATGGATGAATTTCTAGAAACACACTACCTACCTAAACTAATACAGAGGTAGAACAACTAAATAAACCCATACAAAAGAAGAGATTGAAAACGTAATTTAAAAACTGCCCCCCCCCCCCAAAAAAAGCTCTGGCCTGGATCGCTTCACTACAGAGTTCTACCAAACTTTCAGAGAAGAGTTAACACCACTAATACTACAGGTATTTCAGAGCACAGAAAAGGACAGAATATTCCCAAACACATTCTACAAAGCCAGCGTATCCCTGATACCGAAACCAGGTAAAGACACCACAAGAAAAGAAAATTACAAACCTATATCCCTCATGAACTTAGATGCAAAAATCCTCAACAAAATTCTAGCCAATAGAATTCAACAACATATCAAAAAAAAAAAAATTCACCATGACCAAGTGGGATTCATACCAGGTATGCAGGGATGGTTCAACATTAGAAAAACAATTAATGTAATCCATCATATAAATAAAACAAAAGACAAGAACCACATGATCTTATCAACTGATCCAGAAAAGGCATTTGTCAAAGTTCAACACCCATTCATGATAAAAGCTTGGCAAAATAGGAATTGAAGGAAAATTCCTCAACGTAATAAAGGGCATTTATACAAAGCCAACAGCCAACATTATTCTAAATGGAGAGAGTCTGAAAGCATTCCCCTTGAGATCGGGAACCAGACAAGGATGCCCTTTATCACCACTCTTACTCAACATTGTGCTGGAAGTCCTAGCCAGAGCAATTAGGCTAGATAAAGAAATAAAGGGCATCCAGATCGGGAAGGAAGAAGTAAAAGTATCTCTATTTGCAGATAACATGGTCTTATACACAGAAAACGCTAAGGAATCCTCCAGAAAACTACTGAAACTAATAGAAGAGTTCAGCAGAGTATCGGAATACAAGACAAACATACAAAAATCGGTTTGATTCCTCTATGCCAACAAAAAGAACATCGAAGAGGGATCACCAAATCAATACCATTTATAGTAGCCCCCAAGAAGATAAAACACTTAGGAATAAATCTTACCAGAGACATAAAAAGACCTATACAAAGACAACTACAAGACACTACTGCAAGAAACCAAAAGAGACCTACATAAATGGAAATACATACCTCGCTCATGGATTGGAAGACTTAACATTGTAAAAATGTCTATTCTACCAAAAGTGACCTATAGATACAATGCAATTCTGATCGAAATTCCAACAGTATTTTTTAATGAGATAGAGAAACAAATCACCAACTTCATATGAAAGTGAAAGAGGCCCTGGATAAGCAAAGCATTACTGAAAAAGAAGAACAAAGTGGGAGGCCTCACCCTACCTGATTTTAAAACCTATTATACTGCCACAGTAGTCAAAACAGCCTGGTATTGGTACAACAACAGATACATAGACCAATGGAACAGAATTGAGAATCCAGACATAAATCCATCCACATATGAGCGGGTGATATTTGATGAAGGCCCAAAGTCAGTTAAATGGGGAAGACAGTCTCTTTAACGAATGGTGCTGGCATAACTGGATATCCATCTGCAAAAAAATGAAACAAGACCCATACCTCACACCACGCACAAAAACGAACTCAAAATGGATAAAAACCTAAATATAAAATCTAAAATGATAAAGATTGTGGAAGGAGAAATAAGGACAACACCAGGAGCCCTAATACATGGCAAAAAGAGTATACAAAACATTACTAACAATGCACAGACACTAGAAGAGAAACTAGGTAACTGGGAGCTCCTAAAAATCAAACGCTTATGCTCATCCAAAGACTTCATCAAGAAAGTAAAAGGATTACCTACAGACTGGGAAAAATTTTTAGCTATGACGTTTCCAATCAGCGTCTGATCTCTAAAATCTAGGTGATACTGCAAAAGCTCAACTACAAAAAGACAAATAATCCAATTATTGGTCTCAACCCACTTGGAGCAAAGGAGAATGAAGAACACCAAAGATACAAGGTAAATATGAGCCGAAGAGACAGGGCCACATAAACCAGAGACTACATTAGCCTGAGACCAGAAGAACTAGATAGTGCCCAGCTACAACTGATAACTGCCCTGCCAGGGAATGCAACAGAGAACCCCTGAGGGAACAGAAGAACAGTGGGTCGCAGACCTCAAATTCTTGTAAAAAGACCAGACTTAATGGTCTGACTGAGACTGGAAGTACCCCTAAGGTCATGGTCCACACACCTTCTGTTAGCCCAAGACAGGGAACCATTCCCAAAGCCAATTCTTCAGACAGGGCTTGGACTGAACTGTGGGATAGAAAATGATACTGGTGAGGAGTGAGCTTCTTGAATCAAGTAGGCACATGAGATTGTGTGGGCGGCTCCTGTTTGGATGGGAGATGAGTGGGCAGAGGGGCTCAGAAGCTGGCCGAATGGACACGAAAATAGAGAGTGGAAAGGAGTGTGCTGTCTCATTAGGGGGAGAGCAGCTGGGAGTGTATAGCAAGGTGTATATAAATTTTTGTATGAGAGGCTGACTTGATTTGTAAACTTAAAGAACAATAAAAATTAAAAAAAAAAAAGAATTCCTGAAAAGGCCCACTTATGGAGAATGTGCTCAGGAGGACCCGATCCCTAGTCTAATTTGCACCTAAGACATCCCCTCTCCAGGTGAGTGCTGACTTCAAACAAGTGGAGACACACACGTGCATCCTGATCAGGACGCACAGCCTAAATGACAGCTGTGAAGGTTGGTCTGTCTGGCCCATGCTCCAATCCTGGCTGGCACATGTCTGAGCTTTCAGTTTCAGGCTGAGTGTGGGAGCTGGAGAGCTGAAACCAAGGACTCTAGAAAACGTCTCCCTGGTTCTGCAATGTCTGGAAATCCCCTAAGACTCCCAGCAGGAAGGAAAGTGCAGACGCTGCAAGGAGGAGGACTCCCTGCTGGAGTGCTGCCCTGTTGTAGGACTTAGGGTATGATTTCCTTCCTGGTGGGTCCCCAGCTCAGGCTGCCCAGCCTCCCTGGCCTTCCTGCCTCCTCCTGCAGGGCAGGGAAACAGCGAAAGTTTTCTGGGAGATGAGACAAGGCCGGCTTCCTTCTTGGAGCTTGCCTACCTTTTTCCACTGTGACAAATGGAGAGAAACTGAGAAGCAAGGTGAAGGCACTGTTAGACCTAGGGTAGGGAAGAGTGTTTTATTCTCTTCCTAGGCCTGGCAAAACAAAATACTACAAAGTGGGTGGCTTGAAACAACATATTTATTGTTTCACAGTTCTGGAGGCTAGAAGTTCAAATTTAGGGTGTCAGCTGAGCCATGCTCTCTGTGAAGACTCTGTGGGAAGATTTTTGCTTGTCTCTCGCAGCTTCTGGTAGTCCCAGGCCTTCTTTGGCTTACAGCTGCAGCATCACTCCCTTGTCACGTGGCTGGTTTCTCTCTGCCTCTGTGTTTCTTCTCTTTTTGTAAGGATATTGCTCAGATTGGATTAGGCCCCACCCCTACTCCAGTATGATCTCTTGTTAACTAATTACATATGCAAAGATCCTCTTTCCAAACAGGGTCACGTGCACAGGCACGGGGGTTAGTATTTCAACATATATTTTTGGGAGACAATTCAATCGTAAAGGGTGACCTCTGATTGTTGAGGGCTGAAGGCTGCTGTGTGGGAGGGGTGTGGAGTCACCCTTATGAACAATGGGCTGCCCAGCCTCCTGATGGGCGGTGGTAGAAGTTAGAACAATGGTTTCCCTTGAGGAGGAGTGACTGGGAGGGGGCCTGCTGGGGACTTCTGGAGGACTGCAAAGGTCCTGTTTCTTGGTCTGGGTGCTGGCTACATGGGACGGCTCAGTTTGTGAAAATGTATTAAGGCGCACATTTATAACTTTGTACTTTTCTGCATGTATGTTATACTTCCATTAAAAAGTTGTTTGAGTGTAAACTGAGAAGAACACATACTTTTGTGGTTACATGGGGGGGAGGGAGGGAGGGAGAGGGTTTTTTACTGATTAATTAGTAGATAAGAACTGCTTTAGGTGAAGGGAAAGACAACACTCAATACATGGAAGGTCAGCTCAATTGGACTGGACCAAAAGCAAAGAAGTTTCTGGGATAAAATGAATGCTTCAAAGGTCAGCAGAGCAAGGGCAGGGGTTTGGTGACCATGGTTTAAGGGGACTTCTAAGTCAATTGGCAAAATAATTCTATTCTGAAAACATTCTGCATCCCACTTTGAAATGTGGCCTCTGGGGTCTTAAATGCTAACAAGTGACCATCTAAGATGCATCAATTGGTCTCAACCCACCTGGAGCAAAGGAGAATGAAGAACACCAAGGTCACAGGACAACTAAGAGCCCAAGAGACAGAAAGGGCCACATGAACCAGAGACCTACATCATCCTGAGACCAGAAGAACTAGTTGGAGCCCGGCCACAATCGATGACTGCCCTGACAGTGAGCGCAATAGAGAACCCCTGAGGGAGCAGGAGATCAGTGGGATACAGACCCCAAATTCTCATAAAAAGACCAGACTTAATGGTCTGACTGAGACTAGAGGAATCCCGGCGGTCATGGTCCCCAAACCTTCTGTTGGCCCAGGACAGGAACCATCCCCGAAGACAACTCATCAGACATGAAAGGGACTGGACAGAGGGTAGGAGAGAGATGCTGATGAAGAGTGAGCTAATTATATCAGGTGGACACTTGAGACTGTGTTGGCATCTCCTGTCTGGAGGGGGGATGGGAGGGTAGAGAGAGTTGGAAGCTGGCAAAATTGTCAGGAAAGGAGAGACTGGAAGAGCTGACTCACTAGGGGGAGAGCAAGTGGGAGTAGGGAGTAAGATGTATATAAACTTATATGTGACAGACTGACTTGATTTGTAAACGTTCACTTGAAGCTCAATAAAAGTTAATGAAAAAAAAAAAGTTGTTTGAAAAACTCAGTATGGCTTTGGAAAACAGTCTGGCAGTTCCTCAAAAGGTTAAATGTACAATTACCATATGACCCAGCAACTTTACTCCTAGGTGTATACCCAAGATAATTGAAAACATGTGTCCATACAAAAAAGTCTGCCCTTGTGGCTTTCAGATCTCGACTCATATGGAAACTGCTCTTTTTATGGTTCCAGCATCTTAATTCTGATGGCCCCTTTCCCAGCTCAGCAGTCCCGAGAGCCTCTAGCTGTTGCCAGCTATGCCTCTCTGGAGGCTAGATGACTGCTTATCTCATTAAGGTGCTTCCTCAAACATAGGTCCAGAGCCTGCAGCTTCAGTCAAGCCATCCCAAACACAACCTTCACAGTGATGAATATCCATCTAACCATTTGTACATGATGTAGCACATGAGATAAGATATAGATAGGTTGTTGTTGTTAGGTGTTGTCCAGTTGGCTCCGACTCATAGCGACCCTATCCGCAACAGAACGAAACACTGCCAGGTCCTAAGCCATCCTCACAATCGTTGTTATGCTTGAGCTCATTGTTGCAGCCATTGTGTCAATCCACCTCATTGAGGGTCTTCCTCTTTTCCGCTGACCCTGTACTCTGCCAAGCATGATGTCCTTCTCCAGAGACTGATCCCCCCTGAAAACACGTCCGAAGTATATAAGATGCAGTCTCGCCATCCTTGCTTCTAAGGAGCATTCTGGTTGTACTTCGTCCAAGACAGATTTGTTCCTTCTTCTGGCAGTCCATGGTATATTCAATATTTTTTGCCAACACCACAATTCAAAGGTGTCAATTCTCCTTCGGTCTTCCTCATTCATTGCCCGGTTTTGACATGCATATGATATGACTGAAAATTCCATAGCTTGGGTCAGGTGCACCTTAGTCTTCAAGGTGACATCTTTTTTTTTCAACACTTTAAAGAAGTCCTTCGTAGCAGACTTACCCAGTGCAATGCGTCTCTTGATTTCTTGACTGCTGCTTCCATGGCTGTTGATTGTGGATCCAAGTAAAATGAAATCCTTGACAACTTCAATCTTTTCTCCATTTATCATGATGTTGCTCATTGGTCCAGTTGTGAGGATTTTTGTTTTCTTTATGTTGAGGTGCAATCCATACTGAAGGTTGTGGTCTTTGGTCTTCATTAGTAAGTGCTTCAAGTCCTTTTCACTTTCAGCAAGCATAATTTGTATGTATAGGTATGTTATAACAGAGACCAATGTAGAAGTGTCTTTCTCTTCTCATGAAACACTGCAAGTGTAAGCTATCCAGAACAGAAAAGGGGGCTCCACAATGTGGGAACCCAGGCTCCCTCTCTTTTGTGGCTTACCCATCCCCACTCATGACACTCCCCCTCAGGATCCAAAATAGCTGCTCAAGTTCCTGCCATCACAACTGCATTCCACCATAGGAAAAGTATAACCCCAATGTGGCACAATTCATTTCCACTACCGTGGCCACATGACCATGCTAACTGCAGGGAAGCCAGGACAGGTAGTCTTTAGCTGAGGGGGGCCATGAGCCAGGTAAAACTTCTCTTTCCGTGGAAGAAGGTATTGGAGTCAGCTAGTTATCTTTGCCACATACAGCAGAACAGGAAATGAAATTAATTTTATTTGTTTAGCTAGATGAAACTTAAGCCCAGGGGTATAAAGAGAAGCCCCTCTAGAAGGGTAATGGGCAGAGATGGAGTGAGGGAGAGGCCCCTTTGGAAAGGCTGCCAATGTTTTCCTTTTGTTCAGCCAACAAACGTGTATCGAGCATCTACCTTCTGCTCTTAAAGTCACCTGCTGGTATTTCCATTAAAGCAGCACTAGGAAGCTAAAACATGAGGTCCAAGTTGCCCAGAACCGAAGAGTTTATGGGGATGCAGGACCTTCGGTGCTAAAATTTGGTCACCGTAAGTGTTTCCCAAGCCCCCTAGATGACATTCCAGCCAACCAGCCAGCCACACCCCACCTGGGCCACCTTTCCTGGCCCAAATCCCTTGTGATGAGGGGACCATCAGGGGCTGCTGCAAGCCTGGGATGTCTGAAAAGAGGGACTAGGCCTCAGGTGGGAAGCATAGGGGCAGGGCAGGGGTCCATGCTCAGGCCCCTGGTGCTGACGATAGATCAGCAGGGGCCCTCTCCCCTAAGGAAGGCACGACTCTAACGGAGGGACATGGATTTTCCCATGTGGCTTGTGGGCACTGCTTACTCATTGTAAGAGTCTTTTGGGGTCAGGCTGGGTTTGTTGCCACCTCAGTATCCCATACCTAGCACCTGGCACACAGTAAACCCAAGCCCATTGGCATCCAGTCGATTCCAACTCATAGTGACCATCTGGGACAAAGTAGAACTGCCCCATAGGGTTTTCAAGGTTGTAATGTTAGCAGCCAAGCATTTAACCTCTGTGCCACTAGGGCTCCTTTGGCAGATAATAGGTGCTCAGTAAACAGATGTTGAAAGAAGAAAGGCAGGTAAGAAATGGATAATGTGTCAGCTGGGAGCACGGGGCTTTATGCCCCACTTTCTCCTGATATCACATGGCTGTGTGGCTCCTGCCCTTGTAGCCCAACTCCCCAATCCCTCTCTAGGGGCCTAATACATCATATACACCCAAATCCTTTTTGCAAGGTCTGTTTCTGGGGACCCCCCCTAAGACAGTGGATTTTCAGCAGTGATGGCAAAATTACCATGTGCAGACAGAGTGTAAATGGGCGAAGTGGTTACGGGATGCAGGGAACTGGAACCAGCCACTGCTCAGCTCCCGCCACGGCGGGTACTGGCTCAGTGTCACCTGGACTTCCAGTTTCTCAAAAGAAACCAGAAATGTAGACTTAAAAAGAAGAAAGGGACATCTGATTTTTAAACATTGGCAATTAACTCCACTACCTTTTTTTTTTTTAACTGTGCAGGCCCAACTCACACATGTCTTGAGATCAGATTTGGCCTTGGGCGAGCACTCTGCAACCCTGGGTTAAGAGGCTGGCAGGAACTGCCTACTCCAGCTCTGTGTAGTGGGAAGAATTATATACAGGAGGCAAAAGACCTGAGATCTACCGGCGGTTCTGCCCCTTTTAGCTGTGTACACTTGCCTAAAAACCTCTCTGAGCCTCAGTTTCCTTATCTATAAAATGGGTAGCATCTCGTGCACCTCGCTTTCTGCCTGATGGGTCGATATAATTTATTTAGCAAACACTATATGTACTCAATGCCCTGAGCACATGATAATATATTAACTCATTTATTCCTCCCAGCAACTCTCTGAAGTAGGTATCATTATTATCCCCATTTCACAGAGAGAACTGAGGCTCAGAGAGGTTTAGCAATTGGCCCAAGGCCTCCCAGCTGATAAAGGTTGGAGCTGTGCATCAAACGCAGGCAAGCTGCCTCTGGAGTCTCTGTTTTGGCCACCACACTTGGCTGCATTTCAGGCCACTGGGTAAAGTACTTTACAGACTGCAAACCTCAAACTGTTTTATTTGTAAATATGGAGGAGAAGCAGATGGATGCCTGTTCTCACAGACCTCTGGTCAGACTACTCCTGGGAGGAACCAAGCATCTGACTGACAAAGTGACATAAGGCTTCCTGACCAGGCCTGGACCAGGGCCAGTCCCCAGCCAAAAAACCCGCCACACTTTCTTCTAAACCAAGCATTTCCCGTAAGTGGTGGCTCCCCGCCTGCTGACCTATGGACCTTCCTGGGCCGGCAGCCAGGAAATGGCTTGGCTTTCCTTCACAAAGCCAGGGCGGGCCCAGGCCCCTTGAGGCCAGGGCTTCTGAATTGGAGCCTGGGCAACGTGGTCCCCACTGCCCACTTGCAGCTTGGCCTCCAGGGAGAAGGCGGGTCATGTTACAGCAGCTTCTCTGGAGTCCATGCCCAGGGCAGAAGGGTGGGGCCAAGGGAAGCAGATCTGCCTGTGGGGGGCGGGGGGAGGGGGCCTGGACTCAGACCAGACACTCCCCATGGGAAATCCAGGCTCTGTTTGCCCTGACCCCTAACATCCTTGTCTGTGAAATGGGCAGAGACTCGCTGCCGTCACATTTCCCAAAGTTGTTCATCACTCACTCACTCTCTCACCAGATCTCATCAGATGCCCACAGGGTGCCCAGCACTGAGCTAGGTCTCAGAGGGCAACTGGACAGAGGAGGCACCTGCCCTCATGAGGCGAATACCCTAGTGCAGGGATGGAGAGGAGAAAGACTGCCAAACCAAAAGAAAAACAAGATGATTCGAGGTCATGGAAAGTTCCAGAAAGAGAACAAAATACATCAAGCTGTGGTCTTAATCCCAGTCCCTGGAGAGGGACTGAGTGATTGGGTGGGATGTGAGCTGGGTTCAAGAAAGGCCTCTGGGAGGGTATCTTAGTCTCCTAGTGCTGCTGTCACAGAAATAACCACAAATGGGTGGCTTTAAAGAACAGGTATTTATTTTCTCACAGTTCTGGAGGCTGAAAGTCCAAATCCGGGTCTCAGTTGTGTCGATTCCTTCTAGGGCCTCTCTCCTAGTTTTTGGTGTCTGCCTGCAATCCTTAGTGTCCCTTGGCTTGTAGACGATCCTCATGTAGAATCTGTCTTCCTTCCCTGGTGTGTGTCCGTGTCTACTCTGCTCTTTTTATAACTCAGACATGATTAGGTTTAAACTCACTCTATTTAGGTACAGCCTGATGGACATAACTAAGAACCACCTATTTCCAAACAGGTGCATATTTACAGGTACAGGGGCCAGGATTTCAGTACATATTTTTTTTGTTTGTTTGTTTTTTAGTTTTTAATTTTTTTTTAGTTGTAGTAAATATGTCTGTAACAAAACATATGCTATTTCAACATTTTTTTAGGTGTACAATTCCGTGACATTGATTACATTCATCTTGTTATGCGACCATTACCACTATCCATTTCCAAATTTTTCCGTCACCTTTAACAGAAGCTCAGTGCCCACTAAGCAGATTCCCCCTTTCCCCTCCCTCCCGTTGCTGGTAACCACTCTCTGTACACTTGCCTATTCTAGATATTTTATATAAGTGGGATTACAAAATACTTGTCCTTTTCCGAATGACTTCCTCACTGTCATATTGTCAAGGTTCATCCGTGTGGTGGCACGCATCAGAACTTCATTTCTCTTTAGGGCTGAGTAATATTCCATTGTATGGACGGACCACATTGTGTTTATCCATTCATCTGTTAATGGACACTTGCGTTGTCTCCACCTTTGGCTGTTGTGGGTGTGCTGCTGTGAATATTGGTGTGTATTTATCTGTTAAGCCTCTGCTTTCAGACTCTTGGGGACATACCTAGGGTTGGGATTGCTGCGTCACATGGTAATTCTATGTTTAACTTTTTTTTTTAATTAACTTTTATTGAGCTTCAAGTGAACGTTTATAAATCAAGTCAGACTGTCACATATAAGTTTATATACACCTTACTCCATAATCCCACTTGCTCTCCCCCTAATGAGTCAGCCCTTCCAGTCTCTCCTTTCCTGACAATTTTGCCAGCTTCCAACTCTCTCTACCCTCCCATCCCCCCTCCAGACAGGAGATGCCAACACAGTCTCAAGTGTCCACCTGATACAAGTAGCTCGCTCTTCATCAGCATCTCTCTCCAACCCATTGTCCAGTCCCTTCCATGTCTGATGAGTTGTCTTCGGGGATGGTTCCTGTCCTGGGCCAACAGAAGGTTTGGGGACCATGACCGCCGGGATTCCTCTAGTCTCAGTCAGACCATTAAGTCTGGTCTTTTTATGAGAATTTGGGGTCTGTATCCCACTGATCTCCTGCTCCCTCAGGGGTTCTCTGTTGTGCTCCCTGTCAGGGCAGTCATTGGTTGTGGCCGGGCACCAACTAGTTCTTCTGGTCTCAGGATGATGTAGGTCTCTGGTTCATGTGGCCCTTTCTGTCTCTTGGGCTCTTAGTTGTCCTGTGACCTTGGTGTTCTTCATTCTCCTTTGCTCCAGGTGGGTTGAGACCAATTGATGCATCTTAGATGACTGCTTGTTAGCATTTAAGACCCCAGAGGCCACATTTCAAAGTGGGATGCAGAATGTTTTCAGAATAGAATTATTTTGCCAATTGACTTAGAAGTCCCCGCAAACCATGGTCCCCAAACCCCTGCCCTTGCTCTGCTGACCTTTGAAGCATTCATTTTATCCAGGAAACTTCTTTGCTTTTGGTCCAGTCCAGTTGAGCTGACCTTCCATGTATTGAGTATTGTCCTTCCCTTCACCTAAAGCAGTTCTTATCTACTAATTAATCAGTAAAAAACCCTCTCCCACCCTCCCTCCCTCCCCGCCTCGTAACCACAAAAGTGTGTGTTCTTCTCAGTTTATACTATTTCTCAAGATCTTATAATAGTGGTCTTATACAATATTTGTCCTTTTGTCTCTGACTAATTTCGCTCAGCATAATGCCTTCCAGGTTCCTCCATGTTATGAAATGTTTCACAGATTTGTCACTGTTCTTTATCGATGCGTAGTATTCCATTGTGTGTCAGTACATATTTTGGGAAGGACACAATTCAATCCATAACAGAGGAAGACCTCATCATATTTTCAGCCCTGAGAAAATCAGGAGGGGAATGGCACTCCTGGCAGGGAAACAGCAGAGGCAAAGACCCTGAGGTAGAAAGGTGTTTGGGGTTTCTGGGTCACTTAGAGTCTGACCTGGAAACCCTGATGGCGTAGTGGTTAAGTGCTATGGCTGCTAACCAAAAGGCTGGCAGTTCAGATCCACCAGATACTCCTTGGAAACTCTATGGGGCAGTTCTACTCTGTCTTACAGGGTTGCTATGAGTCGGAATCAACTTGGCGGCAATGGGTTTGGTTTTTTGGTTTTAGAGTCTGACCAGCGTTGCCAGAGCACAATGAGTGTCAGAAGGTGAGGTGAGAAGAACCCCAAGTCCTGACCAAGCAGGACCTCCTAGAATGTGGATGGGAGGTTGCTGACCCCCTGGTGGAGGCATGGCAATGGAGAGACCAGCCATATGCTCTTCTCTGTCTGGGCAGCACCTGCACTGGACCCAGGAAGGGGCATAGTCCCAAGAAGCATCTTGCCCATTGAGTGATAACCATCAGCTTCCTGTGAAGAAGGCCCAGCCCTGCTGTTTACCCAGTGTTTCTGCCCTTGTCCTGGCCCTTGAACTGACAGACTTTCTCTGGCCAGTTTGCTGGCTCCCCAGTGGCCCTGGCCAAGGGCGGATTGCTCAGGCAGCGAGGCGGGTGGAATCAAAGTTTGGCAGTCCTATTTGCCTCCTGTCTGGAATTTCCCCCCTGAGGAGTGCCCAGGAACCCTGGTGGTTAAGTGCTTGGCTGTTAATCAATAGGCTGGCGGTTCAAACCTAACAGCTGCAGTCAGCTCCCAGAAAGATAACAGCCTTGGGAACCCTATGGTGCAGTTCTACTCTGTTCTCTAGGGTTGCTATGAGTCAGAATGGACTCAAAGACAATGGGTTTGGGTTTTTTTGTTTGTTTGTTTGTTTGTATAGAGGAGTGTCTGCTGGCCCAGCGAAGACCTTCCCCCCGAGGCCAGGGCCAACCAAAGCAGGGAGCAAGCATCCAGCACAGATGACAGCTCGGAGCTCAGAGGCCAGGCAGCAGGGAGAGGACAGCAGAGGGACAGCAGCAGAGGTGACAGTAGTTGTAAAACCCACTCTGTTCCAAGGATGCTGCTAAGCCCTTTACAGAAAAAAAACCAACCAAACGGAAGCCCTGGTGGTGTAGTGGTTAAGTGCTATGGCTGCTAACCAAGAGTTTGGCACTTCGAATCCACCAGACGCTCCTTGGAAACTCTATGGGGTAGTTCTACTCACTCCTATAGGGCATGTCCCCCTCTGTAAAATGGGAAAAGTGGCTGTGTTGCTCACTTCCTGGCTTCTTCCTTCACTCACTCACTCCCTACTCTGAGGGCTACATTCCGGTAGGCACAGGGGAGAAAGTGTTTAGCCAGATGCCGGGGGTGTTTATCCTCTTTGGGCCAAGGTTCTAATTGCAGACAGATAAATACAGCCAAGTAAAAAAAGAAGAAACGAGAGCATGACCGGTCTGCACCACCCAGGGACCTGAGTTGAGATACGTGTAATAGCTCATGTATCTTAAGGGGCTTCAAAGACTTAGTATGAAAAACAGAATGAAAAATACCTTTTTAATAATTTTTATATTGATTGCATGTTGAAATGGTAATCTTTTGAGCAGGCTGGGTTAAAGAAAATAACTATTAAAATTAATTTCACCTTTTTTTTTTTAGCTACGGCTACTAGGAAATTTAAAATTACATATGTGGCTCTCATGATGTGAGAGAGGGTCTGGGTGAGAGTTACAAAGGGGACAGGGAAGGCTTCACTGAACTGGGCCTCAACATTTAAAAAAGACTTTTTAACGAAAAATTTAAACATATATAAAAGTAAACCACATAATAACCCCCCATGTACCCATCACCCAGATTCAAAATTCTCAACATAGGCAGCCCCTCATTACATCTCCATCTTTCCTACTCCCTTCTCTCAGCTAATGTTGAAACAAACCCCCAACATCTTATCATTTCATCTTAATATTGCAATGCATATCTCTATTAAAGAACTCTTTTTTTTAAGCGAATTTACTGTTTATTCAAAGAACAATTATCCAGATTGTAAATATATATATATATATAGAGAGAGAGAGAGGATGTTCTTCTTTGTCTCTTATAACAATGTTTTGACTTAAAGGCTATTTTGTCTGATATTAAAATCACCATGCCAGCTTTCTTTTGGTTACTATTTGCCAGGAGTGTTTTTTTTCCCCCATCCTTCCACTTTCAACTTATTTATGTCCTTTGTTTAAAATGTGTCTCTTGTAAACAAGAGCCTTCATATGAATAGACATGCACACCTGGGTTCATTGCAGCATTGTTCACAATAGCAAAAAGATAGCAACAACCTAGATGCCCATCAACAGGTGAACGGATAAACAAACTGTGGTACATACACCCAATGGAGTATTACATAATGATAAAGAACAGAGAAGAATCTATGAGGCATTTCATAACATGGATGAATTTGGAGGGCATTATGCTGAGTGAAATAAGTCAATCACAAAAGACAAATATTGTATGAGACCACTACTGTATTAAAAAGTTTTATACACAAAAAGAAACAATCTTTGATGGTTCCGAGGGAGAGGAAGGGTGAGGATGGAAAAACACTAAATAGACAAGTGGTAACTTTGGTGAAGGGGAAGCCAGCACCACTTGTTCAAGGTAAGGTCATGGAAGCTCCATAGACACATCCAAACTCGATAAGGGACCGAATTACTCAGCTAAGGGCTGTGGGGACCATGGTCTTGGGGAACATCTAGCTCAATTGGCATAACATAGTTTTTTTTTAAAAAATGTTCTACATTCTACTTTGGTGAGTAGCGTTTGGGGTCTTAAAAGCCTGTGAGTGGCCATCTAAGATACCCCACCTCTTCAGGAGCAAGGGAGAATGAAGAAAACTAAAGACAAAAGGGAAAGATTAGTACAAAGGACTAACGGACCACAACTACCACCACCTCTACCAGACTGGGTCCAGTACAACTAGATAGTGCCCAGCTACCACCACTGACTGCTCTGACAGGGATCACAATAGAAGGTCCTGGAAAGAGCTGGAGAAAAATGTGGAACAAAATTCTAACTCACAAAAAGACTTACTGGCCTGACAGGGATTGGAGAAACCCCAAGAGTAAGGCCCCCAGACACCGTTTAGCTCAGTAAGGAAGTCACTCCTGAGGTTTACCCTTCAGCCAAAGATTAGACAGGCCCATAAAACAAAATGAGACTAAAGGAATACGCCAGCCCCGGGGCAAGGACAAGAGGGCAGGAGGGGACAGGAAAGCCGGTAATCGGGGAACCCAAGGTCAAGAAGGGAGAGTGCTGACATGTTTAGTGTTGTTAACCAATGTCATAAAACAATATGTGTACTAACTGTTTAATGAGAAGCTAATCTGTTCTGCAAACCTTCATCTAAACTACAACAAAAATAAATAAATTAAAAAGAAAAGAAAAGAAAAAAATGTGTCTCTTGTAGACAGCATATAGTTGAGTCTTTGGATTTTTATTCATTATGCCACTCTCTGCTTTTTGCTCAGAGCATTTAGTCCATTTACATTCACAGTAATTACCACTGAGGAAGGACTTCTGACATTTTATTCATTTATTTGTGTGTGTGTGCATCTTATGTCTTCTTTGTCCAATATTTCCTCCAATGCTGCCAACATTAAAAAAATTTTTTTTTTTTTAATTTTGTTGTAGTTGTTAATAAAGGACTCTTAAAAAATAAAGCTACAGACAATGGGCTGGAGAGGGATGCTGGTGAGGAGTGAGCTTCTTGGATCAGGTGGACACGTGAGACTATGTTGGCATCTCCTGCCTGGAGGGGAGATGAGAGGGTAGAGGGGGTTAGAGGCTGGTGAAATGGACACGAAAAGAGAGAGTGGAGGGAGAGAGCTGGCTGTCTCATTAGGGGGAGAGTAATTGGGAGTATGTAGCAAGGTGTATATAAGTTTTTATGTGAGAGACTGACTTGATTTGTAAACTTTCGCTTAAAGCGCAATAAAAACTATTAAAAAAAAAAAAGCTACTAGCAATTCCACTCCTAGATATATACCCAAGAAAACTGAAAACGTGTTCACACGAAGCTTGTACACGAATGCTCATATCAGCATTATTCACAATAGCCAAAAAGTGGAAACGACCCAAATGTCCATCAACTGACGACTGCATAAACCAAACGTGGTACATCCACACAGTGGAATGTTATTCAGCCCTAAAAAGGAATGCAGTACTGATGCATCCTACAGCGTAGCTGAATCTCAAGAACATTACACCAAGCGAGAGGCCAGATACAAAAAGACAAATATTATATGATTCCATTTCTATGCAACGTTCAGAGCAGCCAAAGCCATAAAGACAGGCAGTAGATTAGTGGTTGTCAGGGGCTTGGGGGAGGGGAAATTGGGAGTGACTGACTGGTAGTGGGTATGCGGTTTCTATTTAGGGTGACGAAAATGTTTTGGAAAATGGTTAATGTGGTTGGCTGCTAACCAAAAGGTTAGAAGTTCAAGTCCACCCAGAAACACCTCAGAAGAAAGGCCCAGTGACCTACTTCTGAAAAATCAGCCATTGAAACCCTATGGAGCATACTTTTTCTCTGACACACATAGTGGGGTCGCCATGAGTCAGAACTGACCCGAGAGCAACTGGTTCTGGTTTGATGACTGTATAATCCTATGAACATACTGATATTAACAATCACCGAGTCGTACACTTTAACAAGATGAATTGCATGGCATGTGAACTATATTTCAATTCTTAAAAGCTGTGATATCATCACGATAACTAAAAAAACAATGACAATCCTTAATACCAGGAATCTTATCTACCATCTCCTCGGGGCACGTTCCCTGATTGTCTCATCGGTGCTTTTGTGCCCACAGTTTGTTCAAAACAGCATCCTGACAAGGTTCACAAGAAGCAGATGCATGTCACCCAGACATGAAAGAATTTCTTTAAACCCGAGCTCCCCTCCCCCACGCCTTTCTCCATTTGTTGCTGGATTGGGCCGTTGTCCTTTTCATCTTCCAGAGGTTGGGGTCTGATGATTGGAGCCCTGAGATGGGAGACTCCACATTTCCAGCCTGCCTGAAATGGATGTGTCTCATCTGATATCCCGATTATGACCACTCTCCACCCCCCAAACAGCACCAAACCCAAACCCATTGCTGTTGAGTCACTTCCAACTCATGGCGTCCCCATGTGACAGAGCAGAACCGCCCCATCGGGTTTTCTAGGCTGTAATCTTTACATGAGCACATCGCCAGGTCTTTCTCTTAGAGAGCCGCTGTGGGTTTGAACTGCTGATCTTTCAGTTAGCAGCTGAGCACTTAACCATTGCGCCACCAGTACTCCTTCTCCAAACAGCGCAAGGCTTGTCCAAAAAAAAAAAAATGCCTGGGATGGCGACAGAGTTAGGAGCCAGGTAAACAGGGACGGCTGGGCCTCATCTGCAGACTGTTTGCTGAATGAAAGGTGGTGGTTGTCAGAGACCAGGAGGTTTCCAAAAAGCAAGCCCCTTCTTTCCCCCGGGCTCTCTTCTCTGTCTAATCAGCACTGATTTGGAGGGCTCTCCCTGCCTGTGGCTGGAGCCGTGCTGACCCTGTGCAGAAGTGGGAGGGGGACACCTCCTCTGGCCTCAGCCAGGTGGCTTCCACCTTCATCCGTCCATCGTGGATGCCAAACTCCCATCACAGCCATTAGGCTGGGTGGCAGGCCTGGCTGACCGCTGCAGTCCTGACACTCGCTCTGCTACCTGCACACTGACCAGACCTGTGTGTCCTCAGCTGATCTTTCCCTCCTCAGGGCCTTTGCACATGATTTTTCTGCAGCCAGGATGCCCCCCCCCTCCCTGCCACACCCATAGAAACAGCAGGGCTGAAAATGTAGAGGCTCAGGGGGGCCCTTCCTGACCTACTCCCCAATGCCACCATCTAGCCCTCCTCTCTATAGCCTCCCTCTCTGTCTTGAGCTCTTGAGAGACCCTTCCCACTTTCTGTTCTCTCTCTCTTTTTTTATCCCTGCTTGGTTATTCATATTCTCTTTTAACTAGAAATATCAGCTCAGTGAGGGTAGGACCTTGTGTCTAGACCAGTGTACTGAAGGAGTGTGTGAATGAAAGAACGAAGGAGTGAAGGAGTAAAGGAAGAAGCCAGGAAGTGTGCGGGACAGCCACTCTCCCCATTTTACAGAGGGGACATGGAGGCCCAGGGTCAGCTGAGGTCAGGATTTGCACTCAGGTCTCTCTGGACAGAAATCCAGGGCTCACCTCATGCACAGACCCCAGGAGAGGACCCACCATCTCTCCCTCAGCCTCTCGTCTGCTTCCTGAGCACCCTGGCTGCCAGCTTGGAGAAGAATGGGAGTATAAGGGATAGGAAGGTAGGGGGCAAGGTCAGATGGGAGAAGCCACTGTGAAATGGGTGCAACTTCCCTGGGGGAAGGGCCATGTACTCTCCTGTTTGCCCTGGGTGCCATTTGCACATGTGGGGCCTGCAGCAGGTGCTCAATGTTTCCCAAAAGTCCTGATCCCAGAATTCCCCAGAGCCCTTATAAAAAGCAGATTCCCAGTCCCCTGAGAGTGAAAAGATCTGGAGTAGGGCCCCACAATCTGCATTTTAACAAGCAGCCCCAGGTGAATCTGCTGCATACACAATTTCAGAGCCTCTTCAGGGATGTGTGTCAATGTGCCAGGCTCATACGGAGCACAAAATAAATATCATTATTATTAGCTGTGATAGTAGGGTTCAGGCACTTATTGAGCATAAAAGAAATGCTGTTATTAGTAGTGATAGAGTTTCACAAAGTAAAACCCTCCTTGGTATCTCCCAGGGAAGACTTGCCACCTGAGGGTCCTTCCTGGCCCTGGCCTTGGTCACTCCCCTCTCCTCCTCACCCTCTCCCACTCCCAACCCCCTACCCACGTGCACAGGTCTGAGTCCAGATGCCAGGACCCCTAGTCCTGCCCTTTGCCTTCTGCCACGGGCAATAGGAGCTGGTCTTCCACCTCTGTGACTCTGAGCAGGGCCACTGGGTCTCTGAGGTTCTGACAGGAGTCACCCTTGCTGGCCTCGCAGGGAACAACTGGACTGAGCAGACCTGGGAGCAGAAGCAGAGGCCCTGGGCCTCAGGCTTTCTGTGCACCCCTGATTCCCTCAGCAGACCCTGCGAGGGCATCCAATGTGTGTGAAGGGAGGGCGCTTTCTCCTGGGAGGGCTGCCATATTCAGGGGCCAGACCTTTTAAAAAGTGCTTCCCAAATGTGGTGCCTATGGGGTCACTTCTAAAAGCCCCTTGCCCAAGTCCAGTGAAATGGGTGCCTCTGGGGTGGGATCAGGAATCATCAACACTTTGTAAAGCCCCCAGGCATTGGGCAGGCAAAGTTCAGAAGTCTTCAGCATGCAAACGAAGAGCTGGGTCTGGGCAGATGCAGGCAGGCTCAGGGCTGGGCGGGGCCTGAGGTTTTGCATTTCTGAGCCACTCCCAGAGACGTCAAGCCTGCTGGTCCCTGGACCACATTTTTATTAGTAAGGACCTGAATCACTGTCCCGGGTTTTCTAGGAAGGCCTGTTGGCTCTTCCTGCACAAGGCAACTCAGGATGCAGAAAAGTGTCAGACTACAAAAGGCCGGGATGTTCTGGGGCTCCCACCCCTGAATTCTGACCACCTGGGAGGGGCTATGGGGAATGGGGCCCTGAAGGCTAGGGGGAAGGAAGAGGCAGTTACAAAACATTTAGGGGCTTTTCCTCTGACCCAAATAATCACCAGTCATTGGTGTCTGTTGAGTTGGGGCTCAGAGAGTCCCCCAAGGCAGTGAGAAAGTGGGAAAGCCCCCTTGGAAACCCCATTTGGTGACAAACTGTCATTCTCAACCATCAGGTTGGGGGTGACCTCAAGAAATACCTATAGCTCCTGCCATCTGCCACCACCAGTGTCTGCCAGTTTGTGGTACTATGATGGCTTGCGCGTTGCTACAATGCGGGAAGCATTTCAAACACCAGCAGGGTCACCCATGGTGAACAGGTTACAGCAGAGCTTCCAGACTAAGAGAGACTAGGAAGAAAGGCCTGGCGATCTACTTCCAATTAATGAGCCAATGAAAACTCTATACCTCTCTCCTAGGGTGGAGTCACCACAAAGTTATAAAAAACTCATTGCCATCAAGTCGGACTCACAGTGACCCTACGGAACACAGCAGAACTGCCCCATTGTGTTTCCAAGGAGTGGCTGTTAGATTTGAACTGTGGACCTTTTAGTTAGCAGCCTGAGCTCTTAACCACTGCACCACCAGGGCTCCAAACAAACCAAACAGGGTTTCCAAGGCTGTAAATCTTTAAGGAAGTAGACTGCCACATCTTTCTCCCACAGAGCAGCTGGTGTGTTCGAACCACTGACCTTTCGATTAGGAGTCAAGGACTTAACCGCTTGGCCACCAGGGCTCCTCACAAAGTTATGGTAAAGTAAAAAGAAAGATTTTATTCGGCATACGTTCAAAGAGGCGAAAGTGGGAAAATGGTCAAGCATGTTGCCAGGGCCATGTCTGTGGGAGTCTGAGGAAAGTTACAGAATCATTAGTATATGTTAACATTACAAATAAGTAAAGTAATTCAAAGCTTCACCTTTTCACAGATTGGCTAAAAACTGCTAAATCACCATGATTCTACATTTTGAATTGTCTTTCTTAATAATCTTTGGTCCAGGTTTCAGTAACCACAGTCAGGAGGGTCTTCATTGGTCTAACAAATCTTACTAATTACTAAACTCTAGTAAAATGAGATAAGAAAGGATAATATGTGGATCTTCTGTGCTCTCTTTATGATTTGTTCATGTGAGTTTCCCTAAAAGACATTTTCCAAGATTGTCCTAGCTATTGTCTTTATGTCTTGGGCCCAGTAGGTGTGTCCTTGTGAGTCCAGCTTCAGCTGGGTCACATTTTTTATACTTGAGGACAGGGAAAAATGGCTCCAATTTTAGCCTCCTAAGTCACATCACATGGAAACCCTGGTGGCATAGTGGTTAAGTGCTACTGCTGCTAACCAAGTGGTCAGCAGTTCGAATCTGCCAGGAACTCCTCAGAAACTCTATGAGGGCAGTTCTACTCTGTCCTATAGGGTCGCTATGAGTCAGAATCGACTCAAAGACAATGGGTTTGTTTTTTTTTAAGTCACATCACAGAATACGAACAACTCTGACTTGCTTGCTTTGGATAGCCATCAGGAATGACCAGTTGTTAGAAAAGGGCCTCATGTTTGGTAAAACAGAGGATCGGAGAAAACGAGGGAAACCCTCAATGAGATAGTTTGACACAATGGCCACAACAATAGGTTTGAGCAACAGGAAGATGGCACAGGATCTGGCAATGTCTTGTTCTGTTATACGTTGTTGACAGCAGCCAAGAACAACCTGCTATCTCTGAGTCACTCCACAAATATGGGGTCACTCCACTTTCCCTCCTGACCTGTCCACTGGGGGGGCAAAGGGCTGAAGATGCCAAGGCTGGGCAGTGGTGGGTGGACACCAGGCCAGATTTGGGGCCCTGGCATTCTCCCCCTTCCACCCACCCACTGGGGGAAGTGCCCTCCCTCCACACACACTGCGATGCCCTCTGCAGGGTCAGCTTAGGGAGTTTGGGAGTGAGTGGACCAGGAGTCCAAGGGTTCTGTAGGAAATACATCATTGGTTCTGAAACTAAGGCTGCAGCAGATTCACCCGGAGCTGCTTGTTAAAATGCAGATTCCAGGGCCACACTCCAGGCCTGAACCTCCCAGGCTGAGCCTAGGAATTTGCCTTAAATTTTTTAAGGGCCTTGGGGAATTCTAGAATCAGAAACTCTTAGTAAACACTGACCCTCTCCAAATCCTGAATGAGGCTGCTTAACAATGGCATTCATTCATTCATTCTTTCATTCGTTCGTTCGTTCGTTCAGTCACGCATTCGACATCAACATCCACAGCCCTCACTTTTCTCCCAGGATCACGTTCACTGTCTCCCACTTCCACCTCTGAGCCGGAACCGTCTCCTTCCTGACAACCCTTTTCTTCACCCTCTCTTCCTCGTTTCTCCGCTCCAGCGCTTTCTCTTGTCGGCCTTCCTTCCCCGCCACCTCATTGGCCCATTCCATGGCGAGCCCCTCCTGCCCTGGACCCTCCCGCCCCACCCCCCCAGGAGCCGAGCCCCCCCACCCACCTGCGACTGCGCTCTGGGTCCGGTGCGCCCCGCCCCCATCCCCTCCCCTGAGCGGAGGTGGCACTGCGGAGCGCAAGCTCGCGTCCCACCCGTGCTCTGCCCCCGGGCACCCGAGCCGATCTGCTGAGAGAGGGGCGCTGAGCCTGGGGCCTGGGCTCCAGGTGTGCTCAGGAAAATGAAGCAGGTAGGACGGCGGGGATGCTGGTGGTGGCGCGGATGGGAGGAGCCCGCGGGGGAACCAGAGAGGAGGAGGGATGCGCGCAGCTGGGAAGCTGGGGCTGGACTGGACCCCAGATGGAACCTGCCGAAGACCAGTTGGGCCTGGTCAGGAGGGTGGAAAGGGCCTTGGATCGCAGCAGGCCTCGTGTTCTGAGGAACCGCCTGGGAGACCAGCAAGGTGGCTCCAGGGATGCCAGACGGTTGGGGTGAGGTGAGGTGTGCAGCCCAGGGCAGGCCTCCCATCTGTCTTTGGTGTCCCCCTCCCCCAGGCCCTGGTGGATGATACTGAGGATGTGTCCCTGGACTTTGGCAATGAAGAGGAGCTGGCTTTTAGGAAAGCCAAGATCAGGTAGGATGGACCCTGGCTTTTGGGCAAGCATTCCCCAAAGCTGTCAACTCATTCATTCATTCAGAATTTATTGAGCACCTACTGTGCACCAGGCTGGGGCTAGGGACACAATGGTGACAGATCAGACAAGGTCCCTACCCTCTTGGAGCCTGCAGTCTGCTTACTGACAGTGAACGTGGCCGTTGTTCATGACACCGTATTGAACGGAGCAGGCAAACACATTCACAAGATAATTACAGAGTGTGAGGATAGCTGGGAGGAAAACCAACAGGGCGATGACAGAGAAAGTAACTGAGGAAGGCCACTTGCCTCAGCACAGCCAGGGAGGGCCTCTCTGAGGGGGTGACATTTGAGCTGAGCCTGGATGATGAGAAGCAGCCAGCCATGGGAGACTCTAGGCGGAGAGTGGTCCAAACAGAAGGCACAGCAGGTGCAAAGGCCCCGAGGCTGTGCTGGAAGGTCAGAAAAAGGCCACTGTGGCTGGAGGGTAGTGGGTGAAGGGACAGTGGTGTTGACAGGCTGAAGAAGTGGATAAGGGCTTGAATTCTTGTTCTAATCCCTGCTTCAGCTTCTGTTAGACAGACATAGTGTCTGGGCTGAGTCCCCTGCCTGCCTGAGACCATCAGCACCCTGGAAGGCGAAGCACCAAGGCATGAGGAATGACCCATAAATGCCACTGCCAATGATCCCTCTTTTTTGTTGACCCTGTTCTTTACCAAGCATGATCTCCTTCTCCAGGGACTGGTCTCTCCTGACAACATGTCCAAAATGTGTAAGACGTAGTCTCACCATCCTTGCTTCTAAGGAGCATTCTGGTTGTACTCCTTCCAAGACAAATTTGTTCATTCTTCTGGCAGTCTATGGTATATTCAATATTCCTCTCCAACACCACAATTCAAAGGCCTCAATTCTTCTTCAGTCTTCCTTATTCACTGTCCAGCTTTCATATGCATATGATGCAATTGCAAATACCATGGGTTGGGTCAGGCGTGCCTTAGTCTTCAAGGTGACATCTTTGCTTTTCAACACTTTAAAAAGGTCTTTTGCAGCAGATTTACCCAATGCAATGCGTCTTTTGATTTCTTGACTGCTGCTTCCATGGGTGTTGACTGTGGATCCAAGCAAAATGAAATCTTTGACAGCTTTGATCTTTCTCCATTTATCATGATGTTGCTTATTCATCCAGTTGTGAGGACCTGGTACCACTGCAAATCTCCTTCCAGTCATCAGAGACAGCAGGTGCGGGGCCTGGCACCTGAATTTCCAATGATTGTCCTTAAGGAAACGCACTCTAAGAGAACTGGAATCTTGGGTAAAGAATCTTATAGAACATCTAAACTCATATACGTATTCACCAAGTCTTTATGGAGTATCTCTGTATGCCTAACTGTGGGCTGGTGGCTGGGGTCACCCCTGCCCTGTGGAGTTGCCCAGTCTAGAGCAGGACTGGTGCACCTCAGCAGTGCTGATGTTTTGAGCCAGATGTTTCTTTGATGTTTAGGATGTCTGGCAGCATCTCTGGCCTCCACCCACCAGATGCCCCCTACTTATGACAACCAAAAATGTCCCCCAGACATTGCCACACATCCCCTGGAAGGTACATTTGCCCCCGATTGAGTGCCTCTGGTGTGGAGGGAGCTGTAGGCATGCCCACAAATGTTATAACTCAGTGTTTTAAATGCTGTGACTGGGCAGAAGATCAGGAACCTACCCTGGTCAGGGAAGACTCCCTGGAGGAAGTAACAGGTACGCTGAGACAGGTAAGGGTGGGTAGGAGTTTGCTAAGCTGAGGAAGGGTAGAGTGTCACAGAGGGAACAGTACACGTGAAGGCCTGGAGGTCAGATGATGAGTTTAGGGAGTAGAGAGTTGTTCATAGCAGCGGCCTTAGCAGAGGCGGGGCTAGACCCCAAAGGGCTTAAAAGCTAAGTTCTAAAGCTGCGCTGCCTACTAGAACTTTCTGTGAGGATGGAAGTGTGCTATAGCCGCACTATGCAATACGGTTGTCACAGGTCATGCTAGCGTGATCGGGAACTGAAATGTTCATTGTATTTCACTTTAATTAATTTAAATTAAAATAGCCACATGTGGTTATCATACTGGACAGGGCAGTTCTAGAGTTTGAGTTTTATTTTTCAGGTCAATGGTCATCGCCGAAGGGTTCACACAAAGCAGTGATGTGATCAGAATTGCAGGGTGGAGAATGGATTGTAAGGGGCAGAATGGAAGAGGATGCAGAGTGTTACGGACTGAACTGTGTTCCCCCCTCCCCCTGCCCCCTGCGTAAGATATGTATGGGAATCCTAACCCCTGTACCTGTGGATGTAATCCTGTTTGGGAATAGGGCTTCCTTTGTTATATTAATGAGGTCACATCAGTGGAGGGGGTATCCTAGACATAATCGCTTCTGAGTTATACAAAGGGCTGATTAGACATGGGAGCAAGCACCAAAGGGGGAAGGCAGGTGCCACATGAGGACTGCCAAGGCACCAAGGAGCTCCAGGGCCACAGAAGCTGAAAGAGACAAGGATCTTCCCCCAGAGCAGAGAGAGAGAGCTGATGCCCTGAATTCAGACTTCTGGGGCCAGGGCAGAGGCATGTCCTCAGTGGGAACAGGATGTCACACTGGGGTTCTCGCTGGAGTTGGAAACGGTCCCTGCTGTTAAAAGATGTGTTTGTGCTTTCGAGGCATTGTCCTCATAAAATTTCTCTGGATCCAAAGGTCATGGGTAACAGTGGATTCCTCCCCACAACAGGATCAAGTCCTCTGCCCAGGCCAGATTGCTTAGATCTCACTGTGGTCTCGATTGTCAGACCTGGTTTGTTCATGTGGCTTGGTCAGCATTTCATGGTGGTCTTTGTACAGCCCAAATTCAACCTATTGCCATTAAGTCGATTCTGACTCATAGCGACCCTATAGAACAGAGTAAAACTGCCCCATAGGGTTTCCGAGGAGCCCCTGGTGGGTGTGAACTGCCACTTTTGGTTAGCAGTCGTAGCTCACAACCACTGTGCCACCAGGGATCCTTGAACAGCCCATTGAGTGTCAAATTGGGAACACTATCCTCTGGCCTTAGACACTACAGGGAGGCCTGTATTAGTGGGCCCAGGTCCTAAGGTAAAAATCGCATGTAATGAAAACTACCCATCCAAATCCCATCAACTAGATGGGGGTCGAGTAGCCCATCAAGTAGAGTGACATTTTGTCTTTCAAGAAGTCTAGCACACACCCTTTTACTCATTACTGAAGTCACTCCTGAGGCTTAGCCTTCAGCCAAAGATTAGCCAGGTCTATACGGCCAACAGTAACACACGTGAAGGATGTGCCTCATAGTTCAATCATGAAAACGAGACCAATGGGCACACTAGCCCAAAAGCAAAGACGAGAAGGCAGGAAGGTACAGGAAAACTGGACGAATGGAAACAGGGAAGCTGGGGTGGAGAAGGGAAGACAGTTGACACATCATGGGGTTGGCAACCAATGTCACAAAACAATTTGTGCATTAAATATTCAATGAGAAACTAATTTGTTCTGTAAACTTTCACCTAAATCATAATTGAAAAAAAAGAAAGGAAAGAAGTCTAGCACATTGGATACAAAAGCTGTTCCTTAAATGAGCCCAGATGAAATTGTTGGCTAGATGTGTTGGACAAGTTATACTGAATGAAAAACAATAGTAGCAAACCCTTACCTAGCACTTACTCTACGCAGGCACCAGTCTAAGTGTTTTACTTGCAATCATTCATTTAACCTGCATTACTAACCTATGAGGTAGACATTATTATTTTATCAGTTTCAAGGTTAAAGGAATTGAGACAAAGAGCATTGAGTGGCTTGTCCAATGTCACACAGCTATTCAGTTGCAGGGCTGGGATTTGAACCCTTAAATCTGGATTTAGAGTCTACAGGCCTCTTACATTACGCTGTTTAGGGGTAGATGTTCACACAGGGAGAGACTTGTGCAGAGCCCCTTGGCAGGGACAGCAGACTCAGGTTTCCATCTTATGCTTCCTTGGGGTGCTTTGGGGCATCTTGGGGTGGCTTTTTCATTGTGTAGAAGTGCCCCATCTGTATAAGGCAGAGTTTCTCAAACTCGGCACTATGGACCGACCCTCTGGGCCTGATAATCCTTTGTTGTGAGGGGTATCCTGGGCATTGCAGGACATTGAGCAGCATCCCAGCATCTGCTCACTAGATGCCAGGAGCACCTTCCCCCCATGTGTCAACCAGCAATGTCTCTAGACATTGACAAATGTCCCCTGGGGGTCAAAATTGCCCCTGGTTGAGAGCACTGGTTCAGATTATTCTCTCTCTTTCTCGGTTGGATTTGGGTAGGCGAAATTTGCGTCTGAGAGGACTCAGAGCACTCCCAATGCCTCTGTAGTGAGGTGGGCACAGGAGTAGCTGGAGGGGTAGGGGACAAGGAACGGGAGTGGGGAGATGATGGTGGAGATGACAGTATAGATGACAGCTTGGTGGCTACCCATCATTCTGGGAAATCAGTTTAAGGACATCTGTGAATCACACACACACACCATGCTCCAACACACCAAGGAGAAGAACTTTGGTTTTTCTTTGTTGTTATTCCAGGAGGTCTGATCAGGGCCCCTCTCTCAGACCCCATCTCCAGTGCCTTTGGGGTCAAGTCCTTGCTGACCCCCTCAATATTCTAAAATCTGTTTTAAAAACAGAGACATACGACAGCATAAGCAGGTCCCACCAAGAACTAATTGTTAAATTTTAAGGAAGGCCCTCGATAACTGGCAGAATCGGGAACTAGACAGATTTCAGTTCCCTTTGATTGCGGCACGACGTTACATATTTTGAAATTAACTCCTTGCAGCTACACCAACTTAACTTCCCCTTATCTATATTCCTTGTTAACACGAAATTGATTGCATAAGCCATGCTGACAACAAAGTCACTGAGGAGAGATTTCTGCTGGACTGTGACCACACCATCTTGGGAGAACATTTGGGGACAGGGAGGGGACACTGGTCGGGCCCCTTGATGTTGGAGATTTTGATATTGCACAGCAGCTTGGCTGCATGGACCTGGCATGTTTAATTCACTCATTCACTTATTCCAGGGGTTCCCAACCTCGACACTGTTGGTACTCGGGGCCGGATCATTCTTTGCTGTAGGGGCTGTACTGTGCACTGTAGGACATTCAGCAGCATCCCTGGCCTCTGTCCACTGTATGTGCGTTGCAATCCCCAGTTGTGACAAGCAAAAATGCGCCCAGACATGGCCAAAGATTTCCAGGGTGAGGGGTACCATCATCGCTGGTTGAGATCTACTGGTTTATTTGTTCACTCACTTATTTATTCATGGAATCAACAAAACTTTCAAGGACTTTTGTGTGCTGGGCACTGTTCTAGGGGACACAAGGAGAACCAGACAGGCCTCGTACCTGCCCTCACGGAGGAGCTGATGTTTTAATTAGGCAGAAGACGATAAACATATCAGCAAATATATAAACAAGGTAATTTCAGATAGTGCTAAATGCTCCAAAGGGTAACGTGATAAAAAGGCGTCCAGGGCCAGGGGACTTTTTTAGATCAGGGAGGTGCTCAGAGAAGGCCTCTCTGAGTGAGAAGAAGGAGCCAGAGTTGGGACGATCTACGGGAAGAGAGTTCCAGGCAGAGGGAACAGCACGTGCAAAGGCCCTGTGGTGGGAGGTGTACTTAGGTGTACAGTACTTGTCAGAACTGGGCCAGGGTGTAGAAAGTGGGAGAGTGGGATGAGGAGACGCAGCTGGAGATTCGATAGGGGAAGGATCTTTTGGGGCTTTGAAGATCAAGATGAGGAATTTGGAGATTTCATCAGTGTTTGATGAGCAATCTTTGGAAGGATTTGAGCTGGGTGAGGCACGACCTAATCAACATGTGAGAAAGCGGCCTCTGACTGCTGAGTGGCCTGAAGGGCAAGGGTGGAAGCAGGTGGGGTGGGGGTGGGGAGTTTGTTTGGAAGCAGTGAAGGGACCAGGGTGAGAGATGCAGGTGGCTTGGACTGGCTGACCTCCAGGAACATCTTGCAACTTGGCTCGGGTTGAACTCTGTCCAAAGTCTGGGGTTTGCCTGTCTGGGACCTCTGAGCTTAGAGAGAGAAGGTTGAAGATGCTGAGTCCCAAATGTAGGCTGAGGGGTCCAGCTTCATCAGCATCCCCAGGGGAACTCAAACACACGATTCAGGTTCTTGGGCTACATCCTTGGAGGTGCTGATTCAGTAGTTGCTCCCATGAGTGTGAAACGCTGTGATTGTAATGTACCCCAAAGGACTTGGCGTATTTTTCTAGGTTGTCCATTTCTGGGTAAGTAGGGAGTGTTACACAAGTGTGTGTGTGTATGTGTGTGTGTGTCCTCACTTTCACTGGTGCAGCGTGTGGATATAGTAGATTCTTGTTAACCTATTCACGGTAGTTACGTTCTATAACGTTGCCCCAGACACTGAGTTAGCAAATACTGAACCACTGCTCCTAGGGGAATCACAGGGCTGGGTTCCTGCAAGCCTCTGGTCACAACATCAGCTGGCCAGTGGATACCCTTATTTTATGTGTGTTTCTGTTTAAAGACACCCTATTTAATACACACAGTTGATTCACTGACATTGAACTCAGGGGCAACAGCACTATAATTCACGCTTGAATGAGGCTTATCTAACACACGTATTTTCTCCATAAGGCATGCTGTAGCCTTCTTGCACGTATGAACACTAGACAGTACTTCAGCACTATGCTTGGGAGCCATTTTAAGCAGCGAAATCACCAACAGAAAGCACAAAAACGTAAAAAACATGGCACTATATAGATTATACAGGAAAAGGAGACATGTCTACGGTCTGAGCTGAAACAAAAAGACAGGGAGCATCGCCTTGTTTACCCTCAGCTGGGAATGTGCATGTCGTGACTCAGATTTTTCAGTTCTCTGCACGTGACCTTGAATGACTGGGAAAGCACAGTGAGTATTGATTTTGGGGTCACCGATAACTTTTAGCAACTAGGAGAATTCACAAATACGGAATCCACGAGTAATGAGGATTGACCGAGTATTGATACAAGGCTTGGCCATATGTTCTGGCACGTGACATCAATGCGAATTCCTTAGTAAAGGCAAACTTAAAACATTGAGGTTGGAATCCCAGGGGAAAGCCCCCTGTGGTTGCCCTTCTCGAGCCCTGAGGAATCCTCTTCATACAGCGCTCAGCCTCAGGGGACCAATTGCTCACTCTTCACTCATTGAAGGAGCAAGACTTCTAAGATGACTCAGAACAGCCTTGAGTCCTGTTGCTGGATCCCCACTGTCCTTCTTGCATTGCAATACAGACGCATCCCTTGCCTGGAATTTAGAATACTTTAGAAGAGAAATTGCAAATCGAGTTAGCAGACCAAATCCAAGCCACAGACATGTCGTCTTAGGCTAGGGCGGTATTTTAAATGAACTTGAAAATGCATTTAAAAATTGGCTGCTTCTGAAAGGCTGTTGGAGCTAGATGGGCAAGAACTGAGTTGTGGAACCTGCCCCCTCTGGGTGAGGCTTGTGGAGCCCCAGCCCTCACCCAGCCAGTTGACTTGGTTTACAGTCCCTGCTTGGCCCCTGTAGACACCTGAGATTGCAATGCACCTTCCCTACTCTGCCATCGACTGCATTTCTACCACTTTCCAATGGAACTAGGATTGCCTGAAGCCTGGGGTTGGAGTTCCTCCCTGATGCCACAGTTTTCTCCTCAGATGTCTTGGAGCCACGGCCAGGTGATTGGGAGGCCTTGTAAGAGCCGGGTGTCAGGGGTCAGGCTGTACATCTGGCAGGGCGTCCGAGGCCACCTTACCCCACCCCCCATGTATCTGCTGCGCTCTCTGCAGCCTAAATTTGTCCTTTAGATCTTTTTAAAAATTTAGTTAATTTTTAAAATTGAGATCTAATTCTTAAAGTGTACAATTCAATGCTTTTGTTTATATTCCAAAATTGTGCAACCACTCGTGCACCCATTGCCGTCGAGTTGACTCTGACTCATAGCGACCTGCTAGGATAGAGTAGACCTGCCTGTAGGGTTTCCAAGGGTGTAATCTTTCCAGAAGCAGACTGCCACATCTCTCTCCAGGTACCGCTACTACCACTATCTAATTCCAGAACATATTCATCACCCAAGAAAGAAAGCATGTGTCCTTTGACCTTAAGCCTTATGGCCACTAAGAAGCATTCCCTACTCCAAGCTAGATGCCCCTTTTCTTAGTTCCCACAGCCCCCCTGCCTATCCCAGGCACCTCTTGGGTCCCTACCTTTGTTAGACAGACATAGATAGCTGCTGTCAACTCCAACTCACGGCGACCTTATATACAACAGAATGAGATGTTGCCTGGTCCCGTGCCATCCTCACAACTACCAGCATGCTGGAGTCCATTACTGGGGCTGTAGTGTCAGTCTGCCTCCCTGAGGGTCTCCCTCTCTCTCACTGGCCCTCTACTTCACCAAACACAATGTCCTTCTCCAGTGATTGATCCCTCCTGATGAGTCCAAAGCAAGTGATTCGGACAATGATCTATATGATCCAAAACATTTTCATTGGCTGATTTTCAGGCATAGATTGCCAGGCCTTTCTTCCTAGTCTTAGTCTAGAAGCTCTACTGAAACTTCGCTGACAAATCAGCCATTGAAAACCCTAATGGAACACAGTTCTACTCTGATGCACATGGGGCCGCCATGATTCAGAGTTGATTCAATAGCAGCTGGTCAACCTTTGTTAAAACATTGGTCAATAGCCAAGAGCCCTGGGAATACCCTGTACCCTAATTAGGCCTCTCCCTCCCCTTCCCCTGGGGCAACCTCCTGCAACTAAAGGGTTCGAACCTGGGACAGCAGGGGCAGCTTGCAGGGCCCTCCCACTGACCATTCCGATTGGACAGTATCCATGTCATATCAGTTGTTGACTATTTTGATTGTCATTCTGACACTTTTCGCACTGTGTTGAACTTGCTCACTCACTTCTTTGCTTCCCCCACTACCCACACCACAGGTAATATCTCTGAGGGCAGGACTTAGGCCCTTTGTTCACTGCAATTCGCCCAGATCTCTGTGGAGCCTAGTAAATGTAGGTGCTCAATAAATACAGTGGTGTTGTAAGCTCAATATATTAATCTTATATATTTCTTAAACAAGTTCAAAATTAGTTTTAAAATATTTATATGTTGATTCTAAACTATATGTCCTTAAACAACTGAAACTACCATTTCAAACTCCACATGTGTGATGATTTTGAGTACACCGGATTAATCAGCAGACAGAAATACACGCGCACAGTGATTCCAAAACGTCTCATTTCCAGAGTGGTGGGACTTTTTAGCGGTTGATGAAACCCCAGAGGAAAGAATTGTAAAATACAGCAACAAAATATGCTGGAAAAAATTTTTTTTTGAATTCCTGTCTTTAAAAGGACTTTAAAAAAAAACCCTTTATTTTGAAATAATTCAAACTTACAGGAAAGTTGCAAGTATACCACTCAGAACTGATTAACCAGTTGTTACCCCTTGGCCACATTTGCCTTCCCTCCCTCCGTGTGTGTATGTGTTTATATGTGTATATGTGTGTTTATTTGTGTTTATGCATGTGTGTAGGTGTGTGTGCATGCATGTATGTTTATGTGTATATATGTGTGTGGTGTTATGTGCCATTGAGATAGTTTCCCAGGCTATAATCTTTACAGGAGCAGATCACCAAGTCTTTTCTCCCGAGGAGTGGCTTGGTCAGTTTGAACCACTGACCCTTCAGTTAGCAGCTGAGCACTTAACCACTGTGCCACCAGGGCACCTTGTATATGTGTGTAGGTGTGCATGTATGTGTGTGCATGTGTTTTTGTATATGTGTGTGCATATATGTGTGTTTGTGTATGTGTGTAGGTGTGTGTGTATATGTGTATACGTGTGTGCATGTATATGTGTGTTTGTGTGCAGGTATGTGCATGTACATGTATAGGTGTGTGTGGGTGTGTATATGTGTGTGCATGTATGTGTGTATATATGCATGTATATGTGTGTTTGTGTGCAGGTATGTGCATGTATATGTGTAGGTGTGTGTATATGTGTGTTTGTGTATGTGTGTGCATGTATATATGTGTTTGTATATGTGCTTTGTTTTCTCAGGTGTTTGAGAGTAAGCTGCACACCTCATGCTCCCTTCTCCTAAATACTTCAATGTATACATTCTCTGCTGTACGCAGAGTACAGTGACCAAATCAGGAAATTTATCTAATCTGCAGTTCATATTCCAGTGTCCTTTATAGCGTGTTTTCCCCAGTCCAAGATCCAATCCCACGGCATGGAGTGGACTGCAGGGTTGCCTGGTTTGCGTGCAGCTGTCATGTCTCTTTGTCTTCTTTGATCAGGAGCACATCTCCACCTTTCTTTGTGTTCCAGGGCATGGGCACTTCGGAAGATTAAAGACCAGCTACTTTGAGGTTAACGTGGGCCTGCCTGGTGTTTCTCATGGTTAGATCCGGGTTCTGGTTTTTGCAGAAATGCTGCAGAAGCGATGATGTATTCTAAAAGGACAGCTTTTTTTTTTTTTTTTTTTAGTTCGGTCACCTCTGTCACCTCTTACCTGCACCCCCCAACCCCAGGTCTTGATCTTTAGTGCTCTTCTCCACTCACAAGAACCCAGGACTCCTTAGAAAGGAGCCGATTCTAAGTCCTGAGGCAGAAACCTGTCAGGCTGGATCTGAAAAGCATTTCGTTGCCAAAAAGCAAGGCTACTTTTAAAAATGTCACAGAAGAAAGAAACCAGCTTAACAAGCCTCCTACAGGTCAAGTTGTGATAGCGATTCTCTTTGTTGAATGATTTAATATTATTTCTCTCAAGCCTCCCATTACAAGTTAGTCTCTTCCCCACTCGTCTGTCCATGTGTCACACTATGGTGCCTTGCATGTTGCTGTATTGCTGGAAGCTATGCCACTGGTATTTCAAATACCAGCAGGGTCACCGGTGGCGGACAAGTTTCAGCAGAGCTTCCAGACTAAGACAGACTAGGAGGAAATGCCTGGTGATCTACTTCCAAAACTCAGCCAGTGAAAACCTGTGAATCACAACAGAACATTGTCTGACTCATTGCTTTGGACACGTCATCAGGAGGGACAAGTCGCTGGAGGAGGACATCATGTTTGGTGAAGCAGAGGGCGGTAAGGGGGAGGGAAACCCTTGGTGAGATGGATTGGCAAAGTAGCCATGATGATGGACTCAAACATGCCGGCAATCATGAATATGACCAGGATAGGGCAATGTTTCATTCTGCTTTACATAAGGTAGCCCTGAGTTGGAGTCGACTCAACAGCAGCTATCTATCTATCTGTCTCGTTAGACTTTACCACCAATTAATTGTCTTTGTTTCTCAGATGCCATACATTTTAAGGCATACTGGTTCAGTGATAGCTCTTGAGGGTTGGAAATAAACATCATATTAAATATTTGCAACTATTAGAGGACACATCCTGATTCTAGAAACAGTAAAATGGTATTAAAAAAAGAAAAGAAAAAACAAGGAAATACCAGAGTCCGTACGTTTTGCAGATGAGGAAAAGGAAGCTGCCAAGAACCAGGTAACAGGCCCACGCTTACTCAAGAGCTAAGATTTGATGCCTTCAAATCCTACCCATTTTCTACCAGAATCTAGTAGCTCTTCCCCTCAAAAAGCATGTAAATTGAATTCTGCTTTCTGCTTCCAACTCAAAGATGCTCTGCATTCAGTGAGGGTGAAAGCAAACAAGAAAATGGGGTTTTACCTTTTTCAACCTTTCCAAGGCACCACCTGTGCTCGGCGCCCTCCTTGCTGCCTGAATTCCACTGCAGCCTTCTGGAAATCCAGCCCTTGGCCTCTCTGCTTTTTTCTTGCCCTGGGTTAAGTACCTCAGAGTCTCCTGTTTAAAAGAGGCAAGAGTTAAGTGCCGCTCTCATGGTCTCATGCTCCATCCCCAACTCTTCAGGTAAGCCTGGGACCCTTAATTTTTTTTTAAATTATACTTTAGATGAAGGTTTACAGAGCAAATTAGTTTCTGATTAAATAGTTAATATACATATTGTTTTGTGACATTGGTTGCCAACCCCACGACATGTCAACACTCTCCCCTTCTTGACCTTGGGTTCCCCATTACCAGCTTTCCTGTCCTCTCTTGCCTTCTCGTCCTTGCCCTGAGCTGGTGTACCCCTTTAGTCTCATTTTGTTTTATAGGCCTGTCTAATCTTTGGCTGAAGGGTGAACCTCAGAAGTGACTTCAGTACTGAGTTAAAAAGGAGTCTGGGGGCCATACTCTCAGGTGTTCTCCAGTCTCGGTCAGACCAGTAAGTGTCTGGGTTTTTTTTTTTGGTGTGTGTGTGAATTAGAACTTTGTTCTACATTTTTCTGCAGCTCTGTCTGAGACCCTCTGTTGTGATCCCTGTCAGAGCAGTCAGTGGTGGTAGCCAGGCACCATCTAGTTGTACTAGACTCAGTCTTGTGGAGGCTGTGGTAGTTGTGGGATCCTTCATTTTACCACCTGGTTTCTTAAGAGGATCCCGACTCCCCTGTCCTTCCTGCTCTTTGAAACCACCTGACCGAATCCAGAATGGGTTATACAGATTTAAAACTCCTTACCATTGGAGACTGTATCAGCTATCTACTGCTGCATAACAAATTACTCCAAACTCTGGTTTCAAATAAGCATTTATTATTGCACACCGTATCTGCAGGTCAGGATTCTGGGAGCAGCTTAGCAGGGTGGCTCTGGCCCAGTGTCTTATGAGGTTGCAGTCAGAGTAGTCATCTGAAGCTTGACTGGGGCAGAAGGAGCTGCTTCCAAGAAGGTTTCCTAACACGGCTGTTGGCTGGAGGCCTCAGTTCCTCTCCACAGGGCTACTCACAACATGGCAGTTGGCTTCACTCCCAGGGAGAGTGAGAGAGTGATCAAGATGGAAGTTTGTGTCTTTTATAACCCAATCTTGGAAGTGGCACACCATCACTTCTGATGTATTCTATTGGTCGTACACACCAACCCTGGTCCACTGTGGGAGGGGATTACACAAGGGTGTGAGTACTAAGGGTTGGGGATCGTTGGGGGCCATCTTAGAGGCTAGCTTTCAGATCCCAACCCAAATGAGGAGCAAATGCACATGTGTCTACAGAGAACCCACTGTGAGCCAGCACTGTAAGTAGATACGATTATCCCTGTTTTACAGGTGAAGAAACTGGCCCAGAGACACTGAGTCACTTGTCTAAGGTATACAGTAAGTGGCAGAACTGGAATTTGAGATATAGTTGTCAGCTTCCCTAGACACTTAAAAAAAATCATGGAGAATTTCAAACATAACAAAGAGAACAACGTATTGAATCCCATGTACCAATCGCCCATCTTCAGCAATTATTAACTCATGACTAATCTGTCATTTATGCCTCCTACCTCATCCTCTTATTTTCAAGCAAACCCCAGACATCAAACATAAATATGTTGATATGTATTTCTAAAAGACAATAATTGATTTAAAAAAATGTAACCACAATACCATTTTCTCACTTTACAAGAATTAACATTTCTGCAGTATCTCTCGATATCCAGCCAGTATCCGCGTTGCCCTGATTGCCTTGTAATTTTTTTTACAGTTTATATGTTTGAATTGCAACGGAAAAACATCCACACATTGGAACTTATTAGTATACTTTTTAACCCCATACCCAGTGCCACCAAGTTGATTCCAACTCATAGGGACCCTATAGGACAGAGCAGAACTGCCCCATAGGGTTTCCAAGGTGCAGCTGGTGGATTGGAACTGCCAACCTTTAGATTAGCAGCTGTAGCACTTAACCACTGTGTCACCAGGGCTTCGTATACGTCTTAAGTCATTGCAATTTGTGTGGATGTTATTTCAAATATTTCTTGGGTCACTTAAAATCTGTAAGTCCTCGCCCTCTCCTTTTCTATCCGTCCGTGGTTTTTTTCCCTTTGCAATTTATTTGTTGTCCTCCAGAGCATCTCATAGTCTGGATTTTGCTGACTGCATCCCCGTAATGCCTTTTAATATAGTCCTTGTCCTCTGTATTTCTTGTAAATTACTAGTTAGATCTGGAGGCTGATGAGATCCAGGTATGATTTTTTGGCACAAGGGCTTCTAAGAAGGGGGTGTGTTCTTCCAGCCAAACCAGTTGCCACTGAGTTGAGATCTGACTCATTGCGACCCTATGTGCGTCAGTGTACAACTGTGCTCCGTTAGGGTTTTCAGCAGCTGATTTTTCAGAAGTAGATCGTCGTGCCTTTCTTCTGAGGAGCCTCTGGGTGGACTCAAGCTTCCAACCTTTGGGTTAGCAGGCGAGTGCATTAACTGTTGCACCACCTAGGAACTTCTCCTCCATACAAATAAAAACTGGCACGTATTGAACACTTACTGCCTGGCAGACACTATATTAAGCCCTTTCCCAGCAACTCCACGAAGCAGGCCCTGTTACAGGGCTTTCACATGCAGCTACACAGGTCTGCGCTGTACGACCTCAGGGAACACGACCCACATGGACTGTGATGTGAGTGGCGCCCTCTGCCGTTGTGCAGCACAGCAGCCCTGACTCATCATCATTCTGTTTTATAGCTGAGGAACCTAGGCACAGAGAGGTTAAGTCGCTTGCCCAAGGCCACAGAGGTCCTCAGTGGTGGAGCTGGATTTGATCCAGGGAGTTGCAAGTTCAGAGTCTGCACTTGTCCCTGGGACCCTAGACTCACTGCCGCCCGCTCTGCTGCCTTCTTCCTAAAGCAGAGCAGTGAAGGCAGGGGCCCCTCCCCCACTTCTTTTAAAACTCTGCAGCTTTAGCTGATGAATCTGGCTCATGGGTCTAGCAGCAGCAGGACATGGAGGGACAGATAGAGACTCATGCAGGCCCCGGGGTGAGAGGTGACAGTCTCCACACTGGGGCTCAGCTGAAGCCGAGCAGTCAGGGTAGCTTGTCCCCGCAGGCTCACTTTCATTTTGATACTAAGCATACCCAGTATCTAAAGTTGGAATGTCTCTTTAAAAAGAAATCAAGAACAGAAACAAGAGGGAAAAACAGTGTGGCGAGCAGAGGGAAGTCTGTTCATTTATTCACTTCCACACTCAAACCTCTACAGTGCTGACCTTTGAATGGAAACTATGAGCCCTTACCCATCAGCAATCTACTCAGATAACCCAATAGCCTCAAACTTGTCCCCATGCCTAGGCTCACACGTCAGGGAGGAGGAAGACATGCTGTCATTTGAAGCGAAAAGCCAGAGCTCAAGGCACGGTGGAACTAACATTGTGTCTGGGTCATGCTAAATAAGACTATGCTGTGGAGCCGATTCCAACTCATAGCTACCATATAGGACAGAGCAGAACTGCCCCATAGAGTTCCCAAGAAGTGGCTGGTAGATTCAAACTATCGACCTTTTGGTTAGCAGCCAACCGCTTAACCACTGTGCCGCCAGGGCTCCCTGGGTCATGCTAGAGAAGAAAAATCAGATTCAGCCCAGGTGGCTCATCTGGGTTAATGCAGGCACTGTGGGCTTCTGAAGGGTTTGTAGGCATCTCTTGTTTTGTCGGGGCGGGGGGGTGGTGGTCCCTGGGTAGTGCAAAGGAAACCCTGGTGGTGTAGTGGTTAAGTGCTATAGCTGCTTACTAGAGGTCGGCAGTTTGAATCCATCAGGTGCTCCTTGGAAACTCTATAGGGCAGTTCTCCTCTGTCCTATAGGGTCACTATGAGTCAGAATCAACTCGACAGCAGTGGGTTTGGTATTGGTTTTGGGTGGTGCAAACAGTTAAGCACTCAGCTGCTGACTGAAAGGTTCGAGGTTCAAGTCCACCCAGAGGCACCTCGGAAGAAAGGCCTAGAGATCTACTTCCAAAAATTCTGCCATCGAAAACCCTGTGGAGCACAGTTCTGCTATGACATGCATGGATTTCAGGAGTCCAGTCGACCCAGCTGCAACGTTTTGTTTTCTTTTTTTTTTGGTGTGCTTTTTCTGCTTTGTCCTGGCCACTGAGTTTATTACACAAATGGAACCGCAGATGCGTTCCTCAATTGTAATGTGCATACAGTTCACCTGGGGGGGTCTCATTACAAAGCTGATTCTGGCTCAGAAGGTTTGGCTGGGACCCTGGATCTGTATGCCTAACCAGCTCCCAGGGGATGCCATGGATGCTATGGGCCCAAGGGCCACACTTCCAGCAGCAAGGGGCTAGTATATGTGCAGATGACTGAGGGATGGCCAACACCCGGGAGCAGAATATCTAATAGGCAAGGAAAGCACGGCGATTATCTTGCTTACAAGATCACCACAGTGAACAATTTCACGTACTTTACCACATCAGAGATTCTGCTTCTAGGTACGGCTGGCATCTGTCTCTCTCCCAACTGCACAGCACCTTCCTGCAGAATCAAAGCCTCTTTTCACATTTACAATCCCTGTCAGGGGCGTGTTACCCAGTAAGCAAGGTAAGCACGGGCTTACTTGTGCTTATTGTTCCTTATGGGTTAGGAAGTATGCACAAGTAAGCCTGTACTTACCTTGCTTATTGGGTAATCCGCCCCTGCAGCAACCTCCCTTTATTTTTTCTGAGCAAATGTCATCTTGGGGGCCCCCTTTCTCCCAGCACTTCCATGGTAGCACTTTACTGTCAGCAGAGAGGCCACCCGAGGGCTGAAGGAATAAATAGCAACCCGCTACTTATTTTTGTAACGGGGGGGAAAACATTTGTCTAACAAAGGTCACCCACAAGAGAGAATCGCTTGTCAAGGTTTTTTTCACTTTCACCCTTTCTCAAAACTCTTGACCTTTATGAGTCAAAACAGTAAGTACAGTGATCTTGGCCACTGCCACCTAGGACCCCCTCTGGCCTGGCATCGTGGGTATTTTATCTTATGGGCACCTCAGACATCCAAGGTCAGTGATATTCTCTCATTTTACAGATGCTAAAACCGAGGCTCAAAGTGGTTTAGTGCCTTGCCCAGGGCTGCATACCTAGCAAGGACAGAGTGAGATTGCAGATCTGGGGCTTTGGGGCTTTCTCTATACCACAGTGCCCTCAGAGGATGGCCAGTGGGGGCGGGGCTGAGGTGGGGTGGAGGGTTGGGCATTTACAGCTCCCTGAAGGGCGGCTCCTTTCTTGCAGTGGAACTGATAAGCTCAGAAGAAAGGATCTGCTTTCTGGAATTTTCTTTGTGCATCTAGCTGCAGTGGCCAGTTCATTCACTTCAGGGATTTTTATATCTGAATTTTTTTTTTTTGACCACAGATGGACCACCACCAAAAAAAAAAAACACACTGCCATTGAGCCAATTTCAACGCATAGCGACCCTATAGGACAGGGTAGAACTGGCCATAGGGTTTCCAAGTAGCAGCTGAGCTCTTAACCACTGCATCACTAGGGCTCGATAGATCACCTAGGCACCCAGAATATCAGCCCATGGGTATATCCTGAAAGGCATCTGACCTCAATGCAAAGTCGAGGTAGCCTCTGATGATTTCTTCTATTATATTTTAATTCCAATTTACATAAACGTATAGAAAACAACGAGCCTGATGTTCCCGTTGCCCAACTTTAACCATTATCATTGCATGGCCAGGCTAGTTTCATTTCCATTCCTATCCACTCTCCACCAAAAAAACAAACCTTTTGTTGTCAAGTTGATTCTGACTCGTGGTGACCCCATGTGTTACAGAGCAGAACTGCTCCATAGGGTTTTCTCGGCTGTAATCTTTACAGAAGCAGATCACCAGGCCTTTCTTCTGCAGTGCCATTGGATGGGGTCAAACTGTTAAAACCTTTTGGTCAGCAGGTGATCGAAAACTGCTTGTGCCACCACCAAAAACCAAACCCGTTGTGTTAATTCCGACTCATAGCAACCCTATGGGACAGAGTAGAACAGCCCCATAGAGTTTCCAAGAAGTGGCTGGTGGATTCAAATTGCTGACCTTTTGGTTAGCAGCCGAGCTCTTAAGCCACTTCGCCACCAGGGAAGCATCCCCCGCAAAAGCCAAAGCAGTTACTGTTGAGTCAATTTGGACTCATGGCAACCCCATGTGAGTCAGCTGAACCATGCTCCACAGGGTACTCAATGGCTGATTATTTCAGAAGTGGGCTGCCAGGCCCTCCTTCCAAGGTGACTCTGGGTGGACTTGAACTGCCAACCTTTAACTTTTAGTGGTTTTCACCATCCAGAGACTCCCTCTAGCCCTGACCCCTGATTATTCTGAACCAAAGTCTAGGCATCATCTCAGATGCTTTTAGTGGCAGCGTAGACCAAGGAGGAAAGATGGCGCCTTTCTCGAGACCCTTGCTACAGTGAAAAGCAGAAAGCTTTCCAAGTGTCTGAAAGATGACTAATAATTAACACCAGATGTTCAACGAAGGCTTCAAGCTGGAGACTGTCCTAGAAAACGGAATGCAGATTACAAAGTAATTTAAATAATTAGGTAAAGGGTAACTTTTTGAAGATATCGTTAGGTCACTGCAGAGTTTAGGATGAATCAGCCTTTTCTCCCCAAACCTGCTTTAGAAACTTGGGGCAAAGGGGTGCGTATGCCCCTGGGACCGTGCACCCCTTTCTTTTATTCTGTTTATCAGGTGTCTAGACAGAGACCCCCACCAGCATCTGTCCAACTTTATAATTTTTAGTTCTTACATGAGGATTCTCAGCATGTTCGTGTGTGTGTATGCGTGTATGTGACTTCCAAAGGTTTTTCTTTGGTCAGTGGCTTTGATCAGGCAGATTGTGTTTCTTTAAAAAAAAAAAAAAAAAATTTTTTTTTTTGAAACGTACATACAGTAAGTGCTCTCAAGTGTAGCACTTGATGAATTTTTACATGCATGTACACGTGTGATGAAGGTACAGAGCGCTGCCAGCACCCAGAAGGCTCCCTGTGTCCCATCCCAGAGATAACACCGTGCTGACTTCTAGCACAATCCACGGCTTTGCCAGTCAGGCAGTTCCCCCTCTGAAGCTTCGGAAAGCAAATTTTGGGAGGAGGGAACAGGCTGTAGCTTCGTTTTGCTTTATTTTGAATGAAGCCTAATTTCACCTTCCAATGGCTCCTGCTGGTCTGCAGGAGAGGCCGGCCCACTCTCTGTAGAGGGGGAGAGTATGTCTTTTCTGCTCTTCAGGCCAGTCAGTGAGTGAGCGTGTTGTGTTTGAATATAGATTTACAAGAACAGGCAGCGACCGGATCTGGCCTGTGGGCCGTAGTTTGCAAACCCAGTAGTTTTTGTTGGCAGCCATTAAGTTGGCCCCTGACTCACAGGGACCCCAGAATGCTGCCTGGTCCTGTGCCATTCCCATGATTGGTTGGGTATCAGACCTTTGTGATCTGTAGGGTTTTCACTGCTGATTTTCTAAAGTAGATGGACAGGCCTTTCTTCCTAGTCTTAGTCTGGAAGCGCCACTGAAACCCGTTCAGCATCGTAGCAGAATGCAAGCCTCCACTGACAGACGGTGGCTGCGCATGAGGTGCACTGGCTAAAAATGAAACCACTGACCCACTACTGCCTTGTGCTGATCTGGTACAGAGCATTGCTTTCCCCTGTAAACTTCATGCCCAAGCCCCACCCCGAATCTCCTGAATCCTTCTGTCCTGGGATAGGACTAGCCTTGTGGTGCACATTTTGAGGGCTCTGTGGGTGATTTTCATGCACGTTCCAAGTTGAGAACCTGCTGTGCTTCCATTCAGAGTGGGACACAAGGCCATCCTGGGGCCTAGAGCCGTGCCAATGGATTTACAAATAACGGGAACTTAAAAAAAAGCTCATCAAGATTCTCCCTACCTTGATGCCAATTTAAGTAATTCCATTTCCCCCTTTCAACATCTGTGACGTGCCCCTCTTCTTCTCGTGGAGATAGCAGCTCTACCTGGCAGGGTGGAGGGCATGCAAGATCCCTGCCTGTTGAGGATGAAAGTTCGTTGGTCAAAGTGGAGGGATCTGGGCAAATACAGAGGGGCAGGAATCTTGGGGGATCCCCACAAAGACGAAACTTTTAGGCCCCTCACAAGTGAGAGATAGAAAGTTGTGGTCAGAGGGGGAATTTCAAAGTGTGGCTTCTCGGAGGTGGAACTGTTTTAAGTGACTCAGAGGGTCAAGACGATCACAGCTATTCATAATTATTGAACACGGTATGTGCTCAAGTGCTTTATATAAGTACCACCTGCGCTTGGCTTTTTAACGTCCCTGTGATGTAGCTATTGTTGGCCTACCCATTTCATAGAAGATGAGACTGAGGCAGTGAGAGATTACGTAACTTGGGGAAGGCCATAGAGCTATTGAGAGGTAGGAGCCAGGATCTGAACCCTGGCGGGCGAGCCTCTCTGCCCACCCAAGCTTGTAACCACTATACTGTTTTGCTCCTCAAGGGGTGACCAGGTGGGGACCCGAGAGGGTGGAGTTGGAAGCCAGCGGCACTGGGAAGTGGAAGCAAGTGTGTGCACACGTGTAGAACACTGGGAGGACTTAGGCCCCCTGGGGCAGGGAAAATGGATGGGGCTTAGCCATGGCCTCCAAACTCCCCAAACTAGGAAACTGGTCTCAGGCCATATTAGTATTAGATGGGGACACGGGCTGGGCAATCCTAAATATGGATAGATTTGGGGAGGATGCCCAGTGGGCTTGGCAAAACTGCATCAAACAGGAATACAGCAAATATTTAAAGTGCAACAGGCAACCCCTTTAAGGAGTCCGATTCTACTTGCTTTGTCTGAATAATAATAATACCTTCCGTTTATCCCTCCTTGGTGCAAACAGTTTAACATGCTCAGTGGCTGCCCAGAGGCATCTCGGAAAAAAGTCCTGGCCATCTACTTTCGAAGTAACCATTGAAAAGCCTCTGGAGCACAGGTCTACTCTGACACACATGGGGTTGCCATGAGTCAGAATCAACTTAATGGCAACTGAAAACGAACAAACAAGGAAACAGTGTTAACCAGAACCCAGCTAAGGGGAGCCCTCTAGCCGCTGGAATTTTTTTGCATTTTACTTCAGGAAAACCACAGGAGGAAAAAAAGTGGGTAGACAGAGGATTTGTTTGAACAAATTAACTTCCAGGTTTCTCCCTGGGACCACTGGGGTCTCCCTCTACACCTTTTAAATCTATAGTCTTCTACAAAGAGAACACATGTTCCCAATGATCCTAACTGACCTGATTACAAGGTTTGACTCAACAAGTACTTACTGAATCTTAAATGCCAGTCACTGTCTGGGATATAAGGAGCCCTGGTGGCGCAGTGGTTAAGCACTTGGCTGCTAACTGAAACGCTGGTGGTGCAAACCAACCAGCAACTCCACAGGGGAAAAGTCCTGGCCATCTGCTCCAATAAAGATTAAAACCAAAAAACCAAACCCAGTGCCGTCAAGTCGAATCCGACTCATAGCGACCCTATAGGACAGAGTAGAACTGCCCCATAGAGTTTCCAAGGAGTGCCAGGTAGATTTGAACTGCCGACCCTTTGGTTAGCAGCTGTAGCACTTAACGAACTATGCCACCAGGGATTACTGCCTAGAAAATCCTATGGGGCAGTTCTCTGTCATATAAGGGTCTCCACGAGTCAGAATAAACTCAATGGCATACAGCATCCAGAATATAAAAATATTTAAAACATGGTCTCTGCCCGTAAAAAGCTTTCAGTCATTGGAAGAGGATTCGTTTATCTCCAGGGTGAAGGTGCAAAGTCGTATTAAGACAATTAGTTGAAGGATTTTCAATGAGGTTTAAGGAAAAAAGGGTATTCAAGCCAACTCCCCATTGGCCCAAGCGTCTCGTCATCTGGAACTTCCCAGGCTTTGAAGTTCTACGTGATCACGTCTAGGCCTCAAGCTCTGGTTATGCTTTCCAGGCTGGCTTTTCATCCAGGTGGCAAGGACAGTGTAAAATCTAGCTTGCAATATCTTATTAAAGTATTTCAATTAGTTGCCATCAATTAAAAGGCACATTTCCCAATTATGGTTACAGATTTCTGGTTTCTTGTGAAAATATCAGGTTTGGGTGTGTGTTTACACAGTTGCCTGGTCCTCAGTGGAAGTCTCTTCCCCTCTCTCTTCCTCCCCAAAACAGAAAGAAAAAAAAAAAATTTTTTTTTTTTTTTTTTTCCAGAGGTGATGCTTAAATTGCCATGGTGGCTCCTTCCTTGATAGTTGATTATGTTCCTCCATCTGTGTTCTATCAGAAATGGGATGTAAAAGAAACAGAAAGCCATAGGTGTCTTCTACCTGGCCCATGTCACCCACTGCCATTGCCTGTGTGTCTCCTAGGGGCATTTGTTATCTGCTGTAGACAAATTGGAGACCCTTGTTCTTGATTTACCCTTTGATCTCTTGTCTTCCAGACTCATTAACAAAGCAATGGATTGAAGTAGGGTGAGCATGTCCCCTTGGCTCACGCTCTTCCTTCTGGGCAGGTTTGTGTCCCCTAGAGAGTGTCTGCACTCAGTGTTGAGCCGTCCTTGGCATGGCATGGTCATTTCCCTCTCTCCAGGAACCTGCACTCCCCAGTGACGTGGGGCTTCAGCACCTGGGGACACAGCAGTATACTCTCTGCTCACTTGCTAGTGGAATAACCCAACCTTTATCTTTAGGGAACTGGTCGTTGTTATGACTAGGTGACAAGGCAGTGATAGTGTCATGTTTCACTTCAAAGGTGATGCAATATTGGCACGTTTCATTTCAAAGGTGATTGGGCTTCAAAAGAGGGCAAGTGGTATTTGGAATCAAATTAGGGGAAAGTACTGGGTTCTTTGAGGGAGAGGAAAAAAATTACTAGCATGACGACGATACTGAGGGACTGCTAATTTAGTGAGGCTTCCTCACAGCAGCAGCCTGATGGAGTTTCAGCTTGCAGTGCACTGGGGAGAACATTCCATTAAGCAGTTCTAGAAAGTCTGGAACATTCCATTGAGTGGTGCTAAAAAGTCTGGGACTTTGGAGGGGGTGCAGTGACTTGTTTTGGCTCCTGGAATGAGGGGTCTTCTGGACTGTTCCCTAGGCACCCCTTGGCCACCTTTTTCCACCTGTTCTTCCGAGTGAGTGCAATTGTCACTTACATATGCTGTGACTGGTTCAGCAAAAGCTTTGTGGGCTGCTTTGTCACTGTGCTGCTCCTTCTGTCCTTGGACTTCTGGTCTGTGAAGGTAAGGCCCCCTTCTTGCCTATGATGCCATTACCCCTGAAACATGTAGCTTTGCTTCCAGAGGGTGATGTTCCAGTGGCATGTGGCTTTAGAAGGGGTAAACGATTTTGGACAAAGAGGTGCTTTGGTTTAGGCTGCTGATACATATTCAAGAATATTCAACCAGTGTCCAGTAAAATTAGTGAAAAAATACATCGCTTAGAGTGTAATAAATGCCTCTTGAGTATCAACTGTCATGGTTGCAAATATGTATCATAATGAATGTGACAACTCCACATGGCTTTGGGTTTTTTGGTAAAACTTACATATAATATATACAAATATATATTTTAAACACATGATATATAAGCTACATACATACATATATCCATACATATATCCACATGTATATACACAAAACACACACACACATACATATATATCCATCCATCCTTGGGTGGCACGAATGATTAAGCACTCGATTAGTAACCGAAAAGTTGGCGGTTCAAACTCACCCAGAGGTACTTTGGAAGAAAGACCTGGTGATTTGCCTCCAAAAGATCACAGCCTTGAAAACCCTGTGGAGCGCAGTTCTACTCTGGCGCACAAGGGCTCAGCGTGAGTGGGAGCTGACTCACCAGCAACCGGTTTGGGTTATTTGTGTATATAAATAAAATTTGGGGAGTCTGTCACTTTTTAAGGAGCTCTGGTGGCATTAAGAGGTCGGCTGCTAATCAAAAGTTTGGCAGTTTGAATCGACCAGCCGCTCCTTGGAAACCCTAGGGGGAAGTTCTACTCTGCCCTATAGGGTCGCTATGAGTTGGAATCAATTTGACGGCAGTGGGTTTATGGGTCACTTTTTAAAGTAAGCTTAATTAAAAATCAGAAGCCTGGAGAACTGCTTTCGAGAAACCACTGCACTACCATTCACCCTTACTCCTTCTGCTCCTGTTAGAAGTTTAATATGAATTGGTGGGTTTTATTTTAATTCAGCAACAAGATGATAATGACTCTTTAGCTATGGCGTGCTCACAGTGTCAAATGGAGGCGTCTGCAGTCATTTTGTCCACTTTCCTCAGAATGTAACTGGAAGACTCATGGTGGGCCTTCGATGGTGGAATCAGATAGATGAAGATGGGAAAAGTCACTGGATATTTGAAGCCAGAAAGGTATTCTCCATCCAGAGTTGCACTAACTAGAACCGGAAAAGTGGTTGTGGAAAGCTTCACGGGGTGCTTTTAGGTTTTGCGTGTATGTGATTCCTGCCCTATGTAAACACCACTACTGTTGGCACCCTGTGGAGATACGCATGTCGTGAAAAAACATGTAAAATAAATGTGAAAACAAAGTATCTGTAGACAGTATAAGCCCGTGCTGCTTTGGAACCATTTGCACCGGTATTGAAAATTGAATTACTTTCCCACAACAGGTCTCTTCTAATAATATCACTGCCACAGAAGCTGAGGCTCGGATCTTGTGGCTCGGTCTCATTATTTGCCCCATGATTTGGATTGTATTCTTTTTTAGCACCTTATTTTCCTTGAAGCTAAAGTGGCTGGTAAGACACCACACCTTGATTTTTTTTTGCTTGTTATTTTAATAATTTATTTTATTTTTGTTGGTGTTGAGAACATACACAGAACACAGAGCAATTCAACAGTTCCTATGTGTACGATTCAGTGATATCGATCACATTCTTCAAGTTGCGCAACCATTCTCACCCTCCTTTTCTGAGTTGTTCCTCTTCCATTCACATAAACTCACTGCCCCCTTAGTTTCCTTTCTTCTTGCTGTTGTCAGTTTGATCCCATATAGATAGATCTTAAATGAACATAATGCTCAAGGCAGACATGGTTTACTAGTTAAGCTAAACTGTTGTTTGGTTTTAAGAAGACTTCAGGGGATATTTTTGGTTTAAGGTTTAAAGATTATCTCAGAGCAATAGTTTTAGGGGTTCATCCAGCTTCCAAGGCTCCAGAAAGTCTGGATTCCATGAGAATTTGAAATTCTGTTCTGCATTTCCTCCTTTTGATCATGACTCTTTTACAGAATCTTTGATCAAAATGATAACACCTTGATTTTGACATTGCTTTGATGGCTTTATGAAACCAGTGGTGGCAGGAGTGTTTTTTGTTGTTTTGTCTTTTTGGTGGTTGTTGTTATCATTACCTACCTACCTACCAGCTTTGAGATGTAATTCATATTCAACTCACCCTTTTAAAGTGTACAATTCAATGGTTTTTAGTATATTCAGAGTTGTGGAACCATCACCACAATCAATTTTAGAATATTTTCATCACCCCAAAAAGAAACTCCATACCCACTAGCAGTCACTCCCCATTCCTCCCTTCCCCCAGCCCCTGGCAACCACTGACATACTTTCTCTCGATTTGCCTATTCTGGAATCACATAATATGCGGTCTTTGGTGACTGGCTTCTTTCACTGAGCATAATGTTTTTGAGGCTCATCTGTGTTGTACCATGTATCTGTGCTTCATTCCTTTTGTCATGGCTAATATTCCACTGTGTGGACAGACATGTTGTTTATCCGTCACCATCAGTTCATGGATATTTGAGTTTTCTCCTTTTGGCTTGTGTGAATAACTCTGCTGTGAAAGGTGTTTTAAAAACAGCACAAGACATTCTAAATTGGTCAGGGAGGTCTGCCTATGTAGGAATAAGCCCTCCTCAGAGTCCTGAAGTTTTATTTCGGAGGTACTGTATTTCACTGTCAGGATCTGGTTTGTTCAATGTGAAAACAAAGTATCTATAGACAGTATAAGCCCTTGCATAATTGAAGTATGGGCTCTGGAGTTTGGGTCCTGACTTAACGATGTGTCTGCTCTTGGGCAACTTTAGTTTCTCTGGGCTTCACTTTCCTTCCTGTACAATGGAATGATTATGGTACCAACTGCAAGCTATTACCAGTGAAGTGGTAGTCCACATGTGAGTATTTTTAAGTGCTCAATAAATGTTGGCTGTCACTATTGGGTATAGGCCGGAGCCGCATCTGCCCTGGTTTTGGAGGAACAGTTCAGTATTTGCTCTTAAAAAAGTCATACCTCTGCTTTGTCCGAGTGCAGGCCCTTGTGATCGCTGGGATTTCCCTCCAAGCCGCCAACCTGTATGGTTACATTCTTTGTAAGATGGGAGGTGACAGTGACATCAGCAGAGTCACATCCAGCTTTCTGTCCCAGACAGTGCTCCAGACGGTGAGTTACTGGGGTCTGATTCCTGGATCCCTACACGCCAGGCCCTCAAACAAAGCAGGCCTATTGGCAACTACAGTGTTTAATGTTCTCCACATTGGCCAGGCTGCTGGTAAGAGATGTTTAAAAAATTATTGAATTAAGAAGGAAAAAACCCACAAGGTTTTTCATTATTTCTACCATGAACACCCTTAGCAAATATTTCTAGAAGTGAGGAATGAGTCTTTGAAATGTTGGCCAGGCTCATCCCGACGTAGCCTATGCCATCGTAATTCTGAAGAGCACTGCTTTAGGCCAGGGCACTCAGTGACCAGCTTACCCAGCCACCAGCTTGGCAGGCTGTGTGGACACTGCAGGTCTACTCTTGCCCTGACGCAGCAGAACCTGCCTACTGCCAGTTGGCACAGGAACATGGTGACTTTTCCTCTTGCAGGCCTGCCCAGGTGACTTCCAGAAGCCTGTACTTGAGAGACTGGAAATCCACAAGCATTAGGTGAGGAGGAGGTCAGGGCACAGTCTAGACTGCCCAGGGCTGGGAGCTTGGGAGAAGTGCAGTGTCCCTGGGCCCAGCTGGGCTGGTGGCCTGGGGGTGGCCTCCTCCAGTTCCCTGAGATGGCGGAAGTCATAGCCAGGCCAAGGACTGTGCATCGGGCCTCCTTCCCCTGGGCTCTGCACCATCATTACCCATTGTGGCGCAGGGGTCCTAGCTTCCTCCCGTTGAACTTGTGCAAATTCTACCATAGTAGCAGGCACGAAGGAGTGGAAAGGGAGGGGGAATAAAAGAAGGGGTGGGAAAGAACAAGGGGATTTCTCATCCTTCTGCTTCTGTGCCCCAGAGAGAGATGGAAAACAGGAATTCACTCTCTCCCCCACACTGCTCTCAGTTCCTGTGGGGCTCAGGGCAGCAGGGTGATTCCAGGGTTTACGTCTGTCTCTCCTCTGTGATTAAAACCATCATACGCTATTTTGTATGCCAACTCACTACAGATGCAGTTTCTTACCGCACGTTATAAAAAAATATAAATCCTTACTGCACGTTATAAAAAAACACAGGAAATTACTGGATTGATTATATACATATACTATGCAGGGTGTATACACAACCACAAAGTCTGTCCTATATGGGCAATTTGAGAACTTTTCAAGGGCCATCTTGGTGACACCTCTCTTCATCGTATGTGCTGACCTCGGAACTGATCCCTGGCATGAGGCTCTACCGCCATTTTAACTTTGCTCAATTTGAAGGGTAACTATTTAGACTATGCTGTTTGAAAACGTGAGTGTGTATTTTGCAATTAAGCAACACGTTTATCCCTTTGGTCCTTTTTTAGGTTTCTCTTGAGGGGCAGAAATGGCTTCAGTGAAGGGTTCGCTAACTGAATAACTTCTAACAAAGAAGATTCCATAATCCCATAATCCCGTGTGTTTTTCATGTGAAGGAAGCCTTGGAGAAGTTTTGGAGGAGGAGAAATTTTTATTTTTAAAACGGCAGATTTGTCAAGAATGCTCTTTACATATATTCTAAAGGAAAGTGTACAAAAATTAGATTAAAGTGTCTCTGAAGAGGTGACTTCAAACCATGCCTGAGCCTGGTCCCTGTACCCCTGTGACCCCACTCTGCCCTGAGAGTACTGCTGGCTGAGCGCCTCAGCTTGGTGCTCTCTTTCGTCCTTCATGTTTTCCACATTTCAGGAACCAATGAGCTTCTCCTCGTGTGAAGGCTGCAGACTACAAAACTCTTGGATTCCTAGAAAAAAAAGTGACAAGCAAAGAAGCACCAATGGCTCTTCTGTCCCCGAGGCAGCTGCCCCTTTGCTGGGGAGGGCAGCGTTCTGACCGGGCAGGATGTCCAGATGGCCTCACTTGAGCTGCATTCCAGCCGATGCCTGGAATCTTCAGCAGTGAACCTAATACCACATGCTGCCCATCCTTGGTTAGGACACACGCCTGCGGCCTGACATTGGCCCATTCTGTATATCGAGAATCCTGGGAGCAACGGTACTTACCTTTGACACCATGTGACTAGGCCAACTGAAGCCAGCCACAGATGAGGTGGCTCCAGCTTTCATAGCTGACACCTTACCTGGAATCTGAGGCCTTCCACGGCTGCCCACCAGCAGAATCAGGTCTGCAGGTGGTTTTTTGTTAATCATTTTTTTTTTATAGCTTTATTGAGATATATTTTCCATACCATAAAACTTGTACTTACCATGTTTTCTGAACTATGAATTAGCTTATGACACTTAACAATTATTGGAAGATTTCTCACAGACTTCTCTGATTCCTGACTTCCTTACTCAGGGGAGCCACTGCCCAGGTCACCCCAGCCCCCACCACCCACTGCTGTCCCCACCCGAGGCTAAATGGCAGTGACCACTTGTCATCCTAAATGGAAAGTGGTTATTCTCACACCCGGCCCACTGAGCTCACTCATGTCACCTCCTGGTCCCATAGGATCTGGAGGTTACGAGGCTCACTTAAACACTTACTTTGGATTATACTTCTGTAGGCTAATGTAGCTGGTGAATCCGGGGCTTCAGTCAAAAAAGACTGTCCTTTGTCACAACTCTTTCCTTAAAGAAACAAATGAGAGAAAGTTAAACCCATAACGGGAGAACACAGTGGCACCATGACCTCGGGGCTCTTCTTGTCCCAGTGCTATGATGGTGCTTTAATGCCGACCCCAGCTCAGTCATGATGAGGAAGAAAGCTCGGTGAGGAAGTTGGGCTCTTCAGAAACTCAGCTGCCCCCATCACTCAGTGGGGACCCTGCACTAGCACTTCAACACAGATCTGACCCACACCTGGCTCACTGGTGTGCCTACAAGTTATCTGGATGGGATGTGGTCAATGCAGGTTCCAGGGCCCTGTGAAGAATTTACTCGGTAGCTCCTAAGTGGGCCCAGGAACCTGCATTTTTAAAATATCTAGTTGTTTTTTCCATGAAAAGATAATGTGCATGGTAAAACAGTATGGAACACATAGGATCTATCATAAAAAGTAAGCTCAAAAGAGGCTACCAGTGTTTTGGGTATCTTTCCAGAAATAATGTAGGCATATAAATGTGGTACACACACATAAAATCAAATCAAATGGGAGCATACAACACATGTTCTGCCCATTACTTTTTTTCTTTTAATAATACTTTGTTTTCGGTGAAGGTTTACACAGCAGTTCAGGTTCCCATTCAACAATTTCTACACAAGTTGTTCACTGACAATGATTACATCCTTCATATTTCATGAATGTTCTCATTATTTCCATGCTAGTTGTTCATTTCCATTAATCTAGTTTCCCTACTCCCTTACATTCTCGTATTTGTTGTAAAGTAATGTTGACTGTTTGGTTTCATACAGGTGATTTTTCAAAAGAATGTAGTACTTACAGGTGATATTATTTTTTGAGCCAATTTGTTATTTAGCTACAAGGTGACCTTGGGTTAGTTTCAGTTCAAAGTTTGAAGAATATCTCAGGGTGACAGTCTTGGGAACTGTCCAGACTCAGTAGTTCTGGTTTTGTTTTGTAGAAATTCGAGGTTCTGTTCCATATTTTTCTCCCATTCTATCAGGGTCATCTATTGTATCCTTGATTAAAATGGTTGGTAGTGGTAACTGGGCACCATGTAGTTATTCTGGTCTCAGGAGAGATGAGGCCGTGGTTCATGTAGACTGTCTATCCTGTAGACTAGTTTCTTCTTTGAGTATTTAATTTCCTTCTTTCTCTTTTGCTCCGGACGAGTAGAGACCAATAGTTGTTATCTTAGATGGCTACTCAAAAGCTTTTAAGACTCCAGACACTACTCCCCAAACTAGAATGCAGAACGCTGCCCATTGCTTTTTTGATATACAATTGTACCTTGAAGGTCATTCCACATAGGCATCTTTAGATCTGCTAGTCCCCCCGCGGTGTGGTTACGCGCTTTAGGGAGGTACAGCCAGTCCCCTCCTATGGATGTGCAGCTTGTCTCTGGAGCAGCATGTCAGGCGGCAGCCCAAAGGACACAAAAGGCAAGGCCTTAGACCCTCCTCCGAGAGCCTCTGCCCTGGAGTTTTTCCCCTCTTCCTCTGGCTGCTCTGCCAGCCCTCAAATCCTGGGGAGACCTGCTCCACCCCTGCTCCCAGAAGCTGAGCGCTACTGGAGAAAGCTGAGAAAGGGTCACGTTGTTCCCACTGCTGCGATCCAACTGCAGGTGAACCCTGGCAAGGCTGAATTTCCAGTCACCACTCCCTGACTCCCAGTTGTGTTGCCGGTGGGACGGGGAAACCTGACGGAGGGAAGGGGTCTGTGGTGAGGGGGTGATGGAAGAGGGGTATCTCACATGGGGCTGGGCTACAGTGGGAACATGTGGAGCCTGCTGGGGAAGCCCTCGTGTTCACATTGGCTGGGATAGGTCTGGGAGGTCAGTGGTCCCAGAACAATCTTGTAAGGGCCACTTTGTTCCTTTGATTTCCCCAGTGTTCCCTGGGGGCATCTGAGTGGCAGATACCCACTCTTATGCAAGGGACTGTTTGTGGAGACTCAGCAGCAGGCAGGGTCAATGCAAAAACTGCTTACTCAGTATCTTTCACACTAGGGAAGGCTGAAGACACTGTTGTGGTTTTCTGCATTTTCTGGGGAAAACCATACACCAGAGAAGTATTTTTTAATGTGGGAACAAGGGGGATCTCAGGGCTCCTCCTGAGGCGATTCTCACCCCGCAAGGCAGGTATCCCCTGGGTTGTATTCTTGGCCCTCTCCTCACTACAGTCCTTCCTGGGGACTTGAGTCTCCCCTTGATGGACGTGACCCTCCATTGCTGACCACTCTCCTCTCTTTAGCCTGCTGCACGAACCAAGGCCTCACCCGTCTCTCGGATGCGGCCCACAAAGGGAGACCATCCCCTACCCAGACAGCACTCTGCTCTCCACAGCACTCCCTCTGCATTCACTGTTTCTGTGAGTGATGTTCCTCTTTCAAAAGACTTGCGATGGATACTGCAGACCTCTTGATGTCTCTCTCCCCAGCCATCAAAACCTGTCACTTTTACGTCCTGTGTACCCCTTCCTCTCATGCCAACACCCAGACCCCTGGTCAGGTCCTGACCTCACAACGTGGACACCACCACTACCTTTCTGCCAGTCCCCCAACGCAGCTGGCCCCCAGGCCTTCCTGGCACACGGGGGCTGCTCATCCTCTGTCCAGGCTCAGAAATATCAACGTTCCTCAATCCCTAACAAATGAACTTGGAGTGCCAAGGCTCAGGTGCAAAGCCATCTACACCTGGGCCCTAGCCCCCTTAGAGCCACCTCTCACTGCTTCTCTGCAGGCCCAGGTACCTCCGCTAAATGTGACATTCCAGCTCCCCATCAAAGGGGTCATGTCGCGGGCACACATAACTGCAGCAAGTTCAACACTGCTGTCTCGGGGAAAGAAAACCCCACAAAGCAAGCCTATGCTCTGGGATGGGGTAGACACAGGACCTGCTGTTCCTCCTCTGATTCCTATGGGCCACTCACATGCGTGTCTCACAGGATCGGGGGAGATTCTAGTTCTTCAAGAGAAGCATTTTTCATGCATCGTAGACCCTGACACAGGCCAGTGACTTCGCCTAGTGCTCACGGAGAGAACCGAGGTTGTCTCAGCACTGGAGGCAAAGGGGCTGTGCTGCCTTCCCAGAGTGATCACTAGTCTCCCAGGCCTAGCTACCACCGCCACCTCCCTGAGGCTGCCTGGCTCCCTTGGCTACGTGGGAGCTCTGGTGGCATGGTGGTTAAGGTAAGCAGTTTGAATCTACCAGCCGCTCCTTGGAAACCCTAGGGGGTAGTTCTACTCTGTCCTATAGGGTCGCTATGAGTTGCAATCAACTCGATGGCAACGGGTTTGTTTCTGGCTACGTGTCCATGTGTTCAGCTGATCTGCTATGGCAGCAACACAGCCAGCCTCCTGGGGAGGTCAGCTGCAGCGTCAGCTCCTGGACCTTGCCAGACCCATGGTGGCTGATCAGGGAATGAAGGCCCCTTCCTGGACCTTGCCAGACCCATGGTGGCTGATCAGGGAATGAAGGCCCCAGTCGATGGCAGCAGGTCGGGACCAGGCCTGCAGACTCACCTACCTATCTGAGGATCCAGAGGCACTCTGCCAAGGAGAGGGATCTTCAGGTCCTGGCACATGGCCTCTGCGCCCCCCGTCGTTGGAGGGAAGATCTGTGCTTCTTTCTGTAAAAAAAAAAAAAGGCAAGTTAAAAGAGGAGGCAGACAGGATTTTGTTTTACGATCAGAAGGGACCACATTTTAAAGGAACTTAAAAACATGACTTGTTTGGAATGTGAAACAACTAAGCGACAAAAGATTTTCAGTCAGTCAGCAATAAAGGGTTTTAATTGTAATCCCACTTCCTGAAAGGATGGTGAAAACACAAAGGGCTTCACAGACCACCATTCCTATAATTTTCTTAAGCACGAGGGGAAGGGCTTTTGTTTAGGGAACTTGACAACCGGCCATGCCCTCACCTTGCACTTAGGGCAGACGAAGCCACTCATGTTCTCCACCACTCCGATGATAGGCAGCTTCACCTTGTGGCAGAAGTTGATTTCTTTCCGGACATCCTGGAGTGATATTTCCTGTCATGGTTGAAAAAGACTGGCTATTCCACAGCCAAAGTGTAAGACACAGAATGTGTTTATGTAGTCAAGGGGACGTTGGAACGAAGCCTTTGAGCTTTGTGTCGTTCATTCAATAAATACTTATTTAGCATCTACTATGTGCTAAGTGGAAACCCTGGTGGCGTAGTGGTTAAGTGCTGCGGCTGCTAACCAAAGGGTCGGCAGTTCGAATCTGCCAGGTGCTCCTTGGAAACTCTATGGGGCAGTTCTACTCTGTCCTATAGGGTTGCTGTGAGCTGGAATCGACTCGACGGGACTGGGTTTGTTTTTTTTTTTGGTATGTGCTAAGTGGAAACCCTGGTGGCACAGTGGTCAAGTGCTATGGCTGCTAACCAAAGGGTCGGCAGTTCAAATCTGCCAGGTGCTCCTTGGAAACTCTATGGGGCAGTTCTACTCTGTCCTATAGGGTTGTTATGAGTCGGAATCAACTCGACAGCACTGGGTTTTTGGTATGTGCTAAGCAAGAAGCCCTGGTGGTACAGTGGTTAAAGTGCTCAGCTGCTAACTAAAAGGTCAGCGGTTCAAACCTACCAGCCACTCTGCAGGAGAAAGATGTGGCAGTCTACTTCCATAAAGATTACAGCCTAGGAAACCCAGTGGGGCAGTTGTCCTATAGGTCTCTATGAATCAGAATTGACTCGACGGCAGTGGGGGGGAGCGGGCGTATGTGCTGAGCTCTGTTCTAGGTGCTGTTTGTTTCCCAGAAAACCTTGAAAGGATAAACTTGAACAGTCACATATCAAACATAGAATGAATCTAGAGAAACGTGACCTTTTAAGATATCCTGATGCTCTACTTTCTCAGGCACAGACTACTATGAGCCAAAGTACACAAATTACACTTGTGTGCACAAAGGGGTCGGTGGACCAAATCTAATCCACCATCTGTTTTTGTAAATAAAGTTTTATTGTAACACAACCACACCCATTCTTTTACATACTGTCTAGGGCTGCTTTCACGCTACAATGACAGAATTGAGTAGGTGCAATAGAGACTATACACCAAAACAAAACAAAACCCATTGCCGTTGAGTCGATTTTGACTCATAGCAACCCTATAGGACAGAGTAGAACTGCCCCATGCGGTTTCAAGGGAGCACCTGTTGGATTCGAACTGCCGACCTTTTGGTTAGCAGCTGTAGCTCTTACCCACTGTGCCACCAGTGTTTCCAGGGACTATATGGTGCCCAGTATTTACTACCTGGCCATTTACAGAAAAGGTTTGCTAACAATCCCCGTTCTAGGTTACCATGAACACAAACAACCTGAGGGACTTCAAATTCACTTCTGAACTCCGGTGCTTATTTTACAGTGTGGGTGCTGTGCATGAACACTGCTTTGTACCCTATTTTTCCTCACTTAGCTGCCTTGGACTCATGGGGACCCCATGCAAAATGGGCTGGTTTATTTAATGTCCAGCTTCTCACTGAACTGCATGGGCCATCAGGGAGATGGGAGCCCTGGAGCCCAGCTCAGTGCCTGGTGTCTAATAAATTCCATCCTGGTGGCCTGGGCTGGGCCATAACACAAGCTGATCATGGTGGGCACCCCAGGCTGCCGCAGTTCTGCCACCCTGCTGTGGGTGATGGTGGGCCCCGTTCCCCCTTACAGCCATCTCATCTCACGCTACTTTTCTGGCCAACGCACCTCATGCCTAGCTGTCACCCACCTGTCAGTGGAGGCTTGTGTGTTGCTGTGATGCCAGAGAGGTTTCAACAGAGCTTCCAGACTAAGATGAACTAGGAAGAAAGGCCTGGTGATCTACTTCTGAAAATCAGCCAGTAAAAACCCTATGGATCACAACTGCCTGATGTGCAACTGATCATGAGGATGACGTAGGACTGGGCACTGTTTCATTCTATTGTACATGGGGCTGCTACAAGTTGGGGGCCAACTCAACAGCAGCTCACAACAAATGACATTTTTTGAGGACAGTGGAGAAGAACACCATGATGAGATGGAAAACGTAACAGAAAACTGTTGGTTTCTTGGGGCCCGTTGGGATTGATGACAACAATAATACAGGCTACCACAGCCCTGGTTGCATGTATTTGCTGCAGGATTTACTTAAGACCACACGACGGCGATCTCTTCATTTGGGTACAGCACAGGCCTCGGGGCACAGCCTTTGTGTGACTGGTACAGAAGAGAGTTGGGCACCTCCAAGGAAGGTCCAGGACCCAGAGTGGCTTACCCAGAAGCCCCTGTTCACACCCAGAGCAGTTCTGTTGATGCTGGGGAGGCTGCCCAAATCATTCTGGAATGTGAGTGGAGGAACTGCTGTTCACTGCGGGGCCATGGCGCAGGAGCACCAGGAGGGTGATGTGGCCACACAAGGCAGTCTAAATGACAGCAGCAACAACAGTCCTGCTGGCTTTGTGAGGGGAACCGAAAAGAAGGCAATTTTGAACGATGACTGCTTAATTTGTGGACAACAGCAAAATATTGGCGCAATGGTTAAGCACTCGGCAGCTAACCACAAGGTTAGCAGTTTGAACCCACCCAGCAGCTCTGCTGGAGAAAGACCTGGCAATCTGTTTCCATAAAGATTACAGCCTAGAAAACCCCATGGGGCAGTTCTACTTTGTCACATGGGGACACCATGTATCGGAATCGACTCAACAGCATCTAATAACTACAACATCAAAGCTTATTTCTCAACTGCAAATGCCTGGATCAAAGATCCAGTTCTTAACAAAAGGTTTATGCAAATCCAAGGTGGGTGAACTCACACTCTGAAGTCTCAGAGAGACTCGGTCTCAGAACCACATAGTAAAGAGATATTGCAAAGCTGTGGACAACCTGAGCCCAGCTGCTGTCTGGACACCAAGCAAGGCCCAGGCTTACCTGGGGAGTGGTAATTACCACAGCTCCGTCGATGTGTGTTGCTGAGAGATAATGAACGACCGAGAGGTGCTCGTCGGAGGTCCCGGGCGGCGTGTCCACGATGAGGTAGTCAATCTCCCCCCAGTCCACATCCCGGAGGAACTGCTTGATCATGCCTGGAAAGAGACCCGGAGGGGATGCCGCATTTGTCCTTTTCTGAACTTGTGACTCTTTTACAGAAGCGTGCTTTTGTGATCTTTAGGTACACTTAGTCTATGCTGTCAATTAGTGGTGCTCAAGCAGGGCAATCTTGCCCCTGAGGAGTTACTGGCAGAGTCTGGAGACATTGTTGGTTGTCATGTCAGGGCACGGTTGGCGGGGAAGGGTGTGCTACTGGAATCTGATAGGCAGAGGGCAGGGATGCTGCTAAAAGTCCTATAATGCACAGGACAGCCTCCCACAAAGAATTATCTTGCCCAGAATGTCAATGGTGCAAAGGCTGAGGAACCCCAGACTAACTAGCATTTTTGAATTACTAAGTCTCGATACCAAATCAACCCAAAACGGGTTTCACTTCACGCTTCTCTCTCTCTCTGACACAAATAGGCCACCATATAACCATAATAATAATTTCATGGCTATATACTTTTTTTTTTACTATATACGTTTTAAGGAGAGAAAATTTATAATGGATGTTAAGGATTATAAAATGAAATCCGGCATTTATATTAGCTCTCTTCAACCACTGAAGAAAGAGGCAACCAGATGCTTAAAATCACACATTAAACCCTGGTTGTGTAGTGGCTAAGTGCTATGGTTGCTAACAAAAAGGTCAGCAGTTCGAATCCACCAGGCGCTCCTTCGAAACACTATGGGGCAGTTCTACTCTGTCCTATAGGGTTGCTATGAGTCGGAATTGACTCAACAGCAACAGGTTTTTTTTTTTTTTTTGGTTTATGAAGGATAACAGAAGTCTGCTGCCATCTTGACAGCACAGGACGCAAATAAAACCAAGAGCAAGTAATGGCCTTGGAGGAATGTGACAGAAATAAGCAGCAGAGTGACAAACCGTTTTTCTTCGGTCCCCTCCAGATAACAGCGTCATCAGGACTGCTGAGCAAGAAGCCAACCGACATCACCCCCAGGTTGTCTTCCACGTACTGGAGAGGCGACAGAAGGAGGCACAGAGACTATCACTCCGCAAGGCACACTTGAGTTAAAACATAAAATAAGGACTTCCCTAGGTCTTCTGGCTGAAAAAACCATTTTCAGGACAAAAATTACCACATGACCTATGAGTATATTCACTCTTTGTAGTCTCAAATCATTTTCGGAAAAAAATAAAACAAAGGTTACCATGCTGGGGGGTGGGGAAGATTAGAAGGAGGCACCGTGTAGCCCTATGCTGCAATCACAGTGAACCTGAATGAAATAAATGAACGTTCTCTCCTTAACTGTCTTAACCAGGGACTGGCCAACTATGGCCCCTGGGGCCAAATCAGGTCCACTGTCTATTTTTGTAATAAAGTTTTGCTGGAACAGTCATGGTTATTCATTTACATATTATCTACGGTGCTTTCAAGCTATAATGGCAAAGACTGTATGGCCCGTAAGATGAAAATATTTACTAACTGATCCCTTACCAATAATGCCTGGTCTTAATTATATCCCCTGTGCCTAGAAAAGTGCCTCAATAAAGATTTGTTGATGGACAAATGAATGGATTAAGAAAATGGTGCACATCTACCACATATTCGTTACATACACATGACATAACGCACAACCTTAAAAACAAGGCAAAGAAGTAAAACTCACCACCAGAGACCAGCCCGAGCCGCTCTGATGAACCTGTGGGAACACAAGCATCTATGTTCATTTGTAAGAAATTACGCACCCCAGTCACATTTCATGCGCTAGACAAATTTTACAAAGTAAGAAGACCGCTTTGTAAAACACAATTCATCGTCTTACATGCTACCCCTGAATTCTTAGATAGGGGATAAAGAGAGAGTGGCTGGGTAATGGAAGATGTAATCTGATACCCTTTCCCCCAAGTTTGGGTTATTTTGAAACTTCCTAGGTACCTGGTCAGGGAACCAAAGCTACCTGAGTTCAAATCTAATTTTGGGTCTGAGGTATTTTTAGAGCATGATAAAACTTGGTTCGGGGTTGTTGAGAAAGTGGAAGGAACTGTGGTGCAATGAGATTGCTTTTGAAAAAGTCCAAGAGTAAAGGGAATGACTTGAAATAGTTGATTCAAAACCTGCCCTGTTACAAATGCAGAGAGATCCAAGTTTATTAGTGGTTACCAGGGGCGGGATGGGGGGGGCGGGGGTGGGGAGAAAAGAGGAGTCACCATTTAGAAGCATTGGATTCCTGTTTATGGTAAACTTGGCAGTGGATACTGGTTATGGTTGCACGACATGATTAACTGATGTTACTAAATTTACATGTGAAAAATGTTAAATTGGCAAATGTTGTATTATATACATTAAAAAAAAAAAAAAAAAAAAAAAACCTGCTCTGCCAGCAGCCTGAATTTGAGCTCTAGCCCAGGGGGGCAAGAGCCCCGGGATCAGTGGGAAGCTCACCACTGTGCTTCAAGGTTCAACTCCACACCATTTTTTAATTTTTTATGATGCTACAACTAAAAAAAAAGCAAGTTCCAATTACATATCAATCTTGGAAATTATACTTCTTTACAGCAACTTTCTGTTGTTGTCAGGTGCTGTTCAGTCGGCTGCGACTCGTAGCAACCCAGTGTACAACAGAATGAAACACTGTGTGGTACTGCACCATTCTCATAATCACTGCCGTGCTTGAGTCCATTGTTGCAGCCACCATGACAATCCATCTTGTTGATGGTCTTCCTCTTTTTCATTCCCCCTCTACTTTATCAAGCATGATGTCCTTCTCTAAGGACTGGTTCCTCCTGGTAACATGTCCAAAGTACATGAGATGAAGTCTCGCTGTCCTTGCTTCTAAGGAGCGTTCCGGCTGTACTTCTTCCGAGACAAATTTGTTTGTTCTTCTGGAAGCCCATGGTATATGCAATATTCTCTGCCAACACCACAATTCAAAAGCATCAATTCTTCTTCGGTCTTCCTTACTCATTGTCCAGCTTTCATATGCACGTGAGGCAATTGAGTCGGGCACACCTTAGTCCTCAAAGTGACATCTTTGCTTTTTCACATTTAAAGGTCTTTTGCAACAGATTTGCCCAATGCAATACGTCGTTTGATTTCCTGACTGCTGCTTCCATGGTGCATTGATTCTGGTTCCAAGTAAAATGAAGTCCTTGACAACTTAAATATTTTCTCTCTTTATCATGATGTTGCTTATCTGTCCCGCTGTAAGGGTTTTTTTATGTTGAGCCAATTATAGAAGTCAAAACAGAAAGTCTATTTTCCTTGATGAAGTCTTGCTTTTCTTAAAACAACTTGATGGAGATGTAATTCACACATCAAACAATTCGCCATTCTAAAGTGGACAATTCGCTCAGCATGATGTTTTCAAAGCTCACCCGTGTCACGGCATGTGTCAGGGTTTTATTTCTTCTTATGGCTGGGTAATAGTCCACTGTATTGTCCATCACCTCAGGAGGGCAGGGGTGTTTACCTCCCTCGTTCACCACTGTATCCCCAGCACCCAGAATAGTGCCCAGCACGTAATTAAACAATGAACCAAGCTGGAAACCCCTGGAACATTTCAGCCCTTGAGTCCCAGCTTCAAAAAGGTGTTCTTGGGAGGCCTCTCCTTGGGCTGCTTTTGCTGCCCCCGAAAGAGGGACTAGCGTCTGCCCTGCCCCCACCCCATGTCACTTGCCGACCTCAGTCTCAGTTCCCCAGGGGAGACCACAAGGGCAGAAATATTCCCTGGCTTCCAGGGTGCAGGCCCCTTGCAAACCCTAGGCTAGCCTTCCCAGTCAGAGCTAAATTTCCTTGTCTTACTTCTGCATTTGACTTGTTGTTTCCCTTCCCCTCTAAGAAGGCACTGAAACTAACCCATCTCAGATGGTCTGGATATATTATGCCCTCTCTGAACTCACAGCTGCTGTGACAGTACACAGAGGACTAGAGAACAGACCACTGAACTGATTAGTGAACAACTGATTTCATGTGCCCACATAACAATTTATGGGCTCTGCTTACCTCGTTGTTTAGGTTTAATAGTTCAGTGCTGTAAAGTTCATCTCAAGAGAATATCCTGAGTTTTGAGAGTTTTGAAATACAGCTATTACCTGTTCTCCTTCCAATCCCATTATCTTGGGAATCGATGGCCCACATATATCAATGTCTAGGAGAGCAATCTGAGAACAAGAAGAGTAGGTACGATAAGTGCATGTACAATACTCCAAATGTGCACAATTGAGAGGGGAACAGGGTTAGAGGAAAAGGGGAAAGCCGAGAAGACAGCAAGAAACTGGGCCAGACTTGGTCAAGCTAATCTCACGAGGGAGAGCAATAACAGTAGTAATGTTTATCTTCCAGGTCATCGAGGCAACAGTCTAGAACTCCTAAGAAGAACTCAGCAAAGACAACACATAATTTAGGGAAGTCAGCACAACTTGACCAAGGCAAAGGCACAGAAGTTTCTTAGATGCATCCAAACACCTTGAAGGACTGAGTTGCTGGGACCATAGTCTCGGGGGACATCTATGTCAACTGGTATAACATGATTTATAAAGAAAATGTTCTACATCCTACCTTGGTGAGTAGCGTCTGGGGTCTTAAAAGCTTGTAAGTGGTCATCTACAACTATTGGTCCCATCCCGTCCGGAACAAAGGAGAATGGAGAAAACCAAAGACACGAGGAAAATATTAGCCCAAAGGACTAATGGGCTGCATGAACAACAGCCTCCACCAGCCTGTGCCCAGAAGAACTAGATGGTGCCCAACTACTACCACCGACCACTCTGACAGGGATCACAACAGAAAGTCCCAGACAGAGTGGGAGAAAGATGTAGAACAAAATTAAATCCATGATAAAAGACTTACTGGTCTGACAGAGACTGGAGGAACCCCGGAGACTATGGCCCCTGGACACTCTGCTAACTCAGAAGTGAAATCATTCCTGAAGCCCACTTTTCAGACAAAAATTAGATAAGCCTATAAAGCAAAGAGTAACACATATGAGGAAAGTGCTTCTTAATTTTTAGTTCAATCAAATATGTGAGACCAAATGGGCAACTCCTGTCCCAAGATGAGAAGGCAGGAAGGGAAAGAAAAACTGAACAAACGGAGAGAAACTGAAGTGGAAAGGGGGATAGTGCTGTCACATTGTAGGGATTGCAACTGATGTCACAAAATAGTGTGTGTATAAATTTTTGAATGAGAAATTAACTTAAACTGTAAACATTCATTTAAAGTACAATAAAATTAAAAAAAAAAAAAAAGAACTCAGCAAGGTTCATTGATACCCTATAGCTCAGCCTGGCCTAGCTCTAGGGTGACCTTATGACCTGCGTTTATCAGGCCATTTTGAGGCTCAGCTACTGTTTATTTAACCCTTACCATGTGACAGGCATGGGTTGGGCATTTTCATGTTTGGGCTCACTTGTTGCCTAGGGGCTGGGAATTATTATCTTTACAGAAGAAAAAACTGAGGTTCAGAGAGGCTCAGCAACTTGTTCAGTGAGGAAAAGGCAGAGCTGGGATGTAAATCAAGGTCTCCTGACTCCAAGGCCAGGGCTCTCTGTACCATATCATGGGGCCTCTCACCAAGCCCTGTTTTTCTGTGATCCTGAAGGTTAATGGTGGCTTAGGCCCAACTTTCAAAAAAAGAAATTTAAAATAACAAGCAAATCTACAAAAGTGCTTTACTAGTAACTTAAATACTTTTTTTTAAATACCACCTCAAATGCCTCTTTCTACCTCAGACACCCTGCTTTCCTCGTCTGATTGATAAATGAAACTAGCTTAAAAAAAAAAAAAGAACCCTTTAAAAGTAGGGCTAGCATCCATCATGAAAGCTGTAATATCTCGGAACTAAAGTGCAGCACCTTTGGGTAACTCTGGGTAACTTTCCCCAAACTCCTTTCTTGCTTCCCTCTTCAATCCTCTCAGCAAACCCAACCTTCTACTTCCTTAGCACGCAGGATCTCGATCTCGTACCTGTAGTCAGAAGTTTCAGACAGCGATCAGCCGTTTGCCTCATGCGCCCTCTGCTGGCCACCAGAAGAGCAAACCAGAACCATACACTCAATCTGACAATTGGATTTGACATTGCTTTTTGTCTACTTAAGGGAATCCTGGTGGTGTACTGGTTAAGAATTGACTGTTCAGCAGTTTGGATCCACCAGGCGTTCCTTGGAAACCCTATGGGGGCAGTTCTACTCTGTCCTATAAGGTTGCTATGAGTCGGAATTGACTCGATGGCAACAGGTTTGGTTTTTTTGGTTTTTGCCTACTTAATCAACTCAACAGCAATGGGTTGGGTTTGGTCTCGATACGTGGGGTTGATGCGTGTTAATCATCCACAGACATTTTCTTTCTTTTTTATTGTGCTTTAGATGAAGGTTTACAGAGCAAATTAGTTTCTCATTAAAGAATTAATACACATACTGTTTTGGGACATTGGTTGCCAATCTCATGATGTGTCAACACTCTCTCCTTCTCTACCCTGGGTTCCCCATTTCCATTTGTCCACAGACATTTTCAACGAGGGCCTCATGGTTTGGGAAACTGTACCCATCACTAAATCCCTAACTGAGACAATTGTCAATACTCTTATGTAGCTGCTCAGTCTCCACGGCCCTCCTTTTCGGAATTACGTAATCAGTTTCCTTTTGGAGAATGAAAGTCCCTACAACCAAGGGAGGAATCCCTGGGTGGTGCAGACAGTTAAGTGCTGGACTACTCCCGAAATGTTGGTCATCTGAACCCGCCCAGAGGCATCTCGGGTGACAGACCTGGGTATCTGCTTCCATAATGCCACATTGAACACCCAATGGAGCAGTTCTACTCTGCACACATGGGTCACCATTAGTCAGAACTGACTCAACACCAACTAACAACAAAACCAAGGGAGTGAATCTTGAGTAAAATGATACATACACCCAAACTTATTGCCATCGAGTCAATTCCAACTTATAGTGACCCTATAGGACAGGGTGGAACTACCCCATAGGGTTTCCAAGGCTATAATCTTTACAGAAGCAGACTGCTTTCTCCTGTAGAGCTGCTGCTGGGTTCGAACCACCGACCTTTCAGTTACCAAGCCTAGCACTTAACCACTGCACCACCAGGACAAGAAACAGATGAAGTGTACTCACTTCCGTGGTGGTACCTAAGAATGCTGCTGAGAAGTTCCTGCTATCCAGACCTGGATAACCTGAGAAAACAGACAGCTTTGCCAGTCAACTAGCCAAAACAAACATGAGCCCCAAATGGCAAGAGGTTGCTGGATAAGTAGAAGAATGAATCAACACGTATACTTTGAACCTGCTCAGCCCAGTACTTTGGCTAGGTTACAAACTCATCATCTGTAAAACAGAAAATCACCAGCCCTTCATATGCCAGTTAACAGCTTCATTATTACTGTTATCGTGGACATTTACTGAGCCCTCATTATGTGTTGGAGTCCCTGGGTAATGCAAACAGTTAACGCACTTGGCTGCTAATTGAAAGGCTGCTGGTTCAAGTCCACCCAGAAAATCAGCCATTGAAAACTCTGCATAGTTCTACTCTGACACACATGGGGTCGCCATTGATTCGACAGCAACCGGTACTGGTGCTATACGTCAGGCACCGTATAACGCTTTACATTCATTCAATCTGACAAATCTCACTCAGTCCTGAGTGCCATTTTACAGATGAGAAAACCAAGACAGTGACAACTGCCTGACAACCTGCGCAAGGTCACGGCACTAGGGTTGGTGGAGCTGGGATGTGAACCTGGGCGGTCAGACTTGGGCCTGTGTTTTAGCCATAATGCTACCACACACATCCCTTCAGTCTCTATCATATCCCAAGGGCCCCACCCAAGTGTCCCCTGCCAGTCATCTCTCCCCTCTCCAAATTCCTGGAGGACATCTTGGGTGGTATTTACCATTACATCTCATTGGTAATGCCAGTTGCATCCCATTACAAGGTACCATATACATTCCACAGAGAAGCCCTCCTGGGCCATCTGATGGCCAGAGACAGTGGCTTTATAAAATGAACAGAAGAGAAATGAGTTAAAAGGAAGCATTCAGAGCCCAAGTGAGTGAAAGAAACACAGAGCTTTACAGACCACCTGGCCTAGCCTCCTCACTGCCCCAAAAGGCAAGTAGCCACTCAAGATCTAACCCTCCTCCAAAGATGCTCTTCCCTAGCACCACTGCTTCTGGCACTATGAACTAGACCAGGTCAGCAAACTACGGCCTACAGGCCAAATCCAGTCTGCCCCCTGTTGTTGTACAACCCATAAGCTATAAACATTTTTAAACGGTTGAGAAAAAAAAATCAAGAGTAATTCTATTGCATAACACGGGAAAATTATTTGAAATTCAAGTTTGTGACAACAAAGTTTTATTAGGACACAGTCATGCGCATTTGTTTACGTATTACCTATGGCTGCTTTCACGTTACAACAGCAGAGTTGAGTAATTACAACAGGTGAGTAGTTACAACAGAGACAAGATGGCCCCCAAAGCCCAAAATATTCACCATCTGGCTCTTTACAGAAGAAACTTGCTGACTCCTGGACCAAATGCTAATTTCTTAATAATTAAAAAAAAAAAGGATTCTCTGAGTTCTTGGATACAGTAAGGTGTATCTGGACCACTGTGTGTCTTTGTTTATTGTGTATTGAGAGGACATCAGAGTGGTAGGCTTGGTCCCCACTGCCCACTCTGGCTATTTGGTCTATTTTTTTTGTTTTTTTATATTGTGGTTTTGAGCAATATTTCATTCTGAAAAAAATGAATGGTGGCATGAGTACTATGTTAGGAAATAAAGAAAACAATAGTACTCATGGTTTTATTAAGCATAAAGTGGTAATCAAGTGAATACTTAGATCTTTTTCTACAGTCAATGTAAAATTATGAGTCCTAAAGAATAATGCAGATTTTTTAAATCACAGGTATCACAAATTTCCATTTGATCTTTTTGATAAGCAGAATTGCTTTTGTTCCTCATCCTACCACACCTTTTATTAAAGCTAAAACCCAGAGCAGCACCAGGTAATCTGAGTTTTCATGCTCATCTGTGTATTTGGGTAGAAGAAAATGTCCCCGTGCAAACTTCTTCTTTGAGAGTCAAATAAAAAACATTTTAGGCTTTGCAGGCCAGGAGGAAAAAATCAAGAATAATATAAAACGATTTCAATGTAACCTTTTAAAAATGTAAAAACCGATCTTATCTCATAGGCTATAAAGACAGGAGTTGGGCTGGATTTGGTCCACAGGCTAAAGTATGTTGACCCTTGGCCTACAGACAGGCAGAAAGGGGTTAATGAGTAAGAGGAAGAAGTCTGAACTTAGTGTAATAAAAGAGATGTGCACTGCTATTTTCCTTCGCAGCTAGAGAACCCAGTGAAATACTTGAATCTTACCACTAGGTGTTCCCTAGGTGTCCCTAGGTGGTGCAAACAGTTAATGTGCTCAGCTGCTAACCCAAAGGTTGGAGGTTTGGGTCCACCCAAAGGCACCTCAGAAGGAAGTCCTGCTGATCTACTTCTGAAAAATCAGCCATTAAAAACCCTGTGGAACTCACTTCTACTCTGACACACATGGGGATGCCACGAGACGGAGTCTATTCGGCAGCAACTGGTTAGGTATACCCTTGTTCTTTCTGCAGGATCTTGATTCCAAAGAGGTCACTTAAACTTAATCTAAGGAATTGGTTACCAAAAGCCATCACGAACCCTCAGACAGAAAGAGCATCTCCCAGTTTTCACCACGGTCCCACCTGTGTGTTTTCATCCTCTGCCAGGCCATGGGCGAGGTGGGCACTGAATGTGCTTTTCCCAACGCCGCCTTTCCCAGATAGCACCAAGATTTTGTGTTTCACGGTTTTCATTTTCTCTTTAATTTCCTCTATGGCTGCAAAGAAAGCAGTTTAAATGATAAAGTCCCTCAGTAGATATCAGATGTCACTTCTCCCACAGGCTAGAAGGAGCTAAGTCCTGGCAGCTGTGAGAAATATCGTTTAATTAACGGCATTTAGTGCTATAAAAAAACAAGGCTATTCTCACCACTTGAAATTTTCTCGTTTATGTTTGTCTACCCTTACTAGAACATAAGATTCATGCAAATAGGGACTCTGTCTGAAGTGGAGCTCTAGTCCCGCTCCAGAACAGAACTTCGCATATACTAATGATCCTCAACCTGGGAGCAAATCCCAGAGGGGACATCTGGCCATGTCTGGAGGTATTTTGAAGCCCTGGTGACACAATGGTTAAAGTGCTCTGCTGCTAACCAAAAGATCAGTGGTTCAAACCCAACAGCTGCTCTGCAGGAGAAAGACGTGGCAGTCTGCCTCTATAAAAATTTACAGCCTTGGAAACCCTATGGGGCAGTTCTACTCTGTCCCATAGGGTTGCTGAGTCAAAATTGACTCCACGGCAGTGGGTTGGAGGCAATTTTGGTTGAGGGGATAGGGGTGGCCACTGCCATCTCATGGGTAGAGGCCAACGATGCTGCTACACATCCTACAATGCACAAGACAGCCCCTTTGGCGACGAATTATCCAGCCCCAAAAGTCAACAGTGAAGTTGAGACACCCTGATTAAAAAAAAAAAATTTTTTTTAGCATACACTTAATATATATCTATCATCGGTAACTATCATTTACTGTACACTTCATTGTGCATCAAATATCTCTCTTCAAATCCCTACAACGCTGTGAGGCACCTATTTTTCTCCTCATTTTCAATGAGGAAACTGAGCCTCAGAGGTTAAGTCCCTTGCTCGAGATCACAGTGCTTGCGGTGGGGCCAAGAATCAAACCCAAGTCTCTCTTTGAGCTCCCTTAAATTCTTCTCCCAGCCTCCTGCTTTCTAAGATCCTTCCATCTAGGAAAGTTCCCAGAGTCCTCCTACCCCTGAATTCTCCTTTCTCAGTGTTCATCACTGTAGTGACCTATTATCCGTCTCCTCTATTAAACTAAGCTCCATCGGGGCAGGGACCCCCTCTGTTTCGTTCACACCTGTACCCCCAGCCCAGAGCACTGTGCCTAGTGATTAATGAATATTTCTATTTAACGAATGACAGAATCTTTCCTCACAAGGAAGAAGATTTTGCCCAAAGGTGACACAGCTAGAAAGTCGCTGGCGGAGCCATGATTTAACACTGGGAGCTCCCTGTCTTCAAAGCGTGTCTATTAACTCGTTTCCCTCCGCAGCCACGACCATTGTCGACTACAGTCAATCAAACTCCGAGCGCCGCCCCTCACTTTCGTCGTCTTTTTTCACGCCCCTCTTTCTCTGGGCCCCGCTCCCTTTAACACGCTTCCTGGCCCACTCCTGTCACTCATCCTTCAGGCCCCGCCCCTCCACCACCGCCCACTTTCTTCCACGCCCCGCCTCTTCCGGGCCCGTGCCTTTCACTTCCCGTTGTAGCCTTGCCCCGTCCTCACCCGGGTCCGGAGCGGCGCCGGCGCCAGAGGCACACAGCCGCTGGTTGGGGCACCCCTGACATGCGGTCCCTCGGCCCGCCTCGGCGCTGTCGGTCCCGGGGCAGTCTGCGCGGACACAAAAATATAGTTAGAGTGGCTCCCGTGCCTTCAGATCTACCACCCGTGTCTTCTCCGCGCGCTCACCGTGAGGCACCTCCTCCATTCCGTCGCCTTTGCCGCCGAGGCGGTCACCGGAACTCGCCGGTGTGCATTTCCGTTCCGAGACGGCCAATCTGACCCTTAACCCTTAGCCTGAGCGAAATAAGTCTCGGAAACAAAGGGCTCTGCGCACGCGCGAGTCTTGTGGCGTGAGGGTAGGGTTCTGTTATTTGTGTTTCCTTTAAAACTGAGCTGCAGATGTCTGTCACATCACAAATACTTACAGTATGTATCACCTAGGAACAGAGGCGTTATCCTGCTAGCCTCAGTGCTGTTTTCATACCCAAGAAATTTAACAATAACAGTAGTTTGTATTAAGATACATAGCTTATATCCAGGTATATTTATCTTCAACATACAGGTTGTATTCAAATTCCCACAATTGTCCCAAAGAAGACTTTCCCCCCACCTCTATCCTGGATGCACTTAAGGATCACACATTGCCGTTTTGTACAGCACCCCCTCCCTTCTGTGTGTGTGTGTCTTACAGGACATAATTTTGAAGAGTCCAGGTCAATTGTCCTGTTGTTAGGTGCCCTTGAGTCGCTTCCTACTCACAGCGACCCTGTAAGATGGCGTAGAACTGCCCCATAGGGTTTCCAAGGACCAGCTGGTGGATTTGAATGGCCAACCTTTTGGTTAGCAGCCAAGCTTTCTGTAGCATACCCCATAATCGTGATTTATCTGATTTCCCCCTTCGTTAATTCGATTCAGTTGAAATTTTTTGGTAGAACACACCTGGGTGATGTGTACAGAACTTGTTATTGTATCACATCACGAGGGATTTAATGTTAATTATGCGTTCTTTGTGATGTGAAGCCTGACCACTTGGTAAAGGTGCTGTTGCTGTGTGCCCTCAAGCCGTTCTGACTCATAACAACCCTATAAGAGTGGAACTGCTCCATAGAGTTTCCCAGACTGTAATCTTTACAGGAGCAGACTGCCAAGTCTTTCTCCCCAGGAGCCACTGATGTGTTTGAACCACCAACCTTTTGATTAGCAGCTGAGCACTTAACCATTGCACCACCAGGGCTCCTTTTGGTAAAGGGAATGTCTACCCTATTTCTCTATTTGTAATTAGTAAGTATTCCCTGGTGCAATACTTTGTGATCCTGTGACTATCCTATTCATCAGCCTCTAACTCAGTGGTTTTGGCATAATTCTTGCCTGAATCAGTTATATTGGGCTCTGTCATGCAGTGGGAGACAAGATGCAAATTATTGTACTTTTACTGAGGAAAGTGAGTCTCAGAGAAGTTAAGTGACTTGCCAAAGGTCTTGGAGCCAGGAGGCTCCACTAGGACTCCCTGACCCTAGGCTCCTTTTCCTCCGCCACAGTGCAGAGGGCTGAGGTAGGGCCACTTCAGAGATTCCTTGCTGATGTCCCTCAAGACATTTCCTAGCAAATTCTCTTTAGCTGCTTTCAGTAGTGACACCCTGTAGATCCCTCTTTTGTCCCTAGTTACAAAGGGCCTCTCCCACTCAGCACTCAACCAGTCTTTGCACAGTGGCAGGAAAGAAATGTCTACTGTTTTTCAGTCTTCCCCTCTCTATTCATCATTGCCTCACCAAAGCCATTCCTAGCCTGTGGAAATGACTACTTTCTCCTTTGCTGAAATACATTGTGTTCTGAAAGTCTTAGTGCCAGTTTATGTTTTAATAACTTAAGAATTATAAATGCTACAAACTTACAAAAAATCAGCACTTGGTTTTTAAATTTCCTTTACACTTACTTAGTCCTGTGAGTTTGAAATAAGATTTTAAATTTAAATTTTGTTTCAGTCCCTCTGATTGAAAATAGAGAATGGTGATCAGAAGAGAAATTAAAATTAGAAATTTGTTATTTTACACTTAAAAAACTAAGTGCCAAAGAAATTTAAACAATGAGATTTAAAAATTATTTTAAAAAGAAGTCTGTCGATTTAGACTTCTGAAATTATTAAAGTTTAAACCTTCACTCAGAATTTTGGGGCACCTGCATGTATCCTCTGTAGCAGGAGTTCGCAACCTGGCTTCATATTAGGATCACCTGGGGACTTTCTAAAACATACCTTTGCCTGGCCCTCCCACCAACACCAATTAAAAAAGAATTTTGGGAGTGGGGCCTGGGCATGTTTTTAAAACTCTTCAGAGTTTATTATCGCACCATGGAGTGGTTTACAGCTCATGGTTCTGAATCAGATGACATGCATTCAAATCCCGACTCCAACTCTGATGAGCTGAATAACGTTTGGGCAAGTCGCTTCACCTCTCTTAGCCTGAATTTTCTCATCTGTAAAATTGGGGTAATAAAACATACCTGACCAGATTGTTGTGGGGATAAAACAATTTAACGCATGTAAAGCACCAAACAAGGAGCACTGGTGGTGCAATGGTTAAGTGCTCAGCTGCTAACTGAAAGGCTGTCAGTTCGAACCCAACCAGTGGCTTTTCAGGAGAAAGATCTGGTGATATGCTCCCATAAAGACTGCAGTCAAGGAAGCCCTACGGAGCAGTTCTATTCTGTCACATGGGGTCGCCATGAGTCGAAATCAACTTTCTGGCACCATCACCACACTGCCAACAAAGCACCAAGCCAGAGCTTCCACAGAGCAAAGGTCAATACATGTTGTGTTAAATATTTAGGGTTGTAGATTACAGCCACAGAGCAGATCCTGCATTTTTAGTTACAGGTGGGGGAAATGAGACGGAGACAGGGAAAGATGCCCCAAATAACATGGCAGATGAAACAGGGCTAGAACCTGGGTCTCTCCAATTCCCAATTTAATTTTTCCCACTGACACTGAGATGGGGCGAGAAACTTGTCAAATTGGTTAAAAATTCTGATGCTGATTTAGCACCAAACCAAAAAGCCAAACTCAGTGCTGCCGAGTCAACTCCAACTCATAGCGACCTTTTATAGGACAGAGTAGAACTGCCCCATAGAGTTTCCAGGGAGCGCCTGGCAGGTTTGAACAGCTGACCCTTTGGTTAGCAGCTGTAGCACTTCACCACCACACCGCCAGGGTTTCCTGTTTTAGCACAACAGGACCAATTTAGAGAACCTGCGTTTGAAACAGGTGGCCCAAGAGGTGCTTGCAGTTCCTCGGGATCACCAGTAGGTGACACTCTTCCCCTATCCATGATCTAGGTGGCCAGGCAAAAAAAAAAAAAAAAAAACCCAAACCCAGTGGCCAGGCTATGCGGTTAAAAAGCTTGGAACTATTCCCAGCCTTGTATGAGTGATGGGACTATTGTTCCCTCTAATCCTTTTGAGTGGAAACCTTGTCCAGGCAGTAAGCTGGGGCAATTGTGGGACTCACCTAATTTGTTTTCCATCATCAGGGACCACCGTTTTTTACTGCCTGAACGTCATTGTTCCACATATTTTGACTGTTTTTTTGCTGTTGTTGTTTCGTACAGGGATGTAAATACAATCCCTGTTAATCTTGGCCAGAAGTTTAAGTCCTATTAGGCTTTTATTCACATATACTTGCTCTCACTATGTTTGGGGATAATTTTTTTAAAACTTTAAAATAAAATGAACATGCATGTAGTATATGTATTTTAAACAGTATAACCCATTGCCATCCAGTCAATTCCTAGTCATAGTGACCCTGTAGGACAGAGTAGAACTGACCCATAGGGTTTCCAAGGCTGTAAATCTTTTACGGAAGCAGACTGCCACATCTTTTTTCTGCAGAGCAGCTAGTGAATTTGAGCTGCTGATCTTTTGGTTAGCAGCTGAATGCTTAACCACTGTGTCACCAAGGCTCCTGAAACAGTATACCAGAAAACCCGAACCCGGTGCTGTCGAGTCGAGTCCGACTCATAGCAACCCTATAGGACAGAGTAGAACTGCCCCATAGAGTTTCCAAGGAGCACCTGGCGGATTCGAACTGCCAACCCTTTGGTTAGCAGCTGTAGCACTTAACCACTACACCACCAGGGTTTCCCTTGAAATAGTATAGAAGAGTTTAATCCAAAAGTAAAAGTCTCCTTCTATGCTCTCCTCCTCTTTCCACTCCTGCGCTGTCCAGGGGTAACTCTCTGGCACTTTTTCCACGAATCCTTCTGAAAAAGGCTATGCATATACACTTACATATATATTTACTCAAGCGGTATCACACCACATACACTGTTCTATATTTTGGCTTTTTTTTTTTTACTTAATATATCTTGGAGATCTTTTCTTATCAGCAAATACAGGCCCAACTTCTTCTTTTTTCTTCTTTTTCAGCTTCAGAGTATTCCATAGAATGGTGTTCTATGTTTTATTTAACCAGCCCTCTGCTGATGGACATTGATTAGGTCTGCTTTTTTCGTCACTGTAATCAATGCAGCAATGGGCAAATTCATGCATACATTGTAGCACACATGTATATGTGTATCTGCAGGTAGATTTCTAGGAAAATTGCTGGATCCTTGGACATCAGTCAGGGCCAGTGCCAGCATCAAAAAGATGCCTTCTAAAATTCAAAGTGGAAAAAAAAAAATGCTTGCCTGTAAAATACAATTTAGTTTTTGAATGATACAAACTGATAAGGATGCTGAATTGACATCTTTTTGGATTTTCTAAATCTCTTGCTCTTTCGTGTGTGTGCATGTGTGCCCCTATTTACCTGGATTTCTGAGCCCTGCGTGGAACCACTTTCAGTCACAGGTGGCTGGAGAGTGACAGGTGACAAGATTCCTGCATGCCCACAGGGGGCGCCCGAGGAGCGTTTGCTGACTTGGTAAGTTGAGTTGATGACTGGGATCATTTGCTCTGAAAGATTCTCAGATCAACAACTCTGAAAGTTGTTGTTAGGTGCCGTGGAGCCGGCTTTGACTCCCTCTCTTCCTTCTTCATTCGTTGATTCATCTCTATTTACGGAGCACTTGCAGGGTAAACGGCCCTACGTCTGGGGCAGTGTGAACAGTGATTAGACTGACCAGGACCTTGTTCTTGTGGAGCTTATGATCTGGGGATGCTGAGTGCCCGCTGTGGGCAGGACCCCGAGCTGGGGTGGCTGAGGGGTAAGGGGATGATGGTACCACAGAAGTTATGTACTCAGGGTGCTGCGCCACAGACACAACCAAACCAAAACTAGACCACTGCCCTTGAGTTGACTCTGACTCATAGCGACTCTGTAGGACAGAGCAGAAGTGTCCCATCATAGGGTTTCCGAGGCTATAATCTTCATGGAAGCAGACTGCTGCATCATTCTCCTGAAGAGCAGCTGGTGGGTTAAAACCACCAACCTTTTGGTTAACAAATGTGTGCTTAACCATTGTGCCACCAGCGCTCTGCTGCCAGATCGTTGTTGTTGTTAGGTGCTGTTGAGTCAGTTCCGACTCACAGGAACCCTATGTACAACAGAACAAAACACTGCCCGGTCCTGCGCCATCCTCACAATTGTTGCTATGTTTGGGTGCATAGTTGCAGCCGCTGTGTCAATGCATCTCGTTGAGAGTCTTCCTCTTTTTTGCTAACCTTCTACTTTACCAAGAGTGATGTTCTTCTCCAGGGACAGGTCCCTCCTTATAACATGTCCAAAGTACGTGAGACAAAGTCTTGCCAACCTCGTTTCTAAGGAGCATTCTGGCTGTACTTCTCCCATGACAGATTTATTCGTTGAATAAGGAAGATGGAAGAATTGATGCACTTAAATTATGGTGTTGGTGAAGAATATTGAATACACCATGGACTTCTAGAAGAACGAACAAATCTGCCATGGACATAGGAGGGCTCAAAAACCAATGGATGCCGTTGTTGTTGTTGCTATTGTTACTTTCCTTCTACTCCAGGCCCACAGAAAAATGTTTCTGTAAACACAAACCATTCCCCCACATCAAATGTCAGCAAATACAGTTTTCTCCATCTTATTACACGCTTACCAGTGAGTTGTTTCCTGTCTGCCCACAACACGACCCCAAATGCTGTCCAAGGTCAGGGCTTTGTCTCATTGGTCTTTTTATTCCTAGTTTACTCATGCCTGATTTTGAACAACACACACAAACACACACACTCTCACACATACACACAAACTCTTCTTATACACACGCACCACACTACACTCACGCTCTCATATACACACTCTCACATACACAACGCACACACTCACATTCTCATTCATACTCTCACACACAGTAAACACGGTCTGCACCAGCTTATAGTGACTAAGGTCCTCAAGCACAATTAAGCCTGTGCCTATCTCGCTTATTGAGTAACTGGCCCCTGCACACACCTCTCACACACACTGTTAGCACATCCCCTGACCCTCATTGAGAGAGCTCAGGGAGCGTCCCTTCTGTTGAGAAGACCAGGCTATTGTGTAACCATCTCCCTCTTCTTCCCTGCAGGTATTTAAAAATACAGGTAGTCCCCGAGTTATGACGAACTGCACTTACCACATCTTTTTTTTTTGTACATCTTATTGTTAGTAATATGTACTACATACACTGTTGCAGCACCTAATTTGCTGATGTTATCACTCTCAGATGTTCACTCGTAGATGTTCATAGATAAATAAAAATTGGGTTTATAAAGATACTGGTAATAAAATGCAATAATAATGAAAACTAAAAAGAGGGTTATTCAACTTACGTCAAAACCAACTTACCACAGGGTCATTGGAACGGAACCCCATTGTAAGTCAGGGACTACATGTATTTTAAAATCTACTAATTTTTTTTCGAATTGGTAACACGTTGTTGTTGTTGTTAGGTGCTGTCCAGTCAGTTCCGACTCATAGTAACCCTATGTACAACAGAACGAAACACTGACCGGGGCTGTAATACACAATCATGGTGCAAAACACAAAACATACAAATGGTGTACATGGAAAGCCACCTGCCCCCAGTTCCTCTCCCTAGAGGCAACCAACATTATCACTTCCTTGGCCCTTCCACAGGTAGTCTCTGCATATACCAGCAAATATCCGTTCCCGCCCCACCCCATTTCCACCCAAATGCTAGTTCATTAGACACACTTGCCTCTTTCTGTACTTGCCTATTGTACTCCTCAATCTTCCTGGAAGATTTTTTCACATCAGCAAGTGTAGATTCTCTAGCTCTGTGCTGTCCAATATGGTAGCCACTGGTCACATGTAACTAAATATATTACTCAGTCGACTAGCCCACATTTCAAGAGCTCAGTTAACCACATATGGCCAGTGGCTACCATATCGGATGTCACAGAATAGAGCATTTCTATCATTGCAGAAAGTTCTCGCAGACAGCACTGTTTTAGTACACACCCAGGGCAGACTCCATGCCTTCATTCTGTAGACAAATGCTTTATGCATTAACTTCTCAGCTGTGGAAGGATCCCTTTACAGCTCCTGGAGATCAGGTGGTCTTCTCAAAATAGGCCTCCCAGGTTCTAGGCCAGAGATTGCAGTAAGATGGGACCAGGGCAACCGCAGGCTGGGGTCTCCAAAGTTGGGGAGGCAGAGTCAGAGTGTAGGGTTGGCAACAAAGAGGTCTCCCCTTTCAGGTCTTCACCACCCACCTCCCACTGCACTTCCCACTGGGATTTGGATTCTGCTAGCCATCTGGTGTTTCAGAAAGGTAATGGGTTTTCCATTGGGGTGGTTTAAAACAGAAAAAGATCTTTTGGTGGTGGACAAGGGGTCTCTAAGCAGTGTTGTACTAGTGTATTTGACACCAGAGTAGACAATTATTATTTAACACCCTCCTCCTCTTCCTCTATATCACAGTATTTTCAGTAATAATTATGTTCTTAGTTTTAATACAATTAACAAAAAGGATACATTTCAGTTTTGAAGCTATTGCTCGAATTTAGTAAAATATTTCATGTATGAAATAAAAGAAAAAATATATAAACGAAATAATAGTAATAATTAAAACAATAAAAAAAAGTCACTTTCCAAACAAAAACATGATACCTTGCAGGTTGTATTCTATTTCTCTGTTTTAAATTCTAAACACAAATAAAAACTTCAAGTGGTCGTGTAGAAAAACCAGCAGAAGTAACCCATGCCCTGGTTCCTTTGGCTTCACGTTTCTGTGCTGTCCTTGTTTGTGTCGAGTCTACTGTTTACAGACAGGAACCTGTAGCCACAGGGGTTAGAGAGCCCGAATATGTCTGAAGCGAGCTCGCACTGTTCTGGGCCGTTAGGGACATCACCTCCAAAGCAAGCGAGTGTAGCTGAGTTTGCGCGTACCCAGTGCTGACTGTATAACCAGAAGTTATCCAAGTTAACTTCTGTATAGAATTGTTGTGAGTTGTCATCCAGGCAGCTCTGACTCATGGTGACCTTGCGTATGACAGAACATTGCCAGGTCCCGAGCCACTGTGGTGATCGTTGATTTGTTTGAGTCCATTGTTATGGCTGTTGCGTCAGTCTACCTCACTGTGGTTTTCCCTCCTTTTCGTTGGCCATCCACTTTACCAAACGTGATGTCCTTTTCTAGTGATTGGTCTTTCCTGATGATGTGTCGATACTGGACAATGTTCTGTTGTGATCCATAAGGTTGTCATTGGCTGATTTTCAGAACTTTAGATCACCAGTCCTTTCTTCCTAGTCTGTTTCAATCTGGAAGCTGTGTTGAAACCTGTTCAGCAGCATAGCAACAAGCAAGCCTCCACTCACAGACGGGTGGTATCTATGTTTGAAGTTCATTGGCCAGGAATCGGACCCAGGTCTCTCACATGGAAGGTGAGAATTCTACCAATGCCTCCCAAAGCGTAATTTACATCCCGTAAATTCACCCTATTCAGTGTGTAATTCTGAATTTTAACAAACACGTATAGTGTAAACACCACCACAGTCAAGATATAGAACAGTGCTATCAATTCCCAAGATTTTCTCATGCCCCTGTGTGGTTAGCCCTCTCCCACCCCCAGCCCCTGACAATCACTCATCTTTCTTCCATCCACATGGTCTTGCCTTTTCTGGAATGTCATATAAGTGGAATCATTATAGAAGTAGCCTTTTGAGTCTAGCTGTTTCCACTTAGCTTAACAGTTGAGATTCATTATGTTCTATGTACCAATAGTTCCTTCTTTTTTATCACTGAGTAGAATCCCACCATATGGCTGTACTACCTTGATGCCATATCGGGGACACGAGAAAGAAAACAAACAACCTTGACCAAATTGACCCTGCACTGATTGAGTCTCCTGGAGGGGACTACATTTAGCTTTTTCCCACAGGGCAGAGATGGTTCTGGAAGGACAACTTAAAGTGTTGCAGAAAAAATAACTAAAATGTCATTTCTTACATCCCCAACTCTGTGGATTGAGAAACTCGTATTTGTTTTGTTGATTTTTTTTTTATTCAGACAATATGGCCCCAGCTGGTCTGAGACTGAGCTAGGGCCTTGCTAACGTCCCACTGCCCCAGGCTTTATGACAGCGGTGCTGAGTCATAGAGGTCTGCTGGTCCCTCAGAGAAGCCCTTCCCCTTGGCTGGTGATGCCTTTGCCCCGTTGGGCAGAGTTTGGCCCGAAAGGGGCTGATGGAAGAGAATGGAGTTCCTTGGAACCTCTCAGACAGCCAGTTACTGCGGCACCAAGAAAGCCTGTGGCTTGAGTACGCTGCCCCCTGCTGTGGAGACCCCAGTGATCCAGGAGAGCTACCAGCCCTACTACCTGCCTGGGTACCGCTACCTCAACTCATGGAGACCCAGCCTCTTCTGCAAGGTCTCCAATGTGCAGACCTGCCCAGATGAGAGCACCATGAACCGCAGCGCCCTGCGGCCGCCCACCATCCTGCCAACCCTCCGCTCAGCGCTCTTCTGTCGCTACAGCCCCCATGACTGGGACCAATCCAACCAGCTGCAGCTGCGTGGGGCTGAGGCCTCCCGGCTCTGGGCGGGGCGGCTGATGGGTGATTCCATGCGGCTCATGCAGGACAAGGACCAGCTGACGCGCCAGATGCAAGAGGGCACCTGCCGGAACCTGGGACAGAGGCTGTCGGACATAGGGTTCTGGAAGTCTGAGCTGAGCTATGAGCTGGAGAGGCTCCTGACTGAGAATCACAGTATGGAGACAGTCAAGAAACGGCTGGAATGCGCCGCTGATGAGGTGAACTGTCCTCTGCAGGTGAGTGCAAGGTGGGCGAGGGCTGTGGCCAGCCGCTGCCATGCAGGCTACCATACTCCACTTTCTCTGTGTGAAGATTGAGGCCACAGGCACCTTGCAGGTCGGTTTGAGCTGCATTGTCATGTATAATCAGTTGGTTTTTTGAAAAAATTTATTGTGGTAAAAATATATATATAACAGAAAGTTTACCATTTTAGCCATTTTTTTCTCTTATACAAAAATTTCTATACACCTTGCTGTATATGTACTCCTAGCTGCTCTCCCTCCAAAGAGACAGCACACTCCCTCTCTCCACCCTGTATTCCCCGTGTCCATTCAGCCAGCTTCTGTCCCCCTCTGCCTTCTCATCTCCCCTCCAGATGGGAGCTGCCCACATAGTCTAATATGTCTGCTTGAGCCGAGAAGCTCGCTCTTCACCAGTATCATTTTCTATCTTATAGTCCAATCCAATCCCTGTCTTTAGAGTTGGCTTTGGGAATAGATCCTGTCTTGGGCTAACAAAAAGTCTGGGGACTATGACCTCCGGAGTCCTTCCAGTCTCAGTCAGACCATTAAGTCTGGTCTTTTTACAAGAATTTGAGGTCTGCATCCCACTACTCTCCTCTTCCATCAGGGATTCTCTGTTGTGTTCCCTGTCAGGGCAGTCATTGGTTATAGCGGGGCACCGTCTAGCTCTTCTGGTCTCAGGCTGATGTATCCTCTGATTTATGTGGCCTTTTCTGTCTGCTGGGTTCATGATTACCTTGTGTCTTTGGTGTTCTTCATTTTCCTTTGTTCCAGGTAGGTGGAGACCAATTGATGCATCTTAAATGACCCCAGATGCCACTCGCCAAAGTGGGATGCAGAATGTTTTCTTATTAGATTTTATTATACTAATTGACCTAGATATCCCCTGAATCGATGGTCCCAGATGCCTGCCCCTGCTACTCTGGCCTTCAAAGTATTCGGTTTATTCAGGAAACTTCTTTGCTTTTGGTTTAGTCCAGTTGTGCTGACATCTCCTGTATTGTGTATTGTCTTTCCCTTTACCTGAAATGGTTGTCTCCTGTCTAATTAGTGAATACTCCTCTTCTTCCCTCCCTCCCCAATTTTAACCACTTTTAAGTGTAAAATTCAGTGTCATTAATTACAACCATCACCATCATCCATTTCTAAACATTTTTCATCACCCCAAACAGAAACTCAGCACCCCTTACACAATAACACCCGATTCTCCCTCCCCCCAGCCCCTGGTAACCACTAATAGACTTTAGTCTGTATGCATTTGCCTATTCTAGATAGTGTACATAAGGGGATCATACAATGTTTGTCCTTTTGTGTCTGACTCATTTCACTCAGCATAATGTTTACAAGGTTCATCCATGTCGTAGCATGTATCAGGACTTCATTTCTCTTATGGGTAAATAATACTCCATGGTATGTATATACCACTTTTTGTTTACCCATTCATCTGTTAGTAGACACTTGGGTTGCTGTGGTGAATAGTGCTGCATTGAACGTGGGTATACCAGTATTTGTTTGAATCTCTGCTTTCAAGTCTTTTAGGTCTGTTCTTAGGACTGGAATTGCTGGGTCATATGATAATTCTATGTTTAACTTTTTGAGTAAGCTTCAGGCTGTTTTCCGTAGTGGCTGCACCGTTTTACATTCCCACCAACCGTGGACCAGAGTTCCAATTTTTCCACATCCTCGCCAGCACTTGTTATTTTCTTCTTCTTTTTTTTTTTTTTTAATTACAGCCACCTAGTGGGTATGAGGAAACCCTGGTGGCATAGTGGTTAAGAGCTATGGCTGCTGACCAAAAGGTCGGCAGTTCGAATCCACCAGGCACTCCTTGGAAACCCTATGAGGCAGTTCTACTCTGTCCTGTGGGGTCGCTATGAGTTGGAATCGACTCGATGGCAATAGGTTTTTTACAGGTTAGTGGGTATGAACCGGTATCTCATTGTGGTTTTGATTTGCATTTCCCTAGTGGCTAGTGACTTTGAGCATCTTTTCATGTGCTTATTGGCCATCTGTATACCTTCTTTGGAGAAATGTCTATTCAAATCCTTTGTCCATTTTTTAATTGCTTTGTTTGTCTTTTTGTTTTTTAGTTGTAGGAGTTCTTCATATATTCTGGATATTAAACCTTTATTCAGTATAAAAAACCCACTGCCAACGACTCGTAGTGACCCTATAGAACAGACTAGAACTGCCTCATAGGGTTTCCAAGGAGTGGCTGGTAGATTCAAACTGCTGACCTTTTTGGTTAGCAGCTGAGCTCTTAACCACTGTGCCACCAGGGCTCCTTTATTTGATATATGGTTCCCAAATATTTTCTCCCATTCTGTAGGTTGTCTCTTCATTTTCTGGATAGAGTCCTTTGATGAATAAACATTTTTAATTTTGATGATGTCCAATTTACCTATTTTTCTTACTTGTGGTTTTAGTATCATATTTAAGAATTTATTATCAAAAACTAGGTCTCACAGCTTTACCCCTATGTTTTCTTCTAAGAGTTTTATACTTTTAGTTCTTATATTTAGGTCATTGATATGATCGGTTTTAGGTAAAAATCTAATCTTAGTCTATTCGGGATACTCCCAGTCAGATCAGGGTTCCTCAGACTGAATTTAATTTCCTTGTCTCCTTGGGGTTACATCAAAGTTGGGTTGTGGAGACACTGTGTGCCTGTTTGTGAGTGTGTGTTTTGTGTGAGTGTGTGTTACGGTCGTTTTTTAAAGGACGTACTTAAAATAATAACTTTTTTTTCCATAGCACCTGTCACCTCTTAGTGTACTTGATAATTTGCTTATTCATTTCCATATTGTCTCTCTCTCCCCACTAGAATGTCGGCTCCATGAGGGTGGGGATTTTTGTCTGCTTTGTCAACAATGTATTCAAGATTGATATTCAGCCGCTGTGTACCAATGCGGCTGTGCTCATCCTTGATGACCAATGTCTGCTCTGACTGACTGTTGCTTAGACCAATATTTTTCATGTATTCCCAGCCTAGCACAGTGCCTGGCATGCAGTAGACACTCAATAAATATTTGCTGAGTAAATGAATAAATATATGAATGCAGAAATTCACTGATACCTCCTTGGTCTTCCAGTCTCCAGCCTGATCCCAGGTCAGTCAGGAATGCTTTCAACTGCATGTAAGAAAAACTCAACTGCAATGGCTTAACCAAATGGGAATTTGATTTTCTTTCATAATGGAATTTCAGGGATCAGGGCTGGTGCAGCTTCAACTTGAAACTAGAAGGGACTCAGGCTCCTATTTTTCTGCTCTGCCATCCTTTAAAAGGTGTTGCCATTGAGTCATTTTTGACTCATGGCAAACCCACATACGTCAGAATAGAACCCTACTCCATGGGGTTTTCAATGACTGATTTTTTGAAGTTGATTGCCAGGCCTTTATCCTGAGGCGCTTCTGGGAGGACTCCAACCTCTAACCTTTCAGCCGAGCACATTAACTGTTTGCACCACCAACGGACTCCCTGCCATCCTTAGCATGTGACTTTTGTCCTCCTGATTGCAAAGAGCATTTGAGGCAGGAGATGGGGGTAGGGCAAAGGGGAAACCTGCCAACCCTGTCTGTTCCTTTTTATCAGAAAAATATCAGATTTTCCAGAAGGCTTCTCATGTGTTTCCACTTTTAGCCCATTTCACAGAGCTCCGATGGCTACACCTCCAGGGCTACCACCCAGTCCAGGCAGCCTCTCAGTGGACAACAGCAATTACCTCCTGCCCGGTCACCCCACTCCTGCTCCCCTGCAATCCACTCTCCACACGGCAGCCAAATGGGAGAATTTAAAATATTCAGTGGAGTCTTAACACTCCCCTGTGTAAAATAAACAAAAAAATACCAGTTGCCATCAAGGTGACTCTGACTCCCGGCAACTCCACGTGTGTCAGAGTAGAATTGTGCTCCGTGGAGTTTTCAGTGGCTGATCTTTTGGACGTAGATCACCAGGTCTTTCTTCCAAGGTGCCTCTGGGTAGACTCAAACCTCCAACCTTTCAATTAGCAGATAAGCACATTAACCATTTGTAGGGACCCCACTCCCCCGCTTAAAGCCCCCTCAATGGCTTCCCACTGCACTGCCGTTAACATGTATAGTTCGGCCTGCCAACTGCTCCAGCCTCGCTTCTCCACTTCAGTCTCAGTGGCCTCCTCTCTGTTCCTTGTCCCACCCCAGGGTCTTTGCACTTGCTGTTCCCTCTTCCTGGTGCACTCTTTCCACTCCTTTCTGTACAGCTTCTTCTCATGATTCAGGCCTTAGGTCTGCCCCTTCTTCTGAGAAGCCTTCCCTTCTCACGTTGCCAGCTACTCCCCTCCACACCATCCTGATTGTTTTCACCACAGTCAGAATTTATCCAGTTTCTTTATGTGTTTACTGGTGTGTTGCCTCTCCCCTCTGTTAGGATGCAGATACCCTGTCTGTCTGGTCCACTGTGGCAGCCCCAGTACTTCTATCGAGCTTGGCACGCAGAAAAGGCTCGATAAATTCTCAAGTTCTTGGTGATCATGAATGAGCCTTCTGCCCTATCTGAGTTCCCAGACCCATCTGCATTGCTGGCACTGAGATGTCGGTGCTCCCTACGCCCTTCTCTTCTCACTGCTGCTGCTCTTTGTGGCATCACAGCAAGAGGCCAAATCACCACCCTCCTCAGCCTCCTATTGCAGGAGCTCCTCCAGAGGCCCCTTCTTCTGCCTTCCATTGGGCTCTGCTTCATGTCTCCCACGACAGCTGCAAGGCCTGCTTGGCCCTGATCGCTTTCCACAGCTCTCCTTCTGTTGGGAGATCTCCAAAATAGAGTTTCACAAGTATTCATAGGTAACAGTTACTGATGCTGTTCCAAGTGCTTTACACTTGTCCAGCTGATTTAATCCACACAGCAAGCCTGGGATATGCACTGATATTGCTTCCATCTGCAGATGAGGAAACGGAGGGTCAGAGAGGTTGAGTATGCAGGTAGAAGTGGCCAAGCCTGGAATTGAACTTAGGTGGTCTGGCTCCAGAACCCAGGCCTCTAATCACTAAACTGCCCGAGTTTGCAGTTAGGGCCTCTCTCATCTAAGAAATGTCCCTCCTGGAGGGGAGATGAGAGGGTAGAGGGGGTAAGAAGCTGGCGAAATGGACACGAAAAGAGAAAATGGAGAGAGGGAGTGGGCTCTCTCATTAGGGGGAGAGCAATTGGGAGTACATAGCAAGGTGTATATAAGATTTTGTGTGAGAGACTGACTTGATTTGTAAACTTTCACTTAAAGCACAACAAAAATTAAAAAAAAAAAAAGAAATGTCCCTGTTTCTTAGGTTAAAAGAAGCTTGGAGGAGGGGTCTATTCAGACTACCAAGGATCCCAACCAGCCAGGTACCATCAAAAAGCCAGTTGGCGTTGAGTTGCTTTCAACTCGTGGTGACTCCATGTGCATCAGAGTAGAACTGTGCTCCATAGGGTTTCAAGGCTGTGACCTATTGGAAGCAGATCGTCAGGCCTTTCTCCTGAGGCACCTCTGGGTGAGTCTGAACCACCAACCTTTCAGTTATCAGTCAAATGCTTAACCATCTGCACCACCCAGGGACTGCTAGGAGCCAGGAACAGGGTGCTTTTCATCTGTAACCACTTAGCTGAGAAGACTGGGAAGCACGGTCTGAGCAGGCAGAAGAGTAGAGGCCATTACCAGAAAGAAGATAGGTTCACTATTAGTCAGTTGCACGTGCACAGTGCCCAAAAGATGTGGACGTAAAAATGTCTGTCAGCGACAGAGTCCTCTACTTTCTGTCTCCCCTCTTTCTTTTCTCCCAGTGTTTCTCTTGGTATTTTCTACTGCCCCTCTCTCTGTGCCCCTCGCTCCATCCTAGAGAGGTCTGTGTTGTCACTTCACATCTTTATAGGTGGTTCTAGGTCTTTCAGATTTGTTAGTGTGGGCAAACTACATCCCGAAGCCAAATTTGGCTTGCTGCCTGCTTTTGCAAATAAAGTTTTATTGAAATGCATTCATGCTCATTTGTTTATCTATTGTCTGTGGCTGCTTTCATGCTACAATGGCAGAATTAAGTAGTTGCAACAGAGAATGTATGGTCTACAAAGGTAAAAATATTTACAATCTGGCCCTTTACAGAAAAAGTTTGCTGACCCCTGGTATGTAATGTCTACATGACCAGCATGTCTCATCTTCAATGCAATCTTATGCCAACAATGTCTCTAAGTTCTTCCTCTGTCTTAACAGAGATGCTTTCCTGTGAAGGGATGAGGAGTGAGGAAGGAAAGGAGATGAGGGGGACACCTCAACTTGACCCACTTGACATTCATTTGGGCCTTGATGCCCAGGCCCAGCCTTACCGTTTGTGAACAATATGGTAGAGGGCATGGTTAGTGTTGGTTGGGTAGATAGTGTCCGTCCAACTTCTCCTTTGGGACATCTGTGGCTGTAACTGGGACATCTCTGGAAGCAGAGGGATTTATTTATTTATCTATTTTTAAGGTGACATTCACATATAATAAATTAACCATTTCAAGGTGAACGATTCAGTGGCATTTAGTATATTCACAATGTTATACAACTACCACCTCTCTCAAGTTCCATAACATTTTCATCACCCCAAAGGGAACCCTGTACCCATTCAGCAGTCACTCCCTATTGCCCTCTCATCTCAGCCCCCGTCTCCCACCAATCTGCTTTCTATCTCTGTAGGTTTACCTATTCTGGATATTTCATACACTATGTGGTCTTTCGTATCTGGCTTCTTTCACTTAGCGTAATCTCTTTGAGTCTCCTTGACACTGTGGCATGTATCAGAACTTCATCCGTCTTTATGGATGAATAATACTCTATTGTGTGTATATGTCACATTTTGTTTATCCATTCATTCTGTTAATGGACATTTGGGTTGTGGCCGCCTTTTGGCTATCGTGAATAGTGCTGCAATGAACATGTGTATTTGTTTAGCACCTATTTTCAGTTCTTTTGGTTATATACCTAAATCATGCTGGGTCACAATTCTATGCTTATCTCTTTGAGGAATCATCAAACTTTTCCATAGCCACTGAACAACTTTACATTCTCACCAGCAATGTAGAGGGTTCCAGTTTCTCCACATCCTCATCAACGGCTTCTAATGTGCTACCATATTAAAAGATGAGGGTCTTTCTTCAAAAATCCCCCAGACCAATTAAAAAATGAGCAAAGGACCTGGATAGACATTTCTCCAAAGAAGATATTAAAATAAAATGTTATTTTCCATTTTTTATTATAATCATTCTAGTGGGTGTGAAGTGGTGGCTCACTGTGGTTTTGATTTGCATTTCCCTAATGTGTAATAGGAAACCCTGGTGGCATAGTGGTTAAGAGCTATGGCTGCTAACCAAAAGGTTGACAGTTCGAATCCACCAGGTGTTCCTTGGAAACTCTATGGGGCAGTTCTATTCTGTCCCATAGGGCCATATGAGTTGGAATCGACTCTACAGTAATGGGTTGGGTTTGTGTGTATGTGTGTGTAATGATTGTGGGCATCTCTCTGTGCGCTTGTTGACCATTTGTATATCTTTGGAGAAATCATAGTGTGGGCAAGAAGCTCCAGGAGTCCTCTACCCACGCCAAATCCCTCCCTGTACCAAAAACGGTTCTCTGCCACCTGGTGGTGATTCTCTGCTCCAATGTCTGTATCAGTGGGGTGAATTCTGGGTTATATATCTGGTTGGTACTTCCAGCCAGTTAACTGGTACCCGTTTTGTCAGCTGGAATGGGTTGAGCTGGGAAAATGAGGATGCAGGGACCCATCCTCCACCTCTTATAATCCTGAAATGGGATGTGTTACCTTCCATTTCCCCAACCAGCTTCACCCTTCCTGTCTCCCCCATGACCTCCCTAGAAGATAAGAATTTTAGTCCACACCTACTTGAAGATGGGGGAAAGGAGGCTACATGGAGAATAGTAGCCAATCCTTCTTATCTGAAATTATAGTGGATTTTTACTCTTATTTTTTATTATAATTTAGGAAGGCTTGGGGCAGCTTATGAAGATTATAGGAGGGGTATCAGGGCTTATTCCTGATCACTCATTGGTGTAGAGTCTAGAGGCATTTGAAGACAGTTGGTTCCCGAGACCAGCTTTATCCCACTTTCTCTACATGGGCCAGGTATCTTCTAAGGCAATGGGCATGGCGTCCCACAGCCTCTCCCTCCTTCAAGAGAAAGGGGAGCAGAAGCTCACCTAAAGCCCAGTAAGGAGGCCAAAGAAGCCCCTGGGTTTCCCAGGGAACAGAGCAGGTTGTGCAAAGGTAGACATGAGTCATCTCTACTCAGGGTTCCCAAGCAGCTGTACAGAGAACACCCTATTTCCCGCTGCTCCCTACAGGTGGCCCTGGAGTGTCTGTACCATCGAGAGAAAAGGATTGGGATAGATTTGGTCCATGATAACGTGGAGAAGAACCTTATCCGGGTAAGGCATCTCCCTGGTCTGCCCACCTCCCTGGGCAGGAGGAGGGAGGAGGGAAGGCCACCTGATGAGAGAGGTTTCTGAGCTGCCTGTTGGAAGCAGAAGCCACACATGTCACCCATGAAAGTTAGAGCTTAGAAAGCATGAGTGAGGGGACAGGTATAAACAGGGGCATCTGATCCTCAGCTTTTTCATCTCCAAAATGGTCATAACAATAATACCAACAAGTAACAATAACAGAAGTTAGTGTTTATTGAGCACCTACTATGTGTCATGCACTGAGCCAATTTATGTGCATTATTTAACAATAAAATAATCTATAAGTGAGCACTTGGCACACAGTAGGTGCTCAGTTTTCTTTTAATTTGGAAGTAGATAAAAGGCGAGTGGCCATCTAAGATACAACTGTTGGTCTCTGCTTATTGGGAACAAAAGAGAAAGAAGGAAACCAAAGACCCAAAGAAGAAACTAGTCTACAGGACAAATAGTCTACAAAAATCATGGCCTCTCTACCCTGAGACCAGAAGAACTAGATGGTGCCTGGCTACCACTACTGACCATTCTAATCAGGGCCACAATAGATGCATCCTGATAGAATGGGAGAAAAACGTGGGACAGAATCTCAAATTCCTAAAAACAAACAAAAGCAAACAAACAAAAATCAGACCTACTAGTGGACTCCCCAAGACTACTGCTCTGAGATACTCTTCAAACCTTGGACAAAAAATAACCCCCTGAGGTCACCTTATAGCTAAATAACAAATTGGCTCAAAAACAATGATTATCATCTGTGAGCACTGTACTACTTTAAAAAATCACCTGTATGACACCAAACAGTCAACAATTACTTTAAAACAAAGATGAGAATGTAAGGGGACAGGGAAACTAGATTAATGGAAACGAAACAACCAGAACAGCAATAACAAGAATGTTCATGCATTGTGAAGAATGTAACCAAATCATTGAACAATTTGTGTAGAACTTGTTGAATGGGAACCTACACTGCTGTGTAAACCTTCACTGAAAACACAATGAAATATTATTAAAGAAATAATAATAAAAATAAAAGAAAGTAGGGCAAGGAGCCTATTATGGATGACATTGTGAAGAATGGGAGTTCCAGAACACTTAATTGTGCTCATGAAGAACCTTTACATAGATCAAGAGGCAGTTGTTTGGACAGAACAAGTGGATACTGAGTGGTTTAAAGTTAGGAAAGGTGTGTATCAGGGTTGTATCCTTTCACCATACCTATTCAATCTGTATGCTGAGCAAATAATCCGAGAAGCTGGACTATATGAAGAAGAACGAGGCATCAGGATTGGAGGAAGACTCATTAACAACCTGCGTTATGCAGATGACACAGCCTTGCTTGCTGAAAGTGAAGAGGACTTGAAGCACTTACTAATGAAGATCAAAGACCACAGCCTTCAGTATGGATTGCACCTCAACATAAAACAAAAATCCTCACAACTGGACCAATGACCAACATCGTGATAAATGGAGAAAAGATTGAAGTTGTGAAGGATTTCATTTTACTTGGATACACGATCAATAACCATGGAAGCAGCAGTCAAGAAATCAAAAGATGCATTGCATTGGGTAAATCTGCTGCAAAGGACCTCTCTAAAGTGTTGAAGAGCAAAGGTGTCACCTTGAAGACTAAGGTGCGCCTAACCCAAGCCATGGTGTTTTCAATCGCATCATATGCCTGTGAAAGCTGGACAATGGATAAGGAAGACCGAAGAAGAAGTTGATGCCTTTGAATTGTGGTGTTGGCAAAGAATATTGAATATACCATGGACTGCCAGAAGAAGGAACAAATCTGCCTTGAAGGAGGTACAACCAGAATGCTCCTTAGACGTAAGGATGGTGAGACTGCATCTTACATACTTTGGACATGTTGTCAGGAGTGATCAGTCTCTGGAGAAGGACATCATGCTTGGCAAAGTACAGGGTCAGCAGAAAAGAGAAAGACCCTCAACAAGGTGGATTGACACAGAGGCTGCAACAATGGGCTCAAGCATAACAACGATTGTAAGGATGGCACAGGACCAGGCAGTGTTTTGTTCTGTTGTGCATAGGGTTGCTATGAGTCGGAACTGACTTGAGAGCACCTAACAACAACCTAACGAGGCAAGGAATGTGGAACTCCCACACTAGCCATTAGTAGCCTGGCCCCAGGATCATGTGGGTTGAGGGGTGGTGGTATTGGCCTGAGAGACAAGATGCTGTGTTTCTAAGATGACCAACTCTTTATCCAACATTATCATTTCAGGAGGTGGATTTGCTAAAATGTTGCCAAGAACAGATGAGAAAACTAGCTCAAAGAATTGATATTCAGATACGGTAAGGGCTCCTTTCACTCCTGGGCCCTCGGGGTTTGTTTAGGGACTCCCAGGTTTTGGGGACAAGACAGACAGCCCCCCTTATCTCTAGGTGATTCTTTTGGTCAATGGTGCGCTGGTAAATGCCTAACTACCAGCTGTCCAGGAAAAAAATAAAAAGCTCTGATTTGTAGTATTTGCCAATTTTCATTAGTTGTGGTGGTCATTTCTGGCCCATGGTGATGTCACGTATCACAGAACGAAACATTGCCCGGTTCTGCTTCACCTTCATGATTGTTGGTTTGCTTGAGTCCACTGTTGCAGCCATTGAGTACTTTGAGCGCCTTCCAACCTAGGGGCTCATCTTCAAGCACTGTATCAGAAAATACTCTGTTGTGTTCCATGGGGTTTTCATTGGCTAATTTTTGGAAGTAGACCGCCAGATCTTTCTTCCGAATCTGTCTTAGTTGGGAAGCTTCACTGAAACTTGTCCACCATGGATGACCCAGCTAGTATTTGAAATACCGGTGGCATAGTTTCCAGTATCGTAGCAATACATAAGCCACCATAATACAACAAGCTGAGAGACAGGTGGTGCCAATTACTGCGGTGTGAATACTCTCACCATGGCTGATTTCAGGCTACCAATGTGACGCCACTGAGACGTGCACAATGGACTTTCCTGAGCCAGCACATCACAGGTTGTTGCAATGCGGGCCCTGGCAAAAGGAAGTTGGCCTCGTTGAGCTCTTAGCCTGGGGCACCCCTGTATGATTTAAGAACCTCGGGAAGCGCAGAAGGTGGGTGGCATTAGGCAGCAAGTCAAGGGGCCAGGGCACCTTCAGAGAGGAGCTGGTGGACGCTTTGAGCCAGGAGTCTTCAAAAGGCATCAGCTTTTATTCTTGGAAGCTTAGGTAACCGGTACCATGACAAGCCAGAGGCTCCCCTCATAATTAAAGGGAGGCTTGAGTTTTACAGAGCTTGGGGCCCACAGCTAAGCCCTTGGCACCCGGCTTCCCCAGGCAGCCTCCTACCTGGTCCTGAAGCTGGGCATTCACCTTTAACTCTTTCAGGGCACGCTGCTCTGCTGGTTTCTCCTCTCATTTACTCTTGGCCGCGGAGACATGGACACAGACAGACACACAGAGACACGGCCAGCCTGGGTGGGACAACAAAGAGTTAGGCAGTTTGCAATAGGGCTGGGAGCTTAGTGCCCTGGTGTGGCATGCTGTGCCCCAGAAACAGCAGTTCTTGCCCCTGCCCGAGGTCTCTGCACTCTTGGGAGCAGTGAGAACTGGGTGGCAGGGATAGGAGGGAATCACCCAGGATAAAATATACTTGAAAAGCGGAAAGATGTTTCAGAAAAGCCACCTGCAGATAAAGGGTGTGGTCCAGGGGCAGGTGTGGTGGGAAGACCCAGGGAGACATCAGAGGGGAAGTTTTGCCGAAGGAGGTGCAAACACAAGCTGTGGCTGAAGTGACTGTTGAACAGACAAAAGCAGGGCTGAGCCCCAGTCATTTGTGTGTCCTATAAATCCCGTACACCACCGGGTTACTGCTAACCTAATGTTTGTCTCCACCACCCGTCTGTTGCTGTGTCACACTGTGGTGACTTGCCTGTTGCTGTGATGCTGCAAGATACACTACCAGTATTTCAAATTCCAGCAGGGTCACCCATGGTGGACAAGTTTCAGCGAAGCTTCCAGACTAAGACTAGGAAGAAAGGCCTGGCAATCTACTTTGAAAAATTAGCCAATGAAAGCCCTATGGACCACAACAGAATATTTTTTAATATAATGCTGGAAGATGAGCCTCCAGGTTGGAAGGTACTGCACAGTAGCTGCAACAATGGGCTCCGACGTACCAACCATCATGAAGATGGTGCAGGACCAGGCATCATTTCCTTCTGCTGTACATGGGGTTGTACATGCTGACTTGACAGCAACTAACAACAGCAACAAGATTTGTCTCTGAATCAATTTGCTTAAAAAACAACAACAAAAACTTAAACTATTTTATTAAAGCAGGAAAATTGTAACAAAGGGAGAGCTCTGGGCAGGCAAGGTATTTATTTATTGTGTTTTTCTTGCATTTATTTCCGTGATCACCTATTTATGGCAAGAGAGAGTGGTTTCCATTTGCAGTAGAGAGAGGGATGTGGCAAAACACGGGCTGGAGAACAGGGGAGGATTGGAGTTTGGGAAGCTGGATGGATTGAGCCGGCAGAGCAGACAAAGCCCACAACTGAAATTGGGGAGCTGTGTGAGGGAAGCTGGACCCTAGAGGAGATATTCTGAGACCCAAGGGCGGGGGGTCCTGTTGTGCAGCCCTAAGGGATGAATCCAGGGGTGGGGGAGCTTGGAGAACCACAGAGAAGGAAACAGTTGAGACAGTCCCAGAGAGAGAGAGAAAGAGGAATGAGAGAGATGCTGAGATCAGGTGAGATGGAGAGAAAAAGAAAGACACAAAGAGGTAAACAGAGATAGAAGACAGGAATCAGACACACTGGACAAAGAAAGAAATCAAGAGGTGAGACAGAGATGGAGTAAAAGGAAAAGAGAGACACAGACCTGGAGATAAGGGGAAGGGAGAGGAGATGCTGGGATAGAGACAGAGAACAACTGAGCAGAGAGACACAGAAGCAGGAGGGTGGCGGAACTGGCCAAGGGCAGCAGTCCCCTTTGCCACAATGAGGCTGAGGTGCCCTGGACAGAGACAGTTGGTTCCTGGGCAGCGAGCAGAGTGGCCCATGTATCAGAGGTCACCTGTCCTCTCGTGGTGAAGCCTCCCTGACTTCTGAGAGCTCGTGCTGCGGGGTCCCTGATTAACCTAGAGCCTCCTTGTATGTCCTTGCCCCGCAGGAGGCTCTGGGCTGACTGCTCAGGTCGCTGCCCTGGTACCTGCAGGCCCTGGGCTGTGGGCTCTGCTGTTTTCTGGACATTCTGCATCTGGGCAGGGCTGTTGCATTGCACCATATGCCCTGTGTGATTCCTTTGCTTCCTGTAAAGCAGAAAAGGCTGCTGCTGGCTGGACAGCAGCCATGTTGCAGCTTTTCCTGGTGGGCCGTGGCACTGGTCAAGCCCTGGGCCCTGGGCCAGGGAGGGGAGTTGGGGGCTGACCCTCTTCCCCAGCCTCATTAGCAGGGAAGGTGGCCAGGCCAGCTGACCAGGGCCTCCTAGGTCTCCCAGTTCCCTCTGATGTCCTGACGTACTTGTTTTCCACATCCTGGTTTTTCTTCAAATCCTAGCTCAGTGGGTGGGATGGGCCCCACTTCTCAATGGCCCTGCCAGTTCCAGAGGCCCCGAGGGCCCCACAGTGGTTTCTGCTGCCTGACCTGGCCCCTGCCCATTCTGACAAGTGGGACCCACCTTTGGGATCAAATTTCCTTGCTTCTGGCCTGCTTAAAACCCCCTGCCAACTCCCATTATCCACAGTGGAAAAAGGACAGGACAAAAAGGCAGAGACAGACATATGGCAGAGAGGGAAAGGGAGACAGAGACACAGAGACCCTGAGACAGAGAAACCAAGAGAGATGAGTCAGAGAGAAACAAAGATGAGAGAGACAGAGACATAGAGATACAAAGACAGATACAGAGAGACACAGAGACCCTGAGATAGAAACCAAGGGAGATGAGTCAGAGAGAGACAAAGATAAGGGAGAAAGAGAGAGAGAGAGAAAGGAGAGAGACAGAGATACAGAAAGAGATACGAAGACAGAGATACAGAGAGACACAGAGACCCTGAGACAGAAACCAAGACAGATGGGTCAGAGAGAGACAAAGATGAGAGAGAGAGAGAGAGGAACTAAGAGAGATGAGTCAGAAAGAAGAGAGAGACAAATAGGCAGAGGGAGAGAAATGGAGAGAGACAGAAAGATACAGAGACAGGGAGACAGATGCAGAAAGGGGGAAGGAGAGACTGCTGTGAGATGTACTTGAGTTGGTGCCTGGACATCAACTCACTTAAAAAAACAAAAACCAAATCCATTGCCATCGTGCTGATTCCAACTCATAGTGACCCTATAGGACCGAGTAGAACTGCCCCATAGCATTTCCAAGGAGTGCCTGGTAGATTTGAACTGCTGACCTTTTGGTTAGCAGCCATATCTCTTAACCACTATGCCACCAGGGTTTCCGTTAATTAGTATTTAGTTAGTATTTAAGGATCCCTGGTAGCACAGTGGTTAAGGCACTCAACAGCTAATGCGGGACAAAGATGTGGCAGTCTGCTTCTGTAGAGATTTACAGCCTTGGAAACCCTATGGGGTTGCTAAGAGTTGGAATCGACTCGATGGCAGTGGGTTTGGGTTTTATGATTGAGGTGATCTTCTATTAATAGAAAGGGTTACTGGTTTTCCTTTAAAGACAGTGATGCACATTTTCCTTTTAAAATATACTTATTTTTTAAAAGTGATTTTTTTGGGAAAGAAAATTGTTAAGTAAATAATAGACTACTGACTTGGGGAATTTGGGAAGAATCATGAAAGTGGTTCTCAGATAGCTAGACTCTGGCAAACAACAGTTATGGTTAACTCAGCTGCTAGCTGAAAGGTTGGTGGTTCAAGTCCACCCACAGGGACCTCGGAAGAAAAGCCTGGTGACCTACTTCCCCAAAAATCAGCCATGGAAAACCCTATGGAGCGTAGTTCTACTCTGACACACATAGGGTCACCATGAGATGGGGTTGACTAGATGGCAAGTGGTGCTGGTAAACTCAGCCAAGATACCAGCCCTCCAGGCTGCAGCCTGGCTCCCCCTCCCTCAGTCCCTGAATCCTCCCAGCCATAGAGAGCTGCACACATCCCTGCTCCTTGCTTTTGCTTGGAATTCTTTTCCCCACCCAACCTTGTCCAGAACGTCTACTCTGTTGCAAAAATCCAGCTCAAACACCTGCTGGGGAAGGACCACCTCTCATCCTGAGTTAACAGCTCCTTCCTCTGGATCACTTTTATGTCCTTTTCAAACCTGGGCTGTTGCTCTTTCCATTCTGCACTGTTTATTTCTACTCAATTTGTTTGCACAAATCCATGACCACCTTGAAGGCAGTGACCGGGCCTTAGTCGTGTCTTTTCTCTCTGTGTCCAGCACAGGGTCATACACAATTTGTGAACTGATTTGAATTGATATAAGGCTTTCTCCAAAGTATGACTTTGTATCTTTTAAATCAGGGGTCCGCGAACTACAGCTTGAGGGCCGAATCTGGCCCACTACCTGTTTTTGTAAATAAAGTTTTATTGGAACACAGCCGCACCCATTCATTATATACTGTCTGTGGCTGTGTTCACACAGGGTAGTTGCAACAGAGACTATATGACCCACAAAGGCTAAAATATTTACTATCTGGCCCTTTCCAGAAAAAGTTGGTCGTCATTAGGTGCTGTTGAGTCGATTCTGACTCGTAGTGACCCTGTGTGACAGAGTAGAGCTGCACCGTAGGGTTTTCTTGGCGGTAATTTTTACAGAAGCAGATCACCAGGTCTTTCTCCCATGGAGCCACTGGGTTCGAACCTCGAACCTTGAACCTTGTGCTTAGCAGCTGAGTGCTCAAAAGTTGTGCCCCCTGGGCTCCTTAGAAGTAGTTTGCTGACCCGCATACTAAATGGCAGGTGGCTGGGTGGCATAAGCGGTTGATGGTTCAAACCCACCCAGGGGTGCCTCAGAAGAAAGGCCTGGTAATCTACTTCTGAAAGGTCACAGCCTTGAAAACTTTATGGGGAGTTCTACTCTGCATACATGGGGTTGCCACGAGTCGAAATTGACTTGATGGCGACTGACAACAACAATAGGACAACAGGTCTACATGGATTGGGGAGAGGGTAAAAGAGTCAGGAGGTCTTGGGTACATGTGACGTGGTGGAGGCATCAGGGAGGGAAGAGGTCCGAGAAGCCACACAATGTGAACAGAGCACCTTCTTGGCAGTCCAGAGGACTGGCTTTCAGCACTGGCTCTCACCACCCTTCCACGTGACCCTGAGTGAAGGACTCTGGGTAAGTTATACCCAGAGACGAACCCTTTCCCCCGCAGGGATAACAGAGACACTCAGCATGCTCTGGAGCGGGACCTCGAGGACAAAAGCTCTGCCCAGTTTATCGACGAGAAGTGCTTTAACCTGAGGAACACATCAGACTGCATCAGCTTCTTCCATGGCATGGAGAAAGTCGATGGCACGTGAGTACGGCCTCTCTGTCCCCCTCACTGTCCCTATCCCTGGTGGGACCGATAGGGACAGGCTTCTGAGTCTGCTCCTGTGGGAACAATAAAGGAGCATCGAACACCAGTCAAGTGAGAGATGGGGTGGTTGCCTGAGGACCCTCAGTTGCAAGCAACAGAATCCAGCTCTGGCTAACTTCAGACAAGATGGAATTTACTGGAAGGCTGTGGAGGAGTCACAGACTCAAAGGGAAGGCTGGAGAGCCCCAGGCTCTGGTAACTTGAGGGAGCCAGGGAGTAGGAGCTAATCAGGCATGTTGTCAGACCACCACCATTTTTCCAATCTTGTCTTGTGTATTCATTCCCTGGGGCTGCTGTAACAAATTACCAGGCTATGTGGCTTAAAGCAACAGAAATGTACTGTCAGACAGTTCTGAAGGCCAGAAGTCTGAATTCAGGGTGTGTTGACAGGGCCACGTTCTCTCCAAACGCTCTGGGCGAGGATCCTTCCTTGCTTCCTCCAGCTTCTGGCAGCCCCAGGTGTTCCCTTCACTTGTGGCTGCATCGCTCCAGTCTCTGCTTCTGTCATCAGATGGCCTCTTTGCCTCTGTGTTTCTGTGTGTCGGTTTGTCTCTCTTCTGATAAGGACACCAGTCATATCGGATTAGGTCCCCCTACTCCAGTATGATGACCTCATGTCAACTTAATGACCTCATGTCAACTTAACTAATTACATCTGCAAAGACCCTATTTCCAAGCGAGGTCACATTCACAGGTACTGGGGGTTAGGACTTCAACACATCTTTCTGGGGGACACAATCCAACCCATAACACCCCATTTTGTTCACAGTCCAAATTCCAGAAACAGCGTGCGATTGACTTGGTGAGAGTCACATGGCCATCACTGCTCAGCCAGGGTATCTGGGGCACCTTGGCTGGTAATTCCAGCAAATTCCAAAAGCAAAATGGCTGTAACCAGACAGATGAGGAACATAGGCTCAGCAGGGAAAGCTTACTGATGCCCACTAAGAGAGTAGGCTTTGGATCCAGGCGGCCTGACTCTAGAGTCAAGGTGCAGAGAGATGGCACTTACACTTTGGGAAAGCTACTTAACCTCCCTGGGCCCCAGTTTCCTTATCTAGACCATTGGAGTAAAACCTCCCAGGGTTGCTGTGAGCGATACAAGGTGGGCCTGTGAAGTTGAAGCAGAGATCCTAGCATGGGGGAATGAATACAGCTGACATTTATTGAGTGCTTGCTGCATGCCTGGCACTTGTATGTGACCTCCTTCTCTCGTCATGACAGCAATGAGGTAGGTCCTTCTGTATACCTGGCACTGTCATGGGCATGTCACAGCATTATTAGATTTCATGCGGAGCTAAGATATATTTTCCCCACAGGCAGTCCACGGTGTGGGGTAATGAGGGCTAGAGAGAGAGAGAGAGACACTCTGAATACAGGCAGAGAGTGGTATCCTGTCTTGGACATTTTTTTAATTTTCAGCACCTAGAATTGTACTTGGCAGATAGTAGGTATGCAATAATTTGTTAAATGAAAGAATGAATGAAAACAAGAAGGGAGGAAAGGAGTCCCTTGGCAGTCTCCTTGTCCCAAATCTGGGATCAGTTTTGGGCAGGGCTTTGAACCATTCATTCTGGTTCTGCTGAGAATTTGCATTTCTAACAAGTTTCCAGGGTATGCTAATGATGCTGATTAGGGACTAATTCAGAGAACCACTAGTAGAGCAGTGGTTCTCAAAATTTATTACACTAAAGAATCCTTTTTTTTAAAGAATCACTTGGGGATCTTATTAAAATATAGATTCTGATTCAGTATATCTGGGGGTAGAAATGCAAATTCTCAGAACCCCACCAAAGCCCTGATTCCTGGATCTTAGTAAACATCTAAGTGTTGAGATGACCCTTGGGGATTCCAGCGTTGGTAACTCTGGGGCCCTCCTCCCCTTTCTGCAAGATAGTCACCCTGATGCTGCCAAGGTGAGCAGGACTTCAGGGCCTCAGACTTCCTTGGCCACAGCTGCCCATTGGGACTGGAGACCGGAGGGCTCCCCTCTCAAACAGATGTCTCCCTGAAAACCTGGCAGCCAGGCTGGCTGGCAGAGACTCCGATTTCCATGCCCAGGAGAAGCTGCCACTTAAAGTTCCTCATGTAGTGACTACTGGAGAGAGAGCTGCTGTTTCGTGGTGACTAATTGTTCCCCAGATATGCTAGCTCAGGGCTTTGTACTTGGGGTTTTCCTAAAGCAGGGCCATGTCTGGGCAGGTTAAAGAGAACATTTGAAGACAGTCTGGATGGCAGTGTCTCTGTTCACCAGAGTTTTCACTGCTACGGATGGATTAATCAGCAATAACAATCCGGACTGCCAGAAGAATGAACAAATCTGTCTTGGGAGAAGTACAGCCAGAATGCTCCTGAGAAGCCAAAATGGCAAGACTTTGTCTCACGTACTTCGGATCTGTTATCAGGAGGGACCGGTCCCTGGAGAAAGACATCATGCTTGGTAGAGGGTCAGCGAAAAAGAGGAAGACCCTCAACGAGATGGACTGACACAGCAGCTGCACCAATGGGCCCAAACATAGCAACGATTGTGAGGATGGCGCAGGACTGGACAGTGTTTTGTTCTGTTGTACGTAGAGTTGCTATGCATCGGGATCAACTCGGCAGCACATAGCAACAATAATAATGATAATAGTAGATGCCTTTTATCTGATAGTTACCATGTGCCAGGCACTGTGCTGAGAGTTTTATGTGCAGCATCATGAATAAAAAACCCCAAAACCCCTGCCACTGAGTCAATTCCAACTCATAGCGACCCTGTAGCGTTTCCAAGGCTGTAAATCTTTATGGAAGCAAACTGCCACATCTTTCTCCCATGGAGTGGCTGGTGAGTTCGAACTGGCAACCTTTCAGTTAGCAGCCAAGCACTTTAATCACTGCACCACCAGGGCACTTATCGAGCACTTACTACGTGTCAGGTGCTATGATAGGGGTTTCACAGATCTCATTTAGTCATTCACCAACCCTGTGAGGCAGATACTATTATTATCCCTTGTAGATTTTAGAAGTTCCCAAGACCATCCTCAATTCTGATATCAACTGCAAGTTCAGGAGTCCCCACAACCATCTTCAGGTTCAATAATTTGCTTAAAAAAAACTCACAGAACTCAGCAAGGCCTTATACTCATGGTTATGGTGTATCACAGTAAAAAGATACAGATTAAAATCAGATGGAAGAGGCGCATTGGGCAGGGTCCAGGAGACACCAGGCCAAGTTTCCAATGGTCTTCTCCCAGGGGAGTCATGGACAACACTAACTTCTCCCAGGAACGATGTGTGACAGTACACATGGAACATCGCCTGCCAGGGAAGACCATCTGAGCTTGGGTGTCCAGAGTTTTCAGTGGGGCTCAGACATGGTTGACTGTTGTATGACTTAGTCTTCAGCCCCTCCAGAGGTGGAGCTGAGACTGCATGGCTTGAGGCCCCCCACCATAAGTCACACTGTTAGCACAGACTATCTGGCATGGCCAAAGGCCTCCAGATAAAGACACTCTTAGCAGGCAGGGAATTCCAAGTGTTTAGAGTTTACTTCCCAGCAGCCCTGGCACAAAGGCCAGAATCTATCTTTGGGCAAGAGTGGTGCAGTAGTTAAAGTGCTTGGCTTCTAAGCAAAAGGTTGGTGGTTTGAATCCACCAGCCACTCTATGGGAGAAAGATGTGGCAGTCTGCCTCCACAAAGATTCATAGTGTTGGAAACCCTATGAGGCAGTTATACTCTGTCCTATAGGGTCACTATGAGTCAGAATCGACTCAGTGGCAGTGGGTTTGGTTTAAGGAGCCCTGATGGTGCAGTGGTTAAACACTTCACTGCTAACTGAAAGGTTGGTGGTTTGAGCCCACTCAACGGCTCTACAGGAGAAAGATGTGGCAGTCTGCTTCCGTAAAGATTATAGCCTTGGAAACCCTATGGGGCAGTTCTACCATGTCCAATAGGGTCGCTATGAGTTGGATTGGACTTCATGGCAATGGGGTGGAAATCCTTTACTGAAGGAGCCCTGGTGCAGAAAGGTAAGAGCTCAGCTAAAGGATGGCAGTTCAAACTCACCCAGCAGCTCCACAAAAGAAAGACCTGGAGATCTGCTTCCATAAAGATTACAGCCTAGGAAACCCTATGGGGCTGGTCTACTCTGTCACATGGGGTCGCTATGAGTCAGAAGGGACTTGAGAGCACACAACAGCAGCAATCCTTTTCTGCATATCTCCATTTTACAAAGAGGAAGCTAAAGTTCAGAGAGGTGAAGTGACTGGCCCAAGCCCACACAGCAAGTGGCAGAGCCAAATCTTCAGCCTGTGTGTTTGACCACAGTTCTTTCTGCCTCACCAGCCATGCTTCCTGTCTGCTCTGTCTTTGCAGGACAGGGGCTCCAGAAAATACCCCCCTTCCACTGATAATCACCTGCTAAGGAGACTGGCTGCCTTTGGTAAACTCCCCCTGGGAGAATGTAATTACATGGGTTATTTTCTCTGGGGAGTTCAGCTGTCTGCTCCAGGGGAAAGAGAGGACTCAGAGACTGTCGTATGGAGGTTGCTGTTCATGACTCTGACACTGTCCCATCCTGCAGTGGTGGATACTCTCAGAGGAAACCAGAGGGCCTCTATCTGCTGCCCTTGGCCTCTCATTCTCCTCTGGAGTCCTGGGGATGACGCACAGCTGTGTGACCTTGGCTCAGCTGCTCACTTCTCTGAACCTTGTGTCTTTGATGGAAGAAAGCGCTGGACCAGGCACTGTGACCTCTCTCATCTCCAGAAGCCTCAGCCCTGTTGCTTGATTTTAACAACTGCAAAAGCCAGACAAAACAACCATATATAGAGTGAAACCTGTGAGAGCCGGGACTCAACAGGACTGCTGTGTTTGTCTGGGTCTCACAAGTTTTCCACCTCTGACAGGGTGCAGTCTTACCACTTTTCTATTGCTCGTTTCAGTGGAAAATATTTGAATTGCCCTTCTCTAACAGGTTTCTGCTTTAAACAGGTTCCAGCTTTCGCAGGTTGTACTGTGTATGTGTTTTTAAATTTTTCATTCACAGTGCAACCTAGGTGTGCTCTGAAATCTCTGAAAAGAGACTCTACTTCAGAAAATGGAGTCAGTTTTTTTTTTTTCCTACCGACCAAGAATAAAATCTGCTTAATCTAAGAACTGGAAATTTCCTGAGTTCGAAAAGATCTTGAAAAGTTATCCAGTCTGGCTTGCCCAGGAGCTGAAACAGCTCAAAGGAATCTATGCCCTTCTTCTTAAAGGCTTCCCAGAGGGAGAGAACTCACCTGTTCCTTAGGTTGCTTATCCTGGGGGCTTACATACTCTGCAAGGAAGAACTTGTTATTGTCTGAGCTGAGTCCCTTATACTTCACCACCTGAGAAGCCTTCCCTGCCTGCCTGTGTCCATCTCTATTCGTCCTCCAGGGTCCAATCTCCAGCTGCCCTGCTGTGTATCCTGTAGAGGGGGCTGCCCTCTACAGATCACCTCTCCTGGGCACTTTGCCTTCCAGTTTCCAGCTGGGATCAGCCAATGGGAGGGCACCAGCAGGAGATGGAGGGCGGGAGGAGAGAGATGTCAGGAGATTTACTCCCCTTGATCCTTCCCTCCTCCTGGGTGCTGTGGCCCTCCCTGGCTCCTCCTCTCTTGGGCTCTGGTAGCATGGCTCCATCTTCTGTTGTCTTTTCGGACCTGGGATGGTGACAACTTCATGTATTTGCTAGTCCATGAGCTTTTCAACTCTCCTTGTTTATTCCTTTAACCTTTCTCACACGTCTGAGGATGGTCCTTTGCGAACACTCTTCTGGGAATGCTGTGTTTCCTTTACGACCCTGATTGACAGACATATAATGAGGCCACTTCGTCTGTCATCATCCTGTTCCTAAATTCCTTATAGCACTTAATGTAATGTGTAAGTTCCTTACTTACTTATTGTCTATCTCCTTCACTGGAAAGTAAGTCATCATGAGGCCAGAGACCTTGCTATTCTCTATCCCAAGTACCTAGAACAATGCTTGGCATGGTAGGTGCTCAAAAAACACTTGTTGAGTGAAGAACTCAGTGAAACTGGCATGGCCTCACACTTGCTCATCACTGAGTTGAAGAACCCAGAAGCCAGCGCCGTGCCTCAGCGCCTGGGCTCTTCATCTGTCTCTGAGTTTGGGTGGTGGTTGTGGGGGTATTATGGAAAAGAGCTCCGTGTGGGTGTCCTTTCTCTCCTACCAACCCACTGAGTGTCCTGGGGAAAGTCAGCTGCTTTGTCCAGGCTGCAGTTGCCTCACCTGCAAAATCAGGGGTGGGATTAGAACAGTGGTTCTCAACCTGGGCGATCATGCTTTCTCTGCCAGGGTACATTGGGCAAGGTCTGAAGACATTTTTGGCTATCACAATGAGGGGAGAGGGTGCTATCTAGTGGGTAGAGGCCAGGGATGCTGCCAAACATCCTACAGTGCACAGGACAGCCCCCTACTGCAAAGATGATCCAGCCCCAAATGGTAATATTGCTGAGGTTGAGAAACCCCGGCTAGGAGGTCTCCAATGCCCACCATAAACCCTTAATTCCTCGCCTGTGTTTAATTTGCCCTTGTGCCTCTTGCAGGATCTCCGTGCCCGAGACCTGGGCCAAGTTCAGTAATGACAACATCAGGCACTCACAGAACATGCGGGCCAACTCTATTCGGCTGCGGGAGGAGGCGGAGAACCTCTTGGAGACCTTGTCGGATCAGATGTGGAAGCAGTTTACGAACACCAATCTGGCCTTCAATGCCCGCATCTCCGAAGTAACGGACGTTAAGAATAAGCTCCAGACGCAGCTGGCCAAGGTAAGTTAGATGCACCTGGGGTCCTGAAAGACCCTTTCCACACTGCTACAATCCGCGCCTTCCTCTCGTGGGTCTTAGCAACATCTGGGCCAAGTCACCCGCCCACCCCTGGTGCTGAAACGATCCCAGTCATTCCATGGTCTATGATCTTGTCCATCCCAAGGGCTGTGAGCTTTCCTGGGGGCCTCTAGCATCTGGGTTGAATCCTCCCTTGCTCACTGGATGGTGGAGCTTGGAGCTTGGCCTGGCTGCCACCATATCACCCAAGAGGCTGCTGATGGTTCCCGGTCCTCTTCACTCTCCGTTTGAGGATCTTGTGGCTAAAGATGAAGACGGTGTAGCTTGCTGTCGCAGCCCCAGGAAACCACTGTCCCTGCCAATTAGATCTGAGCAGGTCTTTGCTCACATCAGCATCTTGAGAAATGGAATCCTTTGACTTTCTAAGGCTCCAATAGCATAATGATCCCTGTTGAAGGTTGGGGTGCTTTCTGAATTGAAGGAGTAGGAAGGGCCACCTAATTCTGTCACCTACCTCCTGTGACACCCACACCACCTCACCCTTTCACTGCTGTCTTGCTTGAATGTGTCATGTGGTGTCATCCCTCTGAGATGGCACACAGGGAGTTCTCTCTGCATGGAATTTACCCTCCTTATTCAGCATAAATTGGTAGAGTGCCTACTCGGTCCCAGATGCTGTGCCAGAGGTGCTTACTTCATCTGGAAAATTCCAGGGCCCAGTCCTCACCTGTGCTGCAAAGCAATTGGTTCTCAGCTGCCCACAGGAACCCACCTTGTAAGGCCAGGTAGGTCTACACGCTCGCCATACAGGGTTTGGATCACCCAGTAGTTGGGGCTGTGTAGACAGCCCCAGCTGCTCACTGTGATCTTGGGTTTCATCCCTGAGGCCACGCCCCAAACCTTGTAACTTTCTCTGGGTCCTTGTCCTTGCAGAAGCACTTTGAGCTCTGGAGTGTCTCCTGCTCATACTGATGGTTGTTGGAAGAGGGGCTGGTGACTTCTCTGGGCTGAAGCAGTTGATGACCACAGAGTGGGCTGCCCCAGGAGTCTCCAGATAGGGACCCCCACAACACACACAGCTGAATGGATGTGCCTTTTGTTGTTGATGTTAGTTGTTGTTGAGTCAGCTCCAACTCATGGCGAGCCTACGTACAGAATGAAACATTGCCTGGTCCTGCGCCATCTTCATGATCATTGGTATGTTTGAGTCCATTGTTGAGGCTATTGTCTCAATCCATCTCGTTGAAAGTTTCCCTCGTTTTTGTTGACCCTTTACTTTACCAAACATGGTGTCCATTCCTAGCAATTGGTCTTTCCTGACTTTAGCAAGCTGAAGTCTCACCATCCTTGCTTCTAAGGGGTATTCTGGTTGTGTTTCTTCTAAGACTTGACTTGTTTGTTCTTCAGGTCATCCATGGTATATTCAATATTCTTTGCCAGCACCACAAGTTGAACACATCAATTCTTTCTTGCCTTTTAGGGGACTCTTAATGTGGGGGGAAATATACAAGGACCCTGGGGCAGGGGAGCATGGGGAGCAAAGACACTGTTCTAGAGCAGTGGTTATTTTAAAGTGTGGGGACTAGACCATGGTGGGTGAATGATGTCAGGTGTGATACATGGATGCAGTGAGAAAGCTATTCCCTTTTCCAATCCTTGTGGTGACCTCAAGGGAAGGGCCCCATTGAGTGTAGAATGTCTTCATCACCTCTCTAACACTTGCCAGCCTCCCTTTAAGCAAAGAGAAGGCCTCAGGCTGAGAACTTTGGGCAGCGAGAGTATCCAGCCAGTTTATATAACAGGGTTTTCCTTTCATCTTGTTTCATGTACTTTTATGGTTATTTCCATTTACGGTAACTGGCACTGATTTTCCACTGATAATAGTGATATAAAATTTCATTGAAAAAAATAAATGCATTTCAGCTTTTTAAAAGTGAACTGATTTAAAGAGAAAGATTAAGTAAACTGTGTTACGGGTGGTACCGGGATAGAGCAAAAATTATGAGGGCGGTAGGTGAAAACCAGACACTTGGAAAATAGCCATGTAGACTAAAACCAAAAAGAGCAAACCCATTGCCAAAGTTGAGGTGATTCTGACTCATGGGCACCCTCTATGTTACAGGGTAGAACTGCTCCATAGGGTTTTCTTGGCTGTAATCTTTTTGGAAGTAGATAGCCAGGCTTTTCTTCTGCAGAACCACTAGGTGGATTACAACCGCCAACATTTATATTAGCAGCCAATCGCAAACCACTTACACCACCCAGGCTCCTTGCCATGTAGACTTTGATGTTGTTGAGTACATTGAATTAGTTTCGGCTCATAATGACCCCATTTCACAGAGTAGAACTGCCCCCGGTTAAGTACTTGCATACTAACCAAAAGCGTGGCAGTTCGTGGGAGAAAGATGTGGCAGTCTGCTTCCGTGAAGATTACAGCCTTGGAAACCCTATGGGGCAGTTCTTCTCTGTCCTACATAATCGCTATGAGTTGGAATTGACTTAAAAGCAATGAGTTTTTTTTTTTTTTGGTTTAATCTTTACGGAAGAGGATCACCAGGTCATTGTCCCGAGGAGCCTCTGGGTGTTCAAACTGCCAACCTTTTGGTTAACAGCCGAGTACTTCACTAGCGTGTCTCAAATATTACTGCGTGTATGAATCGGTTGGTGATTGAGTAGGTCTGGGTAGATCTGAGGATCTGCATTTTGAACAAGCTCCCTGATGATGCTGGAGGTAGCAAAGCAAGAGGGGAGACTGTAGAACGTGTTGACCTAGACAAACATCTGGGCGAGCAATTGTCTCCTTCCTCTCTTTCTGTCCCTCACTTCCTCTTTCCCTTTCCCAGACTCAGGATATTGGGGTACAGAATCCTTCCAAAATGCAAGCCTCAGTCATCTAACTCTAATCAGATTTTCTTTAAAGGTATTTGCTTCCAGGCTCCCAAGCCCAGCATAGCCCTTCCATCCTTCCTCCCGTGAGGGATCAGGCCAACTTGTCCCATCGCAGCAAATTGTGCTCAATGTGTGCAACTGCAAATGCCCTCTGGGGTTTCTGTCATCCCTGGGTAGTGCATACGCTGAAGTCAAATCCTCGGTTTCCCATCTAGGTTATTAACGTGGTCAGAGAAATGGCATCAGGCCTTATGGGGACCATGCTAAGCCAGAAACGAAGCCTGAATCAGATTGTCAAAGAGTTAAGTGGTATGGCCCTGCTTTCTCTTAATAGCTCCTGCCCCACACTTACTGTGAGCTCTCTGGAAAGTCAGAGGCAACACACAGGGGAAGGAGACATAAGGCAGATGGAGGGGTGACTGCCGGCAGGAGCAACAGGGTGGCTGCACAGGAAGAAACTGGATTATCATTTTCTGTGCTGGACTCTTCAAAAGCCATTGTGACACTCAGCAGTAGCCACCTAACTAATAGTTTCTCTCTTCAGCCAGAACCTCCCTCCTGAACTTTCTTCCTGTATCCAGCTGCCTACTGGACATCTCCACTTGGATTTCTAAGAGGCATCTTAAACTTCACATGCTCAAAGCCCAACTCCAGAACTTTCACCCTCCTGTTGCCCCATGCATAGGTAGCCTCCTCCATCTCAGCTGGTGGCTCCAACTTCCAGGTATTCCTTCCAGGTGCTCAGTCCCACACCTTGGAGTCCACCTGGACACCTCTCTTTCTCTCCCATCCCACATCCACTTGATTGCCAAATCCAGATCTCATCGCTTCTCATCACCTCCACTACTTCCTCACCAGTCACTACCATCTCTGGCCTGGATTATTGCTGTGGTCTCCAAATGGCTCTGTTTGTGTCTGATACTGCCCCTCTCCCATCTTTTCCAATTATAGGATCCACTGATTAGTTGGCAGTTAGTTAAGAGGGCATTAGTCCTTGAGTAGGCCAACTAGATTTACCAGAGGCACAAAGTCTGATTGTTTTAGGTTCATCCAGAAACCTCAGGCATTTAGCTGGCGAGTGTATGTGACAGGTTCTCTGGGTAATGCTGGCCAGTGTCCGATGGCCAGCAGCTTCATCTTGACCTCACCACTGCGCCTCATGAGAACTTCTCAGTACCCCTCACCTTGTAACCTAATGCCTTCATGTTGCAAGAGAAAACAAAACAAGATGAAAAAACCAAACCAGTTGCCCTCCCATTGATTCTAACTCATGGCGACCCCGTGTGTGCCAGAGTAGAACTGTACATAGGGTTTTCAATGACTGTGACCTTTCAGAAGTAGATTGCCAGGCCTTTCTTCTGAGGCATCTCTAGGTAGATTCAAACCACCAACCTTTCAGTTAGTAGTCCAGCACTTTACCAATTGCTCCACCCAAGAGTCTTAGTAAATGCTGATTGAGGAAGTGGTTTAACAGCTCCATCCAAGGGAGTCTTAGCAAATGTTGATTAAGTGGTTTTAAATCAGAGGATGAATGCCAGTAGTAGAGGGTTGAACTTGGCCTGCATATTTGGCCCTGACAGAGATTTTTTTTAACAGCTTTATTCATAGTTGACACACAATTAACTGCACGTAAGTGCAATTTGATAACTTCTGACATATATTATGAAACTGTCAACTCAATCGATACAATAAACACATCATTCACCCCAAAAGTTTCCTTGTGTCCCTTTGTCATCTCTCCCTTCTGTCCCTCGGCTCCTGTTCCCAGGCAACCACTGATCTGCGTTCTGTCACTACAGATTAATTTGCACCTTCAGAATTTTATATAAATGGAGACTCTTTTATTTGGCTTTTGCACTCGTCATAATCATTTTGAGATTGAGTGTTTCAATAGTTTATTCCTTTTTGTTGTTGAGCAGTATCATTCTATGGCTATACCACATTGTTTGTGTTGTATGGATACTGTATTGGGTGGATATGCCACACTGTGTATATCGTATGGATATACAGGCAGTCCCTGGGTTAGGAACAAGATCAGTCAAATTCCTAGGTAAGTCAGAACAGATGCATTCGGTTCTTACTTAGCCTTACTTTAGTGCAAGAAAAGGCTGGAAGCCTTTTCAATGTCGTAAAAGTTGCATGTGCAAAGTGAAGGTGATTGTGAGGAAGGATTTGTTGCAAGTAGGGGTTGATTCAATCAGTTCAAAATGAAGACAAATTTACATAACATTGAAGGGCAGGTAGGACTTGTCCCCAAGTCAAACTTTCGTAATGCAGGGACTTAGTGTACCATGATTTAGACCACCCAGGTGGCACAAATGGTTAAGCTTAGGCTCCTAACTGGTAGGTTGGCAGTTCAAGTACCACCAGAGGCACCTCAGAAGAAAGGCCTGGCCATCTGCTTCCTAAAGGTCACAGCCACTGAAAACCCTATGAAGCACGTGGGATCACCATGAGTCGGAGTTGGCTCAACAGCAACTGGCTTGGTTTCTATCGTGATTTGTTTACCCATTCACCTGTTGATGGACCTTTGGGTTTCCAGTTTGGGGCCATTACACATAAAAATGCTACGAATACTTGTGTACACATTTTTGTGCAGACTCTCATAGATTTTTGTAAAAAATGGAGATTTCACGTGAAAGTCCAGATTTCCAGCATCTCCTAAGAAAGCCTGAGTCCACATTTTTTCTGCAAGGGAACAACGGGCAGGAGTTAGGGGGCTGCTGCCTCTCCTAGGACGGGACCTGGCTCTCCAATTTGACTCAGTCCCCCCTCCCCATCATGGCCCACTTCACGCATTGCTTTGCTTGTCTGCTTCTGGCAGACCTGCATGTTTCAAGTTCTGCTTTTAGCATCAGACATAATGCAGGGAAGCAGATATATAAAGCAGCCAGACATGGAGAAGTTTAACAGAACACAGAGATGCTAAGAATTTTAACCTTGAAAGGCTTTACTTGGACTCTGAGGTTCCTTTGGGTTTTGACTTCCAAGTGACGGTTAGCACCAACAAACTCTCCCTTTCCCAGAGCTGCCACGGTCCTGTTCTAATTGTCCCAGCAGGAGGTGGGATATCTGAGGGGTGAGGGCCCCCAGCCTGCAGCTGATTCCCCCAGGGCTTGCTGCCAGCCCCCCTGTTTGTCCAAGGAGGTCTGGAACCCATTTTGGAGTGCGAAATGCTTTTGTGCTTTGCAAGCAGCCAGATCCCTTCCAGGGCCGGTGCCTGCCGCCAAGCCACCGCCTGCTGGTTTCTAAAACGGGCCCAGGCCTGGGGGAGTGGGCCGGCTGGTCTGCCGCCGGGCTGCTCTGGAAGTCTGGTAAGAAGGGGCAGAGCCAGGCTTTAAATGACGATGAATCCCAGCGAGAAAGCTACTGTTTTCAAGTTCTCTCCATCAATCTTCCTGATAGTGTCAAGGAGCAAGATTCAATGTGATAATGCTGCCACCGGTTACCAGTTGCTGCCGAGTCGATTCGACTCATGGTGACACCGTGTGTGTCAGAGTAGAACTGTACTCCAAAGGGAATGAAAACGTGGCTGATTTTTGGAAGCAGACTGCCAGGCCTTTCTTCTGAGGTGCCTCTGGATGGACTCAAACCTCCAACCTTTTGGTTCATAGCCAAATGTTTTAACAGTTTGCACTACCCAGGAGCTCCAGTGCATCTCAGCCATCTCTTAATCTTCTTCCAAGTTATGACTTGTCCTCCTAGGAGCCCTGGTGTCACAGTAGTTAAGTGCTCGGCTGCTAGATGAAAGGTTGGCGCTTTGAACCCACCAGCTACTTCACGGGAGAAGATGTGGCAGTCTGCTTTCGTAAAGATTACAGCCTTGGAAACTCTATGGATTTGGTTTTGTTTACCTCCTCCTGGTCCAGCTTCCCCTTCCATCTTGGTATTCCGCACCCCCCAAACCGTCCTCATGGTGCCATGCAGATGGCTGGGCTCCGTGCTGACTCCAGTACTTCCTGGCTTCGTGACCAAAGGGCCTGTTGCCTCACCTCTTTGCCCCTCAGTTTCCTCCTCTGTCAAATGGGGCAAACTGTTGTTGTGAGAATAAAAGCAACAGCGCCAGTAGTAAGTGCTTGATGAATGGTATCTCTAAGTGTGATAAAAAGCCATCGTCTGATTCCTCACCCGCTGGAGTCGGGGTGGTTAAGCAAAGTGACTGATAGCCTGATGCCTGGAGTCCAAAGACCAAAGCTGAATTTGGGAATGCCTGAAGGATCTTGGAACAGTCACTGTATTCATTTTCAGGGGCTGCTGTAACAAATGACCACAAACTGCGTGGCTCGAAAAAACAGAAATTTGTTTTCTCACAGTTCCGGAGGCTAGGAGTTCAAAATCAAGGTGTCTGCAGGGTTGGTTGCTTCTCAGGTTCTGACGGAGAATCCATTCCATGCCTTTCTCCTAGCTTCCCATGGTTGCCTGCAGCCTTTGGCGTTCCTTGGCTTACAGACGCTTTGCTCCAGTCCCCGCCTCTGCCTTCTCCTCTGTGTCTGTGCATCTTCTCTTCTGTCTCTTACAAGGACACACTCATTGGATTTAGGGTCCACCCATATCTAGTATGACCTCAGTCCTTACGTTGTTGTGTTGTTGTTAGGTGCTATCTTAGTCCTCTAGTGCTGCTGTAACAGAAATACCGCAAGTGGTTGGCTTTAACAAAGAGAAATTTATACTCTCACTGTCTAGTAGGCTACAAGTCCAAATTCATGATGTCAGCTCCAGGCGAAGGCTTTCTCTCTCTGTTGGCTCTGGAGGAAGGTCCTTATCATCAGTCTTCCCTTGGTCTGGGAGCATCTCAGTGCAGGAACCTCAGGTCCAAAGGACGCACTGTGCTTCCAGCACTGCTTTCTTGGTGGTATGAAGTCCCCACATCTCTCTGCTCGCTTCTCTCTTTTATATCTCAAAAGAGATTGGCTTAAGACACTATCTAATCTTTTAGACCTCATCGGTATAATTGTTACTAATCCATCTTATTACATCATAGTGATAGGATTTACAACACATTAGGAAATCACATCAGATGACAAAATGGTACACAATCATACACGGGAATCACGACCTAACCAAGTTGACAGATATTTTGGGGGGACACAATCCAATCCGTAACAGGTGGCATCAAGTCAATTCGGACTCACAGTGACCCTATAGGACAGAGTAGAACTGCCCCATGGGGTTTCCTAGGCTGTAATCTTTATGGGAGCAGATCGCCAGGGCTTTTCTCCTGTGGAGCGGCTGATGGGTTTGAACCACCGACCTTTAGGTTAGCAGCAGAGTGCTTAACCATTGCACCACCTAGGCTCCTTAATCCTGGACAGGACCTTGCTTTGATTACATTTGCAAAGACTCTTATTCCAAATAAGGTCACACTCTGAAGTTCTGCCTAGACGTGAAGTTTTACGGGATACTATTCAGTCCACTACAGCAACTAACCCTCTGAATCTGTTCCCTGATCTATGAGAAAGGAATAACCCTATTGTCTATGAGAATTACTGAAGAATCAAACGAGGAATAGGTGAGTAGTTCTCAACCTTGGCTGTACACTGGAACCACCCTGATGCCTGGGTCCGACACCAAGGATTCTGATTTAGCTGGTAGGGGTGAAGCTTGGGCATCAGACCTTTTAAAAGCTCCCCAGGGGCCAGGGAGGGGGGGAGGCGGTAAGGATGAATAGGTGGAGCACAGGGCACCGTTCCAGCAGTGAAACCACCCTGTATGACACTGTAATAGCGAACACTTGACATCAAGCATTTGTCAAACCCACAGGGCTGTACAACACAAAGAGTGAACACTAATCTCAACCGTGGACTTTAGTTCATTACAATGTAGCAATACTGGTTCACCAGTTGTAACAAACATACCGCAGAATCGCAAGATGTTAAGAGGACAAACAGCAGGCGACGGGAGGGAGTATATGGGAACTCTACTTTCTGCACAATTTGTCAGTAAACCAAAAACTGCTCTAAAAAATAGCTTATTAAAAAAAAAAGCCCTGGCCAATGTACCTCCTGCACAGCCACCACCCATCTTCAGCGGAGGCTTGCGTGTTGCTATGATGCTGAACAGGTTCCGGTGGACCATCCAGACTAAGACAGACTAGGAAGAAAGGCCTGGTGATGCACGTCCAAATAGCAGCCAGTGAAAACCCCATGGGTCACAACTGTCTGGTCCCCGAGTGTTCACAGGGACAGCACAGGATCAGGCAGTGGGTTCCTTCCGTTGTCCGGGAGGTCGCCATGATTCAGAGTTGACTCCATGGCAACTAACAACAACACGAATCGCTGAGGGTATTTTTGGATGCAAAACCAACAAACAAAACCAAAAAAGGCTTCCCAGGTGATTCTAGTGAGCAGCCAAGGTGGAGAACCAAAGGTTTAGAGCTTAGGCCATAGATCCTCCAAGGGTAGTCCTTGGACCAGCAGCATCGGCGTAACCTGGGAACTGGTTAAAAATGCAGCCTTTGGCCAGCAAAGTGGGAAAGGGATTGCTGTGGGCTAGCAAAGGCCTTCTCGCTTCCTGGATAGAATTTTTAGCTAATGAGTTCAGCAGGGGAGTTGTTTTTTGAAGATGGTGAGCCCTTTGAACTAAATGCTGAAGACAAGTTTAAGATCTTATTAAAATGTGATTTTTTAAAAACTTTGTTTTGTAATAGTAGCAGCTGGGGGTGTCTTGGAAATTTTGTTATATAAAGAAAAACCCTATACCCCTATTTGTAATGGTGGCACACTTCAGTGTTTCAGTGGGAAGTACATTTCCCAGCAGGGCTTTTACTGTTGGCACTAACTGCAGGGATGCTGGGAAGTGGGGTCCCTTTGGTTGGTGAGCTCTGACTGCCATTCTGGAACCTCACCTCTACTCTTTAGCTCAGTATGATATCTCAGATCCTACTCTCATTCTCCAGCTCTCGGTCCAAATAAAGCTATTTCTCCTGGTCAAAAAAATGCAAACACTTGGGCCTCCTCCTAGACCCTTAGAATCAGAAGCTCTTGGGGTAGGACCCAGCAGTATTTTAACAAGCTCCCCTGGTGTAGCTCCCATATGTAGGCAAGCAACAAATGTTTGTTAACTCCCTCCCTCCCTTTTCCCACTCTCCCTTCAGCAGGTATTTACTGAGCACAACTTGTGTGCTCAGTGCTGGGTGTATAACAATGAGCAGGAGAGCCAAGATCCCTGCCTTCAGGGAGTTTATGTTCTAGTGGGATGGGGTCAGGTAAAAAAAAAGTAAACACACAAATAATTAAAATTTGAGATAAGTATTAAGAACACCCCCCAAAAAACTATTGCCCTGAGATAATCTTCAAAACTTATACCAAAAATACCCCTGAAATCTTCTTTAAACCAAATAGCTTAATTAGTAAAGAATGTCTGCCTTGAGCATTGTGCTCTTTGAAGAACTATCTCTTTAGGATCAAATGGACAACAGCAACTCGAAAGATTCAATAGAAAACTTAGGGGGGCAGTGAGATTATGTTAATGAAGGAGGGACAATTCGGGAAAAGGAGGATGACAATGATTGCACAATTTGAAGAATGTGATCAGTGTCACTAACTTATACATGTAGAAATTGTTGAATTGGTGTATGTTTTGTGGCGTTTATTCTCAACACCAACAACAATAAAAATAGATAGGAAGGCCTGAGATAGTGGATAGCCATGAATTGTCACAAGGGCATACAAGCCTCCTGTCTAGCAAGGAGTCCCCCTTCCAAGTCCCTCTAGGACTTTCAGGACCCTTGACTCCAGACAGCCTCTCAGAAGCTGATACTACACGTTCTGGCGTTGTCTGAAGGCAGCTAGGCCGTCTCTGGACAGAAACCACTATGAGTGGGGTTGGCTCAACTCCATCTTCTGGAGCAGTGGTTCTCAACCAAGGATAAGTTGACTCCCCAGAGGATATTTGGAAGTGTCTAGACGTTTTTGACTGGGGTGGGAGAGTTGCTATTGGAAGCTAGCGGGTAGAGGCCAGGGAAGCTGGCTTACATCCTACAGTGCACAAGACAGCCCCCACAAGAGAGAATTATCCAAATCCCAAGTACCAACAGTGCTGAGGTTGAGAAGCCCTGCCCTTGGGCTTTCACACCCTGAATTCCTGGTGGGGTCCCTCCAGCAGCCCTCTCCTCACTCTCCTTGCTCCTGGGCTTGGCTGCACCTGGAAGTCTCCCACCTTTTGACCAGAACAATGATTCCAAGCAGCACCCCTCCTCCTGAGCTGGGGGAGCTGCCCTGAGCCAGGCGTCTCCTTGGAAACCCCTTGGCCTCATGCAATTTGGAAAACAATAAATTTGCAAGGTTGCACAAAGTATCCAGAAACCAAAAGGTGGCAGGAACTGCTAAATCATCTTTCCCCTCCACATCAAAAAGCATTTCCTGGCCTTGGGAACTTTCTCCGCTGTCACAAGACAACATGCAGGCAGATAGTTTTACATGGCTAACAATGTTGCCAAACACACATCCCCCTCACAAAGCCTCTGGATGGACTTCTGTTCCAGCCAGAAGATCAGCGCACTTTTCCACTGAGCTGAGGTTGGTTTCAGACCCGGTAAGCTCCTCTCACACCCCATCCACAGCCAGAGACCATTCCCAGCGCTGAGCTCACCTTTTCCATACTCAGGGCACTGGGTGGGGTGGTAGTGATAGCGGTCCGCCCTCAGATGGTCCCTGCAAGAGGTGATGATGGAAGGTCATGGTCAAGTTTGCCATCCTGCTGCAATGGAAGGAGAAAAAAGAAAATAATTAACCATAACAATGAAAGAGCAATTAGCTTACAATGTGCAGCCAGTGTTCTGAGTGCTTTATTTGCATGAATTCGTCTTTCCCTCCAGCCCTATGGAGAAGGGAGCATTATTGGGCCCATCTCACAGATGAGGAAACTGAGGACAGTGATTTGCCTGAAGCTTCCCTCACCCCCACCTGCCCAACTCAGATCCAGGATTTGAATTCAGGACTGTGCATTAGGGTACTACGGGCACTTCCTCCACCCCTTGCTCCCTACAGCCTAACAATGACAACAGTGATAATAGGTAACATCTAGAGCAGTGGTTCTCAAACAGGGTGATTTTGCACCACAGGGGACATTTGGAAATGTCTAGACATTTTTGGTTTGGGGGCATATGCTACTGGCATCTAGTGAGCAGAGGCTGAGAATATTGCTAAACATCCTATAGCACACAGGACAAGCCCCACAAGGAATTATCCAGCCCCAAATGCTAATAGTGCTGAGGTTGAGAAATCCTGGCCTGTATAGTCTCCTGGGATTCAAATCTGATTAAAAACAAAGGAACAAAAATAGGTAAGTAGGTTGATGGTTGGACGGATGGATGGATGGATGGATGGACGGACGGACGGACGGACGGACGGACGGAGATAGTATCGAGGCCGAGAAACCATACACTATGGAGTATTTGCTATGCGCCAGCCATAGTGCTCGACGCACTACGTGGATTATCTAAATTAATCCTGGCAATCACCCTCTGAGAAGGTACCGCTATTATCTCCATTACATGGATGGGGAAACTTGAGGCTCAGAGAAGTTCGGAGGCATCCAGTGCTGGCTGATGGCCAAGTCTCTCTCCTAGGAGGCTCCTCCTGATTCGAGGGGAGGGTTGGGCAGGCTGAAGGCTGTGAATAATCCTGGCCTCTCCTCACTCCGTACATTCCCTCAGTTATCCAATCCTCCCAAGTTTACCTTTAGGACACTCTTGTGAACTTGCTCTTCCTTCTGCATCTCTCTGAACACTGGAAACCCCAGAGGAGCAGCCAGTTTGTATGAGATGGGCTGCTTAGAGGAATCCTGACTTCCTTTGCAATGGTCTACACCAAGGATGGGAAACTATGGCCCTAGGACCACTCCACCACCCCTCCTCCCCCTCCTCCTGCTGCTATGCCCATTTCTTTACGTATTGTCTATGGCAGTTTTCACTGTACAACAGCAGAGCTGAGTAGTTGAACAGACACCCATATGGCCCATAAACCCTGAAATATTAACTGTCTGGCCCTGTACAGAAACAGTTGGCTGATGCCTGGTCCAGAGCATCTTTGAGATGCTCCTGATAGCTGTGTATTAGACTCCCAGCAATCTGAAGGGAGTTGACTTGAAGACTTAAAAACAAAATCAAACACAGGCACGTACACAAAGCCATTCATACCTGCTGCTAAGAGGTCTCAGGCTGGATCTCGGAGGATGTGGCTCTGGGCACACGTGGGAGACTGATGATGGAGACATGCGTTATAGGACACGGTTACCTGGTCCAGGAGCACTTGTTGCACCAGGGAGGAAAGGCAGGCTTCAGGCCCCCATTTACTGGATAAGGAACCCAAGGCCCCAAGCAGTAGGGGCTCTGAGTAGGGGCATGGGTCTCACAGTTGGTTTGTGTTAGGGTTTGGATGAGATCCTGGGTCTCCTGATTTCCTGCCCAGGGCCCCCACCTCCAGGACACCGTACATGGAAGATGGAAATTCTGTCTGGAGGTGGATTGTTAACAAAAGGAACTCTGGCTCTGCTCTGCACTTGGGGTTGTGGCCAGAGGAGATGCTTGCTGTCTGTGAGGGTTGGCTGCCTCTCCAAGCAGAATCCAGAGGCTCAGGCCCCTCCATCACACAGGCACCCCTGCCTCAGTTCCTTATGTTGGAATAAGTGGGCTGGTGGAGGCCATGGAGCCAAAGCCCTCTACCGGGGGTCTGAGGGTCTGCCTCCTTCCAGCTGTGGGAGACATCGTGTTCCTTGATGTTACCTGCAATATCCAGAGAACTGAATTAAATAATTTTGAAGATAGATCCTTTTGGATTTCAAAAAGATAGTGATGGATGTTGAGGTGGAAGTAAGAGTCAGTTTTGTTTTCTTTTTGTAAACAGAGGTGCAATTTACATAACAGAATCAACCATTTAAAAGAGAACAGTTCTATGGGTTTGGTACATTCACAGCATTGTGCAGCCAGCACCTCTATCTAGTTCCAAAACGTTTTCATTGCCCAGAAGGGAAGTTTGTACCCATTCAAGCCCATGTTCCCCAAACTTCACTCATTTATCTTTCACTTTATGGTACAGTAACACCTATAACCAGAATTTAATAGTTTTCTTATTTTGAAACTAAATACATAAATTTGTTTTCTTCATAGTTTCTTTTCTAACAGATCTTTAAAATTGAGTTATAACACAAAGGACTGCATTAATCTTAAGTGCGCAACTTGAAGAATTTAAAATTTTTACATATGTGTACACGTTGTAACCACTACCTAGTTACGTGGTTCTCAATTAGGCATTGATTTTTCTCTCAGGGGACATTTGGCAATGTGGTTGTCATGTCTGGGAGGGGGTCTGCTACTGGCATCTAGTAGGTGGTGGTTGGGGATGCTGCTAAACATCTTACAGTGCACAGGACAGCCCCCACCACCACCATGCAGAGTTATCTGGTCCCAAATGTGCATAGTGAGGAGGTTGAAAACCCCTGCCCTAGATTAAGGTATAGGACCCTTCCAGCTCCAGAAACCCTCCTCAACACCTGCTCCTCAAAAGCAGCCATCATTCTGACGTCCATCACTGTTGTTAGATTAGCCTGTTCTTGAAATTCAAATCATGTTCTTTTTTTTTTTTTTTCTTTTTTGTGCCTAGCTTCTTTCACTCAGTATAATGTCTGTGAGATTCATCCAAGTTGCTGTGTCTATAGTAAGTTTGTTCTCTTTGATCGGTGAGTAGCGTTCTATTGTATGACTAGTCCACAGTTTATCCATTGTCCTCTTGATGGACCTTTGGGTCGTTACAAACGTTCTTGACTCTTCTTGTACAAGTCTTTGGGTGGGCATGTGCACCACAAGGTCTGCTTGGTCCTGAATCACTACTTTTCCTAATGACCACACTGCCTCCATTGAGACTGGGATTTCTACAAACATTTAAATGTGGTGGAAGACTTTGTAAAAGACAACATTCTTTATGTAACTGACTCTTGAGTTACCTGTCAGGTTGTGTGTGTGTGTGTGTTCAGCTCTCAAAAGTGGACTTAGTCCTAAGTTAGGAAAGACAGTTATCTCTCAGAAATGTCCCTGCTTTCCCACTTTATGGAATTCAAGTTGCCTGCAAAGACAGATTCTGTCAATGAGTCTGAGTTTCCCACTGACTTATGTAAAAAACAAAACAAAAACACAAGACTAATGATTCCTAAGGAAAAATCTCAGACTGAACATTGCCAGGGAGAAGGAGGGAGTCAAGACAGTCTAATGGCATGATGTCAGGCACTGTGCTAAGCAATTTACAGATTATCTCATTTAATATTCAAAACAACCCCGTGGGTAAGTTATTATTATTACTTCCATTTTTCAGACAAGAGAACAAGTGCCCTCCCCAGGGTCTGGCAGCTAGAAGGGGTTTAATAGATGTTGAGTACATGAGTACATGAGGCACAGAGAGGTTAAGTGACTAGTTCAAAGTCACACAGTGGGTAGGAGGAGGAGGTGAGATTTGAACCTAGATCTGTGTGACTCCTGCAGTAGTTAAGAGCTCGGCTGCTAACCAAAAGGTTGGCAGTTCAAATCCACCAGCTGCTCCTTGGAAACCCTACGGAGCAGTTCTACTCTGTCCTATAGGGTCGCTATAAGTCGGAATCGACTTGACGGCAACGGGTTTGGGTTTGATTGTGTGATTCCAGAGAGGCTCAGTGAGATGAAGTGACCTGTCCCGGCTGCATAGCACGTTGGGAGGGTTGAGACTCACCTGCCTATACCAGCCTGGCAACGTTGATGGGAGGCAACCCTCAGCACGCTGAGCACAGACCTGGGGGCTGGGTTAGGGGGTGAACAGGCCTCCTGCCAACCCCTTCCCTTCCCAATGGAGTTCCAGCTCTGGTCCTGGGCTGGGCGGGGTGGGCAGGGCAGGCTGCCAGGCCCAGGGTGCCCGAGACTCCTCCCATGGGGTGACCCCATGGGCCAATCCAGAGCGGCCCCTCCCAACTGCCAGGATAAACCAAGCTGCGCCTGGAGGAGCCTCTCTCCCCCTAGTTCTTTGGCTTTGTGGGAGCAGAAAGGTTAACATTCCTTGGGAGGGGGTCAGAGGGAGGTCCCCAGGGCAGCCCCTCAGAGCTGGGGACCGGGCCAGGAGATGCTGGTTCTGTGAGTGCGTGTGAGCCTGTATATGAGAGATGCACTCTACCTGGGGGAATTACTCTGGCTTTCTCCAGGGTGTGTTTATGGGAGAAATGCAAATGCATGAACGAGCACGCACACACTTTGGGAAGGGCGGGGTGAAGCTCCATTGCTCTGAGTGTGACTGCAAAGGAGTGTGTGTATCTCAGGTTCACATGTGGGGGCAGCAAAGGGTGGATTCACCTGCTGAGGTTTTCAAGAGCTCCTTCTCCCAGGCTCTGCACTAATCATGAGGCTGGACCTTCTCACTCAGCCTGACCTCCACCCCCTGGGGTGGAAATGACTGATCCCCATTTTACTGGGAAGGCTCAGAGAGCTTAGGGACACTTGCCTAAGGTCACCCAGCCTTGATGTGTTGGAGCTGGGATTTGGACCCTGGTGGTCTGGTGCCAAAGTCTGTGTTCCTGTCTTAATCAGACATCCCATGGTGAATATCAGGCAGCTAGGGGAAGGAATGGAAGGAATGTTCATTGAGCAGCTCCTAACTGGTCATTATGGAGAGGCCCCAGCAATGTATTTGGCACACAGCACTCACCACTTTAAGTAAAAGATGTGATGATGGTGATGTGCCAGGCATCGGCTGGGGTAGGCACTGGGGATTCAGCAGTGAGCAAAACAGATAAAAATCTCTCTCTACATGGAATTTATATTCTGGCACAAGGAGATGAAACACAAAGAAATGAGTAAAACACACAGCATGTCAGACGGCGTGGGACAAGAGAGAAAATCAAGCAGGGAGTGTGTGATGGGGCGTGCTGGCTGTTGGGCATTGCAGTTATGAATGGGATGGGTAGTGTGTCACCAGGAGTCTCCAGGGAAACAGAATCAATGGGTGTATATCCTGGTGGCACAACGGTTAAGCGCTCAGCTGCTAACTGAGAGGTTGGCAGTTTGAATCTACCCAGAGGTATTGCAGAAGAAAGGTCTGGTTGTCTGCTTCTGTAACAATTACAGCCTAGAAAATCACTCTGTCATATGGGGCCACCATGGGTTGGAATCAATTTAATGGCACTTAACAACAACTATATATATATCTCTCACAGCCTTGAAAACCCTTTGGAGTATAGTTCGAGCAAATGGAATTGCCATGATTCAGAAGCAATATGACAGCAATTAACATATATATATATTGATTGTTATTAAGTGCCCTCAAATCAATTCTGAATCACAGCGACCCTGTGTACAACAGAATGAAACACTGCCCAGCCCTGTGCCATCCTCACAATAGTTGCTGTGTTTGAGGCCATTGTTGCAGCCACTGCGTCAATCCATCTTGTTGAGGGTCCACCTCTTTTTCCCTGACCCTCTATTTTACCAAGCATGATGTCCTTCTCCAGGGATTGGTCCCTCCTGATAACATGTCCAAAGTACATGAGATCAAGTCTCGCCATCCCTGCACCTAATGAGCATTCTGGTTGTACTTCTCCCAAGACAAGCGGCTTGTTCATTCTTCTGGCAGTCTATTAGACATTCTTCGCCAACACCATAATTCAAAAGCATCAATTCTTCTGCGGTCTTCCTTATTCATTATCCAGCTTTCACATGCATATGAAGTGATTGAAAACACCATGGCTTGTGTTAGGCGCACCTTAGTCCTTAAAGTGATATCTTTGCTCTTTAACGCTTTTGCAGCAGAGTTGCCCAATGCAATGCGCCATTTGATTTCTTGACTGCTGCTTCCATGGGCGTTGATTGTGGATCCAAGTAAAATGAAATTCTTGACAGCCTCAATCTTTTCCCCATTTATCCTGATGTTGCTTATTGGTCTAGTTGTGAGGATTTTTGTTTTATGTTGAGGTGCAGTCCATACTGAAGGCTGTGGTCTTTGATCTTCCTCAGTAAATGCTTCAAGTCCTCTTCACTTTCAGCAAGCAAGGTTGTGTCATCTGCATATTGCAGATTGTTAATGAGCCTTCCTCCAATTCTGATGCGCCATTCTGCTTCATATAGTCCAGGTTCTCAGATTATGTGCTCAGCATACATATTGAATAAGTATGGTGAAAAGATACAACCCTAACACACACCTTTTCTGACTTTAAACCACTCAGTATCCCCTTGTTCTGTTCAAACAACTGCCTGTGGTCTAAGTGCAGGTTTCTCATGAGCACAATTAAGTGTTCTGGGATTCCCATTCCTCACAACGGTATCCATAATTTCTTATGATCTACACAGTCCAATGCCTTTGCATAGTCAGTAAAACACGGGTAAACATCTTTCTGGTATTCTCTGCTTTTGGCCAGGATCCATCTGACATCAGCAGTGATATCCCTGGTTCCAAGTCCTCTTCTGAATCTGGCTTGAATTTCTGGCAATTCCCTATCGATGTACTGCTGTGACCACTTTTGAATGATCTTCCGCAAATTTTCACTTGTGTGTGATATTAATGACATTGTTCAATAATTTCTACTTTCTGTTGGCTCTCCTTTCTTTAGAATGGGTACAAATATGGATCTCTTCAGTCAGTTGGCCAGGTAGCTGTCTTCCAAATTTCTTGACACAGACAAGTGAGCACTTCCAGCTCCGCATTCGTTTGTTGAAACATCTCGATTGGTATCGCATCAATTCCTAAAGCCTTGTTTTTCGCCAGTGCCTTCAGTGCAGCTTGGACCTCTTCCTTCAGTATCATCAGTTCTTGATCATATGCAACCTACTAAACTGGTTGGACATTGACCAATTCTTTTTGGTATAGCGACTCTGTGTATTTCTTCCATCTTCTTTTGATGCTTCCTGAGTCATTTAATATTTTCCAGGTAGAATCCTTCAGTATTGCAACTCAAGGCTTGATTTTTTTTCAGCTCTTTCAGCTTGAGAAATGCCGAGTATGTTCTTTCCTTTTGGTTTTCTTTCTCCAGGTCTTTGTACATTTCCTTATAATACTTAACTTTGTCTTCTCTAGCTGCCCGTTGAAATCTTCTGTTCAGCTCTTTTACTTTAGCTGCTCTGTGTTCAAGAGCAAGTTTCAGAGTCTCTTCTGACATCCCTTTTGGTCTTTTCTTTCTTTCCTGCCTCTTTAATGACCTCTTGCTTTCTTCACATATGATCTCTGTCTTAGGCTGGGTTCTCTAGAGAAGCAAAACCAGTAAAGCATATAAATATATATATACAGAGATTTATATCAAAGAAATAGCTCATGCAATTGTAGAGGCTGGAACGTCCCAAGTCTGTGGATCAGGATAGAGGCTTCTCCCGATTCACGTAGCTGCCGGGGCTGGCGAACCCAAGATCAGCAGGTTGGGAAGCAGGGCTCTTGCTCACAGGCTGTGAATATTGACGAATCGCAAGACTGGCAAGAAAGACCGCAGGGCTTCTGATTCACATAGCTGCAGGGGCTGGCAAACCCAATATTGGCAGGTCGGAGAGCAGGACTCCATTTACAGGCTGTGAAGATTGAGGAATCCCAAGATCAGCAGATAAGCTAATAGCTCAAGTCCCAAGAACTGGAGGTCAGATGAACAGGAGACAACATAGCAAGCAAAAAGCCAGAATGTCTGCATATATTCAGATGCAGGCCATACCCCCAAGGAAACTCCCTTTCAACTGATTGGCTACAGCAGATCCCATCATAGGAGTGATCACATATAAACACTGAGAATCATGGCCCAACCAAGCTGGCACACAATAGTAACCATCACAGTGTCCTTGATGTCATTCCACAACTCATCTGGTCTTTGGTCGTTGGTGTTCAAAGTGTCGAATCTATTCTTGAGATGGTCTCTAAATTCAGGTGGGATATACTCAAGGTCATACTTTGGCTCTCATGGACTTGTTCAAATTTTTTTCAGCTTCAACTTGCATATCAGTAATTGATAATCTGTTCCATAGTCAGCCCCTGGCCTTGTACTGATGATATTGAGCTTTTCCACTGTCTCTTTCCACAGATGTAATCAATTTGATTCCTGTGTATTCCATCTGGAGAGGTCCACATCTATAGTCACCATTTACATTGTTGAAAAAAGGTGTTTGCAATGCATAAGTTGTTGCTCTTGCAAAATTCTATCATGTGATCTCTGCATCGTTTCTATTACCAAGGCCATATTTTCCAACTACCAATCCTCCTTTGTTTCCAACTTTTGCATTCCAATCACTAGTAATTATCAATGCATCTTGATTATTTGTTTGATCAATTTCAGACTGCAGAAGTTGGTAAAAATCTTCAATTTCTTCATCTTTGGCCTTAGTGGTTGCGTGCATAAATTTGAATAATAGTCATATCAACTGGTCTTCCTTGTAGGCATATGGATATTATCCTGTCACTGATAGCGTTATGTTTCAGGATAGATCTTGAAGTGTTCTTTTTGATGATGAACACGACACTATTCCTCTTCAATTTGTCATTCCTGGCATAGTAAAGCATATGATTGTCTGATTAAAAAAAATATATATATATATATATATCCCTTCAAGTTTTCACCCAGCTCTGAAATCAGAACAAGCCAGATCCATCCTTGCATCCAGGCACCAATCTCTCAGCTGCCCCCTTTCTTCTCCCTGTGGGGAGCAGACAGAGCAGGGCTTTGCCTGCCGGGGGCACTGAAGCCACCAGGTTAGGTTGGGCTCTGCATGGCTCCAGGGGCACCATTCCAATTGTAGCTATGAGAATGGCAGCCCCTAGAGTTGTGCCTGAATGCCTGCGTTGGGCAGCCCTGAGTCACTTCTCCAACCTGCTCACCCTGGGGAGAAATTGTCCCACCTTTGTTCTGCCTTCTAATGAAGATGGGCCTCGGTGTGAGTGACAGGTCAGATGAAAGGTTTCAGGGAGCATTTCTCGGTAGGTTGCACGCCCTCCTGGGCTGATATGCATTGGGTGTGAGTCACCAAGTGGCCAAGCCTGGTCCTAGAGCTGCAAATTCTGGAAAACCCCTGCTGCTCTGGAAAGCCCACAGACAGGCCTGCTCGAGAAATGCCAGCGGGAACGTGGCGAAGCCAAGCAACAGTTGATTCCCAGCCTCGCCTATCCCATGCCCAGCAGGTGCGAGCCCGAGGAGAAGGAGATGGGGGAGTCAGTGTGCTCCACGGCAGCCCCTGCTCCCTAGCATCCGCGTTCCAGTGCCTAGCACCCAGCTCTGCCTCGATTCCCTCCTCTGCATTATTTGTATACCTGGAAGACTCATAGCCTGATGAGGGGTTTTCCGTACTCAGTCACTCCTGGGCCACCTTCCCTATTTTTCCATATCCATATTTTTATATGCCACCTGGGCTATTAAGTACTTCATATTTCTGTTTAAACAGAATCACTTAAATTTTTTTAAAAAAATGTTGTTAGTTGCCACTCAGGCAGCTCCGACTCCTCGCACCTTTGTGCACAGCAGAATGAAACGCTGGCCGGTCCTGCACCAGCTCCCCGATTGTTGGTGTATCTGAGTCCATTGTTGCGGCTATTGTGTCAATTCATCTTGTGGAGGGCTTCCCTCATTTTTGTTGACCCTCCATTTCACCAAATATGATGCCCTTTTCTAGTGATTTATCCTACCTGATGATGTATCAAGGTAAGTTGAGTCGAAGTCTTGCCATCCTTGCCTCTAGGAAACATTCTGGTTAACTTTATATCAATCGCTTCTGTAAATGGAAAACAAACAGCACTTGCTGTAAGTAGTGGGGAGCTAGAAAGATAAATATAATGAAAACCAAGTAAACTTCTTAAAATACAGCCTGAGGCTGTTGCCAGCAGAAGCCTCTGAAGTCTGTAGCTGCTGTCTCTTTGCTAATAAAGGGAGATTCAGTGGTTAAGTGCTTGGCTGCTAACCGAAAGGTTGATGGTTTGAACCCACCAGCTGCTCTATGGGAGAAAGATGTGGCAATCTGCTTCCGTAAAGATTACAGCCTTGGAAACCCTATGGTGCGGTTCTACTGTGTCCTATAGGGTTGCTATGAGTCAGAATCGACTTGATGGCAACAGGCTTAGTTTTTTTTTTTAGCGTATGGTAGACAGGGAACAATGGAGACAGAGTAGCCCCACTCTCCTTGGAGTGGTAGCAGATTTAAGAAAGAATTGACAAGAGGCTAATGGTTTCATTTTCCCCATCTAAAGATGAGAGCATATTACTAGCACTTTCCCCACAGGACTGCTTTGATCCTGTAATGAAATGGCTCACGTGAGAATCTCAGGGCCCTGCCTGGTGGGGAGAGACACCAGATAAACGGCCTGTGTGTCACTGTGTACCTGTCCCTCTGCTGTACTCTCACAGACTTCCTGAGGAACCGCAAAGGGGCCTCTTTTGTGGCCCTGGCTACCACCAATGGCATGCACACCAAAGGCATCTAATAAATGTATGTTTGTAAAAGAGAGGGGCTTGAAGGAACTTTAGCTTCTGTGAGGCCGAAGGAAAGCCCTTGTCCCAGAGCCTGGCACACAGGAGGTGCTCAGTCAGTGAGTTAAAGAAGGAGAGACCAGTCCACTGGGATGTAAACACCACAGGGTGAGGTTTTGGGAGTGTTCTGTGCACTGCTGTCTGTCCTCTGCCTAGCAGAGTGCCTGGCACTCATTTGGTGCCATTTGTTAAAGTGAGTCAGTCAACGGATCTGTAAATTCATGAGTGAACAAATGGCAAAGAAATGATTGAGTACATGAATGAATGAGCAGCAGTCTTTCCTAGACCCAGGAAGCAGGCCTTTTATAAAATTTCAGGCCCCCAGTGAGACTGCCCAAGGCCTGAGCACAGGGCCAAGGGGTAAAGAAAGGAGAACAAAGAAAGCAGGGGTAAGCACAGCCCCAGTTAGGCTCTCGGCTGCTAACCGAAAGATTGGCAATTTGAACCCAGCCAGTGGCATCACAGGAGAAAGACCTGGCCATTGCTCTCATAAAGATGACAGCCTAGGAAACCCTATGGGGTAGTTCTATTGTGTCACATGGAGTTGCAATGAGTCAAAACGACCTAACAGCACCCAACAACTATAGTCACCCCACCTAGCAACAGCCCTTGCTGATGGACTAGAGGGCTGCCTGGAAAGAAGTTGGGCTGGGCTGGTGGGCACTTCTGCCCCTTATCACCAGCCAAACCCTCAGTGATGCCGCCCGCCCCACCCCAGAAGTAGGCCTCCCAAGTAGGGACGTGCAGGTGGCAGGGCGAAGAGCTGTTTTCAATGGACAGGGCAAACACCGGGCAATGTGGCGCCCAGAAGAATTCTTCATCTAGATAAGACTTTATTTTCATCTCTATTAGGCTGGGGTGGGGCTTTCTAAGCTTTGTATACCTGCTGCCTCTTCTCCACATCAGGGCAGGTTTCTGAGGAAAAACCCCAGGGCTTCTGAGAGAGGTGTTCCCCCACTTGAGTGTTTAGATGCCAGCCAGCTCACGTGCCTTCTGGGCTCAGATCATTCTTATGGAATAAATGTTTAACCAGTGTGTGGTCGGAGTCTCTCAGGTTGTGGGTGCCTTGCTGAGGGCCAGGTGAGGGCTTTGAAGGTAGCTGGGAGGTCTCCCTGCCACCCAGCCAGGAAAGAGCGTCCTCTTGTCTTTATGAAGTCAAGAAATGCTGTCTTTCCAGGATTTTTCTCAAGCTGATAGTGAGTACCTGGGTGATAAAAAGAATTAACTGCACTTGGCTGCTAACCAAAATGTTACAGGCACCTCAGAAGAAAGGGCTGGTGGTCTACTTCTGAAAAATCAGTCATTGAAAACTCTGTAGGGCACAGCTCTACTCTGACACACACGGGGTCGCCGTGAGCTGGTTTCAACTCAGCAGCAACTGGGACTGGTAAATAGGGAAACCAAGACTTTAATTCTTTGGAAACATTGTCCTTTAAGCAATTTCTTGGTGCCCATAGGACATGGGCCCAACCCAACTAAGTCTGCTGATTTGTGAATATTTTATAGTTCATGAAAAAGGTAAAAAAAGATCATAAAACCCTGGAAGGTAGGGGGCCCCATATCTCCCCAGGAGCACCGACATATTAATTTGTTATCAGTTTTCCCCTATCTAGAAATCAAAGATGGACAGGACCATATAATTTTTTATTGTGGTAAACTATATGCAGTGTAACAAAACATTCGCTATTTCGACCATTTTCACATGTACAATTCAGTGGCATTAAGTTCATCATGTTGTACAACCATTACCACTATCCATTACCACATTTTTCCAAGGACCATATAATTTTGAGGGCAGAGTGTTCCCAAAGTTTAGTGTCCATGAGAATCACTGGGGAGCCAGTTAAAAGATCTAAACTTCGAGATCCTAGTCTGATTCCTTCACCCTTCCTTCCTCCCACCGTCCCTCTCTCCCTTCCTTCCATTCAAAGCATGTTTATTGAACTTCTACACGGCACTGGGTTTTTCTGGGTACTATTTTTTTATGAGTAGGATTGCCAGATTTAGCAAATAAAATAGAGGATGCCCAGTTAAACTTGAATTTCAGATCAACAATGAATCACTTTTTAGTGTAAGTATGCTCCAACTATTCTATGAGATATACTTATGCTAAAAAAAAGTTCATCTTTTATCTGAAATTCCAATTTAACTGAGCATCTTGCAGGTTATCCGGCAACCCTAACTGTCCCAAGCACTGTTCTGGGCAATAGAGATACAGAACCGACCAAAGCAAGCCCCTGACTCCTTGGAGCTGACGTCCTAGTGAGTGAGACAGATGAGTAAACAACACCTGCTAATGATCACCGAGGTGTATTGGAGGTGGTCAGTGGTGATTTTCTTTCGCTTGGAATTGCTGGGGCCCCTCCCGGCCAGAATGTCTCAGTGGCTGGATCTCGTGGGCCCTGGGAGGGGGCCACTACCCTCAGTAGGGTGTGGGGGTAGGAGCCTCCTCTGACTAATGTCACCTTGGATGTCTACCCCCATATCCCAACCCTAGCTGCCAACCTACACCACCTGGGGCAGTCCACATCCTTTTCTGGAAACCTGCTCTTCAAAGGAACAGCCAACCAACCAACCTGTTGCTGTCAAGTCAATCCCGGCTGGTGGCAACCACATGTGTGTCAGGCTAGAACTGTGCTCCATACGGTTTTTATGGATGATCTCTCAGAAGCAGATCATCAGGCCTTTCTTCCAAGGCACCTCTGGGTGGACTTAGTTGGTTAGCAGCTAAGCATGTTAGCCATTTATACCACCCAGGGACTCCTCAAAGGAATGTACCTCATACAAATTGAAACCACAATGCGATACCACTGTACACCCACTGTTGTTTTTGTCAGGTACTGCCGAGTCAGTTGCGACTCATAGCAACCCTATGTACAACAGAAAGAAACACTACCTGGTTCTTCGCCATCCTCACAATTGTTGCCATGTTTGAGCCCATTATTGTAGCCACTGTGCCAATTCATCTTGTTGAGGGTCTTCCTCTTTTTTGCTGACCCTCTATTTTACAAAACATGATGTCCTTCTCCAGGGACTGGTCCATCCTGGTAACATGTACAAAGTACGTGAGGTGAAGTCTGACCATCCTTGGAGCATTCTGCCTGTACTTCTTCCAAGACAAATTTGTTCATTCTTCTTTCTGGCAGTCCATGGTATATTCAACATACTTCACCAACACCATAATTCAAGGGCATCAATTCTTCTTTGGTCTGCCTTATTCACTGTCCAGCTCTCTTATACGTATGAGACAACTGAAAAAACTATGGCTTGAGTCAGAAGCACCTTAGTCCTCAAAGTGACATTTTTGCTTTTTAACACTTTAAAAGAGTTCGTTTGCAACAGATTTGCCCAGTGCAATATGTCATTTGATTTCTTGACTGCAGCTTCCCTGGGCATTGATGGTAGATCCAAGTAAAATGAAATCCTTGACAACTTCAATCTTTTCTCCATTTATGATATTGGAGCTCTGATCGCACAGTGGTTAAGAGCTTGACTGCTAATCAAAAGGCTGGCAGTTCGAATCTACCAGCCACTCCTTGGAAACCCTATGGGGCACTTTTACTCTGTTCTGCAGGGTCTCTATGAGTTGGAACCGACTTACTGGCAACGGGTTTGGTTTTTTGGTTTTATCTTAATGTTACTTATCAGTCCAGTTGTGAGGATTTTTGTTTTCTTTATGTTAAGGTACAATCCCTACTGAAAGCTCTAGTCTTTGATGTTCATCAGCAGGTGCTTTGAGTACACTTTCAGCAAGCAAGGTTGTGTCATCTGCATATTGCAGATTATTAATGAGCTTTCCTCCAATCCTGATGCCCCGTTCTTCTTCATATAGCCCAGCTTCTTGAATTATTTGCTCAGCATACGGATTGAATAAGTATGGTGAAAGGATGCCACCCTGATGCACACATTTCCTGACTTTAAGCCATACAGTATCTCCTTGTCCTGTTTGAACAATACCCACTAGAATGGCTAAAGTTAAAAATCCTGAGCATACTAAGTGTTATAAGGAAGTGGGGCAGCTGGCACTCTGGAACACTGCTGGTAGGGATGTAAACCGGTACAGTCACTTTGGAAAGCAGTTTGGCAGTTTCCTAAGAAGTTAAACACATACCTAGCCTATGATCCAGCTATTCTACTTCTAGGTGTTTATCCAAAAGAAATGTTGTATATAAAAATGTTCTTAGCAGTGCTATTTGTAATAGCCCCCAAGGTGTAACACACCAAATGGCCACCGTCAGGCTACTGGATAGAAATTATGGTATATCCGTACACTAGGGCCCTGGGTGGCACACACTAACCTAATCCCACCTAGTGGCACCATGGAAGAAATGCCTGGAAACCTGCTTCTGAAAAGATTACATCCAAGAAAACCTGATGGAACAGTTCTGCTCTGTCACACATGGGGTCGCCATGAGTCAGAATCAACTCCACTGTACTGGGTTTGGTTTGTTTTCCCCCTATACAGTGGAATAGTCCTGACCAAGAAAAAGAACCAAACCACTGATACACACACAACCTGGATGATTCTCAAAATAATTATGCCAAGTGAAAGAATCCAGACCCTCCACGCCGACCATACTGTATGATCCCAATTCCAGAAATGCAAACAGATATACACTGAGAGAAAGCAGATCACTGGGTGCCTGTGGGCAGGGCAGGGGCTGGAGGGAGGGATTATGAGGGGGACTTTGGCAGTGATGGATACCCTCACTATCTTGATTATGGCCATGGCTTCGAGGGTATATGCATATGTCAAAACTCAACAAATTGTACACTTCAACTACGTGCAGTTTTGTTGTTGTTAGGTGCCGTCGAGTCTGTTCCGATTCATAGCAACCCTACTGCCTCTCAATTATGCCTAAAGGAGAGCTATAAAAATGAAAAAGCCACTTTTAAAAAGTCACATGCAAAGGGCATGAGCACAAGGGGCTGGTCGGGGTCAGGCTGTGAGGCAGCACTGGGCACCAATCCCAGAGCAGGGAGGTGGGGGCAGCTGGGGGGTGAGGAGGGGACATAGATGAAAGCAGAGTGGGCCCTGCACCCTCCCCAGGAGCAGCTCACGCTCTGGGTGGGTGATACAACCTACCCTGCTGTAAACAGGCTTGTGGGAGGTCCACTAACGGAGACACAAACCATAGCTCTCCTCAGAGACGTGACTGACTTCAGTGAGGAGGATTGGGTGGTGAGGCTTCTTGGAAACCATAGTATTTGAACTTGTTGTTATTAGGTGCTGTTGTGTGGGTTCCGACTCATAGCAACCCCATGCACAACAGAACTTAACATTGCCAGGTCCTGCGCCACCCTCACAATCATTGTTATGCTTGAGTCCATTGTTGCAGCCACCATGTCAATCCCTTTTGTTGAGGGTCTTCCTCTTTTTGTTGACCCTCCACTTTTCCAAGCATGATGTTCTTCTCCAGGGACTGGTTCCTCCTGATAACATGTCCAAAGTGTGTGAGACACAGTTACACCATCCTTGCTTCTAAGGAGCATTCTGGCTGTACTTCGTCCAAGACAGATTTGTTCGTCCTTTTGGCAGTCCATGGTGTATTCAATATTCTTCTCCAAAACCATAATTCAAAGGCATCGATTCTTCTTGGGTCTTCCTTATTTATTGTCTAGCTTTCACATGCATATGAGGTAACTGGAAACACCATGGCTCGGGTCGGGCACACCTTAGTCCTCAAAGTGACATCCTTGCTTTTCAACACTTTAAAGGTGTCCCTGCAAATGTACCTCATGTGCAGCCACTACCCATCTGTCAGTGGAAGCTTGCGTGTTGCTAAGATGGTGAACAGATTTCAGTGGAGCTTCCAGGCTAAGACAGGCTAGGAAGAAAGGCCTGGTGATCTGCTTTCAATAACCAACCATTGAAAACCCCTGGATCACAACGGTTCAATCCGCACCCAATCTTGGGGATAGTACAGGACTGGGTAGCATTTCGTTCTGTTGTGCCACATGGAAGGCAAGAATTCTACCTCTGAACTGCCACTGCCCTCAGTATACTGATAGGGTAGAAATGATAAAAGATGTTTATTAGTTGTCATCTTGTTTCAAGATGGTGGGTGCACTTACAAAGCCAATGCCCTTGAAGAGGAGAGTAGGTTGATCTCAAGCAGTGATTCTGTTGAAAGTTATTGGTGGAGCTAGTGAGTAGGCTCTCTAAATGGTATTGAACCCCTGGGCAAATGAAATCAAGTTCTTTCTGGTCATGGGCAATGCTGGCACACCCCTCTGTATATTGGCGGCATCGTGACAGGGTATCCTGCTAGGGGCTGGTCAGGAGTAGGGCACAGGTAATGTTGTCATTGGGCCCTACCAAGTCTGGGAGGGGATGTCAGCACAGTCCATCTCCAAATAACCGTCTTGTAGGAGACGAGCACCATGAAAAACAGATCTGCTCACGGATCTAGGGTTGGGCATCTGTAAGGGTGGAGAATGGATGTTTTAGCCACAGTGAGGTGAAATCCGTAGGTTCTGAAAGGTTTTGTACCAACCTCTCACTTCTTGGTGTGTTTATGGTTGACAAAATGCAAGATCAGGTTCTTTCTGGCAACAGACTTTGCTGGTGTTCTTGTTCTTTATTCGTTCTTCATTTGTTCTTTTATTTTGTATTATGGAAAATTTCTAACATGGATGTCTTAGTTACCTAGTGCTGCTATAACAGAAATACCACAAGCGGATGGCTTTAATAAAAAGAAATTTATTCTCTCGCAGTCTAGTATGCTAGAAGTCAGAATTCAGGGTGCCAGCTGCAGGGGAAGGCTTTCTCTCTTTGTCAGCTCTGGAGGAAGGTCCTTGTCATCAGTCTTCCCTTGGTCTGGGAGCTTCTTCAGTGCAGGAACCTCAGGTCCTAAGGACGTGTTCTACTTCCAGCACTGCTTTCTTGGTGGTATGAAGTCCCCGTGTCTCTCTGCTTGCTTCTCTCTTTTATATCTCAAAAGAGATTGGCTTAAGATACTATCTAATCTTGTAAATCTTATCAATATAACTGCCACTAATCTATCTTATTACATCATAGTGATAGGATTTATAACACATAGGGAAATCACATCAGATGACAAAATGGTAGACAGTCATACAATACTGGAAATCACAACCTAGCCAAGTTGACAGATATTTTTGGGGGACACAATTCAGTCCATGACAATGGAGAAGAATCATATAAAAGACACCGCCCCGTGCACCCAACACAAAGATCAACATTTTGCTCATCTTTTCTTGTGATTGACATTTTTTCTGATTTTCATTTTATGATCTATTAAGGTATAACAGCCTTACAGTACACAGGTTGATGGATTTTTGCCTTTGTATACACTTATGAAACTGCCATCCAAATCAAGATAGACAGCATTCCCAGTCCCCAGCACACTCCCTTATGTCCCTTCCTGGGGTCTGCACTTTCATAAACTGCAGACACAATGGAAAAAAACAAAAACAGTTGCTGTCCAGTCAACTCCGACTCATGGCGACCCCATGTGTGTCAGAGGGTTTTCAACGGCTGAAGTAGATTGAAAAACCATAGGGTTTCCAATGGTTGAAGATCAGCAGGCCTTTCTTCCAAGGCACCTCTGGGTGGACTGGAGCCTCCAACTTTCTGGTTAGCAGTTGAATGTGTTAACCCTTTGTGCCACTCAAGGATTCCTGCAGGGCACATGGTGGCATTATATTGGGAAAAATATTTCTACAGATAAATAGAAAAGTTTTACTTCTTTACTTCCTTTCTTCCTCCCTTGCCCCTCCTTGCCTCCTTTCCTTCCTTCCAAGCTTATTTACTGACCTAGTTACTGGTCTAATTAGGAAAGTAAACTCTGGGTTATAAAGAGATTAATTTGGAATCAGAGATTAACCATTGTTTTGGATTATTTGTGTTAATTTTAAAAACCTTCCTTCTTGCCTACCTGCCTTCCTTCCTGCCTGTCTGCCTCCGCCTTCCTCTCATTGAACACTCTTTGGCTAACTGCTGGTCAGGCTGATCCCTACAGTGGATACTGGAGAAACAAACAAACAAACAAAACCAAGCTTGGAGCTTGCCCCTCCCCAGTGTTCAGTCTCATGGGTGACGAGAAATGACTGAAGCGGCTTCCTAGGAAGAGTGAATTGCCTGGCCCCAGAGGTTTTCAATGTTGAGGCCTATGTAATTTAAGGACCTGATTGGAGGCTGAACTAGTTGACCTCGTGTTTGTGGGAGTGAGGCCAGAGGGGCCTGGAAGGTGGTGACACCCCATGTTTCCGCAGACGCTGCAGGAGATCTTCCAGGCGGAGAACACTATCATGCTTCTGGAAAGGTCCATTGTGGCCAAGGAGTGCCCACTCAAGGTGGCACAGACGAGGCTGGAGTGCCGAACCCGGCGCCCCAACGTGGAGCTGTGCAGGGACATCCCGCAGTTCAAGTGAGTGCTGGAGGCCTTGTGGTCCCCAGGGGTCCTGAGAGGGGAGTGGTGAGTCTCAGGAGCTCCCAGGAAGCCTGGGTCTGAAAATCCCACCACTCAGGACTTCTAATCCTACAACTGTTGAGCCCTGGGTGGGGGTCTAGAGCACCCAGCCCACCGTCCCGCTGGACGGCTTTCCATCATGGGGAAGTCTCGCTCCTCTCTGCCTTGCAGTCTTTGCAGCTGTCTACATGAGGGGTGGTTTCGTAGCACCTCTGTGCTCTGGAAGCCCTATGGGTTTCCCGTCAGAGGGAGTCTCTGAGGCTGGAGACATGGCCTTTGCCTCTGATAGCTTCGCCCTCCTTCTAGGCTCCGTGAAAGAGGCACCCAGCACACACCTCCCTCATTCTCCCATCTCCCTCTCTGTAGTGATCCCCCTGGTGAGCCCTCAGACACCAGTTGCCATCAAGTCAACTCCAACTCATGGTGACCTCATGCGTGTCAGAGTAGAACTGTGCTCCGTAGAGTTTTCAGTGGCTGATTTTTTGGAAGTAGATTGCCAAGCCTTTCTTCTGAGACACCTCTGGGTGGACTCGAACGTCCGCCTTTCATTTAGCAGTTGAGTGTTTTAACCATTTGCACCACTCAGGGACTCTGGGGAGCCCTTGGAACAGCCTAAGCGTTTGCTCACTGGGTGGGCTGTCTTGTTTACCGCTGTCTCCTGGCGCCTGGCCCAGGCTTCCGCACATAGTACATCTGTGCTGAAGGGCCGAATGAGCTGTGCCTTGTCCTCTGCTCTCACCCAGGCTTGTGAATGAGGTGTTCACTATCGACGACACCCTGCAGACCCTCAAACTGAGGCTGCGGGAGACGCAGGACACGCTGCAGCTGCTGGTAATGACCAAGTCCCGGCTGGAGCACGAGCTGGCCATCAAGGCCAACACGCTCTGCATCGACAAGGAGAAGTGCATGGGCATGCGGAAGACCTTCCCCAGCACCCCGCGCCTCGTCGGCTACACCTGTGCAGCCGCCCGGCCCTTCACGCCCTGCCCGGTGCCAGCTCACTGCGTGACGTAAAGTTGGAAAAGTCACAGACACAAAATAAAAGAAAGTGTCATTTTCTCCCTTTCCTCCTATCATGAAAAAAATATATATTAAAAGTCAAAATAAAATGTGGCAAAACCAAAGGTCCAGGGGGTCATTCCTTGCTGCGGAAGAGGCTTCCTGGCCGGCCCTGGGCGGAGACACAGCTTTACAAGGTGTGAGCGCCCCTGGGAATGGAAGGGGGACTCGTTTTTTCACCCGCTTGTCCATTTAGGAGCACAGTGAAAACCGGTGTCCAAAGACTGGACACCCAGACCCAGAGTCCAGAACCCAGCTGTGCCACTTACAGCTGTAACAGATCGCCTCACCTGAGTGCCCTCATCTATGAAATGGTGTCACTCAAAGGCAGAGGTGACAGTTTGGAGTGTGGGGCAGTGGAGAAACTAGAATTTGGAGTCAGAAGTCTTAGGGTTGAATCCCAGTCTTGATGTTGTTATTGTTAGCTGCCATTGAGTCAGCCCCCGACTCATGGTGGCCCCATGCACAGCAGAGTGCTGCCCACGCCTGCACCATCCCCACGACTACCTGTGGATTGCACCGTTGTGACCCACAGGGTTCTCACTGGCAGATTTTCAAAAGTAGATGGCCAGGACTTTCTTCCTACTCCCCCTTGGTCTATAAGATCCGCTGAGACCTGTTGAGTATCATAACAACATGCAAGCCTCCACTGACAGACGAGTGGTGGCTGCATATGAGGTGCAATGGCTGGGACTCAAACCCAGGCCTAACACATGGAAGGTGAGAATCCTACCACAGAACCACCCTCTCATCTTACAGAGTCGCTTGCTGTGGCATATTTGTCAGAACTGAGAAAGTAACCTTGGTACATTACTATTAACTAAAGTCCAGGCTTGATTTGGATTTCACCAGGATTTACCCTGCTCCAAGATGACATCCAGGGCACCACATTGCACATAGTCTCCTCTTGGCTGTGCCGGTTTCTCAATCTTGCTGTGTTTTCCATGACCCTGGCAGTTTTGAAGAGTACTTGTCAGGCATTTTTGTAGAAGGTCCCAAATTTGAGTTTGTCTAATGTTTTTCTCTTGCCTACCCTGGGGTTATGAGGTTTTGGGGAAGAATGCCACAGAGAAGCCTCTTTCTCATCACATCACACCAGGGAGTACATGATGTCCTCATGACATCACCATTGACGTTGACCTTCATCACTTGGTTAAGGTGGTGTCTGCCAAGTTTATTCACTCTAAAATTACTAAAATGACTGGGGAATTTTCCCTTCCCATACTTTGTTTTTTTGGCAGTGAATCCCTACATCCAGCTATGCCCCCGCAGCAGGGGTTAAGCTCCACCTCCTGGAAGGAGGGCTATCTACCTATATTATTTGCAATTCTTCTGTAAAGAAGTTATGTCACTTTTCCTTCATTTGCTTATTCATTCCATCATTGATTTCTATCACTACGGACTCATTTATTTTCTAGTTTGAGTTATAATCCAATTCTACATTATTTGTTGCTCAATTTGTTCCAGCTTTGGCCATTGGGACCTTCTCCGGTTGGCTCCTGTGTCCCTTCGGCATGCCCCACCCTTACTTTCTGGCATTTACTTTCCAGGCCCATCTTGTGTTTTTCCTGCCCCAGCCTTAGAATCAGTCATTTCTCTAAGGAGTGGTTCCTTTTATTGGAAAATGGGATTTAGAAACCAAGGTCTGGGTGCCGGATATGCTCATTGCTGAGAAATGTTATTTTTCATAATAGTAATAAAAAGGACTACACGGTTGGTGCTTAGGAGGCCTTGGATGAGTTTGCGAGAAGTGGTTTTGCCAGAGTGATGGGTGATGGGGGCAGAGGGCGGAGTGAGGAGGCTGGGGGGCCCTGAGATTTTAGTCACTCCTGTACCCTTGGTAAGGAGCCCTGGTGGTGCAGTGGTTAAAGCGCTTGGCTGCTAACTGAAAGGTCAGTGGTTCAAATCCACCAGTCGCTCTGCAGGAGAAAGATGCAGCAGTCTGCTTGCACAAAGATTTATAGCCTTGGAAACCTTAGGGGACAGTTCTCCTCTGTCATATAGGGCCACTGTGAGTCAGAATTGACTGGATGACAACAGGTTTTGTTTTGGGTTTGGTACTCCTGGTCCCTGCACACAGCGAGTGATCTATAAATACCTCATTGGGTGAATAGTAAATGGCTAACAAATACGTACAATGCACGGGATTTCATCTGGGACGGGTGAGCGATTTCTGAGTCTGAGGAGAAAAGGAGTGTGTTTGCATTTGGGTGGGAGGAAGGTATGCTCCCAACCCCATCTGCTGTTTACAGCTGAGACCAGGTGGTATGGGATCTCCACCCCCCTCCCCACCCCGTGGCTCTCAGAAGCTGGCGCGTGGACCACAGCCTCACAGGGTGTCTCCCCTGCTGCAGACATGGCTGTGGCAGGAAGTCCTAGAGACACCCCAAGCGATGGCTCCCTGCCAGGCCTGAGGACAAACTGAGGGACCTGGAGGGTTTCCCAGATGACCTGCTTCCCTGTTGGCTCAGGAGGGATTTGTCCAGCTGGTTCCAGGGAACACACAGCCCGAGGAGAGTGTATGGAAGTGTGGATGTGTGTGCATATGTGTATGCGTGTGAATGTATATAGGTGTGCATGTGTGCAGGTGCGCATGTGTATGTGTGTGTATCTGTGTGTTCTTGTGTATGTGTGAGTATATGTGTATATATGTATGTGTGTTCTTGTGTGTGTGTTTATGTGTATGTATATTGTGTATGTGTGCATGTGTGTGCATGTGCATGTGTGTTCATATGTAGTATGTGTGTACATGTGCATATGTAGTATTATGTGTGCGAGTGTAGTATGTGTGTCCATGTGCATGTGTGTGCATATGTAGTATGTGTGTACATGTGCACAGGTGTATGTATGTGTGCAGGTGCACATGTGTATGTGTGTGCATTTGTAGTGTTGTGTGTGCATGCACATGTGTGTATGTGTGCACGTGTAGTGTGTGTGTCCATGTGCATTCATATGTAGCATGTGTGTGCACATGTAGTATGTATGTGTGCATGTGCATGTGTGTTGATAGGTAGTATATGTGTGCATGTGCATGCATGTGTAGTATGTATGTGTGTGCATCTGTAGTATGTGTGTGCGTGTGTAGTATGTATGTATGTGCATGTGTAGTATGTGTGTGCATGTGCATGTGTGTTCATAGGTAGTATATATGTACATGTGCATATGTAGTATGTGTGTGCATGTGCATGCATGTGTAGTATGTGTGTGCATGTGTAGTATGTATATGTGTGCATGTGCGTATGTATGCATATGTAGTATGTATGGGTGCACATGTGTACGTGTGTGTGTGCATGTGTAGTATATGTGTGTACACGTGCAGGTGCACAGTTCTGGCCTTCTCGTTCCTCCATGGCCTAACCCAACAATTTAGCATTACACTAAAGACCAGGCCTGGTGCTAGAAATCTAAAAGTCTTGAAGATAGAGATAGGTGAGAAATCATAAGAAGGAAGATGAAGTGAAAGATGTAGGTGCTGACAAGGCTGAAGGGCCGCGGTCCAAATCTCCATTTGCAGGAAGTCTTTTAAAACACATTGAATCACTTGCCAACATTTATATGACAAAGACTGCCTAGGCAGAGCAAAAGGCAGTGGGTCCACATGGAGCAGCAGGAGCTCAGCATCATGGGGCTTCAGGACCAGGGGCCTTTTCAGACCCAGCTTTTGGATAAAGGACCCAGTTAACCAGTTGCCATCGAGTAACCCTGACTTACGGCGACCTCATGGGTTGCAGAGTAGAGCTGTGCTCCCTAGGGTTTTCATGGCTATGATGTTTCCAAAGATCTCCAGGCCTTTCTTCCATGGCACCTCTGGGTGGATTCAAAGCGCCAACCTTTTGGTTAGGAGCTGCACACTTTACCCTTTATGCTACCCAGGGACCCCCTAAGTAAAGGAAGGCCTCACCACTGTTTCAGGAGATGAGTATACATCTGAAATCCATTTCTGAAAATCTCCTTTGACTCCTCAGAATTTCTTCCCCTAGAACTTGTTGGGCCCTTTCACCTCTTTCATAGGGTGATTGCGAGGACTAAGTATGACTCTGTAGATAAAGGATATTCAGCAGTATTTTAAAAATAATACCTCACAAATATTGACTTCTTGCTCTGTGCCAGGCAATTTAAAAGTACTATCTCATTTAAACCATCACTCAGCCTTATATCATCGTGTCATTTTATGGAAATGTAAAGCGAGGCACAGAGAGGTCAAGGAACTTGCCCATAATCACACAGTGAATAAGTGGCTGAGCTGGAACCTCTTACCGAAGCCTCCCAAATAAAGGAAAAGCTATTTTTTAGGGTGGACCTATAGTCTAAAAGGGGTCTGGCAAGGCCACTGGCAAAGGTCACCTCCACAGGCTGGACCAGAGGTTCCCACAGCCTCACCCACTGAGCAGCTGACGTGGGGGAACAGCCTTTCTCCATCCCCTGCGAACAATTACTACTTAATAATAAATGAAGATAACATCGTAGCTTGAGAGCTTGCAAGCTGCTCAGCACTTTACCCTCTATTGTGGGCAACCCCAAGCCCATCCTGTAAAGCAGGTGCTGTGCCTGTCCCCATTTGACAGGTAAGGAAACCAAGGCACAGAGAGGCTAGGTCACTTGCCCACAATGACATAGCTAGGATGAGCTGGCACTGGCCTCCAGCTCTTATGCACCCCCCCAGGTGGCTTCCCACAGGCACTCCCACCCCACCCCCTCACTCCTAGACGGCTCCAGGCGATAAGGCATTGGAGGTGGGGCAGTGAGGCAGCTGCATTTTTTTGCCTTGTCCAGAAATGCCAACGCATCACCATCACACAAAGTCCTAGCTGTTTGCTCCTGTGGTTCTGGTGCTCCTGATGAGTGTCCCCTCACGCAGGCTAGAGGGCAGGGCTGGAATGGACGGCAGGTTCAAAGTGCACAATTAAAATTCCTCAGGGAACATTCCTGGTCTATTGGGCTGGGGGCTGGCTTTAACCCTCTCACTGCATCTTCGCCAGTCCATGTGACCCCCAGACAGGCTCCCAGGAGGGCAGACGGAATTCTCTGTCCCAGAGATAGCCAGCCCCACCCTCCTCTCCACCCAGCAAAGCTGCCTGGGATTCCTGGCGCTCCTCTGGAGGCAGGCGGGGTGTGGGCACCCATGGTAAGCAGAGCCTGACTGGGGTGTCCGAGGGGCTGCTGGCAGGCCCCTCCCAGGCTGTGCCACATGCCTGGTGTTTTGGGTCTTGAAGTCTGTGTGTGTATGTGTGTGTGTCCTGGCTAGGGACAGGAGGGGGTGTCCACAGCTGCCCACAGCTCAGCCCCAAGCTGTTGGTGGTCTTAGAAGACGAGGGATGTTGAGTGAGACAGCACTGGCCTTTCTGATGGTTCTGTGGGCCTCCTCTTCCCCTAAGGGGTCATCCTGAACCTGGGAAGTGAGAAGCAGCCCAGGAACCGCACCATAGCAGGACCAGACTAGGGTGAGGCAAGCAAGGCCCCTGGGGCACAGGATGTAAGGAGGCCAGGTTTGCCTCACAAGGGGTTGAGAGAAAGGGGGAATGCAGAGTGATTGCTCCATGGTACAGGGTTTTATTTTGGGGTGATGAAAACATTTTGTAATTAGATAAAGGTGATGGTTGACAACATCGTGAACGTACTAGATGCCACTGAACTGTACTCTTCAAAGTGGTGATTTTATGTTACGTGAATATTGCAATTTTTTAAGAAGACCATCAGCTCTGGCAGGTAGAGCCCAACCCACGTCCTCCTCTTCCCAATCTTACTGTACCTTTCTAAGAAAAGTTCTGTGTGGACTCTGGAACATTCTCACTGAATGTGAGAACACGTACTGATTAAAAATTTGGAGAATATTTAGAAAATTTATACACTAAATCAATGTATGCTTTTTACAAAATGCAAGGAAGCCCTCACTCTCAGGGGCCTGCAGTGCAGGGCAGGGGCCTGCAGGGACCCAACCCCAAGAGCAAGTGCCTTCTTAAATTTTGTACCTCACTTGCCCTGTCCCGTTGCCTTCTGAGGGCCCTCTGGGCTTTCGTCTTCTGTCACCCCTCCCCCCACTGCATGGGGTCTGAAGCCCCTTGCCTGGATTTAAATTAGGGCCTGCAGCTCACTCTCTGGGTGATTGTGGCAACTCAACTGGTCCGAGCCTCAGTTTCGACATCTGTAAAACAGGCACAACAATGATAGTTTCTACTCACAGGGATATAGCAAGGTTATATGTAATATGAAGGGCTCCTATTGAGACTGGCACCAAAACCAAAAAACCAAGCCTACTGCCGTTGAGTCGATTCCGACTCATAGTGACCCTATATGCCAGAGTAGAACTGTCCCATAGGGTTTCCAAAGAGCACTTGGTGGATTCCAACTGCCAACCACTATACCACTAGGTTTTCCTAGACTGGCAGAGAGGGGCTCATTCACTGGTTGTGATGACCAGGCTCGTGCTGCTGGCCCCCTGTCCCAGCCCCAAGCACCACAATAGTGCCAAGACCTCCTTCCCCTCCCCATGCCCAGGTCTTCCCAGCCCAGGATTCGATGATCCACACAAAGATTTAACAAGACGGTGGGGTGTCCTTGGTGAAAGGGGCTCCCGTGGCTGCCTCTGGCATAAGAGGAAGGGGAGAGGGGGTTGAGCACCCCAGGAAGGGAATGAGCAGAAGGAAATGACACAGAAATGAGAGGACCCTTGGAATGGAATGATGCAGAAAACACTTGAGGGAGATGGCCCTCTTTCCACTCTACCTCCCCATTCTGGCTTCTCATAAACTCAGTGGACTTGGCTTTTCCCAGAAATGGTCCCTGTTCACAGGACAGGCCATTCCTCCCCTCCCATCCACTTTCCACACTAGGTACCAGTTGCCACTGAGTTGACCCTGAGTCATGGCAACCCTGTGTGTATCAGAGAAGAACTGTGCTACACAGGTTTTTTTTTAATATAATTTTTGTTGTGCTTTAAGTGAAAGTTTAAAAATCAAGTTAGTCTCTCACATAAAAACTTAGATACACCTTGCTACACACTCCCAATTACTCTCCCCCTAATGAGACAGCCCCCTCCCTCCCTCCACTCTCTCTTTTCGTGTCCATTTCGCCAGCTTCTAACCCCCTCTGCCCTCTCATCTCCCCTCCAGGCAGGAGATACCAACATAGTCTCAAGTGTCCACATGATCCAAGAAGCTCGCTCCTCACCAGCATCCCTGCCCAACACATTATCCAGTCCAATCCATGTCTGAAGAGTTGGCTTTGGGTATGGTTCCTGTCCTGGGCCACCAAAAGGTCTGGGGGCCATGACCACCAGGGTCCTTCCAGTCTCAGTCAGACCATTAAGTCTGGTCTTTTTATGAGAATTTGGCATCTGTATCCCACTGCTCTCCTGCTCCCTCAGGGGTTCTCTGTTGTGTTCCCTGTCAGGGCAGTCATCAGTTGTAGCTGGGCACCATCTAGTTCTTCTGGTCTCAGGATGATGTAGTCTCTGCTTCATGTGGCCCTTTCTGTCTCTTGGGCTCGTAATTACCTTGTGTCCTTGGTGTTCTTCATTCTCCTTTGATCCAGGTGGGTTGAGACCAATTGATGCATCTTAGATGGCTGCTCGCTAGCATTTAAGACCCCAGACGCCACTCTTTAAAGTGGGATGCAGAATGTTTTCTTAATAGATTTTATTATGCCTATTGACTTAGATGTCCCTTGAAATCATGGTCCCCAAACTCCTGCCCCTGCTACACTGGCCTTCGAACATTTAGTTTATTCAGGAAACTTCTTTGCTTTTGGTTTAGTCCAGTTGCACTGACCTCCCCTGTATTGTGTGTTGTCTTTCCCTTCACCTAAAGCAGTTCTTATCTACCATCTAACCAGTGAATACCCCTCTCCCACCTTCCCTCGCTCCTGTCGTAACCACAAAAGAATGTTTTCTTCTCAGTTTAAACTATTTCTCAAGTTCTTATAATAGTGGTCTTATACAATATTTGTCCTTTTGCAACTCACTAATTTCACTCAGCATAATGCCTTCCAGGTTCCTCCATGTTATGAAATGTTTCACAGATTCCTCACTGTTCTTTATCAATGCATAGTATTCCGTTGGGTGAATATACCATAATTTCTTTATCTATTCATTCGTCGATGGGCACCTTGGTTGCTTCCATCTTTTTGCTATTGTAAACAGTGCTGCAATAAACATGGGTGTGCATATATCTGTTCGTGTAAAGGCTCTTATTTCTCTAGGATATATTCTGAGGAGTGGGATTCCTGGATCGTATGGTAGTTCTATTTCTAGCTTTTTAACGAGGCGCCAAATCGATTTCCAAAGTGGTTGTACCATTTGACATTTCCACCAGCAGTGTGTAAGTGTTCCAATCTCTCCATAGTCTCTCCAACATTTATTATTTTGTGTTTTTTGGATTAATGCCAGCCTCGTTGGAGTGAGATGAAATCTCATTGTACTTTTGATCTGCATTTCTCTAATGGCTAATGATCGTGAGCATTTCCTCATGTATCTGTTAGCTACCTGAATGTCTTTTTTAGTGAAGTGCCTATTCATATCTTTTGCCCATTTTTTAATAGGGTTATTTGTCTTTTTGTAGTTGAGTTTTTGCAGTATCATGTAGATTTTAGAGATCAGACACTGATCAGAAATGTCATAGCTAAAAAGTTTTTCCCAGTCTGTAGGAAGTCTTTTTACTCTTTTGATGAAGTCTTTGGATGGGCATAGGTGTTTGATTTTTAGGAGCTCCCAGTTATCCAGTTTGTCTTCTGCATTCTTAATCATGTTTTGTAAAAAAAAAAAAATTTTTTTTTTTATAATGTTTATGCCATGTATTAAGGCTTCTAATGTTGTCCCTATTTTTTCTTCCATGATCTTTATCGTTTTAGGTTTTATATTTAGGTCTTTGATCCATTCTGAGCTCGTTTTTGTGCATGGAGTGAGGTATGGGTCTTGTTTCATTTTTTTGCAGATGGATATCCAGTTATGCCAGCAGCATTTGTTAAAAAGACTGTCTTTTCCCCATTTAACTGTTTTGGGGCCTTTGTCAAATATCAACCGCTCATATGTGGATGGATTTATGTCTGGACTCTCAATTCTGTTCCATTGGCCCATGTATCTGTTGTTGTACCAGTACCAGGCTGTTTTGACCACTGTGGCGGTATAATAGGTTCTAAAATCAGGTAAAGCAAGGCCTCCCACTTTGTTCTTCTTTTTCAGTAATGCCTTATTTATCCAGGGCCTCTTTCCCTCCCATATGAAGTTGGGGATTTGTTTCTCCATCTCATTAGAGAATGTCGTTGGAATTTGGATCGGAATTGCATTAAATGTATAGATCGCTTTTGGTAGAATAGACATTTTCACAACATTAAGTCTTCCCATCCACAAGCAAGGTATGTTCTTCCACTTATGTCTCTTTTGGTTTCTTGCAGAAGCGTACTGTAGTTTTTTTTGTATAAGTCTTCTACATCTCCGGTAAGATTTATTCCTGAGTATTTTATCTTCTTGGGGGCCACTGTAAATGGCATTGATTTGGTGATTTTTTCTTCAAAGTTCTTTTCGTTGGTGCAGAGGAATCCAACTGATTTTTGTACGTTTATCTTGTATCCCAATACTCTGCTGAACACTTCTATTAGTTTCAGTAGTTTTCTGGAGGATTCCTTAGGGTTTTCTGTGTATAAGATCATGTCATCTGCAAATAGAGATACTTTTACTTCTTCCTTACCAATCTGGATGCCCTTTATTTCTTTATCTAGCCTAATTGCTCTGGCTAGGACCTCCAACACAACTTTGAATAAGAGTGGTGATAAAGGGCATCCTTGTCTGTTTCCTGATCTCAAGGGGAATGCTTTCAGGCTCTCTCCATTTAGGGTGATGTCGGCTGTTTGCTTTGTATAAATGCCCTTTATTATGTTGATGAATTTTCCTTTTATTCCTATTTTGCTGAAAGTTTTTATCATGAATGGGTGTTGAACTTTGTCAAATGCCTTTTCCACATCAATTGATAAAATCATGTGATTCCTGTCTTTTGTTTTATTTATGTGATGGATTACATTAATTGTGTGTCTAATGTTGAACCACCCCTGCATACCCGGTATGAATCCCACTTGGTCATGGTGAATTATTCTTTTGATATGTTGTTGAATTCTATTGGCTAGAATTTTGTTGAGGATTTTTGCATCTATGTTCATGAGGGATATAGGTCTATAATTTTCTTTTCTTGTGGTGTCTTTACCTGGTTTTGGTATCAGGGATATCGTGGCTTCACAGAATGAGTTTGATAGTATTCCATCATTTTCTATGCTCTGAAATACCTTTAGTAGTAGTGGTGTTAACTCTTGTCTGAAAGTTTGGCAGAACTCTGCAGTGAAGCCCTCAGGACCAGGGCTTTCTTTTTGTTGGGAGTTTTTTTGATTACCTTTTCAATCTCTTCTTTTGTTAAGGGTCTATTTAGTTGTTCTACCTCTATTTGTGTTAGTTTAGGTAGGTAGTGTGTTTCTAGGAATTCATCCATTTCTTCTAGGTTTTCAAATTTGTTAGAGTACAATTTTTCATAGTAATCTGATATGATTCTTTTAATTTCAGTTGGGTCTGTTGTGATATCGCCCATCTCATTTCTTATTAGGGTTATTTCCTTCCTCTCCTGTTTTTCTTTTGTCAGTTTGGCCAGTGGCTTATCAATTTTGTTGAGTTTTCCAGAGAACCAGCTTTTGGTCATGTTCATTCTTTCAACTGTTTTTCTGTTCTCTTTTTTATATCATTTAGTTCAGCTCTAATTTTTATTATTTGTTTTCTTCTGGTGCCTGTGGGTTTCTTTTGTTGCTCTCTTTCTATTTGTTCAAGTTGTAGGGATGATTTTTTGATTTTGGTCCTTCTTTCTTTTTGTATGTGTGCATTTATTGATGTAAATTGGCCTCTGAGCACCACTTTTGCTGTGTCCCAAAGGTTCTGAAAGGAAGTGTTTTCATTCTCATTGGATTCTATGAATTTCTTTATTCTATCCTTAATGTCTTCTATAATCCAGTCTTTTTTGAGCAGGGTATCGTTCAGTTTCCAAATGTTTAATTTCTTTTCCCTGCTTTTCCTGTTACTGATTTCCACTTTTATGGCCTTATGGTCAGAGAAGATGCTTTGTAATATTTCAGTGTTTTGGATTCTACTAAGGCTTGCTTTATGACCCAATATATGGTCTATTCTAGAGAATGTTCCATGTGCACTAGAAAAGAAAGTATACTTGGTTGCTGTTGGGTGGAGTGTTCTGTATATGTCTACGAGGTCAAGTTGGTTGATTGTGGCATTTAGGTCTTCCGTGTCTTTATTGAGCTTCTTTCTGGATGTCCTGTCCTTCACCGAAAGTGGTGTGTTGAAGTCTCCTACTATTATTGTGGAGCTGTCTATCTCACTTTTCAATTCTGATAGAGTTTGTTTTATGTATCTTGCAGCCCTGTCATTGGGTGCATAAATATTTAATATGGTTATATCTTCTTGGTGTATTGTCCCTTTAATCATTATATAGTGTCCGTCTTTATCCTTTCTGATGGTTTTAACTTGAAAGTCTATTTTGTCAGAAATTGATATTGCCACTCCTGCTCTTTCTTGATTGTTGTTTGCTTGATATATTTTTTTCCATCCTTTGAGTTTTAGTTTGTTTGTGTCTCTAAGTCTAAGGTGTGTCTCTTGTAGGCAGCATATAGACGGATCTTGTTTTTTAATCCATTCTGCCATTCTCTGTCTCTTTATTGGTACATTGAGTCCATTTACATTCAGGGTAATTATGGATAGGTATGAATTTAGTGCTATGATTTTAATGTCTTTTTTTGTGTGTTGTTGACAGTTTCTTTTTCCCCACTTGATTTTATGTGCCGAGTAGATTTTCTTTATATATTGTCATTTCCTCATATTTGTTGTTGTTGATTTTGTTTCTCCTGAGTCTCTATTTTTTCTTGTATTTTATTTTGATGAGTACGATAGTTTGTCTCCTTTGTGGTTACCTTATTATTTACCCCTATTTTTCTAAATCTAAAACTAACTTTTATTTTTTGTAACGCCGTATCTTCCTCTCCATATGGAAGGTGTATGATTACATTTCTTAGTCCCTCTTTATTATTTAATGTTGTCTTCTTTTATATAATAACATCACTGTTACCCTGTTTTGAGCTTTTTTTTTTTTTTTTAAATAATAATCTTGCTTTGTTTTTTTGGATTTCCCTGTCTGGGTTGACTTCTGGTTTCTTTGCCCAGTATTCTAATCTTGGGTTGATACCTGATATTATTGATTTTCTAACCAAAGAACTCCCTTTAGTATTTCTTGTAGCTGTGGTTTGGTTTTTACAAATTCCTTAAACTTGTGTTTATCTGGAAACGTCTTAATTTCACCTTCATATTTAAGAGACAGTTTTGCTGGATATATGATTCTTGGCAGGCAATTTTTTTCCTTCATTTTTTAAATATGTCATCCCATTGCCTTCTTGCCTGCATGGTTTCTGCCGAGTAGTCCGAGCTTATTCTTATTGGCTCTCCTTTGTAGGTGACTTTTCATTCATCCCTTGCTGCTCTTATAATTGTCTTTTTATCTTTGGTTTTGGCAAGTTTGATTATAATATGTCTTGGTGACTTTCTTTTAACATCTACCTTATGTGGAGTTCGATGAGCATCTTGGATAGATATCTTCTCATCTTTCACAAAGCAGGGAAGTTTTCTGCCAACAAAGCTTCAACAATTTTCTCTGTATTTTCTGTTATCCCTCCCTGTTCTGGTACTCCAATCACTCATAGGTTATTTCTCTTGATAGAGTCCCACAAGATTCTTAAGCCTTCTTCATTTTATAAAATTCTTTTATCTGATTTTCTTCAAATATATTAGTGCCAAGTGATTTATCTTTGAGTTCAGAAATTCTAGCTTCTACTTGCTCAGTTCTGCTCCTCTGACTTTCTACTGACTTGTCTAATTCTGTAATTTTATTGTTAATCTTCTGAATTTCTGATTGCTGTCTATGGATTTTTCCAGCTTATTAAACTTTTCATTATGTTCCTGAATAATCTTTCTAATTTCTTCAGTTGCTGTATCTGTGTGTTCCTTGGCTTGTTCTGCATATTGGCTCATTTCCTTCCTGATGTCTTGAAGGGTTCTGTATATTAAACTTTTGTATTCTGCATCTGGTAATTCCAGGAATGCACTTTCATCTAGAAGATCCCTGGATTCTTTGTTTTGAGAGCCTGTTGAGGTGATCATGGTCTGTTTCTTTAAGTGACTTGATATTGACTGTTGTCTCCAAGCCATCTATAAGTTATTGTATTAGTTTATGCTTGCTTACTGTGTCGTAGCTGCTTGCTTTGTTTTGTTTTGGTATACCCCTATGGGTTGCTTGAGTGAGCTAGCTTGATTATTTTCACCTTTGGAGCTCTGGTGTCCTGTCCCCAGCTGGCTAGAGCTGTTATCAGGTATATCAGTCTAGGAGTCCATTCAGTTTTCTTGTATGAATTCAGCTCAGGTTTCCAGGTAGTTGATATCAAGAGTGTGGTACAGGCTCTGTCCTACAGTCTTAGAGGGGCAGGGGTGATGGGTGTATATACCGGTATCTGATTGCAGCAGTGGTCACACTCTGAACAAGGCAAGGGGCCGAGAACTGACCCCCAAATGTCTCTGAGGAAAGCTCATCCCTGTTTCCCAAAGCATGCAGGTGGGTGGGTTCTGCAGAGGGACCACGGGCAGCCAAAATTTTTGGTTGTAAGGACTGGGAGGTACCAGTTATCTTTGGGCCCCTGTCACGGGTGGCTGGGTGACCTGAATGGAGCTACCAGTCCTTAGGTCCCTGATGTGGGTAGGTGAGGACCTTGTTTAACAGGCAAAGCAATGTCAAACGTCAAACACCCACCTCTCCACCGCACAGCTGAAATGGTTGGAGTCTGCCAACAAGGGCCTATTCTCCCAAAATAGGCCCACTCAGGTCCATGCTGAAGGGAAAGGTGCTCAAGGTCCACAGACAGTTTATGCCTAGACAGGAGCTGCTTCTGTCCTGAGCTCCCCTGTTAGTGGAGCTAGCAAATTATCTTTTTCCCCCAAATGCAAATTTTTTCCCTTCCCTAAGGCTGGGAGGATGGCTCTAGGTGCTCAACAGGGCCTATCTCAGGCCCAGGGAATTCAGCCACTGAAGCCAGTTTGCGGAAGGAGGGGCGTGTTAAAATATATGCGAGTACTTAGCTTTTGCCGTGAGTGCTTTTCTCCTCAGGTTTCGGAGGTGTGAGTGGGCTGTGTGGCTGGCTGCTTCTCCCTGAGGAAACCGCAGCCGAAAGCTAGTAGCAGCCTGCCGCCGCCGCCTCCACTCCGGGAATGGTGCCTGAGGGCTCCCTGCAATTCAGGTCCGGTAACTCCTCTCTGCTTCTGAACGGTCTCTTTCTCCCCCTGCCCCTCAGTTCATTTTCTAACCTTGCCTTTGAAGCTCAGGGCTCCCAGCTTGTCACAAATATACTAGTGTCACTTGTTTTTTCGGGTCTTTGTTGTAAAGAGGGCTTGCCGGAACCGTCTGTCTATTCCGCCATCTCGGCTCCACCTCTCCACAGGGTTTTAATGGCTGATTTTTCTGAAGTAGATTGCCAGGCCTTTCTTCTGAGGCACCTCTGGGTGGACTGAAACCTCCAACCTTTTGGCTAGCAGTTAAGCACATTAACCCTTTGCACCACCCAGGGACTCCCCATCATCCCTAGATCCCAGGAATCTGGTCCAGGGGCTTTCAGTCTAGTCAAGGAGGAGAAAATGAAGCTGAGTGGGTGGGTGGGAGTATCCCATGGGTGGGTGAGGCTGACTGCTGCAGAGGTGGGGAGATCACAGGTCAAGAATTAGGCCCACTGGCCTGGTCCTGCCCCCTCTGACAAGCCCTGCCTCTTACTTGGGCCCCACCTTGCCCAACTGCATGCAAATGAAGTTTAGTTTGTAGCCCCACCCCTTGCAGCCATGCCACCTTCACCACACCTGAGTGGGCCTCAGGGCACCATCCCAGCACGCAGGCCCCAGCTCGCCCAGACTTAGCAGCCCAGCCCCTAGGGGCACGGCCCACCAGTTCCTCCACGGTCTCCCTCTACCCGGCAGCCTCTGCTGGGACTGAGGGGTGGCCAGCCAGGGTGGAGACCTCAGGGGGGTGGGGTGGGTGAGCCAGGCTCCATCAGGTGTGGAGATTAGGAGGAGAGCCCCTGAGGAGCTGATTGCCTGGCTTTTCTGAGTCCCCCTTGCCCTGTCAGTTAGCATCTAAGCTGAAGGAGTTAAGGTGGAATGTGGGGGTGGGTCCTGGCACCACCTTCTGAGGGGCAGAGGAGCTGGGATGGGCCTGGCAGTGGGGCTGCACACCTGGCACAAGGCCTGAGGTGATGCTGAGGTGGGCACAGCCTGTGGGAGCCGAAACCAAGCCCAAAGCTTCCCGTCTGCCCAGGTGGGGAGAGGGTCTGGGCCTGGGCCTCCAGGCTACCTGGACTCTCCCTCCTCCCTTTGTCAGGGCCCACAGGGGCTGGGCTAGCTGGGGCTCTGCTGGAGGCAGTTGGGAGAGAAGCTTGGTTCTGCCAGCACCTGGCACAGGGCCTGTCAGGCTCCATGAGCACATCTGTTGAGCGATAAATCTTTCAAAACACCAATCTGATCATGTCAGCCCTTCTTGCACAAAACCTTTCCCGGACTCCCCATTACTCCTAGGATAAATCCCCTGCTTTAACCCTGATCCACCTTTAGCTCCCCCTTCCTCCTGAGCTCCAGCCATACTGATCTTCCATTTTCAGGGTGGCGTGGTCCGTCCCCTTCCTACCTCAGGGCTTTTGGATGTGCTATTCCCTCTTCCAGGAACACGCGTCTCTGCTTCCTCTGTACAGTTAGCCACTCGTACGGTAGCCCTCAGCTCTTTGTTGCTCAGGAAAGCCTTCCCTGATCTCCCTGACTGGCCCTCTCAGCTTCCTGTCCTTTCCAATGGGTAGCTCTGTCTGTAATTCCTGTTCATTAGGGCAGCGTTTGCCGAACTCCCTCCATAATAAGAACCATGTGACGTAATTCTTAAAAATACAGGTTTCCCAGCCCTAGAGTCAGAAGCTTCAGGGGATGGGGCCTGGACACTGTTTAATGAGCCCCTCAGTGGGTCTCACCATCACCTTGGGTAGGTGGTTGATGGATGTCTGCTCCCCCACTTGGCTCTGAGCCCCAGGAGGCAGGTGCCATCTTTTTTTTTTTTTTTTGGTATCATTGCAATGCTACCCCCAGTATGAGTGTGTCACATGGTAGGGACTCAAGAAATATTATTAAACTAATGCATAAATATGGAATGAATGGACTTAGTTCCAGTAACTCAATTTAATTCTGAGTGTATTTATTAGTCTGCCTACATAAGACAGGACACATGAAGAGTCCAAAGATAGATAGAGGTGGTCCCTGGGAATTCCACCTGAGAGAGTGAACAGGATATTAATAATACCCAAACCGGGGTCTGAGGTAGGGGTGGGTTTGGGAAGAGGACTCTTCCTGCCCTGTGAGTCCTGAGTAGAGGACAGAAGTGGCCTAGAGACCACCCTGAGGTAGCTAACCCCACCTCCTCTCTGGGGAGGCAGGTAGAAGCACAGACCATTTGTTTCCACCTGTGGACAACTGAGGAAAGAGAGAGGGCAAGGCAACAATAACAATGATAATAATAGTAATAATAATAAACATTGGTGCCCCTATAATGTTAGGCATGGGGGAAAGATCTGGCAATCTACTTCCATAAAGATCACAGCCTTGGAAACCCTATAGGGGCAGTTCTACTCTATCTTATAGGGTCACCATGAGACGGAATCGACTCGAGAGCAATAGGTTTGGTTTTGCACACCAGCTGCTATGTAGGAGAAGGACGTGGCAGTCTCCTTCCATAAAGATTACAGTCTTGGAAGCCCTATGGGGCAGTTCTACTCTATCCTACAGGGTCGCTATGAGTCGGAATTGACTAGGCGCTGTTCTGAGCACTTTACATGAGTTAACTCGCACAGTCTAGCAGCAGCACAGGGTCCTGGGGTGGTGCAAACAATTAGCACACATGTCTGCTAACCAAAAAGTTGGAGTTTTGAGGCCACCCAGAGGCACCTCAGAAGAAAGCCTTGGCAATCTACTTCCAAAAATCAGCTACTGAAAGCCGTATGGAGCACAATTCTAGTCTGACACACATGAGGTCATCATGAGTTGGAATCAACTCCATGGCAACTGGTTTGAGTAGCTGCCTTGATTTCCTTCCCTGCATGCCCCCCCCTTCTTTGCCCCTCAAGTTTCTCCAAGTGTGAATTCAGAACAGTCATGTCTTGCCTCTCACTGAGGTGGGTCCTGAATTTCAGACCCCCCTCTCCCACCCCTGCCAATCTCCCCAGGAAGGCTTTGTGCCTCCCACACCATGTGTCTTGGTTTTGGGCTCTGAAAGAATTGTCACTATCTGCAGTGGGGTGTGGTGTGTGTGTAGAGGGGCTCCTCCATCTGATATAGAGGGTGGAGAGGTAGGAGGAGGAGCTGGGGAGTTGTGGAGGGAGCCTGCCCCACCCAGCTCTCCTCCTCCTGGCTTCCCACCCTGCAGCCAGCACCCACGAGGCTGTTTGCATTTCAGGGTTTTGTGCTTGGCAGGACACCTACGAGGTTTACTTCTGAGGTGGGCAGGGAATGGAAAGAGAGGGTGGGAGGAGGGGCCAGAGGAGGGACAGGTTTTCTCAATCCCCTGCTGAGCAGAGCTGGGCAGTATCTGTGCAATCAAACACAGGCTGGCCCACACCCAGGCCTGTGGAGCTGGTCTGTCCCTCCCCTTCAATGAGGGAGTAGGAGGAATGGGTATGCAAAACAGGGGGCAGGAGCTGGGGAGGCGTTACTATCAGGCCCCACCTCCTGGGAGACAGAAGGGATGTGTTCCAGGGCTAGGTGGGCTGCGCTGACACTAAAGGCTTGTTCGCCTGACGCCCACGGTGGAATTGCCTGCGTGGCTGGGCACCCCAGGGCTGCTACTTACGCCAGTGCCCAGGCTCAGTCAGCCCCACCCCTCTCTGCCGGGCATCCCTGGGGGCAGAGCCATACATACTGTGTCTCCACCAAGCTCTAAGTCCTTCAAGGGCAAAGGCCTCTGGGTGGTGACCTCTGGGGCAGGGAAAGGAGGCATCAGGGTCAGCCGGGTCTCTGGACTTTGCTAGGCCTGGTAAACAGAGCATCTGAGAGGTAAAAGGGGCTCTAAAGTGCCTGACAGCCTGGACCCTGGAGAGCGGTCCTGTGTGCAGCCAACTGGGGGACCTGAAGGAAGGCGGGGGAGGAGCGGGTTGGTGAGTGCTGGACACGCAGGGACTCACTCCTTCTCAGGCTCCCTAAACAGCAATGCCCAGACCGCTCCTGAGCTCACCTCCCAGAAATAGTCTTAGCTTCATCGTTGCTCACTCCTAACCTGCCTCCAGCGCCCTTGGAGCCCAGAAAGGAGCTGGAGCCAGGATTTCCAAAGAAAGTAGGTGGCGGGCTCAACCGAGTGCTTTGCTGAACCATTGCTTTGGCAAGGAGGCTGTCTGGGCTGTGGCTCCCGGCTCCCAAGCGAGGGCTGAGGAGTGCTTACAGCCAGCCAGGTGAGAGAAGTGGGCTGGGGCGGGGAGGGAAGAGCCCGCGTGGTTGGCTTCCCTGGATTCTGACTTTGCCCTATGTGTCTTAAACAGGCCCAGCTTCACCAGCCTGTGACCTGTGTATGCACACATGACTATGTGCTCAGAAGGGCTCCAAGCTTGGCTTAAAGCTCTGCTATTGGCATCCTGAAAATCTTACTTTTCACTGCACTTTCATTTTGCATTGTACCATGCAAATTTTGTAGCCAGTCCTGGTTTAAAGACCCAAGAAGGGGTGTTGGCACTAAAGTTTCTATTTAGGGGAAGCTTTGAAGTAAAAAACTGGTTTGAAATGAGGGCTAGGCAACTTGTCCTTGATAACAATAATAATGGTAATTTATACCAACAACAAAAACAAAAACAGCCTACTCTTACAGCACTCACTCTGTGCCAGACACTATTTTAAACACTTTATATGAATTAGCTCATTTAATCCTCATTTAACTGCATGTCATAGGAATTGTTACTATGCCCACTTTACAGAAGAGGAAAACTAAGGCTCAGCAAGGTTAAGGAAGTAGCCCAATCTATTCTGGGCAATTTGGCTCTACTGTCCACACCCTTCACCACTGCTAGAGCCCCTGTTTATTTATATTTAAAGTGAGCTTCTTGCAAACAACATATACTTGGATCTTGTTTTTTCATCCACTCTGGTTGTCTCTGTCTTTTAATTGGTATATTTGGACCATTCATATTTAAACTCATTATTTATATAGTTGGATTAATATCTACCATGATTTTAACTCTTTTGTATTTGTTGGAATTATTCTTTGTTTCTTGTTTTGCTTTTCTCTTCCCTTCTTTGCTACCTTCTCTGCTTTTAACAGGGAGCATTTTATAAGATTCCATTTTTTCTCCTCTCAGCATATCAATTATACTTCATTAAAAGTTATTTGTGGTTGAACTAGAGTTTGCAATATACATTTACAGCTCATGTAAGTCCATTCTCAAATAACAGTATGTCACTTCAGAGCATTTTCCCAGTTCCTCCCCCCATCCCTTATAACATTGCTGCCACTCATTTCACGTATCCATCTGCTATAATCACCCAACGCATTGTTGCTATTATCATTTGTTTATCGCATTTATCAATTTCTGAATTCTGGCAACAACTAATGAGGTGGGAACTGTTAGCATCTTACTGGGGAGCCAACAAAGGTGCAGGGAGGTTTAGCAAGTTGCTAAGGTCACACAGCCAGAGAGTGGCAGAGCTGAGCATTGGACCCATGCATCTATCATGTGGCAAGCAGCCTGCTTGTGTTTAGGTATGTTATAGGTCATCAAACAAAGTTTTCTAAAGAGGCTTTTATCCTGGTTGTTTTTATTTACTACTGTTTTATCAATGTATTGTTATTATGGGGGGGCTTTGGGGAGCTAAGAGCCGTGGTGACACAGTGGTTAAAGCACTTGGCTGCTAACCTAAAGTTTGGTGGCTCAAACCCACCAGCCATTCAGCGGGAGAAAGATGTGGCAGTCTGCTTCCGTAAAGATTTACAGCTTGAAAACCCCATGGGGGCAGTTCTACTCTGTCCTGTAGGGTTGCAATGAGTCGGAATCCACCCAAAAGCAGTGGGTTTGGTTTGGTTTATGGGAGCTAGGAGTCCCTGGGTGGGGTAAATGATTTAAGGTGCTTGGCTGCTAACTGAAAGTTTGGCTGTTTGAGTCTACCCAGAGGCTTCTCAGAAGAAGGGTCTGGAGATCTACTTCTGAAAAACTGACCACTGAAAACCCTGTGGAGCACAGTTCTACTCTGACACACACGGGGTTGCGGTAAGTTGGAATCGACTGAATGGCAACTGGTTTACAGGAACAGTGGCTGGTGGAAATGGAAGCCAGCAAAAACAAATTGGGTTCTGGCCCCATCTGCTGACTCCTCCCCAAACCATGCCCTGCTCCTGCACAGGCTCCTTGTGAGAGGGAAGGCCTGGAGTGCCTGCCTTGTGGCCTCATGGTGTAAGACACGAAGGGTTTGGCCATCCCTGTGTAGAAACATGGGTGTCTGCTCTCCAAGGTCAACATTCTGAGTCCTACAGCCAAGCCTATGTCACAAAACCTCTCTTGCTGTTCCCTAATGGCCAAGGGGCTGGCCAGGGGTTCTTGGAGGGAGGCCAGAAGAGGGATTCTGGGGGCCCTCCCTGCAGAAGCCCCCACTTCCTGAGTGAGGTAGCACTGCTCTTGGAACGGGCAGGAAGGAGTTATTTTCTGTTTGTAAACAGTGTCTACTGCCTGCTGGCATTCTTCCTTCCTCCTGACCCCTCCAAGCTCTGCCCATTTGGCAGGGAGAAGCAACCAGGGCAAGGGTCCTGGGGGAAGGAGTGGGCAGGATTCAGGCCAGACAGGATGCCCCTGGAAGGGAATCTGGAATCAGATCTGTATTCCTGGGGCAGATACAACCCTTGCTGATCTTTGAGGGGAAAGCCAAGCAAGAGCAGAGGGGACCTGAGATCCCCAAAAGGCCCACCATGCTGGGGCTGTGGGGTACCCAGTGGCTCAGGTCAAGAGGGTAATATGGTGGAAGGCATCTTTTGGTCTGACCAGCATCTGTTTTTCCTTCTTTCAGGATAGATAGCTGCTGTCGAGTCGACTCTGACTCATTGCAATCTTCTGTACAACAATGAAATGTTGCCCAGTCCCATGTCATCCTCATGATCACTGGCATGTCTGTTGTTGCAGCTATTGTGCCAATCCATCTCACCAAGTGTCTCCCATGCCCTTGCTGGCCCTCCACTTAACCAAATAAGCTGTCCTTCTCCAGCAATTGATCCCTCCTGATGACATGTCCAAAGCCAAGCAAGCTGGACAATATTCTGTTGTGATCCATAGAGGTTTTCACTGGCTGATTTTTGGAAGTAAATCTCTAGGTCTTTCAAGTCTGTCTTAGTCCGAAACCTCTGCTGAAACCTGTCTACCGTGGGTGACTCTGCTAGTATTTGAAATACCAGTGGCATAGCTTCAGCATCATAGCAACATTCAAGCACCAGAGTAAGACAAACTGACAGATGAGTGGTGGTCCTTCTGTCTACAGCACCTCAATTGCCCTTAGTGGAACCACCTTCCTCCCTTTTCTAAGCGACCCTGCCCCTCTGTTCCAGAGGGAGACAGGTCAATCAACATATTCCATTCCCAAGTTACCAGGCTTGGTTACTACTGTCCAGTGAGAATCAGCCCTAGGACTATTGCTGGGGTGATTAGAGAAGCGTTCCTTTTGCTGAGCTCACTGAGCTAATCAGATGTCAATCTGGAGCTACTGGGGCTGACTTGCCCGTGAATAGAGAGAAAGCAAGGCCTAAAGGCCATAAAGATGGCATTTCGAATCAGTGAAGAATGAATTATTCACTAACTGGGACAACTGGCTACACATTTGGGAGAAAAATTAAGTCAGATCCCTTCCTCATAAACAGAAATAGATTCCAGTTAGATGAAAGATCTAAATATTAAAAAGTAAATGTACTAAAGTGCAGGATAATATTTTTTCATAAGTGAAAGCAGAGAAAACCTTCCTTAGCATGACACAAAATCCAGAGGCCACAAAAGGAAAATATTCACAGGCTGATTGCATAAAAAGGGAAACCTGTACAGCCAAAGATACCACAGAGAAAGTCAAAAGGCTAATAATGACTGGGAGAAAACATTTGCCAAATTGTAAGAGACAAATACCCCTCATTACAAAGCAGTCTGACAATCAATAGGACAAAAGGAAAAATCACTCAAGCCGATCACAGAATAGTCAGCCAGAATATTACTCACTTTTGAAAGCGTTGATCAAAAGGAAGACCTCAGGGAAAGGATGAGAAATGATGTCTGTGTGGAACTGTTGAAGGAATGATGAATATTTAGCCCGGAAGGAGAGACCGAAAGGAAATGCATTAGTGCAGCGCTGCTCAGTAGAAATATAATATGAGCCATATGACCCACATATAAAAATTTTAATTTTCTAAGGAAACCCTGGTGGCATAATGGTTAAGTGCTACAGCTGCTAACCAAAGGGTCGGCAGTTCGAATCCGCCAGGTGCTCCTTGGAAACTCTATGGGGCAGTTCTACTCTGTCCTATGGGGTCGCTATGAGTCGGAATCGACTCGACGGCACTTGGTTTGTTTTTTTTTTAAGGTTGTCGTTAGTTGCTATTGAGTCGTCTCTGACTCATGACAACCCCACGTAAAACAGAAGAAAAACATTCCCCAGTCCTGCGTCATCTTCACGATTGTTGATGTGCTTGAGTCCGTCGTTGTGGCCACTGTGTATTTTGAGTACCTTTCAACCTAGGGGGCTCATTTTACAGAACTATATTGGACAATATTCTGCTGTGATCCATAGAGTTTTTCATTGGCTGATTTTTGGAAGTAGATTGCCAGGCTGTTCTTCCTAGTCTGTCTTAGTCTGGAAGCTCCGCTGAAACCTGTCCACCGTGGGTGACCCTGCTGGTATCTGAAATACCAGTGGCATAGCTTCCAGCATCACAGCAACATACAAGCCACTACAGTATGACCAACTAACAGATAATGGAAATTTTCTAAGAGCCACATTAAGATAAAACAACAAAAAGAAACAGGTGAAATTAATTTTCGTAATTTTTTATTCAACCAAAATATGATCATTTCAATATGTAATCAACATAAAAATTACTAATTTTCTATGTAGTACGTCTTTGAAACTTGGTGCCTGTTTTACACTTATAACACATCTCAATTTGGACTGACCATATTTCAAGTGCTCAATAGTCACCAATGGTTAGTGGCTAACATATTTGACAGCACAGTGTTAGAGGGTCAGAGTATGGATCACAGACCTGGGGTCATGTCCTGGTTTTCCCGTTAGCTAGCTGTGATCTCTTTGATTTTCTATCTTTTCATTTGAAAAATGAGATCGCAGGGCTGCTGTGAGTTTTCAGCAGACTCTGTTTAAGACATTTAGCTCACTGCCTGGCCCAGAGTTGAGAGCATAACAGCTGCTTATTTATAGCTAATAATTATTGCCAAAGGAGCCCTGGTAGTGCAGTGGTAAAGCACTCGGCTGCTAGCCAAAAGGTTGCCAGTTTGAACCCACCAGGCATTCCAAAGGAGAAAAGACCTGGCAATCTGCTCCCGTAAAGATTACACCCTAGAAAACCCTATGGGGCAGTTCTCTGTCCTATGGGGTCATTATGAGTCAGAATTGACTTGACGGCACACAACAATAACAATTATTATCAAATAGCTGATATATAGAAAAGGCATGAAATGTATTTCCTGTAAGGACATGATGGACAAAACAAAGACCAGCATGTAAGCATGTCAGGGAGTTAGATTTTAATTCAGCACAGGAAAAAACTCTGAGATTTAGAGCTGCGCTGTCCAGGATTGTGGCCACCAGCCCCACGGGGCCATTGAGCGCTGATATAGCTAGTCCCAACCAGGAAGTGATGAAATATAAAATGTACACTGGATTCACAAGACTTAGGATGTAAACCATCTCATTAAATTTTTTATATTGTTTACATGTTGATATATTTTAGATATATTGGGTTAAAGAAAATATATTATTAAAATTAGTTTCAGCCTTGAAAACATCAGGCTGAGCAAAATAACTCATTCACAAAAGGACAAATACTGTATGATCTCACCAATGTGAATCCAGCAAATATATCAAAACTAAAGATTAGTGGTTACCAGGGGTGGAAGGGAAGGGGAGCAGGGAGTTTTGCTTAGGCGGCCCTGAGAGTTTGTGTTAACGGTAGTGAAATGATTGGAAAAGGATAGAATGGGTACACAGCTGGACGAGTGGAATCAGTGTCGCTGAATTGTACATGTAGATACTGTTGAGATGGCCTGTGTTTTGCTACGTTTATTTTCACCATAAAAAAAAAAAAATTAGTTTCACTTGTTTTTTTTTTAAGTTACGTTATGGTGCCCACATTACATTTCTATTGGATGGCACTGCTGTAGAATTCTGCAACAATCAGATAGAATGCTCCGTGGAGTAGTGAGTTCTTCGTCCTGAAAATGTTTCAAACCAAAGTTGGAAGATGGGGAATTAGAAGTGACACATGATGACTTCAGAGTTGGGGACCTGTGGGTTTCTTCAGCTCCTGGGTCTCCTAGCCATGGGGTGCTTCTGAGGCAGCAACTAAGCAGGTGGCTCCAAGGCAGCTGTTTGCCCAGAGGTGGCCTAGGAAGCAGCTCTTCACGCCCATGAAGCAGGACTCAGCTCTTCCAAACAGGAGCCCAGCATGACTTAATGTTGGCTCGGGGGCTGGTGGCAGGTGGGGGGATGGCTGGTCCTAACCATTTCTGTCCCATTCTGGCTTAGAAAGCTAGGGGGATCAGCCTACATGGTCCCCAGTCTCCTGTTCCCAGACTGTGTCCAGAGGGAGGGTCCCTGTTGCTCTGTGCTCAGCCCCAGATGCCGGGCAAAGCTCCCACATGAGGGAAGCTCTTGGCTGTTGTTGAGGAGAGGCCTTTAGTGTAAGTGTCTTAGCAGATGGGAAGCTGGGAGCAGTAGTTCCCCCACCCCAGCGGCCAGACAGTTTCCTCCTTACAACCTGTGTCTCATTGAGGAGGATAAGCCCAGCTTATCCTTGAGTGCACTGGCCAGGCCCACCAGCAGAGCTTCTGGGCCTTGACCAAGAGCTAATGAGTATCACATTTAATAATTGAAACCAAACACAGCAGGCTGACGTGGCTGGGGCTTGGAGCCTGGACACCATTCTAGTCCTGGCCTTGCCCCCATTTACGATAAGACCATGGGCAAGTAAATTCCCCTCTGTGGGCCTCAGTTTGCTCATTCATAAAACAAGGGTGGGGGGTGCTAAGTGGTCACGACAGGCTTTTCCGGTTCTGAAATCCAGGGGTCATTTGATTAATCAACATTAACATCGGCTCAGGCCTCACGGCTCCTGTCTGTGGCATCCTCTTATTTTTTGCTGCTAAGTCTTGTGTGTCCCAACTGGATGACGATGATGATGTCAATAATAAACAGCAGCTAGCATTGGTGGTTCAGTGGTAGAATTCTTGCCTTCCATGCAGGAGACCCAAGTTCAATTCCCAGCCAAGGCACCTCATGCACAGCTACCACCCATCTGTCAGTGGAGGCTTGCAGGTTGCTATGATGCTGAACAGGCTTCAGTGGAGCTTCCAGACCAAGATGGACTAGGAAGAAAGGCCTGGTGATCTACTTCCAAAAATCAGCCAGTGACAGCCCTGTGGCTCTCAATGATCTGATCTGCAACTGATCATGGGAATGCTGCAGACCATGTAGCGTTTCATTCCATTTGTGCATGGGGTCGCCATGAGTTGGGGTTCAACTCTACGGCAACTGACAACAACGGCATTTTGTGCAGCAGTGTTCTGTTTTACGTGCACGTCACTTACTCAGTCCTCCCAGCGTCTTATGAAGCAGGGATCATTATTATCTCCATTTTGCAAAGGCAGAAAAGAGAACTAGAAGCTTTGCAGAAAGGTAAGAAGAGGGTCCTCCTTCGTCTGTACCTGTACAGGCTGGGCCTGCGACGGAGATCTTCAGACAATCTCTGGGGAAAATAAATGCCCGGGGGATGGGGAAGACGGAATGGTCCATGGGGTAGGGAACCAAAGGGCCCTCCTCAGGGCTCTCCAGGGCCGCCCTGGAAGGCCAGATCCCCCCCACTACCACCCAGACAGTATCAGTGAGGGGCTCAGCCCCCTTCTTGCCCCCCTGTGATGCTGGTCACCAAGGTGGGAGAAATGGCCAAGCGGACAGAAATTGTCTCCTCATCATAGCAGGGTACTGACCACACCGAGGAGGGTCAGGAAGGCTTCCTGGAGGAGGCACTGAGAGGAGGTCTAGAATCTAGCCAGGTAAGAGGGCTTGAAAGCAGAGGGAACGGCAGGGGAAGGGCAAGCTGGTGGACAGGAGAGAGGAGGTCTTGTGAAGGGGGCTCTAGGCAGTTTCAAGTTCAAAGCTGGGGACAGATGTAGCAAGAGAGGAGGGGCCAGTCAGCCAGGGTAGATCACAAAGATCTTAAATGCTAAGGAATGTGGACTTTACCCTAAGAGTGGCAGCTCCTGAATGATGTCAAGCAAGTGAGTGGGGTGATCAGATTTACCTTGAGAAAGAGCTCTGGCCACAGGGTTGGTGCCCTTGGGCTGCACAGGGCAAGTAGGGCCCCAGGACCTGCCCCTGCCCACTCTCCAGTCCCTGCCCCGCCTCTAACTCACTCACTGTCCTCTTTCCCTTCCTTTGGGAAGCCAGGGGCCCTCTCATCTATTGTTCAGTGGAGATGCTGAACCATTCATCTTCCCAACGATTAGTCCTGAACAATCACTTTGCAAACACGGTTTTGGGGCACAGAGACCAGGAAGCCACGTCCTGACCACACAAAAGGCCAGATGCAATCTGCATCTCTACTGGCTGGGGGTGGGGGAAGGTGGAATGATCTCCTCTGGCTGAGCCTCAGGAGGAGTAGGGGAAGAATCCAGGGCCACAGCAGGGGGCCTTTGAGAGACTCCAGTTAAACCAGCTGCCTTCGAGTCCCTTCTGACTCATGGCAACCCTATTTGTGTTAGACTAGAACTGTGGTCCATAGGGTTTTCAATGGCTGATTTTTCAAAAATAGATCACCAGGCCTTTCTTCTGAGGTACATCTGGGTAGACCCAAACCTCAAATCTTTTGGTTAAACAGCCAAGCACGTTAACTGTTTGCACTACCCAGGAGCTCTCCAGAGACTCACAGTGAGCTAAATTGAGAGCATAGCATGACACAGAACCTTCACCTTTCAAGCTGCTTTAGCTAATAATAATACAGCTAACATTTACCGCATGTTTACTCTGTGCCAGGCACTACTGTACTTTATAAAATTAATTTACTTTTAATCTTCATAGCAACCCTATGAAGTAGGAACTGCCTTTATCTCTATTTTATGGATGAGTAAAGTGAGGCACAAAGAGGCTGGGTAACTGACCCAAAGTCACCGGTCGGACTACTTGAATGAGGGAGAAAGGAAGGCTTTTGCCGAGCACATAAGACTAAAGCTGCCTATGGCTTGGAAATGGCTACACTGTCAGTTTTTGGCCAGCTGCTCAGTAAAAACTAAAGGGCACCAACTATCACCTCCAGTTTGCCCACACAGAGCTTAACATTTTTTAAATTAGATGCCCATAGTTAAACCTAGAAATTTGATACAGAAATCTGGCTCTGGCTCCCTCTGGGAGGATGAGAAATGCTGGCACACAGGGCTCCCCTTCCCACATGGCCACCGCTGTTCAGGCGGAAGGAAAGCTACCCTTCTCAGTGGGCAGTACGACCACCCCTATGGGCTCCACACTGCCCAGGCCCCTCACTAATACTGACTGCCTGCCCTGGGGGGCATTTGAGTTTGCCTCCTCTTATAGATGGAGTCCTCCACGTGTCTGTCAGTTTGTCGTACTGTGAGGGCTTGTGTGTTGCTGTGATGCTGGAAGCTATGACACCAGTATTCAGATACCAGCAGAGTCACCCATGGAGGACAGGTTTCAGCTGAGTTTCCAGACTAAGACAGACTAGGAAGGAGGACCTGGCAGTCTACTTCTGAAAAGCATTAGTCAGTGAAAACCTTATGAATAGCAGCGGAACACTGTCTGATATAGTGCTGGAAGATGAGCCCCTCAGGTTGGAAGGCACTCAAAAGATGACTGGGGAAGAGCTGCCTCCTCGAAGTAGAGTCAACCTTAATGATGCGGATGGAGTAAAGCTTTCGGGACCTTCATTTGCTGATGTGGCACAACTCAAAATAAGAAGAAACAGCTGCAAACATCCATTAATAATCAGAACCTGGAATGTATGAAGTATGAATCTAGGAAAATTGGAAATCGTCAAAAATGAAATGGAATGCATAAACATCGATATCCTAGGCGTTAGTGAGCTGAAATGGACTGGTATTGGCCATCTTGAATCAGACAATCATATAGTCTACTATGCTGGGAATGACAACTCAAAGAGGAATGGTGTTGCGTTAATCGTCAAAAAGAACATTTTAAGATCTATCCTGAAGTACAACGCTGTCAGTGATAGGATAATATCCATATGCCTGCAAGGAAGACCAGTTAATACGACTATTATTCAAATTTACGCACCAACCACTAGGGCCAAAGATGAAGAAACAGAAGATTTTTATCAGCTGCTGCAGTCTGAAATTGATCGAACATGCAATCAAGATGCATTGATAATTACTGGCGATTGGAACGAGAAAGTCGGAAACAAAGAAGGACCAGTAGTTGGAAAATATGGCCTTGGTGATGGAAACAATGCCGGAGATCAAGTGATAGAATTTTGCAAGACCAACGACTTCTTCATTGCAAGTACCTTCTTTCACCAACATAAGCAGCGACTATACACATGGACCTCGCCAGATGGAACACACAGAAATCAAATTGACTACATCTGTGGAAAGAGATGATGGAAAAGCTCAATATCATCAGTCAGAACAAGGCCAGAGGCTTACTATGGAACAGACCATCAACTGCTCATATGCAAGTTCAAGCTGAAACTGAAGAAAATTAGAGCAAGTCCATGAGAGCCAAAATATGACCCACCTGAATATAGAGACCCTCTCAAGAACAGATTTGACGTATTGAAGACTAGCGACCGAAGACCAGACGAGTTGTGGAATGACATCAAGGACATCATCCATGAAGAAAGCAAGAGGTCACTGAAAAGACAGGAAAGAAAGAAAAGACCAAGATGGATGTCAGAGGAGACTCTGAAACTTGCTCTTGAGCATCGAGCAGCTAAAGCAAAAGGAAGACTTGATGAAGTAAAAGAACTGAACAGAAGATTTCAAAGGACCTCTCGAGAAGACAAAATAAAGTATTATAATGACATGTGCAAAGAGCTGGAGATGGAAAACCAAAAGGGAAGAACATGCTCGGCATTTCTCAAGCTGAAAGAACTGAAGAAAAAATTCAGGCCTTGAGTTGCAATAGTGAAGGATTCCATGGGGAAAATATTAAATGATGCGGGAAGCATCAAAAGAAGATGGAAGGGATACATAGAGTCATTATTCCAAAAAGAGTAAGTCGATATTCGACCATTTCAAGAGGTGGCATATGATCCGGAACTGATGGTACTGAAGGAAGAAGTCCAAGCTGCTCTGAAGGCATTGGCAAAAAACAAGTCTCCAGGAATTGATGGAATATCAATTGAGGTCTCAACAAACAGATGCAGCGCTGGAGGTGCTCACTCGTCTATGCCAAGAAATATGGAAGACAGCTTCCTGGCCAACTGATTGGAAGAGATCCATATTTGTGCCTATTCCCAAGAAAGGTGATCCAACTGAATGTGGAAATTATAGAACAATATCATTAATATCACATGCAAGCAAAATTCTGCTGAAGATCATTCAAAACCGGCTGCAGCAGTATATCGACAGGGAACTGCCAGAAATTCAGGCCGGTTTCAGAAGAGGATGTGGAACCAGGGATATCATTGCTGATGTCAGATGGATCCTGGCTGAAAGCAGAGAATACCAGAAGAATGTTTACCTGTGTTTTATTGATTATGCAAAGGCATTTGACTGTGTGGATCATAACAAACTATGGATAACACTGCAAAGAATGGGAATTCCAGAACACTTAATTGTGCTCCTGAGGAACCTTTACATAGATCAAGAGGCAGTTGTTCGGACAGAACAAGGGGATACTGACTGGTTTAAAGTCAGAAAGGTGTGCATCAGGGTTGTATTCTTTCCCTATACCTATTTAATCTGTATGCTGAACAAATAATACAAGAAGCTGGACTATATGAAGAAGAACAGGGCATCAGGATTGGAGGAAGACTCATTAACAACCTGCGTTATGCAGATGACTCAACTTTACTTGCTGAAAGTGAAGAGGACTTGAAGCACTTACTCATGAAGATCAAAGACCACAGCCTTCAGTATGGATTGCACCTCAACATAAAGAAAACAAAAATCCTCACAACTGGACCAATGAGCAACGTCATGATAAACGGAGAAAAGATTGAAGTTGTCAAGGATTTCATTTTACTTGTATCCACAATCAACAGCCATGGAAGCAGCAGTCAAGAAACCAAAAGATGCATCGCATTGGGCAAATCTGCTGCAAAGTGTTGAAGAGCAAAGATGTCACCCTGAAGACTAAGGTGCGCCTCACCCAAGCCATGGTATTTTCAATCACATCATATGCATGTGAAAGCTGGACAATGAATAAGGAAGACCGAAGAAGAAGTTGATGCCTTTGAATTGTGGTGCTGGTGAAGAACATTGAATATACTGTGGACTGCCAAAAGAATGAACAAATCTGTCTTAGAAGAAGTACAACCAGAATGCTCCTTAGAAGCAAGGATGGCGAGACTGCATCTTATATACTTTGGACATGTTGTCAGGAGGGATCAGACCCTGGAGAAGGACATCATGCTTGGCAGAGTATGGGGTCAGCGGAAAAGAGGAAGACCCTCAACGAGGTGGATTGACACAGTGGCTGCAACAATGAGCTCAAGCATAATGATTGTAAGGATGGCGCAGGACTGGGCAGTGTTTTATTCTATTGTGCATAGGGTCGCTATGAGTCGGAACTGACTTGATGGCACCTAACAACATAGATTGAGTTGTACCTCCCCAAAATATGAAGTCTTAACCCCTGTATCTGTAAATACAAACATGTATGGCTTAGTGGTTAAGGGCTAAGCTGCTAAGGTTAGCAGTTTGAATCCAGCAGCCTTTCCTTGGAAACCGTGTGGGGTAGTTCTACTCTGTCCTATAGGGTCACTATGAGTCAGAATCGACTTGGTGGTGGCAACAGGTTTGCGTTTTTTTTTAAACGTAAAGAGGGTTTTTCTTTTGTTATGCTAATTAGGTCATGCCAGAGTACAAAACCCATTGCCACTGAGTCGATTCCGACTCATAGTGACCCAATAGGACAGAGTAGAACTGCCCCATAGAGTTTCCAAGGAGTACCTGGTGGATTCAAACTGCCGACCTTTTGGTTAGCAGCTGTAGCTCTTAACCACTACACCACCAGGGTTTCCTGCCAGAGTAGGGTGTGTCCTAAACCTAATCACTTCTAACTGGTGTCTTATAAAAAGAGCAGAATAGACACACGGATATACACAGGGAGAGACGCCATGTGAAGATGAGGAAGATGAATCCACAAGCCTGGGAACGCCAAGGACTGCTGAAAGAGACAAGGAAGGTACCTCCCCTAGAACCACTATCCTGATTTCAGATGTCTAGCCTCCAAAACTGTGTAAAAATAAATGTCTGTTCTCTAAAGCTACCCACTTTTCGTATTTCTGCCGCAGCAACGCTAGCCAACTAAGACCTCCCCCCTCCCCATCATATAAAGGCAGCCATAGCAAGTAGGGTTGGAAAGACCTTTAGAAACTGAGTCCAACATCTTTATTTTACATATAGGGAAACTGAGGCCCAAGAAGGCACCCACCCAGGGTCCCACAGCGAATTCTACAAACAAAAAGCCATGCATTTTCATATCTGAAGTGTCAGTGTATCTAAAAATCACTTGCGGAGCTCGTTAAAATGCAGATTCTTAGGCCCCCATCCTCAGAGATTCTGGTCAGTAGTCTTCCTGAGGTTCAGGAATCTGTATTTTAATAAGAATCCCCCCCCCGCCCACACACACAGGTGATTCTCTTGCTAGTGGTCTTTGGGCCACATTTTGAAAAACACTGCTTTAGTTCCTGGAAAGTCAGAATAACCATATGGCACTAGAAACCAGCATGGGTCCCAGAGTCCAAAGGCTTGGCTTTGAACCTCGGGGCTGAGAGACAGTATTCATTTCCTAGGGCTTCTATCATAAATTACCACAGACTGGGTGGCTTAAAACAACAGAAATGTATTCTCTCTCAGTTCTGGAAGCCAGGTATCTGAAGGCTCTAAGGAAGACTCCTTGCCTCTTCTAGCTTCTGGTGGTGGCTGGCAATCTCTGGGGTCCCTTGGCTTGCAGGAGCCCTCATGTTGCAAATGGTTAAGTACTCAGCTTAAACGAAAGGTTGGCAGCAGGCTCTGCAGGAGAAAGGCCTGGCGATCTGCTTCTATAAAAGATTACAGCCAAGAAAACCCTATGAGGTAGTTCTGCTCTGTCCCGTGGGGCCGCTGAGTTGGAATTGACTCAACCTAATAACAACAACAGCAGCTTGCAGCCGCATTACCATAATCTCTGTCTCCATTTCACATGATGCTCTTCCCTCTGGGTATGTGTCTGTGTCCAAACTTTTCTTATAAGAACACCAGTCACTGGATTTAGGGCCCATGCTAATCCAATATGACCATGTCTCACCTTGATGACATCTGCAAAGGCCTTATTTCCAAATAAGGTCACATTCACAGACACCAGGGCTTTAGACTTGAACATGTCTTTCGAGAGAACACAATCCAACCCACAAATCCTTCTTCAGTTTACTCAATTTAAATGTCTTCCAACACCAAGGCCATACCCGGGGGCTTTTCTTTCTAGAGCGGCTAGTCAAGGCTAGTGTCAAGGACTCCCAGCCCCTCCTCTTCCTCACCCTCTCTATCTGCCCCACCTCTCACCTATAACTAAAGGTGCCAGACTGTGTGGGACCTGTTTCCCTGCTTGTCATGCAGGTTTGGGTGAAACAGACTTCAGGGTGGGCTGGGTTTTAGAGGTGGTAGCGTAGCATCCAGCTCTCCCCAGAGCCCAGCTGGGTTGAGTGCCCCCCAGCCCTCCACTGCTCCTTGGCACCAGTGCCTGCATGTGGTTACCCTTCATCACCAGCTGAAGAGTCTTTGGAGATGAGGAGCTGCTTGCCTGAGGACAGGATCAGGCTTCCGGTTGGGGAGAACTGAAGATATGATTGGGCCATCTCTCCTTAACCCTTCCTTTACTCTCATTGCTCTTTATGCTCAGGCATAAACCCCACCACAAATTACATTTGCTCAGAGCTTTGGTGTTTACATACTCCCCACCCTCCCAAAAAAGTTGCTATTAAGTTGATTCCTGCTCATGGTGACTCCATGTGTGTCAGGGTAGACCTGTGCTCCATAAGGTTTACAATGGATGATTTTTTGGAAGTAGATCTTTTTTTTTTTTTTTTAGATCACCAGGCCTTTCTTCTGAGGAGCATCTGGGTGAACCTGAAACTCTAAACTTTTAGTTAGCAGCCAAGTGTGTTAGCTGTTCTCACTACCCAGGGACTGCTTTGCATACCCAGTCACACTTAATGCTCATAAAAACACTCTAAGGGCGATGTTATAATTATCCCCATTTCATGGATAAGGAAATGGAAGCTCAGAGCTCACAAGGGGCCCTTCGGAGGGTGGCTGTTGGATTTTTAATAAACAGAATGAAGACTCACTCTTATGATGGTGAGTTTTTTTCTCAAGGGCTCATTGTCCTCCCCTGGCCCCCAGCCTGGCTCAAGTCATGCTGTATGTATCAGCTGGTTTTGATCACTTTGGACCATGGAGAGATGTACTTAGCTGTTCAATATGGCAGCCACGCCATCCAATATGGAAGCTGCCAGCCACACGTGGCCACTGAGCACTTGAATGGGGCTGGCTCGAACTGAGATGTGCTCCAAGTGAAAAATACACATCCGGTTTTGAAGACTTAGTCCAAAAAAAGTGAATGTAAATGATCTTGATTTTTCTTTTAATACCGATTACATGCTGAAATCATAATTCTCAAGATATACTAGGTTAAAGAAAATATATTATTAAAATTCGTGTCAACTGGTTCTCTTTACTTTCTAAACATGGAGTCCTGGTGGTGCAACAGTTAAGTGCTTGCTGTTAACCTAAAAGTTGGTAGTTTGAACTCACCCAGCAGCTCTGCAGGACAAAGACCTGGTGATCTGCTCCCGTAAAGATGACAGCCTAGAAAACGCTATGGGGAAGTTCTACTCTGTCACATGCGGTCACTAGGAGTCAAAATCAACTTGATGGCTCCCAACAACAACAACCCAACCAGGCCATAGGGGATGCTTTAGCAAAAAAAACAGCTGCCCTAGTAAAGGAGGTCCTGCACACACACGAGTCCAGCAGTGCTGTCCCAAAGATCAGGTGCCTCTGCCCATGTTTGCTGTGTCATTTGCCACTCTCCCTGGAAGTTTCACATGCCTGCATCTGATTCCCAGCTCGATGCTGGGGTCTGGCGGGTGGGGGGGGGGGGGGCTGGGAAATTGAGTTCTGACTTCCACATTAATGAGTCTGGACCCATACTATGGGCCTCTCCTCAGATACAGAAAGGAAATTCGAGAATGATGTGCAGCCACTAAAAAAAAATTCCCTGGCACTCCACTTTACAGATGAGAAAACAGGAACAGAGAGGGTGAGTAATTTGCCCAAAGTGACACAGCTAGACAGCATGGATTTGAATTTTGAATCTTACCTACACCATTCTATAGCTGGTATAGAGTCTGTATTCTCATATGGGCGGGGGGCTGGACAGGTAGAGCTGGGAGGAGGGCTGGGCAGAGGTATGAGAGCCCATGGAACTCCTGCTGCCTCTGACAACCACCTGGTCACTTGATTCCAGGGCCCTGAGTGGCAATGGGCAACTGAGCCATCCATATGCCTGGACTGGGGTCTCCAACACAGGGGACCCTGAAGGGGGCTGGGGGGCTCCCTTTGGACTGTCTCATGGCCCAGCCTTGCCCTCTTTCTGGGTGTCCCCACCAGACCCCAGAGCTAGACACTCTTAATCTGGGCCCTGAAGGCAGATAGAGACACTTCAAACCCGCAGGAAGTGGAGCAATGCACCACGAGTGGAGGGCTGGGGGTGGGGGCCACGGGGAAGGGCGGCAGCAGGCAGGGTCCCAGCTAGCCCTGGTATAGACCACGCGTGTCCTCAGCAAAGACTCCAAGCGACTACTGTGTGCACAGAGTAGGGTAAGAGACATTCCTGAGCTCCCTACCCTGAAACCCCGTGGCTGCCAGCCAACCCCTGAAGGAGTGAGGAGAGTTTCAATCTCACCTCTAAGTCCCTTCTCATCTCCTTGAGAGCTGGGCGGGGTCTCTTGAGCTGCTATCTCTGTGAGCACCAAAGGGATTCTAGAATGGTGTCGCCACTCTGCCCTTGTCAGTGGCTGCGCAGATGGAGGCCAGCTGTTCCCGGGCTGGGTCCAGAGATGCCAGGCCCTTTGACTGTGCAATCACATCGTCAGAACACTTTCCTCATGAGCTGGAATCTGTGCCAGGAGGTACAAGACAAACATTTCCAGAGAAGTTTATTGACTCCTGGCCAAAGTGCTGTGGGGGTGACAAGTACAAAGCAGAACACACTCGGCTCCCTCTCCTGAAGAAGATTCCCTAAACAAAAATGGGAGCGGGGGCAGGAGACAGGTATTAGCTGGGAGAGTCTACCCCGACCCACACCTGTCTGTCTCCTGCAGTTTAGGGGGTAGGAGGACCACTCTCCTAGCTCCCAGCCCTGGCACTTCATTGCCCTGGTGGCGTAATGGTTAAGCACTTGGCTGCCAACCAAAAGGCTGGCAGTTTGAAACCACCCAGTGGCTCTAAGGGAGAAATCCCTGGCCATCTGCTCCCATAAAGATTACAGCCTAGGAAACCCTTTGGGGCAGTTCTACTCTGTTCTATAGGATCGCTATGAGTCAGAATCAACTCGACGGCACACACAACCACCCTGGGTATATCAGGTCCCTGCCCTGCTGGTCCCCCATCGTACCAACTCTTAGCCTGTAGGTGGGTATCTGGGCCCTTGCAACAGCCAGCACCCACCCACTCACCCCGGTCATTGGTGTAACAGAGCTGTGGCACTCAAAGTGAGGTCCACAAATTGTCACCAGTCCCTGAAGAGCTGAATACAACATCGAGAACATAGAAACTTCTTTAACAATTTGACATTGCTGCAACAAGCAAGCACCAGATCACTTTCTCACCAATCCATTTGATTGTATATTATGATCATATTGAGGGCAGTGGTGGTTCAAAGGCAGAATTCTCACCTTCCATGTGGGAGACTTGGATTCAATTCCTCGCCAGTGCACCCCACGCACAGCCGCCACCCATCTGTCAGTGGAGGCTTGTGTGATGTATGATGCTGAACAGGTTACAGTGGAGCTTCCAGACTTTAGGAAGAAAGGCCTGGCAATCTATTGCTGAAAAATCAGCTATGGAACACCCCATGGAACAGAATTCTACTCTGGCACACTTGGGGTCACCATGAGTCAGGATCGACTTAATAGAAACTGTTTACAAGGCCACAGGAGGGGGACAATATGTCACCTATAGGAAAGAGTTGTGGGATTTTTAACAGCTTAGCAGTGAGTTGGGTTTAGCAAGGCATAGACGGTCTTCCCACAAACCCTCAAGGGAAGAGGGAATGAGGGCAAGGGGGAGGAGGAGGAGCAGAAGTGAAGAAACTGTGAGGGTGGCTCTCCCTGCCCAAGTTCAAGGCTGGCCTGGCCTTGATCACTGTTCACTCACCCCTGCTGGGGCCCAGCTACCTCTGGGAGGAGAGCAGCCAGCAGGGCAGGGGCTCCCCCTCTGACCCTACTCCCACCCTGCCCCCAGGGAGCTGGCATGCCCAAGGGCTGCTTGTCTTACACAGACAAAGAGCTGAGGTCTCCATTCCTCCTCCTGCAGATCACAGCACTCATGGACTCTTCCTTGAAGCCACGTGCCCCGGCGGGTTCTGAGATGTGTGAAATGGGCAGCAGCCACGGGAAGGGAGGCTGGTGGGGCATGTCCTGGAGGCGGGCCCTGACCACGCTCCCTGCCCTCCTGCCCGCATGGGTCCCTTAGCTGATCTATCTGCCTGGCACATTCTCTCTCCCTGGGATTCCCCTCCTTTCCAGGTACTTTGGGGAAAGCCTGGCTGCGAAGTCTGAGAGCCAGGATTCCGCAGCTCCTCCTTTAGCAAGGGCAAGCATACTGGTTTTCTGTTGCTGTGTAGCAAATGAGCACAAATTTCGCGGCTTAAAACAACACCCGTTATTGGTTCAGTGCTGTAGGTCCAGGCACAGAGGAGGTTGGGTTCTCTGCTCAAGGCCGGTACTGAAACCGAGGTGTCAGCTGGGCTGGGCTCTTATTTGGAGACCCTGAGGAAGAATCACCTTCCAGACTCATTTAGGTTGTTGGCAAAATCCAGCTCTTTGTAGTTGTTGGTCTGAGTCCCTGTTCCCCAGCTGGCGTCAGCTGCAGGCCAGTCTGTGATCCTGGAGACCACCCACATGGCTTCTCATGGCCCCCCACCCCCACCCATCTTCAAAGCTAGCAACAGCACACCAAGCCCTGCTGACATGGCTCATATGATTAGATTACACCCACCTGGATACTCTCCCCTGACCCATCGCCTTCAAGTCGATTGTGACTCATAGCAACCCTGTAGGACAGAGTAGAACTGCCCCACTGGGTTTCCAAAGCTCTAATCTTTACAGAAGCAGACTGCCACATCTGTCTGCCACAGAGTGGCTGGTGGGTTACCGCTGACTTTTTTGGTTGTGTAGCCGAGTGCTTTAACCACTGTGCCACGAGAGCAAAAAGTCAACTAAAAAAATCTCTTTTGTAAGTAAACCAGTTGTTGTTGAGTTGATTGTGTGTGTGACTCATTGGCAACGGCTGGTTTTTCAGAAGTAGATCACGAGGGCTTTCTTCCAAGATGCCTCTCGGTAGACTCAAACCATGAACCTTCTGGTTAGCAGCAGCCGAGTCTTTAACCGTTTTTGGTAACATAACCCCAGGAGTGATATCTCATTATCTCATTATCCTCACGGGTTCCACCCACACTCTTAAGGGAAGGGGATTATACAAGAGTGAGAGACACGGGGGCTCATTCCTAGAGCTCTGCCTACACAGCCAGCAGCTGGTCTGGTAGGCCTCCTCTGAGACCTCCCCATCAGCTCCTGCAGCACTAGCCTGGGACTCTGGAGTCTCGGGTTTAGCTCTGCCTTCGCTACTAGTTTGTTGTCTCACCTCAGACAAGTTACCACCTTTCTCTGGATCTCAGTCTCCCTATCCGTAAACTTAGGAGACTGGCCTATCAGATGATCTTCACCCTGAATGCCCTTTGGAATCACCTGGGAAGCTTTAAAAAATATAGTGCCTACTCTAATGGTGGACACATGAGGTTAAGCATTTGTCAAAACCCATAGGACTCTAGGTATAAACTCAGAAGGATTGAAAGCAGGAACACAAACAGATACGTGTACACCAGTGTTCATTGCAGCACTATTCACAATAGCCAAAAGCTGGAAACAACCCAAGTGTCTATCAGCAGATGAATGGATAAACAAAATGTGGTACATACATGCAATCAAATACTACTCAGCCATAAAGAGAAAGGAAGGTCTGATACAGGCCACAACATAGATGAACCTTGAAAACAGTATGCTGGGGGAAGTAAGTCAGCTATAAAAGGAAAAACATTGTAACATCCCACTTATATAAAAGAGGCAAATGTATAGAGACTGTCTTAGGCTGGGTTCTCTACAGAAGTAAAATCAGTAAAGTGTATGAATATATATAGAGAGAGATTTATATTAAGGAAATGGCTCGTGAGGTTGTAGAGGCTGGAACGTCCCAAGTCTGTGGATCAGGCTGAAAGCTTCTCCTTATTCATGTAGCCGCAGGGGCTGGTGAACCCAAGATTGGCAAGTCAGGCAGCAGGGCTCTGGCTCACAGGCTGTGAAGACTGATGAATACCAAAATCCGCAGGCAAGATGGCAGGTGAGATGAACAGGAGCCAGCTGCAGGATCCAGAGTGAGCAAAAGCCCAAGAGCCTTGCCAGGAAGTCCACCTATATTGGATGCAGGCCACACCCCCAAGGAAACTCTCTTTCAACTGATTGGCTATTCAGAGCAGATCCCATCATGGAGGTGATAACATTATGTCACATCTCATCATGGAAGTGATCACATCATCACACAACTGCCAAACTACATCATAAATGCCAAACCACTGAGAATCAGGGCCCAGCCAAGTTGACTCACAATCTTAACGATCACAGAGACCTAAGGTTATTAATGGTTACCAGGAGTGGGAGGGAGGTGGGAAAGGGGGGCTCACTGCTTAGGGGGCACTGAGCTTCCGTTAATGATAGAAAAATTCTGAAACCGATGGTGATGATGGTTGCCTAACATAATGAATGAAATCCATGGCACTGAATTGTACATGTAAAAAAAGTGGAAATAGCAAATGTGTTGTTCTATGTTTTTATCACACACACAGACCCAACAGCCTATACAACACAGAGCGAACACTAACGTAAACTATGGACTTTAGTTAACAGTAATGTATCAATATTGCTTCATCAATTGTCACAATGTACCACAGAAATGCAAGACGTTAATAGGAGAAACTGCAGGATGAAGGGGCAGATAGGAACTGTCTGTGCTTTCTGAGCAATATTTCTGGAAACCTAAAACTTCTCTAAAAAATGAAGTGCATTAAAAAATAATATATCTACCTATGCCACACCCCCCATCCTCCATGACCCTGGCTTAACTGGTCAAGGGTGGGACCCAGAAGTAGGTCGTTAAAGTCTGACCAGGTGATTGAGATGATGAGTCAGGCTGGGGACCACAGGACTGAAGCCTCTCTAAGTCTGTGGCTCTGAACCTCGGTGCACATTAGAGTCACCTGGGGAGATTTTTAAAGCCCCAAGCCTGGCGCTGTGCAGAGGCTCTAATGGAATGGGCCCCGGTGGGGCTTAGACAGCAGCTTTTTTTTTTTCAAGCTCCCCAGGTGTGGCTAATGTGCATCCAAACCAAACCAAACCCATTGCCCTGGAGTCAATTCCGACTCATAGCGTGACCCTACAGGACAGGGTAGAACTGCCCCGTAGGGTTTCCAAGGATTACCTGGTGGATTTGAACTGCCAACCTTTTGGTTGCAACCAGGTGACTGAAATTTCCAACTTTCTGCCCTCTCTCTATCACACAGGGAAAAACCACACACCAAACCCGTTGCCGTCCACTCTGACACATGGCAACCCCATGGGTTACAGAGTAGAACTGAACTGGGTAGGGTTTTCTTGGCTGTAATCACGGAAGGGAGCCCTGGTGGTGCAACAGTTAGCTGTTTGGTTGTTGACCAAAAGGTTGTCAGTTCGGACCCCCCAGCGACTCGTGGGCGGAAAAGACCTGGTGTGAGCTCCGGTAAAGATTACAGCCTAGGTAACTGTATTGGGCAGTTTAGCTATGTCACATGGGGTCGTTACGAGTCGGAATCGACTCATTGGCACCTAACCACAACAACAACAATCTTTATGGAAGCACATCACCAGGCCTTTCTCTCACAGTGCTTTTGGGTGGGTTCAAACTGTCAACCTTTTGGTTAGTAAAACAAAAAACCAAACCCATTGCTGTCGAGTCAATTCCAAATCATGGTGACCCTAAAGGGCAGAGTAGAGCTGCCCCCACGGAGTTTCTGAGGCTGTAATCTTTACTGGAGTAGATTGCCAGGTCTTTTCTTCCATGGAGTGGCTCATGGGTTTGAACCATGAACCTTTCAGTTAGCAGTCAAGCACTTTAATCACTGTGCCACCAGGGCTGCTTTCTGGTTAGCAGCCAAGCACAAGCCCTTTGTGACAGACACCCAGGGATCCTTCACACAGGGAAGGAGGTAAAAAAATGCCAGATGGAAGGAGGAAGGTGGTACAAGGAAAGTATACCTGTGTTCTGAGTCAGCCCCAAAGACCCCTCTGTGGGACCATCATCTCCTTCTGGAGCCCCTAAGGGGTGAGAGTAGTGGGTTTGGGGGCTGAGTTTCAGCTGTACACACCTCTGTTCCCTGCCCTTTGGAAGGAGGATTATTATGCCTCTACTTCACAGGATTAAAGATTAAAAGCAAGCATGTCCTTGAGTGTTGGGCGCAGTGCTCCAAAAATGTCATTGAAAGAAAAGTCCTGGAAGCTCCCTGGGGCGAGGCGGAGAAGAAGCCAATTGAATCAGTTTTCACAGCCTCAGGAAGGTCTCTAAAGTCCTCAGTCACTGGGATCTGAGCCCTCGCTCCCAGCTCAGCAAGAAAACCAGGTCCCAGACCCATTTTAAGTGTGGGCCACTGCCTCATTCTGCATGTCTCCTTCCAAATAAATAGTTTCTCCTTCAGGAGGTTATGGGGGCACAGCCCAGATTGGGCAGGGCTGGACATCTGTCCTGGGCACTCCCTGGAGGCAGGGAGGGAGATAGAGGATAGGGCTCTGGTGGCGCTGGCTGAGCGTGAGGTTTGGCCAGCCAGAGACCCAGAATTCCAGGCCAGGTGGCTTTGGTTATAGCTGTCTGCTCAGGGTACCCAGGATGTAGGGTTCTCCTCCTTCCCTTTTGGAATAACGCAGCCTTGCAAAGAAGGCTCAGCCTGCTGGCCGATGAGCAGTGCTCTGCCACTGAGGCTGCCTGGTTGCCTGCCTTGGGGAGACCCAAGGATATTCCTCAGTGCTTCTCAAGAGCCTCGTAACTGGCCTCTTCCTTTCTCATCTTGTCTCCCTCAATCCATTTTCCTCATGATAGCCAGAGTGACCTTTAGAAACACGGATTGGTCACTCCCGTTTAAACTGTTCACAGGCTTCCTACTGCCCTTAAGATCAAATTCAAACTCACAACAGCTTCCTCCTGTCCTTCGAACACCACTGGTTCCTCCCTACCCCAGGGCCTTTGACCATGGTATTTATTCCCTCTACATGAAGGAATGGTTGGTCATTCTTCTGGTCTAAGTTCCCATGGTTGGTCATTCTTCTGGTCTAAGTTCCCATGGTTGGTCATTCTTCTGGTCTAAGTTCAACTGTTGCCCTTCAGAAAGATGGCTCAAAGCCACCCTGGCTAAAATAGCACCTCCCCCATCACTCTATGTCACCCTGTTTTATTTCTTCCCAGTACTTGTCACTATTAAAAGTGGGGTCAAATTGACACAGCAACTCAAAAGATTAGACAGGAAACTTAGGGAGCAGTGAGTGTATGTTAATGGGGGAGGAATAAGTTGGAAGAAGAGGGTGAGAATGGGTGCACAATTTGAAGACTGTGATCGATGTCTCTGAATTGTACATGCAGAGACTGTTGAATTGTTTTATGTTCTGCTGTGTATATTCTCAACAATAACAATAAAAAAGAAAATGAATACATTTGACATGAAATCAAAAAAATAAATAAAGCTCTTGTATATTGATTTTTTTTTTCCTTCGTGGTCTATTTTCACCCTCTTTGAGGTTAGGTCCTTGTCTGCCATGTTCAATATGAATGTCTATGTTCAATAAGTATTTGTGAGATGAATGAACAAAATAAATCAGCAAAGTGTTTCAATGCACATAGTGTATGCAAGGCACTGCTGTTGTTGTTAGTGGCTGTCGAGTTGATTCTGACTTGTGGCAACCCCATATGTGTTGAGTAGAACTACCCCATAGGATTTTCAAGGCTTCTTTTAGAAGCAGATCGCCAGGCCTGACTTCTGAGGCACCTCTGGGTGGTCTTTTTGGCTAGTAGTTGAGTAGTTTGCACCACCCAGGAACTCTACAAGACATCGTAGGGTTTTAGAAATACATATGCCACTGTATCACATGTAATACATACCACGGATTATTCTAAGCACTTCATAAACTCATTCAATCTTCGAACAACCTCATGAGGTAGATACTATTATTATTAGTCACATTTTACAGATGAGAAAATGAAACCCCATAAAACCAAACCCAGTGCTGTCAAGTCAATTCTGATGGCATAGAGAAATTAAGGGACCTGCCCAAGGCCACACAGCTGGTCAAACCAAGATATAGTCTGGCCCTAGAGCCTCTGCTCTTAACCCCAAAACTGAAACAACCAAACCCACTGTTGTCAAGTCGATTCTGACTCATAGCAACCCTACAGGACAGAGCAGAGCTACACCATAGGGTTTCCAAAGCTGTAATCTTTACAGAAGCCGGCTGCCATATCTTTCTCCCATGAAGGGGCTGGTGAGTTCAAACAGCTGACCTTTCAGTTAGCAGCGGAGCGCTTAACACTGTGTTGCCAGGGCTCTTTCTTAACCCCATATGCTGTACTAATTACAGGGAGACATGAAGCGTAATGCAAATTGATTAGTTGGTTTCACAAGGCGAGAGAATCCACTTCATTACATTGTGGCCACACCCACATGGGTGTAATAAGGCTGCAGAGAGCAGGCGGCAAGAGGACAGGGCTTCCCTCATGAATCCTAAAAGAAGCAGAATCAGGGAAAAAAGCCCGTAGTTCTAGGCCCCACTGCTTCTCACCACCCCAGACTCAGCTTCCCCATCTCCAGTGTGCAGTGGGGTTGGAACAGTCCTAGGCATTTCTCCCTGTTTGACGGCTCCATCAAGTGACAAATACCACCAACAAGCATCATGGAAAGTCTCCGGGAGATGATAGTGATGGGAGCTATGGGGACGGATCTTCAAGAGCACAGGGCTCAGGCAACAGGAAAGGCGTTAGAATCTCGGCCAGAACTTGGGAGACGAGAGGATTGGAGTGTAGTGGACACCTGCAGTTACCACCTGCTCAGTGCCCTGTCACCCTCCCTCTGCTAGCAGTAGCCCATTCTCCTTTGGGGAGCCACCCCTTGGCCATCGGCCACCGCGTGCAGATCTGGAAGGGGCTGTCAGACAAGGTTCCCTGCCTTCCACTGGTGGGCATGTCAACCATCCTAAGCCAATCAAATCACCTCTCCAAACCGGAGTCTCAGCCCAAGGAGCCCAGCAGGGAATGAGGAAAGCAATGCCCACCTCCTCCCAAAGCATGTGAGCTCTGTGGCTCCCCTGGTTGGGGAGGCCCTGCTGCCCTTGTGTTCCCCAGAGGGCATCCCTCCAGGCACCAGGGCCCTGCTCACCCTCCCACCTCATCTCCCGCCACCTTCCCAGCACTCACCACCATCCAGCCACACTGTGGCTCTCTGATTCTGCAGACAGGGCAAACTCATTCTCCCCCCAGGGCATTTGCACTTGCCGTTCCCTCTGCTCAGAACATTCAGCCCCAACCTTTGCAGAACTGGCACTTTCTTGCCATCTCAGCCTCCACTCAAAGGTGTCCTCACAGAAGTGTTCCAAGATCACCCCCCTGAAATCTCCCCTACCTCCCACCCCCCGCAACATGCCAGTCATCGACCACCCCACGTCCAGTTGTATTTTCTTTGTTTTCATCATGGCACATATTGCTACCTAAGGGTATTTTGCTTACATATTTATTCACTTGTTCCATGTCCTCTTCTGATTCTGACTTGAATTTCTGGCAGTTCCTGTCGGTGTATGGCTGCAGTCGTTTTTGAATTATCTTCAGCAAAATTTTGCTCGCATGTGATGTTAATGATATTGTTCGATAATTTCTGCATTCCGTTTGATTACCTTTCTTTGGGATGGGCATGGATATGGACTGCCAGAAGAACAAACAAACCAGTCTGAGAAGAAACGTGACCAGAATCCTCCTTAGAAGTAAGTATGGCAAGACTTCAGCTTACTTACTTTGGACATGTCATCAGGAAAGACTAATCACTAGAAAAGGACATCATGTTTGGTTAAGTAGAGGATCAGTGAAAATGAGGGAAATCCTCCATGAGATGGACTGACATAATGGCCAAAACAATGGACTTAAGCATACCAACAATCACGAAGATGGTATAGGACTGGGCAATGCTTCATTTTGTTATATATAAGGTCACCATAAGTCAGAGCTGACTTGACAACTAACATCTGTTGACTTGTCTCTTGTCTGCCTCCCCTCACTTGATGTAAGCTCCATGAGAAGGCCCATCTCTGAACATCTTGCTTACCACTGCCTCTTGGGGGCCTGGCAGGGCTTCTGGAACATGGGTGGCACTCAATGACTAATGTTTGAATAAATGAATGAATGAATAGGAGAATGGATTTCATCTAATCCCAGGGAATCATCATAGGGAATATTCAAAGAGTTAAAGGGAAGGAATTCTATTTTCAAACAGGGAAACTGAGGCCCAGCAAACTCAGAACTCACTCAACCAGTCTCCCTTCCTGTGGGAGCAGAACTTCTCTGACCCCCACCATACAGGCATACTTGAGCTTTGGGGTCACTTAACACCACTGTGAGCCAATACATCCCAGGGCAGGGAATGCCCAGTAAGCCTTCCCTTCTCCTCTCCCCAAGCTTTCTGGAAGGATTTTCTTCTCTTCTGTGGGAGAAAGACAAAGCCCTCTCGTGTGTGGACGGAAGAGCTTTTGAACACCTGGACCTGGAACACCTGGGAGGTGGGAGGATGGGAGGAACCTGGCAGCAGGAACAGGCGGCAGACAAGCTGGGTCATGCTGTGCACCCATCCAAACGGATCTGCTGGCATGTGGGTGGTGTGGTCAGACTGGTTGGGTGAGGTATGGGGTGTGGGCTGGCGAGGGTGCCAGCCAGTGAACTGTGACACCTCCACCCTGGAGACAGGGAGACACCTGGTCTCCCACCTGCCTGCTGGCCCCAGTCAACGTTGACTCTGAGTCAACTCATGAAACTCTGAGATTAACTGGCATCCTCTGGGAACCAGGGAAGTGCTGGGCCAGCTCACTTGAAGAGAGCTCCTCCAGGGAGTCTCGCCTCATGGTGGAAATACCCTGGGATTGGACATGGTGTGTAGGGAGCACAGAGACCGGGTCAAGATAAATGGACCCAGAGGCCAGACAGGAGAGCAGCCACAAAGGGGGCAATAAAAGGTGAGCTACAGAGAGTTGGGTTTGGCTATTAAGCATTTAGAGCAAAATGACCTTTGAGTCTTGGCTCGCTGTCTACTTAATTAACCTGTCTGAGCCTCAGTTTCCTCATCTGTAAAATGGGAATTGCAGTACCTACTTCATAGTGTCCTTGTGAGGATTTAAATGAGTCAGGGCATTTAAATGCTTTGTGCTTAGTAAGTGCTCAATAAAATTAGCTTAAGGAGGAGTTGCTTAGGGGAACTATCACCCTCTGACAGTTTGTCATACTGTGGTGGCTTGCATGTTGCTGTGATGCTGGAAGCTATGCCACTGGTATTTCAAATACCAGAAGGGTCACCCTTGGTGGACAGGTTTCAGCAGAGCTTCCAGCCTAAGACAGACTAGGAAGACAGGCCTGGTGATCGACCTCTGAAAATTAGCCAATGAAAACCTGATAGGTCACAAGAGAACACTGTCCAATATAGTGCAAGATGGTTAGAAGGCACTCAAAATACAGAGTGGCTGCAACAATGGACTAGAGCATATCAACAGTTGTGAAGATGGCACAGGATTAGGCAATGTTTCATCCTGTTACATATAAGGTCCCCATGATTTGGAGCCTATTTGAAGGCAACTAACAATAACAGTTTAGGGGGAAATGCTGACGACTGCCTATGTCCATTACTCTTTTACTCTTTTCCCAGGTAATTTCACATTTCTTGCCTAGGAAATGCAAGGATGGACCCATCCCTTTATATTCTTCCATATCTATACTCTGTCCTGTCACTTTGGAAGATCAGCAGACAATAGCTCTAGCTAAGGTGTTAATGGCTGATTATAGCTAATGAGATAATGACTGATAACGGCTTAATGGAGTTCTCCCATCTAAGAATATTTACATTTAACCAGTGACAACTTGAGAAGCTCAAAGGAACAACTTCTGCTGAGCAGGGAGGGGGATGCAAACATTTTGGGTTCAAGGGGCCTTCCTGGGCACTCCCATGAGTCCAGTCTCCTGATGGACCTTGTATCCAGCCCTGAATGTATTAGATGGGCACTGGAAAGAAGAAAGACAGGAATTAAAGCCTTGGGAGTCTCTGGGTGGTGTAAATGGTTAAGGGCTCGACTACTAGTCGAAAGGTTGGTGGTTCGAACCCATCCAGAGGTGCCTCCCGAGGCAGGCCTGGAGATCTGCTTCTGAAAGGTCACAGCCTTGAAAAGTCTGTGAAGCAGCTCTACTCTGCACACATGGGGTTGCCATGAGTTGGAACTGACTCAACGGCAGCTAACAACAACAAAATCTTTCCTCAGGGATCTTTGGCCTTCCTGCATGGAGATGGCAAAGGGGCAGGGTTAACAAAGGTGCCAGGAAAAGGTCTGGGGGCTGCCGGCCAGGAAATTCACTCCTGTCGCTCTGTGGCATTGTTCTCCTGGATTTATTCTACATCAAGTTTTCCTGAGTTCGAGCCATCCCAGTACAACCTTCATGGTTACTGTCATTTTAGTACCTCTTACAGGAGTCATTCAACTAAGGCCTGTGGACCAAATTTCATCCCATGCCTGTTTTTGTAAATAAAGTTTTATTGGAAGATGCGGACATCCATTTATTTCTGTATTATCTAAGGCTGCTTTCACCCTGCAGTGGCAGAGGTGAGTAATTGTGGCCTGCAAAGCCTGAAATATTTACTATCTGGCCCTTTGCAGAAAAAGCTCGCAGACCCCTGATTTTACTTCATTAAAAAAAAAATCAGCTTGCGTTTGTGATTTAAGTAAATTTATTTTACAATGAAACTTTTCTATCATTGCTGCATATAGAAAACCAGAATCTCTACCATGAATGGAAGGTAACTGGAAAACTAAATACAATGGAAAGTTATTGAAAATAAAATCTACTCTCAACCCAGAAAACCTCTTCATGAAAATAGAAGAGAAAGAAAAGTTTTATTACTGAAAAAGCACTAAACCAGAATGTGATGCATCACAGGCAATCTGCTAAAGGGAATGCAAAGACAGAAAGAAATCTTACTTCTTCTATACAGCTAAGTAAGGAGCCCTGGTGGTACCATGGTTAACCACTTCGCTACTAACCCAAAGGTCAGCGGTTCAAACTCACCCAGAGGCTCTGCAGGAGGAAGACTTGGCAATGTGCTCCCATAAAGATTACAGCTTAGAAAACCCCATGGGGAAGTTCTACTCTGTCACATGGGGTTGCTATGAGTTGGAATAGACTTGATGGCACCTAACAACAACACAGCCCTAAGACATAGGTACTACAGCCTTCTTTCACCAGATGGGGACACAGAGAGGTTGAGGACTTGTGAAAGACCCCACCACTAGAGAGGTGCAAAGCCTGGATGTGGATCTAGGCAGTCTCACACTAGAGTCCCTGTCTTAAACACCAAGCTCCACACACAGGTGTTAAAGGCATCCTAGGCATCCTAGCACCCATCAGAGACTTTCTCCTTGTGGTCATCACAGAGACTGAATAGATGTGGGAGGAGAACAGCATTTTTTTCCATGAGTCATTGTTACTAATTCCATGCCCGTGTATCACCTGAAGCCATCTCCTGGGCTGCCAGGGTGTATGTGACCCTCGCTTCGGGAAATACAAACCCAAACAGTTAGACCCAACCTGAGTCCATGACAATACATAGCCCAATGCCTGTTGGCAGGCTTTGCCAGACCTCTGCACGACAGCTGAGAGACTGCACACCCCCTGAGGCCAGTGCTTGGTCCTACTGCTCTTCTTGGACTTGACCACTTTCTGGGGTCCCAAGAGGTGAACCAACCCCTTTGTGTCCTCATGGTGTGGGGCAAAGTGTCTCATTTAATGTGCACATGCATCTTATTAAAATGCAGATTCTGATCAGGAGGTCCAGAGCAGGGTCTAAGGGTCTGCATTGCTCCCAAGCAATGCCAACACTGCTGATCCTCGGGCCACACTTGGAGTCAGAGGAGGGCAGTTGTTCCCAAACTTAGCTGCAGGTTGGAATCACCTGGGCAAATCATAAAGAACACTGATGCCTGCCCCATCCACTGTGCAGCTGAAAAATGCCAACGCCTAGGCTCCATCCCCATTAAATCAAAATCTGAGAGAAGGGTATCTTGGGATTGTTAGTGCTTTTTAAAAGCTTTCCAGATAATTCTAAGGAACACCCAGGGTTGAGAATCACTGGGGCAGGAAAGTAGTTTTCAGACTGAGTTCCCTCATGGCCTTCGGTTTCCTTGGCAGGACCCCAGGGGCCACTGAAGAGGGGCAAACGCTATTGTGGGCAGGAGTTCAAGTCCCTTAGACCCACTTTAGGTATTTGGCTCTGCACAGGATTTTATCTGGGGGTCAAAAAAGTTCTGCTGAGAACCTACTATACAGCTAAGGTAGTCAAAACAGCCTGGTACTGGTACAATAACAGATACATTGACCAATGGAACAGAATTGATAACCCAGATGTAAATCCATCCACCTATGGTCACCTGATCTTCGACAAGGGCTCAAAGTCCATCAAATGGGGAAAAGACAGTCTTTTTAATAAACGGTGTTGGCAAAACTGGATGTCCATCTGCAAAAAGATGAAACAGGACCCATACCTCATACCATATACAAAAACTAACTCAAAACGGATCAAAGACCTAAATATAAAGCCCAAAATGATGAAGTTCATAGAAGAAAAAACAGAATCAATGCTCGAGGCCCTAATACACTGCATTAACAGGATACAAACCACAACCAAGGTCACATAAGCTCCAGAGGATAAGATAGATAACTGGGATCTTCTAAAAATTAAACACTTACGCTCATCAAAAGACTTCACCAAAAGAGTAAAAAAAGAACCTACAGTTTGGGAAAAAAATTTTGTCTATTACAAATCAGACAAAAGTCTAATCTCTAAAATCTACAAGAAAATCCAACACCTCTACAACAAAAAGACAAATAATCCAATTAAAAAAGGGAGCAAAGGAAACGGACACTTCACCGGAGAAGACATTCAAACAGCCAACACATGTGGAAATGCTCACGATCTCTAGCCCTAAGAGAAATGCAAATCAAAACCACAATGAGATACCTACCATCTCACCCCAGCATTACTGGCACGAATCAATAAAACAGAACTCTTATACACTGCTGGTGGGAATGCAAAATGATACAACCATTTTGGAAAACAATGATGTTTTCTTAGAAAGCTAGAAATAGAAATACCATATGATCCAGCAATCCCACTCCTAGGAATATATCCTAGATACATAAGAGTCGTGACACAAATAGACATATGTATACCCATGTTTATTGCAGCATTGCTCACAATAGTAAAAAAGACGGAAACAACCTAGATGCCCATCAACAACAGATGAATGGATAAACCAACTGTGGTACATACACAGTGGAGTATTACACAACAATAAAGAACAATGCTGAATTTGTGAAGCATCTTATAACATGGATGAATCTGGAGGGCATTATGCTGAGTGAAATAAGTCAGTCACAAAAGGACAAATATTATATGAGACCACTACTGTAAAAACTCATGAAAAGGTTTACATACAAAAAGAGACAATCTTTGATGGTTACGAGGGAGGAGAGGGGTAGGAATGGAAAAACACTTAATAGATAAGTGAAAACTTTGGTGAAGGATAAGACAGTATACAGTACTGGGGAAGCCAGCACAACCTGCACAAGGCAAGATCATGGTAGCTCCATAGACACATCCAAACTCCCTGAAGGACCACATTGCTGGGCAGAGGGCTATGGAGACCATGATCTCAGGGAACATCTAGCTCAACTGGCATAACAGTTTATAAAGAAAATGTTCTGCATTCTACTTTGGTGAGTAGCGTCTAGGGTCTTAAAAGCTTGTGAGTGGCCATCTAAGATACTCCACTGGTCTCACCCCTTTGGGAGCAAGGAAGAATGAAGAAAACTAAAGATACAAGGGAAAGATTAGTCCAAAGGACTAATGGACCATGTCTACCACGGCCTCCACCAGACTGAGTCCAGTACAACTAGATGGTGCTCAGCTACCACCACTGACTGCTTTGACACGGATCACAATAGAGGGTCCCAGACAGAGCTGGAGAAAAATATAGAACAAAATTCTAACGCAAAAAGAAAGATCAGACTTGCTGGCCTGAGAGAGACTGGAGAAATCCTGAGAGTATGGCCCCTGGACACCCTTTCAGCTCAGTAATGAGGTCACTCCTGAGGTTTACCCTTCAGACAAAGATTGAACAGACCCGTGGAACAAAACAAGACTAAAGGGGCGCACCAGGCTTGGGGCAGGGACTGGAAGGCAGAAGGAGGCAGGTAAGCTGGTAATAGGGAACCCAGAGTTGAGAAGGGAGACTGTTGACATGTCGTGGGGTTGTTAACCAATGTCATAGAGCAATGTGTGTACTAACTGATCAGAAACTAGCTCTGTTAACCTTCATCTAAAGTACAACAAAAAGAATAAACATGAAATTGATACAAAAAAAAAAAAAGTTCCGCTGATTAAAAAAAAAAAAAAAAAGGTTGAAACTAATGGGTGTATGTAAGGGACAAGCCACAGGACACAGGACCAGGAGCAAGTGCACTTCGCTCTTGTTCCACAAAGCTCCGCACCTGCCACGTGACCTTGGGCAAGTCAAGTCCCATCCCTGGGCCTGTTCCCTCCACATCAGCGTCTTCCCAACCTGCCTGGCTTAAAAATCACCTGGCTCCCCACCCTTATTTGCTAAAAATGCTGATTCCTAGCCCCCTACCTTGGAGATTCTGATTCAGTAGGTTTGGGGGGTGTACCCAGAACGTGCATTTTTAACAAGCACCTTCTGCTCCTATGCCCCCCCAGGTGATCACCTTGACTGTGTACATTTGGGAAAAACAGATCTATAATCCCTTCCAAGTAGAACTGCCCATAAGGAGTCCTGGTGTTGCAGTGGTTAAGTGCTCTGCTGCTAACTGAAAGGTCAACGGTTTGAACCCACCAGGTGTTCCATGGAGAAAGATGCGGAAGTCTGCTTAGGTAAAGATTAAAAAAAAAAAAAAAAAAGCTTACAGCCTTGGAAAATCCATGGGGCAGTTCTACTCTGCCCTGTAGAGTCACTATGAGTTGGAATCGGCTCGATGACAATAGGTTTTGTTTTGCTTTTTGGGTAATCCCTTCCAGCGCTAACACTCTGAGATATTATGGTTCTTCTCTTCAGCTTCCTTGATTTCCTCTGACTCTGAGTGCCACCTCCCACCTGATGATTCCCTCTCCGGTTGGGGGAATTTGGAGTGCTGGCAGGGAAGAAGGGGACTCAGGAGCTGGGCTCATGTGAGGACTTCAGCATGGTCCCTGCTGTGCCATCCAGAACTTTTCACTCAGCAACTTTTTATTGAGGGCCTGGAGAGGTGTTTAGTGTCTCTGGGACTGGGAATGTTTAAAGGTCATTTGGGGGAGGAGGATCCATCTCCTTCCTCAATTCTTAACCACAATCACATTTTCCAGTTTTCTTGCCATAAAATCTGGGATCCTCCATGAAGGATTTCTAAGCCAAAGGACCAGGGCCTCGTGGATTTTTATATACATGGAGCAAGGACTAAGTCTGGGGAGTCTCACATGTGTTCACTGGACCCATACTGAGTTGGGGTGAGTGGAAGGGGAATCTATAGGTGCAGGTAGAAGGAGGAACTAACATAGATGAATGGGCAGTGCCTTCTCCTTCTCCTGGGGTCCTGGCGTTTAAGAGCTCAGCTGCTACCCAAAAGGTCAGCAGTTCGAATCGACCAGCCACTCCTTGGAAACCCTATGGGGCAGTTCTACTATGTCCTATAGGGTCGCTATGATGGCAAAAGGTTTGGTTTGGTTTTTTGGTTCTTCTTTTCCAGGATCTTACAACCCATGCTCTGAAGTTCCAGGTTCTGATCTTGGACAATCTAGGATATCCTTTCTAGAACCTTCTGACTCCTTCAAGGACCACCCACCTTCCAAACTTAAAAGACACCTCTTCAGAAAGACCTTCCCTCGCCATCCTAAATCTTTCCCCCCCCTTAACCCTGTGACTAGTGTTATCTGCTACAAACTCTCTCCAAGTCTGTTGTCTTCTAACTTTCTTGTGTATATATCTTTGTCACTGATTTTTTTTTTTTTTTTTTGCTTCCTCAATAGCAGGAACCACAACTTGTAATTATGTTTGTTTGTTTTTTTATTTATTTATCCCATGGCTCCTCCATCAGATTGTACCCTCCATTGGGTCAGGGACCATGTCATTTTCATTCATCACTTCGCCCTGGGCACTTAGTACAGAGCTTGGCACGTGGGAGGCCCTCAATAAAAAGTTGTTGGATGAAGCAATGCTCCTTAAACTTTAAAGTGCATGGGAATCACTTAAGGATCTTGTTAAAATATATATTATGATTCAATAAATCTGGGGGTGGCCTGAGAGTCTGCATTTCTAACAAGCTCACAGGGGATGCTGATGCTGCTAGTCTGTGGACCACACTTTAAGTAACAATGACCTAGATAAAGTTTGTCCTAATCAATTTTCCATCCCACCATCCACTGTCCCCTCAGATTTCCCATTGCTCAGTACCTGAGGTGAGTTTTCAACCTTTTCAGAAGCAAGCAAGGGGCTACTGAAACCCAAGAAATGATTAACAAAGAAGCAAGGGAAGTTTCCAGTAGCACAAGAATTAAAGATGCTCAAGAAGCTTAGCTGAGCATGGCACACCCGACTTTCAAAAGTATCACATCCCTACATGATCCAGTTGATCTGCTCATAGGCGGCTGAACAAAGATGAGCCCACGCTGCCTGCCTAGGATTTCTCCCAGTAGGTACACGGGCTGTTCTAGGGTTGGAAAAGTCAACCCTTACTCACCAGCTCATCTCCATTCTTCAATGCCAAGTCCACCATGTACATCCCAGGCACTTAACACACTTGACTTGGCTATTCCAGCTGTGTATGTTCCACATACCATGGTGACATCTGGGCACCCACCCCTCCCAAGGACTTAGACAAAACCTTCTCTAGCAACAGAGAGATACAGCTACAGGACAGTTGAGCTGATGTGCTCCTGTGACTCCCCTCCGTTGAAAGGTAAGGTGGCCCTCCATCAGGTAAGGAAACCTTTCTCAATAGAATGCCAAAACTCACCAGGTGCCTATGACATCAGGAAATACAATATTAAATTTGATGCTCAATGACTATGGCCACATTTGGCTAAAGGACTAATGCGGTATTGTTCAAAATGCGATTCTCATGTCACCTGCATCAGAATCACTTTGGGAGGGCTTGTTAAACATGCTGATTCCTGGGCCCTAACCCAGACCTACTATACTAGAATCTCTGGAAGTGGGGCCCAGAAATTTACGTGGCTAACAGGTTGCCCAGGTGTTTCGTGTGTGCATTCACTTTTTACAATCCCTGGGCTAATATATTTGTTTCCTCCTTCATCCACATAGCTTTTGTTTCCTTTTGTGTCAGCTTTATTGTGTGTGTGTCTTTGATTGTAGGCTGCCTTAAGTCTCTTTAGGAAGCCAGATAGGTAGAGTAAATACATGAGGCTTCATACATGACTAGGTGTCCTAGGTATCTACTCTTGCCCCCTTGATGTTCTTCTTGTAAACTAAACCATCATCAACACCCCCAGTGAATCAGTCCTTATCCCCTGAATCAAGCCATCCAGTCCCCAGAGTCCTGCCCATCCCCAGAACGTTAAGAAAGATGTGCATGAAAAGACGGCCTACAGAAAGGGAAAAAAATTTACAAATCATATATCTGATAAAAGTCTAGTATCCAGACTATGTAAAGAATTATTACAACTCAGCAACAAGGCAAACAACCTAATCAAAAACAGGCAAAAGACTTGAATAGATATTTCTCAAAAGAAGATATAGGAATGGCCAAGAAACACATGAAAAGATGCTCAACATCATTAGTCATTAAGTGACCTTATATGACAGAGTAGAACTGTCCCGCAGAGTTTCCTAAGCTGTAATCTTTATAGGAACAGATAACCAGGGTCTTTTCTCCCACAGAGCTACTGGTGGGTTTGAACCACCAACCTTTCGGTTTGCAGCTGAGTGCTTAAGCATTGCGCCACCAGGGCTCCTTTCACATCCACTAGGATGACTATAATAAGAAAAAAAAAAGTGGTGAGGATATAGAGAAACTGGAATCCTTGTGCATTGCTGGTTAGAATGTAAAATAGTTCAGAGGCTGCAGAAAAGAGTTTGGTGGTACCTCAAAAAGTTAAACATAGAATTACCATATGACCCAGCAATTCCACTCCTAGGCATATACCCCAAAGAAATGAAGACAGGTACTTAAATACTTGACTGTTACAAAAGCATGGGGGAGATGTCTGACCTCCTTCAACCCCACAAGGGGGAAGGAGAACCAAGATCAACAGCATGGGGCTGACTCCCATGAGACGGAGGCCAGACAAACCTCCCCTCTATGCCATCTTTTCTAATTCTGACACCAAATGTACAAATGGCTTGGGAGCAGTGTCTGACGTCCTCCAACCCCACAAGGGGGAAGGAGAACCAAGACCAACAGCACAAGGCTGATTCCTATGAGGTGGAGGCCAGAGGAGCCTCGCCTCTCTGCCATCTCTATCAATTCTGACACCAACCGTCCCTCCCACAGCATTCTCTACTGGGTTTGATAATTCATTGCAACAGCCACACGGAACTCACAGACCATACTCACAATTATGGGGCTTATTAGGGAAGTAACTGTTACAATTCAGGCTCAGGAACACTCAGGATACAGGTCTTCCATCAGAATAACATCTCCCCAGCCGTGCTCTCAGGCATGTCTCTCCCTGGCCCTCAGCCTCTGCCCAAAGGCACTCAAGCTTTCTCTCTCCATGGCTGGGAAGCCCAATGAGCCAATTCCTGCTGGCCTCTGCTGCGGGTCTTTACTTCTTTGGTGGTGGTGGACTATCCCTCTCTGCACTGGAATTGACTCTCTTCCAAGGCAAAACTGACCAATCCCCTTGATAGGCCACAATCACCTGTATGGGAGTTACAAGCTCATGGCTAGGAAGGCCACATGCAAAACTAATTAATCACACAGCAACTTGTAAATGAATGTTCATAACAGCGCTATTCACAATAGCCAAAAGGTGGAAACAACCTAAATGTCCATGAGTAGGTGAATGGATAAACAACTGGCACACGTACACAGGAATATTATTTAGCCATAAAAAAGAAATGAAGTATTGATACCTGCCACAACATGAATGAACCTTGAAAACATTATCTTAAGTGAAAGAAGCCAGACACAAAAGCTCACAGTTATGATTCCATGTATATAAACTATTCAAAATAGGTAAAGCCATAGAGAGAGAAAGCAGATTGGTGGTTGCCAGGGCCTGGGGGCTTGGGAGGTATAGAGGTGACTGCTTAATGGGTACAGGTTTCGTTTTGGAGTGATGAAATGTTTTTGAACTAGACAAAGGTGGTAGTTGCACAACAATGTGAACGTACTAAGTGTCACTGAATCGTACACTTCAAGGTGATTCATTTTATATTACATGAATTTCACCTCAATAAAAAGAAAGGACAAGTCAAGGTAAAAGGGAAGAAAGAAGAAGAACTCTGTGCACCCTCGAACAGCCCAATCAAGGAACAAGTCCAGCCCTTCACATTGGCCCCCAGAGAAGCGCTCATTTCATCTGACCCCCAGACTCTTCAGACCTCTAAATACTGTCCTTTCTTTCCCTGAAGTGACCCCTGAGCCCCCTTGGGGTTATTTTTCTTCCAGACCCAGCATCTTTTTTTCCTTCACATCAAGGTGCCATCTGTATGCCAACACTTGTGCCCTGAGAGGGCACATTTTTCTGATTTTCACAAAGGCACTGTAAAAGATAGAAGCAACTCTGACTGGTCACCCACTATGTGTCTGATGTTGGTGAAACGTCATGAGTGAGACAGACACCACCACCCGTCTGCCAGTTTGTCCTACCATGGTGGCTTGTGTGTGGCTGTGATGCTGAAAGGGATACCACTGGTATTTCAAATACCATTAGGGTCACCCATGGTAGACAGGGTTCAGCAGAGCATCCAGACGAGGACAGACTAGGAAGAATGGCCTGGCAATCTACTTCTGAAAAGTAGCCAGCAAAAACCCTCTGGATCACAGTAGAATATTGTCCAATACAGTGATAGAAGATGAGCCCCCTAGGTTGGAAGTTACTCGAAATGCACAGTGGTTGAAACAATGAACTTGAGCGTATTAACTATCACGAAGGTGGTATAGACTAGCCAATGTTTTGTTCTGTTATATATGTGGCCGCCATGAATCGGGACTACAGTAACAACAAGATAGACAAGGTCTCTGCTTCAGGAAGCTTGCGTTATATTAGGGAAAGAAGGCCATGAATAAATAAACACATACATAAAGAATCAGAACTATATAATTACAGCTCGTGAAGGGTCATGGAAGAAAGGCTCTTCTATCGCACACAGCTCTGTGCTGGTTGTTGGACGTGAGGTCAGTCTAGAGGCCGCTTATCCTAGATCACCACCTTTCAGGGGATACCATCAGGGGAGGAACAAACAAGAGCAAACAGACATGGGCTGTGTCCTAAAGAATTTTAGTCCCACACAAAGAGCAAATTCCAGGCTCTCAGGGCATAAGGCCTTTAAGATCAAGAGTCTTGTTTACCCAGAATGGTTCAAATACCTTTCTGCCCAGAAACATGAGAATGGACAGAATTTCTAGGTCTCCTCCCGCCCTGTCATTTTTTGAATTTTGAGCTGTGCGGCCATGTGTGAGGAAGTCATCCTTACTTCCCCATACCCAAAGGTTCATCATACCCAAAGGTTCATCCAGATTGTGTGATTCTGGCCTGAGTGCTGAGGCCACAGTCACTTAGTGTCGGGGTGGGGAACGTTTCCGTGGACACACAGTGTAAGAGACACTCCACACACGCGAAGGTACCCAGTGATCTTGGGAATTCAAAAACAAAAATAGGTTATCAATGCCAAGTAGGAATAACGAGGAGAATGACCAGTGCTGGTTAGTGAGTTCCATGAGAGCAAGGCTTTTTTGGCACGTTTGTTCTCTGCTGTGTTCCCTATGCCTCGGACAATGTCTGCCACATAGTAGATTCACGCTAAGCGTATGCTAAATGAATGATCGAGAAAATAATATTTCCCCTGAGCAATTGTTTAGAATGGAGGAAGAAAGAATTTTTTTTTTTTTTTTAGTTAAACATATTTAGGAAAGTACAAAGGATGTTGTCATAGCCTGAAGGAATAATATTTATGATGGTGCCTGAGACCCTGGGAAAATGAGAGGCCACCCCTGGAACATTATTAACAACAGGGACTTTTTTTGCTTCCCCTTTTCTTTTTCAAGGAGCCCTGGTGGCATAGTGGTTAAACACTTTGCTGCCGATCAAAAGGTTAGTGGTTCAAATCCACCAGTTGCTCCATAGGAGAAAGACGTGGTAGTCTGCTTCTGTGAAGATTTACAGCCTTAGAAACCTTATGGGGCGGTTCTACTCTGTCCTGTAGGGTGGCTATGAGTCGGAATCGACTTGACAGCAGTGGGGTGGATTTGCCTTTTCAGTGCCAAACTGTACTCTCTGCTTTTCAGAAGATGAGCCAGGAAAGCTGACCTCCATCCACCTGGCCTTGCTGGGGGACACCTGAGGACCTTCTGTAACTTGCCAAGAACATCCCATGAGCCATCCTGGGTTCCAGATGTTTGGCTGGTAATGATGCTAGTGGTAGAGAATCAACTCCCCCTGCTTCCTGTGACTCTGTCTGACTGTATTACAGGGAAATCAAACCTGGGAGAGCTCTGAAGTTCCGTCCCTGTGGTGCCAAACCTCCACATGGAATGGGAACCAGAGACAAGCAGCCAGATGTCTTAGCCCATAGTTTGTGGGAAATACACAACCAATAATGGGAAAACACCCAGACAAAACCTGTTATTTTTCTTCTACTCACAGTGCACTTGCATTCATTACATGTGATATCTTTAAAAGACATAAAAGCCCAATACAGCATGGTTATGGGCTGTAGTTGCACAGGTTTTGAAGTTCTGTGGCTATTGTTTTTGGTGATTAGTCAAACTTTTCTGTCATAAGTCAAATGGATAGCATTTGGATTGTTAATTCTTATTGTATTTCCAGGAAGTTTTATGACAGCAGATCCGATGTATTTCTGCCATCCAACCAAGGAGGCTGTAAGAGTTAGACGTTGAAGCAATGGCTTTACTTCCTATCCCCAGGGAGAAGCAAGGAGACTCAGAGCTCCAAGATTTAAGCTGGAGGAGACCAGAGCTTGTTTGCTCTGCTGGAAATTATTGTCTCCATCCCACTCCCAACCCATCTATGGAGGTGGGCGACAAGGAGGAAATGATATTAAAAGGGCATATTTCTAAGATACCTTTCTAGGAATTAAGATTTCCAGACTCTTTGTACAGAAGAGGTGAGGAAGTTTCCATACTGACTCTTTTGTGGTAAGATGGGCAGCCAGCTGAGCCAAGCCTAGAAGTCCTCATGACAGGGTCTTTGGTTGACGTAGGGGGAGTTTTGACCCAACTTCCAGTAGGTTTCCTACAACTTTCACTCTTGGAATTTTCCTGAGTAGCCTGGTCTCCATCTTTAGAAGAGCAGCCAAAAGGAAGAGAATTGTTTGGGTGGGGGGGCTTTAAAGGTACTTGCTATATTCCTAATTCCAGAAGCATGTACAGATGTAAGCCAAATTCAAAGACAGAGTTAGACACAGAGAGGATGTGACTTGCTAAGATAACATGGCTAATGGGAGGTATTTTACTGCATGGCCACATGACTTGCTTTGCTAATGATATGTCAGCTTTAATAGCCAGTATGTGATTCACCATCTTAGCTTTTCTCTCTGCCCTGAAACCAGCAATGTTCCACATAGAGGTTACTCTATCATCTTGCGTCCTGAAGTAATGGTGACATGGACACTTGATCACAACCAACCCATAATGGACATATGAGTGCTTGTGTTGTAAATGTAAAGCATTGTGATTTGAGGATCCTTTGTTATAGCATAGCCTAGCCTATCCTGACTAATACAGAGGCTACACCTCAAATCTGAGTCAGTGAAGATTAACTCTATTCTTATTGTATTATTTATTTCTGTATAACAAATTACCCCAAAATTAAGCAGCTTAAGACAATATATATTTATTACCTAACAGCTTCTGTGAGTTAGAACCTGGGCATGGATTAACTGTGTCCTCTCCCTCAGGGTTTCTCACAAGGCTTCAATCAAGGTATTGGGTAGGGCTAGGGTCTCATCTGAAGGGACAACTGGGGAAGGATCTGCTTCCAAGCTCACATGGTTGTTGGCAGCATTTAGGTCCTCAAGTGCTGTTGGACTGAGGGTCTCAGTTTCTGGCTGACTGTTGGCCAGAGGCTGCCCATAGTTCCTTGCCATGTGGACCTCTCCAACATGGCAGCTTACTTCCTGAAAACATGCAAGCCGAAAAGACAATAGAAAGAGTTCTGCTGGAGAGACAGAAGTCGTAGTCTGTTCTGGATTGAATTGTGTCACCTCAAAATGTGTTGAAATCCTAGTCCCTAATACCTGTGGATATAATCCTGTTTGGAAATAGAGTTTTCTTTGTTGTGTTAACTAAGGAGCCCTGGTGGCACAGTGGTTGAGTATTTGGCTGCTAACCGAAAGGTAGGTGGTCCAAACCAACCAGCTGCTCCATGGAAGAAAGATGCTTCTGTAAAGATTTACAGCTTTGGAAACCCTATGGGGCAGTTCTACTCTGTCCTATAGGGTTGCTATGAGTCGAAATTGACTCCACGGCAATGGGTTTGGTTTTGCTTTTTTGTTGTGTGAATTAGATCACAATTGACTAAGATGGGTTCTAAATTTAATCGCTTCTAAGTTATAAAAAGAATAGATTAGACACAGAGACACGTACACATGAGGGAAAACAGATGCCATGTGAAGATCATCTACAAGCCAAGGAATGCCAAGGAACCAAGGAACAACTGGAGCTACCCACGAGGAAGGAATAGACATGACCGAGACCCTGATTTGGATCAAGAGCCTCCAGATCTGTGAGAAAATAAATTCCTGTTCTTTAAAATCACCCACTTGAGGTATTTATGTAATGGCAGCATATGAAACTAAGACGCATCTTTTGTAACTTAATCATCGGAGTGGCGTCCTCTATTTTTCGTCTTATTCTGTTCGTTAGAAGCAAGTCACTAGGTCCAGCCTGCTCTCAAGAAGAAGGGACTACACAAGAGGGTGAATACCAAGGGGTGTAGGGATCACTTATCTACCACAGTTTATTTTCAAAGGAAATGGCTATTGAATACAGAGACCTGGTGGTACAGTGGTTAAAGCGTTTGGTTGCTAACCCAAAGATAGGTGGTTTGAACCTACCAGCTGTTCCATGGAAGAAAGATGTGGCAGTCTGCTTCTATAAAGATTACAGCCTTAGAAACCCTATGGGACAGTTCTGCTTTGTCCTATAGGGTCGTTATGAGTCGGAATTGACTCGACGGCAATGGGTTAATGGAACTACTGAACGGAAGTTAATAAAACTCCTGGCATCTGTCAAGGTTAAACTAATCCACGAACCAAGAGCAGATTTTGATGTTGATTCACATTTGTATTTGACCCATCCTCACCATGACTTTACAGATTTAAGTTATATTTGCTTTTAAATACCCATCCCTCTTGAAAAGAGCCTACATTTTCTCCATCACCTGTTCTGCTAAAACTTTAAGTTCTGTTACGCTGTTGTAAGACTGGGGATCAGATTTTCCTCCAGGCATGGAAACCTCTAGTCACTCCTTCCGCCAGCAGAAAAGAGCTGCCAGGAGTAGGTTATAAGAAACTGGGAAAGTACTAAAACATTCAAGCCAGAAAGAACCCAAGCTCTCAATGAGCTTCTCTCCCCAACCCTGAACCATCCTCTCCCAATCTTTTCTACGAACTTTCATACCTTGAGGTGGCTTCCTTAGAATTCTCCACATAAGATGATCCTTTTATCAATCAGCTATTGCTGTGAAGCAAACAACCATGAAACATCAGTGACATGCAACAATAGACATGTATTTCTCACTCACATGTCTGCAGCTCTCAGTCCCAGAAGAAAGTCCTGCAGATCACCCAGGAGAGCTCTGCTCCTCCTGTCTTTCACTTTTCTAGGAGCAGTGGGCTACCCGAGGCATCCCCCTCTCATGGAGATGGCAAAAGCACAAGACTGCAAGTCCAACCCCACAAGCCCATTTCCAGCCTCTGCATGTGTCATGTCTGCTAACACCTCATGGGCCAAAGCAAGTCATACAGCCTAGCTCAAGGTCAAGGGGGTATGCTCCTCCTACCGTGAGTCTATGGCTAGGGTGTGGATGTATACCAGTACTACTACAGGGAGGATATGAAGAATTGAGGCCCAGAATGCAATCAACCACACTCTTACTTCTCCCCCACACCATGCTGAGGTTTCAGGTTTATCATTGAAACACCAGGACCAGGGACACAAGTGGGGTTAAGGCAGGTATCTGCCTCCCATATTATTGGAGTGATATGAGTATATTCAAGGACAGAAAATGAAGAGTAGCAAGGAGCAAGTGAATGGGACAGGTTGTTGGGACTTGAGATGGTTTGGGGACAAGGGAGAAGAGCAATCAGTCCATTCCCTTCTCCTGGTCCTGGGAAGGCATCTTGGTGTCTGGCCAGGTTTTCCCCAGTGTGGGATATACCCTGTCAGTGGGCTACCTGGGAGATGGGTTTGGGCGATAAAGGGAGGAGGCATTGCCGTTACCTAACTTGGAATCACAGAGTGAGAACAAGATTCCCTTTTCCAATCACCTTGCAAAGGTTCTCATTACAACAAGGAGAAAGTCTCCTTTTAGTGCAAATGTGTCTTTAACAACTCTATAACACTTGCTGATCTTCCTTTTTAAAAGACTCAGTCAACAGTAACTGGCTAGAATTCATAACATTATTTTATTTTGGTAGTGTTTATAAGTTTGTCTTCTATTTTTGGCAGGGGGTGCTGGCTTCCTGTTTACATGGTGCTATAGGCTTCCTTTTAAAATAAATATATTTAAACAGAGTTGACTTAAAGAAAAACATTATGTAAATACTAGTTCAGGTGGTAGGGGATATGGCAAAAATTATGACTCATGTATGTTTGTGGTTGTTTGGTGCTATCGAGTCGATTCCAATTCATAGCGACCTTACCTGACAGAGAGCTGCCTGCCCCCAGGGCTTTCTAGGCTGCAATCAGATCATTAGGTCTTTTTCCTGAGGAGCTGCTGTGTGGCTTCGAACCGTCAACCTTTTGGTTAGCAGCTGAGCACTTAACCATTGCACCACCAGGGCTCCTTCATGCATGGCTGGCATTAAGCAAATACTGATATTGTGGAAAGAGGATAATGGGGTTTGAATCAGTCTAGGTTCAAGTCCACGCTCCATCATTTGCATATGGTTTTTGGGCAAGTTATGTAGCTTCTCTGAGCCTCGGTTTCTCTGTGGGTAAGATGAGGGTAACCTCTCTTGTAGGGTTGTTGTGTTATATTGAAAGTAATGTTTGTAAAGCAACCGGTATAAATGGCAGAACCCACTAGTTCCAGCCCCTACCTGACCTTTCCATTCAGGGAGAGCCTCTGGTTTTCTCCGTCCTTTCAGTGACCATGGGACAGCCAGGCACCACTGTCCCTGCCAGTGGGCTCTGTGTGGTAGTCCACAGCAGTGACCAGACCTCCCTCTCCTCTCCTTTAATGGGAGGGGTGGGGTTAATTCAAATTAACTTCAGACTTTTACCCCCTTGCCTCCCGGCCCCCACTCCAGCCTCTACAAAAAAGCTGTTGTTACGGATGAGTGTCTTGATTAGCCATACAATTTCAGAGTTAAACGAGGATCAACAAGTCAGAAACTTAGACATCAGACCAGATGGGGAGCCTCAGGACTGAGGGGTGGGGGGCAGAGTGAAGAACTCTTTGGAGAGTGTCTCAAGTTCCCCAAAGATCTCTCATTTATACCCAACGAAGATCCACAGTCACAGAGCTCCCCAACAGGACTGAAAAGAGCCATTTATCAGAAAATGTAAACATGGCACCCCTGCCCAACCACACCACTGGTAATGTGCAGTGAATGTTTCTTTAAAGGGTTTTTAATGCTCTTGTCAGTGGCACACATCTATTGCCCTCTATTTTTTTGTGCTTTCAAATAACATGTTGTTACAGATGAGTTTGGACTCATAGCGACCCCATGTGACAGAGTAGAACTGCCCCATAGGGTTTTCTATTGGTTAAAGTGCTCCGCTGGTAACTGGAAAGGTGAGCAGTTCAAACCCACCAGCTACTAGGGGGAGAAGGATGTGGCAGTCAGCTTACCTAAAGGTTACAGCCATGGAAACCCTATGGGGCAGTTGACTCAACATGAACAGGTAATCTTTACAGAAACAAACTGCCAGGTCTTTCTCCTGTGGAGCCGCTGGGTGGGTTCAAATCGCCAACCCTTCGGTTAGCAGCTGAGTTCTTAACCATTGTGCCACCGGGGCTCCTTGCAAGTAACATTAACCTGCTAAATTAAATGTTTGAAAACATACCACAGTATTTTGTGACCCCGTTTTAGATTTTCTTCTATTTTTTTAATACACGTGTACACATACACACACTCTTTCGGTTTCCACTTGGAGAAACAGGGCTCAGGCTGGAAAGCAAGGCAGTTCCTTGTCTCCTCATATCATTTCCAGAGACAGTAAATTTCAGGGCTGTGCGTTCAAAGGACATGAGTAAAATGGTCTGTGTGCAGGTGTGGGTGGGTGGGCAGAAGTCGAGTGTGGTGGGGGGAACCCTAAAGGAGTCCTAATACTTGGTTCTGATTGCCTTACTCCCCATCCCACCCCGAAGTCCTGTGGGTCAAACAATAAAAATAATACCAAAACCAAACCCAGTGTCGATTCTGACTCATAGCGACCCTATAGGACAGAGTAGAACTGCCCCATAGAGTTTCCAAGGAGCGCCTGGCGGATTCGAACTGCCAATCCTTTGGTTAGCAGCCGTAGCACTTAACCATTACGCCACCAGGGTTTCCAAAAATACCAAATAACCAATAGCTAACATTTATTGAGCACTTACTGTGTGCCAGGCATCGTTCACATGTCATCACTTTCAGGTCTTATTATAACCCAAGGAAGGAGATCCTATCATGGCTCGCATTTCCAGAAGAGTAAACTGAGGCATGGAAAGGTTAAGGACTAGTCCAAGATCATAAAGTTAATAGAAGTGTCAGAGAAGCGGCTCTAACGCAAAGAGCAGGGCTCCAGAACCTCGTCCTTCACTCTTTCCCAAAGGAATGAGAGGAAAAGAGGAGGAGAGGGAAGGGCAGGGGGAAAGCAGAGAACAGGAGAGGTGAAGGGAGCAGAAGGAGGTAGAAACCAGTAAGGGAGAGCGCAGTGAGGAGAGCCGTCTAGCTCCTACTTTCCTGGGGCTGCCCTACCGACTCTGTCCCAAATTGGCCGAAGCGGCGCGAGGAGGCGGGGCGGGGCTGGGGCTTGCGGGGGCTCCCGGGCTCCGGCCTTGCTCTCCCGCGTTCCCCACCGCCTCCTGCGGGCCCTCCCACTCTGCTCTCCCGCGCCTGACATCACGGCCTGGGAGGCGGGATCGGGGAAGGAGTGGTTCGTGGGGAGGAGGCTCGGCGCTGCCGAGGGGAGGCGGGAGCAGTCCCAGCCCAGATCTTCAAAACATCCCGGCGGCCTCGGCTCGCGCCCAGCCGGTCGGTCCGTCCAGCTACCGCCGCCGCCGCCAGCGCCTGGTGAGTTGGGAGCGCTTCCTGGGAGAAGCGGGAGCGCAGGGGCGCGGCGACGTCAGGGGGCTCTGGGCAGCGTGCGCCCGGGAGCGGCGGCGCCAGCACGCCTTCAGTGACCCGACCGAGAGGTCCCTGGGATGAGTGGGGGGCGGGGAGGGGGTCGACGCGCCACCCAGACCGAAACCCACTATTCCGCCGCCAGATTTCGAGGGCGGGCGCACACTTCCCGCCGGTCCCACGCGCGCTCGGGACCCGGAATTCCACCTTCCCGCCCCCGGACAACTTCCTTCGCCTTCTGCGCCCAAGGCAGGCGGGAAAACTCTGGGGAGGAGTCAGGGCGACTCCCCTCGCCCTCTCCAACGTCACCCTGGGGGCTCTTGGAGGCCACGGCAGCCCTCACCTTGCAGACGGGACTCCAGTGCCTTGGCGCACCTTCCTCTCCCCCAGAGCAAGCGGGAGTGGCGGTGCCCAGGCCGGGTCGGTGGGTGCTACCGGGCTGCAGCGACCCCCTCCCTGCCGTTGAGGAGGCTCCGTTGCGCCTCCCAGCGGCTAGGAGCAGTGTCTTTAGGTCTGGAGCGGTAGAGAAGGCTGCAGGCGCTGCTAAGATGACGTCTCCCCTCCCCACTCTAATAGAGTTTGGGGGCGCTTCGAGGGGCAGAACCCCACCCATGGATTCCAGAGAAAGGGGAGACTAGAGCCCGACGTGTAGCGCATACACGGGCTCCAAACCCAGGGTCCTAAATACACTCCAGAGAGGTCTTTAAGGTCGCATTTTGGAGACCTTACAAATGGGGACTAGTCGGGGCATCTTGACCAGAGATAGACCCCACAGAGCAAAGCCCTCCTGCCAGGCCACAGAGCGTACCCCCTGCTTTGGAACAAGGCTGACCAGTTTTGGTTTTGGGAAAAGAGCGCTGGTTCTCCCCTCCTCCTTCCCCATGGCACTTAGCTCCCTAAACGTATGTGGGGGGGGCGGGGGAAGAGGGTAGCCTTTAAATTTAACCGGTCTCAACTGCAGACACAGGCCTGAAAAGTGACAGGCAAAGGAAAGGAAAGGGGCTTGGGGGAGGGGCTTAAGAAGCCTCCAGTCGCCTCCACACTTTAGTCTGAATCAGAGGGAAATCCTGGAACCGTGTGCTAGCCACCTCTCCCTGGAATTTGCGTCCAGATGAGAAAGCAAAGAAAAATGATGAAAGGACAGAGTGCTGGTTTCCCCACGAGTAGGGAGGGGAGAAGGATGGGAGCCCAAGCTGCAGGAGCATTTGCAGGGCACTCCCTTCTCCCCGGTAAGCCCTACCCCTTGCTGTTTCCATCACCATTCAAATCGTGGGAATCCCATGTTACAGGTAGGGAAACCCAGGCCAGAGGCCCTAAGTCAGTTGCTCAAGGTCACTGAGCCTGCCTTTGAACCTTGATGAGCCTTCCCAAGCCCTCCCCCTTTTTTCCACCTGGAGATGCCCCCCTGGTGGTTTGCCAGGAGTTGGGGGGAGACCCTTCTGGGGAATGGGGCCCAGATGCCTGCAGGGCCTTGGCAGATGCCAAGCCCTCAGCTCAGAGAGGGGCGTGGGGGTGGCAAGAAAGTGTGGAACCTGTTTTCCCACCAGAGGTTTTTGGATCACGCCACCTCCACCCCTGCTGAGAGTTGGAGAGGGCAGGTGGGAGGCAGATCACAGGCCACATGGCCGGGAACCTCCTCTGTCCACAACTGGAGAAAGTGGGATATGCCTGAAATCTGGGAAATGGTGCTAGTGGTGGAAGCTGTGGCGGTGGATAGGTGGGTAGGGAAGGACTAGGCTGGGGTGGCAGAAGCTGCAGTGTGATAGAGGCTGCAGCTTGGGGCTAACACTGCCCCACCTAGAGGCGAAGCTGCACCTTCTTCTGGCTGGCACTACCCCAGGTCAGGGCACAGCTAGTGAGGGGCTAATGAGCTGGGTGGCATCTAATTGCAAATACTGAGCACATCCATCTTCACAGTAATGGCAGTAGGATCGTTTAGAAGGCCTTCTTCTTCCAGGAACGGAAGTGTGTGTTTCACCTAGATTTCCTTTCTCTGCCTCTCCTGTAGTGTAGTATCTTCGCAGCAGCAGATAAAATCATGTGCAATTGTGCACACACTCTCAATTTTCCAGCCATAGGCATTCGCTAGGAGGATCAACAGCTGATTTTTCATCCTGGGTATACACTGTCACTCCCTTCCTGTGCTGCTCCCCTGCAGCCTTCTTTGTCAGTGGGGGCACTGGAAGGCCAGCTCTTTGTCACAGTGCACTCTGCCAGATGTGACCAGGAAGGGAAGTCTGTCGAGACAAAAATATATCAATGCATTTCCAGGTCAGATGGGATGGTCCTTGGACTGCTGGCTGGGTGGCGAGGTGTGTTTAGGAGGCAGGAGTCAAAGGCCCCTTCTGGGGGTGGAGGGCAAATAATTATGTGTGTGTGTGTGTATTGCAACATGTGGCTGGTGTCTAGCTCTGTGGATGAGTGCCCTCTGAAACAGGCTGAAGTCGGGGGGGGGGCTCTCCAGCCATCACCCAAAGGTGGGGCGGGGTCCCAGGCTCTGGGATTGGTGAGCAGGGGACTCTTAGGAGAGGAAGTTAAAGGTAGGAGACGGGACTCCAGTCCAGGAGGGGTGTGGGGGTGTCCTACTGGGCCCTGGAAAGCAGGCGGTTGGCAGCGGCTGGAATGGGGGAAGAGGGCATTGGGCACTGCCAGAGGAACCAGAGGCCCGATCGGATGCTGCCCAGGGCAGGAGCGGGAATAGGTGCAGCAGGAAGAGGAGGCTCCCTGCTCACCCCAGGAGTGGTGAAGTTTGGCTCCCAGCAGAAGTTACCAAAGAGCGCCATTTCAGCCAGACTGTGGTAGCAATGTCAAATGCATCTGGCTCTTGTTAGGGGCAGCTGAGGGGGGAGTCTAAAAATATCGGAGCAGAGCTGCCACCCAGCGAGAGGGCCTGCTTGTAACCTGATCCTTGCGTGCAGGCGGGGGCTGGCGGTGACTGCAGCACTAGCAGAGCTCCATTTCAGAGTCACTCTGGCTAAAAAAAAAAAAAAAAATTTTTTTCTGCCTATTCCAGGCAGCCCTGCCTCAGCCACCTGGCAGGGTGAGAACTTGCTGCCTCCGAGGCAGCCATGGGCTGAGGTTGGAGAACGTGAGGGGCATAAAGGCCTTAGAAAGTCCCAGTGTGCCAGCTAGGGGCAGTCTGAAAGGTGAAGTGACTTGCCCAAGGTCACAGAGCAAGTTGGTGGCAAAATCGAGAATGGAATTGGGGTCTAGAGACTCCACACTGCTGAGAAGCTAAATGGCTGGGGAGTGGTTAGTGTAACTCCAGGCCCAGGCCCCCAGGATTTTATGGCATGTGTCATTTCTCCATTGTTGTTGTTAGGTGTGGTCAATTTTGACTCACAGCGACCCCATGTGACAGAATAGAACTGCCCCATGGGGTTTCCTAGGCTGTAGTCTTTACAGGAGCAGATCACCAGGTCTTTCACCCGTGGAGCCATTGGATGGGTTCAGAACACCAACTGCTTTGTTAGCAGCCGAGTGCTTAACCGTTGTGCCACCAGGCTCCTTGTCCTCTGTCTAGGATGCTGAATTTGCACGCCCGCATACTGATTGGAGAATGGTGAGGAAAGAGCTATGCTCAGGTGGTGGGTTGCTTCCCACTGAGCATCGGATGTGCTCTTGGGCACAGTGATCAGGCTCTGGGGATGCTGCCTACCCTGGGGCAGGATGGAGGGAGGAGGGAGGCTGAAGTAGAGCCTGCTGAATGAGTTCTCTCTCTTTCCCATGTGAAGACACCGTTGGTTTTGCTCCTGCGGTGCCTCTAGTGCTTAATAAGTAGTTGTTGAACTGAATGGAGTCCCTGGGTGGTACGAATGGTTAACATGCTCAGCTGCTAACCAAAAGGTTGGGGGTTTGGGTCCACCCAGAGGCATCTCAGAAGAAAGGCCTGGTGATCTACGTCTGAAAAACCACCATTGAAAACCCTACGGAGCACAGCTCTATTCTGACATACGTGGGGCTGCCATGAGTCACAGTCAACTCGGTGGCGGCAATGGTTTTTTTGTTTTTAATCATAATACATGTTGGGATGGATGCATTTTTGACAGCACAATGCATCCTGAAATGTCTGTGAGCCCCCCACCCAGGTCTTCTTCTGCAAAGGGAAACTTAAGTTCAGCTTCTGAGTCAGTCTTTTCATCTGTAACGAGGGCAGTAATCATTCCCCCCAGATGGCCTTTGCCGGTTATGCTGAGAAGATAGATTGATGTATACAGAAATGACCTGAGGTGTGTGTGGTCTGTTTGAATCAAAGGAGGGTGGAGGGAGAGGCTCGCTGGCCCACTGTCACCCTGATGGATGTGACTAAGCATCTCTGTGCAGTAGCAACACAAAGGGAGAAATCTCTGCTTTCCATGGAGTAACAGCTAGTAGAGGGGTGACAAGTCCGTGAGTGTGTACAGCAGGATCAGGGTCATAAGGTGCGGTTTCAGAGACAGCTAAGGTCTAGCAGCATGCAAGGGTTTCCTTAGGGCTGTGGGGCTGGAGATGGGTTCAGAAGGCTCCATAGGATTCCGCCGAGCAGTAATGGGTTCAGGGTGGGCACGCGGAAGGGAACACACAGAGGACAGCAGTTGCAAGCAGAGGCCTCCCTTGAGGAGGAGTGAGCTTCTTGTTGGCTTGCAGTGCAGCTGTGTGAAGGGAAGTATCTGAGTCTCCTGTGGCTTCTGGAACAAAGTACCACAAGCTGGGGGACTTTAAACAACAGACATTTGTTCTCTCACAGTTCTGGAGGCTAGGAGTCTGAAATCAAGGTGTGGGTAAGGCTGGTTCCTTCCTGAGGCTCTGAGGTGGAACCTCTTCCATGCCTCTCTCCCAGCTTCTATGATGGCCTGAATTCCTTGGCGTTGCTTGGGTTGTAGATACATCACTCCAATCTCTGCCTTTGTCTTCACGTGGGCTTCTTCCCTGTGGGTCCTCTCCTGTTGTTATAAAGACACCAGTCATTGGATCAGGGCCCACCCTACTTCAGTATGACCTCACGTTAACTTAACTAATCACATCTCTAAAGACCCTGTTTCCAAACAAGGTCACGTTCACAGGTACCCAGGAGTAGGACTTCACCATATTTTGGGGGGACACAATTCAACCCTTAACAACAAGGAAGCACTAGGAGATAGAGCCAGAAGGGCAGAGGGAGGCCATGATGTGGAGGGGGCTTCCCTTCCACACCCTGAAAAACATGGTTAAGGAGGTAGGTGTAAGGATGCTCAGGGGGGAAGAAAGAAAAGAGAAAAGCGGAAGCAGTCTAAAAGGAACCTAAATATCCATCAGTCAGTTTATGGAACATTTTACAGTAGTGAAAAAGAACAAGGCTCATCTATGTATACCAATGTGGAAAGCTAAGACATTGTTGAATTAAAAAATAAAAAAGCAAGTAGCAAAGCTATATGTGGAAAATATACTATTTATGTAAAAACAAATAATTAGTTGTTTCCTATGTATACATAGGCACTTAGGAAGAGACCTAGTGATCTACTTAAGAAAAACCAGCCATTGAAAACCCTGTGGAGCACAGTTCTACTCTGACACACATGCAGTCACTATGAGTCCATTCTATCAATGAAAAAACAGAGTCTTAAAGAACTTGCTTAAAAATCACACAGCTGCTAAGTGGCTCTGTTGGGATTTGAAGATGAGTTTCCTAGGGCCCACAGACTCTGTTCCACTTGATGTATTCCCATCACGTCCCCAGCTTTTTAAACATGGACTTCTGTTTCTTCCTCTTGACATAATCTTGGTCCTTTGGGTCAAGACGATCCTTTGCTGTAGATGTTCTAGTGGGTATCCCGGACACCATTCCTCCTTCAAAGAGTCAGCAATCTCAGCCCCTAAGGGACTTTCAATGACATGAGCTTTTCCCTCAACAGCCTCTTCATGGAGGACAAACCTGCACTCCCACCCCTACTCTGGCTGGCATTCCCCTCTAGCCAAAGCCATCTTGATCCTCTTATTTTTCAGATATGTGAGCAATGGAGGAGGGTGTACTAGGAGTCCTGCATTAGACAGGGCCCCTTCACCCACCTATTATTATCTTCTGTCATTAAGTTGCAGGAGACCCAGTGCTGCTGCTGCTGGTTCCCAGATCTTGGCTGAGCACTTCTGGCAGGTCTGAGGACCACATAGGCTGGTCCTTGATGTGGTCTCATCCTCACCAGATGCCCTGATTTCCAACCAGGTCCACTGATTCTCGGAGTGGACATTTGTCATCGGGGTATTGGACGTGCTACTCATTTGTCTCTGTGTTCCTATATTGAAGTCCACACCTGGCCCAGAGTGTTATTGTTGTTGGGTGCTGTCAAGTCAATTTTCGACTCAAGCGACTCCATGTGGCAGAGTAGAACTGCCCCGTAGGGTTTTCTAGGCTGTACTCTTTATGGGAGCAGATTGCCAGGTCTTTCTCCTGTGGAGATGCTGGGTGGATTTGAACTGCCAACTTTTGGTTAGCAGCCGAGTGCTTGAACTGTGGCTCAGGATAGATGCTTAGTAATTGTGGCATGAATGAAATGGTGTATACGGAGGGGTAATGGGTGGATTCCGGAGACAGCAGGCAGATGCCAGCTGTGAAGGAGAAGGGGTGTGTTGGGGGAGAACTAGGGAGGGAAGGCTCTTTGTGAACGGACCCCCAGGCCATGATATTCACTCAAGGATAATCTTTAATTCCTGCATTTGGGAACCCTGGGATGAGTTATGCTCACCCATTCATTCTAACATATTTATTGGGCACCTACTATGTGCCAGGCAATCAGTCTCTAACTGATGGAATCTGTGTCCTAATCAAGGAAAGGTGTCCAGGGGAGAGTCAGAAAAACCCAGGTCTTTTAAGGGCCTTTGGCAGTTAGAGGTACTGGAGACAAACTAAGAATCCCCTCTTCTCTGCTGCTCCTTCATTCATTTTTATAAATACATTTAGATCATCAACTTATATGGATTTTTAAAGAGAAAAAGGTGGCAAGGGGACCTCATTGGGTCCTATCATTAACCTAATGCAGCTTGGGAACAAGGCAGAGTAGGTGGATGTGGAACGTATCCTGAAATCCACATGGATGGTTATGAGCCCAAGAGTCTGGGAGAGGCTGTGAACAACGGACCAAATTTGTGTTCTAACCCTCAGTGTTGAGCTCAGAAGTGCCACCGCCATCCATCAGTAGCTCATTCTGGATGCCTGGGGCCATCCTTTCCCTCACCCTCTCCACGTACATCTTCACTATTTCTGGAATCCATCCAACTTTTCTTCAACTCTTTGGCCACCATCCTGATCCAGACCACCCCATCTTTTGTACAAGCTTTTTGAGCACGGTCCTCACAGCCACTTTGACTCTCCAGTCCATTCTCTGTATGCATCTGGAAGGATCTTAAAGAGATGCAAAGCTGACCAGGTCACTTTCCCCCATCCCATTTAAAAACTCTTCAGCAGTTTCAGTTGCTCCTAAAATAAAGCAAAAATTCCTAGACCTTGCATGATTTGGCCTGGAGGTTCTTCACCCTGGTTGTTGTTTATTAGACATCACAATTACCTGAGAAGTCTTAATAAAATGCTGATTTCTCTGGAGGGTGGGGCCAGGGCATAGGTAGTTTTTAAATTGCCTCACCTGATTCTAATGTGCAGTCTGGGTGAGGCCTGCTGGTCTAGCCTCTTTCAACCTCTTTGAACTCATAGCATCACTCGCCTCCTTGCTTTTTCACTCCAGCCCCACTGGCCTTTCTTAGTTCTGCCACCACACCACTTGTATTCCTCTCTCAGAGCCTTTGAGTAGAATTTTCCTTTTACCCAGGGGTGTGCTAGAACTGGTTTGTCAACTTGCAGAGCTGATTATCCCCATATCTTCCCAGCTTCATGTTCAACAACATCACTCTGACAGCTTGAGATCAGCTATGGTGGAAGTATTTACACCATGGATATTGGCAGATGTTACAGATGAGGAGAGCTGGCTCTCCCTTTCCCCTCCTTCTCCCACTCTTCTTCTCTTTGCCCAGTTCATTCTACTCATCCTTTAAGACGCACACCATTTCTTCAGGGAAGCTTCCAAACCTCCAAATTAAGTTTGATTTTTTTCCTTCGCCACGCTTCTCACAATTGTAATCAATCCATCATATCTGATGGTATTTGTTTAAGCGTGGGCAAGGGCTCGTGGCCACAGGGGCTGCCTTTTGATGTGTATCCCAGCATCTGGCACAGAGCTAAGCATGTAGTAAGTGCTCAATAAATTTCCATTGCATGAGTAGCTGAGAGAGGGGGTCACCCTGAAGGTTTCAGCTTCCTGCTTTTCAGCAGATCCCATGGGAAGGGTCGAAGAAGGGAGGCCCCATGTCTTGAGGGAGCAGGCGAGCTGGAGGCTGTGGGCCAGGGGAGGAGGGACTTGGGAGACATGAGAGAGCTGGGCCTACAGCAGCTGCTTGCCCCCTCTCCCTCCAGCAGCTGGCTCTGCTTGGAGCCACGTCAGGCCCAAGTGGCAGGGTCAGTGTCAGTTTATATCAGCATGTCACGAGGTCACATTCTTCTAGGCCAGAGCCTGAAAGAGGCTTAATCATGGACTTACTGTGGGTTTCCCAGAGTGTGGTCCACACAGCAGCAGGGGTTTGGGGATGATTTCTGTAGCATGTGGGCGTTGTCCAAAATTGTAACCCTGGCATGTATGTTTTAAAATGTATTATTAAAATGTATATTCGTAGCAAGCAATATTGATTTTCTATTCACAATATAATACGTGCTTAAAGTTAATTGATTTAAGCTAAATTTGTTTTAAAGGAAAATAGGGGTAATGAGTAGTACCCGTGGTACCCAGACAGGGTGAAAGTTACAACAGTGGTGTAGCTGATGCTATGGGTGCCCCACCTTGGTCCCTTTTACTCAATGGATGTGCTCATCCCCCAGCTGCAGTGAGTTTTGCCTGCTAATGACTCACAGCTTCTCCTCCAGAGAAATTTCCATAAGCCCCCACTCAGAGACACCATAGGAGGTCATGTTCACCACCCACTTACCAGGAAGCAGCCCTCAGCAAATGACTAACTGCCCCCTTGTCTCAGGGCAAGACAGACTATATTGTGCCGCTTATGTTCCAGAGCCCCCGTAGGACCAGGATGAGGCCAGACTTCAGCCAAGCCGGTATCTTGGCCTGCTTCTTCCCCTCCCCTATCCTGCTTCCATCACCACCTTCCGGGTTTCACCTGTGGGCCTCCCTCAAACAATAACTTGCACAAGATAGATAAATGAGACCTCATAAAAATGAAATACTTTGTTCATCAAAGGACTTTATCAACAAAGTGAAAAGACAATCTATAGACTGGGAGAAAATTTTCAGGAACTACGTATTGCATAAGGGCCTAAAATCCAATGTATATACAAAATTTCTACAACTTTACAACAAAAAGACAAACAACCCAATCAAAAAATGGGCAAAGGACTTCAACAGACTTTTCACCAAAGAGGATATTCAGATGGCCAAGCACATGAAATGATGCTCAATTCATTAGCCATTAACCCGAACCCATTGCCTAGAGTCAATTCCAACTCATAGCAACCCTATAAGGACAGAGTAGAACTGCCCCATAGGGCTTCCAACGAGGCTGGTAGATTCGAACTGCCAACCTTTTAGGTTAGCAGCTGAGCTCTTAACCACTTTGCCGCCAGGTCTTCTCATTAGCCACTAAAAAAAAAAAGAAACAAAAAACCTGTTGCTATCAAGTCGATTTGGACTCATAGTGATCCTATAGGATAGAGTAGAACTGCCCCATAGAGTTTCCAAGGAGGGAGATGCAAATCAAAACCACAATGAGGTACCACTCCATTACAGCGGCAATGATAAAAAAAAAAAAAAAAGGAAAACAACAGGTGTTGACGATGTTATGGAGAAACCGGAACCCTTATCCATTGTTGGTGGAAATGTAAAATGGTACAACCACTGAGGAAGCAGTTTTGGTGGTTCCTCAAAAAGCTGACCATAGAACAGCCCACAAAGAAAATCAATTTAATTCACCATATTATGTTATAATGCTTAAGTTAGGGAATAAATACAATTTAATCCATAACTGGGTTTTATAGATTTTGTAGGATTTTTCCACACAAAAGATGCTGTCTGAAAATAGAGGCAGTTGTGCTGCTTCTTTTACAGTCTGTAAGACTCTGTATATCTTCTTGCTTTAATGCACACGCTAGGGCATTCATCACAACATTCAGTGGAGATTTTGAGACAGACATCCTTGATTTGTTCCAAAGTTTAGAAAGGAAACGTTCATCATTTCATTACTAAACAATGATGTTGTTGCTTCGTGTGCTCTCCAGTCGATTCCAACTCATAATGACCTCAGGTGACAAAGTAGAAACGCCCCCATAAGTTTTTCTGTTTTGTTTTGTCTGTGGTACAATGGCTAGACTCTCAGTTGTTAACCAAAACGTCAGCAGTTTGAACCATCCAGCAGGTCCTTGGAGAAAAGACCTGAGGATCTACTCCCAAGACAGCTAAGTAAATCCTATGCGACAGTTGGACTCGGTCACATGTGGTCCCCATGAGTCAGAATTGACTCTATAGCACATACCACCACCACCAACAACAATCTTTATGGAAGCAGATTTCCAGGTTTTTCTCTGAGCTGCTGGGTGTGTTTGAAATGTTAACCTGTTTAGTCAGCACCTGAGAGCTGAACTGTTGCACTGTAGATTTTTTTTCTTTTCCTTTTTTTTGTAGGTTCTTTTTATCAGAAAGAGAAAATTGCTTTCCTTTTTTTGTCGATAATTTGTATCATGGATTAGCATCAAATTTTGTCAAATATTTTTCTGAATTTGTTGAAGTGATCACGTTTTCTCTTTTATTTCGATAAATTGCAACATTTCGTTTTCCAGTATTCAAATTACCTTATACTATTTTTGGGAAAACACTTGGTTATAATGTATAATTTATTTTATACATTGCTGGATTTGATATGTTAATATTCTCTTAAGGAGTTTTGTATTTATATTCTTGTGGGTGTATTTCTTTTATGATCTTTTTCTGGTTTAGCTACCAGTGTTTTGATGACCTCATAAAGGAGTTGGAAAGTGTCTCCTGTATATTTTTCTGACAGAATTTTTATAAGATTTTATGTATCCATTAAAGTTTTAAAATGTTAAGAGTTAATCAAAAAAAAAAAAAAAAAAAAAAAGCTGACCATAGAATTACCATATGACCCAGCAATGTCGATCCTAGGTATATGCCCAGAAGAAATGAAAGTAGGAATGCAAATGGAAACCTGTACACTAATATTCACTACAGCACTGTTCACAACAGTCAAAAGGTGGAAACAACTGAAATGTCCATCAACAGATAAACGGATAAACAAAATGTGGTGTATCCATACAACAGACTACTACTCAGCCATAAAGAGAAATGAAGTCCTAGCACTTGCCACAACATTATTGTGAAATAACTCCATTGCAAAGAACGAATACTGTATGATCTCACTTTTATGAAATAAGCAGATATATAGAAACCAAAGATTATTAGTGGTTCCCAGAGGTGGGAGGAAGGGAGGAAGGGGAGTTTTTGCTTAGGGGGCATTGGGTTTATGTTAATGGTGGTAGAACACTTTGGAAAAAGGTGGTGATAATGGTTTTACAACATGAAGAATGGAATCAATGTCACTGAATTATACGTGTAGAAATTGTTGAAATGACAAATGTTTCGTTGTGTATATTTTCAACACAATTAAAAAAAAAGAAAAGAATCCCTGTCTCGAGTTCTGCTTCTAGGAAACCCAACCCAGGTCCCAAGACAGGTGATATTTAGGGGGCTGACATTTGGGAAACATGGGTTTAATCCAACCCTCTCACTGTATCATGGAGGAATCAAGGTCCAGTTGGCAGGTGTGATTTGCCTCGGGTTACCTGATGACTCTAGGGAGTTGGAAGAGATAAAAGATAATGGAGGGTGAGCCAGCGAATTTTCATATCTAAATAACCAACCCATTGCCACCAAGTCAATTATGACTCACAGCGACCCTATAGGACAGAGTAGAACTGCCCCATAGGGTTTCCAAGGAGTGCCTGGTGGATTCAAACTGCCAACCATAGCTCTTAATCACTGTGCCACCAGGGTTTCTTATCTACCAGTTTATTAAAGGTACTAGGTTTGCCGTTTGAGTTACAGGGTCTTGTGTTATAAAAATAAGCCAGTCACCTCTCCCATAAGGCAGCAAGAGGAAAGGATTTATTTCCTCTCTCCAGATTCAAGCTCCATGAATCAACAGCAAATACGTTCTTTTACACACACACATACACACACGCACACACATTACACTCAACCTGAATCTGCAGTGCATTTGAGGCTGCTGGTGCTTCAGGGTCATTGGAAAGGTTAACCTAGTGGTTTGCAAACCTTATCATTTATTGGAATCACCTAGTCAGCTTTTAACACCTACTCATGCAGAGCCCCCATCCCTAGAGGTTTTGATTTAATAATTCGCCTGGAGTGAGGACTCGATGGTATACGCTTCTATTTCCCTGAAGCATGATTTCACTCCAGCCTCAGTGTCACTACAGATTGTGGCCAAGGCTTTGCTATGCTTTTTTGTGTCTTATTTCGTTTATTATAGAGCTTTGGGCTTCCTCAGTCAAGGGCCCGACTGCTAGAAGCAAACTACACTGGCTTGGATCCCGACTCTGCCATTTACTGGCGATGTGACCCTTGGCAAGCTACTTGACCTCTCTGTGCCTGTTTTCTCATCTATAAAATGGGATTTTATTGAACCTAAAAAGAAAGTATCCTAACTGAGACAGTATGTCGATTTAATTAACAATATTTAATGTCTCACACAGCAGGAGCCCACATGCAACCGTAGGATACAGGCTGGATTAAAAAGGACCTTGGTTTGATGCACAGGATGGTCCAGGCCAGGCAGCCTTTGTGGAGTGAACCCAAGTCTTCCCATTTTGCTCATCCTCAGGTGAGCTCAGGGCTCACAGAGAACTAGCGTCCCACTCAGCTGGAGCCTGGGCCAGAACCTTCATGGCTTGAGCATCTACTTCTGAAAGGTCACAACCATGAAAACCCTGTGGAGCACAGTTCATCTGTGACATACATGGGGTCACCATGAGTCAGAATTGACTCCATAAGCTTATCTCTAGCCTCTTTGACTTCCATCCTTCCCTCCCTCCCCCTGACTTGTGGACCACACACTCTTAGCACTCCTACCCAGGTGTGTTCTTTGTCTGCCCCTCCCCCACCCCATGTGGGTTCCAGGCAGGAGATCAGGGGCCTGGGAATACTCACGCATGCTCCCTACACTGAAGGACCTTGGAAGCCACTCATCTGCAGAGAGCTGGAGGCTGAGGGGTTCTCAAGGGGGAGCAGGACCCTTCGAGGGCTGAGCTGTGTGCTTACTTTCAGGGTAAGTTTCCTTCAGGGTCTTCACCTCCTGCTGGCTCTGGCAGGCCCTGATCTTCCTGGTGAGGCCTGCAGTGGGAAAGAAAGAGTCCCTGAAAGGTTACCATACTTCACGCCACAGATAATTATTTGAGTATCTACTGGGCCTTAGGAACACACAAGGAACAAAACAGACACAAATCCCTAGCCTCATGGTGCTTCCAACCTAGTGTAAGAAGGCAGAAAAAATGAAGTGAATAGAGATAAGAAAACAGCAGATGGCAATTAGTGATTTGAAGAAAATAAAATAGGGGGAGGTGAGCACAGGGAACTACTTTAGATTGGCTGGTCCAGGAAGGCTTCTCTGAGCAGGTGACTTTGGGTTGAGGTCTGAATGATAAGAAAGAGCCAGTCATTCTAAGGTCTAACAAGGCTGTTCCCATGTAGAGGGAACAGTTCATGCAAAGGTCCTGGGGTCCTGTGCGGGGAACAAGCTTGGTCTGTTGGGGAGTAAGAAAGGGTTCTGGTTTGGAGTACGAAACCAGACAATTCTTTTGAGCCTCCTTGTGGGAAGGGACCATGTGATCTGTGTCTTTATGTCCTCCCCAAATGCTTAGCAAAGTGCCATGCATCTTCCATATACTCAGTGAACTCATTAATGAACAGATGGCTGGATCTTAATCTGAACAAATGAGGACACACGGCTTCCTCGCCTCCTAGGAACTCCAGAAAAGTGAGGAGTGGGCTTGGCCCCAGTCCTTGGGTAGGGAGATTGGTTGTAGGTGTACAATGCTCACCTCTGGCCCTGTGGGGACTGAGAGGGCGCCCCATTCAGACTAGCCCCCTTCAACTCAAGACCCAGACTCTTGACTCATGATTTCTACCCTCCCTCTTCACATCATGGGCAGCATAGGTCTCTCCTGTGATAGCATCTGTATAGTCTTAGACCCAGAGGGATCAAGGTGTTGAAATACCAGCTTCCAGTGAACTCTGTCTGAGCTTCCTCAGGGTTTTTTTTTTGAGTGAGTATTTTTATGTGGTCAATTCAATGTGTTTTAGTACATTCACAGATATATGCAACCCTCACCACAGTCAACTTTAGAACATTTTCATCACCTCAAACAGAAACTCTTTTCCTATCACCCTTCTGTCCTCCCACGTCCCCCTCAGCCCTACCAGTTGCCATTGATTCCAACTCAGGGTGACCCCATGTGTGTCAGAGTGGTTTGCAATGGTTGATTTTTCAGAAGTAGATCACCAGGCCTTTCCTGTGAGGTACCTCTGCCTGGACTGGGATATCCAACCTTTAGATTAGTGGCCATATTTGGGCTTTTGTGTCTGGCTTCTTTCATGTTGCATAGTGTTTTCAAGGTTCATTCATGTTACTGCATGTATTAGTCCTTCACTCCTTTTTCTTATTGAATGATATTTCATCTTGTGGATGTACCACCTTTAGTTTACGCATTCATGAGTTGATGGACATTTGGGTTGTGTCCACTTTTGGGGGCTATTGTGAATGACGCTGCTATGAACATTCATGTATAAGTTTTGTGTGGCCATGTTTCCATTTCTCTTGGGTAGATACAGTGAAACCTCTGAGAGCCAGAATTTGATGAGGCTGTCTTATTTTTCCGGGTCTCCCAAGTTTTCCGCCTTTGACAAGGTGCAGTCTTACCACTTTTGTATCGCTCTGTATTAGTGAAAAATATTCGTGTTTTCCTTCTCTGACAGGTTTCTGTCTTATACAGGTTCTGGCTTTTGCGGGTTTTACTGTAAGTGTTGCATCCTTTCACCATACCTATTCAATCTGTATGCTGAGCAAATAATCCGAGAAGCTGGACTATATGAAGAAGAACAGGGCATCAGGACTGGAGGAAGACTCATTAATAATCTGTGTTATGCAGATGACATAACCTTGCTTGCTGAAAGTTAAGAGGACTTGAAGCACTTCCTGAAGAAGATCAAAGACCACAGCCTTCAGTATGGATTGCACCTCAACATAAAAAAATTCTCATAACTGGACCAGTAAGCAACATCATGATAAATGGAGAGAGAAAAGATTGAGGCTGTCAAGGATATCATTTTACTGGGATCCAAAATCAACACCTATGGAACCAGCAGTCAAGAAATCAAAAGATGCATTGCATTGGACAAATCTGCTGCAAAAGACCTCTTTAAAGTGTTGAAAAGCAAAGATGTCACCTTGAAGACTAAGGTGCTCCTGACCCAAGCCACTACGGTGTTTTCAATCGCCTCCTATGCATGTGAAAGCCGGACGATGAATAAGGAAGACCGGAGAAGAATTGATGCTTTTGAATTGTGGTGTTGGAGATGAATACTGAATATACCATGGACTGCCATAAGAATGAAGGAATCTGTCTTGGAAGAAGTACAACCAGAATGCTCCTTAGAAGCAAGGGTGGCGAGACTACATCTCACATACTTTGGACATGTTGTCAGGAGGGATCAGACCCTGGAGAAGGACATCATGCTTGGTAAAGTAAAGGGTCAGTGAAAAAGAGGAAGACCCTCAAAGAGATGGATTGGCACAGTGGCTGCAACAATGGGCTTAAGCAGAACAATGACTGAGGATGGCACAGAGCCAGACAGTGTTTCTTTCTATTGTACATGGGGCTGCTATGAGTTGGAACTGACTTGATGGTACCTAACAAGAACAACAACAATTGTACTTAGGAGTGGAATTGTTGGGCCATATGGTAATTCAAACTGCCAGACTGTTGTCCAAAGTCGCTGCACCATTTCTGCTGCCTCCAGCAATGTGTGAGCGTTCTAATTGTACTGTGTCCCCAGGTTTAAATTCAATGCCCAGCCCTGTCCCAGTTTCTGACTCTAGGAAGCTTCCTGTAGGTCTGGAACAGGAGACCGAGAGCCAGGACTTGTGGGTCCTGAGCTAGAGCCCATCAAAGGTTCTGGGACAGGTGGGGTCCAGGTGAATGGACTGGGGTGGGCAGAAGGGAGGAAGTGCACAAGCTCTGTGGCTCCCTGGTGGAATCAATGGAAAGTGCTGTTTCTGCAGGGTGGGGTGCAGGATACTGGAACTGGTTTTTGCTGGTGCTTGGACACGACATTAAATCACCCAGTGAGAAAACGATTCCCTTTTCAATTCTCATTCAACTCTTCTGATTCTGTCAGGAATTGAATGGTGTCTGTCAAAAATATCTGTCAACTTGGCTAGGTCATAATTCCCGGTATTGTCTGCCGTTTTGTCATCTGATGTGATTTCCCTATGTGTTGTAAATCCTATCACTATGCTGTAATGAGATGGATTAGTGGCAGTTATATTGATGAGATCTACAAGATTAGGTAGTGTCTTAAGCCAATCTCTTTTGAGATATAAAAGAGAGAAGCTAGCAGAGAGATGTGGGGACTTCATACCACCAAGAAAGCAGTGCTGGAAGCAGAGTGCGTCCTTTGGACCTGAGGTTCCTGGACTGAGATGCTCCCAGAGCAAGGGAAGACTGATGATAAGGACCTTCCTCCAGAGCCAACAGAGAAAAAGCCTTCCCCTGGAGTGGGCACCCTGAATTCAGACTTCTACCCTACTGGACTGTGAGAGAATAAACTGCTCTTTGTTAAAGCCATCCACTTGTGGTATTTCTGTTATAGCAGCACTAGATGACTAAGACAGATTCCATCAAGGAGAAAATCTTAAGTTTTTAACTTAATACTTCTCTGGCTCTCATTTCCCTTCTTTAACTAAGAGAAGATCTCCGGGTTAGGCCCTCTGGCAGGCAACAGCACTGGAGTGAGAATTTGTGAACTTTTTTTTTGTGAGAGGGGTATTTATTTTCACAATCAATTTCTGTTTTTGGAAGTGATGCTGATCTTTCATTTCCAGGGAGCCAAAACATTTCTTTCTAAAATACATGTTTTTGTGTTAAAAAGCAAGTTTATTTAAAAGCATATGAAGTAAATTCCACAGCGGTACTCAAGAAGGTGGTAGGCAAAATGACTAGCCTAGGAAACCTTGTTCTAAAGGTTATACCACTTGCTATCCAGTCAGTTTTGACTCACGATGACTTCATGTGTGTCTGAGTAAAACTGTGCTTCATAGGGTTATTTTTTGGAAGTAGACTGCCAGGCCTTTCTTCTGAGGCACCTCTGGGTGGACACAAACCTTCAACATTTCAGTTAGTAGCCAAGCACTTTAACCATTTACATACCCAGGGACTCCATTCTAAAGGCTGTTGTTGTTGTTGTGTGCCACTGAGTTGATTCCAATTCATAGGGAACTCATGTGACAGAGCAGAACTGCCCCATAGGGTTTTCTTGGGTATAATCTTTATGGAAGCAGACCTCCAGCTCTTTCTCCCACAGATCCGCTGGGTGGGTTAGAACTGTTGATCTTTCAGTTGGCAGCGGAGCGCTTCGGTTACAGCCTAGGCAGTGAGGTCCCTAGTCCCCAGGCATGTGCAGATGGGAACTGGATACTATAAAAATAAACCAGGCAAAAGCAGGGGACAGGATGAACAACAGGATGACATAGCGCCTTCCAGCCAAGACCGTGTGATTTTGTGATTCTCATTGCGTTGGGTCAGCTTCCTGCCTCCACATCTTCTGCAGAAGCAAGGTCATCAGAGCTGCTCCGGTTGGAAGGGTGAAGTGTTTAGGGGCTGCCTTTCTAGCCTGGTGGCCTCTCAGCCCCCCTGATGGTGGAGAGGAGGAGTTACAGTGTGATTCCAAGCCCACTGGCATGCTTCCCAGCTCAGAAATGCTACCCCAATGCTGTATGGGCATTTACCCTTGTCTTGAGTGTTTCATAGTAGGAATCCCTTCCTTTCAGTATCCAAAACCCCCCAGTTAAGGGGTACAACCTCACCTACTCCCAGGTTCGTGGTCTATATGGGCCGGGTACCCTGATGGGAAGATGCTTCAGGCAGACCAGACATAGAACATCAAATAAAATAGAATCCCTTTTCAGTCACTCCCTTTAAACCTTTCAAGGAGAAAGTCTCAGTTTGGTGTTAATATGTCTTTGTCATTACTTGTGGTCGAGTCATCAGGGCCTCACGAAATATTGCCTGGTCCTACTCCATCTTCATGATCATTGGCATGTTTGAGTCCATTGTTGTGGCTAATGTGTAGTGCCTTCCAACCTAGGGAGCTCATCTTCTAGCACTCTTTTGGACCATCTGTTGTGATACATGGGGTTTTCGTTGGCTGATTTTCAGAAGTAGGTTGCCAGGCCTTTCTTCCTAAACTGTCTTAGTCTGGAAGCTCCACTGAAACCTATCCATGTGGGTGACTCTTCTGTTATTTGAAATACCAATAGCATCACTTCGAGCATCATAGCAAATACAAGCCACCACGATACAACGAATTGACAGACAGGTGGTGGGATACATCTTGAAAACTTCCCAAACAAGCATTACATTCTGTTTTAGCAAAGAGAAAGAGAGAAGGTGGGCTTGGCTCAATGGTCTCAGCAGCAACAGTTTCTAGCTGGAATTTAATAACACTTTCATTTGCATTGTGTTTATTTTTTTTTCCAGTGCCCTTTATTTATGGCAGATGACGCTGGTTTTCCATTTTAGTCATGATATGAGGTTTCCTTTTATATAAAATTAAGTTTACAAAGTGAGTAAGCTACTAGTCATACCGTGGTACACAGATGTACCTGGAATTCTGCAGGCTGACTGGCCGGCGAAACACCCACATAAGCATAGCTTGGGATAGGGCCTAAAATATCCTCTAATCGTCCACATGCCCCAAGCTGCCTGATGCCCTTTTACACTTCTTTCTCCCTTGGAGACAGCACTAGTGGTTCATTTCCACTTGGTGTCTCCCATTCCAGAGTAGCGGTAGCAGACAGGAGGAGAGAATGTTGGCCTGTGGGGAGGGGACAAGCCTGGGGTAGCAGTTCTAAGGCAAATTCCTTCAGACTTGTGTGGGCATAGAGAGCGGCCCATGGCCTTTCAGAGGTATCGACTTTTCTGTGAGGCTGGCTCAGTGATGATCAGTGTCTTAGTTCCCTACTGCTGCTGTAACAGAAATACCCTGAGTAGGTGGCTTTAAAGATCAGGAATTTATTTTCTCACTGTTTCAGAGGCTAAAAGTCCAAGTCAGGGTGTCAGGTCTGTCAGTTCCTTGTCAGCTGCTCTGAGCGTTCCTTGGTTTCTCGGCATTCATTGGCTTGGAGACCATTTTTACATGGTGTCTGCCTTCCCCTCCTCTCCCCTGTGTGTCTCTGTGTCGGTTCTGTTCTTTTTATAACTCAGAAGTGATTAGGTTTAGAACCCACCCTACACTGGCTGTGAGGATGGCACAGCATTTCATTCTGTTGTACATAAGTTCGCTGAGTCGGAACCTACTCAACGGCACCGGCACATAACAACAATAACTACACTGGTATAACTTCATTAACATAACAAAAGACAACACCTATTTCCAAACAGGACCACATCTATAGGTAAAAGGGCCAGGAATGCAACACATATTTTGGGGGGACACAATTCAATCCATAACAACTGGCAGCACATATGTACCCATAGAGCTTACTAAGTGCCAGACACCATTCTGTTATCTCCCAGCAGTCCTAGGATGTAGGTGTACCATTGTCATCCCATTTTACAGATGAGGGCATTGAGGAAGGGAGGGGTTAAGTAGCTAGGATGCAGTCTAGTAGTCTGGGTAGGGTCTATTCTTACTGTGTTTTGCCTTTTGCCCCCTTTCTGTGTTAACTTACACAGAGGTGGAGACCTAGTCCCACTGTTCTTGAGGCTACTGGAGTCTGGCTGGGTTGTGGGCAGTGATTCACAGGCCTTAACTTGCTGGCAAAATCTACCTACAGAAGTGACAGCTCTGATGGCTTATGAAGACAAAAGGGCTGTTAAAGTGATTTCCTGGGAAATACTTGAAAGTCACTAATACATGGTGCCCTGTGGAGGAAAGAACATTGCTACCCTAGTGAGTGGGAGAATGGGGAACACCCTGAGTTTGATACCTGCCTGTGCTGACGTGCCATGTGCCTGCAGGTACACCACCAACTCTCTCTGGGTTGGGGTGTAGGTTTATAAGGCGGTGTAATTACAGGGGCTCCTCAGATGAAAACAGCCAGCAATAAGCTTTCTAGTTGAGGGTTTCAGGCAGCAGTCATTGGCAGAATGGCAGTTGTTAGCTGTTTCATAAAAGCTGCCTAAACTCAAAAACATTTGACAATTGTTCGCTGAGCAACCTTGGGCACTGGGATATGAAGATGAATGAGACATGGTTTCTGTCCTTGAAGAACTCTGAGTCTAATAAAACCATGTTTATCAGTTAGCTCTTGCTGTGTAACAAACCTCCCCAAAATGTAATGGCTTAAAACAGAAAACATTTATTTAGTTCATGATTCTGCATGTGGGTAATTTGGGCTGGGCTCAGCCGGGTGGTTTTTCTGGTCTCAGCTGGGTTCATTCATGTGTCTTGTGGTACAACTGGTAGGTCACATGGGGGCTGGCTGCTCTAGCAGGGCCTTAGCTGGACAGCTAATCTCTGCTACATGTGGTATCCCACCTTCCAGCAGGCTTGGCTGGGCTTGTTCACGTGGTAGCTGGGCAGAGAGTGCAGGAGCACATGAGACCTCTTGAGGACTTGGCCCAGAATTCACACAGTGCCACTTTGGCTGCCTTCTGTTGGCCTTCTGTAGATCAAGACACAAGTCCAGTCCAGGTTCTGTGGGTGGGGAAACAAACACTACCTTTTTTTGTTGTTGTTGTGCTTTAAATGAAAGTTTACAATTCAAGTCAGTTTCTCATACAAAAACTTACACACACATTGTTATATGACCCCAGTTTCTCTCTGTACAATGTGACACCACACTCCTTCTCTTGACCCTGTATTTCCTTTGTCCATTCAGCCAGGCTCTGTCCCCCTCTGCCTTCCCATCTCACCTCCAGACAGGAGCTGCCAACCTAGTCTCGGGTCTACTTGAGCTAAGAAGTATATTCCTCACCAGTATCATTTTATGTCTTATAGTCCAGTCCAATCTTTGTCTGAAGAGTTGGCTTCAGGAGTGGTTTCAGTCCTGGGCTAAGAGTCTGGGGTCCATGACCTCTGGAGTCCCTCCAGTCTCAGTCAGACCATTAAGTCTGGTCTTTTTACTAGATTTTGAGGTCTGCATCCCATTTTTCTCCTGCTCCATCAGAGATTCTCTGTTGTGTTCCCTGTCAGGGCACAGACTCTACCTCTTGATGGCAGGATTTGATTTGGTAAAATTTTGTTAAATATTTTACATTTATGTACATGAGGGATATTGATCTGTATTTTTCTTTTCTAGTCTTTGTGTGGTTTTGGGATTAGGATAATGCTGGACTTGTTGAATGAGTTAGGGGGATTTTCCCTCTTCTTCAGTTTCTCTCAAAGAGTTTGTGTAGATTGCTATTATTCTCCTTTCCATGTTTGGTAGAATTTACCAGTGAAGTCATCTGGGACTGGAGTCTTCTCTGTGATAAGGGACTCCAAACCCTTGATAAACAGTCCTTCCTTTTATTGCCAAACCTCTTGAAAGAAAAGTCTAGTTCCATTTCCTTACCTCTTATTAACTCTTTGGAATCTCTGGGTGGTGCAAACAGTTAATGTGCTCAGCTGCTAACTGAAAGGTTGGAGGTTTGAGTCCACCCAGGGGTGCCTCAGAAGAAAGGCCTGGTGATCTACTTCCAAAAAATCAGCCATTGCAAACCTCATGGAGCACCATTTTACTCTGACACACATGGGGTTGCCATGAGTTGGAGTCAACTTGATGGCAACTAGCAGTGGTGGTATCAACTCTTTAGCTCCTTGAAGTCTGACTCCTTTGTCATTAATTCAACATATTTATTGAGCACTATATATAAGCTATAAGCTAGGCACTGTTCTAAGTTCTGGGAATAACTTGATACAAAAACACACAGGGTCCCTGATGTCGTAGCAGAGGAGATAGATGACAGGCAAGGCAACAGCTACAGTATAACATCAGGCAGTGGGAGACCTATGAAGAGAAAAAACGAGGAGGGGTTTTCATTGGCTTCACTAAAATCATTCTCACCCAGTTTGACAATGAGCTAAGTTTCAAGCCATGTGCCACCTTTCCAGGCTTTCTTCTCTCTACTTCGGGGTCCCACCATTTGCTCTTGGTTTTCAGTGCCCGCTCCTCCTCAGTCTCCTTTACTGGCCTCCGCTTCTCTCTCAGTACTTCCTCCCTGGGCAGTATTCCTCAGCCATCAATGGCTTGGTCCACCATTCGTACACCCATGATACCTGGATTTCTGTTCCTTGTTCCTGTTTCCTCTTGAGTGACAGTCTTGCCCATATTTCCAACTGTCTGTTACACATTTCTGCCATTATTAATCAGACATTTCAAAAACCCAATGGACTGTTTCCTCACCCTTCAGATGTGCTCCTCCTGCTTCATGCTGAGCGCTGAGTGGAACCAGCATCCACTGGGGCACATGAGCTGAGGACCCCCCTGGAATCCTTTGCCCAAACCCTCAGCCATTGCCGAGTGTCCGTGATTCCACTTCTTGAAGAGTCTTGACTCTGTCTTTTCCCCACCACTCTGCCCCTGCCTTAGCCAGGCCCTCAGTCGATTCTCACCAGGGCTGCTCCAGGAGCCTTCCCAACTCCACTTCTCATCCATCCTCCTGACTGTGGAATGTTTTTCTTCTAGAAACAGATCTTATTACTGTCCTGCCTAAAAGCCATGCAAGCTCCCCCCTCCATCCAGGATAACATTCATCCTCAGCATGGCCTCCAAAGTCCATTAAGCTTCTTGCCCAGCATAGAGCTCTAGTTCATCTCTGGGCCCTACCCAAGCATACACCTAACTTGCTCTTGTTCGTGCTTCCCTGTCTTTGAGCGTCCTGCTTCCTTTGCCTGCGACACCCTTTCCCCATGACTGTCCCTGGCAAGCCACCCATCCTTTGATACCTAGTTCAGATGTCACTTCCTCGTGAAGGCTTCTGAGACTGCTTGTACCCCCAAGGCATGGTTAGTCACACCTTTCTCTGTGTTCTCAGCACACATGCACACTGATTTATTTTTTCATATGCTCTTGTCCTTCCTGTGCTCGGCAGCTCCCAGGGGACATGGAGCATGTCGTACTCATCCGTGTGTCACCAGGGTCCAGTACTTGGTGGGCACTCAGTAAATGCTCATTGAAGGATGAATAATTGCTTCATTTTAAAAGAATGAGCAATAGCCTCATCAGAAGGCTGGGGTACAAACTTGGGTTCTGCCATCTGCCACCTAGATGATGTGAACAAATCCTTTAACTCTTCATCTGCAAAGTGGATCCTTGTCCTTGCCCCATCTTTGTTATAGGGCTGTTACCTCATAGACAGGTGTTTGCCCTGCATGCTGGGGGTGACTTGTATTCTCTGCTTCCCAGTGTGCCTCACAAAGTCCGCCCCAGGATGTGGGGCCTGGAGTAGTGACCTGTAGTGACGATCAGTATCCTATGCCACATGTGGCCTTGGGACTTTGGACACATCTCCTGGTCAGGCATTAAAGTAACAGGACCCCAAAAGGGAAGAGAAATTCAGGTTTAGGCTGGTCAACATGGTGGTTGCTCTGATAGCAGACTGGTTGGGTCCAAATCCTAGCTCCAGCCTTTGTTAGCTGTGTGGCCTTAGGGAAGTCGTTCATCTTCCTGGGCCTTATTTTCCTTACTATAAAATGAGGCTAATTAGAGCAACTATATCACCGTGTTTTGTGAGGAATACATAAGTGAATATGTGCAAAGAGCTTAGAACAGTGCCTTGCACATACTAGGCAGTCAATAAATGTTGGCTATCATTATGGTTGATATCGTGGTTATTATTGTTACTACCCTAATGGATTGCCAGGGCTGCACAGGCAGAATCATCCTCAGTGGCTTCTGCCCTGGTGCATCGCCATGTCCTGATGTCCTGCCTGTTACCACTTCCAGACAGAGCCAAGGGCTGGCTTTGTGCCAAGAAGCCCCAGCCACAGTGAATGTGAAGTTGGGCCATCCAGGGTAAAGGGGCTTCCGCCATCTCCAGGGCAGCTCAGATGCGTGGATATTCCAGGCTGGCATCCAGATGCCAGGGCAGGTGGCTGAGCTGACCTCTGCCTTCCTGAAAAGGGAGGCAAACGCCACCATCCTCTCAGGGTGTTTGGGCACTGAGAGGGGCCTGGATTCCATCCAGCCTGAAGCCAGCCTTGGGGTCCCTCTGGCAGTGTGGCATAGGCTCTGATTATCAGCCTGCCTTCTTCGGGGCTCGGGCCAGAGACTCCCTGACCTTTTGAGCAAGAGCCGTGGGTGGAACACTTCTGGGTTGGGAGGGCACTGGCCTTGCAGACGCCAAACAGCTCAGGTCTGTATTGAAAGGCTCCACACCGCAGGATTTTCCTTTGGCCTACAATTCCGGGAAAAGACTGAGAACTTAAATTGTAGGAAGAACTCCCGAGGGTGGGAATAGTCGGGTGGGCCCAGCAGTCATCTCAACAGCGTGTTCTCTCGCTGCGGGAAACCGGGTGGACTCACTATTGCTCCCTTGCATGTCATGGCTATGTGCCAAAGCAGCTTCCTCTTGGCAACAGCGTGCGGGGGCCGGGGCTCCCTGCAGTGAAAAATCTGTGCTTTTACGAAGGGGAGGGGAGGATTGGGCACTTCAACTGCCCGTGGGTAGGTTCTTCCGTCTTCTGTCCCCCCGCTCAGGCCCTGAGAGCGAGGTGCCACCACCGATGGCAAAGCAAACGTTGCTTGTGGGGGAGGGAGGGCCAGAGAGTCACCAGCAAGATGTTTGTGTCTTTCTCCATGCCCAGGGCTAGAAGGGCAACACACACATACACAAGCACACACACAGGCACATACAAGCACACACACACACACAAGCACACACAGGCACATACAAGCACACACACATATACACAAGCACACACACACATACACGCACACACACACAAGCACACACACACAAGCACACACACATACACAAGCACACACACACAAGCACACACAGGCACATATAAGCACACACATATATACAAGCACACACACACAGAAGCACACACACAGAAGCACACACATACACAAGCACACACACACACAAGCACACACACGCACACACACAAGCACACACACACACAAGCACACGCACACAAGCACACATACATAAGCACACACAGGCACATACAAGCACACACATATATACACAAGCACGCACACACATACACAAGCACACACAGGCACATACAAGCACACACATATATACACAAGCACACACACACATATACAAGCACACACACATACACAAGCACACACACATACACAAGCACACACACACAAACACACATATACACAAGCACACACACACAAGCACACACATACACAAGCACACACACACAAGCACACACACACAAGCACACACACACAAGCATACACAAACACACACACATACACAAGCACACACAAGCACACACACAAACACACATATACACAAGCGCACACACACAAGCACACACACATACACAAGCATAGACACACAAGCACACACACATACACAAGCATAGACACACAAGCACACACACATACACAAGCACACACAGGCACATACAAGCACACACACACATACACAAGCACACACAGGCACATACAAGCACACACAGGCACATACAAGCACACACACATATATACAAGCACATACACAGGCACATACAAGTACACACACATATACACAAGCACATACACACAAGCACACACGCACGCACAAGCACACACACATACACAAGCACACACAGGCACACACACATACAAGGACATACACAGGCACACACATACGCACCTACACAAGCACATGCACAGACACACAGATGCACACATGCAGAAGCGTGCACACACACATGTGCACTCACACATTTCAAGCAAAAACGTAGCAGGGCAGCACCCGTCCTTAGTTGTCAGTTCTTGGCCTACCCTGTGTTCGAGATCCGGATGGAGATTTCCCGGGGTACGCTCCCTCACCCAGTCAGCAGTCAGCCTGTAGGACCTGGAATTCACTGAGCCGCAGGCGCTCCATTCTGTGTGCAGAATTTCCCAGCCCCAGGGACACTCCTGATGCCTGGCCCCTTCTAGCTCTGATGCCAAGAGGCTGCTAGCTGCTGCTCGTGGAAACGCATTCTTGCTTTTTTCTTCTAAAATGTTAAATCTTAAGTTCTGAACTCTGTGTTCTATATTATTTTCATGCGATGATTCTTCCACGTATTGTATAGTAGGGGAGGCAGGTGTGTAGGCCTTCAGTCTGCGATCCCTTACCACTGCACCCACAATGCACCTAAGTCAAGGTTGGGGAGGCTGGGTAATGCACTGTACTCTGTGCGATCCATCAGGGTGTCTGGATTGAACAGGGGGCACATTGTGATAAATTTAGAAAAGAGAATCGAATCTATTGTACAATGTCTGAATGAATCCTTTTAGTGATCAAGGAAAAACTCTCTTTATCCAAAATCTAAACCTATTTCAAAAGTAGGTCAATAAAGACAACAAATGCTCCCTCTTGGGCAGTGAGCTAATAGGATGAAAAAAATGCAGGGAACCCTATTTTTAGTACAAATGAAGAATAGAGCATAGTTCTTAATCAGGCCCTCCCTTAATAAACTCATTGCTGTTGAGTCAATTCCAACTCATAGTGACCCTCTAGGACAGAGTAGAACTGCCCCACAGAGTTTCCAAGGCGCGGCTGGTGGATTTGAACTGCCAATCTTTCGATTAGCAGTCAAGCTCTTAACCACTGCACCACCCCAGGGGTCCTTGTGCTAATGCGCCAGTGCGGAGAGGCTGGCTTCCCAAATCCCTCCTGCCTGGTGCAAAGCTCCAGGGAACCAGCCAAAGGTAAAGGACACAACTGATTTGATGCTGCCTCGAGCCCTCTCACCTGGTTTTGGTAAGGTCTCTGTATGGTTTCCATTAGGCCTTAGGTGTGTGAGCGGGAGGAGAGGGTACTAGAAAAACACCCTGGACTTGGAGTCAGAAAAGTAGGGGTTTGAGTCCCAGCTCTGCTGCTTATCATGCAAACCCTGGCAAATCAGCTCTAGCCATTCTGAGCCGTAATTCCTCACCTGTAAAATAGGGATAATGATACCTTGAGCTGCCAGTTTCACAGGGTTTAGGGAGATCCAATGTTAGGCACACTTTGTAAACTGAGCTTTGAACTTTCATCGTTATGAGTCTCGTTTTCCTGTGGGATAACCCTCAGGGAAGCCCCCTCACCAGGACTGTACTTTATCTCCTTCATGCCAAACCCCTGTGCCCTGGCCACAGTCTGGAGTGAATTTGCTAGTCTTCCCTGAAGGGTGCCAAGCGTGGCGGTTCTTGTCTTACTTGTCCTGTGACAGCAGCAGCTGCTGAGGCTGCACACGGCAGAGAGCAGAGGGGGGCAGAGTTGGGTGTGAAGAGGGGCTGGAAAATGTGCACTAGGCAAGATAAGTCTAACCACAGGCTTGTAACTGAGATCGTACATTTGCTTTGCATCTGAGAGAAGCCTTAGAATGAGAAAAACAACAACAACAACAACAGAACTAGAACAAAGCAAAGATATGTGGAAAGTAGATGGGACCACAGAGAGAAAAATAAACAGGCAACTAGAAATGCTAAGGAAAAGGTACGTTTTTCAAGGAAAAAATGTAATCATAGTACACTTTGGCTCTGCAGTGAATAGTATTTACATGGTTATAATGTAAGTGACAATGATCGATCTAACTATAACTAGATTGTATTGGGATGCTGGGAGCAATGGTGGAAGAAAGAAGTCACTAATGTTTACAACAGTTGAATTGGGAAACAGTGGTACATGAATACTGTTTAGAAACATGAAGCTATCCAGGGGGTGGGGGGAGGAGAGGAGAGAACAGAACAGCTGAAAAGTTGAAAGTGACTGCAGGACTAGGGTGGGGCAGGAGACTGTCATTTTTTTATCACAAACCTTTTGGTATTAGTATAGTTTTTTTTTTTTTTATCATCACATGTATTATATGGATCAAACATATTTTTAAAAGAGAACTTCTGTAAATCATAGGACTTTGATTTTCTACAGAGGAGCTGGGAAAGCTCATCTAATATAGTCTCTCACCTTCAGGCAGGTAAACACCTGAACCCAGGTGAGCTTTTAGCACATCCTGCTCAGCCCCTGAAGAGACTTTCAAAGGTGAAGCAGTGCTGTTCCCACTTGTGCTGTTCTATGGAAGTTGGAAGAGTCCCTGGATAGCGCACACAGCTAAGGGTTTAGCTACTAACTGAAAGGTTGGAGGTTTGAACCCCCCGCAGAGGCGCCGGGGAGACGGGCCTGGAGATCTGCTCCTGAAAGGTCACAACCCTGAAAACCCTCTGGAGCAGTTCTGCTCTGCGCAGAAGGGGTCTCCATGAGGCGGGGTTGACCCAATAGCAACTGATATGGAAGTTGTGCTTGAAGGAGACAGAGGATTTTCGGAATGGTCATTGACTACTGAAAGATTGTGTGCCCTCTGAGGGGTCTCTACTGAAGGTAAAAGGGGAATGAGAGTGGGGAGCTAGGAGACCCGGGTCTAGTCCTGGCTTTGCTCCTGCCTCACTGTGGGACCAGAGCAATTCATGGGCCTCCCTGGCCTCAGTTCCCACCTTGGGACAATTGAGGATTTGAGCTTCCTGAGGGCCTTTATAGTTCTACATTTCTAGAATTGTAAAATGGCACAGAAAGCTATTTTATTGGCAGAAATAGCTTTCTGTGCCGTTTTACAGTTCTAGCGTGGCAGTGAACAGAGGGGGAGATAGACAATAAACAAGTGAACAAAGAAGAAACTTTCAGATAGAGAAAGTGCTCCGAAGAAAATAAACCAGGGGGACTGGGTGGATAATGCTAGAGGGGGCGTGGCTACTTTACATAGGAGGGGATGTTTGAATGGAGACCTAGACAATGTGGGAGAGCCTGTGAGGGCTGATGGGAGAGCGTGTTCCTGGAACTGTGCTCCATGGAACTGAGACAAGGCCAGTCTGGCTAAAAGGGCACCGAAGCCTGAAGGGAGGGACAGAGGTGGGGGAGAAAGATCTGTACCAGATACGACTTTTTTGAAGGGAAAATATATTTCTGTGTATGGCAAGGATGAATTCTGATGCTACCTGGGTTGGGTGAGCCAGCCTTCACCTAGCACACAGCCCAGGGAGTAGTTTGTTCTTCAGTATCTCCAGAGAGGGCTCACAGAGTCCCAGCTCAGGAAGGAGGCGGTGTTACCGGGAATAGCCGGGGATGGCTGAGGCTGTGTGTACCTGCCAGAATTATACTCCCCGGGCATTAAGGTCAAAGACCACATCAAGACCTTCTCCACCCAGGTCATGCCTGGGTTGGTTCAGTATTTTTCACCTTCTGAAAACCCTCTAAGATCAGGGCTGACACGGCTCTAACAGTATCCACTGTTGCAATATCCACTGAAAATTAAAACCAGACACCCTTGGACCCAGCACCTGCGCTTCTGGGAATCTGTCCTTCAGATATACTAACACAGGTGTACAGGGAATAAGTGCAAGGGTATTCCTTGGCAGTGTGGTTTGAGAGCAAAATGTCTGGAAACCACCTAAATGGCCATCAGTTGGGAACTACCAGTTAACCAGTTGCCATGGAGCCCACTCTGACTCATGGGGACCCCATGTGTGTCAGAGTAGAACTGTTTTCCATGGTTGATTTTTCAGAAGTAGATTGCCAGGCCTTTCTTCCAAGGTGCCTCTGGGTGAACTCGAATCTCCAAGCCTTCAGTTTGTAGCTAAGCATGTTAACCATTTACACCACCCAGGGACTCCAGTGGGGAACTAATTTTCTAAATTGTGACACAGCCACACAAGGGAACAGTGCACTGCCACATCCAAAAATCTAAAATCATCCAAAATCATGCCCTATAACATTTGATTCCGCACTTCGGAAAATAACGGATTAAAGCCTTTTTTTTTTCTTTTCTAGAAAGCTTCAGTTATGTGTCCATATACATTTGTTTCATCTGAGCTGGACAATATATGAAGCTCTTAACCCATTGCTGTCGAGTTGATTCCAACTCATAGTCACCCTACAGGACAGTAGAACTGCCCTGTGGGGTTGCCATGGAGCGGCTGGTGGATTCAAACTGCCAGCTTTCGGTTAGCAGCTGAGCTCTTAACCATTGTGCCACCAGGGCCCCAGGACCCCTTCACACCCTGGAATTTATGGCTCTGGTGAGGTTGGCATTTTGGCATTCTAGCTAATATAAAAATAATGTGGCGTTCAGCGTGGTACACAAGTCTTTTCTGCAAGGGTCAGAAATGCATCTATTTGGAGGCACCATACGATGGCAACTAAGAATGACGCAGGCCTGAACAAAGGGGAATTTGTCCTCTTTAAAAGAATTGGAAGAATCTCTTAGCCAGCTCATTGGGTTTTTCAAAGTGGTGATGCATAGAATCGCAGCAGGGACCTCCCAGGCCTGAGTTTTGCAGCCATACAGCCCTGGCTTGTTGGTAATGAGCCCTGGGTCTCAAAGGCTGGCCCCTGTGTGAGCCCCAAGCCTCGGTCAGTCCCATGAGCACAGAGACAATAACAGAGTGAGAGTGAGCACGTCAGAGGGACAGCTGGCAGAGGGACAGCTGGCAGAGGAAGGGTGGAGGGTTTTGTGTTGTGCGCATTTGCCAAAGGAGGTGGGAGAGTTGGTGCTAGGAAAAGAAAATGCAATTTAGTCAACTTCACAGCCACCCGACGTGTGTCAGAGTAGAACTGTGCTCTATAGGGTTTGCAAATTTTTCGGAAGTAGATAGCTAGGCCTTTCTTCCCAGGGGCCTCTGGGTGGACTTGAAGCACCAACCTTTCAGTTAGCAGGCAAGCATGTTAACCTTTTGTACCACGCAGGGACTCCCAGAGTCAGAAAAGAGCTATTTAAAATGAATTAATCTACTTCAGAAACATTAGTGGACATTCAAACTACTGGGTGAAAGTTTGATGAGAGATATCATCTTTGCATTGTTTCAAAATATCTCCCCACAAGTTACTTTTTAACTGCAAAGGAAAAATGTCCAGTGGAGAAATCTGACAAATCTTTACCAAGTGATGGAAGTTAGCAGCAGCATTAATGGAGCAGCCAGCCTCCTTGCCTCCTGGTGTGAGGCGCTGAGAACGACATGGCATCGCTCCTCCAAGCATCCCTGCCCAGAAAGCGTTACCCCAATCCAGTCACGAGGAAAGAACACACACAAACTGAGGGCCATTCTACAAAAGAAATGGTCAGTGCTCTCAAATAATGCCAGTGTCACAAAAGACAAAGAAAGGCTGAGGAGCCATTACAGAATAAAAGAGACGAAAGAGACTACCACCGTCTCAGTCTGTCGTACTGTAGTTGCTTGTGTGTTGCTGGGTTGCTGGAAGTTATGCCACTGGTATTTCACATACCAGCAGGGCCACCCATGGTGGACAGGTTTCAGCAGAGCTAAAGACTAAGGCAGACTAAAGAGCTGGTGATCTACTTCTGAAAACTGACCGACGAAAACCTATGATCACCATAGAACATTGTCCAGCATAGCGCTGGAAGATGAGCCCTCCAGGTTGGAAGACACTCGAAATACACTGTGGCCGCAATGATGGACTGGAGTGTGCAATGATTATGAAGATGGCACAGGACTGGGCATTGTTTTGTTCTGTTGTACATACAGTCACCATGAGTTGGGGCAACGTGACAGCAGCTAACAGCAACAACAACAAAGAGACAGGACAACAAAATGAAGCATATCACCTTGAATTTGACTGTACCAGAAAAAAAGAAAAAGCTATAAAGGACAGTACTGGGACAGTTAGAAAAATTCGAAAATGGACTATAGATGAGATAAAAGTATTGATCTTCGATTTTTTAATTGTGATAATCGGGCTGTGGTTACATTTTCTAAAACCTCATTATAAGTTGATTCTTTTTAAAAGTGTTTTGTCACTGACAAATTTGAATTTCTCTCTTACCCTTTTTAGAACCTCTCTCTCTGGGCTTTAAAAGTACCCCCTCACCCCACGTTGCCCTGTGAAAATGTTGGTGCTTCTTGCTTTCATCATCGTCTTCCACATCACCTCCGCGGCCTTGCTCTTCATCGCCACCATCGACAACGTAAGTCCCCTTTTCCTTTAACCGTTTCAGAAGCCCGGACTCCTAGAGTCAATGGAGGTGGGATGGAGAACCCACTCAGGGCGATCACAATTTGGGGTTGTCCTCCCTCCCAAAGAAGACCCTACCCATGTCTTCAGCCCGCACCTGAGGACTTGTGACCTAAGTATGGGGATTCTGGAGCAATCTGTGTTTCAGTTTGGATGGGCAGGTCCTGCAGGGCAGGGACATTTGTCCTGTGGTCTCTGATTCTCCACGGAGCCTGGCCTAGTGCCTTGGCCTTGGGAAGCTCTTTAAGGATGTTGCGTGAATTCTGTCCTTCCGTAGATCAGAGTTTCTCAACGCCAGCACTGTTGGTATTTTGGGCTGGATCTTTATTTGTTGTGGGGGCTGTCCTGTGCATTGTAGGCATTTAGCAGCATCCCTGGCCTTTGCACATGAGATGCCAATAGCACTTCCACCCCTAGGTGTGACAATGAAAAATGTCTTCAGACATTGCCAAATGTCCCCTCAGGGGTACAACCACCCCCAGTTGAGGACCACTGTGCTAGGTCCCCAGGTGACCTCTGTCCTCCCCTACTCTTCCCCACATCTTCTTACCAGCCAGAATCCCTTGTTGCCAGCCCATCTGGCCATGCCCTCCCCACTAGAACTCATGCTTGGAACTTTCCCGAATCTCTCCTTCCCTCCTCCTGCTGTAAGAAATTTAACAAACCCTGGTGGCATAGCGGTTAAGAGCCACAGCTGCTAACTAAAAGTCGGCAGTTTGAATCCACCAGGCACTCCTTGGATACCCTATGGGGGCAGTTCTACTCTGTCCTGTAGGGTCGCTATGAGTCGGAATTGACTCGACGGCAGTGGGTTTTTTTTTGTTTTAGTATCCAGCTCCCAGCCATAAAGCAGGAATGTATTTGATGACTAGCCTGTTGGCATGGATTACTATCCCCCCTTATAGCAAGTGAAGCTTTTTAACAGAGGTCATCTGCAGTTTACAGGAATCCCTGGGTGGTGTAAGCGGTTAAGCACTGGCCAAAAGGTTGGCAGTTTGAACCTACCCAGGGGTGCCTCGGAAGGTCTGGTGATCTGCTTCCAAAAGCCCTATGGAGCACAGCTCTACTCTGACACGCATGGGGTCACCATCAGTCGGGTTCGACTGGATGGCAACTGTTTTTTTTTTTTTTGGTTTTCTACTTCTTGGGGATCCTGAAAGGTCCCAGACACAGTAAAAGAGATAAACAGACATTTGGGGGTGGAAAAGCCATCAGCCACAGCTCCACTTAATCCTATCAAGCACCCATGGGTGTTGATATTATCATAGTACTTACTGAAAGGACACAGAATGAGCTCTTTTGCCATCATGTTTGGAACTGTGCTTGAGTGGTGGCTGGGCATGTCCTAGGAGCTCAGTGAATATTCACTGACTGAATGGCTGGTGGCGCCCATGGCTGTTATAGGAAACACAGAGCCCCTGTCACTTAGATATGGACTCTAGGCTTAAGGAAGGCCCTCTGGGGGTGGGAACACCACAAGCACAGAGGGAAATTAAAGCATTGAGCTGAAGGCAGGAAAGTCTTGTTGGATCATTCCTGTCCATAGCAGCCTCTCCCCTACTAAGCTTCATCCTCTTCTATCTTCCCAATCATATTGTCCATATAGTTCGTGTGCAATACACCACCATCTACTATTCTGTTGCAGTCTCTGGGTGGTGCAAGTGGTTACGCACTCAGGAGCTAGCTGAAAGGCTGGAGGTTTGGGTTCACCCTGTGGAGCCTCAGAAGAAAGGCCTGGAGATCCGCTTCCAAAAGATCAGCCACTGAAAACCCTATAGAGCACATTCTACTCTGACACACATGGGGTTGTCAGAGTCAGAATCGACTGGAAGGTAGTCTGTTCGCTGCTCTGTTACTGCCAATTGAGCCTTATCTCCCCTTCAGGTCCCCAAAAGAGCTCGGATTATCTAATCCCTTAGCCAACCAGCAGCACCAGCATCACCTGGAGCTTGTTAGAAATGCAGAATGCAAAATCTCAGGCCCCACCCCAGACCTCCTGAATCAGACCCTGGAGTTTCCCAGGTGATTCCCACACATTAGTTTGAGAAGTACAGGTCCCAAATATTTACCCAAGTGCTTCACAGCTAGGTAGGAGTCAGTGTTTGCATAATTCATGAACAACCTCTCCTCCTGCTTCTGTTCTGTGTTACAGGCCTGGTGGGTAGGAGAAGAGTTCTTTGCAGACATCTGGAGAGTCTGTGTCAACAACACAAATTGTACAGAGATCAATGACAGCTATCATGGTGAGTGTGAACGAGATGCACCGAATAAGAGGAGAAAGGCTTCAGTCTTCTCTGAGACTCCTCACTCTCTCCACTCACAGCACAGATAGGTGGGCCAGACTAACTTTGCATAAGGAGCCCTGGTAGCACAATGGTTAAAGTGCACTTGGCTGCTAACTGAAAGATCAGCGACTAGAACCCACCAGCTGCTCTGTAGGAGAAAAGAACTGGTGTAAAGATTATAGCTGCCTTGTGGGGCAGTTCTACTCTGAGTAGGGTTGCTTTGAGTCAGGATCAAGGCACACAACAACTGACTTCAACATGACTTCGCATGGTGGATATTGGAGCCTAGACAAGAAGGGTAAAGGGAAGGCAGGATAAGTTGAACCTCTCACTTCCCTATTTCTTGGCAAAGCCTCATCCAGAATTTTCTCTTATCCAAGCTGTGCAAAACAGGAGGGGGGTGGGCTTAGTTCCTTTTATGAGCTGTGTGGCTTTGGGCAAGTCATTGAAGCTCTCAGAATTTCAATTTCCTCGTCTATAAAATGGAGGCAGTGATAATACACCTGCCAAGCCTACCTCATTAAACGAGCTTAAGTACATGAAAGGACTTTGTAAATATGGAAAATCCTACTAAAAAGCACACTAACTACCCTCTATCATTGTGGAACAAATGGTTCTGTTTTCTTCTGAAGAAATTTCAGGTGTGTAGAACCACTGGGAGAGGCACTTTGGGGTTCAGGTTGCCTGATAAAGTACAAGACGCCCAGTTAAACCTGCATTTCCTTTAAACAACAAATAATTTTTTAGTTTAAGTATATCCAAAATATTGTATGGGACATATTTATACTAAAAAAAAAAAATAGTCACTGCTAATGTGATATGCAAATTTACCTGGGCATCTTTGTGTATGTGTGCATGGGTGTGTGCACATCTGTGTGTGTGTGTGTGTGTGTGTGTGTCTTCTGAAACCCGCTACCTTATTTGGGGAGCAAGAGACCCTTCTTACTGGGTCCTGAAGTCTCACCATGCACTCAATAATGACATGAACATTCATAATTACAGCAGCAAAAGTCAAATAGGAGACATTGTTTACTGTAGGTTTACTGCTGAGCACTGGGCTAAGTCCATTACACACGTATCAGGCAGGGACTGTTGGACCCATTTTAACGTGGGGAAACTGAGGCACAGAGAGGTTAAATTACCCAAGGCCACAGAGCCAGGAGCAAATGTTGGAGCCAGAATTCCAATCTAGACTTGAGCAGCTCCATCTTAACCATGTGGTGCAACCAGTCACACCGTGGGCTCTGTTTAAGTGAGCCCTGATTGCGCAGTGGTTAAAGTGCTCGACCGCCAACCAAAAAGGTCAGCAGTTTGAACCCAGCAGCCACTCCACGAGAGAAAGATGTGGCAGTTTGCTTCCGTAAAGATTTACAGCCTTGGAAACCCTATGGGGCAGCTCTATTCTGTCCTATATGGTCGCTATGAGTTGCAATCGACTCAGTGGCAGTGGGTTTGGTTTTTGGTTTCAGCTGTTTATCTGCCATGCTGACTCCTGACCAGCCATTCTCCCCTGTGCTCTGTCTGTGTCTATATGTCACCGTTATGTCTGGTCAGCTGGGAGGGCCTGCTTTGCTCTGTGGCAGTGTTTCCAAGCCTCTATCTTTTGTGCGCCACATCCCACACGTGGAATGATTCATGCCTTATTTTTCTTTAAAGCCAGGGTCGGCCCTAGGCCTCCTTTTGTAAGGCCCATGAACTACGAGTGGCTTTTACCTTTTTAAGAGGTTGGTTTTTTTTAGACAAAAAGAGAACAAAACAAGAAAACAAAGAATATGTGATAAGAGACTGTGTGGCCTGCCAAGCTTAAAATATGATTTAGACGTGTTTTTTATTGAGGTAAAATTCACATAATATAAAATGAACCATTTAAAAGTGCACAGTTCAGTGGCCTTTAGTGCACTCACACTGTTGTGTAACCACCACCTCTATCTAGTTCCAGAACATTCTCAGCATCCCAAAAGGAACCCTGTACCCAACAGGAGTCACTCCCCAACTTCCCCAAGCCCCCAGCCCCTCGCCACCACCAATATGCTTCCTGTTACTATGGATTTGCCTACTTAGATATTTATATAAATGGAATCATATGATATTTTTGTGTTTGGCTTCTTTCACTTAGCATAATGTTTTCGAGGTTCATCCATATTGTCGCAGGTATCAGTGAGCCTCAAATTTTTACTTTCTAGCCCTTTACAGAAAAAGTTTGCCGATCCTTAGTGTAAAACAGCTCACTTTTTCCTTACATAAATTTATTTTAAAGGGAACTTTACACCCCTGCTGTAAATGATAAGCTGGTACCACCTGCAATAAAAGAAGGACAACTTAAAAATGAAATATTACCTTGAAAACCAAATGCTGTTATTAAATTCTAGCCAAACATGCTTTCCTCCTGAAGGCTCTAGGCCTATTGCTGGTACTTGTTTAAAAAAAAAAAAAAAAACTGCACAAACTGAGGTTATGAACGTGCTAAAGCCCAAGTGGAGCTCATTAGAAACGTCTAAACAAGAAATGCAAAGCAAACCTCCCTCATTAAGTGAGTTTCTGTTGTTCAGTGCCCTGATTGGGTACTACCTAACTAATCTCATGTGTCATCAGTGGTATATTACACACACACGCACACACACAACTTTGAGAAACCCTGTTTTTAAAAAAATGTATCCATATTTGTACCCTGTTGTTGTTGTTGGGAGCTGTTGAGTTGATTTCAACTCATAGCGACCCCGTGTGACAGAGTAGAACTACTCCATAGGGTTTTCTAGGCTGCCATCTTTATGGGAGCAGATCGTCTGGTCTTTCTCCTGTGGAGCCACTAGGGGATTGGAATTGCTGACTGAGCACCACCAGGGCTCCTTATTTTTTCCCTAAAGCCATATTTGCCCTACCATAGGAATCACCTGAGGTATTTGCTAAACATACAAATTCCTGTAGCCCACAGCATAACATCCGTATCTGACTCTCCAAGGGGAGAAGCTCAGGAATCTGGTTTTTTTTACAAGCACCCAGGTGATTCCTGGGATCAGGCAAATTGGGAAGCATCGCTCTCAGCTTAGAGTCACGACCTTGGCCAACACTGGAATTCCCTGGGGAGCTTTAAAAACCACTCATGCCTGGTCAGATATTCTGGTTTATTTCATCTGGGGAGCCGCCTGGCTGGGCCGTTTTTTTTGTTTTTTTAATGGAGCTATAATTTACATACAAGAAAATGTACACTACTAAAGGGTTCAGGTCAGTGAGTTTTGACAACTGTATACACGCTTGTAACCACCAACCCAAACAAGATAGAGAACATTCCCACCACCCCTAGAAAGTTCCCTCAGGTCCTTTCCAGCCAATCCTCACCACCCCCTGTCCCGAAGGCAACCACCTTCTGATTTCTGTCACTAGAGTTTAATTCATCTGTTCCTGAATATCATATAACCGGAGTCATACAGTTGGAGCCCTGCGGTGTGTATTTGTGGGAGAGGGAGGGGTCTGGTTTCTTAAGGAGCCTGGGTATAGCCTGGGTATGATTCGAATGTGCAGCCAGAATGTGTTCGGACCCACCTCTAAGCATTTCGGGGAGTACTTACAGATAATGCTTCCCTACAGTCGGTTTCAGGCAAAACTACAAACAAAACAAAAAACCAGGAAGGTTTGCCTTAGGTTTCCTCCGCGGCTCTGGGCACTGTCCCCTCATGTCATCTTAGCAGGGTGCTACAAAGGACCTCCTCCCTGCAGCACCCCCCTAAAAGCCTTCAGAGAATTCACTTAACCTCCCCAACTTGGTGAGGTGGGAGATATTAGCACCCCCATTTTATAGATGAGGAAGCTGCAGCCTGGGCAGTGGCTCCCTGGACCATGCTTAGCCACTTCTCTACATGCCCTGTGGAGCTTCAGCGGTCCCCCTTCACGCAAAATCTACCACCCCAGACTTTGTTCTCTCCTTTCTCCATTGAAACCTCCCTGTATGGAGCCCAGACCCCCCATGCCCATCTCTTTGTTAAAGCTAATCTGAAAAAAGGAACTCACTTTTTCTTCTCCTAAGTGGCAGTCATAAGGGTAACCCTCTAAATCTCTCATCCATGAAGCCCTTTCCCATCTCTGGTCTCACAGGTCCAGGAGTGCAGAGTGGATGGTATTCGCTCCATTTTCCCAATAAGGAAGTTGAGGCCCTGTGGTCAAGTGCACGAGTGGACACTAGAGGGTGGTGGGTCTAGGCCCTTTTGGCTACCCTTGTGCCTATACCCTGCAGATGACCACGAGAACACTTGCACTTTGGCTTCCGATCATCCCCACTCCAGAGCTGTCATGGGGATTGCCAAGCCCCAGGGGCCCAGGATGGTCTACAGTCTTCATCGTGTGCTCTTGTCCTTTCCCCCCAGAGTACGCCACCCTGCAGGCCGTCCAAGCCACCATGATCCTTTCCACCATCCTCTGCTGCATCGCCTTCCTGATTTTCGTGCTCCAGCTCTTTCGTCTCAAGCAAGGAGAGAGATTTGTCTTAACCTCCATCATCCAGCTCATGTCCTGTAAGTAAAATGATGGGCTTCCTGGGGAAGCACTCCCTTCCCAGCCAGAAGTCAGGAGGAGGATGGAAGGGGAGGACTTTGGAAGGAGAAGCTGGCTACCATGCAGTGGTGGTCAGGGAAGGCATCCTGAAGACAGGAGGCCTGATCTAGGATCTGTAGGGTAAATAGGAGTTGTGTCTAGAATGTTCTCTCTTGGCACAGGAGAGTATGCCAGGCCGAGGGAATGGCAGGTCTGAAGCCCTGTGATGACAGAGGCTGAGAGCTGGCCAGTTTGGCTGGAGTGTGGAGATGGGCGAGCACATCAGGAGCATGGAGGGAGATGGGAGAGCGTGGCAGGAACTAGGCCGGAGAGGTGGGTGGGCCCAGACCCTGTAGGGTCTTGGAGACCAGGGACAGGATTAGGATCTTTGTCCTAAGCTGGTAGGAAGCCAGCAGCAGGTTTTAGGCTAGGCAGTGACAGAAGTGTCCACGTTGGACCAGACCTGGGCAGGTGCCACAGATGAGGAACAAGACCCAGCATCAATCCTAAAGGAACTTGAGAAAAAAAGATGCTGTCTCAGTCCACTTTTTCCTACTTGCGAATGTTAGCCAGGCTGAGATTGGATGAGGAAGCCTCACGCCACACATGATCCTTTTGTTGTTGTTCTCAGCAAAGATTTCAAGCCTTCTGATGACGTAAAATTAGGAGCCCTTTTCATGGTGCTTTCTGATCGAGAGTTCATGATAGCTTGATAAGGACAAGAAATCTGGGACTCGGAGCCAGTCCACACCCTTGTTCTAACCCCCTCCTCCCACCACCCTCCATGCCTACACTCCATTCCGTCCATCCTGGAGTCAAGTCCATCCCTCAGCACAGCCTGAGCACAGCCACTAGCACATGAGGGTGACCCACTCATCCCAACTTGCCTGTGACTGTCCCAGTTTCAAAACAGAAAGCCCCGGATCCCAGGAACCCTGTAGGTCAGTTGGTGACCTCCAGCACTCCCCATGGGGCACTTAAGCTGCAAGGCCAGGGTACTACCCCTACAGGGCTTAGGTTCCCCTACTGGGTCAGGACCTTAATTTGCTCTTGGCAGAGAATTAAAGCATGTCAGGTGTGAAAGGTCACTCAGTCCTGTAATTCCCACTCCAGTCTATGAGAATCCCTCTGGGGACCTTTTGAAGTACAGATTGTTGTTGTTAATTGCCGTTGGATTGGCTCTGACTCATGGCGACCCTGTGTACAACAGAACGAAACGTTGCCCAACATCTTCATGATCACTGATATATTCAAGTTCATTGCTATGGCCACTGTGTATTTTGAGTGCCTTCCAAACTGGGGGGCTCATCTTCCAGCACCATATCAGACAATACTCTGTTGTGATCTATAAGATTTTCATTGGCTAATTTTCAGAAGTAGATCATCAGGAGCCTTTCTTCACTGTCTTAGTCTGGAAGCTTCACTGAAACCTGTCCACCATGGGTGACTCTGCTGTATTTGAAACACCGGTGGTATAGCTTCCAGCATCACAGCAACATGAAAGCCACTACCGTACGACAAACTGACAGATGGGGGTGGTAGTACAGATTCCCTAGGCCCCATCCCAGACCTCCTGAATCAGAATCTGCCGTGTTGGAACATAGGGATTTGTACTTCAGAAGAATCTCCTGTGCATGGGCCAAGCATTTGGAGGCAGTGACCCAGACCAAATGAGGCTGAAAGAGGGGACGTGATTTGCCCAGTGGAGGTGTCTGCTCTCTATCCTTCCTTATTTTCTCTGTATCTACTTACCCATCAAGGCAGTTGATTCCCGTCACTTAACATGCAGGGTGGGGACTTGGGGAGCTACTAATTGAAGTTTACTTCCTGTCATTTTCTCCACTTCTCCATTCATCTGTAAGGCAATTCAGTCAAAACTGATTACCCTGATATATATATATATACACACACACTTTTCTCTGAAATACGTGTATGTGTGTATAAAAATGTGTATATATATGTGTGTGAGTATATGTGTGTGTGTCTATATATACACATACACGGCTACTAACAACAAATATATGTGTATACATATACACCACACGCACAGACATATATACACGCAATAGCCATAACAGAGGCCTCAAACATAGCAACGATCCCAACAATCATGAAGATGGCGCAGGACCAGAGTTTTGTTCTCTTATACCTAAGGTCACCATGAGTTGGAGCCAACTCAACAACATGTTATCAGGAGGGACAAGTCCCTGGAGAAGGACTTGGTACAGTAGAGGGTCAATGAAAAAGAGGAAGACCCTCACCAACATGGATTGACAACAGTGGCTGCAACAATGGGCTCAAGCATAATGACGATTGTGAGGATGGTACAGGGACCAGACTGCGCAGTGTTTTCCTCTGTTGCACAATGGTCACTAAGAGTCGGAACTGACTCGACGGCACCTAACAATAACATGTGTGTGTATGTATATACGTATATACCCCATATTTTGATATGTGAGTCACATCCCCCATTTCCTTCTGTAATACTTCATTCTCCCCATTTTCTAGTCCAAAGACCTGTCCCTCCTCTGTCTGTCCCAAGCCCTCATAGTGTTTAGGTGCTGTATCAGTCAAGGATTTCAGGTGCAAGCACTAAATAAGAGGCGAGATTCTGGGGGAGCTCAAGGCAAGAATCAGAGGAAAAGCTGAAACACCAGGTCTTGGAAAGAAGATCCAGGCAGCAGGAATTGATGGGCAGTCGCTTCAGGAAGATACTGTTGGAACCTGACAGTGTCACTCTTCTCTAGACTCAAATTTACAGGAAAGAGAGTCTGATTGGTGAAGGCTGTCTCACTCACCCAGTCCTGGGCCAGAGGAAGTCTGGGCACCTTGATGGCAGTCCCACCAAAATAGCCTGGCAAGGGAGAGGGGTAGGTCCCCCAAGGAAAATCATGGTACTTAACCTCATCCCGGCACTAATGTCTGTGAATTTCAAGATTGTAATGGCCGCAAGTAATAGAAAAGCCAATCAACAGCTCCTTCAGTCATAAATGGTGAATTGTTTTTTACTAACAATTAGTACGGAGACGGAAGGTACCAGGGGTGGTTTGGCAGCTCAACAGCATCAAGAACCCCCACTCTTTCCATCCTTTTATCATCTTCAGAGTGTTGGTGATGTCCCCCTCATGGGCCCAGGAAGGCTGCAGCAGCACCAAAAATTCTGGAAGTATCTAAAGCAGCAAGTAAGGGAAAATACAGCAAAAAAAAATGCTTTCTCATCCCTTATCTTCAGGGAGTAAAATTTTTCACTGAAGGATTTTACATGGCCAAAACTGGGACGCGTACAGATCCGTAAACCCTAACAAAGAGAACAGGATTGCTAAGGCTGGCTTAGATCAGGAATTGGCAAGCTATGGTTCACAGGCCAAATCCAACTTGCTGCTTGTCTTTGTGAATAGTTTTATTGGAACACAAGGAGGCTCGTTTGCATATGTATTGTCTATGGCTGCTTTCCTGCCACAACAGCAGAACTGAGTAGTTGCAAGAGAGGCCGTATGGCCGGCAAAGCCCAAAATATTATCTGGCTTACCCCTGGCTCAGACCAATTATGACTTATCCTCTGGGCTGGGGACACGGCTGCCCCAAAAAATTGGGTTCAGCTAGCAAAGATGAGGAGGGAATGGCTACAAGGTAAACAGCAACATTCTGCCACAAAATATTGTAATAATTTTAATAGGTGAAAATACCAGAATCAGTTGCTATTGAGCTGACCCCACACACGATGATACCATGTGCGTCAGAGTAGAATTGTGCTCCGAAGGGTTTTCAGGGGCTGATTTTTCAGGACATCACCAGGACTTCCTACCTCTTCCGGGTGGAATCGTACCAACAACCTTTCCCATAGCAGCCTAGTGCATTAACCGTTTGTAGCACCCAAGGACTCCAATAGGCTAAGGTAAATACCTAATAATAATAAAAACTAAAGGGAGTCTTCAGCTTGATCCCATACCCCTCAGATGCCCACGATGCACCTCGGCCTGTGATTTATTTTTCCTTTGCTTTCTTCCTGGCAGGCCTCTGTGTCATGATCGCAGCTTCCATTTACACTGACCGGCGCAAGGACCTTCACGAGCAGAATTCTGAGTTTTACTCCCTGACCTCGGAGGGCAGATACGGCTACGCCTTCATCCTGGCTTGGGTGGCCTTTGCTTTCACCTTCATCAGTGGCATCATGTATCTAATATTGAGGAAGCGCAAATAAAACCCTGGGAGCTAGGTTGCTTTCCCTGCACTACAGAATCCACATTCAAATAACCATTTTGTATATAATCCTTTTTTTTTTTTTTTTTTTTGGTGGTTTTTCTAGCAAATATATTGTTTCCTTTAGAAGCCAAGAAAAAAAAAATTTTTTTTTTTGCATTCTTGAGATCAGATCATAGACTATGAAGTCTGATATTCAGAACTGCCCATTTCAGAGTTTCAATAAGATAAAACCGAATATCCAGTTTGCTCAGCAAGACCATTCTTAACCACGGGGATGTGATGTGACAAGAGGTCAAGGAAGCCAGGTATCTGGGGACAAATACCTCACCTCAGCTTCCCTTCCCTAAAATCTCTATGTTGGTGGTAGAAGGTGGGATTAGGAGGGGTTTGGGTAAGGGATGCAGACCTCCTCAGATGTTGAGTCCAAGTTCTGTGTGAGACATAGGGGAAGACCCTGGTATTCTCTCTCCGAACCAGAGCCCCAGCCCTCCTGTAATGGGCTGGGAATTGGTTGGTTAAGGGCCACCCATATTTGCTCATCTTCAGGAAGGTGACTTTTAACCTTGGTGTCAGATTTAGGCTTACCCTAAGCAATCCAAAACCCGTTGCCTTCGAGTTGATTCCAACTCATAGCAACCCTATAGGACAGAGTAGAACTGCCCCATAGGGTTTTCAAGGAGTGACCGGTGGATTCAAACTACTGACCTTTTGGTTAGCAGCCAAACATTTAACCACTGTGCCACCAGGGCCTCACCCTAAGGCAAGGAATCTCAAAATGTGATCCCCTAGGCACCTTTAAAAATGCAAACCATCGAGCCCCTCTCTAGACACACTAAATCAGAGTCTTCAGGGCTAGGGCTGGGGAATCTGCATTTACAATGAGCTCCTTGGGTGATGCTTAGGTACATTAAAGGTGGGAACATCAGGCCCAGGGTTAGGTGGGCAGACTTGCCTCACAAACGTTGAGGAAGTGGGTCTAGACCCCACTGCTGGTCAAAACCTTGGCCTTTATTCTTCGCTATCTCTTCCACAGCTGTTTGCCTCGGGGCCACCTAACTCCAGTTCCCCGCCATCCATCCCTGTAGCCAGACACCTGGCTAGTGCCACCTCCTGCACCCTAGCCTGGAAGGCCCCTCACTTCTCTTCCTGCCCTGTATTCTAAGGTCGGGTAGCCTCTACTATCCCTGATTTCTAGAGCCTCAGAGGACCCATCCACCATCCATCCATCAACAGAAACTATCAAATACTGGATGTGTGCCAGGCATAGGGGACACTCTTTCTTCTCCTGAGGCTCACAGTCTAGTGGGGGAGACAGGCTAAAAACTAATTAAGAAAAATAATTACAAACCATGATGCAGGCTTCAAAGAACCCAATCATGGACTGAAAATAGAGGCCCATGGGGTGGGAGGGAACCTACTTTATGCATGCTCATTTTTAAATGCCCCTAAATATAGCACCGTCTAGCTACTGCAGATGGCACTTGCTGGGCAGTGCCCGTCTGTGTTACAGTCAGAGAATACTTCCTTCTGTGGAGGGTTCTGTGGTTCTGACAGCAAGTGAAGAAGCAAAAGAGTCCCAAAGAGCTGAGGTTCTCAGGCTTTGTTGGCAGGGTCTGAGTGAAGCTTGGGAGTATTGTTAAGGAATATTGGTGATTCCAAGACTACTGAGAAACACAGCGTTTGGGAGTTTGTGTTTAGGTATAAAAGCACAATGGCAACGCAGACGACCCCAGGAAATGCCCTATGGAAGCAGGTCTTTGCACCTCAATGTTTTTTTCCTCATGTTTGGAGCATGTTGCTGGGGAGGTCTGACTTGTCCGTCCCATCTCAGCACTGGTGCTATTTAAATGCTTTTGCACTTGAAGAGTCAGAATTGACTCGACGGCAATAGATGGGCACTTGACCTTCTGCTAAGTAATGAAATTGGGGAGATGTCAAATTTGAATGGTTTTTGTACCACCATGGATGCCTTTTCAGTGTTGGATTGGGTTTTCTCTTCATTTGCTCTCTCACTCACTCATTTATTCATTTTCAGCAAAAAATACTGAACATTTACTATGTTCCAGGCACTGTGCGAGGTCCTTAAAATACAAGTGGGAGCAAATCCAGATGTTTCTCCCTGCCCTCATGGAGATTGCAGCCTCTGAGACAGGATTCGCTCCCCATGAGAGGCCACCAGTACAGTACAGGGTGATATGGGGACAGAGACAGGACAAACTGTCACCTCCTGCCTCCATGGAAAACTGTCATTAGACATGTTGCGGGCAGGAGTAGGGTCATAGCCCTGGAGTTTGCAGGATACTGCATGAGCCTCATGGAGGGAGTGGGGTCTAAAGTGCCCCCAAGCTTTCAACTGAGGTGGCTTTTCTAGAATTTTCTGGTAGTCACAATGGACACAAACAACACCTTAGAACTGGAGAGCTGGAAGCCCTAATCAGCAAGCAATGCATGAATTCCCTTCACAAAAGACTTCAGGGGTACGTGAACATTTCTGTTGAATATACTCCAAAACGACCCTATGGGTATTCTTGGCTGGTTGTCACTACTAAGCAGCACTCGGTGCTTACATCCACCTGGGGTACTGAGGTTCCTTGAGACATGAGAGATGCCTTTTATTTACTGTGTGACACATGCATTTGGAAAGTGGAGAAAAAAAGTGATAGCATCAGGGCAAAAATGCCTAATGTTTTTACCTGTCCATAGGACAGGCCCTCCCTTGATGCTTATTATCAGTTATCAAGTTATGCAAAAAAAAAAAAAATTAGCTAAGACATCCAAGAAGCAGATACTATTAGGACCAAACATATTACCTTACTCTGATAACAACTGTATTTGAAGGAACTGCAGTTTGTGCATTTTATGACATTTTTATGAAGTACTGTAATTCTTTCATTGAGGGGCTACATGATGGAGACAAACTAACTCATTTTGTTATTTGCATTAAAATTCCTTTGGGTCTGTGCTCCAGTGAGTTTGGAGAGCGCTCACCTTGTTACTCTGCGTGAATGTATATACACATCCTGAATACGGGAAACTTGGGGACCACCTCCATTCCGTTACACTCCCTGCTCCAGGTTGCTTACCTGTGTGCCCAGCCCTAACGAACACGCTCACGTTAGGAAGCTCAGTATTAACTGATGATGAAGAAACCTGGAACTCCAAGCCCGTGTGTAAACACAGTAGCCCGATGGATGCTGTATCAGTTTCAAATGTGCCTTGGTGGGGAATTAACTAAAGTTGCTAATAGTTTAAAGATTACTTACAATCCAGCAAGTTGTACAGTTGTGTATATTGGGAGACAGTGGTGGTGGAAGAGATGCTAGGGACAGGCCTAAAAGCTAAATCTGAATCTTGGTTTGGGAACAAATGTGATTTTAGGGTAGTTAGATTCTTTCTACTTAATGTGCCTTTAAAATAGTCCTTTTTCTATGTTTTGTATAATCTGAAAGTGTACATGAAAAATAAAGTTTAAAACCAAATTTCCCAGAGCAACAGACTCTCATGTTCCCAGCTGTGGTAACATTTAGGGAAAAGTGCTAGCAAGTAGAGGAAAAACATTTTGGGAGGCAGGGGGTCATTTAGATTTCTAATCAAGAGGATAATAGATGGCTTTCACAGCGAACAATTGATGACTGGCAAATCTTCCTAGGACAGCCTCCCTCGGCTTCTTTAACGGGACTGGTTTCATGAGTGTTCAGCCTGTGCAGTCACACCGGGCCCCACTCTTCGAAGGGCCCTCATGCTTGGTTGAATAATGTATTCTTGCCATCCTAAAATTCTTAATGCTATTTGAACAAGTAGCCCTGTGTTTTCCTTTTGCGCTAAAAACCCATTGTCATCGAGTCAACTCCAACTCATAGTGACCCTATAGGACGTAGTAGAAGTGCCCCACTGGGTTTCCAAGGAGTGGCTGGTGGAGTTGAACTGCCTAGCTTTTGGTTATCAGCTATAGCTCTTAACCACTACACACTGGTTCTCATAAATTATGTAGCCATTTCTATTCTTTAGTTTGTATTTAATAAAGACCTCTTCTTTAAAGAGTGGGGTGATGACAAAAGTCAGACTATTTCTGTAATGTACTGTGCTGAAAAATGAAAAAGTCACTTGAGAGAGATCTTTGATTTTTGTCCAAGGAATGGCAAAAACAGTAAAAACTAGCTATCGAGGGAACTGCATATTTCCTTGCCTCCACACAGGGGTTGCAAACTAAAACCTCCATGGGCCATGGTCCATATTTGTGTTTTTAGGAGTTTTTTTTTTTTTTTTTTGGTCCACTTGGCAGATGGGTGGTGGTCATCCTACAGCACTCAATTTTATATTTCTTTCATCAGGAAATCAACCTAAAATTCATTCATTCTCTCATTCGTTCATCCAACAAATATTCCTATATCCACAATGACACAGCACTGTCCTAGATGTCAGGTACATAATGATAAACTTAGGCTCTGCCCTGATCTAGACTATTTTGGTCCCAATCTCAAGTTTCCAGGAGTTAGATCCTGATTGGTCTATCTTGGGTCACATGTTCATCATTGTTCCAATAATGACTGGAGTAGGGGTGGGGCGATATTATATAAACACAGATGCCAGGGTGCACAGTCCTGTAGGAACTTCCTACAGAAAAGGGGCTGGGAAGACACTTCAAACGGGGATCCTGTCTTGGTCTAATCTAGGGGCTGGAAAAATACAGCCCAAGGGCCAAATCTGGCCCGCCGCCTATTTTTATTTGGCTCATGAGCTAGAAATGGTTTTTATATTTTTCAGTGGTTGGAAAAAAATGAAATGATACTTCAAGACACATGATAATGATATGAAGTTCAAATTTCAGTGTCCATAAATAAGGATTTATCAGAACATAGTCACATTCATCTGTTTAGATATTGTGTGTGGCTACTTTCATGCTACAATGGCAGAGGTGCAACAGAAACTATATGGCCTACAAAACCTAAAATATTTGCTATCTACCCCTTTGCAGAATAAGTTTGCCAACCCCCAGTATAATCAAACAAGAAAGGAGCTATCTTTTTGTGTGTCTCTTTTTAGGAGCAAAAAGAGCTTTCCAAAAGCCCTTCAGCAAACTCTTCCTGAGTCTTATAGGCTTGAGAAGTTCAATTTTCATGCTTAAACCAATCACTGACAGAGGTAATTAAGTTACTACTGTTAGCATTGACCTCTCAGCTGGGGATTAAACCAGCTTCACTGAGGGATAAACATCTGAAAGCAAGAACAGGGAACTGACTGTTGAGAAGGCAACCAACAGTATCTGCTACAGTCCACCCTTTTGTCTGCCTAACACCCACATGCAACTTTAGTCCCACACTTTAAAAAAAAAACTTATACATTCTTGAAATGAACTCCTTTCCTGGAAGAACACACCTGAAGTCTCAACCATTTGCCAATTGCAGCTGGCAGCTCAGGATCGCTTATTGATATGCTCTTATCCTCTCTAGCAGGTCTAGGGGTGGCTTCTCATGGCCCGGTGACCTACGGCTAAAAGTTAAGTCATATACTCGCAAATGTACCACGTATATAATGGAGCAAAAGGAACAGGATAACAATAAATGCTTCCTTGTGGAAAAGGGATATGCAGAAAGAGAAACAATGCCCAGTAGCCACAGGCTCACTGCTGGTGGTGAAGACTGAGAAGTCCTTTCCCTGGTGAGAGAGTGAGATTGATGGTCACTCGATTCACAGCCCCAGGAACCATCTCAATGGTTCCGGATGCTCAATGGAACCATCTCCCTCATCCACCATTTCCATGGCCATATTTATGATGGGAAATGAGGAGAAGACCCCTTTCTTCCTGTGGTCATGAGGCCTAGTGTCTCAGGAACTGGCTCAGGGTTGGATAGTCACAGACTGTTCTAGGTCACAGATGAGGTTCCTTTGGCCATGCAAGGCCAAGGCAGCCAAAGATCTTGTCTGGATATAATTTTTGAGCCTGAGAGCTCCTGTCTCCTAGCCCCATGCCTCTGTTCTCTGCTGCGTCTTGAGGCAGTAACTTCAAGCATTCATCCAACCTACCTCCCTAGGCTTGTCTCTTTGTCTGGTGAAGAATGCTAGAGGGTCTGGCAAATCTTTTTCAGTAATCCTGGACAATGGAAAAGGAAGTCAGAAGAATAATTGACACATTTGAATTGTGATGTTGGCAAAGAACTTTGACTATACCATGGACTGACAGAAGAATGAACAAATCCATCTTAGAAGAGATACAACCACAATGTTCCTTAGAAGTGAAGATAGCAAGACTTCCACTTGCTTATTTTGGACATGTCATCAGGACAGACCAATTGCTAGAAATGGACATCATGTTTGGTAAAGTAAGGGTCAGCAAAAACAAAGGAAATATTCATTGAGACAGATTGACACCATAGCCACAACAATGGACTCAAACATACCAATTATCATGAAGATGGCGCAAGACCAGGCAATGTTTCATTCTGTTATATGTAAGGTTGCCGTGAGTCAGAGCTGATTCAAGGGCAACTAACAACAACATACATCTTATCTTCTGTTTTGCATTTGTCTTCCCCACTACTGATCCTTAATTTAGTGCAGGGCTTGGCAAACTGCTGACTTGCTGGCTAAAGGCCTGCTTTTCTGTGGCCTGTGAACTAAGAATTTTTTTTTTAATCTAAAAGAGCTTTAAAACATGCAAAGAAGAATATGAGGCAGAGGCCTTATGAGGCCAGCAACACCTAAAGTATTTACTTTCTGGCCCGTTATATAAAAAGTGTGCAAACCCCAGGTTTAGAATTTGACTTGTCCATCCCTGCAAATCTCCAAATCATTGGACTCTCCATCAATTTAGTTTGCAGATCTCCAGCAGAAAAAAAAAAACTCAGCAAAGCCATATTTTCTTCCCTTTTTACCATTAGATGGACCACATTTGGCCCAAGATAGACATTTTCTTGTACAATTGTACTGGAGACTGTAAGAAGCTAGACATGCTAATATCCTGATGTTTTTCTACAATTTCTCCTGATACTACAACTTCCACAGGTGCATGATTGATGTAAAACAGGTAACAGTTCAAAGTGGAAGTTAAACTATGGCCCATGGGCCAAATCCAGCCAACTAACTAATTTTATAAATAAAGTTTTATCAGAACATAGCCACACTCGTTTGTTTATGTATTATCTATGGCTGCTTTCATGCTACAAAGGCAGAGTTAAGTAGGTTGCAACAGAATGTATAGGTGGCAAAACGTAAAACATTTACTATCTAGCCCTTTACAGAAAAAGTTTGGTGACCTGCTGTAAATCAAATGTTTTGCAATACCATGACAAGGGTCACGGCATCCCAGTCTAGAATAGCAGGTTCATGGTGCCCTCTGCCCTGCTTCCTCCACTCAGCCAATTTCACTTTAGAGTCTATTTTTTGCGGCACCCAATGTCTGGTACCAAATTTGGTATTAGGGTTCTTAGTTGCAAATCAGTATCCCCGGTGGTACAAACAATTAAGCACTCAGCTGCTAACTAAAAGGTTGGCAGTTAGAGTCCATGCAGAGGTGCCTTAGATAAAGGCCTGGCAATCTACTTCCAAAAAAAAAAAAAGAAAATCAGCCATTGGAAACCCTACGGTGCACAGTTCTACTCTGACACACATTGGGTCACTATGAGTCAGTATCAACTCAACAGCAACTGGACTGGTTAGTTGCAACCACAGTGACTATAAAAAATTTAAACAGAAAAAAAATTTATAGAAAGGATATCAGATTGTGTGTTGTTGTTGTTGTTAGGTGCCATCGAGTCGGTTGCGACTCATAGCAACCCTATGCACAACACAACGAAACACTGCCCAATCCTGAGCCATCCTTACAATCGTTGTTATGCTTTAGCTCATTGTTGCAGCCACTGTGTCAGTCCACCTCGTTGAGGGTCTTCCTCTTTTCCGCTGACCCCGTACTCTGCCAAGCATGATGTCCTTCTCCAGGGACTGATCCCTCCTGACAACACGTCCAAAGTATATAAGATGCAGTCTCGCCATACTTGCCTCTAAAGAGCATTCTGGCTGTACTTCTTCCAAGACAAATTTGTTCGTTCTTTTGGCAGTCCATGGTATATTCAATATTTTTCATCAACACCACAATTCAAAGGCATCAACTCATCTTCGGTCTTCCTTATTCATTGTCCAGCTTTCACATGCATATGATGTGATTGAAAATACCATGGCTTGGGTCAGGTGCACCTTAGTCTTCAGGGTGACGTCTTTGCTCTTCAACACTTTGAAGAGGTCCTTTGCAGCAGTTTTACCGAATGCAATGCGTCTTTTGATTTCTTGGCTGCCGCTTCCATGGCTGTTGATTGTGGATCCAAGTTAAATGAAATCCTTGACAACTTAATCTTTTCTCCGCTTATCATGATGTTGCTCCTTGGTCCAGTTGTGAGGATTTTTGTTTTCTTTATGTTGAGGTGCAATCCATACTGAAGGCTGTGGTCTTTGATCTTCATTAGTAAGTGCTTCAAGTCCTCTTCACTTTCAGCAAGCAAGGTTGTGTTATCTGCATAACGCAGGTTGTTAATGAGTCTTCCTCCAATCCTGATGCCCTGTTCTTCTTCATATAGTCCAACTTTTCATATTATTTGTTCAGCATACAGATTAAATAGGTACGGGGGAAGAACACAACCCTGACGCACACCTTTCCTGACTTTAAACCAATCAGTATCCCCTTGCTCTGTCCGAACAACTGCCTCTTGATCTATGTAAAGATTCCTCATAAGCACAATTAAGTGTTCTGGAATTCCCATTCTTTGCAGTGTTATCCATAGTTTGTTATGATCCACAGAGTCAAATGCCTTTGCATAGTCAATAAAACACAGGTAAGCATCCTTCTGGTATTGTCTGCTTTCAGCCAGGATCCATCTGACATCAGCAATGATATCCCTGGTTCCACGACCTCTTCTGAATCCAGCCTGAATTTCTGGCAGTTCCCTGTTGATATACTGCTGCAGCCATTTTTGAATGATCTTCAGCAGAATTTTGCTTGCATGCGATATTAATGATATTGTTCTATAATTTCCACATTCGGTTGCATCACCTTTCTTGGGAATAGGCATAAATATGGATCTTTTCCAGTTAGTTGGCCAGGAAGCTGTCTTCCATACTTCTTGGCATAGATGAGTGAGCACCTCCAGTGCTGCATGTCTTTGTTGAAACATCTCAGTTGATATTCTATCAATTCCTGGAGACTTGTTTTTTGCCAGTGCCTTCAGAGCAGCTTGGACTTCCTCCTTCAGTACCATCGGTTCCTGATCATATGCCACCGCTTAAAATGGTTGAATAGCGACTAATTCTTTTCGGTATAATGACTCTGTGTATTCCTTCCATCTTCTTTTGATGCTTCCTGCATCGTTTAATATTTTCCCCATGGAATCCTTCACTATTGCAACTCGAGGCTTGAATTTTTTCTTCAGTTCTTTCAGCTTGAGAAACGCCGAGCGTGTTCTTCCCTTTTGGCTTTCCATCTCCAGCTCTTTGCACATGTCATTGTAATACTTTACTTTGTCTTCTCGAGATACCCTTTGAAATCTTCTGTTCAGCTCTTTTACTTCCTTTTGCTTTAGCTGCCCGACGCTCAAGAGCAAGTTTCAGAGTCTCCTCTGACATCCATCTTGGTCTTTTCTTTCTTTCCTGTCTTTTCAGTGACCTCTTGCTTTCTTCATGGATGATGTCCTTGATGTCATTCCACAACTCGTCTGGTCTTCAGTCACTAGTGTTCAATGCGTCAAATCTATTCTTGAGATGGTCTCTAAATTCAGGTGGGATATACTCAAGGTCATATTTTGGCTCTCGTGGACTTGCTCTGATTTTCTTCAGTTTCAGCTTGAACTTGCATAGGAGGAATTGATGGTCTGTTCCACAGTAAGCCTCTGGCCTTGTTCTGACTGATGATATTGAGCTTTTCCATTGTCTCTTTCCACAGATGAACTCAATTTGATTTCTGTGTGTTCCATCTGGCGAGGTCCATGTGTATAGTCGCCGTTTATGTTGGTGAAAGAAGGTATTTGCAATGAAGAAGTCGTTGGTCTTGCAAAATTCTATCATTCGATCTCCCGCATTGTTTCTATCACCAAGGCCATATTTTCCAACTACTGGTCCTTCTTCTTTGTTTCCAACTTTCTCATTCCAATTGCCAGTAATTATCAATGCATCTTGATTGCATGTTTGATCAACTTCAGACTGCAGCAGCTGATAAAAATCTTCTATTTCTTCATTTTTGGCCCTAGTAGTTGGTGTGTAAATTTGAATAATAGTCATATTAACTGGTCTTCCTTGTAGGCGTATGGATATTATCCTATCACTGACAGCGTTGTACTTCAGGATAGATCTTGAAACGTTCTTTTTGACGATAAATGCAACACCATTCCTCTTTGAGTTGCCATTCCCAGCATAGTAGGCTATATGATTGTCCGATTCAAAATGGCCAATACCAGTCCATTTCAGCTCACTAATGCCTAGGATATCGATGTTTATGCATTCCATTTCATTTTTGATGATTTCCAATTTTCCTAGATTGATACTTCGTACATTCCAGATTCCAATTATTAATGGATGTTTACAGCTCTTTCTTCTCATTTTGAGGTGTGCCACATCAGCAAATGAAGGTCCCGAAAGCTTTACTCCATCCATGTCATTAAGGCCGACTCTACTCTGAGGAGGCAGCTCCTCCCCAGTCATCTTTTGAGTGCCTTCCAACCTGGGGGGCTCCTCTTCCAGCACTATATCAGACAATGTTCCACTGCTATTCATAAGGTGTTCACTGGCTAATGCTTTTCAGAAGTAGACTGCCGGGTCCTTCTTCCTGGTCTGTCTTAGTCTGGAAGCTCAGCTGAAACCTGTCCTCCATGGGTGACCCTGCTGGTATTTGAATACCGGTGTCATAGCTTCCAGCATCACAGCAACACACAAGCTCCCACAGTACAACCAACTGACAGACACATGGGGGATCAGGTTGTGTATAGGCTTGGAAATATGCAGCCAAATCACTCCTGATTGCCTCAGACTGTTCCAAAGAAGACAGTTAGGTAAGAAAACCACTGCTGTCACAAGATGCTAAAGCTTGCCTCAGTAACTTGGCATTACACAGCCAATACCTCCACCAGAAAGCATCTGTGCTATCCCTACTTTTTAAAGTTGGCTTGGCATGGTGCCAGTGATTGCTGAAGGCTAGGTCATGTGACCAGGCCCTAGCTGCAAGGGAGGCTGGGAAATGATTAGCAGGCATTTTCAGCTTATATAGTGGGAAGTGAGTCCTGCAACGTACCAAAACTCAGAAGGGAATTTCTCAGCAAAGGAAGGAAGTTCAGATGTAGGGATGCCAGAAAGAATGTCAAACGTCTCCTAAATCACATTGGAAGCCCATTTCCTGACTTAACCACAGCTAAGCTTCCCAAGCTTTTTTCATTCATATCCCACCTATATTCTCTTTGCTTTATGTGTGTACAGTCTGCATTATTATTTACCAAACACTTTTTAAATGAACTTTCTTTATATGAATACATTTATTCAAAAGGAAGCTTTACATTAAGTTGAAAACAACATCACTTGTTGCAAGTGATACAGTTAAGCATTATACAATTAAAAAAAGAATGCTATTAAATTCATAATACAAACTGTTGTCTTCAAGAGGTTTTGAACCTGAGGTCTTCTCTTTCCTATTTAAGAAATATTAGTAATAGATGTACAGGTGTTAAAAACACATCAGTACCATACCTGTTCGACATAATCAGCTAGAAAGAGAAAAGAGAAGACGGTAACTTCTCGCCTATATGATGCCATTTTGGGTACCACCTAAATCTGTTGGGTACCACTGGTGGTATTTGCCTCATTGTTTACTTTCAACACTGCATTAGTGTTCTATTGCTGCTGTAACAAGTTACTACAAACAACAAAAATTTATTGTCTTAACAATTCTGGAGATCTGAAATCCAAAATCCATTTCACTAAATGTTAGCAGAGGCTGCCCTCATTCCTTGGTTCATGACCCCTTCCTCCATCTTCAAAGTCAGCATCTTAGCATCTTCTCTCCTCCTGTCTCTCTCCTATGAGGACCCTCATGATTATACTGCACTCACCCTGATAATCCAGGACCATCTTCCCAACTCAAGATCTTTAATCACATCTGGAAAATCCTTTTTGCCATGTAACGAAACATATTCACTGGTTCTGGGGATTAGGATGTAGACATCTTCGGGAGGCCATTACTCAGCAAACTACAACTCCTCATTCCCATTTTACCTTTCTTATACGGGTCCCTTTGAGAATGATATAATTAACATAAAAAAGCATAAACTAATGTCCTCCCCTGACGTAAGAAAATTCACATGTGCTTGCACACATGCTCTTAACCTCCTTGTCAGATTTCCTGTATCTCCTCTTCTGAACTGGTTACTCTCTCAAGCTGCCTTATAATACATCCCAGTTTAGCAGGAGAACAGTAGTATCTATTTTGGTTGAGCCATACCTGGCTGTATGACCAGATGCTTACAGCTTCCAAGAAAAATCCACCTTGGCCCTTTCCTGACCACAATTCCCACCCAACCCTGCCAGGCTTGCAGTGACCCAGGTCTTGAAGGTGGAAGGGGCCAGAGGAGGTGTTGTGTGCCATCACTCACAGATTGTTAAGCATCTCTGCCAGGTGTCTGGATTCCGCTAATTGGAGAGTGTGTCTGGCTTTAAGGAGCTGAGGCTTCTGATTCATTACCCATGGGGCGAGAGTTTTGATTCCTCCTTTTCTGTTCTGATCATTGTTTGTCTGCCACCCAATGTCACAGCCCAGCACTTCTGTGACCATCAACACCATTCCTGGGAGGCATGGCCATGTGATGGAAAGATGTTAATCTCGGGACCATATGGACCCAAGTTCTTACCCTGCCTCTGCAATTAGGAGCTGAGAGGCTTTAGTAGGCTCCTTAACCTCTTTTTTTTCTTAGTGACTAAAAAAACAACATATATTTATTTTCTTATAGTTCTAGAGTCCAACTCATTGTCGTCGAGTTGATTCCAACTTATAGAGCCCCAACAGGACAGAGCAGAACTGCTCCACAGGGTTTCAAGGAGTGGCTGGTGGATTTAAACGGCCGACCTTTTGGTTAGCAGCCAAACTTTCACCCAGGGCTCCAGGGGTCAGTTCTAGAGTCCAGAAATTTGAAGTCAATTGCACTGGGATAAAGTCAACGTGTTGGCAGGATTATGCTCCCTGAGATGTACCATACCTATTCAATCTGTATTCTCTCTAGCACAGAAAAGAGGAAGACCCTCAACAAGATGGACTGACACAGTGGCTGCAACAATGGGATCAAGCCTAACAATGACTTTAAGGACGGTGCAGGACCGGGCAGTGTTTCGTTCTGTGGCACACAGGGTCACTACACGTCGGAACCGACTTGACGGCACCTAACAACAACAACAACTAGAGAGAAAAGTCTCAGGTACTTACAGAGCTTACATTAGAGGGAAATAGACAGACAAATGACAAGAAGATAAGATAAACTTATAAATTATGACCTGAGACAGAAATGGCATGATGTCAAGAGAGCAACTTGGGTTGGAGTAAGGACTCACTCACTGGTGAAGTGGCACTTAAGTTAAGCTCTGTATAAGAAGAGCTGAGAGCAAAAAGGAGCAGGCAGCAGAACCAGTTACTGCAAAAGGTGGGAGGATTAAATGAGAAACGCATATCACGGACTTGGCACCATGCGGGCGATGCTGAGAAGAGAGAGATGCTGAGGGCTTCCATAAATGGTGAGAACCCAAGTTTACCAAAGCACTTTCGTATAAATTGTATCAAGTAGAGGGCAGGTGGTAGTATGTCCATTTTATTGGTGGGGAAGTGATGAGAAGAGCACTTAAGTACTCCAGGGAGGCAAAGCCATTTCTTTAGGTCTCTCTTCTCCCAAGAAGCTGCCTCCTTTGATTGATGGTAGACACTCAAATGATGGCACTGAATGAGACCACTATTGCTGCATAACAGAGGCATAGTGCAAGAAGTGTTTATTGCTCACATGTCTAGGATCATCTGAAGGTTGGCTGGGCAGCACTGCCCATCTTGGCTGGACATGTTCCCAAGTCTGGGTGATGGCTGATAAAGGCTGGCTCTGGCTGAGATGACCCCTGCTCCAAGTGTCTCTCATTGTCCAGCAGACTGGCTCAGGTATGTTCTCACTGTGATGGCAGAGATACAGGAGACCAAGTGGAAACATACACCTCTAAAGGTCTAGGTTTGGAATGGAGACATCATCATTTCTGCTGCCTTGTATTGGCCAAAGCAGGCCACAAGATGTTACCCAGACTCAAGGGAAGAGGAAATAGGTAGACAGACTCCTTTAGTGAGAGGAGCTGCCAAGTTACTTTGTAGAGCATGGGGAGGTAAGGACGACAAGTTGAGGCCATTAATGCAATCTACTATAGCAGGCTTCCATTTAGAGTCACAAAATAGAGAGCGGTTTGTGTGTATGAAGTAACTGAACCATTTAGGACATAGGTGGGCTACTTGTAAAAGTGCAGTTTCCAGACCAATCAAATTTTGAGGGCATGACCCAGAATCTGAATTTATAAGCATTTCAGGTGATTCTGATGACCATGGAAGTTTGCAAATCATCCTTTAAATGCATCAGACCTCTGTACAGCAGTCAGAGTGGCTATTTTCACTTTGCATTTGGGGATAAACACTGCAACAAGAAGTACTTTATCTGTAGACATAGAATGTGACTCTCTACTCCTTCCTCCAAAAAATGTGTCTCCAGAAACTACCCTGCTTCCAATAAATTTGCTTTATGGACAGTGGAAGGCCAAGTGTTCAGAAAGTGAAACAACAGGTAAAAATACCACCCTTTAGTGGTATGGTGAGGGAGCCTTTGTGACACAGTGGTTAAGCGCTCAGCTGTTAACCAAAATGTAGCTGTTCAAAGCCACCAGCTTCTCCATGGGAGAATGGTGTCACAGTCTACTTTTGTAACGATTTCCAGCCTCGGAAACCCTATAGGGTCGCTATCAGTCAGAACCGTCTCAATGGCAACAGGTTTGGTTTTTGGTTTAGCAGTATGGTAAAAACATCATGTTTGGGAAAGTAGAGGGTCAGCGAAAACAAGGGAATGAGATGGATTGATAAAATGGGCACAACAATGGACTCAAATTGACTCAAACATAGCAATGATCATGAAGGACCAGGCAATGTTTTGTTCACCACGAGTTGAGGCCTATTTGATGGCAAATAATAAGTGGTGGTATGTGGCAACACAACATAGCAATAAAACTTAGTAGCAAAGATATAATTCAGCCAAAGACAACACAACCAATAAAAGCTAATGTTAGTTATTCCCTCTTATCTGTAAATTTATTACTACCAACATTACATTGTGCCTATTTTCATTAATCTCAGTTTACTCTTAGTCATTTGTTATTTGGACTCTTTTTGTTGTTGTTGCTGTTAGTAGAATATTACTATGTTGAGACCAATTTACAGTTTGTAAATTTACAGGTGAGACCAATTTGCAGTAGAGAGTTTACTATACTTACTATTGTTAGGTGCCATCCAGTCAGTTCTGACTCATAGCGACCCTATGTACAACAGAACGAAACATTGTCTGGTCCTGTGCCATCCTCATGATCATTGTTAAGTTTGAGCCCATGGCTGCAGCCACTTTGTCAGTCTATCTCGTTGAGGGGCTTCCTCTTTCTCGTTGACCTTCTACTTTACCACGCATTATGTCCTTCTCCAAGGACTGGTCCCTTCTGATAACATGTCCAAAGGATGTGTGATGAAGTCTCATCGTCCTTGCTTCAAAGGAGCATTCTGGCTGTACTTTTTCTAAGACAGATTTGTTTGTTCTTCTGGCAATCCATGGTATATTCAATATTCTTTGGCAATGCCGATATTTCAAAGGCATTAATTCTTCTTCCGTCTTCCTTATTCATTGTTCAGCTTCTGCATGCATATGAGGTGACTGAAAATACCATAGCTGGGTCAGGTGTACTTTAGTCCTCAAAGTGACATCTTTGCTTTTGAACACTCTAAAGAAGTCTTTTGCAGTAGATTTACCCAATGCAATACACTGTTTGATTTCTTGACTGCTGCTTCAATGGGTATTAATTGTGTATCCAAAGAAAATGAAATCCTTGACAACTTCACTATTTTCTCCATTTTTCATGATGCTGCTTACTGGTCCAGCCGTGAGGATTTTTGTTTATGTTGAGGTGCAATCCATACTGAAGTATGTAGTCTTTGATCTTCATCAACAAGTGCTTCAAGTCCTCTTCACTTTCAGCAAACAAGGTTGTGTCATCTGCATATTACGTTGTTAATGAGCCTTCCTCCAATCCTGATGCTCCGTTCTTTTTCTCACAGGCCAGCTTCTCAGATTTGCTTAGTATACAGATTGAGCAAGTATGGTGAAAGGATACAACTTTGATGCACATCTTTCCTGATTTTAAACTACACAGTATCCCCTGTTCAAATAACTGCATCTTGGTCTATGTACAAGTTCCACATGAGCATAATTGTCCTGAAATTCCCATTTTTCACAATGTTATCCATAATTTGTTATGATCCACAGAGTTGAATGCCTTTGCATAGTCAATAAATACAGGTAAACATCTTTCTGGTATTCTCTGCTTTCAGCCAAGATCCATCTGACATCAGCAATGGTGTCCTTAGTTTCATGTCCTCTTCTGAATCCACCTTGAATTTCTGGCAGTTCCCTGTGCATATACTGCTGCAATTGTTTTTGAATGATCATCAGCAAAATACTGAGTTTGATATTAATGATATTGTTCAATAATTTCCACATTCTGTTGGATCACGTTTCTTTGTAATGGGCATGAATATGGGTCTCTTCCAGTTGGTTGGCCAGGTAGCTGTCTTCCAAATTTCTCGGCAAAGATGAGTGAGCACTTCCAGCACTGCATCATTTTGTTGAAACATCTCAATTGGTATTCCGTCAATTCCCGCAGCCTTGTTTTTCGCCAATGTCTTAAGCATAGCTTGGACTTCTTCGTTCAATACCATCGGTTCTTCATCATATGCTACCTCCTGAAAAGGTTGATCGTCAACCAAATATTTTTGGTACAGTGACTCTGTATATTCCTTTCATTTTCTTTTGATGCTTCCTGTGTCATTCAATATTTTGCCCATAGAATCCCTCAATTTTGCAGTGCGAGGACTGAATTTTTTCTTCAGTTCTTTCAGCTTGAGAAATGCTGAGCATGTTCTTCCCTTTTGGTTTTCTAACTCCAAGTCTTTGTACATTTCATTATAATACTTTACTTTTTCTTCTCGAGCCACCCTTTGAAATCTTCTGTTCGGCTCTTTAACTTCATCATTTCTTTCTTTTGCTTTAGCTATTCTACATTCAAGAGCAAGTTTCAGACTCTCTTCTGACATCCACTTTGGTCCTTCCTTTCTTTCCTGTCTTTTTTAATGACCTTTTTCTTTCTTCATGTATGATGTTCTTGATGTCATCCCACAACTCATCTGGTCTTCAGTCATTAGTGTTCAATGTGTCAAAACCATTCTCGAGATGATCTCCAAATTAAGGTGCGATATACTCAGGGTAGTACTTTGGCTCCCGTGGACTTGTTTTTAATTTTCTTCAGCTTCAATCTGAACTTACATATGGGCAATTGATGGGTCTGTTCTGCAGTCGGCCCATGGTTTGTTCTGACTGATGATAACTGAGCTTCTCCATCGTCTCTTTCCACAAATGTCATTGATTTGATTCCTGTGTATTTCATCTGGCAAAGTCCAAATGTATAGTCACTGTTTATGTTGTTGAAAAAAGGTATTTCCAGTGAATAAGTTGTTGGTCTTGCTAAATTCTACCATGTGCTCTCCTGCATCATTTCTATCACCAATTACTGATTATTCTTCTATTTCCAACTTTCAAATTTCTATCACCAGCAATTACCAATGCATCTTGATGGCATGTTTGATCAATTTCAGATTGCAGAAGTTGGTAAAATCTTCAATTTCTTCATCTTTGGCCCTAACGGTTGGTTCATAAATTTGAATAATAGTCATATTAATTGTTCTTCCTTATAGGGGTATGGATGTTATCCTACCACTGCCAGCATTGTACTTCAGGATGGAATCTTGAAATATTCTTTTTAACAATGAATTCAATGCCATTCCTCTTCAGTTTATCATTTCCAGCATAGTAGACCATATGATTTTCTGATTCAAAATACCTAATACCAGGCCATTTAAGCTCACTAATACCTAGGATATCAGTCTTCACGTTTCATTTCATTTCTGATAACTTCCAATTTTCCTAGATTCATACTTCATACATCCTATGTTGCAATTATTAATGGATGTTTGCAACTGTTTCTTCTCATTTTGAGTCGTGCCACATCAGCAAATGAAGGTCCTGAAAACTTGACTCCATCCATGTCATTAAGGTCAACTCTACTTTGAGGAGGCAGCCCTTCTCCAGTCATACTTTCAGTGCCTTCCAACCTTAGGCGCTCATCTTCTAGCATTGAATCAGACGATGTTCCACTGCTATTCATAAGGTTTTCACTGGCCAATTTTTTTTAGAAGTAGATTGCCAGATCCTTCTTCCTAGCCTGTCTTAGTCTGGAAGTTCCTCTGAAACCTGTCCACCATGGGTGATCACGCTGCTTCCAGCATCACAGTAACACACAAGCCACCACAGTACAACCAACTGATAGATGAAAGGTTGTTACTATACTTAAAGGAGCAAAATAATATATCTTCAGTACAAAACCACTTTGAAGTACAGATGTACTATGAAAAGTACTCGTGAATGCCTTCTTCCAAAAATTTTGCCCATAAGAGCTTCACGTTATTTACCTATAGGTCTGGGTTTCTTAATCCCAGTACTATTGACATTTTGGAATGGATAATTCTTTGTGGAGGGAAGCTGTCCTGTGTACTATAAGATGTTTAACAGCATGTCTGAGCTTTGCCCACTAGTTGCCAGTAGTCTTTCCCTTCCCCCCGAGTTGTGACAACCAAAAATGTCTCTAGACATGCCCGTATATTCCTTGCAGGGGCAGGGAGTTGCTCTGGTTGAGAATCACTGCTGTAGGGTTCTATATACTAGGAAATATGGTGATTGGCAACCATAATGACAGTGGCTATGAGGTGGCTGTTCAAAATTGCCAGGGAAGGTGGCTAACCTACTCAGACAGTGGCAACTCACATCCATTCAGAGAGAAACAGCGCAAAGCCAAGGACAGTCTACCCCACTACCACCCTTGGCATCTCTCTGAACACACAGGAGGACAGTACAGGATGTTCCCAGCCCCAAAGCTTAAACTGCACATTTGCTCAGTATGTGTCATCAGCTAGAACAAACAGAGACCAGAGGAACCAGGAAGAAATCACCTTTCTGTGTTTGTAGAAGAACAATAGTGTCATTTCACCAGGGGCTGGACACACTCGAAGAAAGAGAGGTGTTACTTGACCTTAGCACAGTGTTACCTTAAATAACAGTTTTTGGGTTTTTGGCAGGAAGAGATGTGAAATTGCCATAGCATGCTGCTACCATGTCAGAAAGGAATGGTGGGACAGGGGGTATGGACTTATCCTGAGAAGGGCACCGCTAGAGAGATCAAAGCCCAGCCAGAGATGGTCCCACACTCTCACTCTGACATAGCGGGGGGAGTTAATAATGGGGGGACCAAAGGAGACCACCAGACTGCCTCCTGCCACATCATCAACCCTCCAACCTCTTAGCTGTGCTTCGGATAGCGTTTCCCCAAAACCTGTTTTTTCTCTTGGCTTGGCTTTTGTCTTGAAAAAATGGGACCCTGGAAGCCCCCAGACTCCCTCAGAATAAGGCGTGAGATCCAGATCTTGAGGAAATATCTCACTAGGACAAAAGAGATATGCTGCTTGAGGGCTATTGTTCTTTTATTATTGTCAAGTCCTCCGACCAAGGTCACCTAAGGCTTGAACTTAGATTTTTCTGACTCTAAATCCTGGGTTTTCAGCCTCAGCTGCACACTGGAATCACCTGGGAAGCTTCTGATGCTGGATTCCACAGAGATTGCAATTTAAATGGGTCCACAGAGCCACCTGGGCTTCAAGAGTTGTTAACATCTTCCAGGCGATGCTAATGTTAGCCAGGGCTGAGAACCCATCTCCACGCCATGTTGTAACTCGGGATGGAATCCAATTAGTTGGCATCAAGTGGATGTTCACGGATGGCTGGTAAGAGCAGGGCTGAATCTGAGTTCTACTGACGGGTGGACTTTCCGGGTGGAGAGAAGCCAGGGAGAATAGGAAAGGTTGGAGTCAGCATATGGAGCAAGCTGCTGGAGCTGAAGCTTTTCCTAAGGGATTAATGGGAGAGACAGGTTGCCGAGAGCTCCAAGCAGCGACATAGGACACTGAGTATGAACTGAAGACATGCAATCCCAAAGAGCTGCCTTCACTCATGAGCAAGGTGTGGCTGGGAGGGTCCCACCTCCATACCCCATGAGGAGGTTGATACAGTAACCAGAGCACCTATTAAAGGACTGATGATGACTCAGCTTCCAGGTTCCAGCCTCTGTCTGCTCAGCTTGTTTTCCACCAAAACAAGCAGCCAGCCAGCAGGCAGGATGGGTAAATGGCCACTGGCCAGATTCTGCCAGCAGCTCAAATGACTTCAAGTTAACCTGTATTTCAGTCTTATTTTATTTTAAAAAATCTTTATAATTTACTGACAGAAGAAAAAGATTCTTTAAGTGTGGTCCACTGACTCTCTGCCTCAGGATCCCCTAGAGGGCATGTTGTAAATACAGATTGGTGGCACAGAGGTTAAGAGCTACAGCTGCTAACCAAAAGGTTGGCAGTTCAAGTCCACCAACCACTCCCTGAAAACCCTGTGGGACAGTTCTACTCTGTCCTGTAAGGTTACTATGAGTCAGAATCGACTCGATGGCAAAAGGTTTGTTTTTTTTGAGGGGGGGAGAGGGGGCGTCACACCCCAGACTTGTTGAATCACAGCCTTAAGGGATGGAGCCCTGGAATCTGCCATTTTAACAAGCCCTCCAGGGACTTGGACTGAAGGTAGTCAGTGGGTTGCAATTGGGAATACTTTGAGGTGCGATAAACCCTGTAAACAAGGCCAAAGAGCCTAAATTAACAATAACATGAACAAAACTAGCTGGACTTTTCTCTGTTAGCTGTCATCTCAGAGGTGGTTTGAAAATACAATGAACTGGCTTCAATATAGTCATACAGTCCAACCAAAAATGATAAAAGAAGGGAAATCTCACATGCTCTTCATGGTCTACAGATTCTCAAAATACACAGTAATTACACTGAAGCGGATTTTCATTGCTTTTTTGCCTGGCTAGTATCCAGTCCCCCTCCTTTGGTAACAACACTCCAAATTCCTTTTGGAGAGTTATCTATCTGTGAGCAGTCTGATGGGTAGATCAATTAATGCATGTGTCTTGTGGCATGTGACCCAAACCAGACCAATCAACTCTCTCTCCTAGGCTCCTAAAGGGAATGATGATGTAAGGATGCAAAATCAGTTGGAGTTTATTCCCTCCAGGAGCTTCATCCTGTCAAGTTACCCATCAGCCTCTGCTCTTTTGATTCTCCGTTTGCCCACTTCTGAGCCTTCTCTAGCCTACACCACGGTTGTGCGGCTACCCTATGTCCTTTCAATAAGTTCCCTTCTGCTGCTTAAGTTCTGGTCCACTTGACAACTCTCAGGGTTCTCTCTCTTAATCTATGTCTACATACTGTTGTAATGCTCTGGAAACCTTTGTCCTATTTTTATTTTTCACAGGGAGAGGGAAAGGGGTGGGGTAGGGAAGATATGTGAGTCCCGTTTCTGTGTGATTCATTTTGCTACATTCAACTTAATCCTGTTATTGACAACACAGACTAAACTGCTTCTAGTCTCATTTAGATTTGAGTCTTCCCCACTTATGTTGGATTTTCAGTTTAAGCTAATTGTTTTTAATCTACCTCATTCAATTCCAATTCGACCAAAGGATGAAAGAATGGACGAAGAGAGGAGGTTCCCTTTTGCCTGATGATAAAATCCACCTGCAAGAGCTTTTGTTTATAAGGAGAGCTGAAGTTCGGAATCAAGAACACAGCCAGCGAAGAGCTCTTGGCTCTAAATTTAGAAAGTCTACTGAGTTCTAAGGCAATTCCAGCACATTAAAAATCAAAGTCAAATGAGAAGTAACCACATTATACCTAGACATTCGCTAAAAGACTTGCTACACTGGAACTGTAGTTTAAATATTATTTAGTAATACTGTAAAAATCAGCTGGTTTCAACACTGAAAAGGATAAAAACACGTTTAATTTCAATTTCAGTAATGTGAGGAAGCACTATTGCCATCTGGTGGCCATCTACCCAAACTGCTCATTCACATCTTGTAGGAGTAAAATTTGTGACATTGACATTTTTAGTGTGGCTTTATAATTTTACACTGCAAACGTCTTCACGTATTAGAGTTTTTACAAAAAATTTGCTTCTATCTCCACGGCCACCTCTGAATGCTACACCATCTCCTGTCGACCCTCTTGCCCCAGTAAATTAGCAGTTACCCTGGAAACAAGGTATTTCTAGTTTCTCATCCCCTAGCAAAAAGTTTTATATTTATTTGTGCTTTCTACCATTTACTGAGGACTTACTTTGTTCTGGGTATTTTACTTTATCTCATTTATTCCTTACAATGGCTCTGTATCTATGAGGATTCCTAGCCTCAAGCAGCAGAACCAGTTAAATAAGGTCGGAGGGTGGAGAGTGGAGAAGAGGGGAGGAGAGACTACAGAGAAAGAGGGGGAGAAGTGAATTTTTCCTGTTATAGGTACCAGCAATGCCTGTCAGGTTTCCTAAGAGGTAGTATAGCGTGGTATTTAAAAGCATGAACCCAGGAACCAGGGTGCCAGGTTTGCATCCTGACTTCACTTTTAGCTGGGTCTCTGACCTTGGGGAACCTTCTAATGTCCCTGGGTCTGTTTCACCGCCTTTAAAGGGGGGCATAAAATGCCTAATGTATCATTATGTGAGGAAACCCTGGTGGTATAGTGGTTAAGGACTACGGCTGGTAATCAAAAGTTCGGCAGTTTGAATCCACCAGGCGCTCCTTGGAAACCCTATGGGGGCAGTTCTACTCTGTCCTATAGGGTCGCTATGAGTCAGAATCAACTCAGAAGCAACGGGTTTGGTTTTTGTTTTATCATTATGTGATAGACTATGGATTGCATAAACAGTCTCACGTTGGAAACTTAATGGAGTTGTCACAAAATACCCCATTTTTCATGCCTATTGTCCAAGCCTCCAAGTTGGAGTCTCCAGACTTCCTAATGATTCCATTAACCACACTATACCTTTTGTCAATATATTCAATTTAGCTCATCAGAGTTTGGTTCTGTTGCTTAATGGAACCATAAAAGTTTCCCACTGAAAGTACGTTCTGTTGTGATCCATAGGGTTTTCATTAGCTAATTTTCTGACATAGATTGCCAGGCCTTTCTTCCTAGTCTTAGTCTGGAAGCTCTGCTGAAATCTGTCCACCATGGGTGATCTTGCTGGTGTTTGCAATACTGGTGGCATAGCTTCCAGAATCATAGCAACATGTAAGCCACCACAGCACGGCAAATGACAAGGAGCTGCCAGAAATTCAAGCTGGATTCAGAAGAGAATGTGGAACAAAGGATATCACTGCTGTTGTCAGATGGATTTTTGCTAAAAGCAGAGAATACCAGAATGATGTTTACCTGTATTTTATTGACTGTGCGGGTCAGAACAAATTATGGATAACATTGTGAACAATGAGAATCCCAGAACACTTAATTGTGTTCATGCAGAACCTGTTCATAGATCAAGAGGCAGTCATTAGAACAGAACAAGGAGATGCTGAGTGGTTCAAAACTGGAAAAGGTGTGTGACAGGGTCGTATCCTTCACCTTACTTACTCAATACGATGTACGATGAACAAATAATCTGAGAAGCCAGGCTATATGAGGAAAAACATGGCATCAGGATTGGAGGTAGATGACATAATCTTGCTTGCCAAAAATGAAGACAACTCGAAGCACTTAATGATAAAAGTCAAAGACTACAACACAGAGTGCAGAGATTTGAGCTTTAACTTGTGTAGATAAACTTGCTAACTTAACCATTTTCAGGGAATTGACCCAGTGAATGCCTAGGCCCTAACTTACTCCCCCTTAGCTGGATGGGCAATGTTTACATTTCAAAAGGCTTCAGATTTAGAGCTGATTTAATCTTCACTCTTTCCTAACTAATGGTTGATTTTACATTTCAAGGTTCCCATTAGTTTGCCTCAGCCTGCAATCCATCACTAACCCCCCACATCAAGAATGTTTATACATTTCACCTTAAAAATATTGCCTTAGTCAAACTGTATCAGGCATAAGATGGTGTTAGGCTATAAGTTGACCTTAAGAAATTTGTAGTTTGACAGTTCCTTGTAAGTTTCTCTTTCCTTCTCCTGTATCCTCTCTGATGTGAAACCATCTGCCTTTGTTTACTCTGCCTATTAAATACCCTGGTGTTCTACCTGCAAGGCAGAAACACGTACTGCAGTCTTTTTGAATGCCATGTTTCTCAATTTTTTGAAATGAAATTATTCCTTCAACAAAAATTTTGTTTTAATTTCTATCACAGCATCGATCTGGTGTGTACACTAAAACATAAAAAAGGAAGACTGAAGAATTGACGCATTTGAATTGTGATGTTGGAGAATATTGAATATATACTATGGACTGCCAAGAAAATGAACAAGTCAGTCTTAGAAGACATACAAGCAGAATTTTTCTTAGAAGCAAGGATGGCAAGACTTTGACTCATTTACTTTGGACATATCAGGAAAGACCAATTGCTATAAAAGGACATCATGTTTACAAAGTAGCAGGCCAACAAAAACAAGAGAAACTCTCAATCAGATGGACTGACACAATAGACTCAATGATGGACTCAAACATACCAGCAATCAAGAAGATGGCACAAGACAAGGCAATGTTTCATCCTGTTATACATAAGGCCATCAAGAGTCAGAGCTAACTCAATGGCAACAAACAATATAAATACATGAAGTGCTTCAGAGGGTAATGTGGGAGTGTTAGCTCGCCATAATATAATTGTACTATTTGGCAGGACCGGACCTTTCTTGTCCTTAGACTAGCTCTCTTCCAGTGTCACTGATAAGTAACAGTTGAGAATCTTGCCCCCGTCCCTTCAACAGGCAACGAACAAGGCTTTTTGAGCCACCACCTTTAAGACGCCTCCCTTGTCCTGTTATACTGAAAACTCTTATGCACCTATCAATATTTCAGATGATCTGCAGGTGCGGCGGGGGGGGGTGATTTGCTTTGATGACAGGCACCCAAATCGTATGTATGGCACCAAGCCACTGAGTTTGCTTAATGAGTGATGGTCTAGTCTAACTCAATCCTAGGGTAAAATCCATGCCCAGAGTGAATTCCTTGTTCTGTGCTGAGGGAGGCCCCCACTGCCCTCAGCTTGTAATGGGAATTCACAGAGGACAGCGTGATCTCATGAGTTTCAGTTCAGAATCTGGCTCTTTCCATCATGTTTTAGAAGGTAAAAGCATGGAGGACTGAAAACATAAGTTTTATTACAGAAGATGTTGAAGCATTCACAAAATGCCATAGAAAACCATTCACTCTTCATATTTTATTCAATTTTTTCTTTCTTCCCTTCCTATTTTTTTAATCTCAGAGCCTCCTGAGGCCTGAACCTTTACTATGTAACAGGAAAGAATGCCCCCCTCTCAAACAGACTCTCATTCACACTGTTAGGGTTATTTTTGTTTTTTTCAGTGTTCCAGTGTTAGCTATCCACAGTTTGTCTCTATTGGGCCCTGACATGAACTTATCAAACCTGACTTACTCACATATTTAGAATTTCTTGGGCTATTTGTTCTGGCCATGGCCTCAATCAGTGTTCCCTCAGATAGAGGGCTGCACAAGAGACTGGGCCATTAGAGCCTCTTAGTGTTATGCTGATAGCAGTGCTGAGTACTGATGGCAGCCAGCAAATGAGCAAAAGGTCACATTAGGGAATCAGCAAACTAAAGCCTTAAATCTAAGGTGGATAACTCCATTTTCCTCAACTAAAATAGTGGGTTGGATAATGCTTTTATAAGAGATACTGTACATTTTGTGTACACAGCACACTATGTTTAACACATTTTATTATACACAGTATACAGACTACAAACAGATTTAGGACTCTGGAACCTAAGAGGTAGGAAAACCTCCAGGCTATTTCCTCAAATGACTAATATAGCCAAAAGGAAAAAGAAAAGGGGGGGGGGGTGTTGGGAAAGACACAAACCGATAGCACATTTAGAATTTGAACACAAAATGAGAAGATATTTATTTTCATAAAGCCTTGGTGGGAATACATCCCAGGGATAATATGGCCTCTGGTTTTTCCTGTAGTTCTACAGATCACGGGCAGATCACCAAAAGCTAATTGTTCAAAAGAGGAAATAGCGGCTACCTGTACCCTAGGGCTTCTGATACAAGCAGCAACTCCATAGTCATCAAAACTGTTGTTCCCAACACAGCTTAGCAACATGGGTCCATGATAGCGTATGTACTGAAACATAACCACTGGAAGTTCTTACTGAATCAGAAAGTCATGCAATTATAGGATAGGCCACTTAGAACATATGAAAGAGGACTGTCCCTATGCAAAGGGTTCACAATCTCAACTGGTCCTTTAAAATTGCAAATAATGTTAGAAAAAAAATGTTAGAGTAACATTAAAACAAACAACTCAAATATGAAAATATATATATATATATATATTACAATTATAACTATTGGAGGCTTTTCTTTTAGGTAAGGTTTTCAGAAAACCCAGGGATAGATTTTATATCACAAAAAGGTCCATATCGCCCAAAAATATCTTTTGATTGGACAGTAAAATAGTATTTGTTAGAGGATAAAAATTGAGATAAAGTACAGGCCATAGGGAGTGGTAAAGCTTTAATTTCTCCAATTTTCTTCCAAATCAGCTTATTATTAGGGCTTTCGTGGCAGAGGAAGAGGTGATAGCTTTCCACAGGAGCACACTTGGGATTGATTTTGGTAATATTCCAAGTAAGAGCAATGCCCTTGGGTTTCAGCACCCGTTTTACTTTGAGCTCAGGCTTCTGGGGAGGAAGTGTGTCTCGAATTTTGTCTACCAGCTCAGGTAGTAGTGGTGGTGGTTCTGGGAGAGGTGGCAGGTGCTCAAAGGACTCTGGAACCTAAAAACACATTTGTAGAAGAGTTTAGCGAGCTGGTTTGGTGGGTATTGACTATTTTAATATGGTCAATTGCAGTTGTACAAATATATATTTCTCAATCCTCAATCCAATTATCAAATAATAAGAACACAAGGATGCTTCAGGAATATGTGAGGTCTACAAAGAAGAAATATAAATGGCCAACAGACACATTAAAAGATGCTCAATGTCATTAGTGGTTTTGTTGTTGTTGGGTGCCGTCAGTTAGATTCTGACTCATAAAGACCCTATAGGACAGGGTAGAACTGCCCCCCTAGGCCTTCTAAGGCTGTAATCTTTATGGAAGCAGACTGCCACATCTTTTTCCCACATAGCTACTGATGGGTCAAATCACCGACCTTTTGGTTAGCAGCCAAGTGCTTTAACCACTGCACCACCAGGGCTCCTTCATTAGTGGTTACCAAAAAAATCAAAGCCATTGCCGTTGAGTTGATTTTGACTCATAGCGACCCTACAGGACAGAGTAGAACTGCCCCATAAGGTTTTCAAGGAGCAGCTGGTGGATTTAAACTGCCGACCTTTTGGTTAGTAGCCAACCTTTTAACCACTGCGCCACCAGGGCTCCTCATTAGTGGTTTGGGAGATGTAAATCAAAACCACAATGAGTTACCACTTCACATGTACAAGGTGGCTATAATAAAAAATATATTAAAAAAAATGTTGACAAGGATGTGGAGAAACTGGTGTAGGAATGCAAAATATGGTTTAGCTGCTGTGGAAAACAGTTTGGGGATTCCTCAGAAAGTTAAATATAGAACTACCATACATGTGATTCCTTTAATTCCACTCCTAGGTATATACCCAAAAGAACTGAAAACAGGTACTCATTCCTGCACATGCATGTTCATAGTAACATTACTGACAATAGTCAAAAATGGAAACAAACCAAATGTTGATTAATGGATGAATGAATAAACCCTGTGGTATATACAAATGCTGGAATGTTATTCAGCATGAAAAGGAACGAAGTACTGACACATGCTACAATGTGGGTGCACCTTCAAATCATTATGCTAAGTGAAAGAAGCTAGACACACATATTGTATAACTACATTACATGAAATATCAGGTAGAGATAAATCCATAGAGTGAGAATGCACATGGGGGTGTTGCCAAGGGTTGGGGGGAGGGAAGAGAGTGGGAAGAAACTGCTTAATGGGTATGGGGCTTTACTTTGGAGTGAAGGAAATATTTTGGAACTAGATAGAGGTGGTGGTTGCACAACCATGTGAATGTACAAACTGTCAATGAGTTGTTCACTTTAAAGTGGTTAATTTCATGTTACGTGAATTTCACCTCAACAAATTCTTAAAAAAAAAAAAAAAGGAGACTGGATCCAGTCTTTTTAAGCATGAGCTTCTTCTGCAGTTAAGATTTCTACGCTCTGGAATATCCCAAATTTAGAATGGGTGAGGTCCCAGGCATTCTGGGAAAATATTCCATCTCATTTCCAAATAGTGTTCCCAAAATGTGGTAATTGACATGACAAGTGACAGTGTACGAGGGTACTCATTTCCTTACACCTTCATCAACAATGGCCATTACCCTTAAAACAGAATTCTTTTCTAATTTTTCAGGCAAAAAATAGTTTTTCTGCTTTTACTTTTTTTTTTTAAGTTTCTGGAAAATTCAACTGAATTCCTTTAATTGTGTGAATGGGCAGACTCACAATAGCACATTTTGAAAGCATATTAAAGTACCTTCTAAGCTGAACCGTGACCCAAATGTTTCTTCAAGAATAACACTGGAATGAATTTCCCTTACAGAACATCTCATAGAAGTACCTGGGCTGCAATTTGTGCCACTGGAGTTGTCTCTTTTGAGTTTAAAACAGCTTTCGAAGGTGACTCCACAGAGGAGACTGGATTTTCTGTGAATACAAGGTTTTAAGAAGTAAAATTTTTCTGCAACAATCCATTTCATAGCCTCTTTAAGCAAGGAATAGTTTATGTCTCGGGTGGTAATAAAATGTGAACTGAAATTACCAAATTGTGAAATGTGAAGATACATTCTGATAAATATTCAAGACCCAAAAGTTCCAAATATAGAGAATTTTCCTTATTTAATGTGACAAAAATTTCCCTATCAGAGAAAACTCTCAGTCATTACGCCTTTAGGAACGAGGTGCTACTACACACGGGAGGGGGATCCCTGGTCAGTGGTTTCAAAGGTGAGTTCTGTTCTGTTAGGCTGACAAGTAGTAGCCACAAACACAGAGCTGTTTTTAATCATGTGTGAAAAGTGATACACACAAATCCTGGGAATTCGAAGTAAAAGTCATGTAGGCTGGAGCTAAATAAATCTATACCGATAAGGTTTGTGTTAACCTGGAGAGAATTAGGTATAAATTATGGATTGGGTGAAGTTTTTTCCAATGTCAATGTCTTGCAAATATTTTTGTCTTTATAACTGTGCAATGGATACTTCGGTGCTTTGTGTTCGCAAAACAACAGATTCTTCGCTGTGATATGCACATGTGGACACATATTTATCCTTGTAAATATTTATATTATAAAAATGATTTTAAAAGCTTGTTTTAAATGAACTTTACAGAGATATAATTTACACAGAGTAAAATGCACCCATTTTAAGTGTATATTACGCTGGGCAAGGGAGGGGAGGAAGGGACAGAAAGGAAAGGAAGGAGAAAGGAAGAAAGGAGATGGGGAAGACAAAAAATATGGGCGGAAGGGAAAAAAGAGGGTGCATACTAAGTTGAGAATGGTTTGAAAACAACTGGAAAGAGTATATATAGGAAATGGTAAGAAAAGGGGGTCCCCATTAGCAAGTAGTTTAAACTGTATTTGGAAAGTAGAAGTTTGAACATAGTAAATATAATTTTAAGTCCACTATGTGCCCAGTGTGTCTAATATACATTATGGTCTCCTGAAATGAAATGTTTATCATTTTTTTTTTCTTTTGACTGACAAGGATAATCAAAATTCTGCACTGTGTTTCAATGTTAATCTATTAGTCACTATACTAGTAAAGAAAGATCTTTCTTAAAATTTTATTTTTTTTGAGAATATACACAGCAGAACATAAAAGACTTTTTTTTCAAAGAGGTAATGACTTTATGCTTTTAATTCTAAGAAGGTCTGTAGCCTTTTTATACTGGTGGAATCTATCAGAACTAGTTCAGTGAAATCATAATCTGAAGGCTCATCATCAGACAAGAGGTGATACAACCAACCTCCTTTAAATTTTCAAGTGAACAGTTTTCTACAAAAAAACATATTCTAACAAATATAATTTCCCATAACTAACATTCCTTCTTTCAAGGTAATAAGTCAATAATAATAAAAAAAAAAAAGCCCTTGGTAAATTACAACAGGCTAAGACAGAATCCCAACTTTCTGACAGGAGGAAAAAAAAAAAAAACAACAAAAAACAGGACTTTCATTCCAACCTGGTTAATAGCTTATATCTTCAGTGTCACCAATGTCAATGTCTTATAAATATTCTCTGTCTTTTATCCTTACCTGTATAAAAATGTGTGACAGCTACTTTAGTGCTTTGTATTCTCAAAGCGACAGCACAGTTCCCCATTATTTTAAGCTTCTTCATTAAACTGCTAGGTGAAAACTGTGGCCTCTGGTTTTAAATTAAATTTAACCATTTCAGGGTTCAATTATTTTCTTCTTTGATTTTTTTTTTTTTGGATACCATGCATTTTCATTAATGGAAGCATGCTGAGTCATGGAATGTGTTTAAATTTTTGGTGGTAATATGGATTTTGAGAAATATTATCTGGTACTACCTGGTTAAAAAAATTAAGGTTCTCGAACCCCATAATTAGCGGTCACCTGTCTTTACCACTGGATCTTGGTTGCTGATGGTTTTTGTGGCGCCTTCCATTAGGTTACATGAGGAACCTCTGGTTTTCCAAATATGACACACATAAAACAAAACAAAACCAAACCCAGCAGGGCTCCTTAACGATCACACCTGCCCGTTGTTGTCAAGTCAATTCCAACTCATAGTGACCCTAGAGGACAGAGTAGAACTGCCCCATAGAGTTTCCAAGGCTGTAATCTTTACAGAAGCAGATTGCCACATCTTTCTCCTGCAGAGCAGCTGGTAGGTTTAAACCGCCAACCTTGTAGTGAGCAGCCGAGCGCTCATAACCACTAAGCCACCAAAGCTCCTAACTATCAAACAGGAAACCACAAATATGTTTACAAGGCTTATCGAGGGTACAAAAGCCAAAAGAGACTAAATTTTTATAAAGTCACACTTCCTGGTTGCACTACCTTACTTGCAAACCCCAGCTATTTTGCTTTAACTAACATTTCTTTTGCCTTTTGCTGTTATGCAAGTCCCCACTGGAGGGCAGTAAATTCTTTCAGTGGTACAAGTATACTACCAAAGAACCTGAGAGAGCTGGGAAAAGTGGGTGATAAACTGTAATGGACTATGGTCCTACCATGGACCATGAAGGAGTGTGGGGGTTATTATATTTAATTTGCACAACGCTAAATCAAATATGCATACTATAGAAAGGTTGGGGGGAGCAGTACTTATAAAAAAAACAAATTCCCACCCTCCCAGAGATTATTAAGCCTTTGGTGTTTGACTTCCCAGGTTCTTTGCTACATTATTTGCCTGTGTGGACATACTCACTTATCCAGAGAAATATTTATATCACTAAAAACGATTTTAAAAGTTTGTATTTCCTACATGAACTTTACAGAGATACAATTTACATAAAGTACCCATTTTAAGCATACAGATCTTTGTGATTTCATGAATCTATACACCTAAGAAACTATCAACAAAATCAAATATTTCTTTCACCCCCAGAAGTTCTTTAGTATCCCTTCTCAGTCAATTCCCATCTCACCTCTGGTTCCATAAAACCAGGGATCTGTTGTCACTAAGATTAGATTTACCTTTTGCAGTGTTCTACATAAACAAAATCATACAGTCTGTACAATTGTTTTGCCCAGCATACTACTGAGATTCATCCATGTTGTTGCATATACCAATATTTCACTCATTCTTATTGTTGAGTAGTATTCAGTTGTATGGATATGCCAAAATTTATTTATTCATTCATTTCTCGATGGACTTGTTCTCCCTGCCGCCCCTCCCCGCACTGAGTACAACTATAAAGGCTGGAAATACTGCAAGAGGCAACCCAAGGAAAATTCTGGAAGGTGAAATGAGGAAGGTGGACTGTTTGGGGAACTCAGGACTAGAGGAACAACATAGCAAAAGGGCATTTTATACCCCCCACCCACACAACAGAAGGTGACCTAGGCCTAGAGTTTCCCAACCCTCAACCTAATAGCAGGCCCAGGTAGGCTTATTTCTCCCACAGACTGAAGAGTAGTTCCACAGACAATACCAGATGAGCACTGGCAAAAGAGACCAACTGAATACCCTGCTGAAAATAAATAGCCAAGGTAAGCACTCTCCTTCCACGCCGGGCCCCAGGGTAAGCACTCTCCTTCCACGCCGGGCCCCAGGGTAAGCACTCTCCTTCCACGCCGGGCCCCAGGGTAAGCACTCTCCTTCCACGCCGGGCCCCAGGGTAAGCACTCTCCTTCCACGCCGGGCCCCAGGGTAAGCACTCTCCTTCCACGCCGGGCCCCAGGGTAGGCACTCTCCTTCCACGCCAGGCTTGAGACTCTCTTCCCCCATCAAAAGACACAGGGCAGATGAGCAGCAACAGCAAGGGGATCCTGCTACAAGTGCCCACCCTGGGAAGCACTTTCCTTTCTCACTAAGCCTGAAACTCTTCTCCACAGCAGGCAGTAGGGAGAGGAGAAAAACTGGCAAGGGATCCTGCCACAAACAGCACCAGATCTGGGAAGTAGCCTTTGTCCCCTTGGGTTGCAAACTCTAGAGGCATGAGGTGGCCTGTCCTTGAGAAGCTCCTTCTTCCTTCTCAGATAGCACCAACAGAGATCAGTGGGAACCCCAGCAGCGTCAGATAAACCAAGCAGACCAAAAGAGCATGGGAAAGGTTTTGAAAACTAAATTGTCATTGGAACTACAACCCATAAAACTAACCTAAACATGATGATTGCTATTAAAAGAACAGACTGAAACAGGACTTAGAATCTTCTAACATAATAGATAAAATGTCCAGAAGACATTAGAAAATCACCTGTCATACCAAGAGCCAGGAAAACCACAACTTAAATGAGAAAAGACAATCAATGGATGCTGACACCAATCTGAATCAAATGTTGGGATTATCTGATAAGGATTTTAAAGCAGCCATCATAAAAATGCTTCAACAAGCATTACAAATTGTCTTGAAACAAATTAAAAAAAAAATCAAAATTTCACCAAAGAAATGGAAGTTATAGAACTCAGAAATACAATAAAAGGAATACAAAAACTTTCTGGCTTAAGTATTACAATCCTAGGTATGGCAGAGTGGAAGTGACAGAGGACAGAATCAGTGAATCTGAGGACAGATCAATAGAATTTACCTCATCTGAACAACAGAAAATGAATTAAATAAAAAAGACATCCCCAGGGAGCTGCATGACAATAACAAAATATGCAACATTCATATAACTGGAATCCCAAAAGGAAAGGAGAAAAATTGGGACTAAAAGAATATTCAAAGAAACAATAGCTGAAAATGTCCCAAATTTGGTGAAAGACATACACATACAGATTTAAGAAGCCTCGATAAGATAAGCCTAACGAAATCCAAGCCACCACACATCATAATTAAACTTCTGAAAATGAAAGACAAAGAAGAAATCTTTGAAAGTCACCAGAGCAGAAATGACATACTTACCTACAGGGAAACACCATTTTGAGTTACAGCAGATTTCTCATCTGAAACTATGGAGGACAGAAGTGGCATGACATTTTTCATGTGTAGAACAAAAAAGAAAACGCTGTAAACCATAAATTCTATATCTGGTGAAACTATCATTCAGGAATAAAGGGGGAGATAAAGACATTCTCAGATGAGGGAAACTAAAAGAATTTGTCTTTAGTAGACCTACACTGCTATATTTAAAGAATGACTACAGAAAGTTTTTCAAACGAAAGAAAATGATAAAAGAAATCCTAGGAGCATGAAAAAGGAAGAATGGACAGAAAGAGGAGAAATATGGGTATATATGATAGACTTTCCTTCTCCTTATAAGTTTTATAAATATTTGATTATTGACAAAAAAATTATACCACCCCCTGATACTCAACGTAATGATATCTAAGAGTGGAAAGTAAAGGGACCCAAATGGAAGCAAGGTTTCCACACTTCACTTAACGCTTTGGTGACTCAATTATTTTCTGCTTTGAATTTTGTGTTGACCATGTGTTTTCATTAATGGAAGCACACTGAATTATTGAGTGTGTCTAAATTTTTAGTAGGTAGTATGGATTTTCTCTTCTAGTTCCCTCTCACAAGCCTACCCTCAGTGTTCCTTTCTACATACGATGTACTATTAATTCTGCCCCAGAGTCCCCACCAGGGTATACTGGAACAAATGTGTAACAAATAAAAATTTTCAAAATTTCTATTTTTCCTACCAAAAATTCAGACACCTCGTACAAAACCCTGTAAAAATAATAACTTGTGGCACATGCTCGTTTCTTCAGTTTCAAACAGTCATAAGGGCCCCTGCCTTGCGGCAGCATACTCTATCAGTAGTACAACAGCTTCCCGATAATCTCCAGAGGCTGAAAATATTCATGGTCTCTATATACACTTCAGGGAACAAAAGTGTAAAAGTGGTAAAATGCTGACATCAGTAGACTGTGACAAGTCACATGTACATCCTGTAATACTAACACCAACCATTAAGAAAATACTACACAAAGAGATACAAAAACACCATAGATAAATCAAGATAGAATCCTAAAAAAAAAAAAAAAAGTTCACATAACCCACAGGAAGGAAAGAATAGAGATTCATAATAGTCAAAACTGGAAATAATTCACATGCCCTTCAATGGATGAATGGTTAAACAAAATGTGGTACATCCACACCATGGAATACTTACTAGTCAGCAACAAAAGGGAACAAATTATTGATACATGCAGCAACTTGGATCAATCTTATGGAAATTATTCTGAGTGAAAAACTTATCCCAAATGGTTACATACTGTATAATCTCACTTACATAACATTCTTGGAATAACAAAACTACACAGATGGAACAGATTAAAGATTGCGAATGGCCAAAAAGCACATGAAAAGATGCTCAAAATCATTAGTCATTAGGTAAATGCAAATCAAAACCACAATGACATACCATCCTACACCCACTAGAATGACTATTAAAAAACAAAACAAAACAAAAATAACAAGTGTGGCAAGGATGTGGAGAAATTGAAACCCTCGTTCATTGCTGGTGAGAATGTAAAATGATGCAGATGCTGTGGAAAACAGTTTGCCAGTGCCTTAAAAGTTAAATCTAGAATTACCACAAGATTCAGCAATTCTACTCCTGGGTATGTGCCCAAAAGACTTGAAAGCAGGACACAAACAGATACTTATTCACCAATATTCATTACAGTGTTATTCACAGTAGCCAAAATGTAGACACAATCCAAGTGTTCCTCAGCAGATGAATGGACCAACAAATATATATCCATACAGTGGAATATTATGCACCATATGAAAGAATAAAGTTCTAATATATGCTACAATGTGGATGATCCTTGAAAACATGATCCTACACAAAGCAAAGCTGGGGGAGGAGGGTAACAGAGTTGTGTTTAACGGGTATACAGTTCCTTTTTAGGGAGATGAAAAAGTATTTTGAAACAAATAGTGGTTGGTGATGGTTGCACATTTATGTAGTGATTAATGCCACTGGATTGTATGCTTGACAATGGTTAAAAATGGCAAATTTTATATTGTGTATATTTTAGCACAATAAAAATAAAAAATAAACCAACAACTTAACCACCTCACCACCATTAGAATGGCAAAGATCAAAAAAATGAAAAACAACAGGTGTTGGTAAGGTTGTGGGGGAACTGGAACCCTCATCCATTGCTGATGGGAATGTAAAATGGTGTAGTCACTGTGGCAAACAGTTTGGCAGCTCCTTAAAATGTTGAACATAGAACTACCATATTACCCAGCAACCCCAACCCCAGGTACATACTCAGCAGACATGAAAGGCGGAATGCAAATAGAAACCTGTACACCAAAGTTCATTGCAGCATTTTTCACAACAGTCAAAAGGTGGAAACAACTGAAATGTCCATCAGCAGAGGAATGGATGAACAAAATGTGGTATATCATACAATGGAATATCACTCAGCCATAAAAACAAATAAAACCCTGATGCATGCTACAGCATGGATGAACCTTGAAAATATTATGCAGAATAGAACAAGTCAGTCCCAAAAAGACAAATAATATATGATTTCACTTATATCAAATAAGCAGGTATAGAAACCAAAGATTACTAGTGCTTACCAAGGGTTGAAGGGAGGGGGAGTTTTTGCTTACAGGGCACTGAATTTATGTTAATGGTGGTGGAGTAATTTGGAAAAGGATAACGATAATGGTTGCACAACATGAAGAATGTCATCAATGTCACTGAAACATACATGTAGAATCTGTTGAATTGGCGAATGTTTTGTTGTGTATATTGTCACCACAATCTAAAAAATGTGAAGGAGGAAAAAAAGAATTAACAGCTGGAAAAATTGCAGAGTGAAAAAACAAAACCCAACAACAACAGAAAGCTATTCTCTCATAGTTCTGGAGGCTAGAAGTCTGAAATCAAGCTATCGGCAAGGTTGGTTCATTGTGAGGGGCTCTGAGGAAGGGTCTGTTCCATGCCTCCCTACTAGCTTCCAGTGTTTTCCTACAGTCCTTGGCATTCCTTGGCTTGTAGATGCATCATTCCAATCTCTGCCTCCATATTCACACAGCATTCTTTCCTGTGTGTCTCTGTGTCTCTTCTTCCAAGGACACCAGTCATATTGGATTAGAGCCTACACTACTCTAACCAGTATGACCTCACTTAGTATATCTGTAAAGGCTCTATGACCAAATAAGGTCACATTCATAGGGACCAAGGGTATCTCAGTTATCCAGTGCTGTTATAACAGAAATACCACAAGTGGGTGGCTTTAACTAACATAAATTTATTTTCTCACTGTTTAGGAGGCTAGATGTCTGAATTCAGGGAGCTAGCTCTAGGGGAAGGCTTTCTGCCTCTGTCGGTTCTGGGGGAAGGTCCTTGTTTCTTCCGAGTTTCTGCTCCTGGGCAATTTTTGTGTGGCTTGGCATTTCTCTTCCTCCATCTCTGCTCTCTTGCTTGCTTCTTTAATCTCTTTTATATCTCAAAAGAGATTGACTCAAAATATACCCTAATCCTGCCTCATTAACATAACAAATTTAACCTAATCTTTTTTTTTTTTTTTTTTAATCCTACCTCATTAACAAAACACAACCAATTCACAAATGGGATTATAACCACAGGCAGAGATGAGGATTTATAACACATATTTTTGGGGGGCACAATTCAACCCATAATATTCCACTCTTTGGTCCCCAAAAATTCATGTCCTTGCCACATATAGAACACATTCATCCCATCACATCATCCCAAAAGTCTTAAATCAACTCCAAGTCCAAAATCTCATCTTCTGAATCAACTAAATAAAATATGGGTAAGATTTTAGGTTAGTGGGTTTGGTTTTTTGGTTTCCATCCTGGGGCAAAATTCCTCTTCATCTGTGAACCTGTGAAATCTAGACTACAGGTTATCTGTTTCCGAAGTACAATGGTGGAGTGGGCACAAGGTAGACATTTCCATTACAAATGGGCAAAATTAGAGGAAAAGGGATAACATGCACCAAGAAGTCCAAAACCTAGCAGAACAATTTACATTAGCTTTCTCAAGGCTTGAAAATAATCCTTTGTTTTCTGAGATTATCAGGACAATGGCTCCACCCTCCAGACTCTGGGTGTTGGCCATGCTCTCTGGATTCTGGGTGGAGGCCCCTTAGCCCTGGGCTTCAGCCTCACCTTCCAGGCCCACTGGGAGGGCAACTCTGCTCTCTTGGCTTTGGGCGCCCCCATTCTCCTAGTCCATCTGAAAGGTGACCCCATTCCCTCGGCCCCAGCAGGCCTTATTCTTCTGCTCCTTGGACATGACAACTCCACCCCATCTGCTTTGGGCAGCAGCCCCAGGCCCCTGGCACACCTTAATGGCAGCCCCATACTCCAAGTTGGCGAAGATCCAACTCTTTGAAACCAGGAGTCTGTAGCCCCACCCTTTGAGATCCAGGAGACCATGGCCCCACCCTTTGAAATCCCAGAGGCCATGGCACCACCCTTTGAGACCTAGGCAGCTCTGCTTCCCTTGCATTTTCCAACAGTTCTGCTGATTTCCAAGCTGTTCCAGGGATGGCCCTTTTCTTTTCTTGGAGGGACAACAGATACAGCTCCGTTGGTCTGTTTTCCTGCCCGTCAAATTCCAAGAGGCAGGCAGATTATCTCTTTCTCTGTCCCTTTCAGCCTAAGCTGATGGGTTTTCTGCTGTGGCAGTTGGTGAGATCCATCAGCCACAGGCTTAATATCTTTAACAAGAGTTTGTGTAGCCACATTCTTGGTGAATATCCTAGGACATGTGTCCTTAGTATGGACAACAGAATTTCCAAATCTTTAAGCTCTGTTTTTATTTGCACAGTTCATTTTTAAGACCATCTCTTTCCTCTCACATTTAATGATAAAGGGAAAGGAGAAACCACGCAGACGCTTTAAAATCTTGCTTAGAAGTTTCATTGGCTAGATATCCAAGTTCTTCACTTACAAGTTCTATTTTCCATCAAACATTTGAACATAATTCAGACAAGTTCTTTGCCACTGCATAAAAAGCATCATCCTTCCCCCATTGTTCAATCACGTGTTCATCATTTTCTTTTGAAGCCTCACCCGAAGCACATTTAACATCCACATTCCTATCAACATTCTGTTGCTGGCACCATATGTATTCTCTAAGATGACACATGCAGTCTGTATAGCTCTCCTGACTTCCTTTTGAGCCCTCACCAGAATTCCCTTTGATGTCTATAATTCTAACAATAGCCTCTTCAAGGCAATCTAGGCTTTTACATTAGGCACCTTAAAACTCTTCCAGCCGCTATCATTACCTAATTCCAAAACAACTTCCACATTTTAGGTATATGTTAGAGCAACACCCCACTCATAGTACCAAATTCTTAGTTATCTAGTACTGCTATAACAGAAATACCACAAGTGGATGGCTTTAACAAATAGAAATTCATTTTGTCACAGTTTAGGTGGGTAGAAATCTGAGCTCAGAGCACCAGCTCTAGGGGAAGGCTTTCTCTGTCAGCCCTAGAGGAAGGACTTTGTCTCTTCTGAGCTTCTATTCCTGGGCAATCTTTATGTGGCTTGGCATCTCTCTTCCTCCATCTCTGCTCTCTCACTTGCTTCATTATATCTCAAAAGATTGACTCAAAATATACTAATCTTGCCTCATTAACATAACAAACACAACCTAAACTTCATTAACATAACCTCATCTTGCCTCATTAACACAACACAACCCATTCACAAATAGGGTTATAACCATGGGCAGAGGTTAGGATTTACAACATATATTTTGGGGGGACACAATTCAATCCGTAACAAGGAGTTAGGGCTTCAATTTATCTTTCTAAGGGACACCATCTAACCCATAACAATTTCCTCTTAGCCCTCCCCCAATTCATGCCTTTCCCATGTGAAAAATAAATTCACTCCATCCCAACATCTTCCAAAAGTCTTAATCCATTCCAACCTTAAATCTAAGTGTAAAATCTCACCTAAATAGAATCAAAAGTTCCAAATCTCATCTTCCAAATCAGGTATGGGAAACTCTGGGTATGGTCCGTCTGGAACAAAATTCTTCTCCATCTGTGGGCCCACAAAATCTAGAACACAAGTTATTTGCTCTCAAAGTACAATGGTGGGACAGGCATAGGACAAACATTCCCATTCCAAAAGGGAAGGAAACTGGAAGGAAAAAAGGGCCACAGTTCCCAAGCAAGTCTGAAACACAGCAGGGCAAATACTATTAAGATTTCAAGGACCACGAATAATTTTCTATGCCACAATCTGCCTTTTGGGCCCATAGAAGCCCCAATGGCCCTGGCCTCTGGTCCCCTGGAGAACCCATCAGCCCTTAAAGGCTATGCTGGCCCTGCCCTCCCAGCCTCTGACAGTGGCTTCAACCTATCAACCCAAGGCAGTAGCTCTGCCCTCAGAGCCCTCAGTGGTGGCAGACCCATCCTCTGGACCTGAAACGTGGCCACGACCTCTAGAACCGAGGAGGTGGTGACATTGCTCCACTGGGGCCAGGCCATCTGTCATTTTTCCCTTTTCTTGAAGGATACCCTAATAGCTCTGTCAGCCTGTTTCTTGCGTGTAGGTAGAATCCCAGAAGTCCAAAAGCTTTCCTTCTTTTGTTCCATTTCTGTCTTTTTCAATCCAAGCTAGCAGTGTTTCTGCTGAGATGGTTGATTGGATCAATGTATTTCACACATAATTTCTTTAGCAAAAATTTGTCAAGCCACACCCTTGAAGCTCTCTCCAGAGCATGCTTTCTCATTTTTTTGTTACAGTACAGACAGGCTGAGATTTTCCAAATCTTCAAGTTCTGGTTCCTTTTTGCTTAATAGTTCCTCAATTTATCTCTCTCTTCTCACATGTTACTATAAGCAACAAAGAGAAATCATGCCGTGTCTTCAACACTTTGCATGGAAATCTTCCTAGCTAAATATCCGAGTTCATCACTTATAAGTTCTACTTTCCACAAAGGAGTAGAAAATAATTCAGAAAGTTCTCTGCTACTTAATAACAAGGATCACTTTTCCTCCAATGTTCCAAATATGTGAGGAACATGTTTCCTCATTTCTGTGCTTGCTAGAAGCAGCTTTCATGTTCATATTTCTAGCAACATTGTGTTCATGATAATATATGTATTCACTAAGATGATAGATGTTTTCTCTGCAACTTTCCAAACTTCTGACCACTCATCAAAATCACTGATGCCCATAATTCTACCAAGAGTCTCTTCAAGGCAATCTAGACTTTTACTATCAAGTACCTCAAAATTCTTCCAGCCTCCACCCATTGCTCAAATCCAAAATTATTTCCACATTTTTAGGTATCTGTTACGATATCACCCCACTTCCCAGTACCAAAATCTGTATTAGTTTCCTAGGACTGTCATTAAAAAGCACCACCAACTAGGTGGCTTAAAACAACAGACACGTATTCTCTCACAGTTCTGGACGCTAGAAGTATAAAATCAAGGTGTTGGCAAGGTTGGTTCCTTCTGGGGGGCTCTGAGAAAGGGTCTGTTTCATGCCTCTCTCCTAGCTTCTGGTAATTTTCTACCAATCCTTAGCATTACTTGGCTTGTCAATATATCACTCCAATCTCTGCCTCAGTTGTCGTATATCGTTCTTTCCGGTGTGTCTCTCTCTGTGTCCCTTCAGATAAGGCCACCAATCGTATTGGATTAGGGCTTATCTTACTGCAGCATGACCTCATGTTAACTAATTATATTTACACAGATCCTATTTCCAAATAAGGTCACATTCACAGGTACTAGTGGTTAGGACTTCAACCTATCTTTTTGGGTAGATACAATTCAACCCATAATACCTAGGGATAGGGAAAAAGGTCCAGGTTTGCTCTAACTACACCCTTACTCCAAAGTGGACATTCTATGAAATGGACTCCCATTATCATGAGTTAGCAAGATCTATCTTTCCTACTGCTACATTTTAAACCAAGGCCCCCAAAGTTAGAGGTATGACTTATTTCATTAAGAACTAAATGCTCTGTGTTCTTCCTTTTCATGTTACTGTATCTCAAATACAGTATCATATAATTTAGAAACAATTCAATGGTCTGAATCATTAAAAAGTAACTGATTATTTCATCATGGACCCTAATCCATTTTTCAAATTTATATTTCTAATCATCATCATGAAAGTGGAAATTTAGGGTTTTGTTTTTTTTTCTCTCATCATGAGGTCCCTGGAAGTTCCAATGATTCCAATCTTTGTTTGGGTCCATAATTGAGAGAAGAGAAGGAACTGGAGATACACGTCACATCCTAAATCCTAGTATACACAAATTCCCAAAGCTAATAAATTCAAATGTTTGGTCAAAAGACTACCATAAACATTTAAGTGCAGTTGTTAAGAGATGACTTTATAATTGATTTCCAGCCCCAGAAGACTGCATTTCACGTCTTATTGCTTAAATCTGAGCAAATAGCACTGCTGTCACTCTTCCTATCCATTTTCATGTCACTTCCCAGCTCCCATTCCTGTAAGCATCCTCTCACAGCTGCTATTGTTATGGTTAGGAAAGAATGTGTTGTGCCACAAGAAGGCAAGACAAGAAATTCATAATATTCAGAAAATGGAAACCACCCAGGTGTCCTTCAACAGGAGAATCATTAAACAAACTATGGTATATCCATACCAAGGAATACTACCCAGCAATATAAAGGAACATGGAACAATTTAGATGGTCCTCAAGGGAATTATGCTGAGTGAAAAAACACAATCTCAGAAGGATACATACTGTATGATCCCATTTATATAACACTGGTAAAATAACATAAGTATAAGGAACAGAATAGTGTTGCTATGGTTTAGAAACTGGGGGCAGGAGGTAGGTGTGGCTATAAAAGGGTAGGTAGCAAGGGGGACCTTGTAGTGATGGAACTGTTCTGTAAGTTGATTGTGGTGGCAGTTACATGAATCCACACATGTGATAAAATTACACACACACACACACAGAAATAAACTTCATAAATGGGTCAAATATATTTTCATTTACTACCCTTCCTTCTCTCAGAAAAAAATTTTTTTTAATTTTACCTGTGTTGCAGTTGGGTAAGCCTTCTTTCGTCAGATCAATTACAGAATCAAGTTTTTTCTTCTCTATACCCTGAAAAGTTATTGTTAAAAAAATAAGGTTTTGCCTCAATAGCAGTAATGGTTTTAAAAAAACAAAACACACATAATCTGTAATTACCATTTAGAGGCTTGAAAATGAACACTGCATATATTTCTTATGGTTTAATTTAACCCCGTAATGAAAGAGAAGCTCTTATACTGTATGGTTTCTGAGAATATAACTGAGCAAAGTCTAAATGAATTAATTTGGTAAAAAAGTATGGCTGTGAAGTATATTTATCATTAGCAGTTTTCTTTTTAATATGTAAGTTCGACTGGAACCTGGTTATGCTGGCAACTAGTCAGACATTAATTTCCCAGAGAATGAATCTCCCAAGGAATGAATGACAAAGCTAAGAGATCCAGCATATAGAACACGGAAGTTCTCAGAACTAACATAGTCAAACAAAGGATATTCAGAGACAATATTTATTACCCACCATAACATCCACTTCAGCATCAGGTGAATTGTTAGAATTTCCTGATGTAATTTTTCTAGTATCTAAAAGAAAATGATTAAAATATAAACACATTTAATAAGTTTGTTAGACTATTAAATATTTATGAACTTTGTAATGAATGCTGAAACTCAATAAGGATGGCGATGGTAACTGTAAATTATATAACCATAAAAAATATCTCAATTGACTTTACCTACTCCAATTAGAAAATGAAAATCTAATTTTGGTTCAAAAGATTTTTCAAAAATACTTTTCTCTCTATCAACTTACAATTATATTAACTCTTTTGAAAATCTATTTGGAAGTTAATTAGCATTTGAGAAAATTGGAAATATATACATTTTTAAATTAACAATCATTAGACCAGACTGCCTGAGTTGGCTGAGGAGCAGTCTTCCTGGAACCGGTAGGAAAAAAAAAAAAAGGAAGCCTCTGATAAATGCCTAATATGCTCTGTAACAGATTTAGGCTTCACAGTCCTAAGTCTAAACCTTGGGGGAAATTAAGTAGCTACATGAGCGGAAGCAATACTTTCTGAAATTAAGATGCAAACACTCTAACATGCTGAAAAATCAAATGGAAATGGGGAATTTTGGCTGAGAAATTATGAGCCAAAAAGATGGCTATTTTAAGAGAAAAGAAATGCATCATTGCAAAACCAAGATTAAAGTTGTTTACGTAAGTGTGACAAGACAGAAATTTTAAAAAGTATTAAAAAAAAGCAAAAGTTAAAAGTTATCAAAGATTCTAAAGAACAGTCAAAACATTATATCTTAAATAGACTACAACATAGCTTAATAGATTTAAAAAAAAGACAAACTACCACTACTACCAACAGAAGGCCTGAAAAAACAAAAATAATATACAGGCAGTCCATAGGTTATGAATATCTGACTTATGGACAACTCATACATGCCGCCCTTTAATGTTGTATAAATTTGCCCACTTTGAAAAGATTAAACCAATCCCTACTCGCAACAAATTGTTCATCACAATCCCCTTCACTGGCTGCATGTGCAGATTTCAAATCACTGAAAAGGCTTGGAACCTTTTCTTGCACTAAAGTACATGCAAGGCTAAATAAGAACCATATACACCTATTCAAACTGACCTACAAATTCAACTTAAAGACACAGTCAGGAACAGAGAGCATTCATAACCTGGGGACTGCCTGTACATAAAAAAATCAACTAGCTTTATAACTTGTAAAGCCATTAAACAGTAAAGAAACAAAAGATCATAAACTGATAAAACAAAAGAATAAAAAGAATCTTCAGTTATATTAAATTATATTATTCACATAACAATACAGAAATAAATCAGAACATTTTAAAAAGTAGAATTAAGTTTATTTTCTTAAAATACATTACTTGATTCTCTATTTCAAACACTGATTTGAGGCTTTCTAATTTGATAGATCATATTATAATCAACTGAAGATACCTGTTGGATTCGATGCTACTGAAGTTGTCAAATTAGGGCTTTCCACGGAAATCAACATAACATCATCATTGTTACTAAAATAATAAAAAATAAAAATAATAAACTAAAACACGCAGTAACAGGTTTCAACATGCAATCAATGGAAAGAATTCTCCTGACAACATTTTATAACTGACATATTTTAATAGAACAATTGAAGGGCATATGTTGGTTAAGGTTATGTGTCAACTTTGCTAGGCCATGATTCTCAATGGTTTGGCAAATATTATGTAATCATCCTCCATTTTGTGATCTGATGTGAACAGCCAATCAGTTGAAATGGGAGTTTCCTTGGGAGTATGGCCTGCATCCAATATATATGAATGCTCTGGGAAAGCTTGCTCTCTCTGGATCCTGCATCTGACTCGTCATCCTCTGACCTCTTGGCTCTTGGCATGTGAGCAAGCAGCCTGCCACCCAATTCGACAATTTTGGGTTTGTCAGCCTCTGCAACTATGTGAGTCTGGAAAGGCCTCCAACCTGATGTCTGACCCATGGATTTGGGATCTGCCAGCCTCCACAACTGTGTGAACCATTTCCTTAAAATAAATCTCTCTCTCTCTCTCTATATATACACATATATGCTTCATTGGTTTTGCTCCTCTAGAGAGCCCAGCCTAAGACAAGGGAGGAAATGGAAATAATAAAACCAAATATCCAAGAAACCCTCATGTATTACCAATTATATAACCAAAAGTTCTTGGGAATCCATTAATAATAGACCCTTAAGACTTATTAGGATGCATTCACAATAAATCCAAATATAAACCCTACAAATCCAAATATAGTAATATACAAATACATAATACACAAAAATATATGAAACATATCACTCTAGCACATACACTTTCCTTTATAAAAATAAAACAATGTATAACTGGGAAAAAAAACCATTAAGACACTTTGAAGGATCCCTGGTGGTACAGTAGTAAAGTGCTCAGCTTCTAACCGAAAGGTGAGCGGTTTGAACCCATCAGGTGCTCCGCAGGATAAAGATGTGGCACTCTGCTTCCATAAAGATTACAGCCTTGGAAAACCTATAGGGCGGTTCTGTTCTGTCCTACAGGGTTGCTATGAGTCTGAATTGACTCCATGGCATTTTTTTTTTAAAGACACTTTATTCTTACAGGTACAGGACTAATTTTATAAATAAAGCTATTAAAAAATAAACTCTGCTGCTACTCTACATTGTATCACTATAGTAACAATAGTTACCACAAATTTGCTACACTGAGGCAGTGATGATGATAAATGATGCTAATTATGGTTATACAATATCCTGAGCCAGAAGATGTCTTCTGCTTGCTACTTTGACCCTGACTCCACTTTTATGGGTTTGCCAAGCATTTTAATCAGAATGTTAGTAAAGAAAATCTTGAGATAAATCTTATTAATATATGAATTTTCTATACAGTTTAGTCACACAATTTCTTGGTAGATATCTTACATTTTTATATTCTGTATTTAGGTGTATGAGACACTTTGAGATAATGTAATTTTCATATATATATAGTGATGTAAGAGTTGAGGTTCACTGCTTCCCTCTAGTTATTCCAGCAGCACCTGTTGAAAAGACTATCTTTTCCTACTAAATCACCTTGGCACCTTTGTTCAAAGACAACTGAGTACATCTGTACTTTGTGTACATGTGTACTCTTCGTTGATTTTAAGTCTATCCTTACACTAATGGACCATTGCCTTAATTAATGTAGCTTCACAGTTACTCTTGAAGTCAAGTAGTATAAGTCCCTTGACTTTGTTCTTTTTTTATAGAATTGTTTTTACTCTCCAGGTTTTACATTTTTACCTAAGTTTTTAATCAGGTTGTTACTCTCTACAAAAAAAGCTGCTAGGATTTTGATTGAGATCGCATTAAATGTATAGAACAATTTGGGGTTCTGATGTGAGGCCTTAATACACTGAAATTTCTGATTCATGAAACACGATATAGTCTCACCATTTATCTAGGTCTCCTTTAATTTTCCTCAGCGATATTTCCTAGTTTTAAGTTAGCTCTTGTACATATTTTCTTAAGTTTATCCATAAGTATATGATGTTCTTTTATGGTACTGTAAATGGTATTAATTTTAAGCCTTGAATTTCAATTGTTTGTGGCCAGTACATAGAGAAATACTAGATTTTTAACCAGGACTTTGAACTGGTTCATTCCGGTTAAAACCCCTGCTATGAATTTGCATTTCCACCCCAGATATACTGAATCAGTCTACATTTTAACAAGATCCCCTGATGATTGTTGTGTATACATGTCTTCTTATATATGCAGTTAAATTACCTCTTGTATATGATTTTTATATATACCACCATTCTTATATATACATAAGCATCACCTGGCAATCTTCTTAAAATGTAGATTCTGATTCTGTATATCTGGGATGGAAATGCTAATTCTCAGCAGGGCTTTGAACCCAAATGAACTGATCTGAAGCCCTCATTTTTATATATACTGTATACACAAAAACAACAACAACCCATTGCTGCCAAGTTGATTCCAACTCATATCAACCCTACAGGACAGAACTGCCCCATAGGGTTTCCAAGGAGTGGGTGGTGAATTTGAAATGCCAACCTTTTGGTTAGCAGCCAAACTCTTGACCAATGCGCCACCAGGGCTCCATATAAGATATAAAAACAGAAATATTTACCCATATGTTTTTTTTTATGTTTACAATTTTTGACATTACCTTGCATAGATCCAAATTTCCATCTGGTATTATTTTTCCTTCTACCTGAAAAACTCCCTTTAACATTTTTTTTGTGGGGTAGGTCTGCTGATGACATATTCTTTCACATTTTTTTAGTATAAAAAGTGTTCTGTTTCTCTCTACACTTTTGAAAGGTATTTTTTACTGGGTAGAGAATTTTGAGAATGGACAGCTCTCATTTTTCTTTCTTTATAAGTATCTCTCCATTGTCTTCTAGCTTTCATGGTTTACAGCAAGATGTCTGCTGCCACTCTTATACTTGTTCCTTTTTTTATAATGTTTTCACCATTGATTTTGGCAATTTGTTTATGATGGGGCTTTGTGTGGTTTTGTTTCTTCTGCTTGGGGTTTGTTCATCTTTTTTTTTTTTTTTTTTTTACAGGTTTACAGTTTTCATCAACTTTTTAAAAATTTCAGACAATTAGCTTTAAATATTTTTTTTGTCCTGCTCCCTGTGAGACTCCAGCTACATATATACTAGACTGCTTGACATTTTACACAGGTCTGTAATGCTGTTCATTTCCTTTTTCCACTTTTTTCTCTCTGTGCTTCATTTTGAAATGTTTCCATCGCTATTTCACTGATTCTGTTTTTTAAATTAATAATTATCTACTCTGTTGTTAATCCTGTCCACTGTGCTTTTCACTTTAGTTATTGTCTTTTTCATCTCTAGAAGTTCCATTTGGATCTTTCTTTCTATCTTCCATTTCTCTCCTCATTACAGTCACAATGTTTTTACATTGTTGAATATGAGAAGTATAGTGATAATAGCTTTTTTATGTTGTCTGCAAAAGTCCATCAAATATATTATTTCTAGGTCTGAATCAGTCCATCAAATATATTATTTCTAGGTCTGTATCAGTTTTTTTTTTTTTTTTTTTTATCAGTTTATTTTTCTCCTCACTATGAATCACATTTTTTGATACTCTGCATGCCTGGTAAGTTTTGACTGAATGTCAGACACTGTAAATTTTATGTGTTGGGTAATGAATGTCATTTCATTCCTTCAGAGAGGGTTGGACTTTATTCTAGCATGCAGTTAAATTACTTAGAATTGGTTTTATTTCATAGAGTCTTGCTTTTTAGTTTTTTGTTAGTTTTGGGGGCTTTTTGGGGGGTAGGTCCACTGCAGGCTTTAGTCCAAGATTGATTTAGCCCCACTAAAGCAGTAACTTTCTCAGGACTCTGCCTGTTACTCACATGATCTCTTTACTGTAGCCAGTGGGGATGCAAAATGTTCCCATTCCTTTGTGACCTCCAGGAACCATTTGGCTCCTTCTTTCCAATGGTTCTTTTCTCAGCCTCATGTAGTTTCATCACAGATCTGTATTCATTCAAGGATTCAAGCAGTCTCTTCTGTAGATACCCAGAACTCTATCTCTGTGCAGTTTCTTCTCTTCACTGTTCTGTCCCACAAATTCTAGCCAAATCAGGCTCCTCAATCTTGTATCTCAACTCAGAAGACCACCAGACTTTGTTTGGGCTCTCCCTCTCTGCTCTGAAACTTGAAAAGTGACTCCACGCTGTATGCTCGGACAATTGTCGGTCTATCTCATTTGTCACCCTTCTCACAGGGATCATAGTCCTGAGGTGCCTGCTGAACTATATCTGAACACAATTCTTTTTCTTTTTTAGTCTGGTTTTCTAGCTGTTTACAGCAAAAGAACAATTCCTGGAGCAGTTAGTGCTTCATTAGCAGAATCAAAAATTTCCTACAGTTTTATTTTATGAAATCGACTTTTTTCTTATACACTTTTAAACAGTTTCAATTCAATAATTTTTTCCAGATCAAATCTATCAGTGATAGATTCTGACATTACCATTATTTTAAGTCCAATTAAAAACATTCAGATCTAAATTTTATCAAGAATAGTTGATTCTTCCATCCATTTTTAGCCTCTAACAAAATTTACTAAGTTTATTTTGTGTATACTTATTTTTACTAGTAATTCTCATCATAAATGGAATGAGACTTATAGCTGTGTTTATTTAATGACTAAACTACAATTGTAAGCAATTCCTTTCAGATGTTTATTACCCTACAGTCAAAATCCCTAATCAATCTCAAAATGTTCATTCAGTTTTCTGTACTTTGCTTGTTGCTCAAGTACTTCAAATTAAATGCTATTTAGGAGTCTAAGAAGGTAAGCAGAAAAACTTTGAAAAGCAGGATGGAACTTCTGGCAGTCTCACTGGGCTGAGGAAGTAAGGATTAAGATTTGAAACCTACCAAGGTGGAGGGGCCCTAGTAAACACCCCAGGTTTTCAGCTGAAATCCACAGAGGGCTATATCTTAGGTGCCAGAGTAAACTAGAGGTAGGAGGAGTTTTACCAAAATTATAATAAACCTCAAGTTATACCATTCCCTAAATAGATTAGGTGATCAGATCCTATTCTATCTACTAAGCACAGGAAAGGGTGAAACTTGTCTATAGGAAATGATACCTATATTTAGAGCCTCAATAATTTTTCAGAAATTATCAATTATGCCAGTATATTGAATCAAATGACTGAAAACTGACAACAACAGAAACAGATGCATAGGTGATCCAGATACTGGAGTTATAAAACAAGGGCATTAAAATAACTATGATTAATAGTTTTAAGAAAATGGAGGCAAGATGGAGAGAATAATTAAACAGAAGGATCATTCATCAGAAATGAGAAATCAAGGTTAGTTCATATAAACATACCCTTGGAGAAGCAGAAAGACTAATAGAGTTGGAAAAGATAGTTGCAGTGAACATATATTATCTGACAAAGAATCTGCATCAAAAACATTTAAAGAACCCCTATGTATCAATCAGAAAAAACAGGCAAATCAAAAAGAAAATAAGCAAAAGTCTTAAAAAGACTTCATTAAAAAAGATATTCAAATGACTAACAAACATATGAAAAAGAGCTTAATTTCATTATGAGATGGAAATACAAATTAATACCACAATGTGAGACAACTATAAACACACTCTGAAAGCTAAACTGAGAAAGGCAGATAATACCAAGCGTTTGCAAGGATATGGAAAAACTGAAAAATCTCATGCACTTCTAGTGGGAGTATAACTTGGTACAACTTCTTTGGTAAAATGTTTTGTAGTGTCTATTAAAAGTGAAAATACACATACTCTATGATGCAGCAATTTCATTTTCAGGTATTTGTCCAACAGAAATATATATGTACACTCACCAAGAATGTCTAGCTCTAGTCATAATTTCTTCAATCTGAAAACAACACTAATGCCCATCAGCAGTTGTGAAAGGACAAATTGTGGCATATTCAGACAACGGAATATCGTATAGCAATAAGAATGAACTGTTGCTAAACAACAGCATGGAAGAATCTCATAATACATAATTTTAGGCAAAAGAAGCATAGCTCAAAAGAATTCATGGATTATGATTCCATTATACAAAGGTGAAAAGTAAGCAATAACAATTTATGGTGTTAGAAGTTACTCAGGTAGGTGTGGCAAAGACGGGATTGATGACTGTGAGTGAGGCATGAGGGAGGCTTTGGTGGATGCTGTTGGTGTTGCTTCTTGCTCTGGGTGATATTTATGTCATGTGTTCAGTTTGGGAAAATTCATCAAGCTATACACTTATTATTTGTGTAGTTTTCAGTAGGTATGATTTGTTAACTTTAACTACTTGCATGTGTGCATATGAGTGTGTGTGCGTGTGTGTGTATGTGTAGATATTCATGCTTATCCTGAAAAATCCATCTATAAACCTGCAAACTAAAGAGTGGTCTAATTGGAATTCCACTAGCATCCAATGACAAATAACTTTCATGAAACTGTTCCACTGACTACTGCCAATAATTTTTTTTTAAATTATAACCCACATCGGGGGGAAAAACTGAGGACAATGATGATTTTCATGGTAATTTTCATGAGCCTAACTTCTATTTGCATTTTACCTTGGAGAAAAACTTCTGGGTCTAAAATAATCAAATAAATTCTTCCCGCTAATGTTATAACGTAGCAGTTAAGAACATGGTTTCTGGAGACAGGATGTTGGGTCTAAATCCTGGTTCTACCATTTACTAGCTCAGTGTTTTAGGGTTAGAAACTCTGCCTTGATTTCCTCAGGTGTAAAAGAGGGATAAATTTATTACTAAGATTAAATTAATTTTAACAAAGCACAACTAGAAAGGAACACATGCAAAAGAGTAGAAAATTTCTTAAATTACTGCAGCTGATAACTGCTTTTCCCTCCTTTGTATCTTTGTAAATACTTCTTCACATGAAATTGAATGCAAAACTTATTTTCTTAGCACTATCAATACTTCGTTCAATCAGCACTGGTGACGACACCCATTCTTGGGTGCCTAAGACCTTGATGCTTACTTTTTTTTTCATCTTTGGAAATTATTGCACATAAAGGGATTTTCTTCTTATTTAAGCAAGTTTCTTCGTCAAGTATGTGTTCTGGTCCATAGGCCTTATCGTCTATGAGCTTCTTCAGCTCAGCTGTTCCTGCCTTTATCATTTTCTTCACATTCTAAAGAGAAAAATGCTTCAACTTCTAAATCCAACCTACACTACTGACATATGAAGTTAGTAGTGGCACTAATTTCTCTAATACCTGCGGCATCAGAAAAAACAACTATAAAACCTGCTGGCTTTCTCTAGAGTTATAATTACAGAAGAAAGCTACATATTTCTTTTTTCCTTCATAAAGGATTTATTTCTTAAATTATAAAAAAAACTTTAAAATCATACGGAAATGTACATAAATTGATATGTAGACTAGCTATTACAGCGCCATCCACGAGCAATTTAAAAAGCTATTAAAATGATTTTTTTTTTTAAATAAATAAAAGAAAAAAATACATGTTCGAAAACATTAGAAAGCTGTAGTGGCAGCCAGGACTTGAGGGACCGACATCCCAGAGGGTAGAAGGACATAGAAAAGTGAGCTAGACATTGGCCAACAGCATTCCCCCCCGAGGTATTTGCCGACTAAGCCATCAGGAATTAAGAAGCCAAGCATAAAGTAGCTAGAAGCATAGTAGACTCGTATTGGGAGACAAAATTGGAATACAAGATCAGAAAAAGAGAAAGATTTCAGGTGAAACTCTTGAAGAGACCACAGAACTGGTGGTAAATCAGAAGAGAATGAGTCTTAAAAAGCCTGAAAATCAGCCTCAAGCCTGCTCAATTCATGACTGGATTGAAATGCTGTATTATTTATCTATTGTTAACAATTTATCAGGAGCCCTGGTGGAGCAGTGGTTAAGCATTTGGCTGCTAACCTGAAAGTTGGCAGTTCAAACCCAATGGCCACTCCGCAGGAGAAAGATGTCACAGCCTTGGAAACCCTATGTGGCAGTTCTATATAGTTCCATATAGAAATCGACTCAACAGCAATAGATTTTGGTTTACGTAACAATTTACCCCAAAACATAATGGCTTGAAAAAATAAACATTTATTATTTTCTCATAGTTTCTAGGAAGTTAAGAAGTACGAAGCAGTGTACTTTGAGGGTTCTGTTGCAGTGTCTCTCGTAAGGCTGTAGCCAGGATGTTAGCAGGGGCTGCAGTCATCTGACTGGTTTGACTGGAGCTGGCAGATCTCCTTCTGAAATGGCTCACTCACATAGCTGTTTGCAGGACACCTTACCAAGTGGGACTCTCTGCACAGGTTGCTTGAGTGTCTTTCTGACATCAGTCAACTTGCCTCAGAGCAAGCAATCTAAGAGACAGCAAGCTATAGTATCTTTTATGACCTAACCACATACTGTCACTTCTGTCATATTCTATTTATTAGATGTGAGTTATTAAGTATACTCCAAGATGGAAATCAGGTTCCACTTTTAAAATATGGAGTATCAAAGAATTTGTGGACATATTTTAAAACCACAACACACACCAGGTCTCTCCACTGCCTGCCAGAGAATTGGTGAATTCACTATGAAGGAAGGTAACATCATTCAAAGCCTCTACAATTTTCAATACACAATGTCTAGGATTCAAACAAAAAATAAGCAGACGTACTAAGGAAAAGGACAAAGATAAAAAGCAGCAAATAGAAATAGAGCTCAAAGTGACCTAGGTACTAGAGTTATTAGAAATGGACCTTAAAAGTGATTAAAAAGTTCAACACATGAATTACATGATGAAGAATTTCACCAAAGAGCTTGAATCTATAGAAAAGAATCAAATGGAAATGGGAGAGCTGAACAATATGCAAACTGACATTAAGAATTCAATAAATGGGTTTAACAGTAAGTTGGATCAAACTGAAAACCAAAAACTAACGCCATTGCCATCGAGTCAATTCCGACTCATAGTGACACTACAGGATAGAGTAGAACCGGCTCACAGGGTTTCTAAGGCTGTAAATCTTTATGGAAGCAGGCTGTTACACCTTTCTCTTATAGAGAGGCAGGTGGGTTCGAACTGCCAAACTTTCGGTTAGTGGCCAAGCATTTAACCGCTGGACCACCAGGGCTCCTGGATCCAACTGAAGACAGGACTGACGAGCTGGTAAATAAGTTAATAAAAAATACTCAAACCAAAGAATGGAGAGCAAAAAAGATGGACTATACAGAAAAGCACATAATTGGCGTACCAGAAGGGGAGAAGGGATAGAGTGGTGCAGAAGCAATATCTAAATTGATAAATGGCCAAGAAGTTTTAAAACCTGATGAAAGTCATCAAGGCACAAATTCAAGAATGAGTCCTAGTCAGGATGAAAAAAACAAAAAAAAACTCCCTCACACACTTAGCATCTTATGGCTTCTTGATGAAAAACTAAAAATAAATAGAATATTTTAAAAGCAGCTAGAGTAATACAGACATTATCTTCAAAGAAGCAACAATAAAACTGATGTCTGACTTTTCAACAGAAATTATAGACGTGAGAAGACAATGCAAAGACATACTGAAAGTGCTGAAGGAATATAACTGCTAAACTATAATCCCATACCCAGTAAAACTGTCCTTCAAAATAAAGACAAAGTTATTTCCAGATAAATAAAAACTGACAGAATTCATCCTAAGAGGACCTAAAACAAGAAACAATAGATGAGCTCCACAGAGAGAAGGAAAAATCCCAGATGGAAATACAGGAAGAAATGAAGAGCAACAAAAAGGTTAAATATGTAGATAATTCTAAATTAATAAGGACTGTACAAAGTAGTGATAATACTGTCTTGTTATTAAAATAAAATTAAAATGCAAGAAAACACAAAAGATGGGGAGCAATAAATGGAATTTAAGTGTTCTAAGGTCAAGCACTGTCTGCAGAATGGTAAAGGTAGTAATTCAGATTAGACTGTAATGAGTCAAGAATCCATACTGATAAGAGAATAGTCTTTCACTACGTCTCTTATTTGGGCTGTCTAAGAAGAGGCCTTGGGCCCAGAACATTTTTAATAAGGAACACTGGGAATTTGGTTGTCTCTCTCTCTCTCTCTCTCTCTGCCAACCCCTTCTGTTTATCAGAGAAGCCCTTTTTTCTGTTCTGGGCACACAATAACTTTTTTTTCCTCTTGCTCATATGTGGGCACTATACGGCACCTGGCTAACTCCACTTTTGTATTTGTTCCCTACAGTGAAGGAACAGGGTCTTTTCTTTCACAACACAAAAGGTCATGGGTAAAATATTTGCCCCGTACTGGCCACAAGAGGAGACTTGCTGGCCATGAGAGACAGATGCCCACAATTAAAACTAATCTCACTGTCTTTAGGTAAATAAAATGTTGCCCCCTACTGTGTTAGGGCATGTGATTGGTGACTTTCGTGGGTGACCTCATTTTTCTCAAACCTTAATATGATACATATCATGCATAACCTTTAGAATAACTTCTAAAAGAACAATAAAAGATGTATAACTAACAGAGTTAACTGTTTTTGTGTGCCAACAAGTCGATTCCAATTCATAGTGACCCCACAGGACAGAGTAGAACTGCCCCAACAGGGTTTCCAAGGAGTGGCTGGTGAATTCGAACTGCTGACCTTTTGGTTAGCGCTCGAGCTCTTAACCACTTCACCACCAGGGCTCTAACAAAGTAACTAGGGACAGGAAAAAAAAAAAGAGATTAAACCAAAAAAAAAAAAAAGGCTAAAATAGAGACGGGAAAAAGATCATAAAATAAATGGGACAAATAGAAAGTAAGTAGTAACATGGTGTAGTTATGAACCCACATATACTGGTAAAATTACATTAAATATAAATAGTCTAAATTTCCTAACTGAAAGATTTCCAAATTGAATTAAAGTACATGAACAGCTCAAAACTTAATTATAAAGCTAAAACCCATGTAGCTACATTCAAGTAAATATATTTTAAATTATTAGCACTTCAGAAACCCATGTGCCTCTATCCTGTATCATAATTCTCTCCTATAAACTGCATTTGTGTATTAATTTCCTTGTTTTTCTCTTTAGATGTCCTATCTAGGTCTATATCCCTTAATAAACATTGTTTTTGGCTCTTTGTGAACTTCACTTGAATGCTTTTTAATTTCAATACTACTTTTGTGAGAGTAATTCATAGTTGCATATGAGTGTAGTTCTTTCGTTTTTATTTAATGTATAGTATTTCATTGTATGGATTTATCACAACTTATTTTTCTTTTCAACTGTAGATGGACATTTTTTTCCCTCAAGTTTTTGGGTATTATGGAAGATGCAGCTAAAAAGAACTCTTATAACATACATCTTATTACACATGTGTACATGTCTCTAGCTAGAATGGAACTGCTGGATCAAAGGATATTCACGTCTTCAACATTTCTGGATAATGCCAAACTGTTTTCTAGAATACTGTACCAATTTACTCACCCAACAGAAAAATATTAAATAAAAACAATTCTCATTATTTTAAAACCTCATCAGTACCTGGTATTATCAGATTTTTAAATGTTTTATTTCTCCTTACCTGATATGTAATGGTATCTCATTGTGGTTTTAATTTGCATTTCCCTGATTACTAATGAAGATGAGCACCTTTTCATATGTTTATTGGCCATTTGGAATTCCTCTTTGTCAAGTGGATATAAAAGTCTTTTGCCCATTTTCCTTTTGTATTATCTGGCTTTTATTGTTGAAGTTCTTTATATATATTCTGGGTACTAGTCCTCTACAGGTTATATGTGCTGCGAGTATCTTCTCCCACTCGATGGCCTGTCTTCTCACTATCTTTAAAGTGCCTTTTGAGAAAAGAAGTTTCTATTTTAAAGTGGTGAAAATTATCTATTTTTCTTACATGGCAAGGGCATTTTATATCTTAAGAAATCCTTCCCTATGTAAGTTCATGAAGATATTCTCCTACATACCTTTTAAAAGCTTTATAGTTTTTCTTTAGATATTCAGTTTTTTAATCCACATTAGATTGATTTTTGTGTATACTCTGACGTAGGAGTATAATTTCTTCCATATTTCCCCCCAAAATGAATAGTGAATTAAGATAGCATCATTTATTAAAAGTCAATCACTTCCCAAATAATCTGCCACATAATCTCCATCACATATCACATGTACCTAGGGACTTGAATTTGTTTCTGGGCTCTCTGTCACACTCATCTGTTTGTCTAGCACTTGCCAATATCACATTATCCTAATTATTGTAGCTTTGTATAATGTCTTGACATCTCATTGCAAATTCTTTCCATTTTGTTTCTCTAACTTCAAAGGTATCTTGGCTTCTTAACCCATTATATTTACCCATATATTTAAAAATCAAATCAGCTTGACAAGTTCCATAAAATTACATACTAGGATAGTGACTGAAATTGTACTCAATACATAAATTTGAACAGAAATGAAAACATTTTATAATACTGCATTGTCCAAATCATAAAAATAGTACATCTCTCCACTGAAATAATTCTTCTTTAATATATCTCAATAAAGTTTTATAATTATCTTCAGGTATTATATGTCTTGTTAAATATATTCCTAGGTACTTGGTATGTGTGCGTCTTTTTCAAAATTTTACTTCCTAATTGTTTATATCTGATATACAGGAACACAACTGATTTCTATATATTTTAGTTCAAATCTCTTGCTAAACTCTTGTGAACTCTAATAATTTATCTGTTTGTTCTTCTGGATTTTCTATATACACATCCCAATCATAGAAGAAAAATTACAATATTGTTCTTTTCTAATCCTTTGTTATTTATTTTTCTTGCATTTTTTACATGCTTATTTTAAACTAAGACATCCAGTACAATGTTATATAAGGTGGTGACAGCAGGTATCCTTCTCCTATTTCGTATCTCAGGGGAACACCTCCAATGTTCCACCATCAGGTTTGTTTTAGGTTTTTGTACATGCTCTTTATCAGATTAAGGAAGCTACCTCCTATGCTGTGTTTGCCAGAAATTTGTTTTTAGTCATAAAACAGATTAATTTTTATCAAATATTGCATCTATCATGCCCTGATAATGATTTTTCTCTTGGCAAATTACATTAATTAATTTTTTTTACTGTTAAATCAACCTTGCACCCTGGGGACAAAATCAACTTTTATAGCATGTTGTACTCAAGTCAGGCTCAACCTGATAGTAACTAACAATGACGAACTTGATTTACTAGTATCTTGTTTAGGATATCTGCATCTATTTCATGGATAAAAGTTGGCCGTAATTTGCCATTTTTTAAAAATTTTTAATTGATTTTTGTATCATGGTTATGTTAGTCTAATAAAATGAACTGAAGAACTCTTTTGTATTCTCTGGAAGAGTCTCTTTAAAACTAGTGTTATTTCTTCCTTAAATATTTTATTAATACTCTTCACTGAAGCCACCAAGGCCAAGTTACACACTTATAACACCTACTCTAACGTTCATGGGCTGAGACTGCTGCCTAAAATAGCTTTACAAATTACAGGTTCTTCCTCCAGTATAGACCATAAGAAGGATTTGTTCATATCATAGATATGCTGTTGGTTACCGGCGAGTCATTTCCGACTCATGATGACCCCATATCAGCAGAGTAGAACTGCTCCTCTGGGCTTTCAGGGCTGTGACTTTTTGGAAGCAGATGGCCAGGCTTGTCTCCAGAGGGCCTCTGGGTGGGTTCAAACCATCAACCTTTCAGCTAGTAGTTGAGTGCTTAATTATTTGTTCCATCTGGGAATTCCTATCACATATATTAAAAAAAAATGTTGCTATTGAGTCGATTCCGACTCATAGAGACCCTACAGGACAGAACAGAACTGCCCCATAGACTTTCCAAGAAGCAGCTGGTGGATTCAAACTGCCAACCTCTCGGTTAGCAGCCAAGCCCTTAACCACTGCACCATCAGGGCTCCATCACAGACATAACCCAAAACCAAACCAAACCCACTGCCGTCGAGTCAATTTCAACTCATAGCAGCCCTGTGAGACAGAGTAGAACTGCCCCACAGAGTTTCCAAGGAGCACCTGGCAGGTTCGAACTGCCAACCTCTTGGTTAGCAGCTATAGCACTTAACCAGGGTTTCCAATTACAGACATGGCCACTGCTAAATTTGACATGTTAGTCTAGAAAGTTCTATCTTAATCCTGTCTTCACTTTTTCACTTCCATCACTAGCATTGTATTTTCCTCTTTTGTTACTTCATGAACTTCAGCATATACATGAGCAAGTGGTTTAACAACAAAGACTTCCTGAAATCTGACTGCTGCCATCTTCACCAGCTAAATGCCTTCTCCATAGCAGCCTCCTGACTCAAAACTAAACGCAAGTCTCAATATGATGGAACATTAGGATTTCTCTCGAAGAGTCAAAGCTGCATGTTAAATACCCAAATACCAAGAATCTGCTATAAGCAGTGTAGATCTATCGATGCCTCTCCCTCATTTTACAGCATTCTTGAGTGTGCATTGTTATTTGGCGGGAAGGGTGCTGTTATGGAAACAATGGCCATCTTTTAATGCACTTATTTATAATCTTTTTCTCTTTTCAAATATTGAGGTATAATTGAACACACTAAACTATAGAGTACTTTAAGGAGTGAATGTCAACTATAAACAATCAACATCACAAAGCTTCAAAACTGCTGAAAATCGCCAGTGAAAACAATACATTAAAATGTGTCCCCTTGAACACCGAACCAATACAAACTAACCAATCATGTTTCTTTAACTAAGGGACTTCCCTAAAACAGCCCCAAATCTTGCAGACCAGAAATGAGACAGGATGTCTCAGCTGCTCTGTGACTCAATTATAAAAATAAGTTAACGTGTTCACTCTAATTTTGTTATCATACTACTTTAGACAGAGAACTAATTTTAGGGACTTCTTTTTTTTTTTCCTAGTTTTACCTACTTTGCTGTGTAAAAAAATTTTTTTCACCACTGTTTTCTAGGGCCTTGATCTTTCCATGAATAAAACTGAAGATCTGCTGAAATTTCTTCACTGCAATACCTACACCTAAGGCGGAAAGCAATGCAATGAAAAACCTGGGCACTACTGTATTTTTACTCAAATATACACACCTTCTAAGTTTCTTTGCCAACCGTACACTGACCCCGACAGGTATTTTTGTGAGCACCACAATGCCAAATTTTTAGACATGTTGCTTTAAAAAAATTAGCATAGCACGCTTATGAAAATACCTTCGGGGATAGGGCACAGTTGGCAAACAAACGTAGAAGATGCATGCATGTTATTTGTGTAAAAATATGGTAATTCAAATTTTTAGTACTGTTAAAACAACAATGACAAGAGCCTTGGAAAAGCAATTCCATTCCTTCATAATGGCCAAAACAGTGTTCACGTGAATATAAAGCTTTAAGGTACTTTATGTTTAACTGAGAAAAGAGAGTACGTTTCTGAGCATATCAAAAAAAACCCATTGCCACTGAGTAGATTTTGATGCATAACGACCCTATAGGACACAGTAGAACTACCCCCATAAGGTTTCCAAGGAATAGTTGGCAGATTCGAACTGCCGACCTTTTGGTTAGCAGCCGAACTCTTAATCACAGTGCCACCAGGGCTCCTTGCAGCCGAACTCTTAATCACAGTGCCACCAGGGCTCCTTATGAGAATATGTTTAAACATTTTTTAATACATTTTTGTAGAAACACTTACCTTTCAGAAACTAAGTCAACATGATCCAGTAATAAATTAATCTTTTCATTTCCTTTTTCTGAAGGCTTGGAATGTTCAGAGTTGGCAGAAGTCACTCTTTCATCTGGACTGTTAACTGACTCTTGATTCTTATCCAAATTCAAGGCATCAGAATTTGCAGCCTGTAAAATGGGTGAAGAAAAAGCAGTTGAAGAAAAGGCTACCAATTGTGTTCTCTCACATAAAATTAATAATAAGCAAAATTTCACACTGAAAATATCCTAGCATATATATTGCAAAATATATCTTAAATTATATGTATTTCAATGGTGATGACTATGATCACAGTTTGAATACCAACATTAATTTAAAAAATAAACAACTCCAAAGAAATAAAAATAATGGTGGTAAAAGTCAACTTCCTAGGTTGGCTGGAAAGAAAAAAAAACAAACACCTATTCACTATTAAAAGGTGTAAAGAGCCCTGGTGGCACAACGGGTAGTGCTTGGCTGCTGACCAATAGGAAAAGGTTGGCAGTTTGAACCCACCCAGCCACTAAACGGAAGAAAGACCTGGCAATCTTCTTCCATAAAGACTACAGCCTAGAAAACCCTCTAGGGCAGTTCAACTCTGTCACATGGGGTCACAATGAGGCAAAAATCAGCTCCATAGAGCCTAAAAACAACAGCATTAATAGGAATATATTTTTTTTAATGACCAGTTGGACCCCTGATGACGCACTGGTTAGGCCTTCAACTGTTAAGCAAAATGTTGGCAATTTGAACTCACCAGTTGAGCCGTGGGAGAAAGATGTGGCAGTTCTACTCTGTCCTATAGCGTCCCTATGAGTCTGAACTGACTCACCGGCAAAGGGTTTGGTTTTTGGGTTTAATGACTACTTAGCTTAATAAAACTGAGTCCTTAGACAACACTTTCATTCTCTTAGACTAATTTTAAAAACTAAGAAGCACTAATCTTTAACAAAAAAAAACTTTTTACTTTTGTTATAAAATTGATTCTCATTCGAATAGTGTTCTATAAAGTCACCATGAGCACTGTTAGCAGATACAGAATCACTGCTCTAGGGAAAATACAGGATTAGTTTACTAAAGTCTCTGGTCACAACATATTCATCACTGATCAATACATAACCTTGTCATGTGTGCTTTTCTGTTGAAAGACAATTTATTTAATATATATCATTGATTCACTCCACCACTCGTCTGTCAGGCTGTCATATTATGGTGTCCTGCGTGTTGCTGTGATGCTGGAAGCTATGCCACTGATATTTCAAATATCAGCAGGGTCATCCATGGCGGTTTCAGCAGAGCTTCCAGGCTAAGACAACTAGGAAGAAGGGTCTGGCCATCAACTTCTCCAAAAATTGGCCAGTGAAAACCTTATTAACAGCAACAGAACACTGTCTGACATAGTGCTTGAAGATGAGCCCATCAGGTTGGAAAGCACTCAAAATATGACTGGAGAAGAGCTGCCTCCTCAAAGTAGAGTCCACCTTAATGACATGGATGGAATAAAGCTTTCGGGACCTTCATTTGCTGATATGGCATCATACAACATGAAACAGCTGCAAACGTCCGTTAATAATTGAAATGTGGAATGTACAAATTACAAACCTAGGAAAATTTGAAGCTGTTAAAAATGAAATGGAACATTTGAAGATAGATATCCTAGACACTGGTGAGCTGAAATAGACTGGTATTGGCCATTTTGAATCAGACAATTATATGGTCTACTATCTCAGGAATGACAAATTGAAGAGGAACAGCATCACATTCATTGTAAAAAAGAACATTTCAAGATCTTTTCTGAAGTTCAATGCTGTCAGTGACAGGATAACATCCATATAATGCTGTCGGTGACAGGATAACATCCATATGCCTACAAGAAAGACTAGTTAATACGACCATTATTAAAATTTGCCTGCAAACCACTAAGGTCACAGATGAAGCAAGTGAAGATTTTTACCAACTTCTGTAATCTGAAATTGATCAAATATGCAATTTCAAAATGCATTGATAATTACTGGTGATTACAATGCAAAAGTTGAAAACAAAGAAGGATCAGTAATTGGAAAATATGGTCTCGGTGATAGAAAGGACGCCAAGAGATCGCATGACAAAATTTTGCAAGAACAATGACCTATTCATAGGAAATACATTTTTTCAACAACACAAATGGCAACTACACATGTGGATCTCACCAGATGGAAAACACCGGAATCAAATTGACTATATCTGTGGAAAGATACAATGGAGAAGCTCAATATCATCAGTCAGAACAAAGCCAGAGGCCGACTGCACAAGACTAACAATTGCTCGTATACAACTTCAAGTTGAACCTGAAGAAAATGAAAACAAGTCCACAAGAGCCAAAGTACAACCCTGAGTATATCCCATCTGAATTTAGAGGCCATCACAAGAACAGGTTTGACACACTGAACACTAGTGACTGAAGACCAGACCAGTTGTAGATGATATCAGGGACATCATACGTGAAGAAAGCAAAAGGTCATTAAAAAGACAGGAAAGAAAGAAAAGATCAAAATGGGTATCTGAAGAGATTCTGAAACTTGCTCTTGAACACAGAGGAGCTAAAGCAAATAGAAGAAACAGTGAAGTAAACGAGCAGAACAGAAGATTTTTTTTTTTTTAATAACTTTTATTAAGCTTCAAGTGAACGTTTACAAATCCAATCAGTCTGTCACATATAAGTTTACATACATCTCACTCCCTACTCCCACTTGCTCTCCCCCTCTTGAGTCAGCCCTTTCAGTCTCTCCTTTCTTGACAATTTTGCCTGCTTCCCTCTCTCTCTATCCTCCCATTCCACCTCCAGACAAGAGTTGCCAACACAATCTCAAGTGTCCACCTGATATAATTAGCTCACTCTTCATCAGCGTCTCTCTCCCACCCGCTGACCAGTCCCTTTCATTTCTGATGAGTTGTCTTTGGGGATGGTTCCTGTCCTGTGTCAACAGAAGGTCTGGGGAGCATGGCCGCCGGGATTCCTCCAGTCTCAGTCAGACCATTAAGTTTGGTCTTTTTATGAGAATTTGGGGTCTGTATCCCACTGATCTCCTGCTCCCTCAGGGGTCCCCTGCTGTGCTCCCTGTCAGGGCAGTCATCGATTGTGGCCGGGCACCAACTAGTTCTTCTGGTCTCAGGATGATGTAGGTCTCTGGTTCATGTGGCCCTTTCTGTCTCTTGGGCTCTTAGTTGTCGTGTGGCCTTGGTGTTCTTCATTTTCCTTTGCTCCAGGTGGGTTGAGACCAATTGCTGCATCTTAGATGGCCGCTTGTTAGCATTTAAGACCCCAGACGCCACATTTCAAAGTGGGATGCAGAATGATTTCATAATAGAATTATTCTGCCAATTGACTTAGAAGTCCCCGCAAACCATGTTCCCCAGACCCCCGCACTTGCTCCGCTGACCTTTGAAGCATTCATTTTATCCCGGAAACTTCTTTGCTTTTGGTCCAGTCCAATTGAGCTGACCTTCCATGTATTGAGTGTTGTCTTTCCCTTCACCTAAAGCAGTTCTTATCTACTGATTAATCAATAAAAAACCCTCTCCCACCCTCCCTCCCTCCCCGCCTCGTAACCACAAAAGTATGTGTTCTTCTCAGGTTTACTATTTCTTAAGATCTTATATACAATATTTGTCCTTTTGCCTCTGACTAATTTCGCTCAGCATAATGCCTTCCAGGTTCCTCCATGTTATGAAATGTTTCACAGATTCGTCACTGTTCTTTATCGATGCGTAGTATTCCATTGTGTGAATATACCACAATTTATTTACCCATTCATCTGTTGATGGACACCTTGGTTGCTTCCAACTTTTTGCTATTGTAAACTGAGCTGCAATAAACATGGGTGTGCATATATCTGTTTGTATGAAGGCTCTTGTATCTCTAGGGTATATTCCTAGGAGTGGGATTTCTGGGTTGTATGGTAGTTCTATTTCTAACTGTTTAAGATAACGCCAGATAGATTTCCAAAGTGGTTGTACCATTTTACATTCCCACCAGCAGTGTAAGAGAGTTCCAATCTCTCCGCAGCCTCTCCAACATTTATTATTTTGTGTTTTTTGGATTAATGCCAGCCTTGCTGGTGTGAGATGGAATCTCATCGTAGTTTTAATTTGCATTTCTCTAATGGCTAATGATCGAGAGCATTTTCTCATGTATCTGTTGGCTGCCTGAATATCTTCTTTAGTGAAATGTGTGTTCATATCCTTTGCCCACTTCTTGATTGGGTTGTTTGTCTTTTTGTGGTTGAGTTTTGACAGAATCATGTAGATTTTAGAGATCAGGCGCTGGTTGGAGATGTCATAGCTGAAAATTCTTTCCCCATCTGTAGGTGGTCTTTTTACTCTTTTGGAGAAGTCTTTAGATGAGCATAGGTGTTTGATTTTTAGGAGCTCCCAGTTATCGGGTTTCTCTTCATCATTTTTGGTAATGTTTTGTATTCTGTTTATACCTTGTATTAGGGCTCCTAGGGTTGTCCCAATTTTTTCTTCCATGATCTTTATCGTTTTAGTCTTTATGTTTAGGTCTTTGATCCACTTGGAGTTAGTTTTTGTGCATGGTGTGAGGTATGGGTCCTGTTTCATTTTTTTGCAAATGGATATCCAGTTATGCCAGCACCATTTGTTAAAAAGGCTATCTTTTCCCCAGTTAATTGACACTGGTCCTTTGTCAAATATCAGCTGCTCATACGTGGATGGATCTATGTCTGGGTTCTCAATTCTGTTCCATTGGTCTGTGTGTCTGTTGTTGTACCAGTACCAGGCTGTTTTGACTACTGTGGCTGTATAATAGGTTCTGAAGTCAGGTAAGGTGAGGCCTCCCACTTTCTTCTTCTTTTTCAGTAATGCTTTGCTTATCCGGGGCTTCTTTCCCTTCCATATGAAATTGGTGATTTGTTTCTCTATCCCCTTAAAATATGACATTGGAATTTGGATTGGAAGTGCGTTAAATGTATAGATGGCTTTTGGTAGAATAGACATTTTTACTATGTTAAGTCTTCCTATCCATGAGCAGGGTATGTTTTTCCACTTAAGTATGTCCTTTTGAATTTCTTGTAGTAGAGCTTTGTAGTTTTCTTTGTATAGGTCTTTTACATCCTTGGTAAGATTTATTCCTAAGTATCTTATCTTCTTGGGGGCTACCAGAACAGAAGATTTTAAAGTGGCTCAAGAAGACAAAGTATTGTATTGAAATGTACAAAGACCTGGAGTTACAAAACCAAAAGAGAAGAACACGCTTGACATTCCTCAAGCTGAAAGAACTGAAGAAAAAATTCAAACCTCGAGTTACAATATTGTAGGATTCTATGAGCAAAATACTGAAGGAGGCAGGAAGCATTCAAAAGAGGATGTAAGGAATACACACAGCCACCGTACCAAAAAGAATTGGTTGATGTTCAACCATTTCAGGAGGAAGCATATGATCAAGAATCAATGGTACTGAAGGAAGAAGTCCAAGCTGCACTGAAGGTACTGGTGAAAAACATGGCTCCAGGATTTGACAGAATACTAATTGAGATGCTTCAATAAACGGATCCAATGCTGGAAGCACTCATTCATCTATGCCAAGAAATCTGGAAGACAGCTATCTGGCCAACCGACTAGAAGAGAACCATATTTGTGCCCAATCCAAAGAAAGGTGATCCAATAAAATGCAGAAATTATCAAACAATATCATTAATATCACATGCAAGTAAAATTTTGCTGAAGATAATTCAAAAACTGTTACAGCAATACATGGACAAGAACTGCCAGATATTCAAGCCCGATTTAGGAGAGGATGTTGAAGGAGGAATATCATTGCTGATGTCAGATGGATCTTGGCTGAAAGCAGAGAACACCAGAAAGATGTTCACCTGTGTTTTATTGACTATGCAAAGGCATTCGACTGTGTGGATCATAACAAACTACAGAGAACATTGCAAAGAATGGGATTTCAGAACATTTAATTGTGCTCATGAGGAACCTATACATAGACCAAGAGGTAGTCATTTGAACAGAACAAGTGGATACTGTGTGGTTTAAAGTCAGGAATGGTGTGCATCTTGTTTGTATCCTTTTATCATACTTGTTCAATCTGTATGCTGAGTAAATAATTCGAGAAGCTGAACTATATGAAGAAGAAGGTAGTGTCAGGATTGGAGGAAGACTCATTAACAATCCTCGTTATGCAGATGACACAACCTTGCTTGCTGAAAGTGAAGAGGACTTGAAGCACTTACTGATGAAGATCAAAGTCTACACACAGCCTTCTGTATGGATTACACCTCAACATAAAGAAAACAAAAATCCTTACAACTGGACCAATAAGCAAATCATGATAAATGGAGAAAATGTTGAAGCTGTGAAGAGTTCATTTTACTTGGATCCACAATCAACACCCATGGAAGCAGCCATCAAGAAATCAAACAATGTATTGATTTAGGCAAATCTGCTTCAAAAGACCTCTTCAAAGTGTTAAAAAGCAAAGATGTTATGGAATTTTTTTTTTAAAGGACTAAGGTGTGCCTGACCCATGTCATGGTATTTTCAATCACTTCACATGCATGTGAAAGCTGGACAATAAATAAGGACGACCAAAGAAGAATTGATGCCTTTCATTTATGGTGTTGGTGAAGAACATTGAACATAGCATGGACTGCCAGAAGAATAAACAAATCTGTCTTGGAAGAAGTACTGGCAGAATGCTTCTTAGAAGCGAGGTTGTCAAGACTTTGTCTCATGTAATTTGGACGTGTTATCACAAGGGACCAGTCCTTAGATGAGGACATTGTGCTTCGTAAAGTAGAGGGTCAGCAAAAAAGAGGAAGACTTTCAATGAGATGAACTGACACAGTGGCTACAACAAGGGGCTCAAACATAGGAATGATTTTAAGGATGGTGCAGAACCGGGCAGTGTTTCATTCTGCCATACATACAGTCGTTGAGTCGGAACTGACTTGATGGCACCTAACAACAACAATATTGATTCACTAACACTGGACTCATCGTCAACAGCACTGTAGCTCATGCCTGAATGAAGCTGATCTAACTAACACATATTTTCTCCAAAATGTTTATCACAGCCTTCTTGCACTTAGAAATACTAGACAGCACTTCAGCACTATGCTTGGGGGCCATTTCAAAGAGCAAAATCACCAAAAGAAAGCACAAAATTGAGAAAAACATAGCATTAAATATACCACAAAAAGGACACTTGTTTACAATATGAGAGTTGAAACAAGAAGGCAGAACACTGCCTTGTTTGACTTTAACTGGCAACATGTGCTTTGGATGACTCAAAATTTTGCCACTCTGCGCTTTGTTAAGAAAGCATAATTAAAAACAAAATCTCCTGCCAATCCAGACAAACCCTCCACAAAAGTAGAAGGGAAAGAAATCAGTTCTATTATTGAATAAGCTTTGAAACCAGAACGTGATACACACCACAGGCAATCTACTAAAGAGATTGCAAAGACAGAAAGAAATTCTACCCTTTTATACAGCCAAGCAGATGCAACCCATTTTCACACGTTTTCAATATAAATGATAACTAGGCTTTTTTTTTTTAGTCCTCAAGTGGGCGGGGGTGGGGAGGCCTCAAGTAAGAGAACTTGAAAGCACCATTTGTCATACATAGTTCATCCTAAATTCCCCTATAGCCACCTGTGTTTGCTAACTGCCTTTATTGAAAGAAAAAAATATTTCTCTCATATCTTTATATCCAGAGGTAGGTTTGCAACTTGTGGCCGAGTACCAGATGAAATCAGACTTCCATCCTAACAGGACATTGAGAGGTTGGGGTACTATCCTCTTGACTGATTACATTTCAAAGAGATGGCTTCCAGGTCCTTAAAGAAACATTCCTAGGTTGTAAACTTAGCAAGAGGCTTATTTATTTAGACTTTAGAAAGATTTACATCCATTTCAAAGAGGAGGAGAAAAAACTTACAAGTTCCCTAAAGTACATGTTCTAAGAAAAGGAGGAGGGGAGTCTCTCTCCTTTTTTCAACAGGAAGAAATAAGCCTCTTTTTTGTTTTACTTTCTTACTTCTAATTTATATTTGCCTTTATGGCATGTCCATGAATGACCACAAAAGCTCCACAAGTATTGATTTGGGGTTTACAAATAAATTTTAGTGAGTAGGTTGATCAGTAAGTAAGAAATTCGTGAGTAATGAAGATTGACTCTATTTCCAATAGTGGAACGGAACATTTGGAATCCATGCTTCGGTTGAGAACTTATAGCATTTTAAATATATATGTATATTAATCATTTCAAAAGGATGAAAAGATCATCCAAATCCAGAGCTTATCTGATGGACAGCACGAACAAAAATGCAAAGAAACAAAGAACTCTGAAATGTTATCAGATTAAGCAAACATACTTCATATGTAGAAGTAGGCTCAAACAACATCGGAAAGCAAAAAATGATTTGGTATCATTTCAGTTACAGGACTAGGTGTGACAGACTCATTTTTCTCTTCTCCTCCCTCTAAGTACAACTAAATACTCTAGAAATAATTCAACAGACAAACAAGAAATTACTTGGAAAGGGAGAAAGAAGGAAGATTGGCCGAGGACCTCAAGACTTGTGGAATGACACCACAGTGAGTCCCCTGAATTTTCTTTTTACTCCACAAATATTCCGGATTGGATGTCAGAGAAGCCAAGGACCCATCCCCTGCACCAAGCCTAGGGAAGTGGTGGCCCAATTCCAGGCAACATCAGTGAGGCCTGGCCAGAGACCCATATCCAACTCCACAATGGGGTTGGGGGCGTCTCTGCTGTAGCAGTAGTGTCAGCAGGACCTAGCAGGAGATCTATCCCCCACGCCATGTCTGGAGAATGGTTGGGCCTGATTCACCCCAGTGGTAGCCTAATCTGCTGCAGCAGCTGCTTCAGTAGAGCCCAACTAGGTACCAGTCCTCCATTCCACACCCAGAACAGTGCAACCCAACATTGTAACAGTGTCATTGGGGTCGCTGTCCCATACTTGGGGCAGCAGCGGGCCTGAACTACTGAAGCATCAGCACCTGGCACAGTGGCTTCCTGAATTCTCATCCAATAGCATGAAGCAGCCCAAGCAGTACCTGCAGGGATTGAGCAGGAGATGCCTTGGAGCTCTGAAAATAATGCCAACCACAAGGTCATGGATGCTCCATAGATACCTCCAAACTTTCTAAGGGTCCAAATTACTGGGCTGAGGGCTGTGGGGGCCATAGTCTCAGTGAACATCTAGTTCAACTGGCATAACACAGTTTATAAAGAAAATGTTATACATTCTACTTTGGTGAGTAGCGTCTAGGGCCTTAAAAGGCTGTGAGTGGCCATCTAAGATACTCCACTAGTCTCACCCCTTTGGGAGCAAGGCAGAATGAACAAAACTAAAGACAAAATGGAAAGATTAGTCCAAAGGACTAATGGACCACAACTACCACAGCCTCCACCAGACTCAGTCCAGTACAACTACATGATGCCCAGCTACCACTACCAACTGCACTGACAGGGATCACAATAAAGGGACCAGGACAGAGCTGGAGAAAAATGTAGAACAAAATTCTTACTCACAAAAAAAGACCAAACTTACTGGCCTGACAGAGACTGGAGAAACGTCAAGAGTATGGCCCCCAGATACCGTTTGAGATCAGTAATGAAGCTACTACTGAGGTTCACCCTTCAGCCAAAGATTAGACAGGCCCATAAAACAAAACGAGACTAAAGGGGCTCAGTAGCCCGGGGGCAAGGACTAGAAGGCAGAAGGGGATGGGAAACCTGGTAATAGGGAACCCAAGGTCGAGAAGGAAGAGTGTTGACATGTTCAGGTTTGTCAACCAATGTCATAAGACAATATGTGTACTATCTGTTTAATGAGAAGCTAGTTTGTTCTGTAAACCTTCATCTAAAAGTACAACAAAAAACAAATGTAGGGCTCGGCCAAGATGGTGGAGTACTCAGATGGTTCTTGTGGTCCCTCTTACAACAAAGACCCCAAAAAACAATGAATTGACTACATATGACAGTTTGGGAGCCCTGAACATCTGACATGGATTGACTGCGTCCCCCCCCAAAACATGCTGTCAACTTGGTTAGGACATGTTTCCCAGTATCATGTAGTTGACCTCCATTTTATGATTATAATTTTATGTTAAAGAGGATTAGGCTGGAATTGTAACAACCTTACTAAGGTCACATAACTGATACAATGTAAAGGGAGTTTCCCTGGAGTGTGGCCTGAACCACCTTTCATCTTATGAGGGATAAAAGGAAGGGAAGCAGACAGAGAGGGGGACTTCAAACCACTAAGAGAGCAGTGCCACGAACAGAGCGTGTCCTTTGGACCCAGGGTCCCTGCACAGGGAAGCTCCGAGTCTGCAGGAAAATTGATGAGAAGGTGGACAGAGAGAAAGCCTTCCCCTGGAGCTGATGCCCTGAATTTGGACTTCCAGCCTACCAGACTGTGAGAAAATAAATTTCTTCCTTAAAGCCATCCACTGGTGGTATTTCTGTTACAATATCAAAGACAAAGTGGAGGAGTCGGACTGAGCGGCAGGAGAAGGGAGAGACAGTTCAGAAGCTGCAAGGATTTGCCAGACCTGACCTGTCTGGCACCAGCAACCTGCAGACTGGACTGGCTAGCGCAAGCAGGCTGAGGTAAGCAGTAGCTCTGGGGACACATTTTCCACAGCGGGAGCAATCATCAAGCAGCGAAGAATCTGCTCAAGCATCCAGAACCAGGGAGAAGCTGCATTCAATCAGCAAAGGATAAGCACAAGCATCTAACCTACTGTGTGGATCAAAAAAATCCTTCTTCCATTTAGGAAGTATTTTTCTCCCATTTACATGCCCCCTTCACACTCTGTTGTGAGTCCTAGTCTGGCTTCAGCGATGGCAGCACTTCTGGGCCAGAACTAGGATCTGTCCCACACCCTGAGCCATTCTCCCGGCTTTGGAGAGGGAACAAATAAACATGAAAAAAAAATCTGCCAGCTCCCCTAAGCTGGGACCTCAGGGCAGGCACAGCCCCTTTGCCTAGGCACAGACATAAGGAGTCCATGGACTTTGAATGCCATTCACCCCTGCATAGACCTGTGTGGGCCAATTTCAAAAGTGTAGGCCCTCATTAGCACAGTACAACAGGGTATATACCTGAAGCCTATTTTCATCTGTAACAGCTATAAGGGGGAGTGGCAGATTTGTGACATTTGACACCACCCCACCCATTAAGGAGGGTCCTCACCTACCCACATCAACGGCCTGAGGACTGGTGGACCCACCCACTCCACTGAGGCCCCCACAACAGGGGTCCAAGAATAAGTGGTGACTCCCAGTCATCACAGCCAACAGTATTGGGTGCCCACGGTCCAGCTGCAAAACCTACCTACCTACACACTACAGGGAACAGGGACGCGCCTTCCACCCAGATACTCAGGGGCAGCAGTGTAGCAGTCAGTCCCTGCCTTGATCAGCGCATGACCCCTACTGCAGCCAGATACCTGTGCCTACTCCAATCAGCCCTGTCCATCTAGCACTGTAGGTGAGAGCTTGCACCACACACTCGGTGACCGATGACCTGGACACCTGAGCTGAATCCACACAAGAAAAGTAAGCGGACTCCTGAGTTCACATACCTAGTAACAGCTCTAGCTACCTGGAGACGAGATGTGAGACTTTCAAAGATGCCAATCATCAAACTAGTTCATACAACCAGCCTATTTGGGCATATCAAAACAAAACGCTAGAACACAGTAAGCAAAAATTAAATAAATAAATGTAATAACTTATTAATGGCTTGGAGACAATAGTCAATATCAAACTATATAAAGAGGCAGACAATGATGGCTTCAGCAAGCCACCAAAACAAAAAATTAAGAAACGTTTCAGAGGAAGATAACTCCTTGGAATTACCAGAGGTAGAATTCAAAAGATTAATATATAGAACTCTTCAAGAGATCAGGAAGGAGATCAGGCAAAAGGCAGAACAAGCTAAGAAAAATACAGACAAAGCAACAGAAGAACATAAGAAGGTTATACAAGACAATAATGACAAATTTAACAGGCTGCAAGAATCCAAAGAGAGACAGCAAAGAGAAATCCAAAAGATTAACGATAAAATTTCAGAATTAGACAATTCAATAGAAAATCATAGGAGCATAATTGAGGAAATGGAAATTAGAATCAGTGAGACTGAAGATAAAGCACTTGACATCAACTTATTTGAGGAAAAATCAGGTAAAAGCCTTTAAAAAAAATAAAGAAAATCTAGGAATTATGTGGGACTCTATCAAAAGGAATAACATATGAATGATTGGAGTACCAAAACAGGAAGGGATAACAGAAAATATAGAGAGAACTGTTGAAAGTTTCTTGGCAGAAAACTTCCCTGATACCATGAAAGATGAGAAGATATCTATCCAAGAAGCTCTTCAAGCCCCACAGAAAGTAGATCCCAAAACGAAGTCACCAAAACATAATATAATCAAACTTGCTGTCTTAGTCATCTAGTGCTGCTATAACAGAAATACCACAAGTGGATGGCTTTAACGAAGAGAAATTTATTTCTTCACAGTAAAGTAGGCTAGAAGTCCAAATTCAGGGCATCAGCTTCAGGGGAAGCCTTTCTTTTTCTGTTGGCCTCCTCATCAATCTTCCCCGAGACTAGGAGCTTCTCCACGCAGAGACCCTGGGCCCAAAGGACAAGCTCTGCTCCTGGCACTGCTTTCATGTTGGTATGAAGTGTCCCAAAACTCTGCTCGCTTTTCTCTTTTATATCTCAAAAGATTATCTCAAGACACAATCCAATCCTGTAGGTTGAGTCCTGCCTCACTAACACAACTGCTGCCCATTCTCCCTCATTAACATCATAGAGGCAGGATTTACAACAAATAGGAAAATCACACAATACTGGGAATCATGGCTCAGCCAAATTGATACACACATTTTTGAGGGGACACAATTCAATCCATGATACTTGCCAAAACCAAAGATAAAGACAGAATTTTAAGAGCTGCTACGGATAAACGAAAAGTCATCTACAAAGGAGAGTCAATAAGAGTAAGCTCTGACTATTCAGCAGAAAGCGAGCAGACAGGAAGGCAATGGGATGACATATATAAAGCCTTGAAGAAAAAAAATCACCACACAAGAATTACATAACTAGCAAAACTGTCTCTCAAACATGATGGTGAAATTAGGATATTTCCAGATAAAGAGAAAGAGAAGTTTAGGGAATTTGTAAAAACCGAACCAAAATTACAAGAACTACTTAAGGGAGTCCCCTGGTTAGAAAATCAATAAGATCAGATAACAACCAATGGAGAAGTCACAAAAATAAATCAAAGCTAAAACACTGAAATTAGGGAAAAAGAAACATCAATATGTAAAAGATGACATTAAAACAAAAAACAGGGACTAAATAATGTAGTCATAGATCTTTCATATGGTAAAGAAATCGAGGCGATATAAAGAAATAAAAGATTGGTTTAAACTTTTTAAAAAATAGGGTTAAATATTAAGGTAGCCAAAAAGGAAACTAACAATCCTACCCATCAAAATAAAAAACAAGAAAACCATAAAGACAGCAAAGACAAAATCAACAACAGAAAAGATGAAGAGAAAATACATAAAGAAAAATGACACAGCACAGAAATCAGGTGGAATAAAGATGCTGTCAACGACACACAAAAAAAATACATCAAAATGACAATACTAAACTCATACCTATCAATAATTACGATGAATGTAAATGGACTAAATGCACCAATAAAGAGACAGAGAGTGGCAGGATGGATTAAAAAATCCGTCTACATGCTGCCTACAAGAGACACACTTTAGACTCGAAGACACAAACAAAACAAAACTCAAAGGATGGAAAAAAATACATCAAGCAAACAACTATCAAAAAAGAACAGGAGTGGCAATGTTAACCTCTGGAAAAACAGGCTTTAAAGCAAAATTCACCAAAAAGGATAAGAAATGACACTACACAATGATTAAAGGGTCAATACATCGGGAGGACATAACCATAATAAATATTTACGCACCCAACATCAAGGGTCTAAAATACATAAAACAAACTCTAACCGCACAAAAAAGAGAAATAGACAGCTCCACAATAATAGTAGGAGACTTCAACACACCACTTTGGGTGAAAGACAGAACTTCCAGAAAGAAGCTCAGTAAAGACACAGAAGATCTAAATGCCACAATCAACCAACTTGATCTCATATACATATACAGAACATTCCACCCAACAGTGGCCAAATATACTTTCTTTTCCAACACACATTGAACATTCTCCAGAATACACCACGTATTAGGTCACAAAGCAAGCCTTAAGTGAATCCAAAATACAGAAATATTGCAAGGCAATTTCTCAGACCATAAAGCATGAAAGTAAAAATCAATAACAGAAAAAGCAAGGAAAAAAAAAATCAAATACATGGAAACTCAGTAACACCTTGATCAAAAACTACTGCATTAGAGAAGAAATTAGGAATGGAATAAAGAAATTCACACAATCAAATGAGAATCAAAACACATTCTACCAGAACCTTTGGGACACAGAAAAAGCAGTGCTCAGAGGTCAATTTATGCCAATAAATGCATACATACGAAAAGAAGGAACAAAATTAAAACATTAACCCTAAAACTGAAACAACTAGAAAGAAGCAAAAGAGGCCCTCAGATACCAGAAGAAAGAAAACAATAAAAATCAGAGAAGAATTAAGCGAAATAGAGAATAGAAAAACAATTGAAAGTGTTAACAAGACCAAAAGCTGGGTTTTTTTGAAAAGATCAACGAAATCAATAAACCATTGGCCAAACTAACAAAAGAAAAATAGGAAAAGAAGCAAATAACCCAAATAAGAAATGAGATGGGTGGTATTACAACAGACCCAACTGAAATTAAAAGAATCATTAACAGAATACTACGAAAAATTGTATTTCAACAAATTTGAAATCCAAGAGGAAATGGACAAATTTCTAGAAACGTACTACATACATAAACTAACACAAATAGAGGTAGAAAAACCAAATAAACCTATAACAAGAGACTGAAGAAGTAATTTAAAGACTGCCAACACAAAAAAAGCCCTGGCCCTGACAGCTTAACTGGAGAATTCTACCAAACTTTCAGAGAACAGTTAACACCACTACTAATAAAGGTATTTCAGAGCATAGAAAAGGAAGGAATACTCCCAAACTCATTCTATGAAGCCAGCATAAGCCTGATACCAAAACAAGGTAAAGACAAAACAAAAAAAGGAAACTACAGACCAGTATCCCTTATAAACAGAGACGCAAAAATCTTCAGCAAAATTCTAGCCAGTAGAATTCAACAACGTGTTAAAAAAATAATTCACCATGACCAAGTGGGATTCATACCAGATATGTACGGTTAGTTCAACATTAACCCTACTTTATTAACATTAACATTAACTCTACTTTATGTAGGGTTAGTTCAACATTAGAAAAACAATCAGTGTAATCCATCACAATAATAAAAGACAAAAACCACATGATCTTATTAACAGATGCAGAAAAGGCATTTGACAAAGTTCAACACCATTCATGATAAAAACTCTCAGCAAAATAGGAATAGAAAGGAAATCCCGCAACATAATAAAGGGCATTTATACAAAGCCAACAACCAACATCATCCTAAATGGGGAGACTCTGAAAGCATTCCCCTTGAGAACGGAAACCAGACAAGAATGCTTTTATCACCACTCTTACTCAACATTGTGCTGGAGGTCCTACCCAGAGCAATTAGGCAACAAAAAGAAATAAAGGGCATACAAATTGGTAAGAAAGAAGTAAAAGTATCTCTATTTGCAGAAGATATGATCTTATACACAGAAAACCACAAAGAATCCACAAGAAAACTACTGAAACTAATAGAAGATTTCAGTGAAGTTTCAGGATATAAGACAAACATACAAAAATCAGTTGGATTCCTCTACACCAACAAAGAGAACTTCGAAGAGGAAATCACCAAATCAATACCATTTACAATAGCCCCCAAGAAAATAAAACACTTACGAACAAATCTAACCAGAAACATGAAAGACCTACACAAAGAAAAGTACATGACACTACTTCAAGAAACCAAAAGAGACCTATATAAGTGGAAAAACATACCTTGCTCATAGATAGGAATACTCAACATTGTGGAAATGACAATTCTACCCAAAGCAATCTACAGATACAATGTAATCCCAATCCGAAGTCCAAAGACATTTTTTAGTGAGATGGAGAAACAAATCACCAACTTCATATGAAAAGAGGCCGTGAATAAGTAAAGCATTACTGAAGAACAAAGTGGGAGGCCTCGTACTACCTGATTTTAGAACCTATTATACCACCATACTAGTCCAAACTGCCTGGTACTGGTACAATAACAGATATATAGACCAATGGAACAGAATTGAGAATCCAGATGTAAATTCATCCACCTATGAGCAGCTGATACTTGACAAAGGCCCCAAGTCAGTTAAATGGGGAAAAGGCAGTCTCTTTAACAAATGGTGCTGGCATAACAGGATATCCATCTGCAAAAAATGAAACAAGACCCATACCTCACACCATGCACAAAAACTAACTCAAAATGGATCAAGGACCTAAATGTAAAATCTATAATAATAAAGATCATGGAAGAAAAATAGGGACAACGCTAGGGGCCCTAATACACAGCATATACAGTATACAAAACATTACTAACAATGCACAAACACCAGAAGAGAAACTAGATAACTAGGAGCTCCTAAAAATCAAATACCTATGCTCATCCAAAAACCCAAAAACCAAACCCGCTGCTGTTGAGTAGACTGCGATTCATAGCGACCCTAAGGGACAGAATACAACTACCCCATAGGGTTTCAAAGGAGTGCCTGGCAGATCTGAACTGCCAACTTTTGGTTAGCAGCTGTAGTTCTTAACCACTATGCCCCCAGGGTTTCTACGCTCACGCAAAGACTCCACCAAAAAAGTAGAAAGATTACCTACAGACTGGGAAAAAGGTTTTAGCTATGACATTTTTGATCAGTGTCTGATCTCTAAAATCTACATGATAATGCAAAAACTTAACAACAAAAACACAAATAACCCAATTAAAAAATGAGCAAAGGATATGAACAGTCACTTCACCAAAGAAGACGTTCAGGCAGCTAACAGATACATGAGGAAATGTTCACAATCATTAGCCATGAGAGAAATGCAAATCAAAAGTACAATGAGATTCCATCTCACCCCAACAAGGCTGGCATTAATCCAAAAAACATAAAATAAGAAATGTTGGAGAGGTCGTGGACAGACTGGAACACTTAAACACTGCTGGTGGGAATGTAAAACGGTACTACCACTTTGGAAATTGATTTGGCACTTCTTTAAAAAGCTAGAAATAGAACTACCATACAATCCAGCAATCCCACTCCTTGGAATATATTCTAGAGAAATAAGAGCCATCACACTAATAGATATATGCACACCCATGTTTACTGCAGCACTGTTTACAACACCAAAAAGATAGAAACAACCTAGCTGCCGATCAATGGATGAATGGATAAATAAATCATGGTATAGTCACACAATGGACTACTACGCAACAATAAAGAACAATGTCAAATCCGTGAAACACTTCATAACATGCATGAATCTGGGGCATTATGCTGAGTGAAATTAGTCAGCTGCAAAACGACAAATATTGTTTTAAAACGACAAATATTGTATGAGACCACTATTATAAGAACTCAAGAAATAGTTAAAACAGAGAAGAAAATATACTATAATGGTTACTAGAGTGGGGAGGAAGGGAGGGTGAGGGGTGTTCACTAATCAGACAGTAGATAAGAACTAGGTGAAGGGAAAGACAACACGCAATACAGGAGAGGTCAGCACAACTGGACTAAACCAAAAGCAAGGAAGTTTCCTGAATAAACCGAACGGTTTGGAGGCCAAAGTAGCAGGGGCGGGGTTTGGGGACCATGGTTTCAGGGGACATTTAGGTCAATTGGCATAATAAAATCTATTAAGAAAACATTCTGCATCCCACTTTGGAGAAGGGCATCTGGGATCTTAAACGCTAGCAAGTGGCCATCTAAGATGCATCAGTTGGTCTCAATCCACCTGGAACAAAGGAGAATGAAGAGCACCAAAGACACAAGGTAATTATGGGCCCAGAGACAGAAAGGGCCACACAAATCAGAGACTACATCAGCCTGAGACCTGAAGAACTAGATGGTACCTGGCTACCACAGATGACTGCCCTGACAGGGAACACAACAGAGAATCCCTGTTGGAGCAGGAGAACAGTGGGATGCAGACCTCAAATTCTTACAAAAAGATCAGACCTAATCGTTTGACTGAGACTAGAAGGGCCCCGGAGGTCATGGTTCCCAGACCTTCTGTTAGCCCAAGGCTGAAACCATTCCCAAAGACAACTCTTCAGACAGGGATTGGACTGGAGTATAAGAAAGCAAATGATACCAATGAGGAGTGAGCCTGTTGACTCAAGTAGACACACAAGACTATGTGGGCAGCTCCTGTCTGGAGGGGGGATGAGAAGGCAGAGGGGAATAGAAGCTGGCTGAATGGACATGGGAACACAGGGTGGAGTGGGGGAGTGTGCTATTTCACTAGGTGGAGAGCAACCAGAAGTGTATAGCAAGGTGTACATAAATTTTTGTAAACTTTCACTTAAACCACAGTAAAAAGAAAAAAATCTAAAACGATAAATATCATGGAAGAAAAAATAGGGACAGTGCTAGGAGCTCTAATACATGGCATAAACAGAATACAAACATAACTAACAATGCACAAACAACAGATGAGAAACTAGATAACTGGGAGCCCCTAAAAATCAAGCACTTATGCTCATCAAAAAACTTCACCAAAAGAGTAAAAGGACAACCTACAGAATGGGAAAGAATTTTTGGCTTCAACATATCAGATCAGGGTCTAATCTCTAAAATCTACAAGATACTGCATAACTTCAACAAAGAAAAGAGAATAACTCAATTAAAAAATGGGCAAAGGATATGAACATGCACTTCACCAAAAAAGACATTCAGACAGATAGCAGATACATGAGGAAATGCTTAGGATCATTAGCCACTACAGAAATGCAAATCAAAACTACAATGAGATACCATTTCACCCCAACAAGGTTGCAATCCAAAAAACACAAAATAATAAATGTTGGAGAAGTTGTGGAGGGACTGGAACACTTATACACTGTTCGCAGGAATGTAAAACAGTACACTTTGGAAATCGATTTGGTACTTTCTTAAAAAGCTAGAAATAGAAGTACCACACAATCCAGCAATCCCATTCCTTGGAATATATCTGCGAGAAATAAGAACCATCACATGAGTAGATATATGCACACACATCTTCACTGCAACACTGTTCACAAGAGCAAAAAGATGAAAACAACCTAGGTGCCCAACAATGGATGAATGGATAAACAAATTATGGTATATTCACACAATGGAATACTATGCAATGATAAAGAACAATGATGAATTCGCAAAATATCTCATAACGTGGATGAATCTGGAAGGCATAATGCTGAGTGAAATTAGTCAGTCGCAAAAGGACAAACACTGTATGAGACACTGCTATTATAAGAAGTCAAGAAAAGGTTTAAACACAGAAGAAAACATTCTTTGATGGTTACGAGGGTAAGGAGGGAGGGAGAGGGGAGTTCACTAACTAAATAGTAGACAAGAATTCTCTTAGGTGAAGGGAAGGACAACACACAATGCAGGGAAGTCAGCACAACTGGACTAAACCAAAAGCTAAGAAGTTTCCTGAACACAACCAAATACTTCAAGGGACATAGTAGTGGCGGAGGTGGGGGGAGGTTTCTGGGGACCAGCGTTTCAGGGGATATCTAGGTCAACTGGTGTAAGAAAGTTTATTAAGGAAATGTTCTCCATCCCACTTTGGTGAGTGGCATCTAAGATCTTAAAAACTAGTGAGTGGCCATCTAAGATGCATCACTTGCCCTCAAACCACCTGGAGCAAAGGAGAATGAAGAACACCAAAGACACAAGGAAAATATGAGCCCAAGAGACAGAAAGGGCCACATAAACCAGGGACTCCATCAGCCTGAGACCAGAACTAGATGGTGTCCAGCTACCACCAATAACTGCTCTGATAGGGAACACAAAAGAGAGTCCCTGATGGAGCAGGAGAAAAGTGGGTGCAGAACTCAAATTCTAGTAAAAAAGCCAGACTTAATGGTTTGACTAAGACTGGAGGAACTCCAGGAAAACATGGGCCCCAGACTCTCTGTTAACCCAGAACTAAAACCATTTCTGAAGCCAACTCTTTAAAGATTAGACTGGACTGTAAGACAGAAATGATACCCATGAAGAGTGTGTTTCTTAGTTGAAACGGATACATGAGACTAAATGGGCAGCTCCTGTCCAGAGGTGAGATGAGAAGGCAGAAAAGGATAGTAGCTGGTTGAATGGACATGCGAAACCTGGGGTGGAAAGAGAGAGTGTGCTGTCACATTATAGGGATGGCAATTAGGGTCACATAACAATGTTTTTTTTTTTTTAACAATGTGTGTAGAGATTTTTGTATGAGAATCTTAGACTGTAAATTTTCACCTAAAGCACAATAACAACAACAACAAAAAAAAAAACAGTATTTAAACTTAACATTCAGTAAAATTTTGGTTTTCTCAAAAAAATTTAAAAAGTAAAGCCAACCGGAATAACATTGCAAGGGCTCTGAAAGTAAAATGTCAATGGAACTACAGATCACAAAAGAGGGCCAGGACTTACACACTAAAACAAGATAGGGTCGATAACTGCCTGCTAAAATACAACCACACACCTAATCTCTTCCAAAAGCCCTATGAGTGACTGAATACTGTAGCTTTTTGATCCTTCTACGCACTAGCAAAAGGTTGTTTATACACTCTCTCCAGAGCCTGCTTTTCCAACAGTGAACCCCCTAATTTAAAGTCTTTTGCAATCTGACTAGGTTGAAAATTTCCCAAATCATCAGTCCTGGTTTCTTTTTGCTGAACAGTTTCTCAATCTATCACTTTCCTCTCACATTTTACTATAAATGAGGCCAAATCTTCCAATATTTTGCTTGGAAAATATTCAAGTTCATCACTTATAAGTTCCAATTTCCGTAAAACCATAAGACACGATTTAGTTAAGCTTTCAGTCACTATATAACAAGAATTCTCTTTTCTCTAGTTTCCAATAACACGTTCCTAATTTCCTTCTGAGCCCTCACCAGCAGTGCATTTATTGTCCGTAAATGGACAACAGTCTGTTTATGAAGATTTGGGTATATTCTAAGATGACATTGGTTTTCTCTACTATGCTCATCACTTCCTTCTGTGCCCTCACCAACAGTCTTTAACATCTGTTCCAAGCAGTCTAGGCTTTTTTACAATCACACAATTCAAAATTCTTCCAGCCTCTACTCATTACACAATTCCAAAGCCACTTTCACATTTTTAGGCATTTGTTACAGCAGCTCCCCCCTTGCTGGTATCAAATTTAGTATTCATTTCCCTAGGTGATATAGGAAGAAATCACTGCAAACTGGGAAGCTTAAAACAACAGAAATTTATTTTCTCACAGTTCCAGAGGCCAGAAATCTGAAAGCAGTTTCAATGGGTTGAAATCAAAAGGCTAGCAGGGCTGTAGTCTTTCCTTTTCTTTTGCAGCTTCTGGAGGCTGCCTGCTTTCTTTGGCTCAGGATCCCTTCCTCCATCTTCAAGGAACATCATTCCAACCTCTGCTTCCATTGTCCCATTCTCTTCTTTCTTCTCCTTTTGACCTCTTGCCTTCTTTTTCATAAGGACTTCTGTGATTACATTAAGGTTCCTGAGTGGTACAAACAATTTGTGCCCAACTAACCTAAAGGTTGGCAATTAGAACACAACCGGTGGTGCTGCAGAAGAAAAGCCTAACGATTTACCTTGGAAAAGATTACCTCCGAAAAAACCCTGTGGAGCAGTTCTATCCTGTAACACGTGGGGTTGCCGTGTGTCAGAATGGACTCAAGGGCAACAGGTTTGGTTTTTTGGTTTGGTGATTACATTGAACCCACCTGGATAATCCAGGATAACCAACCCATCTGAAGGTCCTTAACTTAATTACAACTACAACTTCCATTTTAAACCATGTAAGGTAATGTACTCACAGGTTCCTGGAATTAGGATTTGGGCACCTTTTGGGGGCTATTATTCAGCCTACCGAAGCTGCAGAAGTTTGAACAATACTAGCAACCACCTTGACACAATTAAGATTTATAGACATTACAACCAACATTCTTTTCAAGTGGACATGGAATATCTGGCAAAAGAAACCATATACTGGGGCCATGATTGTCAATAACTTTCAAGACTGAAATTTTAGAGTATATTCTCCCTGCCTAAAGTGAAATTAAATTAGGTATCCATAAAAATTCGAGTTGCAATAGTGAAGGATTCCATGGGGAAAATATTAAACGATGCAGGAAGCATCAAAAGAAGATGGAAGGAATACACAGAGTCATTATACCAAAAAGAATTAGTCAATATTCAACCATTTCAAGAGGTGCCATATGACCAGGAACCGATGGTATTGAAGGAAGAAGTCCAAGCTGCTCTGAAGGCATTGGCGAAAAACAAGTCTCCAGGAATTGATGGAATATCAATTGAGATGTTTCAACAAACAGATGCAGCGCTGGAGGTGCTCACTCATCTATGCCAAGAAATATGGAAGACAGCTTCCTGGCCAACTGATTGGAAGAGATCCATATTTATGCCTATTCCCAAGAAAGGTGATCCAACTGGATGTGGAAATTATAGAACAATATCATTAATATCACACGCAAGCAAAATTCTGCTGAAGATCATTCAAAACCGGCTGCAGCAGTATATCGACAGGGAACTGCTAGAAATTCAGGCTGGATTCAGAAGAGGACGTGGAACCAGGGATATCATTGCTGATGTCAGATGGATCCTGGCTGAAAGCAGAGAATACCAGAAAGATGTTTACCTTTATTTTATTGATTCTGCAAAGACATTCGACTGTGTGGATCATAACAAACTATGGATAACAGTGCGAAGAATGGGAATTCCAGAACACTTAATTGTGCTCATGAGGAGCCTTTACACAGATCAAGAGGCAGTTGTTCGGACAGAACAAGGGGATACTGATTGGTTTAAAGTCAGGAAAGGTGTGCGTCAGGGTTGTATTCTTTCACCATACCTATTTAATCTGTATGCTGAACAAATAATAGGAGAAGCTGGACTATGTGAAGAGCGGGGCATCAGGACTGGAGGAAGACTCATTTACAATCTGCATTATATAGATGACACAACCTTTTTTGCTTAAAGTGAAGAGGACTTGAAGCACTTACTAATGAAGATCAAAGACCACAGCCTTCAGTATGGATTACACCTTAACATAAAGAAAACAAAAATCCTCACAACTGGACCAATGAGCAACATCATGATAAACAGAGAAAAGATTGAAGTTGTCAAGGATTTCATTTTACTTGGATCCACAATCAACAGCCATGGAAGCAGCAGTCAAGAAATCAAAAGACGCATTGCATTGGGTAAAACTGCTGCAAAGGACCTCTTTAAAGTGTTGAAGGGCAAAGATGTCACCCTGGACACTAAGGTGCACCTGACCCAAGCCATGGTATTTTCAATCGCATCATACGCATGTGGAAGCTGGACAATGAATAAGGAAGACTGAAGAAGAGTTGACGCCTTTGAATTGTGGTGTTGGTGAAGAATATTGAATATACCACGGACTGCCAAAAGAAGGAACAAATCTGTCTTAGAAGAAGTACAACCAGAATGCTCCTTAGAGGCAAGGATGGCAAGACTGCATCTTACATACTTTGGACATGTTGTCAGGAGGGATCAGTCTCTGGAGAAGGACATCATGCTTGGCAGAGTACAGGGTCAGCAGAAAAGAGGAAGACCCTCAACGAGGTGGATTAACACAGTGGCTGCAACAATGAGCTCATGCATAACAACGATTGTAAGGATGGCGCAGGACCGGGCAGTGTTTCTTCTGTTGTGCATAGGGTCGCTGTAAGTCAGAACAGACTCGACAGCACCTAACAACATCAATAAAAATGAAATACTAGGAAAGTGCCAAATATTTGGAAATTAAACACATACAAGTAGTCCCCAATTTACAACATATTCGAATTACAATGAAATGCTTACAACCTTCATCTTTTTTTTTTTTGGCTTACATAATGTGCGTTAACTGGAGAAGTAGGACGTGCCAATGTTGAAGCTGTAAGTTTATATGTAATATTTGCAACCCCTAAAGGCAAGTAAAGATTGGATTTATAACGATACTGATAATAAAAGACAATAACAATGAAAACTAAACAAACAAAAAAAGAGGTATTTCACTTACATCAGAACTGACTTACTGGACAGAGTGGTTGAAACAGAACCCCATCATAAGTCGGGGACTACCTTCTAAATAATCCAAGGGCCAATGAACAAAATCGCTAAAATTAGAAATTATTTTGAACTGACTAAAAACAAAATACAGAATGGCAAATATTATGAGCTATAACTAAAGTGATGCTTAGAGGAAAGCTTATAGCTTTAAATGTTTTCTATTAGAAGGTTAAGAAGTAGTTTTTCCTGTCTTAAGAAGCTGGAAAAAGAACACACTATACTCAAGTAAATAAAAGAAAGGAAATAATAAAAGGTAGAAATAAAAAAAAGAAACAAATGATGGAATTAATAAAATTTTAAAAACTACAGAAAACTGATCAAGAAAAAAGGGAAACACAGATTACCTATATCAGAGATGAAATAGAGCACATCACTATAGATCTACAAATATTAAAAGGGAAATATGAGAATTTTATGTACAATCTTATGCCAACTAGTTCAACAACTTAGATAAAATGGATAAACTCCTTACAAAGATAACTTACAAAACTGATACAAGATGAAATAGAAAATCTGAATTGCCCCATACCTATTGAGGAATCAAATTTACAAGTAAAAGCTGTCCTATAGAGGAAGCACCTATCCTGGATAGGTTTCAGAAATGGATTCTATCATTTAAGTAATAACAATCTTAAATAAACTTTCAGAAAACAGAGGAGGGAATGCTTCTCAATTCATTTATTGAGTCCAGCATAAATCTGGTACCAAGATACAAGAAAAAAATTCAGCTGACTGTACACTTAATTTTTTACATTTCATTATATTTAAATTTTATACAAAAATGTAAACAAATATTAAACTCTACTTACTTAGAAAATACTTTGGGTATTTTCTAAGATGATATTGGTTTTCTCTACCATGCTCATCACTTTCCTCTGTGCCCTTACTAGCAGTCTTTAACATCTGTTCCAAGCAATCCAGGCTTTTTTAAAATCATACAATGCAAAATTCTTCCATTCTGATATGTATTCTTAAATACTTAGGAGTAAATGTATGTTTCAAAACATACTCTGATGGGTACCAAAAATAAGATGGGTTAGTGGAATGAATGGAGGGATGAATAGACATGATATGACAAAATAAATACAGTAAAATATTAATGGTAGAATCTAGGTGCTTAGTATACAGTGTTAACTGTAAATTTCCCTCCATTTTGATGTGTATGTTTCAAACATGTCATAATAAAATGGCAGAGGGGTGCTGTCTAGGCAATCACAAATATCCTCTACTCACTTCACTAAAGAAATGTAAGTGGTATTTACTTCTGGTTATCTCAAGGTGCCTTCAGAGTCAGATTCACAGGAACATTCTAAGTATGAACTTTTCTTTTAAACCTTCAACCTTACCTTAGAAATATATTCGTTTCTTACAATCCAACTATACTCATGCATCACTTAACATTCACAATACATTCTGTGAAATAGGATGTTATGTGAATTGGACGTTGTGCAAACACTGTATTATATGTAGGCAATGCCCTGGTTAGGAATGTTCCACTTATGTACAACCCATAGTAACAAACCAAACCCCATACAGCCTATCATATTAAGAACTCTCAAACTCACCACTCACTTTCACATTATGCAGCAAAAAACATTGTTTGAAGCAGCTGAACCACCCAGAGTTAGCACTAAACTCAATATCATAGTCTGGTCCTACTTTTTAAGTGTCTGGAACAAGCTTCGTGCCTTAGCAGGGATCTTCAACATGCTGAGGGATCTGCTTTTGTGCTTGGTCCTCAATCCACATCATTAGCAATTTCTCCATATCTGATATAGGTCCCTCTCACATTTTCGTTAGCCTTGTAACTTGCAGTGGAGCTGATCCTTTAACTGCTTTGAGAAAGTTTTCTTTGTTTTTGAGGATCCTCGTGATTGTCGAGTGCAACCTGCCTAAATCATGAGCAATAGCATTCATTGATTTTCCACTTTCGTGTTGTTTAATAACCTTTTGTTTCACTTCCAAATCAATACATCTCCTTTGCCTCTTGCTGCTGCTATCACTAGCACTGCTTTTGGTGCATTTGGGAGCCATGAAGCACTTCTCGGTAATACTTTTGAAAGAAAATTAAACAGAAAAGATAATGCTACAACACTAAGAGACGCGCAATACACCAGATTGGATGCTGTTGCCTACGAATCGAAGCTTACGCTGTTGTACGGTAAACTTTTTATTTATAAGTAGGGAAAGTTCACATTAAAATAACAATAAAAAGTACAGTACAGTATATACATAAGCCAGTAACACAGGCATTTATTATGACCACCAAGACATACATATTAAAGGTTATAACACGTACTGTACCATTATGTGCTTAGCAGCGCAATCGCTTTGTATACGAGACATGATATATATAGTGTTGTGTGCAGGAAGCTGTTGCATTCACTATGTCCAGTTATATCCACTACGTCTCGTTCTCCAATCAGGATTTCTGAACTCTATTATACCTATAGGGTCGCTATGAGTCAGAATCGACTCCAGGGCAATATGTTTGGTTTTTTTGGTTTATTATAACCTTATGGGACCACGAACGTATATGTGGTCAGACGTTGCCTGAATGGACGTTATGTGGTGCATGACTGTATTTATAATGTGAGTTAAAATGTTATTAAAACATCTAAGAAGAAAAAAAATTCCTATGTGTTTATACCAACCTTATAGTCTACATTACTGGATAACATGTTTGGTTCCAAACAATTCCTTTGAGATAACAATACTGTTTTAATACGTCTTTGAAGTTTTGCTATTTTTGCCTAAAAGAAGAAAAACAAATAAAGACAAAACTGGAGTACCTAGTATGTCAGACAGATGTAAAGGGAAAGCTTCAATTTGCCAAAGTAGTTTTAGGCATCCACCCAAATAAGGAAATTTTATATAAGCTCATCAAAATTTTTTAAATCAAGTTTGATGCTAACATGATATCCAAGAACGAACAATAAAAATACCAAACTCCTAACTGGTCCATGGTAAAATTAATGTTGGCAGAAACACCAATCAGCAAGTAACCATAGAAAAGTTTAAAAAACAACAAAAAACCCAACCTTGAAACACGTTGCACATGCTCATAGGTGGACCCTCATTTTTTTTTTTTTTTTTACGGAAAACTCATCCTATTTGGGCCCACAGTATTATATGAATATAGAATATATCGAATTAGATAGATGCTGAATTTATTTTAAAAATTGCCCATGTATTATTAAGCCTGTCAGTTGACAAAGGATGCTGAAAGCTCCAAAAGAGGCCACTGTTGCTCAGATGTAATAAATTCTATGATATATATAGGCTTTTAGTTAGGAATCAGATCTGGGCCTGCCCTTATTGTTTTCTTCCCCAATATGTAATACATTACATTAAATTCTACTTTTAAAAGGACTCAAATGAAATCAAATAAAGTTAGAAACTTACAAAGAGTTCATCAGCTATTGCTTCATGCTTATTCCTGCACTGTGCCTTCCCAATGCGTTCATTTAACTCTTCCAGTTTGTTATCAAATACTCTGTAATTTATACTACGAATCTCCTGTCGAATCAAATGTCTGACCTAGAATTTTAAAAAAATCGAAACACACTTCACATTTCATATTTAAAAGTAATTTTATTTTCTACTTTTAAAAATAGCTTTACTCTCTTCTGGATTTACTGTAACCCATAAAATATCATTAATATGTCAGTCAATATTCATACTTATATTATCATACCATTAAGCTTTTAAAACCTGCACATTTAACTCAGCAGAACACATGTAATATTTTAAAATATGAACATATTAGAGATTAAGTTTGTTCTCATAGTGCTATTTTTAGTTTTTTTTTTTTATAATTATACTTCCACACTGTAAGCGAAACTAAGCATACCATGTAAAGGAGCTCGTTACCTGAAAACTATAACCCAGTGAAAATGGTAAGTTGGTCTGTAGTAGAGTAGCTATGAGACAAATTGTACAAGGTTGAGTTTTGACTCTGCCACTAATAAGCTATATTCCCTTTGGGAAATCACAATCTCTCTGAACTTCATTTTCCTTGTCCACAAATAGTAGACATAATATAAACGTCTGTTGAATGAGCAATGTTAAGAGAATTTTTAGAAGAACATAAAAAGATAGTATGTGAGGGCCCATAAAATGGAAAACATTGAATTGATATGAAGAAATAACTGTACAAGACAATCATCATTACTTGCATAATTCTGGAGAGGAAGGGCTTGCTTACTGTTAAAATATAAAAAAGACAGTAACAGAATTATGAAGTGACTAATGTCACCTGGCCTAATGCATGCTATCCGAGCAGATCTTAGTAGCTATCACATGAAATGTTAATGCATTTCATCATATGACTGTTTTTAAAAAAACAGTGGCCCACTGTCAGAGAGCATAATGAATCTCAGGAGTCCCTGGGTGGTGCAAATGGTTACGTGCTCAACTACTAGCCAAAAGGTCGGTGGTTTGAACCTACCCAGAAGTACTTTGGGAGACAGGCCTGGCAATATGCTACTGAAAGGTCACAGCCTTGAAAATCATTTGGAGCAGTTCTACATTGCACACATGGGGTTGCCATGAATTGGAATCAACTCAACGTCAACTAACAAGAACAATTAATTTCAATGCCCACTGATACAAACAGCTCTAATGAGCCATACAGAAACCCTGGTGGCATACTGGTTAAGTGCTACAGCTGCTAACCAAAAGGTCAGCGGTTCGAATCCACCAGGTGCTCTTTGAAAACTCTATGGGACAGTTCTACTCCCCAACGGTCGCTATGAGTTGAAATCGACTCAACGGCAATGGGTTTGGTTTTTTTTTTTTTTTTCTTTTAAAGAGCCATATATTCAGAAGCATTTGCTGTAGCTTTTTTGCTTAATGGGTGTTGTGTTGTTACTAGCTACCGTCAAGTCGGTTCTGATCCACAGAGACCTTAGGTACAACAGAACAAAACACTGCCCAGTCCTGTGCTATTCTCACAATCATTGTTAAGCCCATCGCTTAATCACTGAGCCCATTGCTGCAGCCACCTTGTCAATCCATCTTGTTAAGGGTCTTCTTTTTTGCTGACCCTCTACTTTACCAAGCATGATGACTGATCCCTCCTGCTAACATGTCTAAAGTACGTGAGACAAATTCTCGGCATCCTTGCTTCTAAGGAGCATTCTGGCTATATCAACTCCAAGACAGATTTGTTTGTTCTTCTGCCAATCCATGGTACCTTCAATATTCTTTTCCAACACCATTATTCAACAGCTTCAACTCATTTTCAGTCTTCCTTATTTACTGTCCAGCTTTTATATGCATATAAGGCAATTGAAATATCACAGCTTGGGTCAGCTGCACCCAGTCCTCAAAGTAACATTTTTGCTTTTTAGCACTTTAAAGAGGTCTTTTGCAGCAGATCTGCACAATGCAATACGTAAGTTTGATTTCTTGACTGCTGCTTCTATGGACGTTGATTGTGGATCCAAGTAAAATGAAATGCTTGACAACTTCAATCTTTTCTCCATTTATCAGGATGTTGCTTATTGGTTCACCTGTGAGGATTTTTGTTTTCTTTATGCTGAGGTGCAATCCATACTGAAGGATGTCATCTTTGATCTTCATCAGTACGTGCTTCGAGTCCTCTTCACTTTCAACAAGCAAGGTTACGTCATTTGCATACTGAAGATTGTTAATGAGTTTTCCTTCAATCCTGATGCTAAATTCTTCTTCATATAGTCCAGCTTCTAGGATTATTTGCTCAGCATACAGATTGAACAAGTATGATGAAAGGTTACAACCCTGACGTACACCTTTTCAGACTTTAAAATACATAGTATTCCCTTGTTCTGTTCAAACGACTGCCTCTTGGTCTATGTACAGGATCCTCATGAGCAAAATTAAGAGTTCTGGAATTCCCATTCTTTGCAATGTTATCCCTAATTTGTTATGATCCACAGTCTAATGCCTTTGCATATTCAATAAAACATGGGTAAACATCTTTCTGATATTCTCTGCTTTCAACCAAGATCCATCTAACATTAGCAATGATATCCTTCATTCTATATCCTGTTCTGAATTTTCCTTGTATTTCTGGCAGTTCCCTGTCAATGTACTGCTGCAACTGCTTTTGAATGATCTTCAGCCAAATTTAACTTTTGATTGTAATGATATTGTTTGATAATATTTGCATTCTGTTGGATCACCTTTCTTTGGAATGGACACAAATATGGGTCTCTTCCAGTCAGCTGACCAGGTTAACTGTCTTCCAAATTTCTTAGCATAGACAAATGGGCACCACTGCCACTGCATCTGTTTGTTGAAACATCTATGTCAATTCCTGGAGCCTTGTTTTTTGCCAATGCCTTCGGCACAGCTTGAATCTTTTCCTTCGGTACCATCAGTTCTTCATCATATGCTACTCCTGAAATGGTTGACCGTCAACCAATTCTTTTTGGTACAGTGACTCTATATTCCTTCCATCTGCTTTTGATGCTTCCTGCCTCATTCAATATTTTCCCCATTGAATCCTTCAGTATTGTAACTTGAGGCTTGAATTTTCTCTTCAGTTCTTTCAGCATGAGAAACGCTGAGTGTGTTTTTCCCTTTTGGTTTTCTATCTCCAGTTCTCTGCACATGTCATTATAATACTTTACACTTTGTCTCTTGATCTGCCCTTTGAAATCTTCTGTTTAGCTCTGCTGCTTCACCATTTCTTCCATTCACTTTAGCTACTCTGTGTTCAAGAGCAAATTTCAGAGTCTTTTCTGACATCCGTTTTGGTCTTAACTTTCTTTCCTTATCTTCCTAAGGACCTCTTGCTTTCTTCAAGTATGATGTCCTTGATGTCATTCCACAACTTACCAGGTCTTCGGTCATTGGTGTTCAATGCATCAAATCTATTTCTGAGATGGTTCCTAAATTCAGATGCAGTATACTTAAGGTCATATTTTGGTTTTTGAGTACTTGCTCTAATTTTCTTCAGCTTCAACTTAAACTTGCATATGAGCAATTGATAGTCTGTTCCTCAGCTAGCCCCTGGCCTTGTTCTGACTGATGATATTGAGATTCTCCATCGTCTCTTTCCACAGATGTAGCCGATTTGATTCCTGTGTATTCCATCTGGCGAGGTCCACATGTATAGTTGCCTTTTATGTTATTGAAAAAAGGTACTTGCAATGAAGGTGTTGTTCGTCTTGCAGAATTCTGTCATGTGATCTCTGGCATCCTTTCTATCACCAAGACCATATTTTCCAACTACTGATCCTTCTTGTTTCTAATTTTTGTATTTCAATCACCAGTAATTATCAGTGCATTCTGACTGCATGTTTGATCAATTTCAGATAGAAGTTGGTAAAAATCTTAAATTTGTGTAAGTTTTCCACTCAATGTGTAGCCTTCTGTAAGCAACTTTTATAATAGGTAGTGTCTCTTAATAATGAAAGCTTTCTGTCATACATTTAGATTATGTACTAGTAATATTTATATCCCCCCCTAATATCTTGCTTCTTAGTGCTCGAAGTTGAAACACATATGTCCTATGTTAAACTCTTTTATATTGACATCATCTGAATGACTTGTCATATTCAGTGATTTTATTATTCCCAAGGCTGCTGCTTCTCATTTGCAATTTCTATCTCTTCAGCACTGTCTGCCTGTCCATCTGTGTAGAGTCTCATGTTGGTCTTGTAGTTTACTTGATGTCTTCTGTAATTATTCATTAATATTTCTCCACCGATTTCTCAAAATTATTGGACATGTACAACTTTTAAATATTTGATGAAATGAGTGCTTAAAATATATGAATTTTTAAATTATGTAAATAAATGCTCAGAAACACATACCATTTTTACTTCGGCCATTACTCATCACCCATGCATGGTTTTTATGGATCACTGCATGCTTGTTGGTTCACTGGCTGAGGTCAATATGTGACGTTCATACCCATATTAATCTTGGAGAAACTTATCTAAATATTTTGAATATGGAGATACTGTTTTGTTTATAAGCTAAGATCATAAAGCGTTTCAACTTCCTTGGTGAAGATGATCACATTTGGTAGATATTAACATCACAAACTCCTAGGCCCCAAAAAGAATCTCCAGGAAGGGCCTCGAAAAATGTTAAATTAACAAGCACTACCAATGACTCTTACCAGGTAAGTTTCCAAAAACAGTAGCCTAAAACAATAGTCTTCAACTATTAATGGAGTCAAGAATATATAATTTAAACAAGTAGTCCTGGTGATTCAGATGGAGGCAGACTGTTAAACCTGATTATTTTGGATTATACCCACCAAGAGGTGATTCCTCTTGGTTAAGTGGACAACTGTTTGCATTCAGTGGTGATGTTCTACATACAGAAGACATAATAACCTCCACCAAATACCTCATAAATGTCTTGCTGATGGTAATGTGTGCAACATTATGTCATCAGATGGAAGTCTTAGCTTCAATTTGCAGACAGCAGCCAAACTGGCCTAAATATTGGAAAAAGACTGGCAATTACCAATCTGCTCAAACTTTCTAAGATCGTGTGTAGAATAGATTGGATGTTAGAGGAAAAACCCTCCATTTCAGTAATTTAACTAAGTATATGTAAGGCCAAGGTCCTTATGAGACCTCAAAAGATAGGATTCAGCAGTTCCAGGATCCTCTCTGTAGGGAAGAACAGTGTCAGAACAGGAGGCCCTCTCCCACTGGGATTCAAAAAAGGAAAACATACAGATGTACAGGTAGTCCCTGACTTACAACCAGGTTCCATTCTGATGACGACTCCATTGTATGTCGGTTCTGACATGTCAAATACCACATTTTTTTGTTTGTTTTCATTATTATTGCCTTTTATTACCAGTATCTTTATAAATCCAAGCTTTATTTATCTTTGGGGGTTGGAAACATTACATCTGAGAATGGTAACAGCAAATTATGCATTGCAATGTTGTATATAGAACATATTACTAATGACAAGGTATATAAAAAAAAGGACGGTCACAAGTGTGGTCTGTCATAGGTCAGAAGCTACCCATATAGCGAAAAAGAAAGTTCCTAAAACCTGACTTATTTCTAGAGGATGAGAAACTTCCAGGGGCATTGTTGTTAGCTGCCATTTAGTTGATTCTGACTCATGGCAACCCCATGCGTGCAGAGTAGAACTGCTTCACAGAGTTTTCAAAGTTGGAACCTTTCAGAAGCAGATCACCAGGTCTGTCTTCTAAGGCACCTCTGGGTGAGTTCAAACACCCAACCTTTTGGCTAGTAATGAAGTACTTAGCCGTTTGCGCCACCCAGAACTCCAAAACAAATCCACCTGCTTTTTAAACACGTATGCTTTTTAAGCTGGTTTTGCCTGAGCCTTTCAAAAAGGTTTCTAGATGAATATACATTTGTATGATATATAAAGATATAATTCTAATAGTCTATTTTAGAGAACAGTTGTGTTTTTGTTTCTGAAGCAGTCTGCAGTACAGTTCAGATTGGGGAATTCTGGTCCATTACAGCTAAGTGACAGTACCCTACCATATAATGACTTTCAGTGGTGCCATTCTGGTGGTGATGAAGTAGCAAAACATGATCACCCAAACAGGCCCTGATTATAGCCATTCTACTAGAATCGAAACTCATTACACTTCATCTCAGAGTTAGAACAGACATGTATGCAGAACATGGTACAATCAGATGAGCTGGGGCAAGAATAAGAGCAAAACGTGTATTTAATGATGCTGTAAAGCACAATGTCAGATGATGAAGTCTATCAGTGTGAGCACTGAAATTAGGGCAGGTAAACCTTAATGCAGCAGAAATTTTCCAATGGACTTCAGGAGTCTTTATTGTCAAGTGACAGTCATCTATGTTGTCACTACAGAAATCAGTTAACTTTTACCATTTTTCACTAAAGGAAAATTTTCCATAGCAAATAAACTTAGGCTCCAAAATTTTACCTGTTCCAGCAATGTTCTTGGCTTTTCCAGAGCTACACTAATATTTTCATTATTTTGCTCTGAAGTTTTCATGCGCTTAACATTTTCTTTGTTTTCTGAAAACATCCTCTTCTTTTGATTATGGCCTTGGGAAAATGGAAAGATCAAAGATAAATTTTCCTTCCAAAGAAGGAAACAGAAATTCTCTCATTTCAGGACCCTAAGCAAATGGAAAAACTAAAATCTGAAAATGAAAGTTTTTTTTTTTTTTATATTGCACTTCAAGTGAAAGTTTACAAATCATGTCAGTCTCATATAAAAATTTATATACACCTTGCTATATACGCCTAGTTTGAAAGCATTTTTTCAAGAAAATATAATTGTGTAAAAACACTGTGACAAACTAGTCCTTAAAAAAGTATCTTAAAAGAATTCTCGTCTCGGATACTCTTACACATACACCAACAAAAACTAAATATAGCATTTAATCCTCTATTTACAGTTACTTAAGTGGTCAAAAAGAAAAATTTTTTTTTAAGTGGTCCTACATTATAATTATAAATAGGCCTATATTTATTTTAATAGACAATCATATTATTTTCAATTTTAAATTCATCTTGTTAAATGATCACTCTGTAGCTTTGAGCTGAGAACACAAAATTTATCCTATGAAATCAGTTTTTTCTTATATTTCATTAACCAACAAAAACATTCTAATTCCAATGAAATTTACTTTTGCTGTTATATTTTACAACTCCAGAATTCCATTTGGTAAACACTTGGTGTCTTTCTCTATGTACACACACAGACACATATACGTGTATGTGTATGTGCATATATTATTTCTTAGCGTATTGTTGGGATGCCATTTACAGGTCAATTCTGTGAAAATAAATGAGTTCACCAATTTCAAAAAGTCACTGTGTCTTTCAACCAGCTTTAGGAAGACAGCCTCCCTATTAATCTAATAAACGAAATTTCCAAATAAGAAGAGCTGTAGATCAAAGGAGCTTAACAATTGTCATAAACAACCATTTGATTTTTTGCAATCTCAAAGGAAAGGGATTCCTTCTTTGCCAGAATTCACTTCCCTTTGGATATGGTGGATATCTCTGCTCCTTCCCTCCCAGAATGGCTGAGAAACAAGAAACTATGAAATAGTTGTCAGCATTTACTAGTGTCCTCATAGAGTTTATAAAGTTCTGCTAGGTGCTTTATTCTTTACAGTGTTTTTCCTCTTCGGATGTAGTTCCCTGCTGGGCTCACTCTTATTAGAATCTCCTCCCTGTTAAACCTTCTCCTCTAAAGTACAGCTTCTTTCCATTCAGGGATATGCCTTGGCCCTTGGCTGTTTTCTGGCCCCAACCTCAACAAACAATTATCCTTTTAAGTAAAAAATGCACAAAACGCACTTAATGATCTTGCATATACCTATTAAACTTAAATAAGTCTTTTCTGTATCATACTGTTTATGTAGCTGAAAGTTTAAAATACCCCAGAGCAAAGTGGCTACTTTAATTTCCCCACAAAATACATAAGTATACACTTACTGTTATTACTGGCAATGTCGAGAGATGAATGCCACGTTGAGTCTGTACTTCCACAATCTGAAATGCTGGAATGACAAGTTCTACTAGATTCTTCAGTTTTCAAAACGTCAGCAGCATATTTGCTGGAACTTAGTGAATTTACCAAGTTAGGTGTTTTCTCAATGGGCACAAAACAGGAGTCTGAATTTAAACTGTTGTTATTTTGCTCCTTATCATGGGACTCTGACTTGGAGTTTGTTTCTAAATATGAAACCATGTTTTCGCTTCCCTTATCATCCAAGGTACTGGTTATTGTATATTTTGGTATTTGAACTATACCACTCAATACATTAGGTGAACAGTAAATGGATTTTAGATCACAATCCCCTATGTGTAGCTCAAAAATGGATCTTGTTATATTTGCCTGACTTTCAAAATAATTTTCAGAAGTATTCTGTGAATCTTTTGCCTCTTCTATGAACAGTTTCTTGAGAGAATATATTGTTTTACCTGGCTTTTTGTAAGGGCCCACAACTTCTTCATCAATGTATTCCAATTTTGTTTCTGAATTAACAATGTTTTCTACTGGTTCTATTAAATTCTGAGGGGCTACTTTAATTTTCTGTGACCATACTGAATTTTTGCTAGAGTCCAATGCGGTGGCATCATTTTCAGAATGTGTACATTTGCTTTGTATGACACCAGTACTTAAATTCTGATTACCATTTGGCACATTATTCCCAACTGTTGCTGTTTTCAGTGCTTCAAGACTCTTTGATTTATTTAGGAGCTCTACTTGTTTCCGACAACTTGGAGGCATTGTTTTTTTGGCTTTTAATATTTTCCGGTTACTTCTATCTGGACTTGCCATCTTTCATATCCTAGAATTTAAGATATCATTTAAATATATTTTTTCCAGTAAACAAAATTTAACTCATTTACCATATTAAAATAATGTTGTCTTCAAATTTAGATAATCACTTTTATTGGAAAAAAATTACATAAATTTTCATCTGTGTCACTAAAAATATACAAATGATTTGACATTTTTCTATAAAACTAAACTTTATAAATCTAAAATTTATGTTGTTGCCATTATTAGGTGCCGTCGAGTTGGTTCCGACTCATAGTGACCCCATGTACAACAGAGCAAAACGCTGCCTGGTCCTGCACCATTGTTATGTTTAAGCCCATTGTTATTACCACTGTGTCAATCCATCTTGTTGAGGGTCTTCCACTTTTTCGCTGACCTTCTACTCTACCAAGGATGATGTCCTTCTCCAGGGATTGGTCCCTCCTGATAACATGTCCAAAGTATGTGAGATGAAAATTTATACTAGTAAAATTTTCCCTGATACTAAGTCTGAGGATTTATCTGGCTACTTTTTGTTATATTACCTTATATTATGATCACTCACTTTTAATTCTCCAAGCCACAGCTTAGAAAATCTAAAGATTAAATTATATTTCTTCATTAAAAAAAAAAAAGATTCTGTATAGAACATTCTATTTTCAACAAATAGTGGCACCTATTAAAGCCTTACTAATATTCAGGTTTCCAAAATAAAATCGTTTACTACAGGAGAAATTCTCTATAGTTACAAGTATAATACAAGCACTAAGACACACGGCATGATGCCTGTTCAAATAAAAAGTCAATTTAGACTGCATACTACTTAATTCTTAACTATTTTTAATAATTTAAAAAATCTATTAGCAGAAAAAAAAATTTTAGTATTTAACCAGTATCCACATCGCGATAGGGTTGCTGTGATGGCATCAGGTTTTTTTTTTTGGTATTCCCATCACTTTTGATCTGAACAACAGGGTCACTATGAGTTGGAATCGACACGATGGCAATGAGTTTGGTTTTTTTTGTTATAGGTAGGTAGGAGCCCTGGTGGGGCAGTGGTTAAGAGCTCAGCTGCTAACCAAAAGGTTGGCAGTTCAAGTCCACCTGCCGCTCCTTGGAAACTCTATGGAAGTTCTGTTCTGTCCCAAAGGGTTGCTATGAGTTGGAATTGACTCTACGGCATCAGTTTTGGTTCTTTTGGTTTTATAGGTAGGCAACTGGTTTAAAAGAAAGGAATAGTGACAGGGTGCAAGGTACTCAAAGGTAAAATATGAGCAAACAAAATGAATTATACTGACACATGATAAAATGGTTACCTAACAAATTACACAGCATTTCTTAACCTCAAATTCAAAACAGAATCTAGGACCTTTTAAGTTACAAATAACCCAACAAAAGCTGCCTAAGTAGTGTTTCTATTTATTCATTATCTGTTTTCTTACTTGAAGCTTTCTTTTCCTATATTCATCAAATCTTTAGGTCAGGAAAAGTTCCAGGTTTTATGAGACCTGAAAATTGAAGTAGATATTTATTTAGAATAAGGAATCACAAAAAATTACAAGTTGTAAAAAGCTGACATGTATTCATAAACACCACAAAATCCAGAAAAAGAATACATTCATTAATTAAGGGCCTGGTACACCTTTATAATTCTATTTTTCTGATATGACCACCTATTATTTGACTGCCTCTGCATCAATACAATTTTATAATATTTCCCATAGAGGGAATCAACAAACCAAGTCTTTCCTCTAGCATGTATGATCAATATTTGGTCAACATTTGATTATTTTTATTGATAATCAAAATGCTTAAGTAGCTTCACCTAAAGACATATTTCTTCCTCATACTGCTATAGGTTTATGCTCTACAAACACAAAAACTCTTATTGTAGTTCAAAGGCAGAATTCCTATCAAAAAAGAATACAAATGTATGGTGAATATATAATTGAATATGCTGTTATTGAGATTTTGAGTATACCTCTGACAAAAGAGAAGTTTTGTTGTGACTGAAAATTCAGGAGAACTAAATACTCTACTTATGATTTTATATATCAGATAATTGGAAAAAAATTTCCAGACTACCATATGGCTTCATAAATTTCAAATCTTGGTTTCTCTACTACTCACATACTTCAGGTATCAGGCACTGGAGGCCATATTTCCATCACAATCAGGATGATAGGCAATAACTTCCTACACCCAGATGTGATTGTGAACCACAAATATATCCCACTAAGTCCACACTAAGTATATCCCTAATTGCAAAATTCCTGAAGGCTGTTTATCGCCACCAGGTGACACAAGGTTAACAAGAAATCAAGGTGAAGAGAGACAGCAGTCTTAAACGACTGCAGTTAAAATATCTTACTTTTCTAAATCTTACAAAAAACATACAACCATGTGAACACACTGCAATAATCCTTCTCAAGGCCTTTGGAAAAGGCCCAAGCTACTAAAAAGTCCTGAAACTTAAGCTTTGGGATAAATCTACCTCTATGTTTGAAGCATTAAAAAAACATGTCACATGTGTTAACTATGCAGTATAACAATATACTGAATATCTTTGAGCCATTCAACCAAACAGTATGCATTTACCTATGTTTCCCCCATACCACACCCCCTGCCCTTCTTCCTCCCCATCCTGAGGTAACCAGTATACTGAATACTGAGTCTGTAATTCTACTGCTTCTTGTATAATTTTAATATAAATGCCATGTGTAAACCACAATATACTGCTTAGTTTTGCTTGTCACCAAGCAAACTATAGTTTTCTAACACTTCCTTTCTTCACTCATTATTATTTACAAAAATTCTTCCAGGCAGTTGTGTACAGCAACAATTCACTCACTTTCAGGGCGTTATAATAATTCATTAGGTCAGTATAAAAAATTTTGTTTATCCAGCCGTTTATGAAGGTATTTGGGTTATTTCCAGGGTTTCTTTTATCTCAATATTGCTGCTGTCAACCTTCTTGTATCAAGATGAGCTCTCAACATTTCTCAAGTGAGTTTGGTGGGCAGGTCAAGTACCCTGGAGTTGGTTCTGAAGCCACCACCAAGACTCGCCCCCTACCCCCCGGCTCCGCCGTTCCTCGCCCCCCTCACAGCCCCTGAAGCCACAGCTTCTAACTGCAGTTGGGCCTGACCACGCTGAGGCCCTAGCAACAGTTTGAATTTGGTGCCAGAATCCTGCGCATGCGCAAACCAAGATTTTGGCACATGCGCTGGACCTGAAGAGCTGTGCCCTCAATCTGTCCTTTGACCTGAACATCACGGACATGATTCAACACCTGGACCTCCAAATGTGCACATGGGAAGGCTCTGGGCGGACAGTTCCAGGCACCAAACCCAACCCCCAGAAGCCACTGGAAATAAAAAGCTCACCCACCCCCTCAGACAGTGAGCATGTGGCCTTATGGTCGTTAGACCCTGCATTGCTCCTTGTCTGCGCAGACAATAAATTTCCACTTTCTATTTCCCTTGTAACTGGTGGTGTGGCATCCATCTTATTTCAATCAGCTGATAGGACAGGACAAGAACCCTTGTTCGGTTACAGTTTTGACTCATAGCGATCCAACGCACTACAGGGCCAAACACAGCCAGTCCTGCGCCATCCTCACAATTGTTGCTGTGTTTGAGCCTACTGTTGCAGCCACTGTGTCAGTTCATCTTGTCGAGGGTCTTCCTCTTTTTCACTGATCCTCTACTTTATCAAGTATGATGCCCTTCTCCAGGGACTGATCCCTCCGGATAACATGTCCAAAGCAAGCGAGATGAATGAAGTCTTACTATCCTCACTTCCAAGGACCATTCTGGCTGTATTTTTTCCAAGCCAGATTTGTTCATTCTTCTGGTAGTCCATGGTATATTCAATATTCTTTGCCAACACCATAATTCAAAGGTATTAATTCTTCTTTGGTCTTCCTTATTTATTCCCCAGCTTTCGTATACATGAAAAAAAAAAAAATACCATGGGATGGGTCAGGTGCATGTAATCCTCAAGGTGACATCTTTGCTTCTGAACATTTTAAAGTTGTCTTTTGCAGATTTGCCAAAAGCAATACGCCATTTGATTTCTTCTTATCAAGAAAGGTATGCAAATGTTCAACTTTTCAAGCGAGTCAACTTGTTTTCCAAACCAGTGGCACCAATTTACAGTCCTACAGGCAATGTGCAAGCGTTACCACTGATCCACATCCTCTTGAGCCCTTGGCACTGCCAGCTGTAATTTTTAGCAATCTCTTGGATACAGAATTATATCTGTCTTAATTTGCATCTTCCTAATCACTACCATCTTTTCACATGTTTACTGGCTATGTGTTTCCTTGTCTGCACAATTTCTGGCTACATCATGTTTATTTTTCCAATCGGGTTGTCCTTTCTCATTTATTTTCTAAGAGAACTTATTATGAATAAAAATCCTTTGTCAAACCTTTCCTGTAGGAGTTGCAGATATCTTCTCTCACTTTGTGGCTTGTTTTTGCTCCTTCAAATTCATCAATTTTTTTCTTTTATGGTTAATGCTTTGTCTCCCGTTTGAGAAATTCTCCCCCACTTCATGGTGATAGGTAAAATAGTGAGCTCTATTGGTGATACAAGGAGCCCCAGTGGTGCAGCAGTTAAGCACTGGGCTGCTAACAGAAAGGTCGCCGGTTCAAACCCACCCACAACTCCATGTGAGAAAGACGTAGTCATCTGCTTTCGTAAAGATAACAGCCAACAAAAAAAAGAAAACCCTATGGAACACTTTGTCATACGGGGTCACTATGAGTCAAAGTTGACTCAACAGCATCTAACAAGTCCTCCCATTTTGTTGTTCAAGAGTATCTTATTTTGGCCCTTCACATTTCCGTATAAATCTTAGCATCTGTCTGTAAACACCAAAAACAAAACTAAAAAACAAAACTCGCTTTTTTTTAAACATACAACAGCTTTATTAAGATATGTTAATTCACATACCATACAACTAACTCATCGATGTAAATTGTACACTCGCAATGAAAAATCAAAAAATGAAATTAACAATTTCATTTACAGTATCATCAAAAAAGTGTTTATTACAGTCAGACTTGCCCAACCATCACATCACCTCCCCCCCGCAAATTCAGTACCTTTTAGAAGTCACAAACCCGTTTTCCCCATTCCATCAAGCTGTAGACAACCACCAATCTATTGTCTGTTGATATATAGATTTGCCTTTTTCTGTGACTAGCTTCTGTTACTTAGCATGTTTTCAAGGTTCATCAATGTTGTAGCATGTCTATCATTACTTCATTCTTTGTTAATATTGACTAATATTCCACTATATGGATATAAATAAAAAAAAATCCAAATCCATTGCCATCGATTCCAACTCACAGCGACCCTATAGGACTGAGAAGAACTGCCCATAGTGTTTCCAAGGAGTGCCCCGTAGATTCGAACTCCCAACCTTTTGGTTGGCAGCCATAGCACTTAACCACTACACCACCAGGGTTTAACTACGGGTTCTATCTAGATATAGCACATTTTTAAATCAGTTGATGGACATTTGCATTTTTTCCACTTTTGGGCTATGATGAATGATGCTTCTATGACCATTTCTGAACAAATCTTTGTATACACATTTTCATTTCTCTTGGAAATAAAACTAGGAGTGGAATTTGCTGAGCCATATGGTAACTCTATATTTGACTTTTTAAAGAACTACCAGATGGTTTTCTAAAGTGGCTGAACCAATTTTACATTTGCACCAGCAATGTATGAGGGGTTCCAATTTCAACACATCCTCACCAAAACTTGTTATCTCTTTGAATTATAATCATACTAGTGCAAAGTATCTTGCGGTTTTGATTTGCATTCCCCTAATGGCTAACATGAGTCAGAATTGACTCGATGGCAAAGGGTTTTAATGGCTAATGATGTTGAGCATTTTTTCATGTGCTTATTGGCCACTTGTACATCTTTTCTGAACAAATGTCAATTCAGATACTTTGGTCATTTTTATATTGGCTTATCTGCCTTTTGATTACTGAGCTGTAAGAGTTCTTTATATAATCTAGAGTTAAGGTCGCTATAAGTTGGAATCAACTCAACAGCAAGAGTGTAAGTCTCTTGCTGGATACGTGATTTGTAGGGTTTTTTCAACTTCTTGATGGTATGCTTTGAAAATCGTCTTCAATTTTGATGAAGTCCAATTAACATTTTTGTCACTTTTGCTTTTGGTGTCATATCTAAGAAATCACTGTTTAATCCAAGATCATGAAGATTTACCTCTGTGTTTTCTTCTAAGAGTTTCATAGTTTTGGCTCTTACTGTTATTTAGGGCATTGATCAATTCTGAGTTACTTTTTGTATACAGTGTGAGGTAGGGATACAACTTTATTCTTTCGTTTTTCAAGTGGTATCATCTTTTTTTTTTCCTCTTTTTTAAAATTGTGTTTTAGGTGAAAGTTTACAGCTCAAGTCAATTTCTCATACAAAAACGTATACACATATTCCTTTGTGCCATTAGTTGCAATCCCACAATGTGACAGCATGCTCTCCCTCTCCCCTTCAAGTTTCCTGTGTTCTTTCGACCAGTTCCTGTCCCTTCCTACTTTTTCATCCTGCCCTTGGACAGACGCTGCCTATTTAGTCTCGTACATCTGATTGAACTAAGCAGCACATTCCTCACGTGTATTATTTTTTTGTTTTTCAGTCCTGTCTAATCTTGGTCTGAAGAGAGGGCTTCGGGAATGGCTTTAGTTCTGGGTTAACAGTGCATCTGGGAACTTCATTCTTTCGATGTGGACATCCAGTTGTCAGTTGTTATAGCACCATTTTAAACAGGCCATTCTTCCCCCATTAAACTGTTTTGACATTCTTGTCAAAATACAATTGACCATAAATCTGAGAGCTTTTTTCTGGATTCTCAATTCTATTCCATTAACCTATAGGTTTATCCTTATCCCTTTCATGTGTGCTGGCACATATATGTTCCAGCTACTTTTTCCACCCCCTGGAGATTTATTAGGCATTTGAGTCACTTTAGTACATCCGGGCATTGTGCTGGATAGTGGTGTAACTGCCTAAAAAACAAGTTGGTCTGCACCACATTTGAATGTTGACAGCCATTTGTTTGAGGGGATGCTTCCCAGAGGAGTGATTGTGTCAAATTTTTGTGCCTTTTGGCTTCTGCACAGTGAGATAAAGCATGCAAGTATGTTTACTACTTCTTTTGTCTTACTGGGAAGGCACAGTTATTGGCGTTCAGAAATATTCAAGTAAACGAATTATTTTTGTGGTGAAAACAGCTTGTGATGCACCTCCTTGGTCATAATACTGATATGTACTGGGTATGTGATGTGTTTCATGGAACATGGGGCTGATATGGCTCGCTTGCTTTAGTCATTGCCCTGACGACATCTTTTGTAAAGTGCTCACTGGAAAGTTGATAAGGTATTTTATGACTCAAGTGTAACCAGGAAGTGTGATGCACTTCCTGGTAAAAAACCTTAAGGTTTTTTACATACAAGATTTTTTATCTACAAGATCATGTCATCCTTTCCCCTCTGGGTGTCTTTTATTTCATGTTCTTGCCCAATTGCCCTTGTTAGAAGTGTGATGCACTTCCTGGGCCATGATAGCAATATGTATCACGTTTGTGATGTGCTTTATGGAACACGGTACTGATTATCAACTGCTTGCAGGTGGCCCCCCCTTATTCAAATGATTAAATAACTATCAACAACGACTCCACAGCCATTCCATTAGTGAATAAACATGGCATCGCCAAAAAATTATAAACAAAAAATTCATCCACAAAAGGGTTATACGAGTACCACACCTTCTTGATTACTGTGGCTTTGTACTAAGTTTTGAAATCAGTAAGTGTGAATCCTTGAACTTTGTTCTCCTTTTTCAAGATTGTTTTTACTACTGTGGGCTCCTTGAATTTTAGGATCAGATTACCAATTCTGCTAAGATGCCAACTAAGATTTTGATAGGGATTGTGTTGAATCTGTAGATCAATTCAGGGAATACTGCTATCTTAATAATATCAAGTCTTCAGATCCACGAACATGAAGTACCTCTCCATTTATTTAGATATTCTTTAATTTCTTTCAACATTTTATATCTTCCAAAGTATGATTTTATATTTTTTGATAATTTAAATGAAATTGTTTTCTTAATTTCATTTTTGGGGTGTTCACTGCAAGTGTTTAGAAATAAAATTGATTTTTGTACACTAATCTTCTATCTTTCAACTTTGTTGAACTTATTTTTCTCTCTAATAGTATTTTGTGGATTCCTTAAGGTTTTTTAAATACAAGATTTTTTATCTACTAGATCATGTCATCCTCTCCCATCTGGATGTCTTTTATTTCATATTCTTGCCCAATTGCCCTTGTTAGAACCTGCAATACAATGCTGAACAGAAGTGATGAGAGTGAACATCCCTATCTTGTTCCTGATTTAGGCAGAAAACAGTCTTTCAGCACTATGTATATCAGTTGTAAATTTTTCATTGATGTCCTTCACGTTGTTAATTAAGTTTCCATCTACCACATTGTCAAGTGCTTTAATCATGCAAGGGTGTTGGATTTTGTCAGAAAATCCTTTTTTGACACCTATTAAAATTATCATGTGATTTTGCCCTTTATTGATATGGTGTATTGCATTAATAGACTTTCAGATGTGAAAATCAACCTTACATTTCTGAGATAAATCCTACTTGGTCCTGGTATATAATCTTTTCTCAAGGTGGCTAAATTCAGCTTGCTAGTATTTTAAGATTTTTGTATCTATACTCATAAGAGATATCAGTCTGTTTTGTGTTGTGATGTCTTTGATTTTGATATCAGGTTAATACTGATATAATAAAATGATTTAGGAAGTGTTCCTCCTCTTCCGTTTCTTCTAAGAGTTTGCGAAGAATTGCTATTAATCTTTAAATGTTTGGGAGAATTCACCAATGAAGCCTCTAATCCTCAGCTTTTCTTTGTGGGTAGTTTCTTGATTACTAACTCGATGTCTTTACTTGTTTTAAGACTGATCAGAATTCCTAATTCTTCTTGAGTCAGATTTGGTAGTTTGTGTCCTTCTAGGATTTTGTCTATTTCACCTAAATTATCAAACTTATTGGCATATAACTGAATTGTTCCACACTATCCCCTTGTAATACTTTTAATTTCTGTAAGGTCAGAAGTAACATGCCTTCTTCCATTCCTGATTTAAGTAATTTGAGTCATTTTTTATGAGCTTTTTGGTCAATTTCGTGGACCTTCCACAGAACCAACTCTTAGTTTCATTGATTTTCTCCACTGTTTTTCTATTTTATTATTTTCCACTCTATAATCTTGTTTTTTTCTTTTGACGGCATAAGTTTAGTTTATACTCTAGTTTCTTCAGCTGAAAAGTTAGGTTACTAATTTGAGATCTTCATTAATATTGGCATTTACTTACTATAAATGTCCTAAGTATTGTTTTAGTTGAACATGTTTTGGTGTGTTGAATCCTCATTCTCATTTTAAAGTATTTTCTAATTTTTCTTTGGCCCACTGGTTATTTATAAATAAAAAAGAAAATGTGTTGTTTAATTTCCACATATTTATGAATTTCCCAAATTTCTTTCTGGTATTGATTTCTAATTTCATTATATTGTGGTAAGAAAATGTACTTTGTGTGATTTCAATCCTTTTAAATTTGCTAAGGTTTTTTAAATGGCCCGGCACCACACTATCTTGGAGAATGTTCCATGTACTCCTGAAAAGAATGTTTATTCTGCTGTTGTTGGGTACAGTGTTCTACAGTCTCTTAGCTCTAACTGGTTTATAGTGTTTTTCACTTATTGTTGAATACATCAATTCTTTCAATGTTTGCTTTATATAAACTGGTGCACTGTTATCAGGTACATATACGTTTACACATATCTTTCTGATGGATAGAATCTTATATCATTTTTGTTTTAAAGTCTATTTTGTCTGATATCGATACAGCCACTCCAGCTTTCTCATGGTTGCTATTTACATGAAAGACTTTTCCCATCCTTTTACTTTCCATTTATTTGTGTCTTTAAACAGTGTCTTGTGTAAACACCATGTACAGTTATTGCTGTTGCATACCACAACAATGAATAAGAGGACAATGAATAAGAGGACCGAAGAAGAATTGATACCTTTGAATTGTGTAGGTGGCGAAGAATACTGAATATAAATACCATGGACCGCCAGAAGAACGAACAAGTCTGTTTGGGAAGAAATACAGCCAGAGACTTCGTCTCACATACTTTGGACATGTTATGAGGAGGGACCAGTCCCTGGAGAGGACATCATGCTTGGTAAAGCAGATGGTCAGCAAAAAAGAGGAAGACCCTTGATGAGATGGACTGACATAGTGGCTGCAACAACAGGCTCAAGCATAGTTAACAATCGTAAGGATGCAGCAGGACCAGGCAGCATTTTGTTCTGGTGTGCACAGAGTCACTACGAATCAGAACCAACCTGATGGCACATTACAACAACCAAGTGTATACAGCATGGATACGCTACACAAAAGGATGATTCCCATCCCAGGCTGACCAAGCGAGATGGTGCAATTTTATCACACTACTCAAATGGACAAGCAATTTAAAACTTATGAATTGTTTATTTTGGAATTTTCCATTTACAACTTTCAGATGGTAGTTGACCACACATAACTGAAACCACAGAAAGCAGAACCGCAGATAAGGGCGGACTACTGTAGCTGGATGAAAACCTTGGTGGTATAGTGCTTAAGAGCTGTAGCTGCTAACCAAAAAGTCGGCAGGTCAAATCTAACCAGGCACTTCTTGCAAACCATATAGGGCAGTTCTATTCTGTTCTAAAGGGTCACCACGAGTCGGAATCAACTCAACCGCAGAGGGTTTGGTTTTTTTGGACTTTAGTTGGAAACCCTGGTGGCATAGCGGTTAAGAGCTATGGCTGCTAACCAAAAAGTCAGCAGTTCGAATTTACCAGGCGCTCCTTGGAAACCCTATGGGGCAGTTCTCTCTATCCTATAGGGTCGCTATGAGTCAGAATTGACTCAATGGCAAAGGGTGCTATAATCGTTTTTTTTTTCCCTCCATTCTGACAATCTCTTTTGATTAGATTCTTGAAGCCAATTACTTAATTGAGTTTCATGTCTGCCATTTTACTTTTTGTCTTATATGTGTCATGTCTTGTTGTTCCTCTATTCCTTTACTGCCCTAGGTATTATTGCTTTGTTATGTGGTATCAGTTTAAAATTTCATTTGTCTAGCTGTTGCTATAATACAAAAATAACAATGTTTTTTACTGAGCACATCTGTAACTAATTCATTCAATTCACCCACTAAATATAGCAAATAGTAGACTATCTTGGATTTTCTATGTAGATAATGTCATGAATTTTTTTACAATCCTGATTCCATTTATTTCTTTTCTTGCCTTACTGAATTAGAACCAACATACAATATGAATAGATGTGTTAGTGGGCATCTTTTTCTCATTGTCAACCTTGTGCATGGCAGGTGGTTTCACTATTTCATCATTAAAAACAATGTTTGCTATAGTTTTTTGTAGATACTCCATCAGGTTAACGAATTACACTTCCCTTCCTAGCTAAGAATTTGAGGAAGGAGTATTGAATTTCACCAAATGCCTTTTCATGTCTATTAAGATGATCACATATCCATTCTCATTTCTATTAATGTGTATGACATCTATTGGTCTTCTAAAATACTAAACCTTGTCTATTCCTGGATTAAACCTCACGTGGTCATTCTCTATTATATTTGTAATATTTGCAAGATTTGTAGTGTTATTCCACTTTTCATCCTTGATATTTGTTGTGTCTTTTCTTTTTCTTGATCATTCTTGCTAGAGCTTTATGTTGTCAGTATTTTCAAAGCACTTACTTTTAGTTTAGATGATTTTCTATCGCATATAGTATCCATTTCATCATTTTCTTCTAGTATTATATTCTCTACCAGTATTATATTTTCTTCAGGTTTGACTTGGTGTTCTGATTTCAACTTGAAAAGCTCAGATCTTTCCTTCTCAGAACTTTCTTTTTCAAAAACTTTGCATTTAAAGCTATAAATTTTCTTCTAAGTCCTGCTTTAGTTGAGTCCCCAAAATTTTGATGTATCTTATCTCAAACATCATTTTGTTCAACATATTTTATATTTTCCATTGTGATTTATTCTTGGATCCATGGATTATTTAGAAATACACTGATTAATCTCCAGGAAACTGCAGATTTTCTAGTTATAGTTTTGTTTTGAATGTTAGCTTACTTTACTGTGACCAATCAGAGAAAATCCTCTGAATGATTTCAGTCCTCTGATATTTACTAGGCCAGGAAGCCCACCATGCCGCCTCCTGCCTGTTTCCTGGTTCTGCTGCCACCGTCTCTCGCTGTCTCCAATACATACAGCTGTCTCCTGCGTCTAGGAGGTTCTCAGCACAGGAATCCTGGGTCCAAAGGACATGCTCCATTCCTACCTCTTCTTTTTAGTAGTAGTGCGATCCTACCATCTGCTGCTGGGATAACTCATTTTAAGGCTGGCAGGATGGCAAAACTAATCAATTCCCTCGTTTTGGTTTCAAACAGCTTATTTGCAAGGTCCAACCCCCACAAGGATACAAATACCCAATTTGCATTATTAGCAAACTATCCAATCCCTTTGGTGGGCCACAAGCACCTTATTTGCATAGTCCCACCCAATCATTTCATGGGAGTTATAAGATCATGTTGAGAAAGGCCACATAAAAGCAATCCATTGCACTGCAGACCACCCCCTGGCTTTTCTAGCCATGGTTCTTTCATACTTGGAGGGTAGCTTCTCCCTCCCAGCCATTTTACCAGTCCAAAACAGTCATTAATAGTTAGTCCTTCAGTAGGACAAAGTGTCCTCAGGGTGAGGTTACTCAGGTACCAGCCATTCAGGTCTACTGCAGGTATCCATCTGACCTGGTCAGGTCTCCACAAGTTATCTCATCTTCACCCTTTCTGGCCTCTGATAAAATTTAACTGAGAAAAGATTATTCTCTTACTATGGGCTCCACATGGTATCAGCATAGCAAAACCTTAAAGGGACTTTAGTTTTGGCCACTATACTTCAATTCAGCAGTGCCTCCCCCTTAGTCTATGCTTTCACACTTAGCTTCTACAATTACAGTTTCAATAATCATAATGTCGTTAACATTCAACACTAACAACTTAATGATATAATCATATCAACATCTTCCCCAACACTCTCTTGCCCAGATCCAACAGAAAAAGAGGAAATAATTCAGTGGGGATACTCCCTTGTGCTCATCATTTTGAGTGTAAGTACATTTGTGAAAGCATGCAAGCCAGCCATGTCAAGCCTTTATTTCCCCCCATTTTAGATAGCCAATGTTTACATTGCCCACTCATATCAAACCAGACACCACTTGTATGTCAGTTTCTCGTACTGTGCTGGCTGTCATGTTGCTGTGATGCTGGTAGCTATGCCATCAGTATTTCAAATAACAGCAGGGTCACTCATGGTGGACAGGTTTCAGCAGAGCTTCCAGGCTAAGATGGACTAGGAAGAAGGAACTGGCACTCTATTTCTAAAAAAAACCCAAAAAACTAGACAGTGAAAACCTTATGAATTGCAGTGGATCTTTGTCTGATGTAGTGCCAAAAGATGAGCTCCTCAGGTTGGAAGGCACTCCAAAAGAAGACTGGGGCAGAGCTGCCTCCTCAAAGCAAAGTGGATCTTAATGATGTGGATGGAGTGAAGTTTTGGGACCTTCATTTTCTGATGTGGCACAATTCAAAATGAAAAGAAACAGCTGCAAACATCCATTAATAATAGGAATGTGGAATGCACAAACTGTGAGTCTAGGAAGATTGGCATTGTCAAAAATGAAACAGAACACATAAACAGATATTCTAGGCATTAACCCAGTGCCATTAGTGAGCTGAAATGGACCGATATTGGCTGTTTTTAATCGGACAATTGTATGGTCAATTTTCCTAGAAATGACAAATTTAAAAGGAACGGTGTCACATTCATTGAGATGTTTCAACAAAAGGATGCAGCACTGCAGGTGCTCATTCATCTATGCCAAGAAATATGGAAGACTGAGACCTGGCCATCTGACTAGAAAAGATCCATATTTGTGCCCATTCCAAAGAAAGGTGACTCAACAAAATGTGAAAGTTATCAAACAATATCATTAATATCACATACAAGTAAAATTTTGGTGAAGATTATTCAAAAAACGGTTGCAGCAGTACATCGACAGGGAACTGCCAGAAATTCAAGTAAGATTCAGAAGGCGACGTGGAACGAAGAATATCTTTGCCGATGTTAGACAGATCTTGGCTGAAAGCAGAGAATACCAGAAAGTTGTTTACCTGTGTTTTATTGACTATGCAAAGACATTCAACTGTGTGGATCATAACAAATTATGGATAACATTGCAAAGAATGGGAATTCTAAAAACACTTAATTGTGCTCATGAGAAATCTGTATGCAGGCCAAGAGGCAGTTGTTCAAACAGAAGGGGACACTGTGTGGTATAAAATCAGGAAGGGTGTGTGTGAGGGTTGTACCCTTTCACCATACTTTTTCAATCCGGAGCAAATACTCTGAGAAGCTAGATTATATGAACAAGAAAGCGGCATCAAGATTAGAGGAAGACTCATTTAACAACCTGTGATAAGCAGATGATACAACCTTGCTTGCTGAAACCGAAGAGGACTTGAAGCACTTCCTGATGAAGATCAAGGACCACAGCCTTCAGTATGTATTACACCTCAACATAAAGAAAACAAGAATCTTGACAACTGGACCAATAAGCAACATTGCGATAAACAGAGAAAGACTGAAGTTGTTAAGGATTTCATTGTACTTGGATTCACAATCAACACCTATGGAAGCAGCATTCAAGAAATTAAATGACATACTGCATTGGGCGAATCTGCTGCAAAAGACTACTTTAAAGAGCTCAAAAGCAAAGATGTCACTTTAAGGACTAAGGTATGCCTGACCCAAGCCATGGTGTTTTCAATTGCCTCATATGGATGCAAAAGCTGGACAATGAATATGAAAGATCGAAGAAGAATGTATACCTTTGAATTACGCTGTTGGAGAATATTGCAAATACCACGGACTACCAGATGAACAGATCTGTCTTGGAAGAAGTACAGCCAGAATGCTCTTTAGAAGCAAGGATAGCAAGATGTTGTCTCGCGTACTTTGGACACGGTATCAGGTGGAACAAGTACCTGGAGGATAGCATACTTGGTAAAGTAGAGGGTCAGCGAAAAAGAGGAAGCCCCTCAACTGGATTGACACAATAGCTGCAATGATGGGCTCAAACACTGCAACAACTCTGAGGATGGCACGAGACTGGGCAGTGTTTTGTTGTATGTAGAGTGTCTATGAGTTGGAACCTACTCAATGGTACCTAACAATAACAACAACAATCAAACCACTACTCTAAGGAGACAAGCATGTTCCCTGATTTGAAGAATCTTGTTTCAGATAGATCTCTGAGCATCTGTGTCTATGAGCAAAGTGCAATCCAGAGGAAGCCATCGAATTGCAGCAATTTACACCAGCTCACAGTGTCAAACATCTGTCTCCTTCTTCATTAGGTAGGGTTCTGATCAGCTCACCCTTAGCTCCTGTGGGCTATGTCAACGGGTGTCGGCCATAAGCTCAGGAATCCACACACCTCTCTGTACTTCAGATTGGTCAGCCCCTTCTCTCTCTCTCATTCCTAGACCCCATGGGCTAGACCGACTGGCACCACCCAGAGGCTCAGGCATCCATACAACTCCCAACACTTTCAACCAGCCAGTTTTTTGTCTTTCTCATCCCCAATACCCGTGGGCTAGGTCAACAGGTACCAAGAGAACATGTTCAAACTCATCTTCTCTCTTCATTGCTGTACCACTCTCTGCCCCCGCTCACTTCCACTCATTGAGTAGATGCCGGTGATCACTGAAGCGAGGAAACCAGGCTGTCCAATCGCCAGCTTCCAGTCCTGGAAGGGCATTCTCGTGATGGGCAAAGGTTCAAAGCATCCAACGGTAAAGCACTTGCTCAAAATTCACAAAACAGTCTTTTTTTTTTTTTTTTCTGTAGGTCCTTCCTTCAAATGTAAATTTCCTTCTCTCCTAGCAGTTCTGTGTAAGTCTGCACGTGTTTTCAAATGCAAATTTCCTGGGTGGGGCTCAGGTTTTCGACCTATATATCCTATACACAGGGATCTTGGAGCCCTGGTGGCACAACTGTTAAGAACTCAAATGCTGACCAAAAGGCCCACAGTTCGAATCAGCACCCCCTCCTTGGAAACCCTATAGGGCAGTTCTACTCTGTCCTAGCCTGCATTTTGCCCTGAGCCACTTCATAGGTAGCTTTTCTCCCCTCAGCTGCAGCATAACATCTCTTTCCTTTCAGCCATTGCAGATAACAACCAAAATAACCATCTAAGAATCAAAAAGTTTCACTTCCCACACCCCTTCATTCTGTTTTTTACAATGTCCTATGCTTCTGAGTTCTGCAGCCACACAATGAATCCTACTTCTGATACCAACTATAAAACTGGCATGGTGGCATCAGAGGTCCTGTAACTTCAGGGAGAGGAGAATCACCATCAGCCCAAGGCTGATTCCTATGAGATGGAGGTCAGACATATCTCCTCTCTTCAATCTTTTTACCAATTCTGACACCAGCCATCCTGCCCACAGAACACTCTATTTCTCTGATGGGTTTGATAATTTGTTGCAATGGCCACACAGATCACATTCACAGTTACCGGGTTTATTAAGGAAGAGGTTCCAATTCATGATCAGAAACAACTCAGGATACAGTTCTTCAATCAGGACAGCTTCTCAGCTGTGCCTACAAGCAGGCCTGTCTCCAGGCTCTCAATCCTCATTCCCTGGGGTGTCTTAGGCTTGCCCAGCCTGGCCTCTACCCTACTCAGGCAAGTGTTAAAAAGCTCTTTAGCTCCACCGATAAGTGCCCAGAGGTATCCCATTTCACCAGTAAGCCTCAGCCCAAAGGTGTTCAGCTCTCTAGCTCTGTGGATTGGTAAGCCTACCTCCACTAACAAGTTCCTGGTGGCACCCCATTCAGCGAGCAAGCCTCCTGAATGAAGGTACTCTGCTCTCTCACTCCGTGGGTAGATGAGCCTAGCTCCACCAGCTCCCCAACAGCACCTCACTCCTCCATCATGCCTCCTTACCAAAGGTGCTCAGCCTTCTCACTCCATGGGCCAGAAAACCCACTGTGCCATCTCCTGCTGGTCTCCTAATTCTGCTGCCACCATTTCTCTGCCACTGCTTCTCACCATCTCTCTCAGTCACTGTTGTTACAGCTCTGTCTCCTGGGTCTAGGAGGGTCTCAGCACAGGGATCTCCAGTCCAAATGATGCAATCCACTCCTAGCTCTTCTTTCTTAGTGGTAGTGAGATTCTCCCTTTCCAACTCTGGGATGTCTCATTTTAAGCCCAGTGTGATGACAAAGCCAATCAATCCCCTTGTTAGGGTTCCATATGCCTTATTTGCATAGCCCCATCCCACAGGGGTGCCATTAACCTTATTTGCATTATTAGTAAATTTTCCAATCCCCTTGGTGGGCCACTAGCACTTTATTTGCGTATTCCCACCCAATCATTTGGTGAGAGTTACAAGACCATGGCGAGAAAGGCCATATAAAATTGATCCATTGCACTGCACTGTCCTACTCAGATTAATAAAACTGAAGATAGGTAAGAAGTTACCTGAGACTATAGTAATGCATTTTAAACGTATGAATCCAGATTTAGTGAAGTCTCAGACATAAGAATATGAGACAAAATAAAATGGTTCTTTGTAATTTGTATTTATTATAATCAAACTCAAGTTAATGAGAACTATGAGTAAGGAAGACCAAAGAACGACTGATATCTTTGAATTATGGTGTTGGTGAAGAATATGGAATATATCATGGACTGCTAAAAGAATGAACAAATCTGTCTTGGAAGAAGTACAGCCAGAATGTTCCTTAGAAGCGAGGCTGGCGAGACTTCATCTCAAGTGCTTTGGATATGTTATCAGGAAGGTCCAGTCCCTGGAGAGGGACATCATGCTCGGCAAAGTAGACAGTCAGCGAAAAAGAGAAAGCTCCTCAACGAGATGGACTGACACAGTGGCTGCAATGATGGGCTCAATCATAGCTATGATTGTGTGAGGATGGCATAGGATTGGGTGGTGTTTTGTTCTGTTTACATGTGGTCGCTATGAATCGAAACTGACTCAACAGCACCTAACAACAATACTTATTGTGCATTTAAAATTATAGATTTTTATTCAACAAATATCCAATACATAAGATATGTTTACAACAAATTAATAAATCTGTACAATCCACTATAACTGAACTCTGTGGTACACATAGACAAATGTGCAGCAATCATAAAATAGTATTATTCCAGAATTCAAGATGTTAAGTACCACAGAAATACGGTAGAATTAAAGACTGAGGTGAAGTACAGTTAAGTCCCTGGATTATGAACGTTTGGCTTACGTACAACGCATAAAAAAAAAAAAAAAAAAAAAAATTTTTTTTTTTAACTCATACTTGCCCTTTAATGTTATTTAACTTTGTCCTCACTTTGAAACGACTGAACCAACCACTACTAACAAATTCTTCACCACGATCACCTTCACTTGTTGCATGTGCAGCTTTTAAACCAATGAAAAGGCTTTCAGCCTTTTCTCGCACAACTGTAAGGCTAAATAAGAATCATATGGACCTGTTCCAATTCTACAAATTCTTAAAGACACAGTTAGGAACGGATCTCCTTCGTAACCCAGGGACGGCCTATACAGAGTCAATAAGGTAATCTGAGAAGAAAACTCAAGATGTACCTAGAAGGAGCAGTTCTTAAAACAAGCAAATAATTTCCAATAGGGCACTGCTTATGTATTTCTGTTGAGGCTGAGGTTACTCTTAGAATGTGGTCTCAATCAATCTGCAGACCAGACTGACAGTCAAGTAGATTAATCTGATTAAGGTCAGATTCAACACTTTAAAAAATGAATTGAGAGATAAACAAGCTAAAAGAAGAAAGACCCATAAAATCCACTGCTGTCTAGTTAATACGAACTCATAGCTACTCTATAGGACAGAGAAGAGCTTCCAAATAGGGTTTCCAAGGAGCAGCTGAACAAGAAGTAGCCAAAGAAGAAAGACATACTCCACAAAACTTGAATCTAGTGTAATTCGTCCTTCCCTCAGATGCTTCAAATTTTTGCATTTTCAATAAATTTCCTGTGATATAAATTATCTTGAATGTTCTTCTCCACCTGTTTTGAGACAGTTTAATAGTCACTAGGTCACAGGTCATTTACTGGCCATGATTAGAAGCTAGGCTATGATTAGAATGCTCCTTAGAAGCAAGGATGACAAGGCTTCGTCTAACATACTGTGGATATGTTATCAGAAGGGACCAGTCCGTGGAGAACATCATGTTTAGTAAAGTAGGGGATCAGTGAAAGAGAGGAAGACCCTCAATGAGATGGACTGACACGGACTTTGTGATTTTATATTACAAAATAATGAAAATAGTATTAAGTTCCAATTCAGAATAACAATCTAAGTGGATGACAAGTTTTTCTGTGTTTTATGCAGTACAATTGTCTTTTTCTAGATTTTAACCATATATACATGTCTTTAGAGCAGAAAAACACTAGCATGTCATAAAGTAAGCAACACATGTTGGCTAATGTTAGAAACTTCATCTTTGACACAGTAACACGGAAATGTGCAAGTCAGTTCTCTAAGAAAGTATAGCAGGGTTTTAAGCATAGAGACAAAGCAGAAATAATTACTTCTTCCTTTGTGTCAGACACATTCTTAAACTTGCATGCCAAAATTGGAGAAAAAAGGTGAGGAACAATTAGAAGGAAAAGGGTGTCTTTAATGTGTGTTTTCTTACATAGTCAAAAATGGACTACGATAAAGAAACAGTTCTGTACATGGCTTTCATCATTAAATTATAGCATCTCTACACTGGTAAGCCCAACAGGTGGACATTAAATGTTTGCGCCTTCCAAGTTCTTTCATTAAAACGAATTTTAGCATATTAGTCAGAAATTTATATTATCACACTTTACAACAATATACGTCAACGAAGCTTGTATTATCCTAGTTCACAACAATACATGTCAAAACCTCCCCGCCACTTGGTGAAAACCAGGAACTTTGTTCTGCCACTTGGCTTCTACAGATAAATATGACTAAAATAGCTCAAGTAAATTTGGAAACTGAATAAAAAAGATACAGAATGGAAGCTAAATTTTCTTCATTACCTTCAAAAAGCAGGTAATGACAAAACCAAGGTTTTTACTTACTCTTCCAGAAAAAACAGAGGCAACTTCCCTCCGCAGTCCCGACTCCCGCGCGGATCCGCTCAACGTGGGGCAGCCACCACACCCATTTCACCCGCGTCCTGCTCTGAAAGCAGGTGTAGACACGACCCTACGCCCCTTGTGGGCTTCTTCCCGGCCAGGTCGGAGCGCCAGGGACTCCACGGGCTCCTTTTCAGTCAGCCCTGGCGCAACCTCCCTGCTCAGGCGGCGTTCGGCAAGCCTTTGTGGCGGGCCTTCAGGGAGACGCAAAGCGACCGCGCAACCGCCGCCCCGCCAACCGTCGCCCGCGCGGGACTCTCAGTTTCAACGTACCTAGAACGGCGCTGCGCCCCCACAACCGCCCACCCACCGAGCTTCCCTCGCCGAACTTCCCAAGAGCTGCACGGCCGCTTCCAATGACCAGCCCGGGCCAACTCGCCGAGGTAATTCTGACTTCGCCCCCCCCCCGTTGACTTTGGGCCAATGGCAGCGCGAACATGCGGCAGCCTAGCCAATCAGAGATGGTCAGGTGGTTGTGGGCGGGGAGCAGGGATGCCGGGAAGTGGAAGTTGGCTGAGGGCAGCCGATTGTTCTCCTCTCTGTGCGCTTCTTCCCGTCAGCCCGTTGGGCTTTAGCTAGGTGCAGGATTCTGCTCGGCCAAAAAGTGTGAGAGGAGGCTTTTCTTTTTAGTGACTCCTGCGAAGATTGGGAAAGTTTTTTTGAACATCATTATTTATTAATGAAACTTTATTCACAAAAACAGGCAATGCCTGCCCCAGGGGGTATAGTTTACTGATTTGACCTTTTTTTTTTTTTTCAATTGTGCTTTAAGGGGAAGTTTACAAATCAAGTCAGTCTCTCAAGGTGTAAAAATTTATATACACCTTGCTATATACTCCTAATTGCTCTCCCTGTTAGTGAGACAGCACACTCCTTTCCTGCACTCTCTCCTTTAGAGTCCATTCAGCCAGCTTCTGACCCCTTCTGCCCTCTCATCTCCCCTTCAGACAGGAGATGCCAATACAGTCTCATGTGTCTACTTGATCCAAGAAGCTAATTCTTTACCAGTATCATTTTCTATCCCACTGTCCAGTCCAATCCCTGTCTGAAGAGTTGGCTTTGGGAATGGTTCGTATTTTGGGCTAACAGAAGGTCTGGGGAGCATGACCACTGGGTGCTTCTAGTCTCAGTCAGACCATTAAGTCTGGTCTTTTTACGAGAATTTGGGGTCTGCATTCCACTACTCTCCTGCTCCCTCAGGGGTCCTCTGTTGTGTTGCCTGTCAGGGCAGTCATCAGTTGTAGCTGGACACCATCTAGTTCTTCTGGTCTCAGGCTGATGTAGTTTCTGGTTTATGTGGCCCTTTCTGTCTCTTGGGCTCATAATTACCTTGTGTTTTTGATGTTCTTCATTCTCCTTTGCTCCAGGTGGGTTGAGACCAATTGATGCATTTTAGATGGCCACTTGGTAACATTTAAGACTCCGGATGCCACTCTCCAAAGTGGAATGCAGAATGTTTTCTTAGTAGATTTTATTATGCCAATTGACTTAGATGTCCCCTGAAACAGTGGTCCCCAAATCCCTGCCCCTGCTATGCCAGCCTTCGAAAAGTTCAGTTTATTCAGGAAACTTCTTTGCTTTTGGTTTAATCCAGTTGTGCTGACCTCTCCTGTATTGTGTGTTGTCTTTCACTTCACCTAAAATAGTTCTTATCTGTTATCTAATTAGTGAATACCCCCTCCCTCCCTCCCCACTCTCATAACCATCAAAGAATATTTTCTTCTCTGTTTAAATTATTTCTCCAGTTATTATAATAGCGGTCTTATACAGTATTTGTACTTTTGCAACTGACTAATTTCACTCAGCATAATGCCTTCCAGATTCCTCCATGTTATGAAATGTTTCACAGAATCATCACTGTTCTTTATCAATGCGTAGTTTTCCATTGTAGAAATATACCATAATTTCTTTATCCATTCATCTGTCGATGGGCACCTTGGTTGCTTCCATCTTTTTGCTATTGTAAGCAGTGCTGCAATAAACATGGGTATGCATATATCTGCTCGTATAAATGCTCTTATTTCTCTAGGATATATTCCAAGGAGTGGGGTTGCTGGATTGTATGGTAATTCTATTTCTAGTTTTTTAAGGAAATGCCAAATCAATTTCCAAAGTGGTTATACCATTTTACCTTCCCACCAGCAGTGTATAAGGGTTCCAGTCTCTCCACAGCCTCTCCAACAATTATTATTTTGTGTTTTTTGGATTAATGCCAACCTTGTTGGAGTGAGATGAAGTCTCATTGTAGTTTTGATTTACATTTCTCTAATGGCTAATGATCCTGAGCATTTCCTCGTGTATCTGTTACCTACCTGAATGTCTTCTTTAGTGAAATGTCTGTTCATATCTTTTGCCCATTTTTTAATTGGGTTATTTGTCTTTTTGTAGTTGAGTTTCTGCAGTATCATGTAGATTTTAGAGATCAGGAGCTGATCGGAAATGTCATAGCTAAAAACTTTTTCCCAGTCTGTAGGTAATCTTTTTACTCTTTTGGTGAAGTCTTTGGATGAGCATAGGTGTTTGATTTTTAGGAGCTCCCAGTTGTCTAGTTTCTCTTCTGCATTGTTAGTAATGTTTTGTATACTATTTATGCCATGTATTAGGGCTCCTAATGTTGTCCCTAGTTTTTCTTCCATGATCTTTATCGTTTTAGATTTTATATTTAGGTCTTTGATCCATTTTGAGTTAGTTTTTGTGCATGGTGTTAGGTATGGGTCTTGTTTCATTTTTTTGCAGATGGATATCCAGTTCTGCCAGTACCATTTGTTAAAAAGACTGCCTTTTCCCCATTTAACTGACTTTGGGCCTTCATCAAATATCAACTGCTCATAAGTGGATGAATTTATGTCTGGATTCTCAATTCTGTTCCCTTGGTCTAAGTACCTGTTGTTGTACCAGTACCAGGCTGTTTTGACTACTGTGATGGTATAAGATTTGACTTTTTTAAATATTGCACTAAAATATTTATCTACATTACTTAGTTTTTGGACGACCCCTTAAATTTTGCTACCCAGAGGAATAGTCCCTGCCTTGTTAACTGTTTTTTGATTTCCAAACTTGCCACGAGTACCTGCCACCCTAGGGGGATCAGATACCAGGAGACTTACTCTGCTGCTAGAAAATCACCCTCTTGGTGGTTATCATGAGTTCATTCAACAGGTAGTTATTAAGTTCTCTATGTGCCAGGTGCAGGAAATATAACCCTCAACCAGATAGATAAACCCCTCTTCATCAAGGAGTGGTACAGCTATCTGCCTTGTACTTTTCTACAAGAAAATGAGACAAGGCCAGACAAACTTAGAAAAGTAAGTCATTAACAGACTTAACATACTTCAACCCAACGGTGCTCTCAAAGTATGGTCTATGGACCCCTGGTGGTCCACAAGGTCTATACTAATGTTATTAGGTACCCATGGAGTTGGTTCCAACTCATAGCAACCCCTATGCACAACAGAACAAAAGGCTACCAGGTCTTGTGCCATCCTTATGATCACGTTTGAGCCAATTGTTGCAGCCACTGTGTCAATCCACCTAGTTGAGGATCATCTTTTTCCGTTGACCTCATGTTATTGTTGACAACTGCCAATTTTCCTTGATTCATACTTCATACATTCCACATTCCAATTACTAATGGACGTTTGCTGCTGTTTCTTCTCATTTTGAGTTGTGCCACATAAGCAAATGAAGGTTCCAAAGGGAAGGCATTACTCCATCCAGGTCCTAAGGTCGACTCTATTTTGAGGAGGCAGCTCTTCCCCAATTGTATTTTGAGTGCCTTCCAGCCTGAGGGGTTCATCTTCTGGCACTCAAAGAAGACAATATTCTGCTGGTATTCACAAGGTTTTCACTGGCCAATTTTTTCCAAAGTAGATTGCCAGGTTCTTCCTCCTAGTCTGTCTTAGTCTGGAAGCTCTACTGTAACTGCTCTACCATGGGTGACCCTGCTGGTATTTAAAATGCCAGTGGCATAGCTTCCAGCATCACAACACCCAAGCTACTACAGTATGACAAACTGACAGACTAGTGGTGGTTCACAACAATAAAAAAAAAAAAACAATGGGAGGATGTTATTTGTCTTTTTCATTCTCGTACTCGCAGGAATGACATGCGATATTTCCACAGATTGAAAGCAGAAGCAGATGTGAGAACCCAGCTGTCTTCTATTAAGTCAGACACTAATGAAATTTGAAAAAATAAAACAATGCTGATCTTTGTATGCAATTTTTTGAGGGGGGGGATTATAGGTGTTTTCACACAAAATTATGTGAACATTAATGGATTTATTCTTGTAATTTTTAATGAAATATATATTTTAAATGTCTCAGTTTTAACTTCTAATGCTAGATGTAGATTTATCTCACATAAACAAAAGCTCTTTGAAATTCCCAGTAGTAAAATATAAAGGGGTCCTGAGACAAAAAAAATTAGAACCACCGCATTAACCACCAACCCATTTTAGTCACTAAATGCTCTCAAAATTCTGAGGTGTACACAGAGAGCTTTTTATGGGGCTGAGGAGTTGGGCTGGAGCTTGTGTGTTACATTGTATACAGGAAGGTAGACCCTTCAATGAGACACCATTTTGAATATACCTGAAGGGTATATATAGAGCACCATCATGAAAAACAGAGGAAATATTGAAGTTGTCAAGGATTTCATTTTACTTGGTTGCACACTCAGTGCCCATGGAAACAGCAGTGAAGAAATCAAACAGCCATTGCATTGGGCAAATCTGCTATAAAAGATGTCTTTAAAGTATTAAAAACCAAAGATGTCACTTTGTGGACTATGGTGCACCTGACCCAAGCCATGGTATTTTAAATCACCTCATATGCATGGAAAGCTGGTGTAGGGTAATGCTATTCAGCTATATGCATTCCCTCCTAATGGAATCAGCTTTGCTCTTCCCTGAAGAATGCTGGGGATGAATTTGGGATGGACTACAACACCGGGAATGGCATGAGTGGGCCAGTGGCCAAGGCAGAGGAATGCCTTAGCAACAGGAAGGAAAACATCTGGGCCTGGACTTGAAATCCCTGGGAACACTGACTGCCCAAGGGCATGGGAGAAAAACAATGAGCCTTGGTCCCAGCTAAAATGGTATATAGGCTTGTATCCCTTGCTAGGTGGTTACAGAAAATGCTCCAGCTGGCTGGCTGCCACTGGAGAGGAGCTGCTTACCTGTGTCAGTAAGTTTCCCTGAATAAACTCATGAATCTGGAAAGGGCTACGTGTCAATTCTTCGCATTATCTGCCAGGACACACAGAGAGGGTCTTTCCTTGCTGGGGCTATCCCCTGACAGCTGGACAATGAATAAGGAAGACCGAAGAAGGATTAATACCTTTGAATTACAGTGTTGGTAAAGAATATTGAAAACACCATGGACTGCCAGAAGAACAAACAAATCTGTCTTGGAAAAAGTACAGCCAGAATGCTGCTTAGAAGCAAAGGTAGCGAGATCATCTCATGTACTTTGGACATGTTATCAGGAGGGACCAGTCCCTGGAGAAGGACATCATGCTTGTTAAAGTGGAGGGTTATCGAAAAAGAGGGAGACCCTTGACAAGATGGATTGGTACAGTGACTGCAACAATGGGCCCAAGCATAGTAACAATTGTAAGGATGACATAAGACCAGGCAGTATTTCATTCTGTTGTACATATGGTAGCTATGAATCAGAATTGACTCAATGGCAGCTAACAACAGCAACGAATATATAGAGGAGCTGAGAGAGAGGTGATGTGTAGATAGGACTGGTAGGCAGGTAAGTTGGAACCACATAAGAAATGTGAACATAATTCAGTTAAGTAAATTACCTTTAGAAATGTAATGTCCATTTACAGTAATAGGATGTCTTGTGTGTTATTTTTATAATAATAGGTATTTACTTGGCACTTAGTCGAGTTCATAACATATATTATTTTCCATTTATTTCCACATTTCAAGTTTGAAAACTTGGGTTGAAACTCATGCTGTGTCACTTACGAGCCACTTGGTATTGGGCAAGTTAGGTCACCTCTCAGAATCGCAGCGATCTTATTGCTGACAACAATAATAGAACTTTTCAGTTCTTATTTATGCCAGGCATTGTACTAAACATTTATCCGTGTTATTCAAGTTAATTCTTGTAACATACTGTTAACTATTAAAAAAAAAATCAATGGCCATCTGCGCTAGGTAGAGAACAATAGGGAGTTTTTGAAAATATTCTAACTATGGCGACTGAGAAAAACAACTTCACATTGAAGAATGTTTCTCACTCACCACACCAGATACAACCAATCACTAATGAACAAGTATGTCTATAAATCCAATGACAGAAAGAACTCCACTTCATAAACCCTCTCTTCAATTAAGGAAATACCTAAGACCCAATCATTTTAACTTCCCTACTGGAAATCCCTGCCTTTAAAAACCCTGTACTGGAATTGCTTAAACAAGCACCTCATCACTCTCAGTTTGGATGCCTCCTGTTCATGAACAGCTTATTGCTCAATTTAAAAAACCAAACCTACCTCTGTTGAGTCTATTCTGACTCATAGCAACCCTATAGGACAGAGAGTAGAATAGTTCCACAGGGCTTCCAAGGGTGTAAATCTTTACAGGAGCAAACTGCCACATCTCTCTCCCACAGAGCAGCTGGTAGGTTTGAATCTCAGATGTTTCAGATAGCAGCCAAGCGCTTTAACCACTGCACCACTAGGGGTCCTCAATAAACCCTATTAACTTTGATTTGTCTCGTCTGTTAGTTTTTCTTTCAACAACACTACATGGTGTTGCTTGATTTTTTTTTAAGAAATACTTGGGGTAACAACTACATAGAACCTTGTACATTCTTGACTTATAGTACACACTTGATATGTGGTAGCTATTTTATTAATATTGATAAATCTGAGTAACATGCACTCCTCAGGTAACATGAATGACCCTGAGCAAATCTCTTAGTCTTTTGTGTTGCATAGGTTTTTTTGTTTGTTTGCCATTTTCTTCTACCCCCTGTTAGGCAGAATTTTGATCCCCGTGATCTTCACCCTTTAGTATTCCTCTTGTGGTTTATGTTATATTACACAGCAAAACGGACTTTGTAGATATAATTAAGATGAGTAATCAGCTGATTTTAAGGTACAGTGATTAGCCTAGATTTCCCAAGTGGGCCCAATATAACTGCATGAACCCTGAAAGACAGCAAAGCAAGTACAAGAGATGCTGCAGAAAGGTAATTCAAAGAATCAAGGAGCTTGAGAAAAACTCAACCCACCATTGCAGGCTTAAAGATTGAGGGGGCCATGTTGAAACTATGAGAAGGAAATAAATCCTACCAACAACCTGAGGTAGCCTGGAAGAAGATTCTTCCCCTAAAACCTCCAGATAAGAGCCCAGCCTGGCTGATATACTGATTTGAGCCTTGTGAGACACTAAGCAGAGTTCCCAGCTGAGTCTGCTGGACTTCTGACTTACAGAACTGTGAGATAATAAATGGGAGTGGTTTTAAGCCACTGAACTTGTGATAACTTGTTATGGCAGCAATAGAAAACTAATACAAGCATTTATTCCTATACCCTTCTAACCTCTCCATAACTTAGGGCTGGAATCCTGGGATCTATAGTTTTCAGACACGCTTGCTTCCAGTGCTCTGGGTTCATGTACATTTTGCTAAGTAGGATGAACTCTGAGATTTGGAAGGTGGGATAAAGAAGTTATTTTTATGGGTTTTGTGCTGGGGCACCAATCCCTGCCTCAGTGATGTAAGGCAGCTGTGATGATCAACAGTAGCTTTTGGATGTTTCCTGGCTTCTAGCTGGAAGCAGTAAATTTCTCATCCTCTGTACCACAGAAGCAGTGTGGCACAAATGAAAACCAATCTGACAGTAGCTCCTCCAGCCCTTGCAAAGGTTTGTAAGCACCTAATAGTCTGTATTTATACCATTATGCTTGAACTATCTAGAGTGGTTTCTATTTTCACGATTGAACCCATGGACAGATTACGAGATAAACATGGTACCCACAGGCTTATTTGTGCTTAGTTACTAATCTGTAGTACACAATTTCTCCTGTTTTGATGTGGTGAAACCCATGTGAAATTGTGCATTATAGGGTCACTATGAGTCAAAATCGACTCGATGGCAGTGGGTTTGGTTTTGGTACCTTGTTTAATTTAATCCTGTGCATACCTTGCTTACTGGTTAATCCACCCCTGATTGAACCCTAACTGATAGACTTCAATTTCCTCATCTGTAAAATTACTAATAATGCATGACACATAATAAAAAGTAACCCCTTAGAATTATTGCATGGATTAAATTAGTTGAGGGGCCTTGGTGGTACAGCGGTTAAAGTGCTTGGCTGCTAAGCAAAGGTCAGCGGTTCAAACCCATCAGTTGCTCCACGGGACAAAGATGTGACAGTCTGTTTCCATAAAGATTACAGCCCTACAGGGAAGTTCTTCTCTGTCCAATAGAGTTGCTATGTGTCAGAATCGACTTGATGGCAATGGTTTGGGTTTTGGTAGATACTCAATAAATGCTGGTTATTATTTTTTTGTCTAAAGAGCTATTTGTGTGATTACCAGATTGGCACTACCAAGTGCCAGGTTAGTCTACCTTTCTCTAACCTATCATAAACATTTCTACCTGGAAAACACATATAAATTGTCACTGCTTTATCTATTGCGGAGTTTTAGCAGACAGAATGTACTTTATAACATAAGAAGTCAGGATTATAGTTCTCAACACAGTCAAAAACAACTCTGGGGTTAGACAGTTTATTTTATACTTGTCTTTATTGCATCACTTTCAAAAGACATTTGAAGAGCCTGGGAATACAGCAATTGTGGAGTGCAAAAACGCTTTGTCATAACTTTCTATAATAGTAACCTTTTTCTAGTTCGCTATTCTCATTTATAGCCTTTTGAACTTCAGCTTCTCTTGAAGGCACCATGTGCTTTAAAACTTTGGGACTATATGCTTGATGCTTTGACTGCTTGGAAAACCCCTGTCTTTGCCTGGCTGATGTCTAACCAAAACCAAAACCAAACCCAAACCCAGTGCCATCGAGTCAATTCCGACTCATAGCAACCCTATAGGGCAGAGTAGAACTGCCCTGTAGAGTTTCCAAGGAGCGCCTGGCAGATTTGAACTGCCAACCCTTTGGTAAGCAGCCGTAGCACTTAACCACTATGCCATCAGGGTTTCCGGCTGATGTCTACTTACACTTAAATCAATTTTCTCAATGTTTTACCCACAATGTAATGCTTATTTATGGTGTTATATTTCTCATTTGTCTCTTCCCACTGATTATGAGCATTGTGAGAACAGTGACTCATCTTTTATATATTATGCAAAATAATGTGTGTAAAGCACTTGGAAGAGTGCCTGCCTGATAGTAAGTGCTTAATAAAAGTTTATAACTATTATTACTAATATAATCATTACCACCATGCTGTCACTATTCATATATATTCCTATTTATATTATCTGATTCATGTTAGGTGCTTATTAAGAACAATTCATTCAACGAAAGTGAATGAAGCAATTCATTTTGAAAGAGTTTTTCAACATATTACATATCATTTCCACTAGCCTACATTGAAATAGAACAACTGGATTTTATTTAGGGGAAAAGTACAGACAATAACATAATTCCTGAATACAAATGCAATATTGTATTGTAGAATAAATGTTCTATTATCTTGAAGAATTTTTAAAAGTATAATTAGAAACTGTTAAATATAAGGAAAATTGACACTGTAGTAAATTGATTCACTACTTAAAGTAAAGGATTAATCCTGGTCTGAACAGAGTTGTTTTTATTGTTGGGTACTGTTGTGTCAGTTCTGACTCATAGTGACTCTATGTACAACAAAAGGAAACACTGCCTGGTCCTGTGTCATCCTCACAATTGTTGTTATACTTGAGCCCACTGTTGCAGCCACTGTGTCAATCCATCTTATTGAGGGTCTTCCTATTTTTTGCCACCAAACTGAAAAATCAAAATACCAACCCCACCTCCACTGAGTTGATTCTGATTCATAGTGGCCCTATAGGACAGAGAAGAACTGCCCCATAGGGTTTACAAAGCTGTAAATCTTACAGAAGCAGGCTGCCACATCTTTCTCCCATGGAGCAGGTGGTGGATTTGAACCCCTGTCCTTTTGGTTGTTAGCTGAGTGCTTAACCATTGAGGCACCAGGGCTCCTTGAGCAGAGCTTCCACATTATAATAATTAAAATGTCTAGTTTTCAACAAAAAATTATGTAGCATGCAAAGAAACAAAAAGGGACAGAAGAAACTGTCCTTAAGAAAACACAGCTATTGGACTTATTAGACAATGACTTTAAATCAACTTTCTTAAATATACTCAAAGAGCTAAAGAAATCATGAACAGCCAGCTAAAGGAAACCAGAATTATGTCTCAAAAATAGACAATATCAATAAAGTACAGAAACTATAAAAAAAGAAACAAACAGAAATTCTGGAACTGAAAAGTACAATACCTGAAATAAAAAATTCACTAGAGGATTTCAACATCAGATTTAAGCAGGCAGAACAAAGAATTAGTGGACTTGAAGATAGACCAATTGAAATTATCCAGTAGGAGGAACAGAAAGAAAAATAATTTTTAAAAAGGAACAAATCCTGAAAGATCTGTGGGATGCCATTATATGCATAATGGGAGTCCCTGAAGGAGAGGAGAGAGAGAGACAGAGAAAGGGGCAGAAAGAATATTTCAAGAAATAATGGCCCTAAACTCCCCAAATTTAATAAACTAATGTATCTACCTTCCAAGAAATTCAATGAACTGCAAGAAGGGTAAACACAAAGAGATCCAAATGTAGTGAGACTTGCTATCATAACAATATTGAATCTTCCAATCCGTGAATAGTTAATACTTTGACATGTATAATGTATTTATCATGTGCATTTATATTTTTTATTTAAAACAGTAATAGTAATCATCTGAATGCTGGGATTATCAAATGCTTTTGTTTTGTTCTCTTTTCTGTTTCAAAAATATTATTAAAAAAAAAATTCGTAGATCAAAATAAACCCCCAAACCAATTCATTTCTGTCAAATCTATTCTGACTCATAGTGACCCTATAGGACACAGTGGAACTGCCTCATAGAGTTTCCGAGGAGTGGCTGGTGGATTCAAACTGCCAATCTTTTGGTTAGCAGCCTGAGCTCTTAACCATTGTGCCATAGGATACTAATTTTGGTAATGCAAAAGCTCAATTATTTTTGAATGATTCAGAGAAAAGTAATTATATTAGAAGAGAGGCTAACTATTGCTTGTCTCTGTGGTGGAATGAGTTCCTCTACGTGGTCTTTTACCTTGGTCTTTTGGACAAACAGCTTGAGAGATTTTTCTAAGCCCTGAGGAATTCTTTGCCTAGTTTTCTACCCCAGAGCATTTTTTACTTTTGTTCAGGTTGATTGACCTTTCTGAGTAAGCTGTAAACAACTTGTGGTTTGATACTTTTTGTCTGGTCCTGAGCTGTGGCCTGCCCTGTATGTACCTTGTAGGGTGTCTTAGTTATCTAGTGCTGCTATATCAGAAATACCACAACTGGATGTCTTTAACAAACAGAAATTTTATTCTCTCACGGTTTAGGAGGCAAAAAGTCCAAATTCAGGGTACCAGCTCTAGCGGAAGACTTTCTTTCTCTGTTCGCTCTGGGGGAAGGTCCTGTCTCCTTTCAACATCTGTGGGCCCAGCTTTCCTTTGAACTTTCTATGTGTTTTGGCATCAATCTTCCCCTGGGTCTAAGAGGTTCTTAGTGCAGGGACCCTGGGTCCAAAGTATGTACTCTGCTCCTAGCTCTTCTCTCTTGATAGTAGGAGGTCCCTCTCTTTCGCTTTCTGTTGGCTCTGGGTGAAGGTCCTTGTATCTCTTTTCCCCTAGGTGTAGAAGTGTCTCAATGCGGGGACCCTGGGTATAAAGGATGTGCTCTGCTTCCAGCTCTTCTTTCTTGTTTGTACCGAAGCCCCTCCTTTCTGCTTGCTTCTCTCCCCTTTTACCTCTTATGAGATAAAAGGTGACTCAGGCCACACCTGAGGGAAACTCCCTTTACATTGAATCAGGGCTCTGACCTGAGTTAGGGTGGTAACTTAAGTAAGGTGATGCACCCCACCCTAATCCTGCCTCATTAACATAACAATCTTCATTAACATAACCTAATCCTGCCTCATTAACACATAGAGGTCAGGATTTACAAGACATAAAATAGAGGATAATTACATCAGATTACAAAATGGAGGACAACCACACAATACTAGGAATCACGGCCTAGTCAGGTTGACACAGATTTTGGGGGAATGTATTCAATCCGTGACACAGGGATTGATCAATAGACTATGCAAATGCGGTAACTATAGCCTACTATGCAAATGAAGTGTCTGTGGCCTACACAGAGAGGATTAGACAGTTTGTGACCCTAGTGGGAGGGCCGTGCCTTGACATTGACAAGGATTTGTGTATATATATGCAGCCAACCAGACAGAAGTTTTTCAGACAGGGAGAAGCAGGAATAGAAGCAGCAGGAAGAAGCAGAAGGAAGAAAGAAGAGAAAGCAGCAGAGAGAGAGAAGAGGTAAGGAACCTCTTAAAATAGCTATAACACGGTTCAAGGACTCTAACACTGAAGACAGTGATAGGCCTGGAAGGGTCCTAGTAGCAGTCAATGGTGACCGACAGCAGGGCCAAGGGGAGCCTGTCCTGAGCAGGCCGAAAGGAATGTGTCCTGAGAGGTCCGAGAGGAGTCTGTCCTCAGGAGACCAAGAGGAACCTGTCCTCAGGGAGCTGAGAGGAGGCCTGCATGGCCTAGAGGAGCTAAAAGAACTGTCTTGCACTGAAGAAGGGAGTCTTTGCCTACATGCTTCCTGATCCTGATCCTGAGTTATAGTCTGTTGATCCTGAACCTGAGTTGTACCCTGTTACTTCCTTAATAAACCACTTAACCATATATACGATCTGAGTTCTGTGTGGCCATTGCAACAGATTATCGAACCCAGAAGAGAAGTAGAGAGTTCTGTGGGAGAGACAGCTGGTGTCAGAATTGGTAAAAAGGTAGAAGAGTGTAGGTATGTCTGACCACCTCACAGGGATTGGGCTGATCTTGATTCAAATTATCCCCCCTAAGTTAGATAGGTTCTGACGATGCTATTACTACTACCACCGTTTTATAGTCTCTTTCCAACTAAAATAGAGGTTTCATCACCAAAAGGAAAAAAAATTGATAATGTGGCATTAGCAAGTAAACTGTAAAAAATTGGAAAAAGAGAAAGGAGAACTAAATATTCATCTACAATGAAAGCACCTTCATCCAAGTAATTTTTTTGTATACTCTGAACCCGTGTTCTATTTTCTCTTTTGAAAACAGAAGAAATATACATTTCCTAGCTCTCCCCACTGAAAAAGCCAAGAAACAATGACCAATCTAATGACAATGGCTTCCTCAAATGTCCATATTATAGTCTCTAAATATTATTTTCCATTCCAAGAAACTAGGGCTCCTTGGAGAAATAGCTGAATCCAAGTCTGAGGCAGGAAATGTACAAGTTAACCTGAAACATTTTATGCTCAAGGGGAGAGGAATTAAGTTTAACCTCTTAAAGGGAGGCATATCCAGGAATTCGTGGACAAATTTTAAAACTACTACAAATCCATTAAAAAGATTTTTTATTTTTTTAAGTACCCAATTATTATCTGTATACAGCTTTTGAAACTCAAATTATGTAGCATATTTTATACTGTAAAAATTGAAATGTCCCACCCTTCCCATGTGAAGCCTCCTAGCATGACTTTGTAGGCTTATTCCTAAATATTTACACACACAAACACACAGACATATGTGCACACAAATTTGAGGTCTGATTTCTACATGAATGGGATCGTTCTACTCTCCTATTGTACCATTTATCAATCAAGACATGATGTCTTGAAGCTCTTTCCGTGTCAGCAGAGAACTAGCTCATTCTTCTATAAAATGGCACTGTACTCCATTGTGTTTATGTACAGTACTTTAACCAATTTTCAACTGAAAGACCTAGGATAACTGCCCCCCCACCCCTGCTATTATAAACATTATTGCAGTGAATATCTTTTCAGTTTTGTCCTCCGAGTTCTATTGGTTAAAGACCTAGAAATAAAAGAAGTGCTGGGCTAAAGAGTATGCGTATATTAAATTTTGACAACCGCCAAATGGTGGGTTCAGGGGAAAGTTGCTCTAGAAGGGATACTGTTCCGGGAAAAAGGATAAACATTTATCAGGATATTTTGGAAGTAACAAAAAGAACCCAAAGTAGCTCAGGTAAAAGAGGAGGATATTTTTGAAAACGGAAATATAGACAGACTTTGGTGACAAAAGGAAGATGGAATTGAAAAGCCATAAGGATTCTGCCTCTCATCTCTGGTTCTTTCTGTAGACCAATTTTCTCTGCCTTTCCATCCATGTTGTTAGGTGCCCTTCAGTCTGTTCCGACTCATAGTGACCCCATGAACAACAGAATGAAACACTGCCTTGTCCTGCGCCATTCTCCATCCACCCAGCAAGAGAAGATGACTACCTCCAACGCTTCTACATTTACATCCCTGCCCAAAAAGACATACCTAGGCTACTTTAGCTCTATTCCAACTCGATTCCAAGAAAGGAGAACTTTCTTAGCTCAGTGGAAGGTGGTGAATGGTCCTACAGTACCATCATGGGACCTATCATTTCCAGGATGTATACCTCTACCCTTTTTAAAACAACAGACTGAAGGCAAACTTCACAGAAAAAAGACAAAGCTGTGATCGCATGGGATAAAGAGACTGCTCTGAGAATTAAGAATCATTTTAATAAAAAGAAAATCGTAGGCCTTCTTAGTGATTGCAATGTAGTGTTTCCTCAGTTCAATGACTGAGACGCTGTGGATTCAGAGTAACTTGAATATGTGGAGTGGAAACACAGGGTTACTTTAGTGCTAGCAACTTCAGCCCTATTGTGTTAGCTTTGCTGCAGATACAAACGAACGAACAAACAAAATGACACTAAGCTCTGGCGGTTAGAAGCTGAGCTGGGGATTGGATGGAGGGTGTGCCGCGGCTCTGCCCTGCGGAGACCCACAGCCCTCAAAGTGGCAGCCACCTGACCTGGCTTAGGTTCAGAGGCAGCAGTGAATTCCCTCCCTCCGATGGTAACCTAGGTCCGTCAGAGCCACAGCCCGCCGGCTGCGAGGTCTTCCAGCCCAACCTGGCAAGGACGCCCCCTCCTGGCTGCCGGAGGAGGCAGCACCTTGCTGCAGCCGGCCTGGCAGAGCCAGAACAAAGGCGGCCACCGGAAGGCCGGAAGTGTGAGCTCGGCCACCTCAGCTTCAGGTAACGAAAGCCACACAGATCCAGGACCTGGAGCGAGTGACCGCTTTGTCCCGGTTGGACTTGACACCACGTTGCCCGACAAGACAGAGGCCTTCATCAGCCTGGAAGGTGAGTGGAGCCCCGGATGAACGACAGGTGTAAGGGTGGGAGGGTTGGGCGACCGTTGGTCTTGGTTCTGTCAGACCTTGACAGTGGAAGAAAAACGGTAGAATAACGCAGCCCCACGAGGAGGTACCTGCCACACATTGGTAAAATTTATTGGTCGTTTATAGAAAGCTTGTGTATATAATACAAAAAACTTCTATTCGTGCCTTTTTTTAAATTGTGATGAAAATGTACCACCAAAACATTTCGCCAATACAACAGCTTCCACATTTACAATTCAGTGACACTAATTTCACTTTTCGTATTTTAACAACTTTATCGGTATCCTTTTCCAAAACATTCCACCACCCTTAACGTAAACTCAATGCGCCCCAAAGAAAAAGCCCTCCTTTCCTCCCTAGTAACCATTAATAACCTTTGTATCCTTATTGTATTATACTTATTGTACTGTATATTTGCTTATTTCACATAAGTGAGGTTATACAGTGTTTGATCTTTTGAGACTGATTTATTTTGCTCAGCATAATGTTTTCCAGGTAGGTACATCCATGTTGTGGCACACATCAGAGCTTCTTTCTCTTTGCAGCTAAATAATATTCCACTGTATGGCTTTACCACATTTGGTTTATAAATTCTTACATTCACACATTTTACTTTTTTATTTTATTTTAATGTGCTTTAGGTAAAAGTTACAGCACAAATTAGTTTCTCATTCAAAAATTTGTATGGAAATTGTTTTGTGACGTAGGTTGCAAGCCCCACATTGCGTCAGCACTCTCCCCACTTGCCTTTGCACTCTGGGTTCCCAGTGTCTGTTCATCCAATTTTCCTGTCCCTTCCTGCCTCCTTGTCTTTGCTTTTGGGCAGATGTTGCCTATTTGGTCTAGCATACTTGATTGAACTAAGAAGCACGTTCCTCACATGTGTTATTGTTTGTTTTATAAAAAAATCCAAAAAACCAAACCCATTGCTGTCTAGTTGATTCAGACTCATAGTGACTCTATAGGACAGAGCACAACTGCCCCATAGAGTTTCCAAGGAGCACCTGGTAGATTCCAACTGCTGACCTTTTGGTTAGCAGCTGTAGCACTTAACCACTGTGCCACCAGGGTTTCTCATCTTTGACTGAAAGATAGACTTCAGGAGTGGCTTCAGTTCTGAGCTAGCAGAGTGTCCGGAAGCCATAGTCTTGGGGGTTCCTCCAGTCTATGTTGGACCAGTAAATCTGGTCTTTTTTGTGTGTGTGAATTTGAATTTTGTTCTACATGTTTCTCCTGCTCTGTCCCTCTGTTGTGATACCTGTCAGAGCAGTTGGTGGTGGTAGCTGGGCACCATCTATTTCTTCTGAGCTCAGGCTAGTGGAGGCTATTATTGTTCATGTGGTCCATTAGTCCTGTGGACTAAATGTTTCCCTTGTGTCTGGTTTTTTCATTCTCCTTTGCTCTGGACAGGATGGGACCAATAGATGTATCTTTGATAGCTGCTCACAAGCTTTTAAGACCCCAGATGCCATTCACCAAAATAGGATTATAACATTTTCTTTATGAAGTGTTATGCCAATTGACCTAGATGCCCCCCAAGATCATGTTCTTCAGCCATTAACTCCAGTAACTTGTTCTCTCAAGGTGTTTGGATGTGTCTAGGAGGCTTCTATGACTTTGCCTTTGTTAAGTTGTGCTGACTTCCCCTATATTGTGTTTTGTCATTCCTTAACCAAAGTTAATACTAGTCTACTATCTAGTTAGTGATTTCCCCTCCCTTGTAATCATCAAAGATTATTTTTTTCAGTGTATACACCTTTTCTTGGGTTTTTATAATAGTGGTAACATACAATATTTGTCCTTTGTGATTGACTTATTTCACTCAACATGATGCCCTCCAGATTCATCCATGTTGTGAGGTGTTTTGTGGATTCATCATTGTTCTTTGTCTTTGTGTAGTATTCCATTGTATATGTACCGTAATTTGTTTATTTATCTGTTGATGGGCACTTAGATTGTTTCCATCTTTTTGCTGTTTTGAGTAATGCTGCAATGAACATGGGGGTGCGTATGTCTATTCACGTGTTGGCTCTTATTTCTCTAGGATATATTCCTAGTAGTGGGACTGCTAGATCATATGGTATTTCTATTTCTAGCTTTCTAAAGAGGCGCCATATCATTTTTCATAGTGGTTGTACCATTTTACATTCCCACCAGCAGCGTATAAAAGTTCCAATTTCCCTACAACCTCGCTAGCATTTGTTTTTTGTTGTTTTTGAATAGTGTCAGTAATGTTGGGGTGCGATGGTATCTCATTGTAGTTTTAATTTGCGTCTCTCTTTGCTAATGATCATGCGCATTTCCTTATGTGTCTGTTAGCCACCTGCATGTCTTCTTTGTCAAAGTGTCTGTTTATATCCTTTGCTCACTTTTTTAATTGGATTATATGTCTTTTGGTTGTTGAGGTGTTCAAGTATTCTATAGATTTAAGAGATTAGACCCTTTTTGGATGTCATAGCCAAAAATTTTTTCTGAGTCTATAAGTTCTGATTTTACTCTTTTGGTGAAGTCTTTTGAAGAGCATAAGTGTTTAATTTTTAGGCACTCCCAGTTATCTAGTTTATCTTCTGGAGTTTGTGTATTGTTAGTTATTGTTTGTATCCTGTTAATGCCATGTATTTGGGCCCCTAGCATTGTCCCTGTTTTTTCTTCCATGATCTTTATAGTTTTATATTTAGGTCTTTGATCCATTTTGAATTAGTTTGTATGTATGGTGTGAAGTATGCATCCTGTTTCTTTTTTATATATATATATATAGATAGACATTCAGTTTTGCCAGCACCATTTATTAAATTCCATTTAATGGACTTTGGTCCTCTGTCAAAGATCAATTGACAACAGGTGGATGGATTTATATCTGGGTTCCTTTTTTTTTCCCTCAATTCTGTTCCATTGGTCTATGTGTCTGATGTTGTACCAGACCAGGCTTTTTTGACAACCATGGCTGTGTAGTAGGTCCTGAGATCAGGTAGTGTGAGGCCTCCTACTTTGTTCTTTTTCTTCAATAAAGCTTTACATATCCAGGGCCTCTTTCCTTTCCATATAAAGTAGGTGATTAGTTTTTCCATCTTGCTAAAGAATGCTCTCAGTATTTGGATCAGGATTCATTATATCCGTAGATCACTTTGAGTAGAACAGACATTTTGACAATGTTGAGTCTTCCTGTCCATGAGCATGGTATATCTTTTCATTTATGTAGGTCTCTTTTGGTTTCTTGCAATAGTGTTTTGTAGGTTTCTTTGTATAGGTCTTTTATTCCCTGGTTAGATTCATTCCTAAGTATTTTTTTTTTTTCAAACGAAAAACCCAGTGCCGTCGAGTCTGTTAAAAATGGCCTAGTTTTCCTGATTTCCTTTTCCAAGTTCTCTTTATTGATTGTAGGAATACAACTGATTTTTGTATGTTGATCTTGTATCCTGCTACTCATCCGAATCTTTCTATTAGTTCCAGTAATTTTGTGCATTTTGTTTTACTTTGCTGTGTCGAAGAGTAAGAACACAGACTCTGCCAAAGTAAAAGCAAAGATGTTATTGAAGGTTCAAAACAGTTTGAACCAGGGACATGTTCATTTCCACAAAGTGAGACCAAACGCTCTGAGAAATTGAAGGGAGACAGGCATATTTATATGGTAAAATTAGGAACTAAAAAAAAAAAACCAAACCCATTGCTGTCGAGTTGATTCTGACTCATAGTGACCCTATAGTACAATATTCTGATTGGTGCTTATAATTTTAGGGAAGTGGGATAATTCAAAGCAGGCACTTGAGAGGGATTGGTTCAAAGCATATATATGGGTCATTTGGATTGGTTGCAGGCAAATTAGTTATTGGAAAAGCCACTAGGATGTTAAAATAGATGGCCTTTCTGTATGTAATTGGTTAACATTTAATTTTGGCAAGGAGCTGCAAGTTTTAACACAAACTTTCTGGAAACAGGGTACATGGTGTGATTTCTGCTGAAGCCACCTGCATCGAGATCTCCTAACCACATAGAAAGCCATTTCCTGAGTTACATGTTGAAATCTTGTTCCACAGCGCATAGTGGAAAATTACAGAAAGTCAGAAGGTGGAAAATTACAGAAAGTCAGAAGCTGCATTCTTGAAGAAGAAATTAAACCTTTCATTTAACACGGAGTCTGGGCTCTGGCCTAAGCCACCCTTTTTACTAAGCCAAGCACCTCAATTTTGGAGCTCTTGCACAGCTGTGTATATAGTGTATACAATGAACTAATAGAGGCCCAATTTACAACATCCAGTCCTCCTAGATGTTAAAGAGGTTGTCACGAAAGTAGAGTTAGTAAACTAAAATATTTTGTATATTTTGCATTAAAATTAATTGGAAAGGCTGTGTTCTGAAGATGACTTGTGGAGTGGAATTGTTTAAAACCCTCCCCTAAACATTGCAGATTATTATACTTGTTCACTGGGTTGCTAGACATGAGATGGAGAGGAATTCTAGGCTAGAATATTCCTATTTAGAAAACACTTTCAGAATATAGGATCCCTGGTAACGCAGTGGTCAAAAGCTATGGCCAGTTACCACTGCTAACCAAAAGGTTGGCAGTTCAATTCCAACAGCCACTCCTTGAAAACCCTGTGGGGAATTTCTGCTTTGACCTATAGGGTTGCTATGAGTCAGAATCAACTCGACTGCAATGGGTTTTTTTCCCCCCCAGAATATAGGCTTTGTTACATGTGTGCAGTTTATTCAATGCTACTGTGTGTTTAGTGGACACAGAAGTCTTTCTATATGTTTTGAAATGCACAAATATGTAAAAAGTAGAGAATGTGAAATAACACCCTTTATATATATTTTTTCCTATTTTTCATAGGAACGGTTGCATTTTGGAAGTGGAATTGTTAAACGTGATATCTTGGAGCAGTATACTGACTCTTCGCTTGGTGGCGGGGTGTCAGGGAAGGAGGTGCAGAGGAAAAGGCCCTTTGCCCATAAGTTGTTAGACAAGTTCAGATTGTCCTAACCATTGTTCTCTGTGTGTATTTTAGTTAATATTGTTGTGTATAAAAGGACAAATGAGTCCTAATGCCAAAGTATGTTAAAAGTAAAACCTTGATGCTGTCAAGTCGATTCTGACTCATAGCGACCCTATAGGACAGAGCAGAACTGCCCTATAGAGTTTCCAGGGAGCGCCTGGTGGATTCAACCTGCCAACCTTTTGGTTAGCAGCTGTAGCTCTTCACCACTATGCCACCAGGGTTTCCATGTTAAAAATAGAAGTGGTAAAATGACCTTTTTATAAATGTTCTTTTGTTAGTTTATAGGAAGGATTGTCTTCTGGGAGTGACCTTTGTTAATCTGCCTCATAGAGCCAGATGTATTTCTTTCCTTCTTTTTTTAATTTTGTTATTGTTACTGTTGAAAATATACAAAGCAAAACATATACCAATTGAACGGTTTCTACATGATATATAATTCAGTGACATTGATTACATTCTTCAAATTGTACAGCCATTCTCACCCTCCTTTTCTGAGTTGTTCCTCCTCCATTAACGTGAACTCACTGCCCTTTAGGTTTCCTATCTAATCTTTTGAGTTGTTGTTGTCAATTTGATCCCGCATAGATAGTTCTTAAGAGACCATAATGCTCAAGGCAGACGTTTTTTACTAGTTAAGCTAAACTCTTGTTTGGTTTTAAGAAGACTTCAGGGGATATTTTTGGTTTAAGGTGTAAAGATTATCTCAGGAAAATAGTTTCAGGTGTTCATCCAGCCAAGATAGATGTATTTCTGTACTCAGCATTGAAATGGTGGAAGTGGGAGGAGAAGAAGGATGAAGGACAGGGCTCTTTGCTAGTAACTCCAGATCTAGAAGACAGCTTTGGATTATAACCATAATTCTCCGAATGCACTTTTTGAGACGTACCTGTGCTATTTGGACAAAGTTCATTCTTTATATATTCACAACATTTAAACCTTTTACATGTCTTGAGGTGACAATGTATGATAAAAAGTAGAGCTGGTGTACTAACTAATTTGTAAATTTTGTTTTGTCATAATTAATAGAAAAGGAACATCTTGGACATGGAATTGTTAAACCACCTCCGAGTAGTATACATCAGGACTTGTTCATGAGATTGGCAGTGGAGGGACAGAAGGAAGTGCAAGGGGAGGGAGGTATGCAGGTGTATTCATGTTTACATTTTGATGATGACCATCGAAGTGTCATGCATCTCTGCTGACTCTATTGTAGGAATACATTGTTAAATAATTCAATGAAAATATAACTTCTCGCTAATATTTTAATGGTGTAGCTCTTAGAAGCATTATACTCATTGTACCCTATTGCTCTGTGTTGCATTTTAAGTTGAGCGTTAAGAGATTGCAATATTTAATTGTAACTCTCCCAGTATCTTTGTTTAGAGGCCTGTTGTTACCAAAGTGCTCATGGTTTTGGGACAATGAATTGGTAAATATTCATGGTGTGTGAAAAAACATGTGTACCGTATGATCTCAATCACATAAGATGTATGCCTTGTTGCATGTATGTTGTTGGGGAAATATAATTTAAAACAAAATTTCCTGTCAACCCAGAAAACCTATACACAGAAGTACAAGAGTAAGAAAAGTTCTTTGTTGAACAAGCATTAAACCAGAATGTGATGTGTATCTCAGGTAATACTCTAAAGAGATTGAAAAGAGAGAAAGAAAGCTTACATTTTTTATATAGCCAAACAGGTACAACCCATTGTTTTCAAGATACACAATAACTAAAACCACTAGTTGCTATTGAGTCAATCCCGACTCATGGCAACCCCATGTGTGTCAGACTAGAACTGTGCTCCATAGGGTTTTCAAGAGGCATCTGTGGGTGGACTCAGACAACCAACCTTTCAGTTAGCAGCTGAGCAGAAGGACTCCAGACAATAACTAGTCCTCAAGTAAAAACACTTGACAGCACCATTTGTCAAAATAGTTCATCCTAAATTTACCTGGTAATTGGAGTGACCATCTGTGTTACCTGGTAATTTTGGTGACCATCTGTGTTAGCTAATTGGCTTTATCCAAAGGAAAAATAAACTTCTCATATCTTTATGACAAGAGGTAGTTTTGCAAGTCTGAGCAAGGCGCCTGGCCAAATATAGCCTCCTACCCTCCCACAAAAACTGGGAGTCAGCAGTGCTATCTTTCTTAAGGATTACATTTCAAAGGCATGGCTCCCAGGTCCTTGAGGAAACATTCCTGAGTTGTAAAACTGACAAGAGGCTTATTTAGCTTTTTAAGTAAATTTATATATATTTCAAAAAGGCAGAGAAAATTACAAATTGTCTAAAGTAAATGCTGTAAGTAAAGGAAGGGGCTGTCTGGCTCCCTTTCTGCACCAGGGAAAATTAATTTTTCCTCTTTTTTGATTTGTATGTACCCTTACATGAGTCCCTGGGTGGTGGAAATGGTTAACGCACCTGGCTGTTAACCGAAACACTGGAGGTTTGAATGCACACAAAGGTACCTCAAAAAAAAAAGGCCTAGATGTATACTTCTGAAAAATCAGCTATTAAAAACCCTATGGAATGCAGTCTACTCTGACAAACATAGGGTCACCGTGAGCAAGCAGTTGGTTTTTAATTACCCTTACAATACATACACAAAAAACAAAAAATACATACAATACATACAGAGGACCTAGAAAAACCAAAAACCCAAACCTGTTGCAGTTGAGTTGATTCTGACTCACAGTGATCCTATAGGACAGAGTAGGGTTTCTAAGGAGCAGCTGGCGGATTTGAACCGTGGAGCTTTTGGTTAGCAGTCAAGCTTTTAACCACCATGCCACCAAGGCTCCATAGGACCTACACGGATACATTTAAATTATAAATTACTTAGAGCCCTGGTGGTGCAGTGGTTGAGAGATAACGGCTGCTAACCAAAAGGTCGGCAGTTTGAATCAGCCAGCTACTACTTCGAAGCCCTATGGGGCAGTTCTACTCTGTCCTGTTGGGTCGCTATGAGTCTGAATTGACTCCATGGTAGTAGGTGTGGGGTGTTTTTGGTTTTGTGATTATGGATGATGTTTGTGTTCTTTGCATTTTGGGTTTTTCAGTTTACTGTAATGCACATATTAACTTCTAAAAGTTTTGGGAAAAAGTTATTTAAAAAAAAGTGACATCAGCATCTCCATGTCATCCAACAGCAAAAGTTAGTACCTCACTCCCTCCTGTTTGGCGTTGGCTGCAGATTAGTGGTGACTCTGGCTCCTGTCAGACATATCCTTTTATTCCTGGATTCAAACTGAACATGCAGCCCTTACTTAGCATACACCATTCTTGTGGCCTATGGTAGGGTAAAAACATCTCTCAGGCTAGTAAAGCAAAGGTAAAGTTTTATTCAGCATATATTCAAAAAGGCAAAAGTGGGAAGTGGACAAGCAAGGTGCCAGAGCTAATGTCTGCCCAAATCTAAGGAAATAGTATAGAATAGACAAGAGTGGGAAAACGGACAATCATGCTGCCACAACCATGTCTGTCTGAGTCCAGGGAAATATTACAGAATAGGCAAGAATGGGAAAATGGACAAGCATGCTGCCACAGCCATGTCTGTCGAAGTCTAAGGAACATTACAGAACCATTATTATATATTAACGTTACAAAAGGGCAAAACCTTTGAAAGCTTCACTTTTTCACAGATTGCCTAGAGACTGTGAAGGCAATTTTGAATTGACTTTCTTGATAATCATTGGTGCAGGTTTCAGTAGCTGACAGTCAGGAGGGTCTTCACTGGTCCAACAAATTTTCCATTCACTAAACACTAATAGAAAAAGATAAGACTGCAGAATCTTTTGTGTTCTGTTTGATTGGCTTATGTGAAAGTTTCCCTAAAAGATATTTTCCAAGATTATCCTAGCTATTTCCTTTATACCTCAGGGCCCAGTCGATGTGTCCTTGTGAGTCCAGCTGGGTCATATTCTCTATGCTCAAGAACAGGGGATAGTAACTCCAATATTATTTCCTAAATCAGGCCAGGACCAACAATAGCTCTTAAAACATCCATTTGGATGAGGCACGTGTCAAATTTGATCGTGTGACAAGTTTGATCACATGCCACAACCCACTCTGACTCACAGGGTCCTGCTTTCAGGCTCTTGTTTGTTCAAAACCTCGTCACTTCATAGTCATGGGATTCCTATTAAAAGTCTACCTTTCAGCCAGAGATTAGAAACCCTGGTGGTGTAGTGGTTAAGTGCTACCACTGCCAACCAAAAGGTTGGCAGTTCGAATCCATCAGGTGCTTCTTGGAAACTCTATGGGGCAGTACTATTCTGTCCTATAGGGCCACTATGAGTTGGAATTAGCTGTTTAAGAGTCATTCCTATTTTTGTAACCTCGCTATGAGAAAAGTTTCCTCCCTTCTGTCAGTTGAGTCAAAGCCTGTATCCTTGAAGAAATTTGAAATTTTTCTTAAGAATTCAGAGGATCTTCAGCTGATTAAATGCAAGAAATGTATGAAAAAAATCTCAGACTTAAAGTTCTTACGAAAAAAGATGGCAGCCTCTGAAATACATCTGGAATATGGCAATATTTGGATCACACAAAGCTTTTACTTGTGCTCTATAAATATTGTTAAATAGAATCTTTTCACAATGTCCACGTAAGACAAATGTCCCCAGTCTGCGGAAAATTCCACTGTCTCAAGCAGCTTGCTTGCCACACCCAATAGCTTTACATTAAAATCCTTGTTCCCTTCTCATTAGCTGTTGCCCAAAACTGGAGGAAATTGGCAGAAACCAGTTTAGGCACCGTGTTGACATTCAGGATGATCTTTTAGACCTCATACATAGTAACTTCCTCCCCTTTGGGTGGAGTTTAACTGCCATTTTCTGAACATGCGATGCTTGGAGTTATATGTAAACCCCATTGCGCCTGGGTAGTGTGATTAAGAATGTCACTGATGTAACTTACATGGACTTGCTCCTCGTAAACTCCTTAAAAGTAACCTTCCCCCTCACTCTCGATGAGTAGTCTTGGCAGCAACAGCTCTGACTGTTTCCTTTCCTTGCACAATGAAATAAAGGTGCTTTTCCACTCTCCCACCTTGGTCTCATGTTTCTTGACCGAGATGAGTCGCAATGAGCAGAACCTGGGGTTCCCACCCAGCAACTTATATAATGGGACAAACCCTAGATGTTGTTCTCAAGTGCCCGTTGATACGGTGGTGGGCAGCAAGGCATGGAAGAGTGAATGGTTGCTCTAATCTGGTTCTATTTTGTTAGGCAACACTGTAGCTGTATCTGTTGTTACTCTGAACAGTAGAAGTTACATAATCATTTCTAAAAATTAGGAAAGAGAGAAACAGGAAGTTTACCATACCTTTCAACTTTAGGATGTGGGAAAACTATCTGCCGGAGGCATGTGGCCTTTAAACCAGTTGGTTAGAAGTGTTGGGGCACAAGTTGGAAACTTTTCCTTTTTGCCTTTTTATTGAACTTAATTTATTCCACTTCACCTGGGAATGGCCAAAGAAGCCCTTTGGCGTGGAGTCAATTCCAACTCACAGTGACCCTATAGAATGGAATAGAACTGCACCATAGGGTTTCCAAGAAGCACCTGGTGGATTCAAACTGCTGACCTTTTGGTTAGCAGCTGAGCTTTTAATCCTGCGCCACCAGAGCTGCAGGAATGGCCTAGGAATGGCCTATAAGAGCATGAAAAAAGGCCTTAATATAGTTAGCCATCAGGGAAACGCCAAATAAAATCACTGAAAGATTCCGCTACACACCCTCTGTTGTTGTTGTTGTTGTGTGCCATCAAATCAATTTTCGACACATAGGGACCTCATGTGATAGAGTAGAACTGCCCCATAAGGTTCTCTAGGCTGTAAGCAGGTCACCAGCTATTTCTCTTGTGCAGCCACTGGATGGATGCAATCCACCAACCTTTTGGTTAGCAGCCAAGGGCTTAACCATTGCACCACCAAGGCCTCTTACACACCCTCTAGAATGGCAAAAATTAAAAAAGGTGATTAATACCAAGTTTTCATGAGTCTGTGCAGCAACTGGTTCTTATACTCTGCTGGTGGGACCATAAAATGGCTCAACCACTCAGAGGCGTAGCAAGGAGGGGAACACTTGCCCCTGCGTGCAAGTCCAGGGGGGCTCCAGACCAGGTATGGAATGACATTCCAAGATGCCACAAACATGAAAGGTGCCTGACTGAGGCAGCCAGATAAGACGGGAAACGCATTTGTCACTACAATCAACATCTATTCATTATGAAATGGGGAAGGGGTGCAATTTAGAGATTGCCCCCTGGGCACTAATTAGCCTTCCTATGCCTCTGCAACCACTTGGGAAAACAGTTCGGCACTTTTTATAAAATTAAACATGTCGCTCAGCAATTCCACTTCTAGGTGTCTACTGTTACGGAAACATTACTAAAAACAAAATCTGCTTCTAACCCAGAAAACCTCTCTACAAATGTAGAAGAGAAAGACAAGTTTTATTATTGAATAAGCAGTACACCATAATGTGGCTCATCACAGGCAATCCACTAAAGAGATTGCAAAGACAGGAAGGAATCTGACCCTTTGTATAGCTGAGTAGATACAATCCATTACATTTCTATGTTCAAGATAAAATCCCTGATTTAAAAAAAAAAAAAAATTTCTTTTTCACTTTTATGGCAGGATATCTGAAGTTATGCTAATATTTCAAGAAACAGGGAGGGTTGGGTGTGATCTTCCTTACATTTGGAAAAATGTGGCTCTCAGGTCCTTGAGGAAACGTCCTTGTTTTACATACTTTTCAAAGAGACAGAGAAAGACTTTGCAATACCATGCTATCTAAAGTGAACTCTCAAAGAACAGGGGAAGAGGGGAGCCTCTTCCCTTATTTTCAACTGGAAGAATCAAAACCTATTATCTTCAATTTGTATTTGGTCTTCCGCTACCCAAGAGTTTTTTGCCCAAAAAAATACTTGTTGAATGGTCATAGTAGCTTTATTCTGGAGATAATCCTAATGTCCATGACAAAAGAATGAATATATGTGTTGTTACGTATTTATGTAATGGAATCCTACTCAACAACCAAAAGGAATATGCAACAACATGAATGAATCTCAAAAACATTATACTGAGGGGGAAAAAAAAGCCTGAAACTAAAGAGTATTTATTATATAATTCCATTTACATGAAGTTCAAGAATGGCAAAGCTAACTTATGGTGATAGAAATCTGAGCATTGGTTGTCTATGGGAGGATTGATTGGAAGGGGACAACCAGGGAACATTCTGGGGTGTTGGAAAAGTTCTCTATCTTGATTGGAATGGTATTTATGTGGGTGAGTACATTTATTTAAAAAATCATTGAAATGTATGCTTAATATCAATTAAACCCTGATTGGTATGACTGATCCATTTCTGATAGCCTAGTCTTTTGCTATTATAAATAAAGAGGTAGTGAACAACGTTGCCCAGACCTCTTTGTCCACATGATTTGAGTGGTGGATATTATACAGCTGTTAAAAAAAATAACAAGAGTGTTTTAAAAGAACATAAAACATCATGTTGAAACAGGCTGCTCAGCCATATCTTGAACAGTACCTGAGCCAATTTTTTTTTGCTTCTTCTTTCTCTCCTTTCCCTCCTCTAGCCCATCCCAGCCTCCAAGTAAGATCCTGATGTTAACTCCCCAAATGGTTAAGTGTTAACCAACGTTTCCTCTAAGACTGTAGAAAACAAGTGATATTGATCTAAGCCTGTCAAATAAGACGAAGGATGGCGCCAGCTACCCCCTGAGCTGATGGGATAAAGGCAGGAAAAGATCAACATGTTTGAGATACGACCACTGAAACCAAACGGAAGAAAGAGAGCGCACATTCCACAAGTCCCTAAAACTTATGGCCCCTTTTCCCTTAAAAACCCGAACTGATTGGTAGTCTGCTGAGACAGAGGACTTTAGGAGGAGATCATTCCCCTCTGTCTCCATATACCAGTATATCTAATAAAGCTCTTGCTACCCACCTCACCCCTGTCTCAAGAATTGGCTATTTGTGGCAGGCGGCTCTAACTCACGACATTGCGGTAACAGTGTTAACAAGTGTACATCCATATGCTGGAATCCCTACTGTGTGCTTGTACACTCACACCTAGGAGGCCCATGGGAACTAAAACCCTTTAAGAGAAAGGCAGATTTGTGCCTGTCGTCTCACACTATGTACAGCATAGAATGATAAATCTGTTATATTGTTATTTTTCTTGTCTTTTTTTTTTTTGTAGTATATTTAGTTAAATGCATGTATGAAGTAATTTTGTTGTATTTGCCCAAATGCTGTTTAATTTTTGGCATAGTTTGAAGTTTATGGGGACAAGGGGATGGAATATTTTAAATTGAATCTATCTAAAAAATCTGATTCACATGGTCCTCATGGACATAGGTTATCATAGCAGATAGACACATCATCTTCAAGGTAAGAAGAGGTGGTGCCTCTGCCTAATATAATGTGCCTTCCGTGGCATCCAAATAAGAAACGTAACAAATTAACTAATGTTGCAACTAGAGTAATAGGCCAGAAGGGGAATTGTAAGCGTTCTTGTTAAGACAGAACCCAAAGTTGGAACGAGTGACAAGGGCTTCTCACACTATGTCAGTTTTATAATCCTAGGTTTGTTAATTCATTTATTCATTCACCCATTCAACACACATTTATTGACCACTTATGGTATGCCAGGACCACAGTGAACAAGATACAATCCATATCCTCAAGGAATTTGTCATCTGATATTAAAGTGGACAAGTAAATTGGCGATTTTAAAACGGCGTGATCAGTGCTATGATGTATCGCATGTTTGATTTTGCTAATAGAGCATGGCCAGGCCATCCTAAGCCCTAAAGCACAAAGCTCACTGCCAAAACACACAGTAGAGGAAAGCTGCAGACAGACGGTATGAGATCCACATCTTTCTACTCCCAGCTCATCTATGGAGTCTTTTGTTCTAATATTGATACCTTGATATACAAGGGAATGTACGTGGATGTCTATTTTGGATTGGGGACATTCAAACTGAGATCTGATTGACAAGAAGGGGAACATCTAGTGCCTAGGCCCTGAGCTAGGAGCATACTCTGATTGTTAGAGGAACTGAAAGAAGGCCATGTGACTATAGCATAGTGAGTCTCCAGAGCCAGATCACAGTGGGTGCTATGATTTGGGGCAAGGAGTTTAGACTTTATTCTAAGGGCAGTTGGAAGCCATTGGAGTACCTTAAGCAGAGATGGAGTCTGGACTTGCATGGTCCCGACAGAGATGGGGACTTACTGGTCATTGCTCACTCTACTCAACTGTGGCTATTGTGCCAATCCATCTCACTGAAGGTCTTCTTCACTGTTACCCTCTACTTCAGCAAACACAATGTCCTCCTCCATTGATTGATTCCTCCTGATGATGTGTCCAAAGCCAGTGAGTCAACAATGCTCTGTTGTTATCCTTAGGTTTTTATTGGCTAATATTTGGAAGCCAATCACCAGGCCTTTCTTCCTTATCTGTTTTAGTTTGGATACTCCACTGAAACCTGTTTACCATGGATGACCCTGCTGTATTTGAAATACTGGTGGCATAGCTTCCAACATCACAGCAATATGCATCCCAGCACAGTATGATAAAATAGCTGACAAGTGGTAGACACTTAAAAAAGGGACATGTTACTATATGTAAATTATACCTTAATAAAATTGACTAAAATGAGGAAATTTTCTACACACTTTAAGTAAACACAAAGGAGGGGCACTTTGCACTGCTTCAAGAATGTAAGAAACTTCTCAGAAAGGGTGGTGCAGAGCTACTACTTGAAGAATGAGTAGCAGTAGTATGGCATTTAAAAAAAAATGAGGCCCCAAAATTCATTGACATTTCTTCCATCAAGACCTTTGACTATCAATCTGTGACTATTTGACCACTAGAATAGGTGAAAGTGACGGGGTTCCAGTTTATGGGTCCAAGCTTTCGAAATTGGCGGCCTCTACTTCCTGTCCCTTGGGACACTGACTCTTGGAGCCTGGCCACCATGATCTGAGGAAGCCTGTACAGCCCGTGGAGAGTAACTGGGACACCCACTCATCAGTCCCAGCTGAGTTCCCAGCCTATAGCCAGCCCCAACTTGTCAGCCATGTGACTGAGCACTCATGGAAATGGATCCTCCCGTCAGTCCCCAGTCGAGGCACCCCATTGACACTGTGTGGAACAGAGACAAGCCATCCCTGCTGAAACCTGACCAAACTTCAGATTTGTGAACTAAATAAATGATTGTTCTCTTAACCCACTAAGTTTTAACCTAGAAAAAAAAAAACTAAGTTTTAGAGTGGTTTGTAATGCAGCTATACTAAGTAGATCAGTTAGCCAGGTGAAAAAGGGTGGAGATGAGGTGAGTGTTCTAGGCCAAAAATAGCTCTAGTGTCTGCCATTGTTGTTGTTGTTAGGTACCATTGGATTGGTTCCGACTCATAGCAACCCTTTGTACAACAGAAAGAAACACTGCCCAGCCCTGCGCTATCCTCACAATTGTTGGTATGCTTGATCCCATCATTGCAGCCACTGTGTCAGTATATCTTATTGAGGGCCTTCCTCTTTTTCAATGACCCTGTACTTTACCAAGCATGATGTCCTTCTCCGAGGACTGGTTCTTCCTTATAACATATCCAAAATGCAAGATGAAGTCTCACTATGTTTGCTTCCAAGGAACATTCTTGCTCTACTTCTTCGAAGACAGATTTGTTTATTCTTCTGGCAGCCATTATATATTTGGCATTCTTTGCCAACACCATAATTCAAAGGCATCTATTCTTTTTCAGTCTTCCTTATTCATTGTTTGGCTTTTGCATGCATATGAGCCAATTGAAAATACCCTGGTTTGGGTCAGGTACACCTTAGTTCCCAAGGTGACATCTTTGCTTTTTAACACATTAAAGGGGTCTTTTGCAGCAGATTTTCTCAGTTTTCAAAACTCCGTTGGATTTTGATTTTGAATTACATGTAACAGAGGATGGAGCTATGGTGTGACCTGCTTAGAACATAGAGGAAGCACAAAAACAAATTCAAGATGATTAAAGACCTAATTTGTGAGAACTATAACCACAAAATTTTTAGAAGAATATGCAGGAGCAATGCTGTCAGGCCTAGAGATTATTTAGTGTAATAACAAAAGAACAAACAGTAAAAGACAAACTAAATAACATGGGACTTCATAAAAATTAAAAACTTTTGTTCATCAAAATACTTTATCAAAAAAGTGAAAAAAAAAAAAGCTACTGACTTGAAAATATCTTTGGAAACCATATATCAGGTAAGAATCTAATACCCAAAATGTGTATAAAACCTTGACAACTTCACAACAAAAAGGCAAATAACCCAGTCATAAAATGAGCAGAAGATGTGAATAGAAATTTCACCAAAGAGGATATTTACATGACCAAGAAGCGTGTGAAAAAATGCTCAATATCATTAGCTGTCGGAGAAATGCAATTCAAAACTACAATAAGATGCCATTTCATTCCCACTAGGGTGGCTAAGATTAAAAAAACAAAAAACAAATGTTGGTAAGAATGGAGGAAATTGGAACCCTTATCCATTGCTGGTAGGAATGCAAAATGGTACAGCTGTTGTGGGAAACAGTGTGTTGGTTCCTCAGAAATCTAAAAATAAAGCTACTATCTGACTCAGCAATTCCACTCCCAAAAGACTTGAAAGCAGAGACCCAAACAGATACTTGTACACCAGTGTTCACCGTAGCACTATTCACATGGTTAAAAGGAAGGAACAACCTAAATGCCCATCAGCAGATGAGCGGGTAAACAAATGTGATACCATAGATACAGTGAAATACTACTCAGCCAGTAAGAGAAATGAAGTCTTAATACATGCTATAATGTGGATGGAGATGGAAGATATTATGCTGAGTGAAATAAGTCAGTCATAAAAGGAAAAATATTGTATAACCTCACTTGTGATGGCGTAGCGGTCAAGAGTTCGGCTGCTAACCGAAAGGTCGGCTGTTCACATTTATCAGCCACTCCTTGGAAACCCTCTGGGGCAGTTCTACTCTGTCCTATAGGGTCGCTATGAGTCAGAGCAGACTCAATGGCACCTAACAACAAAATAACAACAATATGAAAAGACAAGAACAGCCAGGTATATAGAGACCAAATTTTATTAGCAGTTACCAGGGGCGGGAGGGAGATGGGATGGGGATGATTATTGCTTATGGAGTACTGAGTTTCAGTTTATGGTGATGGCAAATTTGCAAGGCAGTTAATATAATAGCTGTCAGTAAGTTGTCCACCTGTAAAAAAAAAAAAAAGAATTGGGGAAGGTTGTGTGATAGATATATTTACAACACTGATTAAAAACAAACAAATAAACAAACAAAAAGAATAGCTGCTGAGACTGCTTATGTACAGCCAAACACCTCATGGGTTTTGGTTCCTTGGCTTGGAGGTTTAGGGTCATAGTTTCATGGACATTCCAGTTAATTGACCTAATAACATATTTAGTGCTTCTGTTTTCCTTCGTAGTTTCTTGTGTAGTGCCTGGCGTCTTAAAAGCTTGCAAGCAGCCATCCGTGGTACAACAATTGGCCTCACTTCCCCTGGAGCAACAGAGGAAAAAGGAGAATCAGGAAAAGGAGGGAATGAAATGGGTAGCTAATTGCCTCCATGAACAATGGCCTTCTTTCCCATGAGACCAAAAGAACAGAATGGTGCCTGGCTATCATTACAGAACATTTTGATCAAAGATTCTATAGAATAATCCTGATCAAAAGGAGAAAAATGGAGAACAGAATTTCAAATTATCATGGAATCCGGAGTTTCTGGAGGATTATTCAGCATAGAGGCTGGCTGAATCCCTGAAACTATTGCCTTGGGATCATCTCTAAATTTTAAACCAAAAATACCCCCTGAAGTCTTCTCAAAACCAAATGATAGTTTAGCTTTACTTTTAAAGAATGTCTGCTTTGAACAATGCCCTCTTTTAAGATCCATCTATATGAGATCAAATTGACAACAGCAACTGGAAAGTTTAGATAGGAAACTTAGGGAGCAGTGAAGTTATGTTAATGGGAGAGGAAGAGCTTGGAAAAAGAGGTGAGAATGGTTGCACAGCCTAAAGAATGTAATCAACGTCACTAAATTGTACATGTAGAAATTGTTGAATTGGTGTGTGCTGTGTTGTGTGTATTTTCAACAACAGCAGCAAAAGTAAAATAAATTATAAAAAAAAAAGTTATAGGATGGAAGGGTGTGTGGGAAAGAAAAGAGAGGAAAGATGAGTGGATAAAAAGATCCTTGCAATCTGACTTACTGGGCTATGAGCCTGAAGTTGATCTGGAGGATAATGGAGAGTCGGGCAAGTGCATGGTCAGGGGAGGATCCTTGGCTCTCATGTGGGGCATGGAGTGGAGAACAGCCCAGAGGCTGAGAGACTTCTCCATTTAATACAAGGTCAACACACAAACATCAGTTAGGTTTCTATGAGAAATCTAAAAGGACATTAATAAAACAACTCTGTTTAATACAAGGTCAACACAGAGGCAGAGAGGCCTGCATTTTGGATGATCAGGGCATCATGGGTGCAGTGGAATGGAGGACCTGTCAAGGCCATAGTCTTCAGCCCTTCTAAGACCAGAGCACATGAATGATGACTGTACTTGTCCCACTCATTGGGGGTACTTGGAGGAGGACAGATGGAGACCACGGGCACTGGGTATCTGTGGCACACCTTACCCAGTCACCCTTAGGGTTGAGTGTATTGATAACTCAGCCCACCTAACCTGGCCTACACCAGTGAGCTAGGTCCCAGCTGGGTAGGAGTTCTGGTTTAAGCTCAGGATTGTTGTTGTTAGGTGCTGTTGAGTCGGTTCCAACTCATAGCGACGACCCTATGTGTAACAGAAAGAAACACTACCCAGCTCTGTGCCATCCTCATAATCATTATGCTTGAGCCCATTGTTGCAGCCACTGTGTCAGTCCATCTCGTTGAGAGTCTTCCTCTTTTTTGCTGACCCTTTATTTTATTAATGGATGTTTACAACAGTTTCTTCTCATTTTGAATCGTGCCACATAAGCAAATGAAGGTCCTGAAAGCTTGACTCCATCCACATCATTAAGGTCGACACTACTTTGAGGAGGCAGCTCTTTCCCAGTTGTATTTTGAGTGCCTTCCAACCTGAGGGGCTCTTCTTCTGGCACTTTATCGGACAGTGTTGGGCTGCTATTCATAAACTTCTCTGGCTAATTCTTTTCAGAAGTAGACTGCTGGATCCTTCTTCCTAGTCTATCTTAGTCTGGAAGCTCAGCTGAAACCTGTCCACAATGGGTGATCCTCCTGGTATTTGAATACGAACTCAAGATAAGTAAAAGCAACTGGACTTGACAATTGCGTAGATAGGGAAGGCGAAGGAGAGGGCAAAAACAAGAATGATACTCAGTTTTCTGTTTAGAACGTAGGGTGATGGTGGTATCACTTGTTGGGAAAGTTACTAAAAAAAAAAATCTCTCCACAAAAATAGAAGAGATAAACATTTTATTATTGAATAAGCATTAAGCCATAATGTGATACATTACATGCAATCTGGTAGAGGGATTGCAAAAACAGAAAGGAATCTGACTATATAGATAGCTAAGGGTATACACCTTGTTACATTCATATGTTCAAGATAAAATTACTAACTTTCTAGGATCTTTAAGGCAGGATACCTGAAGTTATGCTAATCTCCTTCAGGAAACTGGGAGGAAGAGGTGTGATCCTTCTGAATGAATACATTTGGAAAAAGCTGGCTTCCAGGTCCTTAAGGAGTCAGCTTTGATTTACTTACTTTTCAAAAGAGACAAAGAAAGAATTAACAATTGCGTATTAAGAAGCTCTGAAAGAGCAGGGGAGGAGGGGAGCCTCTTCCCATATTTTCAACTGGGAGAATCAAAACCTCATATTTTCAATTTGTTTTTGGCTTTGCACACTCATACCAAGAAAGCTCAGGATGCAGTTGGCTATAGGGCAGATCCCAATGAAGAACTTTGGGGACATTATCAAGAGGGATTTGTGTGTTGGAATGTGTGAGATTGGCTGGGAAGAGTGTTTGCGATGAGAAGGGGTAGGGGAGGGAAAGGTATGGGAGGAAAGGAAGAGACACTCTCTACTTCCTTTGGTTATTCCAGATTCATCTGTACAAGTCTGGAAATCTTAATCAGACCTCCCCTTCAGTCGCATTATGTTCTCAATCCATTGGTTAAATTTTCGATGTTTAGGTCTGGCAAGGTTGGGACATGTTTGACTTCTAGAAAAACAAAAAGATAAAGGTCCTTATAAATAAACAGTTCTCATAAAATAAATGGCCCTCAAGGCCCTAAGGGCTTCTGTCAGAGGGAGATGACAATCACTGGTCTGAACTTTGTGGTGCAAAAGACTCAGGAAGCCAGAGGATTCTACCCAATCTGTCAGACCACTTCTGTCTTTGTTTCCTGAAATGGTGAAAAAGGTCAGGACCACTTCAGCATTTAAGGACAGGGGTGGGGCGGGCTGTGGATAGAGGTAGGGGGAGAAAGAATGGACGTCTTATCTTTTAATTCTACATATTTCTGTTTTTTTTTTTTTTTTTAATTTTATGGGAATGTATTCATGCATTACACTTCTGTAAATATATAAAAAAATGTTGGCGGTTTGAACCCACCAAGCAGCTGTGAGGGAGAAAAGACTGGTGATCTGCTCCCATAAAGATTACTTCCTAGGAAGCCCTAAGAGGCAGTTCTACTCTGTCATGCAGAGTCGCTGTGAGTCGGAATCAGCTCCATGGCCAACAGCAACATACCACATAAAATATATTCTGGAAATGTCCTTATAATTTGCCCTAAGACATGATTCATACCGGTTGCTATTATAATAGTTGGAGCCCTGGTGGTGCAGTGGTTAAGAACTTCAACTGCTAACCTAAAGGTCGGCAGTTCAAATCCACCAGTTGCTCCTTGGAAACCCTATGGGACAGTTCTACTCTGTCCTGCAGGGTTGTTTTGAGTCGGAATTGACCGTACTGCAATGTTTTTTTTTTTTTAATTAGAGTAATTACTGCTATATTTTGATTGATAATGCATTGGTGAAATGCATAATCTCTCCTTAGTTGCCCCTGGCCTTCAGTGAAATTTTCTACACACATAATTACATCGGGTGAATTTTTTGTTTAGGGATTAGAAGCCAAGGCAAGGGGCTCAAAGTATCTGGGACTGCAGTGAAAATTTAGCAGGAAAGGCACAACCTGGACAGCTTAAGGGCAAGATGATAAAGTTTTCTTTGTTTAAGAAAAAGGAGAGAGGTGATTACCTACTTATTCTTTCCTCCTTAGGGTGTTTCTTTTAGAACATTGCTATTCATTGCTGTCAAGTCAGCTCCAGCTCATGGCAACCTTATGTATATCAGAACAAAATGTTTTCTGGTTCTGTGCTATCTTGATAATTGTTGGTATGTTTGAATCCATTTTGTGGATATTGTGTCAATTCACCTATTGGAGTGTTGGGGAAATTTTACTAAAAATGAAATCTACTCCTAGCCCAGAAAAACTCTCCACAAAAATAGAAAAGAAAGGAAGTTTTATTATTGAATAAGCACTGTCATAGGGAAAACTTGAACACCGTTTCAGAGTAAAACAGAGAGGCTTTTTAAGGGTTTAAAGACAGTTTGAACTGGGAACTACATGGGTCACGAAAATGAAATGGTGAAGACCAGCTACAATAACCACACAAACATGTTTACTGGGTTTAGACAGAGAACAAGGCAAACAATATTCTGAATGGTCTTTGGTGAAGTAAGGGGATGGGAGATGGGACATTCCGAAATAGGGCTTGTACATCATTGGTTACAAGGGTACAGGTGGGAAATGTTGATTGGTTACAGGAGATATGCAACATAAGTATGTGCACAGAGCTGAGTCATCAAACTGGTCACAGGACAATGACAGGATAAGGTCCATTCTTGTAATCAGACTACAGACAGGTTTGCTACTGATTAATATCTTAAGACATAAGTTTCTTGAGATTGTATAGTGCAAGAATTTCTTAAAAACACTGCACATAAGTCACCAACTGCATTATTTCAACATGATAAGCAAGATAAGTTGAAAATAACTTGCTTTTTGGCAACATATTTCTTGAGAACATCCTACATAAGGGGGTTTTAGGTAACTATATGTGTCCCGACCCTCTCCGGGAACATGTCCCCAGGAAAAATGTGGCCCTGACCACAGAGAAAAACATTTCCTTAGTTACACAGCTAATTCCTTAGATACAGCCATAGATATAGGCTAAAAATGACTTTTTTAGCATAATCAGGAATGGAATCTAGTCTGGGATCCCAACTCAGCCATTTAACTTATGCCAAGCACCTCATTTTAAATGCTGTTGATCAGCACTAAACCAGAATGTGACGCATCACAGGCAATCTGATAAAGAGATTGCAAAGACAGAAGGGAATCTTCTTCTTTATACAGCTTAGTGTATGCACCTCATTACATTCATGTTTAAGATAAAATTGCTAATTTTATGCTGTCTTTATGACAGGATACCTCAAGTTATGCTCATCTTGTTCCAGGAAACTGGGAGTTAGGGGTATGAGCTTTCTTTATGATTATATTTTAAAAGAGATGGGTCCCAGGTCCTTGAGAAAACATCTTGATTTACATACTTTTCAGAAAGACAAAGAGAGTACCATTACAAGTTACCAAAAATGAGTTATGAAAGAACGGGGAGGGGGAGGGGAGCCTCCTTGTTTTTAACAGGGAGAATTAAAACCTATCATTTTCTATTTATATTTTTCCTTATAAGGATTTCCTTTGTTTTCGTTGGCCCTGTACTCTACCAAACATTATGTCCTTTTCTAAAGATTGGCCTTTCCTGATGACATGTCCAAAGTATGGGAGTTGAAGTCTCGCCATCCTCACTTCTAAGGAACATTCTGGTTGTATTTCTTCTAAGACCGAATTGTTCTTTTGGCAGTCCACAGTGTATTCAATATCATCTCCAGCACCACAATTCAAGCACATCAATTCTTCTGTCTTCTTTTTAAGCTAACCAATTTTCACATGCTATGAGGTGACTGAAAAGACCATGGCTTTGGTCAGATATACCTTAAAGTCTTGAAAATGTAATAGGTTCCATATAAGGCCCAACATTTTTGATTTTCCAAAGCAAACTTATGGGCTTTCTGATCTGTCAAAGAAGAGAACCCAGTACTCTGTTAGGAGTGAAAGGGAGTTTTATTGAGGAATAATACACCTCAAGCTGGGCAGTGCTAAGCAAAAATACAAAGCACCATTCAAGCAGAGAGAGGGGTCTATATACATAGAAAACAAAGGAAAGGTAGGGGGTTAATGACTGATTGTAGAGGAGATCAACTTCAGCTTCAAGTCCTTTGAAATATAAAAGTCAGCCACGTGGCTAGAAGCAAGTAACCACGTAGGCGAGTGGTGCCAGCTGTTTTGGTTATACATGAGGGCAGTCATGAGCACATTTTTCCTGGGAACATCTTGGCACAGTCTTCCCATAAACAAATGGTTTACATCCTGATCTTTTGCATCCTGGGAATGCATGTTGGCCTGTCATGTCTGACACGAGTGCCTCCAATTTGAAACTTTTCATTTTACATTTCCCCTGTTTGATCAAGCCACCACTAGGGGTACTGGTCACCCACAATGGAGTAACCTTTCTTCTGCAAGGACTTTGTTTTCTTGAAGAACTTTTGTTAATAAGAATTATTTTCTTCACCTTGCTGAGCTAATAGGTCTCATCTTCAGGGTGAGTAGGTTTTATGGGAAACATCTTAACGGACAAGGCCACATTCGAAGAACATTTCCAAGTCAAGACAGAATGATACAAGCCAAGATGAAACATACTCAGGGAGACAAAAGAGAGGTGATTAAACAACACAATCATTGGTGAAAGCCTGTGAAACAAGCAAGATTTTATATGAAGGGTCAAATGGTTTTGAAGTACAGCATTTCCTGGATAAAATGCACTGAACTAAAGCAAAACAGCATTTTATAATTACAGTAATTGAAATGATGAAGAATATAAAGATTCCAAAATAAAATAGCAGTTTTTTCCACTATCCACCCCAAGAGGGAAACCAGTTACTTATAATACCAGTTAATAAGAAAGGAACAGGATTGTTAATGTAAGATACTACATGTTGCATATGATTGACACAGAGTGTAATATTAGCACTATTGTCAGGGATATAGACCCAGCAATCAGATTTTACTATGGCACAGGCGCCTCCCTGGGCTGCAGTGAGAATGTCAAGGGCGATTCTGTTTTGGAGTACTACTTTTCTCATTGCCATTTCAGTACTGATCTCTTGAAGCCCCTGGGCACTGTCATTTAGGGCAGTTTGTATATATTTGGCTAATATTTCTACATGTACCTTAGAGTCTTCAAGTCCTGTCTGAGGTGTGAATACTGCTGCTAAATGATCAAGCCAATGAAATGCTAATAGAAACCTTTGGGCTCTTAATATGGGTACATTAGCTAGTAAAGGGAGTTCAGTTAAAATACATCCCTGAGTGCAGCTCAGGCCCAGAGTGCATCTTGTAATCCATCCTGGAGGGAGCCAGAGCCAAAGGTTGGTTCCACATAGCCAAAAGGTACTATTATGGGCTACCCAGAAGATACCTGAGTGTGGTAGCTGTTTGGTGGTTTGATCCATAGATCAAGAACAACCCAGTCAGATTCCTGTAGTGGACATACCAGGAAAGGCCAGATGGACTTGAGGTTGGAAGGGCACCGCATGTCCAACAATTAAGCATTTTAAAATGGTGAGCATAAGCATCTGCCCACTCTAGGAAAACATTAGTAGAGGCATGACTGTAATAAAGGTAAAAAGAAAAAAAGATAAAAAGGTTCATTTTCAGGCCTGGTCCAGGTCTTGGATCAGCCATCTGCCTCAGATGTTGTCTGCTTCTGGCCACAGAGGTGTTTAAATGTAACGTTCAATTCTCTGGTGAGGTGGATAGTCCAAAGGGGACCCGTAGCCTTTTTTAACTGTGAAAAATCTATCCAGGGTTTCAATCCCTGTAATTTGCTTGTGCATAGATTGGTGAGGAGGACTAAGTGTGGTCCTTTCCATTGAAGTTCTAATGAGTCTTTTATTTGGTGTCTCTTCTGATATACGTATTTTCCTGGGATCTTGGTAACAGCCTGCCTTTTTCCACGCCTTAATTCATTTGTTCGGGCTAATTATTGGTGTTTTAAACATTTTTCTAAAGTCAATTCATGGAGGTTGGAGTTACCAGTAGAAAAATTTGGGGAGTCCCTTTCTTTATCAGAAGTGCAGAAATAATTTAAGAGGCAGCTTGTTTGGCTGCCATATCAGCAAGATTATTCCCTCTAATTTCTTCAGTTTGGGGTACTCCTTTCGGTTTGTGAGCTTGTATTCTTATCACAGCAGTTTCAGAGGGGAATAATAGAGCATCTAGAAGGTCCGCTGTTAAAGCTTCACTTTGTTAATAGCATTTCCGGAAGAGGTTAAAAAAATCCTGTCTCCATAGTGTGTCAAATCATGTACACTTCCAAAAGCGTGTCTACTATCTGTAAAAATAATAACATATTTCCTGAGGGAATTCTACAAGCCCTAAAGAGCGCAATTAATTTGATTTGTTGGGCTGAACTGGCTTGAGGGAGAGCTCGACTTTCAAAGACTTCGGTAGAAGTCATAACAGAGTATCCAGGTTGATAGTAAGTACTAGTAGAATTAGGTTTTAAATTGGAACCATCCACAAACAAAACTAAATCAGGATTAAAGAGGCCTCTTTTAAGTCTTTCTGAGGGGTTAAATGTTGCTCAGTCACGTCTTAACAATCATGTGTAGGATAGTTGTTTTCATTAGTTGCACCAAGAAAAGTAGCTGGATTTAAACACACCACAGAGTGTAGTCTAATGTTATATGCAGCCAGGAGAACTTCAAAGGATGTGGGTCTGCTGGCAGAAAGATGTTGTGTCAAGGCAGAATTAAGTAACGCAGACACAGCATGGGGCATTTAGACACCAGAAAGTTTCCCAGCACCACATTTGCTGTGGTTTCTACTAATTTGGCAGTACCAGCCTTAACTTTAAAGCAGGGAGGGTACCCCGGCTACAGGCTCAGCCTTCTGTTAAATATTTGGGCCACCTAATTTCTGCAGAAGGCATCTCTATTGATCCTAAACAGAAGGAAGCTATTCTCTGTATATCCAAAACAAAGAAACAGCTATGGGGATTTCTAGGATTCTGTGGCTATTGTCAAATCTGGATTTCCAATTTTTCTTTGTTGGCTCAACTTTTATACATATATTTAAAAACCTCTGAGGCAGACTCAGGGCCCTGGTTGTGTAGTGGTTCAGCATTTGGCTGCTAACCGGAAGCTTCTGGATGCTAACCAAAGGTTGAATCCACCAGCCGCTCCTTGGAAATTCTATGAGGCAGTTCTACTCTGTCCTATAGGGTTGCTGTGAGCTGGAATCGATTTGATGGAAATGAGTTTTGGTTGGGAGACAGACTTATTCCAAGTTGCACCAGAAGATCGAGAGGTCATAGTTCAATTAAAAGGGGCTTTAATGAATAAACCCACTCTGAGTTTGAATTTTTTTCTAGATTTTTCTCCAGCTCTGTTTGGAACCTTCTATTGTGGTCCCTGTCAGAGCAGTCAGTGGTGGTATCTGGGTACCATCTTGTTGTGCTGGACTCAGCCTGGTGGAGGCTGTGGTAATTGTGTTCCATTAGTCTTTTGGACTGTCTTTCCTTGTGTCTTTGGTTTTCTTCATTCTCTCTTGCTCCAGATGGGGTGGGACGAGTAGATGTGTCTTAGATGGCCACTCGCAGGCTTTTGTGACCCCAGATGCTACTCACCAGAGTAGGATATAGGACACTTTCCTTATAAACTGTGTTATGCCAATTGAGCTGGATGTCCCCCGAGACCGTGGTCCTCAATTCTCAGCCCAGTATCTTGATCCTTATGGGGATTTGGATATGTCTCTGTAAGCTTCTATGACTACGCCTTGGTCAAGTTGTGCTGTCTGGCTTCCCCAGTATTGTGTACTGTCTTACCCTTCACCAAAGTTACTGCTTATGTATTGTCTAGTTAGAGTTTTTCCCTCCCCACTCCTCCACTCCCTTGTAACCATAGAAGATTGTTTCTTTCTGTGTGTAAACCTTTTCATGAGTTTTTATAATAGTGGTCTTATCTAGTATTTGTCCTTTTGTGATTGACTTATTTCAATCAGTGTAATGTCCTCTAGATTCATCCATGTTGTGAGCTGTTTTGCAGATTCATCATTGTTGTTTATTGTTGCATAGCATTCCATTGTGTATATGTCCCATGGTTTGTTTATCCATTCATCTGTTGATGGGCATTTAGGTTGTTTCCACTTTTGCTACTGCAAATAATGCTACATTGAACATGGGTGTGCATATGTCTATTCATGTGACAGCTCTTATTTCTCTAGGATATATTTGTAGGAACAGGATTCCTGGATCATATGTATTTTTCTCTCTAGTTTTTCAGGGAAGTGCCATATTTTTTCCCAAAAAAATGGTTGTACCATTTTGTATTCCCGTCAGTAGTGCATAACAGTTCCAATCTCCCTACAGCCTCTCCAACATTTGTTATTTTCTGTTTTTAATTCATGCCAGTAATGCCAATGTCAGAAGGTATCTCACTGTACTTTTTATTTTCATTTCTCTAATGGCTAGTGATTATGAGCATTTCATCATGTGTCTGTTAGCAGCCTGAATGTCTTCTTTGGTGAAATGTCTGTTCATTTCCTTTGCTCATTTTTTAATTGGTTAATTTGTCTTTTTTGCTGTAGACATGTTGGATTTTCCTGTAGATTTTATAGAACAGACCTTTATTGGATATGTCATAGCCAAAAATTTTTTCCTAGTCTGTAGGATCTCTTTTTCCTCTTTTGCTGAAGTCTTTTGATGAGCATAAGTGTTTAATTTTTAGAAGATTCCAGTTATCTGACTTATCTTCTGGTATTTGTGTATTGTTAGTTATAGTTTTTATCCTATTTATACCATGCATTGGGGCCTCTAGCGTTGACCCTATTTTTCTTCTATGATCTTTATAGTTTTTGGTTATCTATTTAGACCTTTGATCTATTTTTAATTCATTTTTGTGCATGGTTTGAGATTTGGGTCCTGTTTCATTTTTTTACAGCTAGACATCCAATTTTGCCAGCACTATTTGTTAAAAAGACTGTCTTTTCCCCATTTAATTGACTTTGGGCTTTTGTTAAAGATCAGGTGACCATAGGTGGGTGGATTCTGGGTTCTTGATTCTGTTCCATTGGTCAATGTGTCTGTTGTACCAGTACTAGGCTGTTTTGATTACCATAGCTGTATAGTAGGTTCTGAGGTCAGGTGGCTTGAGGCTTCCTACTTTGTTCTTCTTCAATAATGTTTTACTTATCCAGGGCCTCTTTTCTTTCCATTAAAGTTAATGATTAGTTTTTTCATCTCATTAAAGTATGCTGTTGATATTTGGATTGTGATCGCATGTGTTTGTAGATTACTTTGGGTAGAATTGACATTTTCACATTATTGAGTCTTCCTGTCCATAAGCCTGTCTCCTATTATTTGTTTTTCTAGCTGAAAGAACAGGCATATTACAAGGGCTTGTACAAGGGACAATTAAGCCTTTAGAAAGAAAATCTTATATAATGGGAACTAGCTGTTCTTTTGTTTCTCGTTTAAGTGGATACTTGGAAATTTTTGGCAGAGTTTTAGATAAAGTTATTTGAATTTTAATTGGCTCAGCTGACAAAACTCTACTTATATCTGTGGATGTGTGGCCCATAAGTTTGCAGGAGCTAAGGAAAAGATGTCAGAAGGGAGAGGACTAGGCTGAGTTGAATTTTGGAGAGTCATAACAAATGCTTGCATACAGCAAATGGTTTCTTCTTTCTGAATATTGTCTAATTCAGAGCCTATCTCTATTGACTAAGGGATATCAGGAAGACTCAATAATATTTCCCCCTTTAAATTAAATTGTAAATGATGATTCCATTTGGATAAAATATCTCTTTCAAGAGATTGACAGGAGTATCAGAATTGAGCAAAAAAGAGTGTAAATCTTCAAAAAGACCAAGAGATACCAGAACAGGTTGGGAATGGATCAACATTTGTTCCTGATTGGTGACCCCCACTACTTTTCAGGCTTTAGCACTCCAGGGCAGGCTTTTGTTAACACTACTTTTGTAAACAGGTGGGGTTAATAGCAAACAGGGTGGTTCCAATGTCAATTAAAAATTGGCAAGTTTCTCCATTAGTAGTTTCTCCTTTCAGGTGAAGAGCAACCACAGGAAAAGTCCCTGTTTTGTTCCTGGAACCCCTTTATTCCGAATCAGATTGTAGGATTTTTTTTTAAAGGAGGACTATGTCAGTCTTTTGTTTATTTTTTAACTTATAGCATTCATTTTCCAATGGCCAGTTTTTTACAATTGTGACAAATACCCACCTTTGTGCCATTGGAAGGGATATCATTTTTCTTTTGATTGGGTGATTGTGATTTTTGCAGCTGAAGGTCCATTAATTTACTAGCCTTAGAAACCCATTTGTTATGTTGTGTATAGGGTCACTATGAATCAGAACCGGCTCAATGGCACCAAACAACAACAACAGAAATCTTTTTGGCTTCAGGAGCCTGGGAAAGTTTATAAGCTAAGTTGGTTAGCTTGGGAATAGGAGCTTTCTGTCATTCTAATTGATGTGGATTTACTGAGGCTGAGATCTTAGGTTTAAGACCAGATATGAAAAACGCATTGAAAGTGCTGGAGGCATTAGGCACAGTCAGTGTGAAGCCAGAGTGTTCAGAAAACTTCTGGAGAAACTGAATTTGATAATCATAAACACGTTTGTCTTTATTTTGTTTGCTAGAGTCAATTTTAGTCCAATTAGTTATTGGAGGAAAGGCCTTTGGGATAGCTCCTAGCAATTTTTTACTCATGGTTCGATAGTCTTCCAACAGCTCAGTGGCCATTTTTTCAATAAGGCTAAATTATCCTTGGGGTCCTTCCATTTGCCTGTCCTAGCCATAATGGGGCTTCCTCTGGGATAGCAATCATGTGAACATGGATCCCAGGCTGGTAGGCTTCAACAAGGGTTTTTAAATTTTCAGAAAATTTGTAGGGGTCCTCATGCAGTTTAGGAAAATCTTTCCCAATGCTATGTAATTATGAGCGTGTCCACAGGGCAAAAGTGATACAAGGGGAATCTTAAGTGTCACTGCTCTGGCAAATTTTAAAGGGCATTTTTATTTGCTGGATTTTTAGGGAAAAAGAGAAGGTCAGATAAAGTATTACCAGAGGAGTATGAAGGCAAAGAAGGGTATAAAGAGATAGCAGCTGGCAGAGGGGCAGAAGGGATGGGAACTGAAATTTGACATTGTGATTCTTTATTCTGGTTGGTTAATTTAGAGAGTGTCCTGCAGGGAAGCAATTCTACTGTCTTGATGTCTTTTAGAGACCTTAATATACCTATCAAAATATGCATCCCATTGGGACTGTTTAATCTTGAGCCTTGGTTCTTTAATTTACTGTGCAGAAAAGTTAACTTAGAGAGATCAAAAAACAAAACAAAAATAGCCACTGATTTTCCAAAGTGCCTTGAGTGAGGTTATGCTGAACAGGCAAAAACATGCACAATAAAGGATCATAATGCTTGTTTATGTAGTGAGCAGGAGTCCCAGAATGTGGCTCCAAATTTCCTTTAGAAGTGTTATTCCCCATTTCATAATGACATTTGCAAGAAAACGAACTTTTACTTGCAAGAATCAAAACAAATCCACAATAAAACTGGAAGAGCTGTCAACACAAGGGACTGGAGCTCGGATTTGAAAGATTTTTTAACTTTAAATGATCCCCGAGAATTTGCAGAAATGGAGAGCCCAAAGTAGCTCAGCAGGTATTGTGCCCCTGTCCAGAAGCCCCAGGGATCATCAAAGATAATGCACCTTTGAAATCCACTTTTGACACTAGAAATGTCAAAGAAGAAAATCTCACACTCTGTTAGGAGTGAAAGAAAAGAAGTTTTATTGAGGAGTAATCCAGCTTGAACTGGGCAGTGCTGAGTAAAAATACAAAGCACTGCATGGTTCAAGTGGAGAGAGGGGTATATATGCATATAGAGAACAAAGGAAAAGTAGGGGGTTAATGATTGATAGTAGATAAGATCAACTTAAGCTGGGAGGCATTTGAAATGTAAAAGTTGGCCATTTGGCAAGGAGGGAGTGAGTTACCATCTAGGTGAGATGGGCCAGTCAGTTCAGTTATACATGCTTGTAATTATGAACATATTTTTCAAGGAACAAATTGTTTACATCTTGACACATTCTTCCCAAGAATAAATGGTTTACATCCTGATCTTTTGCATCTGGGGAATGCACGTAGACACTGTCATTTTAACAAGAGTGACTCCCTTTTGAAACTTTTCCCTTCACAATCTTTGAAACTTCTGATCTTTGGAACATATCTCCAAGGTTAACTTAGAACTCCTTCACGGTGTATTCAAGAGACAGTCACAAGATGTGTCTTCTTGTCTCTTGAGGAGAAAAGAGAAGTTTTAGTTGTTTCCTCTTCTACTTTTCTGTATAAATTTGTGTGAAATTCTGCCCATATTTTGTAGTCACTTTCCTACTATTTACATGCATGTAAATATGTTAATACTTGTTGTTAGGTGTCATTGAGTCAGTTCCTACTCATAGTGACCCCATCTAAAACAGAACAAAACACTGCCCTGTCCTGCACCATCCTTATAATCTTTGCAATGCTTGAGCCCATTGTTGCAGCCACTGTGTCAATTCATCCCATTGAAGGTCTTCCTCTGTTTTGGTGACCCTCTCCTTACCAATATGATGTCCTTCTCCAGGACTGGTCCCTTCTGATAATATGTCTAAAGTACATGAGATGATGTCTCACCTCCTTGCTTCTAAGGAGCATTCTTACTCATGATAATGCTACTCAATATTAAATTGTGTTTTCTCTCTCCTGTATTGCCTTGTGTTGGCAGGATTGCTTTATTTCTCTAATAATTGCCAGACACAGTATAAAATTAGTTAACTAAGCAAAAGAAATACCATTAGGCAAAACCACACAATAGATATTCAGTATAAATGAAGAGGGGTTGGGGGAGTGAGAGAGATATAGAGTGTGAATACAGCAAGAATACTGTAACTATTGACCATGGTTCTGTACCACTACCTACTCAATGACCTATGTCTTGGTCTGAGCTTGAATGGGAGAACTAAATCTACTGTTCCCCCAGGTTTCACTTCCTAAATGCTTATCATCATCATGCTCATCATCTCAGCCACGCTGAATCTGATTCTAGTGTGTAAAAGCAGCCATTTCTGCTTGACATGGCCCTAAACACAAGCCAAGCACTTCATCTGATATGCTACCCAAGAAAACACAACCTAATCTAAAGTCGGAGGAAAGATTGGCTGAGCAGATTGTTTTCAGAAAAGGCATGCCAATTTCCAATGTGGGACATCTATCTGGAACCAGATGTGGATGAGGTGAGTTGGTTGCCATTCCAGAGCCTCCTAATGGCACTATTTTGTTCCCAGCATCACCAGAGGCTTGGCATACTTCATTGTGTTACCCTTCTCAATACCTGCCAGTGGAACCATCAGGAAAGAACTCAAGGCTTAGGGCCTGGTCGGTCCTACAGAGCACCTTGTCTTCTTTCCAGACTATGCACACTGCCCACGCATAGTTATAGATTTAAGGCTTATTAAACATTCGAAGCTTATGCCTACCAGTAGAGAGATAAGCCACTGACTAGTTAACCCCTTTGACCATAAGTAACACTTTTTAGAATGGACCATGTGTAGACGAATAGCCCTCACTGTGTCTTGAGTGGACATGATCTGCACTCTGGGTTGGTCACGAGGCCATTTCATGTTTTGTAGGACTTCATCTCTAGACCCCAGAACCTTCCTCTGGTCTGGAAATAGTTGCTGTATAGGGTACATAAAGCTATAGCTTCATGTGAGGCTTTATTACTAGCTTGAGATCTCTCACCTACAGTAGACTAAATAGCCAGTGAAGCAGCTTAAGCCTTGGAGTCCCAGCAACCAGTTGAGATGACTTCCTTGGTCAGGGTGGACTATACCCTGGCCAACATTATGTTGTGTTTGAGTTAATGCAGGTGCCAGGCTCTACAATCAAACTCTTGTGTATAGAAGTAGATGGAATAGCTGACTAAGCTGCCCTGATAAGCAGCCTGGGAGCCTCTCTTGTCAGGCCTAGGAACCCATGGTCCCTGGTTTTGGGAAAGGCTTCACATATTATTCATGGTCTTCCTTTCACTACTCACTGTTCTAACCATCCTTCAGTATCACTTAGGGCAAAGCTGGAGACTAACGTGGCAATACTATGGGTTCAACAGATACAGGTTGCAGTGGGGTGCTATATGATACAAAGAAGCTATCCTTTGAATCAGGGTGGGCTGAGTGGCTTATCCATTCAGCTATTGATGGACACTTGAGTTATTTCCACTTTTCGGCTATTGTGAATAATGGTACGACTTCCTTGCCTGTTTTAACATTACCTAGTACAATATTTTTTTTTTTTTGGACACAAGTTAATAGAAAAAAGACTTTAAAAAAAAATTAGTTGTGTATTGTCTTAGTCATCTAGTGCTGCCATAACAGAAATACCACGGTGGTTGGCTTTAACAAAGGGAAATTTATTTCCTTACAGTAAAGTAGACTAAAAGTCCAAATTCAAGGTATCAACCCAGCGGAAAGCTTTCTCTCTCTGTCAGCTCTGGAGGAAGGTCTTTGTCCTCAATCTTCCCATGGTCGAGGAGCTTCTCAGGTGCAGGAACCTAGTGTTCAAAGGACAAGCTCTGCTCCTGGTGCTGCTTTCTTGGTAATATGAGGTCTCCAACTCTCTGCTTGCTTCCCTTTCCTTTTATCTCTTAAAGGTGATGCAGGCCACACCCCAGGGAAACTCCCTTTACCTTGGATCAGAGAGGTGACCTGAGTAAGGGTGGTGTTACAATCCCACCCTAATCCTCTCAACATAAAATCATAATCACGAAATGGAGGACAACCACACAATACTGGGAATCATGGCCTAACAGTGTTGACACATATTTTTGGGGGACACGTATTATAGGAGGAAATGAAGGGTATTATATGATAATTGGAGTTCCTGGGTGATGCAAACAGTTAACACAATTGGCTTCTAACCAAAAGGCTGGCAGTTCAAATTCACCCAGAGCACCTTGGAAGAAAGGCCAGGCAGTGTGCTTCTGAAAAATAAGCCATTGAAAACCCCACGGAGCTTATTTCTACTCTGACACACATGGAGTCACTATAAGTTGGAATTGACTATGCGGCAACTGGTTATATGGTAAATACAAGGGCAGTATTTTTCTCTTATTCACATGGGATATGTACAGAAATATTTTTACATAGCTTTCTACTAATACTTTAATTTTTTTGTCCCAGTACATCATGCATACAGAATTTCACAATTAAAAGCTAAGTTATTTTCATGGAACCTTCTTGCTTGCAGCCTAGTGCCCATCCCCTCTCACTAGCATCAGTTCACAGGATTTCTTTGTGCTAAATTAGCCAAATAGTTTAAGTGGGATTGACCCCACCTACAGATTCAGGGGTGGTACCTGATTTAGGCAATCAGCAAAAAATTTTATTTCCCAGGACTCCATGATTGTCTGAAGAATGTACGTGTGACCAGATTTGAGTCAAAGAGTGACACTGAGATGCTGGTAATTTCTGGGAAAGAAGCTTTCTCCGTTTCCCAAGAAGAATTCAGGGAAAGACGTTCCTTCTTCTTATAGGAAGAAGCACGTAGCCTTGGAGCTCCTGGCAGCCACCTTTTGACCATAGTGGGAGGCAGCCTTAGTTCGAAGCCAATTTTAGGGAAGGCAGGAGGCAAGACCTAAAAAGAAACCCTTAAGTGATAATGGCTGAGCTGTTCTATCAGGTCTCAAGTGAAGTCTGCTCTGTTGTTGGACTTAGTAATTTCATGGGGCAATACAGTCTCATTATTGTTTAAGACTGTGTATGGATCTCCATTACTTGATAACTAGAGTATCCTAACAGGTATAGCCATTTTGTGATGTAATGACAAGGAAACTACTAAGAACTGAACAAGAAAAAAGCAGCAAAGGCAAGGAAATTTTGATCAAAATTATGTGCGCTGTTATATTGGTGTAGTATTGTTGTTGTTAGGTGCCATCAAGTCGGTTCCAACTCACAGTGACCCTATGTACAACAGAAAGAAACACTTCCTATTCCCGTGCCGTCCTCACAATTTTTGCTATGCTTGAGCCCATTGTTGTAGCCACTGTGCCAGTCCATCTCATTGAGGGTCTTACTCTTTTTCGCTGACCCTCCACTTTACCAAGCATCATGCCCTTCTCCAGAGACTGATCCCTCTGATAACATGTCCAAAGTATGTGAGAATATTCTTGCCATCCTTGTTTCTAAGGAGCACTCTGGTCATGCTTTTTCCAAGACAGATTTTTTCATTCTTTTGTCAGTCCATGGTCTATTCAAAATTCTTCACCAACACCATGATTCAAAGGTATCAATTTTTCTTCAGTTTTCTTATTCATTGTCCAGCTTTCTCATGCAAATGAAACGATTGAAAATACCATGGACTGGGTCAGGCACACTGTCTTAGTCATCTAGGGCTGCTATAACAGAAATTCCATAAGTGGATGGCTTTAACAAAAAGAATTTTATTTCCTCACAGTAAAGTAGGCTAAAAGTACAAATTCAGGGCATCAGCTCCAGGGGAAGGCTTTTTCTCTCTGTTGGCACTGGAGGAAGGTTTTTCTTGTCAATCTTCCCCTGGTTCTCTGTGCAGGAACCCTGGGTCTAAATGATGCGCTCTGCTCCAGGTGCTTCTTCCATGGTGTTACGAGGTCCCCAACTCTCTGCTTGCTTCCCTTTCCTTTTATCTCTTGTAAGATAAAAGGTGGTGCAGGCCACTTCCTTTACATTGGATCAGGGATGTGACCTGAGCAAGGGTGTTACATCCCACCCTAATCCTCTTTAGCAGAAAATTACAATCACTAAACAGAGAACAACCACACAATACTGAGAATCATGGCCTAACCAAGTTGACACATATTTTTGTGGGACACTATTCTACTCATGACAAGCACCTTAGTCTTCAAGGTGACATCTTTGCTTTTTAACACTTTAAAGAGGTCTTTTGCAGCAGATTTGCCCAATGCAGTGCATCATTTGATTTCTTGACTGCTGCTTCCATGGGCGTTGATTGTGGATTTAGGTAAAATGAAATCCTTGACAACTTCAATCTTTTCTCTGTTTATCATGATGTTGCTTATTGGTCCAGTTGTGAGGATTTTTGTTTTCTTTATGTTGAGATATAATTTATACTGAAGGCTGTAGTCTTTGATCTTTATCAGTAAGTGCTTCAAGTACTCTTCACTTTCAGCAAGCAAGGTTGTGCCATCTACATAACAGAAGTCGTTATTGAATCTTCCTTCAATTCTGTTGCCACATTCTTCTTCATATACTCCATCTTCTTGGATTATTTGCTCAGCATACAGATTGAATAAGTATCGTGGAAGGTACAGCCCTGATGCACACCTTTCCTGACTTTAAACCATATAGTATCCCCTTGTTCTGTTCGAATGACTGCCTTTTAGTCTATGTACAGGTCCTCATGTGCAAAAGTTAGTGTTCTGGAATTCTCATTCTTTGCAATGTTACCCATAATTTGTTATGATCCCCAGAGTCAAATGCCTTTGCATAGTCAATAAAACACAGGTAGACATGTTTCTGGTATTTTCTGCTTTTAGCCAGGATCCATCTGACATCATCAATGATATCCTTTGTTCCATGTCCTCTTCTGAATCTGGCTTGAATTTTTTGGGCAGTCCCCTGTCGATATACTGCTGCAGCCGCTTTTGAATGATCTTCAGCAAAATTTTACTTGGATGTGGTATAAATGATATTGTTTGATAATTTCTGCATTTAGTTGGATCACCTTTCTTGGAAATAGGCAGAAACATGGGTAGATCTCTTCCAGTCGGTTGGCCAGGTGGCTGTCTTCCAAATTTCTTGGCATAGATGAGTGAGCACTTCCAGTGCTGCATCCATTTGTTGAAACATGTCAGTTGGTATTCCATCAGTTCCCGGACTCTTGTTTGTCTCCAGTGCCTTCAGTGCAGCTTGGACTTCTTCCTTATGTACCATCAGTTCTTGATCATACGCTGACTCATGAAATGGTTTAATGTTGACCAATTCTATTTGGTATAGTGACTCTGTGTTTTCCTTCCGTCTTCTTTTGATGCTTCCTGCAGCATTTGATTGCTAGTATTAAAGAGTCATTAAATCCTGCTAACAGAGTTGCTGGGTAGGAAAGATTTTATATGTAATGTGTTCAACAGGCTTTTAAATTTTACAATGGTATATTTATCCAATAAGCTATGATGTGGGGAGATATAAAGAGGAATAAGTGTTGAGAATATAAAAATTACCCCAAACTTTAGAAAAGGATAAGTTACACTGTCTAGATAGTTGATAACAAACTTGAGCACTTTGTTGATAATCTAATAGAAGTGGAAATTTAGTATTTGATATCTTTGCTGATTGGTGGTATATCTGATTGATAGCTCTTTCTATAAAGTTAAAATTTAACCCAAACAACTAAGATAGCCATTAGAGTTTTATAGCCTAAGAATCTTTAACTAGCTTTGGATCTAGATTAACAATCTTTAACAGGTTTTTGGTTTTTTTTGAAACTAGACTTGCAATATATTTGCCTACCCCACCTCTTTCTATAAAAACATTCTTTGAGCCAACTTTCTTTTCTGTTATTTATTCCTTTGTTAACAAGCCCAATATAATTTTGACACATATTATGGTAGCTTGTAAAAATTCCTCCTTTCCTTGCATATATGCACATTTGCTATATGACATTCTTTGCTTCTAGAGGTAGCATTTCCCTACCCCTGAATCTGAATTGGTCTCATATCTTGCATTGACCAATAGGATGTATTGGAAGTTATATGGTGCAACTTCTAGGTCTCAAGAGGCCTTGCAGCTTCCTGCCCCCTTGCAATGCTGTCCTGAAACCACTGCTCAAAGAAGGTGGTGTAACCTCCTGGAGGATGGAAGGTGCATGGAGGTGCCCCCACTAATATCAGCATCAAGTGCAAGACATGTGAGTGAGCCTATCTTGGACCATCCAGCCCACCTGACAGTCCAGCTGAATAGATCCACATAAGTGAGCCCAAGTGAGACCAGCAGAGGAATCACCCATCCATCTCACAGTGTCATGAAAAATAATTATCATTGTTCAAGCCACTCAGTTTTGGGGTGGTTTGTTAGACAACAATAGATAACTGAGGCAGTGGTCCAGATAAATTGAGCTGAGAAGACTGTTTAAAATGTAAGGGCATTGTAAGTTTTGTATACCAGACATGATTCAAATCTGAGGAAGTAAACTTCAGACTTGTAACATAATTATGAATATCAAGAAATGGGACCATGCCACAAGACTGGCCATCTATATAAATAAAACCAGGTTTCAAGTTGCTTCTTGCTTGCTTCATTGTGCAAAAAAGACTGAATGACTTTTCACCAAATATGGAGAGTGTGTTGATCTGACTTGAAATATATAGACACTAAGGGGTAAGTGGATTTCCTTTTGAGAGTCCTTGAAGGGTACCTCAAAAAGGCAGGTAGTTATCCTTCAGAGAGCTGAAATTGAAGTACAAGAAGGTGACCACGTGATTGTTAATTGGGAAGAAGTGGCCAAGTGTACAGTAGATTAACCTACACACACCATACAGTTTGTAAAGTTCATTGCCTAAACCGTGGCCTGCTGGTATGCCCACGTACTTCTGTGCAGCCAGTTGAGGATGAATCATCCTTGCCAACATTTGCTGTTTTCTTTTTTTTATGCTGCACTATGATTTTTAAAATGATCAACTTATTGGTATATAATTTACATACAATAAAGTTCACATCTTTAAGTGTACAAGTCAATGATTTTTTAACAAATGTATATGCTGTGTAACTACCACTCCAGTAAAAATATGGAACAATCTATCTACTGTCAAAACAACAAATTATATTAAACCAATAATAGAAATTGATTGAAGTTTATTTAATATATATTTGCAAATCAGGGTAATATTTCAACTAACCCAAAAAACCAAAACCCAGTGCCGTTGAGTTGATTCCGACTCATAGTGATCAACTAGAGAGTCAAAAATGTTCTGAAGATGAGACAACCTATAAGACTTAAACCCCATCTTAGGAAGAATTTCATTCAGCATTGTCTTGAAGAACAATTAAAATTATTACTGATTTACCCTAAAACATTGGTCTAATCTGACCTTTGGAGTCTCAGTTTCCCAAGACTGAATTCTTCAAAAGAGTACAGTGCCAAGGCAAAAATGGTCTTACTGGTTTATCTAGACCATTTTTTTGTCTCAAAGATGACTTTTAAAAACCAGTTTCTTAAGGGCTCAATGTTTAAAAGGACATCTAAGGGCAAATGGACTGGGTGGGTCATCCCAGCTCATGGACCCCAGAAACATGGATTCCAGGAGAATTAAAAAATGTTTCTCACTACCTGAAGCCTCCATCAAGACTTTCCCCAACTCCGCCACAGTTCCCCACCCCCCTCTCCCCACAGCCCACCAAGCCACAGCTTCTAACTGCGGTTTGGCCCGACCACACTGTGGCCATAACCACAGTTTGAATTTGGTGCCAGAATCCTGTGCATGAGCAAACCAAGATTTTGGCACATGTGCAAGACTTGAAGAGCTGTGTCCTCAGTCTGTCCTTGGACCTGAACATCACTGACATGATTCAACATGGGAACCTACAAATACAGACACGGGGGGGCTAAGGGTGGAGATTTCTGGGCTCCAAACCCCACCCCCAGATGCCACTGGAAATAAAAAGCACCCCAACTCCCTCATACAGCGAGCACATGGCCTTATGGTCGCTAGACCCCACGTTGCTCCTTGTCTGTGTAGACGATAAATTTCCACTTTGTTTCCCTTGCAACTGGTAGTGTGGCGTCCGTCTTATTTTGATCAGCTAATAGGACAGGTTTTTTTTTTTTTTTTTTTTAATAGGACAGGACAAGAACCCTCACTTGGTTACATACCCAGAAAATTCCCTCACAGAACTGTTATTTTAGTTAGTCTTCTCCTATGACTCATAAAGTTGAGCAACTTGTCGTGTTTCTTTATGAACAATGAGAACCTTGACCAAGCAGCCCCGTGGTGAAACCTCTCCTGAGTTTGGAGGCTGCAGTTAAACTTGGGAATGAAAAATAATGGAGATCATGGCAGCAATGCATGGCAGCACAGGCATGTCTCAGTTCTCCTGTACAGGTAGTCCTTGGGTAATGAAAGAGATCTGTTACTGTGTTTTTAAGTCTTTAAGTTGAATTTGTAGGTAAGCTGAAACAGGTGCATATGGTTCTCATTTAGACTTAAGCTTTAGTGCAAGAAAAGACTCGAATGAAAGACTTTTCAATGATTTAAAAGCTGCAGTACAGCTTTTAAAGTGAAGACGATTGCGATAAAGAATCTGTTGTGAATAGGGGCTGATTTAATCATTTCAGAGTGGGGGCAAATTTATACAACATTAAAGTTGTCCTTAAGTTGGATGCTTGTAACCAGGGACTGCCTGTATTTGGTTTCTGCATGTTTCTCATAGCAGATACTTGCTATTTAGATTTCTTACAAAGATGTCCTTTCTTGCTGCTGGTTAGAGTGGCTCCTGGAGCTAGAACAGGTGCTCAGTTCACCTGCTTTGCACTAAACCAGGGTTATAAGGAAACACCTTATGCCAGCCACCTGGTCATAAGAAAAAGGTGGGGCAACACATGTTTTTCACTTTCAGGGTTTGTACCATGTGGCATCGGTGTAGGTTTGTGGTCAGGAGCAATGCAGGATTAGCTTATGGTTGGCTTTGCAGCCATCAGGAAATCATCCTTGTGGTTTTTGCAGAAAGAGCCTGCTGGCACAGTTGTTAAGCGCTTGGCTGCTAACTGAAAGGTCTATAGTTCAAACCCATCTAGTGGCTCCACGGGAGAAGGCCTGGTGGTCTACTTCTGTGAAGATTACAGCATAGAAAACCTTCTGGGGCAGCTCTGCTCTGTCACGTGGGATCACTATGAATCAAAATTGACCCAACTGCACTTAACAACAGTTTTTGCAGAAACTCTGGCTCAGAATGTCACCACAGCCTTTTGCTGGAATAAGCATATACTCTGGTCTTCTGTAGGGCTGTCATGGACAAGCATCAGCTTTGCAGATCTTCTGGGGCTTTTAGTCCTGCTCTTTGCCCCTCTGCAAATGTTATGGTCACTCCTTTCACCAAGAAGCAGAGTATGAAGAGGCTTGGCAGCTCCTTAAGTCAGATGTGTTTTATCTGGTCTGAAGAGTGGGATTTTATTTGTTGTTTGTTTTGTTCTACAGTAAAACATTACAAAGTTTAATAAAGCAAAAAGGAAGGTTTTATTTGGCATATGTGCAAAGAGGCAAAAGTAGGAAACACACAAGCATGCTGCCAGAGCCATGTCTGCCCAAATCCAAGGAATAGTACAGAATAGACAAAAGTGGGAAAACAGACAAGTATGCTGCTAGATCCATGTTTACGCGAGTCCAAGAAATATTATAAACTAACCCAATGCTGTCAAGTCAATTCCAACTCACAGCGACCCTATAGGACAGGGTAGAACTGTCCCATAAAGTTTCCAAGGAGCACCTGGCAGATTCAAACTGCCAATCCTTTGGTTAGCAGCTGTAGCACTTAACCACTATGCCACCAGGGTTTCCTGGAGTAAGTAAAAGTGGGAAAATGGACAAACATGCTCCCAGAGCTACGTCTGTCCAAGTCGAAGGAATATTACAGAATAGGTGTCTTAGGCTGGGTTCTCTAGAGAAGCAAAACCAGTAAAGCGTATAAATGTATGTAGAGACAGATTTATATCAAGGAAATGGCTCATGTGGTAGTAGACACTAGAAAGTCCCCAATCCGTGGGTCAGGCTGGAGACTTCTAATTCACCAAACTACAGGGGCTGGTAAACCCAAGATCAGCAGGTGAGACAGCAGGCCTCTTGCTCATAGGCTTTGAAGACCGATGAATCCCAAGATGGGCAGGCAAGATGGCAGGTGAATTGCTAGCTCAAGTCCCAAGAGCCAGAGGTCAGACGAACAGGAGCCAGCTGCAGGATCCAGATTGAGCTAATAAGCCCCTGAGCCTCGCAGAATGTCTGCTTATATTTGATGCAGCCCACTTGCCCGAGGAAACTCCTTTTCAACTGATTGGCTACTCACAGCAGATTCCATCACAGGGTGATCACATATCAAGTTTCAACAGGGAGGTGATCAAAATACACAACTGCCAAAACACTGAGAATCATGGCCCAGCCGAGTTGACACACAATCTTAACCATCACAATAGGCAAAAGTGGGAAACAGACAAGCATGCTGCCAGAGCCATGTCTGCCTGAGTCTGAGGAAAGTTATAGAATGATCAGTATATGTTAATATTACAAATGGGCAAAACCACTGAAGGCTTCACCTTGTCACAAATTGGCTAAAAGCTGCCAAATCACCGTGATTGTACATTTTGAATTGCCTTTTTTAATAGTCATTGGTACAGGTTTCAGTAACAACAGTCAAGAGGGTCTTCACTGATCCAACAAATCTTACTATTCACTAAATTAATAGAAAAAGATAAGAGTGGAAAGTATGTGGGTCTTTTGTGCTGTTTATGATTTGTTTATGTGTAAGTTTCCTTAAAAGATGTTTTCCAAGATTGTCCTAGCTATTGTCTTTATACCTAGGGCCCAGTTGATATGTGCTTGTGAGTCCTTGTAGGTCTTTGTGAGTCCAGCTCCAGCTGTGACACATTCTTTATGCTCAAGGACATGGAATAATGGCTCCAATATTATCTCATATATCAGCTTGTTTTTATTTTTCTTAAGTGTCTTTTTTTTGGATGTAATTTGTTTGGTGGACAAAGATAAAACATGGTTTTTTAAAGGTAATGAAAAAAGACATCAGTAGTGGAGAGAGAGTTACCAAATGTTTACATATACAAATTCTACATAAACCCTTTTATTTTACTCATAAAACTAAATATTAAACCCATTGCTGTTGAGTTGATTTTGACTCACTGACCCTATGGCCAATCTGAGTAGAATTGCACCAAGAGTAGAACTGCCCCATAGGGTGTCCAAGGCTGTAATCTTTACAGAAGCAGACTGCCACATCTTTCTTCTGCGGAGCAGCTGGTGGATTCAACCAGCTGACTCCGCAGCTGGATTTGAACTGCTGACCTTTTGGTTAGCACCACTGTGCCACCACGGCTCTCCTCTTATGCATAAAAAAGTATGCATAAAAAAAAATGCATAAGCCCCCCCAAATTCAAGTGACTTGCTTAAGAGGCCTTGCAGACCAAGATGATGCTAGACCCTAAGTTTGCTGACAAGCTTCCAAGTCTATCGTGTAAAACTATACCACCAGCAGATAGAGCTTAAGTGTCTTTTTTAATATAGACTTAATTGTCAATATTTAAAAACCAGGTGATTATGCATAAAAAATCTGCTTTCCATGTTTACAAAATTCAAATGATCCATCATCTCTGAGCCTGCCTCCTTTCATTTCCTCCATTTTCTGAGCCAAGGAGGGCTGCTCCCTTTAGAATGGATATACCTCCCTGGTTAACTGCGTCTCCCGCTCACTCATTTTCTCTATCTGGCCCCAGTGCTGGAGTTTTTGTCTCCGTACCCCCTGATGCTACTTTCAACTGACCAGCAGTTGCCGCTGAAGTCCTAGGAATAACAATGTTTTTAAGTTAAGCTTGCTTTTTCAAGACCACATTTCTCACCCAGAGCAAGGCATGGCTCTGTCAGCATTTGCAGAAAGGGAATGATAATAAAAGCCCCTTTCGTTGGGGAAAGGTTACGAAAACAAAAATCTATTCCCAGCCCAGAAAACCTCTCCACAAAGATAGAAGAGAAAGGAAAGTTTTAGTATTGAATAAGCATTAAACCAGAATGTGACACATCACAGGCAATCTGCTAAAGAGAATGCTGACAGAAAGGAATGTTATCCTTTAAATAGCTGAGTGGATAAGCTCATTACACTCATATTTAAGACAAAATTGCTAATTTTCCAGTATCTTTAGGGCAGGATGCCTAAAGTTATGCTGATCGCCTTCCAGGAAACAGGAAGTAGGGGTGTGATCTTTTCTGATGGTTACATTTCAACAGAGATGGCTCCCAGGTCCTTGAGGAAACATCTGTGATTTACATACTTTTCAGAAAGACAAGGAAAGATTTTACCATTACAAGTTAGTGAAAGTGAATTCTGAACAGAACAAGCTGGGGGTTATTTTCAACAGGGAAAATTAAAACTCCTGAGCCCTGGTGTTGCAACTATTAAGCGCTTAGCTGCTTATGGAAAGGTTAGCTGCATGAACCTACTCAGTTGCTTTGTGGGAGAAAGACCTGGCGATCTGCTCCCATAAAGATTGTTATTGGGTGCCTTTGAGTCAGTTCTGACTCATAGGGACCCTATGCACAACAGAACGAAACACTGCCTGGTCCTGAGCCATCCTTATTATCGTTGTTATGCTCGAGCTCATTGTTGCAGTCATAAAGATCACAGCCAAGAAAACCCTATGGGGCAATTCTACTCTGTCATATATGAGTCAGAGTCAGAGCCTACTCAAGGGCACACAGTGACAACAACATACTGGAGTAGGGTGGGTCCTGATCCAATCTGGGTGGTGCCCATATAAAAGGGGGAGATACACAGTCAAAGGGAAGACAGCCTGGTGACAATCCAGTTATGCTGCTGCCACAAGCCAAGGAAAGCCCTGAGCTACCAGCTGCTGGGAGAGACAAGAAAGGATTTTCCCTTGGAGCATTTGGAGAGAACATGGCCCTGCCAGCACCCTGAATTTAAACGCCTCCACAACTGTGAGGGAATAAATTCTTATTTTTGTAAGTCATCCAATTTGTTGTACTTTGTTACAGCAGCCCTAGGAAATAGAGCATTGCTCAGGAAGTCTTTCTCATGTTGGCAGGGTGGCATAGCTGCATTAAGTGGAATTTACTGTATCTCTATTGTGTTCACAGGAGCTCTGCTAGTGCAGTGGCTAAAGCGCTCACCTGCAAACCCTCTAGCTGTTCCAGAGGAGAAAGATGTGGCAGTCTGCTTCTGTAAAGATTATAGCCTTGAAAACCTGTGGTTTCTACACTGTTCTATACGGTTGGTATGAGTCAGGATTGACTCGATGGCAATGGGTTTAACAGTGTTCTTAAAATCTAAGCATGAACTTTAGAACCAGACTGCCAGGATTTGCATCCCAGCACTATGCGTTACTAGTAAGGTGTCTTTGGATAATTTATACTTCTGTGCACCTCCATTTTCTCATCTGTTTAAAGGGGATGATACTACCTCTGTCCTGAAGTTGTTTTAAGGGCCAAACGGGCTAATTTGTGGAAAGCACTTAGAACAGTGGCTGGAACATAGTACAAAAACCAAACCAGTTCCTACTGAGTCGACTCTGACTCATGGAGACTTCATGTATCTCAGAGTAGAACTGTGCTGCATAGGGCTTGCAATGGCTGTGATCTTTCTGAAGTTGATTGCCAGGACTTTCTTCCAAGGCATCTCTGGGTGGATTCAAACCGCCCACCTTTTGGTTAGTAGCCAAGCACATAATTGTTTGTGCCACCCAGGAAGCACTGTATAAGTATTAGGTTTATTATTAATTTCACATGAGTTTCCCAGCTGATGGGAGTAAAGATGTGTCCCTGCTACACAGGTCTGAGAAGCAGGTGCAGATGTGGCTTATGTGTCCCTACCCTCCTCTCTCTGCATCTCTGTTGCCCCAGCACCTCCTCCTCTCCTTGCCAATGGGTAGGTGGGATACCTGGCCATGATAGTCTCAGCTCTGATTTCTGTCCCAATCCAGTGTTTACTTATCTTGTTTTATGATGACCTCTGTCCTTCCCAAGGATACATGGCATCTTTCAGCTCCTTATTCTTCTTTCAAAGACTTTTATCTGCACCACTTCCTCTGCCCAAGGCCAGCAACATTTATTATCTTCACAGGCATGCTTGTTATTCATTTTCCCTGCACAGAGCAGGTAACCCCTAAATAAAATAACTAGATTCCCATACAGTTCTGAGAAAAGATGCTTGTGAGGGAAGGGAGATGAGGACGTATGAATTTGGGAACCCCTTCAGCTCTTTTTTTTTTTTTTTCAGCTCTGGTGGCACAGCAGTTCAGTGCTCAGCTGCTAACGAAAGATTGGTGGTTTGAACCCACTAGCCGCCCTGTAAAAGAAAGATATGTTAGTCTGCTTCCCTAAAGATTCCAGCCTTAGAAATGCTATGGGGCAGTTTTACTCTGTCCTAACGGGTTGCAATGAGTCAGAATTGACTTGATGGGTACGGTTTTTTTTTTTTTTTTTTTCCTTCTAATAATGCTTTGAAGTCTAGGGTCACATAGAAAGCAAAGGACTTTATACCAATTCCATATTCCTTTTTGAGTTTTCATGGCTGATATAGTCATAGATTTTCTCTCCTCTTCCCAGCAGCCCCCTTCACTGTTTTTTTAGCTACAGAATTATTTCAGAATTAACAAAAAACTATAGTTATAACTGGTCAATACCCAGTAGTTTTTTTTTAAGTGCTTTTTTTTTTTGTGTGTGTGCTTTAAGTGAAAGTTTACAAATCGAGTCAGTCTCATACAAAAACATGTACACACCTTGCTATGTACTCCTAGTTACTTTCCGCTTAATGAGACAGCACACTCCTCTTCTCCACCCTGTGTTCCCTGTGTCCATTCAGCCAGCTCCTGTCCCCCTCCGCCCTCTCATCTCCCCTCCAGACAGAAGCTGTCCGCATAGTCTCATGTGTCTACTTGAGCCAAGAAACTCACTCCTTACCAGCCAGTCCAATCCCTGCCTGAAGAGTTGGCTTTGGGAATGGTTCCAGCCTTGGGCTAACAGAAGGTCCAGGGACCATGACCTCTGGGGTCCTTCTAGTCTCAGTCAGACCATTAAGCCTGGTCTTTTTATGAGAATTTGAGGTCTGCATCCCACTGTTCTCCTGCTCCATCAGGGATTCTCGTTGTGTTCCCTGCCAGGGCAGTCATTGGTTGTAGCCAGGCACCATCAATTCTTCTGGTTTCAGGCTGATGAAGTCTATGGTTTATGTGGTCCTTTCTGTCTCTTGGGCTTATAATTACCTGTTTCTTTGGTGCTCTTCATTTTTCTTTACTCCATATGGGTTGAGGCCAATTGATGCATCTTAGATGGCCGCTTGCTAGCGTTTCAGACCCCAGATGCCGCTCATCAAAGTGAATACCCAGTAGCTTTGCAGAGTCTCCTTGGAAAGTACCTAAGAGCAGACAAACAATTTTGCTTGCACATAGGAATTCTCTAGTGGCCATTTCAAAAACAAAGTCTATAGAAAGATACTAAAATGGAAGAATATGCATGATGCCTTTCAATTATGGTGTTGACGAAGAATATTGAATATACCATGGACTGGTAGAAGGACTACTAAGTCTGTTTCAAAAAAGTACAGCCAGAGTGCTCCTTAGAAGCGAAGATGGCGAGACTTGGTTTCACTTACATTGGACATGTTATCAGGAGGGAACCAGTCCCTGGAGAGGGACATCATGCTTGGTAACGTAGAGCGTCAGTGAAAACGAGGAAGACCCTCAACAAGGTGGATTGACACAATGGCTCCAACAGTGGGTGCAAACATGGAAAAGATTGTGAGAATGGGGTAGGACCAGGCAGTGTATAGTTCTATTGTACGTCAGGTTGCTATGAGTTGGAACTGACCCAACAGCACCTAACAACAACATATATGGACTTAAAAAAAAAGAAAATTTAAAGTGATTTTTCAATGGCAAGGGACAGAAACACAACCCCATCTCTACATTTAATGATCTGATTGCCACCTTCCCTGTCTTTGCCTTTTGCTTGATTGTGATTACGTCTTATCTACCTAAAACACTTTTCCCATATGGGCTCTTTGATTGTACTTCTCATTCAGCCACTGTCCTCTGTACCAAATACTCCCCCTTATGTACTATAACTATTCACCACAAGAAACAAAAAGACTCCTTTCTTCTCTTTTCTTTACGTCTCACTAACTTTAGATAGGAGCCCTGGGGACACAGTGGTTGAGAGGTATGCCTGCTAACCAAAAGGTCAGCAGTTCAAATCCACCAGCTACTCCTTGGAAACCCCATGGGGACAGTTCTATTCTGTCCTGTAAAGTCGCTATAAGTCAGAATAGACTCAATGGCAATGGGTTTGGTTTGGTTTTTTTAACTTTACACAATGAGCTGGTTTAGTTCAAGATTAGCTTTGTACAATTCACATAAGAAACAATTGCATTCCATTCATGCATGAAGGGGAAAAAAATAAAAGACTAAATAATCAGCTAACATTGACGAGGCACTTGGTATTCACATGGCACTATGCTAATTCTTCCCTCCCCAAACACCTGTCAAGGATTAAATTATGTCCCCCCAAAAATGTGTATATCAACTTGGTTAGGCCATGATTCCCAGTGTTGTGTGGTTGCCCTCCATTTTGTGATAGTAATTTTATGTTAGAGAGGATTAGGGTGGGATTGTAACACCCTTACTAGGTCACATCCCTGATCCAATGTAAAGAGAATTTCTCTGGGGTGTGGACTGCACCACCTTTTATCTCTTAAGAGATAAAAGGAAAGGGAAGCAAGCAGAGAGTTGGGGACCTCATACCACCAAGAAAGCAGTGCTGGGAGCAGAGCACATCCTATGGAACTGAGATTCCTGTGCTGAGATGCTCCCAGACCAAGGGAAGGCTGATGAATCTCAAGGACCTTTCTCCAGAGCTGACAGAGAGGAAGCCTTTCCCTGGAGCTGACGCCCTGAATTTGGACTTGTAGGCTACTCGACTGTACGAGAATAAACTTCTCTTTGTTAAAGCCATCCACTTGTGGTATTTCTGTTATAGCAGCACTAGATGACTAAAACAACACCATAATAAAAATGCTATTATTATCTAAATTTTGAGAGAGGGACACTAAAACTGTGAAGTTAAGAAACTTATCCGAAGTAGCAAAATTCATGGTGGCAGAGCCAAGACTTAAACTCAAAAGTGTCTCATTTAGAAACTTAATCTTAAAAAAATTATACTATGTATGTATACATATATATTTCAAAGGATGGCTTGAGAAGACAAAGTAAAGTATTACAATGAAATGTACAAAGACCTGGAGTTAGAAAACCAAAAGGAAAGAACACCCTTGGCATTTCTCAAGCTAAAAGAACTGAAGAAAAGATTAAAGCCTCAAGTCGCAATATTGAATGATTTTATGGGCAAAATATTGAACGATGCAGGAAGCATCAAAAGAAGATGGAAGAAATACTGAGTCACTGTACCAAAAAGATTTGGTCGATGTTCAGCCATTTCAGGAAGTAGTATATGATCAAGAATCAATGGTGTTGAAGGAGAAGTCTAAGCTGCACTGAAGGCATTGGCAAAAAACAAGTCTTCAGGAATTGACAGAATACCAGTGGAGATGCTTCAACAGATGGATGCAGTGCTGGAGGTTCTTACTTGTCTATGCCAAGAAATTTGGAAGACAGCTACCTGGCCAGCTGACTGGAATAAACCCATATTTGTGCCCATTCCAATGAAAGGTAACCCAACAAAATGCGGAAATTATCAAACAATACCATTGATATCACACACAAGAGAAATTTTGCTGAAGATAATTAAAAAATGATTGCAGCACTACATTGACAGGGAAATTCCAGAAATTCAAGCTGGATTCAGAAGAGGGTATTTTGCTCATGTTAGATGGATCTTGGCTGAAACAGAGAATACCAGAAAGATGTTTACCTGTGTTTTATTGACTATGCAAAGGCATTTGACTGTATGGATCATAACAAATTATAGATAATATTCCAAAGAATGAGAATTCCAGAACACTTAATTGCATTCATGAAGAACCTGTATATAGACAAAGAAGCAGTTGTTTGAATAGGACAAGGGGATACTGCATGGTTTAAAATCAGGAAAGGTGTGTGTCATGGTTGTATCCTTTCACCATACTTATTCAGTCTGTATGCTGAGCAAATAATCTGAGAAGCTGGACTATATGAAAAAGAATGGAGCATCAAGATTGGAGGAAGACTCATTAACAACCTGCAATATGCAAATGACATAACCTTGCTTGCTGAAAGTGAAGAAGACTTGAAGCACTAATTGATGAAGATCAAAGACTATAGCCTTCGGTATGGATTACATCTCAACATAAAGAAAATAAAAATCCTTACTACTGAACCAGTAAGCAACATCATGATAAATGGAGAAAAGATTAATGTTGTCAAGAATTTCATTTTACTTGGCTCTACAATCAATGCCCACAAAGGCAGCAGTCAAGAATTCAAAAGTCACATTGCATTGGACAAATCTGCTTCAAAAGACCTCTTTAAAGTGTTAAAAAGCAGAGATGTCATTTTGAGGAATAAGGTGTGGCTGACCTAAGCCGTGATACTTTCAGTTGCCTCATTTATATGCGAAAGCTGGACAATGAATAAAGAAAATCAAAGAATTGATGCCTTTGTATTATGGTGTCAGCAAAGTATATTGAAAATACTATTGACTGCTAGAAGAACAAATAAATCTCTCTTGGAAGAAGTACAACCAGAATGCTCCTTAGGAGTGAGGTTAGTGAGACTTCCTCTTGCTTACTTTGAACATGTTATCAAGAGGGACCAGTCCCTAGAGAAGGACATCATGCATGGTAAAGGAGACTGTCAGGGAAAAAGAGGAAGCCTCTATACAAGATGAATTGACACAGTGGCTGCAACATGGGCACGAACATAACGATGATTGTAAGGGTGGTGCAGGTCCAGGTAGTGTTTGGTTCTTTTGTGCATAGGGTCGCTATGAGTCAGAACCACCTCAATGGCACCTAATGACAACAACAACAAAGAATTTTATATATATATATATATATATATATATATATATACATAAAGCAAATTTAAGCAAAATAAACCCTTTCTGTCAAGTCATTTCCAACTCATAGTGACCTTGTAGGACAGAGTAGAATTGTCCCATGAAGTTTCCAAGGAGGGGCTAGTGGATTTGAACTGTCAACTTTTTGGTTTGCAGCTATGGCTCTTAACCACAGTGCCACAATGGCTCCAAGATATACATATTAGTTTTACTAGTCCAAATGACATTTGTAGAATAAACAGAAAAAGATTTCCCTTCCTCCAAATGGGTGTAGCCCCACACATGGGTGCCCAACTTGGTGAGCAGAGGGTACCTGAACTTCATCCCCCACTGGCCGTCACAATTTTTGTCCATGTGCGGTGGCCTCGGTGGATATAAACCAAGTGAGAACTATGATTGGAACAGAATGCCTAGATCATGGATGATGATTCTCCCTTTTCTTGGTTTTCAAATTTGTCTTGTATCATTAGTTGTATAACAACAAGAAAAACACACTGAACATTCTTATTTTAAAATGTTTCTTTAGTCAGTTAAGTTTATGAACAGCAGTTTTCTCCTCCAAACATTATAGTGCATGCTCTAGCCATTGTTCTTACCAATGTGTTCAACCATGGGCAACATGTGCCGGGAGGAGTGTGGGTGGCATAGCAGAAATGGAAAACCGTTACTCCATATGTGAAAACTATAATAATGATAACAGTGGCAGAAAAGTAGATGTTATACATTATCTTTGAATATCAAATGTAATACATATGCTAGACTTAGGTACTAAATAAATACAATATTATATTGGTGCATTTAAGTTGTATAGAAATGATCACTGTTATTCATTCAGCAAACATACTTGAGTCCTATCACAGTGTCTAGCAGAAATATAATGTGAGCCGTATATCTAATTTTAAATTTTCTACTGCTGTTTTTGTTCTTGTGTGCTATAGGACAGGAACCCTATAGGACAGATTAGAAGTGCCCCTAGGGTTTCCTAGGCAGTAATCTTTATTCTTCACTACAGCAGTCAAGAAATCAAAAGATGCATTGCATTGGGCAAATCTGCTGCAAAAAAAAAAAAATTTTTTTTTTTTTTTTTTTTTTTTTTACCTCTTTAAACTGTTGGGAAGCAAAGATGTCACCTTGAAGACTAAGGTGCACCTGACCCAAGCCATGGTATTTTCAATCGCATCATATGCGTGTGAAAGCTGGACAATGAATAAGGAAGACCGAAGAAGAACTGACACCTTTGGATTGTGGTGTTTGTGAAGAATATTGAATATACCATGGATTTGTAAAAGAACGAACAAATCTGTCTTGGAAGAAATACAACCAGAATGTTCCTTAGAAGCAAGGATGGCGAGACTTTGTCTTACATACTTTGGACATGTTGTCAGGAGGGATCAGTCTCTGGAGAAGGACATCATGCTTGGTAAAATACAAGAAAAAAAAGTTTTTTTTTTTTTTCTGGGTCAACGGGAAAGAGGAAGACCTTCAATGAGATGGATTGACACAGTGGCTGCAACAATGAGCTCAAGCATAACAACGATTATGAGGATGGCACAGGACCCGACAGTGTTTCGTTCTGTGGTACATAGGGTTGCATTGGTCGGAACCAACTCGATGGCACCTAACAACAACAACAGCAATCTTTCTGGCAACAGATTGCCAGGTCTTTTTTCCTGCAGAGTGGCTATTGGGTTTGTATCTCTGACCTTTCAGTTAGCAAGCAGCCAAGTGCCTAACCATTGAGCGAGCAGGACTCCTTAAATTTTCTACTAGCCACACTAAAAAAGTGAGAATAAACAGGTGAAATTTATTTTAATAATGTACTTTATTTAACTTGATATATCCAAAATGTTACCTTTTCAAGATATAAGCAATATAAAAATTTACTGAGATATTTTACATTTTTTTTGTACCAAGTTTTTGAAATCTGGTGTGTGTTTTACACTTAACAGCATACCCCAGACTAGCCACACTTTAAGTGCTCAGCAGCCATGTGTCTTGCGGCTACCGTATTGTGTATTGGAGAACGCAGAGAGAGGATATTTCCATCATCACAGGAAGTTTTATTGGACAGCACTGGCCTAGAATTTGGGGTTAAATGGTTATTTCTCCCTTTTCAGCTCTGCTTAGGACCTGTGGATATTTCCTTCCTCAGGTGTGAAGTGGGGATAATGGCAGTATTGGTCACGCTTCTTAGTTGCAAACAATCAGCTCCATTTGTCTCAGTTTAAATGAAAGAATATTATGTAACCCAGTTTGGGAGGGCTGGAAAAGGCTTGAGGTAGGCTTCCATAAACAATGCCTTGAACCATGAGCAGAACTGACCTGACACGATACCCTTGATGCCTGCTGAGCTATAACATCTACAATTTGCTCAGCTTCCAGGAACTCAACCTTACCAAAACACGTAAGTATTTCCAGCACTGATACCACTTCTGTGTTGGGAATGCTACCTTGCAACCACTGGTCACCCTTAAAGCCAGCTGCCATTAGAGCCACACTTGCTAGCGCTGGTGGACCATCCTATTTTTTTCATGTTGATAGTTTTCAAATCTAGGCCTATTTAGGTGCATCTGATACACTTGGGTGTACATGTCAGTGCAGTGGCTGCAAAGAAGCCTGAAGTTTTTCATTCTTTCTGTGGGGAACCCAAGCTTGCAAGATAGGCTGTTCCCTAAATGTGGCATATGTCCCCCACAATAAGAGTACTGTTAAAAATCATATTAAGCTAATAGTAGAAATTCACTGAGGTTTATTGAATATACGACGTGAAAATTGGGCCAACGTTTTGACTACAGTGTCAGAAATGATAAGGGCTTCCAAAATTCTTATACCAACTCTTATCGGCATTGCCATGGAAAAAAGGGTGGAAACAGAACTAATAAACAAATTTGTGGTCAGGAAGGATATTCATATAGCATTGTCTTGAAGAACAATTAAAATAATTACTGATTTACCCTAAAAATAGCTCCCAGTCTGGCCTTTGGAGTCTATTTCCTGAAATAGACTGAATTCTTCAAGACAGCACAATGCCCAGGGCAAATTGGTCTTGTTTATCTGGACCACTGTTTGACTCAGAAGTGGCTTTTAGGAACCAGTTTTTTCAAGGCCCAGGGCTCAAAAGAACACCTAAGGGCAATGACCGGTGTGGGTTACCCCAACTTTCATGAAAGCCAGAAATCTGGATTCTAGGAGAATTAAAACTCTTGTCAGTACCTACTTCATGGGGTCATTTTGAGGATTAAATGACACATTGGATGCAGACTCCTTCGTACAGTGATGGCTTTCTGTAAGCTGTCAATGAATGCTAGTTATTACTATTAATAACATTACTAATAACTATACTAAGCTGTGTGCCATGTTGTAGAGTCGAAAACCACTCAGTCCTTGACTGAGCACCTGTGTTTACTTCCCGCTTGAGCAAGATCACATGAAATAAGGCACGAATTAAGTCATAACACCTTTGTGAGTAGCACAAAGGCCAACAGTGAGAAATACATTTTGATGACTTTCTTGGAGACAAGAAAGAGGATAGGATCATAGTATTGTATTAGCCAGAACAAAGGAAGCTGAGGCGCAGAACAGCTTCGGAAGAAGCCTGCAGCAGAGGTGGGAGCCATTCATTATGGCAGAGCCCTAAAAGACCTTAAATTTGCAAATGAAGAGAAACAAAACCAGAAGTAGAATGCGGAACAGCAATCAGTGTAATTAATTAAAGGACTATATATGAAATAGAGCCCTGGGAGCTCAGTGGTTAAGAGCTTGGTTGCTAACCAAAAAGTCGGCAGTTCAAATCTACCAGCTGCTCCTTGGAAGCCCTATAAGGCAGTTCTACTCTGTCATATAGGGTTGCTATGAGTCAGAATTGATTCAGTGGCAACAGGTTTGTATGGAATATTTGGTCTAGATAGCATCTCCCACCCCATTTCTATTCCCTTGGATCAAATCAGTTAGAGACTGTGGAATCTGAGCTCAGGCAAAAGCTGCAGGACTGCTGCCTGCCTATTCCACACCCACGCATAAAGTCAGCATGTCCCACCACATTCACAGAGCTCAATGTCAGCCCCCTCAGCCCTGATGCTCACTAGAGAAGAGATCCACCCAACGTCAGGGAAAACCCACAACAGTGATCTATAGGTTTGATTACTAAACTTGAAGAAATCCAACAAGAGGAAAGATTTGAGAAGGGTCATAAGAGAACTTTTTGCAATGATGAGAGTATTCTATATCTTAATTATGGTGATATATACATTTCTCAAAATCACCAAACTACATCAAAAAAGGATGACTTTTACAGTATATAAAGTATGCCTCAATAAGCCTGAATTAAAAAAGAAAAAAAAAAGCACAAACCATGAAAGGGAAGAAAGCTAAGCTGTTGACATATGACTTGGCTCGCAGTAATCTTGGACAGTTTGTGCATTTTTCTAACAGTGCACAGTAGTGACAAATGAAAAGGCTGGCTCTATCCTAGCAAAGGTATTAAGCTGACTTAATTAACTGAGAAGCAGGAGGGAGAGAAAGTTCTAATGTAAACCAAGTACACACCAGGTACCAGGCATTGCAAATGACTTTATTTAATTCACAACACAGTGTATATGTCTACCCAGGGAGATGCCCCTCATCTCCTTAGGTAGAACTGGCTGGGCATATCTTATGCATGTCAGTCTGGGATGCAACACTGGTACTGGATAAATGTAAACTAACCATCATGAAAACAGAAGGAAAAAGAAGCTTCTACAGAAAAAGGAAAAATCAGAAAACAAGAAAGGGTTACTGGAAATTGAAAATATGTTTGCTAAAAAGTTCTTACTTATAATAAATGGGCTAGAAAATAAAACCAAGGAAATGTGCTAAAATATTGAGGAAAACAAACAAAAACAGTCCTTGGAATAAGCTTAGAAGAATTTATTCAGTAAAACAAAAAGGTACATTTGAATGCAGAGAGACACCATAACATAAGTGAAAACTGATGACTCCAGCTAGAGAGCTTCTAACAGGAGCAGATATAGTCCAAGAAACAAAGAAATTATAATACAGTCATTTGATTGGCTAGTCTTTGGTTGAAGTCACAGGCAGGATGGATTAGGAGGTAGGGAATGGGCTTCTATTGGATAATTGGGTGCAGAGGCTTATAGTGATGGTTTTCAGGGACTAATTACAGAGGTTTTCAATCATAGTCGCATATCCTTCAGAAGGGGTCATGAAAACATCACTGGTTGATGTGAAACCGCTCTAACCAGAGGTCTCAAGGATTTGTGATAACCATTCAGTACCAGCACCTCATTTTCCCAGAAACAGCTTGTTAAAATAATACCCTTTTAAGTTGTCTGGGAAACTTTAGATAAGGCTAGCTGCAGGACCTTTTCGAAACGATTTTTAAAAATTTTTTATTACATTCTTATCATAAAGAAACATTTCTCAGGCCCACTTTACACAAAAAAGACACCTGTGTCAAGATTCCCTTCCTTAGAGTGTATTTCTTTCACATCCTGGCTTGACTGCGGAGTGAAACTCCCTCAGTTCTCATGGCTACTAGCAATTAAGTAGCCAAATTGCAGGCACCTGTGAAAAGTCTGGGTTGACTTTGCTGAGAGCAGCAAGGCAAATGAAGAGTCCTGGGCAGGCATGTAAAAAGACTGATTTAATTCAGCAAATACCTGCTGGTATTTGAATACCAGTGGCATGATTTCCATTGTCAAAGCAACATGCAAGCCACCACAGTACAACAAACTGACAGATGCATGAGAAGTGTGTCAGGGTTTTATCCTTTCACCATACTTATTCAATCTGTGTACTGAGCAAATTATCTGAGAAACTGGACTATATGAAGAAAAACTGGGCATCAGGATTGGAGGAAGACTCATTAACAACCTGCGATATGCAGTTGACACAACCTTGCTTGCAGAAAGCAAAGAGGACTTGAAGCATTTACTGATGAAGATCAAAGACTACAGCCTTCAGTATGGATGGCACCTCAACATAAATAAAAGTCCTCACAGCTGAACCAATAAGCAACGTCATGATAAACGGACGAAAGGTTGAAGTTGTCAACGGTTTCATTTTACTTGGATCCGCAATCAATGCTCATGGAAGCAACAGTCAAGAAATCAAATGATGTATTGCATTGAGCAGATCTTCTCCAGAAGACCTCTTTAAAGTGTTAAAAAGCAAAGATGTCACTTTAAGGACTGTGGTACACCTGACCTAAGCCATGGTGTTTTCATTTGCCTCATATGCATGTGAAAGCTGGACAATGAATAAGGAGGACTGAAGAAGAATTGATGTCTTTGAATTATGGTGTTGAAGAAGAATGTTGAGTATACCATGGACTGCCAGAAGAATGATCAAATCTGTCTTCGAAAAAGTACAGCCAGAATGCTTAGAAGCAAGGATGGTGAGACTTTGTCTCACATACTTTGGACATGTTATCACTAGGACCAGTCCCTGGAGAAGGACATCATGCTTGGTAAAATAAAGAGTCAGTGAAAAAGAGGAAGACCTTTGACAACATGGATTGGCACAGTGACTGCAACAATGAGCTCAGGGATAACAATGATTATGAGGGTGGCACAGGACCGGACAGTGTTTTGTTCTGTTGTACACAGAGTCACTATGAGTTGGAACCAACTCGATAGCACCTAACAACAACAATTCAGCGAAAACTGAATTTAATTTGATCATTTAGTCGTGGTTAAAAAGGCTTCATGAACTTCTCCTTTACAAGCCTTAAAAAGGAACTCATTTTAACAACCCAGTGACACAGGTCTAGGCATGCCTCATTCGGTATAGTTCTAAAAATGAGAATTGTGTAGTGAAAAATTTAACCTTGTCCCAAAAGAGGTCTGACCTTTGTCCTCAATTTGTGGGAGGTAAACTCTAAGCCCTTCGAATATCATGACTGCTAGTAGTGTGTTTGTTTGCTTGGAGGCCTTAGATCACTAGATAGTCTAAAAGTATGATTTATTGTGGAGACTGGTCACACTGGATAGTCTCGGGGTGGGGGTTGACCATGCGAGAAAGACTAACAGTGTGATTTAGGGTGTAGGCTTTGGGTCACGTGATATCAGTTGACCTCCAGAAGAGCTGGAGACTGAGGTCAGCCATGTGGGAAACCAATCATGGCTATGTGATGGAGACCCAATAATGGTCCATGTGTATTTTAACACATTGGTACTAGGAAGGTAACATGTACTGTTCATGGGGAGAGGACAACAGAAGCTCTGCGCTTGGGACTTCCCCAGACTCTGTCCTATTTGCTTCTTCCCTTGGCTGATTTTAATCTGTATCCTTTCCCTGTAATAAACCATAACCATACGTATAGTAGCCTTCAGTGAGTTCTGTGAGTCCCTCTAACAAATTATCAAATCTGAGGGTGGTTTTGGGAACCCCCCTGAACTTGGAGTTGGTGTCAGAATCGAGAGTAGTTTTGTGGAGGACAGGACCCTCTAACTTCATAGTCAGCCTAGCTCTTTTGCAGAATCATTAGTTGATTTGGGCATTGCATCCAAGGAGTTCATAATCGACCTAAAGTTAGGGCTTTTCTGGCTAATGTCTTTAATTCCTAGCTATTGCTTAGAATTGAGGACTGTGGCTGGAAGGAGAGCATGACCCATATAATTTGCCTAGAGCTTAGTAACACTTGCATTTTAACACCAACTTCTATTCTCACCAATAAAATACCACCTGGTTGTTAATGGTGAAAAGCTAAACCCCTGCAGAGGAAACAAAGCATTTGCTGGAGCCACCTACACAAAGGAAGTGCTGTCAGTCTGTAGGTCTTCTTAGCACTTACCAGCCCAGCACACGCTAACCCAGTGCTCCCATCCGACTGACCAATTGTAGTTGCTTGGACGCAGCCATGGTTAGCCTCTTTTAGTATTATCATTCCAATTTACAGGTGAGAAAACTGATGTTCATTGTGGTTAGATAATCTGCTTAAGTTCTCACAGATATTAACCTGAGATTTAAACCCAGATCATGTGACTCTAAAGTTCATGGTTTTAACTCCCACACCATAGGACAAGAAAACAGAAGTCTATAGTACGCGGTTCATTACCTCTAGAAACTTACAGTCTAACGTGAGACGCAAGGCATGTTCACTTAAAAATATACTTACAAATTAGAAAGTATCGAGTGTCCTGAGGAAGGGAAAGACAAAGTTCTAGATCTAGGAATTCAGAGGAGGATGTCATTACATTTGATGGCGGATAAATCAGTATTTTCGTTTATAAGGATCGGCACAAAGCTGGTTCCTAGGAGGCAGCTGTTAAAGATGCCCCAAATGTCCAGCTTTTCCCGACTGCTGCACCACTCCATCATCTCTGGCATCGGCTACTCCTCCTCCCCTCAACACTCTCCCTTCTGTCTTTGGGTTCCGTCTGCTGCAGCATCTCACAGAACTCATGAACCACACTTACAGTTAAGTGGTCTATTAGGGAAGTAACAGGGTACAAGTGTTACTGCAAATTGCAGATTTGAGCCGCCCGCCACAAGCCAATAGTAAGGCAGGAGGAGGTAAGCAGCAAGAGGGCTTTATTTGAACACCGTGTTCAAGAGACAGAGGTGGCAAAGTTTCCCCCAGATTCTGTCTGCCCCAAGAGGGCTACAAAAGAGTTTTATAGGGAGAGGGTTAGGGTTTAGAAATTCCCAGGAATGTTGATTCTTCTTTGAGGGGGACGTAATGATGAAGTGACTTATTGTTGACGTCTTGCAGGCCTCTTTACGCCATCCTGGTTTCGGTCACTGGGTGGGTCCCCGGTTTTGCTCATTTATCTTGGGTGCTGATGGTATCAGTCATTGTTTTTGTCACCTCAGAGAGAAACATGGTTTAATCAACAACAAAAATCTTGATTACCTTGTTTTTCTACCGTGGAACAATCGTGAGACAGATTCCAGAGCAAATAATCTACGTTTTTAAAGACCAAAGATTTTAATCACAGCTTATACAGCTAAACTAGAAAATATATTCTCTCTTATTTTAATACTAAAACACTACAGAAAATGTATTTTCTCTACTTCACAAGTCTGGATAGGAATCAACTTGGAAGTAACAGGAATAACTTAGGACACAGTTCCTTAATCAGGGCAGCTTCTTCTCACCCTCTGCCACTGGACCCTGCTGGGGCCTTGCTGCCACCCTGCCCTGCTGGGGGCCCTCTCAGGCAAATGTTACAAGTCTTAACTCCTTGGGTCAGCAATCCCCACCGCAGCTGCCTTGCTCTGGTCTCCTGGTTCCTGCCGTTTCTCACTACTATTGCTTATAGTGCTGCTGCACCACTGTCTTCCACGTTACAGCTCCTCTCTGTCTTTCTCCATGTCTCCCTTTCAGCCTACCAGGGTGGTGGAGCTGACCAGTCTCCTCATTAAGGTTCTATACACCTATTTGCACGGTCCCACCTCCACAGTGGTGCTATGCACCTTATTTGCATTATTAGCAAGCTATCTAAACCCCTTGGTGTGCCACAAGCACCGCATTCCCATAGGCCCACCCAGCCATTTGGTTGGAGTTACAGACTATGGCTAGAAGGGCCGTATTAAGTAATTCACTGCACCACAGGGGGTGACTGAGAAGAAATCCTCCATACTTTGGTGTGTCCTACATTTCGATAGAGATTTTATTTCAGGGCCATTTTTGCACAATAAAGTGAAAAGTAGAGCATATGTCTGGGTATGTCTGGGTAATTCACATAAGCCACAAATTGTGAGTCTGATTTGGCCTTTATCCTTTATTTATTCAAGAAAGATTTATTGCAGTTTGTGTTCGGAATCCCCAAGACCACCTTGGCTTCAATGATTCACTAGAAGTGTTCACAGAACGCAGAAAAGCTGTTATATTCATGTTATGGTTTATTGCAGTGAAAGGTTACAGGTTAAAAGCTGCAATGCGAAAAAGTGCAGACAGCAGCGTTCAGAAGATATCAGGCAGAAGTTTCCTGTTGTCTTCTCCCAGTGGAAGGAGCCCTGGTGGTTCAATAGTTAAGCGCTCAGCTGCTAACCAAAAAGGTTGGCGATTTGAATACACCAGCAGTTCCATGGGAGAAAAGATTTGGTAATCTTCTCCCATATAAAGATTACAGCCTAGGAAACCCTATGGGGCAGTTCCCTCTGTCCTTTAGGGTTACTGTGAATCAGAATCAATTTGATGGCAGTGACTTTCCTCCCAGTGGAGTCAGCAGACAGCACTTAATTCACCCATCATCCATGTGTGACAACATGCATGGAATATTGCCAACCCTGGAAGTTCATCTGAGCCTCGGAGTCCACTGCGTGGCTGTCCTTAGTCTCTAGCCCCTTAAGAGGTCAAGCTGATCTTTCATAGCTCAGCTCACCATCATCAGTAACATAGTTAGCATAGACTATTTGGCATGGCCCAACTTCCCAGGTAAACAAAGACACTTTTATCAGGCAGGATATTCTAAGAGTTTAGAGATTACCCCCTGGAGCCAGGCAAGGGCCAAACCTTTCTTTGGGATGTGCAGGGTGTGGACAACCCAGGCATGCTGAATTAATCCTTCTTTACAAACTGAGGATATTGCAATGAACACAATTGAAAGAGCCTTCATTTGCATGGCGGTCAGGTTCTATTAGGAAAGGACAAGATGCAAGTGAATGGACAGATTCATAAGCTAATTACAATTTGGACTAATGGTCATGATGAAAACAAATGTTGAAAGGGGCAGTGGCTTTGTGGAGGGGGGGACCTCCCATTTCTAGGGCAACAGTGAAGGCTTTCCACAAAGGTGAGATTACCTGCCTCCTGGTGTTGGGGAGGGAGTAGAGATCAGTCATGCAAGGATCTGGGAGAAGAGCATGCCAGGCTCTTGAGAGAGAAGCTGTGCCAAGGTAGAGAAGACCATCCAATGATAAGAACCTGGCTCAGGAGAAATTGGTGCTAGGTAAGATTGTTGAGAGCCAGGGGCCAGGTTATGCAGTGATACAGCATTGATGGGTTTTGTTAACAGGGCTATGACAATGATATATGTTGTTGAAGATGACTCTTGTTGCTGCGTGAAGAATGGAATGGTGCAGGGTGGAAATGAAAGACCTTATCCATTATATCAGCAAAGGGAGGCTGATTTCCACCTACCTCATGTTGTCACAGTCTTGGCTGAACTCACCAGATCATGGGGTAAGTGTCCATCTTACAAAGTGAAATGATTTCCATAGCAACGAAGAAACCCACAGTCCATCATCATATCCCTGTCAATCGACCATAAAAAGCATGTACGTTACATAGTTTTCTGCTTACGGAGTATGCCTTTTCACGTTTATTGACTTTATACAATATGGTCATTTTAAAAAATGTCAAAGGCCATTATCTTAAACATTCAGGGCCATAGAAATGCTACTTCTTGTGAGCAGTGCTTTAAGTCCCTTTCTAATTATAAAAAAAACCCATTTAAAATTATAGCCTTTCTGAATTCCTTGTCGTTTCCTTTAAATAAAACGTCTAGCCATATGTTCAATGAGTAGTATTCTAAGTTTTATATCTTGCCTCATTTTCTTTGGAATCTGTCAACGTCAGAGCCTTTTACAGTGTTACTGTAAAAATGTACTAAACTTTGGTTGAGAAAACTGGCTTCTCTGAAGATAAAGTGATTTTTTAAAGTGGTTGTGTGGGAGTCTGTCCTGGTTGCACAAATAGAGAAATCAGGCCTTTCAATTAATTCCCTACTTAGCATGTAGCTAGCTTTTTCAATGTTGTGTTGACTGTTTGCTTGAATTAAACCCACTTTGTTTGCAGTTCAAAAATTGTCTCAAACTTTTAAGAAGCAAGGATATGGAATACTTCACCCAGGGACAGAGATGGAGAAAGGCAGGGGGTTAAATAGAATACATTGACTACATATGAGAATGAAAACTGATGTAATTTTCTCTCTCTAAATTAAACCATACTGGGACCATCTTTATATTCAATGATACAGAGACCAGACATAAAACACTTAACTGCTTGTTGCAGAAAATTCTTGCTCCAGCAAGATAAGACTGTGAACCAGCTAAAATAGCTTGCTCTTAAAGATTTGCTTCAAGACTTTTGAACCACTGTGCCCACCTATCCAAACTATTGTGTAATAAACTCTGCCTAATCTCAAACACTTCCCTGCCTTGCAAAACTCATTAAAATCACCCAGCCCAGACCCTGAAATCCTACAAATACTCTTTGCTCATTTCCCCATCTTAGACACTGCCAAGACTGTCAAGATGTCAAGATGGTGTTCTTCCTTACTGCAGTAAGTCTAATAAACCTAGTTTTGCTTGATCAACAGGCTTTACTGGCGGTCCTTGGGAAGTCGATAGTCAACTTATATATATAAATATATGTCTATATATATATTTATATGTCTATATTAAATATGTAGCTATATATATTTATGTATATATAGTGTATGTGTGTTGTGTAAATACAGAAAACTCCACCAGAAAGTAGTAAACGGTATTGTTGAGAAAACGTGAACGCTGTTTTAGAGTAAAACAGAGAGGTTTATTAAGGGTTTAAAGTGCCAAAGATTACAGTTTGAACTGAGAACAGCGCAACTCATTGGAATGAGACAGTGGTGTCCTAAGAGGGGGTCTGAATCAGGGATAATTACACTGTTAAAGCAGGCATCAATCACAGGTTATTCTCGATTGGTACATCTCTGACTAGGAGGCAGGACCGTGTGAGGTACGGGAAGGATACCTTATTGGTTCAGAGGATATAGCTGCAAAACACTGATTGGTTACCAATTATTAATAGCTATGATTAGGGATGGAAACCCTGGTGGCATAGTGGTTAAGTGCTATGGCTGCTAACCAAAAGGTCGCCAGTTCGAATCCTCCAGACGCTCCTTGGAAACTCTATGGGGCAGTTCTGCTCTGTCCTCTACAGTCCCCATGAATCAGAATCGACTCGATGGCAGTGGGTTTTTGGGTATGGTTAGGGATTGCAGATAGTTTCACAAGATGCTTAGTGGTCACAAGATGCTTACATGCATTTTCTTCTTTTTTTATCTTGCAAAAATACTCTGCTGGCAGCAGCACCCAGACGACACTCCTCCTGAGAACATAAAGTACATATATTTTAAGGGGTGCAGATGGGTGCTTGGTCAAGACCCATGAGAGCATATGGTTTCACATCCTGGTTTTGACCACTGAGGAAAAACATGTTTTTCTCAAAAACATAGCTCTTAGACTAGAAATCTGGATTAAAATTGGGATGGTCAGTGTATTATGCCTCTGTCTCACTGCACTGAAAGTTTTTCTCCTGAGACAAATGCGGTCTAGATGATTTGATTGAATAAAATGTGGGGCTGTACGATCCCAAGGTTAACGAAATTCACTTTTGCCCCACCAGTCATTCCATCTCAGTTGTGATCAATCTACTTTCACAAATAGGATCTAGCCTTACAAACATGCTCACAGTTTATACTAAAAACATTCTATGGAAGATCGATTGCAAAAATGACCGCAATTCTTTACTTTGCCTTCAACAATGCCCTGTGCGATATACTTCATAGTGACTCTCGTCAAGATATGGAGCCTCTTTTCCCAGCCCTTGATGGCAACTGGTTCAGTTTTGGTTTAATGACTTGTTTTGGCCAACAGAATACAGCAGAATTGAGTGTATGCAGTTCTAGGCCTCGGTATCAAGAGACCTTTCAGCTTATGCTCTTTCTCTTAAGCCTCTGGCTATGCTGTATGAGAAAGCCTGAGTTAGCCTGCTGGAGAATGAGAGACCAGGTAGGGGAATGAGTCAAGGCACCCCAGGCTACAGCCATTCTACTGCTCATCCTGTGAGAAAGTCCAGCTGAGGTCAGAAGAGCCATTACCCAGTCCACGTGTGACCCCAGATGTATGGGTGAGCCCAGCTGAGACTAGCAGAACCATCCAGCTGACCTATGGATTCTAAATGTCTATTGTTTTAAGTCACTAAGTTTGGGGGTAGTTTGTTACATAGCTATAGCTAACTGATACAAATACCATGTCAGACAGTTGCCCTAAAACAGCAATAACTCTTCATCCCAGCTAACAGAGTTCAAATTTTGTTGAGATTCCTTGGCTTGGAGAAATTCAGCAGTGACCAATAACGTTACCCCACATTGCTGGCCGTAGGGGTGAGCATATGAATTGGTCTGGCTCCTCATGGGACCATCCCTATGGCCACTGTGATTGGTTCAAAGATTAGCATGTGACTCAAGGTATGCCGATCTGAATTCTTTCATAGGGCTTTTTTTTTTTCAATTGTGATAAAATACTTACAAGAAAATATTTGCCGTGTCAACCATTTTTACATGTACAATTCAGTGACATTATGTTCACCATGTTGTGCTACCATCACCATTCTCCATTTCTAAACTTTTCCCTCACGCCTCACAGAAACTCAGTGCCCCTTAAGCGATAACTCCCTATTTCCACCTCTCACCTGCCCCTGGTAGCCACTGGTATAAACTTTGGTCTCTCTCTATGCATTTGCCTATTCTGGTTATTTCACGTAAATGGGACCATACAATATTTGTTCTTTTGTGCTTGACTTATTTCACTCAGCATAATGTTTTCAAGGTTCATCCATGTCATAGCATGATCAGAACTGCATTTTTCTTTATGGTTGAGTAACATTCCATTGTATGTATATACCACATTTGGTTTATCTACTTACCTGTTGATGGACATTAGGGCTGTTTCCACCTGTTGGCTATTGTGAATGATGCTGCAGTGAACACTGGTGTATCATAGGGTTTTATCTATGGAGCCTAGAAGTGAGAAAAATATGGCTGAGGTGGAATTTCCCATGAGCTCTGGTAGAGGAGGGCTAAGTCAGATTAATCTTGTTTTGGAAAAAAGAGCAAGAGATGATTTTTATGTCTGAGTATTTTGGAGAACATTCATAGAATTCACGCTCACATAATGAATTCATGGGAACCATGAAATTAAATGCCACTTCCTTCATCATACAAACTGCACCGCCAGTTAATAGTGAGCCTTTAGGCTTCTGGGAAGAGAAATACCATAGAAAAATGAGTAGATACATAATCATTTTTATGACTCCCACTGAACTTTTCTTTTTTGCCTCGATAAAAACAGTCAAAACAATGGATGTTTATAACGGGTAGGAGAATCAGGTCAAATTAACTCATCTCTAAGGAGATTTAAAATGCTTTAGAAACTCTCCTTGATATAGACCACATTTTAACTTTTTCTTTAAACTCTATCATTCTGGGCCCAGCTTGCCTGCTTGTTTTGCATCCATATTTTAGACTGAAGCTCCATCTTCTGGAGAAGAAATGATATATAAAAAGTACTCAGCACGTCGACTAACAGTCAGACTCAATTTGGAAGTTCTTGAGACAATGTCTTTCTTAGTCATCTGAACGATTTTTCACTGTCAGCTCATTTTTCCCCTTTGCAAAGAATGTCATCTCAGTGGGGTGGTAAAACTAGCTATAAGCTATTGATCACCTTCCCTTTCTCAAAGAGAGATTCGTAGAATGGCTTCACCTTTATATTTATGGTTTCTGCAGCAGGAGACTTGATTGGAATAATTCTCCTCCCTTTGGCATGTTCTTTCTTTGATGCATAGTATCATTGACTAGGTACTGGGTATTATTTTCTCGCTCCCTAGAGAAATCAATTTCTCTGCAACTTTTGCTATATTTTATTCATGTGGTGTATTCTAAAGCTCCTTCCTGAATGCAAACATTTTAAGCAACATTTCACATTCTCACATTTCTGAGACTAAAAAATGGTCTACTTTTTGTTTTTAAAAAATAATTTAATTACTTTAGAGTAGTTTTAGATTTATAATAAAATTGTGAAGATAGTACAGAGAGTTCCCATATATCCTATATTTACTTTCCTCTATTATTAAAATCTTACAATATATGGTACGTTTGTTATAATTAATGGACCAACATTGGTACATCATCATTTCTTCAGATTTCCTTAGTTTTTACCTAATGACCTTTTTCTATTCCAGGATCCCACCCAGGAGACCATGTTACATTTAGTCTTCATGCCTTCTTAGGCTCCTCTTGGCTGTGACAATTTCTCAGACTTTTCTTGTTCTTATCGTTGGTTTATGATTTAGGATACCCCATGTGTTACAGTGTAGAACTGCTCCATAGGGTTTTCTTGGCTGTAGTCTTTATGGAAGCAGACCACCAGGCCTGTTTCTTCCACGGTGCCACTGGGTAGGTTTGAACTGCCAACCTTTTGGCCACCAGCCCAACGCTAACAGTTTCTACCACCTAGGGACCTACAGATTTTCCTTGTTCTTGATGACCTTGACAGTTTGAGGAGGACAGATCAGAAATTTTGTAGAATGTCCCTCAAATTGGATTTGTCTGATGTTTTTCTAGTGATTAGACTGGGGTTATAGTTTTTGGGAGGAAGACCGCAGAGGTAAAATACCATTTTTATCACATCCCAGCAAGAGTTCATACTATGACTTGTTTCTACTGATACTCTTGACCTTGTTCACCTGGTTTAAGGTAGTGTTTTTCAGGTTTTTCCATTGTAGAGTTACTCTCTATCCTGCCTCCTTCCAAGCTGTGATCTTTGGAAGGAAGTCACTATGTGCAGCCCACACTGCAGGTGTGGGGAGTTATGCTGCACTTCCTTGAGGGCAGAGCATCCACATAAATTATTTGGAACTCTTCTTCATTTGCCTGTTCGCCTCCATTCATTTATCTATTCGGTCATTTATTTATATCAGTATGAACTCATGGATATTTTTAAATGGTCACATTTTCAATTTAAGGAATGTGAGTCCAAGTTGATGACCCCATGTTAATAGGGAAGGTATGGGGATGGGTTGATTTGATCAATAAACATTTAATTGAGTCACAAATGAACATATTTTCACAGTGCACTTGTCCAGCTTTATGAAATAAGACTATAGAGTAACTTTGAAACTCACTTCATTTTTCTTCTGTTATCTCGATCACCAATGAAAAGATTTTTCTGGCTTCCTAATAATCCAGATTAATGCTTTAATTTCCCAGTTGATTGTGAATTAGACACTAGGTGTCCTTCCCATTTCCAATGAAGGTCTGTAATGTGGATGAGGAGGGTAGCAGGTGCTATTGATGCCTCGACCAGATCCCCTCCACCAGTCTGTACGGCCAGCCCCCTAGACCAGTGGTTCTCAAAGTGTGGTCCCCAGGACACCTGGGAGTTATGTTAGAAATGCAAATCATTAGACCCCTGCCTCAACCTAGTGAATGAGAAGCTCTGAGGATGAGGCCCAGCAATCTGTGCTTTAATGAGCCCTCTTGGTGATTCTGATGCCTTCCTTAGATGCTTCCCACCCTAATCCTCTCAACATCTGTGACCTTCTCCAGAGCCCTGCCCTTGGCTTCCCTGAGCCATCTCACCCACGAGAGTTTCAAAAGCCCTTGACTCAAGCTGGGACCAGTTTTCCTCCTGAGCTCTGGTGGATCAGGCCCAGATACATCCCCTGCCCTATCCTGATCCCCTTTCTGCCCTTCTGAGAGCTCTCACTCTATAACTCACATGCACTGGGCCAATCCCTGCCTCTGGCTCTCCTTCTGGGAAGCCTGATCTTAGCTGGGAAGTAAACATTCTCTGAAGGGCAGAATGAAGGCAATGAGTAGAAGTGGTAGTGAAGCATTTATTCGGTGAGCATTTATTGAGCTGTTAGTACAGTAAAACCTGTGAAAGCTGGAACCTGTGTAAGGCAGAAACCTGTCAGAGAAAGGAAACGAAAATATTTTCCACTAAAATGAGTGACAGAAAAGTGTAAGACTGCACCCTATCAAAGGTAGAAGACTTGCGAGACTTGGAAAAACAAGGCAGTCCCGTCAAGTTCCAGCTCTCACAGGTTTCAGTGTACTTGCTAGGCAGTGTTTTAGGTGTGGGGAGCTAGAGTGGGTAAGCAAGATAGACACAGTCCCTGACTCATGGAACTAGCATCAACAAGTCAAAATTAGAAAGTGTGAACACTTGTAGAATAAGGGAAATTCAGGATGTAGTGGAAACATACTGCTGGAGCAGCTACCCTGTTCTAATTGGGAGAGGCCAAGGAAGTAGGGAAGACTTCCCTGAAGAAGTCAAGTTTAAACTGAAACCTAATTCTGTAGGCAGATTTATTTCTTAATGTAGGAAACCACTTGAACATTCAGTAGGTCCAGAAATAAAAAAATGATTACACAGGTATCAGAAAACGACTTGCCACAAATGTAGCTTTATATATTTTATACTTGTTGCCTGTCGAGGAGATTCCAACTCATAGCAACCCTAAAGGACAGAGGAGAACTGCCCCGTAGGGTTTCCAAGGAGCACCTGGTAGATTTGACCTGCCAGCCTTTTGGTTAGCAACCAAACACTTAATCACTGCACAACTAGGGTCATCTTATAGGGTAGGACAAAATGCCTTCTAAAGTACTTTTCAAGTCTAACATTACTGGATTCAGAATTCCAAGAGTATAAATTCTAAGGCCAGAATCCTGAATTTAAATCCCACCTCCACCTTTTATTAACTTTTTAAAAATAATATTTTATTGTGTTTTCAGTGAAGGTTTACAGTTTAGGTTCCCATTCAACAATTTCTACACAGGTTGTTCAGTGACATTGGCTACATTCTTCGCAATGTGTGAACATTCTCATTATTTCCATTCTGGTTGTTCCATTTCTTATTTAACTTTGACTGAGTTGTAGAATCTTGTATGAACTTCAGTTTCCTCATCTGTAAACTGGGAATAATAATAGTACCTATCTTTTAGGGTTATTGTCAGGATTAAATAAATGAGTACATCTACAGCACTTATTTCCTGACAGATAATAAATGTTTAAAAAGTGTTAGCTATTATTTTAATAACTGTTATCAATACTAATGCTAGATAAAAACAACGGAAAACTCATGGGGTCTTGGCTAAGGTTGCATAAACAAACAACAAAACAAGCATTGCAACCGCTATCACAGGGGCCATTTCCTGTCTTCTCCTGGAAGATATGCTGCAGTATCTGGAAGCATTAGACATGGTACACTCTAACCCACATCTGAGAAGTCACTAAGAACCTAGACTCTGGAGCCTGCCAAGCTGTATTCAAAGCCTGGCTCTTTTACTTACTAACTCTGTGACTTTGGGCAAATTGAAAAATTTCCCTGGGCCTCAGTTTCTTCATGTGGGTGAAATAGGGATGATGGTGATTATAATTGTATCCCCTTCATAGGGCTGTGTGAAGATTAAATATATGCTGGCATTTATAAAAGCTTCTAGAACAGTGCCTGGCACTTAGTAAGAAAATATGTAAGTGTTAGCTGTTATCATTGTATGGCAAACCATATTGTCCATCACCATCAAATCATGACATTTTTCTTTGAGTACATAAGCCTTTATTGACCTACTGATGGCACTTGATGGTGGGTTTACAGTTATCCACTGTGTCTTAGTCATCTAGTGCTGCTATAACAGAAATACCACAAGTGGATGACCTCTCTGTTGCTCTGGAGGAAGATTCCCCATCATCAATCTTCCCCTGGTGGAGGAGCTTCTCAGGCACAGGGACCCCAGGTCCAAAGGACGTGCTCTGCTCCCGGCACTGCTTTATCTCTTGAGAGATAAAAGGTGGTGCAGGCTCCACCCCAGGGAAACTCCCTTTACCTTGGATCAGGGAGACGACCTGAATAATGGTGGTATTACAATCCCACCCTAATCCTCTCAACATAAAATTACAATTACAAAATGGAGGACAACCACAGAATACAGGGAATCATGGCCTAACCAAGTTGATACACACATTTTTGGGGGGACTTAATTCAATCCATGGTACACTGTGATGGTTAAGGTGGTGTGTCACCTTGGCTAGACCATGATTCTCGGTGATTTGGCAGTTATATAATGATGTAGTTCGGCAATTATATAATGATGTAATTTAGCAGTTATGTAATAATGTAGTCATCCTCCATGATGTGATCTGATGTGATCAGCTAATCAGTTGTAAGGGAAATTTTCTCAGGGGTGTGGCCTGCATCCAATATATATATGGATATTCTGGCAAAGCTCGCTTGCTTGCTCTGGATTCTGTATCCAGCCAGTCATCATCTGACCTCTGGTTCTTGGGACTTGAACCAGCAGGCTGCTGTCTGACCTGCTGATCTTGGATTTGTCAGCCCCTGCAGGTACATGAGTCAAGAAAAGCCTCCAGCCTGATGCCTACTTAGGAACTTGGGACTTGCCAGACTCTACAACTGCATGAGCCATTTCCTTGAGATAAATCTCTCCCTCGCTTTCTCTCTCTCTCCTATGTATGTATATACTTCACTGGTTTTACTTCTCTAGAAAACCCAGCCTAAGGCATTCACTTTCTTTCTTGGGGGTTGCCTTTTAAGCTAGTCAGGTAGTCACAGTGACCAAGGACAGGAACACCCTCTTTGAGCATACATTGGAGGCTGGGACCTTGACTTCACTGATACCTTGATCTAACCCACTTTGATATAGAAGGAGATATTTCTTAAACATCAAAACAAAAAATAGCGCAAGCAAAGTCTTCGATATCCGAGTTCACTTCAAGCAGGCAGCTGACTTCAGCTGGGGACTTTCAAGTCTTGCTCTGGACAGGATCTGCTTTCAGAAGGCAAAGGGGCAAATCCTTCTCTAGGGAACGTCAAAGTCAGTTTTTCTCACCTAAATTGAATGGGGCAGCATTCCAGGGAACTACTACCCACTTAGTGAAGACTTGGGAGAACTGAGGGAGAAAGTGTCATATTCTTGGTCAAGATGTGAGTTACGAAGCAAAGAAAACCAATTGCAAATCCTCAAGATAGAATGTAATAAAGATAATGTGATAAATGAATAAAACCAAACCAAAGTCCGTTCTTCTAGAGAATTAAATAATTCTAGGTGAATCTGGTAGACATTGCTCCAGTATGACATTGACAGGACATGTAGTCATCCTTTTGCCTTATTTCCAAGTTTTGGATAATTTTTCCTAGACAATATGAACAGGTATATGTTACTCTTGTTTGTTCTGTCTAGGAAAATTCATCTAGATGATCCCATTCTAGTCAATACAAAAAAAAAAAAAAAGCCAACCAAACCTATTGCTGTGGAGTTGATTCCAACTCACAGCGACACTACAGACAGAGTAGAACCCCTATAAAGTTTCCAAGGAGCAGCTGGTAGATTCAAACTGCTGACGTTTTGGTTAGCAGCCAAGCTCTTAATCACTGTGCCACCAGGGCTCCAGCAGGAAGGAGAAAATGAGGAGAGGGAGCATGCCCTTGCCTTTTAACAGTGCGTGACCCAGCAGTTGCATATGTCGCTTCCGACACACCATATAGCAGAAACAAGGCATTGACCATATTTAACTACAGGGGAGGAAGGAAGTCCCCTTTATTCCAGGTCTCCATATTCCCAGCTCTAAGTTGGGGAACAATATTACAGTGGGAGAAGAGGGAGATGGCTGTTGGGGAGGCAATTAGCAGTCACTGCCTCACCATCCCATTTCTAGCAATTGAGTAGGAATCTTGGGAGATATATTTGGTCAGAGGAAATCTTTCTAGACAGGCAGCAGAGCAGGGGGTTATGGCCACTATAAAACTTTACAGGCAGATAAGTGGTATCTCTGCCTTGGATTAGCTGTGGGACTTTGGACAGGCCACTTAAACTCTTTGAGTCTGCGTTCCTCCTTTGTAAAAAGGAAATAAAAATAGCTCTACTCAAAGGATTACTGTAGGGATGAAATTAAATGATGTTGGCAATATCTAACAAAATAAAAAATGTATACTATTCTTTGGCCCATATTTCTCTCCTAGTATATATAGTACAGTATATCTTATAAGGGAGCCCTGGTAGCGTAGCGGTTAAGCACTCAGCTGCTAACTGAAAGGTTGTCAGTTCGAACCTACCAGCTGCTCAAAGGGAGAAAGATGTGGCAGTCTGCTTCCGTAAAGATTACAGCCTTGGAAACCCTATGGGGCAGTTCTACTCTATCCTACAGGGTCACTATCAGTTAGAATCAACTCGATAGCAATGGTTTTTTTTGGTTATAGTCTATCCTGTAGATTCATACCCACATGTCTGAATTGATGTATGTACAAGGATATTTATTGCAGTCTCACTATTATTGCATCAGTTTGGAGACAACCTGAATGCTCATCAATAGAATACTGGTTAAACAAATTATGGTATACCATAAAATGGAATATCATGGAGCTATTAAAAATAGTGTGGCAGCTCTATGTATGCTGATGTGGAAAGATCTCCAAGTTATACTGCTAAGTGAAAAAAGAAAGGTGCAGAACATTGTGTATGTAGAAAGCTGTCGCTTCTGTGTGGGAAAATGTATAAGTTTATATGCACAGAATAGCTCTGAAATGACCCATAAAAAGCAACGATTATTTTGGGGAAGAAAAAGGAGGCAGGGAAGAAGGGATACTTGCTTTTCATCACACAGTAAGACCTGCGAAAGCTGAACTCTATATACGGCAGAAACCAGTCAGAGAAGGAAAAACACAAATATTTTCCACTAATAGAAAAGTGTCAAAGGCAGAAAAATTGTCAGAACTGGAAAAACAAGGCAGTCCCGTAGAGTTCCAGCTCTCATAAGTTTCACCATACAACCTTTTGTACTTTTATATTGGTACCATAAGCATGTATTACTTATTCGAAGAAAAAATTAAGCAACTGAATGAAATTTTTGTTTGGAATACTCAACGCAATGCCTGACTGACATGGAGAATGTGCTTGATAATTATTATTATTACTTTGCAGAGACAAAGGGAAGGCGGAACACTGCCCTTGTTTTATTTTCTGGGTCCCTCTGCTTCTTAGAAGGGGAATGAAGGCAGCAGAGGGTAGGAGACAGCTGTTGTTGTCAGGTGCCACTGAGTTGATTTTGACTCACAGTAACCCCGTATGTTACAGGGTAGAACGGCCCCATAGAGTTGTCTTGGCTGTAATCTTTGTGGAAGCAGATTGGCAGGTCTTTATTCCACAGAGCCACTGGGTGGGTTCAAACCACCAACTGTTCTGTTAGCAGCCGAGTGCTTAACCATTGTGCCACTGGTCTTCTTAGGAGACAACTAAACCAAAAAACCAAACTCATTGCCATTGAGTTGATTCTGACTCATAGCGACCCTATAGGACAGAACAGAACTGCCTCATAGGGTTTCCAGGGAGTGGCTTGTGGTTTTGAACTGCTGATCTTTTGGTTAGCAGCTGAGTTCTTAACCACTGGGCCACCAGGGCTCCAGGAGACAACTAGGGCTAGGGAAATGTCTTGAAGTTGTCTTCTTTGGTTTGCTTTTGAATCCTCTAGCCACAAAATTGCCTTTGCTGTTGTAGTCCCACATGAAGTTGAGCAATCCTCTGAGGAAGACATACCTCAGTGATAGGATTTATCAGGCTTAGGAAGACCCCCTGCTTTTCTTCCCCTGTTCTCCTTGGGATCTGAGGCCTAGAGGTGGGAGTAGCATTCTTAGACAACAAAATGTCATTTCCTTGTTAAAACATAAACTCCTGATACTTCCTCAGGTATCAATTTCAGGGGTGATTTTAGCTGGAGGAGAGCTTGGAAGATTACCCAAGCTTGGAAGAGAAAGCTTAACTATGGTATCTCAAAAGAAGTTCTTTATTATTATTATTTTGTTTTAGATGAAGGTTTATAGAGCAAAATAGCTTCTCATTAAACAATTAATACACATATTGTTTCATGACATTGGTTTCCAACCGCATGGCATGTCAACACTCTCCCTTTCTTGATCTTAGGTTCCCATTACCAGCTTTCCTGTCCCCTCTTGCCTTCTAGTCCTTGTCCCTGGACTGGTGTGCCCCTTTAGTCTCATTTTATTTTATGGCCTTGTCAAATCTCTGGCTGAAGGGTGAACCTCAGGAGTGACTTCAGTACTGAGCTAAAAGGGTATCCAGGGGGCATACTCAGGGTTTCTCCAGTCTCTGTCAGACCAGTAAGTCTGATTTTTTTTGAGTAGAATTTTCTTCTACATTTTTCTCCAGCTCTGTCTGGGGCCCTCTATTATGATCCCTGTCAGAGCAGTGGTAGCAGTAGCTGAGCACCGTCCAGTTTTGCTGGACTCAGTCTGGTGGAGGCTGTGGTAGTTGTGGTCCATTAGTCCTTTGGAATAATCTTTCCCTTGTGTCTTTGGTCTTCTTCATTCTCTCTTGCTCCAGACTGGGTGATACCAGCAGAGTATTTTAAATGGCTGTTCACAAGGTTTTAAGATCCCAAATGCTACTCACCAAAGTAGAATATAGAACATTTTCTTTATAAACTATGTTATGCCAATTGAGCTATATGTTCCCCAAGATCATGGTCCCCACAGCACTTAGCCGAGCAATTCAGTCTCTCAGGGAGTTTGGATGTGTCTAAGGAGCTTCCATGACCTTGCCTTCATCAAGTTGTGCTGGCTTTCCCAGTATTGTATACTGTCAAAGGGAGAAATTCTTAACCTGGGGTCTGTCAAAGATAAAAATCAGACAGTAAGGAGACTGATTTTATTCAGGCTATTGCACTTTTTTTTTTTTTTTTTATTGCACTAGAGAGAACATCCCGGCCCTGAAGATCAGAATGTCTCATGAGAATGATTTTGCTTTAGAGTTTTAAAAGGAGGGGAAAACAACTTGCAGATGGGGTGATTTTCAGTTGAGGTTGTTTTGCAAGCAGGGGATGTCTCAGCTGTCTGAATGAGAAATGTTTTTTTCTGTAGTTAGCTTGTTTCAGAGGGACAGATAGTTCTAATCTTAGCTAATCAATCACGAGATAAAGAAGTAGAAGTTGGAGGATCTATGTGCAACCTCGTCAATGTTGTTATTGTTAGTCATCCTGGAGTTGATTCTGACTCATAGCAACCCCATGTGTGCAGAGTAGAACTGCTACATAGGGTTTTCAAGGCTGTGACCTTTCAGAAGCAGAATGCCAGGCCATTCTTCTGAGGCACCTCTGGGTAGGTTTGAACCGCCAACATTTCGACTATTGTTGAGAGCTTAACTGTTTGTGCCACCCAGGGCCTGACCTTGACAGTAGGTTCAAGCAAAAGGGAAAAGGTTTGTGTTTGGCCTTGTCAGGTACATGGATTAATTCTCTGAAATTGTGTATGAAATTCAGTGTGAATTGTAGTGTGAAGTTGTTTATGAAATATACTGTACATTTTCTGGGGAGGAAGACTCTGGTGTTTGCCTGATTCTCAAAGAACCTGGGGAAGAGGTGCCAACATCCATGTATCTGTGTATATTTTTCTCTGTGCCTACTCTCTTTGCAGGCTGGCCAGGGTGTATGCTTTAGATTTGGAGGGAAGGGCCATTTTCATACAATAATAGCTCACTTATCACTCATCTTTGAGAAAACACATTTTTTCCCTATGTTAAATGAAATAAAAATGGAGTTGTATGATTGACAAAATGGCAATGGCAGTCTAGTGGACAAGTCTCCAAGACTTGTCTTTGCAGAAACTTTAGCCTAACTTTCCTGTAAATTAGGCCACTCTCATTGATCAATGAGATCCTGACAGTGCTTCCACCCTCATTGACCAGTGAAGGCCTGACAACGTCTGAATAGTAAACTGTATAAGCCAATCAGAAATAGGCTTCTTTGCTTCTCAGTTTCTTTCAGTAAAAAGCCAGTCACTGTTGAATCTCAGCGGAGTATGTTTTCATCTGTCATTTGGTGCTAATTTGTGAATCTTCTGCCAAATCGGGGTCTGCCCAAATAAACCTCATCTAACATTAATTTTACTATTGACTGTTTCTTTTGATGCCTAATTTCCCTAATTTCTACTCTTAGATTCCTTTGTTGTGTCCTGATTCAGAACAGAAGCCCTAAACCTCCCAGAGTGGCAGGGAGATTCTCCTAGGAGCACTGTTCCCCACGCTCCAAGACCAAAGTCAAACTCAGGTAAAATACTGTTGTTGTTGTTGTTGTTAGGTGCTGTCGAGTTGGTTCTGACTCATAGTGACCCTATGCGCAACAAAACGAAACACCGCCTGGCTCTGCGCTATCCTAACAATTGTTATGCTTCAGCTCATTGTTGCAGCCAGTGTATCAATCCACCTCACTGAGGGTCTTCCTCTTTTCTGCTGACCCTGTACTCTGCCAAGCATGATGTCCTTCTCCAGGGACTGATCCCTCCTGATAACGTGCCCAAAGTATGTAAGACGCAGTCTTACCATCCTTGCTTCTAAGGAGCATTCTGCTTGCACGTCTTCCAAGACATATTTGTTCGTTCTTTTGGCAGTCCGTGGTATATTCAATATTCTTCACCAACACCACAATTCAAAGGCAACAATTCTTTTTCGGTCTTCCTTATTCATCGTACAGCTTTCACATGCGTATGATGCACTTGAAAATACCATGGCTTGAGTCAGGTACACCTTAGTCTTCTAGGTGACATCTTTGCTTTTAAACACTTTAAAGAGGTCCTTTGCAGCAGATTTACCCAACGCAATGTGTCCTTTGATTTCTTGACTGCTGCTTCCATGGATGTTGATTGTGGAGCCAAGTGAAATGAAATCCTTGACAACAGCGGTCCCCGCTTATTTGTGGTTTCGCTTTCTGCAGTTTCAGTTACCTGCTGTCAAGTGTAGTCCAAAAATATATGGAAAATTCCAGAAATAAACAATTCATAAGTTTTAAATTGTGCACCATTCTGAGCAGCGTGATGAAATCTTCCCCCTCCCACTCCGTCCCACTCCATTCTGCCCTGGAGGTAAATCATCCCTTTGTCTACCATATCCCTGCTGTGTAGGCTGCCCGCCTGTTAGTCACTTAGTAGCCCTTTCCGTTATCTGATCGACTAATGCCGTATAACAGTGCTTGTGTTCAAGTAATCCTTATTTTTCTTAATAATGGCCGGAAAGTGCAAGAGTAGTGATGCTGGCAATTTGGTTATGGCAAAGAGAAGCCATGAAGTCGTAAAGTGCTTCCTTTAAGTGAAAAGGTGAAAATTCTAGACTTAATAAGATTTTTGAGAGAGACCACAATCACATAACTTTTATTACATTATATATTTATAATTGTTCTGTTTTATTATTAGTTGTTGTTAATCTCTTACTGTACCTAATTTACAAATTAAACTTTATCATAGGTATGTATGTATATATAGGGTTCGATACTGTCTGTGGTTTCAGATATCTACTGGGGGTCTTGGAGCATATCCCCTGCAGATAAAGGGAGTCTACTGTAATAATGGAACTCTGGTGGCATAGTAGTTAATAACTTGGCTGCTAACCAAAAGGTTGGCAGTTCGAATCCACCAGCTACTCCTTGGAAACCCTGTGGGGCAGTTCTACTCTGTCCTGTAGGGTCAATTGACTCAATGGCAATAGGTTTACTGTAATAATAAAAATAATAATGATAGCTATCATTTGTTGGGCACCTACTATATGCCTGGCACTGTTAGAGCATTTAAAAAATTTCATTCATTCTCTTAACAACATTACAAAGTCTATATTATTAGCTCCATTTTACAACGATGGGAAGAAAAGGCTCAGGAAATTTTAATAATTTGTCCAAGGTCACATGGCAGGTCCGTGTAATCCAGTAATCTCTTTTTTATGACAAACCTTGGGCAAGCTTCCCCTTTCTGGTCTCAGTTTACTTATCGGTAAAGTAGGAGTTTGGACTAGTGCGCTGAGGATCACCAAGCATCTCCAGACCCTAACCCCTCCCCTGCCAGGACTTGGAGGGTAGGAGTGGGGCACAGAGGGAGATATGATGGCTGGAGAAGGGAAGGGGAGAGTCTGGGTAGACAGGAATCTGGGCTGCTTCTCTCTTTTGATCAGAGTATCTCTGCTTTTACCTAAGTTTCCTTAGATAAAAAATTTCTTTAAAAATTTTTTCTTTAAAAAAAAGCCATGGCTAGAGATGAAAGTTTGAAAACTACCCAGTGACATGATCTTGAGGGTCCCAGTTCCTGGGTGGCATAAATGGTTAACGCGCTCATCTGCTAATCAGAAGGTTGGAGGGTTGTCTACTCAGAGGCACCTTGGAAGAAAGACCTGGCAATCTACTTTTGAAAAAGCAGCCATTTATAATCCTATGGAGCATAATTCTGCTCTGGCACACATGGGTTTGTCACGAGTTGGAGTTGACTTGATGGCACCTCTTTTGGTTTTTCGGCTCGGAAGGAATGATAAAACCATTTGGATGAAAATCAGATGTACAGCTGAAATCCATCAAGGGTTCAGAGGAGCATCAACCGTGGGGGGTCTCAGAGGGCTAGCAGCCATTCACCCAGTGGTCTTCAGAAGTCAGGAGAGCAGGGAGGTTAAGAGCAGCCCTTTTTTCTTTCTTACAGAAGAATTCCAGTTAATGTAGAAGGAATAAAATGAAAAGAGAAGATCACCATTAGGCAAACACTACAGTAATAATTGTAACTGGCAAGATCCACAAGTATGTGCTAAAATTCACGGGCAAAAATTGAAGAGAAACAAAATATTTGCAAAGTCTCAAAGCATCTCCCCAAAGATATTTTGTAATTACAAAAAATAGAAACTTGACTGTGAATAAACCTGGCAGACACTGCTTTCAGACATATATCAACATCATTTATTCATCCTGATCAACCTGATAAGACTCATCGAGAAGAGCGCCATGTCACTTTTGTGTATTCCTGCCAAAAATGCATAACCTCAACCTAATCATGACAAAACATAAAATTAAGGGGCATTCTACAAAATAACTGATCAGCATTCCTTAAAAGCGTCAAAGTCATGAAAAACAAAGGGAGACTGTCACAAATTGGAGGAGGCTAAGAAAACGTAACAACTGAGTGTAAGGTGGGGTCCTAACTGGATCCTGGAACAGAAAAGGACATTGGTGAAAATCTAATAAGGTCTGTAGTTAATGGCACCAATGCTCATTTCCCGGTTATGGTTATTGTAGGATGCCTATGTAAGCTGTTAACGTTAGGGGAAACTAGGTGAAGGACCTTGGTGGTTCAGTGGTAGAATTCTGGCCTCTCATAAGGGAGACCCACATTTGGTTCCCACCCAATGCGCCTCATGTGCAGCCACCATCCGTCAGTGGAGGCTTGCGTGTTGCTCTGATGCTGAACAGGTTTCAGGAGAGCTTCTAGTCTAAAACAGACTAAAAAGAAAGGTCTGGCAAAATCCCTGCAGATTACCATGATCTGAGCCACAACTGATCATGGGAACTGCACAGGACTGGGCAATGTACTGTTCCATTGTGCATGGGGTTGCCACGAGTTGGGCTCAACTCGACAGCAGCTGACAACAACAGGTTAAGTGTATATATGAACTCTCCGAACTGTTTTTGCAATGTTTATGTAAGTCTAAAAAGATTTAAAAATAAAAAAGTTTAACAAAACAATAACAATAGAATAATGAACCTTGAAGCCATTCCACCCTGGATTTAGATCCTCATTCTTCACCAATGAGCTGAATGAATCTAGGGCAAGTTACTTCACTCCTCTGACCATCAGCTTCGTATCTGTGAAATGGAGATGGTGATGATGAGAAGATTGTCCAGCTCACAGGGGTGCGGGATGAACTCATGTATGTGAAGCTGGTAGCACATTCCAGTGTCCAGTCTGCTGTACTGGCCTCTCCTGTGTGGGGCTTGGGGAGCACCAGAGCCCTGAAGCCAGCCTCTGGCGGGGCACCCTACCCTAGAGGTCACCTTGCTCTGAGTAAGGTTGGATCCAAGATTCTGGATTCTTCTTTGTCTCTTAGAAGAGATGAGCTTCTGGCCGTACCAAGGAGTGGATATTTCTGTATCTAGACAAAACCATTTATCCTCAAGGACGTTTATCTGCATTTGTCCTGTTCTCCGGCCTCTCTGTGACCTTGGCTGGCAGCTCTTTTGGAAGAAGGAGCACAACTCTGACCACTGTCTCTCTTCAGCTGGCGCTGCACAGTCGGGCTGCCCCTGGCCCCAGTGGAGAGAAGCAGCGGGTGTGATGGAGTCCATTTGATTCAATACAAAGAAGGGAGGCAGGGAACCATAGTTGGGCTTTGTCTCCAGGCTTGGGAATTCTTTTGTTTCAGTCACCAATGAGCTAGAAGGTCCTTTGAGTATCTTTTAGGATGAAATGGAAAAACACTCCAGAGCCAGGACATTTGAGCCCTGTTCTAAACAGCTGGGGGGAAAACCGGGCAAGTTAGTACCCTCTCTGGGTCTGGGGAGAGAGGATACTGAAAAATATTCATTAATCACCTACTAAATTACCTTACAGAGTTCATATCACTTAATGAGCTGGATAACTCTTACGAGGTAGACATCACACTAATAACAACACACATGTACAAAACAAAAATAATGACAATGTTAATAACACAGTATTAATGTATTTATTCTTACTATGATCCAAGTAGCGGTCCCAGAGTGGTGCAAATGGTTAACTTGCTTGGCTGCTAGCCAAAAAGTTGGAGGTTCAAGTCCACCCAGTGGTGCCTCAGAACAAAGGCCTGGCATTCTACTTCTGAAAAATCAGCCATTAAACACCGTGTGGAGCATGTTTCTACTCTGACATACATGGGGTCACCATGTGTCTGAATCAACCTGACAGCAACTGGTATGACCCAGGCAGTGGGAATTCAAAGTGACTAGACCCATCCCTCAAGTATTCAAAATCTAGTAGAGAATAGAAACAAATAGACAAGTGCAATGGGGAATAAGAATCTTGAGGTGGGAAGTCCAGGAGGCCAGGAGAGCTCAGAGGAGGTGGCTAACACTCCTGTTGGGGTTCAGGAAAGGATGGGCTCCCCAAGTTAAAGCTTAAACGGCAGGTAATGATTGTTCCAGGAGCCCTAGCAGTGCAGTGGTTAAGCACTTGGCTGCTAACTGAAAAGTTCGTGGTTTGAACCCACTCAGTGATGCCTTGGGAGAAAGACCTGGCAATCTGCTCCAATAAGGATTACAGCCTAGGGAACCCACTCTGTTACATGGATTCTCTATAAGTTGAAATCGACTTGATGGCACCCAACAACAATGAGTTGTTCCACCCAATAGTGTGGAGGAAGAATATTCCAGGGCAAGGAGGTAGTGTAGGAGCAGCTTGTAGGCAATACTATTACTAATAATTTCACAGCAACAACAGCACCTACCATTTATCACTTACCATGTGCCAGGTATTGGAATACATGGTTTACAGGCATTATCTTATCTAATCTTCAAGTAAACCCTGTGACATTTGTACTCTTATTATCTAGGTTTCTCAGATGAGAAAGTTGAGGTTCAGTTTAATATTAGCAAACAAATGATATTACTGGAATTAGGAACCATAATAGAAAGGACAGTGGCTTTGGAATTAGATAAACCTGGGCTTATGTCCCGATTCTGCAAGCCTCTTGGAAACTTTCAAGCCTCAGTTCCCTGATTCATAAAATGGAGGAAATAATAATATTCATCTCCTGAAGCAGAGATTAAATAAGATGAGGCAATCAACGCGTCACCTGGCACAGATAATATTAAAAAAACTGATGTTGCTTGTATTCATCAGCTCTTGCTGAGTAACAAGCAGCTTAAAAGTCTCGGTGGCATGTAACAATAAGTATTTCTCAGACATCTGGAAGTTTGCCCGAGGGTTGGTTGATCTAGGCTGTGGTTGATGGGGTGGCTGTGCTTCTGGCTGTAAGTCTAGCTGGGCCTGGCTCCTCACTGAGACTTGGTCTTAGGTCTGCTTCATATGTGTTCATTCTGGGGCCCAGGCTGAAGTGGCAGCAGTTACCCATGAGAAGTCCTCTCATGGTGATGGCAGAGCTGCAAGAGGGCAAACCCACTGGGAAAATGCCTTTCAAAGCTCTGTTTACTTCATATTTGCTAACATCTCATTGGCTAAGGCAAGTCATGTGGCCAAATCCAACATCAAAGGAGCTGGGAAAATACTTCACCCACGCAAATGGTAGAAAGGGAGAGAGTATTTTAAAATAATAATGTCATTTATCACAAGGGTTGGTGAACTATGGCTTGTGGGCCAAATCTGACCTGCCGCCTGTTTTGTACGGCCTGTGAACTAAGAGTGGTTTTTACATTTCTTAATGGTTGAAGAAAATCAAAGAGGTATAATATTTTATGACGTGTGAACATTATATGACATTCAAATTTCAGCGTCCACAAATAAAGTTTTATTGGAACGCAGACGTTACTCATTCACTTATGTGTAATCTGTGACCGCATTCACGCTACAGTGGCAGAGTTGAGTAGTTGCACCAGAGACGATATAGCCTGCCAAGCCTAAAGTACTTACCATCTGACCCGTTACAGAAAGCTTATTGATGCTTGACTTTCCACATTATTGTTGATGATGAAGTTACATACAAATATGAAATTAAACAATTTTTCATAATCTTAGTGTTTTCTAATAAAACTCTAATTTACACTCTGATTTCATTCTCGTGACAGCCCCGTGTTATAAGTTACTGGCATATAACTGGTGTGTGTTACAGGTTAGGACATAGGTTATTGAAATAAAGAATCTGACTCCTTGTTTTGATAATTGACTGCTGACTTCTTTTACAGCTCCTCCTTTTCCCATTTGGCCTCACGTCTGGACAGGCTGATAAGAAAGCTGGTGTGTGCCTCTTTTTTGGCGCTGGCAGGAAATTCAAACCCCACAAATAACCTCCCTGTGCATGGGAACGTTTCCCCATTCTCACCCCTTAGCTACAATAAAGGCCCAACTTGCTATTTCTGCCTCTCTCAAGCCAGTCTGGACTTGCTTATGCCTACCTTGTTCTTCCCAGGAGTCCCTTGTGTAAGTAATAAACTTTCTCTCAAATTTCTTGGTGTGTGGAGTGTTGTCAGCCTCATGACATCCTACCTAAAATAGTCACTACAATCTCCAGAAGCTCTATTCTATTGGCTAGATTGAATGATCTAAGTGCCTTTATACTGGACCCCCTATAACTATACCATAAGCCAATGATGGAGGACAAAAATTAGATACATAATGACTTGTTTTTCCCAATAAATCTATCCATACATACATCAATCCAACCATATATTCATCCAAGAAATATCTTTGAATAGTACCATATACCAGGTTCTGAAAATAGCAGTGGGGCAGAATCTCCACCAGTGTTCAGCTTTTAAAAATACATTATTTCGGAGTTGATTCCCAAGACCCTCAGATGGTCTCCTATTCTTACTTCTTGTGTGGCCATGGAAACATCCCTTCACAAGAAAATCGAAGGTCTTCATGACCTTCCGGGTTTGTCAGGATTCTTTGAGATGAAAAAGAACAAGGGTCAACTCAAACTAGCTTAGGCAAGAGGAATACCTTGGTCAGTTACCAAAACTGAGAATAGCTGGGGTAGAGCTGGCCTCAGCGGCTATGAGATATTTTTACCCTCCTTCGCACACCATTTGATGCAAAAGACATTTTGAATACAAATGTTTACATCAAAATTATATCAACATGGTTGAATTGTCAGTGAGAAAGCATTATCCAGTGTGAACCCTATTAAGCCATTTTAATTCCATGGTCAATTCTCTCCATGGTTCAATTAAAGTGTTCTAATTTTCTTGACATTTTATCCATTCTTATTTTGCTGAAATTAGTTGCATAAGAAGCAATTGTTTTCCTTTTAAATTTTGCAACGTATTTTATTCATTTATTTTTTCCCCTAAGTTTCATATATTGATAATAACTTACCATTGATTTCATTTTGAGACCATTATTTCTGCCAAGTTCTGTTCTTCTGGAACAAATTTAGCAAAGATCTAAATTTTGTGGAGAAAACTTGATTATTTTGTCAATTTTTAGCCAGAAGCAATTTTGACCCTCTGCAGTGTTTAGCTGTTCTCAGTGTTAATTTCCTTTGATAATTTATACCTATAATATTAATTATTAATTGAGTAAAAGAATGATAGCTTGTATTTATTTCTTAGTTACTTTATAGGAAAATTTAAAACTATTTTGTAAGTCAGGGAGATGGAAAAAGACAGAAATGGGGGGAGGTAGGGAAGAAGAGAGAGGAGAGTGGAGAGAAGGAAAGATACAGAGAAGGGAAGAGCAAGATGGGGAGGGGTAGAGGAAGCCAGTGAACAGGGAAATCGGGAGATGATAATGGAATGAGGGAATGAGGAGAGATGGAAAGAGAGGGACACACCAGGGGTTACCATATCCTTTAGATTACAGTGGTGGATTCAAGCCTTCTATTTCCAACTGGGATGACTGAGGGTGTTTTCCATTGCTTATTAGTGGCTGAGGTGAAATTACAACCCTGGTTCCCTGTTCAGACTTACTGTTCTTGTTCCCTTGGTTCCAAATCATAAAGTTCTAGGGAAGGATTCTGATTGGTTTAGCAAGAGTCGCATGCCCATCCTTTGACACATTTCTCTGGCCAGGGAGTCGGGATACCATGGTTGGCTCATTTTGAATAAAGAGGATAAGTTCAGCTTCTCTGACTTTTTCAGAAAGGATCAAGTTCTGGATACAACGTATAGGGTCCCTTGCATTATCCGGATGACACTGAGTATAGGGGAGTCTGACATTGTGTTGCTCAACATCTGGTTGAGGTTCTGAAGGGTTCTTCTTCCATTCTGTTGGATGGTGAAGACACTGGGGTTCTTCATGTTCATGGACTGAGATGTTATAGTAAAACTTCTCTTAGTACCCCTGCCAGGAGATGATTACAACTCAGATGGTTATAGAGTTGCCTGAATGATGTTACCCTTCAGATTTCCTGGATTCTACTGCTGTCAGGCAGGATTCTAATGTTCTACCTCAGAAGGCTTCTCTGTGTGTGTCAGTTTTATTCTATCCTGATACAGACCAGCCTTCTCTAGAAAACTGGAGATATGCCCCACCCCTCAGCAGCTTCCAGGCCCCACATCTCATAGGCTACCACATATGGCCATGTGGGTTGTTCAGTGTACAACTTGTACATCTGTACACAGTAATTCTTACTGTTCTTGTTTCCTTGGTTCCAAATCATAAAGTTCTAGGGAAGGATTCTGATTGGTTTAGCAAGAGTCACATCCCCATCCTTTGACACATTTCTCTGGCCGGGGAGTGGGGGTACCATGGTTGGCTCATTTTGAATAAAGAGGATAAGCTCATTCAAAACTTAATATGGAAAGAAGGGGTTAGCAGCTGGCGTGTAACCGTCTTCCATCCCCTGAGAACCTCCTTGGGAAAGAAGAATTTGGTCAAAACTCCTTGAAAATATGCTAATCAAACCTCCTGATGGTATAGGAAAGGATCCTTATGTATGGAATGCTTTTGACAGGATAAACTTGGTCAGTCTAAGTTGCTTATACTAAACAAACTTGGAATCTATGGATTTATGGAAAATGGCCCACTGGAAAGTGCCAACATCAGCTACATAATTACTGGAGTATAAAATGGAGATGTTTCATGACTGAAATAGTTCTCTTTGTATAACTGGTCCTCTGATTATATGTTAAATCTGAGCCATGGTACGTCCTGAACAGGCAAGGAAGTATCTGTGGATTATTAATTTTTTTGGGAGGTGGGAATTCTCAGACTTCTCCATGCTTCTCTTGTGATTACCTGTATCCTAGGAATTATTAGTAAAGTTTGATACTGGGCGTGTTAGCTTCCTAGGGCATGTCTTAGTTCTCTAGTGCTGCTATAACACAAGTGGATGGCTTTAACAAACATAAATTTATTTTCTCACTGTTTAGGAGGCCAGATGTCTGAATTCAGGGAGTCAGCTCTAGGGGAAGGCTTTCTCTCTCTGTCGGCTCTGGGGGAAGGTCCTTGTTGCTTCTGAGTTTCTGCTCCTGCGTGATCTTCTTGTGGCTTAGCATCTCTCTTCCCCCATCTCTGCTTCTTTTGCTTGCTTGTTTAATCTCCTTTATATCTCAAAAAAGATTAACTTAAGACCCACTCTACACTAATCCTGCCTCATTAACATAACAAAGACAACCCATTCCCAAATAGGATTATATCTACAGGCATAGAGGTTAAGATTTACAACGCATATTTTGAGGGGACACAATTTAATCCGTAACAGGCTGCCTTAACAAAATACTACAAAGTGGGTGGTTTTAAAGAACAGAATTTTATCGTTTCACAGTTCTGGAGGCTAGAAATCCAAATTAAGGCATCAGCAGGGCTGTGTTCTGTCTGTGCTCTAGGGGAAGATTCTACATTGTCTTGATTGGCTTCCGTAGCCCTGATTGTTTCTTGGCGCTCCTTGGCTTGTAGACATGGTGCCTTCCTTCTGTGTGACTCTGTTTCTATGTTTGTTCTCTCCTTTTATAAGACGCCACTCAGAAAGATTAGGACCCACCCTACTCCAGTAGGACCTCATTAAGTTAACTGATAACAAAAGAAAAACCCTATTTCTAAATACGGTCACATTCACTGGTACAGAGGTTAGGACTTCAACATATCTTTTTGAGGGACACAATTCAATACATAAAGCTGGGTAAGACAAGTGATTCTTCTGAGTCTAATTTGCAGTCCAACCTATGGCAGCCAGCTCCAAGACCCCAGTGATTCTCCCTTCCTGATAATAATTCTCTTGCATAGTCCCCTCCCATACTGAATGAGGCTGACCCATGTAACCAGTAGGATGTTGTGAGATGAAGTATTTGTGTGTGTCTGTTTGATAAATGTTTGTCTTTCATATTTGCTGATATGCTCCTGGAGGACAGGGATCATATCTGTTTTTGCTCCAGCACTAAACACGGTGTCTGACACATAATAAAAGCTTATTAATTATTTAACCTTAACATTTAACATTTAATTAATTATTAAATGTTAACCAAAGTTAGTTAACTCTGAACCTTATAGCCCTGGTGTTTCTTTCATATCGTTCCAGATATCACTGTTCAATGACTTCTTAGGTCTGGTCAGGCTTCTATCATGGAACACCTCTGAGTCTTCCTCTGTGGCCAAGATGCATCTATCTCACTCACCAACTTACGCTCTTGATTTACAAAGACCATTAAACTGAGATAAGAGAAAAGAAATTAAGAAACTGCTGTTTTTTGTATCTGTACTTTCCCTAGATTGAATTTTCCAGAAACACAATGAATATTTATAACAGCATTAACCAACTCACTTATCACCAAGTGCTAGTTTTGCAGGCATCACCTGAATGATGTTACCCTTCAGTTCAGTTTCTTCCTGAACTGTCTGGCCAATAATTATTGTCTAGGGTTTTGGACAAGAAAGGAAATCTGCCATCTTTTTTGGCATGAAGCCCTTGTTTGCTCAGTGTATTTAAAAAAAGGCATTATCCAGAGCAGGAGGATTCGTAGAGTTATTCAAACACTCTAAGGCATACTTTTTTGCATCATTTGTCAGTGGTGCTTTGGGGAAGACATTAATCAAATTCTTGGCAGAGATTTGTAGGATATTAATCTTGGCTGAGGATTTGATCCATTGTCTTAGAGAAAAAGATACAAATGCATTGCCCAGCTAAAGCTCAGTGGACTTCATGATAATTTAAATGGAATGGGATTAACCAGTTCCCCTTCAAAAATGATGAAATTAAATACCTTTGCCCTGAGGATCCTTTCCCATTGCTTATTAGTGGTTGTGCTGAAACTACAACCTAGGATCCCTGCTTCCCTGTTCGGATTCAGGAATTCTCAAGGGTAGAGCTTCTCTGACTTTTTCAGAAAGACCCAAACTCTGGATGCAAAGTTGGGAATCCCATGTATTATGCAGATGACACTGAGTCTGACATTGTGTTACTCAACCTCTGGTTGAGGGTTTGCAGTGTTCTTCTTCCATTCTGATGATGGTGAAGACACTGGGTTTCTTCACCTCCATAGGCTGAGAAGTTAGAGTAAAACTTCTTTTAGTCCTCTCCCCCTACCAGCAGATAGTTACAGCTCATAAAAAGGTGCCCCAGTGACAGGGAAACTGGGGTGTTATCTTCTCAGATATTTACATTTCAGAAAGGAAATAACTCCCAGACCATTGAAAAACATTTCTGAGTTATAAAGCTGTCAAGAGGATTATTTACCTCTAAAGAGATGGTTTTCCCTCCACCACTAACCTAAAAGTTGGTAGTTTGGACCCATCTATTGGTACCACAGAAGACAGGCCTGGAGATCTGCTTCCATTAAGATCGTTGTTATTCAATGTATCCTTGAAACATCTCGTAACATAAATGAATCTGGAAGGCATTATCCTGAGTGAGATTAGTCAGCTGAAAAAGGACAAATATTGCATGAGACCACTATTATAAGAACTCAAGAAAAAGTTTAAACACAGAAGAAAACAGTCTTTGATGCTTATGACGGTGGGGAGGGAGGGAGAGAGGAATTTACCAACTAGATGGTAGACAAGAATTATCTTAGGCGAAGGGAAGGATATCACACAATACAGTGGAAGTCAGCACCACTAGACTAAAGAAGTTTCTTGAACACAACCAAACACTTCAAGGGACAGTGTAGCAGGGGTGGGGATCTGAGGACCATAGTTTCAGGGGACATCTAGGTCAATTAGCATCACAAAGTTAATTAAGAAAATGTTCTGTATCCTTTGTTGAGTGGTGCCTGGGGTCTTAAAAGCTAGTGAGCAGCCATCTAAGGTGCATCACTTGGACCCAACCCACCTGGAGCAAAGGAGACTGAAGAACATCAAAGACACAAGGAAAATATTAGCCAAGAGACAAAACAGGCCACATAAACCAGAGACTCCATGAGCCTGAGACCAGAAGAACTAGATGTGTCCGGCTACCACCAATAACTGCCCTGACAGGGAACACAACAGCGGTCCCTGATGGAGTAGGAGAAAAGTAGGGTGCAAAACTCAAATTCTAGTAAAAAGACCAGACTTAATGGTCTGACTGAGACTGGAGGAACCCCAGAAGACACGGCCCCTGGACTCTTTGTTAACCCAGAACTAAAACCATCCCCGAAGCCAACTCTTCAGACAAGGAGTAGACTGGACTATAAGACGTAAAATGATACTCATGAAGAGTGTGCTTCTTAGTTCAAGTAGATAAATGAGACTAAATGGGCAGCTCTTGTCCAGAGGTGAGGTGAAAGGGCAGAAAGGAATAGGAGCTGGTTGAACGGACACAGGAAATCCAGGGTGGAAAGGAGGAATGTATGGTCACATTACAGGGATAGCAGCTAGGGTCTCATAATAATGTGTGTATAAATTTTTGTATGAGAAACTAACTTGAGCTGTAAACTTTCACCTAAAGCACAATTAAAAGAAAAGAAAAAAAAAAAAAAAAAAGATCGTTGTTGCTGTTAGGTGCTGTTTAGTCAATCCAGATTCATGGTGACCCATATGTGCAGAGTAGAGCCCTGTTCCATAGGGTTTTCAAGACCTTTCAGAAGCAGATCACCAGGCCTGTTTTCCGAGATGCCTCTGGGTGGATTTGAACCTCCAGCCTTCCAGCTAGTAATCAAGCACTTAACAGTTTGCACCACCCACAGACTCCCTGTTAAGATCACAGCCAAGAAAACTCTGTGGTGCAGTTCTACTCTGTAACACATAGGGTTGCCATAAGACAAAATCAACGTTAACTAACAACAACAAGGAGATTTATGGACATATTAAAAGGTTAGAGAAAGAATTCATAGGGATTAGATTTGTCACTGAAACTCTGTGAGAAGAGAAGGGAAGGGAAGGGAAGGGAGGGGAAAAGTCCCTTTTTCTTTTTGGCAGCAGGGAAAAATTTTTTTTCCCCTTATCTTTCTTACTTTCCTTTTTATTTTTATACCTTTTTTTTTCCCTTTCAGGTGACACACAACACCCCCAAAACTTTTAGAGTGATTGGAACAGAAAAAAAAAAATGTGGTTAATTTTTTCAGTTTGTTAAAAAAAATTATTATAAAGATAACAATTTCATTGTGAAGAAATTGGGGAAAACAAAGAAAATTATATGGAAACTTCAAACTAGACTTTGAGGTTTACCCTGAAAGGATGAAGCAAATTTGGGAGAGCTTGAAAATTATGTAAATATCTTATTATAATTAACAATCAACTCTTTTGTATTTTTTCATCATCAAACTCAGTCAGTATAATTGAATATAATGGATACCAAATGAAATCTCATATCTAGACTAATTTCAGGAGAACCAGAGGAAGCTATTATAATTATCGTTAACTTTCTAATCACCGCAGGAGCAAAACACTTTCATTTATACAGCAAAGTACCAATGAATGGAAGGTGCAAGGAGAAAGATGTCACCAAAGAAAGGGCAGCCAAAGAAATAGAGATGTCAAAAAAAAAAAAAAAAAAAAATCTAGACTTAGGTAGGGAGAGCCTTTATTCAAAAAGGAAGATTACTACAAGTCAGGGAAGGAACATAGGGAAACAATATGTTTGTAACAAGGAGACCACTCTGAACAGAAGATCAGCAAATATCTCAAGAGTTGGGGAAAAAGAGTTTTTGTTTTATAGAGACAAGCATAAACAAGGCTAGGAAAACAAAACAAAAAAACCAGGTGTGGGGAAGTGGAATGAGAGGGCCATGTGATTGAAGAGTAAATCAGAGGTTTAACGCTGAAGCCAGCCTATTCTCCAGGTTGCCGGGTGCCTTCAATTCTGACTCCTAGCTAGCCCGTGTGACAAAGTAGAGGAGAGGCTGTGTGTTGGCTTGGGCTGACGGTGGGCCAAAGTTTGGGAACCTGGGAGGAGAGAAGCTTAAGCCAAGTTTGGTGAGCAAGCATTTTGTTCTGATTGATCAGTGGGGATAAGCACTTTTGTTACTCATTTATGAGGCAAGGAATGGGAATTTGGAGAGTCTGTGTCTGGCCTTGTCATGGGTAAACAAGGGGCACCCCTGAGTCTTACCAAAGTCAATGGGGAAGAATAGTTCTTTGCAGTAAGCCCTGTTTCAGAACACAAAGCATGAGGGAATTTCTTTAACGATTGCTGTTTTCTAGGATCACAGGGTTCAGGAAGAATTCAATACCATCAGAGATTACAGCTTCTCTTTCTCGTTTCTCTTCTCAGAGGTTCAGTTCAGCATCCCTTCCTTCTCCAGTGAACTGGCCATCCCCACGGCCTTAGTTTAACCTATCTCTGATTCATCCTTATACTGCTGGTAGAATGATCTTTCCATCTTGGCAAATCAGATTATTTGACATTTCTTCTTCCTCCTGCTAATTGGTTGTTGAACAAATGTTAATTGAGCACCTATTATGTGCCAGGCACTAGGCTAGGAGCTGGGGCTATAACAATAAACCAGGCGGTGTGACCCCCCATAACAGTTCTCTTCACTCCCTTCCTTTTCTCCTACCTCCTCCTCCATCCTTTGCCTAGCTTCGATCCTGGTCTCCAATACCGAGACCTTTAGGGATTTATTTCATCCTTGTACTCCTAGGGCCCAGCACAGTGTCTGACCCGTATTTGATACATGCTTTGGAAACCCTGGTGGCAAAGTGGTTAAGTGCTACGGATGCTAACCAAAAGGTCGGCAGTTTGAATCCGCCAGGCACTCCTTGGAAACTCTATGGGGCAGTTCTACTCTGTCCTATAGGGTTGCTATGAGTCGGAATCGACTCGACGGCAGTGGGTTTTGTGGGTCCTGAATCAATGAGTGATGTGTGAATTCTCCTTTATTGAATTTATTTAATCACAGCCTGGATAACAGGGTTGTTGCAAAAAGAACTCAAAAACTGCTTGGAATATTTCCATATTTATCTGTTATATTTTTTGCCTCTGAAAATATGAGTCAGTATAATAATAAAGTCATTATCGAAATAAATAAAATAGAAAATAAAACTCCTCCATATCCCTAACCTCTAGAGATAACTGCAGTTTACAATTTGATGTGTATTCTTCCAGTTTGCTTTTCCTTTTGTATATATGGTTGCTGTGAGTGGGAATCGATTTGACAGCAATGGGTATAGCTATCTACACACCTATATATGTATATTTGTGTTTTATATGTAATTAAAAAAACCCAAACAAGATATAGTAGTCAAACAAATCTTCAACTGATTTTTTTTTTTTTTCCATCTGATAGTATGTCTTGGTTTGGACTGTGATGAATTACCACTAAATTCCTTTTCAATTCTAAATTGGAAGCTTCTGAATCAAAGCCAGAAGCTCACTTATTTTTATTAACCAATTTTCATTATTAAAAAAGAAGTAGATGTACTACATAGTAAGCGTATTTTACAACACAGAAGGACATAAAATGAAAAGTAAAAGCCTCCCTCCTCTTTTTTTTTAATATTTTTATTGTGCTTTAATTGAAAGTTTACAAATCAAGTCAGTCTCTCATACAAAAATTTATATACCTCTTGCTACATACTCTTAGTTGCTCTCTCCCTAATGAGACAGCACACTCCTTCTCTGCACCCTGTGTTCCCTGTGTACATTCAGCCAGCTTCTGTACCCCTCTGCCTTCTCATCTCCCCTTCAGACAGGAGCTGCCCACATAGTCTCATATGTCTGCTTGAGCCAAGAAGCTCACTCCTCACCAGTATAATTTTCTGTTTTATAGTCCAGTCTAATCCCTGTCTGAAGAGTTGGCTTTGGGAATGGTTCCTGTCTTGGGCTAACAGAAGGTCTGGGGACCATGACCTCCGGGGTCCTTCTAGTCTCAGTCAGACCATTAAGTCTGGTCTTTTTATGAGAATTTGAAGTCTGCATCCCAATGCTCTCCTGCTCCCCCAGGGGTTCTCTGTTGTGTTCCCTGTCAGGGCAGTCATTGGTTGTAGCTGGCCACCATCTAGTTCTTCTGGTCTCAGGCTAATGTAGTCTCTGATTTATGTGGCCCTTTCTGTCTCTTGGGCTCATAATTACCCTGTGTCTTTGGTGTTCTTCATTCTCCTTTGTTCTGGGTGGTTTGAGACCAATTGATGCATCTTAGATGGCTGCTTGCTAGCGTTTAAGACCCCAGACACCACTCTCCAAAGTGGCCTCCCTCCTCTTTATGGTCTGTTCCACTCCCTAAAAGTAACCATTTTCAACAGTGTTCTGAGTATCCTTTCAGAAATTTCCTAGGCAAAGAAATACACATGCAAACATACATACTAGGAGGTCACTTTTTTTTCGCTTGTTGTGTAATTAAATGGAAAGAATTCCAAAGTGTTTAACAACTTTGTCTCAGGTAAATTTCTCTTACAGAAGTTCCTGGCAAATCAATAAACTCATTGTCAAATATGGCAGGGCGTCTCTGGGTGGTGCAAATGGTTAACATGCTTGGCTGCTGACTGAAAGGATGGAAGTTCAAGTCTACCCAGAGGTGCCTTGAAAGAAAGGCCTGGTGATCTACTTCCAAGAATCTCAGCCATTGAAAACCCTATGGAATACAGTTCTACTCTGATACACATGTTGTTGTTGTTAGGCGCTGTTGAGTCAGTTTGTATTCATAGTGCCCTCATGTACAACAGAACAAAATGTCGCCCAGTCCTGTGCCATCCTTACAATCGTTGCCATGATTGGAGTTGACTCCATGGCAACTGATTTTGTTTTGTTTTGGCCATGGCAGAAACTGCTTACCATTCTCTGAAAGTCATTCTCCTCTTCTTCTATAATAAGAGTTCTATCAGACTTTAGCCGGATGGGCTCCCCAGCCTCCCCTGTAATAAGGTATGTTCCTGTGACTACATTTTGTCCAATGGGCTACGAGAGGAAGAGATGCAAACAATTTCCAGGCTATGCCTTAAAGTAAGATGTATTCCTTCCTTTTGTCACTTTCCTCCTTTTACTAGTTGGAATATGGACCCTGGGCATGGGAGCAAGAACAGCACCTTAGAGATGAAGGTGCAGTTAGATAAAAGGATGCTGGGCTCTTGACATCTTTGCAAAGCAGAACGACCAAAACTGCTCTGACTCTTTTGGGAGAGAGAAATGTACTTGCTTCTTTGCTCCTGTAGGCCAGTGTTGGGGGGGGGGGTTGTCTCTGCTACACAGAGGTGAGCATTTGTGCTCACATTATTATTACAAGATATTATTTCCTTGTCCAAAGGCCAATTTTCTAAATCTAAGGAAACATCAAGAATAAGTTAAGAATGTTTTACCATGATGGTTAAAATTATCCTGGGGGAAATGAATTTCAAAGTCAATCACTTGGAGAGAGGTAACGCAAGGAGGGAAATGGGAACATCAAGAAGGGGAGAAGTAGAGAAGCATACTCAATTTCTTCCCCTAACTGGTGTATAGTTTCTTCCTCAGAAAATAAGGACAGGATCACGGGGCTTCCTTTGGGTCCTGAAGGTGAGAAGCCTTGGCAGGAGGAGCCACTGAGGGCTGAGCAAGACTCAGGATAATGGGTGCATTTATCATGTGAGAACTGAAATGATGGCGGTGCATCACACACAAACTGTTGTCATCGATTCGTAGACATGCTTCCTGACACCGGTGATTTCTACTCAGGGCTCTCGCTGTTAGGTAGCATAGCCTGTTGGAAAGAACTTGAACTGGGAGATAGGAGACCTGAGTTCTACTCCTTGTTCTATCATCAACTTACTTGAACATTCAGGCCCTGTGTCGCAGGGCAGCAATTCGTCATCTGTTAAATGGAGCTGATATTATCGGGAAAAGAAAATGAGTATTATTGAAACGAAAATCATAATTACTGTTTAGTGAGTGAGTGAGGCTTTGTCATCATTAATCTCATTCCTTCTTCAGCCATTTAAGCATTTTTGTTTTGTTTTGTTTTGTTTATGAGTCATTGAAGCAGCCTCATTCATTCCCTCATCCTGAAGGTAACTCAGGTGCTAGGCAACCACGCACACCCAGCTGGTCTGTCTGGTCCTGGTCCCATCGTAGTGCCCAGCTCTAACTCTGATCTTTTCCCTGCTCCTGAGCCAAAGAAAAGCCCTCCCTGGCTCCAAGGATGGCAACTGGCTGTAGCTTTGCTGGAACCTTGGCCTTTAAGGAGGCAGGCTCACAAGGAGACAGTGTAGACTACCTGGATCACCAGATGGGCTGGCCTGGGGCCCAGCTGGGATGAAAGCAATGCCTTTCTCTGGACCAGTCTGGCCCCTGAAGATGCAGGAGAGTATAGTGGGTTAAGAGCAAGTACAGTATTCCTTGCCATCTGATCTTGGGTTGTGAGTGTTCAGATAGAGAGGGATACCAGTAATCTGAAGTCAGACCAGCCTGAGTTCAAATTTTAGTTCTGCTGTTTCTAATTATGTGATCTTGGAGACTGTACTCAACTTATCCGAGCCTCACCTTCTTCATGTATAAAACAAGGAAAATACCTTTCTCAAGGAGCTATCACAGTGAGACTGCATGTGAAAGACCTGGACAAATTCTCGGCTGTGCACACATGAGGCCAGTCTGAGAGGGAAGTTCAGGTCATGGTACATAGAGAAGTACTCAGTGAATATTTACTAAGCAATGGAAGAAGCTGGTATGTGCCCTGGGTGTTTAAGGACTGTGGGCCTGCTTCTTTTGGTGCTATCCCTGCACCTCTCTCCAGAGGACTCCATGAGCTCCTGACTTGGGAGACAGTTCTCCATGGGCCTCTTGCATACACCTTAATACAACAAGCCACTGACTACTCTTTGTTCTGGGATTTTCAAAGATCTTCGTATAATAAGCAGCTTTGGGAGACAGTTATAGTGTTTCCCTCTAGAACAAAGGGCAGTCATGTTCAATGTCCAATATAATTGACATAGTTCCTCTCTCTGGAGCAAAGGGATGACTCACTTCCTATTATAAAAGATTCAGCTCTCTAAGCTCAGGGTTCCTTTCCTATATGACAACCCACTATATGTGCACCTATCCTGTGACCCTCTCTGTGGTGCCCTGTATGAATTGGGGCTTGAGGAATTGGTACAAAAAATGATGATGCTTTGGCTGCTGCTATTATTGTGAGTAAAAGACTATCCTTTGCCTCTGATCCAAGAGTCTCGTGTCTTTTACCAACTTCCATTAAAACCGTGGCAGGCTAACTTGTTGGCATGCAAAGAGGATAATCTCAGCAGATCCTGACACTGTCCTGGTCAGACATTCTGTTGTCATCCTAGACAGGAGGGAAAATGGGAAATCAAGAGGGCAGATCTTCCTGGGGTCTTGGGTCTGCATTAACAATTTAAACTGTTTTTTGTTTGTTTTGATGCTATGACATTCTGAGCTTAAACCTTTAGGGCTAAAACCATACAGTAGTCCGTTACCCTTTCCCCTAGGTTCAGGGCCCCTCTGGTATACTGGTGTAAACACCAGTTGGTTCAGTGTGATAATCCCCTTGGAAACTTGTGCCACATTTCCCCTTTTGGTTTCTTTTGATAATCTCTTAGGAACGCGAGCCCCTTTCCCACACCCCCATGTGGTCTCACTTGATAATCTCACTGAGAATTTGGGCCCTTTTCCCCCAGGAGCAAACTTTAAACTTTAACTAGCCAACCCAGACCAGCTCAGTTAACTGCTTAACCCTACCCTGACACCCCAATAAAGGCAGTTCCTTGCTCTCTCTCTCTTGCTTCCCCATTGTGATTGCCCTGTGTCCAGTCATACTCCTGTGTGGCCCTGCGTGGTGTGCTAGGTACCCAGGAATGGATTACCCAATAAGCAAGATATGCACTGGCTTACTTACAAATCTGTAGTGCACAATTTCACCTGTTTTTGCCCACATGTGCCCAATCGCCAGGGTGGGAGTTACAAGACCGTGGTGAGAACAGATACACAAAAGCAATCCATTGCACTGCATTAGCCCTGACTGGGGCACAAAGAGTGAACAAACATGTAATACATACACACACACACAAATGCTTCTACACCAGAATCTATAGTCTAGTCTTTGAGTATTTCCTGTTTTTTGACCCCTCTAAGCCTTTGCCCCCTCTGCCTACAGCTCCCATTTTTCCCTTATCTACTTGGTTGACTATGTTCAAGCATTTCCTTTTTAGTGTGTGGGATTTGTTCTTGGATATGAGAATGCTGCCAATTGGGTCATCCTCGGCCATGGAGATGGCTTTTCATGTGTAATTCATTAACTTTGATTGACACGATGAGGGGTTTACTGGCTGATGTCACTACTTTTTCAGCTCCTTTTAGAATTGTTCTAAGAGTGACTGTGGCCAGGCCCACAGCACAACTCACCCTACCCTACCCTCACTCTTCAAGCCTTCAAAACCATGCATTGTAACATCCAGCTCTGAGTTTGGCCAGAAAGCAATCCCCTGTGTGTTTATCCTGTGCAAAACACTCTGACTAATTGCTGGGAATCAACAGACTATCAGGCTGAAAATAGGATGTTAATGACCAAAGGAGAGACCACAGCAGAGTAAACAAGCGCAGCAGATTGACGCCTGGCCCAGTCTGGGGAGAACACTGCTGGCCTGCTCAAAAGCCCTTTGGAGTCCTTTGGTGAGAGCTGCAGGGGCAGCTCCAAGGGAAGCAGACTCATAGTCCTTAAAGACCCAGGTCACCATTGTCTAGAAGTTATTTACAGAGCCCTTGCTCTGTACTAGGCACTGTGCTAGGGCTGGACGTAATGTGCTGGGTCTAGGGGGAGCCTCTTCTGGTTGCTGTCTCTCTTTCCACAAAGATCACCCATTGCTGTCAAGGTGATTCAACTCATAGCAACCCTATAGGACAGAGTAGAACTGTCCCATAGGGTTTCCAAGGCTGTAATTTTTATGGAAACATACTGCCACATCTTTTTATCTAGTTTTTCTTCTGCATTCTTTATAATGTTTTGTATACTGTTTATGCCCTGTACTAGGGCTCCTAGGGTTGTCCCTATTTTTTCTTCCATGATCTTTATCGTTTTAGATTTTATATTTAGGTCTTTGATCCATTTTGAGTTAGTTTTTGTGCATGGAGTGAGGTATGAGTCTTGTTTCATTTTTTTGCAAATGGATATCCAGTTATGCCAGCACCATTTTTGTTAAAAAGACTGTCTTTTCCCCATTTAACTGTTTTGGGGACTTTGTCAAATATCAACTGCTCATATGTGGATGGATTTATATCTGGACTCTCAATTCTGTTCCATTGGTCCATGTATCTGTTGTTCCAGTACCAGGCTGTTTTGACTACTGTGCCGATATTAGGTTCTAAAATCAGGTAAAGTAAGGCCTCCCACTTTGTTCTTCTTTTTCAGTAATGCCTTATTTATCCGGGGCCTCTTTCCCTTCCATGTGAATTTGGTGATTTGTTTCTCCATCTCATTAAAGCATGTCATTGGGATTTGGATCGGAATTGCATTAAATGTATAGATAGCTTTTGTTAGAATAGACATTTTCACAATGTTAAGTATTCCTATCCACTAGCAAGGTATGTTCTTCCACTTATGTAAGTCTCTTTTGCTTTCTTGCAGAAGTGTACTGTAGTTTTCTTTGTATAAGTCTTTTACATCTCTGGTAAGATTTATTCCTAAGTATTTTTATTTTATCTTCTTGGGGGCTACTGTAAATGGCATTGATTTGGTGATTTCCTCTTCGATGTTCTTTTTGTTGGTGTAGAGGAATCCAACTGATTTTTGTATGTTTATCTTGTATCCTGATACTGAACTCTTCTATTAGTTTCAGTAGTTTTCTGGAGGATTCCTTAGGGATTTCTGTGTGTAAGATCATGTCATCTGCAAATAGAGATACTTTGACTTCTTCCTTGCCAATCTGGATGCCCTTTATTTCTTTATCTAGCCTAATTGTTCTGGCTAGGACTTGCAGCACAATGTTGAGTAAGAGTGGTGATAAAGGGCATCCTTGTCTGGTTCCCGATCTCAATGGGAATGCTTTCAGCTTCTGTCCATTTAGGATGATGTTGGCTGTTGGCTTTGTATAAATGCCCTTTATTATGTTGAGGAATTTTCCTTCTATTCCTGTTTTGCTGAGTGTTTTTATCATGAATGAGTGTTGAACTTTGTCAAATGCCTTTTCTGCATCAATTGATAAAATCATGTGATTCTTGTCTTTTGTTTTATTTATGTGGTGTGGTGCTAAATATGTGGTGGATTACATTAATTGTTTTTCTAATGTTGAACCATCCCTGCATACCTGGTATGAATCCCACTTGATCATGGTGAATTATTTTTTTGATATGTTGTTGAATTCTATTGGCTAGAATTTTGTTGGGGAATTTTTGCATCTACATTCATGAGGGATACAGATCTATAATTTTCTTTTCTTGTGGTGTCTTTACCAGGTTTTGGTATCAGGGATATGGTGGCTTCATAGAATGAGTTTGGTAGTTTTCCATCCTTTTCTATGCTCTGAAATACCTTTAGTAGTAGTGGTGTTAACTCTTCTCTGAAAGTTTGGTAGAACTCTGCAGTGAAGCTGTCTGGACCAGGGCTTTTTTTTTTGTTGGGAGTTTTTAAAAATAATTTTTATTGTGCTTTAAGTGAAAGTTTACAAATCAAGTCAGTCTCTCTCACAAAAACCCATATACACCTTGCTACACACTCCCAATTACTCTCCCGCTAATGAGACAGCCTGCTCTCTCCCTCCACTCTCTCTTTTTGTGTCCTTTTCACCAGCTTCTAACCCCCTCCACTCTCTCATCTCCCCTCCAGGGAGGAGATGCCAACCTAGTCTCAAGTGTCCACCTGATCCAAGAAGCTCACTCCTCACCAGCATCCCTCTCCAACCCATTGTCCAGTCCAATCCATGTCTGAAGAGTTGGCTTTGGGAATGGTTCCTGTCCTGGGGAAACAGAAGGTCTGGGGGCCATGACCACCGGAGTCCTTCCAGTCTCAGTCAGACCATTAAGACTGGTCTTATGAGAATTTGGGGTCTGATCCCACTGCTCTCCTGCTCCTTCAGGGGTTCTCTGTCGTGTTCCCTGTCAGGGCAGTCATCGGTTGTAGCCGGGGACCGTCTAGTTCTTCTGGTCTCAGGATGATGTAGTCGCTGGTTCATGTGGCCCTTTCTGTCTCTTGGGCTTGTAATCACCTTGTGTCCTTGGTGTTCTTCATTCTCCTTTGATCCAGGTGGATTGAGACCAATTCATGCATCTTAGATGGCTGCTTGCTAGCGTTTAAGACCTCGGACGCCACTCTTCAAAGTGGGATGCAGAATGTTTTGTTAATAGATTTTATTATGCCAATTGACTTAGATGTCCCCTGAAACCATGGTTGTTGGGAGTTTTTTGATTACCTTTTCAATCTCTTCTTTTGTTACGGGTCTATTTAGTTGTTCTACCTCTGTGTTAGTTTAGGTAGGTAGTGTGTTTCTAGGAATTCATCCATTTCTTCTAGGTTTTCAAATTTGAGTATAGTTTTTCATAGTAATCTGATATGATTCTTTTAATTTTAGTTGGGTCTGTTGTAATATCACCTATCTCATTTCTTATTCGGGTTATTTGCTTCCTCTCCTGTTTTTCTTTTGTCAGTTTGGCCAGTGGTTTATCAATTTTGTTGAGTTTTTCAAAAAACCAGCTTTTGGTCTTGTTAATTCTTTCAATTGTTTTTCTGTTTTCTATTTCATTTAGGTCAGCTCTAATTTTTATTATTTGCTTTCTTCTGGTGCCTGAGGGTTTCTTTTGTTGCTCTCTTTCTATTTGTTCAAGTTGTAGGGATAATTCTTTGATTTTGGCCCTTTCTTCTTTTTGGATGTGTGCATTTATTGATATAAATTGACCTCTGAGCACCACTTTTGCTGTGTCCCAAACGAAGTGTTTTCATTCTCATTGGATTCTCTGAATTTCTTTATTCCATCCTTAATGTCTTCTATAATCCAGTCTTTTTTGAGCAGGGTATTGTTCAGTTTCCAAGTGTTTGATTTCTTTTCCCTGCTTTTCCTGTTATTGATTTCCACTTTTATGGCCTTATGGTCAGAGAAGATGCTTTGTAATATTTCAATGTTTTGGATTCAGCTAAGGCTTGCTTTATGACCTAACATGTGGTCTATTCTAGAGAATGTTCCATGTGCACAAGAAAAGAAAGTATACTTGGTTGCTTTTAGGCAGAGGGTTCTGTATATGTCTACGAGGTCATGTTGGTTGATTGTGGCACTTAGATCTTCCGTGTCTTTATTGATCTTCTTTCTGGATGTCCCATCCTTTCCCGAAAGTGGTATGTTGAAGTCTCCTACTATTATTTTGGAGCTGTCTATCTCATTTTTCAATGCTGATAGAGTTTGTTTTATGTATCTTGCAGTCCTGTCACTGGGTGCATAAATATTTAATATGGTTATATCTTCTTGGTGTATTGTCCCTTTAATCATTATATAGTGTCCTTCCTTATCCTTTCTGATGGATTTAACTTGAAAGTCTATTTTGTCAGAAATTAATATTGCCACTCCTGCTCTTTTTTGATTGTTGTTTGCTTGATATATTTTTTTCCATCCTTTGAGTTTTAGTTTGTTTGTGTCTCTAAGTCTAAGGTGTGTCTCTTGTAGGCAGCATATAGGTGGATCTTGTTTTTTAATCCATTCTGCCACTCTCTGTCTCTTTATTGGTGCATTGAGTCCATTTACATTCAGGGTAATTATGGATAGGTATGAATTTAGTGCTATCATTTTGATGTCTTTTTTTGTGTGTTGTTGACAGTTTCTTTTTCCCACTTGATTTTATGTGCCGAGTAGATTTGCTTTATATATTGTCCTTTCCTCATATTTGTTGTTGTTGATTTTGTTTTGTTTCTGCTGAGTCCGTATTTGTCCCTTGTATTTTATTTTGATGAGTAGGACAGTTTATCTCCTTTGTGATTACCTTATTATTTACCCGTATTTTTCTAAATTTAAAACCAACTTTTATTTCTTTGTATTGCCGTATCTTCCTCTCCATATGGAAGGTGTATGACTACATTTCTTAGTCCCTCTTTATTATTTTAATATTGTCTTCTTTTATATAATAACATCGCTGTTACCCTGTTTTGAGCTTTTTCTTTTTTTTAAATAATAATCTTGCTTTGTTTTTTTGGATTTCCCTGTCTGGGTTGACTTCTGGTTGCTCTGCCCAGTGTTCTAGTCTTGGGTTGATACCTGATATTATTGATTTTCTTACCAAAGAACTCCCTTTAGTATTTCTTGTAGTTTTGGTTTGGTTTTTACAAATTCCTTAAACTTGTGTTTATCTGGAAATGCCTTAATTTCACCTTCATATTTAAGAGACAGTTTTGATGGATATATGATTCTTGGCAGGCAATTTTTTTCCTTCAATTTTTTAAATATGTCATCCCATTGCCTTCTTGCCTGCATGGTTTCTGCCGAGTAGTCCGAGCTTATTCTTATTGGCTCCCCTTTGTAGGTGACTTTTCATTCATCCCTTGCTGCTCTTATAATTGTCTCTTTATCTTTGGTTTTGGCAAGCTTGATTATAATATGTCTTCATGACTTTCTTTGAAGATTTACCTTATGTGGAGTTCGATGAGCATCTTGGATAGATATCTTCTCATCTTTCTCAAAGCAGGGAAGTTTTCTGCCAACAAATCTTCAATAATTTTCTCTGCATTTTCTGTTATCCCTCCCTGTTCTGGTACTCCAATCACTTGTAGGTTACTTCCCTTGATAGAGTCCCACGTGATTCTTAAGGTTTCTTCATTTTTTAAAATTCTTTTATCTGATTTTTCTTCAAGTATTTTTTATATTAGTGCCAAGTGATTTATCTTTGAGTTCAGAAATTCTAGCTTCTACTCACTCAATTCTGCTCCTCTGACTTTGTATTGAGTTGTCTAATTCTGTAATTTTATTGTTAATCTTCTGAATTTCTGATTGCTGTCTATGGATTTTTCCAGCTTATTAAACTTTTCATTATGTTCCTGAATAATCTTTCTAATTTCTTCAGTTGCTGTATCTGTGTGTTCCTTGGCTTGTTCTGCATATTGGCTCATTTCCTTCCTGATGTCTTGAAGGGTTCTGTATATTAAACTTTTGTATTCTGCATCTGGTAATTCCAGGAATGCACTTTCATCTAGAAGATCCCTGGATTCTTTGTTTTGAGAGCCTGTTGAGGTGATCATGGTCTGTTTCTTTAAGTGACTTGATATTGACTGTTGTCTCCAAGCCATCTATAAGTTATTGTATTAGTTTATGCTTGCTTACTGTGTCGTAGCTGCTTGCTTTGTTTTGTTTTGGTATACCCCTATGGGTTGCTTGAGTGAGCTAGCTTGATTATTTTCACCTTTGGAGCTCTGATGTCCTGTCCCCAGCTGGCTAGAGCTGTTATCAGGTATATCAGTCTAGGAGTCCATTCCGTTTTCTTGTATGAATTCAGCTCAGGTTTCCAGGTAGCTGAGAGTGTGGTACAGGCTTTGTCCTACAGTCTTAGAGGAGCAGGGGTGATTTGTGTATATACTGGTATCTGATTGCAGCAGTGGGTCACGCTCTGAACAAGGTAGGGAGCTGAGAACTGACCCCCAAGTGTCTCTGAGGAAAACACGTCTCTGTTCCCTAGAGCATGCAGGTGGGTGGGTTCTGCAGAGGGACTGTGGGCACCCAAAGTTTTTGGTTGTAAAGATTGGGAGGTACCAGTTATCTTTGGACCCCTATCGTGGGTGGCTGGGTGACCTGAGTGGAGCTACCAGTCCTTAGGTCCCTGATGTGGGTAGGTGAGGACCTTGTTTAATAGGCAAAGCAATGTCAAACATGAAATATCCACCTCTCCACTGCACAGCTGAAATGGTTGTAGTTTGCCAACAAGGGCCTATTCTCCCAAAATAGGCCCACTCAAGTCCATGCAGAAGGGAAAGGTGCTCAAGGTCCATGGACAGTTTGTGCCTGGACAGGAGCAGCTTCTGTCCTGAGCTCCCCTCATTAATGGAGTAGCAGATTATCTTTTCCGCCCAATTGCAATTTTTTTTCCTCTTCCCTGAGGCCAGAAAGATGGCTCTAGGTGCTCACCAGGGTCTATCTCGGGCCCAGGGTTTCAGCTACTGAAGCCAGCTTGGGGGTGGGGGGTGGGGCGTGGTAAAATATATGCAAGTACTTAGCTTTTGCCGGGAGCCCCATTTTCCTCAGGCTCGGGAGGTGTGAGTAGGCTGTGTGGCTGACTGCTTCACCCTGAGGAAACTGCAGCTAAATGCTAGTACCAGCCCCCTGCCGCCGCAGCCACCACTCCGGGAATGGTGCCTGAGGGTTCCCCGCCAATCAGGTCCGGTAACTCCTCTCCAATTTTGAATGGTCTCTTCCTCCCCCTGCCCCTCAGTTCATAGTCTAAGCTTGCCTTTGATGCTCAGGGCTCCCAGCTTGTCACAAATATACTCGTTTCACTTGTTGTTTCAGGTCTTTGTTGTAAAGAGGGCTTGCCAGAAGCATCTGTCTATTCCGCCATCTTGGCTCCGCCTCCCACCTTCAACAAACTCTTTGCTTTTATATTTCTACAGAATGCACCACCATAATGCTAAAGTAAACTCAGTTTAACACGGCTGCAGATGTCTACATGCCAGAAAATATGTGACTTTAGTGGTCAGCCAGAATCCTGTCACCTAGAGCCATCCTTGCAAAAAAGGTCAGTCTCTGCAAAGATGGTGGACCATTCCACCTTCAACTTGTTACTCAATTGGATGTACTACAGCTATACCCCCCTTGTTTGCAGTTTTTGCCTTCATAAGCCTCTGTAACACTGCAACTCAGGGGAGCGCATTGCTGAATTTCTACCAGCACTGCTTCCTCATTTTACAAAACACCCTTTTGCCGTACTAAACTTTTTGTTTTTAAATTTAAACAGACTTGTATTTTTTCTACTATGGCACAGCTGAGTGCTTAGTCACTGCACTACCAGAGCTCCTTTCCCCGGAGGTTAGGTGTCCAATAATGTTTTCACAGCATCGTGTTAACTTTATCATTCTGCTATGTGACTGTTTACTTATCTGTTCTCTGAAGTTGTCAGGAAATCCTATGAGGGAAGAGAATGCTTACTTCTGTGGCATATGGCAGATGATTAATAAATTTTTATTAGACAAATAACTGAAATTCCACCTTGGGTTAAGCATTGCCGCTCTTTCAAGGAGCCTCTTAAAATGCAAGCCACATCAGTGACAGAAATACATTCAGGTCCTAGTTCTTAATTATTTAATTTTGTTAATTTATTTCAAATAAGTGATACATTCTCATGGTTCAAAATTGTGAATGAATTTAGATAACCCAACATCCTGATAATATTGGGTACATAAAAAAGGGAGCCTGGAACTAGAAAGGGGTGAAACAGGGTAAGAATGAGCCGGGGGATACAAATAAGGCTGCCATTATCATTTTGTTTTGTTTTTTCTGTCTTACTTTTTCTCTGTGTCATATTATATTGTTAATTAAGAAAAAAAAAGCACACTTGCCATCATACCAAAAATCATCTGTGTCACCACATTATTAAAAAAAAAAAATTTTTTTTTTTTAGACATGGTGGTAAAATACCTTTGTATTAGCCATATTTTTTTTTAGTTGCAAGTGACAGAAACCCAATATTAAACACACACACACACATACACACACACATGCTTACAAATAGCACAGACTAACCGAACTGAAAAGTTTAGAGAGGTTCAGGCCTGGCTAGATCTAGGTACGTAAGCAATGTCATAAAGAACTATTAGCTTCAGTCTTACGTACAGTCTCCCCTTGAGTAATAAAATGATCACCAGTATTTGTTATCCTTCCAGGCTAGCAAACCAAGCAGAAAAATACACCCAACAACTTATTTCTCAATAATTTCTTAAATAATTTCATTCCTGGGACTAATGCTGGCCAACCTTGGATCTTATACTCACTCTTGGGGAGAGAGCGGGGGAAAATCAGGATGCTGTTATCAGACGGAGGAATGGAAGCTGGGAAGGCAAAATGATATCCTTCCTTCTCCACACTTGTTAGGCTTGTCCAAGGTCTGGGACACAGACTAACAAACTATTTGGCTTTAGATTTGCTTTCTGAGGGCTCACAGTGTCAGAGATGGCTCAAAATTTCTGACATATCATTAGGCTAGTTGAATTACAAATTCAGGACAGGGAGAAATATCGATTGAATACATTGACTATGTACCAATGATCTGGACTTGTCCTAAAATCAGAGAATGCAAAGGAAGGCAGAGATGCTCTAGTTGGATTCACTCCCAAACCATGATTCTACAGATGCCATTTTTACTGTAAATTTGTTGGTACTCTTGGCCTTCCTACTTCGTTTTTAGTCAATGCATTCCATTTTTCTTGCAGGGATCTTAAAGCCCTCTGGGACTGTCTCTTGGCCATGTGTGAACATGTGACTCATCCCCGGGGGAATTTGCTCTGTTGCTCAGAGCTCTAGATTTTGAAGGCAGTAATTCAAAATAGCCCCTGAGTGGCAAAAATGCGTAAGCACTTGACTAGTAACCAAAAGATTGGCACTTTAAACCCGTCCAGAGGAACCTCAGAAGAAAGTCCTGCTGATCTGCTTCAGAACTGTCCCAGCCTTGAAAGTGCTATGAAACAGTTCTGCTCTGCGCGCGTGGGTCAGAGTCAGCTTGATGGCAATGGGTTTGATTTTTTTAACACAAAAATTGGAAAAAAATGGAACTGCATAGCTTTCCTGATTTATACTGTTTTGAACCCAGTTCCATGGCCTTCTTTGTGATATTTCAAGGTATCGTCTTCATACATTTCTTTTCTTTGTGAGTTTACTGGAGCAAATTTCTATTACTTGCATCCAACACTGGCTTACAATTTGATCTAGGCATATTTGTTAACTGTATGGGGTCTTGGTCTCCTCCTCTGTAAAATGAGACTATTGATTCCTACTTGATGGATTGGCGTAAAGGGTTCCAAAAAAAAATGGCTTAGTGCAATGACAGTATGTTTCCTGTTACAGAAGGAATTATAAATTGGCGATCCATAGATGGCCTCCTAGGAGTCAATGAACCCACCAGAATTTACAGGCTGAATTGTGTTTGTGTGTGGGTATGTGCACATACAAGGTCCCTGGGTGGTGCAAATGGTTTGCAGTACTATTAACCTAAAGGCTGATGGTTGGAACCCACCCAGCAGCACTGTGGGAGAAAGTCCTGGTGATCTGTTTCTGTAAAGATTACGGCCAAGAAAACCCTACGAATCAGTTCTACTCTGTAACACATGGGGTCGCCATGAGACAGAATCACCTTGACAACAATGGTTTTTTGTTTGTGTACATACAATGATTTAATTTAATTATTTAAGCAGAAGGTTCCTTAGATTCTCCAAGTGGCCCCTAACCCCGAAATAGGTTAAATCCCTCAGCACTAGGTTATAATCTCATTGAGGTCAGGAACAAGCCTATCTTGTTTCCCTCTGCATCCCCGTCTCCCAACAAATCTCTGATGCTGAGTACACAAGCCACTGACCAAAGAAATGTTGAGTGAAGAAAAGAAGAAACTTAAATGCTTTCAGGTTTGATTTCCTCTTCTTTGAAATTGGAGTGTTGGTGGAACCATCTTTGAAGTTCTTTAGTTCTGACCTATATTCCCTGGAATTGCATATCCCAGAGAAGTGAAATGGTATGCCCAAGAGAGCAGAGCCAGGACTCCTGACCCCTAGTCTGCTGCTCCTGCATCTTCAGCACACAGGGATCTTCTGCTTGGCACAAAGGCATCCAGTCTTGAAGACAATGGGTTTCTTCAAGAGTTTTTGCCAGGCGTGACTGAGATGGGTGTTCAGTAGGCTGAGTCAGTTGGGAAGGCCCAAAAACCCAAAAACCCACTGCCATCGAGTCTATTCCGACTCATAGCGACCCTATAGGACAGAGTAGAACTGCCCCACAGAGTTTCCAAAGAGCACCTGTAGGATTCAAACTGCCGACCTTTTGGTTAGCAGCCGTAGCACTTAACTACTATCCTACTAGGGTTTCTGTTGGGAAGGCAGATGTAGGGAAAATGCCTAGTAGGTAGTTGATATATCTTCTAACTCCCTACAAAGAAGTGGCATCCTAGTTTGGAAGGACTTGGCTGGTTTCCCCAGGCTGTTCAATCACTCTTACTACAGAAATGAGATGCCCTTCCCTCTCACTGATCACATTGGCAAAGGTAATTCTGAACCCACAGCCGGGTGTGTGTGAAAGGGTACACTCATGCTCTGCAGGTATGATTAAAAGTGGGTAGAACCCTTCTGAAGTGGATAAAACTAAGGTGGCAGTATGGATCAGAATTTTAAGGGTGCATACTTTTTCTTTTACCCAGTAATTTTTACTTTTGGGAAATTTCCTTAAGAAAATTGTGTTAGCACACAGAGTTGACTTATCAAATCAGACTTATATGAATCATGCATCCAACCCAACACTCAGCCTAACTAATGATTAAAAATTACAAGCAAGAGGTAGGCACAAACAATGCATTCCTTTATGTGGAAGAGCCCACATCAGTCAGATGCAGTTTCCTGATTGTTGTAAGTTGGTTTTGGATTAATTGATGAGTACACAACAACGGGTATGGATCATTGTCCCCAGAGGAAGCAATTTTGGTTTTGTGGCTTCCCAGTTTAATTCTCCATCAGTTATATAGATAGAAGTGCCAAGGTTACTGCTCCCTGTTTCTAGCCAGCCATTCCCCACAAATCCCAGGTTTACTCACAGTAAGCAGTCTAGGCAGACCAGGGACTCCTTGGTCTCTTTCCACTAGTAAATATCATAGACATCTTTACAAGGAGATCTGGTAGAGACCAGTCATTCCCAGGGAAGGTGAAATTGTGGGCTGCTGTGAATCCTTCCTTCTCAAAAATAATCAGGAAAGTACAAAAAGTAGTAAACATCAGGGTGGTGATTTTCACATTTTTATGCTTATCTAAACATGTTAAAAATCATAATTCTCATACAAAATACATAGTGAATACGTGTAGGAATTTCATTTAACTTAATGAGGGAAACGGAAGGATAAAAAAGCTGGTTCAAAAGAGGATACAAAAAACTTTAGGAATCAGGGGCACCACTTGGGACTTGTTAAGTTCTCAATGCCTGTGATACATCAGAGGGGAGAGGTCAAGCAGGCTGTCAGATACACATATCTGAAACTCAAGAAATGAATGGGCTAGAGACATAAATTCATGAGTCAGCTGCACTTCAATTGTATTTAAAGTCCCTGAAATGGATGAGATTGGCTAGGAAGTTGGTTAAATTAATTATGATAGCTTTATGCATTGGAAAAGGAGCCCTGGCGGTACAATGGTTACGTGCTTGGCTGCTAACCAAAAGGTCGGTGGTTCAACCCACCAGCTGCTCTGCAGAGAAAAGACCTGGCGATTAGCTTTCATAAAGATTACAGCGTAGGAAACCCTGTGGGGCAGTTCTACTCTGTCCTATAGGGTCACTATGAGTTGGAATCGACTCAACAGCACACAGCAATGACAACAACAACAACATGCATTGGAGCATTGTGGGGTTCTTAAAAGAGATTAAATAGAAGTGAAAATATGTTTATGATTTCTTGTGGATTGAAAAATACACAAGTTAGAGAGCATGATGCGTGACATAGTTCTACTTAACCACCAAAAATATTAGGTTTAAATAATAAAATTGGGCAGGATATTTACCCACCTGTTAGCAATAAAAACAGCCTTGGAATCCTCTCTCAGTCAGCAGAGAATAAACAAAACCAACAGGGATACTTACTTATAAATCCGTGCATTATAACTTATGTGTTGAGATTTAAAGGCACTTTCATGTATGTGTTTCATGTAATCCTCAAAAACACCTTCTTAAGAACAAGGTAGGAGGACCCACACTTCCTGATTTCAAAACTTACTATAAAGCTACAGTAGTCAAAACAGTCTCATACTGGTGTAAGATTAGACATATAGACCAATGGAATAGAATTGAGAGTCTAGAAATAAACATTTATGGTCAATTGATTTTTGACAAGGTGGTGTCTTAGTTGTCTAGTGCTGCTGTAACAGAGATACTGCAAGTGGAGGGCTTTAACAGAGACAAATTTATTCTCTCACATTTCTAGGAGGCTAGAAGTCCGAATTCAGGGCACCAGCTCCAGGGGATGGCTTTCTCTCTTTGTTGGCTCTGGAGGGAGGTCTTTGTTGTCAGTCTTCCCTTGGTCTCAGAGCTTCTCTGTGCAGGAACCCCCCTGTCCAAAGGACACGCTCTGGTCCTGGTGCTGCTTTCTTGGTAGCTCACTGCTCGCTTCCTTTTCCTTTTATCTCTTGTAAGATAAAAGATGATGGCAGGCCACACCCCAAGAAAACTCCCTTTACGTTGGATCGGGGATGTGACCTGAGCAAGGGTATTATATCCCACCTAATCCTCTTTATCATAATCTAATCTTGCCTTATTAACAACAGGCAGAGATTAGGATTTACAACACATCCCCCCCCGAGTGCCGTCAAGTTGATTCCGACTCACAGCGACCCTATAGGACAGAGTAGAACTGCCCCCATAGAATATCCAAGGAGCACCTGGCAGATTCGAACTGCCGACCCTTTGGTTAACAGCTGTAGCGCTTAACCAGTACGCCACCAGGGTTTCCTTACAACACATAGGAATATTATATCAATCACAAAATGGAGGACAACCGCACAATACTGGGAATCATGGCCTAACCAAGCTGACACATATTTTGGGGGGACACAATTCAATCCATGACATTCTACACTTTGGTCCCCAAAATTCATGTCCTTGTCACATGTAAAAATAGTCACCATATGAGGTGACAAGTCCATTCATTGGAGAAGGAATAGTGAGTGAGAAGTACCTTAGAAAATGGCAGGCTTTATTTCTCTATCTTTAATAGACTGAATGTTTGTTTTTTTGACTCTATACCCCTCCTTCCCCCATGAAAAAGGACCCCTGGTGACAAGTGGTTTAAAGTGCTTGTCTGCTAAGGAAAGGTTGGCGGTTAGAATCCACCAGCTGCTCCATGGGGAAAGGATGTGGCAGTTTGCTTCCATGAAGGAAAAAAAAAAACCCACTGCTGTCGACTCAATTTCAACTCATAGTGACCCTATAGAACAGAGTAGAACTGCCCCATTGGGTTTCCAAGGAGCAACTGGTGGATTCAAACTGCCGACCTTTTGGTTAGCAGCTGATCTCTTAACTATTGGACTACCACAGCCCTGTAAAGATTATAGCCTTGGAAACCCTATACGATAGTTCTACTCTGTCCTAAAGCATCGCTGTAAGTCGGGATCGACTTGATGGCAATGAGTAGTAGTAGTAGTAAAAAAAAAAAAGTCGTAGTAGTACCCCCATATAGTGAAGGACTTTGTCTTTCAAGTTCAACACTGTCGCCCTAGCACTCAGAGCAGTGCCTGGCCCATAGGGAACACTCAGTATTTTTCAGGTGGATGAATAAATGAACAAATAAATGAGCAAATTTCTTTGGCCTGGATACTTCCTTTGCACGGGGCAGGAGATACCGCCTACCTGTGAGGTGTTTGGATGATTCTGTGATTCCAGTGTACTAGGTCTCTTGCCTTTTGAAAATGAATTCTCTTTGATATTAGTAGAAAGGGATTAAATAGAATTGAAAATGTTATGATTTATAGTGGATTGAAAAATACACAGGTTAGAGAACAAGATGCATAAGATAGTTCTATATATATTTATATTGTATACTTCTGCATATACTTACAATACCCATAGCCTAGATTTTACTGAGAGTCTGAATGACAAATAATACCCTGTATCATTGTCTCTTTGGTTCAGGAAATATAGTTCTCTCTGTGAGCCTTGAGTTGCTTATCTGTAAAATGGGAATAATAACAATAATAACAATAATACTAATTTCATAGGGCTGTTGGGAAGTTTACTAAAGTATGTGTTCGGCACACAGTGGGCATTCAGTAATATTTGTTTCATGAATGAATGAATCAGGAGACATGGAAACACAAGCAGCATATCCCTGATAAGTGTTGTTATTTATCTGTGAAGCTATTGACAAATTGTTCTTGTCCTTATTTGAAAACTCAGTTTGCTTAATTGTTGATCCTATTTAATTTGGTCAACCGCTCTTGATAAGTCTGATTAATTAGTGTGGATTATCGAGATGTTTGACACTCTCTGTGGCTTTGGATGACTTTTGGATCCCCTGAAGTTGTTGATTAGGTCAAAACAAGCTCAGGATTCCAGGATGCTTGCTTGCGTGAAGGAGGGAGTAAATATGTGCTGATTTTGATTATTCTTATTGTTCTTAAAGGGAAAATAGATGGTATATGGCACCTCTGTCCTGTGCTGTGTTTGTCCTATTTGACTGGTCAAACCGATCAAGAGCTGATGTAGGGGCACAGTATATTGAAAGGAGAAACCTCCTACTTGATAAAATGCCAAGAGCATGTTGAAAATTCCAGAGCAGATCATTCAAGGCTCCCATACCCTGGGATCCAATACCACACTGCTGCCTAGAACTCTGTGACCTTGGGGGGGGGGGGGGGTAGCAATTTCTCTGAGCCACAAATGAAGCCAGGCAGAAGGTAGAAAGATCTCTCTAATTATTACTAATAAGAATGGCCAATGTTTATCAGGCACTTAGGCACTTTGCTAAGAATGGCACGTGCATCATCTCGTTTCTCCCAATGTTCTGATAAATTAGGTCCTACAGTTATTCCCATTTTATAGTCCAGGAAAGTGAGGCTCAGAGAAATTATAACTCCCCCAAATCACACTGCTACCACTGTGCTACCATTCTGATTGAAATATTGCACAAGAACATAAAACTCTTCCTTGTCTTCAAATAAACCCATTCAGTTCCTCCCTTTTACCTACCCCATCTCCACCCCCAATTGAATGTAGATAATTGGAAGAAGCTATTAAGATTTGTCTTCAGTCTACAGGAAGGACATATGAGAATGATATCTTGCAACTTTTCAATAGGTTTTTATTTTTTATTTATTAATTTTTTTATTAACTTTTATTGAGCTTCAAGTGAACGTTTACAAATCAAGTGAAACTGTCACATATAAGTTTATATACACCTTACTCTGTACTCCTACTTGCTCTCCCCCTAATGAGTCAGCCCTTCCAGTCTCTCGTGACAATTTTGCCAGCTTCCAACTCTCTCTATCCTCCCATCCCCCCTCCAGACAGGAGATGCCAACACAGTCTCAAGTGTCCACCTGATACAAATAGCTCACTCTTCATCAGCATCTCTCTCCTACCCACTGTCCAGTCCCTTTCATGTCTGATGAGTTGTCTTCGGGGATGGTTCCTGTCCTGGGCCAACAGAAGGTTTGGGGCCATGACCACCGGGATTCCTCTAGTCTCAGTCAGACCATTAAGTATGGTCTTTTTGTGAGAATTTGGGGTCTGCATCCCACTGATCTCCTGCTCCCTCAGGGGTTCTCTGTTGTGCTCCCTGTCAGGGTAGTCATCGGTTGTGGCCGGGCACCAACTAGTTCTTCTGGTCTCAGGATGATGTAGGTCTCTGGTTCATGTGGCCCTTTCTGTCTCTTGGGCTCTTAGTTGTCGTGTGGCCTTGGTGTTCTTCATTCTCCTTTGATCCGGGTGGGTTGAGACCAATTGATGCATCTTAGATGGCCGCTTGTTAGCATTTAAGACCCCAGACGCCACATTTCAGGTTTTTATTTTTAATTAAAAAAAAAATTTTTTTTTTAAGTTGTGATAAGTATATATGTAAAGGAACCCTGGCGGTGTTCAGCTGCTAATCGAAAAGTTGGAGTTTGAACCTACCCAGCAGCTCTGAGGGAGAGACTGGCAATCTGCTCCCATAAAGATTACAGCCTAGAAAACCCTGTGGGGCAGTTCTACTCTGTCACATGGGCTTTCTATGCGATGAAATTGATAGCACCTAACAACAACAACAATATATATATATTTTTAACAACAATATAGGTAACAACATTTGCCATTTCTACAATCTTCACACGTAAGGTTCAGTGACATTAATTAGGTTCTTTGTGTTGTTCAAGCATCACCGCTAACTATTCCTGAATGTTTCCAACACCTTTAACAGAAGCTCACTGTTCTCTAAGCATTGTGTCTTCCTTTCCAAATAGATTTTTAATTTTTTCAAAATTAAAAGTTTAATTAAAAAAAAATAAAAACAACAGCAAAAAACACATGGCTTTGAAACAACTCATTTGTTCAACAAGTATTTATTGAGTGCTAATGTATGCCAGACACAGTGGGAGGGAGACAGCCTTAAAAAGACAGACACAATTCCTGCCTCATGGGCTAACATTTACTAGGAGAGACAGATGTTAAATAAATAGCCTTGGAGCTAAAAGTGTAATTCAAAAGCCTGACCATTAACATAGAACCTTTTTGTTACCTGCTGTGGTAGATCTGAGTGGCAGTTCTAGCCATTTTCTCCCATGAGTCTATTACTTTCAGGGTCATAAAGAATGTCTTCTTTTGTTTGTTCCTCACAAAATCAGCTGAAGTGATGTGGAGCTATGATCAGAAATGTAAGGTCAGATCATGTGACTCCCCTGCTCAACGCTTGCCAATGAGTTTTCCTCACAATGGAAATAAAACCAGTGTTTTGTTTCTATCTTGGCCACCGCTCTGACCTCATATTCTACCACTTCCTCCTGCTTCGGGGAGGACTGAGATCCAATGTTTTCTGATCCAAGAGGCCTTCTGGAGTGGATATATGGTCAGTCTGGTCCATCATCCAATGTCCCTAAACAGGGAATGCCAGGAGAGAGAGGACATAAAAGAAAGAATGAGATCCAGTCTCCCCAAACACGTGCTCATTGGTTCTCCCGACTGGAGATAAGAGAAGGGGGAGTCTTTATCAGTCACACAGGGCCCACATTCAGAAGGCCCCTCACTAGGTTTAATACTCTGTGGTTGCTATTTTGCAAATTCTTAATAATTGTGATCACCACTCATCTGTCAGTTGTCATGTTGTGGTGGCTTGCATGTTGCTAAAATGCTGGAAACTATGCTACTGGTGGACAGATTGCAGTGGAGGTTCCAGACTAAGACAGACTAGGAAGAAAGGCCTGGAGATGAGGCCCCTAGGATGGAAAAAAAAATTTTTTTTTTTTTTTAATAGGATGGAAGGCACTCAAAATACACAGTGGCTGCAACAGTGGACTTGAGCAGACCAGCAATCGAGAAGATGGCGTAGGACTGGGCAGTGTTTCCTTCTGTTGTGCATGGGGCCACTGTGAGCTAGAGCTGACTGGATGGCAACTAACAACAACCATAATTATGAACAAAGGGCCCCTTATTTTCATTTGCCTGGGCACTGAAAATTTTGCAGCCAGCCCTAGTCCTTGTTTATGCTATGGAATGCTTTTAGCAGTCTATACCTGGCCTGTGGAGTTTGTTTATGATGAACAAGCCTGGAATTATGCATGTATGGAAAATATCAGGGTCAGCCATGTAATTATTAAAGCATAAAGTGGAGATGTGACATCTCCAAAATAGTGCATCCTGCATCACCTAGAGACCAGATATGTAAATCTGGGCCAGGTGTGTCGTAAGGCACAAAGAAGGGCTTGGGGAATTGCACTGGCAATCCCAGGTTCCCCTTGCTTTGCCTGGGCATTGTGGTCATCTGATTCTTTTTATTTATTTTTTAAAATTATATTTTATTGTGTTTTCAGCAAAAGTTTACACAGAAAATTAGGTTCCCATGTGACAATTTCAATGTTCAATGACATTAGTTACATTTTTCACAATGTGTCAACATTCTATTTAATTCGGTTCTGGTTTTTCTATTTCTGGTACTCTAGTTTCTCTGCTCCCTTATCTTCTCATCTTTACTCTAGAGTAAATGTTGACCTTTTGTCTCATATAGATGTTGTTTTAATGGAGCACCACACTCATGGGTAAAATATCCTTTATTTTGTATGCCAATTTGTTATTCTGCTAGAAGGAGACCTCACGAGATAGTTTCAGTTCAAGATTTAAAGAGTATCTCAGGGCAATAGTCTCAAGGAGCCCTCCAGTCTCAACCAGTCCAGAAAGTCTGGACTTTCTAAGAATTTGAGTCTCTTCCACATTTTTTCTCCCATTCTGTCAGGGCCCATCTATTGTACATCTCCATCTTTTGCATTATTAGTAGTGTTGATTCCGGGTCAGATCTCTGGATCTTTTGGGTCTGATTTGACAATCCCATCCTTTGTGTCACCTCACTTTACTCTGAGCACACTATCAAAGATATCCTTAATATCCCTCCTTAGTCACTCGCCATCCCTTATCCTGCTTTATTTTTCTTCATATAATTTATCGCTCTATGACATCATTTAAAAATTTTTTTTGGTGGCAGTATACACAACCAAACATACATGCATCCACAATTTCTATGTGTAGAGTTCAATGACATTGGTTACATACTTTAAATTGTGTCACTAGTCTCACTATATCTACTCATGTTGTTTCATCACCATTAATTTAGACCCTTTGCCCCTTAAACTTCTCATCTGTGCTTTAGATTAACTGGCGTCGGTTTGAACTCATATACAGAATTCTTTATAAGAGCTCAATGCTCAAGGCAAACATTCTTTATTAATTGAGCTAAACTGTAGTTTAATGATGGCCGAATGAATGGGATAGTTTCGGTTCAAGGTTTAAAGATTATATCTAAGCATGATATCATTTTGTATGTTAGTTTCTTTTTTATATTCACCTCCCTCCCCCCATAAGCTCCAGGGAGGCATGCCTGGTGCTCTTTTTATTCACACTCTAGCACCAATGCCAGGAGCAGTGATTAATACACTGTAGTTGCTCAAAAACTGTTGGTTGAATTAATAAATGAATTTTAAATTCTGATTTAAATATTCAGATAAAGTTCTGGCATCGACATATCTCCAAACCTGCTCTTTCTCCCACAGTTTGGGATGAGTGCCCTAGAAAACAGCAGCAACCTTGTAAAAGCCCTGGAAGAAAGGATCCACCTAAGGAGTTTTGAAAATCTCAACCGAAACAAGAAATAGCTTGCGGTAGTTGATGCAGTAATGTATTTTTACACAAATAATATGCACTTTCTACCTTTGTTTGCCAACTGCTCCCTCCCCCCCCAGAGGTATTTTCATAAGTGCAACTATGCTAACTTTTTTACATGTTGCTGTAAAAAAATTAGCATAGTGCATTTGCGAAAATACCTCACAGGGGTAGGGAGGGGTTGGAAAACCAACACAGAAGGCGTGCAAAGTAGGATTAATTAGTCATAGAAATTTTATGTTTGAATATGACAAAATGTGTTTGTACCAAAAAGAAGTAAAACTCACAGAGGTTTTATGCCACCCTCTTTTTTATACATCACATTTTTGTTGACTAGAAGGATATTAGAAGCATTGCTATTCATTCAATTTTTACAGGTGTTCTCACCATCAAGCCCCACCATATTCAAGTGCAATTATCTGGCCTTTTGTTTCCCCCATAAGATCCTCAGCTTTATGCCTCATAGTTGTTACTATCTCTCTGCTGATCTGTCAGTCTCATCAACAAGCCTGACATAGCTCGCAACAGAGAACACCACTTTTTTATTGGTGACTGTCCTCAACTAGCAGGACCTTAAGTTCAGTAACATTCATAACATATCCAACTCTTGTGAGGACAGTTGACTAAAAAAAAAATATTTTTGGGGGGCTTGTGTGAATTATTGGGTGAAAGTACCTTAAAACATGTAAGGCAGCAGGACCTAGAGGTTTTGGAAACAGACACCTGATTTAGAATACTCCTGTGTCCTTTATTGTGTGACAATGGGCAAGACATCAAACCACTCTGAACCTCATTCTCCTCATCTATAAAATGGAGGCTGGAAACTAATATCCACTTTACAGGTTAAGCTAGGGATTAAATGATATATTGTAGGTGAAGTTCCTAGTCCGTTGTTAATAAGGGATCAAGTGCTTTTTTTCTTTTTATGTTCTTGCAGAGTAGGGATGTTACTGTTCTGAATTTCTTCAGGAATTGATTCATTACAATTATGCAAGTTGGGCTGGCATTTCAAGAAGTTTTTTTTTGTTTTAGATCTCTTTGGCAATACAGGATGCATGAAAGAAGGCAATAAGGGGTGATTTGGAATGATTCTCAATTGTTAAATGGTAGCTATCTCTTGCCTTCCATGTCATTTAGGGTCTGAGGGGGTGGGAGTTTAGCACCCAAAGAATTCTAATGTTTCCTGGGCATAGACACGTACTCTTTCTTCCCATACCTTTTATACTATCTACTAGATAATTAACTCTAGTATTTTTTTTATTAATGGTATAAGTGGGTAACTGAAGTGGATATTAAAACTCTTAAATATAACATTGGCAATTACTGCAAATTATCAAGACTGCAGAATGTAGCATTTCATAGGAGTATGGTCCAAATGTTGGCTTTCCCTCTTATTGGCTGAGTGTCTTGGGCCCAGTCACTTTACCTCCTGGGGCTGCAGTGCGCTCTTCTCTTGAACAGGACCTACCTGTTAGGGTTGCTGTGAAAATTAAATAAGTTTGCACATGTATGGTACCTAGCACAGTATCTGTGTAAGCACAGTGCAGATGTTAGGTACCGTTTCAACTAATAGGTATTCCCCATTTGTATGATGAAGTCTTGTGTTTCTGGAGGAAGTTTTCCACGGTGATTTATTTTTCTTACTTTTCATCCGGATGGAAATTTTAGATGCAAACAGCTGGGCATCAGCCTAAACATATACTCAAAAGATCTGAATCTGGAACTGACTTTGCAACAGGCAATTTCCTTGACCTTTGACACAAGCACCTTTGAACAGAATCATGACTTGGGAGAAATTTGGTCCTTGATGATTACATTTCAAAACGGATGGCTCTCAGGGCCTTGAGGAAACATCCTTGATTTGCATACATATTAGAAAGACAGATTCTACCATTCCAAGTGATCTAAAGTGAATTCTGAAAGAATAGGTAGGGGAGGGGGCTTTTCCCTTATTTCTAACAGGGAGAATATAAATGTCTTATTTTCAGTTTATATTTGTCCTTTGTAAAGAAGTCCATGAAGCCTTTTTTGACCAGGACTAAATGATTGAATTAAACTCAGTTTTTGCTGAATTAAACTGGTCTTTTTACATGCCTTCCCAGGACTCTTTATCTACCTAGCTGATGTCAGCAGAGTCAAGCCAGACTTTTCACAGGCATCTGCTATTTGGCTCCTTAATTGCTATTAGCTATGGGAACTGAGGGAGTGTTTCTCTCTGCGGTCATGCTAGAATGTGAAAGAAGTACATGGTAAGGAAAGGAATCTTGACATTGGTGTCTTTTTGTGTAAAGTGGGCCTAAGATATATTTCTTTATGGTAGTGGCGTAGCCTTTATCTGAAGTTTCCCAGACAACTTAAAAGGGTTTTGTTTTAACAAGCTGTTTCTGGGAGATGAGGTACTGGTACTGAATGGTTATCACAAATCCCTGAGACATCTGGTTAGAGCTACAAAACATCGACCAGTGATGTTTTTATGACCACTTCTGAAGGATATGTGACTATGATTGAAAACCTCTGTAATTAGTCCCTGAAATCAATTGCTGTAAGCCTCTGTACCCAGTTATCCAATAGAAATCCATTCCCCACCTCTTATCCCACCCTTCTTATGACTCAACCAAAGACTAACCAATCAAACAATTGTGTTATAATTTCTTTGTTTCTTGGACTATATCCTTTCCTGTTAGAGGCTTTCTTGCTGGAGCCATCAGTTTTCACTTACACAAACTTGTGTCTCTCTGCATTCGAATATGCCTTTTTTTTTTTTGCTGAATAAATCCTCCTAAGCTTATTTCAGAGCCCTGGTGGTGCAGTGGTTAAGAGCTATGGCTGCTAACCAAAAGGTCAGCAGTTCGAACCCACTATCTACTCCTTGGAAACCGTATGGGGCAGCTCTACCCTGTCCTATAGTGTGGCTATGAGTCAGAATCGACTCTACGGCAACAGGCTTGGTTTTTGATTTTTTAAGCTTGTTTCAAGAACTAAGTGGTTTGTTCTCTACAATGCCTTACAGCGTATATTGAGTGTTCACCTTGTACATTTCACATGATTCATTGTATTTAATGTCTTACAATGAATCTAGAGGTCAGTACTTTATTTCCTCTACTCCATAGATGAGGAAACAGAGGTACAAAGAGATGAAGTAGCCTGCCCAAGGTCACTCAACTGGAAAGTGGCAGGGCTAAGATTTGGACCCACTACTTGAATTCAATGATCCTCAACTGAGGGTGATTTTGTCCAAGGTGACATTTGGCAATGCCTAAAGACATTTTTTAGCTGTCAAAACTGGGGGAAGTGCTACTGGCATCTAGTGGATAGAGGCCAGGGATGCTGCTAAACAACACACAGGACAGCCCCCACCACCACCCCCAACAGAGAATGATCCAGCCCCAATAGTCATTAGGGCCTAGGCTGAGAAACTCTGCTTTAATCAGTGCTCTATATAGGTTTTAGCTCTAAAAGTACCTCACAATTTAGTGGGGGAGAGGGGACAAATGCACATAATAATTCTAATACAAGCCAAGAGAAGTGCCACAAGAGTGTAAATTGTCTTTACACCCTTTGTTCAGGCCTTTTTATTTCTTTATAAACACTTTATTGCCACAGCCACCTATTTGCTAACCTCACTTAGGGCCATTTCTGGCCAAGGGAAGATACTTGAGCCAGTCCCCAGCTTGAGCTCTGGGGACTCCTGGTGACCTCAGGAAAAACTACAGCTTCCTTGGTTACAAAATTCTCCCCCATCTGGTTATCACCTGCCCCAACTCCAGCCTTAGCTACATCTCTGTGCTTGCACCCTGGACCCCTCTTTTGCTCCTGACACAGTGCATTGCTCCCTGTTTGCGGTCAAATCCTCACCACCAGCCAGAGCCTCCCATACAGGCTGCTTTCTCTACCTATAACCCTCCTCGTTCCACCAAATGCCTGCTCATCCTTTGAGATGATTCCCACCAGTCCTTTCCTTCTTGATCTTTTGTGCTTCTAGCTCTGTGGACATAGCTCTGGGGTTCATATATTGTAGTTTATGTTTTAACTTATTGATTTATTTATCTCTTTGTCCATCGAAGACACCCTGGTGGCAAAACAGTTAAGCATGGTGCTTGGCTGCTAACTGAATAGTCCGTGGTTCAAACCCATTCTGCAGCTCCGTGGGAGAAAGACCTGGTGATCTACTCTGGTAAAGATTACAGCCTAGAAAACCTTATGGAGCAGTTCTGCTCTGTCACGTGGGGCCTTTAGGAGTTGAAGGCGACCCAACGGCACCTAACCTAACAACAACTTGTCCATCTATGTCTGTCTGTCCTTTGACCTGTGGCTTCTAACCCTGGCTATAGAATGTTCCAGAGAGTTTCTTAAAAAAAAAAGTATATATATGTATATATTCTTACTACTGAATTTTGACACAGGAGGTCTAGGATGAGGCTCAGGAATTTGTATTTTTTTACATTCCCAGGGGGCGGGGGGTACTGAAGTATGCTGAAGTTTGAAAACCGATTCATGTGTCTGCTCTTTCTTGTCATTCGGATCTTAGCTCCAATGTCACCTCCTCTGAGAAGCCTCCCCTGACCACCCCCATGCCCTTGCCAGTCTCTTTCATATTACTTGATGTTAATTTTGTACAGAACACTTCCCCACCATCTGACATGTTTCTTGTTTTTTGAGGTAATGTATAGCATTGTGCTTAAGAGCATAGAATCTATGCTCTAGGTTTGAATCTGGTGGACCATTTAGTAGCTGAGTAATTTGGTCAAGTTACTTGAGCGTTCTAAGTCTCAGTTGCCTCATCTGTCACATGAGAATAATATAGAACCTATTATAAAACCTATTATTAAAACCATCAGGTTTTTGTGAGGATTAAATTAGTAAGACGAGTGAAGTGCTTAGAAAAGTGCCTGGAACATAGTAAGCCCTCATTGCACATTAGCTGTTATTTACATATTGTCTGCTTCTCCCACTAAAATGTAAAGCCCCATGAGGGCAAACACTGTGATTGAGTTTGTCACTACTGTATTTCCAAATCCTCTAGAACAATGCCTGGTATACAGTAGATGCTCAGTCAGTATTTACTGAATAAGTGGGTGAATGGATGGATGGACGGGTGGATAGGTAGATGGATGGGTGGATGGGTAATTGGAGAAATGGATAGATGGGTAGATAATGGGTGAATGGATGAGATGGATGGATGGATGGATGGGTGGGTGGATAAATGGGTTGGTAAATGGGTAGATACATGGAAATGGGTAGATGGGTAGATTGATGGATGGATGGACAGGTAGATGGGTGGGTGGATAGATAGTAGATAGATGGATGGGTAGATGAGCCTATGGACTTGACTGTGAGCCCCTTGAGGGGGGAGGACTGTGTCTGATTCATCTTTTTATGCCTAGCGCCTGGTATGGGTCTGACTCAGGAAATGTTTGTTGAATGAGTGCAAGAATTCATGAAGGAGGGATGGGTGAAAGTCTGTTGGGGACTTGATGAAAGACACAATGGTTGGGGAATGGTGGATCTGAAAAGAATTCTAGATGGCCATGATATTCTGAGATAGGTCATAGTTAATCTGAATATGCAGGAACACAGAGGGATGATGGAGGCACAAAGGCCCAGTTTGAGCAGAGGTTAGGAGACATAGAAATGTAGGATACATTGTAAAACAGTCCAGTCAGGTTGGAGCACAGGTACAGGGGTACTGTGACAAGATATCATGGTGCTTAAGATTGCCTGAGGCTCCATGGTGGTGCAATGGTTAAGTGCTCAGCTGCTAACCAAAAGGTTGGTGATTTTAACGCACCAGTTCCTCTGTTGGAGAAAATAGTTGGAGATCTGCTCCTGTAAAGATTACAACCAAGAAAACCCTATGGGGCAGTTCTACTGTGTCACATGGGGTCACTTTGAGTTGGAATTGACTCCATGGCATACAGTAAGAACAAGATTGATTGATTGACCACCTTAGACCTGGGTTTAACCCTTAGCTGGCTGGCTGCAGGTAAGTTGTATCTCTGAACCTCAGCTTCCTCACTGACATGGATTGAATTGTGTCCCCCCAAAATATGAGTCATCTTGGTTAGGCCATGATTCCCAGTACTGTGTGGTTGTCCTCCATTGTGTATTCTTTCTACATGTTATAAATCATTACCTCTACCCATGGTTAAAGAAGATTAAGGTGGGACATAACACCCTTGCTCAGGTCACATCCCTGATATAATGTAAAGGGTTTCCCTGGGGTGTGGCCTGCACCACCTTTTGTCTTACAAGAGATAAAGGAAAGAGAAGCAAGCAGAGAGTTGGGGACCTCATACCACCAAGAAAGCAGTGTTGGGAGCAGTGCGTGTCCTTTGGACCCGGGGTTCCTGCACGGAGAAGCACCTAATCCAGTCAAAGATTGATGAAAAGGACCTTCCTCCAGAGCCAACAGAGAAAGCCTTTCCCTGGAGCTGATGCCCTGAATTTGGACTTCTAGCCTACTAGACTGTGAGAAAATAAATTTTTGTTTGTTAACGCCATCCACTTGTGGTATTTCTGTTATAGCAACACTAGAAGACTAAGACACTCACAAGGATTCATCTCACAGGCTTGTCACACAGATTAAATGCAATAACGTGGGGAAAGTGTCTAGCACATTGTAATAATTTACTTATCAAATCTTATCGAGTACCTGCCATGTGCTAGGCAGATACTGTCACTGTTCCGGGAAGGGGGCATGATAGAGTTCAGTACATATTTGTTATAGTTACTTGCTATTCTTACCACTATTAGTAGTAGTATAGATAAGGCTAGGAGAGGTGGTTGAGGACTTCTTACTGGGGGCTTTGAATACTTGGTGGAGACAAGGCATTGGAATGTGGCTCTGTGGGTTTCCTAGGGTTTTTATGAGAAGGAGGGATAAGTGTTGGGAATATTAGTGCAGTAGGTTGGTGTAGGATGGATGCAGGGCAGATGAAGACTGTTATTAGGTGCTGTTGAGTCGGTTCTGACTCATAGCGACCCTGTGTACAACAGAATGAAACACTGCCTGGTCCTGCACCATCCTCACAATCTTGTTATGCTTGAGCCCATTGTTGTAGTCACTGTGTCAATCCATCTTGTCGAGGATCTTCCACTTTTTCGCTGTCTACTTTACCAAGCATGATGTCCTTCTCCAGGGACTGGTCCCTCCTGATAACATATCAAAATATGTGAGATGAAGTTTCACCATCATTGCTTCTAAGGAGCATTCTGGCTGTACTTCTTCCAAGACAGGTTTGTTCGTTCTTCTGGCAGTCCATGGTATATTCAATATTCTTCGCCAGCACCATAATTCAAAGGCATCAACTCTTCTTCGGTCTTTCTTTCTTATTCACTCTCTAGCTTTCACATGCATATGAGACAATTGAAAGTACCATGGCTGGGGTCTTTAAAGTGACATCTTTACTTTTGAACACTTTAGTGCGGTCTTTTGCAGCAGATTTGCCCGATGCAGTATGTTATTTGATTTCATCTTTTTTTCTTACTTTTTTTTTTATTGTGCTTTAGATGAAAGTTTGCAAAGCAAACTAGTATCTCATTAAACAATTAATACACGTATTGTTTTGTGACATTGGTTGCCACTCCCGCGACATGTCAACTCTCTTCCCTTCTTGACCTTGGGTTCCCTATTACCAGTGTCATTTGATTTCTTGGCTGCTGCTTCCATGGGCATTGGTTGTGGATCCAAGTAAAATGAAGTCCTTTACAACTTCAATCTTTTCTACCTTTATCATGATGTTGCTTATTGGTCCAGTTGTGAGGATTTTGTTTCCTTTATGTTGACCACCATACTGAAGATTGTGGTCTTTGATCTTAATCAGCAAGTGCTTCAAGTCCTCTTCACTTTCATTAAGCAAGTTATCATTTGCATATCGGAGGATGTGATTCATGGTAAGTGTTGGGAATATTAGTGCAGCAGGTTGGTGTAGGTTGGATGCAGATGCAGGAGAGGGGAAGAATAGATGTGGGAAATTTCTGTTACAAGGCTCTTGCAGCAACCTGAAAGTGAGGAAATGTGGGAAGGCTGTGAGCAAGGAGTGTAGGGGGAGGAGAGAAGGAGTGAGGATGTGGTCATGTTCTATTAGGCAAGTCTGGGTCACTGACTGGCTACAGGGAAGGCTGAGATGGGTGAGTCAGAATGACACCTGGGTTCCCAGCCCTGGCACTGGAAGGCTGATGTTACTGCCAGAGTTAGAGAAGTCAAGGGTAAGAGCTCCACTCTGAAGGGTAGATGATGAACCAACACTGGCACCCATTGAGTTTGAAACCCTGGCAAGACTCCTAAGAGGAAACACAGTAGACCAAAGGAGAGGTCAAGAGAAGATAGAGCAGAAAACAGAGAAGAAGAATCCTCAGAAACACGTTTACCAAGGGCTTACAATGCGCCATTTCATTAATTCAAGTGTATTCATCAAGCACCTCCTATGTGCAGGCCCTATGCCAAATGCTGGGTATAAAGTTGTGGGCTCAGCAGATGTGGTCCTTGATCCCGTGCAGCTTCCCCTCTAGTGGAGGTGACAGGAAGCATGTACTAAACATTTTACATAATTGGTGATTATAATAGCTGCTCTGAAAGAAGCCAAGATCAAGAATAACAGATGCCTCTTAAGTTGGGTTTCCTAGAAGCAAAGCCCGTGATGGAGATTTTTTTTTTTTTAATTGTGGTAAGTATATACATGTAACAAAATATTTGCCATTTCAGTGTTCTTCACATGTACAATTCAGTGACATTAATTATGTTCATTATATTGTGCAACCACCACCATTATCTGTTTCCACCTTTAATAGAATTTCAGGGACTTTCTCTTTCCCCCTCCTGCCTCCCTACCCCTGGTAACCACTAATAAACTTAGGTCTCTATACACTTGCTTGTTCTAGATAGTTCATATAAGTGAGATCATACAATATTTGTCCTTTTGTGACTGACTTATTTCACTTAGCATGATGTTTTCAAGGCTCATCCATATTGTATCAGAACTTCATTCTCATTGTGGATGAATAATACTCCGTTGTATGTATGTACAACATTTTGTTTATCCATTCATCTGTTGGTAAACACTTTGGTTGTTTCCACCTTTTGGCTGAGTTGAGGATTCTTGTGCAAGTGATTTATTGACGGAATGCTCTCAGGAGAAAGGGGAGTGAGGGAAGCCAGCAACAGAAGCCAGGGGAAGGAGCTGGGCAAAGATGTGGTTTCAGGCGAAGTCTAGGCTTGGCCTGATCCCACGGGGAGCTCTCGAGTGTGAATGGCACCACAGACATTGCCCCACCCTGAGAAAAGGGGCCTGGGATTGTTATACTCCCTGGCCCCCATCAGTCAATCATTGGCCAGGCAGAGGTACAAATTTCCAGGAATTTCCAGGTAAGACAGTTGCCTTCAGTCCAGGATAATCCTCTGTAGAAGGGCGTAGGTGTGAGCCATGAGCAGCCAGTACCTTCAACAGCTGGGAGATAGTCCAGTGGCCTAGGAAGGGGGGTCTGGGTAGGGCACCAATAGTGTTGGCTTCTGTCGTGGATTGAATTGTGTTCTTCTCAAATATGCAAATATGTGTCAACGTGGTTAGGCCATGATTCCCAGTATTGTGTGGTGGTCCTCCATTTTGTGATTGATATAATTTTCCTATGTGTTGTAAATCCTAATCTCTGCCTGTGGTTAATGAGGCAAGATTAGATTATGTTAAAGAGGAATAGGGTGGGATGTAATACCCTTGCTCAGGTCACACCCCTGATTCAATGTAAAGGAAGTTTCCCTGGGGCGTGGCCTGTACCACCTTTTATCTTACAAGAGATAAAAGTAAAGAGAAGTGAGCAGAGGGTTGGGGACCTCATACCACCAAGGAAGCAATGCCGGGAGAAAAATGTGTCTTTGGACCCGAGGTTCCTGCACAGAGAAGTTCCTAATCCAGGGGAAGATTGATAACAAGGACCTTCCTCCAGAGCCAACAGAAAAAGCCTTTCCCTAGAGCTGGCGTCCTGAATTTGGACTTTTAGCCTACTAGACTTTGAGAGGATAAGCTTCTGTTTGCTAAAGCCATCCAGTTGTGGTATTTCTTTTACAGCAACACTAGATAACTAAGACAGCTTCCTAGTGGCAGAGAGAATTAATTCAACGAAGACTGGCTTGGTTTTGATTTTAGTGGCAGTGAAGGCCTCTGAGGAGGTGGCATTCCACACCTGTAGGATGTGAAGGACCTGGTGAGTGAAAACCTGGGGCACAGGGTGGGTAGAGAAAAGGCAGGGCTCAGCATTCCAAGCAGAGGGAACAATACCACAATTACCCTGATGTAGAAATGAAAAAGGAGGACTGAAAAAGAATTGACACATTTGAATTATGGTATCGGTGAAGAATATTGAGTATACCGTGGACTGCCAGAAGAAGGAACAAATTTGTCCTGGAGGAAGTACAGCTAGAATGTTCCTAAGAAACAAGGATGGCAAGACTTTGTCTCACTTACTTTGGACATGTTATCAGGAGGGACCAGTCCCTGGGGAAGGGCATCATGCTTGGTAAAGCAGAGGGTCAGTGAAAAAGAGGAAGACTCTTGACGAGATGGATTGACACAGTGGCTGCAACACTGGGCTGAAACAGAGGAATGATTGTGAGGATGGTGCAGGACTGGGCAGTGTTTCATTCTGTTGTGCATGGGGTTGCTATGAATCAGTTTACTTGAAGGCACCAACAAGGAATGAGCTGGGTGTGTTCGAGGGTATTAAAGAAGGACAGTGTGGCTGAAATTTTCTGAACCAGAAGTGTGGCCGTGAGGTTAGAGAATCACTAAGACCTCATAAGCCATAGAGATGAGTCTGGAATTTATGCCAGAAGCAATGGGAAGCCTTTGGAGGGGCTTTAGGTGAGCTATTGCCATGACCTAATTAATGTTTCAGCATCATTCTGGCTGCTGTGCAGAAAGGTTAGAATGGGAGAACTATGGAAGCTTGCTGTGCTTAACCCTTTGTGTGTATCCAGGCAAATCCCAGACCTTACTGAGGCAGTAACTGGTGCTCAGCGAGGGTAAGTTAGCTGCCCAAGGACACACAGCTAGCAAGGTGGCGGAGCTGGGCTTTGATCACCAGTCAGTGTTGATGCAAAGTCGGAGCTCTTTCCACACGAGCGTACTGCTTCTTTAATGGTCTACCTTGTTCTTCATTGTGACCCAGCAAAGAAAGGTCAGCCCAGAGTAGACCAGTTGCTGTCGAGTCGACTCCACCTCCTGGCGACCCCGTGTGTGTCAGAGTAGATCTGTGTACATAGAGTTTTCATTGACTGCTTTTTCAGAAGTAGATCGCCAGGCCTTTTCTCCAAGGTGCCTCTGGGTGGACTCCAACCTCCAACCTTTCAGTTAGAAGCTAAGCATGTTAACCGTCTCATCTTAGCATTATCACGGGCAGACTCAGTCAAGGGACATAGCCTGGGTCTCAGTTTCCTCATCTACAAAATAAGGATAATACTATGTACATACTAAGGTTGAGATTTGTTGGCATCTCTGGGTGGACTCAAACCTCCAACCTCTCGGTTAGCGCATTAGCTATTTGCACCACCCAGGGACAACAAGCCCAGAGTAGGAGCTCAATAAATGTTGAATGGGAGAACGTAGCAGTGAGTGAATCTGAACCGGGAGAGGAGACAGCGAATCAGGGAATGAACAGTCAGGAGTGTGTGGGGTCAGAGAAGTTGAGGGAGCAGGGTGTTAGAAGACGGTGGTGGTAGAGTGAGGGTCTTCAAAGCAACATGCTCCCAAAGGTACACAAGGATGGTAAAAAGATGCTGGGCTGGGTGAGTGGGAGTGAGCAGTGACCCCAATTGAGCAGGTTTGGGTGGCTGTAGGGAGGAAGCCAGATTGCAGTGGATTAAGGAGAGAGTGGGTGGAAAAACTTGCTCTCCTGATTCAGCCGTGGCAGCCGGGGCTTTCCTCCCACAGGTGCAGGCTCCACATGCAGCAGGGACGCGTGCTACCATGCGTGCCACATTCATGCGGGTGGGTGGAAGAGGCGGTGGGGACAGAGGCCGGGGGTGGGCAGCAGGAGTGCACAGCCTGAACTAGGAGAACAGAGGGGTGTGGGCCAAGCTGCAGGACCATGTGTGCAAATCTCCACTCTTGGGCTTTGTGGAAGGGTGGAGCCAGTGTGGAAGGGGATCACTTGGGGAATGGGATGCTTCACTTTGGAGATGGCAGTGAGGTAGAGGAAGGGAAGGAAGAAGTACAGCCTGAATGCTCCTTAGAATCAAGAATTGCAAGCCTTCATCTCAAGTACTTTGGACATGTTATCAGGAGGGACCAGTCCCTGGAGAAGGACATCATGCTTATAAAGTAGAGGGTCAGCAAAAAAGAGGAAGACCTGCAGTGAGATGGATTGACACAGTGGCTGCAACAATGGGCTCAAACATAGCAATGATTGTGAGGATGGCTCAGGACCGGGCAGTGTTTTGTTCTGTTGTACATCCGGTGGCTGAGTCAGAACTGACTCCATGACACCTAACAACAACGTTTATTGAAGGAGCCCTGGTGGCTCAGTGGTTAAGTGCTCAGCCGCTAACTGAATGGTTGTAGCTCAAACCCACCTGCCTGCTCAGAGGGAGAAAAGACCTGGCGATCTTCTCCTGTAAACATTATAGCCCAGGAAACTCTATGGGGCAGTTCTACTCTGATCCATAGGGTTGCTGTAAGTCAAAATTGACTCGATGGCACATAGCAACAACAAATGTTTACTGGGAGTTCCTAGGTGTTCAAAATGGTTAATATGCTTGGCTGTTACCCCAAAAGTTGGAGGTTCAAGTCAACCCAGAGGCTCCTCAGTGGAAAAGCCTGGTGATCTACTTCCGAAAACTAGCTATTGAAAACCCTAAGGAGCAGAATTCTGCTGACTCACATGGGGTCACCATGAGTCAGGGTTGACTCAACAGCAGCTGGTTTTGGTTCATGTTTATTGAGCGGCTACTGGGTCCAAGCAGTGTGCAAAGCGTGTTTAATCTCAGCCTTAGGGAGTGCGGAGTATTATCCTCATTTTGTAGATGAGGAAATGAGGTCCAGGCTATGTCCTTTGACGGAGTCTGCCTGTGGTCGTGCTAAGATGGGACCTGGGACTGGCAGACTCAGAGCTCATGCTCTGTCTTTTTGGTGCTGCTGCTTTCACTCAAACTTCCTGTTGAAGTGCCTGCACCTTCACTGGCAGGGGCGATAGATACGTGGGCTTTGCAGTCAGGTAGACCTGGTGCCAGTCGCTGCCCTGTAACTTTGGACCATGCCCAACCCATACTCTCACTTTCCTCTTCTGCAAAGTGGGAATATGGAGAAACTTATTTTGGGAAGTTTGATGTGAAAAGAGGAGCCCTGGTGGCACAGTGGTTAAGTGCTCAGCTGCTAACTGAAATGGTGGTGGTTCGAACCCATCAGCTGCTCTGTGGGAGAAAGACGTGGCAGTCTGCTTCTGCAAAAGATTACAGCCTTGGAAACGGTATGGAGGCAGTTCTATTCTGTCCTATAATGTCACTATGAGTCGGAATCGACTGGACAGCAATAGATTTGGTTTTGGGTTTGTTGTTAGCTGATGTCAGGTTGGCCTGGACTCGTGGCAGCCTCATACAGAACAGAAGCAAAAGCTGTCTAATTCTGCGCCATCCACAAGATCAGCTGTGGATGGGACCGTTGTGATCCGTAAGGTTTTCATTGGCTGATTTTTGCAGGTAGACGCCAGGTCTTTCTTCCTAGTTTATCTTAGTCTGGAAGCTCTGCTGGAACCTGTTCAGCATCATAGCAACATGCAAACATCCACCGACAGGTGGGCGATTTGTGTGCATGAGATACATTGGCCAGGAATTGAACCTGGGTCTTCCTGATGGAAGGAGGGAACTCTACCACTGAACCACCAATGTACCTAGATAATGGTAATTCATTCATTCATTTTTTTCAATGACAGGTGTTTGTTGATCATCTAGTAGGTACCAGGTGAGATGCTAGTTGCTGGGAGTATAGTCATAAAGCAGACAGTCTGTGATCTCATGGAGCTTAAATCCAGTGAAGGGAGATGGATAGTAAGTGAGTAAGTAAATTAACTAGATGATTCTGGATCGTAATAGATGTTACAAAGAACATAGCACAGAGTAATGAGACAAAGAAAGCGTGATGCCTGGGAGGCTTTGAAAATTGTAAGCTGTGGAACACACGGCAGCAGTTATTATGACGCAATGGCTTCTGCCCCGAACAGATGGGCCCAGAAACCTCAGCCCAGGGTGCCTGCAGCCTGGGGAATGCAAACAAAGGCTGGATGTCTGGGGCTGGGGATTTAGGCTAAGACTCTGCCCTTCCATGAGTTACATGATGCTTAGCACAAGAAAACCAAGGCTCAGAGAGGTTAAGTAAACCGCCTGTAGTCACAGAGCTACTAAATGATGGAACCAGGATTTGAGCATGGACAGTTGGGTCTGGAACCTGTACCTGGAGATAGCTGATACTTCTTGTGAAAATACAAACATCGATCCTAGGGAGAATAATGCACAGAGCTCTCTGTAGCTGTTTCACAAAATTCCAGAGTACAAAGGGCATTCGGTGTTCATTTAGGGGGTGGGGCCTGAGGACCAGAGAAGGGATGCCCCTGTCCAAGATCGCACAGCCAGGCAGCCACAGACCTGTGAGGACAGATATCTCTAGAGGGAATGACAGCGCCTGTCTCCAGCCCAGGTTCCTTTCAGGTGGTGCCTGTCAGCTGATCACTGGGCTCTGTCGGCCACGCTGGCTATACATGGCAGCCAGTCTTTATGGGTCTGGACATTTTATGCCCTTTATTCAAGCAGGACTCATTCTAGAATCTGAGTAACTTTGCATCTGGGGACACTCTTCACTGAACCCCAAGCGGCTGAGCTGGCTGGCGCTGGGTGATGATGACTCACTTTTATGGCCCTATTGCTTTCAAGCCTGTGCCCGTTACAGACAACCTTGCAGGAGGCTGCAGCTGCCTTGGAAAGTCAGAACTCCTCAGCCCTCTTCCTCACCCTGTCGGTGGGCAGCAAAGACTCCCTATCCCCTCCCTTCCTCAGCCTCCCCTCTACCCACCTCTCTCCTCTGCCGTCTATAATCTTTCCCCTTGGGGAAGGAAACTTGCCACCATTTGGGCCTGGGATGAGTAATTCGTACTTAGGAGAAAAATCAAGATGCCAAACATGTCCACACATTTGTCTGAGTTACACCTGTGTTCTTTCAGGTCCTGATTTCATGTGGCCCATGGCGTTCCGACTTGCTTTCTTAAGAACCATTTTCTACACTCCTCCCAGGGTTGCATAAGTCTGGGAGTGAGAAGAACTCCAAGTGGGCCCCTTGGCTTTGAGGCACAAGAAGATGAAGTTCAGCAGACAGAAGAAAAGGTGAATCCACAAAAGGGGATGTTGCAACTTGTCCAAGCCTTGTTTGTTTGGATCCTAGTTCTGGTAGTACGTCATCACTCACGATCGTTTATTCACTCAACAAACAAGTAAGGAGCACTCCAGTGGATTGCTGGCGATGCTGCTGTGAGCAGGACAAACAAGGTGCAGCTCTCATGGGGTGTGTGGCTGGGTGGGAGAGCTAATCCTTAAAAAAATTGCTGCTGAATTACAATTATGACAAGTGCTACGCAGAAGAAGTGGGAGTAAATGAAAAGGGGGACCTGGTCCAATTTGGGGGGTCTTTAGAGAGTGTGTCTCCAACCCAATAGATGGCCCAGCCATGGGGTTTTCTGGGAAGTCCTCTGACCCTTCTTCCTTCGACCTATAACAGAGGCAAATGGAGAAGAGGACCACAGCAGGACAGGCAGCTTCGGTGACCTTCCCTTTTAGAACTGTTCCCCACTCCTGTATGGCCTCCTCACCCCTGGAAACAGCTGTTATGCTGTGGGTAAGCCTGGTAGCTGGTCACATTTTTCTCATATAAGATCTTGTAATCCTGTTTGGGACGTGCTTGGTCCCCAAAGCAGAATGTGAAATGGCTTGAGCTGGAAGACTGTCTTTGTCCTAGTTGTAAACTGGTGATCCTGGGGTTATTCATAGTTCTGTTTTTCTGTCTATCCATCCGTCCTTCCACCTATCATCTATTTCCCCTATCAGCCATCCATCTATCCATCTATCATCCATCCACTGCCCCCCCATCCATCTATCTTTCTACCTTTTACCCTTGTTTTTTTTAAAAAGCGAACCTCAATGCCAGTAGGCTATAGGCCAAGATTTCTCAGTCTTGGCACTATTCACATCTTGGGCTGGATAATTCTTCATAATGGGGCAATGTCCTATGCATTGTAGGATGTTTAGCAGCATCTCTGGCCCCTGCCCTAAATGCCAGTAGTAGTAGAGGTTCCCCCTTCCCCAGTGACAACCAAAATTTATCTAGACATGGCCAAATGTCCCCTGGGGGGCACAGTTGTCCCTGGTTGAGAACCACTGCTATAGGCCACAGCCCTCCTGAACACCACGGTCTCCTACTTGCCCTCTTGCTGCAGTTAAGTGAACAGCCTGGCCTCTGCTGTCAATCCCTACCTAGTCCCAAACCTCCTCATACACATGAAGATGCTGAAGTTCCAAATGTCTGTCATCTTCTGCTGGGCTAGGGATAGAGCCAAGGCCTGCTTGACTTACCTGCACACACTTGCTCCTGTTCTGAGCCACTCCCTGGGGATGTCCCTTGGGATTCATGCACCTCTGACACCTCCCCAACGCTGTTCCTTCCAATCCTCAGCCCAGTGCCCTTCTCCCAACTATCCGCCTTCTCCAGAAACATCGTTGTTTTCCTTCCCTCCCAGTTAGTGATCTTCAGAAACTGATTTGGCTCGGGAGGCTTTAAAGAGAGAGTGACTACATGGAGGTTCTCAATAGAAAATTAATTGTTTTGCTAGAAATACAGAGTCATAGAGCTTAAAGGGACTTGGGAAGAGACCCAGATTTCAAACGTGTGGGGATATCTCTGCCGGAGGCCTCATTCAACCCTTAGCTCAGTTTCTTCCTGGTCTTTTGGATAATATTTAAACTGTTGTTTACTCTTCCCTCCCTGCCTCCTCTTTTCTTCTTGCCATCCTTTCTTGCCCTCCCTGATTTGTTGCCTCCCTTCCAACAACCAGACAGTATTACCACCTGCCACTCTGCTCTAAGTGTTGGACTTCAGAGGTATAAAAGATAGACATAGCCCTTGCATTCTTGGTGCTTAAAGCTGCTGGATGTCCACGTATTTCATTTTCTTGATTTTAACGTCCTCTTGATTATAAGATGTACCACTAATTTTAATAGCACCGTTTTGGTGGAAAAAACAAAGGAAGATGAATTATGTTAAATGTGCATAGGTGAGAAGTTTCAGAAACATTCAAATATGACCAACTTTGATTTGAGAGGGCCCTTGAGAGCTATAGCTGCACAATGCAACCTATGTAATAGTATCTCAAAAGTCCAGTCCATGGGGCTTCGTGAAGTTTCGTGTCTACTGTACTCTGTTCTTATTTCTGTTTGTTTGTACCTGTTCCTGCTCTCCTCTCATACTTCTTCCTCTTTCACATCTCCCCTTGTATAAATGTAATACAGACCTGTTGTTATTTGATATAGTTTGAAGTACAATTTTATCTTAAGTTAAGAGGCCCACTATATTAATTTACTGTTGCTACTTTAACAATTAACACAAACCTAGTGGCTTAAAACAACACAAATTTAGTATCTTATGGTTCTGGAGATCAAAAATCCAAAATGAGTCTTACGGAACTAAAATCAAGGTGTTGGCAGAGCTGGTTCCTTCTGGAGGCTCCAAGGAGAATCCTTTTCCTTGCCTTTTCCATCTTCTAGAGGCATCCACACTCCTTGGTTCATGGCCCCTTCCTCCATTTTGAAAGCCTCTACTTCCATCACCACATCTTTTCCTGACCTTCCTGCCTTCCTCTTATAAGGATCCTTGTGATGACATTGGGCCCATCAGGATAATCCAGAATAGTCTCCTTTATCAAGATACTTAATCACATCTGCAAATTCCCCTATGTCATAAGGTAACATATTCTTAGGTTCTGGTGATTAGGATGTGAACATCTTTGTGGGGGCATTATTCTGCCTATCATACCCATGAAGAAAGGTTTTTTTTTTTTTCAACACTTATTCAAACGATCTCTCTCTGGAGAGGCAGTTGTCTCATACAAAGGATGGGGGACAGGATAGGGTAGGAATAAACACCAAACTAGGAGTTGGGGTACCTACTTGTAATTATTAGGGAGACTGTAGTTTTTGAACCAAGTATCAGGCCATAATGTCTAACAACAGAACATTATGTTAAAAATGGGAAGGTGTCCAATGTCTAGGACATCTGGCTACCGTTGACCTCATGTCCAACCAGATCTTATCACTTCTGCCTCCTAGACATTTCCCGAATTTGCTTACTTCTTTCTATCCCTACCCATCCAAGCGACCATCCTGTTTTACCTGGGTGACCCCAAGGGCCTCCTAATTGGTCTCTGTACTCACCCAGCCGACTGAGGGATCTTTCTGAAACACAAATTGGATTGTGTTACCCCCTGCTGATAGTCTCCAATAAGGCTTCATTGTTGTTGGGATACTGTTGATTTGTAAGCATGGCCACCAAGGCCCTAAATGGTCTGGCTGGTAACTTCATGAGTCATCTTCTCGGCTGTCACTGTCCCCTCCACGACAGGCACTCTGGCTGAACACGATCTCTGTCCCACTGTCTTTCCCTGATACCTGCTTTTCTACAGGCTGTCAGCCCAAACCTTTCTTTGTCAAGGACACCTCCCCTGACCACCAGAGAAGTCAGCTCAGCCTCTGTCAGCATAGTGGCTGACACGTGGTAAACTCTGGATAAATCATCATTGAGTAGGAGACCAGAGAGTTCTGAATTCAGTTGACTCTGTGATTTAGAGCAAGTTGTAGTCAACCTCCAGGAGTGCAAGCTATCTCATCTAGAAAAGTGGGTGATAGAAATCTGTTTTAAATTCATTTATCTCACGGGTATTTTCAGTTTTATCTGTCTACCCATCTGTTTTTGAGATGCACAGGTTAACGAATTGTTTTTGAGGCAGTTCAGTGTAGTGGAAAGAGTTCAGAAGTCAGAGAGGCCTGGCTTTGAATCACGATTCTGCTATTTTATTCTTTGTGACTCTGGGAAAGCTACACAACCTATCTAAGCCTCACTTTCCTCACCTGTAAAATGGGGATACTGAAAGTACCAGCAGAATAAAACAAATGTATAGGAGCCCTGATGGCACGCAGTGGTTAAGAGCTAATAACAGCTGACAACCAAAAGGTTGGCAGTTCGAATCCACCCGCTCCTTGGAAACTCTGTGGGACAGTTCTACTCTACCCTATAGGGACACTATGAGCCAGAATCAACTCAATAGCAATGGGTTTCATTTTTGGTATATGTACATATAGTGTGCCTTGCCCAAGCCACGGTATTTTCAATCATTTCATTTGGATGCAAAAGCTGGACAATGAAAAAGGAAGACAGAAGAAGAATTGATGCATTCGAATTGTGGTATTAGTGAGGAATATTGAATATACTGTGGACTGCCAGAAGAACGAACAAATCAGAAGAAATACAACCAGAATATTCCTTAGATGTGAGGATGGAGGGAGTTTGGCTTGCTTTCTTTGGACACATCATCAGGAAAAACCAATCTCTAGAAAAGGACATCATGTTTGATAAAATGGAGCACCAGTGAAGGCAAGAGAAATCATCAATGGATTGTCACTATAGCCACAACAATGGACTCAAACATACCAACAATCACGAAGATGACACAGGACCAGGCAATGTTTCATTTTATTATACATAAGGTCACCATGAGTCAGAGTCAATTCCACAGCAACTAAGAACAGTAACTACATATATGGCACAGAGTCAAGACATAGTAGTTGCTTAAAAATGATAGCAATTACTATTATTCAAAACATTTGAGATGATAAAGTCCGTTACAAATGCTTTTCATCTTCAGAGACCTGTTGTTGCGCAAAGCAATGTGGTTTACTTCCTACTACCCTAAACTCCTTCTCTCCATCAGTTCCCTACCCCTCAGCACTTGTTCTGTTCCGGAAACTTGGCAGGTAGTGTGTGCAGTTATTTTCAGAGGAACGAGTGGGTAAAAGCGGCAGCATTTCCCCCGGAGTGTCTGTGCCCAGGAGTATGAGTTTATGGCTCATCTGTCTTGTGTATAAAAGCCTTGTCCTCCTCCCAGTGCAACCCCCTCTCCTCAGTGGCCTCGTCCTTCCCCCAGCACTATCCCCCACCTCAGCGGCCTTGTCTTCCCCCCAGCACTATCCCCCACCTGAGTGGCCTTGTCCTCCCCCAGCACTACCCCACATCCTAGCAGCCTTGTCGTCCCCCCAGCATTACCCCCCACCTCAGCGGCAGAGCAAGCAGGGACCTGGGTTACTTCCTGCTATCCTTGTTCACAGCCCAGGGAGTGTTTGCTGCCCATTCGGCATGGTTGGGGAAGAGGTAAACAGCAATGAATGACTTTGCTTCCAGGTGTCTGCATGGGCAGAGGAAAGAGGATCAGGGCATCCTCCAGAGGCTTTGCAGGGACTTGGGCTGAGTTCAAAGCATCTGTGTCCAACCTGCAGCCCACCCTGAGATGATGATGGAAATGATAATGACAATGATGGTAACTAATGGAATGGTGGCCTTCCAGTCCACACTGTCTTAGCTCAGATTACCCAAATGGAATCACTTGAACTTCCCATACATAGGGTAGGGGGTCTCCCTCACTGCCCTGCTTGGTCTGGCGTATGTGTGTTGTTATTGAGGGAGATGTATGAAATGAAGACCTTGACCATGGGGCAGATGCTTCTCCTGTACTAGAGGATCAAGTGAGGAGGATTTGGGCCTAATGGGGTAGTCAGCAGGGAGACTCTGTTCTAGGAGAGACCTTGGGCATCTGAGATGGGGCTGTCAGCACTGCCTTCTGGTCTTTCACCTAGCATTTTCTGGGTATTGGTCCCCCTCAAAGACCACTCTCCTGGCTCAGGACCTCTGGTGTTGAGCTTCCTCCCACTCTCCTCTCTAGTCTCTCTCTACCCTGCCCCTTTCACCTTCCACACCCCAGCCAACCCCCTCCCACCCACCATTTTGTCTCTCACAGCAACCTTTATGGCAAATCGAGAAGATCCCCTATTGTCCTTGAGCAGCAGAGCCCACATATTTAGTGACAGAAAGTCATTCTTTATAGGCGGGGAGGGCCCAATCTTTATAAAACGCAGATTGTCTAACCTGTATTCTCGGAATTCCAGACTCAAGTCTTCATTATGTAAAAAACAAAAACATTGAATCATTACCTTAACATTTATTATGTCCCAGTTGTCCATTTTACAAGAGAGAATACCAAGACTCATAGGGGGAAGTAACTTGCCCAGTTTGGCATGTGGTCACTAAACAGCCAAGTTAAGATTTAACACTGGCAATCTGATACCAAAGAGAGGTTTAACTACCTATCCTGCCTCCTTTGTAGCCCTGGACGAATCAGCCTCTCTGAGCTTCAGTTTGCCCAGCCTTTCCACGGATATTACACCTACCTTCCCAGGCAACAATACTGATAATTTTAGTAGTAATAATGATGATAATTACAATGGTGAACTCTTACATAATGCTTCCTATTTGCCCCCTTCTTTTTTTTTTAAACGCCTAAGCAGCTAAGTATCTAAGATGCTTAGATTCATTTAATCTTCGCAACAGTTCAATTAATGTGTAAACTGGTTAAAGGGTTAAAGATGATGTATATAAAGCTACTATAAAAAAACCAAAAACCAAACCCAGTGCCATCGAGTTGATTCCAATTCATAGCGACCCTATAGGACAGAGTAGAACTGTCCCATAGAGTTTCCAAGGAGCACCTGGTTAGCAGCCGTAGCACTTAACCACTATGCCACCAGGGTTTCCTAATAACAGTGCCTAAACCAAATTAGATCCATTGCCATTGAGTTGATCCTGACTCATAGTGACTCTATAGGTCAGAATAGAACTGCCCCATAGGGTTTCCAAGGCTGTAAATCTTTTCGGGAGCAGACTGCCACATCTTTTTACTGCAGAGCAGCTGGTGAGTTTGAACTACCATTCTTTTGGTTTGTAGTCGAGCACTTACCTACTGCTTCACCAGGGCTCCTCATAACCGTGCCTAGCACACCAAAAACAAAGCAAAACAAAGACAGTTGAGTCAATTTCAATTCACAGTGACCCCACGTGTGTCAGAGTAGAGCTATGCTCCATAGGTTTTCAGTGGCAGATTTTTCAGAAATAGATCCTCAGGCCTTTCTTCTGAGGCACCTCTGGGTGGATGCAAACTAACAACCTTTCGATTAGAAGCCAAATGCTGCAAACTGCACCACCCAGGGACTCCAGTGGGCTATAAATGGTGGGTCTTATTATTTCCGTTGTTAGGAGGGTCTTGAGGTGAAGCTGGTCTTGGGTCTGAGAGGCCTCATGAAAGCATTACCTTAATCAACCCCCCCTCCCATATTTCAGAAGCCTTTCTAGTACATTCTCCCCAGTTTGGCTGTTGCATTCTCTAGGCACCTTCCAAAAATTAGGCATTCCGAGAGTGTTAACAGGAAGACATTATCTCTTTGAAGAATCCCCCTCTCTTCCTTGGCTGTTCTGCCCCTCATCTGTTGGGACACCTAAGGGCAGAAGTCATCTGGGATGGGTCCAGTGGACCAGTGGTGTCTGCATTGAGGGACCCTGGTACTTCTCAGTGGAGGAGCCAGGAAGAACTGTGTTCCTGGGAGACAGGGAGCAGTTAGCATGGCCAGGTGCCTGCTCTAGGTTATGTATGTGACACTGGCCCACAGGTGAGGACCTGAACAATGCATACTTCGTCCCCTTGGAGCTTCTTCAGCCTCCTGAGGCGCCGGCCCCCTCCTGCAAGGGAGAAATCTGGCTTTGGGTAGGCAGCATCCCACTGGTTTCTGAGTGCCAGCTGGCGCACTGGGACCAGTTACAAAGCTGAGTTCTTGTTTCCTTAGGATTGGGTGGGAGGGAATCCAGGCCTCCAGCACCAAGGCGATGGGAATAATAATAATGATGCAATAATGACAGCAATAAAGCAGCAGCAGCTGGCGTTTAGAGTGTCAGACTATTTGTCAGGCACTTTACATTCACTGTCACATATAACTCCTATGCCAACTCTGGGAGGTGGGCATTACCCCCATTTCACAGATGGGGAAACAGAGGCAGAGAGAGCTTAGAAGATTGTGTGTCAAGGTTACACAACCACCAAGTAACCAAGTGAGGGTTCCAGTCCAGGTCTAACTGATGACAGAACCAGGGTTCTCGCTGTTAAACCACATGGGCTTAAAGGGTGGGGTACACACCCTGCCCCCAGTTCGTGGTAGCCACTGAGAGCTTGAGCTCTGTTTGAGGCTGCCTGGGTTTGAATCAGGTCTGTCCTACCTTCTGGCTGTGTGACCCTAGCCAATTTGCATAACTAGGTCTTAGTTCCCTTATCTGCAAAATGGTAATAAGAGTGCCTCCCTCATAATGCTGTTATGAGGATCGAATGAGACATTTGTAATGCCCAGTGCCTGGGAACATGACAGGGTTTCTCAGTCTCACCTCTCCTGACATTTGGGCCAGATGATTCTCTGTTGTGGGGGCTGTCCTGTTTACTGTAGGATGTTAAGCAGCATCTCTGGCCTCTACCCACTAGACACCAGTAGAACCCCTCCAGTTGTGACAATCAAAAATGTCTCCAGACATTGCCAAATGTCTCCTGGGGGGTAAAGTCACCTCCAGTTGAGAATCACTGGTACACAGTAAAAAAAACTCCAAAAAACTAAACCTGTTGCCATTGAGTCAATTTTGACTCATAGTGACCCTATAGAACAGAGAAGAACTGCCCCGTAGGGTTTCTAAGGCTGTAAAAAATCTGCTTCTTTACGGAAGCAGATTGCCACATCTTACGCCCACAGAGTGGCTGGTGGGTTCGAGCCACTGACCTTTCAGTTAGCAGCTGAGCACTTAACCACTGCACCACCGGGGCCCCTTAGCACATAGTAAACCTGTTGCCGTCGAGTTGATTCTGACTCATAGCGACCCTATAGGACAGAGTAGAACTGCCCCATAGAGTTTCCAGGGAGCGGCTGGAGTGTTTGATAAATGTTAGGCATCTTGTGATTGTTATTCTGACTAGGGCTTAAGCTTTCCCAAAGCTGGGCTAGTGTAGGAGGGGTTCTCCCTGCAGTGGGTGGGTCGTCTTAACCCACCCTCATAGCTTGGAGGGCAGCCACACAAGGGAATTTGGAATCGACTCATTGGCACTCAATAACAACAGCGACAGCCTAGCTGCAAAGCCCTGGTGGCTCAGTGGTTAAGCACTCGGCTGCTAACCCTAAGGTTGGTGGTTTGAAGCCACCAGCTGCTCCAACGGAGAAAGATGTGGCAGTCTGCTTCTGCAAAGATTACAGCCTTAGAAACCCTATGGGGCAGTTCTACTCCTGTCCTACAATTTTTTTCCCCCTATGGCTGGAGATGTCCAAAGGGCAAACCATCCCAGACCACTGCAGGACCTAGAGCTGTGCTTCCTTCTTGACTACAACAAGCAGCTTTTGCTCCCAGTTCCTTTTGGAAACCCCGGGTTTTCTGTAGCACCATGATAACCCCATGGAGACTTTCTTTATGATAGATTGTGTTTCCTGCCGTTTTACTAATTCAGGCAGCAATAACTGAGCACCTATTGTGTGCCAGGATCATGCAATATAAAGATAAACAGCTACCACTTAGCAGGCACTTAGAGTCAGCCAGGCACTGTTCTGAGTTTCCTATATATGTTATCTCAATCTGTCCTCAGAATAACATTATCATCATCCCCATTGTACAGATGAGGAAAATGAAGCACAGAAAAGTTAAAGTATCTTGCCTATGGTTACATAGCCAGCAAGGAGAGGAGCAGCAGCTCACACCCAGGTTGGTCTGGCTCCAGGGCCCCTTCGATATTCTGAATCAGTTAAGATGTTCTGCTCTCAAGGAGCTCACACCTAGAAAGGAAACCAGACATTGGTAACAAAGGTGCAAGGATAGTGGTAAACCCAGAATACTATGGAAGCATGAGGGTTGGGGAGAAACATTTGAATCAGTGTGGTCAGGAGTAGACAGAGAGAAAGAGAGAGAGAGATGGTTGCCATCGAGTTGACTCCAACTCATGACAACCTTATATACAACAGAATGAAATGTTGCCCAGTCCTGCATCATACTCATGTTCACCAGCATGCTCGAATCCATTGATGTGGCATTGTGTCAGTCCACCCCTCCGAGGGCCTGTCTCACTCTTACTTGGTCTCTACTTTGCCAAACATGATGTCTTCTTTCGGTGATTGATTCCTCCTGATGGCATGTCCAAAGCAAGCGAGTTGGACAGTGTTCTGTTTTGACCCATAAGGTTTTCATTGGCTAATTTTCAGAAGTAGATCACCAGGCCTTTCTTCCTAGTCTGTCTTAGTCTGTAAGCTCTGTTGAAACCTGTCCACCATGGGTGACCCTGCTGGTATTTGAAATACTGGTATCATAACTTCCAGCATCGCAGTAACATTCAAGCCACCAAGTATGACAGGCTGACAGATGATAGTGCCAGGAATAGCATCCCAAAAGGGAAGACTGAAACTCAGTCATAAAAGACCAGGTGAGAGAGATGGGGCCAAGATGTCAGAGTAGTCAGATGCTTTCAAGTGGTCCCTCTTACAACAAAGACCTGAAAAAACAAGTGAATCGATTATATATGTGACAAGTTAGGAAACCTGAACATCAAAGGCAAAGTTAAGAAATTAGACTGAGTGGCAGGGGGAGGGAGAGACAGTGCAGAAGCAGCGAGGGCTTGCTGGACCTAACTCAGTGGGAACCGGTGCCCCTCATCCCTGATCCCCTGGCGTGACTGTGGGGGCACTGGCAGAATTACTTCAGTGAAAGAAGGCAAGTGAAATGGCGCAGTCCTGATCCCCTGGTGAAACCATGGCTGGGCTGGCAGTAGCGTTCAGGATGCGGTTAGTTCAGTGAAAGAAGGTGAGTGAAGTGGTGCAGCCCTGATCCCCTGGCACAACCACAGCAGGGCTGAGCCTGTGGCACATAATCCATGCACATCTTCAGTATCAGCGAATAAACAGTGCTCTCGACACAAGTTAAATGATTTTACCTTTTCAATCTCTTCTTTTGTTATGGGTTTACTTTGTTGTTCTACCTCTGTTTGTGTTAGTTTATGTAGGTAATTAAAAAACTCCCAACAAAAAAGAAAATTACAGACCAATAAAAAAAAAAAAAGTTTTTTTTTTTTTTTTATCCCTTATGAACTTAGATGGAAAAATCCTCAACAAAATTCTAGCCAATAGAATTCAACAACGTATCAAAAAAAAAAAAAAAAATCACCATGACCAAGGGGGATTCATATCAGGTATGCAGGGATGGTTCAACATTAGAGAAACAATCAATGTAATCCATCACATAAATAAAACACAAGACAAGAACAACGTGATCTTATCAATTGCTGCAGAAAAGGCATTTGACAAACTTCAACACCGATTCATGATAAAAACTCTCAGCAAAATAGGAATAGAAGGAAAATTCTTCAACATAATAAAGGGCATTTATACAAACCCAACAGCCAACATCATCCTAAATGGAGAGAGTCTGACAGCTTTCCCCTTGAGAACGGGAACTAGATGAGGATGCCATTTATCATCACTACTATTCAACATTGTGCTGGAGGTCCTAGCCAGAGCAATTAGGCTAGATAAAGAAATAAAGGGCATCCAGATTGGCAAAGAAGAAGTAAAAGTATCTCTATTTGCAGATGACATGATCTTATACACAGAAAACCCTCAAGAAAACTACTGAAACTAATAGAAGAGTTTAACAGAGTTATCAGGATACAAGAAAAATATATATAAATCAGTTGGATTCCTCTACACCAACAAAGAGAACGTCGAAGAGGAAATCACCAAATCAATACCATTTACAATAGACCCCAAGAAGATAAAATATTTAGGAATAAATCTAACCAGAGACATAAAAGACCTATACAAAGAAAACTACAAGATACTACTGCAAGAAACTAAAAGAGACCTACATAAGTGGAAAAACATACCTTGTTCATGGATGGGAAGACTCGGCAAGGTAAAAATGTCTATTCTATCCAAAACAATCTATAAATATAATGCAATCTGGATCCAGATACCAATGACATTTTTTTAATGAGATGGAGAAACAAATCACGAACTTCATATGGAAGGGAAACAGGCCCCGGATAAGTAAAGCATTACTGAAAAAGAAGAAAAAGTGGGAGGCCTCACACTAACTGGTTTTAGAACATATTATACCACCACAGTAGTCAAAACAGCCTGGTACTGGTACAGATACATAGACCAATGGAACACAATTGAGAATCCAGACATAAATCCATCTACATATGAGCAGCTGATGTTTGACAAAGGCCCAAAGTCAGTTAAATGGGAAAAAGACAGTCTCTTTAACAAATGGTGCTGGCATAACTGGATAGCCATCTGCAAAAAAATGAAACGAGACCCATACCTCACACTATGCACGAAAACTAACTCAAAATGGATCGAAGAGCTAAATATAAAATCTAAAACAATAAAGATCATGGAAGAAAAAACAGGGACAACGCTAGGAGCCCTAATACATAGCATAAACAGTACACAAAACATTACCAACAATGCGCACACACTAGAAGAGAAACTAGATAACTGGGAGCTCCTAAAAATCAAACACCTATGTTCATCCAAAGACTTCACCAAATATAAGAAGATTACCTACAGACTGGGAAAAAGTTTTGCTATGACATTTCCAATCAGCATCTGATCTCTAAAATCTACGTGATACTGCAAAAACTCAACAACAAAAATACAAATAATGCAAGTAAAAAATGGGCAAAGGATATGAACAGGCACTTCACCAAAGAAGATGTTCAGGTGGCTAACAGATAAATGAGGAAATGCTCATGATCATTAGCCATTAGAGAAATGCAAATCGAAACTACAATGAGATACCATCTCACCCCAACAAAGCTGGCATTAATCCAAAGAACACAAAATAATAAATGTTGGAGAGGCTGTGGAGAGACTGGAACACTTATCCTCTGCTGATGTGAATATAAAATGGTACAACCACTTTGGGAGTTGATTTAGTGCTTCCTTAAAAAGCTAGAAATAGAACTATCATACGATTCAGCAATTCTTCTCCTTGGAATATATCCTAGAGAAATAAGAACCATCACAGGAACAGATACATGCATACCCATGCTCACTGCAGCACTGTTTACAATAGCAAAAAGATGGAAGCAACCAAGGTGCCCATCAATGGATGAATGGATAAATAAATTATGGTATAGTCACATAATGGAATACTATGCAACAAGAACGATGATGAATCTATGAAACATAACATGGAGGAATCTGGAAGGCATTATGCTGAGCGAAATCAGTTGCAAAAGAACAAATATTGTATGAGACCACTATTGTAAGAACTCTAGAAAAGGTTTAAACAGAAAAAAAAAAATTCTTGATGGTTATGAGGTTGGGGATGAAGGGAGAGGGGTATTCACTAATTAGATAGTAGACTAGGGCTATTTTACATGAAGGGAAAGACAACACATAGTACAGGAGAGATCAGCACAATTGGACTAAACCAAAAGCAAAGAAGTTTACTGAATACAACTGAACGCTTCAAAGGCCAGAGTAGCAGGGATGGGGGTTTGGAGACCACGGTTTCAGGGGACATCTGGGTCAACTGGCGTAACAAAATGTATTAAGAAAACGTTCTGCAACCTACTTTGGTGAGAGGCGTCTGGACTCTTAAAGGCTAGCAAGTGGCCATCTAAGATGCATCAGTTGGCCTCAACCCACCTGGAGCAAAGTAGAATGAAGAACACCAAAGACATATGGTAAAGATGAGCCCAAGAGACAGAAAGTGCCACATAAACCAGAAACTCTATCTGCCTGAGACCAGAAGAACTAGATGGTGCCCAGCTACAACCCACTACTGCCCTGACAGGGAACACAACAGAGAACCCCTGATGGAGCAGGAGATCAGTGGGATACAGATCTCAAATTCTCATAAAAAGACCAGCCTTAACGGCCTGACCGAGACTAGAGGGACCCTTTGTTAGCCAAAGATTGGAACCATTCCAGAAGCCAACTCTTCAGACAGGGATTGGACTGGAGTATAAGATAGATAATGATACTGGTGAGAAGTGAGCTTCTTGGCTCAAGTAGACACATGAGACTATGTGGGAAACTCCTACCTGAAGCCGAGATGAAAAGGAAGAGGGGGACAGGAGCTGGTTGAACGGACACGGGGATTACATGGTAGAGAGGAGAAATGTGCTGTCTCATTAGGGGGAGAGCAGCTAGGAGTACATAGCAAGTTGTGTATAGTTTTTTATATGAGAGACTGACTTGATTTGTCAACTTTCGCTTAAAGCGCAATAAATAAATAAATAAATAAAGAGTTAAGTGCAAAATTAAAAGAAAAAGTCCAGGTAATGACAAAGAATGGACAAAGGGCATTTGGACTGAATGAAATGAATGTCCCAAAGTCCAGAGATGGAGAACAATAGAACATATGGGTGCTGAACTACACATGTGGCTGGAGCCAAGGGTGTGAGGCAGAGTGTTGGGAGATGGGAGTTGAGAGCTTGTCCAGGGCCAGATTACAAAGAGTGCTAAACCGAGGAATTAGAACATCAAATAAACCAATTACTCTGTGAAAAATATTCAGGATGAACTGGGTTTGCACACACTGATTAAAGTAAAAGGACAGCATTATGTGTTTGTTATGTTGAAAGAATGAAAAAAATCAAAAGCCTTTAGATATGTTGACCAAAGAACTTAGCAGAGACAGAATTGTACTGAGTGGCAGGGGCCTGGGTACGAGTTATGTAACTCAATACGTCAGGATTGCTGGATTGCACAGCTCTAGGGGGCGCCATTTACAACATAGTCTATGTCAATGGCGTCCTCCAGAACAAAGATGGAAAGGTTCTGTATCTGGGTTATCCAGTACAGCAGCCAGTAGCCACATGAGGCTACTCAGATCTTAAAATGTGGCTAATGATGCGGAAGAACTGAGTTTTAAATTTAACTTAAATACCTTTAGACTTAACTAGCCCCCTGTGGCTAGTGAAATCCTTTTGGGCAGCGCAGCCCTGGAGTCTTGCGGTGCTCAGTCCCCTGCAGTAAGCTGTGGCTTTGATCTGTATGCCCCTTGGTCAAATCGCTTGCCTTTGAGAACACACTGTTAATCTTTCTTTCTTTGTGTCTTCAGGACTGCTAAAGTGAAACATGCAATGGTGCAAATTAACAGGCATTTCAAAGAAAAGTAATGGGCTGAATGATGTCAAAAAGCCCAAACTAACCAGCCAACAGACTCAGATGACCAGTCATTAAAACATTTGGCATGAAAGAGAAAGGACTGGCTGTGTGGTGTTGGTGTTGGTGGAGGCGCAGGTGGTGGAGGCGGGTATACTCCATCTCTAACTATGTAGAGAAAAGGAACCCTTGTGGTGCAATGGTTAAGCACTCGGCCGAAAGGTTGGTGGTTCGAACCCACCCAGCGGCTCCATGGGAGAAAGACCTGGTAATCTGCTCATGTAAATATTAGTGGCTAGGAATCCCTATGGGGCAGTTCTACTCTGTCACACGGGGTTGCTATGAGTCGAAAGTGACTCGACGGCCCCCAACAACAACAACAACTACGTAGGATGACCTGTTAAGCCAGGACTCCTGCTCACACCACACTCAAATGCTATCAGCTAGGGTTGTGACCACTTGTAAGTTAAATGAATGGACCTGATTCTTCACCCCTCCCTGTGTCCAGGCTCTTTGCTGTGTGCCTTTGCAGCTCTTAAAGTGGTGGGATTGTCCCTTGATTTGGGGTGTAGTCATGAGATTCTCTTTAGCTAATGCAATGGCAGCAGGCGATGTGACCAAAGGCTGGGAACACGCTTGTATGCTGTGGCTTGCCTTCTTGTACCTCTCTTTCCATCATGGGAAGAACTTGCATGGGATTGTCCACTGGTCTCAAGAAGAGGATGAGGAACAATTGGAACAGAGCTGCTGCAGCCAGCTCAGCCAATGCAGCCCAGCTAAGGTCAACAAATTCAAGCCAACCTAGAGGTACATGACAGAGAGCTCAGCCTAGATCACCCAATCCCTAGCCAATTCACAGATCCAAACCAAAACCAAACCCAGTGCCACCGAATTGATTCCGACTCATAGCGACCCTATAGGACAGAGTAGAACTGCTCCATAGTGTTTCCAAGGAATGCCTGGCAGATTCGAACTTCTGACCCCTTGGTATCATAAGAGAACTGTGTTCTGCATTATTTTATTTAGTTAAATATCATGTAGATAAGAATTTTCTCACATCCTTAAAAATTTTTCAGGAACATGATTCTTAGCAGCCGCATATTAATATTCTGTGGTGTGGCTGTATCATAATTCATTTAACCATTCCCTACTTGTGGTCATTACAATTCATTGCAATTTTTCATGATCACAAATGATGCTGCAGCGTTCATCTTCCCACATAAATCTTAGTGTACTTCTGTGATTGTTCCCTTAGGCTGGGTTCCTAAAAATGAAATTCCTTGGTGAAAGGGTCTGAACAACTTAACAAGGGATTGCCAAACTGTCCCCCAGAAATGGCAATTTATAGCCCCACCAGCAGAATAGGAAACGGCTTAGTATTTGTAATTTCTAAAGGTACAACGGGGAAATTTCAGAGCAGACATTGTAGGACTGGGCTGTCTTTGAGTTTGTGACTTGCAGATGAGTTACATAAGGCCATCAACTTGGAATCATGTGGTGGTCCATTAAATGTGTGACATTGAGGGGTAACCTTCCGAAGACTCTGGGATCCCAACATTCTTGACCTTTCCCATCACATCTAGCGGTGTGATTTCAAGTTAAAGACTGGGTAGTGTTGTGTAGTGAAGAGACATACTCTGATTTGTTAAAGTGTGGGTGTGTGGCCAACAGACTGTCTTCTCTGCTGACAGCACCTGCCTCTATTGACACTCCTGTCACCTGGGGATAAACTCCAGCTCCATCGCTTTGTAACTTCGCGACTTTGGCCAACCCACTTATTCTCTTTAAGCCCAGGTTTCCTCATCAGTAAAATGAGGGTAAAATTCTGGTTTAAATAGGGAAATCATCTGTTGATGGACTTGACACTTAGAAGGAACTCTGCAAGTATTAATTTTGTTCTTTGGTTTCTAATGAGGAACCAGGCCTGCATGTGAGGTGGGAATTGGTTACAAGTTCAGGGTCATTTCTAAACTACTTCTTTGACTCTTGCATGTCTCAGATGACATTTTCACAGGTTTGTGATCAAATGAGAAAAATGATGATATAATAGAGATAAATATATCTCTAGAGGCCTGTCTTTTATTATGAGACAATGTACTTTTGATTTTTTTTTAAAGAGTTAAAAATCAATTAAGGGTGAAATGTGGGATTTTGCTCCTGTTATTTAAGTGCTTGACTATGGTACTAGTCAAAAGGTTGACCCTTCACATCCAGAGGTGCCTCGGAAGACAGGCCTGGTGATCTTCTGAAAGGCCACAGCCTTGAAAACACTATGGGGCACAGTTCTACTCTGACACCCATGGATTTTCCATGAATTGGAATTGACCCAATGGCTACTAACAGCAACAATTGGCCAAGTAGAGGGCATTGGTTGTCCAGTGGCACAATTCTTGCCTTCCACCACGGGAGATGTGGGCTCAATTCATGACCAGTGTACCTCACGCACAGAACCACCCATCTGTCAGTGGAGGCTTGCGTGTTGCTATGGTGATGAACAAGTTTCAGCGGAGCTTCTAAAATAATATGAACTAGGAAGAAAGGCCTGGTGATCCACTTCTGAAAATCAGCCAATGAAAAACCCTATGGATCACAATGAGCTGATCTGCAACTGATCATGGGGATGGGGCTGGACTGGGCACTATTTCCCTCTGTTGCACATAAGGTCATCATGAGTTGGGGACTAACTTGACGACAGGAAACAATGGACAAGTAAGTGCCCAGTGGGCTGACCCTTCTTACAGATAACAAATATGAACCCTGGAAAGAATATAAAAACAGCAAATGTTTACTGAGCACCTACTGTGTGCCTGACTTTGTAGACATAATGATAAATAAGATAAGGCCCTGCCTTCATGAAGCTTACGTTTTGAGGGCAGAGAGACAATAAACAAGTGAACAGATGAATCAGTAGTACAAGTTCAGATGATGATAAGTTTTATGAAGACACTGATATAGAATTATGTGATATAGATTAAAGGGGAAGGTGCTAAAATAGACCAGGGAAAATGAGTTGTTGTTAGGTGCCATCGAGTCAGTTCCGACTCATAGTGACCCTATGCACAACAGAACAAAACACTGCCCGGCCCTGCGCCATCCTTACAATCGTTGTTTTGCTTGAGCTCATTGTTGCAGCCACTGTGTCAATCCACCTTGTTGAGGGTCTTCCTCTTTTCTGCTGACCCTGTACTCTGCCAAGCATGATGTCCTCCAGGGACTGATCCCTCCTGACAATATGTCGTACATTCCAGGTTCCAATTATTAATGGATGTTTGCAGCTGTTTCTTCTCATTTTGAGCTGTGCCACATCAGCAATGAAGGTCCTGAAAGCTTTACTCCATCCACGTCATTAAGGAGGTGATACTTAAGCTAAGAATGGAACAATGAGAAGGATTCAGCTCTGGGAAGACCTGGAGGTAGTGGAATAGTCTACATGGAACAAACAGCAAGTGCAAAGGCCCTGGGATGGTAGCAAGATGGGTGAGTTCAAGGAATAGGAGGAGGGATCCTATAGGGTCTTGAGGGCCAGGATAAGAACTTTGGAATTTTGTTTTAAATGCAGTGGTAGTCCATTGGAGTTGTGATATGACCTGAATTCAGGAATGGAATAAATTTAGATGTCAAAACCTAATCGTATTTTTAAAGCTTACTTTGGCTGCTGGGGGCGGGTGGGTAGTGTGGGAGGCAGGGATGCAGAAGCAGGAGACCACTTGGGAGGCTACGGCAGTCTTCCTGGTGGGCATTGGTGGCAGCTTGCAAACGTACCTCAAATGTCCTGATCTCCAAAAGAGGGGAGATGCAGAACAGAACTGCGAATTTTCATGCAGTCTAGACCTTCTGGAGTCATGGAGGCGGGATGAACCTCTGAAACTATTGCCCTGAGATAATCTTTAAACTTTAAAACCAAAAATATCCCCTGAAGTCTTCTTAAAACCAAACAGTAGTTTAATAATTTACCTTGACTAGTAAAAAAGTCTGCATTGAGCATTATGCTCTTTTAAGAACTATCTAAATGGGATCGAAGCGACAATAGCAACTCAAAGGATTAGATAGGAACCTTAGGGGGCAGTGAGTTTACCTTAATCGGAGGAACAACGCAGAAAAGGAGGGTGAGAATAGTTGCAGCAAGTTGAAGGAAGTAATCAATGTCACTGAATTATACACATAGAAACCATTGGTGTATGTTTTGCTGTGTACATTCTCAACAACAACAACAAAATAAAATTTAAAAAAGTCCCCATCTCAGGGTCTGTGATAGTCCGGAGCCCTCCCTGTGATTTCTCAAGGACCGAGATCCTCATAGTCTCCTCCACCTCCAGCCCCGGTGTCTGCGTGCTTGTTTGCTACCTTTGTCGGAGATCCGGGGCATCACATCATATCACACTTCCCATGACCTCCCCCATATCCTGCCACTCTCCTCCATTTTCTGTTCTGGAGAACAAACAAATCCTTCTCATCTCATGCAGGGCATTTCCTCCTCTTCTCTTGAAGTCTTGGTACCAGCAGCATTCACGCCCTTAAAGAATCCATTTTGCCCCCATTGAATTTACTAAGACATCCTTCCACATAAATATAGCCGCCCCCCCGCCCCGCCGCCTGAGCCCTGGTGAATAAGACATTTTCCAGTCTGGGGCATGCCAGCCGCTCCAGTCAACCAGAGAGCTTCTTGAGGGCAGGGGCTGTGCATGAATAACGTCTGTGTCCTAGGTCAGGTTCTCATAGAAGCAGACCCTCCTGGGACAAGGATTTGGGTGCAAGTGACTTACTAGGAAACTGGCAGTGAGAAAGGTGGAGGAAGCAGGACGGGGAAGGGGAAGCAGCTGAGCAACGGTGGGATTTCAGACAAAGTTCAGTCTTAGCCTGATCCCGCAGGGAGCTCTGAGGGGTCAGTTACACAGTACAGTTTATCCTACCTCAAGGCAAAGAAACAGCTGGGCTTTTATACTCCTGTTGCCCATGAGTCATTCGCTAATCCTTGGAGATTAGCCAATCCTAATGGGTCCTGGGTCAGGGGGGAGGTAAATTCACAGGCACTTCTACCTCTCTGAGGTGTGAGTGATGGGGTTCTTGTTGCCCAGAGACAGCCCTCTGATGAAGGTAGCAGAAGGAGGCTGAGGGGTGAGCGCAAAGAACCGGTGAAAGGAGTGGGCAGGGCACTGGAGTGTCCATTACAGTAAGTATCCTCAGCTCCCAGAATGACTGACACAGGTAGGCACTCAGTGATGTTGCTGAATGAATAAGTGAATTACTACACAGGACAGAGCCTGGCATGGATTACAGAGGACTAGAGTGTCCGCTGGAGCCCTGGTAGTGCAGTGCTTAAGCATTTGGTTGCTAGCCAAAAGGTTGGCAGTTCGAATCCACCAGTCACTCCCTGGAAACCCTATGGGGCAGTTCTACTCTGTCCTGTGGAGTCGCTACGAGTCAGAATCGACTCGATGGCAATGGGTGAGTTTTTTTTTTTTTTTTTTTTACAGTGTCTACAACCGTATATATATCCTCAGCTCCCAGAATGACTGATAAAAGTGAGCACTCAGTGCTGTTTGTGGAATGAATAAGTAAATTAGTATCCAGGATTACAGCCTGGTGTATATTGCAATAAATATGAGGTGCCAGGAAGGCAGAAAAGTTTTGGTAAAGAAGGCTCTTCTGTGCCTCAGGCACAGGATGGGCACAGGCAAGGCTTGGGATCCCAGTAACAATAGCAGGGGAGGGGGGTCTCAGATGTCATCATGATGGTTAGCCATCCTCTGTTCTCTGAGAACATTCTAGCAGCAGTCATTACGTTTGTGAAGCTTTTGACATTTACAAGATACTTTTACACTGAATTTCCTCATTTGGTCTCAAAACATGCCCATAAAAGATACTATTCTCATTTCAGAGTTGAGAAAACTGAGGCTTAGAGAAGTTAACCCATAAAGTTTCATATGGTAAAGGAGTGTCAGAGCCAGGACTTGAACCCACACTTGTTGCTGAAGATGTTTTACAATATAGGTTCCATAAGGATGTTAAGATAAATATTTAATGAAGTTGCTCTTTGCTTCTGAGATAGCATGGTGTAAGACAGATTTCAAACTGTTGGCTCACGTGTCAATTCCACTTCTCCAATGTCTTCTGGACAGCACCATAATTAATTTCTTAAACTGAATGAATTTTTTTTTTAGCAATATCCATAAAAATTTTATTTTATTTTTATTGTGCTTCAAGTGAAAGTTTACAAATCAAGTCAGTCTGTCATACAAAAATTTATATACACCTTGCTATGTACTCCTAGTTGCTCTCCCCCTAATGAGACAGCACATTCCTCTCCACCCTGTATTCCCTGTGTCCATTCAGCCAGCTTCTGTCCCCCTCTGCCTTCTCATCTCCCCTCCAGACAGAAGCTGCCCACATAGTCTCATGTGTCTACTTGAGCCAAGAAGCTCACTCCTTACCAGTATCATTTTCTATCTTATAGTCCAGTCCAATCTCTGCCTGAAGAGTTGGCTTCAGGAATGGTTCCTGTCTTGGGCTAACAGAAGATCTGGGGACCATGACCTCTGGGGTCCTTCCAGTCTCAGTCAGACCCTTAAGTCTGGTCCTTTTACAAGAATTTGAGGTCTATATCCTACTGCTGTCCTGCTCCATCAGGGATTCTCTGTTGTGTTCCCTGTCAGGGCAGTCATGGGTTATAGCTGGGTACCATCTAGTTCTTCTGGTCTCAGGCTGATGTAGACTCTGATTTATGTGGCCCTTTCTGTCTCTTGGAAACTCTGGTGGTGTAGTGGTTAAGTGCTACGGCTGCTAACCAAAAGGTTGGCAGTTCGAATCTGCCAGGCGCTCCTTGGAAGCTCTATGGGGCAGTTCTACTCTGTCCTGTAAGGTCGCTATGAGTCAGAATCGACTCGACGGCAGTGGGTTTTGGTTTTTCTGTCTCTTGGGCTCATAATTGCTCCAGGTGGGTTGAGACCAATTGATGCATCTTAGATGGCCTCTTGCTAGCGTTTAAGACCCCAGACACCACTCACCAAAGTGGGATGCAGAATGTTTTCCTAATAGATTTTGTTATGCCAATTGACCTAGACGTCCCCTGAATCCATGGTCCCCAGACCCCCGCCCCTGCTACTCTGGCCTTCGAAGCATTGAATGGATGTTTTAACATTGACAGCTTTCATGTGAAAACCTAGATTTCTGGTTTTTCTTTAAAACTGGAACGTCTAGTCCCACATTCCCTCCTGGTTGGGGTTGTGGGTCACCCCTCTCCAGTTTGTCCCATTCCCCACCACTCTCTGTAGCTGTGCTGTCCAGTAATTAGGTAGCCACTTGCCACATGTAGCTATTGAACACTTGAAATATGGCTAATCCGATTTGAGGAGGCTACCAGAAAATTTTAAATTATATACGTGGCTTGCATTGGATTTCTAGTGGACAGTACTACCCTGTGGCCTTCAAGTCAGGCCAGCTTCTTGCATTTCTGCTGCTTGCCTGATCCTGTAGGCACATGAGTTTGCAACTCCTGCTAAGTGAGACGGAAGTGTACCTGGAGTCAAAGTTCAAGCCCTGGCTCTGACACTTGCTGTGTGACTTTGGGCAAGTCACCTACTCTCTCTGTACTTGGTTCCCTCATTTGCACAGTGAGGATGTTGGACGTAATTTTCAACTTTCTACAGAGGAAACTTCCTCTCCCACACAACTCTGAATTTACCCTCTTGTGGTGGGCTGCTGCCTCTCCCAGCTTTGATCTGAGCTTTCCCTGCTGGGGGGCCCCTCCTAGTGCCCTGGTTCCCCACACTCCAACTGTTTCTACATCTTTGGGGAGCCCTGTCTCCATTCAGCCTCCCTCTTCATTCCACAGGGGGTTGCATCCTGGATCATTCCACTTGGCTTGTTGTTTACAAAATGAGAAGTTGACCATGTTTCCTTTTCCTTTTTGGTTAATATCTGCAATTTGCCCTCATTTAACTCACGTATTTTAGCTATTAGTTTGCTCACCTTCCTCGATTATCTGCATACACCCTTGGGCTCATAAACCATTGTTCCAAGTGGTGTGTTGCCTATTTTAAGAACTTAATGTCTTTGTACTGTGCACATCAGCTGCATGATTTGTTTCTTGCTAGTAATTAACTTTCAAGTTGATGCCATTCCCCCGCCAAAAATGAAACTCAAGGTAGAGTTGGTAAGATTAATCATGCTGGCTCCATCCAAATCTTCCGACATCTTCATTGGACTCAGCAAGTTTGGGGGGAAAATGATATTTTTTTCTTCCACTTCCATCTGTTCCCCTACTGATCTTGGAGCCAATCCATTCATTAGTGGGCTTGAGTGTTGGAGTTGGAATCTGACACTTTTCAGTTTGAGGAATAACTTCTGTAACAAGCACAGCCAACTTTTCCTCCAAACCCTCTGATCCCGCAACTTGAACCCATCTCTTCCTTCCTGAGATGGTCCCTGGACTCAGGGACAGCAATGAATCATGAAACAGTTACATAATACCTCCTGTTGACTTCCCTTGTTGCCATTGGAGAGCTAGTTACTAATTTCCATGGTCTTTTGCAATTATATAAATCAGCAATGTCTTAGATTTATAGTTCGCATTGGGGGTGATTGGGTTGGCTATGTTGTTGTTGTTAGGTGCCGTCGAGTCGAATTCAACTTACAGTGACTCCATGTGACAGAGTAGGACTGCCCCACAGAGTTTTCTTGCCTGTAAGCTTTATGGAAATAGATTGCCAGGTCTTTCTCCCATGGAAATGCTGGATGGGTTCGAACCACTGACCTTTCTTTTAGCTGCCCAGAGCTTAAACCATTGGGCCACTGGGGCTCCTTGTGTTGCCTATACCCACTGTTGTTGAGTCAGTTCTGACTCATAGTGACCCCATCGAATTCCCAAGGCTGTAAATCTCTGCAGAAGCAGACTGCCACATCTTTCTCCCACAGAGCTGCTGGTGGTTTCGAACCGCTGACCTTTTCATTAGCAGTCGATCGCTTTTACCACTGCACCATTGGGGCTCCTAGGGTTGCCTATAGCTAACTTCATTAATATTCCCACTTAAAGACGACACTCTATCTGCACATGAATGGGTCATGAGTGAAATCTAAATTCCAGGTAACTCTCCTCTATGGCTAAGCACTTTTAGAAGCAGGGTATACAAGAGCACTGCTTCTCAAACTGTAATGTGCCTATGAACTCCTAGGGGATCTTGCTAAAATGTAGATTCAGATTCAGTAGCTCAAGGATGGGGCCTGAGAATTTGCATTTTAACAAGTTCCCATAAAAGGCCAAGGCTGCTGGTCTGAGGACCATACTTTGAGTGTCCACACCCCTGACTGTAAGCTTTGTGAAGCCTGGAATAATATCTGTGGCACAGCAGCTCTGTATAACCATTTGAAGATTGAATGAATGAATGAATGAATGAACTACAGAAATACAGATTACTCTCTCCGCCAGATCGACCTTATTATTCCCACACTAGGAAAAAAAAAGTCATAATTACATATTTTTCCCTATTTAGGCAGCAAGGGCTAAATGTCATACGCTGATTTATATCCTCCATATTTTATTTTTATATATGTGGTATTTATGTGTGCGCACACACATATGTTTGGCTTTTGGAAATGAATTTATAGTAACAGAACTGCTCCTCGCCACGCGTCTCTTTCTAAGTATAGCCTGCCTGCCTTCATCGAGAGGGCCCGCTTCCAGAGAGCCCTGCAAATTGAGAAACCCTTGTTCCTGTTTTGAAAATTCTTTAGAGAGCTGCTTGGTTTTTCCTCTAAGGCACTGGCTCTTCAAATTCTTCTGGTTGTCAATGGAGGAGCTTTAATCAATTGTGCTAACTTCGACGGCAACGGGTTTGGATTTGGTTTTATATAAAACTTTTCTCGAGCACCTTGAAGCTTCTGTTACTCTTCACTCACTATGGATGCATTGCTAATTTTTCATGAGGTAACACAAAGCCAAACCAAACCCATTGCTGTCAAGTTGATTTTGACTCATAGCGACCCTGTAGGACAGAGTAGAACTGCCCCATAGGGTTCCCAAGGAGTGGCTGGTGGATTTGAACTGCCGACCTTTTGGTTAGCAGCTGAGCTGCTAACTACCATGCTACCAGGGCCCCTCTTGAGGTCAAGACTGTAAATATATATATATATATGCATATATACGTATACACACATATGCATGCACATACACACATACACACACACACACACACGTACATACGCACATTGTATTTTTTGAAACTGGAAGCCAGAACATACCTGTCTGATGAGGATGCTCATTTAAAGAGACAATGGGGCAGAATATTAAATTGGATCAATTTACTAAGGTACCTAATATTATTTTTGGAATTTCATATTCTTCAAGTGTTGTTTTAGTTTTCACCCAGTTGGCTCCGCCTTAGGGCAACCTTATGTGTAACAGAACGAAAGGTTGTCCAGTTCTGTGCCATTTTCATAATCTTTGATATGTTTGAGTCCATTGTTGCAGCCACTATGTATTTTGAGTGCCTTCCAGTTGAAGGGGCTCATCTTTTTAGGACTATCTCAGACAATAGTCTGAGGTGATCCATAGGGTTTTCATTGGCTAATTTTCAGAAGTAGATAGCCAGGCCTTTCTTCCTAGCCTGTCTTAGTCTAGAAGTGCCATTAATACTTGTCCACCATGGGTGACCCTTCTGGTGTTTGAAACACCACTGGCATAGGTTCTAGCATAACAGCAACACACAAGCCATCACGGTATGACAAACTGACAGATGGGTAGTGATTTTCTTTACGTGGTGCTCCAAATTATTTCAGCTTCAGAGCCTACCTGAACCTTTTCCTCCAAGACAGGCTGTGGGTTTTCCCCACCAGCCTTCCTGGACTGTTGTGGCCTCTCAGGCTTTCCTGGCTCAGCCCCACCAATGGGATGCGGGAGAAGGCCAAATAGAGGGATGGAAGAGCTCAGAGGTTGTCATTTACCTCAGGCCTCATGGCTAAGAAGCAGTAGAGTACTCCACAAACTCAGGTGAGCTGACCCAGAGCTTGCAGCCTTCACCATTATCCTCCACTGCCACGCGTCTCAAACTTAATGTGCCAAGGAGTCTCCTGGGAACCTTGTTAAAATTAAAATGCAGGCTCTGATTCAGTAGGTCTGGGGTGGGACCTGGGATTCTGCATTTCTGACAAGCTCCCAGGTGATGCTTATGCTGGTATCTGTGACCCACACTCTGAGAACTACCGATCTAGGGTCTCACTCCCAGCTTCACATTGGAATCACCTGGGGTGCTCTGAAAAAACTGACACCTTGGTCCCACACCAGGAATTCTGACCGAATTGGTGTGGGGCACAGCAGCCTGGGCGTCAGGGCTTTTAACAGCTCCCAGGTGAATATGGTGGGCAGCTAGGGCTGAGCACACTGCTCTAGTGTCTTTCGTTGAGACATCATCTGTTCCATGACCCCCCTGGGACTCTTCTCCATCTGCTCCTGTGCAGAACAGCCCAGCCCCCAGCCCTGGGATAGGGGAGACCAGACTGGGGCATATCTGAGGTCTCCCCCTGGTCTCCTGTCCTGCTGTGGTCTGGCTGGTTGGACAACAGGTGTGCTGGGAACCAGGGCTGTGTCCAGTAGGCAGATGCTAGGCTAAGTCTGTCTCTGCACACCACAAGGAGAGGAATACAGGTCTCCCCTGGGGGCCAGGAGTCACTTCCAAGCTGCTCTTTGCTCGAATACTCAGCTGTAGAGCTGAAAATAACATCCACGTTGCTGAGGAGGCTACCTGGGATTCCCCTCCTGCCAGAAAGGTAGGCAATGGGGGCCCTGGAATCCTGGGAAGCTGATACCACCAGGCCAGGATACGTCAGCCAGCACTGGGACCCAGAGTGCCTCAGTGAATGCTGTGCCAGCAAAGGGGTATAGGATGTGTGGCTGTGCCAGAAAAAGGGTGTAGGGTGGATTTGGTGCATCCCAGTCCCATCATGGATTCATAGTGATGAAGTCACCCAGTCCAGCTGTTTTCAGTGGAGATCTAGGACTTTAGTGGAAGTGCCTTAGGGGGTGTATGAGCTTCCTATGGTTGCTGTAACAAGTCACTCCAAGCTTACTGGCTTAAAACAACACACATTCGTAATCTTACAGTTCTGGAGGTTAGAAGTCTAATGCGGATCTCACTGGGCTAAAACGAAGCCATTGGCTGCCTCTTCCTTTCTGGAGGCTGGAGAGGAGAATCTGTCTGCTTGCCCCATTTCAGCATCTAGAGGCCACCGGCTTTCTTTGGCTTATGGTCTCCTCCTGCATCTTTTTTTTTTTTTATTGTGTTTTCAGTGAAGGTTTACAAAGCAGTTTACGTTCCCATTCAACAATTTCTACACAAATTGTTCCATGACATTGATTATATTCTTCACAATGTGTGAACAGTCTCATTTCCGTTCTGGTTGTTCCATTTCTGTTAATCTAGCTTCCCTGCCCTCTTATATTCTCACCTTGTGTCTTCAAGTAATTGTTGACTGTTTGGTCTCATATAGGTGATTTAAAAAAAAAAAAAAGCAGAGTACTTACAGGTGATATTCATTATTTTTTGAGCCAATTTGTTATTTAGCTACAAGATGGCCTCAGGGGTTAATTTCGGTTCAAGGTCTGAAGAGTATCTCAGGGCTCAACAGTCTAGGGAAGCCCTCCAGTCTCACCCAGTCCAGTAGAGGTCTGTTTTTTTTTTTTTTTAAGGAATTTGAGGTTCTGTTCCACATTTCTCTGCCATTCTGCCAGAGTCCATCTACTGTGGTGATTAGAATGGTCAGTCGTGGTAGCAGGACACTGTTGTGCTGAACTCTATGGATCACAACTCTTGGATACACAGCTGGTCATGGGTATGGTGCAGGCTTCAGGTGGTGTTTGTTTCATTGTACATGGGGCCACTGAGTCGGGGGTCAACTCCATGGCAGCTAACTACAATAACATACCCTTTTTAGAGTTTGAATTTGTTTTTAAATGACAAATATGTGGTAGTTTTAGTAGGTAAAAAATACCAAAGACTGGTTAAAGAACAAATAATGAAGAAAACTTGGGGCTGTAATGACAGTGACCGTTCTTTGAACACCCACCCTATACCTGGCACATGGTACGTGTTTCGTCTTTGAATCCGCACCGTGTATGGGCAAGGTGGGAAATCGTTGCCCTGTTTTGCATGTTTCTGGAAGGACATCTACAGTTTTGGGGTTTCGGCCCTCGCTGACAGCAGAAAACGACAAGGCAGGAGATGTGGGGGGTGCGTGGCAGCCCCCCCGATCTTGTCCTAATTTCTTTTCCTGCCAATTCCCCATCATATTCTCTGTCCTTGGACCCTGAGCCTAGAGCCAGTAGCAAAGTGGCATGTCTCCCCTGCTCATCTCCTGTCTCTCTGTGGTCTGGGTTGAGGAATCAACAAGTCACCTTCCTTTGCCTTTTCTCACTGGTTCTTAAACAGCCTTATGACTCAATCCTGCATTACAGAGGAAACAATTAGAAACCTTAATTATTATTATTAATTTTTTGAAGTTGAAACTCAATGCATAATGCTTACCTACTTTATTGGGTTAGCTGTTGTAAGGATAATAATAATGATTAAAAAAAAATTGTAACATTTACTGAGGTTGATTCCTTGCCAGGTTCTTTTCTTTACATGTTTAAAATCATTTAATCACAGCAAGCCTACAAGACAAGCACTACTGTGAGCCCCATTTTACAGATGAGGAGACCAACACACAGAGGTTAAATGGTTGATGCTAGGAAATGGCCTTGTTCAGTATCACCGGGCATCTCTGTCCCTGACGGCTCTGTCCGGAAGGGTCCTGGAGGACGCCCTGCCAGTCCTGCTCTGACACTCACCTCAGTTTCCCCTCCGAGATCTGCCTCTCTCTCTGAGGTGCTGGGAGGATTCTGTAAATAGTTCCCTCGAGGCGCTGGAAGCCCTGGTGGAGAAGCTCACTATAAATACCCGGCACTTATAATTAGCCTGTGTGGCGGCACAGTTCTGCGTGTGGAGGAGGCAAGCACCTGCAGGGGCGGGGACTCAGAACGCAGGGCACCATGGCTCTTGACAGCTGGCTTCTGGGCATAACTGGAGCTGAGAGGACCCCATGGGGAGTGGAGACTCCAGACATGAACAAAGGGCCAGGGTCCCCATAGTCCCAATGTAGCCTCAGACAGGGTTAGTGGATGCTGGTAGAAGCTCCCAGCCCCATCAATGCCTATCTGTGAGACCTCTTGCAAATGATTTCACTCCTCTAAGCCTCAGTTTCCACATCTGTAGCATGGGATGATCATTTCTGAAGTGCAGAATTAAAGATAATTCGTACAAAGCTCCCAGTACTGGTGTACATAACCAGTTAAAACTAGTTGTCGTCAAGTTGATTCCAACTCATAGTGACCCTATAGGACAGAGTAGAGCTGCCCCATAGGGTTTCCAAGGAGCGGCTGGTGGATTCAAACTGCTGACCTTTTGGTTAGCAGCTGACCTCTTAACCATTGTGCCACCAGGGCTTCTTGGTCCCACATAGGATTGACAAATAGACATTTTTAATATAAATGCATGCCAAATATTGCATGGAACATGCTTATGTAAAAGTCCCCTTTTGTATATAGCTGGGCAGATGTCATTCTGACTTGTATATCCTGTAGGCCACTCCTGCTTGTAGTCTTTCTGAGGCTTCTCATTGGTGGCAGAGTCCCCGGTGTCTGCCTCACATCTCCGTTGTCTTCCTAGAGCTCAGTCCCACTTCTTGCTGACAGTGGTTTCCCTTGAGTGTGCTGGGGTGTCTTTCTGCTGTCTGTCCCCACGTGGCCCGAAACTGCTCAGCCCAAAAGTGCCCAGCTAACACCCTGGGGCAACTCTCAACCAGCAAAGAAAGGAAGCTGATGAATAAATGTGCTACCCTGACTCCTTCAAGGAGCCCTAGTGGTGCAAATGGTTAAGTGTTCAGCTGCTAGCCAGATGGTTGGCGGTTCAAACCTACCCAGTGGCTTCATGGGAAAAAGACCTGGCGATCTGCTTCCATAACGATTACAGCCCAGGAAACTCTATGGGGCAGTTCTGCTCTGTCACGTGGGGTCACTATGAATTGAAGTTAACTCGATGACAACTAACAACCTCTTTCTGCAGAAAACTCTGGGAGGCTTCCTGCACTTCTCAGGAGGTCCCAGCAGCACTGAGCCCGTTTTCTCCAGTGTGCCCTTGATGAGGAACATGAACATGACTTTCCCCCTAATCTTTCCACTCCCTCGTTCCTGCTTCCTGCCTTTACCTCCCAGATAAACCACCTGTACCAAGTCCTTGTCTCAGGCTCTGCTTTTGAGGAACCCAGCTCATGACCTTCCACCTGGAACAAGACCCAAACCCCTTGCCATGGCTGTTGGGCCCTGCACAGTGCACTTCCATCTTTCTAACCTCATCACCTGCCACTGTCCCCCAAGCATGCAGCATTTTAGCCACACTGGTCTCTGGCCAGTTTTTACAACTTGCCAAGCGTTCCTGCCCCAGGGCCTTTGCATATGCTGTTCCCTTGCACTTTATCTGCATCAGTCCACCATTCTTCAGATCTCAGCTTAAATGTCACTTCCTTAGAGATGCCTCCCAGCCTCTGATCTCCTGCAGGCTCCACCTCCCTCTGTTCTCTCTCACAGCAACCTGTTTCTCCCGCTCCATGGGAGAAAAATATGGCACCCTGCTTCCATAAAGATTTACAGCTTTAGAAACCTCGTCGGGCACTTCTACTCTGACCTGTGTAGGGTCACTGTGAGTCAAAATTGTCTTGATGGCAACGAGTATTTATTTGAATGTTTTTTTAAATAATCTATTTCTTCTAAGCCAGTTGCGGTCGAGTCTACTCCAACTCATAGCGACCCTAGGTGTGTCAGAGTAGAACTGTGCTCCGTAGGGTTTTTGCTGACTGAATTTTCAGAAGTAGGTCACCAGGCCTTTCTTCTGAGGCACCGCTGGGTGGACTCAAACCTTTTAGACTGTAAATAGGGACCACATTTGCCTGTTCCATTGACTCTATAGCATCCAGCCCAGCTCCTGACACATGGGATGTACTCAATAAGTATTTATTGAATGAGGGCGACATTTGGGTTGGTTGGCTCCCCCCACCAACCCAAGCCTTCTCTTCTCTGCCAGGCTGTCAGATGTGGACAGAGGGCTTTTCCAGGGAATAGGATCAGGAGGAAGAGATGGCAAGAAAAGCGAGCGTCCTTCTCCAACTCCCTTGCTCCCATTTTGACAGGATCAGCGGTGATTGAAGTGAAGCAATGCCAGGCTGGGCTCAGGCACAGGAGCCACATCGGAGAAAGTCCTCCCAGCTAGGAGAGGTCTTCCGTACCTTGGGTCTGAGCTGCGATTCCAGGTGCCGGCCTGTAGGGCCTGTCTGAAGCATGGCTGTGGTGTGGCTCGAGGGGCTAAGGATGGCTGACCTTCCCATCCACTGTGTAAGGAAGAGCTAACCTGCAGCTGGTCTGTGCTTATCTCCAGAGATGCTGGAACCATAGGCTTGTTGGGACTTATTAATCAGTGATTTATAGTGTGCTGTCCGAGGTCTGAAACTGCCTGGAGTCTCCCCATACCAACTTGCTCCGCAACTTATTGGAAAAACGTAGGTGGATGGTCTGCACCTAGTTTCAGTTATTATGCCTGGTTACTTGGCCCAGTTTTGGCGATGTGACCAGAGGGACATAAAATGAGCAAATACCCCGTTGAACTCACACCTTGGCGTCCCAGGGCTGAGCTCTCCCTGTGCATCTGGGGGGTTGGTGGTTCGGAGACCCAGTTTCTCTGGGCTTCTGAGCAGACCTTAGGACCTGCTCAAGAGGTTGTGGCCCTTCCTGGCATTGTTCCATGGCTCCTTACTCTTACTATCCTATGTTCTTTGCTTGTAATGAAATCTTTTGTGACTTTATTTTGTTGGAATCTTGTGAGTCCTTTCAGTTATCTGACCCTGCATAACTGTGGCAGCCTCTCTGGGGTGCTGGGATATGGCTCCCAGTGGGTGCTTCTCTTGACACCAAAGTTGTAGATTCCTGGGGGGTCTCACTTGGGAGGACCCCTAGGCTCAGCTGTGGCACCTGCAGCTCAGAGCTGAGAAGGCAGAGCTGTGGAGACCCACCTGGAGGTGTGAGTTGCCCATAACTGCCATGCAAGTTAGACTCAAAGCAAGTAAGTGTCACCTATAGGGTCGCTATGAGTCGGAATCAACTCTACGGCAGCAAGTTTGGTTTGTTTTGTTTATAATCCCATTGCCCAGAGACAACAATTAAATGTTTACATTTTAATGCGTTACTTTTTAATCTTTTTTCCCTCTACATATATGTTTAAACATAATTGAGATAAAGTGAATAAACCATTTGATATTCTGTTCTTTACCTCAACATTATATTATCAGCATTAGCTGACAATATTACAAAAGACTCAATTTCTTCATTTGTAAAATGGGAATAATAATAATAATAATGTTAATAATAATAACACCAGTGCCTATATCATAGGGTTATTGTGGGGGATTAAACGAGATGACGCATGTAAAGCTGTTAACCCAGTACACGGTGCATACTGAGTGCTCAGCAGAGATTATGATTATTATTACAATGAAATACACAAAAATCATAAATGGCTGTAGTCTACTTGTGAATATGTCATTATTCATGTAACTACCTTTATTAAAGCCACAGGTAATTTTTAAGAATCTAGGTTTCTTAAACTCTGAGGTCAGTGTGTTTTTCTGGACGGTACCATATTACCTTCTAGAAATGCAAAACATCAATGGAGAGGCCATCAGAGCCCATGTAGGTGGTAATGACAGTAATCACAACTGCAGTAAAAATAAGGGGTGCTCTGAGCCACTAGGGGTTCCCTAGGGGGTACAAACAGGTAAGCACTCAGCTACTAACCTAAAGGTTGGTGGTTTGAACCCCTCCAGAGGTACCTTGGAAGAAAGAACTGGCAACCTGCTTCCAAAAGGTCACAGGTTTGAAAACCTTATGGAGCACAGTTCTGCTCTGCAGCACATAGCATCACCATGAGTTAGAATCGACTCCACGGGGATGGTTTTGAGCCACTTTACACTCACGTGACTAGGAGACAGTCCTAGTCCATGAGCATCTTGGAGTGGAGTGGAGGAGCAAGCTGAGGAACACATGACAATGTGCGGCACATGTACAACCACTCGGACTTTGGACAAGACGTTGGACAGAGCAGAAGAAGCAGTATCAAGGTGGCTCGGGGTAAAGGCCAGTGAGGGCATCCTGCAGAAGGTACAGAGGTGACACCTGAAGGCTAAACCATAGATATATGCCCTGGTTTGTGATCCTTTGAAAGCAGAGCCCTGAAACAAGGATGTGGGTGTAGGTGTTTTACATGGGACGGGCTCCCAGGAGACAGGAGTGAGGGAGCCGGACAACAGAGACGGGAAGGGGCAGAAGCCAATCAAGGATGTGTTATTGAGCTGTGGGCGATGTGGGCTTAGCCCTACTGGGGACCCTCTGAGAAGCCAGTAGTATATGCTTCAGATTTGTCCCTCCAAAGGATGGGAGCCCGGGCCATATATCCACCGATGATGGATGGCTGCTTCAGAGTGTAACTCCTCTGCAACTCCAGGCTGCCCTGTGCATGGAGACCCCACTGAGTGTGCACCTGTGGTTCCAGAAAAAGCAATGTGGAGGGATGTGGAAGCCCAAGGAAGGAATGTGTCAGGTGCATGGGAACGAGACACACAACTGTGAGCAAAGCTGGTAGGCGAGTGATGTGGCGCAGAGTCCTAAAAGCGTCTGTTAGCATGGACAAGGGACTCACTGCAGAAACAAAGATGACAAGGTCCTACTGTGCCCTTGCATTGGACCAAATTCCACTGCAGTTAGGAAGTTTGCCGTTGTGTGTGCCTTGAATCTCTTTTCTTCCTGTTCCCCTTTGTGCTAGCCTGAAAGGAGGTGCAGAGCAGCTGTCTACGGACAGAGGGAGATGCTAGAAATGCTGCAATTCTTGGCAGCCTGGCCCTTCTGGGTCCTTTCGGACTAGGCCAAGGCTCTCAGACTTCTCCTCTCCCCTCCTGCCTTCTCTGATCCTTCTTCCTGCCCCAGTCCTCTTCTTTCTTAATCCACTTACACAATGTGAGCACTGAGTACTAGATACCAATGTCTCCTTTTTTAATGATAGCCACAGCTGACATTAATCAGGCCCAGTGCCAGGTACTTGCATCATCTCGTTAATTCAAACAACTGCCATTTACTTCAGGTTCTGTTAACATCGCCATTTTACTAATGAGGAGACCGAGAGTCAGAGGGCATGTCATTTGCTAGCACATGGTGGAGCTGGGATTCAAGCCTCAACCATGTCTCCTGCTCCCCCCTCTTGGGACAAATGTGCATTCATTTGCCTCCTGTAATGTGCTGTGTGCTCAGAAACTCAAGGGGTTTCAGTAGAGGTTGTTTCTTTGTGGCCCTTTGTTTACCTGCTTGGTCTTGAGTAGGAAACAACTCTTATCACTGAGGAAGATGGTGATCAAAACAATAGTGATAACTATCGTACACTGAGTAACTATTATATGCCTATTACCTCTGCTAGAGGAAACTGAGGCACAGGGAAGTAAAGAATTTTTACCCAAAGCCATGTGGAATAAGTGTGGAAACCAGCTCTGGAACCATCCATAGGGCCCCAAGAGTCTGCCAGTTTGTAGTACTGCTATGGCTTTCATGTTGCTGTGATGCTGGAAGCCATGCCACTGGTATTTCAAATACTAACAGGGTCACCCATGGTGGAGAGGTTTCAGCAGAGCTTCCAGACCAAGACAGACTAGTAGACCTGGTGGTCTACTTCTGAAGAAATTAGCCAGTGAAAACCTTATGAATAGCAGTGGAACATTGTCTGATATAGTGCCAGAAGATGAGCCCCTCCTGTTGGAAGGTACTCAAAATACGACTGGGAAAGAGCTGCCTCCTCAAAGTAGAGTCAACTTTAATGACGTGGATGGAGTCAAGCTTTCAGGACCTTCATTTGTTGATGTGGCACAACATCCATTAATAATAAGAATGTGGAATGTACGAAGTATGAGTATAGGAAAATTGGAAGTCATCAAAAATGAAATAGAACACATAAACATCGATATCCTAGGCATTAGTGAGCTGAAATGGACTGGTATTGGCCATTTTGAATTCGACAATCATATGGCCTACTATGCCAGGAATGGCGACTTGAAGAGGAATGGCGTTGCATTCATTGTCAAAAAGAACATTTCAAGATCTCTCCTGAAGTACAGTGCTATCAGTGACGGGATAATATCCATACGTCTACAACAAAGACCAGTTAATAAACTATTATTCAAATTTATGCACCAACCACTAATGCCAAAGATGAGGAAATTGAAGATTTTGACCAACTTATGCAGTCTGAAATTGATCAAACATGCAATCAAAATGCATTGATAATTACTGGTGATTGGAACGCAAAAGTTGGAAACAAGAAGTAATAGTAGTTGGAAAATATGGCCTTGGTGACAAATGACTGTGGAGATCACATGACAGAATTTTGCAAGATCAACAGCTTCTTCATTGCAAATACTTTTTTTCACCAATATAAATGGCAACTATACATGTGGACCTCACCAGATGGAATACACAGGAATCAAATTGACTACATCTGTGGAAAGAGACAATGGAGAAGCTCATTATCATCAATGAGAACAAGGCCAGGGGCTGACTGTGGAACAGAGCATCAATTGCTCACATGCAAATTCATGTTGAAGCTGAAGAAAATTAGAGCAAGTCCATGAGAGCCAAAGTTTGACCTTGAGTGTATACCACCTGAATTTAGAGACCATCTAAAAACTAGATTTGACTCATTAAGCACTAGAGACCAAAGACCAGTGAGTTGTGGAATGACTTCAAGGACATCATACATGAAGGAAGCAAGAAGTCATTAAAAAGAAAGAAAAGACCAAAATGGATGTAGAAGAGACTCCAAAACTTGCTCTTGAATGTCGAGTAGCTCAAGTGAAAGGAAGAAACGATGAAGTTAAAGAGCTAAGCAGAAGATTTCAAAGGGTGGCTCAAGAAGACACAGTATTATAGTGACATGTGCAAAGACCTAGAGTTAGAAAACCAGAAGGGAAGGACACACTTGGCATTTCTCAAGCTGATGAACTGAAGAGAAAATTCATCTGATTTTTCCTTAAATAAGTTGGTGTCAAGTGCTTTATCTTTAGTCTCACTAATTCTGACTTCCATTGCCTCAATTCTGCTCCTATGACTTTCTATTGAGTTGTCTAATTCTGAAATTTTATTGTTAATCTTTTGGATTTCTGCTTGCTGTCTCTCTGTGGATTCTTGCAGCCTGTTAACTTTGTCATTATGCTCTTGTATAACCTTCTTAAGTTCCTCTGTTGCTTTGTCTGTGTGTTCCTTGGCTTGTTCTGCGTTTTGGCTGATTAGTATATTAGTCTTTTGAATTCTACCTCTGGTAACTAAAAGAAGTTATTTTCCTCTTAATTCTTTGTTTTGGTGGCTTGCTGAAGCCATCATGGTCTGCCTCTTTATGTGATCTGATACTGACTGTTATCTCCGAGCCATCAATAAGTTATTTATTTATTTTATGTTTGCTTACTGTGTCCTAGCTTCTTGTTTTGATATGTCCAAACAGGCTGGTTGTGTGAGCTAGTTTGATTATTGGCGTCTTTGAAGCTCTCACGTCCTTCCCCTAGGTAGCTAGAGCTATTACTAGGTAGGTGAGACCAGGAGTCCATTTATGTTTCTAGTGTGGATTCAGCTCAGGTGTCCAGGTTGTTGGTCACTGTGTGTGTGGTGCAGGCTCGCACCTACATTCCTAGCCGGGCATGGGTGATTGGAGTAGGCACAGATATCTGGCTGCAGTAGGGGGTCATGTACTGATCAAGGCAGGGGGCTGACTGCTGCCCCTGAATGTCTGGGTTGAAGGTGTGTCCCCTAGAATGCATAGGTAGGTGGGTTTTGCAGCTGGACTATGGGCACCCAAATGCTGTTGGTTGTATTAGGAGTCACCTCTTATTCTTGGACCCCTGTCACAGGTGGCTTGGTGGAGTGGGGTAGAGCCACCAGTCCTCAGGCCGCTGATGTGGGTACGTGAGGAACCTGCTTAATGGGCAGGGCAGTGTCAAATGTCACGAATCTGCCTCTCCCACTTATAGCACATACAGATGAAAATAGGTTTCAGGTATATAACTTCTTATAAAGTGCCAAGGATGGCCTACGCTGTTGAAATGGGCCCACATAGGTCTATGGAGGGGTGAAAGGCACTGAAACTTTTTGGACCCCTTATGCCTGTGCCTCGGCAAAGGGGCTGTGCCTGCCCTGAGCTCCTGGCTTAGGGGAGCTGGCAGATTATTTTTTTCCTGTTTGTTAATTTGTTCTCTCTCCAAAGCCAGGAGAATGGCCCAGGGGATGGGACAGGTCCTCCTTCCAGCCCAGGGAGTGCAGCAATCATTGAAGCTAGACAGGGACCTGGACCAGAGCAGGGAGAGGGCAGGTAAGTGGGAGAGAGGTATTTCCCAGAAGGTTTTTTTTTTTTTTGATCTGAGTGGTAGGTTAGATGCTTGTACTTATCTTTTGCTAACTGAGAGCCATTTCTCGTTGGTTCTGGAGGCTTGAGCAGACTCTCCACCACTCGGTCTCTCCTGATGTGGAAAGCTAGTCCCTAGTGCCATTGCTTTGCCTCACTGTGTGCCAGCCGATTGAGCCTGCAGGGTGCCAGTGGTGGCCAGGTCAGGTCTGGCAACTCCTTGCTGCTTCTGAACCATCTCTCCCTTCCCCTGCTGCTAAGTCCGATTCTTCAACTTTGTCTTTAATGTTCAGGGCTCCTAGACTGTCATAAGTAATTGATTCACTTGTTTTTTGGAGTCTTGGTTGTAAGAGGGACCACAGGAAGCACCTGACTACTGTGCCGTCGTGGCCCCACCTCCTGAGGAGAAAATTCAATCCTCAAGCTGAAATATTGAAGGATTCTAAGGAAAAAAGATGTTTATGTGTGCTTCAATGGCTATGTAAAGGCATTTAACTGTGTGGATCATAAATTACAGATAACATTGCAAAGAATGAGAATTCTGCAACATTTAATTGTGCTCATGAGGGACCTGTAAATAGATCAAGAGGCAATCATTTTGAACAGAACAAGGGGATACTGTGTGATTTAAAGTTAAGAAAGGTGTGCATCAGGGTCATATCCTTTCACCATACTTATTCAATCTGTATGCTGAGCAAATAATCAGAGAAATTGGACCATATGAAGAAGGTGGCATCAGGGTTGGAGGAAGACTCATTAACAACCTGCGATATGCAGATGATACAACCTTGCTTGCTAAAAGTGAAGAGGACTTGAAGCATTTACTGATGAGGAGAAAAGACTACAGCCTTCAGTATGGATTACATCTCAGCATAAAGAAAACAAAAATCTGCACAAGTATATGAATAAGCAACATCATGATAAATGGACAAAAGATTGAAGTTGTCAAGGATTTCATCTTACTTGGATCCACAATCAATGCCCATGGAAGGAGTAGTCATGTGAGTAAATGATGCATTACATTGGGCAAATCTGCTGCAAAAGACCTCTTTAATGTGTTAAAAAGCAAAGATGTCACTTTGAGGACTAAGGTGCGCCTGACCCAAACCATGCTGTTTTAGATCACCTCATATGCTTGCAAAACCTGGGCAATGAATAACGAAGACTGAAGAAGAATTGATGCCTTTGAATTATGATGTTGGTGAAGAATATTGAATATACCTTGGACTTCCAGAAGAACAAATAAATCTATCTGGGAAGAAGTACAACCAGCATACCCCTTAGAAGCAAGAATGGGCACATTATCAGGAGGGACCAGTCCCTGAGAAGGACATCATGCTTGGTAAAGTAGAGGGTCAGCAAAAAAGAGGAAGACCCTCAACAAGATGGATTGACATAGTGGCTGCAATAATGGGCTCAAACATAACAATGATTGTGAGGACGCGCAGGACCAGTCAGTGTTTTGTTCTGTGGTATATAGTGTTACTATGAGTCAGGACCACTCGATGGCACCTAACAACAACAACATCCATAGGGAAGATTCCCTGGGTGGTGCAAATGGTTAACATGCTTGACTGCGAACTGAAAGGTTGGAGGTGCCACGGAAGAAAGCTTGCTGATCTACTTCCTAAAAATCAGCCATTGAAGATCCTAGGGAGAAGAATTCTATTCTGAAATACACGAGGTCACTATGAGTTGGAGTCATCTCGATGACAGCTTGTGGTAGTGTTGGTTCATAGGGTGGCCACAAAGTCAGGAAACAGGGATGAGTGTGCATAACAAATAGCTTATTGATATTATTATATATGGCCCAATACTCTACCAGACTTCCTAGCCTCCCTGTAGGTACCTGGTCAGGAGGGATTGAGAAGTGACTAATGGTCATTGGTAACTGTGACATCAGCACTGGGTGGTGAAAATGATGATGGAGGAAGAGAGAAGTCTGCTCCAAGTGAGGCTGGATCTGCAGGGAGAGGGAGGGTTGGGCGTGGGAACTTGAGTCCTTTATGAGAAACGTGCCAGAGAACATCTGGCTCACAGGACCTCTGAGATGACCACTTTCAGGGTGGGGAAATGGAGGCCCCAAGGAAGGAGAGCCATCTGAGACTCTGTGGCTTTTCAGGGGCAAAGCTGGGCAAGACCCCTAAACCTTGGATTTCTGCAGTGCCAGTGCTCACCAGGCTGCTGGGCCACCACCTCCTGGCTCACCCCTGAGCATCCAAAAGTGTGGGTGACCAGTGTCTCCCTCCCTGTATGGTTTTCCTCCCCCACCCTGGGGCTGAAGCCTCCTCCTCCTTGTTCCTCCTGCTCTCTGACTAAGAGAATCTCCCGTCTGCCAGCCCCTAGCCACCCCAGCTCTTCTGGAGCCCCCAGGCCTGTGAGCGGTGGTGGATCTATGGAGAAACAGGGCTGTGGGTGGGGCAAGCAGGATAATTATAATCTTGGAAGGTTGAGTCTCAGGCTGAGAAGCAGGGAGGCAGTTCCTCCTGCCTGGTTTGGGAGCTGGATTTGAGTCAGAAACTATCTCCTCCAGACCGGCCTCTGGTGGCGCTAGAGAGGCTGGTCCTACCTTGTTCTTCTACCCTGGGCCAGACCTTGAACCTCTCTGTTCATTCATGAAGTGCTGATTATATACCTCTGCCTGCCAGGCTCTGTCTTGAGCTTGGAGACACGGATGAAAGGTGAGGGTTATGCGGCATGGTGGTTAACAGTGGGTTTTCTTAGCCAAGCTCCATTGGCTGCATGCTTGGTTCTATCAGTGTGATTTTTGAGGCATCATTTAAGCATTTAAGCAGCCTTCTCCTCTGAGAAGTGGGTATTATAAGTCCCTCCCTTGTAAGAACTAAATGAGAGAATGTATATGAATCACTAAGCACAGCACCTGAAGTGTATTAAAAAAGGCACACAAAATGTTAGTTGCTGTTGCTGCTATTATTTCTGTTAAAGAGATGAATAATGTACAGTCCCTGCTCTGGAGGAGCTCAGAGTCTAGAGTAGGGATGGCAAAGAGGTTTCATCTTACATGTTAACTCTGACCGATAGCGACTATCTGGAGTACTGTGTTAAGAAAGATTCTGAGAATCTGTCTAGATCCATTTAAAAAAAGCGTGATTGATTAGCAATGTCTGCAGTGGGTTCTAGAGGAAGGAGAGGTGGTAGGTATGCCTAGCAGCAGCTCTTTCTGTTACTGAGTTGGTCCTTGAGAGGAGGTGGGGGGAGGGATTGATAGGAGTAGTAAGAAATTTAGAGGAGCCGAGAGGTGGAGCAGTGGTTAAAGCAATTGGCTGCTAATTGAAAGGTTGGAGTATGGAACCACCAGTGGCCCCGGGGGAGAAAGATGTGGCAGTCTGCTTCTGCAGCGATTTACAGCCTTGGGAACCCTATGGGGTCACTAAAAGTCGGAATTGACTCAGTGGTAGTGAGTTTGGTGGGTTAGAGATGTGGCTTGCCTCTGCTCGAGAGTGGCAAGAGCTTTCTGTCAGAAGATACCAGTTTGAATTCTGCCTCTGGCACTCCCAGGCTATGTGACCTTGGGCAAGTATTGGACCTATCCTGGATCTCAGCTTTCGTATTTGGAAAATGGGGATCATCATAGCATCCCCTTTCACCCCAGAATTGTGGTGAGGATTAAATGAGATCGTGCATGTTGAGGGTTTACAATAGTGCCTGGCACATAGTAAGCGCTCAAAAACTGATAGTTAGACATTAATATTTTGTCTGCCTTAAAGAACTGGGTGGCGGGGGAGAGGGACCTTTCTTTCCTTTGTAACCATTATCTGTCAAATAGTTCTATTCTATGCAAAAGCTAGAAACAATCAAAGATTAGTTGGAACAATCAGATTGTTCAAAAATAGGGATTAGTTTGAAAAAGCTTAACACTTTTTATTTGAGTGAATTGCTCAAATAAATTGTGGTAGGTTATAAAACATTATGTAACATGTGATTCTGATTTTAAGAAAAAATATTAATTCATATGTGACCAGAAAAGGATTTGGAAATCTGCACACCAAGGAGTTAACAGTGATTGTCTCTGAGTAGGTGGATTGTGGGTGTACCCATCAGGGTTCTTTACAGAAGCCAACTCTGGCTAATAAGCAGCAGAGGAGGTTGTTAAAAGGACTTCAGGGAACCCCAGTCTGCGGGTACATGTCGGAATTTTGAGAGCATTACCCGAACTTGTCTGGTGAAGAAACAAATACTACTGCCCAATGTGACACCACATTCAAGTGCCCAGTGTAGCCCCAGAGCCCTGTGTGTACCAGGAACTCAACCTTGTAGCCAAAAGTGTTGCTGAGTATAGTTAACTCTTCGTAACAGAGAGAAGTCCAATCTTTACTACTAAGCGGTCAGTAGCCCAGAAGAATGTAGAAAGAAGTCCTTCCCTTCAATTCTGAGTCATATCTTCCAACTCATGGAGCGCACAGGAAGGTGGCTCTTCATTCCAGTGTACCGTGCCCCCTGCTCCCTGGTGGGCAGGCTCTTCTGGTTAGTTCCAGAGCCTCCCAGTGTAACCCAGTCTCCTTAGAGGCAGGCAGTGTTCTCATTGAGAGACTTGACTGGGGAAGGATCTACTTTGAAGCTCATTTAGGTGTTGGCAGATGCACTTCCTTGTGATTGTATTACTGAGGGCTCTAGCTTCTTACTGACTGTCAGCTGGATGGAAGCTACCCTCAAGTCCTAGAGGCTACCCACAGCTCCCTGCCATGTGTCCCCCTCCATAGGGAGTTCACGCCATGGCTCTTTGCTTCTTCAAGGCCAACGGGATAGTCTCTCTGTTAGTCTGCTAAGACTGAGTCTTATATAATGAAGCTTAATTACAGGACTAATATCCCTTCACCTTTGCCACATTCTATTGCCTAGAAGCAAGTTACAGGTCCTGGCCACACTAAGGGGAAGGGATCATATAGGGCATAATACCAGGGGACAGAGGTCATAGGGCCATCTGAGAATTCTCACTACAGCAGGTCTGGAGTAGGCCTGAAATCTTCATTTTAATGAGCACCTCCACTCAGCCCAGGTGATTCCAATGCAGGTGGAAGGGGAGGACCTACACAGGAGACAGTGCTATGTGATGAAAAGCACATGGGTTCTGCCTGGGTCCAGATCCCCTCACTGGAAGCTTTGCACAAATTATTTAAAGTTTAAAAGCTTCAGTACCCCCATTTTAAAAATAGAATTGATCACCATCATCATCATCATAACTACTTCATAGGGATGTTTTGAGGGTTAAATGAGATAATACCTATAGACTACTTGGAACAGAGTAAGCAATCAATAAATCTTATGTATCATCCTGTTATATAATAAAACCAAACAAATTCTGGTACTGCTGAGTAGATTCTGACTCCTGGAGACCCTATGTGTTGTGTAATACTTCTCAACTCACATTGGAAGGAAGATTTTCAAGACCCTTCCTGTCCAGCCGTCCCTGGCTAGGTCTAGGCTCCTCTTTGGGACTTCCACAGCCCCCTGTGCTCTCTACTGTTACAGCCCATATCTGGTTATTATGTTTCACCCATTGAATTAAAAGCTTTTAAAGCAAGATACTGTATCAGTTACAATAGTCAAGGTTTTGCTGTAGTAACAAATGATCCCCAAAGCTCAGTGCCCTCCAGCCCCAAAGATTTATTTCTTCCTCAAATTGCATGTCCATCGTGGGTTGGTGGTAACACTTTTGCATGTCATCTCACTGTGGGACCTGGCAGGTGGAAGAACCTTTATCTGGAACATTGCCAATCTCATGGTAGAAGGAACCCCAAAGAACAAACCCATTGTTGTTGAGTCAATTACAACTCATAGCAACCCTATAGTACAGAGTAGAACTTCCCCATGGGGTTTCCAAGACTGTAAATCTTTACAGAAGCAGACTGCCATATCTTTCTCCTGCAAAGTGGCTGGTGGGTTCGAAATGCCAGCCTTTCAGTTAGCAGCCGAGTGCTTTAACCATTGTACCACCGGGGCTCTTTGGCAGAGGGAAAAATAGTGAATAATGTGTTGGCTCTTAAATATTCTAGAAAGTGAGTCACACGTTTCAGTTGCTTCCACATACTAGTGGCCAAAACAAGTTACAAAGCCATTTCTGAATCCAGTAGGGGGAGGTTATATTTAATTTTCTTGCAGGAGGTAATCTAGTATATTTGGCGAACAATCTTATAATCAACCATGGAGACCTTATAAAATTCATTTCAGGAACAACAACCACCAATGCAAAACCAAACCAAACTCATTGCCATTGAGTTGATTCTCATTCACGGTGACCCCATGTGTTACAGAGTAGAACTGAGCTCCATAAATCTTTATGGAAGCCGATGGCCAGGCCTTTCTTTCATGGCACCACTGAGTGGGTTTGAACTGGTGGGTTCAAACCTCCTACCTTTAGGTTAGTAGTCAAGGACAAACCTTTTGTGCCACCCAGTAATAATAATATTAATAATAGTAGTAGTAGCAAATTACCAGGTGGTACCCTATGGGGGGAGCTCTGGTGGCACAGTGGCTAAGAGCTCAGCTGCTAACCAAAAGGTCAGAATGAGAATCTACTGGCCACTCCTTGGAAACCCTATGGGGCAGTTCTACTGTCTTATAGTGTCTCTATGAGTCAGAATTGAATCAACAGCAACAGGTTTGGTTTTTGGTTTTATCCTATGGGGGAGCCATGGTGGCACAATGGTTAAGCACTTGGCTGCTCACCAAAAGGTCAGTGGTTTGAACCCACCAGTCACAGACCTGGCAATCTGCTCCTGTAAATATTTCTGCCTCAAAAACCCTATGGGGCAGTTCTATTCTGTCCTATAGGGTCACTATGAGTCGGAATTGACTTGATGGCATACAACAACAACAATAATCCTATTGGGCAGTTCTACTCTGTTGTATACAGTCACTATGACAACAACAACATTCTAAGTTCCTTACATAAAATTAACTCACTTAACTCTCATAACAAGCTGTGGGATGACATTAAGGACATCATACATGAAGAAAGCAAAAGGTCACTAAAAAGACAGGAAAGGAAAAAAAGACCAAAATGGATGTCAAGGGAGACTCTGAAACTTGCTCTTGAAGGTAGCACAGCTAAAGAAAATGGAAGAAATGATGAAATTAAAGAGCTGAACAGGAGATTTCAAAGGGCACCTCAAGAAGACAAAGTATTATAATGAAATGTGCAAAGACCTGGAGTTAGAAAGCCAAAAGGGAAGAACACGCTCAACATTTCTCAAGCTGAAAAAACTGAAGAAAAAATTCAACCCTTGAGTTGCAATACTGAAGGATTCTATGGGCAAAATACTAAATGATGCAGGAAGCATCAAAAGAAGTTGGAAGGAATACACAGAGTCAACGTACCAAAAAGAATTGGTCGACATTCAACCATTTCAGGAGGTAGCATATAATTGAGAACCGATGGTATTGAAGGAAGAGTTCCAGGCTGCACTGAAGGAACTGGGGAAAAAGAAGGATTCAGGAATTGATGGAATACCGAGATGTTTCAACAAATGGATACACTGCTGGAAGTACACACTCATCTATGTCAAGGAATTTGGAAGACTGCTACCTGGCCAACTGACAGGAAGAGATCCAAATTTGTGCCCATTCCAAAGAAAGGTGATCCAACAGAGTGCAGAAATTATCAAAAAAATCATTAATATCACACACAAGTAAAATTTTGCTGAAGATTATTCAAAAGTGGCTGTAGCAGTGTATCAACAGGGAACTGCCAGAAATTCAAGCTGGATTCAGAACAGGGTGTAGAATGAGGGATATCATCACTGATGTCAGATGGATCTTGGCTGAAAGCAGAGAATACCAGGAGGAATACCTGTGTTTTATTGACTGTGCAAAGGCATTCGACTGTGTGGCTCTTAACAAATTATGGATAACATTGCAAAGAATGGGAATTCCAGAACACCTTTAATTGTGCTCATGATTAATCTGTACATAGACCAAGACACGGTCATTTGGACAGAACAAGGGGATAGTGCGTGGTTTAAAGTCAAGAAAGGTGTGTGTGTCACAGCTGTATCCTTTCACCATACTTATTCAATCTGTGTGCTAAGCAAATAATCTGAGAAGCTGGACTATATGAAGAACATGGCATCAGGATTGGAGGAAGACTCATTAACCTGCGATATGCAGATGATACAACCTAACTTGCTGAAAGCAAAGAGGACTTTGATGAAGATCAGAGACTACAGCCCTCAGTATAGATTACACCTTAACATAAAGAAAACAAAAATCCTCACACCTGGACCAGTAAGCAACCTCATGATAAATGGAGAAAAGATTGAAGCTGTCAAGGATTTCACTTCACTTGGATGCACAATCAGCACCCATGGATGCAGCAGTCAAGAGAACAAACCATGTACTGCACTGAGCAAATCTACTGCAAAAGACCTCTTTAAAGTGTTGAAAAGCAAAGATGTTACTCTGAGGTGTAGGGTGCCATGGTATTTTCAATGGCCTCATATACATACGAAAGCTGGACAATGAATAAGGAAGACTGAAGGATTGATGCCTTTCGATTACGGTGTTGGAAAAGAATATTGAACGTACTGTGGACTACCAGAAGAATAAAGAAGTCTGTCTTGAAAGAAGTACAGCCAGAGTGTTCCTTAGAAGCGAGGATGACAAAACTTCATGTCACATACATTGACATGTTATCAGGAGGGACCAGTCCCTGGAGAAGGACATCATGCTTGGTAAGGTTGAGGGTCGGTGAAAAAAGAGAAAGACCCTGGATGAGATGGATTGACATAGTGGCTGCAGCAATAGGCTCAAACAAAGCAACGATTGTGAGGTTGGTGCAGAACTGGGCAGTGTTTTGTTCTCTTGTACATAACGTTGCTATGAGTTGGAACCTACTTGATGGCACCTAACAACAACCACAGCAACCCTCATGACAACCCTGTAAGGAAGAGACTATTATTACCACCATTTTACAGATAGGGAAACTGAGGCATTGAGTGGCTAAGTCCTGTGCTCAAACTGCAGAGTAGGTGGAACCTCCTGGGCTGGGGGCCAGGCTGTGGTGGGGGGCAGTGTGGCTGTGATGGGAACAAAGTGGAAGACCAGGAAGAGCCATGGCACAAAGTTCGTTTATCCAGCTGGGAAGCCAAGAGGCTCTTCTCCTCTGACTGCTCCTCAGTGACCTTCTCCATTGCACTGGGCTCCACAGGGCCCCATGCCTTCCCATAACTCTTACTTAGCTCCCCAGCTGAAAATCCCGTGTTTAGGGCCTACTGAACAACATAAAAATGTCAATTAAGTTGATTTAAAAATGCTCCCGTTCTCATTAACAACAAGTGTTACTGCCAGTGCAGGCAGGCAGGGCTAAGAATAAATGATATGAATATTAAAAGAATTCTGGTGTCATTAATTATCAATAATAAATTATCCCCCACCCTTTCTCTTTCTCTGGTTGCCAGGGATCCCTTCTTCCCTGGGAAGGAAGAGCCATTTCTAGAAGGCTGAGATGTGGCATTATCACCTGCTATGTAGAAGGAATGCAGGCGTAGTAGACTCAGGCCTCAGGAACCACAGGTCTTGGGCTTCTGGTCTGACAATTTTAGATCAGTAGCAGTGTTGCAGCAAAAATAATAACAGTAGCAAAGTGCCAGGTATTATTCCAAGTTCCTTACATAAATTCACTCATTTAACCCTCATAACCCTGTGAAGAATAGAGTATATATAGATGGGGAAACCGAGGCACTGAGTACTCATGACGAGGCGACAACCCAGCTCAGCCCCTGGTCCAGGTGCCCTATCAATGATCGTTGAGTGGATAAATGAATGGAAATAAAGCCATGAACTTACATTTGTACCTCCCTGCCTGAGAAGGAACAAATCTGTCTTGGAAGAAGTACAACAAAAATCCTCCTCAGAAGCAAGGGTGGCGAAGCTTCGACTTACATACTTTGGACATGTTGTCAGGAGGGATCAGTCCCTGGAGAAGTTCATTATGCTTGATAAAGTATAGGGTCAGCGGAAAAGAGGAAGACCTTCAATGAAATGGATTGACACCAGGATTGCAACAATGGGCTCAAGCATAACAACGATTGTGAGCATGGCACAGAACTGGACAGTGTTTCATTTTGTGGTACACAGGGTTGTTGTGAGTCGGAACCCACTGCACGGCACCTAACAACAACAATAGCCTGAGTATGAGCCTGGGCTCTGCTACTTCCTAACTGTGTGACCCCGAGTAAGTCACTTCACTTCTCCAAATGTCAGGTTCTTCTTCCACAAAATGGAGTTGATAATAATAGTAGCTACTTCATAGGTTGCAAAGATTAAAAGAGATGAAGCATGTTAGCGCACCAGGCATACAGTGAGTGCTCAATGAATGGTTGTCACTACCATCATCTTTATGATCACCATTTTAATTATAATTGCAATTTCATGGTGCAAGAACTTAGAAGTTTTCTGGTTCATCCCCTCAAAGAGATATTCTACAGCCATTAAAAATGATGTTTGCAATGACTTTTTAATAACAACAGAAAATGCTTCTGTTATGATAAAGTTTAATAAGCAGACAACAGAATTTCATGTGGCTTGTGATTGCAGCGATGTTAAAACCCACAAAAATTGGAAGGAGATTCATCAAAACATTATTAGTGATTTTCTCTAGGTAGTAGAATCATTATATTTTCTTTGGCATATTTTCTGTAGCTTTTAATTTTTTACAATAAGCATGTTTTGTTTGTTATGAATGATTTCCAACAGACACAAAGAGATGAATATTATGAACTTCCATAAACCCATCACTTAGATTTAATACTTGTTAACATTCTGCTATGTTCGCTTCATCACTTTTTTTCTTTCGGGTGAAGTATTTTGAAGTACTGACATTATGGTATTTATCCCTAAATATTTCAGTAGCTCTAAAATATAGGGCTATTTCCTATCTAGCCATACTATTAGGGTCACATTTGACAAAATTAAGACTAGTAACTCCTTAATGTTATCTAATACAATGTCCATATTCAGATTTCCCCAGTTGCCCTCCAAGATCTCTTTTAGGGCTGGTTTGTTTTAAATCACGGGCCATTCATTGCGGTTGGCTGTCTTGTCTCTTAGCTCTCTTTAAATCGAGAACAACATACCCCACCCCTTTGGTCCATCACATTGACTTGTTGAAAAAGACCAGGAAATTGTCCAGTTGAATGTCCCAACTTCTGTATTTGCCTTTTCTCTGGGGTGGCATCGCTTTTATAACGTGAAAACCATGCAATTAAGATATCGCCCTCCCCTCTCTCCCCAGTTCTTCACCACTCTGCCAACTGTGTAAGCAATAGTAATAGCTACACTTCCCATGTGCCAGGCACTTTTCTAAGCACTTTATTTGTGCTATCTTGTTTAATTCTCACAATAAACCCATGACATAAATACTCTTTTTATTAATCCCATTTTACAAAGATGAAACTGAGGCACAGAAGTAAGATAACTCAAAACCTACCACCAAGGCCTTATAGCCAGAGGGAGACAGAAATAGGCAGTGAACCCAGGTAGACCAGCTCTCCAGGCAGTACACATAACCACCCTGCTGTATTATAAGAGTTGAAAGAGATGTTGCAAACTAAGGAAGACAGTAGGGAAACCAAGCCTACCTACCCTGGGGGTGCTCAATGAAAACTGAGGAGCAGAGTCCTTAAGGTGCCCAGGGAAAGGTTTGGAAGGAGGCAGGAGGGTGACATCTGCAATATTGAATCTGTTTGGCTCCTTCTACCAGTATTTGGGGCTGCTCTGGGCCATCTCCAGGGTTTCTTCCTGTTTCATTCTTAGTAGGCTGGAAGGGCCTCTAAGAAGCCTGTTTTTTTCCCTAGCTAGGCTTGAGAATCCCTGGGTCTTCTATTTATAAGCCAGGAGACATTGGATCTAGAAAGCAGCCCTCGAGGGAGGGCCTCTGGTGTCTCTATAGCTCCCATGGTAGGGGACACATAGGCCTCACCAACTATGATGTTGCTGGGCCGTCATTCATGAGTATCTGGAAAAATCGGACAAAGCATATGGTGTGTTTTGGGCAAGAATGCTGGATAAGGAATGCAGGCACCTGAGTGTGTGGTGAGATTTGCCTCTGCCAAGCACGGGCCTCCCTGAGCCTCAGTGTCTTTACATATTACATCAGGTTTAATGTAGTCATTCCGTTTCCATTGCAGGGATGTTATAGAAATTACGTGAGGATAAGAGTGGGAGCGCTTCGAAAAGTGATACAAATATAAGAGCTCCCTTTTAGGGTGTACCACAGGAGATGGAAATTGAGATGTGCAAACTGGCTAGGTAGGTAGCGCATGGTTCCCAGGAGAGCTGCCGTGTTCTAACTTGGCTCCATCGCCAGGTCATGGTTGATTGGTCAGGGAATTGGCACCTGACCCAGGCTAGGCCAATGAATCCATGTCCTGGGATTTTTGAACTTGTGAGTGGAGGGTGGTTAGTCATTCTTTCTTGTGAGTTTAGGTTTGAACTGTGAAACTCAGGAGCATTGACCTGAATGCTCCCTGATGGTGGAGGAGACCATTTGGTGAGGGAAAGAGAGCTCAGGGGGAGAGAGAGAGACATGGAGACACAGGTTCCAGCTGTTCTTGGGATCTAGCTGCATCCCTAGGGTTTGACTCTTCAGTTCATCCTTGGCTCCTCTGAAGCAAACATTTCTCCATTTTTTAGCTTAAGCTGTTTTGAGATTGTTTTTGCCATTTATTGCTAAAAGGGTATATAGTAAACTATGCAATAGGATACTCTCAGCAGTCCAAAGAAGGAGAAATCTAGAGTGTACCAGGAGCTTGGAGATCACGTCCTAGTTCCTCCCCGCCCTTTTACAACTAAAATCCAGTGCTGTTCACCACCTTGCCTCAGGTCACTGGGCAAGCGATTGGCAAAACCAAGACAAGATCCAGGTCTCTTGACTTCCTCTCCAGAGCCTTTTATACCTGTCCAATCTGCCTCTTTTATGTCAGGCCAGAGTATAATAATGACACATGTTAAAAACAATAACTTTTATTATTTATTGAGCATATACTAAGTTCCTCCATGTACTAGATAATTCCCATGTCTTATCTTAAAGGAACCTAACGAGGAAGCTATTATAATTCTCATTTTGCATAATGGGAAACTGAAAGTTTAAGCAACTTGCCCAAAGTCACACAGCTAGTAGGTCACAGAGCCAGGATTCAAACTCAAGTGGTCTGGCCCTTGAGTCCTCATGAAGCCCTACCCCATCTTTGACTTTCTGCTCTACCAAAAGTAGAAGTGGCCACACACTCCTCCGAGCCAGTACTCTGCTGAGTCTGTGAGTGAGACCAAGAAGTCCACAAAGATCTGTCATTTCCTGCATCTTGCATCTTGTGGCTACTGGCATGGGGATATTCTTCTTGGACTTATGTTATTTACCCAAGAATTTGCAAGGCTGCTTCTTGCTTAGGTAGCAGATACCTCTGCAAATACAGATGGAAAGTTGGTTTTGCTTACCCAGAAGTGGAGAAAGCTCAGCCTCCCTTGGGAAAGGCTCTCTTGGTGCGAATACCTGCTAGTGCAAAAGAGGCTCAGAATTTTGCTCATCAACCCAATGGAAGAGGAAGGGATTTTTGGAGTCTTCCTGCTAAGGTGGCCTTGGTGCTTATAAACAGAAAGTCCACACTGTTTTGGACAGGGATGGTTAACTAATAAATCTTCCAAGTTCACAAAGGTGGCAAAGTGCATCTATCCCAAAGTGCTGACTTCAGATCACCTGCAACAGAACCCCTTTTTAAAAATGAGGTGTATCAGTCATCTATTGATGTGTAACAAATCATCCCAAATTTTAGTGGCTTAAAACAGCAACAGTTAGTTTGCAAACGAATTTCCAGTTTAGGCAGGGTCAGCAGGAATGGCTTGCCTTTGTTGGGGCAGCTCATTTAGGGCTGGAGGATCCACTTTAAGATAACTCACATGGTAGCAGGTTGGTGCTGCTTGTTAACTGGAAATTTGGTCAGAGCTTCGGGCTGGAGGCCTTGGTTCCTATGTAGGCGTCTCCAAGGGCTGCTTGGGTTTCCTCACAGCATGGCATCTGGATTCCAAGAGTGAATGTCCCAAGAGAACAAGGAGGAATTACATTGCATTTTTATGATCTGACGTTTGAAGTCACTTAGCAATACTTCTCCTATAATATATTGATGGAAGAAGTAAAAAAGACACACCTAGTTTCAAGGGTTCATATACTCAACCTCTTGATGGGGAAGTGGCAAGGTTCCAGAAAAGCATATGGGATGGGAGATATTGTCGTGGCCATCTTTAAAAAATACAGTGTACCACATGTGGATTCTGATGGCCCCACTCCAGACCTGCAGAATCATAATTTATGGAGGCAGAACCCAGGAATCTGCATTTTAATCTCTCTCATGGAACTTCTATTGATTCCTAATTTATATATTCCTAAAGTTGGGGCTGATGTGTATTCTCAATAAGCCAGCGGTAGTATAGCAGTTAAGAGAAGGTGACCTGGAGCCAGAAAACAGGCTTTTGTCCTGGCTCTGCAGCTGGTTTCCTGTGTGACTTTGGGCAAGTAGGATGCTATCTCTGGACTCATCCTTCTTAGTGGTAATAATTATAGGGCTTCGAACTGGTACATTCTGGATCAAACCCCTGCTGAGAATTTGCATTTCAACCCCAGATATACTGAATCAGAATTTACATTTTAACAAGATCCCCAGGTGATTCTTATAATAATGTATATAATATACAATAAATTTTGAGAACCACTTCTCTACTAGTGGTTCTCAGAATTGGTCCCTAACCAGCAGCATCAGCATTGCCGGGGGAACTTGTTAGAAATGCAAATTCTCAACAGGGGTTCAAACTGGAACAGACTGGTTTGAAGCCTGAATAATTATACACACCCTAGAGGATTATTCCGAGGATAAAATGGTATACAAAAACCAAAAAATCAAACCCACTGCTGTTGAGTCAATTCTGACTCATAGCGACCCTGTAGGAAAGAGTAGAACTGCCTCATAGGGTTTCCAAGACTGTCAGTCTTTACAGAAGCAGACTGCCTCATCTTTCTCTCACAGAGCAGCTGGTGGGTTCGAACTGCTGACCTTTTGGCAGCGCTTTAACCACTGTGCCAACAGTGCTCTGTAAAATGCTTAGCCTGGTTTCTGGTGAAGTGGTACCACTATTATTACTGTTAAAGTCTTTGTACATTTAAAGCTCTATTTTATTATAGTAATCATAGCTACGATTTGTTAGAGCCCTTTCTTATTTAGAATCTACAGGTATCATTTTTTATAATTTATTTTATTTTTTGTTGTCGAGAATACACAGAGCAGAACATTCACCATGTCAGCATTTTCTACATGTACAATTCAGTGACATTGATTACATTCAAGTTGTACAACTATTCTCACTCTCCTTTCTGAGTTATTCTTCCCCCCTCAACATAATCTCACTGTCCCCTAGGTTTCCAATCTGATCTTTCAAGTTGCCGTTGTCAGTTTGTAGAATCTGTAGATATTATTATCCACATGTCACAGATTAGAAAACTGAGGTTTAAAGAGGTGAAATGACCTGCCCAAGGAAGAAGTGGGAGGAACAAGGATTCGAGCTCATAGTCTGGTTCCCAAACCCCTGCTTCTTCCATCACTTCATACTGCCCCTTGCTATGTGAAGATAACACAAGGGGTTTTATTAAATCTGTGTTATTGCCTTACCTGCAAAATTAGGTCTGTAATACCATACCTGAAGCCTGGGGTTAGGGTTTATTGTTCGTCTAATATTTTGACTTCTAAGACAGCTGTGGGACCTACTCTTGGGGTTAGAACCTGGGGCTGCTGCCCTCTATCGGTGCTGATGGGAATTGCAGTTCCAGGAGCCAGAGAAGGAAGATGATGGCTGCCCCCTTCCCATTCAGCAGGACCTAATCTCCTTGCCCCAAGCCAACTTGACCAGCTCACAGGAAGGCAGTGAGATGCAGTGGAAAGGTTCACAGGACTGGACTTCAGCACCTTGAGCTCAAATCTTAACTCCACCGTTTAGTACCAGTGTGCCTTTGGGTCAGTACTCAGTAAGTCTGTCACCGTTTGGAGCTTCCGTTTTTTAAACCATAAAATGGGGACAGTAGTTCCAACCTTGTGGGGTGGCTCTGAGGATTAGGTGAGCTCAGGTAGGACAGACATCTAGTAGAGGATTTGGTACATAGTTAGTTAGGTGTTGTCACCAACGGGTCCTTAGCCCCTAACAGACAGCTGGCTCTCTTTCCATTTGAAGAGATGGGGCAAGCAAGGCAGAGTGTGCCTCTGGGAGGGTCAGGGTCAGGGCCATGGGCGTGCTGGAGCCCAAGGCCCATCGTTGGCCGTGGAGGCTCCCTGTCCCTTGCTTTCCACCGGAGTTGGTGCTTTCACAGGTCTTCGGGAAACACGTCTCCCTTGCTCATACCTGCCCTGACACTGGTGAGCAGTTAAGTGTATTAGTAAGTATACGAATAACGCATGTGTTCACATGGACACACCCACCCATGTACTTCCTGCCTTCTCAGCCTTTTCCTCAGTTTTTAAAACAAAAGGTAATATACGTGCATGTCAAAAACAAACCAAGCCCTTCAGAAAGAAATAGTTCTTCATCTCTCTCACCTTTCTCTCTCCACCGTCCCTTTCTCCCTCACTCTCTTCCTTGTCCCCCAGCCACCTAGCTCCCCTCCCTGGAGGTACCCACTATTACCCAGTTCCTTGGGTATCTTTCCAGAGATAGTCTGTGGCTATACGAGCATCTAGGTCATTTTCTTTAAATTTTATTTATTTTGTTGTTGTTGAGCATATACACAGCAAAACATACAGCAATTCAACTGTTTCTACAGGTGCAATTTAGAGACATTGATCACATTCTTTGGGTTGTGCGACCATTCTCACCATCCTTTTCCAATTGTTCCTCCCCCATTAACATAAACTCACTACCCCCTAGGTTCCTTGTCTAATCTTTTGAGGTGCTGTTATCACTTTGATTCCATATAGATAGTTCTTAAAAGAGTATAATGCTCAAGGCAGACCTTTTTTACTAATTAAACTAAACTACTGTTTGGTTTTAAGAAAACTTCAGGGGATATTTTTGGTTTAAGGTTTAAAGATTATCTCAGGGCAATAGTTTCAGGAGTTCACCTCCAGAAAGTCTAGACTCCATGAGAATTTGAAGTTCTGTTCTACATTTTCCCCCTTTTGATCAGGGCTCTTCTATGGAATAAGTCATTTTCTTAAAGGTAACTTGGTGGCACAACGGTTGAGTGCTCAGCTGCTAGCTGAAAGGTTGGCAGTTAGAACCCACCCAACCCTCCCATCCATGGGAGAAAAGACCTGGTGATCTTCTCTTATAACAATTACAGCCCAGGAAACACTATGAAGCGGTTCTATTCTGAACTATAGGATTGCTATGAGTAGGAATCGACTCAACAGCACCCAATAACAACAACAGGTCATTTTCTAAAGCACAGCATATATTCCTAGTGTTTATTTTTAATAAACTCTTTATTGGGGAGTAATTTTAGATTCATAGAAAAGGTGCAGAAACAGTACAGAGAGTTCCAATGTACCCTTCACCCAGCGTCCCCTAATGCTAACATCTTACATCACTATGGTGCATTTGTCAAAACTGAGAAATTAACATTGGCGTATTGCTCTTAACTAAACTCCAGAGTTTTAAACTGATTTACTAGTTTTCCTACTTGTCTTGGATTGAATTGTGTCTTCCCAAAAATATGTGTCAACTTAGTTAGATCATGATTCCCAGAATTGTGCGGTTGTCCTCCATTTTGTGATTGTAATGTTATGTTGAGAGGATTAGGGTGGGATTGTAACACCACCCTCACTCAGGTTACATCCCTGATCCAGCGTAAAGGGAGCTTCCCTGGGGTGGGGCCTGCATCACCTTTTATCTCTCAAGAGATGAAAGAGAAGCAAGCAGAGAGTAGGGGACCTCATAACACCAAGAAAGGAGCACCAGGAGCAGAGCACGTCCTTTGGGCCCAGGGTCCCTGTGCCTGAGGAGCTCCTCGACCATGGGAAGATTGAGGACAAGGACCTTCCTCCAGAGCCTACGGAGAGAAAAACCTTCCCCGGGAGCCGATGCCCTGAGTTTGGACTTGTAACCTACTAGACTGAGAAAATAAATTTCTCTTCGTTAAAGCCATCCACTTGTGGTATTTCTGTTAGCAGCACTAGATGATGAAGACACCACTTATGACCTTTCTCTATTCCAGGATTCAATTCAGGATCCTACACTGCATTTCGCATATATTCTCGTTCATAGGCAGAAATCACAAAAATTTCCTCCTTTGCTAAAACCAAACAAACAAAATAAAACTCCAAAGAAAATAACACAACAAATCCCACAAATACCTCACTCAAGTAAGAAAGCCATGAAGTATAATAATAAACCAATTGCCGTTGAGTCAGCTCTGACTCATGGTGCCCCCATGTGTGTCAGAGTAGAACTATGCTTCACAGGGTTTTCAATGGCTGATTTTTCAGAATAAGATCACCAGGCCTTTCTTCCGAGGTACCTCTGGGTGAAATTGAACTCCAACCTTTTGGTTAGCTGCCGAGTGTGTTAACCATTTGCAACATCCCAGGGCTCTGAAGTATAACAATACTTGCCATTTATTTAAAAAACCCAGTATGTGCCAGATGCTTTACCTAATTTAATTCACACAACAACCTGATTTTGCAGATGAGGAAATGTAGGCTCAGGAAGGTGGAATGGCCACCCGGCTGGTGAGGATGCAGAACCGTGGTTCCAGCCACGTCTTTCTGGCTTCCAGGTCAGCTGTGTTGAAGCTAAACCCCTCCTTCACTCCCTGTAGTCCGGATCCTCGGGTGGCTTTGCTTAACGAAGAGAAATGCCCTTTATGCAATTTGGATCTGACTGCTGGGCTTGGCGACAATGTATTTTGTGACTTCCCAGTAAAAATGGTGTTCGTTTTCAGGAACAGTGGCTCTTGGAGGTCAGAGCCTGGAATTTTAATTGAGTGAAAGGCAGAGCCAATAGTGAGTGAGCACCTAGTGGGGAGCCAGGACACACCTGTATCTGCCCTAACTTGGTATGTGTCCTTGGACAATACTACTAGTGTCAATTAACAGTGATGATAGCCCCTACTTACTGATCTTTTCTTATGCACCAGGTATGTGCTAAAAACCTCATGTACATTACTTGATTTAATTGTCTCAGCAATCCCGTGAGGGAGGCACAGATGTCATCCTCATTTTGTAGATGAGGAAACTGAGGCTTCAAGAGTTCAGCAAGGCCCAAGGCCATATGAACAGGAAGAGGTTCACCCAAGAGTTGTACCTGGGCAGAGGGCTTCCAGAGTCTGTGCTTTTACCATTGTGCTACATAGTGGATAGGAGCACTGGTGGCACAGTCGTTAAAAGCTCAGCTGCTAACTGAAAGGTCTGTAGTTCAAACCTACCAGCTACCCCACGGGAGAAAGATGTGGCAATCTGTTTCTGTAAAGATTACAGCCTTGGAAACTCTATGGGGCAGTTCTACTCTGTCCTGTAGGGTCGATATGAGTTGGAATCGACTTGATGACAATGAGTATACAATGTCTACATAGTCCCTGAGTGGTTGTCTTAGTCATCTAGTGCTGCTATAACAGAAATACCACAGGTGGATGGCTTTAATAAAGAGAAGTTTATTTTCTCACAGTAAGGTAGGCTAAAAGCCAAATTCAGGGTGTCAGCTCCAGGAGAAGGCTTTCTCTCTCTGTGAGCCTTCTCATCAATCTTCCCCTGGTCAAGGATCTTCTCAGGCGCAGGGACCCCAGGTCCGAAGGACACGCTCTGCTCCTGGCACTGCATTCTTGGTGGTATGAGGTCCCCCTATCTCTTTGCTTGCTTCTTTCTTTTATATCTCAAGAGATTGCCTTAGGACACAGTCCAGTCTTGTAAATTTAGTCCTGCCTCACTAACACAGCTGCCACCCATCCTCCCTCATTAACATTATAGAGGCAGGATTTACAGCATATAGGAAAATCACACAATACTGGGAATCATGGCCCAGCCCAACTGACACAAACATTTTTGGGGGGATATAATTCAATCCATGACAGTGGTATAAATGGTTAACGTGCTTGGCTGCTAACTATAAGGTTGGAGGTTTGAGTCCACCCAGAGGCACCTCAGAATAAAGAGCTGGGGATCTACTTCCAAAAAATCAGCCATTGAAAACTCTGTGGAGCACAGTTCTACTTTGATACACATGGGGTCACCATGAGCTGGAGACAGCTTGAAGCCACTGGTTACTAGTTATATAGTGATTAACACTGAATGTTTTCTCTGTGGCACACATTATTCTGATCACGGTCTGGAACATATTATTCAGCTACCACAATGACTCTACTAAGTGGGTATTATCATCATCTCCATCTTTTGGATGAGGAAACTGATGCTGCATTTGTTCAGTGAGGGTCCCATCCTCCAGCTCCGTGGCTATTTTCTAGGAGCTGTCACTTTCAGAAAAAGGATTACAATAGGCTTGGGCTCATGTGATGTGAGGCAGGGCGGGGTGGGGGTGGGGGGTGCTGGCTCCCTCCCAGAGGGAAGCTGTGGGAGGCAGAAGAGCTGGGGGGAGGTGGCGGACAAGCACCTCACCTGGATCCTCCGGGCCACTGAAGGTGCAGGTCGAGCTCCCCCGGGCTTGTCATGCTTGTTTTCCATGGGCAGCCTGCCTCCTTGGCAGAGCAGGCCATGGCATGAGGCTCCTGGGCCTTACGTGGCTCGGTGAAGTGTGCAAGGAAGGGAGGTTCTGCCAGCACGTCCCTGGCCAGCTCCCCTATGGGCACCATCTGGGACTCACTGAGCCGAGAGCGGGGGCCAGCCAATGGCTGCCTCCTCCGCTCTGTGGGCCACACCTTCCTGAGCACACTCCAGGAGTGCACAGTCCAGGGAAAGCGGCCGAGTTTCCAGTGGACAGCAGCATCCTAGTGGGACCTCGTCTTCTTTGAGGCCCCAAAGGGCCCTATCAGACAACAGTAAGTGTACTAATAACTGATGCTCATTAAACATTTACTATGGCCAGGCACCACGTATATTGCCTCATTTCATTTGTTGTTGTGTGTTGTCGAGTTGATTTTGACTCAGGTGACAGAGTAGAACTGCCCCATAGGGTTTCCTAGGCTGTATGTCTTTACAGAAGCAGATCTTGTGGTTTTTCTCCTGTGGAGCGTCTGGGTGGGTTCAAGCTGCCAGCAAATTAGCAGTTGAGCACTTAACCATTCGTGCCACCTTTATAAGTACTATTATTGTCCCCATTTTATAGCTGAGGAAACTGGGGCACAGAGAGGTTAAGGGATCTGCCCAGGGTCACACAGCTGGTAAGTTTCAGGCCCCAGGTTCAGATTCATAGCCTGGCTGGTAGTCATGAATCCTGGATTCTAATCTTTACTCAGTCCCTTGACGTTTCTCGTCCTTACTTTCTTCTTCTGCACAATGCAGGGATTGGACCACAGTTTGAAGTATGTTCAGCAAAGTCCCAGAGCTCTGTAAATGAGCTGTGGTGCTGGTGGGGATAGGGGTGGGGAAGGGGTAAGAGAATCTGAGGGTGAGTGTTAGACCCCCTGACCCTTTACCCCTTTTTAGCTGCTTTCTATATTACCCTTACCTATGAGAGCTGCCAGAACATCCATTTGTATACTAGAGACAGGCCATGCCCCCAAGGAAACTCCCCTTTCTACTGATTGGCTGCTCACATCATAGCCTAGTCAAGTTGACACATAATATTAACCATCACACATGGAAAATGTATTGGTTCAAAGTGCAGGTTCTGGAGCCAGATACAAATGGGTCCAAATCCTAGCTCTGCCAAGTGCTGGTGATGTCCTTGGGTGGAGTCAGCTCTCAGCTGTTAGATCAGCCCTCTTCTATTATCACCAAGGGCTCTAGGTAGGATGGTAGATGCCCTGAGTTATTTCTCTGACGGAAAAACTTAGCAGCTGGGTTATCTTTTCTTCTTCTCTTTACCTCCAACCCCCAACCCAAAGGGCACAGAGCCCCCAAATGCCTTTGGATCTGGCCAGTTGTGATGCAGATACATGGGAGTGTCCCCTCTCAAGGAATAATTTGTGGCAACTTTCCAACTGGCAACCTTTACTGGAATTCACGCCAATGAAGGAGTCTGTATTTACGGATCAGAAAAGAAGCTATGCTTGTGACAAGAAGATATGAGTAAGGGACTCTTTGTTACCCTTAGTAGCTATGTGAGCTTCAGAGACTTATTTCACTTCTTAGTTAGGCTTCAAGTTTCCCTATCTTCAAAGAGCGGTGTTGGGTGTTTGATTATCCTCAAGGGCCTCCACAGCTTCAAGATAGTATGCTTCAGTGATCTTGGGCACCAGGAAATATGGCCTCTCTCCTCAGCATCCAGATCTTTCCCTGAGAAGTCTTCTCGCTAAGCTCAGACTTATGAATCAGACGGAGCCGTAATTGACCGAGTCTCCCTCTTTATCTGTGGGGTGAACGATGAGACTGTTGAGTAATCTAGCCTAGAGAAATTGGCTTCAAATGGTCTGACTGCAGGGTCTTCAACGCACGTCCCCAGAAACGCTCTGACCTGGCCACAGCTGAGTGAGAGGGCTTTAGGCCGGGCCATGTCTCCACACAGTCAGGAGTGAGCCTCTGAGAAGACAGGAGAGGCCTGCCCTCTGTGTGTGAAAGCTGCCCTACCACACTGAGTGTGAGAAGGAGCACTGTTAAGGATTGAATTGTATCCCCCCAAATGTGTGTTGAAGTCCTAACCCCTGTACCTGTGAATGTGACCTCCTTTGGAAATAGAGGTCATCCCAGTGTAGAGTGGGTGGGCTCTATTCCTAATCCCTTCTGAGTGGTATCTTACAAAAGGGGAGAACAGACAGGAAATAGTTACACACAGGGGGAAGATGCCATGTGAGGGTCCCTCTACAAGCCAAGAAACTCCAAGAAATCCCTGGGTCTACCAGAAACTGACAGGAGTCCTGTGGCACAACAGTTAAGCACTCGGCTGCTAACCAAAAGGTTGGTAGTTTGAATCCCCTCAGCAGCTCCGCAGAAGAAGGACCTGGCAATCTGCTCGTGTCAAGATGACACCCTAGAAAACCTCGTGGGACAGTTGTACTATATCACATGGGGTCGTGATGAGGTGGCATCGATTCGACAGCACCCAATAACAGCCAGAAACTGAAGGAGACAAGGAAGAATCTTCCGCCTAGAGCTGACAGAGAGAGAGCATAGCCCTGCCTATGCTCCCCTTTTGGAGTTGTAGCCTCCAGAACGATGAGACAATATATTTCTGTTCTTTAAAGCTACACACTTCGTGGTATTTTGTCGTGGCAGCACCAGGAAACCAAGACGAGCACCTGGGCTACTTTCTCTGGGTTTAGCAGTGTGGCCTGCATGTGGGGGAAGATCTCTTTGTTTTTCCTGTTAGAGGAACCCGTTGCCCTTGAGTTGATTCCAACTCATAGAGATGCTATAGGACAGATTGAAACTGCGAAATAGGGTTTCCAAGGCTGTAATCTTTACAGAAGCAGACTGCCACATCTTTCTGCTACAGAGTGGCTGGTAGGTTTGAACCACTGACCTTGCAGTGAGCACTTAACTACCGTGCCATCAGGGCTCCTTCTTCATTGGAGAAGGGGTTGCTAATTTGGTTGGTCAGATTCCAGAACACTGATGGAGATTTGTTTACTAGTGGGCAGGGTTACCGGCACCAGTACCCGACTCATAGAGACCCTATAGGACAGAGTAGAACTGCCCCATAGAGTTTCCAAGGAGTGCCTGGCAGATTCGAACTGCTGACCCTTTGGTTAGCAGCCGTAGCACTTAACCACTATGCCATCAGGCTTTCCAAGTGGGCAGGGTTACTGGCTGTTAAAAGGTGACACACATGGTTTGGCTGTCTCATCTCTGAAGCCCAAGTAGTGAAAGGCTCAGGCCTACTTCACAGCCACCCCTTTCCCTCTCTCCCTTCCCTTTGGCCATCTCCCTCTGTATGTGAGGCAGCGTGTTCTAGAACACACAGTCGCAGACATGGTCAGTGTCCCAATGTCATCTCTCCTTGGCCCTGCATTTCCCTGTGCACAGGGCAGGCTGGCATTGAGGGTTCAGGAGTGATCCTCAACTAAAGAGGGATGAACAAACCCTGTGCCGTCGAGTCAACTCTGAATCACGGCAACCCCACGTGTTACGGAGTAGAACCGCCCCATAGGGTCTTCTTGGTTGTAATCAGATTGTCAGGCTTTTCTTCCGTGATGCCGCTGGGGGGGTTGAACTGTCCATTAGCCACTGATTGCAAGCCAGAGATCTAATGAGGGATGAAGGGATGGATAAATCCCCCAGCTTCTTCACCACCCGGTGGAATGATTCTGAAGCATATCTGCAATCTCACAGAAGGTTCTCGTTTGGATTAGACCTCAGCTGTCCCCAGCACAACCCTCCCACGAACATAGCCTTCACTGGCTTTCCCTCTTCCCTGTCTCATTTCTCTACTCTCTCCTGTGCTGCCTGGGACCACCTCCCAAACCAACCATGCTTTTGGATCCTTACCTCAGCGTGCTCTTGGAGTGAGCCACCCATCCTTGCACAACCTTCACTACAGCGCCAGGGGAGACAGGTGATTTTACTTCTATTAAACTGATAATGCCTGGAAACTGAGGCCTGGAGAGGTTAGTGACTTTCCCAAAGCACAGCAAAAAGAGGTAGAATGCAGGACTCTTGGCTCCCGGTTCGCGCTGCCTTTCCCAGCAGTATTCCTGGGTGTCTCCCGAACTCCTGTCTGATACGAGGAAGAACACTGTGTTGCATCAGCATTCTGGGTAAAGGCCAAAGAGGAAAGACATCTTCTGTAAATGAATGCTTGTGCTGCTGTATTCATTTTAATTCTGAAGACCAGCCGTAGATTTGTTTAGGAAAAGCCTTGCCCTTGGATGAGACAGCAACAGGAAGGGATTTTTAGCCTTTTGGATAAGATATTATGGAAGGTTAACTAGCACCTGCTTCTTGGAAACCCTATGGGCAGTTCTACTCTGTCCTATAGGGTCGCTTTGAGTTGGAATGGACTCGACGGCAACGGCTTTTGGTTTTTAGTTGTGCTCAGGATAAAGATCATCAGGAAGTCATGGAATCAGAGGACATCAGACATGGAAGGGAGCTTTGAGGTCATCCTGGCTAGTCTAAACCTTTCTTTTACAAATTGGGGAACTGAGGTGTGAAGTGAATACTGTCCTGAAGGTTACCAGGCTGGTGACGACACGGAAATTAGAACCTGAGGGAAAGTGAAAGAAATGCAGGCTATCAGAATCACGTTTTGCTAAAATCAGGAATCCACAAGAACTTACTAAGTCCGGGATAGCAAACTGCGGCCAGCTCTGCTCAACTGGGAGCCCTGGTGGCGCAGTAGTTAAGTGCTTGGCTGCTAACTGGAAGGCTGGTGGTTTGAACCCACTAGCGGCTCCACTGAAGAAACATGTGGAAGTCTCCCTTCAAAAATATTCCAGCTTTGGAAACCCTATGGGACAATTCTACTCTGTCCCGTAGGTTTGCTATGAGTCAGAATTGACTTAGTGGCACTGAGTTTTTTTTCTGCTCAATTGATGGAGCTACCCAGAACACAGCACTAAGCCAGCTTGTGAGGTCCTGTCTAAACGAAAATTTAAAGCATTTTTAAGACGTTTTTCATGTGTACAATTGAGTGACATCAATTAAGTTAATCACGTTGTGCAACCATCACCAAATTGAAAGCATTTTTAAATAGCAGGACTTCTCAGATCCTTTATATATGAATTCACCTTAAAGTGACTGAAGTATGCAGAGAAAACTTTTTTTTTTTAAATAGAACTCGTGTTGTGCAAAGCACATCAAAATGCTATGCAGGTAGTCCTGATTTACGACGTATTGGACGGTACAACCATCCTTTCTTTTTTTTTGTATATCTTATCCATAGTAATATATACTACATACAGTGTTGCAGTGTGTAATTTGCTGATGTTATCATCTCTGTAAGTTTATATGTAATGTTTCCAACCCCAAAAGACAAATAAAGGTCAGATTTATAAAGATACTGATAATGAAAGGCAAAGTAATGAAAACTTAAAAAAAAAAAAAAAAGGATCCGGCTTACCTCAGAACTGACTTACATCAGAGTTGTTGAAAGGGAACCCACCCTAAGTCTGGGACTACCTGTAACTTTTTTTCAGTTTCCTTTGAGAACAGAGCTATACAGAGCAGCGTAATCAATGACTGACTCATTTTAGTTCTCTCCTGTAGACATGAGTGGTGGTTGATCTTTAACAACAGTGTTTGTGTCAAAGCAAGAAGTAACTAACTGTAAGGGTCATTTCTTTAGTAGAGCATTTGAAGGTAAATCAATTGGATTGAAAATAGCTGAAACGATTTGTTCCTTAAGTCCAGACTATGTAGGTTATTTCAGTTACTTTAATGATGTGACTGGTGAGGTAACCAATTGGCAAACTGGACAGCAGTTGACTTGAGCTTTTTTTTTTTTTTTTTGGACATAGTGGCATAGCTGCTACATTACAAAAAAAAAAAAAAGGGTTTTCCATCTGAAACTCTTGAGTAGCAAAATCCTGCTCAGTGTCCTAAGCTGTGTGGTGGGTTTAGCTTTATAGCATGCATGGGAGCAAGGCTGTCATGGTCGCATATGCGTACTCTCTGCAGATGTTGTTGTTGGGTGCCTTCGAGTCTGTTTTTAACTCGCAGAGACCCCATGTGCCAGAATAAAGCTGTCCCATAGGGTTTTTTAGGCTGTCATCTTTATGGGAGCAGATCCCCAGGTCTTTCTGCGGAGCCGCTGAGTGAATTCGAATCGCCTACCTTTCTATTAACAGCAGTGTGCTCCTTACTCCACATATATAATGGAATTCAAAGTGTCTGACCCTAATGGTTCTCCACACTGGGGAGATGTCTGTACTGGCGGAGGTCCTCACTTGACAATGCCTGGTTGCCAATTTCCTGCCCAAGTTGCCAACCAACCAGTCCCCTTGCACCCAGGCAGCCCCCTGCTCTCTGGCTCACCCCGGCGGTAGCTCAGAAATGGCAACCTCAGGGGAACTTCTGTTTGATGTAACTTAGAAAACAAGAAGGAAGCAAGTGGGGGCTGAGATGTCTTCCCTTTTAGGATTCTGGCTTCCAGAGATCAGAGGAGCGAATTCCTGTATGGGGGTGGCAAGGCACCGGGAGAAGCATTGGAGCAGACTGTGTGTGTGTGTGTCGGCGCGCCTGTGCGTGGAGGGGGGATCGCTGTACCCTGAGCGAGGCATTGGGGGAGGAGGAAGAGGTAGCAGAGATCTGAATGATTGATTCTTCAGCCGCACCAGACGCCGGGGAGCGGGCGGAGAGCGTGGTTCCAGCGCCACCGACAGCGGCGCGCGCCGCTGCAGGCGCCCCCTCCGCCAGCCAGCCTCCTAGCCTGGTCTTGTCGCCTCCGTGCGCTCCGCGAGCGGGTGACCGCGCTCCGCGCCGCCGCCGAGGGACTGCGGGGTCTGCCTCGGCCCGCCTCCGGGGAGCGCGGCTGCGGGTGGAGACGTTTTCGACCGCTGTAGCTCCAAGCATCTCCGGCTCGCGCGGGGGCAGCTGCGTCTTGCCCGGGGAGAACAAGTCCCTAAGTTGGCGTGGGGGGCGCCCTGCCTTCCTCCTCCTCTTCCTCGGAGACAACCGCAGCGGGAGCACGCCCCGGGATCCGGGTTTTGTCAGTGCTCTGAACCCGGGCGGTCAGGCGTTCCCTGGACTCCCGCCAGAAGTGGGGAGCCTAACGCCCGGCGACGAGCTGGCCGCGCTGCGACGGGCCGGGAGGGAGCTGCCTTCCCCCGCCCGCGCTTCTCGTGGCCAGGGACCGCGGGGATCCCCGGCCACACGCGCGCGCGCGCTCCCACACTCACTCATCGCACACTCGTCCTCACACACACCAGCCCGGAGCCGGGGCTGCGGAGAAGGCGCCCGGACGCACTCCGAGGACCGGGCAGTTACTGTCCGGAGTGGGACAGGGAACCGAGCTCGGGCTTCAGGAGGGAGGCGCCAGGAGCTTAGCCGGAACATGGGGCCCGGCGCGCGCTGAGAGTCGTGGCCGCAGCCATCAGCCCTGGAGATGACCAGGAGCGGCCACTGCTGAGAACTATGTGGAGAGAGGCTGCGGTGAGTGCTGGCGCGGGACGCGCGGCCTGGGCGGCCCCCTCTGAGAGGGGGCGGTGGGAGGCCTGGTTAGGAAGGGGCGGCAGGACGCCAAGAGGGTCGCTGCGTGGGAATGATCGCACCTTCCTCGGGGATCCGGGACCGCGGGAGCCCTCGTCCTTCCCTCCCCCTCTCCTCCTGCCGGCTCATCGCAAACTCAGCCAGCGCCCCCCCATTCTTCCTCCTCCTTCTCTCTCTCTTCCCTGAGCTCAGCGGCTCCTGGCCGCACAACTCCCAGCAGCCGGCTCTGGGGAGGCGGTAGGGGGCGAGGGCGGAGGTGCCCAGTTAGCTTTCCGTGGGTGGCCAACCTGGGGCTCCCGTTGCCCTGTGCGCCCCAGAGCAGAGCTCCTCATATCGGCCACAGGGTCTGGGGATCCGCACTGGGGGCGCCTCTGGTGCTGAGCTTCAGCTCCCTCTCTCCGGTCGAGCCCCCTGGGCGCCCGGGGGGCTGTGCGCGTTGCAGACTGCAGCCTACCCCCAGTCCCTCACCCCGTCCCTGCCTCCCCAGGCCTGTGGGCTGACCCTGCCTCTCGGTCTCTTTTCCGCCCCGGCAGAGCCCTGCTGCAGAGCCTCCGGCTGGGATAGTCGCCCCCCGTGGGGGCGATGCGGACAGCGCGGGACAGCCAGGGGAGCGCGCGGGGGCCGCAGCATGCGGGAACCCGCTAAACCTGGTGGCTGCTGAGGCGGCCGAGATGCTTGTGCGCGCAGCGCGCCCCACCGCATCCTCGACCTTCTCCGGCTACAGGTACGTCCCAGCGGGAGACCTGGGCTCGGCGGGCTAGGGAGGAGGGGTACTGGGCTGGAGGGATAGCGGGAGAGGGATCCGGGAGAGAGGGAGAGAGCAAGCGGGAGAGGGAGCATCAGTAGCGAGGCGCGGGAGGAACACCAGGGGGCGCTGCGGCTCCGCGCTTCGCGGCGCTCACGCCTAGAGCGCTGATGCGTGTGCGAGTTCGCCTCAACTTCCCCAGCTCCGGCAGCGCCCAGCCCCAGGGGCGCGCGCGCCTGTGCACGCGCGCACTCCTGCGCGGGTATTTGCAGGCACGCGCGGCTGTGCACCTGGCGCGGTACATGTGTGTGCACTGCCTGAGGACGTGTGCGGACTCCGAATGACAGTGGGCATCGCTACGGCGGTCTGCGGCTGTGCGCAGAAATGCGCGCGTGCCTGTGAGCGTGTGCAGCCCGCTGCCCACGTGCACCTAAGACTTGGGGACAGGGCCCGCAATGGAAAGCCGGGGAGGGGCTGTACAGTCCATGTAGGCCTGAGCATTTCTTTGGAGCCTACCTCCCCCCCCGCCGCCACACGTTCTTTGCCAGCTCCCACGCTCTGGCCCGCGGAGGACGCGCTTCCTCTCTGAAATTCTGCATTGCACGCGGCGCCCGTGAGAGAGGGTGTGTGTGTGTGTGTGTCGCGCGTGTGTGTCCACGCGCGCGTGTACGGGGCGGATCTTGGGGTCCTTGCAGTTGAGTGGAAGCGCTCCACGGCCCCTTTGCGCGGGGTGGGGCGGGCCCTAAGTTCTTCCAGGCACCGCGGAGCCTGGGGCCGCGCCAGCGAGCATCTTCACTCCCTAGCGTTTGCAGGAGAGGAGCGGGGTCTGCAGCCGAGACCCCGAGAAGCCAGGCCCGTGGGTCCCCCCAAGGGGCTCGTAGGGGGCGGGAGTGAGGAGCTGGGCGCCGCCTCCGCATGCCAGAGTTGGACTGTGGTGCGCTCGCTCAGTGTGAGCAGGGGGCGGGTCCGTAACTTGGTTTGCCCTGGCGCAGGTGGCTGAGGGGGTGGTTGGAGGGCTCGCTCTGTGCGCCTACGAACTGGGTGGAGTTCCTTCCTGGCTACCTTGGCCCTCAGGGTCTGGGGTTACCAGCCGACTTGGGGGACGTGGTGGGGGCTGTGGGCAGACTTGGGGATGGGGAGGAGCCTGGATACTAGAATGGGTTTGGGGACAGGGATGGACTGGAGTTGTGGATAGAATCGGAGATGGTTCGAAGGGTGTGGGTGGCGTCAGGGATGGGGAATGGTGTTGGGGACACCCTTAGCCCGCTCTGGGAGTGAGCGTCACACCTGGCTCCTAGAGCGGGGCGGGGTCGGGAACCCATTCCGTCGAGGCCCCTGGCTCATCGCCTCCCTATCTCTACCTCCCGCAGGGACCGTAAGTGGCGACTATGGGCAGACTGGGCTATTGGACCCTGCTGGTGCTGCCGACCCTTTTGGTATGGCGCGGCCCCGCGCAAAGCGCGGCGGCGGAGAAGGGGCCCCCGGCGCTGAATATCGCGGTGCTGTTGGGTCACAGCCACGACGTGACAGAGCGCGAGCTGCGAACCCTGTGGGGCCCCGAGCAGGCGGCGGGGCTGTCCCTAGACGTGAACGTGGTGGCACTGCTGATGAACCGCACCGACCCCAAGAGCCTCATCACGCACGTGTGCGACCTTATGTCGGGGGCGCGCATCCACGGCCTGGTGTTCGGGGACGACACCGACCAAGAGGCCGTGGCCCAGATGCTGGATTTTATCTCCTCTCAGACTTTCATCCCCATCCTGGGTATCCACGGGGGCGCCTCCATGATCATGGCGGACAAGGTAAGGCGGGGAGGCTGCGGGCTGCCAGACCCCATGGGCCACCACGATGGCGGCGAGGGCAGGCCCTTGGGCACAGTTGATGTCTGTCCTGATTTGAGGGGGATCTCATCGCCATTAGTCGTGGTGACAACCAGGCCCTGCCTCCTCAATCAGGAAATGAACAGAATTGCGTTTTTGCTCTGGCTCTGGCTTCAGGCGTGCCACGGAGCACGCAGAAGTACGTTTGGGGGAGGTGCGTGGAGATTTCCGGGTCGTTCCCACAGTCAAGTCTGGGTTACTTGAAAAATAAGGCTTATATTCCTACAATATCCATTTTATTTGATTGCTTTGAGGGAAAATGTCCATTTTTTCCCTCTTGTGGTAAGTGATGGAAACTATTTAAAAAATAGTAAATGTGGTTGTGTTATGGAATAAAATGGAAAGTTTTTAGGGATAGCAGAGATGGCACGCTTCTGCTCCCCCAGACTCTCTGCAGTTAGGGGAGCAAGGTGGGGGTACCGAGAAGCCCTGGGGTGGAGGAGGGGCAGGAGGGACCCTTCTCCTCTGAGGGTGTGGGGGTGAGAAGGAAGGAGAATGTGACTCCAGACTCAGAGCTTCAGCAGGAAGTTTTCCCTGCATGCTCCTTACAGGGGTGGCATTTTGTGGCAGGGCTCTGAGGCTTTGGGGTTGAGGGGTTGCCGCCCACGGATGGATTTAGGAATGAGGAAAGGTGTGTGTACATTTCGTGGCTTAGAATGAGAGGGGCATTTTGTTGGACCCACTGGGAACTTTCATTTGGAGAAGAGAGGAGGGTGACTTGAAGACTTAGGCAAGACTTTTTTTTTTTTTTTTAATTTTTATTGTGCTTTAAGTGGAAGTTTACAAGTCAGTGTCTCACACAAAAACTTATATATACACCTTGCTACATACTCCCAATTGCTCTCCCCCTAATGAGACAGTCAGCTTCCTCCCTCCACTCTCTCTTTTCATGTCCATTTCGCCAGCTTCTAACCCTCTCTACCCTCTCATCTCCCCTCCAGGCTGGAGATGCCAACATAGTCTCAAGTGTCCAACTGTCCAAGAAGCTCACTCCTCACCAGCATCCTTCTCCAACCCATTGTCCAGTCTAATCCCTGTCTGAAGAGTTGGCTTTGGGAATGGTTCCTGTCCTGGGCCAACAGAAGGTCTGGGGGCCATGACCACTGGGGTCCTTCTAGTCTCTGTCAGACCGTTATGTCTGGTCTTTTTACGAGAATTGGGCAAGACGTTTTGAGGGCCAGATTTGAGATTTGGGCTGGAGTTGATGGAAGGAAGTTTGGAAGGGAGAAGCAAAGTGAGGAATGAGAAAAAAGGGAAGAATTGGAGGTGTGGGAGGGGCAGGGGAGGAAGGGGGAGTGTACTTGTGTGCCTGGTCCCTAGCCCTGAGACCTTCTTGGAGAGAGTTCCTTAGGCAGCAGGAGACATCCTAATGGAGTGAGCAGGCATTTGTTAGAGCACCTTCTTTTTGCCGCTGTCAAAGCACTTTTATATTCATCAAATCAGATTCTCCCTCTGCCTCAGCAATTCCCACCAGCTCCTTTGGGAACCATATTAATTCTTTCAGGTCTCCAGGGCTGCAGCACACTCAGCTGAAGTACACAACTGATGCAGTAGCTTATTAAACGTTCATTTAAAGTGGTTTGCAGCTAGCAGAATTTCTAGTTTTGGGGGGCTCCCTTCTCAGTTGGAGAAAGTACAGCTATGCCTGCCACCCACTTATAGGACAGGACCTTCGTGTTGACTAGACTGGTCTGTCACTTTCAGATGAGGTGACTGGGGCGTGAGTCAGAGGCTTGGCCAAGACCACTCAGTGGGTGAAGGAACTAGATCTCAGGTTTTCTGGCCCCAAGCTGGGATCTTATTGTTTGTAGTTGGGTGCTGTTGAGTTGATTCTGATTCGTAGTGACCCCATGAAACAGAGTAGAACTGCCCCACAGAGTTTTCTTGGCTGTAATCTCACCACCAAGAAAGGAGCCCTGGTGATGCAGTGGTTGAGCAGTCGGCTGCTAACCGAAAGATTGGCAGTTTGAAACCACCAGCGGCTCCTCCGGAGAAAGATGTGGCAATCTGCTTCCAGTAAAAGATTACAGCCTTGGAAACCCCACGGGCCAGTTCTAGTCTGTACGCTAAGGTCGCTGTGAGTCAGAATTGACTTGACAGCAGCGGGTTTTTAAAAAATCTTTACGGAAGAAGATTGCCAGGTCTTTCTCCTGCGGAACCGCTGGGTGAGTTCGAACTGCCAGCCTTTCAGTCAGCGGCACAGTGCTTAACCATAGCTCCTTGCCCTCATCTTACATTTCTCCAAATCAAGCCCATTCTTTAACTTTGTCCTCCTGTCTTGAGGAGGGACAAGGAATTCATCTCATAGGAGGTGCGGAGTGTGGGGAGCCTGGAGAGCTTAGGAGCGGGATACCCTGCAGTGAGGCAGAGCAAAGAGTGCCTGTGCCTGAGGAGGGGCCAGGCTTCTGAGGAAGGAATGAAAGGGGAGATCTGCATTCCAGCAGGGGTTTGGAGTGTCATTTTGTGATTTAAATGCTACCATTGATCCCTCCTCCCTTCTGAAGTTTTAACTAAAGGAGCAACACACAAAAACTTTTTTTTTTCCAGTTGCCGTCCAGTCGGTTTTGACTCATGGAGACCCAGTGTGTGTCAGAGTAGAACTGTGTTCCTTAGGGTTTTCCAGGACTGATTTTTTTTTGGAAGTAGGTCACCAGGCCTTTCTTCCAAGGCACCTCTGGGTACACTTGAACTGCCAACTTTTCGATTAGTAGCTGAGCTTGTTAACTGCACCACTCAGGGAGTCCAAGTAATAGTAGCCGCATTGAAAGTATAATTTCTGGTTAAGCGAGGGCTCAGCACAGCTGAGAGGGATATCTGGTAAAAGCTGAATTGGAGAAGGTGGCTTGAGGCTTGGGCTGGGAGGTCTGAGTAGGCTTCTGGCTATCATACCTCTAAGCCGGCATGTGTGGCTCAGTCTCTCACCTGACTTACCTATCGCATGGTGGGCAGAGAAGCAGGAACAGAGCGGATTCATAGATGAGCGCTCCTAGATTTGCAGTGACCCTGCTCTCTAAGTGAATCCTGACCCCCTGATGCCAGGCTCTGACCAACTAAACTAGCCCCCTCTGTTCTCAAAAGGTTTATTAGCAAGGCAGCTTTGAGAAGGCCAGGCAGTATAGGTGGAAATGTCTTTCTTTCCTATGGGGCTATGCTGTCTTATGGGGATACAGAGAAACGTGTTACCCCCACTTAAGAGTGAGGAAGTAAAAATGATTCTGGAAATACAAAGAGATGAGAAAGGACAGTTTCAGAGAAGTCAAGATTAGAGAGAGATTTGAGAGGGAATGGGAGGGAGAGGAATGAAAATGTCCATTGCATCAAAAATGGCGGAGGTAATTGGATACTTTCCATTATTTTGGGGGTTTTCAGAGTGGGTCTTGAATAGACGAGCCTCTTCTGACGTAGCTGGAGAGACCTAAGGCAAGGTGAAGGAGCTCTGGTGGGTTAACCTGCTAACTGAAAAGTCGATGGTCTGAACCCACCCAGTGACTCCTTGGGAGAAAGACCTGGCAATCTGTTTCTGTAAAGATTTCAGCCTGGAATACCCTACGGGGTGTTTCTCCTCTATCACATGAGAGCACTATGAGTTGAGTTCAACTCCATGGTGCCTAACAACCACAACAAGGCAAGGTGACCAGGGGTCAAAGAAGTCAGCTGAGATACTGTTGGGGTATGTGTTAGGCCTTTTGTATGGAATGTGCAGGGGATGATGAGAGGAGTTGGGTTAAACCTGGGTGTGCTTAAAGAGGAAAGTGATTGTGAGATGTAAACACCCATTTCTCACATTAGTGAGGCACCTTTCTGGCTTGTGCCTTTGCTGAACCCTCGAGGTTGTTTGGCTCTGAAGAAGTAGTCATGGGACATGTCTAAATCTCCTCATTTCTTGGGAGTACCAAAGGTGTTATGGCCACAAAATTTGAATCACCCCAAACTGATAAGGCCTCTTTCTCTCTCTCTCCCTCTCCCTAAGATGATGTTGACCTGGTAAAGCCCAGCTCATACCTGTATTGTTTTCCTTTCTAAATTGGTAACATGATACTGCCCCCATGGATAAGTTGTTGTTAGGTGCCACTGAGTTGATTTTGACTCACAGAGACCTCATGTGACAGAGTAGAACTGCCCCACAGAGTTTTCTAGGCTGTAATGTTTACACGAGCAGATTGCCAGGTCTTTCTCCCATGGAGCTGCTGGGTGGGTACCAACTGTACCTTTTAGTTAGCAGACAAATGCTTAACTGTTGCCTCACCAGGGCTCCTTCCATGGATAAGAATAGTAGTTAATTTGATTTTCAGTTAAAACACACACAGATTTTTTACTTTTCCCTCAGTTTACTTGACCCTGAAGAAAAGAACAAAGCCTTACTAATTGAAATAGTGTTAAGTGGCAGACTTTTAGGGTGTTAATTTAATTTACAATGCAGATGTTAATTTTTCTTGTATCGGTAGGTGGTCTTGCAATAATGAAGTTAGAAGTGAAAATAGTGCTTGATGTAGATAAACTTCTAATTTTTGTCTTGCTTTGGCTATTTCGACCAGCCCAAGTGAAATTCATCCTGGTTGCAGTAACGGCCCCTAGTCAAGCCAGCATGTGGGTTAGACCTTTCTGTTTCTGCTCAGCATCCTTGGTCCCCCTCCCCCCTCCACCGTTTCCTAACTCCTCTGATTCCTAACTGTTCTTTGGCAAGAGGCAAGGCTTAGGTTTTAGCAGTATCCATGGTAGTTACTGTTTGAATTTTCCTTTATATGTTATGTTATTTCTATACATATCTCCTCTGTGGTTGTGTGCCATCAAGTGACCCTGTAGGATGTAGTAGAACTTCCCCCGTGGGGTTTTCTAGGCCGTATGGGTTAATCTTTATGGGAGCACATCACCCGGTCTTTTTCCCGAGGAACCACTGGTGGGTTTGAACCACAGACCTTTCGGTTAGCAGCTGAGTGCTTAACCATTTTGCCACCAGGGCTCCTTCTCATCTCTGCTAGAATGTAAGTCCCTGAAGAAACCCTGGTGACATAGTGGTTAAGTGCTACGGCTGCTAACCTAAAGGTCAGCAGTTCGAATCCACCAGGTGCTCCTTGGAAACATTATGGTGCAGCTCTACTCTGTCCTATAAGGTTGCTGTGAGTCGGAACTGACTTGACGGCAGTGGGTTTGGTTTGGTTTTTTGTGTGTGTAGACTCATATAGGGTCGCTATGAGTCGGAGTCGACTCGACTCGACGGCACTGGGTTTTTTTTATTTTTTTTGGTCTGTATATGTAAGGAGCCCTGGTGGTGCAGTGGTTAAAGCCTCGACTGCTAACCAAGAGGCCTGTGGTTCAAACACACCAGCAGCTCCGCCGGAGAAAGATGTGGCAGTTTGCGTCTGTAAAGATTTACAGCCTTGGCAGTCCTATGGGGCAGTTCTACCCTGTCCTGTAGGGTTGCTATGAGTTGGAATTAACTCCATGGCAGTGGGTTTGGTTTTTGAGTTTGTTACGTGTGCGTGTATATTTGAAATAATGAGCATTCCTTCTTCACGCAAAGCTGATAAAAATAATGTCTTTTTGTTGTAGAGTACTTGGAAAATACATTAAAGTTTAAAGAAGAAAATAAAAATGTCCCTCCAAATCCTATCAACAGGGAGTAACCACAGTTGACCTTTTGGTGGGTTTCCTTCTGAGCTCTATTACTTATAAGTTCAGAATTATACCGTATATATTGTTGTGTTTCTTGCGTTTTGCACTCTGGAAGCATTTTTAGTCAGAAGATCCAGGCTTTTCTTAAATTCTGGAAAAATCTCATCTATTATCTGTTGAGCATTTCCTCTCTATCTTTATCTCTATTATCTCTTTCTGGGACATTAAAAAAATACTTGTGTGTGTCCATATATATACATGTATATCTACATATGTCTGTGTGTCATTTCTGAATTTATTTTCCATATATCTTAAGTTTTTTTATTTTAATTTTTTTTATTTGTTTTTTTTAATCTGGCTATGCTGTATTTGGGAAGATTTCCTCAATTATATACTCTAGTGACCTAGCTTTTTTCATGGTTGTCTGGTCTATTATTTTGCCCATTTGTTGAGCTTTTAATTTCAACAATGGTGTGGTTTATTTCTAAGATATACATTTGGTCTCTTTATATACCTTCCTGCTCTTTTTTTTTTTTTTTTTGTAAGTCCTTTTTCTGTCCCTTTGAGGATTTAAAAACTTATGAAGTCTTTCTCTGATTGCTCTAGCATCTTTGTTTCTTCAGGTGTGAATTCTTCCATTTGTAGAGTCTTTTAATTGGATGTCTTCAAATCTTATTTAATTTTTGTTTGTAAACTTATTTTCAAGGCAATTACATGATTCTTCTGCTCTGAATCTGCAAGGTGTGTGTTCTAAAATCAGAGCTTATGTGAACACCTCAGCTTGGAGCTCCTTTCCTGCTCCAGGTACCCTCTGGTGTAGGCTTGGGCCCCAGCCTCATGTGGGTGACTCCATTTTTGCTCCTTGGCACAGAGAGGAGCCTCCTTTTTGGCTAGTACTCTTTGTAGATGGTGATGTGTTCCAGCCCCTTCATAACTAGCAGTGTGGTTCTGGGTCCAGCTCTGTCCCCAGACCCCTGGGTGGATGTTGAGACCTCTGTTCCCATGACTCATATTGGACCCATCCCCCATGGATCATGTGGCCTTGATTTGTACTTGAAATTGAATTGTTTCATGTTCTTATTTGTTTATTCTTCAGGAGAGCTCTCTGTTTTCAATGTATGATTTTCTTTTCTTATTTCCAAGCAGTGCTATGTAAATTTTAAAATAACTAAAGATTTAGCTATAAGTTCTATGTCTTAGTAGCAGAAGAGGGAGATTACTGAATGTGTTCTCTCTGATTTTGACCTAGTTATATTTCACAACCTGCTTTTATTTATTTTTTTTTAACTTGTTTATGGATTCTTGGAATTTTTCCTTATTATTACATAGATGTCTCAAATATGATTCTTAATGGCTACAGAATATTCTGTTTAAATGACAGTTATTTTAATTATTCCTCTGATTTTTACCTTGAACAGATTTCTTTCTGGTCTACATGTGGGTTCTTTTTTGGCACCCTGCACTGGCCCTGCCCTTTGCTTTTGTTACCTGGTAAATGTTTGTTGAATAAATGAATCAAGTCATTAGTTCTGATGCCAGCTTGCTGCAGCTTCTGGACAAACATCGCAGAGTGGGTCAGGGTTTTCTGTAAGGCCTTTGTTCCCTAAATGCTGACTGATATCATAGATGTGTGCTAAGCCTCCACTTTTCTCTAGTGGGCAGATAATTACTAGCCATCCTGGGGATTAACAAAAATTGGGGGAATTACATAAAAAAGGCCCCTGTAGCACTGCTGAGTAACAGCTCATCAGCACGAGGGAGAAGCTGGTGAGCTGGAACCTGGCATTTCTGGAGTTTGAATGTTAGTGCTGGGCCCTCCCATGAAATGCCGGAACCTCATGGAAAAGGCAGACACGTAGATCAGGAGGTTGGTGGATCCCACTCAGCTCCTGTTACACAGGCATCAGGTTGTTCTTGAGAGTGGGGAGGCCTATCTTTAGCCTTTCCATGAGGCATGTCAGATGAAGCATCTACTCCTCCTCACATACGTCATTGTTGAGCAACAGGCATCGCCCCAGTCCCCGATGGGCATGACTCATGCTCCAAATGGCCCTCGGGGGCCACTGGAAATCACTTGGACCCTTACTAGCTGTGGTCTGGTGGGTTTAATGGAAAATGCCACATTAGTAAATTGAGTGGGGAAGTGACAGAGAGAGAGAGGGAGAGAAAGAAAGAGAGAGGAAATAAGAGTAGAACTTGGATTTGTTCTAGAGAGTTGTTGGTAGCCTCTGATAGGGTCACCATGTAAATGAGAGTTTACGTGATGTGAAGTTATTAACTGGTGTGTTTTGTTTGTCCTAAAGCTGTTCCCCCCTTTTTTTTCTTTCAAATTTGAATTAGTTGCAAACATGAAAAAAAAATCCAAATTTTATGCTTCTTTGGAAAATCGGAAGGGCCGTGGCAGCAGATGGCTGGAGCTGAGTAGCAGCTCCTCTTTAGACAGGACAGTGGGTCTTCCTTTCTTCAGTCCCCACCTTGCCCATTTCACTCATTTATGTGACCTATTTGGTGCTGAAGACATTGGAGCTTGAGACCTTTAATATAAATGAAACAAATAGCTGGTCTTTGTTAAGAGGGCCTTTCTCTGGCCTGCTCCTTCTCTTCCAGGGGCCATTCTCTAGAAAGATGGCAAATCTAGGGCACCTGTTCCACCATGCCACTGTGATTCCTGCCGCCATCGCTAATTGACCGTAGTACCTGTTGAGCCCATGGCCTTAAATCTCCTCAACACAGTATTTCATGCTGTCACAACCAGTCTACCCTAACTAGGAGATCCCAGTCGGAAACCTTGGACAAAGAGACTGAGGACTTGAATTATATTTCCAAATGCCAGTGTGACCTTGGGAAAGGCCCTTCACCTTTCTTAGCCTCACCTTCTCCTTCTACAAAATGAGGGTTTGGGACTGTCTTAGTCATCTAGAGCTGCTGTAACAGAAGTACCACAAGTGGATGACTTTAACAAAGAGAAGCTTATTCTCTCACAGTCCAGTAGGATAGAAGTCTGAATTCAGGGTGCCAGCTCCAAGGGAAGGCTTTCTCTCTCTGTTGGCTCTGGAGGAAGGGTCTTTGTCATCAGTCTTCCCTTGGTCTGGGAGCATCTCAGTGCAGGAACCACAGGTCCCAAGGAATCGCTCTGCTCCTAGCACCGCTTTCTTGGTGGTATGAGGTCCCTAACCCTCTGCTTGCTTCCCTTTCTTTTTACCTCTTAAGAGAGAAAAGGTGGTGCAGGCTACACCTGAGGGAAACTCTGTTTGCATTGGATTAGGCAAGTGACCTGGTAAGGGTGTTAGAATCCTACCCTAATCCTCTTTAACATAAAATTGCAATCACAAAATGGAGGACAACCACAGAATACAGGGAATCATGGCCTAACCAAGTTGATACACAGATTTTTTGAGGGAGATAATTCAATCCATGACAGGGACTGTATATATATATATATATATATATATATTTTTTTTGTTGTTAACAATTCTGTTTTTTTTTTTTTTTTGGTATATGTTATTGTACTTGAAGTGAAAGTTTACAGTTCAAGTCAGTTTCTCATACAAAAATTTATATACACATTGTTACGTGACCCTAGTTGCTCTCCCTATAATGTGACAGCACACTCCTCCTCTCCACTCTGTATTTCCTGTGTCCATTCAATCAGCTCCTGTCCCTTTCTGCTCTCTCATCTCACCTCTGGATGGGAGCTGTCCATTTAGTCTCATGTATCTACTTGCGCTAAGAAGCACACTTTTCACAAATATCATTTTATGTCTTATAGTCCAGTCTAATTCTACAGCACTGGGTTTTGTTGGGTAATATTTGTCTGAAGAATTGGTTTCGGGAATGGTTTTAGTTCTGGGTTAACAGAGAGTCCAGGAGCCATGTCTTCTGGGGTTCCTCCAGTCTCAGTCAGACCATTAAGTCTGGTCTTTTTACAAGAATTTGAGTTCTGCACCCCACTTTTCTCCTGCTGTGTCAGGGGCTGTCTGCTGTGTTCCCTGTCAGAGTGGTCACTGATGGTAGCCAGGCACCATCTGGTCCTTCTGGTCTCAGGCTGATGGGAGTCTCTGGTGTATGTGGCCCTTTCTGTCTCTTGGGATCATATTTTCCTTGCGTCTTTGGTGTTCTTCATTCTCCTTTGCTTCAGGTGGTTGGGACCAGTTGACACATCTTAGATGGCTGTTTGCTAGCTTTTAAGACCTCAGATGCCACTCACCAAAGTGGGATGCAGAACATTTTCTTAATAAACTTTTTATGCCAATTGACCTAGATGTCCCTTGAAGGGACTATATTATCTTTAAGGCCTCTTCCAGCTCAGACATTTTATGCTTCTTGCAGAAAAGAGTGGCAAGAAATATACCCAGGTGTGAGCAGTGGTTATCTTTGGGTGATGAGCTCATGGCTGTTTTAATCTTTTAAAGAATATTCTTATGGCATGGCTAATGTGTTGGATCTTGAATTAGACTGCCTAGGCTTAAATTCATGTTCTACTACCTACCAGCTGGGTAATCATGGAGAAGTTCCTTAATGTCACTGAGCCTCAGTGTCTTCATCTGTAAAATGGGGATAATAATAGCACCCGTCCATAGAGTTATGAGATTTAAATAAGTATACAAAATACTAGCTCAGTGCTTGGCTCAAAACCAGTGTTTATTACAGCAATTCTACTCTTATTGTATGTACCTTTTATAGTTTTTATTTTAATCCAATGTACACATACTTTTTAATAAGAAAAAAAAAGTAAGGGTGATGTGGTGCTAAGAGGTTATCTGCAATGAGAAATTTGGGAGTGAATTCCACAGAACTCTCGGAAGTAGAGGGTCCAGCAGGAAATGATCCATATATATTTTTAAAATTTATTTGTTGTTTTGTGGAGAATGTACACAGCAGAACATACACCAATTCAACAGTTTCTACATGTACAGTTCACTTACATTGTTTATATTCTCTGAGTTGTGCAACCATTCTCACCTTCCTTTTCTGAGTTGTTCTTCCCCCATTAATATCAACTTGCTGTCCCCTAAGGTTCCTAGCTAATCATTTGAGTTGCTATTGTTGATTTGAACCCAAATAGATAGTTCTTAAAAGAGCACAGTGCTCCAGGCAGACATTTTTTACTAGTTAAGCTAAAGTATTGTTTGGTTTAAAGCAGACTTCTGGGGATAGTTTTAGTTTAAGGTTTAAAGATTATTTCAGGGCAATAGTTTCAGGAGTTCATCCAGCCTCATTGACTCTAGCAAGTCTGGATTCCACGAGAATTTGAAATTCTGTTCGGCATTTTCCTCCTTTTGATTAGGAGTCTTGTATAGAATATTTAATCACAACGTTCAGTAATGGTAGCCGGGCACCATCCGGTTCTGGTCTCATGGCAAAGGAGGCAATTGTTCATGGAGGCAACTGCTGAGCATGTTGGAAATGTTGCATATTTTATTTACTGGGGCAGTCATAATTTCCTTTGAGTTCTCAGGACTTGCTGTGACCTTTATTCTGGGAAACTGAAGCTTAAATGTGGCCAGTGTGAAAGTGACTCTAAGAGGAGACAGCCTTGATGACCTTTGCCGTAAATGATTCTTAACAGTTGGAACATGTGTTTCCTAAAGGATGTAGTCATATACAGCTTTTTATTTCATTCTACCAAGGATTAAGTAACTCAGTGACAGCCTGGGGAACCTGGCTGCCAAAAAGACATTTGTTTATAGAATCCCTGTTTCCAGATGAGGAAGGTTCGGAGCGTTGCAGTGATTTGTTTTGGGTCACAGAGCTGGAATCTAAGTCTTTTGACTCTAATTCTCTTGCTTTTGTTTTAATGCCTTCTCAAGTTAATGATTGTGAATCTGGTTAGATTTAGGTAAGGAGCTTGAATTCCAGAGGGACAACAGATTTTGATGTTAGTATTTTGGTTGCCTTAGCTGAAGTGATTAAGATGTTGGATGGTGGAATTAAAATTCAAAACTGTTTTACCAGATGGAAATGGTGGACCCATACTATAGGCTGCACTTGAGAGTTTAAAAGAATTTACACTATTGCAGGAAGGGGTATCTATGGCTTCCCAGCTTATTTGAGAATGGTTTTTGCAACACTTGTAGATTGGTGGACTACCTGCTGAATCTCGCTTAGAGATGTATTTTGTTTTACCAGCAAAGGGTTTTAAAATGCTTGATTTTTAATGTCTTTAGATGGGAAATGCATTTTGAAGTTTACCACAGACCTCCTGATTTTATTTTATGTCTAGCTACATTCACACATGCATTAACATTAACATAAATGTTAATTGCATGGTCTCTGCAGGCATTTGAGATTGTGATCTCAGATTATAAGGTTTTTATTTGTTTTGTGTTAACCAGAAGTTCAGTGAGTTCTAAGGAGTTACATGGCTCATAAAAAAGTAGAGGGACTTTTAAGCCACATTTCTGCAAGTGTAATATCCAAGTCAAGGGAGCTGATAGCCCCATTATACCTCTTCTGTTGTTGGGAGTACTTTCAGCTTCAGGTAACAGAATATTTGACCAATAGTGGTTCAGACCATTTAGACATATAGTTTTTTGTTTAACAAGGAGCTCCAGGTCTGGTTCAGTGACTCAGTAACCCATTAAGAACCCAGTTCTTTTCCATTCTCTACTTTATTTTTCTTAGCTGGTGGTTCTTCTTGGTCACAAGATGGCCGCCTCTGCTCCAGACCTCATATCCTCACATGTCAGAATTCAAAATAGGAAGCAAGGGGAGAGCAAAGAGGCTTTCTTCAAGGGTCTACCGTTCTGTTAGAGTAGAAAACATTTCCTAGAATCCTCCCACCCGCAATATACTTCCTCTTACATCACATTGGTCATGTGCCTACCCTTAGAATAATCACTAGCGGAGATTGGCAATTAAGATTCCTCTCTGAGAATGGTTATTTGACACTTGAACAAAATTCATTCTGTTAGCAGGGAGGTAGGAGATACAGCTAAGTGCTGCAGCTGATGATGTCTCCAGCAACACTAATAACACTGTATCTGTAGGACTGCACTTAATTCTAGGGTAATATTTAAAAAACAAAGTCCCTGAGTGGTGCAAATGGTAAAACAATGGACTACTAACCCACTTGGAAGTAAGACCTAGTGATTTGCTTCTGAAAGGTCACAGCCTTGAAAGCCCTACGGAGCAGGTCTACTCTGCACACATGGAGTCTCTATGAGACTGAATTGACTTGAAGGCAACTGACAACAAAAATGTTTAAAGTAGATGTTTAGAAATCCATTAAGTTGATACACAGAATTTACAGACACATTGATGTTTCCAACTGAATATGAAAAATTGTTATCTAAAATTAAAAAAAAGAAAAAAAGGTGGATGTTGAAACTGTAATGTATTCAGAAAAAGAGTCTCTGGATTGGGCAGGGTAAGAATGAAATATGATGAGTCTCAGAAGAAATACTAAAGGGGAGTTCAGCCTGGAGAAGAGAAATCTCAGATGGGAAATTGCAGGCTGTCATGGGGTAAAAGCTTTAGTCTTCATCTTTTTGTGGTGGTTGTTTGTTTTGTTTGTCCTGGGGACAGAACTCAGGCCAGAGGGTGAATTTCAAAGGAGGAAAGTTTCAGCTGGATATGAGGAATGTTGTTCTTAGGTGCCTTGGAGTTGGCTCCAACACATATCGACCCTCAGAGGCGTTATTGTTGTTGTTAGGTGCCGTCAGGTCGGTTCCGACTCATAGTGACCCTATGCACAACAGAACGAAACACTGCCCGGTCCTGTGCCATCCTTACTATCGTTGTTATGCTTGAGCTCATTGTTGCAGCCACTGTGTCAATCCACCTCTTTGAGGGTCTTCCTCTTTTCTGCTGACCCTGTACTCTGCCAAGCATGATGACCTTCTCCAGGGACTGATCCCTCCCGACAACATGTCCAGAGTATGTAAGACTCAGTCTCGCCATCCTTGCCTCTAAGGAGCATTCTGGCTGCACTTCTTCCAAGACAGATTTGTTTGTCCTTTTGGCAGTCCATGGTATATTCAATATCCTTCACCAATACCACAATTCAAAGCCATCAACTCTTCTTCGGTCTTCCTTATTCATTGTCCAGCTTTCATATGCATATGATGTGATTGAAAATACCATAGCTTGAGTCAGGCGCACCTTAGTCTTCAGGGTGACATCTTTGCTCTTCAACACTTTGAAGAGGTCCTTTGCAGCAGATTTGCCCAATGCAATGCCTCTTTTGATTTCTTGACTGCTGCTTCCATGGCTGTTGATTGTGGATCCAAGTAAAATGAAATCCTTGACAACTTCAGTCTTTTCTCCATTTATCATGATGTTGCTCATTGGTCCAGTTGTGAGGATTTTTGTTTTCTTTATGTTGAGGTGTAATCCATACTGAAGGCTGTGGTCTTTGATCTTCATCAGTAAGTGCTTCAAGTCCTCTTCACTTTAAGTAAGCAAGGTTGTGTCATCTGCATAACGCAGGTTGTTAATGAATCTTCCTCCAATCCTGATGCCCCATTCTTTTTCATATAGTCCAGCTTCTCGTATTATTTGTTCAGCACACAGATTAAATAGGTATGGGGAAAGAATACAACCCTGACGCACACCTTTCCTGACTTTAAGCCAATCAGTATCCCCTTGTTCTGTCCGAACAACTGCCTCTTGATCTGTGTAAAGGTTCCTCACGAGCATAATTAAGTGTTCTGGAATTCCCATTCTTCGCAGTGTTATCCATAGTTTGTTATGATCCACACAGTCGAATGCCTTTGTATAGTCGATAAACTTAAGGTAAACTTCCTTCTGGTATTGTCTGCTTTCAGTCAGGATCCATCTGACATCAGCAATGATATCCCTGGTTACACGTCCTCTTCTGAAACCGGCCTGAATTTCTGGCAGGTCCCTGTCGATACACTGCTGCAGCCGTTTTTGAATGATCTTCAGCAAAATTTTGCTTGAGTGTGATATTAATGATATTGTTCTATAATCTCCACGTTCGGTTGGATCACCTTTCTTGGGAATAGGCATAAATATGGATCTCTTTCAATCAGTTGGCCAGGAAGCTGTCTTCCATATTTCTTGGCATAGACGAGTGAGCACCTCCAGTGCTGCATCTGTTTGTTGAAACATCTGAATTGATATTCCCTCAATTCCTGGAGCCTTGTTTTTTGCCAATGCCTTCAGAGCAGCTTGAACTTCTTCCTTCAGTGCCATCGGTTCCTGATCATATGCCACTTCTTGAAATGGTTGAACATTGACTAATTCTTTTTGGTGTAAAGACTCTGTGTATTCCTTCCAACTTCTTTTGATGCTTCCTGCATCGTTTAATATTTTCCCCATGGAACCCTTCACTATTGCAACTCGAGGCTTGAATTTTTTTCTTCAGTTCTTTCAGCTTGAGAAACGCCGAGCGTGTTCTTCCCTTTTGGTTTTCCATCTCCAGCTCTTTGCACATGTCATTATAATACTTTACTTTGTCTTCTCGAGAGGCCCTTTGAAATGTTCTTTTTATTTCTTTTACTTCCTCAATTCTTCCTTTTGCTTTAGCTGCTCGACACTCAAGAGCAAGTTTCAGAGCCTCCTGTTACATCCATCTTGGTCTTTTCTTTCTTTCCTGTCTTTTCAGTGACTTCTTGCTTTCTTCATGGATGATGTCCTTGATGTCATTCCACAACTAGTCTGGTCTTCGGTCATTAGTGTTCAATGCGTCAAATCTGTTCTTGAGATGGTCTCTAAATTCGGGTGGGATATACTCAAGGCCATATTTTGGCTCTTGTGGACTTGATCTGATTTTCTTCAATCTCAGCTTGAACTTGCATATGAGCAATTGATGGTCTGTTCCACAGTTGGCCCCTGGCCTTGTTCTGACTGATGGTATTGAGCTTTTACATCGTCTCTTTCCACAGATGTAGTCAATTTGATTTCTGTGTGTTCCATCTGGTGAGGTCCATGTGTATAGTTGCTGTTTATGTTGGTGAAAGAAAGTATTTGCAATGAAGAAGTCGTTGGTCTTGCAAATTCTATCATTCGATCTCTGGCATTGTTTCTATCACCAAGGCCATATTTTCCAACTACTGATCCTTTTTCTTTGTTTCCAACTTTTGCATTCCAATTGCCAGTAATTATCAACGCATCTTGATTGCATGTTCCATCAATTTCAGACTGCAGCAGCTGATAAAAATCTTCTATTTCTTCATCTTTGGCCCTAGTGGTTGGTGGGTAGATTTGAATAAGTCGTGTTAACTGGTCTTCCTTGTAGGCGTATGGATATTTTCCTATCACTGACAGCGTTGTACTTCAGGATAGATCTTGAAACATTCTTTTTGACGATGAATGCAACACCATTCCTGCTCGAGTTGTCATTCCCAGCATAGTAGACTGTATGATTGTCTGATTCAAAATGGCCAATACCAGTCCATTTCAGCTCACTAATGCAGAGAATATTGATGTTTATGTGTTCCATTTCCTTTTTGATGATTTCCAATTTTCCTAGATTCATGCTTCTTACATTCCAGGTTCCGATTATTAATGGATGTTTGCAGCTGTTTCTTCTCATTTTGAGTCGTGCCACATCAGCAAAATGAATTTCCCAGAACCTTTACTCCATCCACGTCATTAAGGTTGACTCTACTTTGAGGAGACAGCTCTTCCGTAGTCATCTTTTGAGGGCCTTCCAACCTGGGGGGCTCATCTTCCAGCACTATATCAGACAATGTTCCACTGCAATTCATAAGGTTTTCACTGGCTAATGCCGAGTCCTTCTTCCTTGTCTGTCTTAGTCTGGAAGCTCAGCTGAAACTTGTCCTCCATGGGTGACCCTGCTGGTATCTGAATACCAGTGGCATAGCTTCCAGCATCAGAGCAACACACAAGCCCCCACAGTATGACAAACTGACAGACACATGGGGGCTCAGGGGAGTGTCTGGGGGAAAACAATGCCTATGGGAATTAGTTTCAAATTGCTGAGTAATGACCTGTCACAGCTGGTGATGGAAGTGACAGTGGCCCATAGAAACTGCTCCGACACCTCTCCCCGCAAGTGGTGCCCAGGGCACCTGCCATATCACCATACCTTAGAAACGCGTTTGTGTGACCAGAGCACAACATTGCCTGCTCGTGTACCATCCTCACGATAGTAGGTATGTTTGAGTCCATAAGTTCTAGCAATTAGGTCTCTAGTAGAAGACAGTAGTGTCTTATAGAATAGCAAGTGTCTGTTGGACATGACAGAACTGAGAGTGACTGGCCACCTGTCCAGAATGGTGTGGAGAGTTACACTCGCGGCAAGGTTGGATTGGGTCATCTCTGAGGGCCTTTCTTACACAGAGACTCTGTGCCTCTCAAATTCTTGATTTTTTTTTGAATCCCTAAACCCCGATGCTTCAGGCCCTTGGATTTGGTTGAAAACCAACACCTCACTTTCTCCAAGTGTGTGAGTAATTCAGTATAAATTTGCCTTGCACGGAGGAGGAATTTATGATCCCTGCATCATCATCTCAAATCCCCAGAGGGCTTTACATCATCCTAAAGGGTAGATGATATTTGAAAAGCAGGAACCTATGTATATATCAACTCACACACACACACATATAAATATAAACATAAGTAGGTCAGCCGGCATCGTGTTTACTAGTGGAAATGTTTTTGGCTAAGAAGCATATCTACAGAAGACAATGTTTAGAATAATTGCCCGTGATCTTGAAACGGGGTGTTCTTGTAATTGCATCCAGTTAATAATTATTACTTATTAAAGTATGTTCTCGTTTTTGCATGGCTTAGCCTGGCAATAAGTTTGTATTATAAAGATATAGCCAGACCCCTCTCACATTTTTTAGTTGTCAAATTATTATTATTATTTTTTTGTCAGTTGTACTCCCCTGTGTTTTGAACAGTTGCTTATAGCAGGAACTGCTCTGGGTACTATTCCACTGTTTATCTACTTCCCCTATTTTCCCTCGACTTCCCCAGGGAAAAACAAAACTCGAAATTGCTTTCCAAATGCTCGATGTTTCTATTCAGATTTTATAACATGCGATATGAGGAAATGTATATGTTCTTTCAAATTACTTAATTTATTTTGAAAAGGTGATCTTACATGGAGTAAAAGAACAATCCGAATAATACAAACTAAGTATTCAGGGAAAGAATATTTGCTCTTTTAATCCACTGTAGGTCCTCCCCGCCTCTCCATGGAGGTGAACATGTTACCCATTTGAAGAATAAAAAATATTAATTGGAATGGCAGTTTATTTCCATTTGCAATTTTTGCTGAAATTGGTCTGTTACAAGGATTTTTTTTTTTTTTTTGAATCTCAACCTCTTAACATATTTCTCACTTGAAAGAAGTTCATCATTTTTCACTGGTACCTGACTGTGGGGAACCCTAGTGGCGTAGTGGTTAAGTGCTACCGCTGCTAACCAAGAGGTCAGCAGTTCAGTTCCACCTGGTGCTCCTTGGAAACCCTATGGGGCAATTCTGCTCTGTCCTATAGGGTCGCTATGAGTCAGAATTGACTTGACGGCAGTGTGGTTTTTTTTTTTTTTTTGGACCTAACTGTGCCTGTTTTGCCAAAATAAAATAAAAACTTACTCTGTAACATATAAATTGTGACTTCTGAAAATTATTGGTACCTCTACTTTTTTTTCTACTTTAGGCTCACATACTACCCAAGGAATTTAAGGCAATTTGGGGTGGTCTAGGGGAGTCATGGACTACTTTATGAATCTAATGAGAACAATGGGCCCTCCCCAGAAGGGTGCATGCCCACAGCAAGCACTCAATATTATGTGTTCACATACTGTCTGAAAGCCATTTATAGACCTCCTTTTTTTTGGAGTAGATTGATTTATTGGTTTATTGATACATTCATGCTTCAAACATTTATTGAGCCTGTACCCTGGGCCAAAATGTTCTATAGATAACGTCTGAAATCAAGTTACTTGCTTTGGTGTAACTCAGAACCTAGTTGGTGAAGACTCGGAGTTAAATCCATTGTGGTTAATCCTGGTTAAACCCATAGTTAAATTCATTTATATTTGGGATAGTTTAGGGGATGTAAGGAGCCCTGGTGGCACAGTGGTTTGTGCTCAGCTGTTAACCAAAAATCAGTGTTTTTCAAACTCACCAACTGCCCCATGGGAAAAGAATGTGGCAATCTGCCTCAGTAAAGATTTACAGCCCGGGAAACCCATGATGGAGGTTCTACTCTGTCCTGTAGGGTTGCTGTGAGTCGGAATCAGCTCAGTGTACACAATGACAGGAGGCCTGGTACGGGCTCCCAGCTCCATTGCTGCCTAACTGTGAGACCTCTTGCAAATGATTTCATTCCTCTGAACCTCAGTTTCCACATCTATAGCATGGGATGATCACTTTTAACCTGTAGAATCAAAGATAATGCATACAAAGCTCCCAGTACTGGTGCATAGAACCAGTTAAAACCAGTTGCCACTGAGTTGACTTCCAGTCGTGGTGACCCCATGTGTGTCAGGGTACAACTGTGCTCTGTAGGGTTTTCAGTGGCTAATTTTTTGGAAGTAGATTGCCAGGCTTTTCTTTTAGCACACCTGTAGGTGGACGTGAGCCACCAACCTTTTGGTTAGCAGCTGAATGCATAAACCATTCATACCACCCGTGAACTCCAGTGTAATCGCAAGTGTTCTTAAATGTGGAAGAAGGAGGCAGAAAAGTCAGTGTGGGTGCGAGTAAGGTGTTCATCAGAGAAGGTGCCCTAGAGTGCTGGGCTCTAAAGTTAATTTGAGAACTCCTGATCTAGAAGAGGCTGGCGTCCTGTATGTCTGGACTGTAGGGTCGCCATCTACCACCACTGAGGGCCACTGCAGCGTGGATCTGCTGGCTCACAGAGGACCAGGGGTGAGTTTACACATGAAGCCTTTCCGTCCGTTAACATGTTCCTCGAGGTTGCCAGGCGTGAGTGATGTAGAGTTTTCCTCTGGATGGCATTTGTTAGTCAGAACACTGAGCTTTCTGCCGATTTCTGCCTTGTTGTCACAAATGCTTTGTCTTGTCTCTTCCAAATCGGGGAACCTAGCCAGAAAGAGTGAGTGGCATTTGAAACCCATATTGTCTCGCATGTCTGCAGTCTTAGAACTGAAAAGATCAGAACATATTTTCCAGGGGAATTGTTTTAAAGCTGAGATATCCATGGGGCTGAGGAAAGGTAGTGGTTGGTATGGGCGAAAGGAACCAGGACCCTGTGAGGAGGCTGTTGGGCTGTGGAAAATGACAGGCTGTTTGTGATTCTGTGCTAGGTGATGAATATGGCTTCCACCAATGGAATTTTGAAAATGGCGGATTGTGAGTGAAGAAAGACACAAGGTGCTTGAGCTTCGTGATCAAATTGTACTTTAGTTAATTGCTGTTGGTTTTGCCTTGGCTAATTGATATTATTTTTTTTCCCTTCCTTTTCCTCCCTCCCCTCCTCTCTCCCTCCCTCCCTGTTTGGCAGCATTAAAACAAAAACTTTTATCATGGAAAATTTCAAGCACATGCAAAAATAGAATAGTGTAATGAGCCCCATATACCCATTGCCCAAATTTCACTGTTATTAACATTTGGCCATTCTTGCTTCATCTATAACCTCATCCATTCTCTCCCCCACCATCACTGGGTGATTTTAAAGCAAATCCAAGACATCATTATATTTTCCCTGCAAATATGCCAGCGTGTATCACTAAAAGATAAGGACTTTAAGGACTGTTAGGAAAAAAAAAAAATAACCACAACTATTGCAATTTATGTTTCTTTTTTCAACATATGCAAATAATCTAAAGAATGCACATATTAGAGGATTTGTGAGATTCCGAGAAGTATAAAGAAAATAAAAATCATCTTTAATCTCACCAACTGCTATTATATTTTGACATTATTTTCTTCTGGTCTTTTTTCTATGCATTCATATACACAGACCTATACATACTGATTGTATAATCTCACATGTAACTTCTAATTTACTTCACATTTTATTAGAAGCATTGCAAGTTATTTGTAGATGTTTTTACCAGCTTCACTTTCCATTCTGTGAACACATCGTGATTTACTTAATAATTCAGATTTCTTCAGATTTAAATATCTCCATTAAAAAATAACACCTTGGTGAACATTTGTGAAATGAAATGCCTCAGTTGCAGATTATTGGTTTTGAATAGAATCCTTTGACTGAGATTACTAGGTCACCACGCATAAAACTTTTTAAAGTTCTTGATAAAAAGAAACCCATTGCTGTCACGTCAATTCCAACTCATAGTGACCATATAGGACAGAGTAGAACTGCCCCATAGGGTTTCCAAGGAGTGCTGGTAGATTTGAACTGCCGATGTTTCAGTTAGCAGCCATAGCACTTAACCACTATGCCACTAGGGTTTCCGAGATTCTTGATACACGCTGTTAATTGGTTTCCGGAAAGACTGGACCAATGGATACTTCCAATAGCAATGTATTAAAAGTACCTTCATCACCTCAGATTGAACAGTATCACTTAAAACAAAAATTTTTCTTATTGGCCAGAAGAAAAATATTTTCTCATTATTCTCATTTGCAACTCTTTTATGATTACTGCCGTCAAATATATTTTAATTTATTCACACTTTTGTATTACTTAGGTGTTAGACTGTTAACCTCTTTGATATTTCCTGTTGTATAAATGGAAAACCTCAGAAAATGATGGATTTCAATATAAAGCACAGCAAAATAATTTTAACTTCTAAAAGCTAATAAATATTTTGAAGCCTGGCAGGGAGTTCTATGATTATTCATTTTTAGTCACCAGGCATTGCTCAACCATTGTAGCTATATCAATGTTTTTTCCAAGAACCACTTTAAAATGTAAAAATTTGCAGCAGAAAATCATTTTGTGGGGCTTGACTGTTGTGGTTTGTCAGGAGGCGAGGTAGAGAACCATGTCTTAGTGGGCCTGCGATGAGCTGCTGTCATAGGCTTTGAGGTGAATGGTAGGTATGTGAAGCCAGAATTCGTTCCTTTTCTAGAAAAGTAAAGGCAGAGTGAGAAAAGGGATCTCATATGGACAGCAGGGAAAGCTATTCTCCGTTTCCAAGGGGGTGGGCAGTGGTATGAGTTTTAAACAAAAGTAGGTGGAATTTAAGTTTGGTATTAACAGATTTTGAGGGGTTGCTTTAACTATCTAATCACCAGTAGAGCATCCACCACCATCTGTCAGTTTGTTGTAGTGCAGTGGCTTTTGTGTTGCAAAGCTGGAAGCTATGCCACTGGTACTTAAGTGACTAGCACGGTCACCCAGGTTTCAGCAGAGCTTCAGACTAAGACAGACTAGGAAGAAAGGCCTGAAGATCTACTTCTGAAAATTAGCCAGTGAAAACCCTGTGGATCACAACAAAACATTGTCTGACTTGCTTGCTTTGGCCAGGTCATCAGGAGGAATCAACTGCTGGAGGAGGACATCATATATAGTGAAGGAGAGGGCCTGTGAAGGTATGGGAGACTCTTGGTGAGATTGATTGGCCTAGCAGCTTCAGTGTGGACTTAAACATGCTGGCAATCATAAGCATGATGGAGGACTGGGCAGTGTTTCCTTCTGTGGTACATGGGGTTGTTATGAGCCGGAGTTGACACAACGGCATCCCTCCCTCCCTCCCTCCCTCCCTCCCTCCCTCCCTCCCTCCCTCCCTCCCTCCCTCCCTCCCTCCCTCCCTCCCTCCCTCCCAGCATGGTAACTGATCAATCAGAGTAGACACCCATTTGTAAGATCCTGGAGGCCCAGTTGTGCTGGGCATTAATCCTCTAGCCACTGGTCGTGAGGAGGTAGATGTTCCTGAGGGAGGGGGTAGAGTGGTAGGGTGAACTTCGTGGCCCTGAAGACTGTGTCTGTTCACAACACAAGCCAAAGCATCTCAGTATTTTAATAACCAGTGCGGCTGTACCAGTGTGCCTGAGCTGAACATTAGACTTGAGTATTAGTGTGATCTCATATGTCTTTTATGCCTGAACTTGTGCACCCAGCTTCTCTGAGAGCTGTCAAGAACAGGATGGGTTGCTGTCTCCCCCGCCTCCATGTCAACCTTTCCCTGAAAACAGGGGTGGGGTGAAAACATTTTGACATTCCTTTTCCTAAAACATGGAAATAGAAATGTGATTCCATCTAACCTTATGCCTTTTGAACCCAAGGCCTATCCTCTCCCCTTTTGTGAGTTAATTTTCCAACCATACTCCATAAACATGTCTGCTTCTCATGAAAAGAGACAGGCATGGGAGCTGAAGCCAGCTTCTTCTTCCCCTGTGCCCTTGTTTCCTATCTTCCAGGACAAGACCTTCCCAAGCAATTCCTGTTTGGGATTGAATGAAGGGGCCTGTTTGTCTCTAGTTTTGGGATGTGATGTGGCCATTTGCAGAAGCATAAAAATAATCTTGTAACTTGCTGAAAACTTTCCACATCCTAAATTCACTTTGTTCAGGATCACCGTTCAGAAGATAGCAGTGGGAATACCTTAGTGGAATCCTGACTTGGTTTGCTTGCAAATAGAATCCATGGCATCCCTCCCATCTCAAGTGAGAGATTCTCCACGTTCTTCTGGTGCATGGAGATTTTCAGACCCACTGGTCTCCAGGGAAAAGAGATGCATCACTGGCTGCACCTGAGGATGGAAGGGACCTGTGATGTGTTGGAATTTATTGTTTGAAATGGAGGTTGGGAGGAACTTTGAACTTGATTCCAAGTCTCCTTCGTGCTCCTTTTCTACACCTCATCTGGGTGGGGGCTAAGACGTTCCCACTCAGAACTCAGATCCCCGTCTGCTCTGACACTGACCTAGCCATTCTGAGCCTGAATTGTCTTTACCTATAAAATGGGGTAATGGTAATGTCGATCTTGCAAGGTTGCTGTGAGGATCAGTAATCATCTTGGAGAAGCACATAGCACATCACTTGGCACATGATGTGAGAGACCATGTAGAACCTGCTGCGCAACGACCACTGTTCTAATGTTAATATTTTCTCCATATTAACATTTCTCGTCCTCTGAACAGCCCAGTGAGGTAGGCACCATTATTATTCCCATATTACAGATGAAGAAACCAAGGCCCAGAGAAATTAAGACACGTGTCCAAATTCACACAGGTGGTAAGTGGCAGAGCCAGGATTTGAACCCAGCCAGTTTGGTTCTTTGGCAGGGTTTCTCAGCCTTGGCACTGTTGACATGTTGGCTGGATGATCCTCTGTTGTTGGGGACTTTCCTGTTGTGTTAGTTTCCAAGACTGCTGTGACAAATGACCACAAATTGAGTGGCTTAAAACAACAGAAATGTATTCTCCCCACAGTTCTGGAGGCCAGAAGTCCAAAATGAAGGTGTCAGCAGGGCCACACTTCCTCTGGAGTCTCCAGGGGAGAATCCGTTTCTTGCCTCCTCCAGCTTCTGGTGGTTGCCAACATCCCTTGGCATATGGCTGCATCACTTCAGTCTCTGCCTCTGTGATCGCATTGCCTCCTCCTCTTGTCTGTGTGCAAATGTTGCTTTATTTCACTCTTGTGAGGACACTTGCCATCAGATTTAGGGTCCACCTGGATAATCCAGCATGATGTCATCTCAAGAGTCTTAATTTAGTCACATCTGCAAAGACCCTTTTTCCAAATAAGGTAACATTTCCAGGTTCTTGGAATTAAGACTTGGATGTATTTTTCTGGGGTTGTGAGGTGGACAACATTTAACTCACTACACCTGTGCATTGTTTAGCAGCATCCCTGGCCTCTATCTGCTAGGTGCCAATAGCTCTCCCACCCCCCAGTCGTGATAACCCAAGAAGTCTCCAGGCATTGCCCAATGTCCCTGGAAGGCACAATTGTCCCTTGTTGAGAACTCCTACACTAGGTTTTGTGGAACGATCACTGTGCAATACTGTCTACAGGGAAGGTGCTCAATAAGTGAAGTATTCATTACACTTTGGACCCCACATTTCAGAAGACATCAGAAGCTGTTAGTAGACCAGTGTCAGTTGCTGTATCCACCTTTTTATCTAGTCAGGGTCCAGTGGAAGCCATTTCATGGTTTGGGGACCTGTTTCGAGTGCTATGACTGTGTCAGGACCAAGCAAGGCATTGTGCATGAGGAGGCCATTCCCTTTCGTGGCTTTTCAGGCAGATTGAGTCAGGGCATTGAGCAGACTGCAAAAGGCACGGAGGCTTGTGCAAGTTGGAGCTTAACACTTTTTAGAGAGGGATGATCTGTGTAGTTCACACATGGACTTACCAGGAGTTGTCTGAACAACCAGTGTGCCTCCACCACGCATTTTGCTTTAGCAAGCGGTGTTGCCCCATCATGTTTGGACCTGGAGGAGAAAAAAAGTCAAGAAATTCAGGATACCTGGGGAACACAGAATCAGAGCAGCAGTGTTTCAGTGGTAGAAACCTTGCCCTCCATGCGGGAGACTCTGGTTCAATTCCAGTGCACCTCATATGCAGCCACCACCCGTCTGTCAGTGGAGGCTTGCATGTTGCTATGATGCTGAACAGGTTTCAGTGGAGCTTCCAGACTAAGACAGACTAGGAAGAGAGGCCTGGTGATCTACTTCCAAAAATCAACCAGTGAAAACCCTATGGATCACGACAGTCCAATGTGCAGCTGATTGTGCGGGTGGCGCAGGACCAGGCTGCGTTCTGGTCTGTTCCATTGTGCATAGTGTCCTCAAGAGTTGGGGGCCAACTTGATGTCAGAAACAACAACAACAATGAGGAGGAGAGAAAGGAAGAGTGGATTAATAGTGAGCTTTATATGAATTTGGACATTTCTCCAAAATACATTGAGATCAAGTATGATTTCTTAAATCAGTACTTTAGGTTTTATGGTTGGTTGGAATTAGTTAAGTTGGTTGGAATTCATGTAAGCAGCCAAAGTCTCCTTTTTTTTAAGTGTACTTTAGATGAAGGTTTATAGAACAAACTAGTTTCTCATTAAACAGTACAAATACTGTTTTATGACATTGGTTAACAACCCCATGACGTGTCAACACACTCCCTTCTCAACCTTGGGTTCCCTATTACCAGCTTTCTTGTCCCCTCCTGCCTTTTTGTCCTTGCCCCTGGGCTGGTGTGCCCCTTTAGTATTGTTTTGTTTTATGGGCCTGTCTAATCTTTGGCTGAAGGGTGAACCTCAGGGGTGACTTCATTACTGAGCTAAGAGTATGTCTGGGAGCCATACTCTCAGGTTTTCTCCAGTCTCTGTCAGGCCAGTAAGTCTGTTTTTTTTTTTTGTAAGTTAGTATTTTGTTCTACATTTTTCTCCAGCTCTGTCCAGGACCCTCTATTGTGATCCCTGTTAGAGCAGTTGGTGGTTGTAGCCAGGCACCATCTAGTTGTACTGGACTGTCTGATGGAGGCCCTGGTAGTTCTGGTCCATTAGTCCTTTGGACTAATCTTTCCCTTGTATCTTTAGTTTTATTCATTCTCCCTTGGTCCCGAAGGAGTGAGACCAGTAGAGTATCTTAGATGGCCACTCACAGGCTTTTAAGAGCCCAGAAGCTACTCACCAAAGTAGAATGTCGAACATTTTCTTTATGAACTATGTTATGCCAATTGAGTTAGATGTTAGCAGCCAAAATTTCTGGTTCAGCTCCAGGAAGGCAAGGTTCTATTCCTTGACCATATCTCTACCTCCAAGGAATTGTTACAAAAATGTAAACCCTCCACCACACAGAGATGACATGAGAGATGGAGATAATCTCCATCATTCTACCCATTACCAGGAACTCTGCTTGGAATGTATGTTCAAATGAGGTCCGCTTCATGTAGCCTTCTGTTTTGTGCTCAGAGCCTGGTCTAGTATCCTGGCTGGGGTAGAGTTTCAAAGTTACATCTAGGCTGGCACAAGTCTTCATTGTGTCCACAGTTCACCCACCCTTGGTTCACTCCCATGCATGGTATGTGCTCCTGCTTGCTTGGTTTATGGAGACTATACCACATCTGTCTGTGACTCCATTCTTCCCTCCATCCCAGTACCCAGCACACTGGTTTTTGGCAGAGTAGGTGCCCAGTAGATGTTTAAATACTAGTTAGTAGAAAGGGCCAGAGCCAGGGCTGTAATGTTTTCCTGTGGGTGCTGTAAAAAATGACCACACACTTGGTGGCTAAAAGCAGCACACATTTATTCTCTCCTGGCTCTGGAGCTCAGAAGTCTGAGATCAGTTTCCCTGGGCTGAAATCAAGGCGTCAGCAGAGCCACGCTCTCTCTGGAAGGCCTAGGGAAGAGCCTGTTTCCTTGTCTTTTCGCACTTCTAGACCTACATTCCTTGACTTGTGGCCTCTTGCAATATCTTCAAAGCCAGGAGTGTAGCATCTTGCTTCAGTGGTCATATTGCCACCACCTTCTGTGCCAAATCTTCCCCTGTCTCTCTTTTATAAAGGTATTTGTGATTACATTTAAGCCCAACCCAGAAAATCCAGGATAATCTCCCCATCTCAAGATTGTTAACTTAATCACATCTGCGAAGTCCCTGTTGCCATATAAAGTAATATTTACAGGTTCCAGGGAATAGAACCTGGATATTTTGGGGGGCCATTGTTCAGCCTGCCACAAGGATTTTTATAACTGACTCACCCTAGGGGACACACTTCACCAAGTTAATAGGGTGAGCTTGGTGGGCAGGCTGGGCAAACTCTCTGAACCTCAGTTTCTTCATTTGCAAGAAAGATGGTTGGGCTGACTTGTCTTCCCGCTTTAACGTCTGGCTTTCTTAGGGTGAAGTCAGTCTATGTGACGAGCATGGCTTTGAACTGGTTCATTCTGGTTCTACCCCCTGTTGAGAATTTGCATTTCTACCCCTAGATATACTGCATCAGAATCTACAGTTCAACAAGACCCCTGGGTGATTCTTACGTATACATTCTCGCACATACATAAGAATCACCTGGGGGATCTTATTCTGATTCAGTTTAACTGGAATGGAAAAGCAAATTCTGAGCAGGGCATCGAACTAGAGTGAACTGACTCAAAGCCCTGGTGATGAAAAGCAGCAGCTGTGTTGGAGAAATTTGGAGCTTTGAGTTAGGCAGGTCTGGGTTAGAATCTTAGCACTGCTGGTTTTCTGAGCTTCAATATCATCCTCTGTCAAAATAATACATATATATTTTCCCATCCTTTTTCTACTCTAAGGAGCCCTGGCAGTGCAGTGGGAAAGCACTCAGCTGCTAACTGAAAGTCAGTGGTTTGGACTCACCAGCCACTCCACGGGAGAAAGATGTGGCAGTCTGCTTCCACAAAGATTTACAGCCTTGGAAACCCTATGGGGGCAGTTCTACTCTGTCCTACAGTGTTGCTATGAGTCAGAATTAACTCGATGGCAATGGGTTTGGTTTTGTTTTTTTCCACTCTGGGCCTCAGTTTTCCTTATCTGTGAAATTGGATTGGGTTAAGGTCTACTCCCTAATAGGGTCTACTGCTTCTTGGTGGATAGGAGTTTCTCCAGCTTGGTTGAAGGTGATCTGCCTTCTACCTGATCAGTAGGACCTCTGCCCTTGCACAGGTGAAAGAGGGCCTCCCTCAGAGCATCCCCAGCAGCTGCTCTTCTCCAGGTGTAGTTGTCCCCTCCCAACTCATCCTAATATTGAGTTCCCTCTCTCTGTAATTGATGTCTGTGCACTCCAGCTCACTCCCACTGAAAAGGGAAAGGATGCAAGGACATGTGTTGAGTGCCCACTATGCAGGCACCATGTTGCAGGCAGGCATCCAAGAAACACCATTCTCATTGTATAGGGGAGAAGAGCAAACCCCAGAGACTCGTAAAACTTGATCTTGTTGGACAGCCAAGTAAGAAACAGAGCTGGGACTTGAACTCAGTTCTCTTGACTCCACGGCCCGTGCTCTTGCCACCACAACAGAGCTTCTTAAACTTTGATCCTTCCCACACCACTTTCACATTTTGGGGCCATTTTGCCTATTAGCTGCACAATGCTTTGCTTTATATGCTAAAAGAAAATGTATTTTGAATGCAAATGTTGTACCACTACCAAAAATGGAAACTGGTTAACTTGCCTTAAATAGATGGCAACAATAAACAAACAAATAAAATCACACAAGTAAATAAAACTGCAAAACAAAAATAAAAAAGAAATACAAAATGCTGTAAAAACATAAACCAAAAACCAAACCAAACCTGTTGCCATCAAGTTGATTCCAACTCATAGCGACCCTGTAAGACCAGAGTAGAACTGTCTCGTAGGGTTTCCAGGGCTATAATCTATACGGAAGCAGACTGCCACATCTTTCTCCCATGGAGAGGCTGGTGGGTTTGAACTGCTGACCTTTTGGTTAGCAGCTGAGTGCTAACCACCAGGGCTCCTTTTAAAAATGTAATAAGGTGCTATTTCTTGCCAAGGCTTAGTGTACAACTCTATTCTTAAAAAGGAGATGAGACGTGTTTAAGAGCTATGGTAGACCTATTAGCAATACTTTCTCATTGACTAATCAGAAGGATTGAGAGAGAATCATAGCTTTCTCTTATGTGCTTTAATGTAAGACATGCACCTGATTCTGCCCCCTCTTCCACTGCCCAGCCTCTTGGTGACCTCCTTCCTGTCTGTCCTTTTGACCAGCTTCTTACCAACTTTCACCTGAGCTCTGGCTTTGGTCTTTAGTTTCCTTGCCCATATGCTCGCCATCAGCCACAGCTCATGGCCCCAGAGCAGAGCTTTGAGCGTAGTACCCTTCACTCTTAGACCTTTTGTGACCTTGCATTATTTCCAGGGTAAAGTCTAACCTAGACATCTAAGACTTGCCACAGCCTGCTCCCCACCACTGTCCAGCTCTTTCTGTCTCCTGTACTCTTGTACCCCGGGAGAACTAGATAGCTCCTTCTTTCCTCCATACGTTCCATAGTTCTCTGACTCTGTGACAAGTACTTCCTTTCCACCCTCCCACCTTCACCTGGGCAAAGCTTGGTTGGGCTCTCAGGGTTCTTAAGACAATCCACTGAGGTAAGGTACATGGAAACCCAGAAAACCCTAAAAGAAATGCAACTGCAAAACATGTCATTGCCAGTTCTGCTTTGCCTTTAAGTCCTTTAAATTTTGAATGAAAAGGGCTCCAAGATGCCTAGTCCAACTCCTCAGGCTTGAAGCAGTTGCCGTCCTCTGCCTCCTGTGTCTTCACTGTCTTTTATGCCATGTGACAAACAGAATGGCCTCCGCTCCTAACCGAATTTTGTTCCTCTTTGTTATCCTTGCTGTAACCACGCCCATCTTCCTGCCTCCCGGTGCCTGGTATTTACCAGTACCAGTTGCTGTTAAATCGACCCAGACTCATGGTGAGCCCATGTGTGTCAGAGTCGAACTGTGCTCCATAGGATTTTCCTTCTTTCTAATTTTATTTACTTTGTTATTATTGTTGTTGAGAATATACACAGCAAAACATGCACAAATTCAGCAATTTCAACATGTACAATTCAGTGACATTGATTATGTTCTTTGAGTTGTACACCATTCTCACCCTTCTTCTCTGAGCTGTTCCTGCTCCATTAACATAAACTCACTGGCCTCTAAGGTTCCTATCTAACCTTTAGAGTTGCTGTTGTCAATTTGATCCCATATAGATAGCTCTTAAAAGAGCACAGTGCTCAAGGCAGACATTTTTTACTAGTTAAGCTAAACTGCTGTTTGGTTTTAAGAAGACTTCAGGGGATATTTTTGGTGTAAGGTTTAAATATTGTCTCGGGGCAGTCATTTCAGGGATTCATCCAGCTTCCATGGCTCCAGGAAGTCTGGAGTCTATGAGAATTTGGAATTCTGTTCTGCGTTTCCCCTCTTTTGATAAGGATTCTTCTACATGGGGTTTTCAATGGCTGAGTTTTCAGAAGTAGATTGCCAGGCCTTTCTTCTAAGGCATGTCTGGGTAGACTTGAGCCTCTAACCTTTCTGTTAGCAGCCAAGTACATTAACCGTTTGTACCATCCAGGGTTTGAAAGAGCAAATCTGCACCTCCATATGAGAGTGACCTTCCATCCCATCATTGTAGATCAGGAGTGGAGGAAGCTGCAGCCGCACCGCCTCTGTCAAACATATTTTCTGTTGTAATTTTTCTTTCCTCATTAGTGCACCTTGGAATGTGCTTCCTCTAATAGGAAGTGACAGTTTAATTGTTTGGGTTTTTAAAATTTATATTCTGTTACACAGCTGACCACACGTAATGAGCAGGCAGCCCCACCTCGTAGCTGGATTCCTTTGCTCTTTCTCTTTGCTTCAGAAGATTTAGGTGGAGCCAAGAAATGACTGATCCCTTGGGTGTCAGGAGTGTTGACAATCACTTTAGGGGGCAAGAGCTTGCCTTGGGAAAGGAGGCAGGTGTGTACGTGCACACGTGTGTGTGAACGTGCATGCAGGAGCAGAGGGTGGACAGGAAAGCTGACAAACCTCCTAGCTCCCAGGCTGGACTATCCCTTTCATTGTCCAGGGTCCCTCCTACCACTTAAAATGAATTTTCTGCTTGAGTATTCCCTCTCCTCCCTTGTTTTGAAATCCTTTGAGCCTTTGAGCTTTCAGTGGGAAGAATAGTACCACAGACCTTTATAGGAGTCCCTGGGTGGTGCAAGCAGCTAATGCTAAGCTCAACTGCTAACCAAAGGTTGGAGGTTCAAGTTCACCCAGCGGTGCCTTGGAAGAAAGGCCTGGTGATCTGCTTCTGAAAACTCAGCCATTGAAAACCCTTTGGAATATCTATATGGGATTGAATTGACAGCAGCCCCTTGAAAGTTTGGATAGAAAGCTTGGGGAAGGGGCAGTGAGTTTATGTTAATAGGGGAGGGACAATTCAGAAAAGGGGGGTGGGGATAATTGCACAACTCAAAGAATGTAATCCGTGTCACTGAACTGTACATGTGAAAACGGTTGAATGGGGTGTATGTCCTGCAGTTTATATTCTTAACAACAACAACAAAAAACCGAACCCACTGCCATCGAGTCAATTCTGACTCATGGCGACCCTATAAGACAGAGTGGAGCTGTCCCATAGAGTTTCCAAGGAGCGCCTGGCGGATTCAAACTGCCAGCCTTTTGGTTAGCAGCTGTAGCACTTAACCACTTATATTCTTAACAGCAACAACAAAAATAAAATAGATTATTAAAAAAAAAAAGAAAACCCCTGTGGAGCACAATCCTAGTCGGACACACATGGGGTCGCCATGAGTCGGAGTCGACTCAACGGCACCTGCTTTGGTTTTTTGATTTTTAGACCTGTGTACCAAACGTCATATCTAAGGCACAGTATTGAAGAGTGGAATTGGCAGTGACCGTAAGGAGATGAAATGACACAAGTCGCCGCACAGATGGGACGATGAGGCCCAGAGAGGCTCAGAGATTTGACAGAGGGCCCCCCTACTTCCTGAGTTCCAGTCCTGGGCCTTTCCATGGGTCTCTTGGCCCTTCAGATGCTGATTACTGGCACCAGTGAAAGGACCAGCAAGGGCGTCCATTTCCTGTGAGGTGGGTGGCAGTGAAGCCTCTCACTGTAAACTCAGCACTCTCACTGCACTTCAGGGAAAATGGAAACTCCTGGCCACACAAACCCTCATACCCATTTCTGACCTCTGCGGCTTTCCAGCCTGAACTCAGTTGTGTCCCCCTTTTGCAATTTGCTGTAGTCCTGCATCTCCCAGTGAGGGCTCTGAGGAATACTAACCCTGAGATGTGCTCCCTCCAGAAAAGAGTTTAAGCCAAAATGAGTTTGGAGTTCTTGGATGGTGCAAATGGCTAAGTGCTTGGCTGCTAACCAAAAGGTTGGAGGTTCAAGTCCAACCAGAGGCACCTCTGAAAAATCCGCCACTGAAAATCCTATGGAGCACAGTTCACTCTGACACACATGGGACAGCCATGAGTCAGAATCCACTCAAAGGCAACTGGCATGCGTCCCAAAACCTGTGGTTATTTACAATGGATATTTACTCATTCAGGGTTCTGAGAACTCCTGCACTACAGATACCTTTTAAACCCTGTTTAAACTAATGTGTCCTCAGTGTATTTCTTCACAGGTCTCCCTTTTTCTGTGTTTCATACAACATTTGTTAACAGTCTTGTTGGCTTGGTAAACTAGAACACACAATGCTATTCTGGTTGTTTCAACATGCCTGGCTCTTTCCGTTTCCAGCCCTTGCCTGTGCTGCTGCTCCTGTCTCCTGAATCCTTCGTATTTCACCTCAGAAGTCGTGCCCTTTGGCACACCTTAGGCCCCCTGGCAGGATTAGGTGTCTTTCCTGTGCTTTTGTATCTTTTGCGTTCTAATCCTTTACCTCTGGTTAACCTCACCTGCTGTCCTCATTGAGGCTAGAAACCGTCCTGTTTCTGCTCTTTCATTCATTGAATCATTTCATTCATCGGATCATTCTGTGCATATTTATTGAGTCTCCTGTGTCCCAGGCACATTGTTCAAGACACTGGGGACACAGAGGAGCAAAGTCCTTGCCCTTACAGAGCTTACGTTCAAGGGGAGTGGGACAGAATTTGAACTTATGATAAATTCTTCTTATTGTTGTTAGTTGCTGTCCAGTTGGCCCTGACTCATGTATAACAATGAAATATTGCCTGATTCTGGACCATCTTCATGATCGTTGGTATGTTTGCACTCATCTTCAAGCCCTGTATTGAACAAAATGCTGTTGTGATCCATAGGGTTTTCACTGGCTAATTTTTGGAAGTAGATTGCCAGGCCTTTCTTCATACTCTGTCTTAATCTGGAAACTACTGAAACCCGTCCACCACGGGTGACCTTGTTGGTATTTGACATAGTGGCGGCATAGCTTCCACTGTCATAGTAACATGCAAGCCACCCACAGTATGACAACTGACAGGTGGTGGTATATAATATTAGGTGGTTAAGCACTCAGCTGCTAACTCAAAGTTCAGTGGTTTGAACCCACCAGCTGCTCTGTCAGAGAAAGATGTGGCAGACTGCTTTCATAAACGTTACAGGCTTGGAAACCCTATGGGGCAGCTCTGCCCGGTCCTGTAGGGTCACTATGAGTCAGAATCAACTCAACGGCAATGGGTTACAGGGTAGTAAGTGTTAAGATAAAAACTAGAACAGTGTAAAGACTGAGAGTGACGGGGTGACCTTTGGGATAGGGTTTTCAGGAGACCTACATCAGTTAGGATAAACTGGGTTATGCTGCAGCACTGATAATCCTTATTTTTTTAAAAAATAATATTTTGCTGCGTTCTTGGTGAAAGTTTACACAGGAAATTAGGTTCCCATTTAACGGTTTCTCCTCATTTTGTTCAGTGACATTGGTTACATCTTACACAGTATGTCAGCTTTCTCATTATTTCCATCCTGCTTGTTTAATCCTTGTATTATGGTAGCTTCCGACGATGAAGGTCTATTTCTCACTTATGTGACATGCCCAGCAAGGGTCAGCCAGAAGCTGTGCTCTACATCCCCTCACCTGGGGACCCAGGAGGACAGGGTGTGCTTGGCCAGTTGTTGTGGTGGGGAAAAGGGTGTGTTGGGTCCTAAACTGGCTCGTGAAGGCTTCAGCTCACATGTGATTGGCCACAGCAAGTCATGTGGCCTCACCTGCCTCAAGGGGGCAGGAAAGCACTCCCCTGCCGTGTGTGGGGAAGGAGAAGGAACTGGGATAATAGTTGATGAACAGCATTAACGAGTACAGGCAGTCTCCAGATTACGAACGAGTTCCGTTCCCAAGTCTGTCTTTAAGTCAAATTTGTATGTAAGTTGGAACAGTTAGGTACAGTTCGTATCTAACATCAGTTAATCAAGTGTTTTCTTGCTATAGAGTACATAGTATACCCTTCTATGCATAAAAAACATTAAAGAAACACTGCCAGATATACTAAAACATCTTTAACAATACAGTAGTAATAATAATGTTTTGATGCACATTGCAAAGTAGCGCCTGTTTGCTATTATGAACCATTGTACGTACTTTGAATTTTTACCATAATAGGCTTTAGGGGGGTTGGTTCGTAACTGGGGATTGTGCGTAACCAGGGAACTGCCAGCACACAGAAACCCTCTCTGATAGCAGGGCATCAGGAGACAACTGAATGAAGAGAGGAGGGGAGCCATGTGGATACTGGGGGAGGAAACTGCACACGCAAAGCCTCCAAGACCTGGTCCTCCCGCTCTCAGCAGGTGGCCTGGCCTAGAGTAGGTGACCACAAAGTATTTGTTGAATAAATATCTGAACTCCAAAACTTTTTGCATCCCAATTACCGAGATCTTTCTATTCTAGTTGCCAATGTGGCACGCAGAGGTGAGCACGTATTCATAGGAAAAAAACACGTCTCACCAGCCCACACAAAGCTTATTTCATGTTGACATCTCTGAACTGAAGAATTTAAAGACAGCTTATGGTTGCTTATCGTAATTTGTTTTGACCTGCCCTTAGTTTGAGAGCTTTTCCCTCAAGGATCTTATGTTCCAGCTCAAGAAACAAGACAGACACATTTAAATTCACCATAAATGTAAAATGTTTACAAAAATGTTATAAAAATGCATGTAAAAAACCTGTTTGCCCATGTGTATACCTGATGCCTTCATCATACTTGAAATAACTGTGTCATTGTCTGGATTCCCTGCTAAACTCCAAGAGGGCAGGATCCATGTCTGCTGCTTGCTTTTACTGATTGTGTCCTAGAAGCACCTAGAATAGTGCCAGGCTAGTGACGAATGCTCAGTAAATACACCCAACACTTGAGGGCTGGTTGGCCAAGGGAAAGGACAGCCATGCACCCTCTGATGGATGGCTCTGGGGAGAGTTCTGGGGTCCGCACCATTGCCTGTTGAGAAGGTGAAGTGGATTTAATAAGAGGAAGAGTGAGTTGATCTGGTAAAGGCAATGGTGAACTGAACACCAAACCACGAAGGGGGTGTTGTTGTTTGTTGTTGTGTGCCCTCGAGCCATTCTGACTCATAATGACCCAAAAGTACAGAGTAGAACCATTCCATGGGGTTTCCAAGGCTGTAATCTTTATGCGAGCAGATCGCCAAGTCTTTTCGGCAGTGGAGCTGCTGGTGGGTTTGAACTGCTGACTTTTCACTTAGCAGCTGCACACTTAACTGTTGCACCACTGGGGCTCCTTAAAAAAGATAATAAAGCTAGAGATTCATTAGTGAAGGCCACAGGAGGATAATCCAGATCAGAGTGAGTGACGTTGGGGAAAGAACAGGCCTTGATGGATGAGTAGGATTTCAAGACTGGAAGGTAGGGGGGAAGATCAGCTCACGGGACCCATGGGGTTTAACTGTTAATTATGTCCATATTAATTCTAACTTTGGCAAAAATAAGCAGTTACCCTGGGCTTATCCAGCTGGAGAACAGAATGAATAAAGACATGTAGGTGGCCAGATACATGGTGTGTCCGGGGAACCATATGTAGATCATTGTGGTTGGATCATAGAGCGTTTGTATTTTAACCCTAATGCTTCTTGACATGGCTGCTAATTTGGGGCAGATGAAAATGGCAGCAGTCATGTTCTGGATCTGCCAGGTGTGTCGCAGTGCTGTGGTGACAGGACGCAGCCAGTATCAGGCTGGCTCAGTCCGCTGGCCCTCTGTTGCTCAGACCACCATTGTAGCGACTTCCCTCATGGCCACTGCTGGACATGGGTGTCAGAGATGGGCTCACGTAGGCCCACTGCGACTCCTTCTCAGGATGAGTGACAAATTCGGCATCCCTGTAGGCATGGTGCCAAGTCAGCAGAAGGTTCCAGGTGTGCAGGTTCAGCATTTATCTTCTGTCTGGTTTGAATGAATGTCTCCCCTGCATTTGCCTCAGGAAAATGCCACAGTGTCTGATGAGGAGGGTCGGAGGGCAGGCAGAAGCTGGGTGGTCTTGGCGACCTTGAGGTTTTCTTTTTTTTTTGAACAGGTTGGTAATTCCATCCCGAGACCCTTTAATGCCTCAAACTCAGGGATCTTAGTGGAGTCTCTAAGTTAATGGATTTGCACACGAACACAAGATGGTAGTGGTTGTTACGGTAATTATGCAGTTGTCCAGCTGGTGTCATTTTAAAGAGGCAAAAATGGAGGCTGACGATGCTGGCCAAGCATTGCTCTTGCGGAAGATGTCCTGTTTTCCTGCAGGTAAGAGATGTCCTGGAAGATGACTCTACAACATTTGAATTGAACTGTCAAGGGGCCCCAGAGTTTTGGGGGGAATGTTGTGTACCTTGAAGGAACATTTGATTTTCAGGCTGGCTGTTTGGTATTGTTTCATACCTCAGTGCCTTGGTGCATGCCGTTACCCTCCCTGTGTAGCCGGCAATGCTAGGAGCAGTTCCTTGGTTATAAGCACCAGACACACACAGTCTCTGGTCACCTGCAGTAGGAAAGGGTGATGGTTGAACAATGTGATGAACATAATTAATGTCATCGAACTGTATAGGTAAAGAGAGTTGAAATGTCACATTTTGTTACATATATATTTGCTGCAATTAAAAAAAATTATCCGCAGTTAAAAAAAACAAATGAGTGAAGGAATAAATCAAAGAACGAATTGCTGTCTGCAAAAAAGAAAAGAAAGGGGAGCACAGAAAATTGAGAGGCAGAAGGGGGCAGGGTCGGGGCATTCTGGCTGCTAGGGGAGCAGGGTCTACTCAGGGGTCCTGGCAGGACTCTGCTCAAAATGAAAAAGCCTGTTGGATCCAGCTTGCATCCTGAATCTCTGCTCCTGACCAGAAATACCAGGTACTATTTGCCATCAAGTCACCTAGACTTATGGTGACTCCACGTGTGTGAGTAGAACTGTACCCCGTGGGTTTTGTTTGTTGTTGTTGTTTGTTTTTTTATAATTTATTTTATTTGCTGTTGTTGGGAATATACACACCAGAATGTACACCGATCCAACAATATCTACATGTACAGTTCAGTGGCATGGATTACATTCCTCAAGTTGTGCAACCGTTCTCACCCTCCTTTTCGAGATTGATCCTCCCTGTTAACATACACTCACTGCCTACTAAGGTTCCTATCTCATCTTTCAAGTTGCTGTTGTCAGTGTGATCCCATATAGACAGTTCTTAAAAGAGTACAGTGCTCAAGGCAGACATTCTTTACTAGTTAAGCTATTGTTTGGTTTTAAGAAGACATCAGGAAATATTTTTGGTTTAAAGATTATCTTAGGGCAATAGATGGTGTACAGCTGCCATTACTAAATGTTTTAATCAAAGATACTGTAGAAGAATACTGATCAAAGCGGGGAAATGTGGAACATAAATCCAAATTTTGATGGAATCTAGACTTTCTGGATCCATTGAGGCTGGATGGACCCCCAAGTTATTTTTTATTTTTATTGTGGTAAATACACACACACACATACACAAAACAAAATACTTGCCATTTCAACATTTTTACACGTGCAATTCAGTGACATTAATCGTAATCTTTAACGTTGGGATAATTTTAGATTTACAGAAAAGTTTCAAAGATAGTACAGAGAATTTTGGTTTACCCTTCACCGAGCTTTCCTTAGTGGGTTCCCAGAGTTTTAATGTGCTAGGTGGGTGGTGTTGCTGTTTGCTGAGATAGGGAAGATGGAGAGAAGAGGGTGTCTGTAGCTCTGCCTTGAGCATGTTATTATGTCCCTTTCACATCCAACTGGAGATAGATATCAAATATGTTGTCTGGATACAGGAATCTAGAACTCAGTTTGGGGCTGTAGGTGTAGCGATCAGCATTTAGGTGGTATTTAAGTCCCTGTTTTTGTTAGGTGCTCTGGAGTTAGTTCTGACTCATCATGACCCTATGAACAACAGAACGAAGCACTGCTCGGACCTGCACCATTCTCACAACCGTTGCTATGCTTGAGTCCGTTGTTGCAGCCACTGTGTCAATCCATCTCCTTGAGGGTCTTCCTCTTTTTCGTTGACCCTCTACTTTACCAAGCGTGATGTCCTTCTCCAGGGACTTGTCCCTCCTAATAACATGTCTGAAGTATGTGAGACAAAGCCTCACCATCCTTGCTTCTAAGGAACATTCTGGCTGTACTTCTTCCAGGATAGGTTTGTTTGTTTTTCTGAGTTCATGATATATTCAGTATTCTTCACCAACACCATAATTCAAAGGCATCAGTTCTTCTTTGGTCTTCCTTATTCATTGTCCAGCTTTTGCAGTCATATGGGGTGATTGAAAATACCATGGCTTGGGTCAGGCGCACCTTAGTCCACAGTGTGGCATCTTTGCTTTTGAACACTTGGAAGAGGCCTTTGCAGCAGATTTGCCCAATGCAGTGCGTTTTTTTTTCCTAATTTAAGTTCTATGTACTCTTTATTATTATTGTTGCACTTTAGATGAAGGTTTACAGAACAAAGTAGCTTCTCATCAAACGATTAGCATACATATTGTTTTGTGACATTGGTTACCAACCCCATGACATTTCAGCACTCTCCCTTCTCAACCTTGGGTTCCCTGTTATCAGCTTTCCTGTCCCCCTCAGCCTTCTAGTCCTTGCCCCTGGGCTGGTCTGCTCTTTTAGCCCCTTTTTTGTTTTATTGGCCTCTCCAATCTTTGGCTGAAGGGTGAACCTCAGGAGTGACTTTATTACTGAGCTGAAAGGGTGCCTGGGGGCCATACTCTCAGATTTTCTCCAGTCTCTGCTTTTTTTGTGAGTTAGAATTTTGTTCTACATTTTTCTCCAGCTTTCTGGGACTCTTTATTGTGATCCCTGTCAGAACAGACAGTAGTGGTAGCCTGCCATCATCTAGTTGTACTGGACTCAGTCTGGTGGAGGCTGTGGTAGATGTGGTCCTTTAGTCCTTTGGACTAATCTTTCCCTTGTATCTTTAGTTTTCTTCACTCTTCCTTGCTCCCGAAGGGATGAAACCAGTAGAGTATCCTAAATGGCTGCTCACAGGCTTTCAAAACCCCAGATGCTACTTACCAAAGTAGAATGTAAAACTTTTTCTTTCTGAACTATGTTATGCCAATTAAGCTAGATGTTCCCAGAGACCATGGTCCCCACAGCCCTCAGCCAAGTAATTCAGTCCCTCAGGGAGTTTGGATGTGTCTATGGAGCTTCCATGACCTTGCTTTGGACAAGTGGTGGCTTCGCCAATGTTGTGTACTGTCTTACCCTTCACCAAAGTTAGCACTTATCTATTGTCTATTTAGTGTTTTTCCATCCCCCCTCCGCTCCCTTGTAACCATCAAAGATTGTTTCTTTTTGTGTGTAAACCTTTTCATGAGTTTTTGTAGTAGTAGTCTCACACAATATTTGTCCTTTTGTGATTGACTTACTTCACTCAGCATAATACCCTCCAGATTCATCCATGTTGTGAGATGCTTTGCAGATTCATCATTGTTCTTTACTGTTGTGTAGTAAGTACTCCATCGTGTGTATATACCATAGTTTGTTTATCCAGTCATCTGTTCATGGGTATCTAGGTCGTTTCCGTCTTTTTGCTATTGTGAACAATGGTGCAGTGAACATGGGTGTGCATATGTCTCTTCATGTGACAGCTCTTATTTTTCTAGGATATATTCCTAGGAGTGGGATTGCTGGATCATATGGTATTTATATTTATAGCTTTCTAAGGAAGTGCCATATTGTTTTCCAAAATGGTTGTACCATTTTGCATTCCCACCAGCAGCGCATAAGAGTCCCAGTCTCCCCACAGCCTCTCCAACATTTGTTATTTTCTGTGTTTTGGATTTGTGCCAGTAATGCCAGGGTGAGATGGTATCTCACTGTGGTATTGATTTGCATTTCGCCACTGGCTAGTCAAATCAACATTTCCTCATGTGTCTGCTTGCGTGTCTTCCTTGGAGAACTGTCTGTTCATTTCCTTTGCATATTTTTTAATTGGATTATTTATCTTTTGGTTGTAGAGATGTTTGATTTTCCTGTAGATTTTACAGATTAGACACTTCCAAATTTTTTTTCCCCCCAGTGTGTAGGTTTTTGTTTTTCCTCTTTTGGTGAAGTCTTTTGATGAGCATAAGTGTTTAATTTTTATAAGATCCCAGTTATCTAGCTTATCTTCTGGAGTTTGCGTGTTGCTAGTTATGGTTTGTATCCTATTAGTGCCATGTATTATGGCCTCTACTGTTGATCTTATTTTTTCTTCTATGATCTTTATAGTTTTATATTTAGGTCTTTGATCCATTTTGAATTAGTTTTTGTGTATGGTGTGAGGTATGGGTCCTGTTTCATTTTTTTACAGATGGACATCCAGTTTTGCCAGCACCATTTGTTAAAAAGACTGTCTTTTCCCCCGTATGATGGACTTTGGGCTCTTGTTGAAGATCAGGTGACCATAGGTGGAGGATGATTTACATTTGGTCTCTCAATTCTGTTCCACTGGTCAATGTATCTGTTGTTGTACTGGTACCAGGGTGTTTTGACTACCGTAGCTGTGTAGTAGGTTCTCAGGTCAGGTAGTGTGAGTCCTTCTACTTTCTTCTTCTTCTTTAGTAGTGCTTTACTTATCTAGGGCCTCTTCTTTTTCTATATAAAATTAGTAATTAGTTTTTCCATCTCTTTAAAGAACGTTGTTGGTATTTGAATTGGGATTACATTGTATTCGTAAATTGCTTTGGGTAGAATTGACATTTTCAAAATGTTGAGTCTACCTACCCATGAGAATGGTATGTTTTTCCATTTATGTAGATCTGTTTTGGTTTCTTGCAGTAGTGTTTTGTAGTTTTCTTTGTATAGGTCTTTTACATCCCTGGCTAAATTTATTCTAAGTGTTTTGTTTTTTTGGGACTAGGTATTGTTTTCCTGATTTCCTTTTCAGTGTTCTATTTATTGGTGTATAGGAATCCAACTGATTTTTTTAATAACATTTATTGTGTTTTAAGTGAAGGTTTACAAGTCCAGTCAGTCTCTAACACAAAAACCCATATATACCTTGCTACATACTCCCAATTAGTCTCCCCCTAATGAGACAGGCCACTCTCTCCCTCCACCCTCTCTTTTTGTGTCCACTTCGCCAGCTTCTAACCCCCTCCACCCTCTCATCTCCCTTCCAGGCGGGAGATGCCAACAGAGTCTTATGTGTCCACCTGATCCGAGAAGCTCACTCCTCACCAGCATCCTTCTTCAACCCAATGTCCAGTCTAATCCATGTCTGAAGAGTTGGCTTCGGGTATGGTTCCTGTCCTGGGCCAACAGAAGGTCTAGGGGCCATGACCACCGGGGTCCTTCTAGTCTCAGTCAGACCATTAAGTCTGGCCTTATGAGAATTTGGGATCTGCATCCCACTGCTCTTCTGCTCCCTCAGGGGTTCTCTGTTGTGTTCCCTGTCAGGGCAGTCATCGGTTGTAGCCAGGCACCGTCTAGTTCTTCTGGTCTCAGGATGATGTAGTCTCTGGCTTATGTGGCCCTTTCTGTCTCTTGGGCTTGTAATCGCCTTGTGTCCTTGGTGTTCTTCATTCTCCTTTGATCCAGTTGGGTTGAGACCAATTGATGCGTCTTAGATGGCTGCTTGCTAGCATTTAAGACCCCAGACGCCACTCTTCAAAGTGGGATGCGGAATGTTTTCTTAATAGATTTTATTATGCCTATTGACTTAGATGTCCCCTGAAACCACGGTCCCCAGACCCCTGCCCCTGCTACGCTGGCCTTCGAAGCATTCAGTTTATTCAGGAAACTTCTTTGCTTTTGGTTTAGCCCAATTGTGCTGACCTCCCCTGTATTGTGTGCTGTCTTTCCCTTCACCTAAAGTAGTTCTTATCTACCATCTAATTAGTGAATACCCCTCTTCCACACTCCCTCCCTCCCCACTCTCCTAACCACAAAAGATTGTTTTCTTCTCAGTTTAAACTATTTCTCAAGTTCTTATGATAGTGGTCTTATGCAATATTTGTCCTTTTGCATCTGACTAATTTCACTCAGCATAATGCCTTCCAGGTTCCTCCATGTTATGAAATGTTTCAGATTCCTCACTGTTCTTTATCGATGTGTAGTATTCCGTTGTATGAATATACCATAATTTATTTATCCATTCATCCGTTGATGGGCACCTTGGTTGCTTCCATCTTTTTGCTATTGTAAACAGTGCTGCAATGAACATGGTGTGCATATATCTGTTCGTGTAAAGGCTCTTATTTCTCTAGGATATATTCCAAGGAGTGAGATTGCTGGATTGTATGGTAGTCCTATTTCTAGCTTTTTAAGGAAGCACGAAATCGATTTCCAAAGTGGTTGTACCATTTTGCATTCCCACCAGCAGTGTATAAGAGTTCCAATCTCTCCACAGCCTCTCCAACATTTATTATTTTGTGTTTTTTGGATTAATGCCAGCCTTATTGGAGTGAGGTGAAATTTCACTGTAGTTTTGATCTGCATTTCTCTAATGGCAAATGATCCTGAACATTTCCTGATATATCTGTTAGCTACCTGAATGTTTTCTTTAGTGAAGTGTCTATTCATATTTTTCCCATTTTTTAATTGGGTTATTTGTCTTTTTGCAGTTGAGTTTTTGCAGTATCGTGTAGATTTTAGAGAACAGGCGCTGATCAGAAATGTCATAGCTAAAAACTTTTTCCCAGTCTGTAGGTAGTCTTTTTACTCTTTTGGTGAAGTCTTCGAATGAGCCTAGGTGTTTGATTTTTAGGAGCTCCCAGTTATCTGGTTTTTCTTCTGCATTCTTTATAATGTTTCATATACTATTTATGCCATGTCTTAGGGCTCCTAACGTCCCTATTTTTTATTCCATGATCTTTATCATTTTAGATTTTATATTTAGGTCTTTGATCCATTTTGAGTTACTTTTGTGCATGGAGTGAGGTATGGGTCTTGTTTCATTTTTTTGCAGATGGATATCCTGTTATGCCAGCAGCATTTGTTAAAAAGACTATCTTTTCCCCCATTTAACTGTTTTGTGGCCTTTGTCAAATATCAGCTGCTCATATGTGGATGGATTTATGTCTGAATTCTCAATTCTGTTCCATTGGTCCATGTATCTGTTGTTGTACCGGTACCAGGCTGTTTTGACCACTGTGACGGTATAATAGGTTCTAAAATCAGGTAAAGCAAGGCCTCCACTTTGTTCTTCTTTTTCAGTAATGCCTTATTTATCCGGGGCCTCTTTCCCTTCCATGTGAAGTTGGTGATTTGTTTCTCCATCTCATTAAAGAATGTCATTGAGATTTGGATCGGAATTGCATTAAATGCATAGATCACTTTTGGTAGAATAGACATTTTCACAATGTTAAGTCTTCCTATGCACGAGCAAGGTATGTTCTTCCACTTATGTAAGTCTCTTTTGGTTTCTTGCAGAAGTGTACTGTAGTTTTCTTTGTATAAGTCTTTTAAATCTCTGGTAAGATTTATTCCTAAGTATTTTATCTTCTTGGGGGCTACTGTAAATGGCATTGATTTGGTGATTTCCTCTTTGATGTTCTTTTTGTTGGTGTAGAGGAATCCAACTGATTTTTGTATGTTTATCTTGTATCTTGATACTGAACTCTTGTATTAGTTTCAATAGTTTTCTGGAGGATTCCTTAGGGATTTCTGTGTGTAAGATCATGTCATCTGCAAATAGAGATACTTTGACTTCTTCCTTGCCAATCTGGATGCCCTTTATTTCTTTATCTAGCCTAATTGTTCTGGCTAGGCCTTCCAGCACAATGTTGAATAAGAGTGGTGATAAAGGGCATCCTTGTCTGGTTCCCGATCTCAATGGGAATGCTTTCAGCCTCTCTCCATTTAGGGTGATGTTGGCTGTTGGCTTTGTATAAATGCCCTTTATTATGCTGAGGAATTTTCCTTCTATTCCTATTTTGCTGAGTGTTTTTTATCATGAATGAGTGTTGAACTTTGTCAAATGCCTTTTCTGCATCAATTGATAAAATCATGTGATTCTTGTCTTTTGTTTTATTTATGAGGTGGATTACATTAATTGTTTTTCTAATGTTGAACCATCCCTGCATACCTGGTATGGATCCCACTTGGTCATGGTGAATTATTTTTTTGATTTGTTGTTGAATTCTATTGGTTAGAATTTCGTTGAGAATTTTTGCATCTACATTCATAGGTATATAATTTTTTTTCTTGTGGTGTCTTTACCTGGTTTTGATAACAGGGATATAGTGGCTTCGTAGAATGAGTTTGGTAGTATTCCATCCTTTCTATGCTCTGAAATACCTTTAGTAGTAGTGGTATTAACTCTTCTCTGAAAGTTTGGTAGACCTCTGCAGTGAAGCCGTCCGGACCAGGGCTTTTTTTGTCCAAATGGATTTTTTTAATGTTTATCTTGAATTCTGCTGCGCTGCTGAATCTTTCTAGTAGTTTTCTCATGGGGTCTTTTGGGTTTTCTATGTATAGTATCATATCATCTGCAAATAGCGTCAGTTTTGCTTCTTCACTACCAATTCGTATGCCCTTATTTCTTTTTCTTGCCTTAGTGCTCTAGCTAGGCCTTCCAGCACAACGTTAAAGAGGAGTGGTGATAAACGGCATCCTAGTCTTGTTCCTGTTCTCAAGAGGAATGTTTTCAGCCTCTCTCCATTAAGAATGATGTTTCCTGTTGGTTTTGTATAGATGCCCTTTATTATGTTGAGGAATTTCCATTCTATACCTATTTTATTGAGAGTTTTTATCAGGAATGGGTGTTGGACTGTGTCAAATGCCTTTTCTGTGTCGATGGAAATGATCATGTAATTTATTTATGTGGTGGATTACATTTATTGATTTTCTAGTGTTGAATCATCCTTGCATACCTGGTATGAACCCCACTTGGTTGTAGTGTTACTTTTTTGATATGATGCTGAATTCTATTGGCTAGAATTTTGTTGAGAATTTTTACATGTATATTTTGAGCATTTTTTTATCTTGATTTATTTTTGTGATTTCCCTGTCTGGGTTGACATCTGATTGCTCTGCCCAGTGTTCTAGTCTTGGCAACCCAAGATGTTATTGATTTTCTAACCAAAGAACTCTCTTTAGTATGTCTTATAGTTTTGGTTTGGTTTTTACAAATTCCCTAAACTTCTGTTTATCTGGAAATGTCCTAATTTCACCTTCATATTTGAGAAACAGTTTTGCTGGCTATATGATTCTTGGCTGGCAATATTTTTCCTTCAATTTTTTATATAAGTCATCACATGGCCTTCTTGCCTGCATGGTTTCTGCTGAGTAGTCTGAGCATATTCTTTTTTTTTTTTTAAATAATTTTTATTGTCCTTTAAGTGAAAATTTACAAATCAGGTTAGTCTCTCACATATAAACTTATATACACCTTACTACATAGTCCCATTTACTCTCCCCCTAATGAATCAGCCTGCTCCCTCCTCCCAGTCTCTCCTTTCGTGACTGTTTTGCCAGTTTCTAACCCTCTCTACCCTCCCATCTCCCCTCTAGACAGGAGATGCCAACACAGTCTCAAGTGTCCACCTGATACAGGTAGCTCACTTCTCATCAGCATCTCTCTCCAACCCATTGTCCAGTCCAATCCATGTCTGATAAGTTGTCTTCAGGAATGATTCCTGTCCTGGGCTAACAGAAGGTTTGGGGACCATGACTGCTGGGATTCTTCTAGTCTCAGTCAGACCATTAAGTCTGGTCTTTTTATGAGAATTTGGGGTCTGCATCCCACTATTCTCCTGCTCCCTCAGGGGTTCTCTGTTGTGCTCCCTGTCAGGGCAGTCATCGGTAGTGGCCGGGCACCATCTAGTTCTTCTGGTCTCAGGATGATGTTAGTCTCTAGTTCATGTGGCCCTTTCTGTCTCTTGGGCTCATAATTATCTTGCGACCTTGGTGTTCTTCATTCTCCTTTGATCCCGGTGGGTTGACACCAATTGATGCATCTCAGATGGCCGCTTGTTAGCATTTAAGACCCCAGATGCCACACTTCAAAGTGGGATGCAGAATGTTTTCTTAATAGAATTTATTTTGCCAATTGACTTAGATGTCCCCTGAAGCCAAAGTCCCCAAACCCCCGCCCTTGCTCCGCTGACCTTTGAAGCATTCAGTTTATTCAGGAAACTTCTTTGCTTTTGGTCCAGTCCAGTTGAGCTGACCTTCCCTGTATTGAGTGTTGTCCTTCCCTTCACCTAAAGTAGTTCTTATCTACTATTTAATCAGTAAATAACCCTCTCCCACCTTCCCTCCCTCCTCCCTCTTGTATCCACAAAAGAGTGTGTTCTGCTCAGTTTAAACTATTTCTCAAGATATTATAATAGTGGTCTTATACAACATTTGTCCTTTTGCAACTAATTTCACTCAGCATAATGCCTTCCAGGTTCCTCCATGTTATGAAATGTTTCACGGATTCATCACTGTTCTTTATTGATGCGTAGTATTCTGTTGTGTGAATATACCATAATTTATTTATCCATTCATCCGTTGATGGACACCTTGGTTGCTTCCAGCTGTTTGCTCTTGTAAACAGTGCTGCAATAAACATGAGTGTGCGTATATCTGTTCATGTAAAGGCTGTTATTTCTGTAGGATATATTCCGAGGAGTGGGATTTCTGGGTTGTATAGTAGTTCTGTTTCTAACTTTTTAAGGAAACACCAGATAGATTTCCCAAGTGGTTTTATCATTTTACGTTCCCACGAGCAGTGTATAAGAGTTCCAATCTCTCCACAGCCTCTCCAACATTTATTATTTTGTGTTTTTTGGATTAATGCCAGCCTTGTTGGAGTGAGATGGAATCTCATCGTAGTTTTAATTTCATTTCTCTAATGGCTAATGATAGAGAGCACTTTCTCATGTATCTGTTAGCTGCCTGAATATCTTCTTTAGTGAAGTGTGTGTTCATATCCTTTGCCCACTTCTTGATTGGGTTGTTTGTCTTTTTGTGGTTGAGTTTTGACAGAACCATATAGATTTTAGAGATCAGGTGCTATTTGGAGATGTCATAGTTGAAAATTTTTTCCCAATCTGTAGGTGGTCTTTTTACTCTTTTGGTGAAGTCTTTAGATGAGCATAGGTGTTTGATTTTTAGGAGCTCCCAGTTAGCTGGTTTCTTTTTGTCATTTTTAGTAATGTTTTGTATTCTGTTTATGCCTTGTATTAGGGCTCCTAACGTTGTTCCTATTTTTTCTTCCATGATCTTTATCGTTTTAGTCTTTATGTTTAGGTCTTTGATCCTCTTGGAATTAATTTTTGTGCATGGTGTGAGGTATGGGTCCTGTTTCATTTTTTTGCAAATGGATATCCAGTTATGCCAGCACCATTTGTTAAAAAGACCATCTTTTCCCCAATTAACTGACACTGGGCCTTTGTCAAATATCAGCTGCTCATATGTGGATGGATTTATATCTGGGTTCTCAACTCTGTTCCACTGGTCTATGTGCCTGTTGTTGTACCAGTACCAGGCTGTTTTGACTACTGTGGCTGTATAATATGTTCTAAAATCAGGAAGAGTGAGGCCTCCCACTTTGCTCTTCTTTTTCAGTAATGCTTTACTTATCCGGGGCTTCTTTCCCTTCCATGTGAAGTTCGTGATTTGTTTCTCCATCACATTAAAAAATGTCATTGGTATTTGGATCGGAAGTGCATTGGTAGGATAGACATTTTTACTATGTTAAGTGTTCCTATCCATGAGCAAGGTATGTTTTTCCACTTATATAGGTCGCTTTTATTTTCTTGCACTATTACTTTGTAGTTTTCTTTGTAGAGGTCTTTTACATCTTTGGTAAGATTTATTCCTAAGTATTTTACCTTCTTGGGGGCCGAGCGTATTCTTATTGGCTCTCATTTTTAGGTGACTTTTTGCTTATCCCTAGCTGCCCTTAAAATTCTCTCTTTATCTTTGCTTTTGGCAAGTTTGATTATGTCTTGGTGACTTTCAAAATCCTGGTGGTGTAGTGGTTAAGTAATATGGCTGCTAACCAAGAGGTTGGCGGTTCGGATCCACCAGGCGCTCCTTGGAAACTCTACGGGGCAGTTCTGCTCTTTCCTGTAGGGTCGCTGAGTCGGAATTGACTGGATGGCAGTGCATTTTTTGTTTTGATGACTTTCTTTTAATATCTACCTTATGTGGAGTTCGATGAGCATCTTGGATAGATATCTTCTCGTCTTTCACAATATCAGGGAAGTTTTCTGCTAACAAAAATCTTCAACAATTCTCTCTGTGTTTTCTGTTATCCCTCCCTGTTCTGGTACTCTAACCACTCATAGGTTATTTCTCTTGATAGAGTCCCACATGATTCTTAAGTTTTCTTTATTTTTTAAAATTCTTTTATCTGATTTTTCTTCAAATATATTGGTACCAAGTGATTTGCCTTCAAGTTCAGACATTCTGCCTTCCACTTGCTCAGTTCTGCTCCTCTGACTTTCTACTGAGTTGTCTAATTCTGTAATTTTATTTTTAATCTTCTGAATTTCTGATTGCTGTCTGTCTATGGATTTTTCCAGCTTATTAAATTTTTCATTATGCTCCTGAATAACCTTTTTAATTTCTTCAACTTCTATATCTGAGTGTTCCGTGGCTTGTTCTGAGTATTGCCTGATTTCCTTTCTGATGTGTTGAAGGTTCTGCATATTAATCTTATGTATTCTGCCTCCGGTAATTCCAGGAAGGCACTTTCACCTAGAAGATCCCTGGATCCTTTGTTTTGAGATCTTGTGGAGGCGATCATGGTCTGTTTCTTTATGTGACTTGATATTGACTGTTGTCTCCGAGTCTATAAGTTATTGTATTAGTTTATTTTATGTTTGCTTACTGTATCATAGCTTCTTGTTTGTTTTGTTTTGATATACCCAAATGGGTTGCTTGAGTGAACTAGCTTGAGTATTTTAGCCTTTGGAGCTCTGACGTCCTGTGCCCAGATGGCTAGAGCTGTTATCAGGTGTATCAGTCTAGGAGTCCATTCACATTTCTTGTATGAATTCAGCTCAGGTGTCCAGGTAGGCGATCATAAAGTGTGTGGCACAGGCTTTGTCCTACATTCTTGGAGGGGCAGAGGTGATTGGTGTAGGTACCAGCGTCTGGTTGCAGCAGGGTGTCATGCTCTGAGGAAGGCAGGGGACTGAGAATCATCCCCCAAGTGTCTCTGAGGAAAGTGTGTTCCTGTTCCCTAGAGCATACGGGTGGGTGGGCTCTGCAGACAGACCGTGGGCACCCATTGTTTTTGGTTATGAGGACTGGGAGGTACCAGTTATCCTTGGAGCCCTGTCACGGGTGGCTGGGTGACCTGAGTGGAGCCACCAGTCCTTAGGCCCTGATGTGTGTAGGTCAGGTCCCTGTTTAATAGGCAAAGCGGTGTCAAACATCAAACACCCACCTCTCCACCACACAGCTGAAACAGTTGTAGTCTGCCAACAAGGGCCTATTTCCATGCAGAGGGGAAAGATACTCAAAGTCCACAGGCGGTTTATGCCTGGCCAGGAGCTGCTTCTGTCCTGAGCTCCCCTGGTTAGTGGAGCTGGCAAATTATCTTTCCTCCAATTGCGAATTTATTCCTTCTCCAGGGCCTGGAGAATGGCTCTAGGCACTCAACAGGGCCTATCCCAGGCCCAGGGATATCAACAGCCACTGAAGCTGGCTTGGAGCAGGGGTGTGGTAAAATATACAGACGCACTTAGCTTTTGCCGAGAGCGGCATTCTTCTCTGGTTCTGGAGGTGTGAGTAAGCCTACTCCTGTAAGTTTTCTCCCTGAGGAAACTGCAGCCAAGTGCTAGTACCAGCCCCATACAGCCACTCCTGGGCATGGTACCTGAGGGCTCCCAGCGATTCAGGTCTGGTAACTCCTCTCTGCTCCTGAACTGTCTCTTCCTCTGCCTGCCCCTGAGTTCGTCTTCTAACCTTGCCTTTGATGTTCACGGCTCCTAGCTTGTCATAAATATACCCGTTTCACTTGTTTTTCTGGTCTTTGTTGTAAGACGGCTCACTGGAAGCGCCTGTCTATTCTACTGTCTTGGCCTCGCCTCCTTGCATGTATATATATGAGAGATATTGGTCTGCAATTTTCTTTTTTTGTGGTGTCTTTGCCTGATTTTAGTATCAGGGTTATGCTGGCTTCATAGAAAAAAATGAATTGGAATTATCCCTTCATTTTCTGTGTTCTGAAATAGTTTGAGTAATACTGGGGTAAGCTCTTTGTGAATGTTTGGTAGACTTCTCCACTGAAGCCACCTGGGTCAGGCCTTTTTTTTTATTGGGAGTTTTTTTTTTTTTTTGATACCTTTTCAACCTCTTGTTATGAGTCTGTTCAGATTTTCAACATCATTTTGTGTCAGTTTGGGTAGATAGTGTGTTTCTAAAAATTTGTCCATTTCCTATAGGTTTTTTAATTCATTGGAGTATAGTTTTCATAGTACTCTGTTATGATCCTTTTTAGTTCTGTTGGGTCTGTTGTAATGTCCTCCATTTTATTTCTTATTTGAGTTATTTGCATCTTCTCCTCTTTTTGTTTTGTGAATTTGGCCGGTGGTTTGTTGGTTTTGTTGATCCTTTCAAAGAATCAATTTTTGGCTTTGTTGATTTGCTGTCAGCTGGAATTGACTCGACAGCAATGGGTTTTTTTTATTTGTTTGTTTTTTATTAGGGCCCCTAGTGTTGTCCATATTTTTTCTTCCATGATTTTTATGGTTTTCAATTTTATATTTAGCCTTTTGATCCATTTTGACTTAGATTTTGTGTATGTGTGAAGTATGGGTCCTGTTTCATTTTTTTACAGATGAATATCAAGTTATGCCAGCACCATGTGTTAAAGGGACTGTCTTTTCCCCATTTAACAGACTTTGGGCCTTTGTGAAATATCATCTGCCCATAGGTGGATTGATTTACATTTGGCTTTTCAATTCCATTCCACTGGTCTATGTATCTGTTTTTGTACCAGTGCCGGGATGTTTTGACTGTCTTGGTGGTATAAAAGGTTTTAAAGTCAAGTAGTGTGAGGCCTTGCACTTTGTTCTTCTTCTTCAGTAATGCTTTACTTACCTGGGACCTCTTCCCTTTCCATGTAAAGTTGGTGATTTGTTTCTCCACCTTGTAAAAAATGCTGTTGTAATTTGAGTGGAGAGTGCATTATATCTGTTGATCACTTTGGGTAGAATAGACATTTTCACAATGTTGAGTCTTCCTATTCAAGAGCATGGCATGTTTTTCCACTTAATGTAGTTCTCTTTTGGTTTCTCCCAGTAGCGTGTTGTAGTTTTCTTTTTATATGTCTTTTACATCTGTGGTTAGATTTATTCCTAAGTACTTTATCTTCTTTGGGATTATTTTAAATGATATTGATTTTGTGGTTTTCTTTTCGAAGTTCTCTTTGTTGGTGTAGAGGAATCCTACTGGTTTTTGTATGTTAATCTTGTATCCTGCTCCTTTGCTGAAATCTTCTATTAGTTCCAGTAGCTTTCTTGGGGATTCTTTGGTGTTTCTGTGTATAAGATCATATCATCTGCGAATAGAGGTGGTTTTACTCCTTCCGTACCAATTTGGATGCCCTTTATTTCTTTTTCTTGCCTTATTGCTCTGGCTGGGACCTCCAGCACAATGTTGAATAAGAGTGGTGATAAAGGGCATCTTTGTCTGGTTCTCATTCTCGAGGGGAATACTTTCAGCCTCTGTCCGCTTAGAATGATGTTCGCTGTTGGCTTTGTATAAATGCCTTTTATTATGTCAGAGAATTGCCCTTCTATTTTGCTGAGAGTTTTTATCAGCAGTGGGTATTGGACTTTGCCAAATGCCTTTTCTGCATCGATTGATAAGATCATGTGATTCTTTTATTTATGTGGTGGATTATATTGATTGATTTTCTAATGTTGAACCATCCCTGCATACCTGGTATGAATCCCACTTGGTCATGATGTATTATTTTTTTGATATGCTGTTGAATTTTGTTGGCTAGAATTTTGAGGATTTTTGCATTTATGTTCTTGAGGGATATTGGCCTGTAGTTTCTTTTTTCTTTTTTTTTTTGTGATATCTTTACCTAGCTTTGGTATCAGGGTTATTCTGACTTCACAGAACGAGTTTGGAAGTATTTCTTCCTTTCCTATGCTCTGAAACAGCTTTAATAGTACTGGCGTTAACGCTTCTCTGGAAGTTCGGTAGAATTCTCCAGTGAAGCCGTCTGGGCCAGGGATTTTTTTTTGGTTAGGAGTTTTTTTTTTTTTTTTTAAATTACCTCTTCGAGCTCTTCTTTTGTTGTGGGTTTATTTAGTTTTTCTACCTCGGTTTGTGTTAGTTTAGGTAGGTAGTGTGTTTCTAGAAATTTGTCCATTTCCTCTAGGTTTTTGAATTTGTTGGAGTACAATTTTTCATAGTATTCTGTTGTGATCATTTTTATTCCAGTTGGGTCTGTTGTGATATCACCCATCTCATTTCTTATGTGGGTTTTTTGCTTCGTGTCCTGTTTTTCTTTTGTCAGTTTGGCCAGTGGTTTGTTGATCTTTTCAAAGAACCAACTTTTGGTCTTGTCAATTCTTTCAATTGTTTTTCTGTTCTCTATTTCATTTATTTCAGCTCTAATCTTTATTATTTCCTTTCTTCTGGTGCCTGGTGACTTCTTTTGCTGCTCTCTATTTGTTTGAGTTGTAGGGTTAGTGTTTTGATTTTGGCCCCTCTTTTTTGATGTGTGCATTTATTGCTATAAGTTGACCTCTAAGCACTGCTTTTGCTATGTCCCAGAATTTTGGTAACATGTGTTTTCATTCTCATTTGATTCTATGTATTTCTTTATTCCATTCTTGATTTCTTCTATAACCCAGTAGTTTTTGAGTAAGTGGTGTTCAGTTTTCATGTATTTGATTTTTTTCCTTGCTGTTTCTGTTATTAATTTCTGCTTTTATGCCATTATGATAAGAAAAGATGCTTTGCATTATTTTGATGTTTTGGATTTTGTTTAGGCTTGCTTTGTGGCCTAAGATGTGGTCTGTTCTGGAGAATGTTCCTTGTGTGTTGGAAAAGAATGTATACTTTGCTGGTAGAGTGTCTATATATGTCTATGAGGTCAAAGTGATTGTGGCATTTAGATCTTCTGTATCTTGTTCTGTCATTCACTAAAAGTGATATGTTAAATTCTACTGTAATTGTGGAGCTGTCTATTTCTTTTTTCAATGCTGTTAGAGTTTGTTTTATGTATTTTGGAGCCCTGTCATTGGGTGTGTATGTATCTATTACAAATATGTCCTCCTGGTGTTCTGTACCTTTAATCATTATATAGTGTCCTTCCTTATTCTTTATGGTGGATTTTACTTTAAAATCTGTGTTGTCAGATCAGAGAGTAATATTGCCACTTCTGCTCTTTTTGGTTGTTGTTTGCTTTATATATATATTTTTTTCCATCTCTTGAGTTTTAGTTTGTTTATGTCTTTGTGTCTAAGGTGTGTCTACTGTAGACAGTATATAGACGGATCATGTTTTTTTTATCCACTCTGCCACTCTGTCTCTCTACTGGTGTATTTAGGCCATTTTCATTCAGTGTAATTATTGATAAGTAGGAGTTTACTGCTTTCATTTAATTAATTTTTTTTTTTTTGGTGTTGTCCGTTTCTTTGCTTAATTTTCTCACCGAATCCTTTTTGTTTATGTGTTTTCTTTTCATCTTTTCCATTATTATTGATTTTGTATTTGCTGAGTCTGTATGTTTTTCTTTTTTATCTTGATGGGTATGTTTCTTAGCTTCCTTTGTGGTTACGTTGAAAGTTATCTTTATTTTTTTAAGTTTAAACCAGTCTTTTATTTCTTGATAGCACCTTAACTTCCTCTCTGTATGGAAGTTCTATGAGTATGCTATTTATTCCCTCTTTTTTGTTTTGATGCTGTTGCCTTTTACATGTTGACATCTCTGGTTCCCTACTTTCAGTCTTTTAGCATTGATTTGTTTTTGTGAATTTCCTACCTGGGTTGATCACTGGTTGATCTGTCCTGTGTCCTAGCCTTGGATTGTTGTCTGATGTTGTTGGTTCTCTAACTTGTGGATTCCCTTTAATAGTTTTGGTGATTTTGGTTTGGTTTTTACAAATTCCCTTAATTTCTGTTTATCTGGAAATGATTTTGCCATCGTATTTGAGGGACAATTTTGCTGGATATATAATTCCTGGCTTTGCAGTTCTTTTTCCTTCAAGGCTTTATATATGTCAACCTGTTGCCTCCTTGCCTGCATGGTTTCTGCTGATTGTTCAGAGTTTAGTCTTAATGGGTCTCCTTTGTAGGTGACTTTTTGTTTATCCTTAGCTGCTGTCGAGATTCTCTCTTTGTCTTTGATCTTGGCAAATTTGATTATAATATGTCTTGGTGACTTTGGTGGTGTAGTGGTTAAGTGCTATGGCTGCTAACCAAAGGGTCGGTAGTTTGAAACTGCCAGGCGCTCCTTGGAAAATCTGTGGGGCAGTTCTAATCTGGCTTATAGGGTCGCTATGAGTTGAAATCGACTTGACGGCACTGGGTTTGGTTTTGGTTTTGGTGACTTTCTTTTGGGGTGTACCCTGTATGGAGTTTGTTGAGCTTTTTGGATAGATATTGTCTCATCTTTCATGCTTCTAGGGAAGTTTTCTGCTAGCAAATTATCAGCAATTTTCTCTCTGTTTTCTCTTATCCCCTCCTGTTCTGGCTCTCTGATCACGCATAGGTTTTTGCTCTACATAGTATCCCACATAATTCTTAGGCTTTCTTCATTGCTTTTTTTTTTTTCATTCTTTTTCCTCAAATAAATTGGTGTCAAGGGATCTTTCTTCAGTCTCACTAATTCTCACTTTCTTTGTTTCAATTCTGCTTCTCAGACCTTCTATTGAATTGTTTAATTCTGAAACTTTGTTGTTAATCTTTTGAATTTCTGGTTGCTGTCTCTGTGTTTTCCAGCAGCCTATTTATTCTGTCATTTTGTTCTTGTATTGTTTTCCTGAATTTTTCTGTTGCTTTTTGTCTGTGTGTTCCTTGGCTTGGTCTGAGTTTTGACTGATCTCTTGGAGAGCTCTGTAGATTAGTCTTTTGAATTCTTTCTCAGGCAGTTCCATTCCTTTATCTTTCTCTGAAGGTTTTCTGGCTCTTTATTTTGGTCACTTGCTGTAGCCATCTTGACCTACTTCTTCATGTGATTTGATATTGACTGTTGCCTGCAAGGCATCAGTAAGTTACTATATTTGTTTATTTGTCACATGTTTGTTTACTACATCCTGACTTTTTGTTTTGTTTTGATATGCCCAAGTAGGCTGGGGGTGAGCTACCTTGGTTGCTGGCGTCTTTTAAGCTCGCATGTCCTGTCTTAAGGTGGTCACAGCAGCTACTAGGAATGTAAGCCCAGGTGTCTGTTCAATTTTCTGGCAGGCATGCGGTTATTCAAGGCACAGGTGTCCAGGTAGTCTGTCACAGAGTATGTCGTGCAGACTCCCACCTACAGTCCTTTGGGGGCAGGGCTATGTGAGGGTGTTCAGAGAAGGCACAGGTGTCTGGCTGCAATGGAGGGCTATGTGTGTGGCAAGGCAAGGGGCTGATGGCTGCTTCTGGGTGCCTGGATGGAAGGTGTGTCCCTGTCCCCTTGAGCGTGTAGTAGGTGGGGGGGGGGCGGTCCTTGGGCATCTGGTGCTTTTGGCTGGAGGGACCAGGACTGGGAGGCACCAATTAGTGAATTCTCAGACCCCTGTGGTAGCTAGATGGAGTGGTTGGTACTGTTGGCTCTCAGGTCCCCGGTGTGGGTAGGTGAGGCCCCTACTTAGACGGTAGGGTGGTTTCGAGTGTCACAACTCTGCAGCTCCCTCTTGGCTGCAGCAGGTGAAATGGACTTCAGGTGTATGCACTGCTGTTTTATGCTAATGAGGGGGTATCCTGTTCATTTGGCCCAAAAGGGTCTGGGCAAGGGTGAAGGGCACTGCAAATTCGTGGACCCCTTATGCCAGTGGCTGGGGAAAGGGGCAGGGCCTCCTGACCAGCCCAGAGTTCCTGGCTTACAGGCGTGGTATTATTGAATGCTGTGGGACTGGTGTGGGAGCGTAGGGCCCTGAGTTCTCAGCTTAGGGGGCATGACATTGTTGAATGCTGTGGGACTGATGTTGGAGCAGAGTGGGTGGGGAGTGGGGGTCGCTGAGGAGAAGGAATTGCTTCTCTGCTGTGAAACTATCAGAGAAGGTGGGGTTATTTTGCCCCTGCATGGTAGATTAGAAGCTTGCACTTAACTTTGACAGGTCTGGTGTCGATCCTACTTGGTTCCAGAGGTATGTGCAGATTCGCTGCTGCTTGGATATACCTGATGTGGTGGGGCTCGTCTTTGGATGTTGCTGCTTGTCTCAGCCTTTGTGCACTGTGCAGACTCAGCTAGCAGGGTGCTGGTGATCTCATGATGTGTACCACTCCACTGATTTTGAGTTGTCTCTCCTTCCACCTGCCGCTTAGTCCAATTTTTCAGTTTTGTCTTTGATGATTAGGGTTCTTAGATTGTCATGTACAATTGATTCACTTATTTTTTTAGGTCTTTGTTGTAAGAGAGACAACAGGAAGCATCTGACTATTCTGCCACCTTGGCCCTGCCTGTGAATTGACTCAGTTTGTAAACTAATTTTTTATTTTGGAAGTTATCAAACATACAGGAGTAGAGAGAAAATATAATTAACCCTTAAACGAATAATTTCTTTTATAAGGATCAGCATAAAGCTGGTTCCTATGAGGTGGAGGTTAAAGATGTCACAAATGGCCGACTTCTCCAAGCTGCTGTACCACTCCACCGTCTCTAACATCAACTACTCCCTCTCCCCTCAGTACACTCCTTCCTATCTTTGGGTTCCCTAACTAACTGCAGTGTTTCACAGAACTCACGAACTCTACAAAGGAAATGGCTCATGCGGTCGTGGAGGCTGGCAAGTCCCAATTTCATGGGTCAGACATAGGCTTCTTCTGACCCACGTGGCAGCAAGAGCTGATGAACCCAAACTGGCAGTTCAGACCACAGGATGCTGCCTCACAAGGCTGCAGAAGCTGGTGAATCAGGTCCCATGATAGGCTGCCGACCCAAGGGTCTGTGGAGGTTGGCGAATCCCAGAATTGGCAGGTCAGTCAGCAGGCCTCTGGGGAGATCAACCGATCATAAACTGGATGTGGGATCTAGATACAGAGAGAGGGAGCCTTGCCAGGACACACACATGAATCTTAGATGCAGGCCCCACCCTCAGGAAGGGTGTAACTCTAGTTAGGGTCGGGCTTGAGTCACGCCCTCCTGCAAGGCTGCAACCCAACATATACCTTACACCAATCCTGTCTCATCAATACGTAGAGGTCAGGATCCACAACATGTAAATGGAGGACAGCCACACAATACTGAGAATCATGGTCTAGCCAAGTTGACACATAACCCCAACCATCACAGGTTCCACATACCTTATTTGCATAGTCCCACTCAATCATTACGTGTGAATCACAAAGACCACGGCTAAAAGGGCCATATTAAGTAATTCATTGTACTATAACCCTCACGTACCCTCATCTAGCTTCAACTTATGACCACTCTTCTTTTCTTAATACACCCCCTTCCCTAGTTACTCTCTTCCCCACAATTATTCTCAAGCAAATCCTAGGGATTGTATCATTTTATTATAAATTTTCGGTGTCTTAAAAGTTAAGAGCTCCATTTATTGAATATAAGCACAATTTTATTATCACACTTAAAAAATAATTTCTTAATATCAGCAACTCTCCATAAATTGACTCAAGATTTTTAAACATAAATACCTACTTAAGCTTCATTCCCAGGAATGATTTGCTTGAAATTATGGTTTAGATATGCTATTTATATTTTTTCTCATACACATTAAAATAACTACTGAATTATTTAAAAAATTGTAAAGGAAGATGTGTCTGTGTGCCATCTAAAATGATCTCACACACCTCCAGGATATCCTGCTTTGCACTCCGCCACGTTCAGGAGGCCCCGTGCCGAAGTTTTGCTGACTTTTCTTTGCTGGGTGTGAGGAGTCTTACTGTGTCCTCATTTTCACCACACTGACAGCCAGTCAGTGCCTGGAGTGAAAACCAGGGACATGCAAACCAACCCTGAAATACGAAAGAACAGGAGCTTTATAGTCATCTTTCCCAGCACAACACAATTTACAATACAATGAAGACCTACAGATATAATTGGATAAACAGAAAATAGAATTAAGGTAATCTATCCTAAGTGAACCAAATTCCTATAATGAGTTGCTTTCAGTAGTTGTTGAAACATATAATTACCAAACAAATTACATGTTATTTTTATCTAAGAAGCTAATTAAGTGTTCTGTGTAAATTATTATGTGGTAGCACAGAATCTGAGATATATTAAGTACCTAATTGGAAAAAGGACAGGACCCAGGAATTTTACATGGGAATATGATGGAGAGAGAGCATAGCAAGAGTGCCTGATTCTGAGGCAAGGAATTGTGGGAAGTGAGGTGGGAGCAGGAGAGAGATTGGACACTTAGGTTTCACCTAACTTGCCTTGGTTGTTGAGGATGTTAGGGCCTTTGCCGTCACTGAGTTCTACCAGTTGCCAGTTGCTGTCCAGTCAGCTCCACCTCACGGTGACCCCATGTGTGTCAGAGGAGAGCTGTGCTCCACAGGGTTTTCAGTGTGGTGACCCCATGTGTGTCAGAGGAGAGCTGTGCTCCACAGGGTTTTCAGTGTGGTGACCCCATGTGTGTCAGAGGAGAGCTGTGCTCCACAGGGTTTTCAGTGTGGTGACCCCATGTGTGTCAGAGGAGAGCTGTGCTCCACAGGGTTTTCAGTGTGGTGACCCCATGTGTGTCAGAGGAGAGCTGTGCTCCACAGGGTTTTCAGTGTGGTGACCCCATGTGTGTCAGAGGAGAGCTGTGCTCCACAGGGTTTTCAGTGTGGTGACCCCATGTGTGTCAGAGGAGAGCTGTGCTCCACAGGGTTTTCAGTGTGGTGACCCCATGTGTGTCAGAGGAGAGCTGTGCTCCACAGGGTTTTCAGTGTGGTGACCCCATGTGTGTCAGAGGAGAGCTGTGCTCCACAGGGTTTTCAGTGTGGTGACCCCATGTGTGTCAGAGGAGAGCTGTACTCCACAGGGTTTTCAGTGTGGTGACCCCATGTGTGTCAGAGGAGAGCTGTGCTCCACAGGGTTTTCAGTGTGGTGACCCCATGTGTGTCAGAGGAGAACTGTGCTCCACAGGGTTTTCAGTGTGGTGACCCCATGTGTGTCAGAGGAGAACTGTGCTCCACAGGGTTTTCAGTGTGGTGACCCCATGTGTGTCAGAGGAGAGCTGTGCTCCACAGGGTTTTCAGTGTGGTGACCCCATGTGTGTCAGAGGAGAGCTGTGCTCCACAGGGTTTTCAGTGTGGTGACCCCATGTGTGTCAGAGGAGAACTGTGCTCCACAGGGTTTTCAGTGTGGTGACCCCATGTGTGTCAGAGGAGAGCTGTGCTCCACAGGGTTTTCAGTGTGGTGACCCCATGTGTGTCAGAGGAGAACTGTGCTCCATAGGGTTTTCAGTGGGTGATTTTTCAGAAGTAAATCGGCAGGGCTTTCTTCCAAGGTGCCTCTGAGTCGACTTGAACCTACAACTTTTCGGTTAGCAATCTGAGTGTGTTCACTGCTTGTACCACCTAGGGAATCTTCATTGAGCTCTAGGTCCTTTTTGTTGATTGTCATTTAAATTCACTCCCCTTCCTAAACCGAAGGAGCGAAGCTCAGTTTTTTCCAGCTGACTTTGAGCCTGGGTTTTGTCACCTTTGTAGAGCTTACATAACTTCCTTTCTTTCATTTCTTTGTGATTCAGTAATTTTTCCAGTGATCTCCTCATGGGCTTATGCCCTTTTGTACCCTGGAATGTGCAGAATTGGGTATTTTGGGATCTGTACATTTCCTTTCCCTTGACTCAGAGCTAATAGGTTGGAAGAATTTTGGGATGAAGCTTTCAGGTGGTACTGGCCTCAAGAAACACATATTTCTTGAGTGTTCTAGGAGAGGTGGACATTGCTCCTAGGGTGAGGCAGGGGTGGAAAAGGGAGAGTTGCTGCATTTCCACCAGGTTAGACTCTACAAATGAAGATCAAAGAGTACAGCCTTCAGTGTGGATTACACCTCAACATAAAACAAAAAGCAACATTATGATAAACAGAGAAAATTTTGAAGTTGTCTAGGATTTCGTTTTACTTGAATCCACAATCAACAGCCATGGAAGCAGCAGTCCAGAAGTCAAACGACATAATGCATTGGGTAAATCTGCTGCAAAAGACCTCTTTAAAGTGTTGAAAAGCAGAGATGTCACTTTGAGGACCAAGGTGCACCTGACCCAAGCCATGGTGTTTTCAGTTACCTCATATGCATGTGAAAGTTGGACAGTGAGTAAGGAATTCTGGAGAAGAATTGATGCCTTTGAATTATGGTGTTGGTGAAGAATATTGAATATACCATGGACTGCCGGAAGAATGAACAAATCTGTCTTGGAAGATGTATAGCCAGAATACTTCTTAGAAGCGAGGGTGGTGAAACTTCGTCTCACAGACTTTGGACATGTTATCAGAAGGGACCAATCCCTGGAGAAGGACATCGTGTTTGGTAGAGAGTCAACAGAAAAGAGGAAAATCCTCAACAAGATGGGTTAACACAGTGGCTGCAACAATTGCCTCAAACATAACAATGATTGTGAGGATGGCACAAGACCAGGCAGTGTTTTGTTCTATTGTACATAGGGTTGCTATGAGTCAGAGCTGACTCGACGGCATCTAAGAACAACAGACTCTGCAGAATGTGTTAGAAAAACAGCTCTGAACTGGAGCATAAGACCACTGGGGCAAGGCATGGCTCTCCTTTGGACCCTGATACCTCATCTGTAAAATGAGGCCTCTTTACCTCACAGAGGTGCTTTGAGGATGACACAAGATAATGTAATGAGTATGATTTGTAAAGTTTAAACCTCAGTACAAGAAAGCCAGGAGCTGTGGTTTTTATTATTAACCGATGGCAGCTGTACAAAGTCAGACAAGCTGGTTCATGTAACTGAAAGGACCAGGAATTGTCTTCAAGCCTGGCTAGATCCAGATGTCATTGGCAATTTATCTCTCCCATCTCTCAGCTTTGTCCTTCTTTGTGTGGACTTCATTCTTAGTGAGTATCCCCTTACTTCCATCCCCAGGTGGCAAGATGGCAGCCAGAAGCTCTGGACCTTCATTCAACCAGCTTAGTGACTCAGTGGGAATAGAGTACAGAGCCTCTTTCCTGGTAGCTCCATGCAAAGACTCAGGGCTAACTCTGACTGGACTCCTTGGGACCATGTGCCCATGACTGAGCCAATCACTGTGGCCAGGGGATAGAATACACAGATTGGTCAGGCTAGTCACATGCATAGCCTTAGAGCTGAAGCCGCCCTGGGCTTGGCCCGTCTTGAGCTGCATGGAATGAGAGGTGGGGAGAGTTGGTTACCAAAAAGTAATAGAAGGAAGAGTATCTTCTGGACAGGAGAAAACAATAGATAGGCATTTTCCCTTGAGATGCCCATTTGAGTTATAACAGTAAAATTCATTAGATCGGGAGTCAGAGGGAACTTGGATTCTAGTCTTGACCCTAACTCACTGTGTGATCCTGGGCATATCACTTCCCTTTCTTGAGACCCAGTTTCCAAGTCTGTAAAATAGGGTGCCTGAGTCATTCAGATAAGAGGTTCCCTACCTCTTCTTCACCAAATCAGACAAAACCAAACCTGTTGCCATCAAGTTGATTCCGATTCATAGTGACCCTATAGGACAGAGTAGGACTGCCCCAAAGGGTTTCCAAGGCTGTAATCTTTATGGAAGCAGATCACTAGGTCTTTCTCCTACAGAGTGGCTGGTAGGTTTAAACTGCTGCTGACCTGTTGGTTAGCAGCTGAGTGCTTAACCACTGCATCCCCAGGGCTCCTCTTTTCTTCATCAGGGACTCTTAATTGTCTTCCTGCTCTTTGTCCCCCAGAGGGTAGTGTGTGTTTTGTCAGCAAAACAAAATACATTTATCAAGTACTAATCTGTTTTTTAAAAAATAGCAATGAATTAACAACATGTAATTGACTTTTTTTTTTTAATTGACATCTGAGGAGCCCTGGTGTTGGAATTGACCTGACAGCAGTAGGTTTGTTTTTTTCAATTGATATCCAGAAATGTCAGATCAACAGATCATGAAGTAACTGGTATGACTACACTGAGGTACATTATCCCAGCCCAAAGCAAAGAAACTTGATATTTTGGTTAGCTGGGGCAGTCTGATCCCAGTCCAGAGTTCGGGTTCTTCCATGCTTTCAGAAACATTCAACACAGTCATGGACCCCTATTTCTCACCAACTGGACCCCAGGAGTCACAAACAGTGTTCTGCATATGTGTATGTTTCAAGGCTTCGAACCTGTTAGTCCCTGTTTGAACCTGTGCTGAGAATTTGCACTTCTAACAAGTTCCCATGCAATGCTAATGCTGCTGGTTAGAGACCAATTCTGACAGCCACTAGTAGGGTTCCACCTCATTGCCATGGAGTCATTCCTATTCATAGTGACCCTATAGGACAGGGTAGAACTGCCCCATAGGGTTTCCGAGGAGTGGCTAGTGGACTCGAACCGCTGACCTTTTGGTTAGCAGTGGAGCTTTTAACCACAGTGCCACCAGGGCCCCACTAGTAGAGCAGTTCTCAAAATGCATTATACATAAGAATCACCTGGGGATCTTGTTAAAATGTAGATTCTGGCTCAGTATATCTGGGGTGGAAATGAAAGTTCTCAGCAGGTGTTCGAGCTGGAACAAACTGGCTTGAAGCTCTGGTTTGTTTTGCTCACGCAGGTGCATTCACAAAAATCAGAACAGCTCACTGAAAAAATCTGAATCTGGGGGTTATCATAAAAAATTGAAATATCTAGAAACGAGAGGCTCCACTTCCCTCATGGCAACGTCTGAATTGAGTGGAAAAATGGCTGCCTCCTTTAGCTGTGGTCAGGGGCTCCAAGTCTGCCACAGTCCCCATCGTTCCCTATTGTTTACATTTGAATCATTGTTCAGAAGCATTTGAATATGCTATACCTGACATAGACCAAGGCAGTACAGCCGGCCCTCCGTATGCTTGGGTTCTGCATCCACGGATTCAACCAACTGTGGATTGAAAATAATAAAGAACAAAACAAAACCAAAAAAACAGACTTTTTTTCTTGTCATTATTCCCTGAACAATACAGTGTGACAACTATTTACACATCATTTACATCATATGGGGTATTATAAGTAACCTAGAGATGATTTGGAAACCCCGGTAACATAGTGGTTAAGTGCTACGGCTGCTAACTAAAGGGTCGGCAGTTCGAATCCACTGGGCGCTCCTTGGAAACTCTGTGGGGCAGTTCTACTCTGTCCTATAGGGTCGCTATGAGTCAGAATCGACTCGACGGCAGTGGGTTTTGGTTAGAGATGATTTAAAGTATATGGGAGAATGTTTGTAGGTTATATGCAAATTTTATATAAGGGACTTGAGCGTCTACCAGCTTTGGTATGCGAAAGGGGGTGGTCCTGGAACCAAGCCCCTGTGCATACCGAAGGATGACTGTATTTTCATTGATATTAAAAATAATCTGGAGGAAGTTTTAAACATACAGCGTCTTGACTATTTACCCTTTGGAGATTCTGATTTAGTGGTTTTGGTTGAGGGTAGATAGTTGCATTTTTTAACAAGGCATCCCTAGGTGATTCTTATCATAAAGGAAGTTTGGAAACACTGGACTAAGTAATATTTAAGGCCTTGCTACTCGAAGTGTGGCCAGCGGACCAGCAGTGTCTGTGTCCCCTGGAGGTGTCCTTTTGAAAATGCCAGTGCTGGGCTGGACACACAACCAGAATCTGCATCTTAACACGAGGCAGAATGGATTTTTAAAAATTATTATTATTGTGGTAAATATGTAGGTACCAGAATATTTGCCATTTCAGCAGTCTTCACATGGACATTTTGGTGACATTAAATGAGTCCATCCTGTTGTCCAACCATCCACGCTAACCGTTCCCAAATTTTCCCATCACCCTTCACAGAAGCTCGGTGTCCCCAGAGCATCGTGTCTTCCTTTTTCTCCCTTCTCTGTACACTACAGATTGAGTGTTGATTTGACCTGTTTTTTGTTTTCATTTTAATAAGGTTCCTCACTTGCATTTCTTGCCCTGGGCCTCTTCAGAAGAGCCGGTTCCCCCTTCCTCTCCCACCTGAGTCTCATCCTACCCCTGGTGGAAGCTCTTGCCTGACCTCTGATTACCAAACGATCTGATGGGGAGGGGTTTGCCTGAGTCTTTTCTTGAGGGAAGGCAGTCTTTTTTAAATTTTTTATTTTATTGCACTTTAGATGAAGGTTTACAGAACAAACTAGTTTCTCATTAAACAGTACACGTATTGTTTTGTGACATTGGTTAACAACCCAACGACATTTCAGCACTCTACCTTCTCAACCTTGGATTCCATATTACCCGTTTTCCTGTCCCCTTTTGCCTCCTAGTCATTGCCCCTGGGCCGGTGTGCCCCTTTAGCCTCGTTTTGTTTTATGGTCCTGTCCGATCTTTGGCTGAAGGGTGAACCTTAGGAGTGACTTCATTACTGAGCTGAAAGGGTGTCCGGGGGCGTTAATCTTGGGATTTCTCCAGTCTCTGTCAGACCAGCAAGTCTGGTCTTTCTTTTTGAGTTAGAATTTTGTTCTACGTTTTTCTCCAGCTCTCTCTGGGACCCTCTTTTGTGATCCCTGTCAGAGCAGACAGTAGTGGTAGCCAGGCACCATCTAGTTGTACTGGACTCAGTCTGGTGGAGGCCATGGTAGATGTGGTCCCGTAGTCCTTAGGACTAATCTTTCCCTCTATCTTTAGTTTTCTTCACTCTTCCTTGCTCCCGAAGGGGTGAGACCAATGTAGTATCTTCGATGGCAGCTCACAGACTTTTAAGACCCCAGATGCTACTCACCGAAGTAGAATGTAGGACATTTTCTTTACAACCTATGTTATTTATTTATTTATTTTTTCAATGCCATTTGAGCTAGCTGTTCCCAAGACCATGGTTCCCACAGCCCTGAGCCCAGCAGTTCGGTCCCTCAGGGAGCTTGGATGTGTCTATGGACCTTCCATGACCTTGCGTTGTGTGAGTTGTGCTGGATTCCGCAGTATTGTGTACTATCTTACCCTTCACCAAAGTTACCACTCACCTATTGTCCTGTAGGGTCGCTATGAGTCGGAATCGACTCAACAGCAGCGGGTTTTTTATTGTCTGTTTAGCGTTTTTCCATTCCCACCTCTCCCCTCCCTCGTAACCATCAAACATGGTTTCTTTTTGTGTATAAACTTTTTGATGAGTTTTTACAGTAGTTAATGGTCTCATACAATATTGTCCATTTGTGATTGACTCATTTCACTCAGCATAATGCCCTCCAGATTCATCCATGTTATGAGATGCTTCACAGATTTGTCATTATCCTTTATCATTGTGTAATACTCCATTGTGTGTATGTACCACAGCTTGTTTATCCATTCATCTGTTGATGGGCTTCTAGGTCGTTTCCATCTTTTTGCTATCGTGAATGATGCTGCAGTGAATGTGGGTGTGCATTTGTGTATTTGTGTGATGACTCTTACTTCTATAGGATATATTCCTAGGAGTGGGATAGCTGTATCATATGGTACTCCTATTTATAGCTTTCTAAGGAAGCACCATATCATTTTCCAAAATGGTTGTATCATTTGCATTCCTACCAGCAGTGCCTAAGGGTTCCGATCTCCCTGCAGCCTCTCCAACATTTGTTATTTCCAGTTTTTTTGCTTTGTGCCGGTAATGCTGGGTTGAGATGATATCTCATTGTGGTTTTGATTTGCATTTTTTTTTTTTTTTAATGGATAGTGATTGGGAACATCTCCTCATGTATCTGTTGGCCGCTTGAATGTCTTTGGTGAAGTGTCTGTTCATTTCCTTTGCCCATTTTTTTAAATTGGATTATTTGTCTTTTTGTTGTAGAGGTATTGGATTTTCTTATAGATTTTAGAAATTAGACCTTGTCTGATTTGTAATAGCCAATTTTTTTTTTCCCAGTCTGTAGGTTCTCTTTTTATTCTTTCGGTAAAGTCTTTTGGTAAGCATAAGTGTTTAATTTTTAGAAGATGAGGGAAGGCAGTCTTGACAAGCAGGAGTCTGCTCTCGGTTTTCAGGAAGAACCGGAGTCAGCAGATTCCAGGCCCCAGGCTGGTCTCATGATCCCTGTTTTGACTTGGGCTGATCTGTGCTGTCCCCATCAGGTATTCTGAGGCTTTGCACACAGGACTGGGCTTAGGCAATTTGGCTAGGCCTGGATTGTTTGGTTTCAGTTTTCTTAATTGCAAGGCTTTTGTTTCCCCAGTGGAGAACTTCCATATGAAGAATTCTGAATTCCAGGCACTGCCAGGGCATGGCTGATGATGTTCCTTTCTCAGCCAGCCAGCCAGCCTGCCCGCCTGCCTTTTTGCCTGCCTGCCTCCCTCCCTCCCTCCCTCTCTCCCTCCCTTTCTTCCTGCCTGCCTGCCTCCCTGCCTGCCTGCTGGCCTGCCTGCCTGCCTGCCTGCCTCCCTCCCTCCCTCCCTCTCTCCCTCCCTTTCTTCCTGCCTGCCTGCCTGCTGGCCTGCCTGCCTGCCTGCCTGCCTCCCTGCCTGCCTGCTGGCCTGCCTGCCTGCCTGCCTGCCTGCCTCCCTCCCTCCCTCCCTCCCTCTCTCCCTCCCTTTCTTCCTGCCTGCCTGCCTGCCTCCCTGCCTGCCTGCTGGCCTGCCTGCCTGCCTCCCTCCCTCCCTCCCTCCCTCTCTCCCTCCCTTTCTTCCTGACTGCCTGCGTGCCTGCCTTCCTCCCTCCATCTCTCCCTCCTTCCTTCCACTGACCTTAAGCACATTCTTTATTCAAAGCAGTCCTTGGGTGGTGCAAATGATTAAAGCTCTCAGTTGCTAACCAAAAGGTTGAAAGTTCAAGTCCACTCAGAGGCACCTCAGAAGAAAGGTCTAGGGATCCACTTCTGAAAAACCATCCAGTGACAACCCTGTGGAGCACAGTTCTGCTGTGACATACACAGGGTCACCATGAGTTAGTTAATTTGGTGGCAGTTGGTATATGCAAAACATTCTGATAATGATGACATAGTAATAATAATGATAATAGTTGGCCTGTACTGAGAATTTATTATGTGACAGGCACTGTGCCAAGTACTTTGAATATCTCATTTAATCTTCTTTTTTTTTTTAACTCTATGATGCTGTCAGTATTATTATCCTCGGTTTTATAGATGAGAAACCAAGGCTCCCAGAGATGAAAAAAAGTACTCAGAGTCTCACAGCTGGTAAGTGGTTGGACCTGGATCCAAACCCATCTCTCTCTGACTTCTTAGTCTGCACTGTTAAACATAGCTCACACTAACTAGCACCTGAGCTGAGCTTGATGGAAAGGATCTGTTGTTTATGAAACATATAGAGATGTTGTTCTCGTGTGCTGTGCAGTCAATTCCGACTCATAGCAACGCTAGAGATTGCCAGGTCTTTTCTCCTGTTTAGCCACTGGTGAATTCGAACCACTGACCGTTTGGTTAGCTGCTGAGCACTTAACTATTGTGTCATCAGGGCTTCTTATATAGAGCTATAGAGAGCCTTTCGTCCTCACTATTGCCCTAAAGGTGGTGATATGCCCATTTTGGCGATGGCAAAATGAGGTCTGAGAGTGACTAGACATGGCCAAGGTCACATAGCTAGGGATTTGCAGGGCCCAGATTTGGATGCTGGATTCTGGTCTATACCCAATGCTCTTTCTACCACCACAGGCTCTACAGGGAGGGAAGAAGTCATGTCCAGGACTTGGAAGCTTGTGACAAGTACTGTGTGGCTCTCATGGGCGGATCCTAGGCCCTGAGGATGAAACAGTAAACTTTGGTTGAGCTCATGGTAAGACTATAGGCTCACATTGTTTCAGCACTTACTCTGTGCTAAGTACTTTACAGTCTCTCAGCCATATGATTACTCCCATTTTACAGAGAGGAAAACTAAGGGGCACGTAGGGCCTCACGCCGAATATGTGCTAAGTAACTATTTAAGGGAAAGAAGAAAGATGGCACTGAGCTGGGTCAAGGAGGCAAAGGGTTGCCACAGGGCAGCCCATGGGAGGAGCTGAATGCCTGGAGAAGGAGTTTGACCTTGGTTTTGTGGTCTGTAGGAAGCTCGTGAAGGAAGAGGACGTTGGCTGTGGTGTGCAAGGAAGAATGGGAGGCAGGTGAAAGTGTTAGGTTATTGCGGGCCTCCAGGTGTGGATAACACACCTTGAACTAAGATGGTGAAGGTAGAAACAGGAAGGATTCCCTTGGATAGCAGCATATGTGGTGGGTGAGTGCAGGAGCAGATTATCCAATAGGCAAGGTAAGCACAGTGCTCACCTTGCTTGCCAGATCATCTGTAGGGAGCAACTTCACATTTTTTTCACCACATCAAAGATTTTGTTTCTAGATGTGGCTGGCATCTGTCTTTCACAACCCCACAGCATGTTCCTACAGAATCAAAGCCTCTTTTCAAATTTACAGTCTGTGACAGGGATGGATTACCCAGTCAGCAAGGTAAGCATGGGCCTACCTGTGCTTACCTACTAATCTGTAGTGAACAGTTTCACATGGGTTTCACTACAGTCCATGCTTACCTTGCTTTATTGGGTTATTCACAGCTGGGTGAGTGTGACTTTGAAGTCAGACAGACCTTGTTTTAAGTTTGAGTCCACATTTGAGCAAGTTTACTTTATCTTTTCTGTGCCTCTTTTTTTTTTTTTTCTCTTTCTAAAATGGGGACAATACCATCTACTTATTAGGGTTGTGTAGTATGTGCTGCTGATGGCTACCCATATATATATATCTCCCCCCAGTACTCACCAGCACATACTAAGGCTTCTCACTGTGAACACCTGTGCCCCTCTACCTGTAGGGTCTTTTCTGGCTGTGGAAATAGGCTCAGCCTACCTGCAGGGCAATCAGAGATGCCAGAAGCAGCCAGTGACAGATGGGGATTTATGGATGATTACTCTAACCCCTTGCCTTTCAGGCTGGATGACTATGATGTAGATGTTTTATACTGGGCCCCAGATGTTCCAAGCGGTATTAAGTTCCAGCCACCTTTAGGGGTAGCTTGTTTAAAAATACACCATTTATTGTTTCTGTTTCCTTTGCTGTCTCGCTTCTTCTGCTTTCAAATAAGTTACTAGGAACTTGAATCATTGTCTCAGGGTCTACTGATGGAAGAACCCAAACTAAGACAGGCTATAACAATAATGAAATGAAATACTGTTTGTAAAGTGTTTAGGCCAGTTACCTATCACAAGGTGCGCATCCAAGAAATGATAGCTGCTGCTGCTGTCGTCATCATCATCATCATGATCACCACCACCATCATCATCACTATCACCGTCATCATCATGTTCACTGTCGTCATCATATCACCACCATCATCATCACCATGATTGCCATCGCCATCACCATCATCATCATGATCACCATCATCACCATCACCATCATGATCACCATCATCATATCACCATCATCATCATCATCATGATCACCATCATCACAGTCACCATCATCATCATGATCACCATCATTACCAACACCATCATGAGCACCATCATCATCATCATATCATCACCATCATCATCATATCACCATCATCATCATGATCACCATCATCATCATGATCACCATCATCATCATGATCACCATCATCATCATCATATCACCATCATCATCATGATCACCATCATCATCATGATCACCATCATCATCATCATATCACCACCATCATCATCATGATCACCATCACCATCATCATCATGATAACTGTCATTATCATCATCACCTCTTTTCAAATTTACATTATCATTATAACTGTGATCACCATTATCATCGTGAAGGTGGAATGAATTCATTCTTTAAAGACATTTGTACTGACAGATATGTTCATTCAAAGTTACGAAGAAGAATGTGAAGGAAAAGATCAAATGTCACCTAGGTTGTGTGAAGGAAAGTATTGCCATGGCTTCATTTTTCCTAAGGAGACAGTTTATTAATTGTTAATGAAAATTTTTTATCTCCAGTTCTTACTTAACACCCTGGTTAACAGGTCTACAGTTGAATGTGAGTAGTTAAGTGCCTCTTGCATCATAAATTGGTCATTCTGAGTTACCCCTTTCAATTTTCTTGGAAGAGAAACTGGTTTCTTCAGAACCTGGTTGCAAATGAACCTCACCCTTGAAGTTCCTGCTGATCTTTGAGTTTGTTCCTACTTGTGGGCTGGAAAGAGAATTACTCCTTTTTTTTTTTAATTGTAAACATACAGGCAATCTCCGAGTTACGAACGCTGACTTCCGTACAACCTGTAGTTACGAACCAGAGGGGCTTGGTTTGTAACTACAGGTCATACATAAGTCAGGCATTCTTAACCTGGGGGCTGCCTGTAAGTGATGTTAGCTAGGAACCTTACCTAACCATTCCGACTTACGTACAAATTTGACTTAAAGACAGACTTAGGAATGGAACTCATTTGTAACCCAGGGACTGCCTATATATATAGCAAAACATTTACCATTTCAACATTTTTTACATGTATAATTCAGTGACATTGATTATGTTCATTATGTTGTTCAACCATCACCACTATCCATTTCCAGATTTTCCTGTGACCCTTAAAAGAAGCTCATTGTACCCTAAGAAATGAGTCCCTCTTCCCTCTGGTAACTGCTAATAAGCTTTTGTCTCTATGTGGTTGGTTGCCTATTGTAGATACTTTATATAAATGGGATCATATAATATAGGCAGAGCTACATAACAGGATCCATGGTGGGTAAGGGGGATGAGTGCGTTACAAGCAGCGAGAACAGCAGGTACTCTGAGCCTTTGCACATGCTGTGTTCTCCCATGGACCGCTCTTCCTTGCCTCTTGAACTGGCTCATCCCTTCTCATTCTTCATGCCTCTGTTCAAAGCCCACGTCTCGTAGGTAGTCTTCCCTGAAAACAGGAGAAGTGGATGCCCTTCTTCTCTGGGCTCATAATGTGATGTTCTTTCCTACTCCAGTCTTGTCAATACAGTTGGCGCCTCCCCTAGTATCCTAGAAACTCCTCTAGAGCAGAGGTCCTCTCTGTCCCTCTTTTACTTACTGCCATGTCCCAGGAATTTTTTTTTTTTAATTGAATGAATGGACAGATGGGACTTGAGCAATAGGGCCAGATCATGCGAGGGAGGGACCTGTCAGCTTCCCACTTGGCTGTGAATTTCCCCTGAGTTGGTTCGCTTTCCTTTGTCACTGAGAACATCCCTGGGAGAGGCCTGGACACGGACTACAGAGAAGAGCTGGTTACTTAGCACCTCCACGGCCCTTCAGATCTCCAGCCTACTCGACACTCTGTTCCTGGGCCTCATTAAAACCTGTTCTCCACCAGCCTTGGTGTTTAATATTTATCGATTGCTCACAGCATGCAAACTGGTCAATAAGTGTGTTCAGGAGCCTCCCTCCATACCTTCTTGATTAGCTCCTACCACTTCCTCCATTACCCCAGGTTCTCGCAATCTCGCCTTGCCTTTCTTTCCAGCATCTTCCTAGCAGAGGTCCCAGCTGTGGAGATGCAGTAGCTGAAGTTTCGCTTAATTTGCCTCCCAAGCCTTGAGGGCACTGGTTTTTATATAGCTGCCTCCTTCCCTCTTACTCCTTCAATCCCCACTCTTCTGGGTAAGGCTAAAGCAAAGGGATAGAGGCCATGATTGGCTCTGAATCCCAGCTCCCTGGTGGCACTGCTGCTATGCTAATAGCATCTGTATTAGCATAATCCATTTGACTCCTCCAGCTATTTGCTTTTCAGGGAATCTACCTGCCTTGCTGTTCCTGAACTTCCTTAATGAAGAGAGGACTGTGGGTGGCTGGAGATGGGAAGGAACAGGAGAAGGGAGAAAAAGAGAGAGTCCCTTCGGTTATATCTTTGTTACTCAATATTGTTGAATTGGATCCTCAACATTCCATCATGTGATGTTTGGATGCTGGAGGGGGGGAGTTAAATATAGAATCCCTCCTTTTGGCATTTCAGAAGGTTTATATAATGTCCTGTTCCTTTTGACAGCGGGGAAGAAGCAAATAGGATGGTTTGAAAGATTGGTCTGTGTTCGGAGCGCCATTCAAAGCAATGTTGATGCAGCAGCCTGACCCATCTACCTACACAGGAGATGTTCTACGGATCATGTTTGCAATGACGAAGGTGCCCTTTTGAGCCTAAGGATCTGCTCAGCTTGAGCATTCTATTAATTTTATGATTCCACAAGTAGCCTTTGCAAGAGTGGGTGCTGAAAATAGATTGGCCTTGTGACATGCCCTGAATTTGCCTGGATTATTGATTTGATTTTTTCATCAACTCCTCTGTGAACCGATCTGGGAAATTTCACTTGCTTTGCCATTTGGACCCTGCCCTAGAGTTCCAGGGGCCAGCACTCAAGCCCTGCCTCCTTCATGTCCCAGCTGTGTGACAAGTCTCTGGGCTTTTCTGAGTCTCCTTTTCACATCTTTAGCATGTGCCCAAACTATGCGTCCCGCTCTCTTTCCTACCTTAGAAAATGACTCCACTTTCCATTTAGCTGTGCAAACAACAAGCTTTGTGTTATTCTTTGACTTCTGTCTCTCTCTTACCCACCACGTCCAGACCATTGGCACATGCTGCTAGCTCTGCTTTTTAAAACACACGTATAGAACTTTTCTCCACCCTCACTGCAGCTCCTCTTGCGCCACACCATTGATGACAGCTCCATCTTCTAAACGGGGCTCCCTGCTTCCAGCCTTGGCATCCTACAGTCAGCGCAGGGCCTAGCTGCCTGAGTGGCTGTTGTTGTTGAGTGCTGTCCAGTTGATTCTGACTCATCGCGACCCTATATGACAGAGTAGAACTGCCCTATAGGGTTTTCTGGGCTGCAGGCTTTATGGGAGCAGATCACCAGGTCTTGTCTCCCACAAAGCTGAGCGCTTAACTGTTGTGCCATCAGGGCTTCTTGTCCAAGTGATTAAGGATACAAAAAACCCCACCATAAATCAAATCACTTTAGTCATTATTAAAATCAATTCTTTACCATGGCCTACAAGGCCTGACATAGTTTCTTGGTCAAATCTCAAATCCGATCTTGTTCTCCTTTCCCTTGGTCATCCCTGTGGCCACTTCAGAGCCTTTGCACTCACTGTCCCCTCTGTCTGGGATGTTCCTCCCCAGATTCCCACTGTGGCTGCTTCTCATCATTCAGGTTTCATCTTAATGCTGCTGTCTCTGAGAGGCCTTCAAGTGGTCCCAACTCCAGCCATTCCCACGTTACTCAGCTTCATTTTCTTCCATTGCATGGCTCTGTCAAAAAATTTTGTTGTTTTTGCAGGATTCCTCCCATTAGAGTGTGAGACCTTTGAGAACAGGGGATTTTGTTGTCTTGGTCACCCGTGTATCCTAAGAAGAGGGCCATGCACATAGTAGAAACCTGATGTCCGAAAAATGAATGGATAGAGTGGCCGTGGGGGTGAAGTAAGAATACACATTGAACATACACATGCACATACACATTTTTAAAACTCACCACATGTATACACACACACACACACATACATATATATATATATATAGATAGCTGCTGTTGAGTGGACTCCAACTTACAGTGACCCCATGTACAACAGAACAGAACATTGCTTGGTCATGCACCATCTTCATGATCGCTGGCATGTTTGAGTCCATTGTTGTGCCTGGTGTGCCAGTCCATGTCATCGAGAGTCTCCCTTACCCTCCCTGGCCCTCTGCTTCACCAAACATGATGTCCTCCTCCAGCAGTTAATCCTTCCTGATTACATGTCCAAAGCAAATTAGTTGGACAGTATTCTGTTGTGATCCATAAGGTTTTCGCTGGTTAATTTTTGGAAGTAGATTGCTAGGCCTTTCCTCCTACTCTGTCTTAAAGTCTAGTCTTAAAGCTCTGCTGAAACCTGTCCACCATGGGTGACTCTGCTGGTATTGGAAATACCAGTGGCATAACTTCCAGCATCATAGCATACACGAGCCACCACAGATCGACATACTGACAGACGGGTGGTGGTGTATACATATAAACCAAAAAACCTACTGCTGTTGAGTCGATTCTGACTCATAGCAACCCTATAGGACAGAGTAGAACTGCCCCATAGAGTTTCCAAGCCAGTAATCTTTATGGAAGCAGACTGCCATATCTTTCTCCTGCTGAGTGGCTGGTGGGTTCGAACTGCTGACCTTTTGGTTAGCAGCTGAGCGCTTTAACCACTGCACCACCAGGGCTCCCTATATATATCTATATATATACATATACATACACACATGCATACATACGTGCATACGCGTGTAAGCATGCACACTTATATGTGCTTTGCAAACTGCCATGCTAAGAAATGCTAATGTCGATAGCTGGGAGCGGGATTTTCTGTAGCTGTCCTGCTGGTTGGGCCATCCTTAATGATAACGCTCCCAAGAAACTTTCCCTGCCTCTTATTGAATAAAAATTCCTTAACTTCTCAGCTACCTCATGGGCCTTTGCATCTGTTCTGCATCTGTTTCTTAGCAGACTAGCTTAGCACATGGTGCTTTTTAGAGACATTTAGCATGTAAAGATATTTATAAAGGAGGGATTCTCTTCTATTTTTGTCCAGTCATCTGTTGGAGAGAGGGGGAGTGGTGAGCAGGCACTCATGATTCACTCTCTCGCCTGGAGAGTGCTGCCTGTGGTGATCCTGGGGCGGTAGGAGGACCAAGGAGGCTTCACATTCCAAGGTTGGTTTTAATGAATGAAGCAGCATCCATCCACACTAGTGGTTTTGCCAGATTCGACATGCCACAATTTGGGTCTATTCTTTAAAACACTTTCTAGATGGGAAATTATTATAGCTACTCCCTTTTTTTTTTTTTTTTAATCCCTTTAGGATATCCTTCGCTTGGTTTTTGTCCTTCTTAAGAGTAAAGCTAAACGTGATACTCCCGGTATGGGTGACTCTTGCAGACAGCAGAGGGGCTAGCCTTTTCTTTGGTGCCAACACTTGAAATAATTCATTGATTCCGCAAGTATATATTGACCGTGAGCTATGTGCCTTGCTCTGTGCTCATTGCTAGGGATTCAGCAATGAACGACATAGTTTGTGCTGTCGAAGAGCTCTGAGGTGGGCTGGGGACACAGATGAGTAAATAGGCAGTTATGGTGTTAGTTGCCATCGAGTCGGTTCCAACTCACAGTGGCCCCATGTACAACAGAACGAAATGTTGCCTGGTCCTGCTCCATCTTCATGATTGTTGGCATGCTGGAGTCCATTGTTGTGTCCACCCATCTCTTTGAGGGTTTCCTTCATTTTGGCTGACGCTCTACTTTACCAAACATGATATCCTTTTTTTAGCAATTAATCTTTCCATATGGCGTGTCCAAAATAGGTGAGTCAAAGTCTCACCATCAGTGCTTCTAAGGAACATTCTGGTTGTATTTCTTCCAACACTGATTTCTTTGTTTTTCTGGCAGTCCGTGGTATATTCAGTATTCTTTCCCAACACCACAGTTTGAATGTGTCAGTTCTTCTGTTTTCCTTTTTCATTGTCCAGCTTTCACATGCATATGAGGTGATTGAAAATATCATGGCTTGGGCCAGGCATACTTTAGTCATCAAAGTCACATCTTTGCTTTTTAAAACCTTAAAGAGGCCTTTTTGCTGCAGATTTACCCAATGCAACATGTCCTTAAAGAAATCAAATGAAGACGATTATACTTACATATAATTATACAGTCTTGGTACTAGAAGCAATACTAAGAGTTCTTGGTGGGGCTGCCTATTCCAGTCCAGGAGTTGATGACAGTTTTCCAGAAGTAGTGGTGGTTAAGCTGAGATTGGAAAGATAGCCAACTAGAAGGTGGCTGAGCTGGCAGGTGGCTGGGTCGGGTGGTGGGGGGCAGTATTTAGGTAGAGGAAGATCACATGCAAAGGTATGGGGTGAGAAAGTATATGCTGACTCCGACGGGCTCTGCAATTTTTGTATGTCATAGTCCACAGGTGATCGATGTCGAATTTATAGCCAATAAATACTCTGAGATGCCCGCTGTCTTATACCAGTGCAGCTGGATTTTGAATCTAAGAAATGGGGTTTATGTGGGACCACAAGCAAAAGTGAAAGGGACTGAGTGGGGAGTGAGTGCAAACTGTGGTTTTCAGTTACCTGGGGCATCTCAAAGCCATCACGTAGCATTAGAACTTTTCAGTGTGACTTGGAAGTTCCCCAGGTCTGGACAGTGTCTCTACAGAGGTCAAAAAAAGAAGATGCTGTAGGCTGATGGCATGGTTTGTAAAAGCAGGAAGACTTCTGAGGCACTGTGGACACCTGAGCAGGTGACTCATGGAGGTCCTAGAAGCCATATTTCAGAGACAGAAAATGGTTTTGCTGGAAATGAATGGTTGCGTGTGTGAGCCTGTCAAAGAGTTCAAGAAACACCATGAAGGAAATTAATAGACACCAACAGACTGGAAAAAACTTCAATATTTGCCAAAGGGTTAGTATCTTTTGCACACAAAAGTTAACTTAGAAATTAAGAAAAGCACCCTAAAAACAAGAATGGACAGAATTAACAAATGATTAGAAAATAAAAATGCAAAGGCTAATAAACCCCCCCAAGAAAATGTTACCAAAAACCAGTTGCCTTCAAGTTGACTCCAACTCATGGCGACCTCATGTATGTTTGAGTAGGACTGTATTCGACGGTTTTCAGTTGCTGATTTTTTGGAGGTAGATCGCCAGGCTTTTCTTTGGAGGTAACTTTGTGTGAACTGGAACATCCAACCTTTCGGTTAGCAGCCTAGTGCTTAACCGTTTGTACCACCCAGAGGGTCCACCTCACGAATACTAATAATAAATTCAAAATAAAATAATGAAATCAATTAGCTAACAGAAAACTGTTGTTAAGAGTGCTCCGTATTATTTTTATAATTGTTTTTGTTGTTAGTTGCTGTCAAGTTGGCTCTGACTCATGGGAAACCCCATGTCCAACAGTATGAAATATTGCCCAGTCCTGTGTCATCCTCACAATTGTTGGTTTGCTCAAGTCTGTTGGTATGGCCACTGTGTATTTTGAGTGCCTTCCAACCCAGGGGACTCATCTTCCAGCACTACACCAGATGATAATGCTGTTGTGATCCATAGGTTTTCGTTGGTCAGTTCTTGGAAGTAGATCTCCAAGTCTTTCTTCCTAGTCTGTCTTAGTCTGGACGCTCCCCTGAAACCTGTCCACCGTGGGTGACCCTGGTGGTATTTGAAATACCAGTGGCATATCTTCTAGCATCACGCAACATGTAAGCCACCACAGTATGACAGACAAATGGGTGGAGATTTATAATTACTAAAAGCAAAATAACAAGTAAATAAGCAAAAGGAAGGGCCTTTCTCAGAAGCTACCCTGCTTTATTTTGGTGGGAACGGAAGAGGTAAGCCTGGGACCTCCCCTTTCAGTATTTTGGTGACGTCTGTGTCCCCGTTTTATCCTCTTTCCTGTCCCCGTTTCCCTGCAGTCGTGACTATCAGACCTTCTCCTGTTCCAAGGGGGAGAGAACTCACTGGACTCCAGTGAGCCGAGGGCAGGGGAGATCATCCTCAGGTGTCCTCCTACCAGCCTCTTTCCCCAACTTCTTGTTGCCGGATGCATGAGTTTCTGGGCACAGGAAGAAGTTACTCCTTCTTCTCCTCCAGGGATGCCTGAAACATCGCTGTCATGGGAGAAGGCGGCCTTTGTGTCCTTTGCCATGGCCACCCAGCCTCATGCACCCAGGACATAGCTGAGCAGTGGGCACTAGAAGACTCCGCTCTGGCAGTGGGGGGATTACACCTGAGCTCCCCCGCTTTGCTCTGGGCTTTCGGACTCACCGGAGGAGACTCTCCTGCTGATCTCAGTCACGTCCTGGATTTGTGTAACTGAGAGGAGCTGGCTGGGCACTTTATATCAGGATTTACCTATCCCTTAGGTGTGCTGAGGCCCAGGCGGAGGGACGGCTGCTCAAAAGCATATTTACTCAGCACATTTCTCTGAAGAGGGCTCCTGGCAGGGCCTTCCTGCTCAAAGCTGCCTCTGTCCAGTGTGACCTAGGACTTCAGGTGAATGCCTTCCAGGTAAAGCCAAAAGTTCTTTGCCCCCCCACCCCCACCCCACATGGTGGCTATGAATGCAAAAGGCTGAAAGAAATTCTGAACCTGGGGTTGCACCCCAGGGCCACAAACCTTTAATTTGTAGCAGGATGCCTGCAACCTTTAGAGATCAAGGCCTGCCCTGTGTTCTCAGGCCACTGTGGGGCCTGATTCCTGCAGCGTCCAGTCTGGGGCTTTCTAGGAGAGATGTGTGGCTTCCCCCCCCCCCCCCCCCATTTAATACCTGTCTGTGGCACCTGTGGCCTTTAGGTTAAAATCCAGTTTCCTTGCCATGGCCTATAAGGCCTTGTATGATTTAGCTGCCATTTGATTTTTAAAAAAATTTTTTAGTCGTACTTTATATGAAAGTTTCTCATTAAACAATTAATACACATATTGTTTTGTGACATTGGCTGCCAACCCCACGACATCTCAACACTCTCCCCTTCGTGATCTCAGGTTCCCCATTACCAGCATTCCTGTCCCCTCCTGCTTTTCATCCTTGCCCCTGAGCTGGCGTGCCCCTTTAGTCTTGTTTTGTTTTATGGGCCTGTCAAATCTTTGGCTGAAGGATGAACCTTAGGAGTGACTTCATTACTGAGCTAAAAGGGTATCTGGGGCCCATACTCTCAGGGTTTCTCCAGTCTCTGTCAGACTAGTGTTTTTTTTTTTTGGGGGGAGTTACAATTTTGTTCTATATTTTTCACAAGCTCTGTCCTGAACCCTCTATTATGATCCCTGTCAGTGTAATTGGTGGTGGTAGCCAGGCACCATCTAGTAGTGCTGGACTTAGTCTGGTGGAGGCTGTGGTAGTTGTGGTCCTTTAGTCGCTGTTTGGTTTTTCGACTTCCTTTTTTGCCATTCTCCTCCTTGCTCTTTCCTACCTACGGGCCTTTGCACTTACCGTTCCCGCTGCTTAGAATGCTCTTCCCACTACTCTGCGCCTGGTTGGTTCCTTCTTATCCTTCAGAACTCAGCTTCGTTTCTGCAGAGACGCCTTCCCTAACAATCCTGTTAACTACTCCCATTGGAACCTCTAGTCATTAACTGTGTGGCAACTTTAATTAAATCTTTATTTGCCATTTGTGTGTCTATTGTCTGTCTCCTCCATGAGATGGGTCCTTCTGGAGTGTGGGGCCTCTGTCGTGCTTACCACTGAATGTCCAGCAGCTGACAAACAGACCACCTTAAAAATACTCTGAATGAACGAATGAATAATTTAATGAACAAATGAATGAATGACTAGCTCTCTAAGAAAGCGATTGTGACTGTGTCTTTCCTGTGATTTCCCAGCCCATCCTTACCTGGGTCACATGGAAAAACCGCTTGATCCTGTAAGCTAACACTCCTATATATCTGAGGACACAGAAAACTCTGCAGGAGCATGGAGCAAAGCCTACCTTCATTTATCACCTTTTTTACATGGGCTTGTCCAGGGTGAACAGAGTTATCCAGGCTGAGCTGGCAGTTATGTTGATTTCCTTCTCTCCTTTATTGCTGGGGGGGTGGGATTTTGATGGTGAGTGTAACAACAGCCTCCATTTATTGAGTGCCTTTTTTTTTTTTGCTGCATACAGGGCAGGTTTTTTGTATACATTATCCCCAACCTCACAGTATACCTACATGGTAGTACTTATTCCCATTTTACAGGGAAGAAGCAGAGGCTCACAGAGGTTAATTTGTACCTGAGGCTTTCTGATCCCAAAGCCCATGTTCTTTTTCCATGACACAGCTTGGCCTACAAAGCCTGAGCTGGTGGGTTGAGGCGTGAGGGTCAGAAACTTGCAATCCCACTTTCCCCTGCCCCTGGGGACTCTTCTGGGTTTCATGTGGCTGGAAAGTGGGTGATCCTCAGGGAGCTGTGAGGGGACGTTAATTGTACCGGCAGCAGCTGGCACCCTGCGTGTTCACTGTATGCCAGGCGCTGTGCTGAGTGGCTCTGTCATCTCGTTTAACGCCATAACATCTCCATTTCTACTACTGTTTTAAACGCCATTAAAAAAAAAAAAAATTAGTGAAATATGTATAACAAAAGATTTGCTCTTTTAACCATTTTTAAGTGTATAATTCATTGACATTAATTTCATTCACCATGTGGTACAAGGAGCCCTGGTGGTGCAGTGGTCAAGTGCTTAGCTGCTAACTGAAAGGTCAGTGGTTCAAACACTCGCTGCTCTGATAGAGAAAGATGTGGCAGTCAGCTTCTGTAAAGATTTTACTGCTTTGGAAACCCTGTGGGGCAGCTCAGGGACAATTCTGCTCTGTCTTATAGGCTCACTATGAGTCTGAATCAATGATAGTGGGGGTGGAGTCACTGAAGACAAACGCTGGAGATTTAGGTCACATGGATTCTTGGAAATAGCCTGTGACCTCAGTATCTTACAAATTATGGCATCAATGAGCAGTTGCCTCCCTTCCTTGAGGGAATGAGTGATGACAAATTAATTTGGTATCTTTGACAAAAGCAAAAGCAAGATGAGCTTGCAAAGTTGATCCAAGGCTTTAAAAAAATGCTGATGCAGTCTACAGGATACTGTTGACAGAGAATTACAGCTAAGTAAATGGGGAGCCCTTGAGCCAGGATTACTGAAGGCATCTCCACTGCAGGTGAAGTTTTGGCAAACAACCTCTATGGATTGAGAGGTCACTACTACATTGAGTCTGGAATTACCACATTGGGCCTACCTATAACTTAGGTAGGTAGGTAGGTAGGTAGATGGGTAGAGCGACAGAGAGAGAGAGAGAGCTGCTATCAAGTCAATTCTGACTCTTAGCAACCTTATACAACAGAATGAAACATTGCCTAGTCCAGTGTCATCCTCATGACCACTGGCATGTTTGAGTCCATGATGGTGAGTACTGTGCCAGTCTATCTCGCCAAGTGTCCCCCTCGCCCTCCCTGGCCTTCTACTTCACCAAACAAGATGTCTTCCTCTAGTGGTTGATCCCTCCTGATGATGTGTCCAAAGCAAGCAAGTTGAACAATACTCTGTTGTGATCCATAGGGGTTTCACTGGTTAATTTTCAGAATTAGATGGCCAGGCCTTTCTTCCTAGTGAAGCTTAGCCTGAAAGCTTCGTGAACCCTATCAATCATAGGTGACCCTGTTTGTATTTGAAATACTGGTGGCATAGTTTCCAGCATTTTAGCAACATGTAAGTCACTTCAGTATGACAGTGACAGACAGGTGGTGGGCTTGTAACTTCATGGTCTTTAAAAAAATGTGTTGAGGACAAAAATAGCCTTTGACCCAAGGGAGTGTAGCCCAATCTCATTGTGTCAGGGGTGGGGGGTGACTTTCATTTTTCGTTTTTGATTTGAAGCATTGGTGTTGCCAGCTATATATTTGATCATAGTTCTTCATTTCATGGAGTTTGTAGATGCTTCCTTGGACACTGAATCCCTACAGATAAGAAGTTTTTTCTTTTTTAACTTTTTCTACATTATCAATGCCTCAGGGGCCCTGAGGTGTCCACGTGGACTTTGCTGGTGATGCATGTGGTCACGTTCAAGTCAAAAGGATGAGTGGTTGTGGAGAGGATGATTGATGCTGCATTTCTGTGAGTGGCCTCGTTGCCCAGAGGGGATCTGCTGACTGGGCATGTTTCTCAAAGGGTGACCATTCCCACAGAGGGCCTGAGAAGGTCAGCACCATTTTCATAGTTCTTTGCTGCTTTCTTTCATCTTGGTGAGTTACGTTTAGCAGGCTATTCATCTAATTCTGTTTTTAAAATTTTAATGCTCCCCCATTTTTTTTTAGGGACAAGAAGAGCCTTTTAGGAAATAAGCGTCAGGAACTAATCAAAGCAGAGACTTTTGGGGAGGACTCTGACAGCAGTGGGTCTCTAATGACCTTCAAGAAGATCACACGCTCAGGCAGTTACAGGATTTGGGAGAAAATAGCTCATTCTGAATAGCCTAACCTGCTGCAATGTACCTCCACTTTGCAGCAGTCCCCTCTGCCCCCCTTTTGTGGCTCCCTTACCAAAAATCTCCTGAAAGAGATTTCACTTGGGTTAAAACTCCTCCCGGTTTAGCAGACTACAAAGGGGACAGCTGATGCTAAAAAAAGGGACCTTTTGCACGGTGCCAGGTTTCTTTTGAGTTTTTTGGCTCTGGCTACAGGAGGTGCATAATGCGTTCTGACCTGGGGCCAAATATTATTAGGGAGTTTTGCTGCTCAAGCTCTTGAGTAGGGGTACAGCTAGATGAAGGACCTATTTGTCAATAGGTTCCTGGGTGGTGCAAGCAGTTTGCAATTCTCTATACTAATGTAAAGGTTGAAACCGCCCAGTGGCACTGTGGAAGAAAGGCCTGGCAATCTACTCCCATAAAGACTGTTGTTGTTGGGTGCTGTTGAGTTGATTCTGACTCATAGTGACCCCATGTGAGAGAGCAGAACTGCCTCATAGGGTTTCCTAGGCAGTACTCTTCATGGGAGCAGATCACCAGGTCTTTCTCCTGTAGAGACACTGGGTGGCTTTGAACCACCAATCTTTTGGTTAGCAGCTGAGTGCTTAACCATTATACCACCAGGGCTTCTTCTTTGAAGATCACAGCGAAGAAAACCCTCTGGGACAGTTCTACTCTAACACACGGGATTGCCATTAGTTGGAATTGATTTGATGGCAATGGGTTTTTTTGGTCAGTTGGCTACCAATTTCCCAGCCAGTAGAGCCCACGGAGGAAGGGCATTGAGTGACCTCCAGCTGGCCCCATATTCCTTCTTTCATGGAAGCTCATCTGACATGAAGCCTTTGAGGAAAGGGTACTCAAGAGCCTAGACACAACCTTTTCGTTGATTGCTAAGCCACATTTCTCTCTTATTTGCAGGGCTATATGAAGTTTGATGCAGACTTTTTTTTTTTTTTTTTGTATTTGACACTGTTTCCATTATTTGAGATCTTTCATTTTGAGAAAAGCTAACCAAGGCCAGTGCTGCATTAAAGTGTCAAAAGTTTTAGCCTCTGCTCATTCTCCTTGCTGGGGGAGAGTGGGTTTCTCTTCATATTTGCCTGTATGCTTTGCCGTGAGTCATAGTTTAGAGAAACCCCCACATTCCTATGCAATGAAAGAAACAGCATAGTAATTTCAATTCAGGGAGAAGGGCTGGGAGCTCGTGATGAGCAGCTGGGGTGGAAACCTCTTGTGTTGGTGTCATGGCAATGGAAGAGCCTGTGCCTTTGTTCCTGGGGTTCTTGAGAGCCGCCTGATTGCCATGGTCACAGGGACCTGAGACAAAGTGTGTGGGCCTGGCCTCTGCTGGATGCTGCTGTGGCGAGCGGTTCTAGAGGGCACCACTGTCTATGGGGCCATCTGAAGATTATTATTATTATTTTTTAATCTCCTGAGGAAGGCCAGCTTTATTTCTTTATGTTTTAATAATTTTATTTATATTTATTGTTGAGAATATATGCAGCAGAACATACACCAACTCAACAGTTTCTACGTGTACAATTCAGTGACGGTTGACTACATTCTTCAAGTTATGCAATCATTCTCGCCCTCCTTTTCCAAGTTTTTCCTCCCCCATTGACATACACTCACTGCTTCCTAAGGTTCTGTTTAACCTTTTGAGTTGCTGTTGTCAATTTGATCCCATATAGTTAGTTCTTTAAAAGAGCACAATGCTAAAGGAAGACATTTTTTACTAGTTAAGCTCAACTGTTGTTTGTTTTTAAGAAGACTTCAGGGGATATTTTTGGTGTAAGTTTGAAAGATGATCTTGGGGCAGTAGTTTCAGGGGTTCATCCAGCATCCATAGCTCCAGAAAGCCTGGATTCCATGAGAATGTGAAATTTTGTTCTACATTTTCCCCCTTTTAATCAGATTCCTCAATGGAAACTTTGATCAAATGCTGAATGTTATCCTTGTTGTGAACAGTTCTGAAAAGCCTTATCTTCTTCCCTTCAATAGCTTCTAAGCCTGAGGAGTAAGATTTATGATGCTCTAACAAGGTGTTTTCGGACACGGTGTGGGGACCCTCCCCCAGTGTTCCCCAGGTACATACCAATACATGGGACAAAATGATTTGTTACCTTCTGGAGCCTTGGCGGTAGTTTAATTCTTCAAGTAACTCAGTTTAGCCCTTTCTGTGTCAGGAGTTCCTGGGTGGTACGAATGGTTAACACACTCAGCTGCTAACCAAAAGGTTGGAGGTTGAGTGTACCCAGAGGTACCTTGGAAGAAAGGCCTGGCAATCTACTTTAGAAAAATCAGCTATTAAAATCCTATGGAAAGAGAGAGTAGAGGGAGAGAGTGGGCTGTCTCATTAGGGGGAAAGTAACTGGGAGTATGTAGCAAGGTGTATGTAAGTTTTTGTGTGAGAGACTGACTTGATTTGTAAACTTGCACTTAAAGCACAATAAAAATTATTAAAAAAAAAAAAGCCCTATGGAGCAGTTCTGCTTTGACACATATGGAGTCACCAGGAGTCAGAGTTGACTTGACAGCAACTGATGGTTGATGTCACTTGGGGACGGAGGGAGGAGTGTATGTGAGACAGTGTCCTAGGGATGCTAATCCTTGTGGTTGCCCCCTCAGAGCCCCTGGTCCCCAGCCTCCACCCCTTCTCCCTGTGCATGGCTGATCTGACCTGGGTGTTGGTGTGCAGCGATCCCCAGACTGTCTCATGACCTACAGCTCTCACAGCTGGGCTTGGAAAGAGGAGCTTGAGCATTAGCTTCTCTCTCTTTGGGAGTTTTGGGTTAGAAATTGCATAGGATCTTCTGGTTAGTCTTGTTGATGTTGGGGCTGAAAGGATGCTGTGGAAAGCTAAAATTAGGAATGAGCAGGGGAAGCCTATGGGGGGAGAATGCAACGCAGGCTCTAGGAAACTGGTTGCCGTCAAGTTGACTCTGACTCATGGTGACCCCATGTGTGTCAGAGTAGAACTGTGCTCCGTAGGGTATTCGATGGCTAATTTTTCGGAGGGGGATCACCAGGCTTTTCTTCTGAGGCACTTCTGGGCAGACTTGAACCAGCAACTTCCTGGCTAGCAGTTGAGTGCATTAACAGTTTGTACCACCCACAGTCTCCTTATATAGTGGACCTCTGTTCTTTTTGCCTCTACTACTTGCTAACACCTGATTTGCCTCCGAAAAGCTGCCCCCCCAGTTGTGGTTCCTGAATTCTTGTAGAAAGTCCCCTGCTCCTCTCCCCCCCGCCCACACACTTCAGAAGCAGTACATATGGTTCAGGTCCGGGGCATTTGGTTCATTACCATCCCCTTGGTCTCAGTAACTGGTTCAGGGATGGTTACCTAGACCAGGAAGAGGCAATGAGATGAAATCAGACTTTAGTTCCAACTTGAGTGAAAGAGATTATTATTGTTTTTTCAAATTAACTTTTTATTATGAAAAATTTCTAACATGTATGAAAGTAGAGGCAATGAAACCTCATATACCCACCATTCTGCTTCAGCAATTATCCACTTAGGGACAGTCTTTACATTTCATTATAGAACCACCCAAACTAGATTATTTTGGCACAAATTCCCAGCATCATATCAGTTCATCTGTATATGTTTCAGTGTGTGTCTGTAAAGATAAGAGCTCTTGAGGGAAAAAGACTTGATATTTCCTATTAAATGTGAATCTGAAGAGATAGGGCATAAAGTCACTGCTGCCATCTTGTTTCTACTTGGAGTCAGCTACTGGATCCAACATAGAAGGAGACAGAGCAGAAAGATGGAGAGAAATGAAGTCCTAATGACATATTTTGGATCTGAAGTAAACTTTACCACTTCTTTCTAGTTGAGTGAGCCATTAGCAATGTAGTTGGTGCAGAACCCATCCCTTCTTGGCTTACCCTGAGGGTTAACTGAAGCTTGGGTGCACGGTTTGCAGTAAGATGTTGGCTTTTTACCTCAAGCATGGGTGTCTCTCAGATGAGAGCTTTCTCTGGCTGTAATATTGTGCTTGGCTCCTGCGTATGGTAGACCAGAAGAGGTAGGGAATAAATGCCTCCTGGAGCCGCCCTCCACAACAAGGGAAAGGAATTGGTGTATAAATATCCTCACTTCCTTGCTGCTCCCTGAGGTGTCTTCTACACTGTCTCTCAGAAGGACCCCGGTGGGACTCAGTCCCAGTAGCCCCTAGCAGTAACTATTCCATTAACGCACCTGTTGGTGGCTTTCTTCTCGTCCCTGTCTCAACTCCTGCTCCCACACCGCACTTCCTGGGGTCACCTTCCAACTAAACCATGCACCAGTTTTTTGTCTCAGGGTCTGCTCTCAAGAAAATCCAAGCTAAGACATTCCCTTCTTCCGCTTGATGTTTAAGCCACCTTGGTTCTATTTTCTGTCACCCTCAAAAACAGAAAGAGCCCTAAGCAATTACGTGTCATGTTCCTCCCCTCCCCCAACATTTGCTTGAAATATGCAACAGTAGGAAATCTTCTGGGAACCTTTGTGCCCCTCCTCACCATACTTCAAGATTCACACAAAATGATTCCAGCCTGAGGATCTAGTGCAGGAGCCCACCGGGCCTGAGGAATACCTGGCATGCAGTGAATTTCACCTGCAGGATAATAAAATCCAGGTGCTGTTGCCCTGGGCACAAGTGTCAGGCTATGCTGAGTAGAACTATGCCACAGCAGCCTGGCCAGATGGTTCAGATGATGACTTATAGGGGGGCAGGCCCCTGGGAGTGCACGTGGAAGGACGCTCTGCTCATCCTCCTTATGGTGGATTTTTGCGTAATTCAAGGAGGGGAGAGGAAAACAAGAAGAGCTGCTGCCTTCATGGGGCCGTTTCCTAAAACAGCTTTATTAAGATATAATTCACATACCATACAATTCACCCACTGCAGTGTGCAAAACAGGATTCTTGGTATATTATCAAACATGTACAACTGTCACCACAGTCTTAGAACATTTTCCTCATCTCAAAGAGAAACTGTACCTTTTGGCCATCACCTTCCTATCAGCTCTCCTTCCTCCCTTCTCCCGCCCTTTTAAGTATCTCTCCTACTATCTAAGGAGCTCTGGTGGCAGAGTGGTTAGGCGCTCGGCTGCTAGCTGAAAGATCAGTGGTTGGAACCCACCAGCTGCTTCACGAGAGAAAAATGTGGCAGCCTGCTTCCGTAAAGATTACAGTGTAGGAAACCCTATGAGGCAGTTCTTTTCTGTCTTGTAGGGTTGCTATCAGTAGGAATTGAGTCTTTGGCAGTGGGTTTTGCTCCTATGTAAAACAAATAGCTTCAAAGAAAGGCTCGAGCAGCCGTTCACTCTTTAGGGGATGAGTTTGTCTAACATTTGAACCCGTATGAAAAACCAAGCCCATTGCTGTCGAGTCGATTGCGACTCATAGCGACCCTCTAGGACAGAGTAGAACTGCTCCATAGGGTTTCTAAGGCTGTAATCTTTACGGAAGCAGACTGCTATATCTTTGTCTTGCGGAGCAGCTGGTGAGTTCGAACCACCGGCATTTTGGTTAGCAACTGAGTGCTTAACCATTGCACCACTAGGGCTCCTTTGAACCCATGAGGGAATCACATAGTAAGCTGAAAAAAGTCATTCAAAAACAGCACTCACAAAGTTCATGTACTTTTCTCAGAGGAGAAACCTCTTAGATTCTCAGTCAGGGCTAGGTTACTCTTACTTTACACACAATTCCAACAGAAAATTGAAAGCAGCGTATTTTAAGCAGGGAGGGAACGTTTACAGCAGGGGTTACATACTAAAAGAAGCCAGGCAAGAATTGTAAATGAATGAGAAGGGGCCAGTCAGCTGATCAGTGCCATGTAGGATTGCAGGTCCAGTGTTGGTAGGTCTTCCAATTTCTAGGAAAAACTGGAAATAACTTTATATATAAAAATTTTTAATAAAAACATTTTAACTCAGTGTGCAGGTCTGATACATTGGGGGCCATCAGATGAGGCTTGAGTCCTCCATTTTGTCAATGTTGCCCTACTTGACCCATGTAAACAGGTTGCCATAGAGTCAGCCCCAACTCATGGTGACCTTATATATGTCAGAGTAGAACTGTGCTCCATAGTGTTTTCAATGACTGATTTTTTTTCTTTTTATTATGCTTTAAGTGAAAGTTTACAAATCAAGTCAGTCTCATACAAAAACTTATACACTTTGCTGTGTACTCCTAGCTGCTCTCTCCCTAATGAGACAGCACACTCTTTTCCACCCTGTATTCCCTGTGTCCGTTCAAGTAGCTGCTGTCCCCCTCTGCCTTGTCATCTTGCCTCCAGACAGGAGTTGCCCCCATAGTCTCATGTGTGCTTGAGCCAAGAAGCTCACTCCTCCCAAGTTATCATTTTCTGTCTTATAGTCCAGTCCAATCCCTGTCTGAAGAGTTGGCTTTGGGAATGGTTCCAGTCTTGGGTTAACAGAAGGTCTGGGGACCATGACCTCTAGGGTCCCTCTAGTCTCAGTCAGACCATTAAACCTGGTCATTTTATGAGAATTTGAGATCTGCATCCCACTGTTCTGCTCCATCAGGGATTCTCTGTTGTGTTCCCTGTCAGGGCAGTTACTGTGGTAGCCTGGCACCATTTAGCTCTTCTGGTCTCAGGCTGGTGGAGTCTCTGACTTATGTGGCCCTTTCTGTCTCTTGGGCTCATAATTACCTTGTGTCTTTGGTGCTCTTCATTCTCCTTTGCTCCTTGAGACCAACTGATGCATCTTAGATGGCCACTTTCTAGCATTTAAGACCCTAGATGCCACTCACCAAAGTGGGATTCAGGACTTTTTCTTGATATATTTTGTTATGCCAATTGACCTAGATGTCCCCTGAAACCATGTCCCCCAGACCCCCATCCCTGCTGCTCTGGCCTTTGAAGTGTTCAGTTCTATTCAGGAAACTTCTTTGCTTTTGGTTTAGTCCAGTGGTACTGACCTCTCCTGTATTGTATGTTGTCTTTCCCTTTGCCTAAAATAGTTCTTGTTTACTGTCTAATTCGTGAATACCCCTCTCCCTCCCTCCCCACCCTCGTAACCATCAAAGAATATTTTCTTCTGTGTTTAAACTTTTTCTTGAGTTCTTATAATAGTGATCAGTGACTGATTTTTGGGAAGTAGATGACCAGGCCTTTCTTCTGAGGCAGCTCTGAATGGACTCAAACCTTCAACCTTCTGGTTAGGAGCCGAGCACATTACTTGGCTCATGAAGGGCACTTAATTTGTGATTCTATGGCTAGATCACTGTATTTTGGCACACAGAGTCAGAGTTTTTTCTTTTTGGGAAATACTTGCAGGAGAAATCAGTGGGTTCATCATGTTTGCAGAAGGCATTTTGGTTTGGTTGAGTGGGCAGTGTCCTTAGCTCCCAAACATCCAGGGATCAATGGGGCTGGTGCCTGAGGGCTTCTGGGGACAGAGATACATCTTCCTCCTCTCTCTCCTGTGTTTACACAATTGGCTTTCAAAGGTTATGATTCCTTTCCAGGCAACTGCCCACAGCATTTGCTCTCTGCTTTGCCTGACTTGGTTCATTTCATCCAGGCTGGAACTTCTGCGTCTGGAGTTCTCTTGGCTTTGGACACACATTCCCTGTTGGGCAGATGGAAAATATCCCCTTCACCTCTCTCTCTCTAGTACCCAAGCGGCTTCCCTGGTGGGGCTTTCCCAGGAGTGTATTTCAGCCTTAGCATCACAGAACATAATGACATCAGGCCTCGTTGTGTGGCTTTATGAAGAATTGAACCAATTCTCCTTCTTCTTAAGATGCACTTCTAGACTCCTCAAGGTGATGAGATGGTCTTAAAAAATAATGCTCATTGTATTTATTTTATCTTTATTGGGTCCCAAGAGTGTTGCACACTCCTTGTTGGAAGTTTTGGAAATATAGAAACAAAATTAAAATGATCAATAATCCTATTACACAGATTAAACACCAATAGCATTTTTTTCCTTTAATTTCCTTCTATACGTGTGTACGTAGGTGCGTGTGTGTGTGTATTCACACATATACATATATACTTACATATGTCTGTCTATGGTGCAGTGGTTATTAAGAGCTCAGCTGCTAACCAAAAGGTCAGCAGTTTGAATCCACCAGCTGCTCCTTGGAAATTCCGTGGGGCAGAATTGACTCCATGGCAGTGGGTTTTCTGTATATCTATAATTGAGGATAATTTATACCTGAAATTTGTATCTGATTTTTTTCACTTGCAATTAAACAAATTCTCTGTAAGCATCTTTTTTAAATAGCTATGTAGGATCATAGCGCAATGGTACTTGTTTAGCCACTCATCCAATTGGAAATGTCTTGGTCATTTTCATGGAAACTTTTACTAATATAAGTAACACTGTAATAAACATCTCTGTGCATATTTATATTTAACATTATTTTCTTAGCATAGTGTTCTTTTGGAGATGGACTTAATCTCTTGAGCTCTCCCAAACTCTCTAATTTCTGTCATATTCAATCAATTCTTCTTGTAAGAAGTGAATTATGAGTACTTCCAGCTCCACCTAATTGCTCAAGCCAGTAAACTAGTTTTTCTTGATTTCTCTGTGGATTAATTAGCTTGAGAATAGTTGCAGTAACACATAAGCCTCTGAATATCAGGGACTTCACACCACAGAAATTGACTTCTTGCTCACCTACAGTCTGACGTGGTTGTTTGAGTTCAGAGGGTGGCTCTTTGGAGAGTGGTGATTCAAACACTATCGTCAGCATTTTTAGGGCCACTGAGTTCTGCACCGAGCTGAGGAAAGGGAGGGGCGTGGAAGGTTCTTATGGACCAAGCCAGAAGGTGGTATACATCACCTCCTCTCCCGTTCCATCATCTGTCCCTCAGCCACAGGCCACACCCTACAGCCCGGGAGGCTAGGAAATGGGACACACAGGGAGCTGTGTGTCCAGGAGGAAACCAAAAGCAAAAACCAAACCCGTTGCCATCAAGTTGAACCCAATTCATAGCGACCCTATAGAACAGAGTAGTACTGCCTCATAGGGTTTTCCCAGGAGTGGCTGGTAGATTCAAACTGTCGACTACATGGTTAGCAGCTGAGCTCTTAACCACTTCGCCACCAGGGCTCTGTCCAGGAGGAAGAGGATTGCTTATCCGGAGCCTGCCACACTCTTTCTCCTTATCTCATACATCCAGTTGATTGGCAAGCCCTATTGATTTTTTTCTTCAGAACATCCCTTGATTCATTCACCTCTGTCCCTCACCAACCACTGCATTATCCAACTCTGGCCACCATCATTACTCCCTTGGATCATTTGGATAGCTTCCTAACTGATCTCCTTCTTCCACTTTTCTCCTGATAATTGCTTCTCCATATTATATTTAAAAAATATTAAAAAAAAAATTAACGAGCTCCTGACAGTCCGCTTCCAAACGTGTTGGAGAAGAGCACAGGCTCTGTTGATGGTGGTGGTGGTTGCTGTTGAGTTGGCTCCGTCCCATGGCAACCTTATGTATAACAGAATGAAATGTTGCTCAGTCCCGCCCCGTCTTCATGATCACTGGTGTGCTCAAGTCCATTGCTGCACCAGTTGTGTCAGTCTGTATCATTGAGGGTTTCCCTCATTTTCATTTTCCCTTTACTTTACCAAACTTGATGTCCTTTTCTAGTGATTGATCTTTCCTTATGATGTACCCAAAGTAGGTAAGTCAAAGTCTCGCCATCCTTGCTTCTAGGGAACATTCTGGTTGTATTTCTTTTAAGATTGATTTTTTGGTTAGTGCGTAGGCTCTAGAGTTGGAGTGTAGGCTCTAGAGTTGACCAGTTGGGGCTTGAAACTGGGCTCCACCATTCACTAGGTATGTGACCCTGGGCAAGTTGGTCAACCTCATTGAGCCTCAGTTTTTACATCTGTAAAATGGGGATACAGTGGGCCTTATCTCACAGGGTTGTGTGAGATATAAGTGAGCTGATAACGTGTAAAGTGCTCACCACAGTGCCTAGTACACAGTAAGCGCTCAATAAATGTAAGCTGCTTTTTTTTTGTCTAGTTCTTTGAGAAGTATCTTGCAGAATAACGTTCTGTGGAGTACATTTGGGAGCCCTGATTCATGTTCTAGCCATTCATGATTTTGACATAGCAGCATCAGGCTATCTGAGTTATTGCTGCTAAGAACCTGTGACTGAGGGAGCCCAGCTGACCACTCAGAACATGCTGCTACAATGTGCTGGGTCATCTCAGGTGATTCCTGTGACAAGGCACAGGCATGGCCATTCCCATTTTGCATGGTTCTGCAGCAGAGAAGAATTCCATGCTTTGGCAAGATCACAAATCCTCTGAATCACAAAGTCCTTTCTCAGGTGAATTATGACCTTTCGGAGATGAGGGCCTGTCTTAGTCGTCTAGTGGTGCTACAACAGAAATACCACAAGTGGATAGCTTTAACAAAGAGAAACTTATTTTCTCACAGTTTTTAGTAGGTTAGAAGTCCAGAATCAGGGCATCAGTTCCAGGGGAACACTTTCTCTCTCTGTTGGCTCTGGAGGAAAGTCTTTCTCGTCAATCCTCTCTTGGACTAGGAGCTTCTCTGCGCAGGAACCCCAGGTCTAAAGGATGCACTCTGCTCCTGGTGCTTCTTTCTTGGTGGCATGAGGTCCCCCTGTCTCTCGGCTCACCTGTCTCTTTTGTATCTCAAGAGATTGACTCAAGACATAATCTAGTCTTGTAGGTTGAGTCCTGCCTCACTAACACAACTGCCGCCCACCCTCCCTCATTAACATCACAGGGGCAGGATTTACAACATACAGGAAAATCACACAATACCGGGAATCATGGCCCAGCCCAACTGATACACACATTTTTGGGGGGACATAATTCAATCCATGACAGGGGCTGTGTGGTGTGGTGGGTAAGAGTGCTGGCTTTGGGGTCCGGAGGTCTGGCTTTGAATTCTGGCTCTGCCTCTTGCATGCTGTGTGTCCCTGGAGGCAATTGCTCAACCTCTCAGAGTCCCAATGGTTTGATACAAGGTGTGCCTAGTCCTGGGGTGACTGGGAGAGTAGAATGAGATGTGCATGAGGAGAATCTAGCCCGGGGTCTGCCACCTAAGGAGCACTCCCAGTTCCTCTGTAACTATCACCAGAGCATTAGTTCTCTTTGCATGATGTAAATGTCACGACAGGAGACACATGACATGTTTGTCCACCTCTGCATCCCCACCCCCTAGAACAGTGTGGTCAGGTACTTGTTAGCTACTGTCCAGTTCGCCCCCAAGTCATGGCGACCCCATGCACATAAAAGGAAATGCAGCCCGGTCCTGCACCATCCCCATGATTGGTTGCAGATCAGTCCCTTGTGATCCACAAGGTTTTCATTGGCTGACTTATAGTATATTACCAGGCCATTCTTCCTAGTCCATCTTAGTCTGGAAGCTTTGCTGGAACTTGTTCAGCGTCATAGGAACACGAGAGCCTCTGCTGACAGGTGGGTGGTGGCTACTCATGAGGTGCACTGGTGGGGAATTGAACCTGGATCTCCTGTGTGGAAGGCGAGAATTCCACCACTATGGTCAAGTAGTGTTATTGTCAGGTGCCCTCAAGTCTATTTTGACTCAAAGTGATCCCATATGACACAGTAGAACTGTTCCATAGGGTTTTCTAGGCTGTAATCTTTATGGGAGCAGATTGCCAGGTCTTTCTTTCATGAAGGTGGTCTTTGGTTAGCAGCCAACTGCTTAGCTGTTGTGCCATAGGGCTCCTTGACCAGGTTGTAGGCACTCAAAAAATACTTTTGAAATGCATTATTATTCTTATTTATTAAGTCAGTGACTCTGACCTCAGTGTCCTGAAGCTCAGCAGGAAAACAACGTCCTCGACAACCTCACCCTTCATTATCCCAGCCAGGACGTGCTTGTCTCAGGTGAGCTGCTTGTTTTCCTCTCAGGAACCTTCTAGAGTGCTAGCATCCCTGGGGAGGGACAGGACCTTCAGGGATCTTGTGAACCCTAGCAGCATAGCCGTTCTTCTTCACAGGAGCATGTCCACCTTCCTTTAGCCCTGGTTTGCAAATTCCAGACATGGCACTGTGCATTTTGCTAACCTGGCTTGGCAGGAGCACAGGAGTTTATTCAAAGGTTACAGGACTCGGTGATACAGAGTAAAAACAGACTCAGCAGGATCCTGTATGTGCTCCCCGTGCAACTACCTGCAGTGAATTTAGAGTTGGCTCAAGACAGTTTCCATGCCAGAATGGGAGAAAAGAGACTGTACGCTCCTTGTCCTCTGGGGCTGCCACTGCTGTTTACACCCTGTAGAATGCTTTGGTGGAAACGAACCCATTTTGCTTTTCTTCCCCATCTTCCTACAATAGAATCTCCCGTTACGAATTGATGAAGCAGGGGATAGCAAGAGTCAGTTCTATGGACTAGTGCTGCGATCTCCCTCCTGGCTCTTCCAAGTACAGAAATAACTTCCTTTCTGTATAGTTAGGATTAAACTGCTCATGTTGGTCCACCACCACCATCACCACCAGCTACCATGGAATCGATTCCAACTCATGGTGACCCCATCTGTGTCAGAGTGGAACTGTGCTGCTTTAGGATTTCAATGGCTGATGTTTCAGAAGTAGATCTCCAGGCGTGTCTTCCAAGGTGGCTCTGAGTAGATTCGAACCTCCAACCTTATGGTTAGCAGCCAAGTGCGGTAAGTGTTTATACCACCCAGGGACTCCAGTTGTATGATTGTTGTTGTTAGGTGCCGTTGAGCCAGTTCTGAATCATAGCAACCCTAGGTACGATAGAATGAAATGTTCTCTGCTCTTGCACCATCCTTACAACTGTTGCTATGTTTGAGCCCATTGTTGCAGTTGCTGTGCCAATCCATCTCATTGAGGATCTTCCTCTTTTTCGCTGACCCTCTATTTTACCAAGCATGATGTCCTTCTCCAGGGACTGATCCCTTCTGATGACATGTCCGAGGTACTTTGAGATGAAGTCTCAACATCCACACTGCTAAGGAGATTCTGGCTTTACTTTTTCCAACACAGATTTGTTTGTTCTTCTGGCAGTCCATGGTATATTCAATATTCTTCACCAACACCACAATTCAAATGCATCAGTTCTTCTTCGAGGTCTCCTTTTTCCTTGTCCAGCTTTCTCATGCATAGGAAGTGATTGAAAACACCTGGCTGGGGTCAGGCATACCTTAGTCCTCAAAGTGACATCTCTGCTTTTTAACACTTTAAAGAGATCTTTTGCCGCAGATTTGCCCAGTGCAATACATCATTTGATTTCTTGACTGCTGCTTGCATAGGTTATATGATTAAAACCTGTTGTTGTTGAGTTGATTCCGGCTCATAGTGATCCTGTACGACACAGTAGAACTGCCCTGCAGGGTTTCCAAGGAGTGACTGGTGGATTCGAAATGCTGACCTGTTTTTGGTTAGCAACCGAGCTCTTCCACTGTGGCACCAGGGCTCCAGGTTATATGATTACAACCATTTAAAAGAGATACTTCTGAGGATAGCATATGCCAGCATGAGATGGTGTGTTAGGATGGCGAAATTTGGGAGCTTTTTCTCAGTTTTCAATTAAAAAAACCAGACATTTAAAAAAGATTTACAAAAAAGCCCCTTGCATTGATTTCTTTCCCTAGAGTGTTCATCGTCTTGGATGTTGCACAGAAGGATACATGCGTGCCTTCTTTTGTCCGTTCCTCCCTTAGAGTGCTTGAGTGGGAAAGTCTTTCTCCATACATAATTGTGTGTTAACATAATAGGTGGCCATACAAAAAAACTTAACATAAGTTAAACTATATATGTGTATTTACATATGTATGCTTATATAGGTACACATTTTATTTTGCCTTATTCATTTACAGTGTCACAAGGGATTCCTGTGACATTAAATTATTTATGTTTACAGTGGCTGCCAAATGGTCCATCACATGGCTTGTTTTATATGTGTTGAAACACTCTCCATGGTCATTTTTTATGTTGTTCCCTTATGTCTGTGTATCTTTTAAGTCTCTATTCATGTTGGGTCAGCCGCGCCCACCGCCCAGGCCTGGAGTGAGGCCTCCCAGCAGAGCAGAGTCCCATCTCTATCATGACACTTAGGTTTCCCCACTCATTTTTCTGTGTCTGTAAAAAGATGGAGCAAACTGTTAACGTTGGAGGTTCTTGGCAGATACAAGAAAGGGCAGGGCTGCTTCTCTCTAGGGGTGGGCTTCAAGTTTAAAGTGTGGCCAGCGGGCTGGGTAAAGCTCCTCAGGCCTTTTGTCAGGGCTTCAGAGCGTTCACAATTGGGCTGAATCCCTCCTCCAAGCTTCCATTCTCAGGGGAAGATTCAGGATAAACTCTGGCTCCTTAGGGACCATAACTGTAGACTCAGCACCAGACCCAGAGCAACACTCTTGTAAACTTGACAGAGAAGACCAAAGTCTTTTTTTGGCAACTAATTAAAATTTTACCTCAGGCTTCTTATATCTTTTTGCTTCCTCTGTTATCCTGTAACATTTAGCACTTACCTCTGTTCTTTTTTTTTTTTTTTTTTCTGTTCTATCATTGATCGCATGGTATTATTTTATTTTATTTTGGCTTTCCCACTACTCTTCCTTGTGGACTCTGAGCTCATGTGGGACATGGAAACCTGACCTTTTTCTCTTTGGATTCCTGGTACCTACTACAGCGCCTGCAGAGTGGGGTGGAAAATGTTGATGAGACTGAAGGATTGTATTATTGATTGTTAAGACTGGGTATTTATTCATTTTTTAGGTATTGTTGTTGTTAGGTGCTGTCCAGCTGGCCCCTGACTCATGATGACCCCGTGCACAACGGAATGAAATGCTGCCCGGTCCTGTGCCATCCCCGTAATCAGTTGTGGGTCAGACCCTTGGAATCCATAGGGTTTTCACTGGCTAATTTTTGGAAGTAGGTCACCAGGCCTTTCTTCCTAGTCTGTTAGTCTGGAAGCTCTGCTGAAACCTGTTCAGCATTATAGCAACGTGCAAGGCTCTCCTGACAGGTGGGTGGTGGCTGCACATGAGGTGCATTGGCTAGGTTCAAACCCAGGCTTCCCTCATGAAAGGCAAGAATTCTCCCACTGAACCATCACTGCCCAAAATTATTTTTTAGGTATCCTTGCACTTTTCCTCTAGGAAATCAAGACTCAGTGTGGAAACTTGGCATTGTCATGTGAGTGACCCAAGGAATCAGTAATTGGAAGATACATATGCAGGGGATACCATTCCCTTCTTTAACTAGGTAAAGCCGTGCTTTTATGAGCTCCCACTTACAAGAATGCATTTTAATATAATCAAGTGGAAAACAAGTGGCAGAGGGGAATTAACATATCTTATGTATTTGTTATTTAATTCCTTCATTAAAGTAGTATTTATTGGATTCCTACTATATTCAGGGCCTTGTGGGCAGTGCAAATAGTTTATACTTGACTTCCAGCCTAAAGATTGGTGGTTTGAACCCACTCAGTAGTGCCATGGAAGAAAGGCCTGGCTATCTGCTTGCATAAAGATCACAGCCAAAAACTCTTTGGAGCAGTTCTACTCTATAACACGTGGAGGTGCTGTGAATAGGAATTGACTTGATGACAGTGATTTTTTTTTTTTTTGTGCTAGATTCTAGGTATACAAAGTTGAAAAGACTTTGTTCTCATCCTCATACGACTCTCCCATTTGTAACTATTCATTTAACAAATATGTGTTGAATGTCTACTTTGTGCCAGGCACTGTTTGAGGTGGTGGGATGCATAGTAAACAAGACAGGCAAAAAAATTTCTTGACTCTAGTCGATGATGATGAGCATATGGAATGATGAAGATATGAGCAATAATGTTATGCTAGGCTCTTGTCGAGAAACCAAAATAAAAATCCAACAACAAAACCACAAAAAGACATTGTCTTGTGGGTTCCCTTCCCACTTGCTTCTTTCTTTCTTTTTAATATTTTTATCTTATTTTTTGCTGAAAACATACATCCACTCAATGGTTTCTACAGATAAATGCCATTGGTTACGTTCTTTATATTGTGTCGCTATTCTCATTATCTCTATCCATATTGTTTCATCGCCATTAACTTTTATTCTGTATGCCGCTTAAAGTTCTCATCTGTGCTTTAGAGTTACTGTTGCATTTTGATCGCATAGAGATAATTCTTGAAAGAGCAAAATGTTCCAAGGTGCATTCTTTAGTAATTGAGCTAAACAGCCATTTTGTTTACATATGATTTCATGGGTTAGTTTTAGTTCAAGTATTAAAGATTGTTTCAGGACAGTAGATTTGGGGGTTTCCACAGTCTCAATAGATCTGGTAGGTCTGGTTTCCATAGAAATTTGATGTTCTGTTCCACATTTTTCCTCCTTTTGGTCAGGATCCATCTGTTGAATCCTTGATCAAAATGTTCGGTAGTGGTAGCTGGGCACCATCCATTTCTTTTGGCCTCATGGCAAAGGGAGCTGTAGTTCATGGAGGCAGTTAGACCTGTAGACCATTTCTTTCTTCTATTCCTGGGTCTCCTTTTTCTTCTACTACTCCATTGCCTCTTTTTTTATTTCCCTCTTACCCATCTCCCACCTTTCAGGGGCTTAGGAAAGTATGTGTGTGCAGGGGGAACAGGAGGGCTTCTTTTGGAGCTATGAAAAATGAATATTACATCTGATCCCCTTGGGAGCCAGAGGTTAAAGTATAAACAGTTAATGGCACATCTGAATCACTGATCAAAATTATGTCTCTCTGCGTATACTGGTTAAAAAGAAAAGCTTGAACTCAACTTTCTTGCCAAACCCTTTGTATCCAGAAGAACCATTTTTGATGGAATTTAGCCACAATTTTTTTCTTGTCTGTATCTGCCATATCTCATGCATTGTCCAGTGTCTACCCCTTATTTTTACACTTTTTGAGCACCCTTTTTATAAAGTACAAGGTGCTAGCCATAGGGGATATGTGGGAATGGAAGGCAGATACAGTCTCAGGCTTCATTGAACTTATGGTCTCAAGAGAGAGAAACATCAAATAAAGAATGATACAAACCATTATTTTAATGTAATTGTCATAATTGCAGTGAATGGGAGTATAGTCTGCTATGAGAGGGGGCTCTATCCCATGGTGTTTGGGGGCAGCACTCAAGAAGGCTTCTCTAAGGAATTGATGTTTGAATGGTTATCTGAAGGGTAATGAGGAGTTAACTAGGTGAAGATGCAGGTTAGAGGAGAGAGTGGTTCAGGACCAGAGCATTCTAGCATGTGCAAAGGTCCTGTGGTTGGAGGGGGCATGGTCCCCTTGGAAGAATTGAAAGAAGGCCAAAATGATTAAACACTAAAGAGCAGGAAGGACTAAAGTGATGCTGGTGGTATAGGAAGAGGCCAGGCCATGCAGGGCTAAGTGGGCCACACTGGGGAGACCATTGAAGGGTTTTATTTAAGCAGGATACAGACATGATTAAGTTTTTGTTTTTAAAAGGGAGGAGGGGGTAGTAGCTTGCTATATCCAGCTATCTGAAGGGCTTCCATGTTGAATATGAAGATGATATTTTCCATGTTGCTCTAGAATGTAAAGGATGAAGTAGAGCCAAAGGAGAGAGAATTTTGCTCCAAGTGTAAGAAAGAGCAATGGATTGACTCACTGAGTTGAGAGTTCTTCATCCCTGGAGGCCATTAAGCAGGACCAGCATATCTCAGGGAGGTTCTAGCAAGGACCCTGTGCTCACTTTGACTTGAATGTGTATGAACTTTCTTGTCTTCAAGATTCCTTGAGAGTCTTAAGACTTCTGGCAGTATTCCTATAATATAGGTGGGTATTGCTTCAGTTGCCTCAGCTACTTTTTCCTTCTTCAAGGAGAAGAAATGTCTTGGAGCTTAGTTAATACCCTTGACTGTTAGAATTATATGTAGTCGTGATTCTCCTTGTATCTATTATGGTTAGTCATGATTCTCCTTGTATCTATTCTGGTCTCATTGAAGATGGCTGAAATGATTGATCACTGCCCTTCAGAGACTCATGCATTTTCTGCTCTGGAAAATGTCTGCTCATTGTATCTTGACTCATGCAAGAGAGCCCTGCCCCCAGCAACAAGTGTGTTACTTCTTTCAACAGTGGTGATTCAGAGGCTGTGAGGTATTGGCTCACCTGGTTGGGGTTCCAGCTTTGTTCTGACTAAATGTATTATCTTTGGACAAGTCTACATCCTCCCGTCTTTAGTTTCTTCATCCTTAAAAGAAATGCAGCAGCTTCTGCTAATAATACCTACTTCTTAGTGTTGAGGGTAGCTCTCGCATTAGAGAACATAAGAGGAATTGCTATATAGCATTTCCCCCACTAGTCTACGAGCTTCTTAATGTCAAAGAGCATCCATCCCTTGTCTAGCACAGGGCATGGCTCAGAGTAGGCAATAAATGCTTGTTAAATAATACAGCCACTGAAATACCTACTCTACATCTGTGGGTAAGTATATATCTCAGAGGAAGAGCACTCCAGGGAAAGCATACTGGAGGATAATGGAGGGAAGGATGGTAAACATATTATTTGGTTCTCGAAAAATCTAAGTTTGAATCCCAGCTTTGGAACTTACTAGCTCTGTGACCTTAGCACATTACTTAACCTCTCTGAGCTTTTGTCTTCTCATTGAAAAAATGGATGATAATATCATCAACGTCAAGGACTTACCGGAATGAGCTAATTATGTGAACGTACCTGGTCCAGTGCTAGAAACATGCTAGCGGTTCCACAGATACCAGTTGCTGTTATGATCATAGGAGGCTTGATGGCACAGCGGTTAAAGTGCTCAGCTGCTAACCCAAAGGTCATCGCTTCGAACCCACCAGCTGCTCCAGGGGAGAAAGATGTGGCAGTCTGCTGCTGTAAACCCTATGGGACGGCTCTACTTTATTCCATGGGGTTGCTATGAGTCAGAATCGACTTGACAGCAGTGCTTTTTTTAAAATTATTATTATCTTTACAAGTACCACCATCTTGTTAGTTCTGCCTGTCATCTTTGCCTGCACAAAAGAGGCTTGATGTCCTAGAAACTGAGGCTAGACAGAACTTTGTGGATTCCTAGAAATCTGCCATGGTATCCCTCAAATAACTTGTAACAACAACAGTTCCCTCCTAGAGTGGCGTATCTCTCCAAGAGAAGAGCTGAAAATTCTGTTAGAGATGGGGGTACATGTGTAAGTTTGTGTACGTGTGTGTGTGTTCACACACATACACATATGCACACACACACTCTTTTCTTGGCTCCATCTGCTTTTTAAAATCTGAGACCCACAATGATTTTCAAGGTTTCAAGAAGAGAGAGATACGTAAAGTAGACTGACGGCCCCAGATTTTTCTTGTTGGGAGATTAAGCTCTTGTCTCAGGTTTATAATTAGTATCCAAAATAATGAATTGAGAGGTGTTGGCTGGAAAGGGAGAACTAGCCAACTCAAGCCCTAAATGACCCCTGGGATTCTGGCCAAACCAAGGGAGTGCTCTTTCTTGGAACCCCAACATCTGCTGTTACTCAGAAAGCTTCCTGACAATTTGAGCCAACTTAATTAATTAGACCATTTTCCTTTATAGTTCTTGGATTTTTTAATTCTTTGAGACAGCAGATAGCTCTGGGTTACTTAACTTACCTAGTCCTTTTACGTGCTTCTTCATGTTATAGCTTTTAGTGTCTCTTCTTCCCAAGGTATGCCAGCTGGATCCTCCAGGAAGCAGACACTAAGAAGGAGTTAGGAGTACAGGAAGGTTACTGGGGAGAGGAGGAGTGGTGGTGTTAGCTGCCATCAAGTCGGCCCCTGATGTATGGTGATCTGTGCACAATGGAACCAAACGATGGTCCTGTGCCATCCACATGATCGGTTGTGGATTGGACTGTTGTGATTCATAGGGCTTCCATTGGCTGGTTTTTGGAAGTAAATCACCAGGCCTTTCTTCCTAGTCCATCTTAGTCTAGGCAGCTCTGCTGAAACCTGTTCAGCATTATAGCAATATCCAAGCCTCCACTGACAGAGGGATGCGGCTGCACATGAGGTGTATTAGCTGGGGATTGAACAGGGGTCTCCTGCTTGGAAGGCGAGAATTCTGCCACTTGAACAACCACTGCCCCTCTAAGCTTCATGTTGTCGTTCTGTGCCGTCGAGTTGATTTCAACTCATAGCGACTTTATAAAACAGGGTAGGACTCTCCCGTAGGGTTTCCTAGGCTGTAATCTTTACAGACGCAGACTGCCAGTTCTCTTCTCTTGCAGAGTTACTGGTGGCTTTAAATCACCGACCTTTTGGTTAGCAGCTGTTGCATCACCAGGGTAGGAAATTAACTGTTTGTCTTTACCATGTTAGCCCCAGCACCCAGCATAGTGTCTGACACAGAGCAGGTGCTCAAGATCAGCACAAGCTTTGGTGCTGATGTTTGAACTCAAAACTTACTGACTCTACTGCCCTGGGAAAGCAGAGCTCTTTCTAATTGGTAGTGAGAGAGGGTCCCAATAGGCATTTGGGAGGAAGTGGCACTTGAACCCAGCATTTGAAGCAAGTTACCTCTATCTTGTCTCTTAGCCCCAGTAAATAAGCTAGCAAATCAAGACCTTAGAGGTGGTGGGACTGGGCAGCCGGGGACAAACAGATCTGTTCTGACCCGTCCTGCCCTTGGAAGAACGCAGCTCCAGCTACCACCACCCTTGCAAAAAAAAAAAAAATGTACCTACTTCCAAATTTTCTTTGAGCAGGAGAGCACTGGGTAGCTGAGGAAGGAGGGAGGCAAGGTGGCATCCTATTTCCTTTTGAGTTACTTCCCCTAGTGCTGAATCTAGGTACCCAGAGCCAGAGCTCTGAAGCCAGGCTCTAGTGATTTGCATTTAATTACCAAGAATGTTTTTCTTTTTTTAAGATTGTAATGCTGCTTGCAACATGAGAAGAAGTTCCTATTGGAATTAAAACATCAAGTTTAGAGTAAGTATCTTTTATACTGAATAGGTAGTTGGTGTCTGTAACAGCTTCGCCAAGATTGCAATTACCCATAATGATGCCCTTTGTGTCTTTAAGGTCAAGGAGGAAATCGTTGGTCAGACGTACCAGGTTGGGGAATTCTAGAAGCCTCTTTTCTTTGATCCAAATTTTTCCAAACTAAGGAGTTTAAAGGAGCAGTGGTTAAACGCTTGGCTTGTAACTGAAAGGTTGGCAGTTGGAATCCAGCAGGTCCTTGGAAACCCAGTTCCTCTCTGTCCTGTAGGATCGCTAGGAGTCAGAATTGACTTCACAGCACGGCCTGAAAACCCCATGGGACAGCTCTACTCTATCCTATAAGGCTGCTATGAGTCGGAATCAACTTGACAGCACGCAACAGCAATACAAACAACAACAGGGAGTTTAAAAAACAAGTCCAGGAAACCTGATTGCAATTTAGGGAGGTCCCTACATTTATCAGTCATTCCCCACTCCCCCGCCCCTCCCCCACCCCGCTGCCCACTCTGTTTCTGTACAGAATCTAGGATCTGACCACAATGGCAGTCTTGATTAGGGTTCTTTTCCAGCCTCTGAGTTCCAGAAAGTTTTCAAGGACCAGGAGGAAGTAGGCTCTGTTGGCCCCACTATTGGAACTGATGTTCTGGTCTACTTGGAGGTTCTATTCCTCCTCGGGTACCTAATAGGTTAGATGGTGGGAGAATGCAGTCTCCAAGATAATGCGTGCAGTGTGAAGACGTCACAGGGAAGGGGTCCAGGTCCTCCTCTTCTCGCTTTTCCAACGTCAAACATCTCCTTTACAATTATTTATTTAAATGCTCTAAATCACTTGCCTTTTAATTTAAGTACATTTGTTTTAAAAAAGCAACTTGGCACCAGAGCCATAAATGGAAAACCAGTATCACTTGTCACAAATAGAATGGAAGTGCAAAAATAAATACGGCAAAGACTAAACAGGCTTTTCATTTCTAACTGGAGACGGCTGCCTGCCTAAGGCTCTGAGCCCGAGGCCTGATCTCTCAGTTAAAAAGGGAGATTAGCGAGTGTTAGTGGGTGTTGGAGACTTTTTCCGTGATGTTTTCCTGAGGGTTGAAACAGACTTGAAAGAGAGCAACTTTCTCACCATGTGACTTGAGGTTATTTAATTCTGCATCCTTGTACTACTTAATGATGACAGGTAACACCAGTGGTTCAAGTCTCCGGACTTGCGAAAGGTCCTTTTCTGATAGACACCCTTGAGCTGATGAATTCTGTAGATTGGTGCTTTGTTTCCTGGGCAGACTCAGGAAGCTTGACTTGAGAGTAAGTTAGAATCCCTGTTAATTTCAAGGAGTTGGGAGTGGTGGTAGCAGGGCCTGGTATGAGGTGCCGACCAGCAAGGGAAGTACAAAGAGATGGGGGACCTGACACAGGTAGGAGGTCAGGGAAATGAGGCCACCAACAAGGAGGGCCTGGAAGTTGGGAAGTGAAAGTAAAATCCACAGTTATCATTGTTGAGCCTGGACTTTGCCCTCAGGGAGATACTTGGGAAAGGCCATCTGGAACCTGAAGTCCATACCAATCTAAAACTTCGGAATTCCTTCATTTTTGCTCATTGCATCTGTAGTTGCTATGTGCCATCAAGTCAACCCTGACTGATAGCAACCCCACAGGGCAGAGTAGAACTGCCCCATCAGGTTTCCAAGCCTGTGATCCTTACGGAAGCAGACTACCACATCTTTCTGCCATGGAGTAGCTGGTGGGTTTGAACCGCTGACCTTTCAGTTAGCCGCTGAGCAGTTAACTGAGCCACCAGGGATCCTCCATCACAGGTTAGGGACATTATCATCAGGGACCCGAGTCATATTCCTTATTTGTATCTCCCTGATAGCATTTGGCACAGTGCTGTGTAAGGAGTTGTGGTTTAGTAAATGCTTCGGGTTCAAATTATTTGATACCTGGGTTCCAGTGCTTCCTGCTTGGAAAACTGGGCTAGGAAGACAGGAGACCTGGGTTTCCATCATAGATCTCCTGTTTACTCTCTGGGTGACGCATCACTTCTCTTTGGGCCTTGTTTCTCCTTTATAAAAGGAAGGGAGCCAGACTACATGATGTCTTGATGTCTAGATCAAAGGTCCCCACCAATGTCCCCTTCCTGGAGTTTTATGTCTCCAAGAAAAGCCACATTGTAACAAACTATATTGGTTAATTATTGCTGTATAACAAGTCACCTAAGGCTCAGTGACTGAAAACAGTGATTACTTAGTATCACTCATGCCTATATGGGTTGGCTGGAGATGGACTGATCTAGGCTGGGTGCGGCTGGGCAAGCTTCTTGATGGCTCCAGCTATGGATTTTCTGGGCGAGGCTCAGGTACGGCTTAGTCAAAAAGTGCAGCAGCCATCTGGGAGAAGTTTCTCTTGTGGTAATAATAAAGGCTTAAGAAAACAAGCAGACACATGCAAGGTCTCTTAAAGCTTTGGCTCAGAACTGCAACACCGTCATTTCCGCCTCATTCAGTTGGTCAAACCCCAACTTAAAGGATGGAGAAATATACCCTGCTGTTCTGGTAGACCAGTGCTAGTTGCTGTTGAACTGGTTCTGACTCACGGCCACCCCATGTGTGTCAGAGTAGAACTGTGCTCTACAGGGTTTACGATGGCCGATTTTTCAGAAGTAGATCTCCAGGCCTTTCTTCTGAGGTGCCCACATTGCAGTTAGTAGTCTAGAGCATTCACTGTTTTCACCACTCAGGGCCTCCCCTTTCATGGAAAAAAGAAGGGACCACAAAATCACAAGACAAGGAACAAGTCTACACTAAAGGGTGAAGAATTGGGGCAATAATGCAATCTTCTATGAAACATTTCCTTTTGCTTTTTGTCACCAGGATGACCCCTAAAATAGCTAGAGACTATAGGTCTTAAATATAAAACCAGTTGATGGCACCTGATTATAATACAGTCACTTGAGTTAAAGTGCCAACTCTATGTGGCAAATGTAATAGTGAGGCTGAATGTTAGGTGCATGTTTTTAGAAGCTACGGATGCCTGGCACTTCCCACATCACGGCAGGGCTGAACTCAGCGGTCCAGTAAGATGGGGAGGCCGGATTAGAAGCAGGACGTGTCTTTGATAGTTGAGATCTTCTGACACAGGCTGTTCTAAGGACTAGGCAGCTCCCTGGGAACTGCAGGCCATTGGAGCAACTCTCTGACCCTTCTGCCACTATGACATAAAAACCCTGCCTGCAGTGGTAAGAAACTGTAACTCCTAATGCCTCACTTTACTTCCCCTCTGGGTCTCAGAAGGGTGGAGGTGGCATTAAGGGTACAAGAAATAGAGGGCTTAAGAGCAGACCCTAGAGTTATCTAGCTGGTTTTATATCCTGGCTCCATTATACTGTACAGAGACCAAGAGGCAGTCGTTCAAACAGAAGGGGATACTGTGTGGTTTAAAAATCAGGAAAAGTATGCATCGGCATTGTATCCTTTCACCATATGTATTCAATCTGTATGCTGAGCAAATAATCTGAGAAGTTGGACTGCATGAAGAACATGGTAACCGGAGTGGAGGAAGAGTCATTAACAACCTGAGATATGCAGATGACACAACCTTGCTTGCTGAACGCAGAGAAAGTTTTGATGCACTTACTGATAACGATCAAAGACTGCAGCTTTCAGCATGGATTACACCTCAACATAAAGAAAAGAAAAATCATCACAGCTGGACCAATAAACAACAGCATGATAAATATTGAAGAAATTGAAGTTGTCAAGGATTTCATTTTACTTGGATCCACAATCAACACCCATGGAAGCAGCAGTCAGGAAATCAAAGGATGTATTGCATTGGGCAAACCTGCTGCAAAAGACCTCTTTAAAGTGTTCAAAACAAAGATGTCCCTTTGAAGACTAAGGTGTGCATGACCCAACCCATGGTATTCGGTGTCTTCATATGCATGCAAAAGCTGGACAATGAGTACAGAAGACTGAAAAATTGATGCCTTTAAATTGTGGTGTTGGCGAAGAATTTTGACTGTACCATGAACTGCCAGAAGAACGGACAAATTTGTCTTAGAAGAAGTACAGCCACAATACTCCTTAGAATCAAGATGGCAAGACTTTGTCTCACTATGGACATATTATCAGGAGAGACCAGTCCATGAATAAGGATGTCATGCTTGATAGAGGGTCAGCAAAAACAAGGAAGACCCTCAATGAGTTAAATTGACACAGTGGCTGCAACAGTGGGCTCAAACTTAGCAACGATTGTGAGGATGGTGCAGCACCAGGCAGTGTTTCATTCAGTTTTACGTGGGGTCGCTATGAGCCAGAAACAACTTGATGGCACCTAACAACAACAACATTATACTAACTTGTGGTGTGATCCTGGGCAAGTCACTTAACACCTTTAGGCTCTAGTTTCCTCATCTGTAAAAGGGGAGTAAAATAGAACAGACTTCATAGGGTTGTTGTTAGTTGCCATGAAGTTGGCTCCAACTCATGGCGACCCCATGTACAAGAGGACGAAAAGTTGCCTAGTCCTGCATCATCTTCATATGCTCAAGTCCGTCGTGTGGCCACATGGGGCAGCCCTAGGGGGCTCATCTTCCAGCATGATGTTGAACAGTATTCTCTTGTGCTCCGTAGGGTTTTCATTGGCGAATTTTTGGAAGTAATTCACCAGGGCTTTCTTCCTAGTCTTAGTCTGGAAGATCTGCTGAGACCTGTCCATCATGGGTTACCCTGCTGGTATTTGAAATAGCTTCCAGCACCACAGCAGTATGCAAGCCACCACAGTATGACAAACTGACGGACGGGTAGTTATGAACATTAAATAAGTTAATACATATAAAGTACTGGGAGCAGTGCCTGGCACGTATTAAGTAGTCTGTAAGAGTTATTGTTATTAAAGGCCAGATCATTGAGAGAAAAAAAAATGCCCATTTCTAGTTCCCTCTTTGGAACTGAGAAATTAGTATTTAATCAGACAAGCGAGGGCTCCTTCTGTTCCTTCTTGATAAGAAAACGTTTTGAACTGATGAAGACATTACAGCTCCCTTCTCTGCCTCCGCATCTCCCTGGAGGCAAAGGACGTGACGTGGTCCCCTGTCTCGCCAAATGTTGCCTTTCTGCTGAAACATTAATTTATTATTCAGCGTTAAGGCTAATTTTCCCTGGGCTGTAACAAAGACTCATTTTCTCGAATTGAGGATATTAAAAATGTATGTGTGTAACTCCTAGACGTTACTAACACTATTGAGCTGCTTGTGTCACTTTTTAAAAAAATTCTTCCTAAGGATCATTTGGGTAGGATTACTCAGAGAGAAGAAAATTTGGAACTCCTTCAACCCCCAGGATACCTCATCTGACTAAACTTTTCTGCCTCTTGTTGAAAGGACTAGGTTGGTTGTACAGCAATATTTTACAGGTAGTTCCTGACTTACAATAGGGTTCCGTTCCAGGGACTCCAGTGAAATTGGTTCTGATGTAAGTTGAATACCTCATTTTTTTAGTTTTCATTCTTATTGCCCTTTATTATCACTATCTTTATAAATCCAATCTTTATTTGTCTTTGGGGGTTGGCATGAGAATGATAACATCAACAGATCACGTGCTGCAGCACTGTATGTAGTACATACTACAAACGATATGCAAAAAAAAATGAACGGATGATCTCTACGAACGATGTACAAACAAACGGATGGTCTAAGTGTGGTTTGTCATAACTGGAATACATTGTAAGTCAAGGACTATCTGTATTTTTACAGCTTTATCATTCATTGTAAATATATAATTCAATGATTTTTTAGTAGATGTATAGATTTTTACAACCATCACAATACAATTTTAGAATATTTTCATTACCTTATACCCCCTAAAATTTTCTCGAGCCGATTTCGATCATTGCTTCCACCTCCAGCCCCAGGCAACTACTGAGCTGCTTTTTGTCTCCATAAATTTTTCTTTTCTGGGCGTTTCATATAAATTAAGTCAAATAATATGTGATCTTTTGAGTCTGGCTTCTTTCACTTATGTCCACTTAAACCAGCTGATGGGCATTTGGATTGTTTCACTTTCTGTATATTATGAACAACGCCACCATGAATATTCATGTACATGTTTTTATGTGGACATGTTTTGATTTCTCATGGGTAGATACCTAGGAGTGGAATTGCTATGTTATATAGTAAGTTTGTTTTTAAGTTTTTAACAAACTGCAAAACTGTTTTCCAAAGCACATGTACAATTTTATATTCACGCCGGCAATATGTGAGGGTTTCAGTTTTCCCGTATGTGTCAACACTTGGTATTGCCTGTCTTTTTTATTGTAACCATTCAGTGAGTGTGGAGTGGTATGTCATTGTGATTTTAACTTGCATTTTCCTAAAGACTAATGAAGTTGAGCTCTTTTTCATGTGCTTATTAGCCATTTCTATGTCATCTTTGGTGAAATGTCTGTTGAGTCTTTTACCTATCTTTTAACTGAGTATTTTTTTGAGTTGTAACAGTTCTTTATATATTCTTGATACAAGTCTTTTATTAGATATGTAATTTGCAAATATTTTCTCCCAATCTGCATCTTGACTTTTAATTTTCTTAATGGTATCTTTTGAAGTGCAAATGTTTTTTACTTTTAATGAAGTCTAATTTATCCATTTTTTTCTTTCGTGGCTCAGAAAAGAAAAATGGTACGTTGTCTAAGAATTCTCTGCCTAACATAAGGTCATGAAGATTTTCTCCATTTTTTTTTTTCTACAATCTTTAAATTTTTAGCTCTTACATTTAGGTCTATCACCCATTTTAAGTTCAATTTCGTGTGAGGTTTGAGATAAACATTTTAGTTTTATTTGCATGTGGTTATAGAATTTTCTCAACAACATTTGTTGAAAAAACTGTTCTTTATCCCATTGAATTGTCTTGGCATTTTTGTCAAAAATTACTTGACCATAAATGTAACAGTTTATGTCTAAACTTTTCCCTTCTATACCATCAATCTGTATGCCTGTCATTACCCTGATAGCACACTGTCTTGGTTATTGATTATTGAGCCAGTTTTGCATTCCTGGGATAAATCCCACTTGGTCACAGTGTATAATCCTTTTTTTGTGCATTGCTGAATTCGATTTGCTAGTATTAAGGATATTTGCGTCTATTTTCATGAGGGATATTGGACTGTAGTTTTCTTTTCTAGTTATGTCTTCGCTTTTGGTGTGAAAATAATACAAGCCTCATAAAATGACTTGAGAAGTGCTCCCTCCTCCTCTGTTTTCTGAGTTTGTGAAGGATTGGTATTATGTATTCTTTAAATATTTGATAGAATTCAGCAATGAAGGTGTCTAGTCTGGACTTTTTATTTGAAGGAAGATTTTTAATTACTAATGCAATTTCTTGTTACTGGTCTATTCAGATTTCTGTTTTTCTTTTTTCATAATTTATGTCTTTCTAGGAATGTGGCCATTTCATCAGATTTATGAAATTTGTTGTCATAATGTTGTACCTAATCCCTTATAATCCTTTTGATGTCTGTGGGGTTAATAGTGATGTCTCTTTTCTCATTCCTGACTTTAGTAATTTGAGTCTTTTCTCTCTTTTTTCTTGGTCAGCCTAGCTAAGGGTTTGTGAATTTTGTAGATATTTTCCAAGAAATAACTTTTAGTTTCATTTATTTTTCATCATTGTTTTTTTGTTTTCCATTTCATTGATTTCCAGCCTAATCTTCCTGTTCTCTTTTGCTTTCTTTGGGTTAGTTTGGTTGTCTTTTTCTAGGTTCTTAAGATGAGAGCTTAGTTTTTTATTTGACATTGTATAAATGAGCATCTTCACTCCTGCAGCCGGAGAGAGCTCACTGGGTTTGGGCCATTGCCAATGAATGTGGCATTCTCAGTGGCAAGCCAATAGGGAGGGCCCGTGGCTCAGTTAACTTGAGGCTATGGTCCTGCTTTTGGGACAAACCACAGACCTGTGGATTAGGTGGGGATTCAGCAGGGGATCCTGACCTAAGTTAAGTTCCAGCTTTTTTGCTACAGAGAAAGGGTGACCTGTTGTTTTGTGTCATCAAGACTATTCTGACTTGATGGCAATGGATTTGAATATAATAATTAGTACTTGAGCCCTCCTCATCAAGTTCATTTCCTGCCCATCCTGCTGGGGAAAGATAGAACTGATTGCAGGGGATTTGGGAAGTTATTGTCCTGTTGTTGATTGTAAATTTTTGAGAGAACAAGACGCTATCAAGACAGCTTGTAGCTGAAATGTTATGCTTTTTTAAATTTGGACCTCTGTTTGATTATTGGTATAAGCCAGAAAGTTTTATTTGCCTAAAAGTGTTGGATATTGATAGGGACTTATGTACATGCTTTTCTTTCTGCCTGTAACAGCCTCCCGCATTCCCACTAAAGAGTCACACATGCCCCAAGCCCCCACAGATATAACTCAGAAGGATCCTCCAGACCTCACCTTCATCTCCACCTCCTTGGAGAAGCCATTCCTATGTCATTTCCCCATATCATATGCCCTCATAGAACCATGTACCTCTTCTTGAATTTTTTACATTCATTAGTGTGATGATCTGATTAATGCGTATTTCTCCCAAGGGATCATCAGCTTCATAGGAGGAGGGAGTATGTTTATTTTTATTTACCATTTTATCCTTGTTGTTATTGTTAGTTGCCATTGAATCAGCTCTAGCTCATGATGACTCCATGTACAACAGAATGAAATGTACCCCAGTCCTGCACCATCTTCATGATTATTGCTGTGCTTGAACTCATTGTTACAGCCAGTGTGTATTTTGAATGTCTTCCAACCTATCCTTAGTGTTTTGTATAACACAAACCAAGCAAATAAGTCACATTTCATTGAGCATTTACTTTGTGCCAGGCCCTATTCTAAGTACTGTTGTTGCTGTTAGGTGCTGTCAAGTTGATTTGGACTCATAGTGACCCTGTGTGACAGATTAGAACTGCCTCATAAGGTTTTCTAAGCTGTAATTTTTACAGGAGCACATTGCCAGGTCCTTTTCCTGCCGAGCTGATGGGTGGGTTTGAACCACCAACCTTTCAGTTAGCTGCTGAGCTCTTAGCCATTGTGCCACCAGGGCTCCTTCTAAGTACTATACATATATTAATATATGTAATCACCACAGTAACCCATTGGGTCAGTCCTATTATCATTCCATTTTGTAGGCGAGGAAACTGAAGTATGAAGAGAGAGAGAATATGTAACTTGCTGAAAGTCATATAGACAGTATGTGATGGAACGTGTAGAAGATTCTCAATAAGTATTTGTTAAACAAAGACTGGATGGCTGCATAAGAGAAAGAAAGAAAGCAGAAAGACCAGTGAATTGTCTTTTCTTGGTAGGAAGAGGAGAATACAATGCTCAGGAGACATCCTGGAACCTGTTTGGACTCGGATACAGCTAGCTTCAGAGGTGGGTCAGGGTGAGGCTTAGGATGGAGCAGGAGTGGAAATGCTAGCTTCACACAACAAAGCCAAGTGGGTGGGAAAAGCAGAAGCTGCCAAGAGTAGCACGTCCCTTGAGTAGAAACTCTTTCAGGGAGGGAACAGCTCCTTTGAAATTAGACACACAAATTAGCTAATGATATAGAAACACTGGAGAACTCCATATTCCCCAGCAAATTGCAGCTCAGACCAGGTGCCAGCAGGCATCTTCTCCAAGCAGAGCTGGAGGTCTCCAGGGGAGCTGCCACAGGTCTGGGGGAGGTCCTGTTGTGCCAACCTCGTTCACAGCCCCCAAGTACAGAGGCCAGTTCCCTGCCATGTCTGCTGATGCATGCTTATCTGTTAGGTCCTAGCCTGTTTGTCTTGTGGCATCTGTGCTGGCAACATCTTCATGCTGAAGCTTAGGGCACCTACTCTAGGATCTCAGGAAGCATTTTCTGCCTGGCACTTCTACAGGGGCTCTGAGCCTAGAATGTCTGGATTGCCTAAAACTGCATTGTATCTGTGTGGACATTTGTTGTGGGAGAGGGTCCAAAGCTCCCGTTAGTTTCTCACCAAGGTATGTGATCCCTTCAGATGGGTGAGAACCCACAACAAAGATACTGATCACGGTAATAAGAAGGAAACTTTATTAAGAACTCCGAAAGTGCCAGGTGTGGGTCAAGTGTCTCATATGGATTGTCTCGAGTAATCCTTGTATCAGTCAGTTTAAGATTGCTTATGATGCAGTAGCAAACAACCCCAAAATCTCAGTGGCTTACAAAGTGCAGGTTTATTTTTTCTTCACCATTCATGTTGGGTTGGTTGTTCTGCTTCATATGACCTTAAATCCAGAACTCGGGCTGAAGGAGCAGGCCCTGTCTGCCAGTCTAAAGGCAGAAGGAAGAGAAAAAGGTGGTAGACTATGAGATGAGTCTTAAGGTTCTTCTTGGAAGTGGCACATGTCACTTCCGCTCACTTTCCCTTGGTTCCAAGGCTGATATCATGGGGAGGGATTCCCTAAGGAGTGGTAGTGAATATTTTGAACAATAATGCAATCTATCAGAATCCTTATAAAAACCAACGTGGTAGATGCTGGTGAGGACTATTATTGCCCTTTTTTGACAGATGAGGAAACTGAGGCTCAGAGAGATTAAATTTTCCCCTAGTGCTTCCTGGTTATTAAGTGGTAGATATAGGATTTAAGTGGACTCAACCTGGCTCCAGACCCTGCAGCCTTAATTGCTGCGTTATGCTGACTCTCACTGCTATAGAAGCAGCAAGCTTCTTTTCTCCCCACACCTCCCCCAATTCACAAAAAACCATTTGCCACCAAGTGGCGACCGAGAGTGACCCCATGTGTGTCAGAGTAAAACTGTACTCCGTACTGTTTCCAAAGGCTAAATTTTTGGAAGCAGTTTTGACAGGCCTTTCTTTCAAGGCACCTTTGGGTGGACTCGCATTTCCAACTTTTCAGTTAGTAGCTGAGCACATTAACTGTTTACACCGCCCGGGGACACCCAAACACACCAGTCTCTTAAAGCTCCATCAGTCTCTGACAATGCTTAAGAGAAAACCATGTCCCTAGCTGAATCGAACGGTAGTGGTTAAGCACTCAGCTGCTAGCCAAAAGGTTCGCGGTTCGAACCCACCAGCTGCTCTGTGGGAGAAAGACGTGGCAGTCAGCTTCTGTAAAGATTACAGCCTTTGAAATCCCATGAGGCATTTCTACTCTGTCCCATGGGGTCACTATGAGTTGTAATCGACCAATGGCACCCAACAATAGCAACAGCCTGGCTTCGAAGCCCTGGTGGCTCAGTGGTTAAGCACTCAGCTGCTAACCAATAGGTCGGTGGTTTGAACCCCCCAGCTGTTACTTGGGAGAAAGATGTGGCACTCTGCTTCTGTAAAGAATATAGCCTTGGAAACCCTATGGGGCAGTTCTACCCTGTCGTATAGGGTCACTATGAGTCAGAATCGACTTGACAGCAACGGGTTTTTTATAGTGCCCAGGCTTGGGACTCATTCTGAAGTGTCCAGCTAAGCGTTCTTTTGGCAGGATTGTGGCTCGCTAAGAGCCTACTGTTAGTGCCATAGTGGGAATGTGCTGGGTATTTTTAGAGCTCAGCAGCCTAGCAATGCTGCTTGCTTTCCCCCTCAGCCTGTGGATTAACCCAGGAGTGACATATGTCCACCCGCTGCCTGCCTGGTTCTGCTGCGTGGTCCTCTGTTGTTGAGAAGACAGATTGTCCCAGGTAGATATGCAGCCAGGTTTTGTTTTGTTTTTTCCCCCCTCTGCTTCCCTCTTCTTGTGAGCAGCGCCTCCCTTTGTACTGGCGCTGCTTCTCCCGGGGACCTGCTGAATTTTGCAGCTGCTTTTGAGCCAGCGAAGATGGTAGGATTTGCTCACTTGCAGCTTACGTCTGGCCACACAGCTGCTGGTTCTTGCCACAAACACCTGATGTGTTTGCAGCCTGGCCTGATCCCCTGGGGAGGCAGAACGCACATTTCCTCCTGGGGGAAGGGGAGGATTCAGAGGGCTCAAGAAATACTGATTTCTTTTGGACTCATTGCTCCTCCAAACTCATTTTCCACCCGTATCTAACTGACTGCAGTGTCACAGGGAGACATTGTGGCTTTGGTTTGCTTATTGTGGAAAAGGGAGGGAGGACCAGCTACAGTGCAATTTGTTGCATAGATGTTGAGAATCTCTGTGGGGAGGAAAACTGGGGATATTTGTGAAGCAGATCTTTAATATGTCTGGAAGCACTAACTCAGGTGTGATCCACCTCAACAAATACTTCCTGAGTGCCTACTGTGTGCAAAGCGCAGGATTTTTACTTCATATAGAGGTTACAACATTCAAAAATCTACCTGGGGTGCAGACAGACACCAAACCCTTTGCTGTTGAATTGTTTCCAACTCATAGCAACCCCATAGAACAGGGTAGAATTGCCCCACAGGGTTTCCATGGAGCGGCTGGTGGATTCAAACTGCTGACCTTTTGATTAGCAGCCGTAGCTCTTAACCACTGCTCCACCAGAGCTTCCAGACAGGCACACCACCCGTATAAACCCAGGCATTACATTTGCATGGAGCCCTGGTGGTGCAGTGGTTAAGTGCTCAGCTGCTAACCAAAAGGTTGGTCATTCAAACCCACCCAATTGCTCCATGGGAGAAAAGACCTGGCAATTTGCTCCTGTAAAGATTACAGCTAAGAAAACTCTGTGGGGCAGTACTGCCTGTCACATGGGGTCGCTATGAATTGGAATTGACTGGATGGCACACAACAACAGCAGCAACAACATTACGTTTGCGGGATGCGATACACGTTCTTTTATTTTTGTTGGTCTTTTCATTCACTCGAATCTTGTGGTTAAGAGCATAAACTTTGGAGCCAGACTGCCTGAGTTTCAATTTCTGCTCTGTGGTTTGCTGGCTGTGTGACAGGGCAAATGATTAAATTCTCAGCCCCTTCCTTCCCAGTGTGGACTAATAACAGTGCCAGCTCACAGGGTTGTTGCCAGGCTTAAATGAGTTAGTGTGTGCACAGCAGCCAGTACAGTTTAGCATACATAGATGCACAATTGAAATATTGGTACTAATATCTGTTATTGTTCATCCAGCAGATATATATTGAGTGCCTACTATGTGCCAGGCACTGACCTACCAGTACCAGCTGCTGTGAAGTCTGTTCTGACCCCTGGTGATGCCATGTTTGTCAGCAGAACTGAGATCCATAGCATTTTTTTCTTTGTCTTTCTGTTTTATTCCCCTTCGCTCTTTATATTTTGGTGAGAACACACACACACCAAAATATCTGCCTCCATAGAGTTTTCAGGGGTTGATTTTTCAGAGGGAGATCACCAGGCCTTTCTTCTGAGGCATCTTGGGAGGACTCGAACCACCAACGTTTCTGTTAGCAGCCGAGCCTGTTAACTGTTTGCACCCCCCAGGGACTCTGGCACTGACCTAGGTCCTCATTATAGAGCAATGAGCCAAATCCAATTCTTTCTTTCATGGAGCTTACGTTTTAGAGGATGGAGGCAGAAAAGAAACAAATACATATATAATGTGTCAGGTGTGATCCAGACCTGGAAGAGCAGTGCATTAGAGATTCAGAGCCAGACTCTAGAGAAGTGAGATGAGGGAGAGATTAATTCCTAATTGGGCAGAGGTTATGCAGACCTCCCCAGAGGAGATGGCATCTGCTGAGATGAAGACAGAGTAGAATGAACCATGCATGCAGTGGCCCATCCCCAAATGGGCCTCTGCCAGGAAAGGCAAACAGTCTCCCCAGGAGTCTTATTGTCACATCTCCCTCCTTCTTGCCTCCTAGAAGCAGAAATTCTAAATGAGGTCAGGAACTGGGACTCCTTTCCAATCATAGTGACCTTGGTGTCAGCTCAGGATTCCAGGAAGGCTTTTATCCCAGGGACAGTTGCCAGGAAAGGACTCATTTCTTTGTTAGGCTTATGTCTTATTAACCTAGGGCTGCCATAACAGAAAAGAGCCCTGGTGGTGCAGGTGGTTAAGCCCTTGGCTGCCAACTGAAAGGTTGGTGGTTTGAACCTACCAGCCGCTCCTTGGGAGGAAGATGTGGCAGTCTGCTTCCGTAAAGATTTACAGGCCTTGGAAACACGGTGGGGCAGTTCTGCTCTGTCCTGTAGGGTCTCTAGAAGTTAGAATCGACCCAACGGCAGTGGGTTTTGCCATAACAGAAATACTACAAGTGGGTGGCTTTAAAGAACCCAAATTTGTTTTCTCATAGTTCTGGAGGTTAAAAGTTAAACTCAGGGTCTCAGCTGTATGGATTCCTTCTATGGACCTCTCTCTTAGTTTCTGGTGTCTGCTGGTAATTCTCGGCATTCCTTTGCTTGTAGACTGGCCCTGCCATGGCGTCTGTCCTCCCTCATGGCTGTGTCTCTGTGTCTGGTCTGCTTTTTGTAACTCAAGAGTGATTAGGTTTAAAAAACCCAGTGTCCACGTTATACTGGAATGATCTTATGAGCATAAAGGGTAATGCAGCCCCTTCTGGGACATGGAAGCTCCCCCTGGGGACTCGCCTAGACCACATCTGATATGTCCCTTCATTTGCATCCTTTCTGCTGTAACAGAAGTGTACTCTAAGCATTGTGCTTTCTGTAAGTTGTTGTACTGAATTGTCAAACCCCAGTGAGTAGTGGGAAATCAGAGGTGGGGGGCACTGGAAACCCCTGAGCTTGTGGCTGCCCTTCTGAAGGAGTAGTGGGAAAATCCCGAATTTGTAGCCAGCAAGTCAGAAGTGAAGGTGTTGCGGGGATTCCCAAGCCTGTGCTGGCATCTGAGCTCTTGGACAGTGTCATGGATTAAATTTTGTACCCCCCAATATGTGTGTATCAATTGGGCTGGACCATGATTCCTGGTATTATGTGATTTTCCTATATGTTGTAAATTCTGCCCCTGTGATGTTAATGAGGGAGGATGGGCTGCAGCTGTGTTAGTGAGGCAGGACTCAACCTACAGGATTGGATTGTGTCTTGAGGCAATCTCTTGAGATATAAAAGAAAGAAGCAAGCAGAGAGATAGGGGGACCTCATACCAGCAAGAAAGCAGTGCCAGGAGCAGAGTACATCCTTTGGACCTGGGGTCCCTGCACAGAGAAGCTCCTAGTCCAGGGCAAGATTGATGAGAAGGCCGACGGAGAGAGAAAGCCTTCCCCTGGAGCTGACACATTGAATTTAGACTTTTAGTCTGCTTTACTCTGAAGAAATAAATTTCTCTTTGTTAAAACCATCCACTTGTGGTATTTCTGTTATAGCAGCACTAGATGACTAACACAGGCAGACTTGGCTGTCTGGAGTACTATGCCCTTTAACTTTGGAGGCCTGACCTTGCTCTGGGCGATCAGGGTCAGAGGAAGTGCTTCATGTCAGGGTGGTGTCAGAACAGAAGTGGAACAGAACTAAACCAAACTGATCAACACAGTTTGGTGTCAGAGAAGTGGAAAGTAGAACTTGATCTTTTTCTACGCACTGCAGTCTCTGCTTCTAGTAGTCAGTACAGGGTGAGCTTGGCCGGCAGACTTCCGCCACCCTCTGTACTGCCAGGCCCTGTTACTTGGGCCCGTGTTGTTGTTGCTGTGTGCCAACGAGTTGATTCTGATTCACAGAGACTCTATAGGACAGAGTAGAACTGCCCCATAGTGTTTTCTTGGCTGCAGTCTTTATGGGAGCAAATCTCCAGATCTTTCTTCTGAGGAGCCACTGGTGGGTTCAAACTGCCAACCTTTAGATTAGCAGCTGAGCACTTAACCATTGCACCACCAGGGCTCCTCCTGGACCTATAGCCATGTAAAAATTCCCCGTGTACACTCTGATTTTCCATGTGGCCTTTCCTCTGCTATCTGCAGGTGTACGGCGTCTGCCTGCCTTTAGGTAGATTTGGGTAGATGGGTAGTTGTCCTTCTCCCTTTATATATGGAGAAGTGCCTGTGGCCCTCTGGGAGCCCATCACATTGCTATACGGAAAAACAAGGATCCAGGAGGAATTTCAAGTGCGAAAGAGGCCCACACCCTCCCAGAGACTCCCCCAGCCAAATGTAGATTTCTTTTGGTGGCTGAGATAACGCTACTAGGGATGGAATCCGAGAGTCTGGGGACTGGAAGGGCCTTTAATGTCTGTAACCCAGTTCTTCTCTTTTTGCCTGTACAACGAATTTATTAGGTAAAGATTAAGCACATTTGTTGAGCACCAGCTATGTTCTGTGCACTGTTCAGGGTGCTAGGGATAAGGGCAGAGCCTAGTAGCGTAATGGTTAAGCGCAATGGCTCCTAACCAAAAGGTCGGCAGTTTGAATTCACCAGGCACTCCTTGGAAACTCTACAGGGCAGTTCTACTCTGTCCTCTAGGGTCACTGTGAGTCTGAATCTACTCAACGGCAATGGGTTTGGTTTTTAAGCCTGTTTTGGTGAGTCTCTGGGTGGTGCAAATGGTTAAGTGCTTGACTACTAACCAAAAGACTGTTGATTTGAACCCATCCAGAGGTGCCTTGGAAGAAAGACTTGGCGATCTGCTTCCAAAAGATCATGGCCTTGAAAACCCTATGGAATATGGTTCTACTCTGAAACACACGGGGTCACCATGAGTCAGAATAGACTCAACGGCAGTGTTTTTTTTATTTGATGCTTGTTTTGTGCTTCAGTGGCCCATACAACATTTGATACTTAGTAGGTGCCAATACGTGTCCATGGGTGGTGCAAAGCGTAAATGGGCTCGGCTGCTAACCAGAAGGTTGGCTGTTTGAGTCTACCCAGAGGCACCTCAGAAGGAAGACCTGGAGATCTACTTCTGAAAACAGTTCTACTGTGACACACAGGGGGTTACCATGAGGCGAAGTCAACTTGATGGCAACTGGCTGCTGGTTAGGTGCTCAACAAATAACAGAAATAACTTGCATTCACTGAGTGGTTCCTGTGTGCTGAAGACAGGCTACCAAATTCTAAACAGTTGGGTTAGATCTTAATTTATCAAATTTCTGCATTTTACAAGAAGTTTTTACAAGAAATTTTTGCAATTTATATCCCTACTGAGCAGATGAGCGAACCAAGCCCAGTGTATGCTGGGGTGTCTAATGCATCATTGGAAGAGTCAGAGAAGTCTTCTTGGAGGAGGTGACTTTAAAACTGTGTCTTGAGAGACTAATGGTAGCTCTCCAGGTGGAAAGGGGGAGCAGAGAAGGCATTGCGAGAAGAAGCAGTTCATTGAGTTTGGTGAGGATGCATATAGGGTGGTGTCGGGGGAGTGGAGAAGGGGGATGGTGGACAGGTGTGCAGGGTGGAGATGATATGGGGCCTTGTGGGCCATAGTCAGGAATCTGGATTTTTATCTTGACTGCGTTGGGTAGCCACGCAAGTGATTGCTAAAAGGGAAATACCCCATGACCAAACTGTCTTTATACAAAGGTCACCATTAAGCCCAGCAATGAACAGGTTAGCCCTTAATTAAGTACTATTTCGGTGATATCCTCTTCAGTTTCCCAGGAGCCAGGCTTGTCTCAGTGCGTGCACAAGCACCTCTTTGGTGTCTGGGACCAATCTGAGAGTGAGCTTGCTGGGGAGATGTTGTGTCTTGCACACCTGTCAGAGCTTTGCACACCCAGAACTAGCTCTCTTTGGCATCATCTCTCCTCCAGAGCCTGCAAATGCCAAATGGTGGGAGTTTCTTCTTGGCTGTCGTCGTTGTTTTTTTAGGTTTAAGACTTGAATGTTTCCTTTGAAAACATGAGGGTTTTTTTTTCCCCCCCAAAGAGCAACTTGTTCTTCCTCTAAAGCAGAGTCCTTATCTCTCTGACCCTTGTTGGGTAGCGTCGAGTCGAGTTTTGACTCATAGTGACCCCGTGTGTCAGAGAAGAACCGCCCCATAGGGTTTTCTTGGATATAACCTTTATGGGAGCAGATTACCAGGCCTTTCTCCTATGGAGCTGCTGGGTGCGTTCAAACCGCTGACTTTTTGGCTAGCAGCTGAGCACTTAACCATCACGCCACCAGGGCTCTTTCCTGGACTCCTAGAGGAACCTTTTACAATTGTGCTGGATCTGAGCACAGAGCACCTCTGTTGCCCTTCATTTTTAAAAAAGAGGGCTTAGGAAAAGGAAGTAGGCCAGTTAGGTTTTGAAGTCTTTTTGTTGTTGTTTATTTATTAAAGGAGGCCCAGGTGGGGAATGTGTAGTGCTAGTTCCTCATCTGCGTGCCACTGAGGTCCTCCTCGCCTTGCCCTTTAAGGAATTGTTGGTTCTTAGCATATGTATTAGTTACCTATTGCTATGTAACAAGTTAGCACAGGCCTGGTGGCTAACACCCACTTATTATCACCGTGTTTTCTGGGTCAGGAGTCTTGGCGTGGATTAGCTGGGTCCTCTGCGCAGGGTCTCACAAGACTACTATCAAGGCAGCCGTGGTCTCCCCTGCGGCTCAGGGTTCTTGTCCAAGCTCACATGGCTGTTGGCAGAATTAATTTCTTTGCAGCTTAGACCTCATGGTGGCCTCTTTCTTCCAAGCCAGCAACAGAGAGAAGGGATCTCTGCTGCCTTCTGTCTCTGAGCTCAGGAAAGGCTTAAACTTCTTTGAAAGGACTTACAGGCATATTCAGGATAGTCTCCCTTTTGATGAGCTCAAAGTCAACTGATGAGGGACCTTAATTACATCTGCAAAATCCTTTCACCTGTGCCGTATAACTAACATAGTCACGGGGCTGTTATCCCCTTATTTTCACAGGTCCTACCCACACCCAAGAGGAGGGGATTATATAAGGGTATGGGTCACTATAAACATCGATATCCTAGGCATTGGTGAGCTGAAATGGACTGGTATTGGCCATTTTGAGTTGGCCAATCATATAGTCTACCATGCTGGGAATGACAGCTTGAAGAGAAATGGTGTTGCATTCATCGTCAAAAAGAATGTTTCGGGATCTATCCTGAAGTACAACGCTGTCAGTAATAGGATAATATCCATACGCCTACAAGGAAGACCAGTTAATACGACTGTTAATCAAATTTATGCACCAACCACTAGGGCTAAAGATGAAGAAATAGAAGATTTTTATCAGCTGCCACAGTTTGAAATTGATCGAATATGCACTCAAGATGCATTGATAATTACTGGCGATTGGAACGCGAAAGTTGGAAATGAAGAAGGATCAGTAGTTGCAAAAATGGCCTTGGTGATAGAAACAATGCCGCAGATTGAATGATAGACTTTTGCAGGACCAACAACTTCTTCATTATGAATACCTTCTTTCACCAGCATAAATGGCGACTATACACATGGACCTCGCCGGATGGAACACACAGAAATCAAATTGACTACATATGTGGAAAGAGACGATGGAAAAGCTCAATATCATCAGTCAGAACAAGGCCAGGGCCGACTGTGGAACAGACCGTCAATTGCTCATATGCAAGTTCAAGCTGAAACTGAAGAAAATCAGAGCAAGTCCATGAGAGCCAAAATATGACCTTGAGTGTATCCCACCTGAATTTAGAGACCATCTCAAGAACAGAATCGACGCATTGAACACTAGTAACTGAAGACCAGACTAGTTGTGGAATGACATCAAGGACATCATCCATGAAGAAAGCAAGAGGTCACTGAAAAGACAGGAAAGAAAGAAAAGACCAAGATGGATGTCAGAGGAGACTCTGAAACTTGCTTTTGAGTGTCGAGCAGCTAAAGCAAAAGCAAGAATTGAGGAAGTAAAAGAACTGAACAGAAGATTTCAAAGGGCGTCTCCAGAAGACAAAGCAAAGTATTATAATGACATGTGTAAAGAGCTGGAGATGGAAAACGAAAAGAGAAGAACACGCTCAGCGTTTCTCAAGCTGAATGAACTGAAGAAAAAATTCAAGCCTCGAGTTGCAATAGTGAAGGGTTCCATGGGGAAAATATTAAACGATGCAGGAAGCATCAAAAGAAGATGGAAGGAATACACAGAGTCATTATACCAAAAAGAATTAGTCAATGTTCAACCATTTCAGGAGGTGGCATATGATCAGGAACGGATGGTACTGAAGGAAGAAGTCCAAGCTGCTCTGAAGGCATTAGTGAAAAACAAGTCTCCAGGAATCGATGAAGTATCAATTGAGATGTTTCAACAAACAGATGCATCGATGGAGGTGCTCACTCGTCTATGCCAAGGAATATGGAAGACAGCTTCCTGGCCAACTGATTGGAAGAGATCCATATTTATGCCTATTCCCAAGAAAGATGATCCAACCAAATGTGGAAATTATAGAACAATATCATTAATATCACACGCAAGCCAAATTTTGCTGAAGATCATTCAAAAACGGCTGCAGCAGCATATCGATAGGGAACTGCCAGAAATTCAGGCTGGTTTCAGAAGAGGACGTGTACGGGGGATATCATTGCTGATGTCAGATGGATCGTGACTGAAAGCAGAGAATACCAGGAGGATGTTTACGTGTGTTTTATTGACTATGCAAAGGCATTCGACTGTGTGGATCATAACAAACTACGGATAACATTGTGTAGAATGGGAATTCCAGAACACTTAATTGTGCTCATGAGGAACATTTATGTATGTCGAGAGGCGGTTGTTCGGACAGAACAAGGGGATACTGATTGGTTTAAAGTCAGGAAAGGTGAGCGTCAGGGTTGTATTCTTTCACCATACCTATTTAATCTGTATGCTGAACAAATAATAGGAGAAGCTGGACTATATGAAGAAGAACGGGGCATGAGGATTGGAGGAAGACTCATTAAGAACCTGCGGTACGCAGATGACACAACCTTGCTTGCTGAAAGTGAAGAGAACTTGAAGCACTTACTAATGAAGATCAAAGACCACAGCCTTCAGTATGGATTGCACCTCAACGTAAAGAAAACAAAAATCCTCACAACTGGACCAATGAGCAACATCATGATAAATAGAGAAAAGATTGAAGTTGTCAAGGATTTTATTTTACTTGGATCCACAATCAACAGCCATGGAAGCAGCAGTCAAGAAATCAAAAGACTCATTGCATTGGGTAAATCTGCTGCAAAAGACTTCTTCAAAGTGTTGAAGAGCAAAGATGTCACCCTGAAGACTAAGGTGCGCCTGACCCAAGCCATGGTATTTTCAGTTGCATCATATGCATGTGAAAGCTGGACAATGAATAAGGAAAACCGAAGAAGAGTTGACACCTTTGAATTGTGGTGTTGGCGAAGAATATTGAATGTACCATGGACTGCCAAAAGAACTAACAAATCTGTCATGGAAGAAGTGCGGCCAGAATGCTCCTTAGAGGCAAGGATGGCAAGACTGCGTCTTACATGCTTTGGACGTGTTGTCAGGAGGGATGAGTCCCTGGAGAAGGACATCATGCTTGGCAGAGTACAGGGTCAGCGGAAAAGAGGAAGACCCTCAATGAGGTGGATTGACACAGTGGCTGCAACAATGAGCTCAAGCATAACAACGATTGTAGGGATGGCGCAGAACCGGATGGGGTTTCGTTCTGTTGTGCACAGGGTCTCTGTAAGTCAGAACCGACTTGACGACAGCTGACAACAACAACAACATGGGTCACTTGTCTTACAATTCTCCCTCCACAGCTGGTAACCCAAATGAAAGAGAGAGACTCAATCCTAGTCTTTCTGATCCTTGGGCTGAGATTAGAGTTCTGGGAGTAACTATCTTTCAAAGCCCTCTCATAATTTCATTTTGAGACTTTGTGGGTTTTGAGCCTGGGTGAAGTGGGACCACTGGATACAAAAGAAGCATCCTTTGTTTGCAGAGCCAGGTAAAAGCCACCTGTGTTTCAAGGTGGGCTTTGGTTGGAACTGGTTTTTCTGCTGGTTAAAATAGAGCAGCTTCCTAACTCTGTAGAAAAAAATAAGTATTCTAGAAGTTGACACACTCTGGAAGTGAAGCTAAACTCAGGCCTCCTGCCCTTAGGTCTAAAACTATTTCTGCTCTGAGAGCTCAAACTTGTCATTTGTTGTCCACAGGTCTCAGTTTCACAGTCTGAAAAATGGGTGAGTAGGGTCAGAGGGTCTGTCATGGATTGATCTGTGTCCCCCCAAAATGTGTGTCAACTTGGCTAGTCCATGATTCCCAGTATTGTGTGATCGTCCACCATTTTGTCATCTGATATGATTTTCCTATGTGTTGTAAATCCTACCTGTATGATGTTAATGAGGTGGGATTATTGGGAGTTTTGTTAATGAGGCAGGACTCAGTCTACAAGATTGTGTCTTAAGTCATTCTCTTTTGAGATATAAGAGAGAGAAACAAGCAGAGACAGGGACCTCATACCACCAAGAAAGCAGCGCCTGGAGCAGAGCGTGTCCTTTGATCCCAGGGTCCCTGCACCTAAGTAGCTTCTAGACCAAGGGAAGATTGATGACAAGGACCTTCCTCCAGAGCTGACAGAAAGATAGCTTTCCTGTGGAGCTGGCACCCTGAATTCAGACTTCTAGCCTATTAGACTGCGAGATAATAAATTTGTTTGTTAAAGCCATCCACTTGTGGTATTTCTGTTATAGCAGCACTAGGTAACTAAGACAGGGTCTTTAGAATCCTACTTGTGTTAATATCAATCCCATAATATGACCCAGACCTACTGAGCTTCAGACTTGAAGCTTGTGCCACTTGAGAGAGACAGGTTAGTACATCTCGGTACAGTTCCCTTCAGAAATAACCAGTTCCAGTTAGCAGGTTTGTCTTTGTGAAGCTGGAGAATCCCTGTAGGCAGAGAGAGATTCTGTATTTACAACTGCGCCCAGTTGTATTTGAAAAGGCAGAATGCTAAGTTTAGGGGCCCCTGGGTTCATGGTACTTTTCCCCCTTAATGTCTCTGTCTTACTTTTAATTGGAACAAATTTAGTGTGTTAATCTTCAGTGCTTATTCCTGCCATTTCCAGCCACTTGACACTTTTTCATAAACAGAGTGACAGTTTGATTGAATGTAGTTTTTAATTAAGCTTCCTTCACTCGGGGCAACTTTCTGGGAACGTGGGTAAGGAGCAGAACTTCAGAAGTGTGAGCCGAGGTGGACTTCTGAGTAGCATTCTCAGGCAGAGATGGGGAAGAACAAAGGAAACCAGGCAAGTGGAATTAACCTGGCGCCTGCACATGGTGCGTCAGTTGCCACCTCCTCCCCGCTTGGTGTCCTTAGTATGAAGGGTGAGCGGGCTCAGCCATGGGTGAAACTGCCTCATGCTGATCTCCAGGATGAAGCGTGTGAAGTCTTAGGAGGTTGCCACACTGTTGATACTGATGTTAGTGGTGTTTAGGTTTTGCAGTGTACAATGCTCTCTTCCACAGTTGTTACCAATTGTTAGGTGCCAAATTGATCCTGACTTGTGACCACCCCACGTGACAGAGTAGAACTACTCCCAGAGAGTTTTCTAGGTTGTAATCTTTACAGGGGCAGATCTTCCTCCCACAGAGCTGCTGGGTGGGTTCGAACTGTCAGCCTTTCAGTTAGCAGCCAAGTGTTTTAACGGTTGAGATTTGGCAAAACCAAAATGAAACAAAACCATTGGCATTGTGCCCTTAGGTCAAGCTCGAAGTTTTATAAGCAGTGGTTGACTTGGCACTACAGACCTTCCAAGATCTCACAGTCCCACAGGGAAGAAAAGGCGTTCATGGGGACAGAACACACAAAATAGGAATTAACTAATGGGATAATGGGTCTGTCAGTTTGTCGCACTGTGGTGGCTCGTGTGTTGCTGCGATTCTGGAAGCTGTGCCACCGGTGTTTCAAATACCAGCAGGGTCATCCATGGTGGACAGGTTTTAGTGGAGCTTCCAGCCTAAGACAGAGTAGGAAGAAAGGACTGGCAATCTACATCTGAAAATTAGCTCATGGAAATCTATGGATCACATTAAACATTGTTTGATACAGTGCTGGAAGATGGAAGATGGTGCGGGACCAGGAAACTTTTCATTCTGTTGTATGTGGACTAGGTCACCGTGAGTCAGAGCTGACTTTGTGGCAACTAACAGCAACAAATGGGCTCAGTGAGCTAAGTGAAGGAGGACATGTGGTTGGGACCTGCTTTGCAAGCTCTTCAAAGGGCTGTTCAAATATAATGGGGACAGAATGTCAGAGGGCAGTGCTTGGTCTCTCGAGGTGGGTGTTTGCATGGGGAAAGTGGTAAAAGGCAAGGTTCCAGGTGAGAAGGCTATTGCTTTAAGCAGCGTCAAATCAGAGCCCTGTCCCTCCCTTTGTGCTCCCTGCTATATAGATCTAGCCCTGATAAATAGCTGCTGCCTCTGAGAAATCCATCAAGCCTTCGCCCTCTGCATGACTCATCTCCCTGTGGCAGGCGCAGTGCTCGGCTTCCAAGAATAGCCTAGCCTGAGGGATCCAAGCTTGGAATCCCTTCCAATTTCAGGGCTCTGAAGTTGGGCGCCCACAGAGGTCTCTGCTTAGGTAATGGGGTGCAGATGGCTTGGCGTTTGCAGGGACGGTGGCTAGTAACTGTCTCCCTTCCACCTTTGCTTTCTGCAAAATCCCAGGCACTGGTCAGGGCATACTGCTTACAAAGGAAACCTGATCATGTTATCGTTGTTAACTCATAGCGACCCTGTGTACAACAGAACGAAACACAGCCCTGTCCTGCACTATCCTCACAATCATCGCTATGTTTGAGGCCATTGTTACAGCCACTTGTCAGTCCATCTTGTTTAGGGTCTTCCTTTTTTTTGCTGACCCTATGCTTGACCGAGCATGATGTCCTTCTCCAGGGACTGGTCTCGCCTGATAACATGTCCAAAGTGTGTGAGCTGAAGTCTCATCATTCTCACTTCTAAGGAGCATTCTGGCTATACTTCTTTGAAGACAGATTTGTTCATTCTTCTGGCATTCCATGGTATATTCAGTAATCTTCACCACCACCACAATTCAAAGGCATCGATTCTTCTTTGGTCTTCCTTATTCCTTGACCAGCTTTTGTATATATATGAGGTGGCTGAAAATACCTTGGCTTGGGTCAGGCACATCTTAGTCCTCAAGGGACATCTTTGCTTTTTTAACACTTCAACCTGATAATAAGAAGGCCTAATGTTGCATTTCAATGACTTAAAGATAAGGTAATCAGGAAGCCCACTCATTCATTTACTTGCTCATTCAACAAATATTTGCTGACCGCCTTGTAAGTGAGAAGCACAAGTCACTCAGCTGGGGATCGGCAGAGGTGAGTCAGCTGCCAGTGTTAGACACCCATCTGCACTGAATGCCCCGGCCAGGGAGGGGTGAAAATAATAGCTGACATTATTGAGCACTTACTGTATGCTGTTTGAAGTTCTTTGCGTGAACCGCTTTGATTAATCATCACAAAAATTCTCTGAGCCTAGGTCCCATCATCGTCTTTGGTACTGAGTCTCAGTGAGGCACAGAAAGCAACATGCTCAACCTCATCCAAGGCAGTGGCATCAGGAATTGAACACAGGGTTCTCTGATATGAATACACTTAAAAATCACCATGATCTCAATTTCATTGTCACAGTGACCTTCTGTCACTTTCCGGAACATGCCAAGCTCTCTCCCACCACATGGGCTTTGCATTTCCCTCTGCCCGAAATATTTTTGCCTTGGCTCTTTCTCATCCTTCTGGTCTCAGCTCAAAGGCCAGCTCCCAGGGAGGCCTTCCCAGACCACCCGGTAGCTTCTTTCTTCTTATTCTCTAGCCCCACACTTTACTTCCTTCACACCCCTTATCATACTGTGTTTGTTTATTTGCTTTCATCTGTATGCATCCTTCCCCACCCTCTGCCCCAATCTTCACTGAAATTTAAGCTCCTGGGGGTGTGGACCTTGTCTGTCTTATTTACCTCCATATCCTCAGCTCTGAAACAAGGCCTGGCACAGGGCAAGTCCTCAGTAAATATTCCCTGGGTGGGCAGAGGAGGGAGCTGGGCTGCCAGTCCTCACAGCAGCAAACAAGTCTCAGGCATTGTGGTTGCATGGTTGTTGGAATGAATGAAGCCATGAGTGTCAGGCCGTGTGGTTACTGGTATTACTGTCAATACAATGGCTGGTGAAGAAGAAAGACACAGGGGACTCGGAACGCACAATGGAACGTTTGCAATTGCAGCACAGAACCAGCGACCCTGAGAGCCGGTCAACATGCTCCCCTCCTGGGGGATCTGTCAGCGGAGCGAGCTTTGTGCTAGACGAGTAGGTTTCTGTGTGAGCAGGTTTCTGTGTGAGCAGGTTTCTGTGTGAGCGAAGGCATCAGCCCCTCACCTCCCTCTGTGCCACAGCTTCTCACTTGTCTGGACCTGAAGGGGGCTGTGCCATTTGTTCCACACAGCCACAGGCAGAGAAAGGGCGAAGTAGTGACCGAGAGCAGAGAACTCAGGGTTCAGGCTGCATTCTCCCTGGGGACGTCACTATGGTGACCTGGCTTCCGTCTCCCCAGGATCTGCCCCTCTGCCAGGTGTTCGGAAAATTCCCTGCTATTGTCTTCCTCTCCTCGTTTTGCCTCCTTGTAGACACTGCTTTTTTCTCATATACCTTGCTTCATCCACTACTAGGGCATGCTGGAAAGAGGAACTGTTCTATTCTAGAACATTCTGTGTGTGTGGTCATCAGGATTAGATGAGTCTTCGTTTCCCCAGCCCCTGGCCCAAGAGGCCACCTGCGTTCGTTCTTTGGCGCATGGCTCCTTCCATCTCCAGAGCCAGCATGTTGCATCTCTGTGCCTTTCTTCTAGCGTCACATCTCCCTGTGACCAAAGTCAGGGAAGGTGTTCCAGTTTTAAGGACCCTTATGATTACACTGGGCCCACCTGGATCATCCACCTGTATCATCCATATCAAAGTCCTTAGCTTAGTCACCTTGGCAAAATCCCTTTTGCCACGTAAGGTGACATATCCACAGGTTCCAGGGATTAGGGTGTGGGCATTTTGGGGTGCCATTATTCTGCCTCCCACAAATATGCAGGTGGAGATGCTGAGGAGACAGTTGGATGTTTGAGTCTGGGTTCTGGGGGAGAGCTGTGGTCTGAAGATATAACTTTGGGGGCCCCGTCTTCCTTTAGATTCTCCCAGACTTATGCTTTTTAACTACTTGTCCAGTCCCCAAGGCTCTTCTCCGCCAGCAGACGAGTGCCTTGAGGGCAGGACCTACGTCTTCTCCCTGTTCTAGTTCTCAGAGCCAGACCCCAAAGAATGTTACAGATTGTCCATGACATGAATATAGTTTGAAGCCAAATTTAAACCAAATTTATCTTGGGAACAAGGAACACGATCTAGGTCCTAGCTAGATGTGCTCTGCCTTGCAGTGACGCAGGCTCCACAGCTCGCCGAGGCAGGCCTCGTAGGAGTTCAGGGCAGACTGTGGTCCTTCTGAAGTCATGCTTTAGTGTCCAGGTGCCTACCTCCATCACTGTGGATTTGGCACCATGGTTTGGAGTTTTGTGGGACCGGTACAGCAGACCGGTGAACACTCTCCTCGTGAACACTCTCCTGTATGTGGTTTTTGGGTCAAGGCCCAGGACGGCAGCCTACTGGATCCCGTTGTGAGCTAATTTGCAGAGCCTAGCGGTGCCTAACACAGCAGAAGACGGTACGTAACCAGCACCAGCAGGAAAGAGTTCCTTCGAGTGACTCAGAGGGAGGCCTGTGGGCGTGGGAGCCTCGACCCAGTTTACTTGGCAGCCTCTCAGGTGCAGGGCCAAGAAAATGGTCCAGTCAGCTTGCTGTCCAGCCAGGAGGAGCGTTAAGATTTGGCTGGGCCTTCCCACAGGCAGCACAATGGGCAGATTGTCCCCTGTTGCAGATGGTCCATGGGGTGACCTGCCTCACGTAGAGAATGCGAGTGGTTTGCATTCTCTCACTGCCCATCTAGAGACCAAGTCGTGGGGAGCAGTTTCTGGAGTACGTCTGTCTGGGGTCAGAGCCCAGATTATACATGCCAGCTCCAGGACCTTAAGACAAGTCAGTTTGTCTCCCTGGGTCTCCATTGTCTAATCTGAATGATTGTGAAAATCGTAATTAAAAAAAAAAAAAAGTTGCCGTCGAGTTGACTGTGACTCATGCCAACCCCGTGTATGTCACAGTAGAACTGTGTTCCATATAGGTTTCTGTGATTGATTTTTTTCAGAAGTAGATGGCCAGGCCAGGCCTTTCTTCCAAGATACCTCTGGGTAGAGTCAAACATCCGACTTTTTGGTTAGCAGCCAAGCACTTAACTGTTTGTGCCACCTAAGCTCCAAAATAATAATGACCAACATTTATTAGGTGCCAAGGATCCCTGGTTGTGCAATGGTTAAAGTGCTCGGTGCTAACTGAAAGTTCGGCGATTTGAACCCACCAGCCGCTCCATGGGAGAAAGATGTGACAGTCCGCTTCTGTAAAGATTACAGCCTTGGAAACCCTATGGGGCAGTTCTCCTCTGTCCTATAGGGCTGCTATGAGTGGGCATCGACTCGATGGCAATGAGTTTTTGGTATATGTCAGGTACTAGATACTATCATTTCGCTCTATATACAGAGAGGTGAACTGACTGATGTAAATTCCCGCAGCCAGCAAGATCAGGGCTGAGATTTAAACCCGTGTGGGCTAGGTGGGCTATGAGTTGGAATGAACTCTACGGCAACAGGTTTGGTTTTCTTTTTTTTGGGCAGGCACCAGAGCCCTGTGTTGTCTCAACAATAATAGAACCTGCTTAACAGGATTGCTTTACGGCTTAAACAAGGTATTTGATCTACATAAAGCGGTTAGCCTAGCCCAGTGAGGAGGAACAGATCAATTAAAGAATGACTGATGTTTATTTATTCATTTTTAAATGTTTTAAATTTGTATTGTGCTTTAAGTGAAAGTTTACAAATCAAGTCAGTCTCTCATACAAACGTTTATATACACCTTGCTATATACTCCTAGTTGCTATCCCCATAATGAGGCAGCACACTTCTTCTCTCCACCCTGTATTTCTGTGTCCATTCAGTCAGCTTCTGTCGCCCTCTGCTTTCTCATCTCCCCTCCAGACAGAAGCTGCCCACATAGTCTCACGTGTCTACTTGAGCCAAGAAGCTCACTACTCACCAGTAACATTTTCTATCTTATAGTCTATCCAGCCCAATCCCTATCTGAAGAGTTGGCTTTGAGAATGGTTCCTGTCTTGGGCTAACAGAAGGTCTGGGGACCATGACCTCCGGGGTCCTTCTAGTCTCAGTCAGGCCATTAAGTCTGGTCTTTTTACGAGAATTGGAGGTCTGCATCCCACTGCTCTCCTGCTCCATCAGGGATTCTCTATTGTGTTTCCTGTCAGGGCAGAAGAATGACTAATATTTATTTTTAACTTTTTAAAAAATTAAATTGAAACATAATTCACATAACATAAAGCTTACCATTTTAAAATGTGCAATGCAGTGGTTTTTACTATATTCTCTGTGTTGGACCGCTGTCTAGTTCTAGAACACTTCCATCACTCTAAAAAGCAACTCGTTCCCGTTAACAGACATTCCTCGTTCCCTCCCGCCCCCAGCCCCTGGCAACCACTAATGTACTTTCAGTCTCTATGGATTTGCCTATTCTGGACATTTCATATAAATGGAATCACACCATACATGGACTGGTATGTCTGGCTTCTTTCACTTACCAACCATGGTATTTTCAAGGTTCGTCCATGTTGTAGCAGGAAGCAGGAATCAGTACTTTATTCCTTTTAATGGCTGAATAATATTGTAGTATATGGATAGACCACATCTTTTAATTTGTTCTTCTGTTGATGGCCATTTGGGTTGTTTGCACTTTAGGCTATTATGAATAATACTTGTTATGCACGTCTTTGTACACGTTTTGTATCAACATATGCTTTCAAGTTTTTAGATACACATGAGGAGTGGAATTGCTGGGTTACTGGCTTTGTCCTAACTGTGTATGTTTAACTTTCTGAGATGCCCCAGACTGTTTCCCATAGTGGCTGTACCATTTATATTCCCACCAGCAATGTATAAGCGTTCTAATTACTCTGCATCCTCTCCAACATTTACTTTCTGTTTTTTTGATTATAGCCATCTTAGTGTGGCGTGGCATCTCACCGTGGCTTTGATTGGCATTTCTCTAGTGACTAATGATTTTGAGCATTTTTCTACATGCTTATTGGCCATGTCTATGTTTTCTTTAGAGAAATGTCTCCCATTTCCTTTACCCATATTTTAATTGGATTATTTGTCCTTTTAATTGTTGATTTACAAGAGCTCTTTATATATTCTGGATACAAGACCCACAGCAGATGTATGATTTGCAATTTTTTTTCCTCCCATTCTGTAGGTTGTCTTTTCACTTCTTGATAGGGTCCTTTGATGCACAAAGTTTTAATTTTGATGAAGGTTGCCTAGAATTATTGTTTATGACTCATTTCCCACCTCTGGCCCTATACTGTTTTATCCTCAGATTTCACAGTGCCTTGTTGTTGTTGTTAGGTGCCATGGAGTCAGCTCCCACTCATAGTGACCCCACATACAACAGAATAAAACACTGCTTGGTCCTGCACCATTCTCCCAATCATTGTTATGTTTGAGCCGATTGTTGCAGGCACTGTGTCCACCTATCTCGTTAAGGGTTGTCGTCTTTTTCACTGACTGTCTACTTTACCAAGCATAATATGCTTCTCCAGGGACTGGTCCCTCCTGATAACATGACCAAAGTATGTGAGACAAAGTCTCACTGTTTGTACTTCTAAGGGGCACCCTGCCTGTACTTCTTAGGAGCCTGTCAATGCTGTGCTGGTTCTGGGAATACAGAAGACAAGACCAGCCATATGCTTTGTTAGACTCCAGACTCAAGATAAGAGGGAGGAAAAGAATGAGGGCCTTCAAGTGATCCCAATATCACCTCCCCTGTTTCAGAAACCCTTTTCTAGACTAACCATGTGTGACCTCAGCACCTGGGGAAACGACCCCTGTTTGTCCTTAGACATACTGGTCTCTGAAGGTACTTTGTCTCCCAGGAGCCTTGCCTCCAAGCACCTTCCATCATTCCTAGGCTTCAGGAATGCTCAGGCATTGTGGGTCTTGCAGTGAGTTTCCTCAGCCCACCTCTGCATCAGTCTCAGCTCATTTTCCCTCCTGCTTCTCATCAGCCACCTTGATGACAACAGCCACGGGCTCGGACTGCACTCTGTCCTGGAGGTCCCCATATGTAAGTGTGTGTCACAGTCACCTGGGGAGCTTGTTAAGCGTGCAGATTCCTGGGCCCTGCCCTAGAAATACTGAATCCAGATCTTTGGGGAGTAGACCCAGGAATCTGTATGTTTGACCAGACTCTCAGGGGATTCTGATGTAGGGGGTCCACAGACTGCATCTTGAGAGGCACTTCCTATTCTGGAAGCCTGCTGTCAGGTGCTGTTGAGTCGATTTTCCGTTCATAGTGACCCCATATGACACAGTAGGCTGCCTTATAGGGTTTTCTTGGCTGTAATCTTTACAGGAGCAGATTGCCAAGTCTTTCTGCTGCAGAGTGGCTGGGTGGTTTCAAACCACCAACCTGTAGGTTAGCAGTTGAGTGCTTAACTGTTGCGCCATTAGGGCTTCTTTTCTGGAAGCTTACCTACCCAAATTTGTCCTGAGATTCCAGTAGAGGATTAGCCTAGTGGTTCTCAAACTTGACTACGTATTGGAATCATCTGGGGGAACTTTAAAACTTTCCCACATAAGCCACACTGCAGACCAATTAAATCAGACTCTCTGGGGGTGGGACCTGGCCATCAGCAGCTTTTAAAGCTCCCCAGCTGGTTCTAAGGGGCAGCTAGGTTTAGAACCAGTGGTTATGTAACCCGCCTTGGACTTGAAGCTATAAAATCGTGTGTTCTCATCTCCCTTTGCTAAATCTTTTAACCTACTCAGGTCGGCTGGATTCGGGAGGTGGGGGTAGTTAATGGCATCTCAGAAAGTCTTTATTCTCATGCTGTAAGCTGAGGGCACAGAATTGCAAGGGATGGGATGTGCATATCCCTCTGAGCTTCCTAACAGCAGGGAATGCAGAACAACTTGGCCTTGTCATCCTTAACCACAAAGGGCATCACGTGAGACATCTTTGCTTACTCCCATGGTGGCTCTAGGTTGAGCTGGACTCACAGACGAAGCCACTGATGTTCCTAAGCACCCAGATGAAGGGGCTGTCACCTTCTAATCATGAGCCTGCAGCTCCAGGGTCTTTCTGGTGAAGACAGTTCCGTGTAGTGGTCAAGAGTGAGGGCTTCAGAATCAGGTTGCCTGGTTTGAACTTTAGCTTACCACTTTGTGCAAATGGTTAAACACTTGACTACTAGCTGAAAGGTTGGTGGTTTGAACCCACCCAGAGGCGCCTCAGAAGACAGGTCTGGCGATCTGCTTTTGAAAGGTCACAGCTTTGAAAACTCTATGAAGCAGTTCTACATCGCACACATGGGTTTGCCATGAGTCGGAATGAACTCGGCGGCAACTAACAAGAGCTTTGATGGGCAAGCAACTGGCCCTCATTGATCTTCTATTTTCTCATCTGTTTAACGGGGAAAAGCAAAAGTACTGACCCCATAAACCAGTTGCTGTCGCATGGACTCTGGCTCCTCGTGACCCCTCGTGTGTCAGAGTAGAATTGTGCTCCGTAGGGTTTTCAGTGGCTAATTTTTCTGAAATAGCTAAACCTTTCTTTTGAGGTACTTCTGGGTGGACTTGAACCTCCAACCTTTTAGTAGCCAAGCATATTAACCATTTGTACCACAGAGGGACTCCATATAGGGTTGTGTTAGATTTAGTGAAGATGATCCATGTAAAATGTTCAGTGCCAGGCCTGGTGTCAACTCCTCTCCTCTGCCATTTCAGGCAGCGGTTGTGCCAGGCAGGACAGGTGCTTGGGACCATGCCAGCAATAAAAACACTGTCTCCAAAATGCTGTTACATCCACGCGCTCCTTATATCCCCTCAGTCACCACCTAAACCCTGTCTACTGAGACTTCGCCTGTCCTCCACTCAAAACCTTCCCAACCTCTCCCCCTCAGTCCCTCTCTGAAGGCCCCAGCTTACGGTAGCAAGGTGCAGCTCCATCCTGGTTCCCTGGTGCACTTGCAGTTTTGCTCAGTGTGATGTCATTAGAGTGAGGAGGGGGCTTTCATAAGCTGGGCAACCAGAAGAGATACCTGTCTATCCTCTTAGCGAGGCCTTGAGGCCTCACCTGTGGGACTCCTGGACCACTACTGCAGTTAGAATGCACACTCTTTGCAGCTTTCTCCTTTTCCCATATGGGTCTCTGTTCAAGTGACTAACAATGACATGGTCTCCTAGAAAACCTATTGCCATCGAGTCGATTCTGACTCATAGTGACCCTATAGGACAGAGTAGAACTGCTTCATAGGGTTTCTAAGGCTGTAAATCTTTACGGAAGCAGACTGCCACATCTTTCGCCTGAGGAGTGGCTGGTGGATTCAAACTGCTGACCTTTCGGTTAGCAGCTGAGCGCTTAACCACTGTACCACTGGAGCTCCTATCTATAATACGGGGAAAAAAAAATTCTGCTCTTCTCCCAGAACCAGTAAATTTACTACATTGTATTTCTCCTAGCATCCTTTTCAGAATATCTGCAAGTTTCTATATCTGCACGGTGCTACCTTTGCAAACCCTCTAACTACAAACCCCAAGTTTCCATTGAACAATATTCAACAATGGACTAGGTGCCAGGCATGGTTCTTTTATGTAAACCAGTAAAACCAGTTGCTGTCGAGTTGGTTCTGACTCACAGCGACCTCACGTGTGTCCGAGTAGAATCGCACCCCATGGGAGTTTCAGTGGCTGATTTTTCTGAAGCAGATCATGAGGCCTTTCTCCTGAGGCACCTCTGGGTGGAATCGAACCTCCAGCCTTTGGGTTGGCAGCTGAGGGAGTTCACTGTTTGCACCACCCAGGGACACCTCTTTTATGTACATATTACTTAAGTTCCCAACTTCAACACAGTAGATCCCCCACCTTGTTGTTTTTATTGTGCTTCAGGTGAAAGTTCACAGAGCAAATTAGTTTCTCATGAAACAGTTAATACACAAATTGTTTGTGACATCAGTTACTGACCGCACGATGAGTCAACACTCTCCCCTTTCTCACCCTGGGTTCTTTGTTTCCCTTTGTCCAGTTTTCCTGTCCCTTCTTGCCTTCTCTTCTTTGCTTTTTGGCTGGCATGCCCGTTAGTCTCATATACATGATTAGAACTGTGAAGCATGACACTCGTGTGTTATTGTTGGCCGTATAGACCTGGCTTATCTTTGGTTGAAGGGTTAGATTTCTGATCATTACTTCCCATTGGTTGGCACCAGGGAAGTGTTGGGTCCCTGATAGTTGTCATTCTCCTGAGGACATGGAGTCCCCGTACTCTTCCAGGGTTCTCAAGCAGTAGTCACGTTGGACTTATCCACTCTCCCAAAGAGCAAGAAGTGGGGAGAGGAAGAGAGAAAAAGGAGTCTGAACAGAGAGGATGGAGCTGATACCTTGGAGGGAAGAGCGTCCCTATGAAAAATAGGCAAAGGAAAGAGGACACTTGGAGCATGTCCTGATCTGTAAACCAGCAGAGCCAGATGGCCCGCATATGAGGCCTTCTGTGGAGCTAGCCAGCCCAGCCGCCAAGCAATTCACAATCAGTTCACAAAGTCTCAAGGAGGTTGCATCGAGGCCCACACAGGAGTAGAGGAAAAAGAAGAGCCTGCTTAAAATTTACTCTGGAAAATCTGATGATAGAAGCGTGATTGGAGAACACGGCAGAGGGAATGCCACATATATCTCAGGGTCATCGGGATTTGCGCTCCTGAGCAGCCCTCAACGTTTAAGAACAGCTTGTCCCAGACCACCCTGCTAGCATGTGTCACCTTAATTAGAAACGAGTGTAATGGAGGCAGCCCTTAGAGATGGCTGGCTTCAGAGGTGTGGAGCAGCACTTCTGAAGCTTTTTTTTTTTTAAAATATTTTTTATTGGGCTTTAAGTGAAAGTTTACAAATCAAATGAGTATCTCACACAAAAACCCATATACACCTTGCTACACACTCCCAATTACTCTCCTGCTAATGAGACAGACTGCTCTCTCCCTCCACTCTCTCTTTTCGTGTCCTTTTCGCCAGCTTCTAACCCCCTCCACCCTCTCATCTCCCTTCCAGGCAGGAGATGCCAACATAGTCTCAAGTGTCCACCTGATCCAAGAAGCTCACTCCTCACCAGCATCTCTCTCCAACCCATTGTCCAGTCTAATCCATGTCTGAAGAGTTGGCTTCTGGCATGGTTCCTGTCCTGGGGCAACAGAAGGTCTTGGGGCCATGACCACCGGGGTCCTTCCAGTCTCAGTTAGACCATTAAGACTGGTCTTATGAGAATTTGGGGTCTGCATCCCACTGTTCTTCTGCTCCCTCAGGGGTTCTCTGTCGTGTTCCCTGTCAGGGCAGTCATCGGTTGTAGCCGGGCACTGTCTAGTTCTTCTGGTCTCAGGATGATGTAGTCTCTGGTTCATGTGGCCCTTTCTGTCTCTTGGGCTCGAAATCACCTTGTGTCCTTAGTGTTCTTCGCTCTCCTTTGATCCAGGTGGGTTGAGACCAATTGATGCATCTTAGATGGCTGCTTGCTAGCGTTTAAGACCCCAGACGCCCCTCTTCAAAGTGGGATGCAGAATGTTTTGTTAATAGATTTTATTATGCCAATTGACTTAGATGTCCCCTGAAACCATGGTCCCCAGACCCCTGCCCCTGCCACACTGGCCTTCGAAGCATTCAGTTTATTCAGGAAACTTCTTTGCTTTGGTTTAGCCCAATTGTGCTGACCTCCCCTGTATTGTGTGCTGTCTTTCCCTTCACCTAAAGTAGTTCTTATCTACTATCTAATTAGTGAATGCCCCCTCCCACTCTTCCTCCCTCCCCCTTCTCCTAACCACAAAAGAATGTTTTCTTCTCAGTTTAAACTATTTCTCAAGTTCTTATAATAGTGGTCTGATACAACATTTGTCCTTTTGCAACTAATATCACTCAGCATAATGCCTTCCAGGTTCCTCCATGTTATGAAATGTTTCACAGATTCCTCACAGTTATTTATCGATGCGTAGTATTCCATTGTGTGAATATACCATAATATATTTATGCACTTATCTGTTGAATGGACCTTGGTTACTTCCATCTTTTTGCTATTGTAAACAGTGCTGCAGTGAACATGGGTGTGAATATATTTGTTTGTGTACAGGCTCTTATTTCTCTAGGATATATTCTGAGGAGTGAGATTGGTGGATCATATGGTAGTTCTATTTCTAGTTTTTTAAGGAAGCGCCAAATCAATTTCTAAAGTGGTTGTACCATTTGACATTCCCACCAGCAGTGTATAAGTGTTCCAGTCTTCCCACAACCTCTCCAACATTTATTATTTTGTGTTTTTTGGAGTAATGCCAGCCTTGTTGGAGTGAGATGGAATCTCATTGTAGTTTTGATTTGCATTTCTCTAATAGCTTATGATCGTGAGCATTTCCTCATACATCTGTTAGCCACCTGAATGTCTTCTGAAGCAAAGTGCCTGTTCATATCCTTTGCCCATTTTTTAATTGGCTTATTTGTCTTTTTGTAGTTGAGTTTTTGCAGTATCAGGTCGATCTTAGAGATCAGATGCTAACTGGAAATGTCATAGCTAAAAACTTTTTCCCAGTCTGTAGGTAGTCTTTTTACTCTTTTGGTGAAGTCTTTGGATGAGCCTAAGTGTTTGATTTTTAGGAGCTCCCAGTTATCTAGTTTTTCTTCTGCATTCTTTATAATGTTTTCTATACTGTTTATGCCATGTCTTAGGGATCCTAGCGTTGTCCCTATTTTTTCTTCCATAATCTTTATCGTTTTAGATTTTATATTTGGGTCTTTGATCCATTTTGAGTTTGTTTTTGTGCATGGTGTAAGGTATGGGTCTTGTTTAATTTTTTTACAGATGGATGTCCAGTTATGCCAGCACCATTTGTTAAAAAGACTGTCTTTTCCCCCATTCAACTGTTTTGGGGCCTTTGTCAAATATCAACTGTTCATATGTGAATGGCTTTATGTCTAGATTCTCAATTCTGTTCCATTGGTCCATGTATCTGTTGTTGTACCAGTACTAGGCTGTTTTGACCACTGTGGCGGTATAATAGGTCCTAAAATCAGGTAAAGCAAGGCCTCCCACTTTGTTCTTCTTTTTCAGTAATGCCGTATTTATCCGGGGCCTCATTCCTTTCCATGTGAAGTTGGTGATTTGTTTCTCCATCTCATTAAAGAATGTCCTTGAGATTTGGATTGGAATTGCATTAAATGCATAGATCGCTTTTGGTAGAATAGACATTTTTATAATGTCAAGTCTTCCTTTCCATGAGCAAGGTATGTTCTTCCACTTATGTAAGTCTCTTTTGGCTTCTTGCAGAAGTATACTGTAGTTTTCTTTGTATAAGTCTTTTACATCTCTGGTGATACTTATTCCTAAGTATTTTATCTTCTTGGAGACTACTATAAATGGCATTGATTTGGTGATTTCCTCTTTGATGTTCTTTTGTTGATGTAGAGGAATCCAACTGATTTTTGTATGTTTATCTTGTATCCTGATACTCTGCTGAACTCTTCTATTAGTTTCAGTAGTTTTCTGGAGGATTCCTCAGGGTTTTCTGTGTATAAGGTCATGTCATCTGCAAATAGAGATACTTCTACTTCTTCCTTGCCAATCTGGATGCCCTTTATTTCTTTATCTAGCGTAATTGTTCTGGCTAGGACTTCCAGCAAAATGTTGGATAAGAGTAGTGATAAAGGGCATCCTTTTCTGGTTATCGATCTCAATGGGAATGTTTTCAGTCTCTCTCCATTTAGGGTGATGTTGGCTGTTGGCTTTGTATAAATGCCCTTTATTATGTTGAGAAATTTTCCTTCTATTCCTATTTTGCTGAGTGTTTTTATCATGAATGAGTGTTGAACTTTGTCAAATGCCTTTTCTGCATCAATTGATAAAATCATGTGATTCTTGTCTTTTGTTTTATTTATGTGGTGGATTACGTTAATTGTTTTTCTAATGTTGAACCATCCCTGCATACCTGGTATGAATCCCACTTCGTCATGGTGAATTATTTTTTTGATATGTTGTTGAATTCTATTGGCTAGAATTTTGTTGACGATTTTTACATCTATGTTCATGACGGATATAGGTCTATAATTTTCTTTTCTTACGGTGTCTTTACCTGGTTTTGGTATCAGGAATATGGTGGCTTCATAGAATGAGTTTGGTAGTATTCCGCCCTTTTCTATGCTCTGAAATACCTTTAGTAGTAGTGGTGTTAACTCTTCTCTGAAAGTTTGGTAGAACTCTGCAGTGAAGCTGTCTGGACCAGGGCTTTTGTTTGTTGGGAGTTTTTTGGTTACCTTTTCAATCTCTTCTTTTGTTATGGGTCTATTTAGGTGTTCTACCTCTGTTTGTGTTAGTTTAGGTAGGTACTGTGTTTCTAGGAATTCATCCATTTGTTGTAGGTTTTCAAATTTGAGTATAGTTTTTCATAGTAATCTGATATGATTCTTTTAATTTTAGTTGGGTCTGTTGTAATATCGCCCATCTCATTTCTTATTTGGGTTATTTGCTTCCTCTTCTGTTTTTCTTTTGTCAGTTTGGCCAGTGGTTTATCAATTTTGTTGAGTTTTTCAAAAAACCAGCTTTTGGTTTTGTTAATTCTTTCAATTGTTTTTCTGTTTTCTATTTCATTTAGTTCAGCTCTAATTTTTATTATTTGTTTTCTTCTGGTGCCTGAGGGTTTCTTTTGTTTTTCTCTTTCTGTTTGTTCAAGTTGTAGGGATAGTTTTTTGCTTTTGGCCCTTCCTTCTTTTGGGATGTGTGCATTTATTGATATAAATTGGCCTCTGAGCACCACTTTTGCTGTGTCCCAAAGGTTATAAAAGGAAGTGTTTTCATTCTCATTGGATTCTATGAATTTCTTTATTCCATCCTTAATGTCTTCTATAACCCAGTCTTTTCTGAGCAGGGTATTGTAAAAAAAAAAAAATTTTTTTTTTTATTGTTCAGTTTCCAAGTGTTTGGTTTCTTTTCCCTGCTTTTCCTGTTATTGATTTCCACTTTTATGGCCTTATGGTCAGAGAAGATGCTTTGTAATATTTCAGTGTTTTTGATTCTGCTAAGGCTTGCTTTATGCCCTAATATGTGGTCTATTCTAGAGAATGTTCCATGTGCACTAGAAAAGAAAGTATAGTTGGTTGCTGTTGGGTGGAGTGTTGTGTATATGTCTACGAGGTCAAGTTGGTTGATTGTGGCATTTAGATCTTCCATGTCTTTATTGAGCTTCTTTCTGGATGTCCTGTCCTTTACTGAAAGTGGTGTGTTGAAGTCTCCTACTATTATTGTGGAGCTGTCTATCTCACTTTTCAATGCTGATGGAGTTTGTTTTATGTATCTTGCAGCCTTGTCATTGGGTGCATAAATATTTAATATGGTTATATCTTCTTGGTGTATTGTCCCTTTAATCATTATATAGTGTCCTTCCTTATCCTTTCTGGTGGATTTAACTTCAAAGTCTATTTTGTCAGAAATTAGTATTCCCACTCCTGCTCTTTTTTGATTGTTGTTTGCTTGATATATTTTTTTATATCCTTTGAGTTTTAGTTTGTTTGTGTCTCTAAGTCTAAGGTGTGTCTCTTGTAGGCAGCGTATAGACGGATCTTGTTTTTTAATCCATTCTGCCGCTCTCTGTCTCTTTATTGGTGCATTTAGTCCATTTACATTCAGGGTAATTATGGATAGGTATGAACTTAGTGCTATCATTTTGATGTCCTTTTTTGTGTGTTGACAACTTCTTTTTCCCACCTGATTTTATGTGCTGAGTAGATATTCTTTATATATTGTCATTTCCTTATATTTGTTGTTGTTGATTTTGTTTCTGCTGAGTGTATATTTGTCCCTTGTATTTTATTTTGATGAGTAGGATAGTTTGTCTCCTTTGTGGTTACCTTATTATTTACCCGTATGTTTCTAATTTTATAACTACCTTTTATTTCTTTGTATCGCCGTATCCTCCTCTCCATATGGGAGGTGTATGATTACATTGCTTAGTCCCTCTTTATTATTTTAATGTTGTCTTCTTTTATATAATAATATCGCTGTTACCCTGTATTGGGCTTATTTGCTTTTTTTTTAATCTTCCTCTGTCTTTTCTTTTTGGATTTCCCTGTTTGGGTTGACTTCTGGTTGCTCTGCCCAGTGTTCTAGTCTTGCGTTGATACCTGATATTATTGATTTTCTAACCAAAGAACTCCCTTTAGTATTTCTGGTAGTTTTGGTTTTTACGAATTCCCTCAACTTGTGTTTATCTGTAAATGTCTTAATTTCACCTTCATATTTAAGAGACAGTTTTGATGGATATATAATTCTTGGCAGGCAATTTTTTTCCTTCAATTTTTTAAATATGTCATCCCATTGCCTTCTTTTGTGCATGGTTTCTGCTGAGTAGTCCAAGCTTATTCTTATTGGCTCTCCCTTGTAGGTGACTTTTCTTTTATCCCTTGCTGCTCTTATAATTGTCTCTTTATCTTTGGTTTTGGCAAGCTTGATTATAATATGTCTTGGTGACTTTCTTTTAAGATTTACCTTATGTGGAGTTCGATGAGCATCTTGGATAGATATCCTCTAGTCTTTCATAATGTCAGGGAAGTTTTCTGCCAACAAATCTTCAACAATTTTTTCTGTATTTTCTGTTATCCCTCCCTGTTCTGGTACTTCAATCACTCATAGGTTATTTCTCTTGATAGAGTCCCACATGATTCTTAAGGTTTCTTCATTTGTTTTAAATTCTTTTATCAGATTTTTCTTCAAATATATTAGTGCCAAGTGAGTTATCTTTGAGTTCAGAAATTCTAGCTTCTACTTGCTCCATTCTGGTCCTCTGACTTTCTATTGAGTTATCTAATTCTGTAGTTTTATTGTTAATCTTCTGAATTTCTGATTGCTGTCTGTTTATGGATTTTTCCAGCTTATTAAACTTTTCATTATGTCCCTGAATAATCTTTCTAATTTCTTCAGTTGCTTTATCTGTGTGTTCCTTGGCTTGTTCTGCGTATTGGCTCATTTTCTTCCTGATGTCTTGAAGGGTTCTGTATATTAAACTTTTGTATTCTGCATCTGGTGATTCCAGGAATGCACTTTCTTCTAAAAGATCCCTGGATTCTTTGTTTTGAGAGCCTGTTGAGGTGATCATGGCCTGTTCCTTTGTGACATGATATTGACTGTTGTCTCCGAGCCATCTCTAAGTTATTGTGTTAGTTTATGCTTGCTTTCTGTGTTGTAGGTGCTTGCTTTGTTTTGTTTTGGTATATCCCTATGGGTTGCTTGAATGAGCTAGCTTGAATATTTTTGCCTTTGAAGCTTTGGTGTCCTGTCCCCAGCTGGCTAGAGCTGTTATCAGATATATTAATCTAGGAGTCCATTCAGTTTTCTTGTATGAATTCAGCTCAGGTTTCCAGGTAGTTGATATCAAGTGTGTGGTACAGGTTCTGTCCTACACTCTTAGAAGGGCAGATGTGATTGGCGTAGATACCCGTATCTGATTGCAGCAGGGGTCACGCTCTGAACAAGGCAGGGGGCTGAGAACCGACCCCCACGTGTTTCTGAAGAAAATGCATCTCTGTTCCCTAGAGCATGCTGGTGGGTGGGCTCTGCAGAGGGACCATGGGCACCCAGCGTTTTTGGTTGTAAGGACTGGGAGGTACCAGTTATCCGTGGACCCGTCGCGAGTGGCTGGGTGACCCACGTGAAGCCACCAGTCCTTAGGTCCCTGTTTTGGGTAGGTGAGGACCTTGTTTAATAGGAAAGCAATGTCAGACATCAAACAACCACCTCACCACCACACAGCTGAAATGGTTGGAGTTTGCCCACAAGTGCCTATTCTCCCGAAATAGGCCCAGACAGGTCCATGCAGAACGGAAAGGTGCTCAAGGTCCACAGACAGTTTATGCCTGGACAGGAGCCGCTTCTGTCCTGAGCTCCCCCAGTTAATGGAGCTAGCAAATTGTCTTTTCCCCACAGTTACAAATTTTTTCCTTCCCGGAGGCCGGGAGGAAGGCTCCAGGTGCTCACCAGGGTCTATCTCAGGCCCAGGGATTCAGCCGCTGAAGCCGGCTTGGGGGTGGGGGTGGGGGGGGGCGCAGTAAAATATACACAAGTACTTAGCTTTTGCCAAGAGCGCCCTTCTGCTCAGGTTCCGGAGGTGTGAGTGGGCTGTGTGGCTGGCTGCTTCTCCCTGAGGAAACTGCGGCCCAACGCTAGGACCAGCCCACTGCCGCTGCTGCCGCTGCTGCCGCCGCCGCCGCCACCACTACGGGAATGGTGCCTGAGGGCTCCCCTTGATTCAGGTGCGGTAACTCCTCTCCGCTTCTCAACGGTCTTTTCCTCCCCCTGCCCCTCAGTTGTTGTCTAAGCTTGCCTTTGAAGCTCAGGGCTCCCATCTCGTCACAAATATACTCGTTTCACTTGTTTTTTCAGATCTTTGTTGTAAAGAGGGTTCGACAGAAGCATCTGTCTATTCCGCCATCTTGGCTCCGCCTCTCCGGTTCTGAAGCTTTAATAGGCCTAGGAAGCAGCTGGGGCCTGGTTAAAAGGTGGATTCTGGTTCCATAGAGCTGGGGTGGGACTGAAACTCTGCATCTCCAGCTAGCTCCCTGGGGATTCTAATGCTGCTGGGTCATGGAGCACACTGTCAGTAATGAGGTGAAAGGAGGGTGTGAAGAGGCACTAGTTGGGATGCTGGCATCTCTGGGACCCGTGGGGGCTTCCCTAGTCAAGGGTGAGCCTTTCTGGATATCTCCCAGGTAGAGAAAAGGAAGGTGTTTCCACTGAAGTCTCAGGTATGAGTGAAATCTAGAACTGCTGGAGTTGAGCACGTTGTCACTAAGTTTTGGGAAAGGCGGCTAAGCAGGCAGGAGGAAGCATAGATATTGTTTCATGATGTCCAGCCCCAACAATTCCTTGCCAAGTCTTTCTCTCCTCAGTAATTGCATCCACCACCCACCTAACTACTTAAGCCTGAGGCCTAGGTGTTGTGCCAGCTTCTCCCCTTCTCTTGCTCCCCATACTCAATCTAGTATTGTTGTTGTTGTCGTTGGGTGGTAGCTCATAGCGACCCCCATGTGACAGAGTAGAACTGCCCTGTAGGGTTTTATAGGCTATAATCTTTGCGAGAGCAGATCACCAGGTCTTTCTCCTGTGGAGCCGCTGGTGGGTTCGAACTACCAACCTTTCGGTTAGCAACTAAGCACTTAACCATTGCACCACCAGGGCTCCTTCCTCAGTGCGTGGAGGTCTCAGGAATGAGTGAATTAATGCCTAAATGAGCTTTGGGAAAAACGAAGACAGAGAGGAGTGTGTAGGAGGGACTAACATTCACTGAGGCGCCTACTATATGCAGTATACATCTACCATGACATTTAAGCTACCCATAGATTCCATCAGACATACCTTAAAAACAAAAAACCAAACCCAGTGCCGTCAAGTCGATTCTGACTTGTAGAGACTCGCCTTGCAGATAAGGAAATTGAAGCCCAGAGAGTTTTAATTAAACTGCCCAAGTTCCCCAGCCACTGAGTAGCAGACCCCATTTCTACCTTGCTTTATCTTAACCTAAGGTTTGCCTAAGTTTTCTTAGATAAGGACATTGGTGGTTCAGTGGTAGGATTCTTGCCTTCCATGTGGGAGACCTGGGTTTGATTCCTGGCCAGTACACTTCATGTGCAGCCACCACCTGTCTGTCAGTGCAGGCTTTCCTGTTGCTGTGATGTTCATCAGGTTTCACTGGAACTTCCAGACTAAGATGGACTAGGAAGGCCTAGTGATCTGCTTCCGAAAATCAGCCCACAAAAACCCTATGGATCACAATGGCCTGATCTGCATCTGGTCATCAGGATGGCATAGGACTGGGCAGCATTTCATTCTGTTGTGCATGGGGTTGCCGTGATTTGGGACCAACTTGATGGCAGACAATGACAACAGCAACAGTGGTTTCTTAACCTTGGCACTATTGACATTTGTGTCCAAATGATTCTTCGTTGTGAGTGGGGGTGTGTGGCTGTCCTGTACACTGTAGGATATTTAGCAGCATCCCTGTCCTCTACCTTTTAGATGCTAGTAGCAAATTCCCATACCCCTAGTAGTGACAACTGAAAATCTCTCCAGACATTGCCACATGTCCCCTGGAGGTCACATCACCCTAGCTGAGGACCATTGGTTTAGCATCTGAGTGATCTCAGCCTTCCATGGGTCCCCTACCCCAGCCCCTGCCCACCCCAGTGCTTAGAGAGCTGCTGTTGTACCTTTAGACTCCTGCTCACCCTCTCATCCCCACCATCCTCCGTGTACACCCGGCTGGGAAAGCACCAGTGGATGGCGACATTGCGTGCTGCAATCAACATTTGCTTTTCTGGTTTCACATCAGCCCCATGTTTGGATGCTTGTGTCATTGTCATGGATGCTAACAGCCTGTCTTGAAATGTGCAATATACGTTTTTTTCTTTGGCCTAAATAGCACGTCTAATTGTTTAGCATGAGATAAACCAGTGTGTTTATGAGGAGATAACTTGTCAAAACAGGCTCATGGCAGAACCGCCAGAAAAGCCCCGACTCTTAGCCTCTTTTCATTCAGAGATGGAGTGAGAATTTTCCTTGGGTGTTTCATATGGAATTTAAAGCAAAAATTTATTTCCTGCCTTCTTTAGACAGGGGTAATGAGGGGAGGAACATAGCTTCAGGAAAAGCCCACATGTAGATGGCTTTTTAAGCATAAGGGGCCAAGGCAAGGAAAGGACGTGAAGAGCAGGAGTGTATGTTAGAGGGGAGTCCCTGAGTGGTACAAATGGCTAATGCTCTCAGCTGCTAACTGAAAGGTTCAAGTCCACATACAGGCACCTTGGAAGAAAGGCCTGGTGATCTACTTCTAAAAAACCAGCCCTTGAAAACCCTGTGGAGTATAATTCTACTATGACACGTGCGGGGTCCCCACGAGTCGGAATCCACTGGTAGCAACTGGTGTGCTGGGCAACTGGAATGTCTCTGCACCCACATCACCTCAGTGAATCCTCTCAGTCCCCGTGTGGTATTGAGCTTCTCCCATCGCATGTGGCAGACCTGGGGAACAGAGGCTTAGTGTGGTTTAGTCACTTGTCCCAGGTCCCCAGAGTGCTAGAGCCTGGTGGGAACACTGGTCTCTGTGTGGCTCGTGGTTTTCATAAGCAAAGTAGGCGATTGTTGAGTGAGGACTCATTCAGTGAGGAAAATTAAAGGGCTTGTAGTTGTGTCTCTGTGGCCTTTGATGCCTTAGTCCCTGGGTTAATACACATGACTGCTAACCAAGAGGTGCCTTGAGAGAAAGGACCGGCGGTCTGCTTCAAAAAAGTCAGTATTGAAAACCCTATAGAGTACAGTTCTACTCTGACACATATAGGGGCGTCAGGAGTGAGAGTCGACTTGACAGCAACTGATTTCTGGCTGACTATGATACCGCTTTGCCTGGCACTCTCTGTGTTTAGCACGCCTCTACCACCAGCACCCCACTCTACCCCACAAACACCGCATAACCTTGAAACTCTCTGCCACCCCCCAGCCCTTTTTATGGCAGAGAGATAAATAACTGGGTGATGCCTCTGGAAGAAGGGCATGATTAGACAGACAGGATCTGGGAAGGACCCTGGGGCTGCTCCCTGAGCCACTGTGCAGCCACCTCTCCCAGAAGTGCAGTCTAGCAGAAGTGAAGACCCCGACAGGCAGAGAGGAGGGCACACCCCAACTTCAAAGGCTGTCCAGTGACTGCTCCGACAACAGGAGATCTTGTGGCAGGACCGAGTGCTGTCTGCCTCGTAAACCCTGAAGGAGGGAAGTTTTCTCTCTGCTCCCCTAAAGGGGCAGGGATGTGAGTGGCTGTGGGAGGTGTCAGGAGGATAGGAGCAGCAATGTCCTGGTTGTTGGAGTCCTGATGTCTAAATCCATTTCTCAAAGCTCTCTCTCAAGGAACAACCTTTAAGGTGTGGATAGGTAACTTTCAGGGTGCTCTTAGCACAGCCTTGGTTTGAGATGGGGTTGGAATAAATGATGGCGCAAACCCTCTTCCAGCCTGGAGGGATACTTGGTGGCCAGTGTGATCTTCTGTAATTCTTAGCACTATTGACCAAGTAGTCCTCCCGACCTGGTGCCAACAGTTAGCACTCTTGGCTGCTAACGGAAAGGTTAGAAGTTCGAGTCCACCTGGAGGTGCCTCAGAAGGAAGGCCTGGTGATCTATGCCTGAAAAATTAGCCATTGAAAACCCTACGGAGCACAGTTCTACTTCGACACACGTGGGGTTGCCATGAGTGGGAATGAACTTGATGGCAATTTTTTTTTTTTAATAAGTGCACTAAGCCAGGTTTCACGCTAAGTGTTTTATATCCATGATCTCATGGAATCATTTAAAAAACCCTGTGAGGGAGGAGGTATTGTCGTTAGGTGCCGTTGAGTTGATTTTGACTCATAGTGACCCTGTGTGATAGAGTACAAACCCACAGGGTTTTCTAGGCTGTGATTTTTACAGGAGCAGATCTCCAGGTCTTTCTTCCACAGAGCCACTGGGTGAGTTCGAAGTGCCAGCCTTTCAGTTAGTAGCCTTTTTGGTTAGCTTAACCGTTGCACCATTAGGGCTCCTTAGGAGCTTTTATTAGCCCCATTTTACAGATGAGGGAACTGAGGTTAAGTAACTTGCCTAAGGTCACGCAGCAAGTAAATGACAGTGAGCTTTGTGGGTGGGTAGGTCCTGGGGGCACCTTGGAGAGATGGGCAGTGATTAGCCTGAAGTAGGGTGGGCGACCTCTGTGGTATAATATTAAATTGCTATAGACGTGGAAAGAAAACAGTGGTGCCAAAGAGGAGCCCTAAATAGGAAATCATAAGGGTAGACGCTCGGAGTCGCAGGTGCATTATCTTGCTAACAAGTTCTCATACGACACCTCCACACAGCGTGCCCCGGGTGGGTTGCAGCAGGCATGTCTTTATTTAACAATGGCTAATAATTCTCCAACTAACGCTAGGTAGGCGGTTACCTTAAAACAAAGCACAGAGCTTATTGATGTGTCTGACTACATGATTGCATGAGAGGCTTATTGAGGTCCTACTGTGTGTGAGAAAGGAGACAAGGAGCCCTGGCAGCACAGGGGTTAAGCATTGGGTCGCTAACTGAAAGGTCGGTGGTTTAAACCCACCAGCTGTTCCATGAGAGAAAGACGTGGCAGTCTGCTTCCATAAACAGCCTTGGAAACCCTATGGAGCAGTTCTGCTGTCTTCCAGGGTCCTGTGGTCGGCATCGACTCGACAGCAGCGGGTTTGGTTTGGTTGTTGTGTGAGACACTGTGAGGAGCCTTCTTACATGTCGTATTAATTTCCCAGGGCTGCCTTAACAACTGCCACAAAGTGGATGGCTTTGAACAACAGAAACTGATTGTCTTACAGTTCTGGGGGCTAGAAGTCCAAATCAACATGTTGGCCAGCCCACTCTGTCTCTGAAGGCTCTGGAGGAAGACCTTTTCTTGTCTCTCTCAGCTTCTGGTAGTCCCAGGCCTTCCTTGGTTTGCAGCTGCAGCAAAACTCTGTCATCACGTGGCCATTTTTCCTGTCTGTCTCCTTCTCTTCTCCTCTTATCCGTTAAGGACACCACTCAGGTTGGATTAGGACCCACCCTACTCCAGTATGACCTCATGTTAACTGATAACATCTTCAAAGACCCTATTCCAAATAAGGTCACCTTCACAGGTATGAGGGAATAGGACTTCAACATACATTTTTAGAGAACACAATTCAATCCATAACACATGTTCCATCACCAGACCTGGCTAAGTTTCCTTGTAATTTGTTGTGTGGTCCTCACCCTTCCTGTCATTTGCACTCGTGTAAAACCAAACAAGTTGCCACCGAGTTGATTCCAACTCAGGGTGAACCCCACGTGTTTCAGAGTACAGCTGTCTTCCATAGGGTTTTCAATGGCTGTGGTCTTTTGAAAGCAGATTGCCAGACTTCTCTTCCGAGGTGCCCCTTGGTGGATTTGGATCACCGACCTTTTGGTTAGTAGCCGAGCGCTTAACCATTTGTGATACCCAGGGACTCTTACACTCATAGAATCTCCAGTTTATGTTACCTTCTGGCCCCTTGTTCAGTAACAATGCAGCGGCACCTGAACCCAAGATCAGCCGCATCTCAAGAGACCGAAGAAAGACTCCGGAACCAGCGATCATGACATATGGTTTATTTGGTGAGCTTATTTACAGAACTGTAGCCCAGGGCAGCAGCTGGACCAGTTTAGCGCTCCATAGCCACCTAGCAAGGAACATAAGCCTATATACCATTCTAGCTGGGACCAAGGCTCATTGTTTTTCTCCCACCTCCTTGAACAGTCAGTGTTCCCAGGGACTTCGCGTTCAGGCCCAGATGTTTTCCTTCCTATTGCTAAGGCATTCCTTGGCCTTGGGTGCTGGGCCAGTCATACCACTCCCAACATTGTACCTTAGCCTGAGTCCACCCTGCATTCATCCCCAGCATGCTTCAGGGAAGAGCAAAGCTGATTCTATTTGGAGGGAAGGCATATAGCTGAACAGCGTTACCCTACACCCCTGTGGATAAGGGCGATATTCGGAATATGTAACAATTGGTCAAGCTTGTGCACCAACCAGTTTGAATGGAAGCACTGACCAAAGGAATGAATGGCAGCCTTAAATAATGGGTGCTGCTGTTGTCAGTACTGGTGTTCACTGGTTGGATATCAGTCTGCCCCTAGGCATAAGAGTTTTCTTCTATTTTAGTCCATGGGACCCAACAGTGTTTGTGTTTCACTGATGTGTACAGAGGAACCCTGGTGGTACAGCAGTTAAGCATTCGGCTGCTAACCGAAAGACCAGTGGCTCAAACCCACCAGCTGCTCTGCGGAAGAAAGATGTGGCAGTCTGCTTCTATAAAGATTACAGCCTTGGAAACCCTATGGGGCAGTTCTACTGTGTCCTAGAGGGCCGCTATGAGTCGGAAACAGCTCGATGGCAACGGGTTTTACAGGATGTGTACAGAGAAGTCTAAAACACAGACTGAGCAAGCAAGAGCCAGAGACTAGCGTGCAAAGCACAGATTTCCAGTTTGGACGTGTGTGTAATATCCCTGGGGGTGATGATGGCGGGAGCTGTCGATTCTTGGAGCAGGGGCTACTCAACAACTCCATCACTTGGTATGTTTTAGTCACAATATTAATTCATCTTGGAATTTCAAATAGCATTCAAGGAAAATGCGAGGTTAAAGATGTTTATCAAGCAGTTATAAAAGCTATAAATGCAAACACCCAGGGTGGTGCTAGACTGCTAACCAAAAGGCTTCAGTTCGAGTTCATCCAGAGGTGTCTCAGAAGAGAGGCCTGGCAGTCTGTTTCTGAAACACTCAGCCATTGAAAACCCAATTCCGCAGAGATTGACTGAGAGCCTACTGCGGGTAAAACGAGCACTCTGCTCGAGAAGTAACTTGAGAACCACTGCAGAATGACTTGTCAGTGTGAATCAAATGAAGCAGGGCAGACCAATCCTACACGCACTGCTGCCAGACACAAACCCCAGAACGCTAGCGGTGCCCTAACTAGGAAGGGCTTTCAGGGGGAGGTGACTGTGGGGTTGCAGGTATCCTAGGGAGCCCGAGAAGAGGGCATTTGCTCCATTATCAGTCTGACTTTGGGCAGTGCAAGAAACGAAGGCTACCATACATATCGGCCAGAAATTCCCAGTGTTCTCAGCACCTAATTTGGTTCTTTTTTTATTATGTTGACTTCTATGGACACGGTGTTTGGAAGAATTTATCTACTGATAAAATTGTAGTGAAGCAACAGTTTTTACTAATCAAATCCACCTGTACCTTGCAATCTTGATCTTACTGGCTTGAGATTGATTTATTCATTCAACAGATACTTACTGCACACAGAATCAGTTGAGTTAGGTTGGTGGTTTATGACAGAAAATCCAAACAAACCTTGGCTTTAGCAAGACCGTGTTGTATTTTGCTCTCACACAAGTCTGGCAGTGACAGTCCAAGAACTGTAAGGTGGCTACACGGTGACAAGGACACAGATTTCTTCTATCTTGCTCTTCCTTCACTGGTGGCTTACATTCCCAAGGTCATGTCATGGTTCATTGTGGCTGCTGGAGCTCTGACCATTACATTTGCACTTCATACAGCCAAGAAAAGAGAGAAAGAGGCAATGAGTACATACCTAAGTTATCTTTTAATGAAATGCCACACAATACTTACCTTTCATTTCACTGGCCAGAATTTTGTTACATGGCAGTACCTATGTGCAAGGGAGTCAGAGATGGGTACTCTTTATTCTGGTTAGCAATAAGTCCAGCTGAGACTTGGGATTCTGTGACTAAGGGAGAAGCTGAAAATATAATTTTCAGGTGGGAAGCTAATAGTCGCTGTTAACAGGTACCTACTAGGAGCCAAACACTAGGCTGCCCAAACAATTGCTGTCGAGTTGATTCCAACTCGTAATGACCCTATAGGACAGAGTAGAACTGCTCTATAGGGTTTTCAAGGCTGTAACCTTCATGGGAGCAGACTGCCACATCTTTCTCCCGCAGAGAGGCTGGTGGGTTCAAACAGCCAACTACTCCATTAGAAGCCACGCACTTAACCGTTGCGCCATCAGGGCTCCTTAACACAAGGCTACGTACTAGAAATGACTTTCAAACACTGTTTGCTGTGATCATAACCCAAAGCTTTTCAAACTTCAGTGTGTCTGAATCATTCGAAGGTCTTATGAAAATAGATCTCTGGGCACCGTCCCTGGAGTTTCTTATTGAGTAAGTCTTGGTGGGGGGCTGGTGAGAGTTTGCATTTCTTCCAAGGTCTAGGTGACGTGGGGGACCACACTTTGAGAACCAATGTTCTCACTCAAAGCAAAGTCATGTGGCATTTTGTTCATACTGCAGCTTATCACAGTGTCAGTGTATGTTTCTACTGAGGGTTTTGCAGAGCCGATTGTAGTTCTGGACCTTTGTTTCTGCCTTCACAAGATCCAGCTGGAGAGCCAGTAATTGAAGTCAGGGGTTGGCAAACTACAGCAGGTCAAATCCAGCCGACCACCTGTTTTTGTAAATAAAGCTTTATTGAAAAACACCCACACCCATTTGTTTACTATTGCCTAGGGCTGGTGGCTCAGTGGTTAAGCGACAAGTCTGCTAACCAAATGATTGGAAGTTCAAATCCACCAGCTGCTCCATGGAAACCCTATGGGGAAGTTCTACTCTGTCCTGTAGGGTCTGCTATCAGTCAGAATCGACTCAATGGCAATGGGGTTTTTTTGAGGGGGGAGGGCTGCTTCAGTGGTTGAATGCATAGCTGCTAACCAAAAGGTTGACAGTTTGAACCCACCAGCCACCCTGCGGGAGAAATATGTGGCAGTCTGCTTCCATTAAGATACAGGCTTGGAAACCCTATGGGGCAGTTCTTTGTACTGTAGATTCACTATGAGTCAGAATCAACTCAATGGCAACGGGTTTTAGGGCTGGTTCTGTGCTACAGTGGCAGAGTTGAGTGGTTACAATACACCGTATCACCTACAAACCTAAAATATTTACTATATGTCCTTTTACAAAAACTGCCAACCCCTGCGTGAGGTAATAGCTGACATTCACAGTCCATGGGGTACCATGTACATCAACAAAGAAGTAAATAAGCTAGGACCTGGGTTTCTGTCCCATCCTGGCCACATATTTTCCATGTGACTTTGGCCAAGTCATTACTCTGTGCCTCAGTTTCCCCAGCTATAGAATGGCATCTGGTCCTGCTCTGATTTCAGGAGAGAAGCTGATTGCATGGCCTGCCACAGTCTCAGAGAACTACAGGTACTGGCTGAATACTTCCCCTTTTGCTGCCAGTTAGATTTGCTTTGTGTTCTGTTTGGCGACGGCATCCCCTCTCCACGTTTGGAGGGTACACCTTCCCTTCTCCACTTGTGATTGACATCTGACATTTGTTGGAGCTGACATTCATTAGTCCTTACTTTCCCCAGCCACTTTCCAACATGTTCTATTCATCACTGTGACTTTTTTGTGCCTTTGCCACTACTAACCTTCTCAGTTAGAAAAGAGGCACTTCAAGTGTATAATGACAGATATAATATCACACCACCTGTCTCTGCCCCAGAGTTATTCCACTGTGAGTCTGAGAGTCTTTTTCAGAAGCAACAAGCGAGAACATTCCCCTTTAGATGCACCCAGTCAGCCAAAGTGAGGCCCAGAGTTGACTTTGTGTAAGTCAGAGCAAATGAATGGAAATGAGTATGTAGAAGAATCTCTGCTCATTTGGGTCTTAGTATTATTGGCAAGTGCCTGTATTGGTTAGGAATTGTCTGCCGGTTTCCCCCTCTGGTTAAAGGAGTCTGGAGGTAGGTGGTCCAGGGTTGGCATGGTGGCTTCCTAATGTTGTCATAGATCTAGGCTCCTACTATATTTCTGTTGTACTCCTAAGCATATGGGTTTCATCATCAAAACTGCTTCGTGAGCCAAAATGGCTGCTGAAACTCCAGCCATCACATCCATACTGCAGGAAGAAAGCAAGAGGAAGAAAGAAGAGCAAAAAGTACATATTCTAGCTGTATGATGCCTCTAAGAATCTCGGAAGTCCTACCCTGGCATTTCAGTCTACACATCATTAATCAACTGTGACAGAAAAAGAGGCTAAGAGATGTGGTATCTTAGCTGGACGCATTGCTCCTGAAAGTAAACTGGGGTTCTGTTACAAAAGAAGAAGGGGAGGGGGATATTGGGTTGGAAACCAGCAGTTGCTGCTGCCACGTGTTTCTAAATGACTTTGATCTAGGTGGTAGGAAATTAGATTTGTGGATGGTGTGACATATACTTCTGTGTGTATGTTATGAATGGATGACAGTGTAGCTTACAGTAGTATAAAACAAGCACAGGAGTTTGTCTGATACTCCTGGCTTTGATCCACCACTTACCAGCTGTGTGATTTGGGCCAAGTTATCTAACCTTCTGGGCCTCAATTTCCTCATCGGTAGGGGAGATGAGATGTCCCAGCTCCCACACAGCTGGGAGAAAGATGTGGCAGCCTGCTTCTGTAAAGATTACAGCCTTGGAAGCCCTCTGGGACAGTCCTACTCTGTCCTTTAGGGTCGCTAGGAGTTGGAATTGACTTGATGGCAATGGGTTAGTTAGGTTAGGCTTGTGATGGTGATGATGATGAAAAGAATAGTGCCTCTCTTGCAGGATTAAATATGTTGAAAATGGACCACTAGTAACAGTGTTTAGCCTGTAGGTACTAAGAAATTAGAAGGATAGTGGTTATCAGGAGAAAGAATATAAACTTTGGAATCACAAACACAGGTTTAGATTCCAGCTTGGCCTGTTACTGGCTGCGAGACCCTGAGTAGTTACCTTAATCTTGCTGAGCCTTAATGTTCTGATTTGTAAAATGGGTCATTGTGGGGATAAACTGAGATGATGTGTGAAAAGTAAGTGAATTAACATTGGGAAATATTGAGTACAGAGGCTGGCACAAAGGATGCTCCTAGTATATGTCAGTTTCATTTCTCTTTCTTGTCTAGAGGATTGGACTTTGAAGACTTTGTTGTTAGCTCTAACCTTATTTGCCTGGTTGTTTTCAATCCAGTCCCTGTCCTTGCCCTGCTCTGTATTACAGGGGCCGCTTTTCCCAGGATCCCTTGCCTGCAGGCTTCTGGGTAGTTTGGCTAATGGGAGGCACTGATGGAAGACTGGAGGGTGAGAGCAGGAAAGAGGCTAGGGTATTTCTCCCTCACTTCCTCTTCTTTGGAGCCCTGGTGGCACAGTGATTAAGACTTTAGCTGCTAAGCAAAAAGCCTGCAGTTCGAATCTACCAGCTAGCTGCTCCTTGGAAATCCTGTGGGGCATTTCTATTCTATCTTATAGGGTAACTATGGGGAAATGTCTCCATTTAGCTCCTGATGGGCGTCAGGTGTCCCAGCTCCCATCAGGTTGTCCCTGCTGTGGAACTAGCTCCTGTTGGGTACCCCTACCCCATTTCTAGACTCTGGTAAGCCACCTTCTTCCATTTTCCCTCCAGGCAAAGAATTCTTAGCACAAAAGAGGTCAAGATCCCTTGGAATAAATGAACGACTTGTGGACTTTTGTTTATTGAGTGTTTTTGTTGTTTTTAGGTGCCGTTGATGTTGACTTATAGCGACCCTATGTGATGGAGTAGAACTGTCCCATGGGATTTTCTTGGCTGTAATCTTTACGGAAGCAGATTCCCAGGTCTTTCTTCCGAAGAGCCGCTGGGTAGATTTGAACCAAAAACCTTTCAGTTAGCAGCTGTGAGTTTAACTACTGCACTACCAGGGCTCCTTTGTTTATTGAGTACCACCCTGAAGTGAGGAATCACCACCACCCCCTTTACTCAAAATCCTGTCTTTAAATCCTTCAGGATTCAGGCAGATCCTGCAGTGAGCCCCTCTTCCTCCACATAGACCTTACCTGCCCTGTCCATTTGACAAGCCCCATAAACCCCTTGGGTTGTATTAAGCCCTTTGTGAGGTAGTGTTTCACTGCTAATGGATTTCTTGTTTTTCCAGCTCATATAGGGTTCCATTACTCCCTAATCACTATTAGTTCCTTGCTCCCTGCAGTTTTGTTATTTTCTTCATTGAAATGAGTTTTTTTCTTCATGGAATTTAGTACAACTTGTAAATATGTATTTATTTATATGGCTATTTGTTTAGTATGTGTATATTCACTGAGGAAGAGACCATGGATGTTTTGCCCATCATCTGTTGGAGGCTCCAGACCTGTATTTTAGAAGGGCCTAAGAGCCATGAATGGAGCCCTGGTGGCCCAGTGGTTAAGAGCCCAGGCTGTTAACCAAAAGGTCGGCAGTTCAAATCCACCAGCTGCTCTTTGGAAATCCGATGGGGTAGTATTACTCTGTCCTGTAGGTTCACTATGAGTTGGAATCAACTTGATGGCAACAAGTTTGGTTGGTTTTTTTTTAATAGAGTCGCTATGAGTCGAAATCGACTCCACAGCAACGTGTTTTTCTTTTTTTATTATTCTGATGTTGCCTATTTATGTGGCTAAGTTTTCCAGTTCTCTTTAATAGGGGGCTGTGGGTTGGTGCCGGATGGAGTCTCTTCATCAGATGCTGGAAGATGCTTTGTCTTCTGAGTGTTTGTTCCGGGTGGTCCAGGTATCCCTGCGAACTCAGATGTCTCAGGAAGAAGCCATGTCCTTGTGCTTGCAAACTTTCCTTTTCCTCTTTAAAAAGAAAAAATTGATAAATGCTAGAATAGTTTAGACATCTGAGAAGTACAGAAAATAAAATAACAAACATCATGTATCAACCACCCAGATTTGACAAATGTTAACATTTTTGTCACATTTATTTCAGATTTTTTAAAAAGTATAAATAAAGATGCTGCTGAAGGCCTCTAGCCTCACTCCTTCCCCCCCGACCAGAGGAAATCACTGATAAGTACTTTTTATCATATGAGCAAGTCAACTTCATAAGTTGGTATTAGTATGTTTTAAGTTTTCCTTGAGTGATACTGTAATTTACATATCCTTCTGCGACTTGGGTTTTTTTTTTTTTTTTTTACTCAGTAGTATGCAGGTAGTATGCTATCAAGATTCATCTGTTGATGAATGTAGCTTTACTTGATTTAACTGTTTTGCAGTATCCACTGTATACCCAAAACTAAACCAAACCCGTTGCCGCTGAGTTGACCCCAACTCGTGGCGACCCTACGTGTGTCAGTGTAGATCGTGGCGACCCCACGTGTGTCAGTGTAGAACTCTGCTCCACAGGACTTTCAGTATCTGATTTTCTGAAAGCAAACCACCAGGCTTTTCTTCAGAGGTACCTCTGGGTGGACTTGAACCTCCAACCTTTTGGTTAGTGGTCAAGTGCGTTAACTGTACCACCGAGGGCTCCAGACATTGTATTGTTGAGCGCTATCAGGTAAATTCTGACTCATAGTGACCCCATAGAACAGAGAAGAACTGTCCCATAGGATTTCCTAGGCTGTAATCCTTCTGGGGGAGCCCTAGTGGCACAGTGGTTAACAACTTGGCTGCTAACCAGAAGGTTGGCAGTTCAAATCCACCAGCCCGTCCTTGGAAACCCTACGGGGCAGTTCTGCTTTGTCCTATAGGGTCACTATGAGTCAGAATCAATTCATTGTTGATGGGTTTGGTTTTGTTTTTTTTAATCTCCGGATCTTTTCTTCAGTGGAGCCTTTGGGTGGGTTCGAACTGCCAACCTATCGTTTAGCAGCCTAGCACTTAACCATTATGTCACTAGGGCTCGTAATTGATTGTGGTGTATAGTATTGAAATCCCGGGAGTTGGGTGTTACGCACAGTCTGTTTCTTGTCACTTGGTCCATGTACTGAGCTCCATCCCCACTGACTTGGACAGAAGTTAGGAGGAAGCGCTCTGGAACGAGGCTGCCTGTGTTTCATCACTTGACCAACCATGAAACCTGGGCGTGCTTCTGAGCCTTGGCTTTCTCAGCTGAATAATGGGTGTATTAGCTTCCCGTTGCCAGTGTAACAAATTACCACACAATTAGTAGCTCAAAAGGAGCCCTGGTGGTGCGGTGGTTAAGAGCCTGGCTACTAACTGAAAGGCTGGCAGTTTGAACTCATCGGCCACTCTGTGGGATGAAGATGTGGCAGTCTGCTTCCGTTAATATTGCAGCCTTGGAAACCCTATGGGGCAGTTCTACGCTGTCCTATAGGGTCGCCATGAGTCAGAAACGACTTGATGGCAATGGGTTTGGTTCTGATTTTTAGTAGCTTAAAATGATGCATATTTACTACGTGTATAGTTTTGGAGGACAGAGCCTGAAATGGGTCTCACTGGGCTAAAATCAAGGTGTCGGCAGAGCAGCATCCCTCCGTAAGTTCTAGGAAGAATTTGTTTCCTTGCCGTTTTCAGCTTCTAGAGACCACTTGCATTCATTCCTGGGCTCATGGCCTCTTCCTCCATCTTCAGAGCTGACTGCATAGCATCTTCATCTTTCTCCCTCTGATGATCCTGCTTCCCTCTTCGAAGGGATCATGATTACATTGTGATTTTATTTTTCCCACCTGGGTAATGTAATAGGATCTCCCCAGCTCAAGATTCTTAATCAGATCTGTAGGCTGTCTTTTTTGCCGTGGAAGGTGACATATTCACAGGTCCTTGGAATTAGGACATGAACATCTTTGGGGAGGCCATCATTCTGCCTCTCGTCATATGTATGATAATAAGTGTAGCTATTCCACTGGCTTGTCGGAAAGGTTCCAGGAGATTCATTCATTCATTGGCACTGCTCACAAAAAATGTATAAAATTGCTTGTCCTCATCAAGGTTCTGTTTTAATCAGGGAGACAGAATAAACAAGGGAGTTAGTAATGTCTGGGAGGGTGCTAAGTGTACGGAGAAGAATGTGGGAGGGAAGGGAAATGGCGAGAGCTGCCATTACCCACTTGAACAGGGTGGTCATGCTGGGCCTCACTGAGAAGGGGACACTTGGGATAACGCAGATAAAGTGAAGAATAAGTTTAACTGAAAAGATAGGCAGTCTATCCCCTCATTGTTGCTCCCCTCACCCCATAAAACAAAATCCTGGGTCTTTTGGGATGGTAGGATTCATTGCAATTCACTGGGCTTTTGCCAGGAGGCACTCTGAGCTCTGGAAGGGCTATTTCAGTGTGGAGTGTGACCTGCCAGAAAATTAAAATACTTCTATACATTTTCCTCCCCTTTGGTTCTCTTTTCGAAGAGCAACACCTGGGAGGCAAATAACTTAGAAAGCGGAGGTTAAGTTTCTGATGCAAGGATATTGAATAGGCAGGCTCTGGGGTCGGGGCAGCCCCTCAGCCTTACCCCTGCTTTTACCCCTTTGTTGTTGTTGTTGTTAGGTACCCTTGAGTTGATTCTGACTCATAGCGACCCTATAGGTTAGGGTAGAACTGCCCCATAGGGTTTCCAAGTCTATAATTGTTACGGCAGCAGACTGCCAGGTTTTTTTTTTCCTGCAGAGCAATGGGTGGGTTCAAATCGCTGACCTTTTGGTTAGTAGCTGAGTGCTTAACCATTGCGCCTCGAGGGCTCTGTCTGTTACCCCTAGGCCAGCAGAAAGAGGGTTATTGAACTTGGCACTGGAACTTGTATTGAGATCTCAACTGCAATGTAGAAGGGTTTTGGAAAACAAAAAAAACCCTACGAGGATGAGGTAGAAAGAGAAAGGAGAGAAAGAAATCTTTTCTGGATTGAGACATTTTCCGCCACTTGTAGCACCGGCCAAGGGAGGCCAAGGGCTGGGGTGTCATGGTCTTGCAGCTTGGACTCTTGTTTGCCTATAGTCTGAAGAATGCCGTTTTGGAAAGAGCACAGTGCTGGGCATGTCAGCATCTGGGGACACTAATACTTCTGGTCTTTTTCCCGGGCCAGGAGGGAGTATTCAGCAGATTTCCATTTCCTGAGTGTTGATTCAAGTTCAGGAATCCAGGCAGCTTGCAGGCAACATGTCTCCACATATGTCTCCACCGTCCGAGGCTGCAGTGGTGCTTGGGGCAAATGGGAGGTGCTTCCTTCTTACTGTTGATCACGTTGGAAATTAGATCCTTAATTCGTTATGTATTGGTTTGAGATGGTGGGCAGCAACCCCAAGTCCTGGAAACTTGACCCAGGCTGCCAAGGAGGTTGCTCTTCATTATGAGGAAATTTAGGAGACTAATTACTTATGTGTGCTTTGCTAGGCGTCAAGCTCTATTTTAAGTACCAACTCATTTAATTGCCATAAACTACCTTATGAAGTCATTGTTATTATTCTCATTATACGTAAAGAAAACTGAAGTGTAACCCACTGCTATAGAGTCGAGTGGATTCCCACTCATAGTGACCCTATAGGACAGAGTAGAAGTGCCCCATAGGGTTTCCAAGGCTATAAATCTTTACGGAAGCGGACTGCCACATCTTTCACTTGTGGAGCAGCCGGTGGGTTTGAGCTGCTGACCTTTTGATTAACTATGCCTCAACTGAGGCAAAAAAACAAACCAAACCCGCTGCCGTCGAGTCAATTCCGACTCATAGCTACCCTATAGGGCAGAGTAGAACTGCCCCATAGAGTTTCCAGGGAGTGCCTGGAGGATTCAAACTGCTGACCTTTTGGTTAGCAGCCATAGCATTTAACCACTAGGCTACCAGGGTAGAGAAATTAAATAACTGCCCAAAGCCACAAAACAAATACCTGCTATAAGTGGGATCCTAATCAGACAGTATAGCTCCCGAGTCTGGACTCTTGAATCTCTAAACTAGAAGGTAAGACCCTGAGATAAAGTCCCCCTGAAAAAAGGATTGAGTGCCCCTGGTTTATCTGAGACATGTAGGGGAGACAGGAGGTGATACAAGGAAGGGAAGACAGCCAGTAAGAAATATGTTATTAATCCAGATACCACAGTGGGCAACTGACACTTAATACCACAGGGAAGCTCTGGGAAACAATGTAAAATGCATGCCTGAGAAGTGTCCTTGGCAAGGGTGAGGGAGCTGGGGTATTTATACTCCTGCACCGATTAGCTGAGGAGCATGGTGGCAGTGGTTAAGCACTTGGCTGCTGACCAAAAGGTTGGTGATTCGAACTCACCAGCCGCTCCATGGGAGAAGGATGTGGCAGTCTGCTTCTGTAAAGATTACAGCCTTGGAAACCCTTTGGGGGCAGTTCTACTCTGTCCTGTAGGGTTACTACGAGTCAGAATCGACTCCTCGGCAATGGGTGTGGGGCCCATTAGTTATTGGTTAAAGGTAGCTTCACAGTGGGACAGGGACATTAATTCCCAGACACTTCTGACCTACCATGAGTGCTGGTGATGTGGGGTCCAACATCTGGGGTTGGTTTCTGCCAAAGATTCAGGTGCTGCCTATTGGAAGCCAAGCTGGCTTTGCCCAATGGCAGGAGGATTAAGGGAATTCAATGGAGTACCAACAGCATCTGTTGCAGGTGTGCAGCCATGTAGAATCATGGATCAAAGAGAAGAAGGTCAACAGAAGTGTAGGTCCCAAATCCTAAAACCAGATAACAATCTTTGAGCCAAGAACACAATAATAAACAAAGTCAACATTCATTAAGTACTTAGTATATGCCAGGCATTTTGTTAGGTGTTTTATTTTATTTAAGTCTCATTATCTCATTTTAGCCTGACAATGACCCAGGGGTAGACTTTGTTACCTTATCCATTTTGGGGATGAGGAAACTAAGATTGAGACAGTAATACCCCAAAGCCAATAGATAGTGGAGCCAGCATTTGAGTTTAGGACTATCTGATACCCATCACCATGCTTTTAATGGTTGTGGGAGTTTTATATTTTATGTTTATATTCCCATCACCTGTCAGTGGTTTTCAGTGAGGGTCAATTTTGACCTTCAGGGACAAATGTCCCCATTTGGCATTCTTTCTGGAGACTTTTTTTTTTTTGGTAGGTGTGAGTTATTGCTGTCATTTTGTGGTACTATTTTTTTGGGTGCCAACATTTTCTTTGTTCCTCTTATTCTCCTGTGCTGAGTTCCTTTTGTTTGTGGATTTCTTTTGTTTTTGTAGATTTTGTTTTTATTGAGACTTTGTTGTTGTTCTTTATTTTGGTGAGTAGGTTTGCTTACTTTCTTTGTGGTTGCCTTGAAATTTACCCTTATCTTCCTAGTTTTGAACTGATCTATTATTACTTGGTATCACCTTGCCTTCTCCATTAGAAAGTTCTAAACCTATACCATTTATTCCCTCTTTTATTGTTCTTACATTGTCGTCACTTACAGATTAACCTCTCTGGTTCCCTCTTGCAATTCTTTTGGTTTTGGATAGTCCTTGAGAGTTCACTTCCTACGTTGGTATCTGGCTGGTAGAATCTTGTGTCATAGATTCAGGCTGTGGTCTGATGTTGTTTGTTCTTAGAACTAAGGACTCCCTTTAATGATTCTTGTAGGTTTGGTTTGATTTTTACATATTCCTTTAATTTCTGTTTATCTGGAAATGTCTTAATTTCACCATCATATTTGAATGAAAGTTTTGCAGAATATATTATTTGTGGCTGGCAGTGTTTTTCTTTCAAGGTTTTATGTATGTCATCCCATTGCCTTCTTGTCTGCATGGCTTCTGCCGAATAATCAGGGTTAGTCTTGTTGTTTCTCCTCTGTATGTGACTTTTTGTTTTTCTCGAGCTGCTTGAAGGATTTTTTGTGTTTGGTTTTAGCGAGTGTGATCATCATATGCCTTGGTGTTTTCCTTTTGAGGTCTATCCTATATGGGGTTTGTTGAGCTTCTTGCATGGTCAGCTTTTCATCATTCATGATATTAGGGAAGTTTTCTGTCAGTAAGTCTTCGATGATCCTCTCTGTGTTTTCCATTTTCTTTCCCTGTTCTGGAACTCCGAACACTTGCAAATTTTTGCTTTTGATTGTATCCCACGTAATTCTCAGGGTTTCCTCATTTTTCTTTGTTCTTTTTTCTGATTTTTCTGCAAACAGGGTTGTATCCAAGTGTTTGTCTTCAATTTTGCTATTCTGGTCTTCCATCATTTCAGACCGGCTTCTCAGCCCTTCAATGACAGTGTCTGTTTCTGAAATCTTGTTTATCTTTCAGATTTCTAATTGTTGTTTTTTGTATGATTTCTAGTTGTGAATTTATTTTGGCATTTTGTTCCTGTATTATTTTCCTGAATTGTTCCATTTTTTGGTCTGTATTTTCCATGAATTTGTCTGCCTTTTCCATAAATTTGTCTATTTTTCCCCTCATTATTGTCTACTTTTTGCTTCAACTCTTGGATACCTCTGAATATTAGAGATTTGAATTCTCTGTCAGGTAGTTCTAGTGCCGTTTCTTCTACTGGAATGTCACCTGGTTGTTTATTTTAGATGGCTACTGGAACCATCCTCTCCTTTTTTTTTTTTTTAATATGTTTTGATGTTGTCTGCTGTCGTAGGGGCATTCAGTAGTTATTTTCTTCATTTCTTGATTGTAGATTTATTTGTTTCATCCTGGTTGTTCGTTCTATTTGGTTATGTCTGAGCAGGCGGGCTGGGCATTCTCTGTTGTTTGCTCATCTGTAGTCACGATACTTTTCACCTCCTTGTCCAGTGGGCAGGGCCAGTCACTCAGCTGTGGTGCAGCAGGGTAGGTTCAGCTGAAGGAGAAGGGCTGGGATAGGTTGTTTGTGGCACATATTAGGGCCAACAGGGCGGGCTAGGAATCAGTGCTGGACAGGTTCTGGTAGGCTGTGCATGTGATTCTTGGAAGTGTGATGTTCAGTTCACGGTGCAGGTAGGCAAGAAGGAGCAGGGAGGTTGTGATGTATGGACCTAATATGGGTATGGGAAAGAGGTAAGAGAAACAGGAGCCAAAAACAAAGGAAAAATAGGCAAGCAAAAAAAAAAAAAGTACAAAGGGAGCTTGCCATTGGAAATGAGAAATGGAGAGAAACAAAAAGGAAAAAAGAGAAAAAAATAGCTAGATAAAAATTTTGAAAAGAAAAAAAAAAAAATAAGAAGAGAAAAGCCCCCAGGGTTCCCACAAGTGCGGCTGTGAAGACCGGGGAAGTGGTTCCCCGGCTGCGCAGAATAGCCTGGCTATAGGGGGTATAGATGTCACACAGCACCAGGTATTCAGGAGACAGGAAAAGAAGGTAAGTATAGATAGATGAGAACTGAGAACTGAAGAAAGAAAGGAAAAAAAGAAAAGAAAGAAAGAAAAAAAGAAGTGCCCCCAGGTATCCCGCCTACGTGGCTACACAGACTGGGGGAGTGTCTCCTAAACCATGCAGTGCAGCCTGGCTAGAAGGGACTCCCAAGTGCAAAAAGAGAAAGAAAACAAACACACAAACAAAACAAAGCAAAACAAAACAAAACAAACAAAGCCTCAGGGATCCCACCAGCATGGTGTCGCCTGCCTGGGGAGAGTGGATCCCCAGTTGAGCATGGCTTCACAGCCTTTCAAGAAGACCAAAGATGGCACACAGAGCCAGGTGTTCGAGAGAAAGAAGGAGGAGGTAGTGGGAGGCACGGAAGAAACCCAAAGAGACGGAAAGAAGCAACAATAGCTCAGGGACCCAGCCAGTGTGGACAGGGTGAATCCAAGTGGCCTGGAGCAAGAAGTAGTTGCCTCCTGGCCAAGAGACTGTGGGTGGCGGGAAGCAGAGGAGGCTGAAGGGGGTGGGGAAGAAGGGTGGGTGTTAGGAAAGCATGTATCGCTCGTTACCAGGTGCTCTGTCTCTTTTTTGTCAGAAATTAATATTGCTACTCCTGCTCTATTTTGATTGTTGTTTGCTTGATATATTTTTTTTTTTCGTCCTTTGAGTTTTAGTTTGTTTGTGTCTCTGAGTCTACGGTGTGTCTCCTGTAGGCAGCATATAGATGGATCTTGTTTTTTAATCCATTCTGCCACTCTCTCTTTATTGGTGCATTTAGTCCATTTACATTCAGTGTAATTACAGATAGGTATGAATTTAGTGCTATCATTTTGATGTCTTTTTTTGTGTGTTGTTGATAGTTTCTTTTTCCCACTTAATTTTATGTGCTGAGTAGATTATCTTTATATATTGTCCTTTCCTCATATTCGTTGTTGATTTTGTTTCTGCTGAGTCTCTATTTTTTTCTTGTATTTTATTTTGATGAGTAGGATAGTTTGTCACCTTTGTCGTTACCTTATTATTTACCCCTATTTTTCTAAATTTAAAACCAACTTTTATTTCTTTGTATCACCTTATCTTCCTCTCCATATGGAAGATCTATGATTACGTTTCTTAGTCCCTCTTTATTGTTTCAATGTTGTCTTCTTTTATATAATAACATCGCTGTTACCCTGTTTTGAGCTTTTTTTTTTTTTTAATCTTGCTTTGTTTTTTTGATTTCCCTGTCTGGATTGACTTCTGATTGCTCTGCCCAGTGCTCTAGTGTTGAGTTGATAACCTGATATTATTGATTTTCTAACCAAAGAACTCCCTTTAGTATTTCTTGTAGTTTTGGTTTGGTTTTTATAAATTCCCTTAATTTCTGTTCATCTGGAAATGTCCTAATTTCATCTTCATATTTAAGAGACAGTTTTGATGGATAAATGATTCTTGGCAGGCAATTTTTTTCCTGCAATTTTTTAAACATGTCATCCCATTGCCTTCTTGCCAGCATGGTTTCTGCCAAGTAGTCCAAACTTTTTCTTATTGGCTCTCCTTTGTAGGTGACTTTTCATTTATCCCTAGCTGCTCTTAAAATTCTCTATCTTTGGTTTTGGCAAATTTGATTATAATATGTCTTGGTGACTTTCCTTTAACATCTACCTTATGTGGAGTTCGATGAGCATCTTGGATAGATATCTTCTCACCTTTCATGATACCAGGGAAATTTTCTGCCAACAAATCTTCAACAATTTTCTCTGTATTTTCTGTTATCCCTCCCTGTTCTGGTACTCCAGTCGCTCATAGGTTATTTCTCTTGATAGAGTTCCACATGATTGTTAGGGTTTCTTCATTTTTTAAAATTCTTTTATCATTTTTCTTCAAATATATTAGTGCCAAGTGATTTATCTTTGAGTTCAGAAATTCTGGCTTCTACTTGCTCAATTCTGCTCCTCTGACTTTCTATTGAGTTATCTAATTCTGTAATTTTATTGTTAATCTTCTGAATTTCTGATTGCTGTCTGTCTATGGATTTTTCCAGCTTATTAAATTTTTCATTATGTTCCTGAATAATCTGTCTAATTCCTTCAGTTGCTTTATCTGTGTGTCCCTTGGCTTGTTCTGCGTATTGGCTCATTTTCTTCCTGATGTCTTGAAGGGTTCTGTATATTAAACTTTTGTATTCTGCATCTGGTAATTCTAGGAATGCACTTTCATCTAGAAGATCCCTGGATTCTTTGTTTTGAGAGCTTGTTGAGGTGATCATGGTCTGTTTCTTTATGTGACTTGATATTGACTGTTGTCTCCGAGCCATCTATAAGTTATTGTATTAGTCTATGCTTGCTTACTGCTTTGTTTTGCTTCTTGCTTTGTTTTGTTTTGATATACACAAATGGGTTGCTTGAGTGAGTTAGCTTGATTATTTTTGCCTTTGGAGCTCTGACGTCCTGTCCCCAACTGGCTAGAGCTGTTATCAGTTATATCAGTCTAGGAGTCCATTCAGTTTTCTTGTATGAATTCAGCTCAGGTTTCCAGGTAGCTGATTATCAAGTGTGTGAAACAGGCTCTGTCCTACAGTCTTAGAGGGGCAGGGGTGATTGGTGTACGTACTGGTATCTGATTGCAGCAGGGAGTCATACTCTGAACAAGGCAGGGGGGTGAGAACTGACCCCGAGTGTCTCTGAGGAAAGCACATCCCTGTTCCCTAGAGCATGCAGGTGGGTGGGTTCTGCACATGGACCATAGGCACTCAAAGTTTTTGGTCTTAAGGACTGGGAGGTGCCAGTTATCCTTGGACCCCTGTTGCGGGTGGCTAGGTGACCTGACTGGAGCTACCAGTCCTTAGGTCCCTGTTGTGGGTAGGTGAGGACCTTGTTTAATAGGCAAAGCAATGTCAAACATCAAACACCCACCTCTCAACTGCACAGCTGAAATGGTTGGAGTCTGCCAACAAGGGCCTATTCTCCCAAAGTAGGCCCACACAGGTCCATGCAGAAGGGAAAGCAACCCAAAGTTCACAGACCATTTATGCCTGGACAGGAGCTGCTTCTGTCCTGAGCTCCCCCAGTTAGTGGAGCTGGCAAGTTATCTTTTCCCCCAAAAGGAAATTTTTTCCTTCTCCAAGACCGGGAGGATGGCTGTAGGTGCTCAACAGGGCCTTTCTTAGGCCCAGGAAATTCAGCCCCTGAAGATGGCTTGAGGGTGAGGAGGTGCAGTAAAATATACCCAAGTACTTAGCTTTTGCCGACAGTGCCGTCCTTCTGTGGTTCCAGAGGTGTGAGTGGTCTGTGTGTCTGGCTGCTTCTCCCTGAGGAAACTGTGGCTGAATGCTAGTACCAGCCCGCCACCGCTGCTCTGGGAAATTTTGCCTTTTCCTCCCCACAAGGGTAATGCCTAGTGATATTTTTGGTTATCACAATTGGGGGAGAGGTGCTACTGGCATCTAGTATATATGGGCCAGGGATACTGCTATCTGTTAGAATGCTGTAAAATGTATCTATTAGATTAATAATGTATCAATATTGTCTCATCAGTAAAGACATTAATTATCTCACATAACAAGAAACCTTCAGTTGGGTAATCATGAATTTTTTTTTAAACAACTTTTTTTTTTAGAGCAGTTGTAGGTTTGCATACAAAGTATGCAAGAAGTGCAGAGTTCCCATATGCCTCCTCTCCCCACTGCACAGCTTCCACTATTATTACCGTCTTGCATTAGTGTAATGTATTTGTTACAATTGATGAATCAGTGTTAGTACATTATTATTAACTAAAGTCCGTAGTTTACATTAGGACTCACTCAGTGTTGTATGTTGTTGTTATTGGGTAGCATGGAGTCTATTCTGACTCACAGCATCTCCCTGGCCCCACAGGGTTTTCTTTACGGAAGCAAATTGCCAGTCTTTCTCCTGAAGAGCCTCTGGGTGGGTTCCAACCTACAAACTTTTTGTTAGTAGCCTAGTGTGTAATCATTGTGCCACCAGGACTCCTTTTGTGTCGTGTAGTTCTGTGGATTTTTGACAAATGCGTAATGTCATGTGTTTACAATTACAGTATCACACAGAATTGTTTCACTGCTCTTAAAATGCCCTGTGTACCACCTATTCATCTCTTCCTCAACCATGGGTTTTATTTTTCAATTTTTGTCACTTTCTTCCTTTTTATTGGCTGCATCCTCAGGGTGGTTATAGGATGTGTGCTGTAGTTCCAGATGTCAGATCTAGGCACAACAGTGACTAGAAGAAGAGTCTTTAGAGTGAGAAAACATTTCTCAGAAGCCTTTAAGACAGCTTCCTCTCAAATCTCATTGGTCAGACCTAGATGATATGCCCACCCCTAAATCAATCACTGTCTCAGGCAGTAGGCTGCCGTATTGTCTTGTTGCTTGCCATTGAGTTGATTTTGACATATAGTGACCCTATAGGGCAGAGCAGAACTGCCCCATAGGGTTTTCTAGGCTGTAATCTTTATGGGAGCAGATCACTAGGCTCTGTCTCTCAGGGAGCCACTGGTTGGTTTGAACCCCTGACCTTTTGGTTAGCAGCCGAGTGCTTAACCATTGCACCACCAAGGCTCCTCATCATATTTATTGTGTTATAGCAGTAGTTCTCAATTGGGGGAAATTTTGCCTTTTCCTCCCCGCAAGGGTAATGCCTAGTGATATTTTTGGTTATCACAATTGGGGGAGAGGTGCTACTGGCATCTAGTATATATGGGCCAGGGATACTGCTAAATATCCTACGACACACAGGACAGCCCTCACAACAAAGAACTATCTGGCCCCAAATGTCAGTGGTGCGGAGGTTGAGAAACCCTGGAATAGAATAAAAATAATTTAATCCAGAATCTGATGGGGAAGAGTGTACCCCTGAACAAAATGGGGACTCTTCCATGGAAGAAGGGGGCATGGAAGTTGGATGAGCCACTGAGATCTGCTGCTGAAGAAGGACTTTGCACAGTTTTGGTGACTGATGTCATTGGAGACGCACACAACTCTTTCCTTCAAAGCTCTCTGTCAGACAGCGCCGTGGCCTGCACAGGCCATTGGTCTGACCCAGTCTGGCATTTCTTATCTCCATCAGGTGTGCTGCCAAGCCTGAGGATAGGATGTCACCTCTGGCAGGAGATCAGCCAGGATTAATTGATGGTGAAGTGGTGTCCCACGCTGAACCTCTCTCTTCTTCAGACAAAGGAGGACAGATCAGTTTCCAAGAGGCCGGAGCTGAATCTTGCTGTGCAAAAGAATGTGAACTAGCCAGAGACCCCTGGTGAACAAAAGGGAAGGCAGAACATTTTAAATTTGCTTCATTTTTTTTTTTCATTTTGGGAGAGGAAATAATCTTTTTTTTTCTGGGGAGGTCATCTTTAGTCTTAGCAATGCTACTGTAGTGTTAGACTCCTCAAATAAATTTTCACAGGCCAAATCTGGTTGGAAATTCTTGAGGCAGGTCTATAACCTTCTGATGCAAGGCACCAGGAAAAGCTCTGACCAGTTGCCATGGAATTGCTGACAACTTGAAGAAACCTATGCCATCAAGTAATGGTCTCCCCAAAAAGGCTAAGAAAAAAAAATTTTTTTATTGTGCTAAAATTTAAGCGAAAGTTTACAAACAGAGTCAGTCTGTCATACAAAAACTTATATACGCCTTGCTATATACTCCTAGTTGCTCTCCCTCTAATGAGACAGCACACTCCTTCACTCCATTCTCTATTTTTGTGTCCATTTGGCCAGCTTCTGACCACCTCTGCCCTCTCCCCTCCAGAAAGGAGCTGCCCGTATAGTCTCATGTGTCTACTTGAGCCAAGAAGCTCACTCATGTGTCTACTTGAGCCAAGAAGCTCACCAGTATCATTTTCTATCCCATAGTCTAGTCCAGTCCCTATTTGAAGAGTTGGCTTTGGGAGTGGTTCCTGTCTTGAGCTAACAGAAGGTCTGGGGACCATGAACTCTGGGTTCCTTCTAGTCTCAGTCAGACCATTAAGTCTGGTCTTTTTACGAGAATTTAGGGTCTGCATCCCACTGCTCTCCTGCTCCCTCAGGGATTCTCTGTTGTGTTCCCTGTCAGGGCAGTCATCGGTTGTAGCCAGGTACCATCTAGTTCTTCTGGTCTCAGGCTAACGTAGTCTCTGGTTTTTGTGGCCCTTTCTGTCTCTTGGGCTCATAATTACCTTGTGTCTTTGGTGTTCTTCATTTTCCTTTGCTCCCAGTGGTTTGAGACCAATTGATGCATCTTAGATGGCTGCTTGCTAGCATATAAGACCCCAGATGCCACTTTCCAAAGTGGGATGCAGAATGTTTTCTTAATAGATTTTATTGTGCCAGTTGACTTAGATGTCCCCTGAAACCATGGTCCCCAAAACCCTGCCCCTGCTATGCTGGCATTCGAAATGTTCAGTTTATTCAGGAACCTTCTTTGCTTTTGATTTAGTCCAGTTGTGCTGACCTCCCCTGTACTGTGAGTTGTCTTTCCCTTCATCTAAAATAGTTCTTATCTGCTATCTAATTAGTGAATACCCCTCTCCCTCCTTTCCTCCCTACTCTCATGAGTAACAAAGAACATTTTCTTCTCTGTTTAAACTGTTTTTTGAGTTCTTGTAATAGTGGTCTCATACAATATTTGTCCTTTTACAACTGACTAATTTCACTCAGCATAATGCCTTCCAAATTCCTCCATGTTATGAACTGTTTCACGGACTCATCATTGTTCTTTATTAATGTGTAGTATTCCATTGTGTGAATATACCATAATATATTTATCCACTTATCTGTTAAATGGACCTTGGTTGCTTCCATCTTTTTGCTATTGTGAACAGTGCTGCAGTGAACATGGGTGTGAATATATTTGTTCGTGTGCAGGCTTTTATTTCTCTAGGATATATTCCAAGGAGTGGGATTGGTGGATCGTACGGTAGTTCTATTTCTAGTTTTTTAAGGAAGCGCCAAATCAATTTCCAAAGTGGTTGTACCATTTGACATTCCCACCAGCAGTGTATAAGTGTTCCAGTCTCTCCACAACCTCTCCAACGTTTATTATTTTGTGTTTTTTGGAGTAATGCCAGCCTTGTTGGAGTGAGATGGAATCTCATTGTAGTTTTGATTTGCATTTCTCTAATAGCTTATGATCGTGAGCATTTCCTCATATATCTGTTAGCCTCCTGAATGTCTTCTTAAGCGAAGTGTCTGTTCATATCCTTTGCCCATTTTTTAATTGGCTTTTTTGTCTTTTTGTAGTTGAGTTTTTGCAGTATCAGGTCGATTTTAGAGATCAGATGCTAACTGGAAATGTCATAGCTAAAAACTTTTTCCCAGTCTATAGGTAATCTTTTTACTCCTTTGGTGAAGTCTTTGATGAGCATAGGTGTTCTTTTTACTCCTTTGGTGAAGTCTTTGATGAACATAGGTGTTTGATTTTTAGGAGCTCCCAGTTATCTAGTTTCTCTTCTGCATTGTTAGTGATGTTTTGTATACTGTTTATACCATGCATTAGGGCTTCTAGCATTGTCCCTATTTTTTCTTCCAAGATGTTTATCATTTTAGATTTTATATTTAGGTATTTGATCCATTTTGAGTTCGTTTTTGTGCATGGTGTGAGGTATGGGTCTTGTTTCATTATTTTGCAGATGGATATCCAGTTATGCCAGCACCGTTCGTTAAAGAGACTGTCTTTTCCACATTTACTGAGCTTTGGGCCTTTGTCAAATACCAGCAGCTCGTATGTGGATGAATTTATGTCTGGTTTCTCAATTCTGTTCCATTGGTATATGTATCTGTTGTTGCACCAGTACCAGGCTGTTTTGACTACCGTAGTGGTATAATAGGTTCTAAAATCAGGTAGAGTAAAGCCTTCCACTTTGTTCTTCTTTTTTGGTAATGCTTTATTTATCTGGAGCCTCTTTCCCTTCCATATGAAGTTGGTGATTTGTTTCTCCATCTCATTAAAAAATGTCATTGGAATTTGGATCAGAATTGCATTGTATCTATAGATGACTTTTGGTAGAATAGACATTTTTACAGTGTTAAGTCTTCTTATTGATGAGCAAGGTGTGTTTTTCCACTTATGTAGGTCTCTTTTGGTTTCTTGCAGAAGTGTACTGTAGTTTTCTTTGTATAGGTCTTTTACGTCTTTGGTAAGATTTATTCCAAAGAGTTTTATCTTCTTGGGGGCTACTGTAAATGGCATTGATTTGGTGAATTCCTTTTCGATGTTCTTTTTGTTGGTGTAGAGGAATCCAACTGATTTTTGTATGTTTTTCTTGTATCCTGATACTCTGCTGAACTATTACTTTGAGTAGTTTTCTGGAGGATTCCTTAGGGTTTTCTGTGTTTAAGATCATGTCCTCTGCAAATAGAGATACTTTTACTTCTTCCTTACCAATCTGAATGTCCTTTATTTCTTTACCTAGCCTAATTGCTCTGGCTAGGACCTCCAGCACAGTGTTGAATAAGAATGGTGATAAAGGGCATCCTTCTCTGGTTCCAGATCTCAAGGGGAATGCTTTCAGACTCTCTCCATTTAGGATGGTGTTGGCTGTTGGCTTTGTATAAATGCCCTTAATTATGCTGAGGAATTTTCTGTCTGTTCCTATTTTGCTGAGAGTTTTTATCATGAATGGTGTTGAACTTTGTCACATGCCTTTTCTGCATCAAGTAATAAAGTCATGTGGTTCTTTTGTCTTATTTATGTGATGGATTACATTAATTGTTTTTCTAATGTTGAACCACCCCTGCATACCTGGTATGAATCCCACTTGGTCATGGTGAATTATTTTTTTGATAAAGCTTTTGAATTCTGTTGGCTAGAATTTTATTGAGGATTTTTGCATCTAAGTTCATGAGGGATATAGGCCTGTAAATTTTTTTTTTTTCTTTTTGCGGTGTCTTTACCTGGTTTTGGTATCAGGGATATGCTGGCTTCATAGAATGAGTTTGGAAGTATTTTGTCCTTTTCTATGCTCTGAAATACCTTTAGTAGTGGTGGAGTTAACTCTTCTCTGAAAGTTTGGTAGAACTCTGCAGTGAAGCCATCTGGGCCAGGGTTTTTTTTTTTTTTGTTGGGAGTTTTTTGATTTATCTTTTCAATCTCTTCTTTTGTTATGGGTTTATTTAGTTGTTTTACCTCTGTTTGTGTTAGTTTAGGTAGGTAGTGTGTTTCTAGAAATTCATCCACTTCTTCCAGGTTTTCAAATTTGTTAGAGTACAATTTTTCACAGTAATCTGATATGATTCTTTTAATTTCAGTTGGGTCTGTTGTAATATCGCCCATCTCATTTCTTATTCAGGTTATTTGCTTCCTCTCCTGTTTTTCTTTTGTCAGTTTGGCCAATGGTTTATCAATTTTATTAATTTTTTCAAAGAACCAGCTTTTGGCCTTGTTAACTCTTTGAATTATTTTACTGTTCTCTATTTCGTTTAATTCTGCTCTAATTTTTATTGTTTGCTTTTTTCTAGTGCCTGAGGGTTTCTTTTATTGCTCTCTATTTGTTCAAGTTGTAGGCATAATTCTTTGATTTGGGCCCTTCTTTTTGTATGTGTGCGTTCTCTGAGCACTGCTTTAGCTGTGTTCCAAAGGTTCTGATAGGAAGTATTTTCATTCTTATTGGGTTCTATGAATTTCTTTATTCCACCCTTAATGTCTTTTTTTTTTTTAATGTCTTCTATAACCCAGTTGTTTTTGAGGAGGGCATTGTTCAGTTTCCAAGTGTTTGATTTCTTTTCTCTGCTTTTTCTGGTATTGATTTCTACTTTTATGGCCTTACGGCCAGAGAAGATGCTTTGTAATATTTTGATGTTTTGGATTCTGCTAAGACTTGCTTTATGACCTAATATGTGGTCTATTCTAGAGAATGTTCCATGTGCACTAGAAAAGAAAGTATACTTGGTTGCTGTTGGGTGGAGTGTTCTGTATATGTCTGTGAGGCCAACTTGATTGATTGTGGCATTTAGATCTTCTGTGTCTTCATGAGCTTCTTTCTGAATATTCTGTTCTTCACTGAAAGTGGTGTGTTAAAGTCTCCTACTATACTTGTGGCGCCGTGTATCTCACTTTTCAGTGCTGTTAGAATTTGTTTTTATGTATCGTTCACCCCTGTCATTGGGTGCATAAATATTTAATATGGTTATATCCTCCTGGTATATTGTCCCTTTCATCATTATAGACTGTCCTTCCTTATGCTTTGTGGTAGATTTAACTTTAATGTCTATTTTGTCAGAAATTAATATTGCCACTCCTGCTGTTTTTTGATTTTTGTTTGCTTGATATATTTTTTTCCATCCTTTGAATTTTTCTTTGTTTGTGTCTCTGAGTCTAAGGTGTGTCTGTTGTCGGTAGCATATACATGGTTCATGTGTTTTTATCCATTCTGCCGCTCTCTGTCTCTTTATTGGTGCATTTGGGCCAGTTACATTCAGCGTAATTATGGATCGGTGGGAGTTTAGTGCTATCATTTTGATAACTTTTTTTGTGTGTTGTTGACAGTTTCTTTTTCCAACTTAATTTTTTGTGCTGAGTAGTTTATCCTTATGTATTGTTTTTTCCTCTTATTCGTTGTGGTTGCTTTTTTTTTCTGTTGAGTCTCTATTTTTTTCTTGTATTTTATTTTGATGAGTAGGATTGTTAGTCTCCTTTGTGGTTACCTTTGTAATTACCCCTATTTTTCTAAGTTTAAACCTAACTTCTATTTCTTTATATTGCCTTGTCTTTCTCTCCGTATGAAAGACCTATGACTACATTTCTTAGTCTGTCTTTATTGTTTTAAAGTTGTCTTCTTTTACATAATGACATCACTGTTTCCCTGTTTGGAGCATTTTTAAATCTTGATTTATTTTTGTGATTTCCCTGCCTGGGTTTACATCTGATTTCTCTGCCCAGTGTTCTAGTCTTGGGTTGATATCTGATATTATTGATTTTCTAACCAGAGAACTCCCTTTAGTATTTTTTGTGGTTTTTGTTTGGTTTTTACAAATTCTCTAAACTTCTGTTTTTCTGGAAATGTCCTTATTTCATCTTCATATTTGACAGACAGTTTTACTGGATATATGATTCTTGGCTGGCAATTTTTTTCCTTCAGTGCTCTATATAAGCCATCCCATTGCCTTCTTGCCTACAGGGTTTCTGCTGAGTTTTCTGACCTTATCCTTATTGACTCTCCTTTGTAGATGACTTTTCATTTATCCCTAGCTGCTCCTAAAATTCTGTCTTTATCTTTGGTTTTTGCAAGTTTGATTATAATATGTCTTGGTGACTTTTTTTTTGATGAGGATCTTGGATCGATATCATCTCATCTTTCAGGGTATCAGGGAAGTTTTCTGCCAACAAATCTTCAACAATTCTGTCCATGTTTTCTGTTATCCCTCCCTGTTCTGGTACTCCAGTCACTTGTAGGTTATTTCTATTGATAGAGTCCCACATGATTCTTAGGGTTTCTTCATTTCTTAAAACTTTCTTATCTGATTTTTCTTCAAATTTATTTGTGCCAGGAGCTTTATCTTCAGTGTCACCAATTCTGCCTTCCATTGCTCAATTCTTCTCCTCTGACTTTGTATTGAGTTGTCTAATTCTGTAATTTTATTGGTAATCTTCTGAATTTCTGATTGCTGTCTCTGTATGGATCCTTGCAGCTTATTAAATTTTTCATTATGTTCTTGAATAACCTTTTTAATTTCTTCAACTGCTTTATCTGTGTGTTTCTTGGCTTTTTCTGTGTATTGCCTGATTTCCTTCCTGATCTTGTTCTTGATGTCTTGAAGTGTTCTGTATATTAATCTTTTGTATTCTGCATCTGGTAATTCCAGGAAGGCACCTTCATCCAGAAGAACCCTTGCCTCTTCGTTTTGAGAGCTCATTGAAGCAATCATGGTCTACTTCTTTATGTGATTTGATATTGACTGTTGTCTCTGAGCCATCTATAAGTTATTGTATTAGCTTGTTTTATGTTTGCTTAGTGTGTCCTAGCTTCTTGGGTTTTTTGTTTTGTTTTGTTTTGGTATTTACAAATAGGTTTCTTGAGTGAGCTAGCTTGATTATTTTCACCTTTGATGCTCTAACACCCTGTCACCAGATGGCTAGAGGTTTTATCAGGGATATGAGCCAAGGAGTCTATTCACTTTTCTTGTATGGATTCAGCTCATGTGTCCAGGTCTTTGTCCATCAAGTGTGTGGAACAGGCTCTGTCCCACAGTCTTAGAGGGGCAGGGGTGATTGGTGTAGGTACTGGTATCTGGTTGTAGGAGGGGGTCATGCTCTGAACAAGGCCAGAGGCTGACAACTGTCCCCGTGTGGCTGTGAGGAAAGTGCATCCCAGTTCCCTAGAGCATACAGGTGGGTGGGTTCTGCAGACGGACCATGGGCACCCAGTGCTTTTGATTGTAAGGACTAGTTGGTACCAGTTATTCTTGGACCCCTTTCTTGGGTGGCTGGGTAACCTGAGTGGAGCTACCAGTCCTTAGGCCCTGATGTGGGTAGGTGAGGACCCTGTTTAATATGCAAAGTGGTGTCAAACATCAAACACCCACCTCTCCACCGCACAGGTGAAACAGTTGCAGTTTGCCAACAAAGGCCTATTCTCCCGAAATAGGCCTGCACCTGTCCATGCAGGGGGGGAAGGTATTCAAAGTCCATGGACCATTTATGCCTGGACAGGAGTCACTTCTATCCTGAGCTCCCCAGGTTAGTGGAGCTGGCAGAGTGTCTTTTCCCTGACTGTGAATTTGTTCCTTCTCTAGTGCTGGGAGAATGGCTCAGGATGCACAGCAGGACCTATCTCAGACTGAGGGAAATCAACAGTCACTGATGGTGGCTTGGCGGTTGGGGGTGCAGTAAAATATATGCAAGCACTTAGCTTTTTCCGAGAGCGCTGTTCTCTTCTGGTTCCAGAGGTGTGAGTAGGCTGTGTGGCTGGTTGCTTCTCCCTGAGGAAACTGTGGCCCAACGCTACCACTAGCCCACCGCAGCCTGAGGGTTCCTGGTGATTCAGGTCCGGCAACTCCTCTCTCCTTCAGAACTGTCTCTCCCTCCCTGCCACTCAGTCCATTTTCTAACTTTGCCTTTGAATTTCAGGGCTCCTAACTTGACATAAATATAGTCGTTCCACTTGTTTTTTTGGGTCTTTGTTGTAAGAGGTTTTACCCGAAGTATTGACTACTCTGCCATCTTGGCCCTGCCTCTGAAAAAAACTTTTGAATATAACTGTTTTTTTGCTAGGGCTAGGTGGTCATCTCTGTTGTTGTTGGGTGGCATCGAGTTGATTCCAACTCATAGCGTTCCTGTGTGAGAGTAGAACTGCCCCCTAGGGTTTTCTTGGCCATAATCTTTACAGAAGCAGATTGCCAGGTATTTATCCTGCAGAGCCACTGAATGGGTTCAAACTACCAACCTTTTGGTTAGCAGCCGAGCACTTAACCATTGCACTAGCAGGGCTCCAGGTGGTGTTTATCTATTAAAAAAAATGTTATCACTAGCAAGTCGATTCTGACTCATAGCAACCCTGTAGGACAGAGTAGAACTGCCCATAGGGTTTCCAAGGAGCTCCTGGTAGATTTGAACTGCCACCTTTTGGTTAGCAGCCGTAGCTGTTAACCACAATGCCATCAGGCTTTCTAGTGGTTATCTATAGTAAATGTTTAGTTGAAGACCAGTTTTTTTCGTATTGCCCAATAATCCATTGGTCATTGTTTGATTGGATGACAGAAGTCTATCTGATGCTTAACTAAACAGGTCACAATCATTAGCATGTCTGTCTGCAAATATTTGAGTGCTTGTCTTGCACCATTTGCTTGATATTAGAGACACATGGTGAAAGAAACCATTGGTTGCCCTTGGGAGTTCACAGTTCAATAGGGGAGACAGACTCAAGTGTATAATTACAACATCGTGGACTGAGATTTGTTACAGCTATTATAGGAACACAGCAGATTGGATACCGTTTGAATGATGACTGTGTTCATCCATTCCATCAACATTTGTTTAGCATCTGCTATTTACCAACCATTGGTCTTGGGGATTAAAAGTATGTTTTTTCACACACTTGATCCCCCAAGAGCTTTTCAAGAGCAGTCATAAAGCTATAAGATGCTTTTTTTTTTTTTTAATTTGTGAAAATTTTTATTTTGGTGAAAACATACGTAACAAAACATATGCCATCTCAACAATTTCTACGTGTACAGTTCAGTGACATTGATTACATTCTTCAAGTTGTGTAACCATTCTCGTTATAGGATGCTTCTTTTGTTAAACTACATGGGAGTACAAACGGCTAAATGCTTGATTACTAGCCCAAAGGTTGGTAGTTTGAACCTATCCAGAGCTGCCCTGGAAGAAAGGCTGGTGATCTACTTCCAAAAGGTCACAGCCTTGAAAACTCTATGAGGCAGTTCTACTCTGCACACATGGGGTCGGCATGAGCCAGAATCAATTTGACAGCAACTAACAACAACATACAAAATATAACGATAGCCTAGAAGAAGAGTAGAAATTTGGGGGATGAAATTAGGGAAGACTTCACGAGTCTGAGCAAAGACACAGAGGAAAGGAAAGGCAAATCAAACTTCTCAATACATCAAGAAGTCCTGTAGACATGATTCTTAAAATAACATTGCATCCCTCTTCCATTGATCAGGCAGTAGGGGAGTATAAAGTATCCATAGGACCCCTAATGTGAGTGTCAGAGGGCCAAATGAGAGAAGCATTTGGCATAGGGATGTGACCTTAAGAAGCAGGCAGCCTGGCTAGTGGAGGAACGTTAGGGTGCTTGAAACAATTTGATAACTCTTCAGCATTAAATTGTTTGGTTCCAGTTATCAGTACAGTTGGAGTTCATAGCAGGAGAGCCTTTACCGAGGGCTGGAATGGCTGCATGAGCCTTCCCAGCTGAGATAATTGAAGGTTGGTGGTGCTTTTGTAGGATATTGAGAAATAATACCTTATAGAGTGAGAAGTGGAAAATCACGTTGAGACCTGACCAGCTTCAGGAAGCTTTATGGTGGAGGGTAACATGCAGCTCCACAAAGATAGGGAGTTAGCATTTATGGTTTAGGCTTGCTGCTGGTGTAGTCCTGGCTGGCTTCCTGAGCCAATCATCTTGGGGAGTTAACTCAGCATGCCACTTTGCTCATCAGTGTGGTGTGTCCAGCAGGCCTGTGCCAAATCTCAGCTGTGCCTCTCACTATCTGTGTGACCTGGGGCAAGTTGTTCAACCTCTTTGAGCCTCAGTTTTCTCATGTGTAAAGTGGGAATTATAATAATGAACTTGTAGGATCCTGGAAATACTGCCTAGGAAGTGCCGAGGATAGTGTCTAGTGTAAAAGTGCAGGTAGCCAATTAAATGTAGCTATTTGGATGAATTGGGGTGTGTTTAGCTGCAGGTTAGAGAATCTTGACTCAAACTAGCTTATATAATGTATCAATTTATTACTTCACATAACTTGACACTCTGAAGCTGATCAGGCTTTGAGCTTGGTAGATTCAGTGGCTCAGTGTCCTCTTTCCTTCTCTTTACCCAGCCGTCCTCAGTGTTGACTGGTACCAAATGGATTGGTACCAAATGGGTTACTGAAATTCTGGGCATCGCATCCAGACATAAACCTCTTGTAGCAGAAGAGAGCCTGGACCTTCCTATGGCCGCGTTAGGAGTGAATAAGCCTTCCCTGGAAACTCCCTAGCAGCTTCCTCTGTGGTATCCTTGTCCAGGATCGGGTCAAATTCTGAACCATCTGCTGATGGGATGTATTAGTTAACTATTGGTGCATAACAAATCATCCTAAAATTTACCAGCTTTTAAAACAATTTATTATTATCTCATAGTTTCTGTGGGTTAGGGAAATCAGGAGCAACTTAGCTGGGTGATTTTGGCTTAGAGTCTATCGTGAGTTTGCAGCCAAGATATCAGCCAGTTTGCAGTCATCTGAAGACTTCGCTGGGGCTGCAGGATCTACTCCCAACATGTACAGCACACTCACATGGCTGTTGGCTAGAGGCCTCAGTTTTTTGCTATGAGGATCTCTCCAGAGGGTTGCTTGAATATCTTCACGACGAGACACCTAGATTCCCCCAGAGCAAGTGACCTGAGAGAGAGCAAAGGAAGTCACAGTGCCTTTTCGACCTCAATCTCATAAGTCACAGGGCATGACTGCTGCCACATTCTGGTCATTAGAAGTGAGCCGCTAAGTACATGGGAGAGAATTAGACTCTTTTTCAAGGGAGGAATTAAAAAAATGTGTGTACATATTTTAAAACTACCCTGTAGGCAATGTGATAAAATTCCATGATTGTCTTAGAACAGTTACCTGGTGGCGAGGGCTGGAGCGCATGTTGGGGAGCCAACCACAAGGTCCTCCCCGCCAACATGAAATGACAGCATAAAGATCTCTCATGGAGCACCTACTGTGTGTGTCTCATTGTGCTGGGTGCTGAGGATACACAGGACATGGAGCCTGGTAACTGTGGTGAAAAGGGATTGTGAGATGTGCTGGAGACTATCAGACTACCATACAACATTGTTGTTGTTGTGTGCCGTTGAGTCTATTTTGACTCATAGTGACCCCGAGGGACGGAGTAGAAATGCCCCGTAGGGTTTTTCTGGCTGTGATCATTATGGGAGCAGATTGCCAGGTCTTTTCTGCCATAGGGCCTCTGAATAGGTTCCAATCATCAACCTTTCAGTTAGCAGCTGAGCACTTACCTATTGTGCCGCCAGCGCTGAGAACTATCTTACAATATAGAAAGCTAAATATGCTCTCAGAGAGTGATAGATAAAGCATTGGGGGTGGGTACAGATTACAGAAGGAAAGGTTCTACTTAGAATAAGTACATTGGTGAAGACATTGGAGGAGGTGGATTTAAAGTAGCCTCCACTGTGGGTTAGATTTACACATTCAGAAATGCAGACTGGGGTTGGTGATGAGCATGATCATACCAAAGGTATCAGCTAGCATTTATTGAGCACCTGGTGTGTACTAGGCACTGTGCATATATTCTTTTTAACCCGAATTACTGTTTTAGGCTGGGTTCTCTAGAGAAGCAAAACCAGTAAAGCATAGAAATATATATACAGAGAGATTTGTATCAAGGAAATGGTTTACGCGGTTGTAGAGGCTAGAATGTCCCAAGTCTGTGAGTCAGAATAGAAACTCCTCCTGATTAATATAGCCGCAGGGACTGGCAAACCTAAGATCGGCAGGTCAGACAGCAGGGCTCTGGCTCACAGGCTGTGAAGATCGAGGAATCCTGAAATTGGCAGGCAAGACCACAGGTAAGCTGCTAGCTCAAGTCCCGAGAACAAGTCCCAGTTGAGCAGGAGCCAACTGCAGGGTCCTGAGTGAGCACAAGCCTGCCAGCCTTGCCAGAAAGTCCACTTATATTTGATGCAGGTCACATCCCCAAGGGAACTCCCTTTCATCTGATTGGCTACTCAGCAGATCCCATCATGGAGGTGATCAGATTATATCAAATCTCATCATGGAAGTGATCACAAACTACATCCTAACTGCCAGACCACTGAGAAACCATGGCCCAGCCAAATTGACACACAACCTTAATGATCACAGTAACACTCCTGGGAGACAGGCAATACTATCCCCACTTTACAGATGAAGAAACAGGCTCAGACATTACACGATCCTCCCTGAGGCCATATAGCTAATAAGAGGCATAGCTGGGATTCCAGCCTGTCTCAGAGCTTAAGGGATACTTGCTGTTCCAAGTACTTGAGGGACAGCGTCTTGCCTTAAGAAACTTGCCTAGTTTGTTCAAAGTAAGGCCTTTATGTAACCATTTAGCTTAAGGGAACAGGTGCAGCAGAGTGAGTAATCTCTTTACAAAAGAATTTGTCATTTTATTGAACCTTTATTGAAGATCTGCCTTAATTATCAAGCCCACACCCCACCCCGCACATTGAAAACATGATTCAAAATTTATTAAGATTTACTTTGTACTCCTTCCCTCTTGGAATTCCTATTCTGCCTTATACCTTTTGTGAGCTCAGTTGTTAAAAGAATTAGCTTGCAAAAATTGACTTGTAAAAGTGGGAAGGTCTCAAGAAGGAAGTGAAGTCTTACAAATTAAATTCACTTTTTTAATTATATAGTAAGAAAGATTTATTGAAGTGAGAAAACATTAATTGTTGTTAATTAACACCTGTAACTCCCTGCACGCAGATAACCACTTGGGTATTGGAAGCTAGCATTGGAGAGGAGAGGAAAGCGTGACAACTGTGGTGGCTTTGCCAAGGTGCTTTGGTGGCAGGTGGAGGTTGGAAGGGGTCCCTGGGGGCACACATGGTTAGCACACTCAGCTGCTAACTGAAACGTTGTAGGTTTTGGTCCACCCAGAGGCACCTCGAAAGAAAGGCCTGGTGATCTACTTTCAGAAAATTAGCTATTGAAAATCCTGTGGGGCACAATTCTGCTCTGACATACATGGGGTACCATGAGTTGGGGTTCACTTGGTGCAACTGGTTAGAGGCTGGGAAGGGCTTACAGGAAGCTTGGAGAAGCCCCCCTCCCAGAACCTGAGACAGAGGGGAAAGCCACGGGCTGTGACTGCTCCTGCCCTTTGTAGACAACAAGCAGTGTCTCCAGAAGCAGGGCGGTCATCTGTGGACCTCCCAGCTCCCTCCAGCAGCCACTGTCCTGTAGCTGTGTCTCAGCCTCCAGAGTGGCTTCTTGAGGAACACAGGCAGGTTTTTTTTTTTTTTTTTTTTTTGTAACTCTATCTTTTAAAGTATAAGAAAACCTAGGCAATGTCTGGAGTCATTTTTTGTTTCACGACTGTAGTCATGGGGAGGCAGGTACTGGCATCTGGTGGGCGGAGGCCAAGGATGCTGCTAAGTACCCTGCAATGTGCAGGGTTGCCCCAACAGTGCAGAACCATCCAGCCCCAAAGTGTCTGCAGTGCTGAGATTGAGAAATCCCAGTCTAAGCAAAGGAGGAGGGAGCGACATCCCAGGGGCTGAGGGGAGCTGCCAGGAATTGGGTTTGCCTGGAAGAATGGCCAGGGTAGGAGGGGGCCTAAAATGGGAGGAGAAACGTTGTCAGATGCAGAATACTGAAGACCCTGGAGTGCTGTGTGTAGGAGTTTGGACTTTCTCTTAGGGCACAGAGGAACATTGAAGGGTGTTAAGCAGGGGGTGACATGATCGAATTTGCTTTTTTTAGAAAGATGACTCTGGATACTGTGTAGAGGCTGAGATGGGGGGGACTTCACCCAGGGGAGGGTGCACCCAGGGTGGGGGCTTCCGGGAGGGCCTATTAATACAGGCCAGCGGGGACACAATTGCTGTGTTCCCTGAAAAGGGCTTAGAATCCGTTTTGTTAATTCAGTGCGATGGAATCCAGTTATATAACAGACTAGTTTTTATATTTCCCTAAGAAAGCTACGGAAAGAGAAGCAGCAGTGAGCTAGAGGGCCAACGTTTTACACGGCTACCAACACCCTTTCATTTAAATTACCAACCAGGTCAGCACATTGCATAATGACATGGGCAGTTTGCTTTTGCCAACCAAAGGAGAAGTCTCCAGTAGCCCAAATCCTGAGACTTGGCCTGGTGACAGAGGAGTCTGTGAGATGGTGGGTCATCAAGACAAGTGAGTTGTTTGTCTCCATGGAGCGAATCCTCCTGAGATCGGGGGTGCTCCCCGGCAGGACAGGCAGAGTGATTAAAAAGGGGGCAGGGGCTGGTATTTCAGGGAGACCCACTGGTCTTCGTAATGCAAGTAAGGGAATGTTCGCAGGGGAGCCTGAACAGCCACTCATTCATTACTTTTACCTGGAAGCAGGAGGCAGAAAGGAAATGAAATTGCACAGAAATCCATTCTTGATTGCTTAGTGCTGTGGTTCTCAAAGTGTGGTCCCCAGACTAGGAGGCGGCATCACCTGGGAACACACATGCCCACGCTTCCCCCTGGACCTCCTGAATCAGAAACTCCAGGCGGTGCTGATGCTCTCAAGTCTGAGATCTACTGGCCTAGGGTGTGTGAGACCCTAGAGAATGCCAGGAAGGCTTCATGGCGGAGGCAGCACTTGAGATGTGCCTTGAAGGATGAGTGGGATTTGATAGGCGCTGGAGAGGACATTATTTTAGGTGGAGCAGAGGCACGGAGGTGTGAAAGCATGAGACATATTTAGGGGAAATTAAGCAGCCCAGATAGGGGCAGTGATGGTACAGTGGTATAATTCTTGCCAATCATGCGGGAGACCCAGTTCAATTCCTGGCCAATGCATCTCAAACGGAGCCACCAACTGTCTGTTAGTGGAGGCTTGCGTGTTGTTATGATGCTGAACAGGTTTCAGTGGAGCTTCTAGACTAGGATGGACTAGGAAGAAAGGCCTGGTCACCTACCTCTGAGAATCAGTTTGAAACTCTGCGGATCACAACGATCCAATCTGCAACCCATCATGGGGATGGCACAGGACTGGGCAACGTTTTATTCTGTTGTACATGGGGTCACCATGAGGTTGGGGCTGACTCGGCAGCAGCTAACGACAACAAGCAGCCCAGTTCGCCGGGGGTGTAGACTATGTGGAGGAGTGGGAGAGAGTGAGTACAGACACGTGAGGATGAAGCCAAAGATGTGGCCGTGTTATAAAGACCTTGAAAGCCCAGATGGGTTTATACTTAATGGGAGAGCCACTGAAGGGTTTTAGGTGGCTTGCCGTAGGATGAAGCTTCAGTGTGTAATTGCGTGTGTGTGTGTGTGTGTGTGTGTGATTCTTGAATCCACTGAACCTGTTAGGATGTTCCCAGCCCGCAAATCACTGAATACATTGCTGGACCACTGTTTCTGTAAGTGTGGGCTGCAGATAGATCCTGGGGCTTCTGAAATGAGTGGAGGGTCACACTGGCCCCAGATTAAACCAACTTGAATCACAGAGTCCCGTTTTAATTCTTTTTTTGTCAAGGAGGTGGTCTTAGTCTGAGGCAGCACATCTGTAAAAGAGGCTCTTCTCCCTTCTTCACACAAAGCCAACAGGTCTCCCATGCAGGACCTTCACCAGACCCCTGCCCCCAGCAGGGTTCACCAGCATTATTTTGTATTCATTGTATTTATTTTTATGGCTGCCTTAATGTCACGCTTACTGATACTGGCTTTCTACTTACGGTACTGCAAATAAAGTTATCTTTCAAAATATTTATTATTTATTATATATATTTATATAAATATATATATTTATTAAAGTGAAAACTAACTTGGTTAAAAAATATTAAGTTAATAATAGAAGAGACAGTCCGCAGAGAGGCAAAAATCACTAATTGATGATTTTTGAACAATCGAAGGTTGGGAAACACCAGTGTAGAATATGCAAAGAAAAATACAAACATTAAGGAATGCTTGGGATGTAAGGATGGTGAGGTCAGAGCGTGGAGGTGTTAGGGCTTGGATAAGTTTGTTCTTCACAGAGGGCGATTTTTCAACATGTGTGTGATATGGTGTAGCAGCAGGTGCATGCGTGTGTGTGTGTGTCTATATACATGTATCAATGCACACGTGTCTATACACATATTTCTAGATCTATCTATACATATATGTGTCTCTGTATGTATGTGTATCTATAGCTGTCTGTATGTCTATACGTGTGTGGGTGTGTCTATATGTGTGTGTCTGTGTCTATCCGTGTGTATCTATATGTGCATGTGTCTATGTCTGTACATACGTGTGTCTACATCTATAGGCGTGTGTCTATCTATGCATGTGTGTCTATGTCTGTGCATATGTGTCTGTGTCTATATGTGTGTCTGTGTCTGTACATGTGTGTCTATGTCTATACGTGTGTGTATGTCTATATGTGTGTGTATTTCTATACCTGTGTGTGTCTGTCTGTACTTGCCTGTGTTTATGCCTGTATATCTGTACATGTGTAGGTGTCTATATAGATATATTTGTGTGTGTGTAGTGGGGATGGAGGGTATATACAGACACCTAGATTTTGGGAACCTTTAAGGATGTCAAGAGCCAGCAAGTCTCTGAATAGATCCACCGGTTTTCTCCCACCTGGGGCTATTTAAATGATATGTGAGGCCTTTATCTCTTGACCTTGACCATTAGCCAGCAGATCATGATTTTTTTCACCCAGGAGCCTGGCTCTATCACACTTGAGCCAGTGGTGGCTCTGTCACACTTGAGCCAGTGGTGGTTCTATCACACTTGAGCCAGTGGTGGCTCTAGCTGCTAAGCTCCCTGGTCGCCGACCCAGCCTGAAGGCGTAAAGCGAAGGGACATCATCTCTGAGAGCAGCATGACTCGGCCAGACAGCATGTAGCCCTTTCTGCCCTTTATGCTGCTGATCCCAGCTCTCATGGCAACCTGGCTTCGTGAAGACATCCATCTCTGCCAAGGTCTGCCTTGCCCGTTGTTTGGGCTGGGACAATAGGACGAAAAAAAAAAAAAAGAAGGAAAAGAAAAGTGAGCCTATCTGCCTGGCCCCTCTTTGCTCAGTGCCCTGGTGCAGCTGAAGGAGAAAGATGCTTGTCACCTGCCTTCCCATGTGGGTGCTGGGCCGGGCCGGCTGGAGAACTTGTCTCTCTGGTAGGCAGTCAGTCAGTCAGCCTGGGTTCAGTGCAGAGCAGTGTGCACTGAAGCTGTGGCTTTGGGAGGCATGGGGTTACACAAGAGGAAGTGGAGGAGTGCTTTAGGGAGGGCTGATGGCAGCAGTCCCATTAATGCTCGCGTCACCATGCTTTCAGGTGGCCTGGCTCCCCTCCTGGGTGGCACGGATGTCTTGTTCATGTCTGAATCCGTAGCACTCACACTAGCACCTGTGCTTGTCAAATGCTTTCACTTCTGAGCATTTGCCATATTCTACATGTTGTTGTGTTGTGGTTGTGTACTGTCCAGTCGATTCTGACTCATAACAATTCTATAAGACAGGAAAAAAAAAAAAAACTGCCTCATAGAGTTTTCTAGGCTGTAATCTTTACAGGGGAGCCCTGGTGGTGCAGTGGTTAAGAGCTCGGCTGCTTATCAAAAGGTCAGCAGATCAAATCCACCAGGTGCTCCTTGGAAACCCTATGGAGCAGTTCTACCCTGTCCTGTAGGGTTGCGAGGGGTTGGAATCAACTCAAGGGCAGTGGGTTTGTTTTTTTCTGTTTTCTGGGTAATCTTTATGGGAGCAAATCACCAGGTGTTTCTTCCACAGAGCTGCTGGTGGGTTTGAACTGTCAACCTTTCAGTTAGGAGCTGAGTGCTTATCTGTTGTGCCACCGGGCCTCCATATATTTTACATATGCAGTAGATATCACCATCCCCATTTATAGATATGGAAACAGGCTTGGAGGGGTTAATAGACTTGTTCACAGGCACATAACTTATCAGTGGCAGGTCATGGCCCTATTTTAAAGATCTTTCTACTCCTCTACCGCCAGTTTCATCCTACCCCATCATCCTGTTTTTGTTTTTGTTTTTCATTGTAGCATTCATTACAGTTGCCAGTTTTCTTGCTTGCTTATATATTTAGTTTCTTGGTGTCTGCCTTCCCCACTGGACTCTGAGTCCCTGATGGCGGTGCCCTTCTCTCTCGGGTTCACCTTGGCCTCCGCAGTCCAATTACAGAGCAACAGCTCCATAATATTTGCTAACTGAATGAATAAAGCAGTGAGTGAGGGATTTGAACCCAGGCCCATCTGACTCCAGAGCCTCACTCCACCACCTATGTACTCTGCAGAGTTCTATGTGGTAGGATCTTGGTAAGTACTGACTGATCATAGCCCAGGGTTGGTGTGGCAGGTGGGGCCATTGGTACACACCCATGAGAAAGCACAGGAATGCACCCCAATACAGGTGTAAACATGCACCCAGGAATGGGGGGTAAACTGCCCACAGTGCAGACAGACCAGCTAGGGTGCCCAGAGTGAACTTGGGGTCTGGAGTGGTAGGGACGTTGGGCATGGCAATGGGCACAAGTGGCTCCCCACTGGGTGAGCACATCTGCCCCTTTCATGCAAGCCTTGTGTCATGAGCTCAAGCCAGGAATCAGGCAGGACAGAGGTAACACCTTTCTTGGGCCTCAATTTCCCCATTTGTCCTTTGGGTGTGAGTTCTACCACTACTGCGTGATGGTTCCGAGAAGGACTGGAGGTGGAATGCCTGGGGCCAAATCCTGAATCTACCACTTTCTAGCTGTGTTTCTCTTGGAAAGTCCCCTTTCTTCTCCATGCCTCAGTTTCCTCATCTGTAAAATGGGGATAATGATAGTTCTTACCTCCTAGGGTAGTTGAGAGGGGTGAATGAGTTAATTTATGTAAAGCAGTTAGAGTACATAGCACCTGCCAAACTTTTTAATGAGAAGATCAAATGAGATGCTGACTTTTAAAAGTCCAAGAGGCTGTTAAGGAAACTCAGCAGAGTTTTAGTATCTCTATAACCCAGCCGAACAGAACCCAATGCCATGGACTCGATTCCAAATCATAGTGACCCCACAGCACAGAGTAGAACTGCCCCATAGGATTTTCAAGGAGCAGCTGGTGGATTTGAACTGCTGACCTTTTGGTTAGCAGCTGTAGCTCTTAACCACTGCATCATCAGAGTGCCAGTATCTCTATAAAAAAAAAAAAAAAATAGAAGGTTTTAAATTCAATTGACCAGGTGAGAGATACAGGGGTGGATGGGCTCGAGTCTTTAAATAAACACTTAAAATTTAAAATATGTGCTCCTTTCTATTTATAAATGATGGTCATACGAACGTTAGCGTTCTTTTTATGTCTGCAGCCAGTATGGCAGAGCCCACCTCCTGAACAGATGCTTACGTTTGAAAATGCCTGGTCCAGGGATACCTTCCTGGGATGTGTGCATTTGTAGGTAGCAACTCAGTCCCAAGGGGGCAGTGGAGGTTCAGTGGTAGAATTCTCACCTTTGGTGCAGGAGACTCAGGTTTGATTCCCGGCCAAGGCACCTCATGTGCAGGCACTGGCTATCTGTCAGAGGAGGCTTGCATGTTGCTACGATGCTGTACAGGTTTCAGCGGAGCTTCCAGACTAAGACAGACTGGAAGAAAAGAAAGGTGATTGACTTCCAAGGAAAATCAGCCAACGGGAACCCTGTGGATCGTAAACGGACCGGCAGCGTTTCGTTCCCTCATGGCCTGGAGTCCCTGTGAGTAACAACAGCACCAACTCAGCTCCAGGGCAGGAGAAAGTGTAGGCAGGAGACCAAAATCAGTGGCCTTCTGGATTCCATCACCTGATCGCAATGACAATGCCTGGCCTGTCACTGGAGAGACTGGCCGCACAACCTCAGTGCCTCCCAGGGGCAGTATCGCGAATGCCCAGACGCTGCTAATGCGATCACTTCACCGTCTGGTGCAGATAAAGGGGAAGAACCCGAGCATGTTTCTGTTACATTTTCTGCCAGAGCTGACAGTAATATTGAGTGATGAGAGAAACATCATTGAATAACATTGAATAATTAAAAAAAAAAAAAAAATCCCACCCCAGAATGTGAAGTCATCTCGGAGAGGCTCTGCAAACGATTCCCTCCCATCTGTGGGCAACCCAGCCCCTGCACCTGCTTCCATCACCGGCAGGGAACTCGTAGTACACCGCAGCCTCCACCTCGCTTCTGCTTTAACGGGCAGCACTGTGCAAACAACCCAAAAGCCACGGCGTGAATAAGGCAGGGAGCTTTCTAATCACAGATGAGGTGAGACGTATGCCTTGTCCCCAAAATAAACGTTAGGCATTAACTTTAAGTGCTGCATTGGGCTTTTATATTTAATGTTTTATTCAGCACCTCTGTCCTCTTTTTTAAAATGCTGTTTTTCATTTAACTATACATGACACAGCATTTGGAAGGATGTATAATGAGGATGGGGAAATAGGGTGTTCTCTGGAGATCCCCCCTCCAGGTTTTCGGCAATCAAGTCTGTGGCCTGGATTCACACCTGTTCAGAGCGTGGGGAGGGAAGCTGGGCTTGGGAGAGTGAAGTGCCTTTGTGCATTTGTGGCTGTGGAAGGTCAGCGGACCAATGGTGACTGGTTTCATCAATGCTCTTTTCCTGCCCCATTTGACTTGAGTAGCATTAGCTGCCGTGACAGATTAAACCAGTTGCCGTCCAGTCGATTCCACCTCATGGTGACTCCATGTGTGTCAGAGCAGAGCTGGGCTCCATAGGGTTTTCAATAGCCGAGGGTTTGGAAATAGATCGCCAGGCCATTCTTTCAAGTCGCCTCTGGGTGAACTTGAACTGCCAATCTTTTGGTTAGCAACTGAGTGCATTAACTATTTGTACCACCCAGAGATTCTGCAATGTCAGATAACTTCCCAGATTCCAATGGCTTAATTCAGGGGTTAGCAAATTACAGCTTGTAGGCCAAATCTGGCCTGCTACTTGTTTTTATAAATAAAGTTTTATCAGAACACAGATATGCCCATTAGTTTATGGATTGTCTAAGGTGGCTTTTGAGCTATAATGGCAGATTTGAGTCATTGTGGCAGAGGCCATGAAACCAAGGAGTTGCCCTTGAGTCTTTTCTGACTCATGGCGACCCCATGTGTCTCAGAGCAAAACTGTGCTCCACAGGGTTTTCAGTGGCTGAATTTTCAGAGGTAGATCACTATGCCTTTCTTCTGAGTCACCTCTAGCTTCTAACCTTTTGGTTAGCAACTGAGCACTTAACTGTTTGTGCCACCCAGGGACACCACTCAGGAACATAGGACCTGCAAAACTGGAACTCTGTGCTGTTTGACCCTCTACCAGAAATGGTTGTTGACTCCTCACTTAATAATGAAGTTGATTTTTCACTTATCCAGTGGTCCGTGCAGGTGTTCCTGGGTCAACAGGCAGCTGTCCTTCATCCAGGTGTTTAAGGACCCAGTTCCTACCATCTTGTGGCTCTGCCATCTGCTAGTACCATAGAGTTTTCTGCATCAGTCAGTGGAGAGGGGCAGGAGAGACGAGAAGGTACCTGTCTTAGTCATTTAGTGCTGCTGTAACAGAAATACCGCAAGAGGATGGCTTTAACAAACAAATTTATTCTCTCACAGTCTAGGAGGCTAGAAGTCCGAATTGAGGGCATCAGCTCCAGGGGAAGGCTTTCTTTCTCTGTCAGGTCTGGGGAAAACTCCTTGTCATCAGCCTTCCCCTGGGTCTAGGAGGTTCTCAGCGCAGGGACCCCGGGTCCAAAGGATGTGCTCTGCTCCCAGGTTTTCTTTCTTGGTGGTATGAGCTTCCCCTCCTCTCTGCTTGATTTTCTCTTTTATCTCAAAAGGTAGTGACTCCAGATACAACCAAATCCTGTAGATTGAAACCTGCCTCATTAACATAACTTCCTCTAATCCTGCCTCATTACCATCACAGAGCTTAGGATTTACAACACACAGGATAATCACATCAGGTAACAAAATAGTGGACAGCCACACAATGGTGGGAATCATGGCCTAGCCAAGTTGATACACATTTTTGGGGGACACAATTCAATTCCTAATAGTACCCCACCTCTTGAAAGCTCTGGCCCACATCCTATTGGTAAGGACTAGTCACCTGGCTATACCCAGATGCCTGGGGTGTGTTGTCCTTGGCTGGGTAGCTGCCCCTGGGTGACAGTGCCAGTGACAGCACCACACTATGGGGCGGGGGGGTGCACACACTGATTTTACACAGAGAGCCGTTTGCTCTCCATCATACCCTTTCCCACTATGTTGGATTGCCTTGCTACTTATTAACTGAGAGCCATTGGGGAATTTGATTAAGCACTCTGTGCCTCAGTTTCCTCATCTTTGAAATGGCTATAATGATAGTATCTGCCTCATAGCATCGTTATGAGGATTAAGTCATATGATACATGCTGCATGCAGGATGGGGCATACACATAACAAATGTCACTTATCTGTTATGGTGTTGGCATTTCCACCAACTTGACAGAGAAGCAGAGGCACTTCAGCAAGGTGCTTTACAGCACTCTGTAAAATGTCCCCAGCCACTTGCACTTCTCCCAGAGGCTGTGAGGATGTGAGAGGAGATTTACCAGGTTTACCCTGGAGAGCTTTGTCCAGGCCAGGCAGTGGGACAGAGAGAGAGTGGACAGAGGCCAGTCCGAGGGGGCCTCTCTTCAAGGCCTTGGAGGGGGGAGAAGAGGGGAGGAATGCGGGAGTGGAGAAAGCGTGTGGTCCCTGGGTACGAGAATCATCTCTGGGGCTGCCTCTTCAGTTACTGACAGCATCCCTTTCTTGCCTTAATGCCCTTCCTGGATCAGAGGGCAAAGTGATCTGAAGAGCAAGTTTAGGAAGCTGTTTTTTTTTTTTTTTAATGGCCTGGGAAAGTCCTGGCTATGTTGGGTGAGAACATCGCGTAGACCACATTCAAGGTTCAGAGAGAAAAGGCTGACGGGAAGTTGACTCAGTGTTGTTGATCACAATAATAAATACTGGCAGTAGCATTCCCGTACATGCTAGGCAGTGCAAATCAGCATTATATTTTCATTTTTCACAAAAAAATCCAAACCAGTTGCTGTTGAATTGACTCTGACTCAGGTGACCCCATGGGTATCCGAGCAGAACTGTGCTCCATAGGGTTTTCAGCAGCTGATTTTTGAGAAGCATATGGCCAAGCATTTCTTCCAAGGTGCCCCTGGGTGAACTTGGACCTTCAACCTTTCAGTCAGTAGGAGTGTGTTAACCATTTGCACCACCTGGAGATGCACTTGTTATTATACAAATGAGGGAGCTGACTCAGGAAAGTCAAGGATGCACCCCAGACCATCCAGTTAATACGTCTCTAAGTCTGGATTTGAACCCAACTCTCAACCACCAGGCAGAACTGTCTCCTAGCCATTGCCCCTGGGTGGGGAGTTCTGAGAGTCTTCACTACACCTGTAGGCTTCCACACGTTTTCGACGGTGAGCATACAGTGCTTCCGTAATCAGGAAGACAGTTAGGCTGCAAACGGTGATGATGTGGGGCCAGGCTGTATTGTGAGGGCCAGAGAGGCTGCCGTTGGGCTGACTCCAGGACTCCAGCTGCCAAGCGTGCTTTGGTGCTTTGTCTGACTTGCTGCAGCCACTTCCCTCCCTCTCCTTTGGCGGAAACTTCCACTGCCTCTGATACATAACGTCATTCCAACCTTGTCCAAAGCCCCTGCCTGGAAGTCTCCAGAGTTTGCAGCAAGATTTCTTTGAAGCAAGGCTGTATCTCCACTTGTGGCCTGCCTCTCACCTGCCAGGTAACACACCTGGGGGGCGGGGGGTGGAGATTCTCGTCAGTGTACCTGGGTGGACTCTGCCCCATATGAAAATTGGGGAAAATTGTCCTTTGCCTGGAGTCAAATGAGAAGGTAGTCCAGCCTTTTAAACATATTTCAAGGGTCCTGCTGCTTAAAGATAGCTGGGAAGTGATGAAGTGGTGTGGGGTCATAGAGGAAAATGGAACTAGAATTTATGCTGGGCTGTAGAGCCAGGGTAAGCCGGAGGTGAGGGCCATGGGGAGAGGCCATCCAGAGAGAGGGAATAGTGTGTGCAGAGGTGTCGAGGCGGTGCATAGAGGAATGACAAGTGTTTTGAGTGGCTGGATTGGTACACATGTGTGTGCATGTGTGTGTGTACATGTGTGTGCACACACGTGCATGCACGCGTGTGCACATATGTGTGCATGTGCGTGCGTGTGTGTCTGTGCATTTGCAGCTTAAGGTGGAAAGAGGTAGGCTTGAGTCTTGTGTGCTCTGCCCTGGAGTTTGTGCTTATTCATTCAACAAGTATTTCCCAAGCACCTACTATGTGCTGAGCTGTGGTATTTTACATGTGTTACCTCGGTAAATCCTTGTAGCAGTCCCATGAGGAGGGCATTATTACCATATTACATCATCTGCAGATGGGGAACCGGGGGCTCAGAGAGGCTGGATGACTTGCCTATGATAACACAGCCATGATGATCTCCAGAACTGGGGGCTGGGAAATGAGACTGATGGGGCCAAGGTCACTCAGCATGTCCTGACTGGTCCACACAAGAGGGATTCCAGTTCCATGAGGGCTTCTACTCATGATTGCATCTCCAGCACCTAGCACGGTGCCTGAAACATAGTAAACACTCAGTGAATATGTGTTGAATGGATCCGTGCTTGGTCAGTTCACTCTTGGCCAGTTTGCTCATGCAGTCCGTCAGCGTCTCCTCAGGCTGCTATGGAGCTGGAAAGGCACAGTTTCCTCAGAGTGCCCAGTTGTGGTCTCCCTGTCTCCACTAACCGGCAGTTCCCCCACAAAGGGTGCAGGTATACTTCCGAGGGGATTCTGCCAGCCACCTTGCCCCTAGAAGGACCTCTCTTCAGACCCTAGCCTGCCAAATCGCAGTCAGTTAGGAGTGATTAGATGTTAATGAGTCTGAAGCTGCCTGGTAAGCTGTTTAGCACATGCCTGAGGTGAGAGGGAGAAGCCACAGGACTCGGTGGCCCCATGCAGGCTACAGCAGTGCTGTCACCTGTCCCCACACTGCAGCTGTGGCCCTTACCCTGGGCAGATGCAGGCAGGGTCCCTGCTTCACCTGGCAGGGGCAGCACAGATGGGAAGAATGACTCTTGTTACAGGAACATAATAGTATCCATCGAGCACTTGACATGCCCTGTGTGCGGTGCTGTTCACGTACTTACGTTTATTTCACCCTTACAACATCATGGGTTACACCTCGATTGCTTATCCTCATAAATATTTTTCTTCCGTCTTGAGTATTGTTGTTGTGTTGTCGTGTGCCACCTGCTCAATTCTGACTCACAGCGACCCCATGCGACATAGTAGGACTGACCAATAGGGTTTCCTAGCTGTAATCTTTACAGAAGCAGTTCACCAGGTCTTTCTCCCGTGGAGCCACTGGAAGCCAAGTGCTTAGCCATTGTGCCACCAGGGCTCTTTTCTTGAGGCTCAGAGCACTGAATTAATTCACAAACCTGGATTGAATTCCCAGCCAGTGCACCTTATGCATAGCCACAACCTGTCTGTCAGAGGAGGCTTGGGTGTTGCTATGATGCTGAACAGGTTTCAGTGGAGCTTCCGGACTAAGACAGACTCGAAAGAGAGGCCTGGCGATCTACTTCTGAAAATCAGCCAGTGAAAACCCTATGGAGCCCAAGGGTCTGGTACACAGCTGATCATGGGGATGGTGCAGGACCGGGCAGCATTTTGCCTGTTGTACGTGGGGTTGCCATGAGTTGGGGGCCAACTTGACAGCTAACAGCAACAGCATAGGGATTGTTCCTGTTTTGTGCAGATGGGGAAGCTGAGGACCAGAGATACTGGGTTCATGGTGGAGCCAGATACAGCACCTACTGCCTCGAGTCCCAGCACAGGGCTCTTTCTACTATTCGTATACCCCAGAGGAAGCCCCCTCCTTTCTAGAGGCCCTGGGCAGCCCTTCTGCTTACTCAGAGCCCTGATTTAACAGGAGCCCTCACGCATTTCCGAGACCACCAGCTGGATGGTGGAAAAGGGAAAAGAATGAGGGAGCTGTTGCCAACAGTAGGATGGGAAGGGCTGAGCAGTCCCTAGAGTCTGGAGCTGCATCTGAAATTTTTTAAGGGAAGTTTGCATGCATCTGCAGTGACCTGCAGAGAAGCCGGGCTTGGACCAGCCAGCTGCTGAGACCCCTTCCCACTGCCTGGTTTTGTGATTCCAGCGTTACCGAGCTCAGCAGCCTGGGTGACTTGAGCCTGCTTCTCTCATCTTTCCTCCTTGCTTAGGAAATATCTCAAAGGTACAGAAAAGCTGTTTTATAACAGCGTTTAACACTTGTGGTCCCATCTCCTAGATTTAACCACATTTCCTCAAGTTTCTGGCCAAACGTAGAGCCTATTAAAGAGTTTCCTTCAAGGTCTGGGACTAAATGTTCTGAACCAACCATCCATGGGGAGAAGTACAGTTTTGTCAGTTCAGAGCTACAGGGGGTTTTCTTTTCTTCAGGGTAATTTCTAATTCAGCCTGGAAGTCAGTGTGCATTAAATCCGGGAACTGATCCTCTTGACTCCAGTGGTTCTGAGTCCTGTCTGGACTGGGCTGAATTGACCTGGCTGCAAACTCAGAGGAAAGCATTTGCCTAGCAAATGAGTAGTAAAGGGAGGAATTGGGGGGGGGGGTGCGGGGGTGGTGGAGTGGGGATAGTTTAAATCTTCCTGGAAGTAAGCTGTTTTCTTACCTTGCATAGATTGTGTATGTGCACATCATGCTGCCAGTTAGAAATGCAATTTATCTTTACATTAAAGTGGCCCACAGATTACTGCTTAGAAATATGACTCTAGCTTTCCTCTTTGAAGTGCCTTGCAGATTTCACCATTTGCTCACTACCATCTTTATGGCAATACCTACTCTTTATTGTACTTTTGTGAGATGCCAGACTGTGATGGATGCATAGTCTTATTCAAATCCGTATGACCTAATAATAATCATAATAATAATCGGTATACTACCATTATTATTATAAAACAGGAATAAACAATAGTTGTCGTATATCAAGTACCTCTCATATGCTGCGGGGGGTGGGGAGTGGGGGGCTGTGTTAAATGCTTGGTTTACCTGCACCATCTCATTTTCTTCTCATACCTGCTGCACGAGGAGGTACTGGTAGTGTCCTCGTTTTAACCATGAGGTGTCAGCAGTGGGATAGTTTCCCTTTTTTCACTGATGGGGCAATTGAGGCTCAGAGAGATCAGCAACTTGCTCAGGATCACAAGCCTACATTGGGATCCAGGTCCTTCTTAGAGGTTTCCGCTTCCTTGGACTCGTTGGGGAATGGATGATCTTCATCTCCTTGGCTCTTGTAAAAAAAATTTTATCCAGCAAACAATAGTTTAGCTCAACTAGTGAAGAATGTCTGCCTTGAGCATTGTGCTCTTTTAAGAACTATGTATATGGAATCAAATCAACAACAGCAACTCAGAAGATTAGATAAGAAACTTAGGGGTAGTGAGTTGATGTTAATGGGGGAGGAACAACTCAGAAAAGGAGGATGAGGATGGTTGCATAACTCAAAGAATGTAATCAATATCAGTGAGTTGTACATGTAGAAATTGTTGAATTGATATATGTTCTGCTGTGTTTATTCTCAACAAGAACAAAAAAATCCCAAAAGAGACTTTTTCTGGCGGTTTGGGGAGACTTGGGGAAAAAGTAGAGTCTGAGCTTCTGGAATGGCCCACAATCACTGATCCCACCCAGGCCATAGTAGTGCCCAGGCTGAATGGATGTGGAGCTGAAACCCAGGCTGTACTCTCATTTATAATAATCAGGCTTCCAAGGCACCTATGATTCCAGCAGCCTGGGCCTGGCGTGTCAAAGCAGCCTGGAGTTGGGAGCAAGTTTCTTCCCTGCTCCTCTTTGTGGAGTGAGCAGAGCTGGGGTGTGAGATGTGTGTGGGGAGTGGCTGTGACAGTGGCCAAGCTGAATATCACGGCACCAGGACAGCACCTTCGTGGTGCCCCTTGTGCAGCCTCAGCTCTGGCTGTACCACAGCCTCACCTCCGCCACTGCAAAATTGTCCCCATGTGCCCAGCCTCAAATGGCCTCCCGGAGCTTCCCACCGTCTACAATCAAGACTGGCTACAGCGCTGAGCTGAAGTGCTGGTCACCACAATGCACAACTGAAAGTCACCTCATTCCCATGCTGGTGAGCTATTCTCCAGGGGTGCCAGTCACAGAGTATACGATGGGATTGATGTCCCCACGGTGTGCCATTGGAACTTTCTTCCCTTCCAGCTCTTGCTGGAAAACACCAGCCTCCCCATCTCTCACCCTGATCAGAATTCTTACAACACCCACTGTTGTTTTACCTAAAGGGTGCTTTATTGCCTATTGTCTCATGGTTTTGTATTTGAAATGGTCCACATGTCTACAGAAAAGTTGTTTTACAACACTGTGCAACACTCGTGGTCCCATCTCCTAGATTTAACCACATTTCCCCAAGTTTTTGGCCAAACCTATTGTCTATTCAAGAGTTTCCATCAGTGTCTGGAACTGAATGTTCTGAACCAGCCACCCATGGGGAAAAAGTACAGTTTTGTCAGTATAGAGCTATAGATGATGTCCACGATGAACAAAATATTGAATTTTTAAATAAAGACAGGATCTGACGGAGTTGGTCAGAACTAGGGTGAGGTGAGTGAGGCAGGGATGTACAAGTAAGTTCAGGATCAAATCCCATCTTTATTTCAGATGTGGGTATTTTCTCATCATGGACTTTTTCTTTGCATTGATTTTTTTTTAATTTTATTTTTATTGTGCTTTAAGTAAAAGTTTACAAATCAAATCAGCCTCTCATGCAAAAATTTATATACACCTTGCTATGTACTCCTATATATGCCTATTCCCAAGAAAGGTGATCCAACTGAATGTGGAAATTATAGAACAATATCACACACAAGCAAAATTTTGCTGAAGATCATTCAAAAATGGCTGCAGCAGTATATAAACAGGGAACTGCCAGAAATTCAGGCTGGTTTCAGAAGAAGACGTGCAACTAGGGATATCATTGCTAATGTCAGATGGATCCTGGCTGAAAGCAGAGATACCAGAGGGATATTTACCTGTGTTTTATTGACTATGCAAAGGCATTCAACTGTGTGGATCATAACAAACTATGGATAACATTGTGAAGAACGGGAATTCCAGAACACTTAATTATGCTCATGAGGAACCTTTATGTGAATCAAGAGGCAGTTGTTCGGACAGAACAAGGGGATACTGATTGGTTTAAAGTCAGGAAAGGTGTGCGTCAGGATTGTATTCTTTCACCATACCTATTTAATCTGTATGCTGAACAAATAATAGGAGAAGCTGGACTATATGAAGAAGAACGGGGCATGAGGATTGGAGGAAGACTCATTAACAACCTGCGTTATGCAGATGACACAACCTTGCTTGCTGAAAGTGAAGAGGACTTGAAGCACTTACTAATGAAGATCAAAGACCACAGCCTTCAGTATGGACTGCACCTCAACATAAAGAAAACAAAAGTCCTCACAACTGGACCAATGAGCAACATCATGATAAACGGAGAAAAGATCGAAGTTGTCAAGGATTTCATTTTACTTGGATCCACAATCAACAGCCATGGAAGCAGCAGTCAAGAAATCAAGAGGCGCATTGCGTTGGGTAAATCTGCTGCACAGGACCTTTTCAAAGTGTTGAAGAGCAAAGATGTCACCCTGAAGACTCAGGTGCGCCTGACCCAAGCCATGATATTTTCAATCGCATCATATGCATGGGAAAGCTGGACAATGAATAAGGAAGACCGAAGAAGAGTAGATGCCTTTGAATTGTGGTGTTGGTGAAGAATATTGAATATACCACGGACTGCCAAAAGAATGAACAAATCTGTCTTGGAAGAAGTGCGGCCAGAATGCTCCTTAGAGGCAAGGATGGTGAGACTGTGTCTTACATACTTTGGACATGTCAGGAGGGATGAGTCCCTGGAGAAGGACATCATGCTTGGCAGAGTACAGGGTCAGTAGAAAAGAAGAAGACCCTCAATGAGGTGGATTGACACAGTGGCTGCAACAATGAGCTCAAGCATAACAATGATTATAAGGATGTCACAGGACCACGCAGTATTTTGTTCTGTTGTGCATAGGGTCGCTATGAGTTGGAACCGACTCGACGGCACTTAACAACAACAACACGTACTCCTAGTTGCTCTCCCCCTAATGAGTCAGCACACTCCTTCTCTCCACCCTGTATACCCCGTGTCCATTCAGCTAACTCCAGTTCCCCTCTGCCTTCTCATCCTCCCTGCAAACAGGAGCTCCATATAGTCTCATGTGTCTACTTGAGCCAAGAAGCTCACTCCTCACCAGTATCATTTTCTTATAGTCCAGTCCAATCCCTGTCTGAAGAGTTGGCTTTGGGAATGGTTCCTGTCTTGGGCTAACAGAAGGTCTGGGGACTATGACCTCCGGAGTCCTTCCAGTCTCAGTCAGACCATTAAGTCTGGTCTTTTTATGAGAATTTGAAGTCTGCATCCCACTGTTCTCCTGCTCCATTGGGGATTCTTTGTTGTATTCCCTGTCAGGGCACTCATCAGTTGTAGCTGGGCACCATCTAGTTCTTCTAGTCTCAGGCTGATGTAGTCTCTGATTTATGTGGCCCTTCCTATCTCTTGGGCTCATAATTACCTTGTGTCTTTGGTGTTCTTCATTCTCCTTTGCTCCAGGTGGGTTGAGACCACTATCTAAGAGATGGCCGCTTGCTAGTATTTAAGACCCCGGATGCCACTCACCAAAGTGGAATGTCTTTGCATTGATTTTGAATTTTTACAATATTGTATTAAAGTATCACTTATCTTGATGACTGACTTTTTTAGGACCCTCATTAAATTTTTTGCCTAGTTCACTATACTCTATTCCCAACCCTGGTTGTTGTGGCCAGAGTTGTTGAGTGATTACCATCATCCAAGCCTAGCAATTGAGACCCTCAGAGAGAAATAACTTGCCATTAACACAGCTAGAAAGAAGCAGAACCAAAATACTAACCAAGACTGTTGGATTCTGGAACATGCACTCAGATTACCGTACCACGTAGAAATCCTTTCACGTCCCGCCTCTGTCATTACCTCCTCCACATAGCCTTTTCTGAGCCCCCAGACTCATCATGGACCCTCATGATGATCCCTATAACAACACGTACCCCTGCATGTAATGGCTATCTCTTTTTTTTCTTTTACGTAATTGTCATGAGTGTATGTGTAATAAACATTTGCTATTTCATCATTCTTCACATGTACAGTTCAGTGACATTAACTTAGGGTCATCATCTTGTTCAACCATCACCCTTATCCATTCTCAATTTTTCCATTAACCTTAAGCATTGACCCCCCCCTTTCTTCCTCCCTCCAGCCTGCAACTGGTAACCACCATAAACTTTGGTCTCGCTACATTTGCCTAGTCTAGCTATTTCATATAAGTGGGGTCATACAATGAACAAATCTGTCTTGGGAGAAGTATAGCCAGAATGCTCCTTAGAAGCGAGGATGGTGAGACTTAGCCTCACCTACTTTGGACATGTAATCAGGAGGAATCAGTCCCTGAAGAAGGACATCATGCTTGGTAAAGTAGAGGGTCAGTATAAAAGAGGAAGACTCTAAGTGAGATGGACTGACACAGTGGCTGCAACAATGGGCTCAAACATAGCAATGAGGATGGCAGAGGAGCAGGCAGTGTTTCGTTCTGTTGTACATACAGTCACTATGAGTCAGAATAGATTCGATGGCAGTGAATAAAAAGAAAAATAGCTGTTTCATACAAGTGGGGTCATACATTGTCCTTTGTGTCTGACTTATTTCACTCAAAGGAGCCCTGGTGGCACAGTGGTTAAGCGCTCAGCCGCTAACCAAAAGGTTGGTGGTTCGAACCCACCAGCCGCTCTGTGGGAGAAAGATGTGGCTGCCTACTTCCGTAATGATTTCAGCTTTGGAAACCCTATGGGGAAGTTCTACTCTGTCCTATAGGGTCACACTGTGAGTCAGAATTGACTTGTCAGTAACCGGTTTTTTTCACCCAATCTGGTGTTTTCGCATTCCATCCATGTTGTAGTATGTATGAAATCATGATGATCTCTTTACTTGCTTGTCTTCCTCATGAGACCTCTTAAAAACGGCTGTTTCTTCATCTTCCTATGATGGTTTTGCGGCCAAAGGATGAGAAGTTTACACGCCACTTTGCTTGTGCCTGCTCACTGCCTCATTATCAGCTCGGACTCAGCTCATGTACCCCAGTAGAAACATGCTCTTTGGAGGGTGGAGAGAGGCCCCTCAGCATCACGTCACGTAGTTGGTTAACACAGCCTTTTCCTGGACGGCAGCAGTGGCTAGAGGCCATTTCCGAATGTGACTGATGATATTTGAAGATTCTGCAAAGGAGGCGTGGGAAGCTCGTCTTCTGTGCCAGCTCTTCCCTGCTTCCCTGTGTGAGTAACAGTGGTGAGGTCAGTGGTAGCCTGGTTTGCACTGATCAGGGGCGTAAGGAACAGTGGATAGTAAGTGCCCACTTGTGGGAGTCAAAACCAAGAGACCCAGAGAGTAATCTCAGAGATGGGTTAGCCCATGTTGCCCTAATGAGGAAGGGCAATGTAATCTCACAAAGGCAAAGAGAAATGATTGCAAAAACCCAACTAAACGGAACTTACAGTCTCTCAGTTTTTATTCATTTGGCCTTGGTGGTCCAGTGGTAGAATTCTTGCCTACAATGCAGGAGACCTGGGTTGGACTTCCGGCCAATGCGCCTCATACACAGCCACCACCCATCTGTCAGTGGAGGCTTGTGCGTTGCTGGAACGTTTAACAGGTTTCAGTGGAGCTTCCAGACTAAGATGGACTAAGAAGAAAGTCCTGGCATTCTCCTTCTAAAAATCAGCCAATAAAAACCCTAGGTATCACAATGTAACCTGTGTATCACAGTTGGTCTGCAACCAATCACGGAATGGTGCAGGACCGGGCAGCTTTTCATTCCTTTGTGCATGGGGTCGCCATGGGTCAGGGGCTGACTTAACGTTAGCTGACAACAACAAAGATAAATATTTGTTGGGCACCCACAAGGTGTGTGACACTATGTGAAACACTGGGGACTCAGGAGCTCCCCTGGGCTCACCTTGCCCAGGTTACACTCCCCATGTTGTTCAGGGATGGTCTGTCTGCTTGGGTGTCATTTCCCACGCTAACAGAGCTCCCTGTGAGCAGGGGTTTAAGTCACATCACCTACATGTCCCCTGCAGTTGCCAGCTCCTGGTAAATAGTACCTGCTCAGTACACATTTGTTGAAGGAGTGTGGAGAAGGGATGATTGAGCAGGTGAGAATGCTTCGTAGCAAGCTTACACTGCAGTGTTCTATGCGTGCAAATTAATCTAGTGCAAACTGCGGACGTAAGGGTGAAATGACTTCCAAATGTAAGTGTACTCAGAAATTTGAAGTGCTTTCTGAATCAGCAGGAAGTCTTATTCATGAATTAAAAAAAATTGCGTAAACTACTCATTGCGTCATTGATTTGAAGTATGTCACCTGGAAACAGGTCTCTGGTGATATGCCACAGGTCTCTGCACATGGGACTAGTTTATAAGCACTGGGGCTCTTTTAAGTCTTTCTTCTCCCCTTCATTGTTTTTCTACCCTGGATCAGATGCCGGCTATTTCTCATTTGGGGTATTAAAACTACCGCCTAAATATCCCCTCACCTGCCTGTCCATCCATCCTCTTACAGACGGGAGAATATTTTTTCTGAAATGCAAATCAGATTATACCATCCATACCCCTGTTAATAATCTGTTACTTGAAGATAAAGTCCATGTTGCTTAACGTTGTAGATAAATGCTTCCATTCATAGCTTTCCAGGCTCATCTTGCTTCCCTCTCTCCTATGTCCCAGCCAGCTGAAACCCTTATCATTCCTTGAGAAAGAAGCCTTCATAACTGTAATGCTGTTCCCTTTGTCAGGAGCTCCTGTCCCCTCCTAACCCAGCTAACCCCTGTTTATCCCGCAGGACCCAGCTTTCTTATCACACTCAACACTTGGCTTTATAATCATCTGTTTACATTTCTGTCTCTCCTACCAGGAGTCCCTGTGTGGTGCAAATGGCTAACATGCTCTGCTGCTAACCCAGAGGCACTTCAGAAAAAAGGCCTGGCTATCTGCTTGTGGAAAAATTAGCCACTGATAACCCTGTGGAGTACGGTTCTACTCTGACACCCATGGGGTCGCCGTGAGCCGGAGTTGACTCAGTGGCAATTGGCCTGATAATTACGTTGGGTCCACCTGTATAATCGAGGATAATCTCTCCATCTCAAAATCTTCAATTTAACCCCAATGCAGAATTCCTTTTGCCATGTAAGGTAAATAGTCACAGGTTCCAGGGATTAGGACATTGACGTTTTAGGGGCCATTATTCTGCTGATCCCAAATGGTTACCTTTTAGACTCTACGCCTTCTCCTCACTTATTGACTATCTTGTTATCCAACATTTTGCATTTACAACAATAGTAAAAAAATCTGCTATTCAGCTATTTTGCACATTAACAATATGTATATGGCATTAATGAATGCTGAGGTGGGAGGCGAGAGTAACACTGGCTGTGATGGTTAAGGTTATGTATCACCTTGGCTGGGCCATGATTCTCAGTGGTTTAGTGGTTATGTAATGATGTAATTTGGCGGTTAGGTAATAATGTACTTCGGCAGTTATGTAATGATGTAGTCACCCTCCATTTTGTGATCCGGTGTGGTCACCCTCCATTTTTGCATAATGTTGATTTCACATAATGACCTGGTCTTTGGAACCTAACCATGTTGATAAGTGAAAAGAGGATATACTGAACTGACTCTGTGTATTTCCTTTACTGCCTCTCCACTGTAGACATTCGCGATCCTCGGGTTCGAGGGCTGGACTAGACCACTCTTCCTATGATGATTCTATAAGTGGAAATGAGACTTGGCATATGAATGAGAGTTATACATTATTAAAAACTTTCTTTCTTGAGGATTTGGAGGATGGGGTAAAGGGGGTGAGAGATGGCTTTAAAAGTTAGAGATGTTGATTTCACTGTTCTCAAGAAGCCACATAATTAACTCAGCATACTACTGAACATGTGCACTGTTCTGTATAGGACTTAACAAATATGTATGACAAGGCATAAGACAGTAAACCTCACCTATTTCTCTCCCACTCAAGAAGACATTTCAGAATGGTGTAATTATAGAAATTACCTTGAGTGTGCTATAGCTTACCAAAAAAAAAAAAAAAAAAAAACCTTAATTGTTTAAAATGTCGCTGCTTGAACTGGGGTTCTAACAAGTTAGTTCTGTCACCTCTCATAGCTGACCGCCACTGAAATTGGAAGTAACACCCTTTTAGCTGTGATACGGCCTCTGGTCTTCAGGAAGCTTTTTGTCTGTCTGTAGATATAAGAGTTATGTGGTGAAACTAAAAGCAATATGGCATAGCGTGTGATTAAGTACTTAAATGTGTGGTACAGGCAGTAGGTACAAGGAATTTGGGAAAGCACTATGGTAAACTAGACCTGAAAGATACTTGTCTAGTGATTTCCAACTCAAGGTGACCCCAAGTATGGCAGAGTAGAACTGTGCTCCAAAGAGTTTTCAATGGCTGATCTTTCAGAAGTAGATTGCCAGGCCTTTCTTCTGAGATGCCTCAGAGTGGACTCAAACCCCCTACCTTTGGTTGGCATCCGAGCACATTAATCATTTGCACCACCTAGGGGCTCCTTGTTGAATATTACTCTGCGACAAAGCAGATAACCCACTTTCTTGTTCTGCAGTAGGGCATCAGGCAGAAGAAAGCAACTCTGGGTAACTTAGGTGGAAAAATAATTCATTGGCTGGTTTCAGGGATGGTCTGAAACAGTGAACCTCTGTAAGAACAGGAGGGAGGGCCTCTCTGGGGACCTGGAAGCAGGATGTGATGGGCAGTTTAGCACACAGTGGTCAGGGTGAATCAGCACCAGCCTCGTGTCTCTCCCCTAGAGATGTGGCTTCCTGGGGAATGAGTCTGATTGGCTGAGCTGGGTCCTACCTTGATCAGGGAAGGACATACACTTTGATTAATGGCTCCACCACATGGTGTGTGACTGGGGAGGGGTGATTCCCAAAAGTAAATGGGTATTGCTCAGGGCTTCAACTGGTTTGTTCTAGTTCAAACCTCTGCTGAGAATTTGCATTTCTGTCAAGTTCCCAGGAAGTTATACATGGGAATCACCTGGAGATATTGTTAAAATGTAGATTCAGATTCAGTATATCTGGGGGTGGGAATGCATATTCTCATCAGGGAACTTGTTAGAAATGCAGATTCTCAGTAGGGGTTTGAACCAGAATGAACTGGTTTGAAACCCTGGTTTTGCTACCGGTAGAAGAAGGGCTGGATACTGCTGGTCAGCGGTACCATGTTACTTGAAATGATTCTCAAGAGTTGAGGCCCAGTAGATTTCACAGGCCACCGAGCTCCTCCCTAAGGATTTATGGGTGAAAGGTGATATGGAGCAGCAGAGAGAGTTGCAAGCGAGCTGAATGTACTTGGTCAAGTCCATTTTCCTTTGTGGGTCTCTGTTTCCTACTCTGTAAAACAAGGGACCAGCCTGGAGGATCTTTAAGTTCCCTCTCATATCCAAAGCTAGGTTTTCTCTAGCATAAGCACCTTGGAAGATAATCACACCATTGAAAAAGTTAGGAAATGGCAGATGTCTTGTTATATATATTTGTTGTTGTCAGATGCTGTCGAGTTGGTTCTAACTCATAGCGACCCCATGTACAACAGAATGAAACACTTCCTGTTCCTGCGCCACCCTCATGATCATTGCCATGTTTGAGCTCACTGTTACAGCCACTGTATCAATCCATCCTGTTGAGGGTCTTTCTCTTTTCTGCTGACCCTCTACCAAGCATGATGTCCTCCTCCAGGGACTGGTCCCTCCTTACAACTTGTCCAAAGTGAGACAGAGCCTCGGCATTTGGCTTCCAAGGAACACTTCTTCCAAGACAATATATATAAAAATATATACTTACCACAATAAAAAATAAAATGTATCCACTTAAAGTGTGTGGTTTGATAAGTTTTGACAGGTATGTTCACCAGTGTAACACATACACACGTATACACACAAGTTAGTTTTAACACTTAGCTGCAATTAATGGTAAGAACTATCTTCGGAGTAAAGGCACATGTATTTCCATATAATTGCAAATTGACTGAAGGATCATAAAAAGAGGGGGAGAGATGGAATATTATCTCCCCAGTTGCTTGTGGGGTGACTGATGGCTAAGGAGGAGTGTGGTGCTTGTGGTTGGAAACATTGAGGATGACCATGAAGGGTTTGGGTGAGGTATCATAGAAACAGATGGCACACTGCTAACCCAGCAAACCTGTTAACTTTGGCACATGGAGGCTGCCGTGTTGGCCAGCTTCACACGGCTGGTGCGGTGCGGGACTAAGCCCATAGAATACACCTTGAATGCTGCAGTCATTCAAGTGGCAGACCTGGCCAGGAGACCAGCGCAGCATAAATAGACGTCATCCCTAGAGAGGCAGGTGAGAATCTTTCTTCTTTGGGCAGGTGTGTAGGGTCCAAGGTCTGCTGTTTCAGAAGCCTGTGCTGTCCCCTCTCTGACCCGAGGCCTGTTCCTCAGTTGTTACTGGTGCATAGTCATGGTACTCATGGAGTAATACTCATGGGCAGCATTTATTGAGAACTGCTAAGTTCTAGTCATTGCATTAAGTATTTCAACTACATTATCTTATTTAATTTTACAGTCATTTTCAGAGGTAGGCATTATTGTTAACTTGCTCAAGACTCCCAATATGCTCATGTCTTGGAATGAGCTCCTACCTTGAAAACTCTGGAGGAATCAAATAAATGAGAATGGCAGCATATGCTTAGTTGGAGGTTATCTTACATAAGCATACAGAGTGATATGACCAGCTAGATGTACGCGCAGAAATGAACAGCTGGATAATTAATAGAATAGGAACACTAACCAGGTAGGCCTTGTTTTATCTGCGTTTTACAGAACTGAGGCTCAGAGATGCTTACTGATGTGCCCAAGGACAAGGATACTATGCTAGGAAGTTGAAAGCAGGAATTTATTTGTACCCAGAACAGACTGACTTCCAACCTTGTGCTTGTCTCATTGGGCCTTGCTGCCCACTCCTAGAGCAGAGTGGACTGTGGTTTGGTCTGGTCTGGTCTGAGAGGCCGTTCAGTGCCAGGCCAACATCATCAGGAGCCGCAGGCCCAGTCTGTGTGTGTGTTTGGCTGTTTCCGGCTGTCTTTGCCTCTTGCTCATCTCTGGCTCACGTGACCTCTTCCTTCCTGCATTTGCTTCTGGCCACGTGACTTAACTGCCTACACTTTTGTCTGTCCTATGCTGCAGCTATGTGTTGGTTTGCATTTCCTGAAAGAAAGATCAGGTGGGCAGGTTTTGTGCATTTGAGCAAGCCACTGAGTACAGTGGGGGTGACGACGGCATGTTGCCTTTTGCAATCTGTGTTTGTACCAGTGCATTGAGTGAGGCCAAGAAAGACGCTGAGGATCACCTGGGGCAGGTGCCCTAATGGGCTAAAGACAGATTCCTTTGGCCACCTCCACCCCCTACGCCTGCCAAGCTCTCTGCCCTGTTACCACTGCCTGCACCCGATCTGTGTCTAGGGGTCGTGCCATCCTTGGAGCTTGAGTTAAATCACGAAGAAAAGGCCACTTCTGATTTCTAACTGAGCACACCCATCTACAGTATGTCATTGTCACCTACTTACTTTTGCATTTTTAAAAAATCCGTCTCCTTTTAGCTCTTAATCCTTGCTCCATCCTTATCTACCTTCTGCCTCTCTCCATGTGCCAACTCTATTATGCATCTGTGATTACATATTTTAGTATGCGTATTTGTTTTGAATAGGCAGTACACACGTGTCATAAAAACACTAACCAGCCCAGTAGGTGCACAGCAAGCATTTCTCTCCCTAATCTCCCTTCCCAAAGGAGCTGCTCTCCCTGTTTCTTGTCCGTCATTTTGACTGTGAATGGATTAGGTTAAACCTTATGAAATCACCTTGCTCACAGGTCACATATTGGCAATTTCACATGACCCAATGGAATTCATGCATAAATATGAGACGTCTTATCACCACCTAATATGTTACGTATTTTCACGTTTATTGTCTGACTCCACCCACTGGATTATAAAGTCCATGGAACCAAACCCATTGCTGTCAAGTCAATTCCAACTCATAGTGACCCCATACAGAGTAGAACTCCCCTGTAGGATTTCCAGGAAGCAGCTGGTGGGTTTCAACTGTCGACCGTTTGGTTAGCAGCTGAGCTCTTAACCACTGCGCCACTAGGCCCCCCCCCCCGGGGCCAGGACTTGCTTTGTTGATTGCTTTGCCACCAGTGCCTGGCACAAAAAGGCTCTCAGTAAATAAGTAAGTGTATCACTCTCTTTTCAAAAATTGTAGCCAACTCTGAACACTCTAGGTACCTTGCCTTCCTACTTAGTATTGTGTTGTTGTTAGTTGCTGTTCAGTTGGTTCTGACTCATGACAGCCCCCTGCACAACAGAATGAAACATTGCCTGGTCCCATACCATCTTCATGATCAACAGTATGCTCCAGTCCATTGTTGTGGTTACTGTGCGGTTTGAGTGCCTTTCACCCTGGCTGCGGGGGGGAGGCACATCTTCCAGCGCTATAATATCAGACAACATTCAGTGTGATCCATATGGCATTCATTGGCTAATTTTTGGAAGCAGATTGCCAGGCCTTTTGTCCTAGTCTGCCTTAGTCTGGAAGCTCCACTGAAACCTGTCCACCATGGGAGACCCTGCTGGTATTTGAAATACCAGTGGCATAGCTTCCAGCATCACAACGATATGCAAGTCACCACAGCATGACAAACTTACAGGTCACTTAATACTATGTTTTATACATTGTTCTTTGTCAATACATGTAAATCTTCCACATATTTTAATCAGCTACATAGTATTCCATGTGAAACCAAAAATCCCCTTGCCATCAAGTTGATTCCTACTCATAGTGACCCTGTAAGGGTGAACCCTAATTGGTGTGAGTGATCCCCTTCTTTTTTTTTTCACTGTGCTTTAAGTGAAAGTTTATAGTTCACATTAGTTTCTCATATAAATTTATACACACATTGTTGTGTGACCCTGGTTGCTCTCCGTATAATATGACAGCATATGCCCTCTTTCCGCCCTGTATTTCCCATGTCCATTCAGCCAGCTCCTGCCCTTTTTTGCCTTCTCACCTCGCCTCCAGACAGGAGCTGCCCATTTAGTGTCATGTATCTACTTCAGGATACTTCACAAGTATCCTTTAATGTCTTATAGTCCAGGCTAATCTTTGCCTGAAGAGTTGGCTTCAGGAATGGTTTTAGTTTTGGGTAAACAGAGAGTCTGGGGGCCATGTCTTCTGGGGTCCCTCCAGTCCCAGCCAGATCATTAAATCTGGTGTTTTTGCTAGAATTTGAGCTCTGCATCCCACTTTTCTCCTGTTCCGTCAGGGACTTTCTGTTGTGTTCTCTGTCAGGGCGGTCATTGGTGGTAGCCGGGTATCATCTAGTTCTTCTAGTCTCAGGTTGGTGGAGTCTCTGGTATGTGGCCCTTTCTGTCTCTTGGGCTCATATTTTTCCTTGTGTCTTTGGTGTTCTTCATTCTCCTTTGCTCCAGGTGGGCTGGGACCAATTGATACATCTTAGATGGCCGCTTGCTAGCTTTTAAGACCCTGGATGCCACTCACCAAAGTGGGATGCTGAACGTTTTCTTAATAAACTTGGTTATGCCAGTTGACCTAGATGTCCCTTAGCAACCATGGTCCGTGGACCCCTGCCCCTGCTACTCTGTCCCTCAAAGTGTCTGGTTGTGTTCAGGAAACTTCTTAGCTTTTGGTTTAGTCCAGTTATGCTTACTTCCCCTGTATTGTGTGTTTTCCTTCCCTTCACCTAAGTTAATTCTTGTCTACTGTCTAGTTGGTAAATACCCCTCTCCTCCCTCCCCAACCTTGTAACCATCAAAGAATGTTTTCTTCTGTGTTTAAGCCTTTTCTTGAATTCTTATAATAGTGGTATTGTACAATATTTGTCCTTTTGTGACTAATTTCACTCAGCATAATGCTTCCAGATTCATCCATGTTATGAGATGTTTCACGGGTTCATCGATGTTCTTTATCATTGTGTAGTACTCCATTGTGTGACAGTACCATAATTTGTTTATCCATTCATCTGTTGATGGCAGCTAGGTTGTTTCCATCTTTTTGCTATTGTAAACAGTGTTGCAGTGAACATGGGTGTGCATATATCTATTCACGTGACAGCTCTTATTTCTCTAGGATATATTCCAAGAAGTGGGATTGCTGAATTGTACGGTAGTTCTATGTCTAGCTTTTTTTTTTTTTATTGTGCCTTTATTCATTTATTGTACTTTAAGTGAAAGTTTACAAATCAAGTCAGTCTCTCATACAAAAACTTATATATACCTTGTATGTACTCCTAGCTGCTCCCTCCCTAATGAAACAGCACATTCCTTCTCTCCACCCTGTATTTCCTGTGTCCATTCAACCAGTTCCTGTCCCACTCTGCCTTTTCATCTCACCTCCAGATAGGAACTGCCCACATAGTCTCATGTGTCTACCTGAGCCAAGAAGGTCACTCCTCACCAGTATCATTTTCTGTCTTATAGCCCAGACCAATCCCTGTCTGAAAAGCTGACTTCAGGAATGGTTCCAGTCTTGAGCTAACAGAAGGTCTGGGGACCATGACCTCCAGGGTCCCTCCAGTCTCAGTTAGGCCGTTAAATCTGGTCTTTTTTACTAGAATTTGAGGTCTGCATCCCACTGCTGTCCTGCTCCATCAGGGATTCTGTGTTGTGTTCCCTTTCAGGGCAGTCATTGGTTGTAGCCAGACACCATCTAGTTCTTCCAGTCTCAGGCTGATGTAGTCTCTGGTTTATGTGGCCCTCTCTGTCTCTTGGACTCATATTTACCTTGTGTCTTTGGTATTTTTCATTCATTGCTCCAGGTGGGTTGAGACCAATTGATGCATCTTAGATGGCCGCTTGCTAGCGTTTAAGACCCCAGACACCACTCACCAAAGTGGGATGCGGAATGTTTTCTTAATACATTTTGTTATGCAAATTGACCTAGTTGTCCCCTGAAACCACGGTACCCAGACCCTGGTCCCTGCTACTCTGGCCTTCGAAGCGTTCAGTTGTACTCAGGAAACTTTTTGCTTTTGGTTTAGTCCAGTTGTGCTGACCTCTCCTGTGTTGTGTGTTCTCTTTCCCTTTACCTAAAATAGTTCTTATCTACTATCTAATTAGTGAATACGCGTCTCCCTCCCTCCCCACCCTCATAACCATCAAAGAATATTTTCTTCTGTGTTTAAACTTTTTCTTGAGTTCTTATGATAGTGGTCTCATACAATACTTGTCCTTTTGCAACTGACTAATTTCACTCAGCATAATGCCTTCAAGATTCCTTCATGTTATGAGATGTTTCATGGGTTCATCATTGTTCTTAATTGTTGCGTAGTATTCCATCGTGTGAATACACCGTAATTTATTTATCCATTCATCCATTGATTGGTACCTTGGTTGCTTCTATGTTTTTGCTATTGTAAACAGTGTTGAAATGAACATGGGTGTGCATATATCTGTTCCTGTGAAGGGTCTTATTTCTGTAGGATATATTCTAAGGAGTGAAATTGCTGGATCGTATGGTAGTTCTATGTCTAGCTTTTTAAGGAAGTGCCAAATTGATTTCCAAAGTAGTTATACCATTTTACATTCCCACCAGCAGTGTAAAAGTGTTCCAGTCTCTCTACAGCCTCTCCAACACTTATTACTTTGTGTTTTTTGGATTAATGCCAGCCTTGTTGGGGTAAGAGGGTATCTCATTGTAGTTTTGATTTACATTTCTCTAATGGCTAAATTGTGAGCATTTTCTCAAATATCTGTTAGCTGCCTGAATGTCTTCTTTGGTGAAGTGCCTGTTCATGTCCTTTGTCCATTTTTTGTTTGTCTTTTTGTTATTGAGGTTTTGCAATATCTTGTAGATTTTAGAGATTAGATGCTGATTGGATTTGTGGTAGCTAAAAATTTCTTCCCAGTCTATAGGTTGTTTCTTTACTCTTTTGGTGAAGTCTTTGGATGAGCATAAGTGTTTGATTTTTAGGAGTTCCCAGTTATCTAGTTTCTCTTCTGGTGTTTGTGCATTGTTAGTAATGTTTTATATACTGTTTATGCCATGTATTAGGCTCCTAGTGTTGTCCCTATTTTTTCTTCCATGATCTTCATCATTTTAGATTTTATATTTATGTCTTTGATCCATTTTAAGTTAGTTTTTGTGCATGGTGTGAGGTATGGGTCTTGTTTCATTTTTTTTTTTTTTTTTTGCAGATGGATATCCAATTATGCCAGCATCATTTATTAAAGAAACTATCCTTTTCCCATGTGGCCTTTGTCAAATATCAGCTGCTCATAGGTGGATGTCTGGATTCCCAATTCCGTCCCCTTGGTCTAGGTATCTGTTGTCGTACCAGAACTAGGCTGTTTTGACTACCATGGCTGTAGAATAGGTTCTAAAATCAGGTAGTGTGAGGCCTCCTACTTTGTTCTTCTTTTTCAGTAATGTTTTACTTATCTGGGGCCTCTTCCCTTTCCATATGAAGTTGGTGATTTGTTTCTCCATCTCATTAAAAAAATGCCATTGGAATTTGGATGGGGATTGCATTATATCTATAGATGAGCGATCCCCTTCTGATGGCCCAGTCTTTTGCCATTATAAACAAAGATTCAGTGAACATCCTTGCCCAGATGTATTTTCCACAAGCATGAATACCTATAGGCAGTGCCCTATAAGGGGAACTGCTGGGTCTGAGTTCATGTGCCTTACTTTTCGAGTAGATGGTGCCTAATTGTTTCATGGTGTGCCCAGGGAGAAATCACATTCTCATGGATATGGTACCCACTCTCTCGCTTGCTGCTATTAGAAACAACTCACCTGCTTTCTCAGGCTCTCCCAGGCCCCCACAGTGGGGGAGCGATTGCATAGTGATCAGTCTTCTTGACGTTTGTCTTGCTGCTCCCCAGTGTCACCCATGGTCCATTCTTTGCATGTTATCCTGTTACATTTATATTAGAAGATGGATTTCTCAACATGCCATGACCTGATTAGTTTTCCTGTTGGAAGCCGCAATAGGAGGCTAGTTGGGGTGCAGCTGCCGCCTAGACATGAGACATCAAAACAAGGATGGGGCCGGCACTTTGGTTAAATCACAGTGTCTCAGGAGCTGGGGCTGCCAGGCCTCTTGACGTCAGCCCCCACTCCTCTCTGTGGAGGTATTGCCTTCTCCCTCATGTCCAGGTTCAGCTCCCTTTCATTGAGTACGTCTGAATGCCAGGTGCTTTCTGCCCAAGATCACAGCCTTAGGAGTCCTGTGAACCAAGTTCTACCCACATCTTGTAGATGATGTAACTGAAGCTCAGAGAGGTGGGATGACTTACTAGAGTGTTATGGATTGAATTGTGTAGAAGTCCTAGCCCCTGTGCCTGTGGATGTGACCCTGTTTGGAAATAGGGTTTTTCTGTTTTCATGTTAATGAGGTCATACCAGTATAGGGTGGACCAGAAACCTAATCACTCCTGAGTTATGTAAAGAACAGAGTAGACACAGGTGGGACACAAACTAGGAAAGACAGTTGCTGTTCAAGGCCACATCCACAAGCAAATGAACACCAAGGATTGCTGGCCGACATGAGAGACTGGGAGAGAGGCCCACAGAAAGAACCAACACAGCTGACACCGTGATTTGGACTTCTAGCCTCCAAAACTGGAAGAAAATAAATTCCTGTTCTTTAAAGTCTCCCTCTTGTGATATTTCTATTATGGAAGCACCAGGTAGCTATGATGCAGAATAAACTTTTTAGAAATATAAGTGAGATATAATAAATAAATAAGTCACCTCCTGCTTAAGACCTTCCAATTAAAGTCTCTCTCAGGTTTTCATCTGGTCCATGCCAATGTTTCCAATTTAATCTTCTCTCACTTTCTTGACTCTTACACCTTGCTCTAGGCATAGCAAGTGGCCTCCTTCCTGTTACTTACACCTGCTAACGCGTTTCCACCGACTCATTCCCACCTCAGGGCCTTTGTATTTTTACTTCCCTCTCCCTAGAATATTTAAAACTCATTGCTGCAGAGTTGATTCTGACTCGTAATGACTGTATAGGACAGAGTGGAACTGCCCCATTGGGTTTCCGAGGCTGAAATCTTTATGGAAGCCGACTGCTACATCTTTCTCCCGTGGAGCAGCTAGTGAGCTTAAACCTCTGACCTTTCGGTTAGCATCTGAATGGTTTAACCGTTGCATCATCTTACATGGTTGGTTCCTTCTAGTTACAGCTCAGATGTCATCTCTTCAGGGGTCACAAACCTTTCTTGACGTTCCCCTATCACATTCTATCTCATTGCCCTGTTTTATCTTGCATACAGTTCTTCTCACTATCTGAAAAAAAAAAAAAAAAATTGTTTTAGTTGTTCATATGTTCTTTCTGTTTATTGAAGTGAATTTCAGAGTTGCCTTTTAAAACTTGGAGCCCTAGTGGTGCAGTGGTTAAGAGCTCGGCTGCTAACCAAATGGTCGGCAGTTTGAATCCTCCAGCTGCTACTGGGAAACCTTAGGGGCAGTTCTGCTCTGTCTTATAGGGTCACTATGAGTCAGAATCAACTCGAAGGCAATGAGTTTTTTTGTTTGTTATTTAAAAAAACTGATCTTTAAAATCTGGGTGGAGGCTCATGTGTCTGAAATGGTTCCATTCAAGTCATGACGTGGGAGGACATGGCGGATGACCTTGCTGGCTGCAGTTAGGACGGTTTCCCAGGTTCCCATGGCCATTTTGCTTAGACTGACTGCCGAAGTGAGTCACAGTGCATTTGGGGGCTTGTTTTCTCACACGTGAAAACATCGGTTATTGTTACAGCAACCTCTAGCCCTGCTTGGATTTTCACAGAAGGGAAAGCAATTAATTGGTCAATGCTGGTCAAAGCTGTAAGATGAAGTTGAAAGCTATCACTTTAGGAACTTGTGGTTTTAAAAGTTTATGACTGAAGCAAGATGCTATGCTGCTGTCTTTGAAGATGGAGGAAGAGGCCCATGGACCAAGGAATGCAAGAAACACAGTTCCAAAAGCTGGAAAGGCAAGGAAATGGATTCTCTCCTGGAGCCTGCAGAGGGAGTGTGCCTTGCCCAAATCTTGGTTTCTTCCCAGTACTGATGTTTTAGGACTTCTGACCTACCGAACTTCAGAACTGTGTAAGAGAATAAATGTGTGTTGTTTTAAGGTGCGAAGTTTGTGGTAATTTGTTACAGCAGCCATATGAAACTAATATACTGTCTATATAATACATCTAATATGCTCTTTCTTTCTTTATTTTTATCTGTCCATGAAGCTCTTCTAGACCCCTTTTTATTCTCTTTTATATGCAGCCTGAGGGCAATAGTGAGGAAACAGCCAGAGTGCCAGGAGAGTAAACCACCTTCTTTTTCCATTCCCTGATCCCTCCCCAGGAGTGACAGAGGAAAAAAGAGCAGATGAGGCAATGTGGATATGCAGCTACAGGATTTATTACCCACAGTGAGTTGATCAAAATCAATGGAGATCAATAAGGCTGTAGAACCCACAGTCTTTCTCAAGCATTTGTACCATAGTTATCCCCTTTATACATGACTCAATGTCTTTGCTTTTGTGTCCTCATTTTTTTGCTGCACAAGCACACTTTAACTCTTTCCTAGACTCTCCTGTGACATGGCCCTAGCTAGACATGAGGCTCTGCCTCTAATTACTTTGTGCCTTGTTTGCATGGGAGTTTACTCATTTTAATGCCATTAGTATAAATGAGAGTCGCATTGCCAAGGCAACCAGAAGTGGAAGCGTGTACAGTTTCAGCCTTGTCCAAGAACTCAGATCTACTTGCTATCCTCCGTTTCTGTTCTTGGTTTTCATGTATCTTGTGGCCAAAAGAACCCAAATTATCCTATGGTCATCCCTGTTTTTTTTTTCCCTTCATTCTACTAATGTCTTTGTGAATCTATACAGTTTCTGCTCAAATCACTAACTTTAGTTCTTTAATTTCTCTTAGCTAACCCTGAGGTCTTCCTTTTTCTGCATAACAGATTTCCTATGTGAAATCCCTATCTGATAATTACTGCCTTCAACACTATTCCCATGTTTCTCTTTCTTCCACTCCTTTCCCCATTGGAATTGGAATCCGGAATTTCTATTTCTGCCCCCACCCTCGTCTGGGCTGGACCACTCAAAAAATGGCTGAAGGATCAGGGACTCCATGCCCCCCAATAGAAGGGCATATGAGGGCTTCCAGGAAGAGAGGTTCTAATATTACACCGACTACTTTATGTTCTCTTTCCTCTTATATGTCAAGAGCTAGTTTGGGTCCTAATGTCCATAATTATCTGTTGCTACAGCCACATATCAGCTGTAATATGCCAGATTTTTTTAGTGGTTAATGCTTAAAAGTTTATACCATTTTACAAAATATTGACGGATTTTGACATGAATAGAAGGCCTTATGGTGTCTTATAGGGAAATTACTCTTTTTGCAGCCAAAACAAATCCATTGTTATTGAGTTGATTCTGACTCACAGCGACTGTGGACAGAGTAGAACTGCCCCATAGGGTTTCCAAGGCTGTAATCTTTATGGAAGCAAATTGCCACATCTTTCTCCTGCAGAGTAGCTGGTGGGTTGAAACTGCTGACCTTTCAGTTAGCAGTCGAGCGTTTAACCACTGTGCTACCAGGGCTCCTTGCTCTTCTCATAGAGGCCACAAAATGGTGGTCCACTGGGTGGTTCGGGACCATAAATGTGTTTATTTTGGCTTACACAAGATATAAAATGTGAATGCATTGCAAACTTTTAAAGTAGAAGGATTTCACATAAAATCTTAGGACTATCGGGAAACTGAAAAATCTGTCAGCGTTAACCTTGTGTTGCCATACAGCCACAGATAGCTGGGGTTGAATAGTGGCTGCCACTTTGGATGAGGCCTCAATCTTTGGTTCATCTCATTTCGGTCGTTACCCATCCTTCTTCACTCGATTTCATTCCTGCCTGATTTCTGAAGGCATCTGAGTTTGCAAACTCTGTCATGGAATTCTAGGCTCACAGGGAGGAAGGCACCAGGTAGACATTTATACTAACTCCTTCCTCATCCACCTGATCTATGAATGTCCTTCTCTACGTCTTAAAACTGGTCACCCAGCCTCCAGTGATGAGGCCCTCATTGCCTTCCCTCACCACCATTCCTTCTGTAATCAGCCATGGGAGAAAGCTCTTCCACAGACCGAGATAACTTTTTAATCTCCTAACTCCTCCCACCGCTTGGTTGGAAATCTACTCATTAGGCATCTATTTGGATTACTTTATTCTTCCCACACTTAGTTTCCACTCCATTCCCAAGGACTTGTACCCTCCAAGGGCTATAAATTCAACGTTTGCACCAGGGACCCTGATGCCTTCTCATCTTGTAACTTTCTTTATCTGGTTATTTTATGCAATTTTAAGCTCCAGTCTGATCTGTGAGGCTATCTGAGACATTTCCAAAGGAGACTAGCTTAGTTTCTGTATCAATAACGGTGCTGATAATGATGATGATATTAGTAGCGACCTTTTATTGGAAAACAGCTTCATGCCAGGCTAAATGATTAACATATATCATTGCATTGAATCCTAATTCAAATTAGATACAATCTTAGTTCGAAGGTGAATAAACTGAGGCTCAGAGAAGTTAAATATATTCTCAAAGACCATCGTGGTGGACATTGTGTTTGTATTCCCAAAATCCATTCCTTTGTCTTTTGGTAACTGCCATAATTTTCCTTTGGATATCTTCCTCTGCCCCAAGAAGCTCCTGTCCTTTAGGAGAAGCAGGCCGTACAATACAAGGTAAAGCCAGTCAGTGCAATTATCAGCCGCTGACCACAGTGATTGGTTCATTGATTAGCATGAGTCACAGTTGAAAACAGTGAGATTGGAGGAGATTTGTTTGGAGGGTGTCATGGATTGGATTGTGTCCTCCAAAAATAATGTGTCAACTTGGTTAGACTATGATTCCCAGTATTGTGTGGTTGTCCTCCATTTTGTGATTTTCCTATGTACCTGTGGTTAAAGAGGATTAGGGTGGGATGTAATGCCCTTGCTCAGGGCACACCCCCAATCCAATGTAAAGGGAGTTTCCCTGGGGTGTGGCCTGTAAAAAGAAAAAAAGCCTGTACCACCTTTTATATTACAAGAGATAAAAGGAAGCAAGCAGAGAGTTGGGGGCCTCATACCACCAAGAAAGCAGCACCAGGAGCAGAGCATGTCCTTTGGAGTCAGGGTTCCTGTGCGGAGAAACTCCTAGTCCAGGGGAAGATTGATGACAAGAACCTTCCTCCGGAGCTGACAGAAAAAGCCTTTCCCCTGGAGCTGACGCCATGAATTTGGACTTCTAGCCTACTAGACTGAGAGAGAATAAACTTCTATTTGTTAAAGCCATCCACTTGTGGTATTTCTGTTACAGCAGCCCTAGATAACTAAGACAGAGGGCTTCTGAGAACCTTCTGAAGAGACCCTCTCCTTATTCTTCAGGATGTGGTTAAGAATATATGTAGCTCCTGGAGTAGCTGCTTGTTCCCATGTTGTGTCCATGAGGAGGCACCAGCCATGGGATAGTTTGAACAGAGGAAATACAAAGCAAAGAGTTGAAAAGAACAAAGTCTTGATGGCATCATTGGTCCTCTGACTCAACCCAGGAGCCATCTTTGCCACTGGCCACTTGAGCTGATATATCTTCTTTATTGTTTAAGATGGTGTGAATTTTCTGTCACTTGCAACCAGATGAATTCTAAATGATGAATACAGTCAAATAGTAAGTAATGAAGCCGTGGTTCAAACCCGAAGAGTTTTTGGCTCCAAAGCCTGTCCTATTTTTTCTCTTCTGTGTGGGGTGTGGATGGACCATCTTTGGATAGAATCATAGAATCTCAGAGCTGGAAAAGACCTGTTAGATTGTCCTGTTCAGATTTTATAGACAAGAAGACTGAGGCCAAGAAAGAAAAGTAACCTGTCCAAGTCAATTGGGGCTCAAGGCTAAGTCGAGCTGAGCCCAGTACACCTTTTCTTCAAACAGACATCAGCACCTTTATTCCTATTTTTGTTTGTCATACCAGTTAAATGGATTCTTCTTAGGGATGCTGACCACTTGCCTACATAACGTAGAGATGGTGGGTGGTAGGTAAGACTTCCTGGGGCCAGCAGAAGTCTGGAGTTAGTTTGTGAAGTCAACCCTTTGTATTGCAACCAAGGAGCCCCAATGGCACAACGGTTAAGCGCTCGGCAGTTAACCGAAAAGTTGGTGGTTCAAGCTCACTCAGCGGCTCTGTGGGAGAAAGACCTGGCAACCTGCTTCTGTAAGGATTGCAGCCTAGAAAACGCTATGGGGCAGTTCTGCTCTGTCACATGGGGTTGCTATGCGTCAAAAACTGACTCAACGGCACCAGACAACAACAATGACTGAACTTTCATTGTTCTCCTGCTGCCGTGTTTTCCTTTTTTTGTAACATCTGTAGTATATTTTTTATTATTTTCGGAGCAGGTGGCATAGGAGATAGCTACTGCCAAAGTAGAGATGCTACCAGACAGGCAAAGTCAAAGTACCTCAGAAAAAGAGCCACTTTTAATGCTTAACTCTCAGAGGAAGTAAACATACACATAATAGTTATAATAACTAACTTCACATAACCCTGATTTGAGGGCGGATGTGCCACAGGGCATGCAGACCCTCAGGAGGGGGCAGGCTTGGCAGTCTGGAGCTGTTTCTTCCTATATTCTCAGCTGTGCTTTCCTTTGACTCCAACCCTGAGGAAAGGGATAGGATCCCAAGAATCCTTATGCCCCATACCTCCAGCATGTCTCCATGCCTCAGCCAGCCATAGAGGAAGGAAGTCAACAGGGAGCATCATGAGGGGGAAGGTGATGCTTGTTTTGGGACCGATAGATCCCCTGATTTCTTTGGAGGAGGGGTGAGTAATCGTGCTTATTGTCAGAACTATTCAGAGAGTTGGGAGAGAAAGAGTCAGAAGAGGTTCCTCACTGTCCTGAAAAGGAACTGGAAAGACCACTGGGAGGCCAGCAAGGGAGGGAGGGAGGGAAGGAGGGAGAGACGAAAAGAGAAAAGGAGAGAAGGAATGGGGGGGGAGGGGGGAGAAGCAGAGAGAGAGAGAGAGAAATTAAAACAAATTGAGGAAAATACACAGAGCTATATACAAAATAAGGAGCCCTGGTGGTGCAATGGTTAAGTATTCCACTGGTAACCGAAAGGTCTGAGGTTTGAACCCACCTAGTGGCTTTGTAGAAGGAAGACCTGGCAATCTGCTTCCGTAAAGATTTCAGCCGAGAAAACTCTATGGGGCAGTTCTGGTCTGTCCCATGGGGTCTCTATTAGTCAGAATCAGCTTGACAGCATCTAACAACATACACAAAATATAGACACAAAGAAAAAAGGAGTAAGATTTTTGCAGGGCAGGGCAATTTTCTAATCTTTATTAAAATGAAAAGCATGTGTACTCTGTGATCCAGCCGTCCTATGGAGAAACATTTCACATTCAGGCAGGGGTCCCATACAACCCTTGGGTGAGGAAAGCACCATTTTCTAATAGCTACAGTGATAACAGCAACAACTGAATGTGACCTAAGTTTCAAGTTCAGGACTGTGCTAACCTAGGACACATCTGTACCACCAGAAACAGGCATCTGTTAGAATGAGGTAGAGCCTTGTACTGAGAGGTCCCCAAGTCATGTTTTCGGGTGGGAAAAAAAAACAAGTTGTGGAACAGAAAGTGTGTTATATGATTTATGTCAAAAGTCGCGAAACTGGGTGATGTAATTGTGTTTATAAATAAACCAGTAACCAGTTGCCATTGCGTCCATTCTGACTCATGGTGACCCATGAGTTTCAGAGTAGAACTGCTAGGGTTTTCATGGCTCTGACCTCTCAGAAGCACATCACTAGGTCTGTCTTCTGAGGCATCTCTGGGTGGATTTGAACATCTACTCTTTCTGTTAATAACTGAGTGCTTGACCTTTTACACCATGCAGGGATTCCTTATTTATAAATCTATGCATTTAAATGCTCGGGTAAAAGTTTACGTGGATACACATCAAATACACAACACAACAGTGGGAGCTGTGTGGGTAGCCTGGGACTGGGAATGGTGAGCAAGAGTGCTTTAACTCTGTCTCATGTTTCGACTTGTAAAAGGAGAATATGTCCATGTGTTGAATGTGCTTTATAAATGATCAAATTGAACAAAAGCAAGAATAGAAGTGGAAGACAGAGAGAGGTCCATTGTATCAAGAAAATGGCACACACAGCGAAAGATCCCTTGGGATGGAATTTGGGTGTAGTGGCTTATCACTCCGTTACTGTACCCCTTGGAGCAGGGATGGGCTGACTTTAATATAGCCTCTCCAAGGCTAGCGATTACTGGTTTGTTTCAGTGTTAGAAAGTCTAGAGGCCAGTTCAGGACAAAGCTACCGTTTTGAGTCTTACTAGGCAACCAGTGTTTCGATTTTTGAGAGAGTTTCCCAAGTTTAATAAAGTTATTCTTTCTGTGTTGTCAGGATGATAAAATTTTGTGGTTGTGATGATAAGGAAAAAAAAAACATGGTGTGTTTAAAAGAATGAAAGAGTATGGCTTTGGTGCCTTTTGTTTAAAACTTCACAGCAATTAATCCCTAGATGTTTGAGAAATAATTTTGATTTTTTTAAAGCTGGTCTTAAAAAAATCAGATCAGAAAAATGAGCAGCTTTAATTTTATTCTATTTCCCTTGTTAAGAACTGTGAGTTCTAATTTGGGTTCCCTACTCCTAGCCATGCACCCATGCTTGCAGAATTTTTTAAAGTGTGCTTACGATATGCTGGAGTCCCTGGGCGGTGGGAATGAGTAATATACTTGGCTGCTAACTGAAAGGCTAGTGGTTCAAAGCCACCAGAGGACCCTCAGAAGAAAGGCATGGAGATCTACTTCCAAAAAATCAGCCATTGAAAACCTGTGGAGCACAGTTCTACCCTGACACACGTGGGGTTGCCATGAGTTGGAATCGACCCAACGACTACTGGTTCTATGTACCAGAGGCTGGGGAGTTAAAAAACAGAAATGGCCTCGTTTCTGTGGGTGGAGCTTATGGCATCTTGGGAGAGGCAGATGTTCAAGAGCAGCATCAGCAACAACCACAACAATGAGGCGTATATGATTATAAGTTTGGACAAGGGAAATGCAATCACTTTCAGTGTTGATGCAGACAGATGGGGCTGGAATACTTATTTCTGAGCCTTCCCCTGGGATTCATGCCACCGTGGCCTGCAAGAGTGGGACCTCCTCATAGGATCTTAGGCAGAACAATTTGAAAACATTCTTATCTCTATTGAACACCCTGCGAGGTGAACACCTGGAAACCACCTGTCTTCTAGTTGACCCCATGTGTGTCAGAGTAGAACTACATTCCATAGGGTTTTTAGTGGCTGATTTTTGGAAGTAGATTGCCAGGCCTTTCTTCCGAGGCACCTCTGGGTAGACTTGAACCTCCAACCTTCCAAATAGCAGCCAAGCACATTAACTGTTTATACTACCCAGGGACCCCAAACACCTAGAAAGCCCTCTTAAAACCCTATTTCCTCATATATCCCCTCCATGAACTTGCTTAAAAAGATGTCTTCTTTTTTGTTCCCTAAATTCTCTTAACAACTTCTAGCTTGTACAGTCTTTCCTGCCCCCCGTACTCCATTCTGCTCTCTGGGGTAGCTCTTTATTACCAGTCAGCCTAGGCTTGGTTTCCTGTCTCGCTTCCCCAACCCTCCCTGAAGGCTTCCCATGGCTGGTTTCTTCCTGTCATTCAGGTCTCAGCTCAAATGCCACCTCCTTATAATGACCTTCTCTGATCACTCTATCTTGCAGTTATTCTCAGCCTCTTTGGTGGGGGGAAAAGTAGAGGGGGATTTGATGCAAGCTATGGACTCTCTCTATGGGCAAATGCTCGCACACATCGCATTTTTTATTTCTCCGAGCTTCAGGGCATTTCTCAACTCCCTAAAGCCCATCTCTGCTTGCCGGGGCAACTGTGCCATCAGGCTGATATCCCCAAGAGTACGCTCTCCCCGTCACACTCTGTCACCTTAGCTTGCATTCATTTGCTTCTTAGCGCTTATAACTAACTGAAATTAGGTTGTGCGTTTGTTTGCTTGTTTATTGTCATCAAGATCCTGGCCAAAAACACCTCCATCACCATAGCAACTGTAGACATTAGGAAGCTCAGGAAAAGGGAAGTCCAATGATCATGCAGATGTTGAGCCTATATTTTGCTCAATATTTTCCCATGCTGTGGTGATGTATGTGCCCGCGGCCTGGAACTTGGTCCGGACATTCACAGTGCTACACCTGGTGGTTTCCATTTGTATCCAATGCCTTCCCTGCCCATGGTCTTCTCTTCTATTTGCTCCTTGTCTATTTTGATAGAAATCAATAGTTCCCCTCATCTTTCCCCTGCCTTTAGACAGCCAATCAACTCTCCAGTTTCTCAGCTCTGTTGACACCCAGAGGTTAGCATCTTGGGGAAGTTGATCCTCAGGGCAGAACTTAGTTAAGAGAATGTTTTCCTCCTAATTGATTGGATCCTATTGCCGAGACCCTCTCATCCCACCACCCACCTGGGGATGTGAGGGCTCCACAGTCCCCTGAACAATGACATTTTGCTTTATTGCCTTGGAGAGAAGGAGCCATTTGTCTTGGGCACAGGCAATATCAGACAAGTAACCCAAGTCACCTCTTCAAATTACTGAAAGAAGCTATCCAGGAGGCAATAAATAGGCTCTGTATTCTTACAAGTGCAAGGCCCCCTTCAGCAGTTTGCCATGAGATTAGAAAAATGAACCTCATAGTTGAAGATCTAGAGTTTTCGTTTTGTTTTTCAAGTGGGAAAGGAAGCATTGTGCAGCACTGCTCTTTCTGCTGAGCATTTGTGCCAATGATGTAAGATTACAACATGCAGGACAGCTGTCCGTGGAGTGAATTTCTTCCCTAGCTCCAGAATGTTCAAGAAGAATTAAGTATCCATGTGCAATTCCTGTAAGATGTCAAACTACTCTTTACAAGTGAGTAGAAATGATAGTGCAACAGAATATGAAGGGTTAAACGAATGCTCCTGAAATCTGTCACTGCAGAGAACAAGGACCACGTCCCCTTCGCAAGCCATCAATGCTCATGCACAGTGTCTGCTGAGGCCTCCTGCCTCTGTTGACCTGGAGCCTGGGGTCTTTACCAGTGGGAGTTGGGGATGGAGCAAATTTTAGATTTTGGCCTTAATCTCCCTTTAACAGGATTTTTGGGGGTGATCTTGGGGAAGTTGTGCAATTACTCTGTGTTTTTGTTTCCCTAAAAATTAGCCAGTGAATATCCTATGGATCACAACAGAATATTGTCCAGTATTGTGCTGAAAGATGAGCCCGCCAGGTTGGAAGACACTACACGACAATCTCAACAATGGACTCAAACATGCCACAGTACAAGAGGGAGACACATCCATCCACAGGACAGACCTGAAATGGAAGAGTTTTAACTCTTAGGGAAAACAAAGTAACAATCTGTTCTTTTTTTTTTTTAATGAGAGTTTATCATCATTACTTACTGGATGCCAGCACCTGCTGTCTGTCAGTTTGTCCTACTCTAGTGGTTTGGGTGTTGCTATGATGCTGGAAGCGATACCACTAGTATTTCAAGTACCAGCAGGGCCACCCAGGGTGGACAGATTTCAGCGGAGCTTCCAGACTAAAACAGACTAGGAGGAAGGGCCTGGAGATCTACTTCCATAAATTAGCCAGTGAAAACCCTATGGATCACAAGAGAATATTGTGTGATACAGTACTGGAAGATGAGCCCCCTGGGTTGGAAGGCACTACACAGTAGCAGCAACAATGGACTCAAATATACTGACCATTGCGAAGATGGTGCAGGACCAGTCATCATTACGTTCTGTTATACACGAGGTCACCATGAGTCGGAGCTGCCTTGACGACAACTAACAACAACAAGACTTACTGCATGAAAAAGTAGTGTTGGAAGCAAGATTGAAAAGAGATAATTTGAGGGTCCAAGTATGGCTCATTGTACTTCCCCTTAGGCACTGGTTCAGTTACTTAGTAGAGCATTACCTCTCTGTTTCCTCTTTGACCAATGCCAGTGTTTTGCTGTGAACTGTGTGTCACGTGGGTGCTTTGATCCCTCTCTGGGCCAGTTTATTAGCCCTGGTTGGTGCAAGGTGAGCCTCTGTGTGAAGTCTGAAACAGTTTATAACCTGCCTCATCAGCATCCATCCAGAATGTTCTTCACAGTGAAGGAGTTAGGTGGTCCTGTTTCCTTCCTCTGGTTGAGAGGGCCAGAGCAGGCCAGATTATTTTAGCCAAAGCCACCTTTTCCCTGACTTTAGGAAATGAGAAATATATTGACTTGTTCTTACCTTTGATGGTGCAAAGAAATAGGACACAAACAGCAGACTACTGGCTGAGAGTGAAGCTGACGCTTTTTCTGCTGAGCCAATAGTCTTCCGTGTTCCATCTTCACAGGGAACATCAGCTTCAAGGGCTTCTGGACATTTAAATCCCCCTCTTCACCTCTTAAAGAGCCTTGATGGTGCAACAGTAAAGTGCTCAGCTACTAAGTGAAAGGTTGGAGGTTCAAACTCACCCAGCAGCTCAACAGGAGACAGACCTGGTGATCTGTGCTCGTAAAGATTACAGCCTGGAAAACCCTATAAGTAGCTCACGTCTGTCACATGGGGTCGCTATGAATTGAAAATCGACTTGATGGCATCTAACTGTAACAACTTCACCTCTTCGGAGTCCCTGGGTAGTGAAAATGGCTAAGCGCTTGGCTACTGACCAAAAAGTTAGCAGTTTGAATCTACCTATGAAAAATAACCCCTTTGCCTTCAAGTCAGTTCTAACTCATGGTGTCACTATGGGCCAGAGTAGAACTGCCCCATAGGGTTTCCAAGGAGCAGCTGGTGGATTTGAACTGCCGACCTTTTGGTTAACAGCCAAGCTCTTAACCACTGTGTCAACAGGGCTCTACTGGCTGAGAAGCTGTCATATTAAGTACCATGATTGCAGCCTGAAATTGCATCTTTGTTTTTCTGATTGGACCATTTTATAATGCAGAGCTGGAATTGGGGGTCAGAAGACCAGAATTCAGTTGTTTCCCCACCCATTGTTGGACCTTTGACAAGTCATTTTCTCACTCTGGGCTCTGCTCTTCTGATAAAAAAAAAAAACTGATACTCAGATGGAAATAACAACAGTGGCTGCTATGAGCCTGTTGGGACGTTAAATCTGATAACACCTGTAACATGCCGAGTGTAATGCTTCATTAAGAAATGCCAGACATTCGCCTTTTCCCATTTTCTTTTTAATGATGACATTGGCATCTTATAAATATCAAAGTTATTTGTTAAAATAAGAAAACCATATTGCCTGAAACCTACCTTACAAAATCTGTTATCCAAAATTTCTCCTGCACTTGACCTTTGGAAGAAAGAGACAGGAGATGAAAATTAAGAATGTAATTGAAAATTTTTCTCTGGGCAGAATCTGGGCTCAGCGTCCGTTTCCCTTCTACCCTGTGTGTTTGATTCCTGGACAGAGTTGATGAATGTTCAGAGTGAGACCACCAGACCCTGCCAGAGTCATTATCATACATGAGATTCCACAGAGTTTGCTCTCCCTTCCTTACCCAGGCTGGAAAATGGGTCCACGCATAATCAATTTTCAACATTGACTTGAGGAGAAAATAAGGGTTAGCCTTAGGATGAAAGCTGGGAACAGCGGTGGTTTGGTGGGAGAATTCTCGCCTTCAGGTCCCAGCCAGCTCACCTCACGTGAGGCTACCACCTATCTGTCGATGGGGGCCTGCGTGTTGCTATGATGCTGAACAGGTTTCAGCAGAGCTTCTAGACTAAGATGGACTAGCAAGAAAAACCTGGTGGTCCGCTTCTGAAAATCAGCCAGGGAAAACCCTGTGGGTCACCACGGTCCAATCCGCAACTGATCATGGGGATGGCGCAGGACCAGGCAGCATTTCTTCCCATTGTGCATGGGGTCGCCATGAGTTGGGGCCGACTCGACGGCAGGTAACAATAACAAAGACAAAAGACAGCCACACGGATAGAAGTATTAATAACCTATCTTTTCCATCATTCTGGTTAATACAGTTCTGTTCTGGGGATCTTGGGCTACATTACAATCAAAGTGGGAGTGCTGGGGGCTTTGTGGTATTAGGGAAAAAACATGGACTTGGAGTTACTCTGATTTGAGATCAAATAACACCTTGGCTTATTGCTAGCTGTATCAGCCTGGAAAGTTATTTGGCTATATTGAACCTTAACTCCCTTTCCCCATAATGAGACAAAATAAGAAACTGTAGATTGAGGCACCTATTACAGCTCTTGGTATATAAAAGGTGCTCTTTAAATTGTCTTTGTCCTTGCTAAAAATGTGTCTCTGTGTGTGTCTGTGTGTCTGTGTGTGTGTGTCTGTGTGCGTGTGTGGGAGAGAGAGAATGAGAACCGTTGTGGGGCTAGACTCAGAGCCAGCCGGAGGGAGGCTTCTGATGATGTGTTCGGTATCTTTGTCTGGAACGTGGTTACATAGTCAAAGTACAGAAAATTGAGTGGTCTACAATAATGATTCTATACGTGTTGTATTTCAATTAAAATTTTACTTAAAAAATGTGTGTATATGATCCACACACATGCACACATATACTATGGACCTCTTTTCCCCAGTGTCTGGGGAGACACAATCCCAGAGCATCTCTGCATCTTCTTCCATCGACCTTTGACTCCCTGCCCCTCACATGAGACTTGATCTAAGCCCTTAGTTCTCTTTGGACCTGGTATTCTTCTGTTGCAGAAGAAAAATGTGGCAGTCTGCTTCTGTAAAGATTACAGCCTCAGAAACTTCATGGCTCAGCTCTACTCTGTTGTATAGGGTCACTATGACTTGGAATCAACTCGATGGCGACGGTTTTATTCTTCTGTTGCCTCTATTAAGTGGTAGGATGGTGTAGTGGAAACCATATCGATTTTGGAAGCAGGGAAACCAAAGGTTGAACCTTGGGTTCATTTTTTACAAGCCTCAGACTTCTTATCTGCAAAATGGTTGCTAGGAGGGTTAGAAATGACTCAGGTGAGTATGGCCCCCGACACCCTTTCAGCTCAGTAATGAGGTTCACCCTTCAGCCAAAGATGGAGCACGCCCATGGAACAAAACAAGACTAAAGGGGTATTCTGGTGAACCACTTAGCACTGTGCTGGACGTGCTAAAAGCATTAGCTTCTCAGTCTTTGGATCCATCTCGTGGGTGGAGCCAGCCCCCCCCCGCCCCGCCCCATATGGAAAAATGTTGACTTTCGTAGAACAACCTCTTGATATTTATTTAAATTGGTTCATGTCTGGGAATGTTCCCCTTCCAGGATGGATATGTCTACCACGTCCAGAGCTGAGTTCACTTTGATTGTGCTAGAACTATTTAGGACCGTTGCCTCTGACTTGGGCTAAGTAGAGTAAGCAGATGTCATCTGAGTGAGAGGTTCTCTGTCTTTCTTTGCTTTTATTGAAGCCAAATGTACAAAACTTGAATGTCTAAAATTTTGCTTCTATAGGGGTCATAGGTTTTATTTTCTCAGTTCAGCTCAAGGCAGAGATGACTAGATATTTTCAGTATGCCACTTTTTAAATATGTGTTAGATGTTTGTTTGCTTCCTCATGCCCTAATTTATGTCACTGCATCTGAGCAGGGATAAACTAGCATCATCAGGTAGAGATGAGTCTTAGTGAATAGGCGGAATTCCACATGTGTGCCTAACAGCATACCAAGAAAACTGCATCATTCCAGTTGCTTTTTTTTCTTCCTTAGTTTCTGAATTACAGGTGGAGGTGAGTAGGCTTTGATATGCACCTCCATATAAATGTTTTAAAAAAGGAAGAGATAGCAAGTCTCTGTCTCTCTGTTGATCCACCTATACATACATATGCACACACACACATTTGTGTGTTGTTGTTTTTGTTGGGTGCTATCAAATTGGTTCTGACTCATAAGGACCCTGTGTACATCAGAATGGAATACGACCTGGTCCTGTGCCATCCTCACAGTTGGTATTATGCTTGAGCCAATTTTGTAGCCACAGTGTCCGTCCATCTCACTGAGGGTCTTTCTCTTTTTCACTGACCCTCTCCATTACCAAGCATGATGCCCTTCCCCAGGGACTGATCCCTCCTGATAACATGTCCGCAGTGTGTGAGATATAGTCTCACCATCCTCACTTCCAAGGAGCATTCTGGTTGTACTTTTTCCAAGACAGATTTGTTAGTTCTTTTGGCAGTCCGTTGTATGCTCAATACTCTTCACCAACACCACAATTCAAAGGCGTCAATTCTTCTGTCTTCCTTATTCATCGTCCAAGTTTCCCGTGCATATGAGGTGATTGAAAACACCACGGCTTGTGTCAGGCGCACCTTAGTCTTCAAGGTAACATCATTACTTTTCAACACTTTAAAGAGGTCTTTTGCAGCTGATTTGCCCAATGCAGTGCATCTTTTGATTTCTTGATTGCTGCTTCCATGGGTGTTGATTGTAGGTCCAAGTAAAATGAAATCCTTGACAACTTCAGTCTTTTCTCTGTTTATCATGGTGTTACTTATTGGTCAAGTTGTGAGGATTTTTGTTTTCTTTATGTTGAAGCATAATCCATACTGAAGGCTGTGGTCTTTGATCTTCATCAGTATATGCTTCAAGTTCTCATCACTTTCAGCAAGCAAGGTTGTATCATCTGCATAATGCAGGTTGTTAATGAGTCTTCCTACAATCCTGATGCCCTGTTCTTCTTTATATAGTCAAGCTTCTTGAATTATTTGCTCAGCATACAGATTGAATAGGTATGGTGAAAGGATACAACCCTGACACATACCTTTTCTGACTTTAAACCACTCTATACCCATTTGTGTGTATGTGTAATAAAATGGTTACCTATGGAAGGAAGAAGGGTGCTTAACCACCAGGAAGGCACAGTGGTTAAGCACCCAGCTGCCAACTGAAAGGTTCGCAGTTTGAACCCACCAGCGGCTTTCTGGGATAAAGATCTGAGGACCTGTTCCTGTAAATATTACAGACTAGAAACCCTATGGGGCAGTACTACTCTGTCCTACATGGTTGTTATGAATCAGAATTGACTCCAGTGCCATGGGTTTGGTTTGGTTTTATGGAAGGAAGGAGGAAATAGGGTAGAGGAAAGGAGGAAATTACAGTAGGTAGACTTTTTTGAATATAGACTATATTATAGGTTTGACTTTAGAACTATATAAAATATTTTACCCAATTATAAAAACTAAAATAAAAAGCAATTCATTTGTATTGAAAGTAAAATAGAACAAATAAACTCAATTGTTATATAGAGTAGCCACCCAGAGAGGAAATATTCCAAGTGACTTTAAAATACAAAACTTTATCTGCATAAAACTAGTGGAATAGGCTCTAAGGACAAAAAAGAACATTAAGGAAAATCTTATACCGTTTTCATTATTGTTGGGGGTAGTAATAGTATTGTTTCTGAGGCTGGTGAGTGTATAATGTAGGATAAGGACATTTAATGATTATGTTGGTGATATTCAGAGTGAGCATCTGTCATGACAGAAAGAAGAGATCTGTGAGGTTAAGTCCTGAACTCGAATCAAAAGCATCAGTAAGAACTGATGATATATTTCAGCTTAAAAATACGTGTGTCCTAGGATAATGACCAACCCAGTAATATGGTCTAGGGCTGGACATGTGTAAAATGAGCCTTCCTGGAGTATCTTCTCATGGCAGAAAGCAAAGCAGCTCTCAAAGTCCACAGGTCAAAAGAGCTCAGAAGTCATCCTGAAGAAATTCCAATTGGCCAAAGATGGAAGAACTTTAGCTTCAGTAAGAATGATAACTGCAAGAATTTGAAACGCATTAAAACCATAAGTTTACAAATAGTTCATCTATGAGTTTATAATAATATTTTAAAAGATATCTCCTTGATCACCTTTGAGGATGCTGTGGAACCAACTCACTGTTTGAAAATCTGTATATAAGGAAAGACTCAAACATTTATTCCACCTTTTTTGTATACACTACCTCTCAGGCTAACTAAATAGTTGGTTTGGGTGAGTTTGAGAAAGATTACTTGGGAAATGTTCCAAGTAATAAGTGAAGAAGGAATGGTGTAATGAGACTGTCACTGTTTTGCAAACGCTAGTGAATTACCACCACTCATCTGTCAGTTTGTTGTACAGTGGTGGATTGCCTGTTGCTGTGATGCTGGAAGCAGTGTCACTGGTATTTCAAATACCAGCAGGGCCACCCGTGCGGGACAGGTTTCAGCAGAGTTTCTAGACTAAGACAGACTAGGAAGAAGGACCTGGTGATCTACTTCCAAAAATTAGCCAGTGAAAACCTATGGATCACAACAGAATATTGTTAAATATGGCGCTGGAAGATGAGCCCCTCGGGTTGGAAGACACTCAAAATACGACTGGGGAAGAGCTACCTCCTCAAAGTAGTGTCGACCTTAATGACATGGATGGAGTAAAGCTTTTGGACCTTCATTTGCTGATGTGGCATGACTCAAAATGAGAAGAAACAGCTACAAACATCCATTAATAGTCAGAATGTGGAATGTGCGAAGTATGAATCTAGGAAAATTGGAAGTTGTCAAAATGAAATAGAATGCTTGAACATTGGTATCCTAGGCATTAGCGAGCTGAAATGGACTGGCGTTAGCCATTTTGGATTGGACAATCCTATGGTCTACTATGCTGGGAATGACAAAGAGGAACGCCATCGTATTCATCAGTCAAAAAGAACATTTCAAGATCCATCCTAAAATACAATGTTGTCAGTGATATGATAATATCCATATGCCTACAAGGAAGACTGGTTGATACCAATATTATTGAAATTTATGCACCAACCTCTAATGCCATAGATGAAGAAATTGAAGATTTTTACCAATTCCTGGAGTCTGTAATTGATCAAACGTGCAGTCAAGATGCATTGATAATTACTGGTGATCAGAATATGAAAGTTGGAAACAAAGAAGAAGGGTCAATAGGTGGAAAATATGGCCATGCTTATAGAAGCAATACCGGAAATCCCATAATAGAATTTTACAAGACCAACAACTTATGCATTGAAAATACCTTTTTTCAACAACATAAATGGCAACTATACACGTGGTCCTCACTGAATGGAATACACAGGAATCAAATCGACTATATCTGTGGAAGAGAAGATGGAAAGGCTCAATATCATCAGTCAGAAAAGGCCAGGGGTGGACTGTGGAACAGACCATTAATTGTTCATATACAAGTTAAATGTGAAGCTGAAGAAAATTAAAACAGGTCCATGAGAGCCAAAGTACAACCTTGAGGTTATCCTACCTGAATTTAGAGACCGTCTCAAGAATAGATTGGATGCATTGAATGCTAATGACTGAGACAGACGAGTTATAGAATGACATTAAGGACATTGTACATGAAGAAAGAAAAAGGTCATTAAAAAGATGGAAGAAAAAAAAAAAAACCCAAAAAAACAAATGGATGTCAGAAGAGACTCTGAAACTTGCCCTTGAACATAGAGCAGCTAAAGCAATAGGAAGAGATGATGAAGTAAAAAAGCTGAACAAAAGATTTTGAAGAGCGGCTCTAGAAGACAAAGTCATTGTAATGAAATGTGCAAAGACCTAGAGTTAGAAAACCACGAGGGAAGAACACACTAGGCATTTCTCAAGCTGAAAGAACTGAAGAAAAAATCTGAGCCTTGAGTTGCAGTATTGAAGGATTCTATGGGGAAAATATTAAATGATGCAGGAAACATCAGAAGAAGATGGGGGGAATACACAGAGTCACTGTACCAAAAAGAATAGGTTGACATTCAGCTATTTCAGGAGGTAGCATATGATCAAGAATCAATGGTACTGAAAGAAGCCCAAACTGCACTGAAGGCATTGGCAAAAAGCAAGCCTCCAGAAACCGACAGGATACCAGTTGAGATGTTTCAGTAAACAGTTGCAAAGCTGGAAGCTTTCACTTGTCTATTCCACAAAATTTGGAAGACAACTACCTGGCCAACAGGCTGGAAGAGATATATATTTTGCCCATTCCAACGAAAGGTGATCCAACAAAATTCTGAAATTATTGAACAATATCATTAATATCACATGTGAGTAAAGTTATTTTGAAGATAATTAAAAAAATAGTTGCAGCAGTACATTGGCAGGGAGCTGCCAGAAAGTCAAGCTGGTTTCAGAAGTAGATGTGGAACACGTGATATCATTGGTGATGTCAGATGGATCTTGGCTGAAAGCAGAGAATGCTAGAAAGATGTTTACCTGTGTTTTATTGACTATGCAAAGGCATTTGACTCTGTGGATCATAACAAATTATGGGTAACATTTTGAAGAATGACAATTCCAGAACACTTAATTGTGCTCATGAGGAACCTGTACATAGACCAAGAGGCAGCCATTTGAACAGAGCAAGGGAATATTGCATACTTTAAAATCAGGAAAGGTGTGTGTCAGGGTTGTATCCTTTCACCATACTTATTCAGTCTACATGCTGAGCAAATAATCCAAGAAGCTGGACTGTATGATATGAAGAACACTGTATCAGAATTGGCAGAAGACTCATTCACAACTTGCAATATTCAGTGACACAATCTTGCTTGCTGAAAGTGACAAGGACTTAACACACTTACTGACGAACATCAAAGACTACAACCTTCAGTATGGATTACACTTTACTAACACCAACCATCCAATCCACAGTGGTGGAGTGGATTCTGACTCATACCAATCCTATAGGACAGAGTAGGACTGCCCCATAGGGATTCGAAGGCTGTAAATCTTTGTGGAAGTAGACTTTCACATCTTTCTACTGTGAAACAGTGGTGGATTTGAACCGCCATTCTTATGGTTAGCAGCCGAGTGCTTTAACTGCTGCGCCACCAGGGCTCTTGGATAACACCTTAACATAAAGAAAACAAAAATCCTCTCAATTGGACCAGTAAACAACATCATAATAAACAGAGAAAATATTGAAGTTGTCAAGGATTTCATTTTACTTGAATCCACAATCAGCAGCCATGGAAGCAGCAGTCAGGAAATCAACTGATGTGTTGTATCAGGCAAATCAGCTGCAAAGGACCTCTTTAAAGTGTTAAAAAGCAAAGCTGTCACCTTGAGGACAAAGGCGCGCCTGACCGAAACCATGGTGTTTTCACTCGCCTCATATGCATGCAAAAGCTGGGCAATGAATAAGGAAAACCAAAGAAAAATTTATGCGTTTGAATTATGGTGTTGCTGAAGAATATTGAATATACCATAGACTGCCGGAAGAATGAGCAAATCTGTCTTGGAAGAAGTACAGCCAGAATGCTCCTTAGAAATGAGGATAGCAAGACCTCATCTCATGTACTTTGGACATGCTATCAGGAGGGATCAGTCCCTGGAGAAGGATCTCATGCTTGGTAAAGTAGAGAAAAAAAAAAAAAGTAGAGGGCCAGCAAAAAAGAGGAAGACCCTCAACAAGATGGAGTGACACAATAGTTGCAGCAATGGGCTGAAATACAGCAATGATTGTGAGGATGGTACAGGAACAGGCAGTTTTCTGTTCTGTTGTACATGTGGTCACTATGAGTAGGAATCAACTTGGTGGTTCCTAACAATAACAACATTGAATTAATGGATCTGGGCAGTGATCATGAGTGCCTGCTAATGTCACAAAAAGAGACAACCAGATGTTTTTACTTTCTATTGGTTGTACACACAGTACTGTTGGGAAAATAAATGAAACCTGCATGTAATCAAGCCTCTAGGTGGGCCTGTAAATGATACCATGGGCATGTCATCAGTAAAATCCAGACCGTGGAAACCATGGGAAGCTATGACAGAAGACCCAGCTTTCTCAACCAGCAATGCAGTGAAATAAGATGAAAGGGGAACCTTTATATGAAAAGACTTAAGAGTCATATTGTTGATAGCTGTCGTGAAGTCAGCTCCGACTCATGGCCTCCCCATGTAGAACAGAACAAAATGTTGCCTGGTCCTGCGCCATCTTAGTGATTGTTGGTATACTCAAGTCCATTGTTGCCGTCACTGTGTGTTTTGAGTTCCCTCCAACTTAGGGGGGATGGGGACTCCCCTTCCAGCACTATACCAGGCAATATTCTGTTGTGATCCATAGGTTTTCATTGATTTTCAGAAGTAGATTTCCAGGCCTTTCCTCCTAGTCTGTCTTAGCCTGGAAGCTCCACTGAAACCTGTCCACCAGGGGTGACCCCGCTGGTATTTGAAATACTGGTAGCATAGTTTTCAGCATCAGAGCTAGCTAACACAGTATGACAAGCTGACAGATGGGTCATGGAGAGTTCTGTTAACCAACTGGAGTAATATATGGACCTTGCTTGTATTCTCATTGAAAGAAATATGTATTTTAAAACATATATAGGACAATCAGGGAAATGTGAACACAGGCTGAACACTTGATAATATCGATTTTTTTTTACTGAGTGTGCTGATGGTATTTTGGTGATATTTGGAAAGGGGAGCCCATGACTTTTCAAGGTACATACTGAAATATTTACAGTTGATATGATGCCTGGTGTTTGCATCAAAATATTCCAAGGAGAGGGGACACTGTCAAGAACGTAGACAAAACAAGACGGCCGTGAACTGGAAATGGTTGAAACTGGACCATAGGTACGTCAGCGTCCATTATAATATTCTCTCTCTTTTCTTTGTTTGACTTTTCCCAGAAATGAAGAGTTTAAAAAGACTATAAAGTGACCTACGTGTATGCAAACGTTGATGTAAATGACCTACTTAGGTTATAACTAAGCCTTGCAGATAGGTAAACATCTACCAGCCCGGTTAGGTTTTCCTGTGATTGGAGGCTCTGAGAGTGCCATGGCAGTGCTACCTGTACGGGATAGAGGAGAATCCATCTATAAAGCCAGGATGGTAATCACAAACAACATGGATGGAGTTTTCAGTTCTTTTTTAATGCTAATCTGTGCATTGCCTGTCTTACAATTCTTTCAACACCTGGTGGGTCTGGAGCCTATGCCAGAGTTTTTTCCTCCTCTAAAGCAGCTGTAAGACTTGGGGACTACTGTGTGAAACTAGTCATGTAGTTATAAAGGGGAATTTTCCAGTATCATCAGGCCGAGTCTATGGTTTATGTTCACTTATAGAATTTGTAGTGTGTCCATTGTATGTACATAAGGCTTTACTATTTTCAGGTGTTTTCTTACATATCCGTTCATTCGAGGACGATTTATTAGATGCTTAAATGTGCTGCCACTGCACCAAACGAAGAGAATGCAGTATGAGAAGATCTGATTCTACTTGACATTCTAGTGTGAGAGACTGCAGTACATAGGCAAAAAACTAATTATAGATTTTGAAAAGTGCTATAAAAAATAAACAGAGGGCCATGGTAAAAATTGTCCCTGGATGGTGGAAATGGTTAGTGTGCTTGGATGCTTGAAAACCCCGTGGTGCTCAGTCCTACTTTGACACACCTGGGGTTGCCATGAGTTGGAATTGGCAGCAACTGGTTTGATTTTTTTTTTTTTTTTATTCATAGTAAAGATTAACGGCCAAAGGCCCTGTTCTAGACAGGGAAGACCTCAAAGATCAAGTGACATTTAAGCTGAACCCTGAAGGAAGAAAAGGAGCCACTAATTGGAAGAAGCTGCAGGAAAAGCATTGTAGGCAGAGGGAACAACCAGTACAAACACACTGAGGTGGAAAAAAGCTGATTACAGTCTGAAAATTGTCAGACTCTACTGTGATCAGAGTACAGTGAGCAAAGGGGAGAGTGGCCCGAAGCATAGGATCTAACTCATCTTCAGAGTAACCCTGTGGAGTGGGTGTCTTTGTTCCTCTCATTTTACAGATGGAGAAACTGAAGGTCTGTGAACTAACACCACCCTCTCTGCATCATTGCTTGTAAGTCACAGAACAAGACCCTGAATCCTTTTCACCAGACTCCAGATCTGCTGTGGTCATGGTCTCCCCTCACTTCACTTTTTTCATAGCTTGAGAGGTCAAGATAAGCTGTGCTTGGTACCACCCAAGTGAGGTGCTTGCACTGGGGAGGTGTGAGATCCAGTGTGTTCCTCAGATCAACATAGAATTTCTTCACAGGTTTCTCTGTGGGAGGAGGAAATGTGGGCACAACTTTGTAATGCCTTGGAAGTGTCTGGGTACAGAGCAGAAGTCCCTGTCACCTCCATCTGCTGCTCTCCCTCTGTCTCACTGAGTAACCTGCTTTGGAGACGGAGAACCAGAGCTGCGTCGTCATTGGAACAGAATCCATCAGACATCACTCGAATTCTGGTGGCCTCTCAGCCTGGAATCCAGAGCCACTTGCTTTCCTCTTCTGAATGACTTCAACTGTGGGTTTCTTCCCTTCTTTTGCCCACTTGTTATTCTTCAAAGTGGAGTCATGAAAACCCTTCTGGAGGAATTTTCTATTGGCAGAAATTGTTTTCGTGGTGAACTTAACCCAGGCCACAGAGAAAGTAAAGTTTGCTGTTGAACCACTGAGGAGGTGGAGGAAGAGGAGGAGGTCTGTGAAACAGGAGATGTGCTAAGCACTTACGTGCTTGGGTCCATCATCACAGAAACCCAGAAAGAGTAGAAATTGTTACCACCTTTTTCCAAAGGAGCAAATTGAGGCTCTGCCGAGGTTAAGTGACTTTCCCAAGTTCACATAGACAGGAAGAGTCGATTCAGGCTTCTGTAGCTCCAAGGCCTCATTCCCTAAAGCACATAGCTTCTCCATGGGCACTATGAAAAGTGAGCGGCCCTTGCGTCCTCACCCAAATTACATATAACCCTTGAATTTGACACTGACAAACTAGTGCTATCAATTTGTACTTCGCATATACCATAGCATTGTAGTGTTTTAGAGTTATAACATCCAATTGCCTCATTTTGCACATAACACAAGACTCAGAAAGGTGAAAAATCTGTTCAAACTCATCCAGCTAACAAGTCGGAGAGCCAGAATCCAAGTTCTAATTCCAAGTTTACTACTCTCTTCTCCACCCATCGCTGCCTTGTTCTTTTTCTTCTTTACCTTTGTTGTCAAGCTCTAGAAATGACCTAATTAAAAAGTCCTTTTGTGAATTAGAAAGAGATTTCAATTTGCTTGCGATTGGGATTGAGGTTAAGAGGGGTGTATACTCACCAAGTTTACTGCTCTGGGGAAAAAACAACCCACTGAATTGAATTGTGTGTGTGTATGCACATGTGTGCGCACAGATGGCTATGTGGAGGGAGGGGAGGGGGTGGGGCACATTCTTATACATAGTTAAAATTAAAAGGAGCCCTGGTGGCACAGTGGTTAAGTGCTGGCTGCTAACTGAAAGGTCAGTGGTTTGAATCCATCAGCCATGCTGCAGGAGAAAAGACCTGGCAATCTGCTCCAGTAAAGATCGAATACAGCCTAGGAAACCCTAGGCTGTAATTTTTGCTGGAACAGACTGCCACATCTTTCTCCCGCTGAGCAGCTGGTGAGTTCGAACCACCAACCTTTCAGTTATCAGCTGTGTGCTTAACCACTATGCCACCAGGACTACTTATATGTGCCCTAATACATATGAATAAAGGACCCTATATAATATCTGGCAGAGATCATGTAATGAATGTTAATAGTTTTTATTATAATTTTTATCTCACTTAACAAAAACCAAATAAAACCCATTGCTTTGGAGTTGATTCCCAACTCATAGTGATGCTATAGGATAGAGTAGAACTTCCCCAAAGGGCTTCCAAGGAGTGGCTGGTAGAGTCAAACTACCTACCTTTTGGTTAGCAGATGAACTCTTATGCACTGCACCACCAGGGCTCCTTATCTCATTAGGCTAAGGTAAAAAATATTTTCTCAGTGTCTTAGTTTCTTAGTGCTGCTATAACAAATACCACAAGTGGTTGGCTTTAAAGAACAGAAATTTATTTTCTCACAGTTTAGGAGGCTAGACGTCCAAGTTAGGGTACCAGCTCTAGGGGAAGGCTAGCTCTCTGTTGGCTCTGGGGGAAGATCTTTGTCGCTTTTAGATTCTCTAACCCTCGTGTTCCTCAGCTCCTTGGCAATTTTCTTGTAGCATCTGTCTTACCCCATTTGTGCTTGTCTCTGTGTCTGTCATGTTCTTTATGTCACTCTGAAGTGATTAGGTTTAGGATCCACCCTACACTGATATGGTGTCATTAACATAACAATGAAAACCTAATTTTCAAAAGTATGTTGTTGTTGTTAGGTGCAGTTGAGTTGATTCCAACTCACAGCAACCCCATGTGACCGAGTAGAACTACCCCATAGGGTATTCTAGGCTGTAACCTTTATGGAAGCAGATCACCAGGTCTTTTCTCTGCAGAGCTGCTGAGTGGGTTCAAACTGCCAACCTTTGGGTTAGCAATCGAGTGCTTAACTGTTGTGCCACCAGGGCTCCTTTCCGCACGCATAAGTGTTTGGATTCCAACACCTGTTTTGAGGTGGCACAATTCAATCCATAACACTGAGAATAAAAAAACTGAGATTTGCAGATGTCTTAGTCATCTAGTGCTGCTGTAACAGAAATACCATGAGTGGATGGCTCTGAAAAAGAGAAGTTTATTCTTTTACAGTCTAGGCTAGAAGTCTGGATTCAGGGTGCCAGCTCCAGGGGAAGGCTTTCTCTCTCTGTTGGCTTTGGAGGAAGGTCCTTGTCATCAATCTTCTCTTGGTCTAGGAGCATCTCAGCACAGGAACCTCAGGTCCGAAGGATGCGCTCTGCTCCCACAGCTGGTTTCTTGGTGGTGTGAAGTTCCCAACTCTGTGCTTGCTTCCCTTTCCTTTTATCTCTTGTAAGATAAAAGGTGGTGCAGGCCAAACCGCAGGGAAATTCCCTTTACATTGGCTTGGGTTGTGGCCTGAGCAAAAGTGTTATGAAAAAAAATTATTATAGCCCACCCTAATCCTCTTTAACCATAGGCAGAAATTATGATTTATAACACACAGGAAAGTCACAAAATGGAGGACAACCGCATGTGGCCTAGCCAGGTTGACACGTATTTTGGGGGGACACAGTTCAATCCATTACAACAGACTTAAATAACTTTCCCAAATGACTCAATTAGCAAACAACGGAGCCAAAAATTCAAACCCAGGTCTGGTTGATTTTTGAAACTGGTGTCTTGCAGGACAACTTTATGCTAAGAGGAGCCTGTTACAAACTAATCAGTTGATCAATTCAGGAACACAGAGCGTGAAGTCGCTCTCTGTTATTGGAAAACAATCAAAATTATCTTCTGCTTTCAGGCCTTGGACAAACTTCACGTACAGCAGCCAGCAGAGCTTAAGCAGGATAACATGTTCTGTATTCCACACATGTAGCTGTCTTGGCTGATAAGACTTGGGTTCCAAGATCTCATTTCTAACTCAGTGTGGTGCCAGGCCTGTTACCTGGTGGATAGTGGCTTCCCTCGGAAGGATAAATGTACATATCACATCAAATGGCTAGCTTCAGATCATGTGCATGATTTGTATGTTTTCTGTGGGGTGGGGGCTGCCTGCCTGTGATTTCGTTCCCGGAGTGGGAGGGCTCACGCGCGTTTTTCCGTAAGTGCACTGTTGACATCCATCCTATTAGAAGGACGACACAAACTTGGCTCTATTTTTTTTTTTTATTCCTAGCACACCTGATTCTCTGAGGTTGGTTCTGGATCCAGGATTTTGGAGTTTTCTTTCTTTTTTTTTAATAATTTATTTCATTTGTTGTTGTTGAAAACATATCCAGTGGAATATAACCCAATTCAACAATTTCCGCATTTACAATTCAGTGACATTGATTACATTCTTTGAGTTGTGTGACAATTCTCACCCTCCTTTTCTGAGTCCTTCCTTCCCCATTAATGTAAACTCACCGCCCCCCCAAACTTCCTGTCTAACCTTTCAAGTTGCTGTTGTCAGTTTGATCCCATATAGATAGTTCTTAGTAGCACAGTAGTTAAGCACTCGGCTGCTAACTGAAAGGTCCACAGTTCGAACCCACTAGCTACTCTGTGAGAGAAAGACTTGGCAATCTGCTTCAGTAAAGATTACAGTCTTGGAATCCCCATGGGGCAGTTCTACTCTCTCCTGTAGGCTCACTATGAGTCAGAATCGACTTGATGGCACACAATAGTAACACAACAGATAGTTCTTTAAAAGTGTCATGCTAAAGGCAGAAAATCTTTATTAATTAAGCCAAAATATTGTTTGGTTTGAAGAAGACTTCAGGGTATGTTTTTGGTTTAAAGTTTAAAGATTATATCAGGGCAGTAGTTTTGGGGGTTCATCCAGCCTCATTGGGGAACTTGGGGTTTTCTGTTGGGTTCTAAATTCCAGCCTCAAGGAGGAGTCTTGGGTAAGTTGACACTTTTAGGCTAACAGAGACTTAGGAGGAGAGAGGAAGGAGCGAAGTATCAGAAGATGGGGTGGGGGTGAGAGGTGGGGTAGGGGAGTGGGGGGATGGGGGTGGGTGGTGCTGCTGCATTCACTTTTGTGGCATGAGAGCAGTTAGTCTCCTTCCACACTTGAGAGAGTTGGGGTACACCAGTGTTTCCCAGAATGTGGGGTACCCACCACCTCTGAACATGACATGATTTAAGAGGGTACACAGCCCCAGCGCTAACTTACATGAATTCACATAGTGAGAATTTTACTTCCCTCTCACTTTTCTTCAGTCTGTCAGTTTGTCATACTGTGGTGGCTTGCGTGCTGTGGTGATGCTGGAAGCTATGCCACCGGTATTTCAAATACCAGCAGGGCCAGCCATACTGGACAGGTTTCAGCGGAGCTTCCAAACTGTGACAGACTAAGAAGAAGGACCTGGCGATCTGCTTCCAAAAGTTAGCCAGTGAAAACCTTATGGATCACAATAGAATGTTGTTCAGCATGGTCCTCAGGTTGGAGGACATTCAAAATATGGCTGGGAAAGAGCCACCTCCTCAAAGTAGAGTCAACCTCAGTGAACTGGGACCTTAGTGTTCTGGCAGTTCTTTAGATTAAGCAAGGAAAAAGCCTCAGAGTCTTGCTGGTGTTGTCTGCAAAGACCTCTCTGGGGTATGGTTCTCACCCTTTCCGACGAGGGAGAAGCACCTCAGCTTCCCAGCCCTGGACATATGATGGTGTCTAGCCGGGATTTAATGCTACGTGTTTGTTTGATTTTTCTGCTGACTGTAGTAAGGGATACAGGGGTTCCCATTTATGTGAGCTGTAAAATTTCCCTTAAAATACCTCAATTACATTTTAAAAAGTGAGTGATATATGGTTGTTATTTGCCGTGGAGTCAGCTATGACTCATGGTGACCCTGTGTATGACAGAGGGGAACGTTGCCTGGTCCTCTGCCATCTTCCTCCTTGTTGGCATGTTTGAGTCCATTGTTGTGACTATTGTGTAGTGTCTTCTAGCCTAGGGGGTTCATCCTCCAGCACTATATTGAACAGTATTCTTTTTTGTTGTCGCTACCCCATTTTTTTTTTATTGTACCATAGATGAAGGTTTACAGAGCAAATTAGTTTCTCATTAAACAATTAATGCACGTTGTTTTGTGACACTGGTTACCACCCCAACGTGTCAACACTCTCCCCTTCTCCACCTTGGGTTCCTCATTACCAGCTTTCCTGTCCCCTCCTGCCTTCTTGTCCTTTATCCTGGGCTGGTGTGCCCATTTAGTCTCATTTTGTTTAATGGGTCTGTTTAATCTTTGACTGAAGGGTGAACCTCAGGAGTGAATTCAGTACTGAGTTAAAAGGGTGACCGGGGGCCATACTCTCGGGGTTTTCCCCATCTCTGTTATACCAGTAAGTCTGGTGTGTGTGTGTGTGTGTGTGTGTGTGTGAGTTGGAATTTTGTTCTACATTTTCCTCCAACTCTGTCCGGGACCCTCTATTGTGATCCCTGTCGGAGCAGTCAGCGGTGGTAGCTGGGCACCATCTAGTTGTGCTGGACTCAGTGTGGTGGAGGCTGTGGTAGTTGCAGTCCATTAGTTAGCTGGACTAATCTTTTCTTTATATCTTTGGTTTTCTTCATTCTCCCTTGCTTCAGATGGGGTGAGACCAGCGGAGTATCTTAGATGGCCACTCACAAGCTTTTAATACCCCAGATGCTACTCACAAAAGTAGGATGTAGAACATTTTTTTTTTTATATAAACTTATGCACATGAGCTAGATGTTCCCTGAGACCATGGTATTGGACAATATTCTGTTTTGTGATCCATAAAGTCATCATTAACTGGTTTTCTGAAGTACGTTGCCAGGCCTTTCTTCCCAGTCTTAGTCTAGAAGCTCTGTTGAAACCTGTCCGCTCTGGATAACGCTGCTGGTATTTGAAATACTGGTGGTATACCTTCCGGCATCATAGCAACATGCAAGCCACCACAGTAGGACAGACCACCAGATGGATGGTGGAGTTGATTTATAGATAATACCTACTGCTAAATTTTTGTGATTGAATTTGAAGAGCAACCGATTATGGAGTCGTCTGTTTCTGCCTTCAATTCTATCATATATTTTGAGCTTCTGTTATTAGATGTAATACACATTTATGATTGTTATGTCTTCCAGATGAATGGACCCTTTTATTTTTATGAATGCCCCTCTGGGAATACTCTTGGTCTTGATGTCTGTTTTATCTGATGTCTGATGCTGATACAGATACTCCAACCTTTAGTGCTTGCTGGCTGTGTGGTATATCTCTTTCCATTAATTTACTTTTACTGTGTCTTTATATTTAAAGTTCATCTCTTATAGAGAGAAAATAATTGAGTCTTGCCTTTTTTTTTTTTTTAAGTCTGCTCTGATAATCTCTGTCTTTTAGTCCACTACCATTTAATGTAATTATTGATGTGTTTGGATCAGGTGCACCATTTTTTTATTGGCTTTCTATATTTACCCTCTGTTTTTTTTCCCTTTAATCTCTTCCTTGTTGTATTATTTTTTTGTTAACTGCAGTAGCAAATTACCACAAATGTAGCTGTTGTAGGACTGAGATGCACTTCCTTGCTGGTTGTCAGCCAGGGGCTGGTCTTTGCTCCCAGAGCCTGCCCCCATTCCTTTCCATGCTTGCCATGTGGCCCCCTCCAGCAGTGGCGGGTTGAGTTCATCTCACGCTTTGAATCCCTCCGACGTCTCCTTATGCCACGTCTCTCTGACTCCACCTAGAGAAAGTTCTCTGCTTTTAAGAGCACATGTGATCATACTGGGTTCAACAGGATAATCCAGGATACCAGCACCAGTTGCTGTTGAATTTATGCTGACTCATGGTGACCCCATGTGTTCCAGAGTAGAACTGTGCTCCATAGGGTTTTCAATGGCTGATTTTTTTGGAAGTAGATTGCCAGGTCTTTCTTCCACGGTGCCTCTGGGTGAACTTCCAACCTTCTATTAGCAGCCAAGCATGTTCACCATTTGTGCCACGTAGGGACCTCTAATCTAGGATAATCTTCTTCTTTTAAGGTCCCTAACCTTAATTACATCCGCAACACCCCCCTTTTCTCTGTAACTTAATACATTAATAGGATTTGCAAGGTAGGGCATGGATATCTTTGGGTAACTATTCTGCCCTCTTTTAGATTGCTAGAATATTTTTGAATTCGATTTTCATTTATTTTTTGGCTTTTTAACTATAACTTTTGCATTTTCAAAGTGATTTTTCTAGATACATCAATGATGCTTAGCTTTTCACAGGGTCCTCAGGGTCACTAACATACCATTTCATGTAAAATGTAGAGACTTTTCTCTGTATAGGCCCCTTTACCACCCTTTCCATCCATTATATCTACATACATTAAAACCACACGAGACAATGTAAGGATATTTGCTTTAAACAGCCATGTATATTAACAAATGAGGAGGAAAATAGTCTCGTAAACTTGCACGGATATTTACATTTCCAGCGCTCTTTGTTCCTTCCTGAAGAAATCTGAGTTTCCTTCTGGTATCACATTCCTCCAGCTGGAAGAATTTCTTTTAACATTTCATGAAGCAAGGATTGTTGCAATGAATTCTCTTTGTTTCCTTCTATCTGAAATTCTTTATTTTTTTTTTAATTTTATTTTGTTGTTATTGTTGAGAATAAACACAGCAAAACATATACCAATTCAACAGTTTCTACATGTACAATTCAGTGACATTGATTACATTCTTTGGGTTGTACAACCATTCTCACCCTCCTTTTCTGAGTTGTTTCTCTCACCATTAACATAAACTCACTGCCCCCTAAGGTTCCTATCTAATCGTTTGAGTTGCTGTTGTCACTTTGATCCTATATAGATAGCTCCATGGTGCTCAAGGCAGGCACTTTTTACTAGTTAAGCTAAACTCTTGTTTGCTTTTAAGAAGTCTTCAGGGGATATTTTTGGTTTAAGTTTTAAGGATTATCTCGGGGCAATAGTTTCAGGGGTTTGAAAATTCTTTATTTTGGCTTAACTCTTAAAACTTATTTTCACTGAGTATAAAATTTTGGGTCGTTCTTTTAATACTTTAAAGATTTTGTCTCACTGTCTTCAGCACTCTGTAGTTTCTAGTGAAATGTCTGTGGAAAAACTTGTTGTTCCCTGTGTAATGGGTCATTTCTTTCCTCTTACTAATTTTAAGATTTTCTTATTCTTATGATTTTTATGATTTTTTAGTATGATTAGAATGTGCCTAAAAAAATTTTTTTTTTTTTTTTAGCATGGTTTTCTTCACATTTACCCTGTTACTAATCCAAAACTTACCGGCATAAAACAATCACGACTTTATTGTCAGTCATGATTCTGTGGATTGACTTGGCTCTGCTGGGTGGTTCTTCTGTTTCACATGATGTCAGCTGGGACCACAGTCATCTGAGGGCACAGCTAGCCAGAAAGTCCAACATGGCTCATCATGCCGCTGGTAGTTGGTGCTAGCTGATGGCTTGGAAGCTCAGCTGGGACAGTTGACCCCAGTGCCAACATGTGGTTTGGGCGTCTCACAGCATAGCAGCTGCGTTCTGAGTGGATGTGAACAAGATAAGTGTTTCAAGAAGGAAGAAGTGGACATTGCTAGTTTTCTTAAAAGCTAGGCCTTTCTGTCGGTTCCACAATCACAGGACAAGCCAGATTCAAGAGCAGGAAAAAAAAACTCCACCTCTCAATGGAGAGAATTGCAAAGACTTTGAAAAAAAAAAAAAAAAGAAAGACTTTGAGGCCGTCTTTAATTCACCCCACTTGAGGTTGCCTCATCCTCTCTATCCCTATCACCTTGGTCTTTGTTCATGTCCTCAGCATCTCTTTACAGGACCCTGAAATGCCCTTCTAAGTTCCTCCCCTCCCTTCAGTCTTGCCTCTGTCAAATGTCTGTCTGTACAATTCCTTTTCTTCCTTTGAGATTCAGTCTTGATGCCTCCTCCAGAAAGTCTTGCTTTTTCTTCCCTGAGTGAATGAATTTCCTATCTCTCTGCTATCCCAGCATTCTGTACACACTTTAATAATTACCACATTGTTCTGCAATCATCAGGTCTACTTGTCTTTCTTGCCAACTAGTCTTGTTTCTCAAGGGCAAGGACCATATTTGATACATTGTAAAAAATGGTATGGGGGTGGCTTCTGACCTACTCTAACTTCATAAGGGGAAAAGAGAATCAAGACCAACAGCTCAGGGCTGATTCTGAGATGAAGGTCAGACATCCCTCCTCTCTCCACTATCTTTACCAATTCTGACACCAAAACATCCCTCCCATTGCACTCTCTACTTTTCTGCTGGGTTCAATAATTCATTGCAATGGCCACACTGAACTCGCAGATAATACCCTCGATTATGGAGTTTATTAGGGAAGTAACAGGTTACAATTCAGGTTCAGAAACACTCAGGATACAGTTCTTTGATCAGGACAGCCTTTTCTCAGCTGTGCCTACAGGCAGGCCTCTCTCTGACCCCTTACCATCTGCCTTGCTTGCTTGGGCAAGCGTTACAAAGCTCTTTTAGCTCTGCTGATAAGTGCCAGAGGTACCCAACTCTGCCAGTAAGCTTTGGCCCAAAGGCATTCAGCTCTGGCTCTGTGGGTTGGTCAGCCTAGCTCCACCAAGTGCCCAGAGGTACCCTGCTCCTCCAGCAAGCCTTCTGCCCAAAGGCACTCAACCTTCTCCCTCTATGGGCCGGGAAGCCCTCCACACCACCTCCTGCTAGTCTCTCCTGCCATCATTTCTCTGCCACCATGTCTTGCCGTCTTCAGTGTTACATCTCTGTCTCTCTCTCTGTGTCTGTCTCTGGTTCCAGGGGCTTCTAAGCACAGGGGTCCTGTATGCAAAGGATGCGCTCTGCTCTTGGCTCTTCTTCCTTGATGGTGGTGAGATCCTCTCTCTACTGCCTTTGGAATGGCTCGCTTTAAGCCTAGCAGGTTGGTGAAACTGACCAATCCCTTTGGTGAGCCACAATTACCTTATTTGCACAGTCCTGCCCAGTCACTTGGGTGGGAGTTATGAGACCATGGCAAAAAAGACCATACAAAAGACATCCACTGCACTGCATATACTTCTTTTGAAAGTGCACTAGCCTGTAAAGGAACTTTAAGGATGGTGACTTTACCTGTCTTATTATATCCTGAATGCCTAGCTTTGTGCCTGGGTCATCAGAGGTTCTTAATAAATATTTCTTGAAATATTGAAATAGAGTGATTTTTTTTTTTTTTTAATTCACACAGCCAGTTAAAGTCAAACCGGGACTGGATCCCAGGTTTGTTTCCCTGCTAAGTTAATTCTTTCCAGGGCCCTCTAGCTGCCGAGTGAATCTAAACAATACTCGAGGCCTCTTTTCCTTAGTGTATCGGCTTATATCTTTATCCCTTTATCTCAAGAGCACTTTCTTTCATATGTCTTGAAATATAAACTGAGCTTTACAGAGTGAGAAAGGTTGAAGATTTTCCTGGTTTGGTTCTTCCCCAGTCTCCCTAGTGGACAAGGCACCATACGTTGCTGTCTTTCCTACTTTCAGATTTGAAGAAATCAGCTCTGAGGTCCAGGACTTAGAAGCAGATTGTACATCTCATATTTGATTCCTTGGACCATGAAATTTGCAGAGTCAGTTTCTTCTGGAATTGTGCTAGTAATAAAAGAGAAAAACGAGAGTTAAGTGATTTACCTAGAGGTCCTGGAGGCTGGAGCTGGAAGACCGAAGTCAAGTAGTCACTCAGTGTTTGAATTTGAGCTTCTTTTTCTGTATCACCTGTCCTGATGCTTGGCACAGAGCAAGAACACTGGAAATCTGACTTTTTAAAAATATTTCATTTTGTTGTTGTTGTTGAAAGTATACACAGCAAAACATACATCAATTCAACAGTTTCTCCATTTATAATTCAGTGACATTGATTACTTTTTTCAAGTTGTGCAACCATTCTCACTCTCCTTTTTGGAATGGTTTAAAGAAGACTTCAGGGAGTAGTTTTGGTTTAAAGTTTAAAAATTACTTCAGGACAGTAGTTTTTGGGGTTCATCCAGCCTCAGTGGCTCCAGAAAGTCTGGATTCAGTGATAATTTGCAATTCTGTTCTGTATTTCCCCCCTTTTGGGTCTATAGAGTTTTGATCAAAACATTCAGCAATGGTAGCTGGGCACCAACAGTATCAAGGCAAAGGAGGCAGTTGTTCATGGAGGCCAATTAGCCATGTATTCCGTGTCCTTCTATTCCTGACTCTCCTTCTTCCACAGGGGATCTCTTTGACATTAAGGCTGGCTCTACCTAAAGCAGTGATTCACAAACTTCAGTGTGTATAAGAATCACCTGGAGAGCTTGGTAAAACACTGGTCCCCACTCTAGAGATTCTAGTTCATCAGTTCTGGGTTGGGGCCCAAGAATGCATGTCCATTAAGCTTCCACATGGTGCTATGCAGCTGGTCCATGGACCGTTCTTCGAAGGGCAAGGTGAAGGGTGGCGTTTCTCAACAGCAGCACTATTGGCATTTTGGGTTGGACAATTCTGTGTTGCAGGGGGCATCTTGTGCATTGTAGGACATTTAGTAGCATCCATAATTTTTATCCATTAGATGCTGACAGTACCCCTCCAGTAGTAACAAATGAAAATATCTGCAGACATTGCCAAGTGTCACCTGGGGGAAAAAATTACTTCCCACTAAGAAGCACAGTCTAGGGTTTCTGTCCTGGATGATTGATGGATGGAGGTGACATTCATTGAGCATTGGGTAATGGATGATAAGTTCACTTTTAGAGTTTGTTGAGTTTAATTGGCCTATGGGGTACCATGAAGAGATGTCCAGTATTGGGATGTAGAAATACAGTGAAGTGATCAGGTCTAAGAATATGGATTTGGGAGCCATTAACATGTAGTTAAAACCATAAAGAATGGATAACACTTCCAAGGAAATGATATACTTAGAGATGAACACTGGACAGAAGACAGACCTTAGAGGAGCTAACCCTTCAAGAGTTGAGTAAAAGAAGAGGTGCTCATAAGAAGAAATCATCAAGGAGAGACAGGATAAGGACCAGGAGAAGCAAGTGTCTCAGAAAACAATGGAGGAGCATTTGGCAAAGAGAAAAGAGGGGCAACAGTCAGTAGAAGAAAGATTCAGCAACCCTAGGTCTGCATGGGCCCATTGGACCTGACTACCAGGAGATCATCTTGACCATAGAGACCTGTGCTGTCCAGTAAGGCAACCAATGACCACATGTGGCTCCTGAGCACTTGAAATGTGGCTAGTCTTGTTACTGCAAATTGTGGGTTCAAGCCGCCTGCTGCAAAGCCAATACTGAGACAGGAGGAGGTAAGCAGTAAGAAGGCTTTATTGAATACTGGTATCCAAGAGACAGAGGGGGTTAAATTCCTCCCAAACTCTGTCCACCTTAAAGGGTTGATGGGAGGGTTTTATATGGGAAAGATCAGGGTTACCTAATGTTTTGAGCACATAGTCCACAGATGGTCTTATACATCACCAAACAACTACAAAAACTCTTTATTAAGCTAACGATAAACATGTCAGGCATCTGGACTGTAATCAGTATATTTGTAACAGGCTGAAAAACTCCCATAAGAATCTCTTGGCTAGTCGAGCTGTTTTGCCAAGTCCACTGTGGCTGAGATAGGGAGCAAGAGAGAAAGCCTTCCTGTTGGTTTGCAGGTTGAAGGCCATTTCTCAAGAGAAGAAGAAAAGAGACCAAGGCCACAGGAGCCGAGATAGCTCCGCACCCCTTTGGAAGAGACTGGTGCAGCTGGTGCAATTAAAAAATGTTTAGAGATTACTTAGAGCATCGTTATGGTGTTAGTCCTGTAAAGCTCTTAATCACCTATTTTGAATAGGGAAAAACGTTGTAAGGTATTAGGGTGTTTGTTATGTTTAAGAGTGGAACAGGCTGCTCAGCTATATTTTCAACAGAGCCTGTACCATTTTCCAAGGACTAGAGATTAATCACAGCTTATACAGCTATACTAAAACAAATGAGAAAATATATTCTCGCTAATATTAAAACACTAAAGAAAATGTGTTTTCACTACTTCAGTCTGAATTGAGATGTGCTGTAAAGATAAAATTCACATTGGATTTCAAAGACAGTGTGAACAAAAGAATGTAAAATATCTTACTAATAATAAAATTAATAAAATTCAGTTTTGCACATTGATAATATTTTGGGTGTATTGAGTTAAATAAAATACATTATTAAAATTAATTTCACCTGTTTCTTTTTACTTCTTAAAATGTGAGTACAAGAAATGTGGAATCCCTGGGCGGGACAAATGGTTAATGTTCTTGGCTGCTAACAGAAAGGTTGGCAGTTTGAGTGCACCCAGAGGTACCTCAGAACAAAGGCATGGTTACTTTCAAGAAATCAGCCACTGAAAACTCGATGGAGCATAGTTCTACTCTGACACACATGGGTTTCCATGAGTCAGAATTCATTCAACAGCAACTGGTACTCATATTGGTACTAAAACCAAACCAAACCTGTTTCCACTGAGAGTAGAACTGTCCTTTAGAGGGCCTTCAAGGCTGTCACCTTTCAGAAGCATATTTCTGTGGCACTGCTGGGTGGGTGTGAACCACCAACCTTTAGATTAGTAGTTGAGTGTGAACTGTTTGTGCTACCCAGGTACTGGTACTAAACCAAAAAAAAAAAAAAATCCCAAACTCATTACCGTGGAGTCTATTCCAACTCATAGCAATGCCATAGGACAGAGTAGAATTGCCCCATAGGGTTTCCAAGGAGCAGTTGGTGGATTCGAACTGCCGACCTTTTGGTTAGCAGCTTAGCGCTTAACCACTGCGGTACTGGTACTATATAATGTAAAATGATACGTGTGGCTTGCATTATATTTCTGCTGGACAGCGCTGGCATAGAACAGAACTTCTGTCGAGGGGGAGGACTAAGACAGCCTTGAGCGAGTTGAGGAGCCTGTTGGAGGTGAGGAGGAGAAGACGAAGACAAATGATCGCCCTGGAGACCCTGGACTGCTTACTCTTTGGTGGAAAAGGGAAGACGAGTGATCACATTGTAGCTGGGAGAAGAGGAAGTGCCACATAAGGGGTTTACTTTTAGAAAGGGAGCTACTTGGGCAGGCTTGAAGGCAAGTGGAAATGAGTCGGTGGAAGGGAAAAATGGTAAAGGGGAGAGAAGAAAGAATGGAGCAAGACTGGCTTGGAGGGTTTCTCAGGTAGTGAAGCCATCAACTAATATGTTCTTGTTAAGCAGACTAGCGAATTAAGTCAGCCAGACACAGGATTGGAAGAACAGAAAGGTTTATTCACAGTTTGCAAACTGGGAGACAGGCAGGGCCTTGTGACCCAAGGCTGCCAACTCCCTGAACCAGGGCAGATTTGTTTCTTTTATAAAGTGACATACATATGCATGAACAGTGAGGGGAGGATCTTCAGTCTTTTGATGCGTGTGCAGTCCGCATAATTTTAGTGAATGGGTTTTTGCGCACGGCTCTGAAAATACTGCGCACAGCCCTGAAAAAATGGCGACGGCTCGCTCCTGCCACCCCAGGAAGGTCATATAGCAAGTGGATTTAGAGTCAGTGAGCCTGCGCCTCGGCCTCCTGCCAGGTGGAGAAACCTGGAGATTAAACCAGTCATGGTGAAGTGCCGTAAAAGTTATAACAAAAATGTAGCAAGAGTAGACTTTTCTGAAAAACAGCGATTATGGGATGGTTAATAACCCTTTCATGACTGCCTGCTTCAGTAGTGGAGAGGAGATGAACTTGTCTCTGTCTTCAACCACTTTGAGCCTCATTCTGTCTCCTGCAAAATGGGGGTGATGATCATGTTACAATAATGAGGCCTTCTTGCAGGATTGTCTGGGGTGTAAGTGAAATAATATATGAGAATCAACTTTGTAGGTCACCAAACACTGCACGAAGGTTAACTTAGCCTCAGTCGCCGAGTGCCTTTGGCCTTCTAGGGCTGTGTTGTGGCCTTTGGGTGTAAAGATACTTTCGCTTGCAGTTTGCTGCCTTTGCCTCATGATGCATTCATGACTCAGTATTCTTTATTGCCACCAAGTTTCAGGAAGAATTCACCCCAAATTTCAAAAAGTGAGTCTTTCTCAACCCAGACTCTATATCAGCATGTGGAACATGTGTGACTTTTCCCCAGTGATGGACCTTGGGTATTCCTAGTGTAGTGGTTTTCCTCAGGCCAGCTGCATCAGCATCACCTGGGGACATGATAAAAATGTAACTTCTCAGACCCATACCGGTCCCACTGAATCAGAAACTCTGGGAGCAGGGCCTGTCGAACAGCAAAACATACACCAAGTCAACGCTTTCTGCATGTACAATTCCCATTCTTCAGGTTGTGCGACCATTCTCACCCTCCTTTTCTGTATTGTTCTTCCCCCATTATCTAACCTTTCTAGTTGCCATCAATCTGTTTTAAAAAACCTTTCAGAAAGAGTGATTCTGGTTCAGTCTACATTTTGAGAACCACTGCCCTAGTGAAGTCAGATCACTGCCTTTGAGTGCATGAATCCCCAAACCTGGCTGCAGTTGAAAAATTAGTTAAAACACAAATACCTGGCCTAGAAAACTTTCTCTTTCATCACCCTGAGATGATTCTGTTGAGCTATTAGATTTAGGAACTGCTATTTAATACGTTGGAAACCCTGGTGGTGTAGTGGTTAAGTGCTACGGCTGCTAACCAAAGAGTTGGCAGTTAGAATCCGTCATGCGCTCCTTGGAAACTCTATGGGGCAGTTCTACTTTGTCCTATAGGGTAACTATGAGTGGGAATCGACTCAACAGCACTGGGTTTGGTTTTTTTTTTTTTGGTTTAATATGTGAGAGTCCCTGGGTGGTGCAAACGGTTAACACATGTGGCTGCTAACAGAAAGCTTGGTGGTTCATGTCCACTCAGAGGTGCCTCAAAAGAAAGGCGTGGTGATCTGCTTCTGAAAAATCAGTCAGTGAAAACCCTGTGGAGCACAGTTCTACTCTGACACACGTGGGGTTGCCATGAGTCAGGGTCGGCATGATAGCAGCTGGTTTTTTGGTTTTTAAAATATTCAAAAGGAGGGATTGGCAAACATTTTCTGTAAATGGCCAGATAGTAAATATTTTAGGCTTGGCAGGCTGAGAGGCTACACGTTGTTGTTGTGTGTTATAGAGTTAATTCCAATTCATTGCAACCCCATGTGACACAGTACATTTGACCCATAGCGTTTTCTTAGCTCTAATCTTTACAGAAGCAGATTGCCAGGTCTTTCTACCATGGAGCTGCTGGGTGGGTTTGAGCCACTGACATTTTGGTTAGCAGCCACGTGCTTAACTGTGACTCCACTAGGGCTCCTGGAGGCCACATACTCTGCAGTTATAACATAAAAGCAGCCAGAGGCAATACATAAAGGAATGTGTGGCTCTGTCTGTGGGCCACATGCAACAGGCGGCAGCTGGATTTTGCCAACCTCTGCTTTAGAATCTAAATATCACCCTTGGTTGTGATCCTTGTTTGCGTATTTTAACATCAGTCATTCCTTGTTCATTCACTTGCTCATTCTTTAATTCAGCAAATTTTATTGGGTCCCTACCATGTGCCAGACGCTGAACTAGGCGTGGGAGTTAGCCTGCTGACTTCCTGGCCAGGTGCCTGCTCTCATGGAGCTCGCAGTGTCGTCATGCATGGGAGAAGTTGGTGAGATGTGACAGAATCCACTACTGTTTTTTGCTTATCAGTGGGGGAAGGGGAGTTTACTAGCCTTCAAAAGTGCTTCTATTCCATGTTTTCAGCCCAGCCCAATATGCCTTGTGTTCACTTTCCTGGCATCCCAGCTGCCCAACTTTTAATGAAGTTGAGGCAACTTTTTGCAGCATCTTTGGCTCCATCCCATCAGTCACCTGGAGTTCTTTGCCAGTGGTTTGCAGAGCTCCCTTCGTCTACCACCAGGCCCCAGCCACTGATGAGTCAGCCCAGGCCAGCTGGCTGGTACGGCACAGAGGGTTAGAGGGGAATCTGTTCTGTTTATGGAAATGCAGAAACACCATGCAGTGTTTGTTCTGCCAACATGGGAGCGTGCAACTGAGAGTATTCAGTGAAAAATCCTTCGTTTATGAGAAACTTTTATCCAAATCGCAGCTCTAAATGTGTGCATCTTTTGGAGCTATACTGTAAGACCTGGGCACTCAGGATTTACAACTAATTCAGTTCAGCAGTTTGCACGTTTGCTGGCTCTCGCATTCACTTCTCATACTCTTTTGAATCTGATGTAATAGTGGCTGTCGTTAGATGTCGTCAGGTTGATTTCGACTCATAGCGACCCCATGTGATAGAGTAGAACTGTCTCGAAGGGTTTCCTTGGCTGTAATCTTTATGGAAGCAGATCTCCAGGTCTTTCTCCTCTGGGCTGAAAGATGTGGCCTCCTAGAAAATGCTGTGGTTATGAGATTATGGCTACTTATTGAGTGGTACCTGGTGATGCAGGCTCAGAATGCCTTCTCATGGAAGGTGTGTATCTTTATATGTGCTGTTATTATTTATCGTTGAAAATATACACAGCAAAACATGCCCCAATTCAACAGTTTCTACACATAGAATTCAGTGACATTGATTACATTCTTCGAGTTGTGCAACCATTCTCACCTCCCTTTTCTGAGTTGTTCTTCCCTCGTTAACATTGTCTGACTTTTTGAGATGGCGTTGTGAATTTGATCCCATATAGGAGAGCCAAAAACATGAAACCCGTTGTCCTTGAGTCAATTCTGACTCATAGCGACCGTGTAGGACAGAGTAGAACTGCTCCATCGTATTTCCAAGGAGTGGCTGGTGGATTCGAACTGCCAACCTTTTGGTTAGCAGCCGAGCTCTTAACCACATTGCCACCAGGACTCCCCCATATAGATAGTACTTTAAAAAACACAATACTCAAAGCAATTATTGTTTACTATTTAAACTAACCTATTTTTTTTTAATTGTTTGGTTTAAAGAAGGCTTCGGGGGATATTTTTGGTTAAAGTTTTAAAGAAGATTTCAGGGCAACTGCTTTGTGGGTTCATCCAGCCTCAGTGGTTCCTGAAAATCTAGATTCCGTGAGAAGTTGGAATTCTGCTCAGCATTTCCCTCACTTTTGATCAGTATTCTTCTGGTCTTATGGGAAAGGAGGCAGTTGTTCACAGAGGCAATTAGCTACGTGTTCCATTTCCACTCCCCCTCTTCCTCTGCTGCTCCAGGTGAGTGGAGAGCAACTGTTGTACCTTAGATGGCCGCTTGGCAAGCCTTTAAGACCCTAGGCACTGAGCAATGAACCAGGAGGTAGAACAGAAGCATTAAAAATGATTTTTGCATATGGAGCACTGAGTTTCTGAGTTTCTGTTTATGGTGATGGCAAATTCACATGGATTAAGGGTAATGGTTGCACAGCTGATTAATGCAGTTGATGCCAGTAAGCTGTATACCTGTAATAAGTTGAATTGGCAAATGTCATGTGATATATATTTTTACAAAAAAAAGAGCGAGAGCAGCTGCTGAGGCTGCTTATATACAACCAAATACATTAAGGGATTTGATTTCTTAGTCTGCAGGTTTTAAGTCATGGTTTCATGGGACATCTCAGGTATTTGGCCTAATTTGTGTGATCGTTTTAATTAATAAAAGGAGAAAACCACAAGAAAGCCACAAGCAATTCCCTGGGCTCCTTTCTTTAGCGCAGCGGGGATTCTGAGTGACAAATTGGAGATGGAAAGCCTGGAATAAACATATCCCAGGTGAGGAGTTCAGACACCCAGTAGCGGGAGCTTGGGTTGCATATTTAAATACTAATGAGGCTTGTTCTGCAAGTAGATTGAAGGGATTCCAAGACTGAAGTACCTTAGCTTGATACTCAGAATCAGGTGGAACCCAGAAGTCCATTATGAGCTCTCCTGGGGCAGGTGGTGCAAGGTACCAGGAATTGAAATTGAAGGAGGAACCAACATTTGGTAATTTCTCCCCAGGTTCAGGGAAGGGAGCTGATGGGTGGGTCAGGGGTGGGCAAATGAAGTGCTTTCTATCTCAGGAAGTTGGAGAAGATGTTTTAAGAGGACCATGAATCCCTCGAGGCTGATCCCTGGGTATTGCTGCAGATGGATGCAAATCCAGCCTGTTTGACTGGTCCTGACAGCCACTGGTGTAAAGCCAAACATTTTGGGTGGAGATGAGTACTTACGCGGTAGCATCAGTGCTGACCACAACCGATCAGAGGCTCTGGGCAGTTTTTCAGTGGACTGAGGGAAAGATGATTGTAAAAGTTTGTGTTATGGGGTATAAGTGAACATTTGTCTGTAGTGACATAAATTAATGCAAATTCTGCTCTTTTGTGCCTTTTCCGTGCCAGCTTCTCTATATTCATTCATTCATTCATTTATTCAACAAATATTTGTTAAGCACCTCCTGTACACCCAGCACAGGGGCTACAACAGTGAACAAGATGGACACCGTCCATGCTTATATGGACCTTACAGTCTGTTGGGGAGGTTTATAGTTCAGGTATTTATTGAAATGTAGCTGTTTATGTGGCCTTGGGGGAAAAGCAGATATGTGAACCTCTTCAGGTTCTAATTTCTGCCCTTGAGTAGCTTGTAATCTGGTATGAAAGCTAAGATATACAACTGATACCTGATACAGAGCAAACATTCTTTCCCAGTTCACTGTAGTTCTTGAAAGTTCACTTTGGCCAGATGGTTCCATCCCATGGATTCAGTCCTTGGGCCAGTTTGAGGACTAGATGTATTGGCATCAGCTGTAAAAATACAGATTCCTGGGCCACACCTCAGACCTGCTGAACAAGATAAAATCTATAGGAATAGGGCCTGAGAATCTGTTTTATAGAATCTCCGAGACCACAGTAAAGATATGGAGGTGGGACTGAATTTTGTGTGTGTGTGTATGTGTGTGGTCAATGCTAGGTGTGAGGAGTGGTCAGTAATAAGTTTGGCAAATCATGGTCTGTTTACCAACCAAGAATGGTTTTAAAGGCTGGGTTTGACAAGAGGGAGCCTTGGCCCCTTGGTGAGACAGGGTTTGAGGAGGATGGATTTGGTAGTAAGTGCAGCATGGGCTTCAAAGAGCCCCAAACCTGTTGCCGTCAAGTTGAGTCCGACTCATAGCAACACTATAGGACAGAGTAGAACTGCCCCATAGGGTTTCCCAGGAGCGGCTGGTAGATTCAAACTGCTGACTGTTCGGTTAGCAGCTGAGCTGTTAACCACCGTGCCACCAGATGATGTTAATGGTGATTATTGTAACAAGTTCATTTGGAGTTTATGAGTGGTAGGTGCATTTACACCCATTCCCACCTTTCATCCTCACCATCACTTATGCGGAATGTACAATTATCATCTCCATTTACAGAGGAGGAAGAGGAGCCCTGGTGGTGCAACGATTAAGCACTCAACTGCTAACCTAAAGGTTGACTGTTTGAACCCATCCAGTGGCTCCGTGGGAGAGAGACCTGGTGATCTGCTCCCCTGAAGATCAAAGCCTAGAAAACCCTATGGGGAAGTTCTACTCTGTCACTTGGGGTCACTGTAAGTTGAAATCGACTTGATGGCACCTAACAACAACAGCACAGAGGAGGAAACCAGGGCACAGAGAGGTTATGTAACTTGTCCAAAGCCACCTAGCTTGGAGCTGGCAGAGCTAGGATCCTGACATAGCTCACCACTATACTGCCTTGCCATAACTAAGAGAGGAAAGACCAAAGGGGCACACACCGTAAATATCAAAAAGGAGCCAACCTGTCCTTTGAGGAGGGGCTTTGTCTCATCGGCAGGTGTTGCTCATTGGGACGACCAGTGTGACCCTCTGTAACCCTCAGAGTCTGGTTCCTGGAAGCCTCCAAGGAAAGGTTCAGGTGATGCCTTCCTGCCCAGCTCTTCTCATGTGATGTTCTGAGACATCCAGGAAATACATCCCTGAGCAACCTAGCCCTTCAGAACTGTCATCAGGTCATCTTTATGTTGGCCCCATTGCCATCAAGTCAATTCCAACTCATAGTGATACTGTAGGACAGAGTAGACCAGCCCTGTAGGGTTTCTAAACCTGTAATCCTTACAGAAGCAGATTGCCACATCTTTCTCCCATGGAGTGGCTGGTGGCTCGAACCCAGTTAAAAATAAGATGGCCCTGTCCCTTGTTCCTTTCCCGCTGTGGGGAATTCCATCCCCATGAGCATGGTGTGCTTGCATCATTTTAGGAATGGCCGTCCCTCTAGGAAGCTGCCTCTCAGGGCTTGTGTTTGCTGTTTTTCTGCCCCTCTGACTGCCCAGGGCAAGTGCAGGGTATGCTTATCTTCCTGATAATGTGTTTTTTTTTTTTTAATAATATTTTATTGAATTTTTGGTGAAAGTTTACACAGCAAGTTAGGTTCCCATTTGACAATTTCCACACAAATTCTTCAGTGACATTAGTTACATTTATCACAAGGTATCACTGTTTTCTTTAATTGTGTTCTGTTTGTTCCCTTTCCAGAACTCTGGTGTCCCTGCCCCCTTATCTTCTTGTCTTTGCTTTGGAGTAATTGTTGACCTTTTGGTCTCATAACAATGGTTTTTAAGTAGGGTAGCGATTTTACGGGTCTGCCACTCTGCCACTTCACTAAAAGATGAGCTCAGGGAATAGGCTTTGCGCTACTAAAGAGTATCTCAGGGTGATAGTCTCAGGGAGTCCTCTGCTGTCTATGTTCCAGTATGTCTGGCTTTTTAAATAAGAATTTGAGTTCTGCTCCATATTTTTCTCCCATTCTATCCGGGACCAACTATTGTGACCCCGATCAGAATGGTCAGTGGTGGGAGCCAGGCACCATCTAGCTCTTCTGGTCTCAGGATAGATGAGGTTTGAGGCTGTGGCTCAGGTAGACTTGTTTCTTCTCTGCGCTTTTGGTTACCTTCTTACTGTTATGCTCCTGATAAGTAGAGACCCAGAGTTGTGTCTTAGATGGCTGCTTGTAAGCTTTTAAGACCCCTGATGCAACTCACTTCACTAGGATCCAGATCATGATTTTTGTGAACTGTGTTACGCCAAATGAGTGAGCTGTCCCATGAGACTATGGACCTAAGCCTTCCAACCCAGAAAGCCATTTTGGAACGTGTTTGGTTATGTCCAAGGGGAATCTGTATTTGCGTCTTCAATGAATATATGTGCCTGTACCTACATATTTGTATTTACACGTACCTGTCTGTTCCTTGGTGGCATAATGGTTAAGCGCTACAGCTCCTAACCAAAAGATCAGCAGTTCAAATACACCAGCTGCTCCTTGGAAACCTTTTGGTGCAGTTCTGCTCTGTCCTATAGGATCACTGTGTGTCAGAATTAACTCGACAGCAATGGATTTGGTTTTGGTCTGCTATCTGTTCTCACCTATGTACACACCTGTACCTACCCGTATACCAATTTGCCTATTCTCATCCATATGTGCTTAAACACTTGTTCTTACTTTGGTTGTGCTGCGCTCACTACCTTCACTTTTGATGCCACTTTCTCCCATCACCAAAAAGAACTAGTCTCTATGGTGTAAAGCATACTTTCTCCCCTTATCCCCCCAACCACCAATGAACAGTGGTCTGTGTATTTATCTATTCTTGTCTTCTTATAAAAGATGGATCTTGCAATATTTGTGCATATATGCTTGACTTATTTGACTTAGCGTTATGCCCTCCAGGTCCATCATGTTGTAATATGTTTCATGGACTCATCATTGTTCTTTATGGTTGCATAGTATTCCATTGTCTGTATGTACCACAATTTGCTTATCCATTCATCCATTGATGGGCACTTGTGTCCATTTATTCGCTGTTGTGAATAAAGCAACAATGAACATAGATGTTCATATGTCTGTTTGTGTCATTACTTTCAGGTCTGTAGGGTCTGATAATATCTTTCAAAGTGAATTGGGGTTTCACAAGGGAAGGCTTGACAAAGAAGATTCCTGAAAGGAAACTGTGGTATCTGGACCCAATTGCTGAGGAGTGCTTTTAGGAGTGAAACACCCTATTCCTCCTTGGGGGGCCCATGAGGGAAGGGGTGTCTGTGTCATGCATTGACAATGCAGAGCAATCCTGGATCTGTCATTTTTGAGCTGGGGACCCTGAACAGGTCTCTTTGCTCATCTTCCCCATGAGGAAAATTGGGTGGACCTGGTCCCCCTAGCTGAGAACAGGTCCAAGGCAGGGAACACACTGGGCCAGAGAGACAGGCCAAGGGATTCCCAGGAGGGAGGAAGTCAGTAGCATTTTGTGATCCCAGAGCTTGACAGAGGAGTGTTAATAAGGTAATTAGCACCTCTTCTCTGATTAGCAGCCAGGGAATTATTGAAACGGATTAGATAGAAACTGTGAAAAGATCCCAGGGGAACCCAGAGGTGAGAGAAAGGTAATAGCCTCTTCTCTAGGTATAAAAGGATGCAGGTATTTTTTATAAGCAGAAGAAAGGGTCTTTCCCTACCTTTACCCTAATGGCTTTCTTCCAGACCCCCCACTTTCCTTCTGCCATGGGGCCTTTGCACAGGAGCGCCCTTTTCCTGAGAGGCACTTTTTCCTCTCCTCTTTGTCTTGGTAACTCCTACTCCAGTGTACATTCCTCGGGAAAATCTCTGATCATCCAGATAGTTCAGTTTCTCCTATTGTGGACTCTTAAAGCAACATGCACTTTTCCTTCGAAAGACTAAGACCCATGGCAATTTTACATTTGTGTGACTGCTTGGATAATGCTTGTCTCCCCCATGTAGATTGAGTGCAGTTTCCATGGCTGGTTTTGTTCATCTCTGGAGCCCCAGCTTAGGACAGTGTCAGGCACACAGATGAATCAAGAATTGGATGGATGGATGGACGGGTGGATGGGTGGGTGGGTGGATGGATGATGGATGGATGATGGATGAATTAAAGTAATATTTGACATCTGGTCCTCTGTATGGTTCTGTGAAGTTGGTAGAAACAAAAACAGTTGCTGTCAAGTTGACCCCAATGCATGGCAATGGCACATTTTTCTAAAGTAGTTCTCTAGGCCTTTCTTCCAAAGCGCCTATGGGTGGACTCAAACTGGCAGCCTTTCAATTAGCAGCCTGGTGCCATGTGTCATTCCTATGAAGAAACCGAGGCTCTGGGGTTCAGTGAAATGAAATGACTTTTCCAAGACACGCAATTCGTAAATGGTGGACCCAGGACTTGAGAATTTGAACCTTTCTTCATCTTGGGTTTAAATACAGATATTATGTTGCTTATTGGTAAAAGTAGTTTTAAAAAATTAAAACAAGCAAGACACAAAACCGAAAGTGAAAAACAGACAACAAAACCCACAGGACAGTAGATTATGTTCAAACTCTCGGCTTGAGTGTCTGCTACATTTGAAGGTCTATTTGTTGCACTTAGCTGCCTGGAACAGACCTCCCTGTTCACCTAGTGGCAGCCAAGAGCGGCTGACTCAAGCCTCTAGGGAGAGTTTCACATCTCAGTCACCAGTGTGAGCAACAGAATCTCCCAGAGAGGAAGTCAGCCACTTGAAGGGATGATGTGGAAGTGCTGGCTCGAATCCAGCACCTAATACCTGGTAGGGACTTGTCAGCACGATCCAGAAGCAGGTGGGCATTTCTGCCTGAAGTTCATACAGCCTGCTTCATTTCCTGGGGGTGGGAGAGAGTCAAAATGAAAGGACTTCCTGGATGGTGTGTGACTCAAGGAACTGACTCACCCTGAGTCACTTGGGCCACACTCCTAACTTCATTCAAAACAAGCCTGTGAACTAAAATAAAACCTAAAGTTAAATTAGGCCCCTACTGTGTGGGGGTATGTTGTTGTTGTTGGGTGCCATCAATTCCATTCTGACTCACAGCCACCTCATGGGATGGAGTAGAACTGCCCTATAGGTTTCCTAGGCTGTAATCTTTACGGGAGCAGATCGCCAAGTCTTCCTTCTGCAGAGCATAGAAGAAAGGACATTTACCTGATTAAGGAATCAGGGACGGCCATCCCTTAGAAAATGATAACTCAGCAATGAGATGGAAGATGAACAGGAGTTAGGCTGAGAAGGAAGGAACATTCCGAGAAGAAATAGCATGTGCAAAGGCCCTGTGGTGAGCACAGCAGGTGGTGAGCATCTATGGCAACTGGAAGGGAGAAAGCATGAGGGAGTATAATCCAAGATGAGTCCACAAAGGTACCAGAGTCCAGACTCTGCTGGGATCTGCAAGCCATGCTGTGGTTCGTGGTATTTGTCCTAAGAGCCATTTGACACTGAGTGGTCAGTGCCAGCCAGGAGATAAGCTCAGGCTGCTGAGAGAGTGAGACCCTCTCCCTCCCCTTAAATCAACCTCCTCTGAGCAGATGCCAGGCAGTTGGCTGCAAGGACTCATTGTCTTCGGCCTGCACCAGGTAGCCTGCAGAATCAGTACATCATGGTCCTGAGTAAGGGAAACCACACCATCACAAACAATACTTGCACAGTAGCTGTAGAGTAAATCCAGCGCTACTTGCTACAAAACTATCGCTCACTGACACGATGAGCAAACAGGACACTGATCTGGAGAAAGGAGGGCCTTGACTATTACGGAACCTGGAGCTGGCCCCCCAGCCTGACTCTCTTCATTGACACGCTTCGTGTGAGTGTGGAGAGGATTTACGTGTTGGGCAGATAAATTCATTTAGAAGCAGGAGGCTCGTTAAAATCCCAACTTTTTTTTCTTCTCTTTCTGGGTACCTGGGGTGCCTCCGCTTTTCTAATTTGTGGCCTGAAAGTTTTGCTTGGCAAGGGATAAAGAAAGGAAGAGAGTTGAGGTTCTAGCCCAAGGTTGTCCAGCCATCACCTCACGCAAGCTTTAGCAAAGGAGAAAGCCTTTGTGGGATATTAATGAGCTGACTTTAGGAGCCTTGGTGGCATAATGGTTAAGCACTTGGCTGCTAGCTGAAAGGTCTGTGGTTTGAACCCACCAGTGGGTCTGTGAGAGAAAGACTTGGTGATCTGCTCATGTAAAAATTATAGCCGTTCTACGGGCAGTTCTGTGAGTCAGAATTGACAGCACTGAACAACAATGAGCTGAGTAGTCAAGCATCCCCCTGCCCTGTTTTCCCCCATCAAATGTAGTGTCTTGTAAAGTAAGTTCTGTTATCTCTGTCCTGTTCATATCAGAGGGTTCTGGAAGAAACCCTCAAGGAGATCTCAACAGAAAGATGATGCAATGTGTACTGAGCTAGAAAGATCCACTGCCTTGACTCCAGAGAGTGTCTGCACAGCTGTCTGTCTCAGTCTGCTGTCCATCTGTGTACACCGACTTTAACCTTTTCTTCCTTGCTGTCCCCTTGGGAGCAAGAACAATTCAGTTTTATGTTTTCTCTGCAAAGGAAAAAGGATGTTCAGCATGAAGAATGGAGGAACCTCATTCTTCACGTTAGAAGTAGATGCAGGCGTACATCTTAGAATGAAACAGAGAAAAAATGCTCACTTCATCTTCCTTTAGCAAGCACAGAGTTATTTTAGGACAGCTTGTGTTTTCTTCGGTACGTTGCTTTGTCCAGCACAGGATCAAAGATGTAGAAGACCTGGTGAATAGGAAAGGAGAAGAAGATGGGTCAGGGGTGAGGGGTGGGGGAGGGAGGAGCCGCCTGACCTCAGATTGAAGCCTGCATCCAGAGGACGTCTTCTCTCTGCTTCTGTGGCACAAATGGTTAAACGCTCAGCTACTAACTGAAAGGTTGATGGTTCAAGTTCACCCAGAGGCACCTCGGAAGAAAGGCCTGGCAATCTACTTCTGAAAAATCATAGCCCTTGAAAACCCCATGGAGCACAGTTCTACTTTGAAACAAATGGGGACACTATGAATCAGAATTGACTCAAGGGCAACTGGTTGTGTGTGTGTGTGTGTGTGTGTGTTTAAAAGGCAGCACTAAAACCCAACCAAACTCATTGCCATCAAGTCAATTCCAACTCAAAGCGACCCTGTAGGACAGAGTAGAACTGCCCCATAGGGTTTCCAAGGCTATAAATCTTTATGGAAGCAGAGCGCCACATCTTTCCCCTGTGGAGCAGCTGGTGGGTTTGAACCACCAACCTGTCAGTTAGCAGCTGAGTGCTTAACCACAGCACCAAAAAATGTGGGGGCTTCTTCTGCTTTCTGCTTCATGTCTTGTGTCTCTGTCACTCTGAGGTGTGGCTGCCCCCTCCTCCCCCCGCCCCGCTGTTGTTAAAGCCGCAGTGAGCCTCTCCTTGTCTTGTGCAGCAGAACCTCTCAGTCCTCGTCTTCCTGGACACTTGACACATTTTACCCTTCCCTTCCTCTTAAAGCTCCCTATTTCCTTGCCTTCTAAGACACCACACTCCTCTGCTTTCCCCTTGGACCTCTCTTCCATTCTTTCTCTGTCTCCTTTCTTACATTCTCTTTCTGTTATCCCATTATTTCTAATGTTCCCCCAAAGTCCTCAAGGCTCTTCTCATTCCACACGTTAGGAGGTACCACCCCCAGCTGTCATCCACCACCTACAGACGGATGACTCCAACATCTTAAGCTCGAACCCTAACCTCATTCCTGCCTTTAGACTTGCATCTCCACCTGTCTGCTAGGCCCCCCCACATGGATGTCTCACAAGCATCTAGTCCAAAAGAGAATTCCATGTGTGTTGTGGATTAAATTATGTCCCCCCAAAATATGTGTTGTAAATCCCAATACCTGTAGTTAGGAGCCCTGGTGGCACAGTGGTTAAGTGCTTGTGTCAGCTTGTGGTTTGAACCTACCAGCCTCTTCATAGGAGAAGGATGTGGCAGTCTGGTCCCCTAAAGCTTATAGCCTAGGAAACCCTATGGGGCAGCACTACTCTGTCCTGTATGGTTGCTATGAGTCAGAATGGACTTGAGGGCAAGGGGTTTAGTTGGTTTTAGATACCTGTGGTTATAATAATATTTGGGAATAGGTTTTCTTGGTTACGTTGATCAGGCAGTATTAGTGTAGGGTGTGTCTTGAGTCAATCTCTTTTGAGATAGAAAAGAGCAAATGAAGCAAGCAAGAAAGCAAATAAAGAGAGGGGAAAATATATACTACATGATCACCAAGGAACCTAGGAACAGAAGCTGAAAAGAGATAAGGACCTGCCCTCAGAGTGGACAGACAAAGCCTGCCCCTAGAGCTGGTCCCTGAATTTAGACTTCTAGCCTCCTAAAGGGTGAGAAAATAAATTTCTGTTCGTTACAGCCACCCACTTGTGGCATTTTGGCTGTAGCAGTTCCCCCTCCCCACACTGCACACTGTCCTGTTTGGGTGACTCACTCTCTCACTCCAGACCCTTCCAGCCCCATTCAGAAGCAGGTCAGGAAATATTGTAAGATCCTACTTGTTATGGGTTCAATTGTGTCCCCCTAAAGTAACCAAAAAAACCAAACCTGTTACTGTCGAGTCAATTCCAACTCATAGCAACCCTATAGGACAGAGTAGAACTGCCCTGTAGGGTTTCGAAGGAGTGGCTGGTAGATTCGAACTGCCAGCGTTTTAGTTAGCAACCATGAGTCTTAACCGCTGCACCACTTAAATCCTAACCTCCGTGCCTGTGGTCATAATCCCATTTGGGAATGGGTTGTCCTTGTTGCATTAATTGAGGCAGGATTAGTGTAGGATATATCTCAAGTCAATCTCTCTCTTTTTTTTTTCAATTTTATTGTACTTTAAGTGAAAGTTTACAAGTCAAGTCAGTTTTCTAAATTTATATACACCTTGCTATATACTCCAGGAAACCCTGGTGGCGTAGTGGTCAAGTGCTACGGCTGCTAACCAAGAGGTCGGCAGTTCAAATCCGCCGGGCGCTCCTTGGAAACTCTATCAGGCAGTTCTACTCTGTTCTATATGGTCGCTATGAGACGGAATCGTCGAGTCAATCTCTCTGAGATATAAAAGAGATTAAACAAGCAAGCAGAGCGAGATGGGGGAAGAGAGATACCAAGCCACATGAAGATCGCCTAGGAGCAGAAGCTCAAAGACACAAGGATCTTTCTGCAGAGCCAACCGAGAGAGAGAAAGCCTTCCCCTTGAGCCAGCACCCTGAATTTAGACTTCTAGCCTCCTAAACTGAGAAAATACATGTGTTTGTTAAAGCCACCCACATGTGGTATTTCTATTATAGCTGCACTAGATAACTAAGACACCATTTATATGAAATATCTAGAAAGGCAAATGTGTAGAGACTGAAGTTGATCAGTGGTTACCAGAAGTGGGAGGGAGGGATGAGAGCGAGTCATTGCTTAGGAAGCAGTGAGTACATGGTGATGGGAAATCCAGCAAGAATTATGGGTGATGCTTGCATAGCATGATTAATGTAATCTGTGTCATTGAATTGTACGTGTAAAAAGTGTTGAATTGGTAAATGGTGTGTTATAGATACATGTGTTGTTCTTGTTGGGTGCCGTCAAGTTGATTTCGACACACAGGGACTCAATGAGACAGAGTAGAATGGCCCCATAGGGTTTTCTAGGATGTAATCTTTATGGGAGCAGATTGCCAAGTGTTTCTCCCGCTGAGCCACTGGGTGGGTTCGAACCACTAAGCTTTTGGTTAGCAGCATAATGCTTAACCGTTGCACCACCAAGACTGTTCTGATGTAAACCCATTCTGATCCCTTACACTCCTGGCTGGACAGGTGGGTTCCCCAGGTCCTCTGGGTTCCCCAGCTCCCTGTTCTTTCCTCAGCCATGGCTCTGAGCCCTACTGGGCTGTACCCCCTACCCCAGGGCTGGCTGAGTGCTGCGGCTCACTCCCTGGGCAAACCTTGGAGACAAGTGAGGCCTCCAGAACCTCAGTTTTCTCATGTGTAAAATGAGAAGAACAGAGCTGCCTACTGACTTCCTGTAGTGCCTACTGACTTGGGGCTGGGTACGAAACACCTGAGGGTGGGATGAAGGTTATGTTAGGGACTGGGCATCAGTGGGTGATGTGGCCAAGTATCCATCGCCTGGAAAGCCCTGAGGAAGAAGTCCCTTCTGCTTTCAAGGACACTAGGGAAGAGGCACTTCCTGAAGCGAAGCACCCATCAGCAGACTTGGCCCCTCCTGAAGCCAGCACCTAGGAAGGTGGTAGCTGGGAGCCCCGTGGCTGAGCATGTATACAAATGGCCAGTATCCATTGTGTGTTTCTCCTTTCAAGTAGTTGTTTAGAACCTTTTCAGAGGCCTGACATTCAATTTTCCCTTTTATGTCACTCCTCAGAACAACACTCAAGCCAGCAATTTTTCTCTTAAAGCCCCTCCCTTCTCACCCCTTGTTTATGCTTCTAATCCCTGTGTGCTCAGAGTTCAGTTGTAATGATGAACTCTGGCCACAATTACCTCATTCCCCTTTCTGAGCGTCAGGTGGGTCTCAGACTGTGCCAGCGTAGCACCTGCTGGAGGGAATCAACAAATATTTGCCTTTTGACACACACAAAGCAGATAACATACACACATGCACACAACACACACACCCCACACGCATCGCACATACCACATATAACACCACACACACCCCAAAACACATACCATCCCCTCCACTATACACATCCCATACATACCCCTGCACACACAAGAATTTAGTGTTGCCCTGGTGAACCCAAAAAAACCAAACCTGTTGCCGTGCAGTCAATTCTGACTCAGTGATATGGGGCAGAGTAGAACTGCCCCATAGGCTTTCCAAGGCTGTAAATCCTTACAGAGGAAGCAGACTGCCGCATCTTTCTCCCACGGAGCGGCTAGTGGGTTTGAACTGCTGACCTTTTGGTTAACAGCTGAATGCTTTAACCACTGCTCCACCAGGGCTTCTTTGCCCTGATAAAAAGGCTGATGATGTTCCACATTTGGTCTGCTGGTCTCCAAGGGGAGGAGAGATGAATAAATTGGATGCTCTTTAGACGGGTAGGTCCCTGGTGGTGTAGTGGCTAAGAGCTATGGCTAAGCAAAAGGTTGGCAGTTTGAATCCACCAGGCACTGCTTGGAAACCCTATGGGGCAGTTCTGCTTTGTCCTATAGTGTCACTATAAGTCGGAATCAACACGCTAGCAGTGGGTTTGGTTTGGTTTAGGAAGCTTCATATTTTTTATCTACATTCTGTGAGCTTCAGCAGAGAAGTGATTAGCAAGCAGGATATTATGCTCAAGCAGAATGGGGGCAGATTAGATTGTTAAATCTCTTGGCATCAGTTCAAGGCTCGTTCTTCTGCTGTGGGAGCATTACTCCTGGAGGAAGAAGCCGGTGAAGCCCGGCACTGTGCTAAGAATGGGCACCTGCTAGGCGGCACTGGAGTGTTTGCCTCCTCTGCATTGGTTCACCTGCCCAAGGCTGAAGTGCACGGGATCTAATAACATGCAAATTAACTACCTTTGGCATTGTTACTACCTACTCCATGGGACTGAATGAATGATTCGATGAGATAATATGGAAAAAGCGACCGGCATGGATCAGTAATTGGTATATACTAGCTGTTGGGTGTCAGGCTTTGTGCTGATGGGTCTGTATATAGGCTCATCTAACTGACAGGTGGGTAGTAATTATTTTTCCTGTTTTGCAGGTGAGGAAACAGTTTTAACGATGTTGACTCAGTTTCCCAAGGCCACACAGCTAGCTAGTGGCAGCGCTGGGATTTGAACCTAGGAAACCCTGTGGGGCAGTTCTACTCTTGTCACATGGGGTCACTGTGTGTCGAAAATTGATTCGACAGCAACCCAACAACAGCAAAGTACACCCACACTGTTGTACAACTGCGTCACTGTGTAGTTCTAGACTTTTCATCACGCCAGATAGAAACTCTGTGCCCATTAGCAGCCACTCCCTATTCCCTTGTCCCCCAGCCCTGGGCAACTGCTTATCTGCTGTCTGTCTCTGTAATTTGATATAAATAGAATCGTACAATACGTGGCCTTTGTGTCTGGCTTCTTTTGCTGAGGACATGTAACTGGAAGGAGAGGTAAGGGGGAGGGAGTGGGCTAGAGATTGGGGAGGGGAAGCAGCATGTCTGTGAGCTCAGAGAGCCCTGACTTGGAGCTGGCAGCAACAAGGACACATGGTCTTGTTGGAATCTAATCTGTTCCCAGATTTGGGTAGGTAAGAATGTCACATCATCTGAATCCATTTGTTCTTGAGTTCCACAGAGCAAAAAGCGAAAGTTCAGGTAGGGAGAAATACCAGCCCAGTCTCAAAAAATGTTTCTATTTGTTTCCTGTCTTCAGACCATGTGAGTTTACTTAGCAGGAACTCAGCCTCTGCTTCCTACTTCCTTCCCTCACATGCCATCTTCACACAGCACCCACCTCTGTCCCCACCCACTTGACTACCCCTCCCTCCTCCATCCACACACCCCAACCCAGCCACTCTCCGTCACTAGTAATCCGTTCGTTCCTTCCCTCACACTCTCATACTCACTATTCATTCATCCTTCCACCCCTCCCTCCTTCTATTCCTCCTCTATTCCTCCATCCCACCCTCCATCCCTCCATCCATCCACCCATCCACTCACCCATCTACCCCCCCACCCATCATCCATCCATTTATCCACCCATCCTCCACCCACCTCTCCATCCATCCATCCCTTCATCCAACCATTCTTCTGCCCATCTACCCACCCGTCCACCCACCCGTCTCCCCATCTGCCCACCAACCTCCCTGTCCATCCATCCATCCGTCCATCCGTCCATCTGCCCATCCGCCCATCCGCCCATCCATCCACCCACTCACCCACCCACCTGTCCAGCTACCAAACCCCCCATCCCTCCATCCTTCCATCCACCTGTCCACCCATTCACTCACTAATACCTTTAGCAAACGTGGTCTGAGCTTCACCAGGAACCAGGAGCTGGGTGACGCTGTTACTGCAGAGACGAGTTAGCATTAATCAAGTCGCGTGGAGACAGATATTTAAATAGATACTTAAAATACTAGGTGATGAGAGTGACAGTAGAGGCTGGACAGTGTGTTTTGGGAACTCAGTGGGGGTGGAGGGAGTGGCAGATTATGCTGTGCCCAGTGAGTGCTCACACTTGCCCCTCACTCTGCCATTCACAGAACTCCTGCTTGTCATCATCTCTGATGCCCTGGCACCTCCAAGCACCTAGAGTACTATGATGTCCGTTAAGGAGCCCTGGTGGCGCAGTGGCTAAGTGCTCAGCTGCTAACCGAAAGGTTGGCAGTTCGAACCCACCAGCCACTCCAATGGAGAAAAGACCTGGCAATCTGCTTCTGTAAAGATTATATCCTGGGAAACCCTTTGGAGAACTTGCTCTGTCTTATACGATCACTATGGGTCAGAATAGACTCAGTGACATACAACAACAACATGATGTCCATTATATAGATGGATAAATGGAGGCACAGAGAGCTAAGTGACTTGCTGGCATGTGTAAGCAGCAGGGCCAGCATGAAGGAGAGAGGACGGTGTGTTCTCTACAGAGTCACTGTTCACATGCAGGTGGGGAGGCCGATGGGCTGATGCGCACACACAGAGGTGAGGGTGCCAGACAGCAGACATCCGTCCTGCGTAGCTCCACGCTCTTCTCTGGTAGAGGTATGGTGGCTGAAAGCCTCTTTGGAGTCGGACCTCTAGGCTTAAGCCTCTTCTTCGACCTTAAGATAGTGACTTAGCCTGTACATCCTTGCTACTCAAAGCTTGGCCCATGGTCCAGCAGTACCAGTACTACCTGGGAGCTGTTAGCAATGCCACGGTCCACACCTACTGAGTCCAAATCTGCATTTTTAACAACATTCCCAGTGATTCATGGGAGCAGCACATCTCTCTAAGCCTCAACTTCCTTATCTGTAAAATGGGAATAGAAATACCTCCCCTGAAAGCTTGTTGTTGTTAGGTACCATCAAGTCACTTCTGACTCATAAGGACCTATAGGACAGAGTAGAACTGCCTCATAGAGTTTCCAAGGAGCAGCTGGTGGATTTGAACTGCCAACCTTTTTGGTTAGCAGCCATAGCTCGCCCTAGCTCTTAATCACTGCACCACCAGGGCTCCCCTGAAAGGTTAGTGTGAGGATTAAATATACACACACCTGGGGTAAGGTCCCCAAATGGCGTAGTTTGTGCTCCTCTCTTAACCTGAGGGTTGGCAGTTTGACCCCACCTAGTGGCACTGCAGAAGAAAGGCCTGGCAATCTGCTTCCAGAAAGATAACAGCCGAGAAAACCCCATGGAGCAGTTCTACTTTATAATACATGGGGTCACAATTAGTCAAAATTGACTTGATGGCAGTGGGTTATTTTGTTACAGCTAGGGTGGAGTCCCTGAGTGGTACAAACAATTAACATGCCCGGCTGCTAACCAAAAGGTTGGAAGTTTGAGTCCACCCAGAGGTATGTTGGAAGAAAGGCCTAATGATTTACTTTCAAAAGATCGGCCATTGAAAACCCTATGGAGCGTAGTTCTACTCTGATGCACATGGGGTCGCCATGGGGTCGCCATGAGTTAAAATCAGCTCAGCGACAGCTAATGATGGTAAAATTAAGGTCACCAACCATCCTTGTTTTCCCAGGACTGAAGGGGATCCTGGGAGGCGGCGCTTTCCATTTTAAAACCTGGACAAGTCGTCACCCTGCTCTCAGCATAGTGTCCGGCACACAGTAGGTGCCCCTTTGTGGTGTCACAGTGGTGTCATTACTAGAACATTCACGAAATGTGGGAAGGAGCCGCGGAGTGCTGTTGGTATTTGCCTGAGTTCTGTGCTGGTGGGTTGTAGTGTTGTGGGTCTTATTGTCGGTTTTGTGGTTGATTATTTCATGATTACAGCAGCTGTAACAGTCATAGCCCTCAGCAATTGAGCTCTCGGTTTGTGCTAAGAGCCGTGCACGCGTTATCATAATCACAACCACCTCTTTGAAGTATGGACTAAAGTGCTCTCCATTTAAAACTGAGAAAATTGGGCCTTGAGATACTAAGTATTTGGTCTCAGGTCCTGGAACCAGTAAGTGGAGGAGCCAAGGCTTGAGCCCTCTGTCTTTTTGGCACCAGCATCTATGCCTTTAGTGACGTGAACAGGCAGACTCCCAAGGGAGAAGCAACTTCCTTTGGAGGCTGAGCTATCAGAGCTGTTTGTTGACATTTCTCAGAGACCTGGGGGACATTTTTGAAGAAGACATGTCTACCACAATGTTTACCGCCAGGGCCTGCCCCTAGCAAGTATTATGGGGAAGCCTGGGATGCTCTTTTTTTCCAAAAACAAAGCAAGCTGTCTTCTTCAGAATGGCAGCAGCTCCTCAATGCGTGCTAGCCAGAGATGGAAACTTAATGAACGGGACCTGTTTGCTTTTTCTCCTCACTGGAACAACTTAATGACAAGTGATTATTATTGGTGGCAACTTGTCATCTCTTCCGTCTGGGTCATAGCAGCTGTGGCTGTCAAACTCTCCGCGAGGAAATCAGTCTCCATGGCATATTAAAGAAAATCAAAAAGATGAAGAGCTCAGGCAGGGAAGAGGAGACATGTGGAGAGAGGCAGGCGCCCCTGGGAACAAAGCGTGGGTAAGGAAGGGGAAAGATGGTGAAGAGAAGCACACCGTTCTGTTGTTTGAAATCTTCTGATCTAAGTTCAGAAAGATGAGGGCAGAATGAGTCACATTTTTCTTTTCCTTGGTCAAGGCTGTTTCAGGAATCTTTGGTTGCAAGTGACAGAAAAGCTAATGCAAATTGGCTTAAGCAAAATGAAGTAATGTTTTGGGACATACTGTTGACATCAGGGAGTGTTGGCTTCAGGTATGGCTTGAATAAGGTGTTCAACAAGGATGTCAGGGCTTGGTAACTCTTCATCAGTCAGCTCTGCCCTTGGCTCTATTGGTTTCCTTCTCAGGCTCTAAATGGTGGCAGGACAGCTGCCAGAAATTTTGCTGAACATCCGTCCAGGTTCAAGTCTAGCAGTTAAAGAAGCTCTTCCCAGTAGCTTTCTCTGCAAGTCCCGAGAGTCACTGATTGGACCAGATTGGGACATGTTCCTATCCCTGAACTAATTACTGACACTATGGGGATTTCACAAAAAATCTGTCTTGGAAGAAGTATAGCCACAGTGCTCCTTAGAAGTGAGGATGGCAAGACTCTTTCTCACTTACTTTGGACATGTTATCAGGAGGGCCCAGTCCCTGAAGAAGGACATCATGCTTGTAAAGTAGAGGGTCAGTGAAAAAGAAGAAGACCCTCAACAAGATGGATTGACACAGTGGCTGCAACAATGAGCTCATACATAGCAAGGATTGTGAGGATGGCGCAGGAGTGGGCAGTGTTTTGTTCTGTTGTACATGGGGTCACTATGAGTTGGAACCAGCTCAGCGGCACCTAACAACAACAACATGGCAATTGGAAGGAGCCGTGGTGGCACAGTGGTTAAAGCACCCGGCTGCCGACTGAAAGGTTGGCAGGTTGGCCACCAGCCGCTCCGTGGGAGAAAGATGTGGCAGTCTGCTTCCGTAAAGATTTTTAGCCTTGGAAACCCTATGGGGCGGTTCTGCTCTGTCTTATAGGGTGGCTATGGGTTGGAATCGACTTGACAGCAATGGGTTTGGGTTTTTTGGATGGGGACTGGGCAAGACCAATTGGCATGACTTAGAGTGGGAAGGAGTGGTTCTACAGCAGAAACTCATGGTGCTGTTATTGGTAAAGGGAGAAAGGATACTCATTGAACAGAATCACAGATGTCAGTGACACAGCTAGAACTGGCATCACAAAGATGCTCTGTGCCCTTGAGTCCATTAGATCCTCAGGGACCTGACCCAGCGATTTCTGGTCATATAGAATTTCCCTCTGGCCTCAGTGGAACTGGGTTTCCTGTGTGAGAATGGCTGGACCTAGCCTGAGACAATTCATAATCACTAATGACCCTGTTTGGAAGCCTCAAGTCAGATGCTCACCCGCAGGTTGATGGAGCACCAGTGAAGCCCACGTGGGTCTGTGCTGTGTCTTTGCATAGAAATAAGGGCCTGAATCTCAGCAGGTGTCTCTTCTTGGACAATCCAGCTAATGATCTAGAAAGCAGTGGCCAAGTCCAAAAGCAACACTGATGGTGTGGTTCTGGTTAATGTAGATGTGTTGGGCTGTCCTGAACTAGCTGCAGCCAGAATCAAGGAAATACACCTCTCCTTGTGTTTATGTATTCTTTCCTCGAGCGTTGCATCACTTGCTGAAGGGAGAGCTTGTCTCTGGACAATGAACTGGGACAAGCTGTGGCTTGCCCGGGCAGACATGTGCCTTCCAGTGAAAACAGTCAAGGTCAAGTTGTTGTCATTAGGTGCCATTGAGTCAGCTCCAACTTGGAACAACCCTATGTATAGCATAACAAAACGTTGCCTAGTCCTGCACCATCCTCACAATCTTTGCTATGTTTGAGCCCATTGTTGCAGCCACTGTGTCAATCCACCTCAAGGAGGGTCTTCCTCTTTTTCGCTGACCCTCTACTTTACCAAGCGTGATGTCTTTCTCTGGGGACTCATCCCTCCTGATAACATGTCCAAAGTAAGTACAAAGAGGGTACCATTTGACAGTTATGTACCTTACGCATCTTCAAAGCGGTACAGAATTTCAGAGGGAAGAACAGTGCTGGCTCAGATGAAACCCCAGCATCTCCGAAGCTCCAGGTCGCCACCCAGCTTCCCTGCTCAGAGATATTAATGGTGCATTCAACAGACGAATTATCTGGAATTGGATTGATTGGAACCAAATCCTTATTTCTCTGTAAGGACACGAATTAAATCCAGACCCTGTACCGTGATCTACAGGGCACTCATTCTGTGGTCTGGCCTCTGCTTCCTTTCCTAACTCATCTCTCAACACTCTCTCCCTTGCTCACTTAACTTTAGCCTCTTTGAACTTCAGTATTTCTTCTGTTGCCTGAACTTGCTAAGCTTTTTCTTACCTTTGCTTATCTTTTCCTTCTGCTTGGTTGGCTCTCCCTACTCCATGATGTTGTCATTGTCGTTGTTGCTAGTTGCTACCCCATTGGCTCCTCCTCATAGCAACATATCATTCTATTATACATATCATTCTATGTATAATAGAATGATATGTTGCCCAGCCTGTGCCATCTTCCTAATCCTTGAAACGTTTGAGCCCATTGTTGTGGTCATTGTGCCAATCCACATCATTGAGGTTTTTCCTTTTTTTTTTTTCTGGTCCTCTACTTTACTAGACATGATACCTTTCTCTAGTAATTGGTCTTCCCTGATGATATATCCAACGTAAGCAAGTCGAAGTCGTCCCATCCTTGCTTCTAAGGAACACTGTGGTTGTTCCTACCCCCACAGCCACCCCCAACTTTGCCTGGCTGAATAATCTTCATATTCTTTTTAAAAATTTTTATTTTTTATTGTTCTCTAGATGACACTAGTTTTTCATTAAACAGTACACATACTGTTTTATGACATTGGTTAACAACTCCACGACATGTCAACACTCTCCCTTCTCAACCTTGGGTTCCCTATTAACAACTTTCCTGTCCCCTCCTGCTTTTTCGTCCTTGCCCCTGGGCTGGTGTGCACCTTTAGTCTCGTTTTGTTTTATGGGCCTGTCTAATTTTTGGCTGGGGGTGAACCTCAGGAGTGACTTCATTACTGAGCTGAAAGGGTGCCCAGGGGCCATACTCTCAGGGTTTCTCCCCTTCGTATTCTTTTGATTGGCTCCAATGAACTAGCCCAACTGATAAAAAATGGCACTCTTCTCTACCCCACTCCTAACAGTCTCTATTGTATCATTCGATTTCCCTGGTATTATTCTATTATTTCTTGATTTCCTTCTCTCTTGTCTATCTCTTCCCATGAGAATGTAAACTTCATAAAAACAGTGACCTTCGCTTTGGTAGCCTCCATCCTGAGATTCATTTCCCTAGGGCAATGCCTGGCACATGGCTGGAGTATGCTAAATTTGTTGAATGAATGAAAGGTGATCAATAGATTAATGTTTCTTTCTCAAGCCATAGATCTGACAGATCCACTCAAATATGTAAAGCATACAGCTCCCATCCTGCCCACTGACAGCCTTGTAGGCTCAAAATGCAGGTCCCAGTTTCATTCCAAAACCAGTGGCCCACCATTTGCAAAAATGTTGAGGAGGGCTCAGAAGGGCATGGTGTCCTGCCCTCAAGAACTGTCACTGTGCTATGGAAACCAGACTTACTGGATCCATTGAGACTGGGGGAGCCCCTGAATTGAATGCCTAGAAATAATCTTTCAACTTTGGAATGAAACTATCCCATGAAGCCATCATTAAACAACAGTTTAGCTCAATTAATAAAGAATGTTTGCCTTGAGCATTATACTCTTAATAAAGAATTATCTCTATGACATTAAACTGACACCAGTTAATCTAAAGCACAGATGAGAACTTTAAGGGGCAGAGAGCCTAAATTAATGGTGATGAAACGATATGGGTAGAGTCAGTGAGAATGGTGACATAATGTGAAGCATGTAACCAGTGTTGTTGAACTGTTTATGTAGAAATAGTGAATGGATGTATGTTAGGTTGTGTATAGTGCCACCAAAAATAAATAAATAAAAATTCATAAACTTCTTTCAAAAATAAAAATTATCAATATGAGGGACAGGCAAGATTTATACCTATCAGTCAGCTAGACAACCACAGACTATCCAGGGATGAAGGGTGGGCTGTGAAAACAAAGGAAATGAGAACAAATAGGAACTGGAGACACTAAAGAGAAGTCCATAGTAGATGTGGCACTTGGGGATTGATGACCAAGGCTGCCATCATCACCGCTATTAACACCAACTCAACTTGACCAAGCCCTTCCTATGTGACAATTGCTGTATATGCATTAACTCTCAAAATATGCACAACAACCCTTTAAGGTGGCTACTGTTGTTATCAATCCCATTTTTCAGATGGGGAAACAGAGGCTGGGGTGAAGTAACTCACTTGAGTGGTAAGAGGCGGATCCCAGGCAGTCTTGTCTGCAAAGTTCATGTTCCTCCTACAGACCCTCTCTTGCTTGTGGATTCTCTTTGTACATGAATGATGGCAAAGAGAGTGACAAACTAGCAGTGAAGAGATTGAGTGTCGGCTTCTGTTGGGCCACTGACTTATGTGAAATTTATAGCAATCATCTAAGACTGTGGAGCCTCAGTTTCCTCACTTAGAAAGTAAGGAAGCTGGTCTTAGTGGCTTCTAAGTCTTGCAGTGCATCACCATATTTAGGGGGAAATACATAGTATTCTAGGATTCATCAACTGAGATTCTGATTGGTATGGTGTGAGCCTGGCCATCCAAAAGTATAAAGAACTCACCAGGTGAGCTGATGCACAGCTAGGGTTGGATATTGAAACCTGAGAGCTTAGGTTAGTATTTCCAACCCTGGCTGCACATTAGAATCACCCAGGGAATTAAAACAACAACAACAAAAATCCTGGGTCCCATCCCAGACCAACAGAATTGGCATCTTTGGAGATGAAGTAGTAGTGGTGGTGGTGGGTAGAGGGGGAAGGCATCAGTTTTGAAGTTTAAAGACTATTGAGCTCTTGAAATGTGGCTAGGGTGACTGAAAAACTGAATTTTTAATTTTAATACTTTAAATAGTCACATGTGGCTAGTGGCTATTGATTGGAAGCATAGACTAGGGTGGGTTGAGGGCTTGGTAGCTCTAGGTGGCTCTGCTCCCTGTCCCATCCCAATCTGTAGAGCTCTTTATACTGATGATCTTACCTGACATCAATCCCCTCCACCCCCATCATATACTCAGTCTGAGAACTTTGCATTCAGACTCCGAGTTAAGGCTTCCTTTGTTTGTCACTGAATTGGAGCATTCCAGCCACTCTGGATAGCCATCCAAGCTGGGAACCAGCAGTCACCAGAACCTTAAGATTAAACTCTCTGAAGAAAGAGAAGCAGAGAGCAGAGAAAGGCAGTGTTAGGCTATTTAAAGGAATGCTGGTGGATTTGGTGGACAGGGTCACGTATAAAGACTTTCTTCGATTTCCTTGCCAAGGACACATTAGTTGGTTTCATTAGCTCACCCAGTCATTCAATTTGTCACCTGTTTTTGGAGTACCTTAGGGCCTCTCAGGCACCATGGTAGATGCTGAGCCTCTTAACACTCCAGATTGTAATGAGGCTGGCGTATGTTTCTACTTTCCTTGAAGGTTGCAAGAGCTACTGAAGGTAGCACCAGTAGTAGTGTGGAGGGTGGGTGGGAGGGGAACAAGACTCGGAGTAGAGGCTCCAGAAGTGAGCTGCCAAGGATCTGAACATGAGCAGCTACAGAAGGAAAAGAAAAAAGAAAGAAACGTGAGAGGATACAATGGAACTCATAAAATGATCCAATAAGTAGAGGTTACTTGGGATTGAATTCTGTATTTGTGGGTGATGGGGCTGACCTGCTTTTCGGAAATGGTAACTAGGTACAATTTCCCCTCCCAGCCCTAGTCTCCCCCATAAACTGATTGCTGATTGTATTTGGGATTACTGATGTTGGTGTCCCACTTCTGAGGGATTTTCTCTTCTGGTTGGGTGCCTCAAGAGAGATTGGCTGAGGGGTATTTATCTCTCCCTCCCTCTCTCTCTCACACACACACCTACCTACCTCTGTCCTGCATACCTGGAAGCAGTGTTCCCTGGTACTTAAGCATCCAGATTCTAGACTCAGGTTGCCTGTATTTGAATCCTGGTTCTGCCACATACTAAGTATATGAGTTTGGGAAAGTTACATTCTGTGGGCCTTTTTTTTTCATCTGTTGTTGTTAGATGCCATCAAGTTAGTTTTGACAAATAGCAACCCCATGTACAACAGAACAAAATGCTGCCTATTGTTGCAGCCACTGTGTCAGTCCATCTCGTTCAAAGTCTTTCTCTTTTTCGCTGACCCTCTGCTTTACCAAGCATGATATCCTTCTTCAGGGCCTGGGCCCTCCTGATAACACATCCAAAGTAGATGAGACAAAGCCTTGCCATTGCTGCTTCTAAGGAGCATTCTGGCTGTACTTCTTCCAAGACAGATTTGTCAGTTTTTCTGTAGATGATGGTAGATGATGATGGGGGTGTGGTGGATGACGATGATTGAGAAGGAGGGTAATGATGATAGAGGAGGATGGTAGTGGTGATGACCATGTCGGTGATGATGACCATGTCAGTGATGATGGTGATAGATGACGATGGTGTCAATGATGACGATGATGGCGGTGGTGGTGGATGACGATGATGATGATGATGATGATGAATTTTGGTGGATGGCAATGATGGTGGCTAATAATGATGGTGGTGGTGGATTATGAGGAGGATGGAAGATGGAGGATGAAGGTGATGCTGATAGGATAGAGATCCTCCAGTGGAACAGACTCAGCTTATATGTATGTGAGAATTCTATTCATCTGAATCCTCATGTTTATCAAGTCCGATACCTTTACTTTCCCTCTCATTCATGGAAACTGAAATAAAATACGCTTAGAAGCTCGGCTGATACACCGTGAGAACATATATTGTCAAACATCAGGGCTCACCAAGGCAATCCTCCAAGAGAAAGCAAGTTCCCAAGGGATATCTCTTGAGCTTTGCTGGTTGGTGCTTTTTTGTTGGTGCTCACGCTGGCAGAAAGAAGGAAAGTAAGCTGTGCAAATGGATGCAGGGTACATAATAGTGACTGATTCTCTCATGCTTCTTGGGGAAAAAACTTCTTACTCATTCGTTTCCTCCCCAAATATTTACTGGACCCCCACTGTGTGTCAAACATTGTGCTAGGCTTTGACGATTCTAACTCCAATAACATTCATCCAGTTGCTGAGATGAGAGAGAGGAAAACAAGTAAATTAGCTTTGAAGCTCAGATACCCCAGGTCACAATTTCAACTGAGCTGGATTGGGACCTAAGCATCAGTATATATATTTTTAAACTTTCCAGGTAATTCTAATGTTCAGCCAGGAACAAAAGCCGCTGGTGTATGTGAGGGAACATTGGATGATATCTCAAGATAATCATAACTGAGCTATTGTCACCATGGGGCCACGTGGATTTCAGAGAAATCACTTAACCTCACTTCCTGTGTCTTTCCATAACTATCTATGAGAGTTATACCACTTGTAATACTTATTGGTGGTTAGAATCAAAGAGAATGGGTGTGAGTAGGGGTGGATTAACCAGTAAGCAAGGTACGAAGAGGCTTACATTAAGCAAGATACACATGGGCTTACTTGTGTTTAGTTACTAATCTGTAGTTCACAGTTTCACATGGTTGAAACAGGTGAAATTGTGCAGTACAGAGATTAGTAAGTAAGCACAAATAAACCTGTGCGTACCTTGCGTATTGAATGGTTAAGAGAAATGAAAGGTGATATTAGACTCTATTAAACATGAGGCCTTGGTACCCATGGACTCAGGTCTTACTCTAGGGACTCAACAAGCTCTGGAACATTCTAGAACATTAGATGAGGAGAGAAAAGTCATCGATTATGCTAGGAGTGAAACACAGAGCCTAGAGCAAGGCACCCCGAATCCCACACCCCACCAACTTGCTCATTCTGTGTTTAAAACAGTTTGTTCTGTCTTCTGTGGAACAGCGAGCATGGGGAGAAAATTGCTTTTGCAAAGTGGGTGGCTGAAATCTGTTGCCTCTCCCCCGGCTGCACACTGCTAAGGAAGCCAGGTGCCAGAGGTTGTCAGAGCCCGAGCTGTAGGATCCAAAAGGTACAGACTTAGTGATGGCAGGAGGAGGGAAGTGCAGGAGGGCAGCAGCCTCTGTGATCAGGGCAGGGAGCTGGCTTGAAAGAAAGGGGCCTTTGGCATATCAGATGCCAGGCCCCGGGAGTGTGGCCAGACTCTCCATCACCCTCTGCCAGTCCACAAAACCCCCTCAGAAAAGCCCAAGGCTAAACATGATCCTCTTCAGTGCCTCCGCTGTGTGGTTATGTCTTGCAAATATCTCCTCACTTCTGTCTCCTTGAAGGGTATACAATGATTTTTGAAGTTCAAATTTCAGATGTCAATTGAAATGAAAGGGTTGCAGGGTAACTGGGTGAGGTCCTTGATGCCAGTGATGGTTTCTCTCCAAAGCATGGATTAAACGTTGTTAAGAAAAGCACTTCTTGTCCTCTTCATGCAGACTCCTGGGGTTCAGAATGAATGGGCTGGTTTGTGTGCGGTTGGGGGAAATGAGACAGACATGTCACTGGATCCAGAGATCCCGGTTTCCAAAACAGGATGAGGATCCCCTTAGGTTTCTCATGGGATAACATGCAGTCTGGTGGACTGTGGTTGTGGAGAGGAAAGCCCAGACTGGTTGGAGTCAGCCATGGATAAGATGAGCCTCTTACTCCTACCATTTTAGTCCATCGTCATGGCAATCCCATGACATGGTGGCTATTATAGCTCAGACTCAGAAAAGTCAAGTACTCACCCAGTGTCACATGGCTGGTAAATGGCAGAGCCAGAGTTTAAACCCACTTCCAATGAACCCGAGAATCCGTGCTCTTTCCACTCTAAAGCTTGACTGGTGTGCATAAAGGCGTAAGCTAAGGAGTCCGGACTTACTGTGATGGGGAGACATTGATGACTGCAGAGCAGGGGAGTGTCATGGTCAAAGTGGTGCTTTAGGAATTTCAGACACCTGTGAACAGGGTGAGTTGTTGAGATGCTCAAGTCCAGAGTCTGAATTACTTCTTTGCGGGTAGCGTAAGCCCCTGGTGTGAGCTACTAAGGGGTCTCACCCACCCATGGGGAAAGTAACAGTGACTTACATTGGTTGAGCCCCTCCGTGTTGAGTACTGTGCTAGATGCTTTATACAGGGAGCTCCCTTAATTCTTACAACTTGATGAAGAAGGTGCAGTCATTGGCAACAGTACAGTGTAGGCATGCAAAGCTGCAAATTTTGAAGTCCGGTGGACCTGATTCACTACCTGCGTGACCCTGGAATAGTCACTCCACCTCTGAGGCTGTTTCCTCATTCATAAAATGGGAATAATAATAGTATCAATGTAGTCAAGTAGTAGAAACCTTGGTGGCATAGTGATTAAGAGCTACAGCTGCTAACCAAAAGCTCAGCTGTTCGAATCCACCAAGCGCTCCTCAGAAACTCTGTGGGGCAGTTCTTCTCTGTCCTGTAGGGTCACTATGAGTTGGAATCGACTCAACGGCAACAAGGTTTAGTAAGGTAGTTGGGGGAAGGAGGGAGGATTCAATGAGCTAATACATAGAAAGTATTGAGAAACATGCCTCACATAGATAAGTACTTCAGGGATGCTAGCTATTAAAATTATTACCATCACCATCCCCATTTTACAGATGAGGAAACTGAAGCTTGGAAAGGTTGAGTGATTTTGTCCAAGGCCACATAATTAGGGTTGGGACCTGGGAAGTCTGACTCAGAAGTTAACACTCTTATCCATCTTTGGGAGGGGGTATTAATGGGGCTCAGAAGAGGTTAATCTGGAGAGAGCCAGCTTGAGCTAAAGTATTGCAAGGCAGGGGCGTGGGATGTCACAAAGCAAGATTTTGCACACACAGTTGCCCTGTGCTGAGCTGGCTCTGGGCCAGTGAGCTGCTGTCCCTGTGACTACATTTCTCCTTCATGAAGTGCAGGATACAGCCATGCCCTCCCCTACATGTGGAGGCCAGGTAGAGCTGCATTTGCTTACAGCTCTTTCTCATGGATACGTTGGTAATGCCTAGCCCAAACTCCACCAACTCCCACATCTGGCATGTTTGACCCCCACCTCTTCACTAAGGAAGTGTGTATATACAGGTCCTCTCATGTTGTTAGTTGCCATTGAATTGGTTGTAACTCATGGTGACCTTGTGTACAACAGAATTAAATTTGCCCAGTCCTGAACCATCTTCACGATTGTTGGTATGTTTGAGACCATTGTTGTGACTATTGTGTCAATCCACCTCATTGAGGGTTTCTTTCATTTTCACTGACTTTCTACTTCACCCATCATCTCATGTAAAACCTGTTGCTGTTGAGTTGATTCTGAATGAAGGTGACCCTAGGGGACAGAGTAAAACAGCCCCATAGGGTTTCCAAGGTTGTAATCTTTATAGAAGCAGACTGCTGTATCTTTCTCCTGTGGAGTGGCTGGTGGGTTCAAACTGTTGACCCTTTGGTTAGCAGCTGAGCGATTAACTAACCACTGCAGCACCAGGGCTCCTTAATCATCTCATAGACTCTTTTTATTGGGGTCCGGCTGTGCCCCTTATCATGTTTCCTGATGAGAAAGTTCTCCTCAGGTGTTTGGTTCAAGAGGATGCAGATCGCGTTGCTTTTTGCAGTCATAACGTAGCTCAAGTAACTGTCTTCCTCAAAGGAATCTTTCTTCCAAGGAAATTATTTCATTTCTTTTGTATTTAGATTTGGAACTTTCCAGTCCCACATCGAGAGGCACCTGCCAATGTGAGGTTGACTAATGAAATTGTCTTGAGACTTTACTTCTGTGCCATCTTCTGTTGGTGGATCCTTTCTGCTGTTGCCTTTCCTTTTCTTTTTTTTCTTTTGTCTTTTATGCAGTTCTGTGGACATCTGTCGAGGCTTACATTGGTGTTCTTAGTTGCCACTGCATTGGCTCCAACTCATGGCGAAATGTTGCCTGGTCCTGCACCATCTTCATGATTGTTGGCATGTCTGAGTCCAGTTGAGGCTTCTAGCACTTCATATTCTTTTCCTTGTCAATATAGTACACACTAAAGTTCTACTCTGCACACACGGGGTCGCCATGAGTCAGAATCGACACAATAGCAAGTAACAACAGCAACAAAATGTATTCTGGGTGTTAGATGGAAGAATGGGTCCTCAGGGTAGATTGGGTGATGATGTTGAAAGTTTTTATTTTCTGGATATGACATTCAATAGCTCTACAGAATACAAACTCAGACACTGAATCTTCCCCTTCTGCTTTCTGTTTAATCCAAGGACATCCCTCTCAGGCATCATTCACACATCCACTCTCATGCGTCCCTTCATCATCCATTTATTAACATGCCTTGTGCCAAGCCCTTTGCCAGCTCCTGGGGACACAGAGAGGAGGACAATAGCATCTATGCCCTTGAGGCATTCCTGGTCTTGTTGAGGAGTGATTTAAAATGATTAGTCAATCCCAGAATATTGAATTTCTCTAAAAGCTACTGTAGGGCAAAAAAAAGAGGTAATTATCCAAAGTCTTTAAATCTGTTACCAACTTTAATTGATTTAATTAGGTAAAATTCATAGGATTGTAAGGTTGGAAGGGGCTCAGAAGACATTCCTGTTTCTTCTCTCTGCCTTTAGGCAATGATGCACTCAAATTATCCCAGAAACCCATACATTTCGGAAAAGAGCAGCATTTCGAAGAACTATTGCCCTTTGCCCATTCAGAGAAAACTTTCCATTCAGTGAGCACCCACAGGGAAAACGACGTGAACTTGCTGAAAGAGTTGACATGCACCGTGGCAAAATATTGTTCTGAAAGATGTGAATGGGATCACCCATCCTTCTCTCTCACACACGCGCACACACTTGAAATGAAATCCCCATGATGTGCACTAGTGGAATCGGGCTAAACACACATGGTAAATACAGAAGGCACAATGAAAACATGGCTGTAATATGGTAAGGACCCTTTGAGGGTTCTTTCAGTTCCCGGGGGGGAAAAAAAGCTATTTCTCAGCATTTGACAAATCCTGTTTTGCTATAACACAGAGGCATACCTTCTGTTTAGTTGGCATTTTTGCATCATGCCAGTCAATCAGCAACATGGTTTAAGCATCTGCTCTGTGCAGATCTTAAATAATTCCAAGAAGGCTGTGGTTGTGTGTTAGAAGGAGGGGCTGTGTGTGGAGTCGCAGAGCCTGGGCTCACGTGTCTGCTAGCTGTGTGACCACTTTGAGCCTCATTTCCTCCTACTTCATAGGGTTGCTGTGGGCATATAATGAGTTAAAGGTGTGAAGATAGTTTGCAAATTGTACAACTGTATGCATTGCCTGCCTTTTCTAAGTGAATATTTGTTTGTGTGATCACAGACTTGCAGAGATATTAGGACTATTAGCAGAAAACCAGTTGACGTTGAGTCGACTTCGACTCATAGCAACCCCATGTGTGCCAGAGTAGAACTGTGCTCCATAGGATTTTCAAGGGAGATTTTTCAGAAGTAGATCACTAGCCTTTCTTCAGGTGCCTCTGGGTGAGCTCGAACCTCTAACTTTTTGGTTAGCAACCGAGCATGTTAACAGAGTCCCTAGGTGATGCAAATGGGTGACACACTTGGCTGCTAACCAGAAGGTTGGAAGTTCCAGTCCACCCAAAGGCACCTTAGAAGAAAGGCCTGGTGATCTACTTCTGAAAAACCATCCCTTGAAAACCCTATGGAGCAGCACAGTTCTACTCTGACACACATGGGGTCACCGTGAGTCAGAGCCAACTCGACGGCAACTGGTACTATGAGTGCTGTTTAACCAAACCTGTCGCTGTTGTGTAGGTTCTGTCTCCTAGAGACCCTGTAGGACAGAGCAGAGCTGCTGCGTAGGGTTTCTAAGGCTGTAATCTTTTACAGAAGCAGACTGTCACATCTTTCTTCTGCAGAGTGGCTGGTGGATTTGAACCGCCAGCCTTTCAGTTAGCAACTGAGCGCTTAACCACTGTGCCACCAGAGCTCTCTGTTCGGACTACTGAGCAAAACCAAGCCAAACCCATTTCCTTTGAGGTGACTCATAGCGACCCTATAGGACAGTGTAGAACTTCCTCATAGGGTTTCCAAGGAGTGGCTGGTGAATTTGAACTGCCGATCTTTCAGTTAGCAGCTGAGCGCTTAACCACTTTGCCACCAGGGCTCCTACTCTAACTGAACATGGGAACTTATTGGCTCATGTAACCAAGAGGCCTAGATTAAATGGCTTCAGGCATGGCTGATTCCAGGTGCTTCAATTATGCCCTCAGGAAATCTGTCTTCAAGCCCTTGATGCTGTTTTTGTCTTAGTTTTGTTTTCAGGTCATGAAACTGGGGGGCCAGATAGAGTTTGTTCTATTGGAACCATATTGACACAAAGTAAGGATGGAATAAACGAGAGGAAATTAAAAGAATCGATAATGGACAGGGAAAAATACCAATGGCTCTCACTTTACTGGGCTGTGAGTTTTTACGTACAGGGACCTCTCTCGTTTCTGTATTCCTAGTATTTATCTCCCCCCCGCCCCAAGAAAACAAACAAACAAAAACCAAACCCTTTGCCATAAGTTGATTCTGACTCAGAAAGAGATTCTGGTATATAGTACGTGCTCAGGAAATATTTGCAAATGAATAGATGTGTGATTTCTTTTCCCTCACTCCCAGGATGAATCTCATTCAAGCCTATTAAAACAGATGGTTATGTAAAAACTGCCTTCTGCCTCATCCTCTGTTTTGCTTTCTCTTTACCTGTTGGCAGGATCCGATGTCTACCTTCTTCCAGTTTGGAGCATCCATCCAGCAGCAAGCCACCGTCATGCTGAAGATCATGCAGGATTATGACTGGCATGTCTTCTCCCTGGTGACCACCATCTTCCCTGGCTACAGGGACTTCATTAGCTTCGTCAAGACCACGGTGGACAACAGCTTTGTGGGCTGGGACTTGCAGAACGTGATCACGCTGGACACTTCCTTTGAGGACGCAAAGACGCAAGTCCAGTTGAAGAAGATCCACTCTTCCGTCATCTTGCTCTACTGTTCCAAAGACGAGGCTGTCCTCATCCTGAGCGAGGCCCGCTCCCTCGGTCTCACTGGGTATGACTTCTTCTGGATTGTCCCCAGCTTGGTCTCTGGGAACACAGAGCTCATCCCCAAAGAGTTTCCATCAGGACTCATTTCAGTCTCTTACGACGACTGGGACTACAGCCTGGAAGCAAGAGTACGGGATGGTCTGGGCATCCTCACCACTGCTGCGGCTTCCATGTTGGAGAGGTACTCCTATATCCCTGAGGCCAAGGCCAGCTGCTACGGGCAGACGGAGAAGCCAGAGGCCCCACTACACACTTTGCACCAGTAAGAGGGGGCTCTTTGCTTGTCTCCCCAAGTGGGGTCAGAGTATTTTTGTTGTTGTTGTTTGCATAATAAGAGCGGTGTTTGTTTAAATAAGAACAAATCAGAGTTTGAATAAGAGCTGTTGCCGTTAGTTGCCGTTGAGTCCATTTTTGACTCATAGCATCCCCATATGACAGAGTAGAACTGCCCCATAGGGCCTTCTTGGCTATAGTGTTTATGATAGCAGATCACCAGGCCTTTCTCCTGCAGAGTTGCTGGGCGGGTTCAAACCACTAACCATTCAGTTAGCAGCCGAGTGCTTAACTGTTGCCCCACCAGGGATCCTTAAATAAGAGTAATACATACTTATTGCCAAAATGGGCACTGAATGTGGAGAATGGCATGTGGGTTCTTATGGAAATTTTGTTTGATTTCTGCTCTCCTCTCCTTTTGTTTTGGAGATAGGTAACATCATACCATAATTGCTGTCTGCGATTTGTTTTACTCAACAAGATGTGTTGGAAACCTGCACTTGAGATATAAACATGTTAACTGTATTCTTTGTAACCTACACATCGTATTCCTCAGTATGGATATACCATAATTTATTTATCCAGTCCCAATAATGATAGCAATTTAGGTTGTTGCTGATCTTTTCCCATACGAGCTAAGCTCCAGTGGTGCATTACATGTATCCCTTTGTATATACATGTGGTATTGATTCTAAGAAGTGGAATTTTGAGGTTATAGAGTATGTGCATTTTAAAATATAAGTTTCTGTTGCCAAATTGTCCTACAAAGTAGCTATACCAGCTTATAGTATAGTATAATATACAGTAGGAGCCCTGGTGACTAACTGGCTGCTAACTGAAAGGTCAGCAGTTCAAACCCACCAGTGGCTTTGCAGGAGAAAGACCTGGCTCTCTACCCCTGTAAAGATTAATACAGCCTAGAAAACCCTGTGGGGTGGTTTCACTCTGACATATAGGGTTGCTGTGAGCCAGAATCGACTCAACAGCACACAGCAACATATATACAGTGGTTCAGTGGTAGAATTCTCACCTTCCATGAGGGAGACCACTTGTCTGTCATTGGAGGCTTATGTGTTGCTGAACAGGTTTCAGTGGAGTTTCCAGACTAAGAAGGACTAGGAAGAAAGGCCTAGCAATCTACTTCCAAATATCAGCCAATGAAAGCCCTTTAGATCAAAATGGTCTTTCGTTATGGACCATTGTGATGTCCCCATTGTACATGGGGTCACCATGATTTGGGGGCCAACTTGATGGTAGCTAACAACAACGAGATATATACTATACGTATAGTATTACAAGCTCAAGCAGATTGTGAAGGTAGTCCTCCCACGTCTTCACCAACAACTCCACACACTGGTGCTCCTATATCTGAATTTCTTTCCCTCTTTTATCCTAAGTATTTTTGTAGGTCATTGGAAACCTTGGAAAACATCACTTCTAAGGCTGTGTTCTATTCTATTCTATTCTATTATGTGACTGTGTCATCATTTACTTAACTACTCTCATCTTGATGGACATTGACGTTAAATTTTATGTTTATGAGCAGTGTCATTGTTCCTTGTGGGCTGTCATTACTGCTCAGCTGTTGGGATTTGGACTCATCACTCCCACCTCACTCCCCATATACTTGGCTGATGTTGGCTGGCTTAATCCACGCCCAATCCTCAGATAAGGAGCAGTGTAGCCCTGTGATGAAGAGACTGGGCTCTGGAGTAAGGCTTGTATGTGTTCGGATCTTGTCTCGTTCACTTTCTACATGGAGTAGGCAATCACTTGAGCTTTCTGGGCCTCAGTTGTTCATTTCTCACATGATGGATCCGGTACCTGCCTTCTAGGCAGTGGCTCTCAAACGGTAGCATGCCTCAGAATCATGGGTGGGGGGAAGCTTGTTAAAAACAGATTGCTGGGCCCCAATCTTTGATTCAGGGGATCTGCGGTCAGGTCCAGGAGTTTTTATGTCTAGCAAGTTCCCAGGTGACGCTGATGCTGCTGGTCTAGGAACATGCTTGGAGAACTAATGTTCTCGGGTAGCCTGTGGTTAAATGAGGTGAGGCATGAAATGGGCTGCTTAGCACTGTGCCTAGCACCTGGTAATTATTTAGTAACTGTCAAAGCATTTATTTAGTAACTGTCAAAGAATTTATCTTTGGTCTTCAGAAATTATGGTCTGCAGAGAAGGCTGGCTTGCTGCCATCAGAGTGTCACAGCACCCTAAGATGTCTCTGGAAAGCCTTAGGACTTTAGATCTGCTGCAGTTCAAAGATGATCTCTAGGGCAGGGGGCTGGAGATGCGTATGAGTGTGTATATGTGTATGTTTGTGTGTATGCAGACAGTTTATGTTGTTGTTGTTGCTAGGTGCCGTCCAGTCAATTCCCAACTCATAGCAACTGTATATGACAGAGTCGAACTGCCCCATAGGGTTTCCTAGGCTGCAGTCCTTATACAGGAGAAGATTATCAGGTCTTTTCTCCCACAGAGGCGTTGGTGGGCTCAAACTGCTGACCTTTTGATTAGCAGTCGAGCACTTAACCATTGTGCCACCAAAAACAAAAAAAAAAACCAAGTCCATTGCCATTGAGTCAATTCCAACTCATAGCGACCCTATAAGACAGAGTGGCACTGCCCCATAGGGTTTCCAAGGAGCAGCTAGTGGATTTGAACTGCCAATGTTTTGGTTAGCAATCAAGCTCTTAACCACTGAGCCACCAGGGCTCCTTTATACATCCTTTCAATTGATATACACACCTGAAAAAAGAACCCTTGAATTCTTAAGGAATCCTATTCTTAAGAATTTTTCCCTTCCTCTCTTTAATGACCCTGTTTCTACATCGCCACTTTGGGCATCTTAAATAAATGCCCAAATATCAGGGAGGATCTCAGATGAATCAGTAGAGACATAGGAGCCTTTTACGGAGGCAGCGGTGCTGCCAACCAAAGGTAAGGGCTGGGCTACTGAATTCTTCCTCCTCATGATAAGATGTGCCCTGCAGCTGTAATATTCAGAATGTATAATTCTAATGGAAATATAACTCAGTTTTAGAGCAATTGAAATATAATATATACAGGAAAAGGAATTGGAGAGGGATAATTGGCAGGGCATTCAGATCTCTTTCCAGTGACCACCCTGAATTCTATCCTTTAAAAAAAAAATCCCACTGCTGTGAAATGCTGTTGTGCCATTTCCAGAAGTTACGCCTTTGAATGCAGCAATTTTGTAAATGGTATTTCAGCCCCAGAGAAGCAATGCATCAAGCGTGGTAAGGCGTCATCCACTGCTTGGTGTTTAATGAAACATCCCTCCATCTATGGAGGGCTGGCTGTGTTCACCCAGTACATGAGGCTTAATAATGGCCCAAGCAGTCTCTCTCTGCCACACTCCCCACCACCAAAGTGGGCCTTAAAGCCACCCCTGGAAAGACTGGGACTCTACCAGGTTTCCCTTGCCTGGGAACCGGAGAGGCCAAAAGAAGAGAGTTTAAGAAAAAGGATGAGCATACTATATCTTTGTCCCTCCTTCCATTCCTTCTTCTATCCAACAGACCCTGTGGTAGCCCCCAGAATACGTAGATTAATGAAGATATAACTTCTGTCCTTAAAGAGTGTACAGTCTTATGAGGATGGGGGAAATTCATCTGAAGACAAACTTGGGTAACGAAAACTCCTTTTTCAACATTGAAAAAAGGAATAGCACCAAATAGTACAGAGTTTAAAAAAAAAAAAATACCTTCCCCAGTACTCACCAGGGAGAACAAACAAAGGCTGACATGTCATGTTTGTTTTAAAATGTTAAAAGATATGAAACACTACTGATGATGTAGAAGTTCTAATGATACCTCTTCTTTTCCCTTTCTCTCAATGGGGGGAAAAATGATGATAAATTTGGCATGGATCCAAAGCCATGCACCTGTTTTTGTACTATCTGTGTATATGTCTGCACAACCATTGACCCAAAACATTGCTCCTTTGGGTATTTTAATGGTATCTAATATACTAGAATATATTAAAAATAAATAAATAAATAAATAAAAATTTTTTAATATACTAGAATTTGCTTTATCTCAACCTATGTTTTCAAGATCAATCTATGAAGATACATATGATTCTAGCTCATTCTTCTTAGTTGCAGTTTTGTATTCTGCTGCATAAATGTTTCATCTTTCATTTCATCATTCCCCTTTGATAGATGTTTAGATAATACAGGATCTTCAGTCTGGATAGCTGTAGGCAGTTGTTGTCATTAGCACCCTTGAGCTGACTCCAACTTGCAGCTACCCCATGTACAACAGAACTAAACATTGCCTGATCCTGTGTCATCCTCATGATTGCGAGCATGTTCAAGTCCATCATTGCAGCTATTGTGCCATTCTGTCTCACCAACGGTCTACCACGCCCTCACTGGCCCTCTACTTCACCAAACATGATGTCTTCCTCCAGCAGTTGACCCCTCCAAAACAATTAAGTTGGACAGTGTTCTTGTGATCCGTAGGCTTTCACTGGCTAGTTTTCGAAAGTAGATTTCCAGGTGTTTCTTCTTAACCTGCCTTAGTCTGGAAGCTCTGCTGAAACCCGTCCACCATAGGTAGCCCTGGTGGTCTTTGAAATACCAGTGGCATAGCTTCCAGCATCATAGTAACATGCAAGCCACCACAGTCTGACAAGCTGACAGACGGGTGGTGGGCTGAAGGCAGAGAACAGATATATCTGCAAGATGAGTTGGATCCATCAGCTTGTGCGTTGAAAGCCCAGAACTCTAGAACTAGGGGTTCTCACTTTAAGCTTTAAAAAAAGTCTGATTTTGGAAAGTATCTAGTAAACAGATGGATCTTGTTACTCCCACTAGGTAGTAGGGAGGATGCAGATAGCTTCAGGACAGGTTCAGGTGAATCCATACCTGATGGTTTCAGGATGCATTACTGAGGGGACCTGGGATCCATCTCCGGCTGCTTGAGCACATCGCCTTGGGGTCAGCCATGTATTTCCCTTGGTGCTCCTCATGGGCATTATTTATGTTCTTGTGTACTTATATAACTACGGAGCCCTGGTGGCACAGTGGTTAAGTGCTATGGCTGCCAACCAAAAGGTCAGCAGTTCCAATCCACCAGGCACTCCTTGGAAACCGTGTGGGGGCACCTCTACTCTGTCCTGTAGGGTGGCTATGGGTCGGAATCAACTCAATGACAATGAGTTTTTTATTCTTTTTTTTTTTTTTAAATAACTGCAGAACTTGTGTAGTTAAGGTATTGTGACAGTGGCTTATTGCTCCTGGTGCTAGAGGTGGTACAAGACACTGCTTGCCAGGAATGGCATGTTAATAATTTTACTGTGGACCTGCTTCTGTTCCTGGGGTTTCAGAAAACAAAAGTAGGGGAAAAGGGGAAGTTCTCTTTATGTTTAATATTCCTGGTTTTATAGAAGACACTTTGAAAAGAGCAGTCAGCATTTTCTGAAGTTCAAAAATAGCTCAGCCATGTTATATAACCTTTTTCTCGCTACTGTAAAGTTATTAAACATCTGTTCCTTCCTAAGCACAGAGCATATCAGTGGTAACTTCTGAAATCATGAAGGTAAACCAGTACCTGTTTTGCTGGTGTGGAAACTAAGCCTTTCTGTTGAGTCATCCCATGAATCAAAGTTCATTAGTGAATGGAGTCCCCTGGGTGGCAGTGTGGTATCCTAGTTAAGATAGTGGGGATGGGAGCCAGACTGTCTGGGTTTGAATCCCTAGTCTGTCCTCTTCTAGATTTAAGACTTTGGGCAAGTCACTTAACTCTTCCAAGTCTACCGCCTCAGATGTAATATGGGGATAAGAAATATATTTGCCTCTTAGCCCAGTGCCTGGCACATGATAACCACTCAAACCAGTCATCATTTAGTCAACTCTGACTAATGGCGACCCTTTGTGTGTCATAGTAGAATTGCTCTCTGTAGGGCTTTCAATGGCTGATTTTTTCAGAAGCAGATCACCAGGCCTTTCTTCCGAGGTACTTCTGGGTGGACTTGAACCACCAACCTTCAGGTTAGAAGTCAAGCATGTTAACCGTTTTCACCAGGTACCTGACAAGCAGTCTATAAATGGTTACTATTATTGATAAGGAAACCCTGGTGGTGTAGTGGTTCTAGTGCTACGGCTGCTAGCCGAAAGGTCAGCAGTTCAATCTACCAGGCACTCCTTGGAAACTCTCTGGGGCAGTTCCACTCTGTCTTATAGGGTCGCTATGAGTTGGAATCAACTTGGTTCTTTATAAATAATAAAACCAGTAGTTAGAAAACTGAATGAAACCAGCGTATTCGCATGTCATAGCCCCAAATATTGCCATTCATTCATCCCACAAAAATGTATTTAGTGCCTTCTGTATGTTACATACCAATTATCCACAGGTGGAAAGATACAGAGACTCCACCATATTGAATAAGCCAGAATGGTCATTTGTCTCGTGTCTTCTCCGAGGTTTGGCAGTAGGTGGCATGTCCCATAGTAGAGGGCCACCTCACCAGCTTAGCAGGATGGGAGGAAGGAAAATGTGGTTATGGTGGAGAGCAGCATCTAAGGAAAAGAGGAGTAGGATCTGGGATGACTCAGCGTTCTGTGAATATTTTCCAAGCTTCTTTGTGGTAGCTTTTCTTCTCTTTGGTGCTTCAGGCGCTAGTCATTACTGCCCATGGTAGCTTTCCCGCTGGCTCTTGGTTTAAACATGTAGAGCCAGATGAAGTTCGTTTTATCTTTTAGGCCTGTGCTTTTATGGGATACAGAATATCAAGTGTGTGTGTGTGTGTGTGTTTTCTCCCTCACGTTGGAGGTCGTAGAAGGGAGAAAGAAGGTTTTTCAGACCTACACCTTCTTGCTGAGGGGTTATCTGGGGAGGGATACAGCTGGCGGGAAGAGGGGCAGGGTGGCATGAAGAAAAGTTCGTGGACTGGATAGTATGACGGACTTGGTTTTGAATTTATCACAACCAGGTGTAAGTTGCCGATCACTGGACCCAGATTGTTCCTAAAATGTGTGTGTGTGTGTGTGCTATAAACATCTCTTCTTCTTATAGCAGAATTAAATGAAAGTATATGTGTGTGAAGCACTTGGCATGGTGCCTGGCATTTAGTAGGCATTTCCTAAGTGGTAATTGTCATTGTTGTTGCTTTTGTCTTCTTTCTTTAAATTTTATTTTTGTTGTTGTTGAGAACGTACACAGCAAAACATATACCAATTCAGCAGTTTTTACATGTACAATTCATTGGCACTGATTACATTCTTTAAGTTGTGCAACCATTCTCACCCTCCTTTTCTGAGTTGTTCCTCTCCCATTAACATAAACTCACTGCCCCCTAAGGTTCCTATTTAATCTTTCTAGTTTGCTGTTGTCAATTTGATCCCATGTAGATAGTTCTTAAAAGAGCATAATGCTCAAGGCAGACATTTTTTACTAGTTAAGCTAACTATCATTTGGTTTTAAGAAGACTCTAGGGGATATTTTTGGCTTAAGTTTTAAAGATTATCTCAGGGCAACAAAATGTAGTGCATACATATGATGGAATACTACTCAGCCAGTAGGAGAAATGAAGTCTTGGTTCCTGCTACAGTATGGGTGGAGATGGAAGACATTATGCTGAGTGAAATATGTCAGCCACAAAGGGATAAGTATTGTATGACCTCACTTATATGTCTTCATCTTCTTCACTGTTACTGCCTTCTTCCTCCTCCTCCTTCCTTCCTCCCTTTCCCGCTCTTCCTCCTACTTACTCTTATCATTATTTTCATCATCGTTATTCTTATTGTTTTAATTTATACTTGTTATACTGCAAGCTATACACAAATAAGGAAAATGAGAAATGGCAGTGTATTTCCATCATATTTTTTAGCAACTGGTTGGTGACTATTTTACCTGGGCCTCATGCCCTGCAGCTCCCATTTTAGCTGGGGGAGTCAGATGTGTACAGATTTGAGCGTTGGAAGTCAGATACAAGTGCCCGAGTAGATCTGTAGCACAAATGAGTGGAAAACACATCTGCTTCTGGGAGGTTACAAATTCGTGTTGAAGGGAAATTATCAGGCTTTAATTGATGATACCTGGCTTGAACCCTTACGAGTTTTACATTGACTTCTTGCTTCATGAAGTCAGGCTTCTGCTTTAAGAAGCAACAACGTCAGAAATTATTTTCCCTACAGGAAGGAAAATATATAAATGAGAGAACGTTTAATCCATGTCCAAGTTACATTGGTACTTTTTCAATCTCCATTTCTAAAATAACCACAGGAAAAGTTCCTGGCTTAATGACCCATCAAGAGGCTGCACTAAACCTGGTTGGCATAATTTTGTTTGATAATCAGAATTATCACTGTTGGTTTCTTTTTTAATGCCAGTAAAAGTGCCTGCTCAGTTAATTCTCTGAGCTTGACCAGAGTTAAAACGTCCCTGGATGAATGTGATAACTCCTTGCAAATATTTATCTGTGGAATCACCATATGCTCAACAAACATTTCTGGAAACTGAGCCATCCTGTGGCCTGTGCTATAAATCTGTTGGGAACTCTGGACCCAGGAATGGGGAACAAGGCTGTCTCAAAGTAAATCAGTGAGAGAGATGGTTGTGAGAGAATCCGGGGGCATGAGCCAAATGAAGGACCCAAAGCACATTCCAAGAGGCTGTATGACTGTCTAAGGTGAATTCCGACAGTCCTGTGTCCACACGCTCTCATTATCTGGGCTTCCCTGGGCACGTTACTCCTCTGAGCATCCATTTCTTCGGTGTAAGCAGAGATAATTATCGTTACCATTGAGGAGTATGGTGACAATTAAATGCATGTAATATACTTTGCTGAGCATCTAGGATCTAGTTGGTATGACAAGTATATCATCTGATCCGTCCATGGATCAAATGCACGCTTGTTCCAGCGTCCTTGTATGTCCTGATGGCCCCTGGGGGGTGGGCTCTGCACCCTGGGTGTTCAGCCTGAGCGCTAAGTCAACAGCCTCTTTTCAGCATCACTCTGTTTGTGGCATCTCTCCTGGAACACAGCCCTCCCTCTTTTGGCTGCAAGTCAAAAGCACCGTATGCCAACCGTGCAGTGCAAGTCAATCATTTCCAATTGGCATCCAATGAATAGATCGACAAATGGTGGAAACCTGATGCTGGGAACTTGAAAGGACCAGAAATTGGCCGTGCCTGTACCTTGAGGCAAAGGTGGTGTGGGTTGTTTTGGGGGTACACATACAGCATAAACATTGTTCAGGTTTGCCTTAGGCTATGTATTTAGTCTTTGGATTTTAATACCAGCATGCCTAACAGAAAGATGTATTTATCTGTTTCCTCCAGGGTTGAACACTTAGGGAAGTTTTGATTTTGAGACTTGGTAATTTGGTGACATGCACTAAAAATTTGCTGCACCCCCCACTCCCTCTTCTGTAAAAAGATACAGAAAACAGAAGAACCGTCTTCATCACTCTGGCAGCTGCTGAGAGAGGCTGTATTAGGGGTGGGAATCTTGATGTGTGAGCACAGAGACAGTTAGGAGACCACGACAGAAGTCTAGGAGAGAGAAGACAGGGGCTTAAGTGAGAGTAGTGGCTGGGGATTCAGAGCAAAATGGGTGGGTTTAATGAACATTTGGAGTCTTGGGTGGTGCAGAGGGTAAAGCACTCAGCTGCTAACCAGAAGGCTGGTGGTTTAAATTGACCCAGAGGCACCTTGGAAGAAAGGCCTGGCAATCTACTTCCAAAAGATCACAGCCGTTGAAAACCATATGGAAGTACAGTTCAACTCTGAAACACATGTGGTCGTCATGAGTCACAGTCGATTCAATGACAACTGGTAATGAACATTTTGGAGGTAAAATTTACAAGACTTTATGGATGAATGCGAGGTGGTAAAAAAGAATAATAAGTTTTCACTCGTACAGTCTAATAGATGGTACTCGGGAGAAATAAACTGGGGGTAACGGAAGAGTCAGGAAATCAACATCTAGGTGCAGACATGTGAAATTGGTCATTCTTTGAGACATCCAGGTGGAAACCTCCAGTCGGCAATTGGAGAGAAGAGTGTGAGCTCAGGTTGTGAGATTATTGATGGCAGTTAAAGTCCCAAGATTAGATAAGCTCGCCTAGGGGAAAGTGTAGACTCAAAAGACTGTTCAGGTTCAAACCATGAGGAACTTCAACATTAATTGAAGTTGGTGGTGCAGTGGTTAAGCACTCAGGAGCTAACTGAAAGGTCTGAAGTTCGAACCCACCAACTGCTCCATGGAAGAAAGATGTGGCAGTCTTCTTCTGTATAGATTACAGCCTTGGAAACACTATGAGGACAGTTCTGCTCTGTCCTGTAGGGTCACTATGAATCAGAATCAACTCAGCAGCAGTGGGTGAATCCCCTAAGTGTGGGGAGTAATGGAGAGAGGAGATGGGGCTGTGAATTCCAGCTGCCTTTCCCAGCATTATTTATTGCCAGTCTTGATTTGGTTGAGCAGCCTGGTGGGTGTCTATGCTGTGTCTGCTACAGGCTAGACATCATGCTAGATATCATGGACCTTCCAAAGATCTATAACCTGTGGCCATTGCTAATCTACCTGGGGTTAGTGCAACCTAGTAGAGTTAATTAATCATACCAAAACCCAAACCCACTGCTGTTGAGTCGAATCCAACTCATAATGACCCTGTAAGGTTTCTAAGACTGTAAATCTCTACAGAAGCAGACTGCCACATCTTTCTCCTGCAGAGCTACTGGTAGTTTCGAACCTTCCAGCCTTTCGGTTAGCAGCTGATTGCTTTAACCACTGTGCCACCAGGGCTCCTTAAATAATCATACCAAACCCAAAAACCAAACCCGCTCCCGTCGAGTCGATTCCGACTCATAGCGACCCTATAAGACAGAGTAGAACTGCTTCATAGAGTTTCCGGGGACCACCTGGTGGATTTGAACTGCTGAGCTTTTGGTTAGCAGCCATAGCTCTTCACCTCTTCACCAGGGTTTCCAGTAATCGTACCAGCAGTTGTTAATACATGGAGAAAGTAAAATTTATTATGCGATGAACTGCCATGCAAATCATCAGAGCAGTGAATCCTTTGAGTTCAGAGGAAATAAATACCATACTGGGCGGAAGCCGTGGCATAGATGGTGAGCCGAGCTTTGGATCTGGAGAAATGAGGTTGATATCTCAGGCAGAGGAAAAGCCTCTGCCTTCGTTTCCTTTGGACATGATTTGGAAAATACCTGATGTCACATAAAGTTAAAAACCCTTTCCACCAAAAGAGAGCAGCATTGAGGCAGAGTGTGAAGGCCCAGGGACTCAGGGATGGTCAGTTTACAAGCTGTCCTTTCTCTCCTCTCCTGGAAGAGTATTTCTCTGTGCTCTCCCTCATCTGTAGGACAGAAGCCCCCCTTGTCATCCCTCCCAGTGGGAGATGGATCGTCAACACGGACCTCTGTCCCTGTCCTTTGCCTCCATCTCTGCCTTTGCACCCCTGCTTTTCTGTGTCACCCTTCTCTTGCTTCCATGTCGATGCCACCTGCCTGCAGGTATGACTGAGCTCCTGTTCAGGCTCCCGGTGCCTCGAAGTCTGGCATAGACCACAGGGATGGAGGAGTCACTGTCCAGATCAGTGGTGCTACCTGGGTTCTGCAAGGGCACGGGAGACCCATTTAAAAAACAAAAAACTCATTGCCATTGAGTTGATTCTGACTCATAGCCACCCTCTAGGACAGAGTAGAGCTGCCCCATAGGGCTTCCAAGGCTGTAATCTTTACGGAAGCAGACTGTCACATCTTTCTCCTGTGGAGTGCCTGGTGGGTTCAGGTTGCCGACCTTTTGGTTAGCAGCTGAGAGCTTGACCGCTGTACCACCAAAGATCCTTGTAATAACAGTCCCATAACCCACTGCTGTCAAGTCAATTCCGACTCATAGCGACCCTGTAGGACAGAGTAGAACTGCTCTGTGGGTTTCCAAGGCTGTAATCAGAAGCAGACTGCCACATCTTTCTCCCACAGAGTGGCTGGTGGGTTCCAACTGCCAACCTTTCAATTAGCAGCTGAGTGCTTAACCACTGTGCCACCAGGGCTCCAAGGCATGGGAGACCAGCCACATTTTGACCCAGGCCCCAAAGTTTGGTGAATCTGCTGACGTCTAATGTATTGTCCACATTCCAACAGCCAGTTTTCTGAGGATTTGTCTCATTTGGTTAAGCCCCATCCAAACACAAGGAATATAAACACACACTGCTTAGTTTCCTGCATGATGGAGAACAGCTTTCCTGAGACATGTACTCGTTTCCTTCTCACTTCCATCACTTTTAATGAAAGGAAGTAAGTTTTTAACGTTTAATTTAATTAATGCATCGTTCTATGTGTGTGGAGGAGGGGAAACATCAAGTATGCATTATGCAAGCATATATTTTAAAATGTGATATAATGGAAGTGTCAAAGTGCTCTAACGATAAGTGCTTCCATGTTTTGAGTGCCTTCTGTGTGCCAGTTTAAATACGTTGTCTTTAATCCTGAGGTTTGTGTTAGGATCTTTTGGCTGCAGATAACAATCAATGTAATTCAAATTTACTTGATTGAATTATTTCGCATTAACGGGAATTCCAGAGGTAGGGTAGAGTTCACATAATAGGAGTTCCAGAGGTAGGGTGAACTTCAGATACAGTATGATCAGAGTTCTGATTATTTTACTTACGATGTCTTTTGAAGTGTGGTCCCTGTTCTCAAACTGGCTTCCTTCATGGCCTCAAGTTTGCTGCCAGCAGCCCGTGGGATGGCTTCTTTGTTCATGGCCAATAACAGCCATTTTGAAAATGTCATGTGCCGATTGACTTAGTTCTGGACTTCTGACCCAATTACTAGAACGGCAAATAGGATTAGATTAAACAAAACAAGACCTACTCCTAGAACTGCGGGTGGGATTGGCTTCCCTAAGGCCGGTGGATTCTTATAGGAGGCGTGGAATCTTAGCAGAGTATGAGTTCTGTTAAGAATAAGGAAGAGAGATACAGATGCTGGATAGAGTACCAACAGGTCAATTATAAACCACAGTGACTGCTATTCCAGATGTGGAAACTGAGGACCAGAGAAGTTCCATAACTTGACAAATACCACCCAGCTGACACAAAATGGACACAGCTAATACAAAATGGAGCCAGAATTCAAATCCAGTTTTGTTTGGTTTTAAACCCCACTATGCTAATTTCAGAGGTTGCAAATTGAGATACAGTTTTGTTATTTTTTTGACTCATAGAATCTTTTTACTGTTTTTTTAAAAATTGAATAAGCCCCAACCTTTAAAAATTGTATAAGATTTCACAAAAATATTTTTTTCAGCTTATCTTGAAAAATATGAAGAGCTGGTAATGATAATCCCATATCCCTACTTGGTAATGGCTGACTGGAAGTAGAAAGTGGCTGCCTCTGTTAAATAGAGAAGGGTCTACCCAGTTCACCTTAGTCCTCAGCTGGACCACTTCATTCATATTACCTCACCGGCCTCTTTAAGCATTTTATTTTACCTTAATAACTCTTCTATTTATTTTATTACTTTTACCATAATCAAGAGTTCCAAGGTAGCATAAATGGGTAAGCAATTTGACTACTAATCAAAAGATTGGTGGTTTGAACCCACCCCAAGTTACCTCAGAAGAAAGGCCTGGTGATCTACTTCCAAAAAGCCAGAACCTTGAAAACGTTATGGGACACTTCTACTCTGCAACGTTGGGTCTCCATGAGTCAGAATCAACTCAACGGCAACTGGTACCATAATCATTATTATTTACAATCATGACCAAATCAAGAATTTGATGACCCCAAGACTGTTAGATGTTGGAATGAGTAATAAGAGGAGGTTTTGATATCTCACCTCCAGGGATCTTTATGCCTAGGTCTGTACAACTGAATCTGGTGGACGACATAGGTGTATCTAATCCTATATGCTTGTAACTTTACTAGTTAAATGCTCTTACTTAAAGCTGATGGTGATACCACATAAAGAACTGCTGGTCTATGATTTTCTGTGACTAGAGGCACCCTGAGGTTAGAGAGGTACCTCTGATCTTTTACTCGCATTTTCTCAAAACAAAACAAAAACAAAACTGGCTTTCATAATGCAAGTTTGGAGTGTCTGGAACATAGTCACCCGAGATTAAGTGCCATTTTGTGTGGCTGTAGGTCATATACTTCCTTCTCCCTTCAATTTTCAGTTGATAATTCGAGTTGTTGGTGCCTATAGTGGCTTACTCAAAGGCAAGAACTTACTGAATTACACAAGGAGAGTTCCCACTCATCAGACACAATTAATTTGTAGTCATTCTTCTAAAACTGGAAGAAAAAAAATTTTTTTCTGGTAGGGGTGGCATCCAGGTTTTCTGCAGTATGGTGAAATTTGTTAAATGAATGGTAAATGATGGTGTCTGACAGAACCCATGGTAGTTGTTTTAGAGTCAGTGCTGAAAATATCAAGTTTACCATTTAAACCTAGTGAAGTATATGGTTCTAATCTTCTTTATGACACTGGGATTTTCAGTATTTGCTGTAATAATAACATTTGGGTTTATAAATTCTAACCACCAAGAGTATGTGTGGCAGATTTAATGGTTGTACTTGTCTTCATTAAATTTCATCCTATTGACTTCTGCTTCTGAGGGAAATGAGACTGGATACATCCTATGTGTGAAACAATCTAAATGGAGAAAAAATGAAATGATTTTTCAAGACGTGGATATCAGGCAAAAAAGGGACGGGGAACAAACTAGGTGAGTCCTGTGAATGACCCAGCTCACGGTCTTGAGAGCATTTCTAGGCTGCAACTTAAGGAGGAAGAATCCAGGTAAAGCCTGGAAGACTCCCTGAGTTGAGGACAGAGGGCAGGGATACAAAGGCAACTCAGGTTCATAGGACAGAGTACCTGAGAGGAGATACCTGGGCAGATAGTGAACCCTGAAGATCTATGTGGTGCTCGCCTTGAGTATGCATCTGAGTTCTGAGCGGTGTGTGTAGCTGAGGAACCTATCTAAGGACTGGGGGTGAGGGGGAGGAACACCTCAGAAGATTAGACGTAACAGTGCCTGGTGCTCACCCAGCGTCAGGGATAGTGTATGTTCCCACAAGCCAGACTGGAAAACCTCATCATTCATAGCATCAGGCTGAGTATCCAGAAGGTTTTGCCTCAATAATGGGGAAATAATTTGTTGTAGACTGAGCAATTATCTGGTCCTGCCTAGAAAATCTTAAAAGCAAGATCTGAAAAGATCAAAGTGTTTACAAGTAATTTAGGACCCCAGAGCACAAAAGTCAAGCATATTTACAGCAATACAAAAATGTCCAGCCCCTAACAAGTTAAACCACCACCCATCTGTCAGTTTTTCATACCATGGTGGCTTCCATGTTGCTATGATGTTAGAAGCTATGCCGTTGGTATTACAAGTACCAGCAGGGTCACCTGCAGTGGACAGGTTTTAGCAGAGCTTCCAGACTAAGACAGACTAAGAAAAAGGCCTGGCAATCTCCTTCTGAAAATCAGCCAACGAACCCCTTATGGATCACAACAGAATATTGTTCAATATAGTGCTTGAAGATGAGTCCCCCTAGGCTGGAAGACACTCAACAGTGGATTTAAACATATCAATAATCATGAAGATGGTACAGGACCAAGCAAGTTTTGTTCTGTTATACATAAGGTCATCGTGAGTCAGAGCCGACTCGATGGCAACTAACAATAGCAACAAGTTAAAAATTGTAATTTCTGGCATCCAATAAAAATATTACCAGGCATGCAAAAGAAAAAAAAAACATAAAAATGACCGATAATGAAAAAAATAATCACATCGAAACTGACCTAGACTGACACAAATGTTAGAATTACCAGATACAGGTATTAAATAGGTACTATCACTCTTTTCCATAGTTTCGAAATTTAGGTAGAGACACAGAAAATATTTTAAAAGACCCTTATCGAATTTCTAGGAATGAAAACTACAATATGTGAAATGAAAAGTATACTGAACGGGATTAACGGCAGGTTTGACATTGCAGAAGAAAAGATTAGTGTACTTGAAACTACCCAAAATGAAACATGCAGAGAATATGTAATTTAAAATTGAACAGGGCAACAGTGAGTAGTGGAATAATTTCAAGGGGTTTAATATACGTGTACTTGAAGTCTCTGAAGTGGGGAGAAGGCAGGAAGAGTATTTGAAGAAATAATGACTGAAAAATTTTCAGTTTTCATATAAACTATAAACTCACAGCTCAAGAAACTCAATGAATCCTGAGCACAAAGAAACATGAAGAAAACTATACAAAGGCATGTCATTGTCAAATTCCTCAAAATCAGTGTTAAAGAGAGTATCTTAAAAGCTGTCAGAGGAAAAAAGAGGTGTGTACCAAAGGACAAAGACAAGGATGATGGCAGATTTCTCAACAGAAACAATGCAAGCTGGAAGACAATAGAGAAATATCTTTACAGCACTGAAAGAAAAAAAAAAATCGTCCTAGTAATATTTGTGCAGTGAAAACATATTTCCAAAATGAAAGTGAAATAGAGACTTTTCAGACATAAAATAACTGAAAGAATTCATCACCGGTAGATCCACACAGAAAGGTTGAAGGAAGGTAATACCAGATGTGAATATGGATCTACACAAAGGAATAAAAAGCACCAGAAATTAAAATACCATGGTTAAGTATATAAGGATTTTTAAAAAATTGAATCATTTTAAAAGATAAACGACTTTTTAAACAAAAGTAATAACAGTGTAGGATGGGCTTTATAACATATTAAAAGTGAAATGTATGACGACAATAGCACAGAAGTTGGAAGCAGAGAAATGGAAGTATACTGCCTTAAGGTCTTTATATTATACATGAAATGGTGTACTATCACTTGATGATAACTGTGATAAATTAATAATATATACTGTAAACCCTGAAGCAATCACTAAAAAAGAAAAACAACTGTAGCTAATAAGCCACAAAAGAAATGAAATCACAAAATATTATTCAATTGATCTAAAAGAAGACAGAGAAAAAAGAAAAAGAGTACAAAGAAGAGACGGGACAATTAGAAAATGGGAATGAGAGAGGTGGCATCACTACATATATAGATAGATATTAAAAGGATAAAGGAATAGTATGAACAACTTTATGCCAATAAATCAGACAATTTAGAAGAAGTGGATGATCCCTCAAAAGACACAAACTACCAAAGCTCACACAAGAAGAAATAGATAAGCTGAATAGCCCTATATCTACTAAAGTAATTTAATTTATAATTATAATCCTTCCCACCAGTTAAACTTTAGGCCCAGATTGCTTCACTGGTGAATTCCTACCAAACATTTAAGGAAGAAATAATGCCAATTTTATAGAAGTGAAAGATGGGGAAAACTTCCAAACTCATTCTATTAGGCCAGAATTACCCTAATAAGAAAATCAGATGAAGACAGTACAAGAAAAGAAAACTACACACCAATAAGCCTTCATGAACAAAGATGTAAAAATTCTAAACCAAATTTTAGCAAATTGAATCCAACAATATATATAAAAAAGATAAGACATCATTACCAAATGGTGGGTGCTCAATAAAAATTTGTTGAATGAATAGAAGAGACAAAATTTGCATGAAGTTATGAAAATTAAGTATTACTTGATCATGGTTTGTCCATCATCAGGTACAGAGTGTCATAAAATAATTGATTTCCCACACTAAGAGAATGCTGCAAATTTTAATTGAATGATAAATCCTATGAGACTTATGGGGAAACATTTAAAGTATCACTAAGAGAAAGTAAGCCAGAAATAAACAGGTGGAGGGGTGAAACATTTCAGTAGTCCAGGTGTGGAACTGATCCTGGTCCAAGGAATTTGAAGATTCTAAAAAAAAAAAAAAAGACTCTTTATCCAAGTTAACCCTTCACAGAAAGCCAGGCCTCTTTGGAAAGATATTCTTCACCCAGGCATGAGGTACATCCCCAGTTAATGGAAGTCATGGGGCCATCTGGCTCTTTGCTTTGTTAGTTTTTGCTCAGGATAGCAGGAATTGATATTTATGCAGAGATTTGTGGGTGTGAGAGCAGGAAGGATGCGTTTAGCCCCACCTTCACCCTAAAAAGGGAGAATTAGGTCCAGATGGGTATGGGTGTAATTCTCAGGCAAATCACATCCCTTGCCCTTATCAACATTCTTAGGGTGGAAATTAGGAGCCCCTGTGGTATAATGGTTAAGCATTCAGCTGCTAACCAAAAGGTTGGCAGTTCGAATCCATCCAACAGTTCCATGGAAGAAAGACCTGGCAATCTGCTTCTATGAAGATAACCGCCTAGAAAACCCTGTGGGGCAGTCCTACTCTGTCACATGGGGTTGCCATAAGGACACCTAACAGCAACAACATGGTGGATATAAAACCCAAACTAAGGTATAGGACACTGGGGTTTTAATATAAGCTTTGCTTTTTTACATGGCTGTGATCGTTGGTAAGACTCAACTTTTCTGGGCCTCAGCTTCCTCACCTGTAGATTGATGGCATTAGATAATGTGGAATTGAATCGCTTAATTTAAGGCAGAGCAGGAACGGATGCTGGAGATCACTTAGGCAAATACTTTAAAACTATTTTTCCTCTTTGTAATAAAGACACTTCTGGGTGTTTGTGAAATACTATTACAGTCCCTGGAGTGTAAGTGGTAATACCTACCCTTTAACAAACTCAAGAAAACATTGGAGTGCAAGTGGATAATAACAGTGAGTCTGCTCCTAATTTATAGTTTTATAAATAATTCATAAACTTTGGTTCAAATTCATATAATATATTATTAGTAGTAACACATTTTCAACTGGTTTTGCAACATTGAAGTTGTATATTACTTCTCTGTTACAGATGAGAAAACTGAGGCCCAAAAGACTCAGGGTTAATTGCTCACAAATGAGAGGTTGGCTCATGGCAAAGACATAATATGAGCCGGATTTTTCTTTTTTCCAGACCTAGGTGTGTTGTCTTCACTACACTAGCTTCTTCCTTTTAGGTCCTTTGTGATTGATAATAATGGTATTAAGATGATAATGATAAGCTCCAGGGACTTCTGTTTTATCTTTGTACACCAGGACCTACCACAGCACAGACACTTAACAAACATGCAGTGGATGAGTAAATAATAATAGCTGACACAGCACTTACTCCGAGGGGTGTTATGTGAACGATCTTTACACGCATCATTCTCTTTTATTCTCACAACAATCCCGTGAAGTAGATTGCATTATTATTCCTGCTTTCACATGAGGAGACAATTGTGCAAGATTGTTTGACCATCTTTTTGAACAATGTGATATAAAAATGATTTCACCAGGGCCACTTAGTGGTAGAACCAGGATTAAGATCTCTTCTGCGACTTCTATGAATTGTGGTGTTGGCGAAGAATACTCCATGGACTGCCAAAAGAACAAACAAATCTGTCTTGGAAGAAGTACAGCCAGAATGCTCCTTAGAAGCAAGGGTGTCTCACATACTTTGGACATGTTATCAGGAGGAGCCAGACCCTGGAGAAGGAAATCATGCTTGGCAAAGTAGAGGGTCAGTGAAAAAGAGGAAGACCCTCAGCAAGATGGATTGACACAGTGGCTGCAAGAATGGGCTCAAGCATAACGATTGTGAGGATGGCACAGGACCAGGCAGTGTTTCATTCTGTTGTACTCATAGGATCACTATGAGTCAGAACCAACTCAACGGCACCTGACAACAACCACTGTGACTTCAGCACCCAACCCTCTTGGTTCTCTGGTATCTCAGGGGGAAGGGGATGCTCCAGGTGTATTTTCATGGGACCCTAGGAAGTCTTCCAATGCCAAGAAGCCCAGACAGAGATCTCCCATTGTGGGCAGGGCCACTTGCTTATCTTTAGAGTTTATTTATCATGAAAGAATGATGGATAGGAATTCATCTTACAAACCACACAACCTTTCTGAAAATGTTAATATTCCCACCTTCAATATCAATGAGTATTGTTGACATTGTTATGAAGATTTCTCTCTGCCTCTCTTTTTGTTGCATTGCCAGTAATGAAACAATCAGAGAACAAAGGGGAGAAGCTGGTCTTTCCTGGGAGAAGTTATATGAGAGTAGTCAAAAACTCAGCTGCAGAGTCATCAAGTCCCTTTAAATTAGTTCTAGAATGAGTCCCTTCAGACTTTGTACATCCCCGAGGAGGGCCAATAAATATTAACTGGATACAAAGACTTGAGCAAAAACATCAGGAAGGAAATCTCAGTAATTTTGACCAGGCAGAACAAAGGAAATAAAAGTAGAATAGAAAGGAGGAGGGAAGCTAAGATTTACCTTTGACGCTTGGTGAAAGCCAGGCCTTAATGGCTTGTCTGCCTTGATTTTTTAAAGTGTTCAATTCATATATGCACGGAGGCCACACCATTGGCAAACATTTTTCATTCAGTATAGTATATGGAAGGACTCATGGTGGCACAGTGGTTAAAGTGCTCAGCTGCTAACCAAAAGGCTGCTGATTCGAACCCCCCAGCTGCTCGGGGGAGAAAGATGTGGCAGTCTGCTCCTGTAAAGATTTCAGCCTGATTCTCTATGAGTCAAAATCAACTCGATAGCAGTATGTTTGGGTTTGGTTTATAGAATATAAGGGGAGGGAGCATCAGGCCTCTGAGCCGTTTAAGGATCCTGGGTTTAATAAACCTTCTGCTTTCAAAAGAGAGCATTCCTTCTCTCTTATTGTTTCTTTTATCGTGGTAAATAAAACTGTGGTAACAAATCATTTGCCATGTCAACATTCTTCATGTGTACAATTCAGTGCATTAGTTACGTTTATCGTGTTGTTTAAACCTTACTGTTACCCATTTCCAAATTTTCCCATCGTCTTTAACAGAAGTTCAGTATCTCCAATAGACTGAGTTCTCAACATATAGCTGGAAAAGTGTTTGTCTTTAGCCTACCAGGTGAAAACAAAACAGAACAACAACAACAAAAAAAAAAAAAACACAAAAATCATCCCTTAGCATTTGTTGGAAACCCCTTTGGCGTAGTAGTTAAGATTTACATCAGCTAACCAAAAGGTTGGAAACCCTGGTGGTGTAGTGGTTAAGTGCTACGGCTGTTAACCATAAGGGTCGACAGTTTGAATCTGCCAGGCGCTCCTTGGAAACTCTACGGGGCAGTTCCACCCTGTCCTATAGGGTTGCTATGAGTCGGAATTGACTCGATGGCACTGGGTTTGGTTTTGGTTTTTTAACCAAAAGGTCAGCAGTTTGAATCCACCAGGTGCTCCTTGGAAACTCTATGGGGCAGTTCTTCTCTGTCCTATAGGGTCACTATGAGTTGGATTCGTGTTTCCCATGTTCACCTACTGATTGCCTAGAGTTCACTCACTCATTCAGTCACTCACTCTCACTCAGTCATTCATTCGTTCATTCACTCATTTATTTGTTTATTTATCCATGCATCCGTTTGTTTTCACTTCTTTACTCTTTTATTTATTCAACACTTAGCTGTTGAGCACTTACTATGGGCAAAACCCTGTAGTAGGTACACATACAATGGTGAACAAAACAGATAAAGGCTTCCTGTCTGAAGCTCATAGTCTAATGGGGAGACTGAAAATAAATGAATAAACGCATAGTAATATTTTTTTAATATCCAGTTGGTAATGATGTAAGATGGGAAGGTAAATAGATCAGGGTAAGGGAATAGAGAATGAAGTAGGGTTATTTTGGAGAAGATGTTGGGAAAGGTGAAATTTTCACAGGTATCAGAATGAAGTAAATGAGAAAATGTTGTGAAGCTCTGGGGGAAGAGTGTTCTGGCCAGGGGACCCCCAAGTGCAAAGGCCCTGAGTTGGGAGATTGCCTGGAGGGTTTGAGGAACAGCTAGAAGGCAAGAATGACAGACTTAGAACCAGGGAGTGGTACATGAGTTTGTAGAGGTAGGCCAAGCTCTGTAGGACCTTAGAGGCCAAGATGAGGGCTTTGGATTTTGTTGCATGTGTTATGAGAGGCCATTGGAGAGTTTAAACAGAGGACTAATGTGGCCTAGCACAGTGACCTCTGAGCATACCCAAGTTGTACCTGGAGCCTCATTTGTTTTTCCCTGAGGCATTTCATTCCTTGTTAAACAAGCTTTGCTTAGGGTAGAGGATAATGCTTTTCTCTTTCAGATTCCATTCCTCCCCTCCGCCATCATGCAGGCCTTGGTGGGTGGGCCCTACTTGGCCACAGCTAATCCATCTCACTGCAGCCATTGGTTCAGGAATGGGCATGTGATCTAAGTTGGTATAACAGAGACATTCAAGACTGTAGGGTATATGGCAAGGGTGCAGATGTGAAGGTTGGAATCTCTGCTGACATTTTGCTACCATGGAAGAAACCAAGTTGAGAATGAAGCCAGCTCACAGATGCGGCAGAACTAAGAGAGGTATGGAGATATGAGTGAGAGCCATGATCAGATTGTACCTGAACTCCACCTTATCACTGATTTGTTCAGATATGTTAACAACTAAATTTTCTTAACGCTTTAAGCTGGTTCCCGTTGGTTTCTATTAATTGCAATCAAAAATAGCTTGCTGAATATTTGTACTTAGCTTATTCACATATTCTGTGGCATTATGCTAGTAAGTGGATGTATTGGACCCTTTAAGGTAATATGGTTGCATTTAACAAGGAATTTTTGAGGGATGAATTTTACCGACAAAGGGATATTCTGAGTAGAAATTTTAGAAAGATTGTTTTAGACAAGACAACCTCTGACCCTGTAATTGCAGGCAGAAAACTCCTTGATGGGCATAATTTGTGCTCAGTATATGTTTGAGCAAGTTTCTAAATATATCTGGATCTCATTTTTCCTCATCTGTAAAACGGCAACAATGCGGGTGTCCACTCATAATGGGTAGTTTGTGAAGATTAACTAAGGCATGTAAAGCAGGTAGCCCTGTGCTGTGAAGCTGGACTATATGCGGATGAACACAATGATTAGAATTGGAGGAAGAGTCATAATAACCTGTGGTATACGGATGACACAACCTTGCTTGCCAAAAATGAAGATGACTTGAAGCACTTACTGGTGAAGGCAAAGACTACAGCCTTCAGTATGGATTATGCATGAACGTGAAGAAAATGAAAACCTTTACAACTTCATGATGAATGGAGAAAAAATTGAAGTTTTCAACATCTTCATTCTACCTGGATCAATCATCAATGCCCGTGGAAGTAATACATGCACTCCTCACTTATTGACATGGTTAGGTTCCAAAGACCAGGCTGTTATGTGAAAATTGGCGTTATGTGAAAAAGGAGGATGACCACATCATTACATAACTGTCAAATCACATCATTACATCACAGCCAGCGTTACTCTCACCTGCACCTCTGTGTTTGCTACTGCCAGAAGTACGTTGTTAATACGCAAAATAGATAGTAGATTTTTTACTGTTGTCGTAAATGCAAAATGTTAGATAATGAGATAGTAAGTGTGGAGAAGGTGTAGACAAGAAATCAAACAACATAATGCATTGGGCAAATCTGGTGCAAAAGACCTTCTTGAAGTTTTAAAAAGTAAAGATGTCTCTTTGATGACTAGGGTATACCTGACCCAAGCCATGGTCTTATTAATCACCTCATGTGCATGCGAAAGCTGAACAGTGAAAAAAGGGGACAAAAGAATTGATGCATTTGAATTATGGTGTTGGTGAAGATACTGAATACACCATGGACTGCCAGAAGAATGTACACATCTGTCTTAGAAGAAGTATAACTAGAATATTCCTTAGACACGAGGATAGTGATATTTTGGCTCACTTACTTTGGACACTTCATCGGGAAAGATTGCCAGTTGCTAGAAAAGGACATTATGGTTGGGAAAGTAGAGGGTCAGTGAAAACAAGGGGAACCCTCAATAAGATGGATTGACACAATAACCGTAAAAATGGACTCAGACATCTTGAAGGGTCAGACAATGTTTTGATCTGTAATACACAAGGTTGCCTTGAGTTGGAGCTGACTCAATGGCAATGAATATCAACAACAACAACACCTGGCACATAGTAAATGACCTATGAAAGTTAACTCTTGTATAATAACATTATTCTTGTAACGACCAAGGAAAGTGAGAGAAAAAATGCCACCTAGATGGCAGGATTGCTCTTCATAGTTTAATTATGTTTCATTTTAGCTCCCTGGAGCTTTTGAAGGAAAAATAGGTTTTTTAAATTTTAGAAAGACAGTCTGATTAACCAAGAGAGTAGTGAAAGGGCAGTGTTTGGGCAGGAAGTGAGAAAGAGGCAGAAGTAAAATTTTGGCATAGAGTGCATTAGTGTGGATGTTCACTTGCTCTTTAAGTAGTAAATACACAGACACAGCCACATAACTACATCTTTCCAAAGGACTTTTTTTTTTTTTTTTAATGTCGGAAGAACTTGTTACCATCTCCTATTTAACCTAAGACTCCAGCAATTATGAGATGATCCTTATTTCAAAAAAGTTAGAGTGCAAAAGATAAGCGTCTTAGAATTGATACAATAGAGTATCTACTTGCCCTGTCCAGTTCTCTACCTCTCTGTGATAGGTGAAATGATCCTCACCTTATGTATGAGAAGATTAAAATTCAGGAAAGTTAAGTGACCTTTGTGAGCTCACACAGCAGGCTGCGGTCACAACTGCATCCGTTTGCTCAATGGAAGGAGTCCCTGGGTGCTGCAAATGGTTAATGCGCTTCGCTGCTAACCAAAAGGCTGGAGATTTGAGTCCACCCAGAGGTGCCTTGGAAGAAAGGTCTGGCAGTCTACTTCTGAAAAATCAGCCACTGAATTGAAAACCCTATGGGTTATAGTTGTACTCTGACACACATGTAGTCACCACCATGAGTTGGAGTCAACTTGATGGCAAATATTTTTAATTTGTTTTGTTTTTTGGTTTGTTTGAAGAATATATCTAGTGTTCAGGATGCTCCAGGCCCTACAGGGGATACACCAGTGAAAACAATAGAGCACCGTCCATATAGTCTAGTAGGGAATTTAGACAAAAAATGAGTAAATACTCAAATAATTACAGTTTATTTTGGCTACTATGAAAGAAAGAGGTCCCTGGGTGCCAGAACTGGTTTGCACCCGACTACTAACTAAAGGGTTGTTGGTTCGAACTCATGCAATGGCACCACAGAAGAAAGGCCTGGTGATCTGCTTCTATAAAGATCACAGCCAAGGAAACCCTGTGGGGCAGTTCTACTCTGTAACACATGTGGTTGCCATGAGTCAGAATTGACTTGACAGCAACAAGTTTGGGTTTTTTTTTTTTTTTTCAGTGTGAAGGAAAGATCTGGGGAACTGAAGTGGAAAACACCAAGGGTGGGAGGGGGGTATCTTAGTTATCTAGTGCTGCTGTAACAGAAATACCACACGTGGGTAGCTTTAACAAACAAATTTATTTAGGAGGCATGAAGTCCAAATTCAGGGTGCTGTCTCTAGGGGAAGGCTTTCTCTCTCTCGGTTGGCTCTGGAGGAGGGTCCTTGTCTCTTTTGAGCTTCTGCTCCTGGACAGTCTTCATGTGGCTTGGCATCTCTCTTCCCCATCTCAGCTCTGCTTGCTTGTTTAATTTCTTTTATATCTCAAAAGAAATTGACTCAAGGTACACCCTACACTACTCCTGCCTCATTAACATAACAAAGACAACCCATTCCTAAATGGGATTGCAGCCATAGGCGTAGAGGTTAGGATTTACAACACATATTATTGGGGGACATAATTCAGTCCATAGCCGGGGGCTCCCCTCTATGGAGGGTGAATAGGGAATGCCTCTCTGCAGAGGTGATGTTTCAACCGAAGCTTCGACAAAGAACCAGATGTGAAAAGAGCCAGAGAAAACCATTCTGCCAAGGGAACAGAGTGTGGGAAGTCCCTGAGGTAAGAAATAACTTGGTGTTTACAGATCAAAACCAAACCCATTGCCATCAAGTTGATACCAACTCATAGCAACCCTATAGGACAGGGTAGAACTGCCCCCATAGGGTTTCCAAGGCTGTAATCTTTGCAGGAGCAGACTGCCACATCTTTCTGCAGTGGAGCGGCTGGCGGGCTCGAACTGCCAACCTTTCAGTTAAACCAAACCCATTGCCATCAAGTCAATTCTGGCTCATAGTGACCCTATAGCAGCTGAAAAAAACAAAATGTTAGCATGGTAGACCTTGAAGTTCCAGGTCTTTCTGTCTTTAGAGGCAGTGCTCTTAACTAAGCCACACTGCCTCTGCATAAAGGAATGTTGAGTGTTTGAAGGGTAAGAGAGACCATGAAGCAGTGGTTGCGAAAGGATGCTAGTCATCTTTTCAGATTAGTTCTCAATCCTTCAGAAGATCAATCCTTTAGGATGTTATCTCACCAACCCCATCCTTGAGCTCTTAAATATGGAGGAGATACTTGAAGACCTTATATCTGTGATGTGGCTGGGGAGGACTGGTGGGAAAGGGGTGGGCTTTGAAAAGGTTGGAGAAGGGAGGACTAGTGGAAGAATAGCTGGGAGTGGAAGATGCTTGTTGACTTGAGCCAACCCTTAGTCAAGAAGGCCCATGTCAGCCTGCCAGCCCCCTGGTGGAACACTAGGTATCTCTGTTATTCCACAGCATGTAACGGAAGGCACATTTCGCTTGCAAAAGTTTTGTGGTGGCTCTTACTTAAAACTGTGCCTTTGAGACCTGAGTGGTTTTATCTCTGGACACTCCTCCCCAACAGGAGGCACTGAAAACAAGGGGCGAATCTGAAGAACTCAATTTCCAGACATCTGCAAATCCAGAATGAATGGAAAGCTCCCACTTTTCATCTCTGGCCCTGTTGAGAAGTTGGGTGGTGTGTTAATGGAACTTTCTCCCCTTACTGTTTCCAAGGGCTTATGGCATGAACCTCTGAGTTGTATGGGAGGACCATCATTCTGCCTGGTTCTCCTTCAGAAACGTAATTAATAATTACTATGAATCTTATCTAGAGCTCTTTAGATCCTTATATAAACCCTCCACTAATTCTCAAGATAATTCTGTGAGCCATTTTACAGATAAGGCCAACAGAGTTTATAGAGGTGAAGTGATATAATCAAGGTCACACAAAGACATTGACCCAATTCCTCTCCCTCCAAATCTAGAAGGTTACAGAGGATTGGAAGGCACAATATTGTCCCACATCTCTCAGCAATCTCAGGGAGGAAGTAAAGATGTTGATTAATAACAACAACTAATGGTATTACCTCTTCTACAAGAGTTACCATTTACTGAGTGCCTAATGTGTTTCTGGAACACCATGCTAAGTTCTTTTTGTTTATTCACTAATTTAGTCCTCACCACAACTCCATGAGGTAGGTGGCATTATGATCCTCCATTTAATAGCTGAGGAAACTGAGGCTTAAAGAGGTGAAATAACAAGTTACTCTAGGACACATAAGTAGCAAGTTGCAGAGACAGAGCTCAAATCCTAACAATTTGACTCCCAACCCAGTGCTTGTGACCACCACGTATATTGCGTCTATTAATGACATACTTCTGATGTTAATAGGAAGTACACTAATTACCCACCACTCATGTGTCAGTTCGTCATACTTTGGTGCTTGGATGTTGCTCTGATGCTGGAGACTATGCCACCAGTATTTCACATGCCAGCATAGTCACCCATGGTGGGCAGGTTTCAGCAGAGCTTCCAGACTAAGACAGACGAGGAAGAAAGGCTTGGAGATCTACTTTGGAAAATTAGCCAGTGCAAACCCTATGAGTCTCAACAGAATATTGTCCAATATCATGCTGGAAGATGAGCCCCCAGGTTGGAAGGCAACAATGGACTCAAGCATGCTGATGATCAAGAGGATGGCGCAGGACCGGTATTCCCAGTTGTGAATCTCTTTTCTTACTGTTGCTCAAAAGTAAAAGTTTCAAGAACAGGGTGCCAGTATGCAGTTTCTGTCCACATAGACAAATAGAAACACATAATTAGAGCAATTGCTTTGATAAATAACCAGGCTGTAAAGCTGCCATCATAGAAAAAAAATGGCTTGTGTGTCTTCTCTACGTCAATCAGTGATTGTATAGCTGTGCAGGTCCTATGTCTTCCTATGGAAGGGGAAGTTGCGTGATTCAAGGTAGTAGACCTGGTTCACGTCTTTCCAGTTTTGTTGTTTCCCTTAACCAGTTGATTCTTAGGTTCCTGACTTCTATTTTGTTGTCGGCTTCAGCCTTTTCCTCCTCCCTTATTAAGAATTCTGCACAGTCAATACGATGCAAATAAATGGGAACCCATGCACCCCCCCGCCATGTGGCAAATGTCACTGTTGGCTCTTCTGCCGCCTAGCTGCTTTTACAGTGTGATGCTAGAGCTTCCAATTGGGCCTCTTCATCTTTGATGGCTGGTCTCTAATTACCACAATCATATCCATGGGACGGAGCTAAACCAGGGCTTCCAACTGATTCACTCTGGTTGGAACCCCATCTGAGAATTTGCATCTCTAACAAGTTCCAGGCCATGCTAATACTGCTAGTTAGGAACCAGTTCTGAGAACCACTAGTACAACAGTGGATCTCAAAATTTATTATACATAAGAATCAACTGGGGATCTTGTTAACATGTAGATTCTGATTCAGTATATCTGGGGTGGAAGTGCAAATCCTCAGCAGGGATTCAAACTGGAACAAACTGGTTCGAAGCCCAGCTTTAAGCAAGTTTCAATTCACTGATTATGCCCCCGACTTTGAGTCTGGAAACCCCTAAAATTCCAGCTCCTTTCACTCTCGGGCCATTCATCCATCTCAGCTAAGCCTAACTTCCATGCCACAGCAGGTCAGCTCTAGTTTTGGAACTCCTGCACTGGGGGACTTTTCCACTGCGGCTTCGTGTTCTACGAAGAAGCAGGGTCAGCTGTGCCCCTTCAGGAGCCAGCTCTGATACTGAAAGCAGGTGCAGACCTGTCAGCCACACAGCTGCTTGAATTAACTCTATTAGACAGTGTTGGACAATTTTGCTTGTCTGAAATAGAAACCTGTATGGCAATCAGCTGTCCATTTGCCAAACGGTGCCCCTGCTAAGCTGGTTTTGGGCTGCCTTTCTTGTTGGTGCATCTGCTGGGTTTGGCTGCCAGCATGTTGGGAACTGGCATTTCTGTAAAGTTTCCCTGTCTTCCTAGTGTTTCTGGGCAGGAGATAAACACTAAAATTTGCCATTTTTTAAATGATAACTTGGCATTTTTTTTATTCCTGGCTCCACTTCCACTGGAAGAACCCATTGCCACTGAGTCAATTCTGACTCATAGAGACGCTATAGGACAGAATAGAACTGCCCCATAGGATTTCCAAGGCTGTAATCTTTAAGAGCAGATCACCAGGTCTTTTCTTCTGTGGAGCAGCTGCTAAGTTCAAACCGCCAACCTTTCGGTTAACAGCCAAGTGCTTAACCACTGTGTCACAGGGCTCTTTAACTGGAAGAAAGTAGTCTCTAATTTTATGTTAATATTGGAGGTGCCTCATCTTCATGACTAAGAATGGCTTTCTAGTTTCTGTTAACTCATACATTCTCAGGAGCCTCTTCTAAATTGTTTTCTCACAATCTCAACACCCTCACGTAATGGATTTTTGTAATATTTTTCTTTTGAAAATCAGCAACAAGTAAAAAGAACCCCTGTGGATGAAATACAATATCCCTCCCAAAGAAGAGATGGAGGAAAAAAAAAAAATTCTCACAAACTTCAAGCCTTCACCAATAATATCTGCCTTCTACATTTTAAGCAGGCTGGGAGCCTCTGAGGATTGAGTCAGAGAGTGCAAAACGTGACCTCTTAGTTAAAAGCAAAAGCTAGAAATAGGGACCTTGTAGCTCTTACCAAAGGGTGTTTTGATGAGTGAAGTGCAGATGAAGCATAGACTATAGCTCACTTCCAGGATATGAGGTCCAGTTTCTGAAATGTGCAAACACTCTCTCAACTGAATGCATAGTTGCGGAGCTGTGCAAGTATGAAATGTGATAACTTACATTAAATATACAGCATAGTGCCTTGCACATACCGTATTACCAATTTACTATTATTAATTATTCCTATATAGATGTTATTGTTGTCGGGTGCTGTTGAGTTGATTCCAACTCATAGCTATCCCATATGACAAAGTAGAGCTGACCCATAGGGTTTTCTTGGCTATAATCTGTATGGAAGCAGATTGCCAGGTCTTTCTTCCACAGAGCTGCTGAGTGGATTCCAAACAACCTTGTGGTTAACAGCCAACTGCTTAACTGTTATGCCACCAGGGCTCCTTCCTGTATAGATTAAAAACAAAACAAAAAACAACCTATTGCCATTGAGTCGATTCCAACTCATAGTGACCCCATAGGGTTTCCAAGGCTGTAAATCTTTACAGAAGCAGACTGCCATATTCTCCCACTGAGTGACTGGTGGGTTTTAGCCACTGCCTTTCAGTTAGCACCCAAGGGCTTAACCACTGTGCCACCCAGGGCTCCTTCCTATATAGATAGAGCTGAAAAAAAGAAACTTATTTTGATTTGCTTCTTTGACCCAAAATACAAGACTGCATAGTTCATTGTAGAGAACGCCTATAATTATTTTCAAAAAGGTCCCTAGGATAGAAGCTCATTATAGAAATGTTCTAAAAATGTTCTGAAAATGGAGAAAAGAGAGAGGAATCTACAAGTGTATCTTTGACTAGAAAGAAACGCCTGTGTCTAATATGTGTCTACATGAGGCATGGCTGGAGGATCCCTCAGACTTCTGAGGGATGACACAAAAGCTGTCTTCAGAATTTTAAAAAATTCGCCACCTGGAACAATGAGTAGAATTTGTCTCCTTTGCTTGCAGTGGAAAACTAGAGCCAGTGAGCTGAAGTTCCAAGGAAATAATTCTGGCTCAGTGCAAGAAAGCCCTTGCTAACCCTTTGAGCTGCCTAGCTATGAAAGGGACCCCCCTAGGAAATGTGGAGATACCACTCAGACACTGGAAGCCTCCTGACAGATAGGAAACTATCAGGAATGGAGAAGGGGCTCCGTGGAATATGGTGCAGTGGAGTGTGGAGGGAGGTACCCCTGCCAGCTCAGAGAACCTCAAAACCCTTCTATGTGGAGACTATTTGTTCCCCTTAATTTTCTGCTTTAGGCTGCTGCCTATCCACTTTTGCTGAAAAACACAGCTGTCACTGCCCTTTAGATGTGACATTCAGAAGCATTTGTTCCTTGGCCCAGATCATGCCACCTTGAATCGTGCCCATTAATATCAGAGGTAACTGATGTGTATTCTTCAGTTAGTGGTTCAGTGTTAGAATTTTCGCCTTCCACAAGGGAGACCTGGGTTTGATTCCTGGCCAATGCACCTTGCGTGTAACCATCACCCATCCATCAGTGGAGGCTTGTGTGTTGCTGTGATGCTGAACAGCTTTCAGCTGAGCTTCCAGACTAAGGTGGACTAGGAAGAAAGGCCTGGTGATCTACTTTTGAAAATCAGACACTGAAAACCTGTGGATCTTAGCGGTCTGATCTTGTTGCACCATGAGTTGGAGGTTGCCATGAGTTGGGGGCCAACTCAGCAGCAGGTAACAATAACAATAACTATGTTCCCGGCTTTGCACAAAGTGCTTTGCTGCATTGGCCTTTTAATACTCACAGTTGTCCAATGGGATGAAAATTTGTATTATCCCCATTATATAGATTTAAGAACATGTAGCTCAGAGAGGGCAAGTAACTAAGTCAAAGGTGCAGACTAATAAATAGCAAGCTGAGATATACAGCAAGAATGGTAAGTTCAAAACTTCTATTCTTAAATGCTCCCTAGTACTGTCCCTATTTAAATTGTCAGAAGTTATTTGTCTTCTTGCCATCCCTTTCCAGACTGATACGGCTTTTATTTGCATTTCAACCAGGGACAGAGTTCTGGGGGTTGTATTTCTGGAACCAAGGTGCTGGAAAGGGCAGGGGCATTTTTCCAGAGCTCTCTAAATTGTACTGCTCCTTAAAGAGTGCAGAGACCCTGACACACATTCTGGGAGCTGGGGAAAATTATTCTAATTTTGCAGATGAGTAAGCTGAATCAGTGAGGCCCTCCCACCTGACAAACCACTTGCCTAGGGAATGGTGGAGCCAGACCTCACACTAAGGTCTTTGCGCTCCTAATCTTGCCTTAAGTTGTCACCATCATTGTCAGTCATCATCGTCACCACCATCACCATCCATCATTATCATCACCATCCACTGTCATCATCACCGTCACAATCACATCACCATCATTGCATCATTCTCAACATCACATCAGCACCACCATTGTCATCATCATCATCACCATCACATCATCATCATCATCCATCATAATCACCATCACCATCGTTACCACATCATCATCATCATCACCGTCACCATCATTATCACCATCACATCATCAACAATCACCATCAACATCATCATCATCCATCGTCTTCATCATATCACCATGATTATCACCGTTGCCATCACATCACCACCACCATCATTAGCATCACCACCATCATCATCCATCATTAGCATTACTACAATCATCATTAACAACTTCTTCAACAAATTATTTCCACTCTCCTTCTTTGCTAACTCATACTGTGTCCCCGCTGTATACAAGAAGCTGTTCTAAGCACTTTAATGAACTAAGTCATTTAATCCTCACATTAACCCTATCAGGTATGGCCTGTTATAAACCCTCATTTTACAGTTGAGAAAAGTGAGACACAGAGAGTAGCTTGCCCAAATCATGCTCTTAGCCACAGTATTTTAATGCCTTATACCCTTTAAGGGCTGCTTTTCAGCTTGACTAAGGGTGATTCATCACTTGAATAAATCATAGCCACTTTCCAAATGTGCTAAAAGTTTTTCACTCAACCTATGTATTCATTTTGGTTCCATTTAATCATTTAAAATTATCTAATAATTATAACCTTGTGCTTTTCCCTGCTGTATCACAGATAATCAGCATCAAGGCTTGTGAGAAAGATCCTCAAAGCTGTGTCTTTCAAAATGCACTCCCCTGTTCTTATTTGGGGGGCTCGTTAACACTCCTATGTTAAGTGAGAGCCAGTTGCATGATTAAGCACTTACGGAATACAGGTGCTATGTTAAACCCTTTCTATGCCTTCTCCTTATGACCTGAGTGCCGTTATTATGGCCAGGAGTGGATTATTCAATAAGCAAGATAAGACAGGCCTGTAAAACAAACAATAAAACATGTGAGGAGTGTGCTTCTTATTTCAATCAAGTGTACGAGACCAAATGGGCAACACCTGCCCAAAAGCAATGAGAAGGCAGGAAGGGACAGGAAAACAGGATAAATGGACATGGGAAACCTGGGGTGTGAAGGGGGAGAATGCTGACACATTGAGGGGATTGGAACCAATGTCACAAAACAATTTGTGTAAAAAAAAAAATTGTGTATAAATTTTTGAATGAGAAACTATGCTGTGAACTTTTACCTAAAGTACAATAAATTTGAAAAAAAAAAGTAGAAGACCATTCTGAAATGTGTAACTACACAGAGATGGCATTGGCTGCTTTGGAGGAGTAGTGAGGTCTTTTCTCCGTGGAAGTGGACAAGCGGAAAGGTAGGCTCACCCATCTGGCAGAGATATTGTAGAAGCAATCCTCGGGTGGAAGGTCTAATCTGAAAACAGTGTATGAGACCCCTGCTAAACCTTCTCTCCCAGTTTTAGATTCCTTGTATCCATTGCATTAACTCAGTTTCTCTTCAGCCATCTACTTACTTTATTAATTTTTTTATTGTGGTAAAATATATGTAACATGAAATTGATTTTAACAGTTTTAAAGTATACAATTCAGTGGCATAAATACAATTATGATGTTGTGTGACCATCACCACTGTCTAGTTCCCAAACTTCTTCATCACCCCAAATGATTGTACTTCTAGGTATATTGTGAGCTGTCCAGTCAATTCCGACTCATAGTAACCCTATAGGGCAGAGTAGAACTGCCTCATAGGGTGTCCTAGGCTGAGATCTTTACAGGAGCAGATCACCAGGTATTTTCTCCCACTGAATGACTTGTGGGTTCAAACTGTCAACCTTCAAGCTAGCAGCTGAGCACTTTAACATTGCATAACCAGTGCTCCTACTTCTAGGTATAAACCAAAAAAAACCCAAACCCGTTGCTATGGAGTCAATTCCAACTCATAGCGACCCTATAGGACAGAGTAGAGCTGCCCCCATAGGTTTCCGAGGAGCGGCTGGTGGATTCCAGCCTTGTGGTTAACAGCCAAGCTCTTTAGCCACTTCACCACCAGTATATACCCCCAAAATTGAAAACAGTTGCTCAAACGAAAACTTGTACAAGAATGTTCATAGCAGCATTATTCACAATAGCCAAAAGGTGGAAACAGCCCAAATACCCATCAGCTAAATGCATGGATAAACAAAATATGGTAAAAAACTGGAAACTGCATAAGGCAGAAACCCATCAGAGAAGGAAAACGCAAATATTTTCCACTAAAACCAGCGATAGATAAGTTGTAAGACTGCACCCTGTCAAAGGTGAAAAACTTCTGAGACCTGGAAAAACAAGACAGCTCTTTTGAGTTGCCACGACTCTTAAAGATTTTGCTGTATATCCATATAATGGAATATCATTCAATCATAAAAAAGAAATGAAGTCCTGATATATGTCGTAACATGGGTGATCCTTGAAGACATTATGGTCATTATGAAAGAAGCCAGGTACACAAGGCCACATATTGTGTGGTTTCATGTATATAAAATATCTTCATTTTATTGTCATTTCTGTAAACCCTCTCTGATATTTTTCACATAAGTATTTACATTGACTTAGTTTTCAAAAAGATACAAAATCTCACTTTAGCTTAGTACTAACCAATAAAAAAAACAATAGCATCTATGAAATAATGGTTTGATATTTTAGTTTAATTTTTCAAACACACGTTAAAGTCAACAAAATCAGTTCTAAAAATAAGCCTAATCCGTGTGCCATCTAAATGCGTCTGTGTACCACCCGAAGTACATCACTGTTGTTAGCAGCCATCAAGTCGGCCCCCAATTCACGATGACCCCATATACAACAAAATGAAACTCTGACTGGGTCTGCGCCATCTGCTTGATAGGTTGCAGATTGGACTGTTGTGATCCATAGAGTTTTCATTGACTGATTTTTGGAAGTAGGTCACCAGGCCTTTCTTCCATCTTATTCTGGAAGCTGTGTTGAAACCTGTTCAGCATCATAGCAACACACAAGCCTCTACTGACGGACAAGTGGTAGCAGTGCATCGGAAGGTACATTGCCTGGGAATCAAACGCAGGTCTTCTCTATTTTGGAAGAGAGCGTTTTGCCTCATTTTGGCCATCAGTTCCTTCTTGTACATGACCCACACACCTCCTTTCCCTATACTTAAGCTGTCCGATATTGTAGCCACTAGCCACATGTAGCTATTTAAACCTAAATAAAATTTAAAATTCAGTTCCTCAGTCTCACCATCCACATTTGAAGTCCTTGGTAGCCACATGTGACTGGTAGCTATTGTATCTGACATCACAGAGAGAGAACACCCCCATCGTTGCAGAGGCTCCATTGGGCGGTCTAGAGTCTGGAGCCTCCGAATGCTCTCATTCTTCCTGTGCCTCCAGTGAAGCTCCCCATCTCCCAGGTGCTGCGCTCAAGTAAGCCTCTCACTTGGCATCCTCCCTTCCCACCACTCCTTCCTGGCTGACCATTCATCCCCCAGCCAGCTCTGAAACCGACCTACTTTTCCAATGTCACAGGGAGGGCTTGGTGCCAGAGAGCAGCATGGTGCCTTCTCCTGCCGTTCCACTTCCTGCTTGCTGCCCTGGGCTCTGTCCATCTTGCCACTCTCTCTGTCATCTTACTGACGCGAGGATCTCCTCCCACGTCGCCCTGGCCAGCCTTTCTGGAGGGCTCTGCTCTGCTTCAAGCTCCGTTTTTTTTTTTCGTTATTGAAGTGTGAGAAAATATCACCTGTCCTTTTTCCATGCCTCTCTCTGTTCCCTCTTGTCTGTCTCTCACCTTCTGCCTTCCCCAGCTTTCCCTTCTTTTAAACTCCCTTTCTTCATTTCTGCTCCTTCATTTCCTCTTTTTTTTCCTCCTATTCTTCTCACAGTTGTTGTTGTTAGGTGCCCTCGAGTTGATTCTGACTCATAGTGACCCTATATGACAGAAGATAACTGTCCCATAGAGTTTCCTAGGCTGTAATCTTTACAGGAGCAGATCGCCAGGTCTTTCTCCCATGGAGGGAGGGTTCCAACCATCAACTTTTCAATTAGCAGCCAAGCACCTAACTGTTGCTCTACTAGGGATCCTTGTCCCACAATTATTTCTCCATAATTAAAAAATTAACCCTTACAGCTATTTGGAAAACAAATAGCAAAAGGAGCTATGGTGAAACAAACAACAACAACAAGAAAAAACTGTATTCTGTCCTATCATTTATAGGGAGAAAAAAATCAATCCTTGATCCAGCAGGCCTTTCCTCTTTAGGTGGCAAATAAACCATTTCTTCCCCCCCTAAGAGAGTGGCCTAGCAGTGATGGGTGAACGCAGTGATACCTGGGCAGGCCGAGGCTGCCAAGCCGAGTCTTCTGAGGGACGCATTTCCACACCAGAAATGCATGCAGGATGTGGAGCGTTATCATTGCCGAATTTTCATGGGGCTGTCAGGTTTCATTACGAGACTGGGGAGCATCGAGGCTGCTATTTAGGCCAGGGCATGTTTAACTCTAGCCTGATGGTTCTGAGGTGTCACCTGCACACCGGAACAGCCTCCGCACTGCTGAGGACTCCAGCTCTGGCCAGGTGAAAGTTGCTCCTCCTCCTTCAGCAAATGGTCACTGACCCCCAAACCTACGCCAGACGCTGTGCTGGGAGTGCGGGGGATGCAGTGACAACTCAGACACGGTCCTTGTTCCCCAGGAGTTATCCTCCAGTGAAGGAGGTGATGATGATGGTGATGAGTGTGTGCATGTGAGAAAGTCCACGCCCATGAGGTGGAGCATGAGATGCAGACGAAGTGACAGGAGTTGTGAGGAGGGAGTGGAGGCTGGGAAGCTCAGGGAGCTGTCTGGGAAGGGCTGGACTATTATTACCTTGCTTGGTTTTGGAGGACTTGAACGTGTGCATATTTAGGGAGGAAAAAAAATCTTTGTATTAATTGAGACTTTTGTGATTTTTAGTGATAGAAAACCACTTCCTATTAACTAAGCCAAAAAAAAAAAAAAAAAGGCAAGAAAAGAAAAAAGACAAGAAAGCATTGATGAGTTCATTCAACTAGAATGCATGGAATGGGCCCATTAGCTGGTGTGTCTAGATCCAGGCCCAAATGATGTCTTCCAATCTCTCTCTCTCTCACTTATTTTTCTCTCTGTTTTTCCCCCTGAGATGGGGAAGACAGTCACCCAAAATTTTTGCTGATTCAAGTACTTTCAAGGAGCTCTGGCGGCCCAGTGGTTAAGCTCTTGACTGCTAACTGAGAGGTAGGTGGTTTGAAACCACCGAGTAACTCTGCAGGGGAAAGACCTGGCAATCTGCTCCTGTCAAGATTACATGCTGTGTCACATGGGGTCTCTATGAATGGGAATTAACTCGACAGCACACAACAACCACATGTACTTTTAGCACCACATCTCTCAGAATCCACAGAGACAGTCATGCCCTCTAGCAGCATTGGAAAATTCCCAGAGAAGGAATCTGAATGGACCAACTTGAGTCATGTTCTCATCCCTGAACCAATCACTGTGGCCAGAGGATCTTCTGTTGGTCAGGCTAGGGAACGATCTATTATCAGAAAATGGAAGTAGCTGTCTCTGCTTTCTCAGCTGAGGAACGTGTAGAAACAAAAGTCAAGAAGTGGGATAGCGCAAGGCTTTAGCAGGACAGCACTAGTGGTTTGGTTTGCTCTAATGAAGGTTATGTAAATAATAGTTTTAGGAAGTAAGGTTGGAGATTTAAGTTGGCTAAGGAACATGGGTATACTTTTTCGGACAACGGGGAGCCATGCAGTCTTCTGAGCAGGGTTGTGCATAATCGGAACTGAGATTTAGAAGCGCTTTCCTGGCAGGTGGGCTTAATATGAGTGAGCGTGGGGGGAGGAGGGATAGTACACGGGGAACCTGGAGACCAGTTAAGATTTTATGACCGTTCAGGTGGGAGCAAAGTGAGTATTACTTAAAGTTATTTTGGTTGCAAATAACCAGCAAATAATTTTTTAATATGGAGGTAAAGAATAAGGAAGGTGCCCTGGTAGCATAACAGTTAACTGTTTGGCTGCTAACCAAAAGGTTGGCGGTTTGAACCCACTCAGCAGCTCTTCTGGAGAAAGACCTGGTGATCTGCTCCCATGAAGACTGCAGTCTAGAAAACCCTGTGGGGCAGTTCACATGAGGTTGCTATGAATCGAAAATTGACGCAACAGCACCTAACAATGCCCTCACCTGGATTTTCACCAGTCCCTATTAACTTGCACCTGGACCATTTCACTCATTCATGTTACCTGCCCAGCCCTAGAAGGCATTAGAATTTTGGACCCCTCTTGAAAATGCTGCTTGGTGTTTGGCCCAGAAGAAAAGCAAGTAGAAATGGAATAACGCCAGATTAACCAGTATTCTGATAGGTCAGATCCCGCTGCTAATGTTCCCATAACATCAGGGACTTCGTCTGCAAACACCTTACCATTTATTGCAATTATTTATATAAGACTTGCTATACCCTTAAAGGAAACCCTGGTTGCACAGTGGTTAAGTGCTACAGCTGCTAACTAAAAGGTTGGCTGTTTAAATCCACCAGGCACTCCTTGGAAACTCTATGGGGCAGTTCTACTCTGACCTACAGGGTCGCTATGAGTCGGAATCGACTCAATGGCAGTGGGTTAGGTTTTGTTTTTTGGTACCCTTAAACTCTGAGTGGCTGCAGGGCAGGGAATACGAGTGTGTCATTTAGCACCTTATCTCCTGCTCTTTGTTGGCATGTCTAGGTACTCCACTGAATTTTTTGAATCAGTGCTTTCATTAAGACATGGATTTGAAGTCTTGGTATAGATATGATTTTGAAGTGTTGCTTAGCAGACCAAACTCTTACATTATGTCCGTGATTTATGGTCCTGGTTTTAGCACTGAAAGTTCCATGCTGGGAAGGCCCTCAGTCCTGGGAAAATTGGAGTAACTGGTCACTCTATTTATGGATGTCAATCAAGAAATGTATTTATCATATGCTCTTTCCTAACTCTTACTGTCACCAACACGAAACTTCTCATACAGCCCTGTGTGCTGGTATCCCTCAGGAGTAAGCAGCTGAGTCTCAGAGATCTTACCTGGTTTGCTTATGGGCACCAAAGTAATAACGATGAGTCTAAAACCCAAGCCCAGTTTGCCTGTCTCTGAATCTGCTTTTCTTTCTACCTCATAGTGTTCCCAGAGTGAAAAGTACTGGGTGATGGGATATGAAGTTGAGAATGATATCGTTCTTGACTTCAAGAAGTTTATAATCTAGCAGAGGTGATAGAGTTGTGCAGGTTATGAATGACATGAGTCCAGGGGATCCCTTTGTGTCATATCCATCAAAGATTTGTGTTTTATTTTCACCGTGCTGGCAGGTGGTCACAAAGCGTCTTCAGAAAGAGCTGCCATCTTCTAATTTGCTCCGAATGGCTGGAACTATTCATAAATAATCAAAGAAGACTCTAGGAGAGGAGTACGTTGTTGTTGTTAGCTGCCGTGAAGTTGGCTCTGACTCATGGTGACCTTGTGTATAACAGAACAAAATGTTGCCCAATCCTGTGCCATCTTCATGATTGTTGGTGTGTTTGAGTCCAGTGTTGCTGCAGTTGTGTCAATGTGTTTCATGGAAGGTTTCCTTCATTTCCGTTGGCCCTCTGCTTTACCAAGCATCTTGTCCTTTTCTAGCCATTGATCTTCCCTGATGATGTTACCAAAGTAAGGGAGTTGAAGTCTTGCCATCCTCATTTCTAAGGAACATTCTGGTATTTCTTGGGAGACTGATTTGTTTGTTCTTTTGGCAGTCCACGCCATATTCAATAGTCACCAAAATCACAGTTCAAAAGCATCAATTCTTCTGTCTTCTTTTTTTACTATCCAAGTTTGGCATGTATATAAGATCGTTGAAAAGACCATGGCTTAGGTCAGATACACCTTAGTCATCAAAATTACATCTTTGTTATTTAAAACTTTAAAGAGAAGAGGAGCATTCTGCATGAAAAATAGGGGTTGAAAGTTGAGAGAGAGGATTTCTAATTTGGAGGAATCAGGTAACACACATTGGGGGAGATGATACTTGAGATGATCTTGAAGGGTAGCCCGGAAAGGTGATATAGGTGATGAAGACATATTACTGTATTTTTACACAAATAACACATACCTTCTATGTTTGTTTGCCAACGGCATCCTCCCCCTGTGAGATATTTTCGTAAGTGCTGCTATGTCTATTTTTTTTTTTTTGCATGTTGCTGTAAAAAAATTAGGATAGCGTGCTTATGAAAATACCTTGTGGGGGAGGGCGAAGGTGGCAAACAAACGTAGAAGGTGTGTGTTATTTGTGTAAAAATTTGATATAGCTACAGACATTAGTGTGGACAGACATGTGGCCTAGATTATTACCACCACTCAGTCTTGTATTTGGTGTGAAGTAAGAAAAGCATGGTCCCTAAGTGAAGATTAATGCAGTAAACATGAATGACTGAAGTGAAGACCTGATCTTTGCTCCTGGGTAGACCAAATGTGTGAATGTGGAATCTGTAGAGAACAGTAGGAGAAAATGTAATTCCAAGGGCTGTAATGAGAGATGTGGATTAGAAAGAGCCAAGAGAAGAAAAGATTGTCAGAAAAGGCCACATGGAAGAAATGGAGCTTCAAATCAGCCTTGAGAAAAAAAGGATTGGTTTTGGATTGAAGATGACAAAGAGGGGGACATTCTGGGTGGAAGGAACAACATATACAACGAGATGGAGTAGACCGAATATACTATGTATTGGGGTAAAATCAAGGAGCCCCGGTGGCAAAGTGGGTACTCGCTAGGCTGCTAACCAAATGGTCAGTGGTTCAAACCCACCAGTGGCTCCATGCGAGAAAGATGTAACAGACTGCTTCCATAAAGACTATAGCCTTGGAAACCTTATGGGGCAGTTCTACTCTGTCCTGTAGAGTCGCAGGAGTTGGAATTGACTTGACAGCAACAGGGTAGGGGGGGATATCAGGAGATAAAATCAAATATTCAAATGTTATGGGAAGGAAATAAAGGAGTATTTTTCAGAGAAGACAACTGACTTGTAGAGAGGCTAAGCAGGAGCTGGTGCAGCCTAATTCAAAGGCTTTGGAATCTAAAAACTTTTGGTTCAAATTGCCACTCTCCCACTTAAATCAGTTAGGATTAATTTTGTTTTCAAATAAGTGGCTAAAACAAGATAGGTGTTTAATTCTCTCCTATAGAAAAAAAGTCCAAAGGTAGTTCAGGGCTGGTGTGGTTTTCTATGGCATTGGAACCTAGGCACTTCTGTCTTGTGACTCTGCCACCCTCCATCTGTGGCTTCCATGACATTGTCCAAGATGGCTGCTAGCGCTCCAGCCATCATGTCTGCATTGCACCCAGCAGAAAGTAGGAAGGAATAAAGAAGAGCTCGCTTCCTCCCTTTACTCCCAATAAATAATACATATCATATCTTCTCTCATCCTATTGGCCAGAACATAGTCACATGCTCATGCTTAGCTGCAAAGGAACTGTAAACTTTGCAATAGGAGGCTATATGCCCAGGTAAAAATGGGGATTTCTATCACTAAGGCAGAAGAGAGAGGATATTGATGGACAATCAGAAATCTCTGACATGCTGTTTAACTTTAGGCATCATTTATAATTCTCTTAGCTCTGTTCTCTCATATGTAAAATGGGAAAATGCTGTTTAGTTCGTCGGTAACTCAGGTAACATATGGAAATAAACAATGGAGGCGGGTGAAGCTGCAAGCCCAGGAACACTGAGGGTTGCTGGCAGCCCTTGGAAACTGAAATAGAACAAAGGAGAAAAAAAAAAAAAGAAAAAAAAAGGCCTCCCCCTAGAGCCACAGTCTGAATTTGGACTTTTCTATCCTGCTGAACTGTAAGAAAATAAATTTCTGTTCTTTAAAGCCACCCACTTGTGATATTTCTGTTACAGCAGCATTAGAAAACCAAGACACCCACCTTTCCAGTTGAGGAAATGGATGCCCTGAGAATTTAGGATGTTTCCTCGAGAATTAAAGCAGCAGTCCTGCGTTCTAACCCAGGCTACCTGATTCCAAAACTAAACTGTTTTGCAAAACTGCCTTTGTGAAGTTGATGCACTGGTAATAACGTTCAGTGAACAAGCTCCTGGAGGCCTGTGTCTGTTCAGTCATTCATTTATTCAACCAGTGCTAAGCTCAGACTTCGGGACATACACTCTTATAGGTACTTTAGGGTCAGCAGTGATTGAAACAGGATCAAAACTTCTGTCTTTATGGACTTCACAATCTACTGCTCTAATTTTTTTGAAATTCAGCACTGCTCAGCCAAGACAAGTAATGTATTTTTTCAGTGGATCACAATAGGATTTGAATTGAAAAAGTGTACAATAATATCTCTTTTTTTTTGGTGGTTTCTGAGACTGTTTTGGATGATGCTGGCTTAGGATATATAGATCTGTGTGTTGGAGTTACTAAATTTCTGTCTTGACATTTAAGTCTCAGCTCTGCTGTCATACCTTTGGTAATTGTTCAGGGAGACAATGAGAATATGAAATGGAGCACCAGGGCACAGAGGACAGCACACCTCTCAAGAGAAAGAGACGGTGTAAAGGTGTGCAGGGGAAGGAGGGGATGGGAAGGTGCAGGAACTGGGAATTGAAAACCCGTAAAATTCCCTGGATGATGCAAATGGTGAATGTGCTTGGCTGCCAACCGAAAGGTTGGAGGTTCAAGTCCACCCAAAGGCACCTCAGAAGAAAAGCCTGGTGATCTACTTTAGAAAAACCAGCCATTGAAAAACTCCATGGAGCACAGTTCTACTCTGACACATAAGGGGTCGCCATGAGTCGGAGCTGGCTTGCTGGTAACTGGTTACCGGCTAAAGATACAAGACGATTGCTCTAAAAAGGTAGAGGTTCAGGCCAGAGACAGACATCAAAGTTCAAGGAATTTTGCGCCACAAAGAGAAAGCTGGAATCAGCAAAAATTCTTTAAAAAATCAGTGTGTCCGGTATGAACTAATGCTGCTGAATGAATAAACTCAATTCAAATATATAAACAAATACATGTGTCTAAATTTACAATAATACTCAATGTATAATGAACGTTACGGAATATATATATATATTCACCCATGTTGTTGCTGTTAGTTGCTGTCAAGTGGATTCTGACCATGGTAACCCCATGGTAACCCTAACTACTCTATAGAGTATTCACAGTTGTGACCTTCCATGAGCAGATTGCCAGGTCTATCTTCCAAGATGCCTCTGGGTAGGTTTGAACCACCAACCTTTTGGCTAGTAGTCAAGTGGTTAACCATTTGTACCACCCAGAGACTCCAGTATTCACCCATATTAAATATCCACATTACATAGAGTTTCATATATTTCACCACTATATTCCAAATGACATTCAATGAAAAAATTTCAAAATTATACATTTTAAATGCAACACAATGGTACATAAACCCACTATTTCATATTTTATAATAACATGTTAGAATTTATATATATATAAACTCTAACACATTATTATAAAATATATATATTCTAATTTAACAGGCTATTTTGCCACAAAGTAACTGAGGAACACTGCATAATGGAAAAGTCAGGTAAACTGTCTAGCGCTATGTACCTGTCTTTGGCTGCTGCTTTCTGAACCTGAATTTTCTGTGGTGTGAATTCCTAACCCCATGCTTGGGGAACTGGTTTAAGGACAGGAGGTAATGTATGTTAAGGGCTTGGCACTTAGAAGGCCTTTGGTGAATGTAAACCAGACCCTTTAGCAGCCGTTTCATCTCTCTAGATTTCCTTCCTCAGCTGTACACTAAATAAAGGTGGTTAATTTTTCTAAAAAAAAAAAAAAAATCAGTGTGTCTTGAGAATTGAGAAAAGGTTAAAGAAAACAGGGACTCTGTTTTCAAAAACATGTAAGTTAAATGACAAATGAAAAAAACTGACTCCCAGAGCAGTTCAGGGAGAGATATTTCAGGGGTAGAGTGATTCAGGAAATGGCCCAGGGAACTTGGGAAGTGGCAAAGCTGAGGGAAAATTAAGCGAAAATTGAGAGACACTAAGTGGGTTATGGTGGCATTTATGAAACAGTAAGAAAATTAAAGTCTCTAAGGGAAATAAAAACCAGAAAAGGGAAATAGCGAATAATAAATAAATATGTCTAGAGAACATTTCAAATAATCAGACTTTGGAAGTTAAAGGAGACTTACGACTGTAAGGAAAAACAGCAAAAATAGAAATCTGGAGGAATTAGACCATTCAAGTAGTAGTTAAAGGAGTTATACAGACAGAAGGACGGAGGGATGCTGGAAATTAGTACAAAACATGGCAAGGTAAGCATGGCTTTAAAAAGACCAAGTTGCATTTGGGGCAGGGGCTTAGAAAATATGGCAGGGTGGAAAAATGGTGAAAAATACACGAGAAATTCAAGTAAATACTGATGTTGTTAAGTGCCGTCGAGTTAGCTCTGACTCATGACGACCTTACATACAATGGCATGAAATGTTGCGCAGTCCTGTTGCTATCTTCAGCTCCTCCCCAGCCACGTTCTGAGTGCCTTCCAACCTGGGGGTTTCATCTTCCACTCTCTGTCAGATGCAATTCGGTTGTGATCTTTAGAGTTTTCATTGGCTAATTTTTGGAAGAAGGAGCCCTGGCGGCACAACAGTTAAACGCTCGGTTGCCAAACAAAAGGTTGACCATTCGAACAAACCGAGCAGCTCCACGGGAGAAAGGCCTGGTGATCTGCTCCTGTAAAGATTCTAGCCTAGAAACCCTACGCAGCAGTTCCAGTCTGTCACTTGGGGCCACCATGAGTCATAATCGACCCAATGACACCTAGTAGCAATGATTTTCAGAAGCTATTCCCAGGCCTTTCTTCCTAGTCTGCCTTAGGAAGCTCTTTTGAAACCTGTCCCCCATGGATGACCATGCTGGTATTTGAAATACTGGTGGTATAGCTTCCAGTATCACAGCGACATGCAAGCCACCACCGTGTGACAAACTGACAGATGGATGGTGGTATAATTAAATATTTACTATTATTAGGCACCAGCTGTATACCAGACCGTGTGCTAGGCATTTTATGTGCATAATCTCTAATCCTGCCAGCAAACTTGAGAGTTAGGTATTTGTTAGGTTTAACCACATGAAACTGTTATTTCATATGGTTTAACCTAGCCCATTTTTACAGAAAAGGAAATGGTGGCTCAGAGAATTTTAGATACACTGCCCAAGGTTACACAGCCAGGGATTGGCAGAGTCAGGCTTTGATCTCAGCTCTGTCTCATTGCAAAGCCTGTGCTCTTTCCTTTGAGATGAGGACACCTCGACAACACAGAAATAACGGTTCATTCTTGTATTCAATCCACAGATATTCAGCACCAGCTATGTGCCAGGCCCTCTGCTACCTGCTAGGAACACAGTAGAGTCCTGAACAATGCAGGCCATGGCCCCACCTTCATGGTGATACAGACTGCTGGTTAAAAAGAACAAAGAAAGTTTAGAACAGCTGTCCAATAAACATATAACGGGATTCCTGTGTAATTGTAAATTTTCTAGTAGCACATTAAAAAGGTAAAAAAAAAAAAAAAAGGTTAAATTAACTTTAATAATGTATTTTATTTAACCTAGTATATTCAAAATGTTTCTACATGAAACCGATATGAAATTATTAATGAGATCTTTGACACTAAATTTTTTTTTACTAGGTCTTCAAAATCCAATGTGTATTTTACATTTACAGCACATCTCAATTCAGACTAGCCACGTTTCAAGTGCCCAGTAGCCACATGTGACCGGTGGCTAACATTTTAGACAGTGCAAATCTAGAAGGAACTTGGCAGTTCCGTCCCAGCTTCTTGTCAGACATAGTATAGGAAATGTGACCTACCTGCTCCTCCACGTTACCTCTGATCCCTGTAAATAAATCATTCATAAAGCACAAAATGCAAGCCATAGAGAAATGTTTATTCCACCTGGACTCCAGCTGAAAACACCTAAGAGTGTAGACACCAAAGGAAACCTGTCTGTATGTATGTCATATATCAAGAGCCCAGGTGGCACAGTGGTTAGGCACTCAGCTGCTAACCGAAAGGTTGGTGGGCAGTTCGAACTCACCAGCCGCTGTGTGGGAGAAAAGGCCAGGCGATCTGCTTCCATAAAGATCACAGCCTTTGAAACTCAATCGGGCAGTTCTACTCTGTCCTATAGGGTTGCTATGAGTTGGAATTGACTCTGTGGCGATGTGTTCGTTTTTTTTGTCACATATATTTTAAGATTTTCTGGACTAGGTTTGTGTATGTTACTGACCGTTGAAAACAACTCCTTGGCACTCGACTATCAGTGGATGATAATTAATGTAAGAGTAGATTCTGAAAGTCATTAGAACCTTCTCCCTCATACCTCCTTCTGTATTTTGCCAGCATGCTTTTGTGTATTTATTGTTCCTGATGGAAATATTGAAGACACAATTTGAAGCTGAGTAGCAACCAGAATTTCTAAAATTTTTATCTGGTTGCTAAATGTTTATAATCAATTTTCCAGAGATAAGAAAAATAGTGATAAGATTTTCCTGTTGAATACAAATGCCCAGCAGGTGTTAATGTCAACCGGGCAGCATGGTGTATAATGGTATGTCCCTAGGTAAGGATTTTCACTCTGGAGCAAGTTAAAATGAAAGGAAGCCTGAGGAAATATGAATTGTCCTTCCTAGAAACTGGATGGGGGAATTGAAGGCACTTGCTCCCTGCCAACTTCATAATGAAATTACTGTTCAGCAAAAAATTCCATTGAAGTTTTTTTTTTTAAATCTCCCAAGATACTGAAGACTCTTAATAGAAACAAACAAACAAACAAACAAAGGCAATATTAACATTGGGTATGTGGCGTTATTGATCCAGAATATTGGATCTTAAAGGAACATAGAAAAATCTGGAATGTGAGAATTTCCATGTAGTTGTTTCCATCTACTGTGAAGAGGAGTGATTGTATCTAAGTAACTATCCCACTTATTCCATCTGATTTAACTACAAAATGGAAAAAAAGGGAATGGGCAGAGGACATAGACATGAGAAATTAAAGAAAATTGAAATAATTTCAGGTGGTAAAAGAAAGCCTGGATGCACAATAGTAGACGTTAGCTTCTTAATCAAAATGGCAACTGTGACATTCAGTTCACCTAACATAGCCCTGTGAATGGCTCTTTCCAGTGCCATGTGTCTAGGTCAAAGCCAAACCTTTGGTCTCTGGTATGCCTTTTCCAAAGAGCAAACTGGATATTTCCAAGCATCTTGATAATTTACTGAATTTTTCAGTTTTCACCCACATTTGGGGCATTAGGTAGATCCAGCCTGAACTCTATTCACCCCTGAAGTTGTGGATGATTGACACCTTGCGGAGAGCTCATTGGATTTCCTAAGGAACCTCAATGAATTGGCTAGTCTGACTATGAGTTTTGGGGAACATGTACAGAGTAGCATGGTAACCCATTTTCTACACACCCAGGTAAAGGCCACTCCTGGTCTTTGTCTGCATTTTTTGTATTGAAATATTCCATGAAGAGAGTTCCATTGAGGTTGCTTTCCTATTTGTCTTCTCTCTACTCCCAACTACTACTTCTCTGGACCCTGACTGCCTTATTTCTTGCCTCAGTTACTACAAAGCCTCATGTTTGTCTCTCTGCCTCTTGCAAACTTGCTCTTCTAGAGATGCCTCCCTCCAAGTAAACACAGGATGAAGTGAAAACCCCTTAGTACAGTACTTTTCTAATACCTGTGTCTGTCTCTAGCTTCATCTCTCGAGTTACTTCCACACATGCATACCGTATTCCTACTGCCCCCAACTGATTGTAACTCATTGAACACATCATGGTGTTTCATACTTCTATGCCTTTGACGTTGCAATTTCCTCAATGCAGTAGCTCTTCTCCACTTCCCCTTGCCATGTACCTGGCCCACTCTTACTCTTCTCTTCACAACTCTACCCAAACGTCCCCTACTCTGTTTCCTGATGCCAGACCTCCATCCACTAGAGCACTGACCACTCTATTACTTCTGCTCTTCATCAACTTAGTATATACCTCTATTTTTCCACTTACTATCCCTTATTGTAATTATTTGTGTCTTCTCCCCAACCTTAAAAATCAAATTGATTTTGGTTATTTTTTATCTTTTTGCCTAGCACAGGGCTTGATGCAGGGTAAGCCATGTAGGAGAATATTAGCTGGAAGGATGGATGAATGGACGGCTGGATGGGTGGATGGATGGATGGATGGATGGATGGATGGATGGATGGATGGATGGATGGATGGATGGATGGATGGATGGATGGATGGATTGGATGGATGGATCGATGGATGGATGGATAGATTGGATGGATGGACGGACATATGGATAGATGTATGTATAGGTGGATAGTTGGATGGATGGATAGACGAATGAATGAATAGATGATGGCTGGATAGATTGGATGGCTGGATAGATAGATGAATGGATAGAAGGACAGACAGATGGGCAGGTGGATAGATGGATAAATAAATGGATGGTTGGATAGATTGGATAGATAGGTGGATAGATGGATGTATGGATGGATAGATTGGATTGCTGGATAGATGGACACATGGATAGATGGACGGACGGACGGAAGGATGGATGGATAGATGGATGGCTGGGTAGATCAGATGGCTGGATAAATGGATGGATGGATGGAAGTTTTGACAGATGGATGGATTTGCCACCAAATATTGACTGAGCTCCTGTAGTGTGTCAGCCAGTGTGATAGGGACTGAAAATAACTGTGGAGAGCAAAACCAAGAAGTCAGCTTGAAAAATTAAAAAAAAAAAAAGCCTAATTAAAGCCCCAGTTGGTTACTATGAAAGTCAGTCAGTAATGAGGAGTTTGACCAAGTTTCAGTTCTTTCAACCCACAGTCTGTGCAAATGTCTTGTCAAGAGTCTCAATAAGGGGACGTGAAGTAGAACACTACTGAAATGTGCGTGTCTGACCGTGGCCATGCAGCTCATGAAACACCAGCCAGGAAGCATCAAAGGAAAGAAGGAACAGGAAAAAAAAAGTATCAATTCTCTAGATAAGGAATCGTTTGTAAGCCATAAACAAGTGTTGAAGTTCTCTTCAAATGCAAAGAAGCATTTTTCTTTCTGCTTCTATTGGCAGCAAATCTGAGTACATCACTTCTCTACTTAAAACCTTTTATGGATCCCTGTGGCCTTTTGAACAAAATCCAGACACCTTAGTGTGCCATGGAATGTCCCTATGATCTGGCTGCAGGCATGCTTTCCTGCCTTATCTCACTCCTCCACACAGCATAGTCCTCAGCCTTACTAATAAGCTACCTCCTAGTTCCTTTAGCTGGTCACCCCTTGGCTCGCTCTTCTGTACTTAAGATAACCCCTCTGATTGGAGTGCCCTTCCCTGACCTCCCGTAATCTCCTTCACTTGATGAACCCCTGTTCTTCCTCCAAGACTCCCCAAGAAGCCCTCCCCACGTTCCTCACGTTATGTTAGGGGCCCTTCATCTGTGTTCTCACAGCTTATTGCACTTATTTTCCACTGAGGTATGTGGCATTCGTGTGTTGTCATCGGTTGTGTGTCTGAGTCATTGAACTATAAGAATGCGGGAGAGAAGTCAGACAGGCGCTGCGTTTTTTATTTCTGCATCTATAGGATGAACCATAAAGCCTGGCAGATAATAGATGTTTAGTTAATATTTGTTAAATAACTAACTTCTCTTACTAGAAAGTGATCAGAGGTGCCTCAGATGCGCCATATGGAATACTGATTATTTTGTTCTTCAGCCAGAATACTTGAAAAACCAAACCCATTGCAGCCGAGTCGATTCTGACTCATTAAGTCCCCAGAGGACAGAGTAGAACTGCCCCATAGGGTTTCCAAGGAGCTCCTGGTGGATTCACACTGCCAACCTTTTGGTTAACAGCCAAAGCTCTTAACCACTGTGCCCCTAGAGCTCGTCTGACAGAATAGTGGTGTTTTATTTTTCTGCATCCTTAAGTAACGTAGTTGTAGAAAATTGGGGGAATAGAAAAAAGAAAATAAAAATTATCTGTAATCCTTCCATTCGTAGACAAGCCCTGTTTTTACCCTCTTTTATACTTGTTTAGGAGCCCTGGTGGTGCAAATGGTTAAGTGCTAGGCTGCCAATCAAAAGGTTGATGGTTTGAACCCACCAAGAGGCACCATGGGAGAAATACCTGGCAGTCTGTTCCGGTAAAGATTAAAAAAAAAAAAAAAAAACCAGTAATCTTCCGGTAAAGATTACAGCCTAGAAAATCCTGTGGGGCTGTTCTTCTTTGTCACGTGGGGTTGGTATGGCTCAAAGGCATCCAATAACAACAGCATGTTTGTTTAATATTAAATAGTGAACATGTTCATCATGTCATGAGCTTGTCTTAAAAAATAGGATTTTAAATGACCTGAATAGTCCGTTGAATAGATACCCAATGATTATTCTTTACTTTTTTTTCAAGTTTCTTCACCTTGTCCTTGAACACTTGTTTCTCCCCGACACAACAGACTCAGACTCTTCTGCCCTGTGGTAGCCTAGGGATGGACAATGTGACCCATTAGGCTAATCTACTTGAAATTTTGACACAGCTGCCCTCACACCTTTTCTTCCTCCTTTTTCTTTTCCTCTCTTCCTTAATTTTCACTTCTTCAGTTGCGAGAGAACTTTATGTCTTTGAGGTACGCTGAATTTTGGGGAAGTTTTGAATGCTTCAATTCATCTTACTATATTTACTGAGCCGCTGCTAAGTGGCCACTACCATATTTTCTTGGAACTCGTTAACAACCATCACATTTTTCTCAAGCTACAAGGAGATATGGAACCTTTGGGGGCCCTCCCACCCAAATTCTGGGAGATAAGCTCTGTCTTGATTCCCTCTCTGAGTCCATCCTGACTGCAGGCACTGTGACTTTGAGGAGTGGTGGGGGAACCAGTGTTCAAAGACAGATACCTGTCTCCTGTGACGAAAATACCTAGATCAAAAGTTGATGTGGGTGTTATGTAAGGCAGATACTGAAGAGTCATCCTTGATTCCTCTCTTTCCCTCACCCTCACATCCAATCCATCACTTCAGAATTAGGTAGATAGATAGCTGCCATAGAGTTGACTCAACTCATGGTGACCCTATACACAATAGAACAAAACATTGCCTGATCCTGCACCATCTTCATGATCATTGGTATGCTTCAGTCCATTGTTGTGGCCGCTGTGTATTTTCTGTGCCTTTTCACCTAGGGGGCTCATCTTCTAGCACTGTATCAGGCAATATTCTGTTCTGATCCATAGGGTCTTCAGTGGCTAATTTTCAGAAGCAGATTGCCAGTCTTTTCTTCCCAGTCTGTCTTAGTCTGGAATCTCCAATGAAACCTGTCCATCAAGGGTGACCCAGCTGGTATTTTAAATACTGGTGGCATAGCTTCTAGCATCATAGCAACATTCTAGCCACCACAGTATGACAGACCGACAGATGGGTGGTGGAGACCTCACTAAATACCTACTAAATACCACTTTACTTTGTCCACTTTACTGCTGCCTCTCCTCCTCTTCCTTCTCCTTCTCTTCCTCTTTCACTTCTGTGTCCACAACCAGGGCCAAACCACTATCATCACTCACCTGGATTACAAGAACACTGTAACTAGCCCGCCTATACCCACTCTGTCCCCCCTCAAACCCGTTCTCTACATAGATTTTAAGTTGTGTTATAAAGCAAAAGTCTGATTATGTCACCTCCTTGGTTAAAACCCTCCAATGTCTTCCCTTTATTTTAAGACAAAGACAAAACTCCTTCACATGCAGAACCCTGCACTCTCTACCTCTATCTGTCTTTTTAGCTCACCTCACCCCACTTCCCTCTGTCTCTCTCTGCTTCAGAGTCACTAGTCTGCATTCAGTCCCTTACACGTGCCAGTTTCCTGCCTACCACAGGACCTTTGCACATGCTGTCTCCTTTGCCTAGAGCATGCTTATCTCTTTCTCACCTCGTTGATGCTGACTCATCCTTCAGATCCAGCTGCACTCCCTTACAGAAACCTTGCCTGAAGCCTGTTTTACTTTCTCGTAGCACAACTGCCTTTTCATTGTAGCACTGGTCACAGCTCTGTGATTAATCAGCTGGTGTCCATCCTCTGTCTTAGACCATCAGCTTCCTGAGGGCAGGAATCATGTCTGTTTCCTTGTTTATCTCCAACCACCTAGATGAGTCTTGGACAAGTAGAAAATGTCTAATAAATATTAGTTGGATGAGTGACAAATGATGGGCTATCATTTTTCTGAAGTTGTATACCATGTGGCTAGAAGCAAGCAGTTTCCTTTAAGTAAGCTTGTTAAAACACAATGGAATGTGCTTTCGGAGCCTCCTGTAAGAAGACCATTTGAACAAAGGTCTCTCAGTGTGGCAGGACTAAAAGGTTCCATTCTACACGGTGACCACAGTCAATTACTAGTGCCGATACAGGATTGGAGGTTCCTAGGTGGCACAGACAGTTAAGCACTCAGCTACCAACTGAAATGTTGGTGGTTTGAGTCCATCCAGTGGTGCCATGGAAGGCCTGGCTTCTATAAGATTGTTGTTGTTATTGTTGGGTGCCTTTGAGTTGATTCCAACTCATAGCAGCCCGATATGACACAGTAGAAGTGCCCCATAGGAATTTCTTGGCTGTAATCTTTGGGGAAACAGATTGCCAGATCTTTCTCCCACAGATCTACTCCCACATTGGGTCAGTATGAACTGCCAACCCTTCTGTTAGCAGCTGAGCACTTAACTGGTGCAATATCCACTGAAAACCCCGTGGAGTGCAGGTCTACTCTGAAATACATGGGGTTGCTGTGAGTCGGAATCAATTTGACAGCAACGGGTTTGGTTTTTATACAGAATTGGGGATTCTGAGAATGAATACAAGTTCACGGAAGACAGCGTGTGGTCACATACCACTGCCTGCGTGGGTACCATGGCTTTTGCAGGTAGAGGGTGTTGTGATGAGTGACGGTGCTTTCAGCTGACACTTTATCGGTGTTACACTGATGGTGGCATCTACTCATTTAAGTAACACCTCAAGCCTTCGTTCTTCCCTAAATGTCTGTCTTTCTCTCTTCCTCCCTCTAGATTTATGGTCAATGTGACATGGGATGGCAAAGACTTGTCCTTCACTGAGGAAGGCTATCAGGTACACCCAAGGCTGGTGGTGATTGTGCTGAACAAGGACCGGGAATGGGAGAAGGTGAGCACCCTCTGCATGCTGCACGCAGGGAGGGATGAGAGCACGCAACAGTGGAGCTTGCACTACTTGTGTTCCCCAACGTATTTCCCACAGAGATGCTCCAAATCCCATCACATAGCCGGGGGCAGAACTTTCTGGGACAAGGCAGACCACATATTGTAAAGTGCATTCGAAATACTTCCCTTGAGTGAAATGATGCAGTCGTGTGTTCTTCTCTGTATGGGGTTGTCAAATCTAGCGGAAGGAATTAAGATAGCTTTAAGATAGTGGCAGCTTGGTTCACATCATCACAGCAGTGAATATTGAATGTCTGGCAATGATCACACCAGTTTTCCTAAACTTCATGATTATGTACTATGCCCACAGAGTTTGCCATATATATGTACCCCTCAGTAGTATTATTGCTTAGTCTTTAATTTTAAATAATCTAATTTGCAAACTTAAATGTATCACCCTGGAAATCATAGGTTGGAAAAGCAGATTATATTTCTTATTAAACATAGTCTCTATTACACACAAATGAGCCTTGGTGATGCAGTGGTTAAATGCTCGGCTGCTAACCAAAGTGTTGGCACTTTGAACCCATTGGCTGCTCTGCAGGAGAAAGATGTGACAGTCTGCTTGCATAAAGATTACAGCCTTGGAAACCCTATGGGGCAGCTCTTCTCTGTCCTATAGAGTCACCCTGAGTTGGAATCAACTCGACAGCAGTAAGGTTTTATTACACATTTATCGTTGTTGTTGTTGTTAAGTGCCATCGAGTCGATTTCCAACTCATAGTGACCCCATGTGACAGAGTAGAACTTGATAGATAGGTCTTTTCTCCCATGTAGCCATTGGGTGAGTTTGAACCACCAATCTTTGGGTTAGCAGCAAAGCACTTAGCCATCGTGCCACCATGGCTCCTTACACATATATTAACTACTAACAAATAAACAATAAACACGAGCATACCAGAGATCATGAAGATGGTGTGGGACTGGGCATTATTTTGTTCTGTTATACATAAGGTCACGATGAGTCGGAGCCAACTCAAAGACAACCAACAACAACAACAAATAAAAATATCAGCGTGAAATCATCTCTTGTACCACATAAGCCATGATCTGAGTCAGAGAGGGAACATTTCACAAAGAATTCACAGATGATCCTGTGCATACAACGTCAATGTATATCCCAATTGCACTCCCTCCTTCCCGCATAATTTAACTCTTAAACTAGTTGCCACAAAGTTCCACATCTCATAAAGAGTAGAATAAAAGAGACCAAAAAGGAAGCCTATATTGTTATCTTGTCTTCTTTGACAAGTGGTGCATGGCCATTAAGCTACTTGAACATCTCGAGATTTATCTTTACTTTATACATCAAATGCAGGTCTGAGAGACTCCGGAGGGGAGGACAGTGCAGGACATGGTGTGAGAATCATAATCTAATTAACTGGGACCAAGAGAAAATACGATGTAAACAGAACCATTTGACCTCAAGGAGAGAGTGACAGCTATTTAGAAGAGAGTGGTCAAAATGAAGCTTCAGAAGCTTTTGCACACTACTTCTAACAGCTTCAAAATTCTTTCAGGTGCACATGGAAAACTCACCAAAGTAGACCATATTCTGGACCACACAAGGACCATAGAAGGCTTAAAAGGATTGAAATAATGCAGAATATTTGTTTTGACCACAGCAGCATTAGTTCAAAGTAAATAACAAAAAGGTTTCTAGAAAATCCCCAAAAGTTTAGAAATTATGTAACACATTTCTAAACAACCATTGGGTCACAGAAGAAATCAGAGGGAAATTAGAAAATATTTTTAATGGAATGGTTAAAAAAAAAAATTTTTTTTTTCTATTTAACAAAAACACAGCATACCAAAATTTGAGAGATACAGTTGAAAAGGTGCCAAGAGGAAAATTCATACCTTTAAATGCTTATAATAATAAACCACAAAAGGAGTAAAATCAATGACTTAAACTTCTACATTAAGAAGCTAGAAAAAGAAGAGCTAAGTAAATCCAAATTAAGTAGAAGAAAGGAAGTAATAAATAGAAGAGCAAAAATATTTATTGATTTATAGAACACAAGCCATAGAGAAAATCAACGAAGCCAAAAGCTGGTTCTTTGAAAAGATTAACAACATTGATAATTACTGGGAAGAACGGTCAGGACAAAAGAGAGAAGACACAGATAGCCAATACTAAAAATCCAAGAGGAGCTGTCATCACAGACATTACAGATCCCATAGTTATTAAAATGGTAGTAGACAATATTATGAAATATTTATGCCAGCAAATTTGATAGTGTAGATAAAATGGGCAAATTCCTTGAAAAATTCTCCAAAACTTACACAAAAATGTTGTTGTTGTTGCTAGGTGCCACCAAGTTGGTTCAGACTCATAGCTACTCTGTGTACACCAGAACACAACATTGCCCTGCCCTTTGCCATCCTCACAATCATTGCTATGTTTGAGTCCATTGTTGCAGCCACTGTGTCAATCCATCTCCTCAAGGGTCTTCCTCTTCTTTGTTGACCCTCCACTTTACTAAGCCTGATGTCCTTCTCCAGGGACTGGTCCCTCCTGATAACATGTCCAAAGTCTGTGAGATGAAGTCTCGCTATCCTCACTTCTAATGAGCATTCTGGGTGAACTGCTTCCAAGATAGATTTTTTCGTTCTTTTGGCAGTCCATGGTATATTCAGTATTCTTTACCAACACCCTAATTGAATGACATCAGTTCTTCTTCAGCCTTCCTCATTCATTGTCCACCTTTCCATGAATATGAAGTGATTGAAAATACCATGGCTTGGGTCAGGTGCACCTTAACCCTCAAAGTGACATCTTTGCTTTTGAACACTTTAAAGAGATCTTTTGCAGCAGATTTGCCCAGTGCCATAAGTTATTTGATTTCTTGACCACTGCTTCCATGGGCATTGATTGTGGATCCAAGTAAAAGAAAACCCTTGACAAATTCAGTATTTTCTCCATTTATCATGATGTTTCTTATTGGTCCTGTTGTGAGAATTTTTGTTTTCTAAATTTTTTTTTTTATCTCAAAGTGTAATCCATATTGAAGGCTGTAGTGTTTGATCTTCATCAATAAGTGCTTGAAGTTCTCTTTGCTTTCAGCAAGCAAGGTTTGTTATCTGCATATCACAGGTTGTTAATGAGTCTTCCTCCAATCGTGATGCCATGCTCTTCTTCATGTAGTCTAGCTTCTCAGATTATTTGCACAGCGTACAGTTTGAATAAGTATGGTGAAAGGATACAACCCTGACGCACACGTTTCCTGACTTTAAACCACACAGTGTCCCCTTGTTCTATTTGAACAAGTGCCTCTTGGTCTATGTACAGGTTCCATATGAGCACAATGAAGTGTTCTGGAATTTCCATTCTTTGAAATGTTATCCATAATTTGTTATGACCCACACAGTTGATTGCCTTTGCATAGTCAGTAAAACACAGGTAAATATCTTTCTGATTTTTTCTGCTTGCAGCCAGATCCTTCTGACATCAGCAATGATATCCCTCTGTCCATGTTCTCTTCTGAATCAGGCTTGAATTTTTGGCAATTTTCTATCGATGTACTGCTGCAACTGATTTTAAATTATCTTCAGTGAAACTTTGCTTGTGTGTGATATTAATTATGTTGTTTGATAATTTCTGCATTCTGTTGGATCTCCTTTTTTTGGAATGGGTACGAATATGGATCTCTTCCAGTCAGTTGGCCAGATAGCTGTCTTCCAAATTTCTTGATATTAATGAGTGAGCATTTCCAGTACTGTATCCATTTGTTGAATCATCTCAATTGGTATTCTATCAACTCCTGGAGCCTTGTTTATCACTAATACCTTCAGTACAGCTTGGACTTCTTCATTCAGTACCATTGGTTCCTGCTCAGATGGTACCTCCTAAAATGGTTGAACGTTGACCAGTTTTTTTTTTTTTTTTTGGTAAAGTGACTCTGTGTATTCTTTCCATCTTCTTCTTTTTTTTTTTAATAAATTTTTTTATTAACTTTTATTGAGCTTCAAGTGAACGTTTACAAATCAAGTCAGTCTGTCACATATAAGTTTATATACATCTTACTCCTTACTCCCACTTGCTCTCCCCCTGAGACAGCCCTTCCAGTCTCTCTCCTTTCGTGACAATTTTGCCAGCTTCCAACTCTCTCTATCCTCCCATCCCCCCTCCAGACAGGAGATGCCAACACAGTCTCAAGTGTCCACCTGATATAATTAGCTCACTCTTCTTCAGCATCTCTCTCCTACCCACTGTCCAGTCCCTTTCATGTCTGATGAGTTGTCTTCGGGAATGGTTCCTGTCCTGTGCCAACAGAAGGTTTGGGGACCATGCCCGCCGGGATTCCTCTAGTCCTCATTAAGTATGGTCTTCTTGTGAGGATTTGGGGTCTGCATCCCACTGATCTCTTGCTCCCTCAGGGGTTCTCTATTGTGCTCCCTGTGAGGGCAGTCATCGATTGTGGCTGGGCACCAACTGGTTCTTCTGGTCTCAGGATAATGTAGGTCTCTGGTTCACGTGGCCCTTTCTGTCTCTTGGGCTCTTAGTTGTCGTGTGACCTTGGTGTTCTTCATTCTCCCTTGCTCCAGGTGGGTTGAGACCAATTGATGCATCTTAGATGGCCGCTTGTTAGCATTTAAGACCCCAGACGCCACATTTCAAAGTGGAATGCAGAGTGTTTAAATAATTTTTATTGTGCTTTTAAGTGAAAGTTTACAAATCAAGTCAGTCTCTCACATATAAACTTACATACACCTTACTACTTACTCTCCCCCTAATGAGTCAGCCCACTCCCTCCTTCCAGTCTCTCCTTTTGTGACCGTTTTGCCAGTTTCCAACCCCCTCTACCATCCCATCTCCCCTCCAGACAGGAGATGCCAACATAGTCTCAAGCGTTCACCAGATGCAAGTAGCTCACTCCTCATCGGCATCTCTCTCCAACCCATTGTCCAGTCCAATCCCTGTCTGATGAGTTGGCTTCGGGAATGGTTCCTGTCCCGGGCCAACAGGAGGTTTGGGGACCATGACCGCCAGGATTCTTCTAGTCTTAGTCAGACCATAAAGTCTGGTCTTTTTATGAAAATTTGAGGTCTGCATCCTACTATTCTCCTGCTCCCTCAGGGGTTCTCTGTTGTGCTTCCTGTCAGGGCAGTCATCGGTTGTGGCTTTCCATCTTCTTTTGATGCTTCCTGCTTCTTTGAATATTTTGCCCATAGAATCCTTCAGAATTACAACTCAAGGCTTAATTTTTTTCTTCAGCTCTTTCAGCTTGAGAAATGCTGAGCGCATTCTTCCCTTTTGGTTTTCTATCTCCAGCTCTTTGCACGTGTCATTATAAAACTTTTTTTGTCTTTTTGAGCTGCCCTTTGAAATTCTCCGTTCAGCTCTTTTACTTCATCATTTCTTCCATTCACGTTAGCTACTCTACATTCAAGAACAAGTTTTAGAGTCTCTTCTGGCATCAATTTTCATCTTTTCTTTCTTTCTTCTCTTTGTAATGCCCTTTTTCTTTCTTCATGTATGATATCCTTGATGTCATCCCACAACTCGTCATTAGTATTCAATATGTCAAATCTATTCTTGAGGTGGTCTCTAAATTCAAGTGTGATACACTCAAAGTTGTACTTGGCTCTTGTGGACTTTTTAAAATTTTCTTCAGTATATGAACAATTGATGGTCTGCTCTACCGTCAGCCCCTGGCCTTGTCCTGACTGATGATACTGAGCTTTTCCGTCTTCTCTTTCCACAAATGTAGTGGCTTTGATTCCTATGTATTCCATCCAGTGAGGTCCATGTGTATAGTCACGGTTTATATTGTTTGAAAAAAGGTATTTGCAATGAAGAAGTCATTGGTCTTGCAAAATTCTATCCTGCTATCTTCGCCATTGTTTCTGTGTCACCAAGACCATAATTTCCAAATACAAATCCTTCTTTGTTTCTAACTTTCAAATTCCAATCACCAGTAATTATCAATGCATCTGGTTGCATGTTTGATCAATTTCAGACTGCAGAAGTTGGTAAAAATCTTCATTTTCCTCTTCTTTGGCCTTAGTGGTTGGTGTGTAAATTTGAATTCCAGGTGTATTAACTGGTCTTCCTTGTAGGTGTATGGATATTATCCTATCACTCACAGTGTTGTACTTCAGGATAGTTCTTGAAATGCTCTTTTTGGCGATGAATGTGTTGCCCTTCCTCTTCAATTTGTCATCCCCGACATAGTAGGCTTATGATTGTCTGAGTCAGAATGGCCAATATCAGTCCATTTTAGCACACTAATGCCTGGGATATCAATCTTTATGTGTTCCATTTCATTTTTGACAACTTCTAATTTTCCTAGATTCATACTTCATACATTCCACATTCCTATGATTAATGGATGTTTGCAGCTGTTTCTTCCTATTTTGAGTCATGCCACATCAGCTAATGAAGGTCCCAAATCTTGACTCCATCCATGTCATTAAGATCGGCTCTACTTTGAGTTTACTAAGGAATTAAATTCATAATTAAAAAACCTCATTAAAAAAAAAATTCCTGACCTCGTTTGCTTCATTGTGACGTCTATCAAACATTAAAAAAAAGTAAAAAAACTATATACACGAACTTTTTCAATGCATTAGTAATTATAATTCAACAGCACATAAAAAAGGATAACATGTATGTTGTTGTTGTTGTTAGGTGCCATCGAGTTGATTCTGACTCTCAGAGACCCTATGTACTACAGAATGGAACACTGCTGGATCCTGCACTGTCCTCACAATTATTGCTTGTTTGAGTACATTGTTGCAGCCATAGATGAGTGAGATTTATTCTAGGAATGCAGATTGCTTTAACATTCAGAAAATAAATCAATGTAACTTACCATATTAACAGACTATATATATGATCGTCTCAATAGATGCAGAAAAAGCATTTGATAAAATCCAATACCCATTCATGTTAAAAAGAGGGATTTCCCCTAGGAAAGCCCTGTAGCTAACATCTTACTGAATTATGTACCTTGATGTCCATTCAAATGATTTTTGACAAATGATTAGGACAACAAGGAAAGATAAGTCTTTTTAATAAATGTGCTGTATAAATTGGATACACTTATGGTAAAAAAATAAATTTTGACCTGTAGTTCACACTATTCACAAGAAATAACTTGAAATAAATTAGAGACTTAAACATAGAAGCTAAAATTGTACAGTGTTTGAAGAAAATATAGGAGAATGTTTTTGTGATCTGGGAGAGCCACAGAATTCTTAAACAGAGTGCAAAAATCATTTAGAAGATAATAAAATTTACAGTGTAGACTGTTATTAAAATTGAAAACTTTTTGTACATTAAACACACTTAAGAAAATGCAAAGTGTGTGCCAGAAATTGGGAGATAATATTTTACATTATTATTATATTACATATTAGTATCATACCACACGTAATATTACAAACTAATCATATCCAGAATGGATAAAGAACACTCCTACAAAACAACAATAAAGAGACAAGACAATCAATCCACTTAAGTGGGCAATAGCTGGGTACTTCACAAAAGATATTAGTCAAGTGGCCAGTAAGCACGTGAAAACATACTTCAGATTATTAATCATTAAAAAAAAATAGGGGCATACAAATTAAAACCGCAATAGATACTGCTTCATAACCAATAAAAGTCTAAAGTTAAAAAGACTGATGATACCAAGTACTGTTGAGGCTGTGGAACAACTGAATCTCTTATACATTGCTGGTGGGAACTAAAATTACAACCACTGTGGAAAGCTGTTTAGTAGTTTATTATGCAGTTGAACATACACAGAGAAATGTAAACATATACCCCAAAATAATATTTGTACAGAACTGCTCAATGTGTCTTTATTCATAATAGCAAAACATGAGAAACAGCTCAGATGTCCATCAACGAGGAAATGGATAATTATGGTATATTCATAAAATGGAAGCTCCTCATCCATGAAAAAGGAATGACCTAATAATACACCCATTCTGCCCTGTCTCATGGAATTGCTGTGAGTCGAAACCTGACTGGACAGCAGCTAGCAATGGTAACATCAGCTGTGTTAAGTGGCTCAGGACTCCCTGAGTGTACTGGTTCCTTTATGCACCTGGGACTTTAGCCATGATATTTATTTCCCTCTAAGGCTTTCCTGTATCCTTGCCTTCTTTTATCCATCCTTCAAATCCTGGTTTTTCTTTGCCCTTGGTAGTTCAGTGGCAGGATTCTCGCCTTCCACGCTGGAGACCCCCGTTCGGTTTCCAGCCACCACACTCGTGCCCAGCCACCACCCATCTGTCGGTGGAGGCTCCTGTGTTGCTTCGATGCTGAGCGGCTTTAATCAGAGCTCCCAGACTAAGACAGACTAGAAAGAAAGGACAGGTGATCTGCTTTCAAAATTCAGCCAATGAAAATCCTATGGATTGCAACAGTCTGATCCACAACTGATCATGGGGATGGTGCAGGACTGGGCAGCATTTTATTTTGTCTTGCATGGTGTCTCTGTGAGTTGGGGGCCAACTCAGTGGCAGCTAACAACAACAACAAATGTAAAACCAAAATGCAAGTTATTTTTCCTTGCCCTTATTAGAAGATAGAGAGCTTGGATCTTTCTACCTTATGTTGTTGGGTTTGGGATTTACTTTCTAACCTTTTTGAAGTTGCACGATCTGAAGACCACTTCTAGAACTATCCAGCCCTCTCCTTGATTGGATTTAAGCAGTCCAGGGTTGGTCTTGGCTCACGCCTATGGATTTCTTGTGCTGCCTTCAGAGCTAGCTTATTTGCCAGGGAGCTGGTTTACAAGGAGGCCCGTACGGTGCGGGGGTAAGGCTGCATAGGAGGCTGCCCCGATAGGCTTCATTTCCAGATGCAGGAAATGCTATTAAATATTTTGTGTGTCCTTCTTCAAATTCCTACTGAAATACAACAATTTCCCAAAAAGGCAGTTTGGGGAATTGCTGCCAGTTGAGCTTCAGATGTGCAAATGCTTCCTGTAGTAGTTGTATTCTCTTGGTGCTCAGGGCATTCGGCCTTTCAGAAATAACTCCTTGTGCTCCTGTATTGGAGAAGGAGGAAGCCAGCAGAGCTGGTAAATACCAGTCCTGCTATCCATAAAGCTGCCCCCCGAGCCCAGCACCCTGGTAAAGCAGGTCAGCAGAGCAGGGGCTGTGAGGAGGGAGCTGTTGTTTCAGGGCTCAGCGGCAATTTGCTTTCATCTCCGAGGTCACCCAGGGTGTCACTGAGAGTAGCAGCATGTAATGAGGATGTCTTGGAAAACATGACAAGCCCTCAGAGGGGCATTTGCTTTCTGCTGGGCCTTTGTGTGTGGCTGGCGTGGGCTATTCCAGTGCCATGCACCATGCACTTTGTCTTTTTTTTTTTTCTGGGGGTTATAATCTCTCTTCAGCTTTGGCAGGAGGTGGGGGGGGCGTCCAAGGCTACCCAGAGGTGCTAGGGCATCAGACCCTGGGTGAAAGCAGATTGGCAGTCCAGGCCCTCAAAACTAAACTCAGTGCCGTCGAGTTGATTACGATGTCCAGGCCCGGCAGCACCAATATCCCCTGTGCTAGCTCTGCCACCAGCATTCCTTTAGGTGCCAGGCTGGTGCACAGATGAGTAGGACACCACCCCTCTCCTAAATGGCTCATGATGGAGCCAACCCTGCTACAGCACGATGCATGTCCCACAGCTACAGGGCCATCCACAGGGACACAGGGAGAGGGGTGAACTTGGCCTGGTCAGCTGGGGGAGGCATTGGGATGGTGGGGGGGGCATCTGAAGTGGGCCTTGAATGATAAATAGGATTTCTCCAGGCTGAATAACTCCCTGTTGGGTACCATCGAGTCGGTTCTGACTCACAGTGACCACATGCGACAGAGGAGAAGTATCCCATAGAGTTTTCTTGACCGATGTCTTTACAGGAGCAGATCACCAGGACCTTCTGGCTCAGAGCCACTGGGTGAATTCAAACCGCCAAACTTTTGGTTAGCAGCCAAGCATTTAACCATTGTGCCACAAGGTTCCTTGGAATAACTTATTAACTACCTGAAAAATACTTTAAGAACAACTTTATAATTTTAAGGTTGTCGTTGTTAGGTGCCATCAAGTCGATTCCAACTCATAGCGAACCTGTGCAGAAAAGAACAAAACACTGCCGGGTCCTATGCCATCTTCACAATCGTTGCTGTATTTGAGCCCATCGTTGCAGCTACTGTGTCAATCTGTCTTGTTGAGGATCTTCCTTTTTTTCACTGACCTTCCACTTTACCAAGCATGATAGCCTTTTCCAGGGACTGGTCCCTCCTGATAACGTGTCCAAAGTACGTGAGATTAAGTCTTGCCAGCCTTGCTTCTAATGAGCATTCTGGGTGAACTCCTTCCAAGATAGATTTGTTCATTCTTCTGGCAGTCCAATATTCTTCTCCAATGCCATCATTCAAAGGCATCAGTTCTTCTTTGGTCTTGTTCATTGTTCAGCTTTCACGTGCATATGTGGCAATTGAAAACTCCATGGCTTGGGTCAGGCACACCTTAGTCCTTAAAGTGACATCTTTGATTTTTGACACTTGAGATCTTTTGCAGCAGATTTGCCAAATGCAGTATGTCATTTGATTTCTTGACTACTGCTTCCATGGGTGTTGATTGTGGATCCAAGTAAAATGAAATCCTTGACAACGTCAGTATTTTCTTCGTTTATCATGATGTTGCTTATTGGTCCAGTTGTGAGAATTTTTGTTTTCTTTTTGTTGAGGTGTAATTCATACTGAAGGCTATAGTCTTTGATCTTCATCAATAAGTCCTTCAAGTCCTCTTTACTTTCAGCAACCAAGGTTGTTTCATCTGCATATCACAGGTTGTTAATGAGTCTTCCTTCAATCCTGATGTCATGTTCTTCATATAGTCCACCTTCTTGGATTATTTACTCAGCACACAGATCAAGTAAGTATGGTCAAAGGATACAACCTTGACACGCACCTTACCTAAGTTTAAACCATGCAGTATCCCCTTTTCTGTTTGGACGACCGCCCCTTGGCTTAAGTACAGATTCCTCATGAGCACAGTGAAGTGTTTTGGAATTTCCATTTTTCCCAATGTTATCCATAATTTTTTATGATCCACACAGTCGAATGCCTTTGCATAGTCAATAAAACACAGGTAAACATCTTTCTGGTATTCTCTGCTTTCAGCCAGGATCCATCTGACATCAGCAATGACATCCCTGGTTCCACATCCTCTTCTGAACCCAGCCTGAATTTCTGGCAGTTCCCTGTCGATATACTGCTGTAACTGCTTTTGAATGATCTTCAGTTGGTCTTGCAAAATTCTATCATACAATTTCCAGCATCGTTTCTTTCATCAAGGCCATGTTTTCCAACTACCAATCCTTCTTTGTTTCCAACTTTTGCATTCCAATCACCAGTAATTATCAATGCATCTGATTGCATGTTTGATCAATTTCAGACTGCAGAAATTGGAAAAAACTTCAGTTTCTCCATCTTTGGCCTTAACAGTTGGTGTGTAAATTTGAATAAAATTTGTATTAAGTAGTCTTCCTCGTAGGCATATGGATATTATTCTATCACTGATAGAATTCTGATAGCGTACTTCAGAATAGATCTTGGAATGTTCTTTTTGACAATGAATGCGATGCCATTCCTCTTCAATTTGTCATTCCCAGTATAGTAGACCATATGATTGATTCAAAATGGTCAATACCAGTCCATTCCAGCTCACCAACACCTAGGACGTCAATGTTCATACATTCTATTTCATTTTTGACGACTTTCAATTTTCCTAGATTCATACTTCATACATGCCACGTTCCAATTATTAATGGATGTTTGCAGCTGTTTCTTCTCATTTTAAAGTTAAATTTTACTGTTGCTTTGAAATGGAAATATATATGTGTGTACATACACACAAATACACACATATATAAATATTATCTTTAAAATAGAAATATATGTGAGTAGATAACTGCCATTGAATCGACTCTGACTCAAGGTGACCTCATGTGTGACAGGATAAAGTATTGCCTGATCCTGTGTCATCCTCTCGATCATCAGCATGTTCAAGTCCATTGTTATAGCTGTTGAGCAAGTCCCTCTGACCAAGGGCTTCTCTTGTCCTTGCTGGCCCCCCTCTTCACCAAACACAGTGTCCTCCTTTATCAATTGGTCTCTCCTGATAAGGAGCCCTGGTAACACAGTGGTTAAAGTGCCGGCTGCTAACTGAAAGGTCTGCCATTCAAAACCACCAACAACTCCATAGGATAAAGATGTCGTAGTCTACATCCATAAAGATTTATAGCCTTTGAAACCTTAAGGGGGCAGTTTTACTGTCTTATAGGGTCCCTTTGGGTTGGAATCAACTCAACAGCATTGGGTTTGAATGATGTGTCCAAAGCAAGCGAGTCAGACAGTGTTCTGTTGTGATCCACAAAGCTTTCATTGACTAAATTTTAAAAGTAGATCGCCAGGTCTTTCTTCCTAGTCTGTCTCAGTCTGGAAGCTCTGCTGAAACCTGTCCACCATGGGTGACCCTGCTAGTATTTGAAATATCAGTGGAATAGCTTCCTGAATTACAGCAACATGCAAGCCACCACAGAAGGACAAAGTGACAGACAGGTGGTGGTTATGAGTATATACACATATCCACCATATATGAGTGTATACACACGTATAAGCACATACGTACATATTAGCTTTGAAAGGGAAGTAAAGGATTATTTTCTTCTCTAAACCAAAGCCAAAACCGTTGCCATTGAGTTGATTCCAACTCATATGACCCTATAGGACAGAGTAGAACTGCCCCATAGGATTTCTAAGGAGTGGCCGGTGGATTCGAACTGCCAGCCTTTTGGTTACCAGTCATAGCACTTAATCACTGGGCCACCAGAGCTCCTTTTCTTCCCTAGGGAAGAGATAATTAAAGAGGATGGTGATGGTCCAGAAGAGAGAAGGGAGACCATCATTATGTCTTCCTGAACAAGTGTCTAGTTCTCCTCAGCTCTGGTGGGTCTGTTCCTCTCTTCATGCTCTCTGTCAGCAGCTCTGTGGGAGAAAGATGTGACAGGCTGATTCTGTAAAGATTACAGCCTTGAAAACCCTATGGGGCAGTTCTACTCTGTCCTACAGGGTCGCTGTGAGTTAGAAGTAACTCAATGGCAATAGATTCAGTTTTGGTTTGGATTTAAGTGGCTCAGGTTAGAGGGAATTGCAGGTATGGGTGAGAACAGTAGAGGTGGGATCCGCAAGAAATTTCAGGAACAGAACCGAAAGCACATAGTATTAACTGGACTGACTTGCTGAGAGGTGGGTGACAGAATCAGAGTTTTCAGATTTTTAAATGTTTATATGTGGGCCTGTGGTTAATTCTGGGTTAGAAATTTCCAGAAGAAAGTTGCCATACCTGTAGATGACCTTGTTGCTATCCCGTCCTTCCCTCTCTCCTTTTCTTCTCTCCCTTCCTCCTTTCTTCCTTCCTTCATTTCTTCCCTCCTTCTCCCAATTTCTTATCTATGGTCATGTGCCCTTTGTAAAATGGGTATGATAGTATTGGCAACCTTATAAGAGTCTGTGTGAAATTTAATTTGTTTATGTAATGATCATTAAGTTACTCAAATGATGTGAGCCATGGGAAGGGAAGGTTAAGCCATTACAAGAGATTTAAAATCATCATCTGACTTCTCTGGAGTCATGCATACAGAGTACTTTAAATACCCACAGTATGGTTAGGTCACAGTGAAGATATAGTAGGTTGGTTGCTATGAGTTGGAATCGATTCAACAGCAATGGGTTTGATTTTTTGGCAGCAAACTAACACATCCAACTGAAATAAGTGATGCCATCTTACGTACATATATGTGTGTACACATGTGCTTCTGTCTTGCACTGGTTCTTCTTTTTTTTTTTTTGAACTTGTAATGCATCCACCCAAATTAAAAAAAAAAAAAAATGAGCAGTTAAACCAGAGCTCTCCTGCAAGGCAACATTTTGCTAAAAGTTTTCTAGATTTCAGAAGTGGAAGAAGAAAAGGCAGTTCATAGAAAAGACATATCTATGAGAGTGTGCACTGATGGGAATGTTAATGATTGAGATGATTGATGCCAACGATGGCCATGTTGATTGATGTGATGATCGTGATGGCAGCCATTAGTTGAGCTCCTGTTGTGTGCCAGACACCATGTGGCGTGCTTTCAATGCATTATCTCATTTAATTTTCACAGTGTTCTCAGAATTTTCTCACGTCTAAAAGGAAGACAATAATAGTACCTATCTCATAGGGTTGTTGGGTAAATTAACAAGGTGATATTATCAAGTGTATAGAACATTGCCTTGCACATAGCAGATGCCTAATAAATGGTAGCTCTAATTCTAATTCTTTCTATCCTCATGCTGTAGGAGAGGAATTGGAAGCTACATGGATTGAATGACTTGCCCAAGGTCATATAATGGTGAAGGCAGAATTTGAGCCCAAAGCCAACCATACCATATGAAATATATATCTTAGCCCAATCCACAAACCTAATTTGATAGAGAAGCTATCTGATGGAGATGGAGGATGATTAAGCTGACAGATGGTGTAAATGTAAGACAAAAGCTGCACCCTTGATAGTTTGCCATTGCCATCAGTTATGAAAATGAGTGAATAGATTATTTAAATCATCTCAGATGAGTAAATTATTCAAAGAGCCTCTCAGTCAGAGGTATTTCTAGAAACTCCTGAACAGACAGATGAAAACCATTTTGTTTTTCTGACAGGGTCATCAACCCATTTGTATTATAAAGGAATGTAAGCCCCTGATATATGTTGAATGGCTGGTTGGCTGGCTGGCTCGCTGGCTGGAGGATGGATGGATGGATGGATGGATGGATGGATGGATGGATGGATGGATGGATGGATGGATGGATGGATGGGTGGGTGGGTGGGTGGGTGGGTGGGTGGGTGGGTGGGTGGGTGGATGGATGGATGGATGACATACTGTACTTTAAGCCCAACACTGCAGAACATGGAATGAGACTTCCTTGAATTATGTAGGGGGAGTATGGCTAACATACTGTACTTTAAGCCCAACACTGCAGAACATGGAATGAGACTTCCTTGAATTAAGTGGGGGTGTTTTTTTTCTAACTGTATTCCCAAAATGCTTGGTTCTTTAAGAGAGTCATAGGGGCCTCTGGGTGGGAGTTAACGAGGAAGGACTCTGCTTCTACCAGAGAAGCTAAAACTTTACCTGTGGTGGAGTTCCAGTAAGCTTTCATTTAGAGAAAAAGTATAATGTTTCTAAAATAAGTTTGCAAGTGAGTAGAATACGGGGATTGACCTTAGTAGCCCTCTGAATATAATGCAGATAGTGAGCATTTTATGTGAAATAGTGAACATTTGGCCTATTATATGCCAAACTTTACAATAAGTACTTTCATATGTATATTATTCCACTTTAGGTGTATGATAACCTGTGAAATAGGTGGTAATTTCTGATTTTATACTTGAGTAGTGCAAACTTGGAGACGTTCAACTGCATTTTGGTCAATAGCAGAGAAATAATTTAAATGTAGGTCTTAGGAGTCTCCCAATCTGGTGCTCGTTTTACCACTTTGCACTGTTTCTAGGATGAATGATGGAAATTGTCATACAGGACTTGGAGAGTCTCATGGATAGCATCTGCCTTAGAAGTTGGCTGGAGGAGATGAGTGACAATACCTAACTGTTCATGTGACCTCAAATCTTATTCTCCAGAATAAAGTAACTACCAACTGTGAAAATCTGACATGATGAAACTATTTGTCCATCTGTTTATCCACCACACACCCTGCCAGTCATCCAGCAATCCAGTCATCTAATCATCCATCCATCCTTCCTTCCTTGCATCCTTCTATCCATCCATCCATCCATCCATCCATCCATCCATCCATCCATCCATCCATCCATCCATCCATCCATCCATTCATCCATCCATTTATCCATCCCTCCCTCCCTCTTTCCATCATCCTTCCATCCACTCATCTGACCAACTGTTTTTATCCATCCATCTGATCATCCCTTCACTCTCTAGCCTCCCACCTACTCATCCATTTACTAATAGGCTCACCAAGTATATACTGATTACCTGTGATAGGTACAGGTGAAGCAGAGATGAATAATGCAATGTCCTCACCCTCAAGGAGCTCACAGTCTAATGGGAGAGATAGAGAAATGAACTTTACAGTATAGGGATAACAGTTAATAGTAGAGGTAAGCACAAGGGACTGGGGTACACCTACCCCAGCCTGAGTATTAGAGAAGGGATGGGAAAGGGCCTTCTGAAAGAACCAGCACTTGACTTGAGCCCTGAAGAATGAAGAACCGTTATCTAAAGGATGAGGGTCTCTGGCCCATTGTATTAACTGAGCCAGAAACATCTAAGGCACCTCATTATTCTTCTTCATTTCACAGTTCACCAGGAAGGAGGCAGCTAGGTTGCTTCACCACCCTGTTTTTCTTGGCATTGGAGCCTGGCTTGGACAAAGGGAGAGGCAGAGATGGAAGGGGATTGAATATTCCCCTCATTTATCTCTAAGTTGTGGAAGACTCAATGTGCTTTCTAGATTATGAAGACAAGCGAATTGGCTACCTGACACCTTGAGATAATTTTCCGTATTTTGTTAAATCATAATAATACTGATCATTACTGTGCTGTGGTTATGGCCTGCCAGTACCGGTTACCGTGGAGTCAACTATGACTCACGGCGACCCCGTGTATGTCAGAGTAGAACTGTGCTCCGTCTGGTTTTCGATGGCTGGTTTTTTTTTTTTTTTTCTGCCCAGTTTACATATGAGGAAACTGAGGCTCAGAGGGCCTTGGTGGCTTGCCCAAAATGACAGAGCAAGTAACTGACAAAGTCTAGATTCCACTCAAGTCTGTCAGATTTCAAAGTCCATTTCATTTCTCCTGCACCATATGGTGGCGATGGGGGTTCTTTGCATATCTGTAGTGAAGGCGGTCACTGTTTAATTATGAAAACTCATTTTGGGAATCCCCCCATCCCTGCATGGTGAATCTGCTCCCTATTACAGGTACAAGACCCCCCACCGACCCACTCGTCTCTTCTTGAGCTTAGCTCTGAGCATCCCACTGAGCCGTATGCAAATCTGCCACATAACCAGTCTCTTGCTTCATTGTGTAAAACCAATCAGCTTTCCGCTGCAAATCTTAAGATGGAAATCCCCCTCCTCCTGCAGTGAACTGCTTGTTCATTCCTCATTACTCTACTATATGTTTTGTTATCTGGAGCCATTGTCTTTTGAAAACTTGCTTTAAAACTCATCACCATCATATCTATAGTGTTTTTGGAGTCTATTTTCCTTCAATTTAATTATAATTCAGCAAATTAGAAAGACCGAATGGACTGGTTTGAGAAGGAAAGAGCAGGGGCTGAACCATCCTGATCTCTCAGTGTGAAAATAAGCCTTCCCAGGAAACGCATGAGAGCAAAAAAGCTGCAGTTGGGAAAAGACAAGGGAATCAACTATCTTTCCCTTGAAGGGAGCTGGAGAATGGTTTGAAGAAACTGACGGTGCCTCTCTTGTGTTGTGCTTATCTTCATCGTTGAAACAAACAATCAGAGTTAGAAGAATTCTGATTCTTCAGATTGATTTCCACTCCACTGGTCTCTGCGTGAGCCAGCAGATTGGAGCTGGTGGCATATTTTTTCTTTCTTGATTAAAGTGCATTTGAAGAAAATAGGGCAGGCTGATCTAAGGTAGGAAAGGAGGGCAGGAATCAGATTTGGATATCAGACCCTGACAACTACTCTTGATATCAGAAAAGCAGGAACATTTACATCCTTTTAACAGATGATGCTTGATATTCAGAAAAGATAAGAGACATGTTCAAAGTTCCTCACATCACACTCCACGTTAAAATCAAAAAAATTAAGCCCATTGTCGTCGCATCAATTCTTACTCATAGCAACCCTATAGGATAGATTAGAATTGCCCCGTAGGGTTTCCAAGGAGTGGCTGGTGGACTCAAACTTCTGACCTTTTGGTAAGCAGCCTGAACTCTTAACCACTGAACCACCAGGGCGCCTCACTCCACATAGAGAATTCAAATCAGCGCAGCGAGACTTGCGTCTTATTGCCAAAATGACACCCTAGATGTTGCATCCAATAATTGTCATCTCATTGAAAATAGATCAGGATTCAAAAATATGGGACGTTAAATTATACTGTAAAGCAATAGAGGCAGAAGTTGGAGATAGGGATGTGTCTAATCAAGAGCCCCACATCCCAAATCAATGTTAAGAGATAAATGGGTGGAAAAACCAAAAGACCAAACCCAGTGCTGTTGAGTCGATTCCGACTCATAAAAAAAAAAAAAAAAGACAGCGACCCTAAATGGGTGGACCATACAAAAAATCAGGATCAGCACCATGGATAGCAGAAACAGGTTGATTCTTTAGTTCCCTGCTTCACTGAGCATGCCATTGGTTAGCAAATGAGCTTTTATCGCGGAGTGGCGTGGGATGGAGTGGTCAAAATTTGTAAGATTGAGTTTGGCCATGAGTAACACCTAGCCCAGAGACCTAGATCAACCCTGAAAAGCTGTCATTCTTTGTATTTCTCAGATAATCAGTGTCTAAATTATTAAAGTGGAGTTAATGATAATACCCATCCCACGAGGTGGCTGTGAGGATATTAAAGCTACCATTTGTTTATATTTAATGTTTCCTGTGTGTCAGAAAGGGATTTACATGTATCATTTCTTTTGTTGTTGTTAGTTGCTGCCAAGTCGGCTCTGGCTCATGGCTACCCCATGCACATCAGAAAAAAATGCCACCCAGTCCAACACCATCCCCATGATTGGTTACAGACTGAGCAGTGTTTCATTATGATCCAGAAAGTTTTCATTAGCTCATTTTCGGAAAGAGATCAACAGGCCTTTCTTTCATCCGTCTTAGTCTGGAAGCTCCTCTGAAACCTGTTCAGCGTCATAGCAACATGCAAGCCTCCAATGACAGACAGGTGGTGGCTGCATCTGAGGTGCATTGGCCAGGAATCAAATCCTGATCTCCTATGTGGGAGAAATTCTACTATTTCTCTTAGTTCACGCAAAAACCCTGTGAGATTGGTACTACTATCATCCCTATTTTATAGATGAGAAAACTCAAGACTATAGAAAACAAGTTAATTTCTAAGAATCGGAGCTGGGATTTGAACCCCCATTTGTCTGATTCTGAAGCTCATTCTTTTAACCGCTAAGTGCTATTGCTTAATCAAATTCTATGTCATTGTTGTTGTTAGGTGCCATCGAGTCAGTTCTGACTCACAGGGACACTGTGTACAACAGAACGAAACACTGCCCGGTCCTGAGCCATCCTTATAGTCGTTGTTATGCTTGAGCTCATTGTTGCAGCCACTGTGTCAATCCACCTCATAGAGGTTCTTCCTCTTTTCTGTTGACCCTGTACTCTGCCAAGCATGATGTCCTTCTCTAGGGACTGATCCTTCCTAACAACATGTCCAAAGTATAGAAGACGCAGTTTCGCCATCCTTGCCTCTAAGGAGCATTCTGGTTGTACTTCTTCTAAGACAGAAGTCCACGGTATATTCAATATTCTTTGCCAACATCACAATTAAAAGGTGTCAATTCTTCTTCAATCTTCCTTATTCATTGTCCAGCTTTCACATGCATATGATGTGATTGAAAATACCATGGCTTGGGTCAGGTGCACCTTAGTCTTCAAGGTGACATCTTTGCTCTTCAACACTTTGAAGAGGTCCTTTGCAGCAGATTTACCCAGTGTAATGCGTCTTTTGATTTCTTGACTGCTGCTTCCATGGCTGTTGATTGTGGATCCAAATCAAATTCTATAATCAGGAGAAATTGCTCAGTGTTGTGGGAGGTAGAGAATTCAAGTAGAGAAACACGGAGTTTGCTTTCCCTATATAATTCCTAACAACAGAACCAGGAAAAAAACCTAACCACTTTTTTTTTTTAATTGTACTTTAGATGAAGGTTTACAGAAGAAACTAGTTTCTCATTAAACATTTAGTGCACGTATTGTTTTAAGACATTGGTAACAACCCCATGAACATGTCAACACTCTCCCTTCTCGACCTTGGGTTCCCTGTTACCAGCTTTCCTGTCCCCTCCTGCCTTCTAGTCCTTGCCCCTGGGCTAGTGTGCCACTTTAGTCTAGTTTTGTCTGATCTTTGGCTGAAGGGTGAACCTGACGAGTGACTTCATTACTGAGCTGAACGAGCGCCCGGGGGCCGTACTCTCGGGGTTTCTCCAATCTCTGTCAGGCCAGTAAGTATGGTCTTTTTTTATGAGTTAGAATTTTGTTCTACGTTTTTCTCCAGCTCTGTCCTGGACTCTCTGTTGTGATCCCTGTCAGAGCAGTCAGTGGTAGCCAGGCACCATCTAGCTGTTACGGAACTCAGTCTGGTGGGGGCCATTGTAGTTGTGGTCCATTATGCCTTTAGACTAATCTTTCCCTTGTATCTTTACGTTTCTTCATTCTGCCTTGCTCCAACAGGGGTGAGACCAGTGGAGTATCTTAGTTGGCCACTCACAGGCTTTTAAGGCCCCAGACGCTACTCACCAAAGTAGAATGTAGAACATTTTCTTTATAAGCTGTGTTATGCCAATTGAGCTAGATGTTCCCCGAGACCATGGTCCCCACAGCCCTCAGCCCAGCAATTCAAAAAAACTAACCACTTTTGAGCTCTGACTCTGTCATAGGCCCTATGCCAAACACAGTATGTACGCAATCACATTTTATGTTCACGACAGCTTTGCCTGGTGGATATTACAATTATTTTATCTTATAGGTGAGAAAATTGAGGACCAGAAAAGTGAATTAATTGGAACATGGTCACTCACCAACTTCATAGCTTGTGAGGACTATAAATAATCTTTGTAAAACATCCAGCATATGGCCTGGTACGCAGTAGAAAGAGTTTAATAAATGGGAACTAATATGCAAAGAAGGAGCCCTGGTTAAGTGCTTGGCTGCTAACCGAAAGGATGGCAGTTTGAACCCACAAGCTGCTCCGTGCAAAAAAGATGTGACAGCTGCCTTCTGTAAAAATTACAGCCTTGGAAACCCTGTGTGGCAGTTCTGCTCTGTCCTTTAGGGTTGCAATGAGTTGGAAGGGGATCAATGGCATAAAGTTTGTTTTTTTGGTTTAATATGCAAAATGCAATATAGATGTAAGGAATTTTTTAAATGATGAGTTGTAGTGTGATGGATTGCTTTTACATGGCCTTTCTCGCCATGGGCTTGTAATGCTCAACAAGTGGTTGGTGGGACTATTCAAATAAGGTGCTTCTGGCCCATCAAGGGGATTGGACATCTTGCTAATAGTGCAAATAAGGCACATGGCACTCTTGTGGGTATGGACAATGCAAATAAGCTGTATGGAACCCTAACAAGGGGATTGGTCAGTTTTGCCGTCCAGCTAGGCTTAAAATGAGCCACGTAGAGGTGGGAAGAGAGGGACCTCACTACCACCAAGCAAGAAGAGCTGAGAGCAGAACACATCATTTGGACCTGGAGTCCTTGGCCTGGGAATTTCCTAGACCCAGGGCACAGAGAGCTGTAACACCAGAGATGGCACAAGATGGTGAGGAGCAGCGGCAAGTTTGGCAGAGAACTGGCAACGGCAAAACCAGGAGACCAGCACAAGACTACACGGTGGGCTTCCAGGTGCACAGAGTGAGAGGGCTAAGTGCCTTTGGGCAGGAGGCTTGCTGGTGGAGTTGGGCGCCTCCAGGCACTTGTCAGAGGAGCTGGGCTTGCCAACCCAAGGAGTGAGAGAGCTGAGCGCCTTTGGGCCAAGGCTTACTTGTAGAGTGGGGTGCCTCTGGGCACTTATTGGTAGAGGTAAAGAGCCTTCTAACACTTGCCCAAGCAGGGGAGAGGCCAACCTGAGGGGTTGAGGGCCAGGGAGAGGCCTGCCTGTGGGCATGGCTGAGAAGCTGTCCTGACCAAATAGCTGTGTCCTGAGTTGTTCCTGAACCTGAATTGTATAACCTGGCACTTCCCTAATCAACCCCAAAATCGTGAGTATTGTCTGTGAGTTCTATGTGGCCATTGCCATGAATTACTGAACCCAGCAGAGGAGTAGAGAGTGCCATGGGAGGGATGGCTGGTGTAGGAATTGGTACAACCGTTAGAGAGAAAAGGTATGTCTGACCTCTGCTTCACAGGAATCAGCCTTGGGTCCCTGATGCTAATAATGATTCTCTCTCCTTCCCCGTGTGAACTTAGATGGGGTCTGATGCTGCTGCCCTGCCATTTTTACATAACTAGCAGTTATTTTGCATTTCCGGTGGGTTTTTAGAAACCTACTGATGGCATTCTCTTTTTTCAGAGGAGCTGGATTCAAAGTCTAAAGATAAGCACCCTCGAGAACCATTGTCCATTTGTTTTTCTTTGAGTCCCACAAGTGGTATTCAGTACTGAAACATAAGCAATTAAGTAAGTCCTTTGGGCCAGGAGTCAGAAAACAGCTTCTAGTTCTTCTACATATTTGCTATACTTTACGTACCAAATAAGAAGCCCTGTTGTGCAGTGAGTAAGCACTGGGCTGCTAACCGAAAGGCTGGCTGTTCAGACCCACCGAGAGGCTCCTTGGAAGAAAGACCTGGCGATTTGCTCCTGTAAAGATTACAGCCTAGAAAACCCTGTGGAACGGTTTTGCTCTGTCACAGGGTCGCTATGAGTCGAAATTAACTGGACGGCACCTAACAACAACAAAAACTGGGCCAAGTGACTTGAACTCTCTAAATATCAATTTACCGCTCTGCAAAGTTGTAATAATATCTCCTTCCCCTTATGTAATTCTCTGCCATGAAGGGCAAATGAAATGAGAGAATAAACAGCAACGGATAACCTGTAATGGGCCCTATAAACTCCGGAAATTATATATTATTATTTACATAATGACGCATAGCTTTCTGGCTTGAACACTTCTTCTGTTGTGTCTCTTAGCCAAAATTCCTTTTTTCTTTTTTTTCTAGTACAGCTTCTTAGCCAGGTGAGTGCTAGCAAGTATATGCATAAGGTCACACTTTCTAGCATAATGATCCAAGAAAGCTTAGGTTACATTTATAGTGATAAACTTAACAGTATGCATTAATTGTGCTGAACCTCAAACCAGCAAATGGAATTAAAGTAATTGCCAGACCTTCAGGTTTATTGATAGAGCCAAAATAATGCCAGACTGCTTCTGGCAGTGACTTCATCTCTCTGCACAGAATTATATTAACAGGCAATATCAGTTCTGTCTAAAATAGAGAGCAGCAAGTGAAAGCATACCTATCTCAGAGGGAAAGAGCAAGTGCATTTCCTAAGTGCCATTTTGGTATACAAGCCCTGGGCCCTGGAGTTTCGATAAAACTCCCTGTTCTGGAATTACAGCCAGCATTCCACATTCAGGGGTTAACTCCAGCCTCATTAGGACATACACAGGGAAGATGGGAAGGAATGAAGAGTGACCAAATGCCTACTGTGGGCCAGGCATTGTAGTGGGTGGTTGACATGTGTTAGTTAAAGTAATCCTCACAACCAACCAACCAATCAAACCAAAAAACCAAAGCTGTTGCCATCAGGTTGATTCCTACTAATAGGAACCGTATCAGACCGAGGACTGCCTCATAGGGTTTCCAAGGAGCAGCTGTTAGATTCAAACTGCCAACCTTTTGTTTAGCAGCCAAGCTCTTAACCACTGTGCCACCAGGGCCCCATCAACCAACCAGTTGCCATCAAGTCAGCTCTGACTCATGGTGACCCCACGTGTGTCAGAGTAGAACTGTGCTCCATAGGGTATTCAACGGCTGATTTTTTTGGAAGCAGTTCACTAGGCCTTTCTTTTGAGGTACCTTTGAGTAGACTCAAACCTTCAACCTTTCATTTAGAAGGTGAGTGTGTTAACTGTTGTCCTTACAAGAGCCCTATATAAGCACCTAATATTGGTTGAACAGCGATTTATGGCAGCCAGTATGATACGTGCTTTGCAGATTTCTTTTTACTTATCACAGCAATTGTATAACATGGTTACTCCTGTTATGCCCACTTAATAGATGCAGAAACTGGGGCCCAGGAAGTAAAATTAGCCAAGTTCTCCAAGCGAGTAAGTGGAAGAGCTGGGTAATTGAACTCAGGTTCTGCTGACTCCAAAACTCACATTATTTTCAGGGTATTTCGCCAGAAGAGACCAAATAAAGTTGATAACTGATTGCATTGAGATCATAGCTATGGTGGTAATATTGTTACATTTGTTTTTGTCACTTGTTCATTTAACAAGCATGTATGCATCTGCTATATAAGAGGCTCTAGGGTGGGTGCGAGTGGCAAGAAGGCAAACAGAACACACTCCCCACCCTCATAAGTCTGTGACAGCAGGCAGAGGAGCACATGGGGACTTAGAATACCTGAGAGATGAGCAAAGAGGAGGTCACCTGGCTGTTCATGGGGTGAGAGAATACTTTGCAGAAGAGCTGTCCTCTAAATTGGGTTCTGAAGGACAAGTGGGAGGGTGCCAGGAAGGGTGGGAAAGGATTTTCTGGGCAGGTGAGTGGCATGTGTTCAGAGCTGACACTGGGATAAGAGCTCAGTGTGCTTAGAGGCCTGTGATCCGTTCTATGTAATTCATGAGTAGAAGTGGGCAGCAGTGGAATCAGGAGCTGGTTGTCAGCGATGAGGCTGGTATAAGTGCAGAGAGCTGGAGAAGCTGTGCAAGGGCCTCTAGTCTCCCTGCCCTAGACTGACATGATCCTACCCTTTCCTAGCTGTTTCCCGCTTCTTTGAGTGCTGCAGCTCCTCTTTCTCTGCAGTGTCTTAAATGTTCTTCTCCCACTCCCCCAAGAGGTCCAAGCTCAGGCTTCTTCTCCTCCCTGGTCTTCAGTTATTACCTCTGTGTTGATGGCCGCAGCTCTGACTGTCTCTCACCAACTCCTCTTTAATGACCCAAAAACCAGTTGACCTTGAGTCAACTCCAACTCATGGCGATCCTAGGTGTGTCAGAGGAGAACTGTGCTCCATAGGGTTTTCAATGGCTGATCTTTTTGAACGTAGATCTTCAGGCCTTTCTTTTGAGGAGACTCAGAGTGGACTTGAACCTCAAACCTTTCACCTAGCAGCTGAGTGTGCTGATTGCACCACCCCAGGACTCATGGGTTGCCCATTGTTATTTATTAATAGGTGCTATCTAGTTGGTTCTGACTCATAGTAATCCTGTGTACAACAGAAGGAAACACTGCCTGGTCCTGCACCATCCTCACAGTCATTGCTATTTTTGAGCTTATTGTTGCAGCCACTGCATCAATCCATCTTGTTGAGGGTCTTCCTCTTTTTTGCTGACCCTTTACTTTAACAAGCATGATGTCCTTCTCCAGGGACTGATCCCTCCTGATAACATGTCCAAAGTATGTGAGATGAAGTCTCCCCATCTTTCCTTCTAAGAAGCATTCTGGCTGAACTTCTTCCAAGACAGATTAGTTCTTCATTCTGGCAGTCCATGGAATATTCAGTATTCTCTGCCAGCACCATAATTGAAAGACATCAATTCTTCTTCAGTTTTCCTTATTCATCGTCTAACTTTTGCATGCATGTGAGGTGATTGAAAATACCATGGCTTGGGTCAGGCCCACCTTAGTCCTCAAAGTGACATCTTTGCTTTTTAACACTTTAAAGAGGTCTTTTGCAGTCGGTTTACCCAATGCAATATGCTGTTTGATTGCTTGCCTGTTACTTTCATGGATAAGGAAGACTGAAGAAGAATTGATGCCTTTGAATTGTGGTGTTGGCAAAGAATATTGAATATACCATGGACTGCCAAAAGAATGACCAAATCTATCTTGGAAGAAGTGCAGCCAGAATGCTCCTTAGAGGCAAGGATGGCGAGACTACGTCTTACATACTTTGGACATGTTGTCAGGAGGGATCAATCCCTGGAGAAGGACATCATGCTTGGCAGAGTACAGGGTCAGCAGAAAAGAGGAAGACCCTCAGCGAGGTGGATTGACACAGTGGCTGCAACAGTGAGCTCAAGCATAACAACGATTGTAGGGATGGTGCAGGACCGGGCAGTGTTTCGTTCTGTAGTGCATAGGGTCGCTATGAGTTGGAACCGACTCGATGGCACCGAACAAAAACAGCAACAACTTTCATGGGCGTTGACTGTGGATCCAAGTAAAATTAAATCCTTGGCAACATCAGTATTTTCTGCTTATCATGATGTTGCTTATTGGTCCAGTTGTGAGGAATTTTGTTTTCTTTATGTCAAGGTGTAATCCATAATGAAGGCTGTAGTCTTCGATTTTCTTCAATAAGTGCTTTAAGTCCTCTTTGCTTTCATCAAGCAAGGTTGTGTCATCTACATAACACAAGTTGTTAATGAGTCTTCCTCTAATTCTGATGCCCCGTTCTTCTTCCTATGCTCCAGTTCCTTGGATTATTTGCTCTGCATACAGATTGAATAAGTATGGTAAAAGGACACAGCCCTCACATACACCTTTCCTGATTTTAAACCAAGTGCTTTCCCCTTGTTCTGTTCCAATGACTGCCTCTTGGTGTATGTACAGGTTCTGCGTGAGCACAATTAAGCGTTCTGGAATTCCCATTCTTCATGATGTTATCCACAATTTATCTTGAGCCACACAGTTTAATGCCTTTGTATAGTCAATAAAACACCAGTAAACATCTTTCTGGTATTCTCTGCTTTCAGCCAAGATCCATCTGACATCAGAGAGTTGTTCATAGTCTCCATGAAATAGACAAATTCATCAGCTGGAAGTGAGGATGGTGCTGGCAAAGTTACAATCTTGTGGGCAGGTGTGAGGGTCTGAAATAGTTTCTATGGAATGGGAGAGAGCCAATTAGGAAAAGAGAGAAGGAAATCTGACCAAAGAGAGGGACCATAAATTCTAAATAACATTAATCTACATGATTGTATGATGTTCTCCACATGTATTTGGTGGTTCACAGGTGAGGAAGCAGCTGGATTGACTCAGTGTTGGGGGAGGGGTAGTGCCAGGTGGATGTGACAGGAGAACAAGGGGACAGGATAATTATGGGCATGGGGAAAAAATAGCTTATGTGATAAGTGAAGAAGCCTAGGTTGGAACATGGAGGAAGTGGAGGCATGAGTGAGTAGATCGATTGGGAAAAGATAGGGAGGCCCAGAGACCAGTGGCTGAAATGACATTAGAGAAGAGGCACGACAGTAGCTGAGTGGAAGCACTGTGGATTGTCCACATTTAAAACCATTGAACTCAAGCAGTTCTAAGTGAATTTCCCCCATGGAAATGGCGAGGTGGTCATTGGAGAGAAGGTCAGAAAGCTGACCTCTAAGTCTATCCAAATAGTCTGACATGAATGATTGGATTTATGAAGGCAGCGATGTCAACTATTTGAAAGTAGGACTATTCCCCAATACGTGAGAGATGATCAATACCAGCCATAGATGGATGGAACAGCTAATATTATTCCCAGGTGTTAGGAAAATCATTAAGGGATCCCGTGGTTAGTTGCCAATGGAATGAAAATGTAACCAAATCCCAATGTGCACATAAGCATTTCAGCCCTACATCCATGGCCTTCTGTAACCTTGTCACAACATACTCCTTTTTTTCTCTTTCTCTTTCCTCCATGTTGTGTATTATATGTTTCATCCAATTTGGGCAACTTCCCTAGGACAGAAATATGTCCTTTAGGCTCAACTTCTATGCTTTTGCCCCCATTGTTCACTCAGCCTAGAAGTCCCTTCTCCCTGTTCTGCCTTTCCAAATCTTTCGCGTCCTCTACAGCATTCCTCAATCAATCGCCACCCTTTCATAATTCCTTTCCTCTCTCACCAAATCTGCTCTCCAGCTTCTGATGTCCTCCACCCCCACATTTTATTTACACCTTTCCGCTTTGGCACTTGCATTTTCTATTTTGTTTAATAGTTAATTCCAAGTACATTTTATTTTATCTTGCCTACTGGTGGATGAACTCTTTACAGACAGGGACTTAGAGCAGAGGGTGGCAAACTTTTTATGTAAAAAGCTGTTACTTTTGTTGGGTGCCATCAAGTCCATTTTCGACTCATAACAACCCCATGTGACAGAGTAAAACTGCCCCATAGGGTTTTCTAGGCTGTAATTTTTATGAAAGCAGATTGCTAGGTCTTTCTTCCACGGAGCCACTGGGTGGGTTTGAACTGCCAACTTTGCAGTTAACAGCCAAGCACTTAACTGTTGCATCACCCAGACTCCTTATGTAAATGGCTAGATAGTAAATATTTTAGGCTTTGTGGGCCATACTATCTCTAGGGCAAGTATTCAACTTTGCCATTTTAGAGCGAAAGCAACCATAGACAGTATATAAGTAAATGAGCATGGCAGTGTTCCAATGAAACTTTATTTACGGACACCAAAATTCAAATTTCATATAATCTTCACAAGTCATAAAATGTTATTCTTTTGCTTTTTTTTTTCCAGCCATTTAAAAATGTAAAACCCATTCTTAGCTCATGGACTGTACAAGAAGAATTGGCCCATGGGCCATAGCTTACAGACCCTTCCTCACCCCACTTAGTGTCTATTCCCTGCTGTATCACCAGTGCTGGACTGGTTTATGACACATTATAGTCACTCAATAAACACTTGTAAGTGAACGAATGAACCAATGGATCCAACCCTAAGTAGTTGTGAGCCTGTAGAAAGCTTTGCTAATTAGTTGTAACAGAGTAATCAGCAATCTGGGATTCAACCATCAACTACAACTTGTGTGAATCTGAAAAGTTTTGACTTAACTACTTTGACACAGTGCCTGATCAGCATACTTGAACTTGGGTCTTCTGACTCCAAGTCTAGGGTTCTTCCAAACTGCTGAGTTTGCCTGTGTAATTCAGCAGGAAAAGCAATACTGAATGTCTGCCTGCTTGGTCACCGAGACTCTCATTTCTTCCTAGTAACTCCACAGGGCTCTGGAATTGTTGATTAACACCCAAGATGAGGATAATTGGTTTAGGCGAAATTGTATTGACAGCAAAGGGTTGCTTAGGCTCAAATAGCAAGTCTCATCTAGCCCATCCTGTGGGCTTCCTCCTCTCCCCCACTACCTTCTAATGATCCTGTTTTTAACAGTGGGCAAAGCTGTGCTTAAGCTTATTACTGTTTCCTCACCATTGAATCTTTTGTTGGCTTTAGTATATTTCAAAGGATCCTCTCACTGGAATACTTTAGGGCTCAGACAAGCCCGGAGCTAAAAAGCAAAGTGGTTTGGGGCCAGAGCTGAGCAAAGCACAACGATTGTCAAAAGAGCACCTTCTCTAAGTAGGATTGAAACTCTGATCACTGTGCATTTCATCACAGGGATGGCATGCACCCATGCACAAGGGCTTTGGTTGGCACCTTCACAATAACCAGCAGGGCCTCAGGCACCAATCTTTGGCTCGCCCTTTCATTTGGAAGGTGGAAGTCGTCCATCTAAACATTTAAATTTATTGTTTTGCCCCAGATACAAAAGAACTAATGCCCGTCAGAGACCTGACACCAAGTTCCAACACGTCAACTTTCATACCCCAGTAACTTTTCATGGGCGAGGGGATGAAATGCTTTCAACCGATTAATACCCCCCAGGTCCTGTAACCTTATTTTAAAACTCTGCAGACACTGGCAATGAGGTTAACTTTGTTCAGGGCCAAGGTCCAAATGGAATTGGGCTTTTTACATAATGCTGAGTGAGGAAATCCATCAGTGTCTGGCTGGTGACATCCCTTGAGTCAAGCTTGATGCATTGAAGCCTCCCGCTTCCTTTCTCTGCAATTTAATTACCTGGACTTATCTCCTTTTATAAACTGTTACACGCTCAGCCAGGAATTTTGCCGCTTTTCAAGGTTTTCATTACAAAAAATATAGCTGCTAAGGAGTAAGAAGAGGCAGAACCCACGTGCATGCTCAACCTTATCATTATTTCCGAGCTGGTAAGAGTGAATTGAGGAGCCCTGGTGGTGCAGTGGTTAAGTGCTTAGCTGCTAACTGAAAGGTCAGCAGTTTGAACCCACCAGCCTCTCTGCGGGAGAAAGATGTGGCAGTCTTCTTCCGTAAAGATCACAGCCTTGGGAAACCTATGGGGCAGTTGTACTCTGTCTTATAGGGTGGCTATGATTCAGAATTGACAAGAGGACAACAGGTTTGTTTTTTTACGGGTTTTCAGTATGAATTGATAATCCCAACAGTTGAGAGGCCCTCTCAGCTATCAGCCCAGCATCAGAGTATCTCTCTCGACAGTGCCCTAACTCTCGTTGGCAACCCTGCTAAAGGAACAAAAGCTGCTAAATATCGTTCAGGTAAATGCTCCCCAGAAGGCTATCTACTCTGCCAGATTGCAAGTGGCATTTCATTTTCTTAGAAGTGGAAGCCACACTGATCTCTGAAATTTACCCAGAAAAAGGTACACAAGCAGGTCAAAAGCAAACCTTTCCCTCATTTTTAAATTGTCTTTGTGAAGCTGTAGAAAATAGTAATAGTTACCACGATTGCTGTTATAGAGGACAGACCTTAGGCCAAGTCCTCATCCAATACTATGTGTTTATCCCTGCCTCCCGTTCCAGTTTCTGTGATTGTCCCATTTTCCTTCACGTCTCCTCCTGAACTCTTTTGCAGACCTACATGTCTTATGGTTTTCTTCTCCCAGACAGCAGCCCTATAAGGCGTTCAGCCAAGTTCATGTCCGGGTTTCCAAAATAACCGAGGCAGCCACATCAACAGCATCATGTCATCTCGGCTGCCAGCATCTCAAGTACAACGTGATACACAGATGGAAACCTCCCTTCGGAGTGCCCCGTACATAATGGATGGAGATGACCATGGAGGCGAAGAAGAAGTCTAATCAGCTGTTAGAGCTTTAATTACATTCCTCTTGGTTGAAATCCCCAAATTACCTAATTGTCACGCAGTTCACATTTGAGCGGTTGATTTTTCCTCCTGATGTATTATTCTAATTGCCTTTTGGATGTTCGTGTTAGTAGCAGCAGAATTCACCCTCAAGCCTGGGAGGGAGGATCTCATGCCCCTCAGCTGTTAGACACGTTTTCCATGGTAGAATCCAAGGACCTTAGCAGAGTCAGTTCACAGGAAAACTGGGAAATAAAAATGTCCTACATGAAAGAGAGCTACAATACAACCTTTGGCTGATCTCAGCCCTCCTGTGATAGAGAAGGAAAATAATACCCCCTCCCAAAGAGGAAAGAGGGCAATGGTGGTTCAGTGGTAGAATTCTCGCCTTCTGTGCAGGAGATGTGGGTTCAATTCCCGGCCAGCGCACCTCATGCAGAGCCACCACCCATCTGTCAGTGGAGGCTTGCGTGTTGCTACGGTGCCGGTCAGGTTTCAGCAAAGCTTCCAGACTAAGAGAGACTAGGAAGAAAGGCCTGGAGATCTACTTCTGAAAATCATCCAGTGAAAACCCTATGGATCACAACCATTCTATTTGTAAGCAGCCACAGGGATGGCCCAGCAATGGGCAGTGTTTTGTTCCATTGTGCATGGGATCACCATGAGTCGGTGCCATTTTGACAGCAGCAAGCAACAATTCTTCTATAAACACATTCTTTCTAACATGTTAGTACAGAGAACACACTGAAGAAAGGCCTGGTGATCTACTTCTGAAAATCAGCCAACGAGAACCCCATGGATCACAACGATCCTGTTGCTCATGGGGTTGCCATGATTCGGAGGCGAACAGCAGCAAAGGGGAAGAGCAATATGTATTAGGAGCGAGAACTCAAGTGTTCCAACTACCTAGGACACCATCCTTTCTGCTGTAGGGTGCTAATTATTTTCTTTCTGATTGATCTGTATAATAGTTGCTCAACACAGTGAGCTGCTTGTGCTTGCCTTAATATTTCTCAAAGCAAATATGATGGTACTCATGGGAGTACTGAGTAGTGGTAATGTCCCCAGGCTCAGAAGTCAGATGGCCTGAGCTCAGATTCCAAGTCCTCTCGCTAGCTGTTTGATTTTAGACAAGTCACTTAAGCTCTCCGTTTCCTCATCTGTAAAACGGGGTAATGCTTTTCCTTATAGAGTTGTCAGGGTGAAATGAGCAAATGCATGCTGGGGTACTCTTAGAACCTCAATAAATGCCAGTAATTATACTTCTTAATTATTTACTAATTATTATTACAGCCCATGAAGGATGACTGATACAGAAGTTACACAATGAGAGACTCCCAGGAGCCTACTCAAAAAATTAGTGATTACAAGAGAGCTCATTTGTAGTTTTTGCTGGTTTTTCAAGTCCCTGATGTTATATCATTCTAAGATGGACCCAAAGAAGAGAGAGAAAACACTATTAACTGGTTAGCTAATTACAGGGACACATTACTTTAAAGGCACACAAAGAATTAAAAGCAAACCAAAGAAATAGAACTTCTCTCCTTCCCAAGGGACCTGGGAGCAGAGGAACTGTGACAAACTAAAGATTATAAACAAACCATGAAAAAAATGGCAGCCCATTGTTCCAAAAACCTTTGTTTTTAAATTTGAGGTTGAACAGGATTAGGCCCTTCTGCTGTTGGCCGAGCCTCAAGAGGAGAATAGAGTTAAAAATGGGGGTTGTTCGTGGAAATAAAAATGCTCAAAACACGTTTTCATGAATTACCAGATCAGTGCTGAGTTCTAAGATTGTTGACACTGTTCTCCGTAAAGATACTAGGTTCTCCTGAGAGCAGTTATTATTGGGGGAAAAAAAATCAACTGCTCTAATGTGAGCTGTGTAACAATTAGGCAATTCTGAAACTTCAACTGAGAGGAATTTAATTAAGGCTCTAATAGCTGATTGAACTCATTTAGATCTGCCAGCGATTGCTACTGGTTACATAAGTAACCCAAGAAGAAAGATTTCCATCTTTTTCGTGTGCTGTATTTAATCATTCTGGTAGCCACAGCTGTGATACTCTAGGTGCTTCTCAGAATGTAGCCTTTAGACTACCTGTAGCAGAGTTATCTAGAATCCTGGTAGAAAAGTCAGGTTCCCAGGCTTCATTCTGACCTGCTGATTCAGACACTCCAGAGGTCCAGGAGTCTGCCTTCTTAATCAGCCAAGAACCAAGGGGAGGTTCTGATTCACGCTCAAGTTTCATAACCGCAACACCTTCAATTACACCCATTCCTCATCTATCTACTATGTCGTTATCCAGCCTTTCACATTTACGACATTAGTAAAAAATCTACCGTCCGACTCTTTTGCACATTAATGATGTACATCTGGCAGTAGTGAGTGCCAAGGTGTGAGATAAGAGCAATACCGGATGTGATGGTTAAGGTTACGTGTCAACTTGGCTGGGCCATGATTCTCAGTAGCTTGGCAGTTATGTGATGTAATTTGGCAGTTATGTAATGATATAATTTGGCAGTTATGATGTCATCATCCTTCATTTTGTGGTGTGATTTGCTCATCCTTCATTTTGCATAATGCTGATCTTCTCACAACAACCTGGTCTTTGGAGCCTAACCATGTCGATAAGTGAGGAGTGGGCGTATTGCATTTACTATAGTGCATCCCAAGGAAGCAAGCATTTTGCCTACATGCCTGAAGAGCAGTTCTTAGTTTCACTTTGAGGCCCCATGTCATCGAGGTCAGAGTAGGTTTGACTGTCCCTGCTTTTCAGCAGTTTCTTTGTAGAAGCTTCACAGTACGTACCATACAGAGCAAAGCTGGGTTCCAAGGTGATTCTGCTCCGGATCTCAGCAGACTCTACCGTCTTGAATGAACTTTAGATCAGATATTGGCTTAAAAGGAGTCCCTGGGCGGTACAAATGGTTAAGTGCTTGGATACTAACTGAAAGGTTAGAGGTTCGAATCCACCCGGCAGTGCCCCAGAAGAAAGGCCTGATGATCCACCTGCGAAGGATCACAGCCACTTAAAATGCTGTGGAAGGCAGTTCTGCTCTGACACACGTGCTTGCTGTAAGTTGGAATTGACTCCGTGACAACTGGATTTTTGTTTTACTGATTTAAAAAAAAATCATTGCCCTCAACGGTGAAGTTCTCCATATAAAGCACATTTCAACTTAATACCAAGCCATGGCAGGCAGTGCCTCAGACGTTTTTGCTGTACCTTCCAGATCAAGCTAATTGTCATCTGCTTCAGGTTCTCAGCAGCAGCCCGAGACACATAATTACTTGTGTGTAAACCTGCTATCAGCTTATTTGTGCATTAGAGTTGCATGCAGAGCCATGGAAGTGATGCTAATCAATGATGCAATTTATGCTAAATATGGACATTAAATCATTTTAAATTTCCTTCACGGCCATTTATCTCATATCCTTTGCAAGACTTTATATTGCAGGTGAAGAGAAATCTACCTCCCATTTGCTTTGTTTTTCTCCTTAAACTCATCGTCCTGAAGAGTTAATTACTCATATTTTCTCCAGCTTGGGAGTAAATCACCGCTTATTATTCAGAGTGAAATGTTTGCCTATGTTTCGCACATGTGGAGGTTTGTTTTAACGCCTGTGTCCCCCTTGGTTATGAAGTAACCCAGTGTGCTGGCCGTGGCCCCTCAAGCTGGACCATGGGCAGAGTGAATTCAGCTTCTGTTGGTGATTTTAATAAATTTACTCTCTAATTTTTAATTTCAGAATCCCTACTGCCTTGTCTCTGAGGTGAGAAGCCAGGTCAACAGGCAGCTTTCTTCTCTCAACTTTGAATTCTAAGTAGAAATGGGTGGTATGCCGCAGTCAAAATTGGGTTCAGTTTTCAGCAAACATTTATTGAACTGACTTCTGGGTAGTGCCAAACTCCATTCAACATGGGGCGTGTGGTTGTGAATTATACAGATGATGATTCAAGGCACACTGGGCCCTCACCCCACCACACACACAGGCAGTCTCTAAGTCCGATTGATTCTACCATTTAGCGATCGCTGGAGTTCATGCCAGCCTCACTACCATGGCCCTCTTGTCAGGCTACCGACCTCTTTCATCCAGAATAATGCAGCTGCCTCCTAACTTAGCACTTTCTTTTCGGAAGCCTTTAACCACAAACCCTTTCCATTGGAAAGGAGCATTTGAATACATCAGACTGATCTTACCATTTTGCCGATAAAAGTCTTCAAAAATTCTCACTTCTGCCCGCTGCACGCTTCAGCTGCCCTTAGAATAAAGTTAGAACCCCTTAGTATGACACACACTAAGTCTCAGAATCCAGCTCCTGTTTGGAAGCCACTTCCTACAGGAAGCATCTTTTGATTCCCTTCCAGAGTGATTAAATGTTTGGTTCTCTGTGCCCTGTGCTTGCCTCCAACCAAGCATTTATCTCATGTTATTGCTATTGAGCTTCGTCTTCTTCTCTCTAACTGTACTAGACATTCTGAGGATAGAGACTGCCTGGATTGCCCACCGCTGTAGCCCCTGCACCTGCCACAGTGCCCGTAACAGTGCAAAACACTCAGCGCGTGTTGTTGAGTTCATGAGTGACCACGTGAGAGAATTAAAGGGGAAGAGAGAATGTGCTGGATGAAGGCCGAGACAATGCAAACATGAATCCCAGCTGGAGAATCGGGCTTCATTGGAAGAGTGGCATGGAGCTGGGCTTGGGGAGAGTGGGTGGGATTTCAGTAGGTGGCGTTGATGAGGAGAGGGATTCTAGGTAGAAGAAATGGTGTAGGCACAGGCAGGGAAATGGGATCCTTCAAGGTGCGTTCCATGCAAACTGTATCCGTTATTATATGTTAGTATATAATGTGTGTGATTGTGTTTGCGTGTGCACGCATGTGTATGTATGCATGTGCTTGTGTGTGTAGAGGTGTGAGAGTACCTGTGTGAGATATGTGTGAGTGTGTAGTTGTGTGTATGTGTTGGTGTGAGAATGCGTATAGGGGTGTGTGTAAGTGTGAGTGTATATATGTGTATATTGTTAGTTTGGGTAGGTACGAGTGTACATGTGTGTAGGTATGAGCACGCATGTATGTAGGTGTATGTGTGAGTGTACATGTATGTAGGTGTGTACATGTTTAGTTGTGTATGTAGATGTGAGTGTGTGTGTGTACAACTATGTGTGCTTTACTGTGAGACCATATGCAGATGTGTCTTGTATGTGTGAGTCTCCATAGGTGTATAGGTGGGCGCGCATGTCTAGTTGTGAGTGTGTGTAGGTGTTAGTGTACACGTATGTGAAGGCATATGTATGTGTGTTTGTGTTCTGGTGTGAGAGTCTATATAAGATGTGAGAAGGGACAGAGCGAGGGAGAATGTATGTGTAGTGAGATTGTTTGGAGCTATATTGTGGAGATGCCTTTTATGTAAAGTCCGGATTTGGTTCCATGGGCTGGATGAGTGATAGAAGGATCTGAGCAAGAGTATGTCTATGACAAAGGAGCCCTGGTGGCACAATCGTTAAGCTCTCAGCTGCTAACTGAGAAGTCAGTGGTTTGAACCCACCAATGGCTCCGTGAGAGAAAAGCCCTGACGATCCGCTCCTGTGTAAAGATTATAGCCTTGGAAACCCTCTGGGGCAGTTCTACTCTATCCTATAAGGTCACTGTGAGTTGGAATCAACTCAATGGCACACAGCAACAGCAGATCTATGACTTAGTGTTTAGATATATGTTTTTAGGGAGTGGCTTTGGAGCTCAGGAAACCAGTAATGTGGTGATTTCAATTGTCTTCTGTAAGCATCTCATAAGTAGATCAATAAGATTAAACACTCATACCCCTTTGAAAGGTGAGCCACACAATCTATTAACCTACTTTCTCCCCGCCTTTTGCAGCCTCTGTGGCAGCCCTCTGCATTTTTGCAGGCACGAAGAGTTGGATATTAACTTGAGACCGACAGTTTCTGAGGATGAAATTATCTCTGCTCAGAGAATATATTAGCTGAACATTTTGATAAGCAATCACTGCCCTTTCACAAAATGTTTTCGAGGAGCTGAAGAGCAATTAGCTTTCTAAAAGCATGATATTCAAATTTTTATTAATAAGAATGGATAAAAAATCATGACAAAGTTAATTTCCTCCTTTAATATTTCTTTTAGCAAAATCACTTTTCTCCATCGGAGGTCAATTATTTTTTCTTTGTCCCCGAAACTTCAGTATACTTGCTGAAAACACTCAATGGTTTATCACCAAAATTCAGTTTATTTTAGAGGTAAATGTTTTTTTTTTTTTTCCCCTCTTCCCACACAGCCTATTTGGGTAAGTTTGGGATGGCTTTTAAGTACAAAAAAATCATGATAGAGTTAGAAATCCTCTGCCCACTTCTTTTTCTTGTGCATAGGGTGTTTCTGAGGATTAAAACAGTGCTAAGGATAGTGCCTGATACATAATAAGTATCCAGGGCTGTCAACTTTTATCATTATAAAAGATCCAGCAATGCTCTCAGGATTTTATCTCACTCCACCCCCTATTTCCTAGCTCTGTACTCATTCTCAGATAGCTGCTTCTGTCATGGCCACCTTCCGCTCATTAAAAAAAAAAAGTTGTCATCAAGTCGATTCCAACTCATAGCAACCCTATAGGACAGAGTAAAACTGCCCCATACAGTTTCCAAGGAGCGAATCCACTGCCAACCTTTTTGTTAGCAGCTGAACTATTAACCACCATGCCACCAGGGTTCCACCCCTCCTAATAGTCTCATCAGAAGTCCCAAGGAAAACTTCCATTGGTTTAGCTTGGGTCACGTGCCTATTCCTGAGCCAATCACTGTGGCTAGGGAAACAGAATGTACTGATTCACCAAAGGACAGGTGCCTATTCTTGAAGGTAGAGGTAATGATGCCTCCTAAAGGAAAACCAATATGATGTGACCAAAAAAAACGGGGAGTGGATGATGGGCAGGCAAAAACAGCAGAAGACTATTTACAGAACTTCTGGGGAAAATGTGGAGAAATGCATGATTTGTAGCTAAAAATCGCTGAAGTGGGAAAAAACTGCCCACATCAAACTAAAGTTAGTATCAAGAAATGCTCTTAGGGAGTTAAAACATGAGGTAATATGTACTACTCTTTTAAAGCTTTTTTCATTGATTTAAACAACACATAGACCTTACCCTGTACTGGCTATTCTTCTGTGTGCTTAAGATATATTAACTAATTTAGTCTCTCAACGATCTTGAGACATACCACTATCATCATCCACATTTTTCAGATGAGAAAACTGAGGCAAGAAACCATGAAGCAACTTACCCTAGTGGCACAGCTGATAAGTGGCACAGTTGGTGGGCTGATATGTGGTGAAGCCAAGTGGGCTGGCTCCAGAGTTCACACTCTTAGTAACTCTCCTAGCCTGCCTCTCTGAGAGTGTTATTTTTAAAGATGATCTCTTTTGAATTCAGAAAAGAAACTTTTTAAAAATAAACTTTAAAAAAGTTTTAGAATATTTTTAGATTTATACAATAGTTGCAAAGGCAGTACATGGAGTTCTCATATACCCCACACTCATTTTCTTCTATTATTAACATCTTACATGAGTATGTATATTTGTCACAATTGCTGTTGTTAGTTGCCGTTGGATCAGCTCTGACTCATGACAACCTTATGTATAACAGAAGAAAACGTTGGCTGGTCCTGCACCATCTCTGTGATTGTTGGCATGTTTGAGTCCATTCTTATGGCTCTTGTGTCAATCCATGTCATTGAGGGTTTCCCCCATTTTCAGTGACCCTCTGCTTTACCAAACATGATGTCCTTGTCACAATTAAGCTAAAGTCCATACTTTATTCAGGTTTCCTCAGTTTACCTAATCCCCTGCTTCTATTCCATCCTGGTATTTCATCTACATTTAGTTGTCATGTCTCCTAAGGCTCCTCTTGTTTGTTTCTCACACTTTCCTTGTTTTTGGTAGCCTTGACAGTGTTGAGGGGTACTGGTCAGATATTTTGTAGAATACCTCTCAATTGGGATTTGTCTGATTTTTTTTTTCTCACAATTAAATTGGGGTTATGGGTTTTTGAGAGAAGGACCACACAGCAAAGCACCATTCTCATCACATCATATCAAGGGTACCTATTATCAAAATGACTTATCACTGTTGATATTGACCTTGATCATCTGGCTGAGGTAGTATTTATCAGGCTTCTCCACTGTAAAGTTACTTTTTATCCCAGCAAAAAATTATAGTTTCATTTCTTCACTGATTTAAAAATAGATCCTGGGTTTAAATCCCATTCTTAACCCATGTGAACTTGGAAAAATTACTTAAACTTTCTGTGCCTCAGTTTCTTCCAACCTAGCTTAGTGGTCTAGCTGCTAAGTTTAGGAGCCTAGCTCTTACTGTTGTACCACCAGGGCTCCATATAACATGGTTACCACAGATTAAATAATAGAAGCACCATCTACATGGTGGAAAAGCACCTTTAGATTCAGACAGTCTCATGGTATAACTCTGGATTCTACTGCTTACTGGCTGTGTGAGTTTGGGCTGGTTACATAACCTCTCTGCAGTTGGGTTCCCTGAAATGTAAAGTTAGGATAATAATCTTACCATGTGGGATTTGTGGCAATATTGGCACGTTTCCTGACTATGTAGAAATACACAAAAGTGGCATTGTTACAGCATCAAAATGCTTGATACAGGTAGGTGCAAAGACTTATTTTATGAGGGGAAGTAGGAATAACTTCACAGATAAGGTAGCATTTGAGCTACGTCTTAAATGCTAACAATAACAAAATAACAGCAGCTGTCTTATATATTACATCTAGACTCTGTGTTCAATGCTTTCTGTACATTGTTAGCTCAGTCCAACCTCACAGCAGTCCTAAGAGGCATATCCTGTTCCTATCCACACATGATGGAGCAGTAGTTAAGAGCTGCGCTACTAACTGCAGTTCGAATCCACCAGCGACTCCTTGGGAACCCTGTGGGGCAGTTATACCTGGTCCAACAGGGTCTCTATGAGTCAGAATCAACAGGACAGTAGTGGGTTTGGTTTTTTGTTTTATCCACCAACGGAGAAAGCGAAGCTCAAAGAGGCTAAGAAGTGACTCTCCCAGAGCTCCCAGCTGATGGCAGAAGCTAGGATGAATATCCAGTTCTGTTTGACTCCAAAAGCATTCTCTTCTCAAGAACAAAAAATAAGCTAAAATAAAATCAATAACAACAAAAAACAAAACCCAACCTTGACAGTTTTCCCAGCTGACAGCACTGGGGCCCAGATGATGACTTGTCCCAAAGCGACAGGCTCTTCCACATGAGGTAAGAGGATTGTGCTGAAGTTCATACACGTGGAGCCCAGCTGCTAAGAAGTTGTTTTTCATTCAGAGATGCTAGAATTTTGAACTGAGGGGAAACAAGAAGAAGAAAGGACATCTGGGAAATGAAGCCATGCCTACACGTCACAATTTTGGTTTTATATTAAAAAGAATGAAAATGTTGATGCTAAAATGATCACTAAAAATTAATGGTGGTAATTTGGGAATGGATAGTGAGAATGGTTGCACAACTTGAAGAATGTAATCAGTGTCACTGAACTGTACATGGAGAAATTGTTGAGTTGACATATGTTTTGTTGTTTATATTTTCACCACAATAAAAAAGGATTTCTAAAAATAATAATAATCTCTCTGTTAAAAGAAAAGCCGTTCTCTTATCTGCTGAACTTTCCAGCCTTTCTTAAAGGTTGTGTTTGAGTTTTCCAAGAGAAGCAAAAAGCAGAAAGAAAAGAGTTGACACAACATGTCCCAAAAGGAAAAGCTTGACTATCAATTCATCTCTTTACATATTTGTTATCACTGGTTTGGTCCTTTTCTCACAGCAGACCAATAGTTCCAAGAAAACCAAAAACTAAACCCATTGCCTTCGAGTCGATTCCGACTCATAGCAACCTCATAGGACAGAATAGAACTGTCCCATAGGGTTTCCGAGGAGCGGCTGGTGGAGTTGAACTGCTGACCTTTTGGTTAGCAGCTATAGCTCTTAACCACTGTACTACCACAGCTCCAGGAAGGCAGGAGTCTTACTTATCCTTGTCTCCAGCCTGGGGCCAGCATATAATAGGCATTCCATAAACATGTGGAATGAATGAAGAATCTGGTGGACTCAACATTCCCCCCAGCCCATCTTACACATCACAGCATGAGTAGATGGATGTGTGTGCTCAGCCACATTACTCTGCTGCTCTGCCTACCTTGTAAAGGAAGCTATCAGCAAAGCCGGACAATTTCGTATGGGCTACGTGGGATGGGCCTAGAAAGCCAGCAAGAACTTTCCAGCCTGAATGATGAGGGCATCTTAGGGGGTGCTGGGTGCCTTCTCTGCCCCCATCCCCTCACCCCTCCCAGTGCCCCCCCAAACGTAAACCCATTGCTGTCCAGTCAAAGCCAACTCCTAGTGACCCTATAGGACAGAGTAGAACTGCCTTCATAGGGATTCCAAAGCTGTCATCTTTACAGAAGCACGCTGCCACATCTTTCTCCCATGGAGTGGCTGGTGGGTTTGAACTGCTAACCATTTGGTTAGCAGCCGAGTGCTTAACCACTGTGCCACCAAGGGCACCTTTCTTGGTATCCAGCACACCTGAATTCTCTTTAAGAGCCTGAGCTTCATTTCTGGTGACACTTGAGTTCCAGAAGGAGAGGTGAGTGGGTCACATCAACATGGACAAGCCTAGACTCAGCACTTAGCTTTTCAGACACGGGGTGTTCCTGGAGGTTGGTATCACAGATAAAGCGCTGACTGTGGGGGCAAGCCTCAGCATGGGCGGTACATGGAAACAGGGGGAGGGAGGAGAAAGTGCCATGCTGGGGCTGCTCTCTCCCAGCGCCAGTGTGAATAGTGCCAGCGAGCTGTCAAATGAAATTAAGGTTCAAAACATACAGCCTTCAATTTGCTTCCACTAAGACGCCAGCTGCTGTTCAGAGGGAACGCAGTCGATTCTGTTTTGACAGGTCCTGATGTGCGCTAAGCAGTAAAAGTCTCCACTCAGTGCTGGATTAATAAAATTTCGCCTTCATTTGCAGATTCATAGAACTGTATCTCTTAATTTCCTCACCTGCTCTGTCCCCCTGTATTGTCCCTCCCCCCAGCCCTCAATTTCTTTTCACTCTTTATGGTCACCTTTCTCTCCTCTTTTCTCTTTTCCTTTACTTGATCACCTTTTTAACTTTGTCCCTTTCATTTTGCTTTCCTCTACACTTAAAAACGTTGTGTACCATCAAGTCTATTCCAACTCATAGTGACCCTCTGTGACAGAACTACCCCATGGGGCTTCCTAGGCTATAAACTTTATGGAAACAGATCGCTAGGTCTTTCTCCTGCAGAGCCGCTGGATGGGTTCCAATCGCCAACCTTTAGGTCAGTAGCTGAGTGCTTAACCACCGCACCGCCAGGGCTCCTAAAGAACAATATGGAGTCCCTACTACATGCCAGACTCAGCTGAGTACCTTTCATGTATCGCCTTTTGTGCAGTTCCCACAACATCCCTCTAAAGTAGGTGGAATTGTGCCCATTTTACTGATGAGAAAACAGAAGTTCATAGTGATTATAAGAGCTTGCCAGTGGTTGCACAGCTAGTAAGTGGCGGAGTTGTGGAGTCAAACAACCCAGACCTCACCATTCTAAAATCCATGCTGCTTCTGTGACAGCAGTGCCTGCTCATTAGAATCCCTGGGGAGCTCTAAGAGGACCAGAGCCCAGACCCCGCCCCCAGAGGTGCATATTCAATTAGCCTGGGGAAGGACCTGGCACACGGGGCCCCCTGCCCAGTGTTCTGCCTTCCGGTTTTCTCAGTACCAAAGCAGATGCCCTTAAGAAAGCTGGGTTTCTTCTTCTCCTCTGCCACTCCTGGGGAGGGGCTTGCCTCTGTGGATATCAGTGATTCAAGAAAGCACAGGTGTGTATCTGTCTTTTTGCTGCAGGTAGGCAAGTGGGAGAACCAGACTCTGAGCCTGAGGCACGCCGTGTGGCCAAGGTACAAATCCTTCTCAGACTGCGAGCCAGACGACAACCACCTGAGCATCGTCACCCTGGAGGAGGCACCCTTTGTCATCGTGGAAGACATAGACCCGCTAACCGAGACATGTGTGCGGAACACAGTGCCATGCCGGAAGTTCGTCAAAATCAAGTGAGTGTCAGGGAGTGCTGTCCACGGAGCGTTCTCCATCCTTTTAAATCGCATGTGTCATCGATAATAGTATCTGTAATGTAACAGTAAAATGTAATATAAGATTTGGACTTCGTGGGAGGTGCAAACCTGCCCAGAGGTGCCTCGCAAGACAGGCCTGGCCATATGCTTCTGAAAGGTGATAGCCTTGAAAACCCTACGGAGCAGTTCTGCTTTGCACGTGTGGAGTCACGATGAGTTGGAATCAACTTGATGGCATCTAACAACAATATAAGATATACCACAAATAATAAATCCAAACCAGTTGCTGTTGAGTTGGTTCCAACTCACGGCAACCCCCAGTGTGTTAGAGTAGAACTGTGCTCCATAGGGTTTTCGGTGACCAATTTTTCAGAAGCAGATCACCAGGCATTTTCTTCTAAAGTACCTTAGGGTGAACTTGAACTACCAACCTTTAGGTTAGTAGCAAGCGTTTCACCCTTTGTGCCACCCAGGGACCCCACTATATGTAACTGGTATAATATAATTATAGATGAAAGACTTAAATAAACTCCTGGAGCTGCACTAAGTGGTTTGCATTCATTTAATTTCCAACAGCAATAATAGGAGGGAGGCAGGTTTTTGCCCATTTAAAATATGATAAAAGTGAGGTCACGGGAAAATTAGGAAACGTGTTCAAAGTCATCCAGCTAGCAAATGGAAGAGGCAGGGCTCAAACGCTGGTCTGACTCCAGAGGCAAATTTGGTAACCATTGTGCAGAATCTACTGTCCTCCTCAGCTCTTCCCTAAGTAAGTTTTTTTTTTTTTTTTTTTTTCTGGCTGCCCCTTCCCCCACACTGCCACTTTCCTCTTCCTTCCTTCTCTTTGGTATTTGCCAGATCCAGACTTTTCAAAATTTAAAAAACGTCCCTACATTTGGAGATTTTCTCACATCTGACCTTCTGATGTCATTAAGGTGGAAATGATCTCCTAACCGTCCCGGGGTGGTGCAAACAGTTAAGTGCCCAGCTGCTAATCAAAAGGTTGGAGGTTCCAGTCCACCCAGAGGCACCTTGGAAGGAAAGCCTGGTGATCTGCTTCAAAAAAATCAGCCATTGAGCGCAGTCCTACCGTGATACACATGGGGTCGCCATGAGTCACAGTCCACTTGATGGCAGCTTTTTTTTTTAATCTTCTGATAGCTTCCTTCAACAGCAAGCAAGTATGGCATCTAAGTCATTTCTAATTTTGTTAAGATGGAAAAAAGAGCTAATATTTTCTATCAGAGTGTTCAGCAAAGAGTTCTTCTTAATCCACAAGTCCTTTGGGGAAGCATAAAACTCCACGGCCAAGTCCAAGGCCGAGTTCATAATTTTTCCTAATGCAAATACAAGCAAAAATACTACCCCTGTGGGACATTCAGGAGCCCTGGTGACACAGTGGTTAAGTACTTAGCTGCTAACCAAAAGATCAGTGGTTCAAAACTACCAGCCACTCTGTAGGAGAAAGATGTGGCAGCCTGTTTCCATAAAGATTCACAGCCTTGGAAACCCTGGGGGACACTTCTACTTTGTCTACTTTTTTGGTTCTACTTTTATGACAGAAAGTTTTCTGATCCCCTCCTTTCACCTGGCCAATTCTTACTTGTCCATCAAGTCTTGGCCAATGCATCCTCAAGTGGGGTGAGTTCACCTGTTTCCACAGTACCCTGAGAATATCTCTATCTCCCCTTCCCACCTATTTTCATGGTTCACAGTTTGCTTGTGTTTTCCCCTGGATTATGAGCTGCTTAGATACAGGGAATGTGACTCATTAATCTTTGTACTCCCAGCGACAAACACAAGGCACAACACCCACGTTTGTTGAGTGACTAGATGAGCGAACGGATGCTGTCCCTCCACATAGCAAATTCCAACCTAAGTCTTCTATTATATGAGTTAAATGCGTGAAATAAAATTTTGGGTTCTTGTCTGTTTGTTTTCTAATTCAATTTAATTTTTTTTCTGCCTGTGAAAATATTCATAGCAAACAAAGGCTACCATAACTTTTTTTAGTGTTAAATTGTTCATGTCTAGGTATGTTTTTATGCCAGAGACAACCATATCAAAAAGACTCTACAAAATTTTGGTTTGGAGAAGTTTTTTATTGATGAGGTCATTAAAATCAGCCTCTTTAAAGTTGAAATTATGAAAAGATCATTTATTTAAAAAAATAAGCATTAAGTGCAGTTTCTGTATTAGGTGCAGTGCTGGAAATGGGGATATGGCAATGAACAGGGCAGACAAGGACCTTGGAGGCACAAAGCACATACGGTTACAAAACAGCTAATCGATGAAGGAACAGGGCAACTCTATGTTATGATAAGCCTGTGAAGGAAATAAATGAGGTGGTGCGAAAGAGTCACCTGGGCTACGTGGCTCCTTTTGCTCACACAGGCAAGGTTTAAGGTGGGACACAAAGGATTAGAAGGAGCCAGACAGGTGAAGAACTTGGAGAAGAACCTTCCAATAAAAGGAACAGCAGGTGCTAAGGCCCTTGGAGAGTTTGGGAAACAGAAGGAAGCCTAGTGCAGTGCTAGAGGCTGGGTTCGGAGAAGGATGGAAGGTGATGAGGTGGAGAAATTGTCAAAGGAAGTCCTTATTTGGGTGAGTTCTTTGAGCAGAGCTTAGTAAGTTGAAGAATGCAGGGTGGCTAGCACAAAGCAAAGAGTATAATATAACCTCAGCTGTTCTTGTTAGGTGCCATTGAGTAGGTTTTGACTCATAGTGACCTCATGTATAACAGAACACAATGCTACCTGGTCCTGCACCATCTTCACAATTGTTTCTGTGTTTGAGCCGTAACGTCAGTAGGGCATCTCCTTTAATATACCAGTTGCCCTTGGAGTCAATTCTGACTCATGGCGAACCCATACGTGTCACAGTAGAACTGTGCTCCGGGGGGTTTTCAATGGCTGATTTTTCAGAAGCAGATTGCCAGGCCTTTCTTCCAAGGCACCTCCCCGTGGACTCGAACCTCCAATCTTCCGATTTGCAGCCAAGCATGTTACCCTTTATACTTCTATGTTGTTGTTGTATGCTACTGAGTCAATTCCAGCTCACAGAGACCCTATAGGACAGAGTAGAACTTCTCCATAGGGTTTCCTAGGCTGAAATCTTTATGAGAAGAGATCCCATGGAGCAGCTGGTAGGTTTAAACTGCTGATCTTTCGACTAGCAGCCAAGCACTTAACCATTGTGCCACCAGGACTCCTACTTAGACTTCTATAAAGCCAATCAGGTAGGGCCTCATGTGTTTCACAGTCAATAATAGGAGTTTGCAGTCTTTAGAATGAGAAGCCTTGGAGTAGAAAACAAGTAGATCACCAAGTCTAAAGCTGCATTTGTATGAAAAAAATCAACCAAAATAAGTTGCTTTCTTTCAAAGAACTGACTTTTCTACTCAAGAATATACACAGCTTATAAGCTGAACTTCACAATTTTGGTTCCCGTGAGGAAGTGAAGGCTTGCAGCTTCCTTTCTCTCATTTGGGGACACGAGGAGCTTATTGGGCATTTACATGATAATCAGAGTCTTTGGCTTACCTGAAAGCAGTAGTAAATTCCTAGGATCCCCTAATGCCAGCATTAACACAGGCTAGAGTAATTGTATTTCCTAAAAGTAATAACACAGGCTAGAGCAATTGTATTTCCTATAGGTAATATCTTTGAGGCAGGTGGATTAGTACCAAGGAAGATTTCTGTTGGACAACATGACTTTATTTGTTTTTCTGGTGATGTTCTCCCAGGGAGAACCCTTTGTTTCCACTGCTGGTACATGGTGGAGTGTTGAGGGTGCACACGTCTTCTGAAAACACAGGTCACCGCAAATGAGCTCAGAAATTAGACTTCTAGGCTGTTAGTTGGATGTTAAAGCATAGAGAGAAAGTTCAGGAAAAATTGTCTGGGCTGATACGTAGGGAGAAATGGCCATACTGTCAATTAAAAACGAAAGCTCTCAAATCCCTGGTGGGAAGAGAGGGGATTTATTTTTATGCTCCTATATGACAGGTGCTGTACTTGGTTTCACTTAATCTTCCCGACTGCCCACAAGGTGAGTGTCAACCCTCTGAATTTACCAACGAGGCTCCGTGAGCAAGGAGACTCGTCAGGTTCCCCTGTTGTTGGTGTTGACCGGGACTTGAACACGTCTCTGTGTGACCCACCTGGCCATGCTGTCATCCGCCAGCGCCACTGGGAAGTCCGGGAGCCAGTGAACTGTATGATTTGTAGGATCTCTCTTCCTATGTTTGTTCTGATGAGTCCCCTTTGCTTCTGAGTGACGGTGGGGAGCTAAGAGAGAGTATATGAGCATTGTTTCCAGATGTCTGTGTAGTTAGGGGAGGCCTGGTGGCACAGTGGTTAAATGTTCAGCTGCTAACTGAACGGTCGGTGGTTCGAGCCCACCAGCCGCTCCACGGGAGAAAGATGTGACAGTCTGCTTCCGTAAATATTGGCAGCCTTGGAAACCCTGTTGAACAGTTCTATTCTGTCCTACAGGGTCCTATGAGTTGGACTCGACTCAACAAAAATGGGTTTGGTGTTTTTCGTTTTTGGTTTTGGTTTAGGTAAGTCACACACGAGCCTCTCCATGCCACACAAGGGCCATGATAGGAACCAATGGAAGTTCCCAAGTACAAGCTGGCCTGTGTTTCTATAATCCCCATAATAATGCTGACTATCCCATACCCCCATGTCTTTTTCATCTCTGTGTGCCCAGGGCCTAGTTCTATGTCTTCCACAGTGTAGGTCCTCAGGGGGTGTTTGCCAGGTGAAAATGCATCAGTGACTGTCTGCATCTAGAAATACTAGGGTCCAGAAGGTGGGGGATAATTGATGCATAAGCTGGCTGAAGTTGCCAGTGTGGCCAAGAATGATCTGTACACCTGTGACCCTGAATCTTAAACCTGGGGGGTTCCAAACTTACGCAGGAATTTTGACCCAGGTGAAGGAAGAGACAGTAATAGGAAAAGCAGGGAGGGAGCAGAGAGAGAAAAACCAAAGAAAAGAAAAAGCCAAACCCATTGCTGTCAATTCTGACTCCAAGCAACCCTATAGGACAGAGTAGAGCTGCCCCATAGGGTTTCCAAGGAGTGGCTGGTGGATTCAAACTGCCTATCTTTTGGTTAGCAACCAAGCTCTTAACTACTGCACTGAAGAGAGGGAGGGACAAATGGCCAAGGGGTAAGTGGCATCTCTGACTTTACCACTACACCCCGCCTAGCCTCTGACCTCTGCTTGTCCATCCTGATGCATGGCCAGGACCACCATGGAGACTTCTCTCTCTAGCCCGGAGGCTGAATGTCTGCTCAGCTTGGAGAATGTGGGAGGTCACCTCAGTACATATTTACATATGATGTTTGGTAGCTCATACCTGTAGTGTAAAGATTATAGTATAATCTCTCCCACCCCACTGATGTCCAGAGTGGAGCGGGTCAGTCTGGAGTTACAACTGTCATAAACATGGTATAAGGAAGTTCTTTGTAAAAGTAAATAATAAGATTATACAAATATACACTCTTATCTGTATAATGGGGAGACTAATACTGCCTACTTCAAGACACGTCATGGAGATTTAGCCAACAATTAGTGTAAAGCATTTGGCATAGTACATAAACCAAAAATACCCATTGCCATCTAATCAATTCTGACCCATAGTGACCCTATAAGACAGACCAGCCCAGAACTGCCCCATAAAATTTCCAAGGAGCAGCTGGTAGATTCGAACTGCCAACCTTTTGGTTAGCAGTGAAACATTAACTACTGTGCCATCAGGGCATAGTACATAGCAAATAATAATTATTCGATAAACATTAGCTGTTGTCATGATTATTGCTATAATTAAGAACACCTTGTACTTTTGCTGTCATAAATGCACTACATGTCTGGAGAAAAGTCTCTTCCTTCCTTTTTTTTTTTAAGCCTCAGTGTTCTATCTGCAAAATAGTATCATAGTGTATAGCCAGTGATTATGAACACACCTTCCAGTACTAACATTCTGTCTTCCTGGGATTTTGTTTACAGCAATTCAACCAATGAGGGGATGAATGTTAAAAAATGCTGCAAGGGGTTCTGCATCGATATCCTCAAGAAGCTCTCCAGGACGGTGAAGTTTACCTATGACCTCTACCTGGTGACCAACGGGAAGCATGGCAAAAAAGTTAACAATGTGTGGAACGGAATGATTGGTGAAGTAAGTTATCTTTCCATCCCTTGGGTTCTCTTTCAGACTTAGGGTCTGAGGTCCCCAGGAATGGTAGGAAGGATAAGTAAAGATGCCGTTCTTTTTTCTTACCTTGCATCCAGGTAGTCTATCAACGGGCAGTCATGGCGGTTGGCTCGCTGACCATCAATGAGGAACGTTCTGAAGTGGTGGACTTCTCAGTGCCCTTCGTGGAGACAGGAATCAGTGTCATGGTTTCAAGAAGCAATGGCACTGTGTCGCCTTCTGCTTTTCTAGGTATGTGAATGTCTGAGTTGTTTGCCCAAAGGATGGGACCAGACAAGATCTTATTCAGCTGATCACATCAGTGTATTCAAGAGCATGTTGAATTTGGATTATCCCAACTCACTCCCCTGCCCCCCAGTTCTTTTATTTCTTTCATTGATCTTTAACTTAAGAATATTGGGTGAACATACTGTTACATATGCTGTTGTTATTGGGTGCTGTTAAGTCGATTCCGACTCATAGCAACCCCGTGTGACAGAGTACAACTGCGCCATAGGGTTTCCTAGGCTGTAATCTTTATGGGAGCAGATCACCAGGTCTTTTCTTCAGCAGAACTGCTTGGTGGGTTCAAACCACCAACCTTTCAGTTAGTAGCCAAGCGCTTAACTATTGTGCCACGAGGGTTGCTCCACATTCACATGCTGGTCTTTATTGCATAGAATGTGCATTAGTAGATACAGTGCTTAGAGCCTTGAAAATGTTTTCATAATAAGCCTGTTTGTCCACCAAACCAATCCTGTTACCGTTGAGTCAATTCTGACTCATAGTGACCTGTAGGACAGAGCAGAACTACCCCATAGGGTTTCCAAGGAGCGGCTGGTGAATTCGAACAGCCAAACTTTTGGTGAGTAGCCAAGCTCTTAAATACAGTTAATATAAATCAACTTATACACCGTTTTTCAGCATCCACATACCCAAATTCCACCTCGAACTAGAATGACACATTTATTTATTTACTGGATGTAAGAGTGAAAATAATGATGACTGCACAGTGATTTCTGTCAGCACATGCTGATAAATAAAATAGAAGTAGTTTGAGGAGTATATATACCCTGCTTTAAAATTAATTGAGTCGTACTTTAAATGTGGCTATCCTTTAAGCTGAATGGTTTGCAAAAGGAGGAAATTCCTTTCACTCTCCTTTTAACCATTTCATAAATTTGTTTTTACTTAAGAAGATTTTAAAAGTAAGGTAGATCTATATTTTCTACCATCTGGTTTTCTGTTACTCTGTAACTATATATTACATTAGGTAGCCTGGCTGGAATAGCTGAAACTGTGTGGAACATAATCAAATGTCATTTATTATTTCTTTAAAGGAAAGTGTGTTGCATGTTAAAAAAAAAAAAATTAGGCTATCATATATAGTTTTTGACAGTGGCTATTTGAAGATCCAAGGATCCCTGATGGCACAAGAGGTAAGCACTCAGCTGCTAACCAAAAGGTTGGCAGTCCAAACCTACTTAGTGGCTCCATGGGAGAAAGACCTGGCAATCTGCTTCTGTAAAGATTATAGCCAAGGAAATCCTATGGAGCACTTCTACTCTGTCACATGGGGTCGCTATGAGTCGGAACTGACCCTACGGCAGCCAGCAACAGCAACATTTGGAGATACTGGAGTTCAGATTTTTAGCCCCCTCTTTTTATCCCCATGATAGTGGGTTTGTTCCCCATTTTGGAAGATTAAGACAGACTTTGATCCTAGAAGTAAACTGCCTGAGAGAGGAAATATCTTTAGATGAAGGTCAACTAAATTTCTTACATTTTTTACCAAGACAAAAAACTTTGTGTATTTGAAATAATTTCTGACTAGAGCCAATTTGTGAACCCCGACCCCAAGCCCCTGGTCTTACTCGTCCATTGTCTTCATTTATATATAATGTTTGTATCCAGTATAATTTTCTACACTTCGATTTCTTGAGTGAAATGTTGACTAACAGGATTTTGGATACCGCTTTACTCACAGAGACGTATGGATTTACTATTTTCATTTTTGATAATCCATTTAAGCTGTTGAAATCCTTGCCACTCACTGCATTTGATTTTTCACTCGTTGCTTCCATTTTTGCAACTTTTGTTGGGGCTTTGTGGACCTTGACAAATACACACTTCATTTTGCTGCCTTTGTCTCTTTGTCTGACATGAGGAAAGATACCCATATCTTAATAAGACAGACTTGCCGTCTTAGTCATCTAGTGCTGCTAAAACAGAAATACCACAAGTGGATGGCTTTAACAAAGAGAAATTTATTTTCTCAGAGTCTAGTAGGCTTGAAGTCCAAATTCAGGGTGTAGGCCCCAGGGGAAGGCTTTCTGTCTCTTTCAGCTCTGGTGAAAGGTCTTTGTCCTCAACCTTTCCCTGGTCGAGGAGCTTCTCAGGTGCAGGGACCCCGGGTCCAAAGGACACGCTCTGCTCCCAGTGCTGCTTTCTTGGTGGTATGAAGCCCCAAACTCTCTGCTTACTTCCCTTTCCTTTTTATCTCTTGAGAGATAAAATGTGGTAGAAGCCACACCCCAGGGAAAGTCCCTTTACACTGGATCAGGGATGTGACCCGGGTAAGGGTGGTGTTACAATCCCACCTGAATGCTTTTTAACATAAATTACAATCACAAAATGGAGGACAACCACACAATGCTGGACATCCTGGCACAGCCAAATTGATACACACATTTTTGGGGGGACCTAATTCAATCCATGACACTTGCTATACCATAAAAAATACAATCAAGTGGTATTGACAGCAGGTTAAGAATCTTGATAATCATTGGATGGATGGTACCTAGGTAGTGCAAATGGCTGCACTCTACTAGTCTAAAAGTTGGTGGTTCAGACCCACCCAGCAGGTCCATGGAAGAAAGGCCTGGCGATCTGCTTCCATAAAGTTTATAGCCGAGAAAACCCTGTAGATCAGTTCCACTCTGCATCATATGAGGTCGCCATGAATCAGAATCTACTTGAAGGCAACAAGATTTTTTTTGGGGGGGTTTCGTAATTTTTTCCCCATTCTATATCAGACCCCTTTAACAGGGAGCCTCAACTGTGGAGGTTAAGAAGGAGTGAGAGGAACTGAGTTCATGGGGAAAAAAAATGGGAAGGGACCTGTTTCCTTTCACAAGTTGTCCACACATGTCCTAAGTGAGCTAAGAGAGAACTTTTTTCCAGTTCAAATCAGAGAGAGAAAATCAGTTGGCTTCTCTCATAAAAATGAGAGGTTTCCCAGGTTTTTATCTTACCTGTAACAGTAGAACATTTCCATAAAAAAGTCAAGTATTTTTGCTAAATTTAGCCAAACCTCGTTCTCCCCCTGCTCTTCCTGCAGTATCTTTATTTTTTTTCAGCAGGCAGTTGAATTTATTACCAACCTAGCCAGTTATAAATCCAATTACAAATATGATTAATTTTAACATTCTACCTTAAATACCAATGCTAAGACAGAGATGGTAATTTTAGTATTCCATGCTGTCATTCCCCTCTATCTTTAAAAATAAAATAAATTGTAGCCAGAGGAAAGCATTTTGAAGGCTGGTTTTACACAGTAGGCTTAATATTTTTCCTAGTCACTAAATTACATCCCAATTCGATTGACTGTTCACCCCCTTATTTACAATCATTATCTGCAGGTTTTGAAAGTCATAATGAACTGCGCTAAGCTACATTTTTCCATTCACTGGCTCAGTCACCCAGAAGAGCCAAAACATTCAGAATCTGATTGCATTGCTCTTCATTATTTCCTTTTCTCTCTCCTCCACAAACTCCATTAACTCCCACTGGAAACACTTGGAGGTAATGCCTCTGAGCTTTTGCGTAAAAATGTAGCCAGTGACTCTTCAAGGACAGAGATGATGTCTCTTGCAATATTTCCATTCAGTTGGTCCTGAAGACTTTCTGAGTGGGTTAATTGTTGGATCCAAAGAAATGCTGACCTGGAATCTCTTAGACTGAGGTTCCTTTGTGGACAAATATTTCATCTGTTTTCAGCTCTCAGAGGACATAGTCCAGAGCTATGTAAATATATTTCTGGTTCATTCCTTAGACACTGTAGTCAGTGATTTGCCATCGTTTTAATGCTTTTCTCCCTGTTGCGTACACCTGCGTGCGTGCACTTCCATGCGTGCTTACATGCGTGTGTGTGTCTGTCTTTATGGCTGAGAATAGCCATCACTCAGGGCCCTTGTAGGAGCCAAACTTACTAAAACCAGAAGACTGCTACAGAAGACATTTATCTTTGTGCCATGATCACAACTCAAGGGACAGATGTTGTCACTTCCCCATGAGAAAGCATCTGGGATCAGATGCTTACCATCTCCCCACTGATTTCCTGACCTGTGGGTTAGTGACTAGGATGCATCAGCCCACAGGTGAAGTCCACTACAGGGTTACAAATTCTGACATGTGAGGAGAAGAATACAGTGAGAATTTCCCCTAATATGTTTTTATTATATTATCATCACAACCTATAGGGAAAGGAAGTTGTCACATTAGTAGTTGTGCCTGTTTTAAACCAAGATGCCTTTTTCAGAACTCTGGACAGCGCAGTGGCCTCACCAGTTCTGGGTTTACCCTTACCCTTAGACCCAAACAGCTATCCTTCACTTAATTTGTAGTAGCAAAGGTAGTGGGTTTTTTATAGCGAAGGCAGTGGGTTTAGTGGGTTATAGGGTTGCTCAGAAACCCTGGTGGCATAGTGGTTAAGTGCTACGGCTGCTAATCAAAGGGACGGCACTTCGAATCCACCAGGCACTCCTTGGAAACTCTATGGGGCGGTTCTACTCTGTCCTGTAGGGTCGCTATGAGTCGGAACCGACTCGAAGGCAGTGGGTTTGGTTTGGGTTTTGGTTTTTTTGGGGGGAGGGGTACAGTCTTCTAGGATTCCTGGTGGTACAGTGGTTAAGCACTTGGGTGCTAAACAAAAGATCAGCAGTTCGAATCCACCAGTCCTGCCTCGGACACCCTGTGGGGCAGTTCCACTCTGTCCTGTAGGGTGGCTATGAGCTGGAGTTGACTCGACGGCAATGGGTTTTTTTTTTTTTTGTTTTGTTTTGTTTCGTTTTGTTTTAATACAGTGTGCTAGGAGCCCTGGTGCTGCAGTGGTTAAGCGCTCAGTTGGTGGTTCGAATCCTCCATCCACTCTGCGGGAAAAAGACTAGTCTATCTGCTCCTGTAAAGATTACAGCCTAGGGAACCCTAGGGGCAATTTGCTATAAGTCGGAAACACCACCACCGTACAGCGTGTTCGGCACACTGCAAAATATATGTATGTGCTTGTTTAGCCGTCACAATGACCCTCCACTAGTAAGGCACACCATGCCAACAGTACACCAACTTGGAAAATTACTTTACTGTCCCTATTCCTAAGTATTAGGTCATTTTTAATCTTCTAATTATTCATTTATTTTTCCTTTTTTGGATATACTGCATTACCAAATTGCTATGATTTTCAGGGACATAATATTGTTTATCACTCAACTAAATTTCACTAAGATAAATTTCAGTTACAGTCTCATTGATTTCTTGGAGCTCATCCCGTGTTATTTAAAATCAAGTAAATCGTGTTGTTACTTGTTGCTTTTTAATATACTTTGTGCTATCAAAACTCTGCACTGCAAAGCATCCCTTCCATTTCTCAAATTATCCAATATACAGGTTGTCCCTGACTTACAAAGTATTCGAGTTACAACGAACTGCGCTTACAAATGTTTGTTTTTTTTTGTTTTTGTAAATCTTATCATTAGTAATTTGTACTATATACAATGTTGCAGCATGTAGTTTGCTGATGTTATCATTCTCAGATGTTCACTCGCAAAGGTTCAAAGATCAGATTTATAAAGATACTGACAAAGGCAATAACAATGAAAACTAAAAAAAATATGAGGTATTCAACATGTCAGAATGGACTCACGATGGAGTCATCAGAATGGAACCCCCCTGTAAACCGGGGACTACCTGTAATTATAGCTTCAGATGTATTAGTTCCTCGTTATGTATCTCAAGCTCATTAAATTGGAATTTGTGATGACCCCATGCTCTGTTAGGTAGACACAGACTTTAATAAGTAGGTGGCCTGCTATTGGCCTTTCTTTATGATTATTATTAGTTTTATCAGAAAAACAATTTAAAAATAAGATTTCTGCTTTTTAAGCGGTATCATTGACCTTCCTATAATTTACCCTCAGGAAGTGTTTGCTTGTGATGAAAAGGATTATGAGTTCATTGGTGTTTAAGGGCAGTTTCCTCTCAAAGATATATTTATGTAGGGATGCTTTAATTTCTTTTTAGAATTTAATTTTTGTTGATTTTCTAGCAAATCTATGTCACAAATTGATGACTTCAGCTAATTTTTATATCCACAGTCAGGTTGAATAGAAATGCCAATTTATTTTACATAATATCTCTTACATTTTTAGATTGTTCTAAGATTTAGAACCTCTTCTGAGACATCCACCTAATGCCCAAGTTATGTGGAAATAAATTGATAAAAACTGCTTTTAAGGGAAATGACTATCCATCTGTCTACTACGTTATTGTCTCTACATGTGATTTTTTTCATTGAATTATCATGTGATTCCAATAGCCTCAAAAGGCTTTTTTAAAAATTGCATTTAAGCCTGTTACCAACATCAACAAGATTTCTAAAACAATAGCTATCTAATTTGTCTGAGGGGTCCCTGGGTGGTACAGATGGATAACATGTTTGGCCGTTAACCAGAAGTTTGGAGGTTTGAGTCCAGCCAGAGCTGCCTCGGAAGCAAGGCCTGGCAATCTGCTTCCATAAAACCAGCCATTGAAAACCCTTTGGAGCACAGTCCTACTCTGACACACGTGGGGTCACCATGAGTCAGCCAGTTTGCTGGCAAGTGGTGAATTTGTCAGGTGGAAGGAGAAATAGTGTATAGCGGTGGTGGGGGGGTGTAACCTTCCCCTATTCCTGTGAACTCCAAGGTTTTATGATCCTTTTCTGACAGGTTATAATTCTCCTTTAACTCCTGGAATTCCCTGCATATCGCTGCCTCCCTCTACCCTCCCCTATATGCAAAAAAAAAAAAAAAACCCTGCCTGTTTGCAGGCGCCTTATCGTTATCAATTCGGGTCTAATCTTGTTCCTCTCTAGCTTTGGCTACTTGGATGCCTCTATTATTATAGAGGACCCTGTGGCCTCTTTATCTGCAATCTGACCTCCCTTGGTCTTAACTTTCCATGTTGTGGTTAGTGTCCCTGACTTGCTTTGCAAAATTTTCTGTGCCATTCTCTCTTTTTATCATATCCTATGCAAACTTATAAAATGACTAGCTTCTCTTGAGTGATCTGATTCACACTAGAGAAAGTTTCTCGATGAGCCTGCAGATGGGCATTAGAGCTTCCTGTGGGCCCTGGGTGTGATGGGGAGGTGACTAACCATGTTTCCTTTCCTCTGGCCCATTCTCCTGCAGAGCCATTCAGCGCCTCCGTCTGGGTGATGATGTTTGTGATGCTGCTCATTGTCTCTGCCATTGCTGTTTTCGTCTTTGAATACTTCAGTCCTGTTGGATACAACAGAAACTTAGCCAAAGGGAAAGGTGAGGAAGCCTTCATGAGCATGGTTCAGTTTGATGCTGGTTAATTTACCTTCAGTGAAGATTTCTGTTTTAGAATGCATTATCCTCTATGGCAAGGAGCCCTGGTGGCACAGTGGTTAAGCACTTGGCTGCTAACCTAAAGGTCAGTGGTTTGAACCCACCAGCTGCTCCGTGGGAGTCTGCTTCCTTAAAGATTTACAGCCTTGGAACCCTATGGGGCAGTTCTACTCTGTGCTATAGGGTCACTATGAGTCAGAATCAACTCAGTGGCGGGGGTTATCCTTTGTCGCCCTGGTTTATCATTATATGGACAATACTGGGTCAGTGATATTTCTTGTAATGCCCAACAAGTCCGTGTTATCCACATCAACTGAAAAAAGGATAAAATAAAATGAAGCATTTTAATTTTTTCATAGTGTGGAGTCAATAGTTAGGTGAAAACCACTGGTATTTAATTTATTAGGAAAGCAGATTTTTTAGGGAGGGGCCGTTAATTTTAAAAGTGTGTGTCAAAAGAAGTGTTAAATTGTAGTGAGTCTCAACTTCAGGCTATTCCAAGAAAACTGTTATATAAAATTCTTCCAACTATTGAATCATATTTGCATTTATTTGACAATAAATATAATTATTAAATGGTATTTTTCCCCAAAGAGTTACTTTTTCTTCTTGGAAGTGCCTGATCTTAGTGCATCATACTTGGTAAAGTGGCAATCAGTAGCAAGAAAATTGAACTGGGAGGAATTCATTGACTGTAACTCATTAAGAGTCTCCCACACAAGCCGGGATTCACGTCATAGACATAAACACATTACATCGTTTTGAGTGGATTTTCCTCAATACATAGCACATGCTCAGTGGATGGTGTCAGAAGGGTGCCAGAACCAAATCTCTTTCCTGACAGATCACTTGATGTGGTAGTAGAGGATGGGAGATCTCCGTGGTAAAATCGTTCAACAACAGGGCACCTTAATTTGCCGCATACTCTTCTGACTTGAAAGATTCAATATTGGAAACAGCCAACAGGTCATGGGAATCTATCAGGAACTTAGTTTTATTAAATACTGCTGTTTCTTAACCATTGAAGAATAGTGATTACTATACAAACCATCTCCAAAAACCCAAGAACAGTAAAAATGCCGTAAATAATTATGTTGTGTTGAAATGGGAGATTGTCACCCTTCACTGAAAAGCTAATGCAGCTGGTCATTAAGGAGCTCCCTGACAAAGTGGAATCCGAGGCAATTTTCTATGAGAGTCATACTGCAGTAGAGTGGATCTTCACATTGGCTGAATCAGAGTTTGTCCTGTTTGTGAATCCACTCATTTATTTAATGAACATTTATTGAGTGAGTTCTGGGTGCCAGGCACTGTACTAGTGCCTCAGATAATGTGGTGAATTGGATAAAGAGTCCTGACCCTCAGGGAGCTTAGACTTTAGTGGTGGAGAATATTAACATTAAACACATAAATTAATAATTGCAGATTACTGATCTGAATGTTATAAATTCCAAGAAGAAGAAAAAGCCAGGATAAAGGGATGGTGACCTGGTGGAGACCCTGTTTTAAATACATGGTCAAATAGGGAGGGACTCTCTGAAGAGATGACATTGGAGCTGAGGCCTGAAGGATGAGAAGGAGTCAGTCATATGAAAAACTAAGAGAAAAGCCTTCCATGCAGAAGGACAGTAAAGACAAAGACTTTGAGGTAGAACCCAGCTTCCAGCTTGGTATGTTCAAAAAATAAAAGGTCATAGTGAATAGAGTGGACAGTGGTGTGAGATGAAGTTAGAATGGTAGCTAGTAGGCCATGATAAGCATTTCAGATTTTCTTCAAAAGCTTAAGTGTCCTCCAACAGATGAATGGATAAACAAAATGTGATACCTTCACACAATGGGATATTACTCAGCCACAAAGAGAAACAAAATCCTGAAGCATACTATAATATGGATGGACCCTGAAAACATTATGCTGAGTGAAATAGGCATAAAAGGACAAATATTGTATGATCCCACTTACAGGAAATATCCAGAATAGGCAAATTCATAAAGACCAAAATTTATTAGTGGTTACTGGGGTGGGAGGGAGAGAGGAAGGAGGGAGGACACAATGCATAGGGGATGCTGAGCTTCTGTTAAGGGTGTTGGGAAAATTTGGGAACAGATAAGGATGATGGTTGAATAACATGATGAACATAATTAGTGACACTGAACTGTCCCTGGGAAGAATGTTGAAATGGCAAATGTTTTGTTTCATATATATTTACCACAATAAAAAAAAAAAAAGGATAAAAAAATACTGTGAATGTGAGGAGGGGTAATGAAACATGTACAATGTGGAAAGGTCACTGGGACTACTCCATGAAGATAATGTACGTGGACCACGACAGTGGAAGCAGGGAGATTAGTTGGTAAGATGTCAAAGTTTTCCAAGAGAAAGGATAACCTTGGTTTGGGCTCTATCCATCTGTGTCTTCCTCCCTCCCTCCCTCCCTCCCTCCCTCCTTCCCTTCCTCCCTCCCTCCTTCTTTCTATCCATCCATCCATCCTTCCATCCCTACCTTCCTTCCATCTCTGCCTTCAATGCTTCTCTGCCTTCCCTCCTTCCTTCCTATGCAAATATACACAACAAAACATACACCACTTCAATAATTTCTACATGTACAATTCAGTGATGGTAGTTACGTACTCAAGTTGTGCCACCTTTCTAGACAACATTTTCCAAACTGTTTCACCATCATTAACAGAAACTCACTGCTCCCTTAAGCTTCTCATCTATCCTTTTGAGTTGCTGTTGTGGATTTGATCACACGTAGATAATTCTTTGAAAGCGTGTAGTACTTAATGCAGACATTCTTTTCTAATTAGGCTAAGCTATTGAAATATGACTTCAGGGGATAATTTTTGGTTCAAGGTTTAAAGATTTCCTCAGGGTAATAGTTTTGGGGGGTCATCCAGCCTCAATGGCTCCAGAATGTGTGGATTCCATGAGAATTTGAAATTCTGTTTTGTATTTCCCTCCCTTTGATCAGGATTCTTCCTTAGAATCCTTGATGTACATGTTCAGTATTGGTAGCCAGGCACTATCCAGTTCTTCTGGTCTCATGGCAAAGGAAGCAGTTGTTCATGGAGTTTAATTGGACACATACTCTATTTGAGATGAATGGATAAATCTGAGATCTACCTTGAAAGATAAAAATGATCCACAGCCCATCATGTGCAATAATTTCTCCTTTAGCTGAAGCATGCTTTAGGAAACTAATTAAGACAGGACTCTAGCATATGGACTTTCCAGCCCTTCTGTGTCATCGAGGCTTTATTTCCTGCACATGTGCACACAGCAGCTCTCAGAAAATGACAGCTCCGTGCTTTTTTGTGCAAATGTCTTTCAGTTACATTTCACTGCCCTTTATGGGGGAATGTATATGGCCCAGTAATAGTATTCATGAATTAGGATTCCCCAGAGGCACTTGCAACTGCCTATTTCTGATTTCTAAGTAGCTGTCACTACTGACCCATATGAATCCCTAATAAAATTAAGTAGTTGATGGATATAACTGGATTGACTCTAAATGATTTTTCCTAAGAGTATCCAGCCTCTTGAGAATAAGCCCAGAATATCATAAAACTAGACAAGGAGAAACAGGAGAGATTGGGATTGGGAATAATAGAATTAATTGCCTTCTCTTTAATGTGTTGCATATGGATATTATACGTATTGCTGGAACCTGATTTTGGCTTCGATTGTGCAGAAAGCTTGCTTTTCCTAGGCTCCCTGCCTAGAACTTCCTAGCTTCCATCAATCTGAATTCACTTCTGCCACGTTATTTATTGCCTACTCGGCTTGCATCGCCAGCTGAAGTCTGAGTAGATCATTTTTTCATATCTTCATTTACTTAAATGACATAAAAATTAACCTTCTGTTAAAGAAGGACCTTTTATCCCATGAAGTGAGGGCATAAATTGATTTTTTTTTCCTGTGCAAAACAAAGACTTGCAAGCTATGAAGTGTGCTTTTTACAGCCTGCATGTTCCCCTTCCCCATAAATTTCTGTAGATTGTTTTCCCTCTTTAGTTAGGTCCATTGCAAGGAACACTGCAGAGTCTTAAAAGGGACACACAGCCTGTTGCAAGGATATACTGAGGGAGAAGTGCTGTGATATCAGCATTCTTCCTCCATCTCTCTGTGGCCCTTCACATCTCTGAAGTAGTAGAAGAATTAAGCTGTATTGTTCCATTCCTTAATGTCTCCATTTGGAGAGGGTTTTCGTTGGGTTTAATTCCTGTATTGTGCACTCTTTCCATCTGCGTTTGAACAGAAGCAATTGCTAGGGACAATTGTGTTAGAATACCAAACATCATTCCTGCTGAATTGCGTGGTTCTGATACCCTAGCACATCCTAGGAATAATGAGGAAGCCCTCTCCCTCCCCCACCCACACTTTTGTTAGGCTCTCTTTACATTTATTAAGCAGATTGGTTTCCCCAAATGGAAATCAAATTCAAATTTAAAACAGGTCATAACACTGCTTCTCCTTCAAACCCACATTTTGCATAACGATTTTCTTTCTCTTTTCTTTCTTGTCTTTTAGGTAAATGTGGCCAAAAAGAAAAAGAAAAACAGCTAGATAGAAATGTAGGAGGAATGCTAATATTTAAAGGAAAGATAAGTTGTTAAGGCTGTGGTTCTGGGCAGCGATGGGGCACAACTGTGATACAATTCTGTCTCTGGCAACCTTCAGTGTTGTTGGTGGCCGCTGCACAGATCCCACAGGCTCACGACTGTGCATTTTGAGAAAGTGCTAAGAATGTCCTTTCTGCCATTTGCAGAACCCCATGGGCCTTCTTTTACAATTGGAAAAGCTATATGGCTCCTTTGGGGCTTGGTGTTCAACAACTCTGTGCCTGTCCAGAATCCTAAAGGAACCACCAGCAAAATCATGGTGTCTGTCTGGGCCTTCTTTGCTGTCATCTTCCTGGCCAGTTACACAGCCAACCTGGCTGCTTTCATGATCCAGGAGGAATTTGTGGACCAAGTGACTGGCCTCAGTGACAAAAAGGTAAGTACACCGTGCTTTCAACTCCATCTGAGGGTTGGTCTCAGCTGCTGTCTCCCCTCAGAAGGGACCTATAACTCAGACTGTTTGGTAAAGTAGAGGCTCAGCAACAATGAGGGAAACACTCAACAAGATAGATTGACATGATGGCTTCAACAATGGATCTGAACATACCAATGATCGTGAAGATGGCACAGGATTGGGCAACGTTTTTGTTCTATTATATATATGGTCACCATGAGTTGGACTTGTCTCGGTGACAGCTAACAACATAACCCAGACTTATGAACTTTAAAGCACATAGGTTTTTCCCTTCTTTTTCACTCAAATTGTCATATTTCTGAAAAAGCTTAAGAACAGAACCCTAAGCTTAGCTCCTCTCCTAGGCCTGAAAGATTCTCGATCTCATTTGGAAGCAGAGTTTTCCAAGTGGTCATTTTTCATATTTATGTAATCTTTCCAGCGATGCTTACTGAGACTCTCCTATTCGAGGGCACATTACCCTTTAGGCTGGAATTCACGCTTCCAAGGAGAGTCTGATGTTTTGGAAGACCCACTAGCCAGGACAGGAAGAAACTTTGGGCGATGCAGGCTGCTCTAAGCCATGGCTGCCTCCTAGCGCTCGGACCTTGGACAAGTCTTTTAAATATCCCACGCCTTGGGTTCCTCACCTGTGACATGACAAAAGTCACTTCCAAGCCTCACCCAGGGCAGTGGTGGTTCAGTGGTAGAATTCTTGCCTTCCATGCAGGAGACCTGAGTTCGATTCCTGGCCAGTGCACCTCATGCCCAGCTACCGGCTATCTGTCAGTGGTGGCTTTCGTGTTGCTAGGATGTTGAACAGGTTTCAGTGGAGCTTCCAGTCTTAGATGGACTAAGAAGAAAGGCCTGGTGTTCTACTTTTGAAAACCAGCCAATGAAAACCCTATGAAGCACAATGGTCTGATCCTCAACCCATCATGGGGATGGTGCAGGAAAGGCATGGGGTCCGTTGTTCCATTGTGCAGGGTGTCGCCATGAGTTGAGGGCCAACTTGACAGCAGCTAACAATAGGCCTCACCCAGAGACACAATTATCTGACTCTTTACTATGTAGCCAGATTTCCCCCATCATCAGCATTTCCAACTGCCTGAAATTTCTTCCAGGGACACCAGGGCTTCAAACCAGTTCAGTCTGGTTTGAACCCTACTGAAAATTTGCATTTCTAACAAGTTCTCAGGAAGTTATACGTAAGAATCATCTGGGAATCCTCTTAAACTGTAGATTCTGATTCAGTATACCTGGGGTGGAAATGCAAATTCTCAGCGGGGAACTTGTTAGAAATTCAGGTTCTCAGCAGGGTTTCAGACTGTTCCGAAGCCCTGAGGGACACAAGGAGCAGGGAGATTTTTTCCCTACTGGTTCTTTTCACACAGACACATCACCCATCCTCCCTCTCAGGGCTGTGTTTTCCACAGCAGTGAAATGGAATTGAGAACACCTGCTCTCCCTGCCCCTGAATGAAACCCTGCAAGGGCCGTGTGGCTTGAGTGGCTGTTCAGAAATGCACACAGAGGAAGAAAAGAGGCAAAGTGGGTGCAGCCTCCTATTGAGATGTTACTTCAGGAAGCAGATCCTCTCATGCCAGGCTCAGCCAAGATTTTCTGTCTCACGCATGGGGATGATTTGTTTCTCTGTGAAACCTCACTGTCGTATATTGTTGACATAAGTCTACATATGCGCTTTCCACATTCCTCAACAAACTGCTCAATAGACAATCAGTCTGTCAAAGGCCTGTGTAGCTTCTCTGTGACACACACTCTGGTAAAAGAGGTCCAAAGAGGCCTGTCATCACAGACAGTACAAGGGTCTGGAGATTGGAAAGCCACCTTCACAAAGGTCAGTGTGGGGTGGCTGGATTCTCTCTGATGGCTTCCCATTGTCACCTGAGTAAATGCCACTTTACCTTCCATGGAAGGAGTCCTGGTGGCACAGTGGTTAAGCACTCAGCTAATAACCACCAGCTGTTCCATGGACAAAAAGACCTGGCTATCTGCTTCCGTAAAGATCACAGCCTTGGAAACTCAATGGAGCAGTTCTCCTCTACCCTACAGAGTCACTGTGAGTCAGAATTGACTCCACAGCATGCAACAACAGAGTTAGGAAAGTTGGACTCATGCTTTCTCTGCCACTTACCAGCTTTGTGATTCTGTTAAAGTCATGTAACCTCATTGTCTACCACCCTAGTCTAAGACAAACTAGGAAGAAAGATCTGACAGTCTACTGAAAATTAGCCAGTGAAACTCTACGGATCATAAAGGAATATTGTCTGACATAGTACTGGAAGGTGTGCCCCGTAGGTTGAAAGGTGCTCAAAAAACACAGTGGCCACAACAATAGACTCAAATATGCCAACAATCATGAAGATGGCACAGGACCGGGCAACGTTTTGTTCTGTTTTACTTGGGGTTGCCATGAGTTGGAGCCAACCCAGTGGCAACTAACAATAACAACCACCACCTTACCATGCCTCCTGATTCTCCTCTGTCAGTCAGAGAGGCATAGTTGTGAGGATGAGATGAGACTGCAAGTGTGAATGTGCCTTGCAGCCTACAAAATGCCCTGCAGACACAAAGCACTGTTGTGCACCTCTGTCACATTGTGGGCGCAGAAGTAGAAAATCGCTTCCCAGAAGGTAGCTAGTGGAGATGCAGCCCAAGCACTGGGGAGCCATATCCTCGATGAGAGGATTTTTCAAGAAGAAACCAGGCAACACATTTTGCTGTTTGTTACTATTTTCAAAGGCAAGGGAAAAAAATCCCTTGCTACATAGTTTTGGGTCTAACTACCATGACCACTTGTTGGAAAATTAATTAGAACCACTAATAATTTGACTGACCTCCTTTGGCTTGGAAACCCCGAGTAACGGATTCCATACCCTCAAGAGACGCTGATCTGTTTCCGTGCTCAGTGCATTAGAGGCAAGCGGATAGCCCATTTAATTAAATGTCTGATGCAATTAAATAAACAGCAGAATTCTTGGAGTAAATAAGCCAAACACTTATAGAACATTAATAGCAGTTACACCAAGAAAGTCTGCAAAATAAAAATCTATATCGAATCAATTTATTTTAATACTGCACAGAAGTGGGGTTTTTTTTTTTCCCGCATGCATACCCGTGTAACAGCTCTTTTTTTTTTTTTTACAATACTTTCAAGCCATATGCGATACTATAAATGCTTGTTTTAAAGAGGCATCTTTGGAATAGACCATGGTGTGCTCAGGTGAGATTGGTCTTATAAATAGGGGGATTCATGGGTGGAATCTCCTTCATGGGTGGAAACCCTTTCCAAAATGTTGTGGGTCACTACAGTGGAGGAAATCCATCTCTGGCAAACAGATTTAGGTATGGGGAGAGCATCACCATCTTTGGGGTCAGATGGACTTGAGTTCAAATTCCGGCCCTGCCATTTAATGGCTGTGTGTCGATATCCCCAAGGCTTAATTTGCTAATACCAGTGCCACCTTCTTTCAACTCCAACTCATGGAGACCCCATGTCTGTCATAGTAGAACTGTGCTCCACAGAGTTTTCAGTGGCTGATTTTTGGAAGTAGAACACCAGGCATTTCTTTGAGGTGCCTCTGGGTAGACTCAAGCCTCCAATATTTCGGTTAGCAGCCGAGCACATTAACCATTTACAGGAACTCCCAAATTTCTTATACAGTGGCAGGAGAGCAGGGCAGATATGAAGATTAGAAACAATCCTCACACAGTGCCTGTGCGTGGTGGTGTTTGTGTTAGTGATCGTCAAGATTATTCTGACTCATGGCGACCCCATGTGTGCAGAGAAGAACTGTGCTCCGCAGGATTTTCAAGGCTGTGACTTTTCAGAAGCAGATCCCCAGGCCCATCTTCTGAGGAGCCCCTGGGTGGGTTCAAACTGTCAACCTTTCAGTTAGTAGTTGAGTGCCAAACCATTTGCACCACACCAGGACCCACTGGTGCCTGGTAGATGACCCCACTGTAAGTGTTATTTCTTCCTCCTGCCCTCCCTCCTCTCTCTCTCCTCTCCTCTTTCCCCACTCCCTTTCCTTCCTTCTTCTCCTCCTCTTCCTAATGACTCTTCATCTCCCTCCACCTCCTCATTATCACCATTACTGCCTAATCCAAACCAGTCTTCACTCTGGGATCCGAAATATTATTGCACTGAGTCAGGCTTCGGTGACAGCCAGTGATGAGATACCCGGGAGCTGCCTTGGGTGGACCAGCTCACAAACATGTCTCATGGGATCTGCTGCCTGTGGTCAGTGTAGGCATGTTGCAGTGATCCTCTCCAAGCCAGGAGGCCTCTAGGCCTCACTTCCCTCTGCTGAAGGCCACACCTATTTGATGCCCATATCAAGAAACCCATGGAGCTCTGTAGGAGAAGACTGCTCTAGAAATAGGGCTTCTTTTTGTATATAAAAGAGCCTTGGTGCTTCAGCAGCTAAGTGCATGGCTGCTAACCAAAAGGTCAGCAGTTCAAACCCGCCAGGAGCTCTACAGGAGAAAGATGTGGCAGTCTGCTTCTCTAAAGACTTATAGCCTTGGGAACCCTATGGGGCAGTTCTACTCTGCCCCATAGAGTTGCTTTGAGTCAGAATCAGCTCGACAGCGATGGGTTTTCGGGTTGTAAGTAAGTTCCCTTCTTTACAGCCACAGAAGACAAATATTTTTAAGAGATGCATAACTTTTGGTTGGTAAGACAAATGAAATAGTTCAGTTATTTGCTGCATTTTTTTTGTTAGAAAGTTTCTTTCCTGGCCCTGCATTCTTTGCCTCCTCCATCATGAAATGCTTGTCATGTTTTATTCAGACCTGTCCCCATCTTGAATGAAAAAAAATAATAATAATTAGAAGATAAGCCTCTGCTCTCCAAATTGGAGGCAGCCTGGCTCTGTTACTTGACTAAAGCTACCAACAGCAGGTAACAACAGGTGACAGTAGGTGAAGTATATCAAGCATTAGAAGATGCCAGGTGTTCTTTCAAGCATTTTACATGTATTCACTCGATTAAATGCAAAGCCACTGCCATCGAGTTGACTCTGACCCACCATGACCCTATAGGATGGAGTAGAACTGCCCCATAGGGTTTCCAAGGCTGTAATCTTTATGGAAGCAGATTGCCACATCTTTCTCCTTCAGAGCAGCTGGTGGGTTCCGACTGCCAACCTTTCGGTTAGCAGCAGAGCTCTTTAGCCACTGCACCACCAGGGCTCCTTATTAAATGCAAGAGTAATCTTCAGTCCACAGATAGAGAAACTGAGGCTCAGAGAGTAGCTGCCCATACTGGCTGACTTCCTGAGTGGCAGACGAGAAGCTGAACTTGACTGCTTTGAGCCAAGGCCAGGTGAAACCAGTTAACCTGAGCTGTGAGGGCGGCCTTGAGGAAAGCTGTGAGCAGCACTCCTGACTGGTCATTGAGATTACATCTCTCTGCTGTCTTCCTACCAATGGAAACCTTGGCACCTCCCCTTCCTTTGCTAAAGCCCACATTCGCTTCTTTCTGCTTGCACATGGGAGACAGTAGCACTAGAAATCACTCATGCAAGAAATGTGTCGCGGGCATCCTCAATGCCAGGCCCTGGGACTCAAGAGATAGGCCATCCTTACCCCTAGCTGTGTTTCACACTGTAGGTGGAGACTGTTTAGTGAGCCCTAAAATTAATTTAAGGGTTGTGACCATTGAAAGTAATGAAACATAATGAATAACATTAGAGCATGCCATATATGAAGTCCCTGGGTAGTGCAAAAGGTTAACATGCTCAACTGCCAGCTGAAAAGTTGGCAGCTTGAGTCTGCTCAGAGGTGCCTCGGAAGAAAGGCCTGGCAATCTACTTCCAAAAAACTCAGCCATTGAAAACCTTACGGAGCACAGCCCTACCCTGACACACATGGGGTCACCGTGAGTTGCAGTCTACCCGGTAGCAACTGGATACTGGATAGATATCACATATGGAAAGAGTGAGTATTGTAAAACTGTGCATGTGTGTGTACAGGGTAGCAACATAAAAGGTTTTGTGGGTCATGCTTTACAAAGCTGGGCAGCCTGTACTCTCTTGGGGAAGGTTCCTGAACGTTGGTCCTGGGCAGACCCTTGTGTGGGTGACAATGTATTGAGACCCGAAAAGTGGGGAGGCCCTCACAGAGGCTGATCACTCTGCCCCTGTGCCAAGCAAAAGTGGGAAGAAAGGGAATCTTAAAAGAGCTGCCTGGTGCGTCTGCAACAACTAGGGAGTGAAGTGTGAAGGCATCTGTCTCCAAATGTCCCTGGACATGGGGAAGGGCTGCTACAACAACTAGATTTGTGAGCAGTGCTGTCCCTGGAGCAGGCGGCTGTGTGCACAGGAGCCTGGGCCGGCACCACTCCTGTGGTGCAATGCATGAAGGCACCGCCTGCCGGGGTGAGTGCAAAGACCCTTGTGTCATTCACACATGTGCACGCATACATGCAGAGACACACATGCATGCACACTCACACATGGACCCACACGTGCATTCAGACACATGCATATACATGCACAGATGGACACATGTGCAAGCACAAACTTGTACACATGAACACATGCATACACGTGTGCACACATACGCACATGTTCACACTTGCACAAAGAGATGTGTACAAACACACACACAGATACATGTGCACACATGTACACATATGGGCATACTCGCGCACACACGCACACGCACACCCAATGCAAGGCGCCCCTGGCAGGAGGGTCTTGTCTGGACAATGGATTTTTTTTTTTCCTGTAAATCCAGTTGTGGCTGCTTATTAGGCAGAAGCAGGCCTAATTTAGGGGAAATGATTTTCAACTGGAAATTTTAATTAACAGTGAAATGAAGCATGAGTGTGGAAAAAAGAGCAAAGTTTCTGGTTGATCTGACTCTTTGGTAAACTTAGATGCTTTCCCTGGCAGTTGTTTGGTGCCATGGAAGACATGGTGGCCTGAAGTCAGAGAGACCTCTGGGTTCTAGCCCTGGTTCTCATTTACTGGGTGTCCCCCCCAGCTGAGTCTCACGGTCCCATCTGTAAGAAGAGGGGATTGCTCACGATGGTCTCTGAGGATGATAGTTAATATCTGGACGGGTAGACCAATCACTAATGAATGGACTGTGACTCATGGTAACCCCCTGTGTGTCAGAATAGAACTGTGCTGCATAGGGTTTTCAATAGCTGAGTTTTTGGAAGTGGACTGCCAGGCCTTTCTTCTAAGGTGCCTTTGCATGAACTCGAACCTCCAGCCTTTTGGTTAGCAGCTGAGCCTATTAACTCTTTGCACCAGGGACTCTGCTCACATATAGTTAATTTGAATTCCAGGCCACCACTTAGGAGCAGTGTAATGCAACTCTTGCATAGCTACCACCTGTCTGTCAGTGGAAGCTTGTGTGTTGCTATGATGCTGAGCAGGTTTCAGCAGAGCTTCCAGACTAAGATGGACTAAGAAGAAAGGCCTGGTGATCAACTTCCAAAAACCAGCCAGTGAAAACCCTGTGGATCACCGTGGTCCAATCTGCAGTTCATCTTGGGGATGGCACAGGACCTGGCAGCATTTTTTTTCCGTTGTTATGGGGTCACCCTGAGTTGAGGGCTGACTTGATGGCAGGTAACCACAGCAACCACAGAAGGTCACGAAATTTCTGTGAGCCTCAGTTTCCTCATCTGTAAAATGGACCCTCTAAGATGAACTACCTGGAAAGGCTGTTGTGAAGACTGGGTGAGCTAACACTTGTAAATCTCTTGGTACCATGCTGGCACCACAAAATGGCAGTCATTAGTATCATCGCTTTCTGGTTCTAGAATTCCGTATTCCATAGAAAAAATGAGGGCCAGGTTATTTATTTTTTGGTACACAATGATAATAAAAATGAAAAATAATAGGTTGGTTTTTGACTGCTTAGTCTGTTTAGGCACTATTCCTATGACTTGACAAATGTTATCTTTTTAGATCCTCACATCAACCCTGCAAGGGAAGTATTGTTATGGTACCCACTCTACAGATGAAAAATAAAGGGAGGCAGTATGGAGTGGCTTAGCTAAGGATGCACGGATTTGTGAGAGACAGAACCTGAGTTTGCAACCTGTAGCTCTCAGTGCTAAACCCATACTCTTAACCATTGCCCTGAGCCCCCTCTGGTTTGTTAGTTGTATTTCTGGGACTCATGTTGACACCCAGGTCTCTCGACTCTTGATCCGGTTGAGGTGCCCCAAACACCAAAGCTGTGAATAGACATATCAGCCAGCCAATCAGTGAAAACAAATGGAGCAGCGGCTTCATGATTTATGGAGACTCAAGAGCCAAGCAAGACATGGGCATCCCCAGGATGCTAACAGTTAGTGGGAGACTTCAGCTCAGCATGCATTCATGGAGTGTGCTGTGTGCCAGGCATTATACAGCCTTCAGCACGGATTATGCCTGAACCTGGAGAAAACGAAAATCCTCACAACTGGACCCACAACATCATGATAAATGGGGAAAAAATTGCAGTTATCAACTATTTCACTCTACTTGGGTCAACCGTTTATGTCCATGGAAGCAGTCATTAAGAAATCAGACAGTGTATTGCATTGGGCAAATCTGCAGCAAAAGACTCCCTTAAAGTTTTTAAAAAGCAAACATGTCCTTTGATGACTAAGGTGTGCCTGACCCAAACCATGGTCTTTTCAGTCACCTCATATACATGTGAAGGCTAGACAATGAAAAAGAGAAGCCAGAAGAATTGGTGCACTCGAACTGTGGTCTGGGTGAAGAATTTTGAATATTATGGACTGCCAGAAGAAGGAACAAAGTAGTCTAAGAAATACAACCAGAGTGCTCCTTGGAAGTGAGGATGGTGACACTTTACAAGACCAATTGCTAGAGAAGGACATCCTGTTTGGTAAAGTAGAGGGTCAGTGAAAACAAGGGAAACCCTCAATGAGATGGATTGACGCAATGGCCACAACAATGGACTCGAGCTTGCCAACAACCGTGAAGACGGCGCAGGGCCTTGGTAGTGTTTCGATCTGTTACACACAAGGTTGGCGTGAGTTGGAGCCAACTTGACAGCAACTAAAACAACAAAATACTAGGCGCTCAACAAATATTGTATCCATGCATGAATGAATGATGCGTGAGTGAAAGTGAGTGAATGAAAAAATGGCAACGTATAGTTATTTCCTGGATGAGGGGAAGATAATTACAAATGGGCTCAGAGAATAGAGTGATTGGTGGGAATCACAGAAAGTTTCATCATAAGATGGATGAAAGTGGACTAAAGTGATGCGTTCACTCCATCTCAGTCAACACTTACTGAGCACAGACTGTGTGCCCAGCACTATGCTAGCTTCTATAGTGGGACTGTAAAAACAGCATGAGGGCGGCATCTGACCTCCTCTAACTTCACAAGGGGGAGGAGAATCAAGGTCAACAGCCCTAGGCTGATTCCTATGAGGCAGAGGTCAAACATGCCTTTTTTCTTCACCATCTTTACCAGTTCTGACACGCACCATCTCTCCCATAGCACTCTTTTCTAGGTTCAATAATTCATTGCAGTGGCCACACACAACTCACATACTCACAATTACAGGGTTTATTAGGGAGGTAACAGTTACAATTCATGCTCGAGAACACTCAGGATACGGTTCTTCCCTCAGGCTAGCCTCTCCTCAGCTGTGCTCACAGGCATACCTCTCTCTGGTCCTCAGTTTCTGCCCAAAGGCACTCAGCTCTCCTCTCCATGGGCTGGGAAGCCCACCGCACCAACTCCTGCTGCCGGGTCTTTCGTGCTGATCCTTCCTTGCTTGGTGATGGCGGTGGGCTCTCCCTCTCTGCTCTGGAATTGGCTGTTTTAAGGCAAAACTGACCAATCTCCTTGAATTACCATATCACACAGTCCTACCCACTCACCTGGGTGAGAGTTATAAGACCATGGCTAGAAAGGCCACACAAAAGTAATCAGGAATCAATCACACCACAGGGACGAAAAATAAATCAATTTAACAACATGTATTGAGCATCCAAGGAGCCCTGGTAACGCCACAGTTAAGCACAAGGCTGCTAACTGAAAGGTTGGCGGTTCGAACCCACCCACTTGCTCTGTGGGAGCAAGACCTGGCAGTGTGCTTCCATAAAGATTACAGCCTAGAAAACCTTTGGAGCAGTTCTACTCTGTCACATGGGGTCTCAGTGAGTTGGAATCATCTCGATGGCACCCAACAAGAACAACAACATGGGGCATCCAGCTGTGCCCTGTGCTGGGTAATAGTATGGAACAAGACAAACACTGTTCCAGACCTCCTGAGATCACAGACCAGTGGAAATGTGATTAAGGAGAAAGCACAAAAGTGAATGTGTTTTCCACTGTCCTGAGCTAATGCATGCATGTGTTTAACTCTTGATACAAGACAAAATGGTGGCTGGTGGCTTATTATTTCTAATCCTTCTTGTTTTTCTCCTTCCCCCCCTCCCCTCCCCCTCCCCTCCCCTCCCCTCCCCCTCCCCTCCCCTCCCCTCCTCTGTCCTCTAGTTTCAGAGACCTCATGACTATTCCCCACCTTTTCGATTTGGCACGGTACCTAACGGAAGTACAGAGAGAAACATTCGGAATAACTACCCCTACATGCATCAGTACATGACCAAGTTTAATCAGAAGGGAGTGGAGGATGCCTTGGTCAGCTTGAAAACAGGGTAAGGACGGTGGTTCCTTTCTCTCCACAGGCCCGCCAGCCCATAAACCTTGCAGAAAACAACTCTCTGCGTGCCTTGATGCTTATCTGTGCCCACTGTTGTGCTTGGGGCGAGGGAGACTGCGGTCAGGATGGACCCCAGTTGAGGGCTGTTGTGGTTAATCTGATGAGCATCACAGGCTTCCTTCTGAGTTGTGTTAAGAAGAAGCAAATCCAGGAAACTCTGAAATGCAGAGAACCAGAGGGGTTTCTTAAACTGATAAAGAAGTTGCTCTAACTCCATAGGCTATCTTAGCAAAACAGAAAGATCTAAGAAGGTGGAGAGTTTATTTAAAGTGGTAAAAATAAAGCCGTCTAGATTTGTATCAGATGGTAGGTAGGAATTTTTTGGGGGGTGTCTAGCTAAACCAGGCTTACTGATAACAGCATATTTGACAACTCATAATACAATATTGATAAAAGAGAAAATGTGGAGAGAGAAGCAATGAGACCTCAAATGACCTGTCTCAAGGAACTACTAACATTCTCGTCTGTCAGCATCACTGAGCATAGCATATACTAACAACTGAAGCTGCCAAGGCAGGAGAGTGTGTGGTTAAGAGTTTAGACCTTAAAGACAAAATAAGCCCCCCATCCCATTATTTGCTGTATGACCTTGAACAGTTATTTAATGAGTCTAAGCTTCAAACATAAAATAGGACTAATAATAGGACATAATTCATAGGGTTTTATGAGGAAAAAGAAAAATTTTGATGAAAAGCATTTTGGACAGTGCCTGGCACACAGAAAAGACCTAATTGTTACTGTTGTTATTTGTTGTAAAAGTTAAATTCTCTTCTGTGGACTCTTCAAAAAGTCAGGGATGTGTGAAATGCATTTTTGAAAGGGTTCCATTAAAAATGATTTCGTTTGAAATAAAGGAGTTGTTTAACAAGGACAGTTTTGCTTATCCAGAAAATTAACTTACGTGGAACATCTCAGTCATTAGGGATTTCTGAGGAGTGGAACGTGAAGACGGTGCATTCTTCTCAATGCTGCATAAATTGCCTCTTGCACCTGGGCTGTTCTGCAGCCCTTTGGGAAGGGCACGTTGCTTGCTTTGTGTCTGGTCGGGGAGAGGGAGGCCCCCTCTAAGCCATCAAACCCAACCTCTGCATAATTCCCAGGGTCTCCGGCTGCCAGCATTTGTCATTTCAGTCTCTGGTTTGGGATCTCTTTGGTATCTCAGCAGGGGCCCACAGGCATTTATTTAGGAGTTGAGCCCAGACTTAACCAAAACTTATTTACAAATTGTTCATTCTGGCCTGGAATGATTTTTTTGTTTTTTTAACTCTCTGTTGAAGTGTAACAAATGTAGACAAAATGTACCAATATTAAGTATACCGTCTGATGACTTTGCACAAACCGAATGCTGAGATCAACCTACAGGATCAGTTAACGAGCCCCAAGTACCCTGCTCAGCTCTCTTCCAGCCACTGTTTTCTACCAGCCATTCTGACTTCTAAAGCCATAGACTGGTTTTGCCTGTTGTTTTAACATTATATAAATAAAATTATACCATATGTTTTCTTTTTTATTTCTTTTTATCAGTGTGGTGTGTATATATGCACACACACACACACACACACAAGGAGCCCTGGTTGCACAGTGGTTAAGAGCTCGGCTGCTAACCAGTAAATCAGTGGTTCGAAACTACCAGCTGCTCCACAGGAGAAAGGTGTGGCAGTCTGCTTCTGTAAAGATTACAGCCTTGGAAACTTATGGGGCAGTTTTACTCTGTCCTATAGGGTTGCTTTGAGTTGGAATTGACTCAATGGCAACCTGTTTGGTTTGGTTATGTATATGTGTTTAGTTATATATATTCCCCGTGTAGTGCAAACAGTTAGGCACACAACATACTAGCTGAACAGTTGGTGGTTCGAACCCACTCAGAGTCACCTTGAAGACACGCCTGGCGATCGGCATCCAAAAGGTCACAGCCTTGAAAACCCCTATGAAGCAGTTCTACTCTGCATGCATGGGGTCACCATGAGTCAGAATTGACTCAATGGCAACTAACAGCAATGGCAACAGATATATATACATATATATACCTGTGCTATCTTGACTATGCTAAGGCATTTAACTGTGTGGATTATAACAAATTATGGATAACATTGTGAAGAAAGGGAATTCCAGAATACTTAATTGTGCTCGTAAGGAACCTGTACATAGACCAAGAGGCAGTCGTTCAAACAGAACTGCATGGTTTAAAATTAGGAAAGGTGTAAATCAGGGTTGTATCCTTTCATCATACTTATTAAATCTGTATGCTGAGCAAAAATTCCTATATGAAGAAGAACTCAGCATAAGGATTGGAGGAACACTAATTAACAACCTGTAATATGCAGATGACACAACCTTGCTTGCTGAAAATGAAGAGGACTCGAAGCATTTACTGACGAAGATCAAAGACCACAGCCTTCAGTATGAATTACATCTCAAAATAAAGGAAACAAAAATCCTCACAACTGGACCAATAAGCAACATCATAATAAATGGAGAAAATATTGAAATTGTCAAGGATTTTGTTTTACTTGGATCCACAATCGATACCCGTAGAAGCAGCAGTCAAGAAATCAAATGATATATTATATTGTGCATATCTGCTGCAAGAGATCTCTTTAAAGTATTGAAAAGCAAAGATGTCACTTCAAGGACTAAGATGTACCTGAACCAAGTGATGGTATTTTCAATTGCCTCATACTCATGTGAAAGCAGGACAATGAATAAGGAAGACCAAAGAAGAATTGATGCCTTTCAATTATGGTGTTGGGGAACAATATTGAATATACCATGGACTGCCAGAAGAGCAAACAAATGTGTCTTGGAAGAAGTACAGCAGGAACGTCCCTTGAAAGCAAGGATGGCAAGAGTTCATCTCACTTACTTTGGACATGTTATCAGGAAGGACCAGTCCCTGGAGAAGGACATGGGTTTGTTTTTTTTAATGTGTATGTGTTCAATTTTAGTAGAGACCAGATCAGACCCATTTTGATGGCTTTGTAGCTCAGCGATGGGTATGGTTTTTTGTCATTGTTGTTATTGTTTTTTCTCACTGTAGCCTCTTAGTCAACACGTACCATTGCCTTGGACAGGCCATGAGCACAAGCGTGGATGGCAATGGTTAGAAATTTAAGTAAGTGAGTGTCAGAACCTCACCTGCAGCCTGGCTGACCTCCTCTTCACTCATCTGTCACCCAGAGCACAAAGTGGGTTGTTGTCCTTCTTTTTCAAACTTTTTTTTTATAACACAAACAAAAAGGAGTGTGGAAATAGAAACCACCCTGGCCGTGAATTATTTTCTGAAACCCCCATAATAATTACAACATCCATATTAGCAGGCTTGGACAGATGTTGGGTGTTCTCTATGCTCAGTCCCCCATGTGAGTGATGCTTTGTGCTGTTACCTTAGACTCAAAACTGAAGGGGTATGAGTCCTTAGTTTTAAGAAAGAACTCCACATTCCCTTAGTGATGAGGGTTAGTGGTGCTCCTCCCTGGAGATTTAATTTCAGTAGGGTAAATATTGGCCTGGTTGGCACAAATGGCTAAGCAATCAGCTGCTAAGCAAAAGGTTAGAGGTTGGAGCTCACACACAGGTGCTTTGGAAGAAAGCCTTGCAATCTACTTCCCAAAAATCAGCCATTGAAAAGCCAGTGGAGCGCAATTCTACTCTGACACACGTGGGGTCACCATGAGTCGACCAGACAGCAACTGGTTTGATTTGGTTTGGAGGAAGACACCTGCATGTTTAGCAGCCTCCTTGGTTAATTATTAAAATTACAGTAATTAAATTAATTTTCAAATAGATAACACATTTACATGATTCAAAAATCAGGAAATGTATGAAAAGGTAAACAGCAGAGTCTCCCTTCTACCCTGTTCCTCATCTGCCTAGCACCCCCCATAGCAACTACATTTCCTAGGTCCTGTATATCCTTTGGAGACCCTGGTGGCATAGTGGTTAAGTGCTATGGCTGCTAACCACAGGGTTGGCAGTTCAAATCCACCAGGTGCTCTTGGAAACCCTATGGGGTAGTTCTACTCTGTCCTATAGGGTCGCTATGAGTTAGAATTGACTCAACAGGAACAGGCTTGGTTTGGTTGGTTTTTGGTATCTCCTTTATGTATTTGTCAATACATAAAGAGCCACAGTGTTATTTTTTACAGATTTATAGTCTTTCATTGTGTGGATGTACGCAGATGTATTTAGCCAGTCCCCTAATGATGGGTATTTAGGTTGTTTCCAATCTTTTGATATTGTAAACAGTATATAATGAATATCCTTGTATGCATGCCACATTCAGTGTAGAATAAATTTATTGCAATACTGTGTCAAAAACTATACACAATTGCAATTTTGACAGATACTGGCAAATTTCTCTGCAAAGGATATTCCCACTTATCCCATCAATGTATGAGAGTACCTGTCTAAGTCATCTAGTGCTGCTGTAACAGAAATACCACAAGTGGATGGCTTTAACAAAGAGAAATATATTTCTTCACAGTAACCCAGTGCCGTTGAGTAAAGTAGGCTAAAAATCCAAATTCAGGGTGTCAGCTCCAGGGGAAGACTTTCTCTGTCAGCCTTCTTATCCATCTTTCCTCAGACTAGGAGCTTCTCCACCCAGGGACCCCAGGTCCAAAGGACGCACTCTGCTCCTGGCACTGTTTTCTTGATGATATGAGGTCCCCCTGTCTCTCTGCTGGCTTCTTTTGTATTTCAAGAGATTGCCTAAAGATGCAATCCAATCTTGTAGATTGAGTCCTGCCTCACTAACACAACTGCTGTCCATCCGCCCTCATTAACATCGTAAAGGCAGGATTTACAACATATAGGAAAATCGCACAATACCGGGAATCATGGCCCAGCAAATTGATACACACGTTTTTGGAGGGACATAATTCAATCCATGACAGTGCCCATTTCCCCAAAAGGGAGCCCTGGTGGCATAATGGTTGAACACTTGGCTGGTATCCAAAAGGTTCGAAGCCACCAGCGGCTCCACCAGAGGAAAGATCTAAGGATCTGCTCCATAAAGATCACAGCCTAGAAAGCCCCATGGGGCAGGCAGTTTTGTTTGTTACATGGGGTTGCTATGAGTTGGAATCAACTCAAAGGCGCACAACAACAACATTTTCCCCAGAGCCCTTGCCACCGTAGTGTGTAATCAGTCTTCTGAAGTTTTGCTAAGATAATAGGTAAAAAATATGCTGAAGTATATTTTAATTTGCCCTTGTCTTATTATCAATGAATTCTGACCATATTTTCACATGTAATTAAGAAATCATCTGCAATTCCTCTTTTGAAAACTTGCATTAATTTTTCTGTTGGGTTGTTGATCTTTTTCTTATCAATTTACATATATGGTAATAAACCCTTTATTTGTAGTATGATTACAAATGTTTTTCCCAGTTTCTTGTTTGTCTTTTGATCTCTCTGCTTTTTTTTTCATGCAGATATTTATTATTATTATTATTGGCCAAAATATACACAACAAAACATATACCACTTCAACAATTTCTATGTGTACAATTCAATGACATTGGTTACCTTCTTCAAGTTGGGCCACCTTTCTCGACAACATTTTCCAAACTATTTCACCATCTTTAACACAAACTCACTGCTCCCCTAAGCTTCTCATCTGTCCTTTGAGTTGTTGTTGTCAACTTGATCACATGTAGATTATCCTTTAAAAGCATATAATGCTTAATGCAGACATTCTTTTCCAATTAGGCTAAGCTATTTTTATTATTATTATTATTTGGTTCAAAGATGACTTCAGGGAATAGTTTCAGTTCAAGGTTTAAAGATTTCCTCAAGGTAGCCAAAGATTAAACCCACTGCCATAGAGTTGATTCTGACTCATAGCGACCCTATAGGACAGAGTAGAACTGCCCCATAGAGTTTCCAAGGAGCGCCTGGTGGATTCGAACCACCAACCTTTTGGTTAGTAGGTGTAGCACTTAACCACTACGCCACCAGGGTTTGCTCAGCCAAGATTAGACAGGCCTATAAAACAAACAATAACACACATAGTTCAACTACGTATAAGACCCTAAGTGGGTACACCAGCCCAGAAGGCGAGGACAAAAAGCAAAAAGGGACAGGAAGGCTGCTGGACCAGCGGAAATGGGGAACCCATGGAAGAAGGCCTGGCGATCTGCTTTCATAAAGATTACAGCTAAGAAAACCCTATGGAGCAGTTCTACTCTGTCACATGATATCACCATGAGTCAAAATCGACTTGACAACAACGGGTACTGTTTAAAGAATAATAATAATAATAATGTCAACCCCTCATGCACCCACCACCCAGCTTTAAAAACAGTCGTTCCCCTCTTTCACCATATACAGCATGTTTACATGGCTCCATCCCTTTGGAATGTAGAGGCGGGTGCACCACCTGCTCCTGAGTTGTTAAACTTCAGGAGGCCTTGACTTAAAATGCCAACAGCCTGGAGCTCAGCGGCTGGGGCAGCCCCTCTACCCATAACTCTCAGGCAGCTCTCATTGCCTCAGGGATATCTGCAGCTTAGCAAAGCCAGACACACCAGGGGCAGTGAAATAGTGAGGCTTCTATATGAATGATGTATCCTTGGAGGGCCTTAAACACAAGAGGGTGCATCTTGGCATGGCCTTGGATTATGGCTGAGTGAGAGTCCTGGCCGAGTCAAAGTCCAGGCTCTATCCTTAGGACAAGGCTCTACCTTGGAAAAATCATGTTGCCCCTCTGAGCTTCAGTTTCCCCATTCAAAAAAGGAAAGGGCTGGATTCTTTGATCTCTAAAGTAGCTCTGGAATTCTATTATTTGTATTACATTTATTTAGTACCTTCCAAAATACAAACTCCTGACAAACCACAATATTAACGATTCTTAGTTTTGCAGAAAGGGTTAGAATAATCCTCCAAAACCAGGTGTCTCCAAACCTGACCAATGAACCAACTAAATCACACAGTTACTTGCCAAAATGTAGGTTCCTGAGCCCAACACAGGACCTTCTTGCTAGTAGCGGGAATGTGTGAATCTGCATTTTAACAAACATTCCTCCCCCAACCCAGGTTAATTCTGATGCGTGCTGAACTTCGAGAACTTCTAAAGGAGCTCCATAAACACATTTTGTTGAGTCTTCTACTGCAAGACAATGTGTAAAGAATAAACCAACAAAAAACCCACTGCCATCGAGTCAATTCCAACTCATAGCGACCCTATAGGACAGAGCAGAACTGCTCCATAGAGTTTCCGAGGAGTGCCTGGCGGATTTGAACTGCCGACCTCTTGGTTAGCAGCCATAGCACTTAACCAATCAAATGCCTATTTCTGAATCCGTAAATGCTTAAAGAAGAGCATGGGCAGGAAGAAACTTGAAACTAAGTTGTAAAGCTCTATTGTTCATTGAAATCTATTGTAAATGAAGATAATACCAATTACCAGTTGCGGTCAAGTAGACTCCAACTCGTGACAACCCCATGTGTACCAGAGTAGGGCTGTGCTCCATAGGGTTTTCAATGGCTGACTTTTCAGAAGTAGATCGCTAGGCCTTTCTTCTGAGGTACCTCTGGGTGGATTCAAACCTCCAACCTTTTGGTTAGCAGCTGAGGGAGTTAATGGTTTGCACCAGGTAGGGATTCAAATGAAGATAAAGCCTCCCAAAAATCATCAGGTCAGTGAATGAGAAAATAAGATTTGATGTGCAAACAGGGACAGAGATAGGGCTTTTCTGTTGTGATATGCAGGGCTCTCCTGGACCCAAGTGGAGGAGTGATTAATGAGCCCAGGATTCTGGACCAATGATTCTCAAAGCCTAGCCTGGAAGGCCACCTGCTACTAAGAATGTGCTAGCAGTAGGGCTGCTAATAAGAATGTGGATTTCTGCGCCTAGAAGATGAGGCCTGGGTCTCCACCAGGGCTTCAAACCAGTTCATTCCTGTTTGAACACCTGTTGAGAATTTGCATTTCCACCCCAGATATACTGAATCAGAATCTACATTTTAACAAGATTCCCCAGGTGACGCTTATGTATAATAAATTCTGAGATCCACTGCTCTGGTAGTGGTTCTCAGAACTGGTCCCTAACCAGCAGCATTGGCATCACCTGAGAGCTTGTTAGAAATGCAGCTCTCAGTAGGGTTCCAGCTAGAACTAACTGGTTCAAAGCCCCGGTCTCCACATGGTCTAACAAGCTCCCCAGGTGATTGCAATGACCACATTTTCAGACCTCTGCTCTAGAAGTGGGAACCGAAGCTGGAATGAGTGGAGGGGGACTTAGGTTCACAAATGCTCAGTCATCAGAAGCTGATGCTCTCCAGGCAGTTTTGGCAAGTGGGCAAAACTCATTGCATAGCATTTATGCCAGATTTAAATTCAACAACCAGCGTCCGAGGACTCCAAAGAGTCTAATATTGCAAAACACAATGGGATAGTTTGTGTTTTTTATTTAATTGATTCTCATGTACAATTATGTGAATATAAAATTCTGATAAAGTTCCAGTTTCCTTTAAAAGCATCAATCTTTAGCCCTCAGGCCCTGGGTCCCCTATGTAATCTCATTCCCAACCCAGTAATATTGGGGAACTGACAGGCTTCTTTCTGGCTTCCATTTTATATGGAATATTGGAAAGAATTGGAGGGGAGGACTGTCTTTTGACCAGTAAGCACTTGTCTGCAAGGTTGAAGTTGCCCTTAATGATGTGTCTGTAAGAATTAAAAGAAGGAGATGGTCACACTCACTTGCAAGTATCAGAAAAGTCTTCATAGAAAAGGTGACCATCGAACCCAGATTCTCAAAGCCTGTGGGATTCACAAATCCCCATATTTATTAGCCATTCGCCATCCTACTAATTCAGGAGGGCAAGGTGGTTCAGTGGTAGAACTCTCACATTCCATGCAGGAGACCCGAGTTCGATTCCTGGCCAAGGCACCTCACACGCACCTACCACATGTCATTGGTGGCTTTCGTATTGCTATGATGCTGAACAGATTTCAGCAGAGCTTCCAGACTAAGATGGACTTAGGAAGAAAGGCCTGGGAATCTACTTCTGAAAATCAGCCAGTGAAAACCCTGTGGATCACAATGGTCCAGTCCACAATCCACCATGGAGATGGTGCAGGACTGGGCCATGTTTCATTCCGTTGTGCATGGGGTCGCCATGAGTCAAGGTCAACTTGACAGTAGCTAACAACGACTGTGTGTGTGTGTACAAAGTGCAGTATTTTAGAGCCCAGGTGGTGCCGGGGTTAAGAGTTCAGCTGCTATCCAAAAGGTCGGCAGTTCGAATCCAGCAGCCACTCCTTGGAAACCCTATGGGGTAGTTCTGCTCAGTCGCTATGCATTGGAATTGACTTGATGGCAATGGGTTTGGTTTTATGTATATATATACACACACACATAATATTTATTATTCGTTATTAGTAGTTTATGGCCTGAGAGTTGATAAGATTGCAGCATCCTCATTTCAGTCCACAAAAGAAACTGGTCCAGGGATATTGGAATACCAAGGCAAAGGTGGACCAGGAAGGTGTAAAGATCTTTCTTCATTAAAGTTTGATTACTCTGCAGAGCAAGTACCTTCAAGGATGCCATCTGAGCAGGTTTTATTTGCTTTCTTACATTTTAAGCAGAATCAAACTCTAGTGGTTCGTTTTCAGCTGCTGAGTTTGAAAGCAGGCTTAGACGTCGGGGTCAGCAAACTGTTCCTCTAAACGGGATGCTGTCACCCTCAGAGGAAATGAGATCAACAATGACCTGTTTTCTGAGATCCACCCCCATACTGCAAATAACGCTTAAAAATAATTGCTACTACATCGTAGCGTTAGGATTTTTTTCCTTAATAACAACTCAAGAAAGCACAAACCAAAACCAACCAAACCCACTGCTGTCAAGTCGTTTCCGACTCATAGCAACCCTACAGGATGGAGTAGAACTGTCCCATAGAGTTTCCAAGGAGCACCTGGTGGATTCGAACTGCCGACCTCTTGGGTAGCAGCTGTAGCACTTAACCACTACACCACCAGGGTTCCCAAGAAAGCACAGACATCTTTATTTTTGTAGCTGCAGTTTTTCTTGTTATGACTTTTAAAACAATGTTAAAGGATTTTTAAGCCTACCCATTAAAAGGAGTATTGACAGTAGCAAAAGATAGGGAGAAAAGTTGAATAAAGTGCCATCCTAATTTTGTAAACCCAGACAGGGAGAGAGAGCAAGAGGAAAAGAGAGACGGAGAGAAGGCTAAAAGGAAATATACCATAAAGTTGTCAGGGATATTGCTAAGTCATTGGCATTATGTTCTTCTTTATACCTTTTTATATTTAACGAATTTTTCTGCAACCAATGTACTACTGATATTAATCAGAAAAAAAAAGTTTCTTACAAACATAATTCATTTCTTCCTTCATGTGTTTGTTCACTTAAAAACAAAACCTGTTGCCGTTGAGTTGATTCTGATTCATGGCGACCTAAAGGACAGAGTAGATGGGGACCATAGTCTTGGGGAACATCTAGGTTAATTGGCATAACATAGTTTATAAAGAAAATGTTCTACATCCGCTTTGGTGAGTAGCGTCTGGGGCCTTAAAAGCCTGTGTGCAGTCATCTAAGATACATCTATTGGTCCCATTCCACCCAGAGTAAAGGAGAATGAAGAAAACCAAAGACACAGAGAAAATATTAGCCCCGAGGACTAAAGCACTACGTGAACCAGATTCTCCACCAGCCTGAGACCAGAAGAGCCAGATGGTGCCTGGCTACCACCAACGACTGTCCTGACAGGGATCACAACAGAGTCTTGGACAGCGCAGGAGAAAAATGTAGAACAGAATTCAAATTCACGCAAAAAGACCAGATTTACTGGTCTGACAGAGACTGGAGAAAGTCCCAAAACTATGACCCCCTGATGCTGTGCTAACCCAGAACTGAAACCATTCCTGAAGCCCAATTTTCAGACAAAAATTAGACCAGCCTATAAAACAAAAAATAACACACGTGAGGAACATGCTTCTTAGTTCAATCGAATATACAAGATCAAATGGGCAGCTCCTGTGCTAAAGCAGAACGAGAAGGCAGGAAGAGACAGGAGCTGGATGAATGGACACAGGGAACCCAGGGTGGAAAGCGGGAGCGTGCTGGTACATTGTGGGGATTGCAACCAATGTCATAAAGCAATATGCGTGTAAATTTTTGAATGAGAAATTAGCTGTAAACATTCGCCTAAAACACAATAAAAAATAATGATAATAGTAAAGGACAGAGTAGAACTGCCACATAGAGTTTCCAAGGCTGTAAATCTTTATTGAAGCAAACTGCCACAGCTTTCTCCCACGGAGTGGCTGGTGGGTTTGAACCGTTGACCTTTCGGTTAGCAGCTGAGAACTTAACCACTGTGCAACCAGGGCTCCTCCTTTGTCCATTTTTATACATTTTACACAGCTTTATTCTGTGAATGCTCAAATCTGTGTTTTGCTTTTCTTAGTTAAATTTCTACAGTTTTGTTAGGCAGTTTTCATGTTTAATGCCTGCCTGGCGTTTTAATTAATTTAACCTTTTTCTGCTCTGTGTTTTCATGTATTAACACTTGACTGGCATGGAGGAACACTACAAAAATTATTACTAAAAAAAAAAGCTTTGCTGAGACTGTTACCATATCAGTTTATTGAGTGCTATCCTGCATTCTCTCCCTGACTTCTGTGCCATGAACAGTGTTGTTTTTCAGCAATCTGAGGTGTGCTTTTATCTTGCAGAAGACTCAATTCTTGTGACTGCCCGTAGCTTCCTTTTTCCTTGGGCTGCTGTGTAATTTGGAGCTGAATCTGTGACCCTCCTTCAGCCGTTGCAGTGAGCTTATGGTTTGATTATCTGTTTAGTGACTTTCCCTAAGGCCTTAGCTAGCCTTCCACCTCTGAATTCACTGAACTCCATGGCTTTATCCATGTTTGAACCTTACCTTACTGCATTTTGTGCGAGCTTTTTGGATTGGTCTGGAAACTAAGCCAGCAATTTCTAACTAAGCAATAGTATTTATTGGGAGCTTACCTATGTGCCAAGTAGTGTTCTGAACATTTTGCTTCTGTTATCTTCCGTAAACCTCATAACAACCCTAGGAAGGGAGCCCTGGTGGTGCAGTTGTTAAAGTGCTCAGCTGCCAGTCAAAAGGTCAGCCATTCCCACCAGCTGCTCTACTGGAAAAAGATGTGGCAGTCTGCTTCCATAAAGATTACAGCCTTGGAAACCCTGTGGGGCAGTTCTGCTCTGTCCTATAGTGTCGCTGTGAGTCAAGATTAACTTGATGGAAGCAGGTTTGGTCTGGGTTTTTTTTAATAACACTATGAGACAGTGGGTATCATGATTGCCATTTACAATTGAGGAGACAGGTGTGGAGAGGTTTAGCAGCTTATGTGGGATGAGTTTTGTTGCAGAGCCCATACTCTGAGTCACAACGTGAATAAAATAATAAACACATCCGTTCCTGCAACACGGGACAATTAGGCTCTTTCTGCCTGCCCACTGTTACGTAAAACCCGGCAACAGTTTTGTTCATGCTTTAAAGGAGTCCCTGGGTGGTGCAAATGGTTAACATGCTCGGCTGCTAACCCAAAGGTTAGAGATTCGAGTTCACCCAGAGATACCTCAGAAGGAAGTCTTGGTGATCTGCTTCCCAAAAATCAGCCATTGAAAACATCACGGAGCCCAGTTCTACTCTGACACACATGGGTGGGTGGTCGTGAGTCAGAATCGACTCAGCGGCCACTGGTGATGGCAGTTGAACTTTGAAATATCTCCTTTTGCTTTGAAAGCTTTAATAATGCTTAAAGGTGGGGGCTATTTCTCTTTGCATTGATATGGGGAATAGAAATGAACTCACAGGAAAAATACATGTGTTCCTGATATTGGGAACTAAGCCACAAAAAGCCTGTGGTGAAGAAATTCCTCCTGGAGAGAATTAGGAAAGGGGCACTCACTGAAAGATTCCATATCCTTAGGGACCACCTCTTCTTATTGATCGTGGGGCTCAAAACTTCAGATACAGGGTCTCGTTAATCCTGATTCAACGCTGCCAGGCAGGGGTTCTCTTCATTTCACAGAGGAGGAGACTGAAGCTCAGGAAGATGAAGCAACTCGTTCAAAGTTTACCTTTGGTGAGTGGCAGAGTCAGCATTTGAACCCAGAGCTTCATCTCCTTCTGCCAGGATGTGCTGTTTGCTTGTCTGAGAAGTGAATGATTCTGGGAATGACTCTTGATTTCTTACAAGGTAGCAGGACTAGGAGTCCCTGGGTGGTACAAACAGTTAACATGCCCAGCCACTGACCAAAATGGAGGTTCGAGTCTTCCCCAAGGCACCTCAGAAGAAAGGCCTGGCAATCTACTTCTGGCAAATGAGCTGCTGCGAACCCTGTGGAGCACAGCTCTACTCTGACACACATGGGGTTGCCGTAAGTCAGAGCTGACTGCACGGGAATGGCTGATGTTTTGTTTTGTGTTGTTTTTGAGCTTAGCAGGAAATAGACAAAGCTTGTGTGCCCCATTGCCTGCGCTTGGCCTTGTTCTCTCTTTCCTTTTCTCTCTCTGTCTGCCTCTTTCTGCTCTCTGGGTTTCTCTCTCTTCCTGTAAGCCTTTGCTCTCACTTTTTGTCCCTCTCTGTCTCTGTCTCTCTCTACTCTCTCTTTTGTCTTTCTTAGCCTCTTGCTATATCTCCATCTCTCTTTCCTTCTGTCTCTTTCCTTCACTCTTGCTGTCCTTCTTTCTCTCTTTGGCTCTCACTCTCTTCCTGTTTTACTAGGTATCTGCTTCCATCTCTCTCTCCCTTCTTATGTCCCTCTCTCCTTCCTTTTCCTCCTTCTTTGCCTCTCTGTCTCTGTCTTAAGAAAATTGCTCGGAATTTTCACAGTTCAATAATAAATATGAACCATCAGTCTTATTTACCCAACTCACAGTGAATATAACTGGCAGAACAAATCAGCACAAACTAAACTGACAACAGCTAAAAGCACGCACGGTGAATGTGTTATTGACTAAAAATCTATAGACGGCTCAAATCTTCTTGGTAAAATTTGGGTCACTGCACAGTTTTTACCAGGAGAATTGGCCTTGGTGGAAATAATGACTAGAAAAGAAAACCCAAAATAGCAAAAGCTATAAATTAGTAAAATTTACTGTGGTCCAAAAACTGACTGATGAATTAAATCTTTACAAATTTAAAGACCAAAGAATTGATCCCAGTGAAAATAGTTTTTAAAACAATTAGAAACAATTTAACCATGGTGTACAAGACATGGTAACCCTGGTGGCATAGTGGTTAAGAGCTATAGCTGCTAACCAAAAGGTCTGCAGTTCGAATCCACCACCTGCTCCTTAGAAACTCTATGGGGCAGTTATACTCTGTCCTGTGGGGTTGCTATGAGTCGGAATCGACTTGACAGCAATGGGTTTGGTTTGGTGGGTTATGCAAGACATGGGGCCCTGGTGGCGTAGTGGTTAAACATTTGGCTGCTAACCAAAAGGTCGGCAGTTCGAATCCTCCAGGTGATTATTGGAAATGCTGTGAGGCGATGGCAGTTCTACTCTGTGCTATAGGGTCACTATGAGTTGGAATCAACTCAACTGCAGTGGGTTTGGTTTGGTTGGGTTTATACAAGACATAGACCTAGAAATTGGCTTAATGGAGTTTTCTCTGAAAATACACCCTCAGGGAAAATTCATCAATGTCTGTATAATTCTTATTTAAAAGTTTGTATTCATCCTTTTTTTTTTCATCCTAAAAACCCATTGCCATCGAGTCGATTCTGGCTCATAGAGACCCTATAGGACAGAGTAGAACTGCCCTATAGAGTTTCCAAGGCAGTAATCTTTACAGAAGCAGCCTGTCACATCTTTCCCCCATGGTGGGCATGGTGAGTTTGAACCACCGACCTTTCAGTTAGCAGCTGAGTGCTTTCACCACTATGCCACCAGGGCTGCTATTCATATTGTATTCATATTCAGACTTGAAACGTTCTCGGGGCTCAAATAGCTGGGCCAAGTAACTTCCTGGGTACATGTGAGACTCCTTTGGAATCAACGTTTCCCTATTGGGCCACTTTCCTAAACCCAGCAGAACTTCTAGACTCAGACAGACTAGGAAGAAGGGCCTGGTGATCTACTTCCACAAATCAACCCATGAAAACCCTATGGATCACAATGGTTTGATCCATAACTGATCTTTAGGATGCCACAGGACTGGCAAGCACTTTGTTCTGTCGTACAGAACGCCACGAGTTGGGGGCCGACTCAATGGAGCTCTCCGAAACAACTATGCTGGTGGTAGATACAGTCTCTGTGCATGGTCCCACCTCTATGGCCACGAATGCTCTTCCCCACCAGCAGTCCTGTGCACACGCCTCATCACCACCTCCACTATTGTTTCTTTGTACAACAACATCATCGCAGCCACAATTCCCTGAATTTGCCCTGCATACTGAAGTTTACAATACACCCTTGCTTCTGTTTTGATCCATCCAGCAGCCAGTTTTGTGAGATGGGTACTCTTCTCCTCATCTTACAGAAGAGGAAACTGAAGGTCAGAGAGGCCCCATGATCAGGCCTCATATGTGGAGCTAGCAGAGGGGGACCTGGGTCATGAGCCCTACTCCACATTTGCCCAAACATGCTGGCTGGCCTGAATTGCTGATGGGTTTCTCTGCCTAGCAAGGCTTTGATGTGAACTAAAAAATACATTCAGTTATCATCAAAGGGCTGTTTAATTTGCAGTAACACTTTAGACTAGACCTCGAAAACACGCACACTCACAGATAGCCTCTCTCGCTGGTTTCATTAATTCACCAGAACAAGTCAGTGTCTTGTTAAAGGCTTCTTGAATGTTAATGAATGAATAATTAACTTTAACTATATAATTAGCCTTTAAATGTGCCGAGACCCCCAGAGAGCCTCTGAAAACATGCATAAGAAGATGATGAGCTATAAAACTTCTGATTAGGAAGTGTCAGGCAGCTGGACAAGTCCCCGCCCCCTGACTCTGGGGTACAGGGGGATCAGATTTGCTGACTAGCAGACTTTGGCTGGATGTGGACGGTCACTGTCTCCATGCGGGCACAAGAGAGACCCTCTGAAGTGGCAGAGTCTCATCTACACACTCAGAAAGCTGTAGCAGCTCTTCGAAGCTGTCAGAGCTCTGGCAGGAAGCTTCTAGGTTCAAGTAGCATGAGGTGCATGCGGTATTCCCCCTACTTCACTGCTTGGCAGGGGTGAGGTCTTCCTCTCCCTTCTCATTCTGAATTACTGTCATTCTAGTCACTTGCTTTCTTGGGGACTGCTGTGGCAGGGAGAGGGTGACAGCACCCACACAGACTACGGGGTGCCTGGCAGGTAGTGGGCATGTCATGCAGCCAGCAAGGTAGTTTGGGCTCCAGTTCTGCCCCTGTCTTCGCTTTGGGAAATCAAAGTGTTGCACCATCTGTCACAAACGCTCAGAGGAGAGACATCACCCTTCTGTAGGGAATGGAGACAGAGAAGTGATGTCAACCTCCTTGTTTCAAGTAGGGACTTTGTCCCCAGTCAGGCAACATCTCACGGTGCTCAGCCCCTGATCTTTGAGCCTCTCCCTGCCCACCTACCCAGTGGAAGAAGCACTTAGGCAGTGACACCAAGTCTGTGACTGTCTCCATTACCCAGTGCTGCTATAACAGAAATACCACAAGTGGGTGGCTTTAACAAACAGAAATGTATTTTCTCACCGTTTAGGAGATTAGAAGTCTGAATTCAGGGCACCAGCTCTACGGGAAGGCTCTCTCTGTCCGTCTGAGGGAAAATCCTTGTCTTAGCTTCTTTAGTGTTCTTTCAGCATTCCTTAGAGATCTCCAAGTGGCATTTATATTTTCCTCATCTGTGCTTGCTTCTCTGTGTCTAATCTGCCCTTTTATATCTGGAAAGTCATTAGGTCGAGGACACACCCTAAACTGATATGACCTTACATACGTAACAAAGAAACCCTTTTCCCAAGTGGGATTGCATCCACAGGCAAACCAAACCAAACCCATTGCCGTTGAGTTGATTCTGATTCGTAGCGACCCTACAGGACAGAGTAGAACTGCCTCATAAGGTTTCCATGGAGTGGCTGGTGGATTCAAACTGCCGACTTTTTGGTTAGCAGCTGAGCTCTTAACCACTGCGCCACCAGGGCTCCCTCTACAGGTATAGGTGTTAAGATTTACAGCATATATTTTGGGGGTGGGGGTGGTGGATATAATTCAGTTCATATCAGTGCCCTTTGCTGGAGCTGGGAAGACCAGGACAGAGCTGGATCCCTTGGAAAGCAGGAGAAGACAAAGCCAAGGCAAGAAACATCACTGGGCTTCCTTACCTGTGAGCCCTCTTGTTTATAGTTTGTGGGACTTTTTCATGGTTCAGCCTTTATTCTACATGTTGTTTTAAACCCAGTGCTGCCAGTTACCAAGTGCAGCCTTGTATATCACCCTCTCTCTAGCAATTGCTGATGGGATGCCTCAAGTGCCTTCGGTCCAAACTCTTTCTTACCTTCTACCTCCCACAAGAAGCTATGGCCATTTATGCCTAAATACCTCCTGAAGGAGAGAGGTAGGATGTGCTGGGGGCAAGAGAAGTTTTCTTTGGAGGTACGTAATGAAAAATTTGGCCACCTTTTGTCCCCGATTCTTTGGAAGTAATCTCTAAACCCTTAGAATTTCCCAAGGGATTGGAGTGTCTTTGCTATTCCTGGTGGCCCCTCAATCCACACCTGATAGATTATGCTCAGGAGGTGGGTGACTCAGGATAGGGTTGGCTACACCAGAAAGACCAACAATATGATTAGTGGGTTGGGGCTTTGAGGCACATGCAGTCGGCCTGACCTTTGGGGAGGGGACAGGGGCTGGAGCTTGAGTTCAGTGACATGGCCAATGGTGCAATCATCCTTCCTAAGTACTACAACCCCAGTGAAAACTCTGAACACCAAATCTCAGGTGAGCTTCTGATTGGCAAGGCTCTATGTATCCTCACATACTGATGTACTGGGAGGGTGACATGTCTTGACTCCATGGGGAGAGAACAACAGAAGCTTCACATTTGAGACCCTCTCAGACCTCACCCTATGTGTCTCTCCCTCTGGCTGGTTCTGATTCATATCCTGTTGCTATAATAATATGATAAAACTGTAAATATTGTGCTTAACTGAGTTCTGTGGATTATTCTTGTGACTTTATGGAACTTGAGGGAGTAGTGGAAACCCTGAGTTTGTAGCCAGATAGTTACAAGTGCAGGTGGCTTCGGACCCCCAAGTTTGTGGCTTGTGTCTGAGGTGGGGGCAGTCTTGTGGAGGACTGTGCCCTTAACCTGTGAAGTTTGGCCAACTCTGGGTAGTTAATGTCTGAAGTCATTTTAGGGAGTAACTCCAGACCCTTACACAGCTATGAGTCTGTTGGGAAAGAAACAGGTGACCTGACCCATTGAACTCATTGCTGTTGAGTCGGTTCTGACTCCTAGCGACCCTATAGGACAGAGTAGAACTTCCCGCATAGGGTTTCCAAGGCTGTAATCTTTATGGGAGCAGACTGCCGCATCTTTCTCCCATGGAGCAGCTTATGGGTTTGAAACGCCAGTCTTCCAGTTAACAGCCGAGCACTTATCCACTGCACCACCAGGGCTCCTTAGATGACCTGTACAACTCCCCCCCCCCATCCTTCTCTTTAATTTCAGATTCCCCTGGTCTCATCCTTGCCTCTTCTTCCTAAACATTTGACTTGATTTATAGCCATAACCCCCAAATCTGTACTTCTGAGATAATAGACAGAGCTGCCTCCATTTATTCCACAAGGATTAAGGATACCGCGCTTAATCAGAATGGTTACCTCTGTGGGCTTTGGTATTGAGCTGCCTGGAACCAAATGCTGCCTCTCACACTTACAAGCTGGGTGATCATGTTAAGCCACTTTGCCTTTCTGTGCCTCAGTGGGCATGGCAGTAGTCTGTCCATCACTGTGTTGTTGGAAGGAGTCAATGAAATGAGCAAATGCTTGGAAAGTATTCCAGACTGGATCTGGCATGTGGCATGTATTCGGTCTCTCTGTGTGCCCCTTTGCCATAAAATCTGAATTAGGTTGAACGTGTTTATGTGTTTTGAGCATTTACTATGTGCCAGACACTGCACAGGCATTTAAGTTATATAATGTTGTTTTAGTCTTGACAGCCCTCTAAGCGTACATTTTGTCATCTTCCTTTTACTGGCAGGAGACTGACTCAGAAATATAGGTTCCTTGTCCAAAGTCCCTGACTACAAATCCTCCTTCCCACTACATCAATGGGTTTTTTGTTGTTGTTATTATTGTAAAAATAGATACATAACACAACATTTGCCAATTCAACATTTTCGGCTATACAACTGAGTGATATCAATTACGTTAATCATGTTTGGCAACCACCGCCCATAATCATTGCCAAATTTCCCATCGCTCTAAGCAATTTTTTTTTCTTTCTATCAACTAAAACATTTTTTCAAATTGAAAACAGATGAAAGGTAGACCTTGTAGGGTCAGAGTAAGGAGGGGAACCCAGAGCCCTGCTCCCTCAGCCCACCACTTGTTCCCCACCGAATGCCTGAGCAGTGCTATCCACTGTGGTAGCTACCAGCCACGGGTGACTATTTGCACTTCAATTTAAGTTAATGAAATTTTTAAAAAATTAAAAGTTCACCTCCTCAGTTACACTAACCACGTTTCAAGTGCTCAACAGCCATATTGGACAATGTAGGTAGTATATAGATTGTAGCTAGTCCAACAGACAGTATGACTGTTGAGCACTTAAAATGTGGTTAGTGCAACTGACGGAGTGAAGCCATATTAGACAGTGTTGATAGAGAGCCCACCACCTGTCTGTCAGTTAGTCCTATGTGGTGGCTTAGGTGTTGCTGTGGTGCTGGAAGCTATGCCACCAGTATTTCAAATATCAGCAGGGTCACCCAGGAGGACAGTTCTCAGCAGAGCTTCCAGACTGAGACAGACTAGGAAGAATGACCTGGTGATCTACTGCTAAAAAAAACTGGCCAGTGAAAACCTTATGCATAGCAGTGGGACATTGTTTGATACAGTGCTGGAAGATGAGCCTCCCCGCAGGTTGGAAACCACTCTAAATACAACTGGGGAAGAGCTGCCTCCTCAAAGTAGAGTCGACCTTAATAACATGGATGGAGTAAAGTTTTCAGAACCTTTATTTGCTGACGTGGCAAGACTCAAAATGAGAAGAAACAGCTGCAAACATCCATTAATTAGTGGAACATGGAATGTATGAATATGAATCTAGAAGAATTGGAAGTCATCAAAAATGTAATGGAACATATAGAGATTGATATCCTAGGCACTAGTGAGCTGAAATGGACTGGTATTGGCCATTTTGAATCAATCAATCATATGGTCAACTATGCCGGGAATGACAGATTGAAGAGGAATGGCATGACATTCATTGTCAAAAAGAACATTTCAGGATCTATCCGGTGATAGGATAATATCCAAATGCCTACAAGGAAGACCGGTTAATACCATTATTATTCAAATTTACACACCAACCACTAATGCCAAAGGTGAGGAAATTGAAGATTTTTACCAAATTTTGAAATTGATCAAACATGCAATCAAAATGCATTGGTAATTACTGGTGATTGGAATACGAACGTTGGAAACAAAGAAGAAAGATCAATATTTGGAAAATATGGCCTTGGTGATAGAAAACATTCTGAAGATTGCATGATAGAATTTTGTAAGACCAATGACTTGTTCATTGCAAATACCTTCTTTCAGTGACATAAATGGAGACCCCGAGGCCAAAGGACATGCTTTGCTCCCGGTGCTTCTTTCTTGGTGGTATGAGGTCCCCAACTCTCTGCTTGCTTCCCTTTTCTTTTATCTCTTGAGAGATAAAAGGTAATACAGACCACACCCCAGGGAAACTCCCTTTACATTGGATCAGGGCTGTGACCTGGTAAGGGTGTTACAATCCCACCCTAGCCTCTCTAACATAAAATTACAATCACAAAATGGAGGACAAGCACGGAATACTGGGAATCATGGCCTAACCAAGTGGATACACACATTTTTGGGGGGACGTGATTCAATCCATGACAGCGACTTTATGTGTGGACCTTGCCAGATAGAATATACAGGAATCAAATCAACTACATCTGTGGAAAGAGATGGTGGAAAAGCTCAAAATCATCAGTCAGAACAAGGTGAAGGGCCAACTGTGGAACAGACCATCAAATTGCTCATACACAAGTTCAAGTTGAAGCTGAAGAAAATAAAACAAGTCCACAGAGCCAAAGTATGACCTTGAGTATATCCTACCTAAATTGAGACCATCTCAAGAATAGATATGACATGTTGAAATCTGATGACCGAAGACCAGACAACTTGTGGGATTGCATCAAGAACATCATACATGAAGAAAACAAAAGTCATTAAAAAGACAGAAAAGACCAAAATAGATGTCAGAAGAGACTCTGTTGAACATAGAGTAGCTAAAACAAACGGAAGAAATGATGAAGTAAAATTGCTGAACAGAAGATTTCAAAGGATGGCTCAAGAAGACAAAGTAAAGTATTATAATAAAATGCGCAAAGACCTCGACGTAGAAAACCAAAACGGAAGAACATGCTTGGCATTTCTCAAGCTGAAAGAACTGAAGAAAAATTTCAAGCCTCAAGTTGCAATATTGAAGGAGTTTATGGGCAAAATATTGAACGACACAGGAAGCATCAAAAGAAGAAGGGAATACACAGAATCACTGTACCAAGAAGAATTGGTCAACATTAAGCAATGTCAGGAGGTAGCATATGACCAAGAACTGATGGTACTGAAGGAAGAAGTTCAAGCTGGTGAAATACAAGGTTCCAGGAATTGACAGAATACCAATTGAGGTGTTTCAACAGGCAGATGTGATGCTGGAAGCACTAACTCGTCTACGTCAAGAAATTTGGAAGACAGTTACCTGACCAACCGATTGGAAGAGATCCATATACGTGCCCATTAGAAAGAAAAGTGTTCCAACAGAATGTGGAAATTATTAAACAATATCATTAATATCACACATAAGTAAAATTTTGCTGAAAATAATTCAAAATCAGTTGCAGCAGTACATTGACAGGGAACTGTCAGAAATTCAAAAGCCAGACTCAGAAGAGGACTTTGGAACAAGGGATATCATTGCTGATGTCAGATGGATCTTGGCTGAAAGCAGACAATACCAGAAAGATGTTTACCTGTGTTTTACTGACCATGCAACTTAGGGATAACATTGTGAAGAATGGTAATTCCAAAACACTTAATTATACTCATGTGGAACCTGTACGCAGATCAAGGGGCAGTTGTTCAAACAGAACCAGGGGATACTGTGTGGTTTAAAGTCAGGAAAGGTGTGCATCAGGGCTGTATCATTTTACCATACTTATTTAATCTGTATGCTGAGCAAATAATCTGAGAAGGTGGACTATATGAAGAAGAGTGCAGATCAGGATTGGAAGAAGACTCGTTAACAACCTGTAATATGCAGATGATACAACCTTGCTTCCTGAAAGCGAAGAGGACTTGAAGTACTTACTGATGAAGATCAAAGACTACAGCCTTCAGGATGGATTACAACTCAACATAAAGAAAACAAAACCCCTCACAACTGGACCAGTAAGCAACATCATGATAAACAGGAAAAATATTGAAGTTGTCAAGGGTTTCATTTTACTTGGATCCACAGTCAACACCCATGGAGGCAGCAATCAAGAAATCAAACACTGCATTGCATTGGAAAATCTGCTGCAAAAGATCTCTTTAAAGTGTTCAAAAGCAAAGATGTCACTTTGAGGGCTAAAGTGCGCCTGACCCAAGCCATGGTATTTTCAGTCACCTCATATGCATGTAAAAGCTGCACAATGAATAAGGGAGACCGAAGAAGAATTGATTCCCTTGAATTATGGTGTTGGTGAAGAATATTTAATATACCATGGACTGCTGGGATCTCTATGAGTCGGAATCGACTCAGTGGCAGTGGGTTTGGTTTTCTGTTTTTTGTTTTTTATGGACTGCCAGAAGAATGAACAAGTCTGTCTTGTAAGAAGTACAGCCAGAGTGCTCCTTGGAAGCGAGTATGGTGAGACTTCATCTCATGTACTTTGAACACGTTACCGGAAGGGACCAGTCCTTGATGAAGGACATCATGCTTGATAAGGTGGAGAGTCAGCAAAAAAGAGGACAAACCTCAACAAGATGGATTGGTGCAGTGGCTGTAACATTGGGCTCAAACATGGCAGTGACTGTGGAGATAGTGTGATACCAGGCGGTGTTTTGTTCTGTTGTACGAGGGGTCACTATGAGTCAGAACCAACTCCACAGCACCTAAGAACAGCAACAGGATTGCTGGCCATCCAGAAAAACTATTTCTTCTTGGTTTGTCAGTCCTGCCCTGCTATCACCATCAACAATGCCCAGTTTTTTTCCTCTCTGCTTGGGTGATCTGATCCCTTTTAATACTCCCAGAGCTTAAAACTGAGCCTCTAATCCTGTGGCCATAGGATAAAAGCTTCGGAGTCTTCCGGTTGGTGAGACAACCCCTGTAATTTCACCCCATCTCTAGCCATTACAGAAACAAAGAATTAAAATGGAAATTGTGGCTGTAAACCTTCGAAATAGTCTTTTTTTCCCCACAGGGAGTCCTTCAGCAGCTGTCTCTAGAAGGCTGCAGGTTTTACATCCTCTCTTTGCTACTTTTATTTGTCTTTGCTTCACTCTTTTCTGCTTTCTTGTTAAAGAAAGAAAAGCAGTGAAGATGTGAAAGTCTCAGGAAGTTGAGTAATCTCCGATTTAGTTTTCCTGCCTGCTTTAGGAAGGAGCTGGTGGTGTAACAGTTCAATACGTGGTTGCTAACCAAAAAGTTGGTGGTTTGAAGGCACCCAGCAGCTCCGTGGGAGAAAGGCCGGGTGATCTGTATCTGAAAAGATTACAGCCTAGAAAACCCTATGTGGCAGTTCTACTCTGTCACATGAAATCTCTACAAGTCGGAATCAACTCAATGGCGCCCAACAACAGCAATGACACCTATTTTAGAGTTGAGGCATCCATCCCCTTGTTCAAGGATCATCATGTCAGCCTTTTAAAGAGTAATGTTGAACGTGGAAACAATGCGAATGCCCATTCATAGGGGTCTAGTTCATGAGTTAGGTACCAAAGTGCCATGGAGATTATTAACGCCTGCCTTTTGCAGGGTGCTGACTGGGAGGGGGCAAAAAGGACTTCTGTGGTGATGATCATGTACTGCATCTTGACCTGCATGGCGATTTCAAGGATGTATACATATGCAGAAATTAATCGAGCTCTTTTCTACCCTCAAGATTAAGGAGCCCTGGTCATGCAGGGGTTAAGCACTCGGGTACTAACCTAAAGGTTAGTGGTTCAAACCCACCAGTCAGTTGGCGGGACAAAAGACCTGGTGATCTGCTGCCATAAAGATTACAGCCTAGAAAACCCTATGAAGGCAGTTCTGCTCTGTCACATGAAGTTGCCGTGAGTTGGAATCGGCTCAGCAGCTCCCAGCAACAGCAGCCCTTAGGATCAAGTAACTCATAGTGACCCCATATGGCAGAGTAGAACTGCCCCACAGGGTCTTCTAGGCCACAGTCTTTACAAAAGACCTCTTTAAAGTGTTGAAAAGCGAAGATATCACCTTGAAGACTATGGTGCGCCTGCCGCAAGCCATGGTATTTTCAGTCGAATCATATGCATGTGAAAGCTGTCAGTGAATAAAGAAGACCAAAGAAGAATTGACTCTTTCGAATTGTGATATTGGCAATGAATATTGAATATACCATGGACTATCAAAAGGACAAACAAATCTGTCTCAGAAGTCTTAGAAGCAAGGATGGTGAGACTGCGTCTTACATACCTTGGACGTGTTGTCAGGAAGGATCAGTCCCTGGAGAAAGACATCATACTTGGTAAAGTACAGGGTCAGCAGAAAAGAAGAAGATCCTCAATGAGGTAGAATGACACAGTGGCAGCAACAATGGGCTCAAGCATAACAATTATGAGCATGACGCAGGACCAAGCAGTGTTTCATTCTGTGGTCGATAGTGTCACTGTGAGTCGGAACCAACTCAATGGCACCTAACAACAACAACAATAATATTTACAAGAATAGATTGCCAGATCTTTTCTGCTGCAGAGCTTCTGGGTGGGTTTGAACCACCTACCTTTAGGTTAGCAGCTGAGTGCTTAACCATTGCTCCACCAGGGCTCCTTAGTATAGGTTATACCTCAATAAAAATAAATATATTAAAAAGAAAGAAAAATGATACTGTCTTAGTTATCTAGTGCTGCTATAACAGAAATGCCACAAGTGAATGGTTTAACACATTTATTCTTTCACGGCTTAGGAGGCTAGAAGTTTGAATTCAGAGTGCCTACTCTATGGGAAGGCTTTCCCTCTCTCTCTCTTGGCTCTGGAGTAAGGTCTTTGTCTCAGTTTTCCCCTGGGTCTAGGAGGTTCTCAGCATAGGAACCCGGGCCCAAAGCACATAATCTGCTCCCAACTCCTCTTTCTTGGTGGTGATGAGGTCCCTCTCTCTGCTCACTTCTGTCCCCTTATATCTCTTGTAAGATAAAAGGTGATGCAGACCACACCCCAGGGAAACTCCCCTTACATTGGATCAGGGCTGTGACCTGAGTAAGGGTGTTGCGTCCCACCCTAATCCTCATTAACATGACCTAAACCCTGCCTCATTAACATAACGGACAGATCACTCCCAAATGGGACCATAACCACAAGTATAGAGGCTAAGATTTACATCACAAAATGGAGGATAATGGGATCACAAAATGGAGGACAACCACCACACAATACTGGGAATCATGGGCTAGCCAAGTTGGCACATATTCTGGAGGGACACAGTTCAATCCATGACAGCTACGTTTATTGACATGGAAACATGTTCACTCTTTGTGAAATGAGAAAAAAAGCAATTTGTGAAATAGTTAATGTGGTATAATCATACTTCTTGGGTTAAAACAAGGGTTAGCAAACTATGGCTCACAGTCCAGTCTTTTTTTGTATATCATCTTCTACTGGAACAAAACCAAGGTCATTCACTTACCTATTATCTATGGCTGCTTTTGAGCTTCAGCAGCAGAGTCGAATAGTCACAACAGAGACCTTATGGCCCACAGAGCCTAAACTATTTATTATCTTGTCTTTATAGAAAAAGTCTGCCGGCCCTTTTTAAAAGTTACATGTGTGTGCCTAACAAGTTTAGAAGGCTGTTTACCAATATGTTAACAGAGGTAGCCTCCTGATTATGGAATTATATTTTAGTTTTTATTGTATTCTTAATACATTCTGTATTGTTTGCTTTTTAAAAAGTATTATGTATAAAACAAATAATAACACACGTGAGGAACATGTGTCTTAGTTCAACCAAGTATACAAAACCAAATGGGCAATACCTGTCCAAAGGCAAAGACAAAAAGGCAGGAAGGAACAGGAAAACTGGAGGAATGGACAGGGAAAGGGAAAGGAAGAGAGTGCTGGCACATTGCGAGGATTGCAACCAATGTCTGAAAACAATTTGTGTATAAATTTTTGAATGAGAATCTCATGTGTACTGTAAGCTTTTACCTAAAACACAACAATTTTTTTAAAAATGTTATTATGTAATACGTTCTGTAATATAAACAAACAGTGAATGTATTGCATCTGGGAGGAAAATATGTCATTCCCCTTTAGTTCCTTTCCCTCTCCCCCACGCTATCACTAAAGTCTCCTGTCTCTTAATGGTCTGTTTTGTACTGATGCAACCCTCTCTAAATAGGCCGCCGTTCTCCACTGTTCTGAGTGTTAGGGAGAAACACTTAGCAAACCAGCCAAGTCGACTGTTTACTCGCTTGGGTATATGGATGCTTTGTGTCTTTATTTAGCTGCCTCTTGTAAGCTGGGAAGCAAAGGTTCTAGCTTTTATCTCCCTATTAAAAATAGATCCTTTTATGACGAGGAGATGGAGCAGCCATGAGTCATTATCTTCAGTGAGGAAGCAAGTGTGTGATGCCGGATCAGACCTCAGGAGCCGGGCCCCAAGATGGTACCCAGCCACCTCCATGACTCCCTGGTTTCTTGTCATTTCAGGAAGCTGGACGCTTTCATCTACGATGCAGCCGTCTTGAATTACAAGGCTGGGAGGGATGAAGGCTGCAAGCTGGTGACCATCGGGAGTGGGTACATCTTTGCCACCACTGGTTATGGAATTGCCCTGCAGAAAGGTTCCCCTTGGAAGAGACAGATTGACCTGGCCCTGCTCCAGTTTGTGGGTGATGGTAAGACCCTGGGTGACCCCTACTTTCTTTGGGACCTGAGACCTTCACACTCGCTCTGTTTTCTAATTGGCTTTCCAATGGGTCTTTGTGTGATGGGTTTGCACACTGATAGTACTTATTGATTGCATGCCTATTACATGATGCCATTTTTCCTTAGGTTACTTATAATGGGAACCAAATCTAGATAACTTAAATTTTAAAAAGAAAATTATTCTAAGAATATAGGAGTAACTCACATGGAATTTAAGAAAGAGCTGAACAAATAGGCTTAGAGAAAAACAGGGCAGTCCTGGGCCTTTAAAGCAAGAACTCTCTAGAATAGCTCTTCTCTCCAGAGCAGTAGTTCTCAGTTGAGGAGGAGGGTAATTTTGACCCCCCAGGGGACATTTGGCAGTGTCTAGAGACATTTTTGATTGTCAAGACTTGGAGGGCAGTGTTTTGTTTGCTACTGGAATCTAGTGGATAGAGGTCAGAGAGCCTTATAAACATCCTCCAATGCACAGGACATCTCTCTAACCCTCCAATAAAGAATTATCCAGTCCAAAATGTCAATATTGCTGGATTGAGAAACCCTGTTCTAGAGCAATGTAATTATATAACTAGGCTACACTAAGTCCTGATCTCTCTTCTCTAAATTCTAAAGTTTAAATGCCTGATACATTTTGGGCCAAGTTCTCCTTGCTAGACCCATTAGAGTCTGGATTCTGTACCTACTAACAGGTGGAGTCATGTTATACTAACATGACAGCTCCTGTTGTTTCCTACAGAGGAAGGAAGCAGACTTAATTCTAGAAAGTGGAGAGTGAGCAGAAATACTGTGGGAATATACTACAGTTCACCCCTTGCCTGCCTGTCATGAAATCATACAGTGTCTGCCCTTGCGGGGCTTACAGTCTCATGGAATCATGGTATTTATGGACCTTTACAGCCACCTGGGCTGCCAGTGTCTCCAGCACAATTTCCTTCCCTGTCTGTCCTTCTGGACTTCATAGTTAATGATTGCGGCATTGCCCAGAGGTTCCTGATACAGCTTTTAGAGTCCTTTCATGAGTCAGCTGGCAGGATGGGTCCCTTTGAACTGACAACACTGAGAGGGCAAAAGCAAAGTCAGCAATAGATGGAAGGTTGACTCCCAAAACTTGAGTAAGTGGGAGTAGGATACAAAAGCTCGGGGCAAAGGGCAGAAGCTGGATGGAGGCCCTATTCAGAGATGGTTACAAAATATGTTGCATCTGTGTAGAGCTGGGAGAGGAAAATCTAACATGCAATCAGATCAAATGCAGTATCAAAGTGAACAGAGGTTAGTACATAGGGCTGGTCCACAGGGTTGGTGTGAATCTCAACAAAGAGCATAGGACATCTTCTGAAGAACAAATGCCCCAGCCCCCATGAGCATATTCCTGGTTGTCCTAAAGACAGGACCCTCTAAATCTGGAGTTTAAAACCTTCCATAATTCCTTGCAGCTTCATCTCCTCTCTCCACTCCCAGATTTAAACCCTGGATTCTCACAGTGGCATCAAGAATTCTAAATGTGTTTTATATTTAACTCTCAAATAAGAACATCTGATTCTTTGAATTCCCTCTGGGGCATTTGTACCTTCCTCAGATCACTGGCAGTGTTCTCGGATATATAATAGTGATTTGTGGCTGTGCTGGTCAGCTACTGCTGTGAAATCTTAAGAAGCACACAACGGGGAGCATTTATTTGGTTCAGGGGAGTGCAGGTTGGTTGAAGAAGCTCTGCTGCAGCTGTGGTGGCTCTACTCCCTGCTGCAAGCCCGTGGGTCACCAGGTGTGGGCTCTGCTTCACCTGTGCCTGTTTGGAGTGTCAGGCTGAAGGAGCAGCGGCCTCCTCTTTCCTGGGCCATGTCAGAGATAGAGAAAGGCAGGCCTAGCTGCACATGCACAGTTCAAGTGTCTCCTCCATTATATCTGCTAACATTCTTCTGTTCAAAGCAAGTCTGGTGCCCAAGCCCAAAGTCAAAAAAAAAAAAAAAATGTATTGCCATCAAGTCGATTCCGACTTACAGTGACCCTATAGACAGAGTAGAACTGCCCCATAGGATTTCCAAGGAGCAGCTGGTAGATTTGAACTGCCAACCTTTTGGTTAGCAGCTGAGCTCAAAATTCAAGGGATGGGGAAGTTTACTTTATCTTTCATGGGAAGAGTTTTAGAGTTATAAGACAAGGAGTGTGGATACAGAGAAGGGTAAAGAACCAGGCCGTTTATTTAGGACCTGACTCATGGCGACCCCATGCACAATGGAATTGGACCATTGTGATCCACAGAATTTTCGTTGGCTGATCTTCAGAAGTAGGACACTAGACCTTTCTTCCTAGTCTGTCTTAGTTTGGGAGCTCTGCTGAAACCAGTTTAGCATCATAACAATGCACAAGCCTCCACTGACTCATGGTTGGTGACTGTACATGAGATGCATTGGCTGGGAATCAAACCCAGATCTCCCACATGGAAGATGAGAATTCTACCACTAAGCCACCGCTGCCCTGTTTATTCTACCACCAGTTTAAAAACCAGTTGCCATTGAGTCAGTTCTCACTCATGACAATGCCATTTGTGTCAGAGTAGAACTGCGCACCATATGGTTTTCAATGGTTGATTTTTTGGAAGTAGATTCCCAGGCCTTTCTTCTGAGGTGCCTCTGTGTGGACTGGAACTTCCAAGCTTTGAGTTAACAGCTGAGCTCGTTAACCACTTGCCCCAGCCAGGGACTCCAGTCTACCACAGTGGTTGCCTAAGCACTTCTACATGGGATGACCTACTAGGGAAATAGCCTTGTTTCTGGAAGTAAACAGCAGCAAACGCTGAACATAACAGGTAATTGGGCAACAGAGAATTGAATGAATAAATGCATGCACGAATAAATGGTGTTGGCACTTACTCCGTTTGACAGGAAACTTAAATGTGATGGGTAGCTGTCCAATAAGTGAGTTCTAACTTTATCCCTACCTACCGTTGCTGTCACTCTCTCAGTATCTATGATGAAACAGCTAACATATTTAGGGAATAAGACATGCCAATCACCATACCGGATGCGTGACATATGTTCTTTAATCGTTACAACAACCCCATCAAGTTAAATATTGCTGTTATCCCCATTTTATGGAGGAGGAAAGTGAGGCTCAGAGGGCTTGTGTGTTTTAGCTAGTAAATGGCAAAGCCTCTAGTTCAGGAGACTTACTCGGGAAAGGGGTCAATTAGGCAAGACACCTTATTGCGTTTAATTCTCTGAGATGTCTATGGAAGACAATTAATTAGATGCTTGAGATTTATAGGCCCTTTAGGATTGAGCAATTTATGTATATCTGAACTAAATCTGTTGTCCCATTCATAAATACTTCTATAAAGGAGTAATCTTTCTTATTCTCAGTTTCCTCCTCTGTGAATGGGTTCAATAATATTTACCTGATGAGACTGTTGTGAGGATAAAACTGGAGAATGCATGGAAAGAGCACAGTACCCAGAAACATAGAAATTGCTCAGTAAATGTTACCTGTCGCTATCATCATCACCATCACCACTACCATCATTACATTATCACCATCATCACCACTATCTTCATCATCTTTATCACCACCCTCACTTTATCACCATCATCACCACCATCTTCACCATCATTATCACCATCACCACCATTCTCATATTATCACCATCATCACCATCATCATCATCACTGCCATCATGACCTACATCACTGCCATCACCATCACCATAACCTCCACCATCATTGCCATCATCACCATCACCATCATTATCACCATCATCACCACCGTCATTTTCATCATCATAATCTTCACCATCATCATCATCATCACCATTGATGTCAGTGCACAAATTTAGTATTCAACAGCTTATTCAGTGTTATATGGGCAATAATGTGGCCAAGTCACTATCATGGAAACAACCTTTGTGGTCCTGAGCAATAAATATCGCCTTTGTGGCAAAGAGGGAAAATAAAAAGCAAAAGTATCTATATAGGCCAGAGGTTGTCCCTTGTACTTACAGAGCATCTAGGTTCGTACAGATACCTTATGTCCTGACTCCTTGCTTTCCTGGTCTGACTGTCAGGGTTGGGAAATGTGTCTTCTCAGCTTCATCTTTAGAGACCATCTGGAGGGAAAGTAATGGGAGAAAAGATGATGTTGTTCCAGGGGGCGTCTTAAGATAATCTTCCCGGAAAGCTATGTCCAATTCTGGATGTCTGTCTAGGAGTAAATACATGAATTAACACAGCTGCATAAATATTTCACTTATCTTATGCAGCTTCAGCAGGATTAATTATGTTCTAAAATTAGACTTGTTAAAGAGCAAAGTACTGAGCAGTACCTAATTATTATTCATCCTCTAGAATGGAGTGTTTATCTCTTGTTATAGAGTAGTTCGGTGGGTGATTACGAGTCTAATGAGTGTCAAAAGTATAAAGAAAAAGTCCCTAATGAGCGGTGTAAATATACCCTTTGAGCGGAGTGTTTGGTTATTGGGGGAACCTCTTACATGAAGCCTTCCAGGTATTTCCCTACAAAAAAAAAGGCTACTGATCTGCCTTAAGAATACACACAGTTTCCCATTACCACCTTGCCTTCCTTTTCCTGTCCAATTGTGCCTTTCCTGGAATGATGGGGTGTACCAGGGGGATCTTTGGCTCTCAGTAGTTTAGTAACACTCACAAGTACTTTCATCATTGATCGTATAGCATTGACAAACAACATTTACTGAGAAAATAGGTATCTTCCTAGACATCTATATTCTAAGAAGGGGATGTTATAGTCCTTTTCTACTTTCTTTCAGGAAACTTAGAGTCCAGTTGGTTGGAAATGTATATACTTAATATGTATAATCTTAAAATAATAATAAAAAAAGAACTGGATGGTGCCCAGCTGCCATTACTGAGTGTTTTGATTAAACATTGTATAGAAAAATCCTGATTAAAGGGGAGAAAATGCAGAACAAAATTTCAAATTCTCAGTGAAATTCAGACTTTCTGCAACCATTGAGGCTGGATAAATTCCTAAAACTATTGCCCTGAGATAATCTTTGAACTTTAAACCTTAAACCAAAACTATCACCTGAAGTCTTCTTAGAACCATGTATCTTATTTTAATTAGTAAAACACATCTTCTTTGAACATTGTGCTCTTTTAAAGAATTATCTATGTGAGATTATATTGACAAGGGCAACACGAAAGGTTGGATGAGAAGCTTAGGGGGAAGTGAGCTTAAGATAATGGTGGTGGAATAATGTGGAAAAGGATGCCAGAATGGTAGCACAACCTGAAGAACATAACCAAAGACACTGAATTATACACGTAGAAATTGTTGAAATGATGTATCTTTGGCTGTGTATACTTTGACCAATATAAAAAAAAATCTAAATTAAAATATGAAATATTTCTTACTATATAAATATATAACAAGCAGTATATAAATGCATGAATATATATATACTCTTAAGTGTCTGGTAGATAAGAGAGCAGTCAAAGATAAATATGAGACAGTCTAGTGTTTTTTTTTTTAATGGAAGAATGAAAGGACGTGAGTCATAAAAAAAACAAGTGTAGTGAAGTTTAGACAAAACTAGAATGGGCCATAGTCAATGGAGGCTTCATTCATTAATCTATTCAACCAGAAAATATCTATGGAGCACCTGGCACCAAAAGGTGACACTTGAACGAGAACTTAAAGACCAAGTAGGTTTGAGACTGAAAGAATGGCATTTCTCGCTGTGAAAGGGAGCTGAACAGAGGGTCTCTTGGGTCCCATCTATCTCATAGATTTTGTGGTTCTTTGTATGGTTCTGGAATTTGAAGAGGTGGAAGGAATAACAGAGGCCAAAGCCTATCGGATGGTGTCAGGAACCAGCAAAGAGACATTGAGGGGCGCAAGATAGAGTAACTAGATGATTTGGAAGTTAGCGATGCTGTGATAGAGGAAGGAAACATATATATATGTTTGTGTGTATATATATATACATATGGAGCCCTGGTGGCACAAATGGTTAAGCACTCAACTGCTAACCAAAAGGTCAGCAGTTCGAATCCACCAGGTGCTCCTTGGAAACCCTACGGAGCAGTTCTACTCTGTCCTATAGGTTTGCTATGAGTCAGAATCAACTTGAGAGCAATGGATTTTTTTTTTTTAGGGTGGGGCATGGGATTTTGCATTTTTAACAAGCTCTAGTTCCCAGGTGATGCCAGTGCTTCTGGTTCATGGACATTCCCCTGAGTAGCTTTTTATAGAGGTAAAATGGAACCACGTTCGTCTAACTCCGATTACGATTGTCTTTCTATTAAACCATGCTCCCGGGAGGAATCTGGATCACCAGTGGCCCTGCCACCTTAGCTGTAATACGCAATCTGCCTTAGCATGTACGTTGCTCACTTTGCATGGTTGTAGTGTTTATTTTTAAACTCAGAAATACATTACTTGTCCCTCATATCTTGTTGGAGTTTATTGAACAAATGTAATTAACTATATGTATGTGTGTGTGTATATGTATATCTTATAATTCTTTACAAATTATTTACATGGCGTATGTCATTGCAAGGAGCCCTGGTGGTACAGTGGTTAAGTGTTCGGCTGCTAACCAAGAGGTCAATGGTTGGAACCCCCCAGCCGCTCTGTGGGAGAAAGATGTGGCAGCCTGCTTCCATAAAGATTTGCAGCCTTGGAAACCCTCTGCGAAAGCTCTGCTCTGTTTTATAGGGTCACTAAGAGTCAGAATTGACTCAATGGCAACGCGTTTGTGTGTGTGTGTGTGTGTGTGTGTGTGATTGTGGCTGTAGCAACTTTAGGCATATATGATAGATACCATATATGAAATATGTGAAAGATATGACAAATATCTCTTGTCATAATAATTTAATATTGTTTTAATGATATGCACTATTATTGTATTAATAATATACCAAAAAAAAAAAAAACTGTTCAGTTCTGACTCATAGTGACCCCATGTATGTCAGAGCGGAACTGAGCTCCATTGGGTTTTCAAGGCTTTGACCTTGCAGAAGCAGATCTCCAGACTTTCTTTTGAGGCACCTATGGGGTGGCATACTAGTGGTTAAGAGCTCGGCTGCTAATCAAAAGGTTGGCAGTTCAAATCCACCAGCCAATCCTTGGAAACCCTAGGGGGCAGTTCTGTTCTATCCTATGGGGTCGTTATGAGTAAAAACGGACTCTGGCACCTAACAACAGCAACAACAACATGGTGGGTTTGAACCACCAATCATTCGGGTAAGTAGTTAAGTGCTTAACCATTTGCCCCACTGAGGGACTCCTGTGAATAATATACATAATATTGGTATCGTATTGATGGTGCGACCAACTCGTCCCATTTTTCTAGGACTCTCTCACTTTTAAAACTAGTTAGTGGGCCTAGTTAAATCTATGAAATACTTGAGACTATGGTACATGTACTTGCCACATATACCATATCAGCTGTATAGGTATGTTGGAGCCCCCTGCCCCTTCTATACTGCAGCTTAACAAGCTCTCTTATGGAAACTCACTCAGATCGTTAACTGATTGGAAGGGAAACATGTGCTCTGCCCTTGTGTTAATAGGGAGCTTTGCTTCAGTTGACCAGGGCGCTGTGGAAACCACCAGCCCAGGATAATCATGCTCACGTATCTTGGCACTGGGGGAGCACTGACAGGGCGTTCATAGAGAAGCCCACTTCCTGCCTCCGAGTGGGTGGCCATAGTGTTCTGATGCCCCCATGTGCTGGCCGCCCTTCCACCGAGGCGTGCAGGATGGCTGTTGAGGGTGAAAGACCCCGTGCTGTCAGCCAGAGCAGAGCGGATTTGTGTGGTTGCAGTTCTTTGTGTATCTAATTAGGATTCTCATGAATTGCTCTGGGCTCCTGGACAGATTGCTAATATCTGCAGCACTGCTCTGTTCCAGCTTCCCAACTTACTATCTTTGAGCTGACGTCCAAGCCTCTGGAAATTGTGCACTACAGATGAGTAAGTAAACACAAGTAAGCCCTTGCTTACCTTGCTTCCTGGGTAATCCGCCCCTGCTTGTGTCTATTCTTGTTACCCTTCCCTTCCCCTAGGACTCAACATTGAGCTTGGCACACAGTAGGTACTCAAAGAAAATTTGTGGAATGAATGAATTTGAAAATACTGGAGGTATACTTTTGCAGGAATTAACTTCTTGAATTAAGTATCTTCTCTGCTGAAGGAAATGTTCTTTTCATTAGGAAGGACATTTGTGATTGAGGAGTTAAACAAGAGAAAGTGTGTTTCATCAGGGGCTGGCAAAGTATGGCCTGCAGCCCAAATCCAGCCCCCTACTCATTTTTTTAAAATAGAGTTTTGTTGGGACACAGTCACACTCATTTGTTTACAGACGGTCTATGGCAGCTTTCACATGACAACAGTAGAGTTGACTGGTTGCAACAGAGACCGTATGATCCGCAAAGCCCAAAATATTTACTGTTTGGCCCTTTACAGAAAACCTTTGCCAACCCCTGGTTTAGAATGCCTGAAGAAAAATAAGAGGGGCAGAGGAGACTTTAGAAAAACAGAAAAGGTTGCTCAGTTTTGCTAAGGGAAGAGGGAAGACTGAGATGAGTGAAAGAAGTGGGATGATGAGGGAGAGGGAACAGAGAAGTGTGAGGAGAAGACATGCTGCTAGGTGCCTAGTCGATTCCCACTCAACATCGACCCTGTAGGGCAGAGTGGAACTGCCCCCATAGGCTTCCAAAGCTATAATCTTTATGGATTTGGAGCCCTGGTGGTACAGTGGTTGAGAGCATGACTGCTAACCAAAAGGTCGGAAGTTCAAATCTACCAGGTGCTCCTTGGAAACCCTATGGGGCAGTTCTACTGTGTCTTGTAGGGTCACTATGAGTCCAAATTGACTCCACAGCAACGGGTTTGGGGTTTTCTTTTCTTTTTTTTTTTTGGAATCTTTACGTGAGCAGACTGCCACATCTTTCTCCCAAGGAGCACATGGTGGGTTTGAACCACTGACCTTTTGGTTAGCAGCCGAGTGCTTAACCATTATGCCACCAGGGCTCCTTGAGGAGAAGGCATAGGAGGGGAAACATAAGCAATAAGAGGGAGAAAATTATAAAGGGGTAAAGAAGAAAACAACAGAGTCAAAAGGAAGGAAAGAGGGGAAAGAGAGAGAGAGAGGTGGGGGGAGAGGAGATGAAGAGGAAAGGGCAAGATGAAGGAGGCCAAGAAAGGAAGGCGTGGGAGAAGAGAGAACAGACAGATGTGCCTTGATGACTAGTGCAGGCAGCATTTAGCTGGGCATCCACAGAGCAGGCTGCATTGCTTACGCTGAGCAATTAGCCAAGGTGCCAAAGAAACTACGGCCGTCCGATGCTCTACCCTGGCTCCAGGGTGGTGGCGAGAGGCACTGACCACTTGCTGACTCACTCTAGATGCCTAATCTGTCTCCTGCTGGCCTCCCCTGCCAGTGGTTCTTCAGGGTCTTGGTGACATAGGTCCTGTGTCCTCAGATGACTCAGCAACACTATTGCAGCCAGCAGTTTGAGACCATTTGAAGAGATAAATGCCAAAACAAGGGTGGGAGGCTTGAGGGAGAAGAAGTGCTGATGCTCTGAGAACCCCTTTGAGGGGGGATGGGCAGTTTTCCATTTCTCTGAACGGAAATAGTAAAACAGCTACCATTATCATTATTATTTTTATAGATATTTCTAATATCTAACCTATTTCTAATTATAGCTAAAGCTTATGGAGGGATAACTGTGTGTCACAGATTCATTCAAGTCTTTATATGTCTTATTTTCATTTCGTCCTTGTGATGCCTAAAGGCATCGGTCGGGTGGTGCAAACGGTTAGGTGTTTGGCTGCTAGCTGAAAGGCTGGTGGTTTGAGATCACCCAGAGGCACCTCAGAACAAAGGCCTGGCAATCAACTTCAGAAAACTCAGCCATTGAAATCTCTACGAAGCTCAGTTCTACTCTGACACACATGGGGTGACCATGAGTTGGGGTTGACTCCGTGGCAACTGGTCTTTGATTTTATGATGATTGATCCCTGCGTTCAGGTGAGGAAACCGAGTCCCAGGCGGGCTAAGGAACGTCTCCAGGATCATCCAGGCAGTAAGGGGCAGACCTGAGAGTGGGAACTTTGCCGACCGGCTCCTGGGCCTTTGTTTAACCATTAGGCTGCATTGCTTGCTTCTGCTTCACCTGCCGTAACCCTCACTGACACCTTAGAAGGATGACTTATGGTCTGGGAAGGGGCAGAGCTGTGACTTAAACTTCCCATTGGTCAGACCTCAGTTTCAGTGTCCCTTCGTCTTTTCTTGGGGCCCTGATGGCACAGTGGTTAAGAGCTCAGCTGCTAACCAAAAGGTCAGCAGTTCGAATCCACCAGTGGCCCCTCGGAAACCCTATTAAGCAGTTCTGCTGTCTATAGGGTCACTATGAGTTGGAGTTGACTTGATGACAACGGGTTTGGTGTGGGTCTGTGGTTGTCTCTTCCTGATGGAATGGCGTTGGTCCACAGCAGATGATCCTGGGCAGAGTGACTTGACTACAGAGGTTGAGGGTGGGAGAGAAAGCAACCTATGTTCTTGTCCATTTTTCCAGGGCAAAGGAGGCTGTACATGCTTCGGGCCGCAGCACTGTGGGAACAGGCCCAGCCTAATTTTTGAGATCCTTCAATCCTGGGCAGTTTGGGGAGAACTCTGGACCTAGAAGCAAGAGATGAGAAGGACTTAAACAAGGACAGAATGTAATTAAGAGAAGTCAGACGTTTGGCTCCGATATAGGCTGGCAGAGCGGCCTTTACAGTTCACAAAGACCCGTGTAGTTGCTGAATTGCTTGCTCCCTACAGAGCTCCCTAATAATCCCCGGCATTTCAGAAAGTGATTGTTCCTCACCAAACGAGCTTTAATCAAATTGAGACTTCAAAGACAGAAACCACAGATTGGGCTGAGCGAGCTCCTGCGCAAATCATGAACTTTCTAATCAAGTTACTAAGGACGGGGTGCTGTTTACAAAGCCCACCAGTTTATCCGACCATTAGTTCATTTTCTCATTCTCCTTTCTAGTCACTCACTCAACAAAGAGTGGCTGAGCAGCTTCTGAGCGCCAGTAGGTGGGATGTAAAAATAATTAAATACTTCTATTGCCCTTAGCGGTTAGCTTACTTAAGACGATGTGTGTGACATACTTCTGTCCATCAGACCTACTTGGGGAGCCTGTGGAAAATATAGATACTTAATTTTCACCCTCTCCCCTGTGCCTTTTTAACAGCCTCTCTGGGTGATTCTGATGCCCAATAAGGTTTAAGAACCACTCTGTAGAACAACAATATTTAGCATTTGGAAGTCTGTTATTCTCTGACTGGCAAGTGCTGGTTGAGTTTCAGTACCAACAGATCACTCAGTTGGGGTCCGTGAAATTGGATCTTGGCTGTGTGTTTTCCTCATCCTCCTCCTCTCATGGTTCCTAACTGTGTTTGTTGTTGTTAGCTACTGTTGAACCAGCCCAACTCATGACAACCCCATGCACGACAGGATCAGACCACCGTGATCCATAGGGTATTTATTGGCTGATTTTCTCGGAAGTAGATCACCAGGCCTTTCTTGGTAGTCTGTCTTAGTCTGGAAACTCTGCTGAAACCCGTTCATCATCATAGCAACAGACAAGCCGTCACTGACGGATGGGTGGTGGCTGTGCTTGAGATGCGTTGGTCAGGAATCAAACCCAGGTCTCCCACGTGGAACGCAAGAATTCTACCACTGAACCACACTGCCCTCATTAATTGTGTTTACATATCCAGAAACCTCAATGGTTTTGGAAACCTAAGGAATAAATGGTGTAGAACATCTTAGCGTCAGCCTACACAGTGACTACAGTAAGGAATGTAGGAGAGACGGGGTAGATCATGAATAGAGAAATCATCAAATATGTTTTAATCTAAAGCGTCCTCGTTCAGCCAAGGGTCAAAAATAGACATAGAAGTCTTTGTTGCTTCCAAAGATTTCATTTTTTACTTATTTACTGTAAATCCATTGCTGTCGAGTCAATTCTGACTCATAGAGACCCTATAGGACAGAGTAGAACTGCCCCATCAGGTTTCCAAGAAGTGGCTGGTGAATTCAAACTGCCGGCCTACTGCACCACCAGGGCTCCACTGACTGTAATAAGTGTTAAAAAATAAAGCAGGCAAGATTGAAGGCCTGACATTTGGGCAGGGGCTCAGCCAGAGCTACTATTGATTAAACCAGTTTTTGACCCAGATTTGGAGGGGACGGCTCCCCTGATTCCAGGTAGATGTGATCTCATTTGAAACCACCTGGGAAGTGTGGAGAAAGACCATTTTGTTGATGGGCTGACTGAGTCTGGTTCTTTCATGTGAATTTCATTATTTCTCTCACTATATATCAATGACTTCTGCATACAAATCTCATTTATACACAAGGTAGCAGCTTTGATGATAAGTACCAAAGGGTTGCAGTGGTGATTAATGACCATTTTGATGTCCCAGCAACTACGTCACTTTGACCCTTCTGTGACCTAAAATCCATGTCCAGGGCAAACTATTCATTTGGAAACGCGACATTTTCAGAGAAAGAAATGTGCCAGTCCTAAGCATAGATTAGCACTAAGGGGCTTAAATGCTCCTCCATTGGCCTGTGACCAGATGGTGCCATAAAAATTAGACTTGTTTATCTCCCTCCTAATTTTAACTAGGGACATATTTGGAATACTAATGGAAAAGCACTTACTTAAAGAACAGATAAAGCTCATGAATCTCCTGAAGGACCATTGACTCCCTATGTGGTAGAGCTCCAAGGGGCTTCATCTGTATAAGTGAATTTCCTGACAGGCCCGTTGAGCCCCAGAGCCGTGGTGTTTATCATCAGTTAGACACCAGAATTAGAACAAAGCCAGTGGTGCTAAGCCCGCACCTGACAAGGAGCGAACCACTCAAACCAGAGAAAGTCAAATGCCAGAAATATCAAAGTTGAAGTAAGACATAACGAATGGCTTGCTGGTAAGTCAACCACTGATGTCACAGAGCCAGGCACAGGGTTTAGGAGATAAACAGTGGCCCAGATTCCTCTCAGCGTATATATTTTTTAAAAGCACCTTTAATTGGAAAGGCAATACATACACACACACACACACACACGCTCATGGTAAGCCCACGTATAACAGAACAAAACATCGTCCGATCCTGCACTGTCTTCATGATCACTGCTATGTTTGAGTCCACTGTTGCAGCCGTTGTGTTAGTCTATCTTATTGAGGGTTTCTCTCGCCTTTGCCAGCCCCTACTTTACCAAAGGTGATGTCCTCTTCTAGCATTGGGTCCCTCCTGATGGCGTGCCCAAAGTAAGTGAGTTGAAGTCTCAGACAATAGTCTACGATTCATAGTTTTCACTAACTCATTTCCAGAAGTGGATCATCAGGCCTTTCTTCCTAGTCTTAGTCTGGAATCTCTGCTGAGACCTATCCACCGTGGGTGGTCCTGCTGGTATTCGAAATACTGATAATATAGCTTCTGACATCATGGCAACATGCAAGTCACTACTGTACAACTGACGGATGGGTGGTGGATATATACAGGGAGTCCCTGACTTACGATGGGTCCCATTCTGACAACTGTGTTGTGAGTTGGTTCTGATGTGAGTCAAATACCTCATATTTTTAGTTATTATTATTAATGCCTTTTATTATCAGGATTCTTATAAATCTGATCTTTAGTTGTCATTGGGGTTGGAAACATAACATATAAACTTACAGAGATATTTTAACATTGTATGTAATACATATTACTAACAATAAGATGTTAAAAAAAAAAAGGCAGTCATAAATGCTTTTTGCCATAACTCGAATACGTAGTAAGTTGGGGATTACCTACCTGTATTTAAAATCTCTCCAATCTACTACTTTAACGTGCTTGTTTTCAATCTGCATATCCCCTTCTGGTCTCTGTTACTCGTTCGACACGTAATTCTCAATTATATACTGTATTTTTACATAACATGTAAAAAAAAAATGGCATAGCAGTGCTTATGGAAATACCTCACAGGGGGAGGGAGTGATTGGCCAACAAACGTAGAAGACGTGTTATTTGTGTAAAAATATGGTACAGTCTTATATTCCCCTATTTTCACTCACCCTTCTATTATAAACGTTTGGTCACATTGCTATATAATCTAGTCCTCACAGTTTATTGACATTTGCATAAAACGTTATCATCTTTATTAAACCACAATTTATTACATTATTATGTTAAATATTTGATTTTTTCCCTAGAATAGAGAAAAATAAAATGAATATCTTCTTGCCTATATATACTTTTTCTTTTGAATTGTCTGTTTGCAACAAACTCTTAGATGTAGAGTTCACGGGGTTAATGGCTATAAGCATCTCTATGAGTCTTGATACATAGTATCATATTAATGTCACAAAAGATTGTTTCTAATTGTTGTTAGGTCGGTTCTGACTCACAGGGGCCTGATGTACAACAGAATGAAACACTGCCAGGTCCTGCACCATTCTCACAATCGTTATGCTTGAGCCCATTGTTGCAGCCGCTGTGTCAGTCCGTCTTGTTGAGGGTCTTCCTCCTTTTCACTGACCCTCTGCTTTACCAAGCATGATGTTCTTCTCCAGGGACTGATCCTTCCTGATAGCATGTCCAAAGTATGTGAGAGGAAGTCTCACCATCCTTGCTTCTAATGAGCGTTCTGGCTGTACTTCTAAGACAGATGTGTTCATTTTTCTGGCAGTCCATGGTATATTAAATATGCTTCGCTAACACCATAATTCATAACTCTTCTTTGGTCTTCCTTATTCATTGTCAAGCTTTTGCATGCATATGAGGCAATTGAAAATACCATGGCTTGGTTCAGACACACCTTATTCCTCAAGGTGACATCTTTGAAGAAGTCTTTTGTTACAGATTTGCCCAATGAAATATGTTGTTTGATTTCTTGATTGCTGCATCCTAATTAAAGTTCTATTCTTAAAGAATCATTGTACCAATTTTACAACAACCTAGCAACCATTTGAAATTACTCTTCTTTTTTAGCTATTTTAGAAGGTGTAGAGTGGTATCTCAGAGCCCTGGTGGCGTCAGCAGTTTGAACCCACCAGCTGCTCCTTGAAAACCCTATGGAGCAGTTCTACTCTGTCCTATAGAGTCACTATGAGTCCGAATGGACTTGAGGGCAACGGGTTTGGTGTTTTCTGTTTTTTTTTTTTTTTTTTAAAGTGATATCTCATTGTTCCCTTAGTTTGAATTCCTTTGAATACTGGTGAGAAAGGGGGGGGGGAAGAGTGAGCTGTCTGTTATCTTTTTTACCTATTTTATCTATTTTTTTAAAATAAATTTGAATGCACATTAAAAAAAAATTTATTGTACTTAAAGTGAAAGTTTACAAATCAAGTCAGGCTCTCATACAAAAATTTATATACACCTTGCTGTATACTCCTAGTTGCCCTCTCCCTAATGAGACAGCACACTCCTTCTCTCCACCCTGTATTTCCGTGTCCATTCAGCCAGCTTCTGTCCCCCTCTGCCTTCTTACATCCCCTCTAGACAGGAGCTGCCCAGATAGTCTCATGTGTCTACTTGATCCAAGAAGCTCACACTTCACCAGTATCATTTTCTATCCTATACTCTAGTTCAATCCCTGTCTGAAGAGTTGGCTTTGGGAATGGTTCCTGTCTTCAGCTAACAGAAGGTCTGGGGACCATGACCTCCAGGGTCCTTCTGGTCTCAGTCAGACCATTAAGTACAAGAATTTGAGGTGCATCCTACTGCTGTCCTGCTCCCTCAGGGGTTCTCTGTGTGTTCCCTGTCTGTGCAGTCATCGGTTGTGCCCGGGCACCGTCTAGTTCATCTAGTCTCAGGCTGAGGTAGTCTCTGCTTTATGTGGCCTCTTCTGTCTCTTGGGCTCATAATTACCTTGTGTCTTTGGTGTTCTTCATTCTCCTTTGCTGCAGGTGGGTTGAGACCAATTGATGCGTCTTAGATGGCTGCTTGCTAGCGTAAGACCCCAGATGCCACTCTCCAAAGTGAAATGCAGAATATTTTCTTAAAAGATTTTATTATGCCAATTTACTTAGATGTCCCCCTGAAACCATGGTCCCCAAACCTCTGTCCCTCCTACTCTGGCCTTCAAAGCTTTCTGTTTATTTAGGAAACTTCTATGCTTTTGGTTTAGTCCAGTTGTGCTGTATTGCGTGTTGTCTTTCCCTTCACTTAAAATAGTTCTTGTGTACTATCTTATTAGTGAATACCCCTCTCCCTCCCTCCCTTCTCACTCTCATAACCATCAAAGAATATTTTCCTCTCTGTTTAAACTATTTCTCCAGTTATTATAATAGTGGTCTCATATAATATTTGTCCTTTTGCAAATGACAATTTTACTCAGCGTAATGCCTTCCAAATTCCTCCATGTTATGAAATGTTTCATGGAGTCTTCATTATTCTTTATCGATGTGTAGTATTCCATTGTGTGAATATAACTTACTTATCCATTCATCCATTGATGGGCACCTTGGTTGCTTCCATCTTTTTGCTCTTGTAAACAGTGCTGCAGTGAACGTGGCTGTGCATATATCTGTTTGTGTAAAGGCTCTTATTTCTCTAGGATTTTTTTTTATATTCCAAGGAGTGGGATTCCTGGATCGTATGGTAGTTCTATTTCTAACTTTTTAAGGAAGTGCCAATCCATTTCCAAACTGGTTGTACCATTTTACATTCCCACCAGCAGTCTGTAAGTGTTCCAATCTCTCCACAACCTCTCCAACATTTATTATTTTGTGTTTTTTGGATTAATGCCAGCCTTGTTGGAGTGAGATGGAATCTCATTGTAGTTTTGATTTGCCTTTCTCTAATGGCTAATGATCGTGAGCATTTCCTCATGTATCTGTTAGCTACCTGAATGTCATCTTTAGTGAAGTGTCTATTCATATCCTTTGCTCATTTTTTAATTGGGTTATTTGTCTTTTTTGTAGTTGAGTTTTTACAGTATCATGTAGATTTTAGAGATCAGATGCTGATCAGAAATGTCATAGCTACAAACATTTTCCCAATCCGTAGATAATCATTTTACCCTTTTGGTGAAGTCTTTGGATGAGCATAGGTGTTTGATTTTTAGGAGCTCCCAGTTACCTAGTTTCTCTTCTGGTTTTTGTGCATCATTAGTAATGTTTTGTATACTGTTTATGCCATGTATTAGGGCTCCTAATGTTGTCCCTATTTTTTCATCCATGATTTTTATTGTTTTAGATTTTATATTTAGGTCTTTAATCTATTTTGAGTTAGTTTTACTGCATGGTGTGAAGTATGGGTCTTCTTTCAGTTTTTTGCAGATGGATATCCATTTATGCCACCACCATTTGTTAAAGACACTGTCTTTTCCCCATTTAACTGACTTTGGGCCTTTGTCAAATATCAGCTGCTCATATGTGGGTGGATTTATGTCTTTATTCTCAATTCTGTTCCATTGGCCTATGTATCTGTTGTTGTACCAGTACCAGGCTGTTTTGACTACTGTGGCGGTATAATAGGTTCTAAAATCAGGTAGTGTGAAGCCTCCCACTTTGTTCTTCTTTTTCAGTAATGCTTTACTTATCTGGGGCCTCTTTCTCTTCCATGTGAAGTTGAGGATTTCTTAATCCATCTCATTAAAAAATGTCGTTGGGATTTGGATCAGAATTGCATTGTATCTATAGGTCACTTTTGGTACAAAAGACATTTTTACAATGTTAAGTCTTCCTATCCATGAGCAAGTTATGTTTTTCCATTTATGTAGGTCTCTTTTGGTTTCTTGCAGTAACGTTTTGTAGTTTTCTTTGTGTGTTTTACATCTCTGGTAAGATTTATTCCTAAGTATTTTATTTTCTTGAGGGCTACTGTAAATGGTATTGATTTGGTGATTTCCTCTTCAATGTTCTTTTTTTTGGTGTAGAGGAATCCAACTGATTTTTGTATGTTTATCTTGTATCAAGATTCCTGCTGAACTATTAGTTTCAGTAGTTTTCTTGAGGATTCTTTAGGATTTTCTGTGTGTAAGATCTGCAAACAGAGATACTTTTACTTCTTCCTTCCCAGTTTGGATGCCCTTTATTTCTTTATCTAGCCTAATTGCTCTGGTTAGGACCTCCAGCACAATGTTGAATAAGAGTGGTGGTAATGGGCATCCTTGCCTGGTTCCCTTTCTCAAGGGAAATGATTTTAGACTCTCCATTTCAGAGAATGTTGGCTGTTGGCTTTGTATAAATGCCCTTTATTATGTTGAGGAGTTTTCCTTCTATTCCTATTTCGCTGAGAGTTTTTTATTATGAATGGGTGTTGGACTTTGTCAAATGCTTTTTCTGTATCAATTGATAAGATCATGTGGTTCTTATCCTTTGTTTTATTTATATGATGAAGTACATTAATTGTTTTTCTAATGTCCAACCATCCCTGCATACCTGGTGTGAATCCCACTTGGTCATGGTGAATAATTTTTTTGATATATTGTTGAATTCTATTGGCTAGAATTTTATTGAGGATTTTTGCATCTAAGTTCATAAGAGATATAGGTCTGTAATTTTCTTTGTGGTGTCTTTACCTGGTTTTGGTATCAGGGTTATGCTGGCTTCATAGATTGAGTTTGGGAGTATTCCGTCCTTTTCTATGCTCTGAAATACCTTTAGTAGAGGTGGTGTTAACTCTTCTCTGAAAGTTTGGCAGAACTCTCCAGTGAAGCTGTCCGGGCCAGGGCTTTTTTTTGTTGGGAGTTTTTTAATTACCTTTTCAATCTCTTCTTTTGTTATGGGTCTATGTAGTTGTTCTACCTCTGTTTGTGTTAGTTTAGGTAGGTAGTGTGTTTCTAGAAATGCATCCATTTTTTCTAGGTTTTCAAATTTGTTAGGGTACAGTTTTTCATAGTAATCTAATATGATTCTTTTAATTTCAGTTGGGTCTGTTGTGATGTCACCGGTCTCATTTCTTATTTGGGTTATTTGCTTCCTCTCCTGTTTTTCTTTTGTCAGTTTGGCCGTTGGTTCATCAATTTTCTGATAGGTTCTGATAGGAGGTGTTTTCGTTCTCGTTGGATTCTATGAATTTCTTTATTCCATCCTTAACGTCTTCTATGACCCAGTAATTTTTCTAGCAGGGTATTGTTCAGTTTACAAGTGTTTGATTTCTTTTCCCTGCTTTTTCTGTTATTGATTTCTACTTTTGTGGCCTTTTGGTCAGAGAAGATGCTTTGTAATATTTGGATGTTTTAGATTCTGCTAAGGCTTGCTTTATGACCAAATATGTGGTCTATTCTAGAGAATGTTCCAAGTGCACTGGAAAAGAAAGTATACTTGGCTGCTGTTGGGTGGAGTGTTCTGTATGTCTATGAGGTCAAGTTGGTTGATTGTGGCATTTAGATCTTCCGTGTGTTTATTGAGCTTCTTTCTGGATGTTCTGTCCTTCACCAAAAGTGGTGTGCTGAAGTCTCCTACTATTATTGTGGAGCTGCCTATCTCACTTTTCAATGCTGTCAGGGTTTGTTTCATGTATCTTGAAGCCCCGTCATTGGGTATATTGTCCCTTTAATCATTATGTAGTGTCCTTCCTTACCCTTTGTGGTAGATTTAACTTTAAAGTGTATTTTGTGAGAAATTAATATTGCCACTCCTGCTCTTTTTTGATTGTTGTTTGCTTTATATATTTTTTTCCATCCTTTGAGTTTTTGTTTGTGTCTCTAAGTATAAGGTGTGCCTCTTATAGGAAGCATATAGACAGATCATGTTTTTTTATCCATTCTGCCGCTCTCTGTCTCTTTATTGGTGCATTAAGTCCATTTACATTTAGCATAATTATGGATAGGTATGAGTTTAGTGCTGTCATTTTGATGTCTTTTTTTGTATGTTGTTGACAGTTTTTTCCCACTTGATTTTTTGTGCTGAGTAGTTTATCTTCTTATATTTTTTCCTCTTAATCACTGTTGTTGATTTTGTTTTTGCTAAGTCTCTATTTTTTTGTCTTTGATTTTATTTTGATGAGTAGGATTTTTAGTCTCCTTTGTCGTTACCTTAATATTAACCCCTATTTTTCTAAGTTTAAAACTTTTATTTTTTATATTGCCTTGACTTCCTCTTCATATGAAAGGTCTATGACAATATTTCTTAGTCCGTCTTTATCGTTTTAACGTTGTCTTCTTTTACATAATGATATCACTCTCTCTCTGTTTTGGGTGTTTTTTTATCTTGATTTATTTTTGTGATTTCCCTACCTGGGTTGGTATCTGGTTGCTCTGTCCTGTGTTTCAGTCTTGGGTTGGTATCTGATATTCTGACCAGAGAACTCCCTTTAGTATTTCTTGTAGTTTTGGTTTTGTTTTTACAAATTCCCTAAATTTTTGTTTATCTGGACATGTCCTAATTTCGCCTTCATATTTGAGAGACAGTTTTGCTGGATATATGATTCTTGGCTGGCAGTTTTTTTCCTTCAATGCTTTATGTAAGTCATCCCATTGCCTTCTTCCCTGCATGGTTTCTGCCGAGTATTCTGAACTTATTGTCTCTCCCTAGCTGCTCTTAAAATTGTCTCTTTATCTTTGGTTTTGGCAAGTTTGATTATAATATGTCTTGGTGATTTTCTTTTGAGGTCTACCTATGTGGAGCTCAGTGAGCATCTTGGATAGATATCTTCTCATCTTGCATGATATCAGGGAAGTTTTCTGCCAACAATTCTCTCTGTATTTTCTGTTATCCTCCCTGTTGTGGTGCTCCAATCACTTGTAGGTTATTTCTCTTGATAGAGTCCCACATGACTCTTAGGGTTTCCTCATTTTTTTTAATTCTTTTATCTGATTTTTCTTTGAATATATTGGTGCCAAGTGTTTTATCTTGAGTCTCACTAATTGTGCCTTCCAGTTTCTCAGTTCTTTTCCTCTGACTTTCTATTGAGTTGTCTAATTCTGTAATTTTATTATTAATCTTCTGGATTTCTGATTGCTGTCTCTCTGTGGATTCTTGCAGCCTGTTAAATTTTTCATTATGTTCTTGAATAACCTTTTTAATTTCTTCAACTGCTTTATCTGTGTGTTCCTTGGCTTGTTCTGCGTTTTGCCTGATCTCCTTCCTGATCTAGTTCCTGATGTCTTGAAGAGTTCTGTATATTAATCTTTCGTATTCTGCATCTGGTAATTCCAGGAATGCACCTTCATCCAGAAGATTCTTTGATTCTTTGTTTTGAGAGCTTATTGAAGTGATCACAGTCTGCTTCTTTATGTGATTTGTTATTGACTGTTGTCTCCAAACCATCTATAATTTATTGTATTATTTTATGTTTGGTTACTGTATCCTAGCTCCCTGCTTTGTTTTGTTTTGATATGCCCAAATAAGCTGCTTGAGTGAGCTAGCTTGATTATTTTCTCCTTTGAGGGTTTAATGTCCTGTCACCAGATGGCTAGAGGTGTTACCAGGTATATGAGCTTAGGAGTCCATTCACTTTTCTTGTATGGATTCAGCTCAGGTGTCCAGGTAGTTGGTTATCAAGTGTGTGATATAGGCCATGTCCTACAGTCTTAGAGGGGCAGGGGTGATTGATGTAGATACAGTTATCTGGTTGTAGTAGGGGGTCACGCTGTGAACAAGGTAGGGGACTACCAACCATCACCCGAGTGTCTGTGAGGAAGGCACATCACTGTCCCATACAGCACATAGGTGGGTGGGTTCTGTAGGCAGACCATGGGCACCCAGTGCTTTTGGTTGTAAGGACTTGAAGGTACCACTTAACCTTGGACCTCTGTCGTGGGTGGCTCGGTGACGTGGGTGGAGCCACTAGTCCTTAGGTCCATGATGTGGGTAATTGAGGACCCTGTTTACTAGGCAAAGCAGTGTCAAACATCAAACACCCACTTCTCCACTGCACAGCTGAAACTGTTGGAATCTGACACAAAGGCCTGTTCTCCTGAAATGGGCCCACACAGGTCTATGCAGGGGTGAAAGGTATTCAAAGTCCATGGACCGTTTGTGCCTGGAGAGGAGCCGCTTCTGTCCTAAGCTCCCCAGCTTAGTGGAGCTGGCAGATTATCTTTTCACCCAATTGTGAATATATTCCTTCTCCAAGGGTGGGAGAATGACTCAGAGCGTGCAGCAGGACCTATGTCAGGCCCAGGGAAATCGACAGCCACTGAAACTGGCTTGGGGGCTGGGTCGTGGTAAAATAAATGCAAGTTCTTAGCTTTTGCCAAGAGCGCTGTTCTTCTCTAGTTCTGGAGGTGTGAGTAGGCTGTGTAGCTAGCTGTCTCTCCCTGAGGAAACCACATCTGGAATGCTGCCACCATCCCCCACACGGTTGCTCCAGGGAATGGTGCTTGAGGGTTCCTAGTGATTCAGGTCTGGCAACTCCTCACTGCTTCTGAACTGTCCCTCCCCCTGCTGCTCAGTCTGTTTTCTAACTTTGCCTTTGATGTTCAGGGCTCCTAGCTTGTAACAATTGTTTCACTTGTTTTTTCGGGTCTCGGTTGTAAGAGGGATCACCAGAACCGTCTGACTACTCCGCCATCTTGGCCCCATCCTGAATGCACATTTTATAATTATTAAATTTTGTTTTTAGTATTTGATGCAAAAACAAAAAATCCTTAATTTAGCAGCATCAAATGTCGTGTGCTGTCAAGTTGATTCTAACTCATAGCGACCCTACATGACAGAATAGAACTTCCCCCATGGGTTTTCTAGGCTGTAATCTTTATTGGAGCAGATTGCCAGGTGTTTTCTTCCGTGGAACCACTGGTGGGGTTGAACCTTTGGGTTAGCAACTGAGCACTTAACCACTGTGCCACCAGGGCTCTTTAAGTACAGAGGCTTTGGGTTCAAATCAAAGAACTGATCTTTACTACTCTATGACCGTGGGAAAGTTACTTCACCTTTTTAAGGGCCAATTTTCTCCCCTTTAAATTGCGAAGTGTAAGAGACACCAACCTCACAGAGTTGAATGATATAATGCATGAACACAGCTTTTATAAAAAACAAACGCGTTGCCATTGAGTCATTTCCAACCATAGTGACCCTATTGGACAGAGTAGAACTGCTCCCTAGCATTTCCAAGGAGCACCTGGTGGATTCAAACTGCTGACCTTTTGATTAGCAGCCATAGCTCTTAGCCACTACACCACCACTATTTCCTAGCTTGGTATAGTGCCCATTAAGTTGTAAGTACCCAATAAATATAGATATCCATGATGAGGTTAAATTGGAATTTACTGTTGTTCACATACACAGATTTTTTTTAAAAAATCATTTTATTTCTGTTTTTGATTGCTTAACTCAGAGTTCTACATACTATAGCCCACACTGGCCTGTTACCTGATTTTGTAAATAAAGTTTTATTGAAACACAGACATAATCCGTTAGCATATGTATTGTCTAGGGCTGCTTTCACACTATAACAGCAGAGCTAAGATATTGTAGCAGAGACTGTATCGCCCGTAAAGGCCAAAATATTTACTGTCTCTTTAAAGGAAAAGATTGCTGACCTCTTGCTTAAATTATAAAAGTAAAGCATGTTCTTCTAAAATAATTCCAACAATATGGAAGAATTTAACATGTTTCATACTCCTGAATCCTTTAAGACTTTTTTTCTCTTTTCAAACAAATTTGACATTTTTTTTTTTAAAAAGCATATTTTAAAAAATTCTTTCCGATTTAGAAAGACTGTTTCCTTCTGCTTTCCTTATTCTTCCTTCTCTTGATCCCCAAAATGGAAGAAAGCCTTGTGCTTGTACTATTCTGTTCTTACTCTTTCTTTTTGGCCTTCTGTAAATTGTAACATATGTTCATTATACTGCACAAACCTCCATTTGATAGAATTCTCAGCTTCCATGCAGAAGACCCTGGTTCAATTCCCGGCCAGTGCACCTCATGCACAGCGTCTGTCAGTGGAGGCTTGCGTGTTACTGTGATGCTGAACTGGTTTCAGTGGAGCTTCCAGACTAAGCTGGAAGAAAGGCCTGGTGATCTACTTCGTAAAATCAGCCAAAGAAGACCCTGTGGATCACAACAGTCTGATCCACAGCTGATCTTGGAGATGGCACAGGACTGGGCAGTTTTTTGTTCTGTTGTACATGCGGTCACCATGAGTCAGGGCTGACTAGACGGCAGCAAACAACAACAACAGGAGAGAAGTAAAGCCAGCTTGTAAAACTGAACTGTGTGTGTGCCCATCAGTGGCTATGTGGTTGTGTGGTGTGTGCATAGCCAGTTGTCTGGACACCCAAATTCTGTCCCCAGCTTCAGCAGTGACTTATGCTATGACCTTGGTTCACATAATCTGGCCTTGGATTTATCATTAGAAGGATGTAACAAGAGGACCATAGTGTCTGCCCTGCATCCTTTCCTCAGTTGGAATCTGAGTCTAGTCCCTCACCGCCACCCCCATATGCCCTCTGACTCTTCCCCGGACATGGTCTCACCCCGACTTGGTGCTTCAGACTTGGGATCAAGGAGAGGCAAGCAGAGGACACCACCACCGCTAATGGAAGAGCCGAGAGTGTTCTCCAGTACTAACCAGCCCCCCACACCCCTGCCTTTCTCCATGGAAAAGGAAATGAGGTCTTCCTTCTGCTTTGGTTATGGGTGGTACTGATGAAGGTATAGGGTCCATTCCACAAGGTTCAGCTTCTCCCTTTCTCTCCCCTAACTTCCCCTGTTTCTCTCTCTCCCCATCTTCCAGGTCTTCTCCCCTCCTTCCTTTCCTCTTACCTCTTCCTCCCTTTCCATTGCCTCCTTCCCTTTCTCCTTTCTTCCACAGCCAAGTCTTGAGAGTCCATTAAGCATTGTCCTAGGCAGTGGGGAGAACAGATGAATGAACATAATCCCTTTGCTCAAGAATTTTAGAATCTCAGGGAGTTTATTGATGACAAAAAAAATGACCTGAAAAGAAATGATGTCAGTTTATTTGCTGAAAAAAAGGAGATATTTCTTGGCACGGGGTATAGAATTATTGCTATCCTGTTTTTTTTCTCTTACATTTAGACTTAAAATACAAGGACCCTCTTGTGATATTAAAAAAGCCTCATACCCTCACATGATGAGTCATAGGACTTTCAGGACTATTGATTGAGAAAATGTGTAATGTCAAAAAGTTACTATGAATTCACCTAAGCTCATAAATGCATTTGTTTTTTAAGTCATATCAGCTAGAACACTCCGTATATGCGTGATGCAAATTGGTTAACCAGGTTCCAGAAATGCTGATATAAACAGGATTTCCTCTATTTCTCACAATGTTTCTGCAGTCTTATTCCAGAGAATTCTTTCTTTTAGTCCTCTGAATAGAAAATTGTGACTACATACACTGTTGAACCAGTGGTTAGGCACTCAGCTGTTAACCAAAAGGTTGGTGGTTTGAACCCACCCAGAGGCATCACAGGAGAAAGACCTAGTGATCTGCTTCCACAAAGATTATAGCAAGGCTAAATCAGTGGAGCAGTTCTACTCTGTCACATGGGGTCACTGAGTCAGAATTGGCTCGATGCACCCAACAGCAACAACACAGTGTGATGTTTGGTAGAGTTGTCCAATCTTCTCTCCTCTCTTTCCTTTTTCTTCTCCAGGAGGTACAGCTTGGGGACCTGGGTGTATAAGATTCCCCATATCCAACTTTTGCAGTTGTCCCCATGGCCTATGAAATTTCACCCAGGTGGTGACAGGGAGCAATGAAGGGACTCTGCAATGCCAAAGTTCCATCCACAGAGCAGAAACCTCACTTGGAAGGTGGTGGCAAACCACTTATGCCAAAGGCAGCCTATCACTGCATCTAACTGGAGTCATTTAAGTCTAGCCCAATTTTTATTTTGGTTTTGTGACTTCTCAGCACTATATGGAAATAGAATATTCTGCATTTAAATAAGGAGGATTTATCTTCCAAATTCAGTCTATTTGTGTCCAGGATCTCATACTGCCTACCCCCACCACTACCAGAGATAACTTTTCATCCTACAAATGGTCTACTTACTCTGATATCTTGGGTACAGAGGTCATAGGCTCCAGAAGGTTCTTATTTTCAGAACTAAGATCATGTGATTTTAAGTCAAGGATTAGAGTGTGGCCTTAAGTGGGGCTTCAAACTAGTTCATTCTGGTTTGAACCCTTGCTGAGAATTTGCATTTCTACCCCACCTATACTGAATCTGAGTCTACATTTTAACAAAATTCCCAGGTGATTCTTAAAAATCACTTCCTGGGAACTTGTTAGAAATGCAGATTCTCAGCAGGGAACTTGTAAGAAATGCAAACTATCAACTGAGGTTTGAACTGGAACGAACTAGTTCAAAGCCCTGTAATGAAGCTAAAGCCCCAGGGCCAGTCCTTACATGGTCTGGCTGACCTTCCTCTGTTCCCAGGCCACAGCCAACATCCCCAGATCTGACTGGTAGGCTCCTTCCATATGGGGGCAACAGGGCAGGAAAGGACTCAGCCTCCATCACGCAGACCCCAGGCTCGTTCCTGGACTGCAGGAGCTCTCAATGACTGAGCCTGCTCTCATGGAGAACACAAGCCTGCCGAGGGTGGTGTCCTAGATTTGTCCACAAAGGAAGCTTCTGAGAGACCCAAAGTACCCAATCCCTGGGCAGCACATGAAACAGGATGGAAATGGGGTCAGTTCCCCTCTTGGTGTTCACAGCAAACCCTAATGGGATCAGCAGTGACGTCATCCTGACGTCTTTCGGCTATAGATGGAAGTATGTTCCCCGTGGGGAACCACCAAACTGGATTGCTGGGATCTTTGATCAGGACATTCTTCCCCAGAGGGTCAACCTTGATTTTTGGGTTTCAGGAACTCTTCCTGACCCCTTTGCCTGAGGTTTTTCAGATTCTTTCCTGGCTTTGTCTCTTGCTGATCCTCAGATCTGTGGGTCACAAACTAATCGAGGAGAGAAGGCTTATATCCTCTGCAGTGAACACAGTTTTATTTACCACCTCCTATGTGAAATTTTTTTATGTGAAAAGCCCTGTGCCAGGGGTTAGGGATACAAGAAGAGTAAGTCAAGATCCTTGCTCTGAATAAGCTTACCTCCTAGAAGCAAGTGAAAATTATACTCCAGCGTGACATTCTATGTTGAAGAAATATCCAGGATCCTGTAGAGTGACACTGTGGCTTCATATCCACTTCCTGTGTGTTCAGAGAAGACCTCCTGGAGGTGTAGGCCTCTGAGTTACACCCCAGAGATAGTCATTGCCATGTTTTCAGCATGATAGCACATAGCAGGCATGTCTAGTGTTAATGGCTGATGGGCGATGATGATATTGATGACAGTTTACAGTGGATCCTTGCCGGCAGTTTCTCTGGAATGGCAAATGGACTTCTCCCAGCCACTACATAACCTGTGAGCAAAAAAAATCTTAATCTGCATGTTCTGCCTACCTTTGAGACCAGGGCAGGATTCATAGTGATGTGTCACTAGAATAAGAATTTTACTAGTGACCCTCGTCCACACTATGTCACTCTTGTGCAAATTTTCAGTTTGAATGAAGCAACCCCACCTATCCATACCCCCGGTTGCTGTCGTGTCAACTCTGACTCCCGGCAACCCCATGTGTGTCAGAGTAGAACTGTGCTCTGTAAGGTTTTCAATGAGTGATTTTGGGCATCAGGCCTTTCTTCCTGAGTTCTGAGTGAACTTAAACTGCTAACCTTCTGGGTTAGCAGCTGAGCATGTTAACCACTTGTACCATCCAGAGACGCCACTCACCCATAACAACCTGATAAATTATGTGTGAAGAGCCAGTGGGTTTCTGCTCATGGGGCCACAACCAGGAAAACATGGACAGCAACTGAAGAATCCTGGGTTAGCCAAGACAACAGCTGGCTCAAGGTGTTCACTACAGAGACTCATCCAGTGGCCCCATTATTTCAGGGTACCCCAAAATCCTTAGCACAACAGCTGAGTGCTTGCAATCTGGCTCCTGTCCTTCAGGCCCCATCCTTGGATTGCTTCTTCCTTCCCTGCAGTTCTGAACTACTCTGATCTCAAAACACTCCATGTTTCTTCCTACCTCCAGCCCTATGCAAATTCAATCATGGCATCTGGTCATAATTACTGGTTTGCTTGACTGTCTCTCCCACTGGGCGCTGAACTCTTAGAAGCCAAAGGCTATGCATTATTCATCTCTATGTGAAAATATAGAGATGCTTAACATGGGACCTGCCATGTGTTAAATGCTTTAGCAGTGTCCCTTCTTTAATGAATGAGTGAGTGAATAAATGAATGAGTGAGAATGAGTGAGTGAGTGAATGAAAGAGGCATGAGTGAATAAGTGAGTGAGTGAGTGAATGAATGAGTAAAGCAGAAGAAAATGAAGTCTTCAAAGAACCAACAATCCTTAGCTTTCTTGACGAGAAATAAAACAGAACATCAAATCCAACTTCTCAGAACCACATGTTGTCTCTTTTCATACCGTCATGTCAGGTGCTTTGGCCAGAAACCAAGAAAAAAATTTGGAGGAGTGCCTGCTAAGGTATGCGTGTGGGCTGATTTTAGAAGATGCATTTCAGCAGATTCTCAGGCCCTGGATGAAGCCTAAAGGGTACAGGTTCAAAATGGACTTTTCACAAGTGGCCTCGGGGGAGAAATATTCAGGGAGTCTGGAGGCGGTCACATCGCTCACTCTGAAATCCTCTCCTGAAGCAATCCCCTTAGCGTTCTGACAGGCTCACAGAATAGAATGAAATCTGTCTGAAAAGCAACAGCAATCCCTGTGGAAGTGCCCAGAAGGAATCTGAGGGCAAATAAGGATCTGCTGTCTCTTCCTCTGGACATAACAGTCTTGGAGGGCAGAGCCTGCTTTCTGGACATGCCCTCCTGGAATCGGAGGCTCATAAATAGGAATGGCCCGGGGAGGGTTATGTGGGTCTACCCTGTCCCCCAACTTCTCTCACTTCAGGCAGGAAATAATATCTCTAGCAATACTTACTGAGTAATTGGTGTGTGCCAGGCATTATACACATGTTATCTGTTTTAATTCTAAATAGACTTTCATGAGGTAAATAATGTCATGCTCCCATGTTATAGATGTTAAAACCAGAAATACGGGCAAGCTCCTTAACCTCTCTGTGCCTTAGTTTCCTCATCTGTAAAATAGGGGTGATAATGGCACCAGCCACATTACATTGATATATGAGGGTTTTTCTTGATGTTAGCTACCACTGAGTCATCCCCCAACTCATAGCAACCCCATACCCGGTCCTGCACTATCCTTATGATTGGATGCAGATTGGACCATTGTAATCCACAGGGTTTTCATTGGCTGTTTTGGAACTAGATCACCAGGCCTTTCTTCCTTGTCTCTCTTAGTCTGGGATTATAGCAACACCCAAGCCCCCATTGACACATGCTGTGCTTGAGGTGCATTGGCCAGGAACTGAACTTGGGTCTCCTGCATGGAAGGTGAGAATTGTACCACTGAATCACCACTGCCTCAGATATGAGGGTTACATGAGTTGATGTTTAAAAGCACTAGAACAGTGCCTGAAGCATAGTAGATTTTATGTAACTTTGTTCAGGAAAAAATAGAAAAAGAAATGAACATACGCATGGATGGATAAGTAGAGTATCTGGACCGACATCAAGTGGCCAGCATTGAAGGCAGGAGTTGAATGCGGGCAGACATTTACTCTAACGCCACCTTCGTGTAACTATCTAGACCCTGTGGGATGATTTAACCTGCTCCCCAAACTCTTCAAGGAAGGATGCTTCCTTTTTGTGGCTCATTCTAGTATTTTCTACCTGAACCAACCTTCTTTATTTTTTGTTGGTGAAAGTATACACAGCTGAACAGGTTCCCATTTAACAATTTCTTCACATAATGCTAAGTGCCATTAGTTATGTTCTTCACACTGTGTCAACATCCTCATTGTTTCCGTTCCACTTATTCCACTCCCATTAACTTAACCTCACTGTCTCCAAACTTCTCATCTACTCATGCCTTAGAGTAACTTATCCATTCGGTCTCATATAGATCATTGTTTTAAAGAAGACAGTACTCAAGGGTGACATTCTTTACGTTTCTTGCTTGTGATTTGCTGGAAGGCGTCTCAGTGAATTTCTACTCATCCTTTATTGCAAATCTGAAACCTTTATTGCGTCTACCTTGTAAGGGGGCGAATGGATAGCGTAAGAAACCCCCAAGCGTGCATGTGGAGCAGCACTGTCTGTATCCTTTCTGTACCTCTGCCTGTACAGCCTGCCCCCCCATTTTACTCAGCCTCTTGCAACACCCCCACGCAGCCAGTGAGAGCAGGTCTCATACAAAGGCACCGCGCTACCTCAGTCATCCTCACCTGTTCCCTTTTATACTGTGCGTCTCCCTGGCTCCTGACTCCTGAAACCCCACCACTGTGCCCTTTAACTGGCTGCACTGGGGAAAGGAGCCAGCTGTGTTTTCACAGCTCCTTGTATTATGTTTTCAGCCATCCTCAGGATGGCGCAGAGCTCAGAGGTTGGCAGAACTACCTGTGGCTGACAGCACTCTTCTCCCTGAAGATGGCTATGGAAAAAACTGAGGCATAACTTCCCAAGGGTGCAGAGAGTTCTGCAAGTGCTCACGAGCTCCCTATTATTCAAGGTATGAGAGGAGACTTGTCGTACTGTGGCGGCTTCATCTTGCTGTGACACTGGAAGGTATGCACTGGTATTTCAAATGCCAGCAGAGTCACTAATGGTGGACAGGGTTCAGTGGAGCTTCCAGACTAAGACAAACTAGAAAGAAAGGTCTGTTGATCTACTTCTGAAAATCAGCCATTGAAAACCTTACAGATCACAACAGAACATTGTCCAACTCACTTGCTTTGAACACGTCATCAAGAGGGATCAATCGCTGGAGGAAGACGTTATGTTTAGTGGAGTCGAGGGCCTGTGAGAGTGAGGGAGACCCTCAGTGACATGGATTGGCATGGTAGCCTCAGTGATAGACTCAAATATGCCGGCGATAATGAGGATGACACAGGACCGGTCAGCATTTCATTCTGTTGTACATGAGTTGTGCATGAGTCAAAGTCAACTCAACAGCAGATATTTATCTATCTCAATGGAAAAGGAGAGAGCTTTGAACATCACAGGGGCACCAGTCCTCTCAGGTGGGCCAAGGAAGACAAGGCTGTCCAGGAGAACACTTGGCTCATGTCTCCCCAGAGAACGGAGTCAGCTTCAGGAAAGAGTCTTAATTGTCCCACTTACCAACTCCAGCTTACAAGATCACGTTGACAGAGATCTTGGCCTCCTTGTAATGGGAGAAGCTTACAGGGGAATGAGTGGCACAAGGTTGCTCCTTGGAAAAATGGCATTCGGTGCTTCACCCTAGCTGAGGACATGCGTGCATCACAGCCTTTTAATCTCAAACCCACTGAAAGTTCCCTTTTGCTCTGTCTCTATTTATATGGCAGTAAAACTTACCAAACAGATGTGAGCATTTTTGCAATGCTGCCAATTTAAGCCTGGGAATGTAAGCAAAGAAGAAGAAACAGAAAATACGGATTGGATTCTAGCTCCGTGCTACAGGCCGTGAGAAATATGAAAATGGTAAAACAGGATCCCTGACTTCCCTCAAGGAGATTACAATATACTTGAGAAAATTAAAAACGAGATCAGAAAGCATTTGAACTACAGCTCAGTACACCAGTAGAAGAGGGGCAAGAAATGATTAACTGGAAAATGATTTAAACAGGCTATAACTGGTACTGAGAAATGAGCGTTGGCTCTGCTTTTGAAATCCTGCTCTGGTTTACCCAGTTGACTTATTCTAAAAGGAGATGTTTGGGCAAAGGACAGTGGGAAAATCTTTACATTTACGTCCTGGCAGGAATCACGATGGTGTTTCTTAGACCCAGACTGCCCCCATTACAAGGAGCCCTGGTGGGGCAATCATTAAGCACTCGACTGCTAACTGAAAGGCTGGTGATTCAAATCTACCAGCGGCTCCTTAGGGGAGAGACCTGGCAATTTGCTCCTGGAAAGATCACAGCCTTGGAAACCCTATGGGGCAATTCTGCTCTGTCCTGTAGGGTCACTATGATCCAGAATCGAATCGAAGGCACACAACAGCAGCAACAGCCCAGCTCCCTTTGTAACAACACCGAAAGGAAAGATGCTGGGAATTTGATGAGAATTCGTTGAGAAGACCCATTTTTGTGTCCTTGGAAACTCCAAAGGGAGAGATAAAGTGAGCAGAGCGTTGTATTGTTAACTAGTGTCTTTATGAGAAGGAGGAGGAATAATGTATTTCTTCAGGTATTTTCAGGTATGTGGTGGGCCGAAGAGCTTGGATGAGTTTGTGGGGGTGTTGGGTGGACAATGAGATAACATTACTGAGCTTCCAGTGACATTTGTAGGAGCCCTGGTGGCACAATGGCTAAGCATTCAGCTGCTAACCAAAAAGTTGGCAATCCCCTTGGGAGAAAGACCTGGCAATCTGCTCCTGTAAACATTACAGCCAAGAAAAGCCTACAGGGCAGTTCTCTGTCACCCAGGGTCACTATGAGTAAAAAATCAATTCGATGACACCTAACAACAACAGTGACGTTTGTAACTTTGTGAAGGAGCTGGATGGTTGTCAGAAGGAAAGGGATTGACTCTCAAGATACCTTCTTCTGATAACATTGGCTGCACCATTGATTAGCCAGCACCTTTCTTTGTGGGTGAAGAACTTACAAGGTGCTAGATTTCCTATTTTTCCCTCCCACAAATATGGAAGCTTTTATTTTTCTGATTACAAAAGTTATGCATGTGTACATGGTTGTGGTAGGATAGATGACTAAATTGACTTGGACCCCTTCCTGCTATCAAACCAATTGCCAGCGAGTTGACACCAACTCATGGCAACCTCAGGTGTATCAGAGTAGAGCTGTGCTCCATGGGGTTTTCAGCAGCTGATTTTTCAGAAGTAAATCACTGGGCCTTTCTTCTGAGGTGCCTCTGAGTGGACTCGAACTTCCAACATTTTGGTTAGCAGCCAAGGGCACTGACCATTTGTACTACCCAGGGACTCTCCTTCCTGTTACAAACACTTCAGGATGCAGGATTAAAAGCATGTGAGTGCATACACACACACGCACACGTGCACGTGTGTGCACACGAACAATACACAGCCATGTTCAAAAGAAAGGTGCCAGAAACACAGGGGGAAGGATATTTGGCTGTGGCTGTGGCAGCCCAAGGGGGTACAGATCCTAGACATGGGAGCTGGGGCTTTAGCATGGATGTGGGGGCTCTAAACCTGTGCAAAGGGAGAGTAGAAATGATAGCACTGCATAAAGTTGGAATCTTCAAGGAGTTACTTAGACTGTGAAAAGGAGATGAGGAAGACCTGTCCACCAAGCAAATAAAGTGCAAAGGGGCTTGTCGTATGAGGCTGGAGAGAGAAATTAAAGCCTAAGTGAGTATAGGGGTACAACTCTATCCTACTTAAATGGAACGGTAGTTTACAGTGTAAGGAATTTGATAGAAAACCCAGTACGTTGACAACCCCGGAATCCATGACAGAAACGAACCTAGAACCCCTCTGTAGGGACATTTCTCTAACCTAATGTGCTCAGAACCCCCATGGGGAGCAGGGGGAGAGCAGCTCTGCTGAAGGTTAGCTCACAATCACAGGTTACAAATGGTGCAAAGAAATAATCCACCATGAGAGTCAGCACACACCACAGCAGAAGAATGAGAACTGCAAAAACCAGCGGGGGAGAGGAGTCGCGGGTGTGCAAATGGTTAACATGCTGGGCTGCTAGCCAAAAGTTTGGCGGTCCAAGCCCTCCCAGAGGCATCTCGGAAGAAAGGCCTGGCGATCTACTTCCGAGAATTCGACGATTGAAAACCTTACGGAGAACAGCTCTACTCGGACACATATGGGGTTGCTGCGAGTTGGAATTGACTCAAAGGCAACTGGTTTTTAAGAGTTGGAAGAAAATAATCTGAAAGACTACAGGTTTGAAATCATTAAATATTGAAGCTTTAAAAATCACAAGAGAATGGGATATTATTTTTAAAAGAACAGGCAGATCTGTGAAAGAGTAAAACGAATGCCACAATTGATAGAAGTAAATTAAAATGTAAAGCTAAATATCACTAATGAAAGAATAAATGAAGTGGAGAATGTATCTGTGGGAATCACTTAACTGTAGCGCAGAGAGTTAAAAGGAATGGAAAGTATTAAAGCAAGCTTAAGAACCTGGTGGATAGAATGAAAAGGTCCATAATATTTTAACTCAAATTTCAGAAGAAAAAATAAAGACAGAATGGGGAAATTTAGTATTCAAAAAGAAAATGGGTAAGAAATTTCCAGTATTGAAGATCGTGAGTCATCAGATTGAAGAATCACACTAAGTCCAGAGAGAGCAAATACAACAAATCCACTCTGGATTCCACACCAAAGACGAAGTGGAATTCTCCAGAGTGGTCAGAGAGAAGATCCAGATTGCACAGAAACTAACTGCAATGGGAGCATCGGCAGACTTCTCAACAGCAGCCACTGAGATCAGAAGAAAATGTAATAATATCTTCAGAAGGTTAAGGAAAAATAACCATCAACCTAGAATATTCTGTGTTCAGCCAAATCATCAAGAGTAAGATCAAATCAAAAGTAATACACGCTAATTTCTGCAAGAGAAAGATGTGGCGGCAATCTGCCCCCATAAAGATTTACAGCCTTGGAAACTCTATGGAGCAGCTCCACTCTATCCTATAGGGTTGCTGTGAGTCGGAATTGACTCAACAGCAATGGGTTTGGTTTTTTGATTTCCTTGATTTTCACTGTCCTTGAAGGATCAGCTTTAAAGGTTGTGAATCATAGTCAAAGTGCCATAGTTTAGTGAATTGCTAGACAGTGTAATTGCCAGACATTTAGATCAGAGAATTTCCACCTAAATGACAACTTGATAAAATGCATATAAAATAGAGATAGAACGATGCTAAGCAAGGCTACTTTTTTTTTTTTCTCGTAGAAAAATTCACCTGCTTCTTTGATTACCTACCTAAGCGGGGACATGTTGAGTTTGGCAAGGAGCCACTCAGAGCCAGTTGGGATGTCTCTTTTCAATTCAAGTCTTACATCCTAAGGGCACTGCTTGTGAACAACTTTTTTAAGTAGTCTTGGATGCTGTAAAGGGAGGGAAAAGAAGGAAAGAATATATTTGAGGACTACCATGTGCCAAAGGAGTCCTGGTGGTACAATGGTTAAGTGCTCGGCTGCTAACCAAAAGGCTGGCAGTTCGAACTCATGCAGCGGCTCTGTGGGAGAAAGACCTGGCAATCTGCTCCTGTAAAGATTATATCCTAGAAGACCCTATGGGGCAGTCCTACTCTGTCACATGAGGTTGCTATGAGTCAAAATTGACCCAACAGCACCCAACAAGAACAACAACCATGTGCCAAGCACTGTGCTAGGCATTTCCTTCTCAACGGTCCTGCAAAAGCTACTATTTATTGAGAACTTGCTATGAGCCAGGCACTACGTTAGGGATTTTGCTTATGGGATCTCACTTGATCCTCATCCCAACTCTGTAAGGTATGTGCTACTATTATACCCATATCACGGACAGGGTAGTTGTGGCTCCAAGGTCACACAGCTAGTTGGTGATAAAGTTAGAAGTGAAATGCAAATCTTTTCCACTGTAGCTGCCAGTTCATCCCTATGTTCTGTTCCTGACTTGGTTGGGTGTGGTGACATGAGTAGAGGAAAGCAGGGTAGGGGGAACATAATGATAATGACAGTAACAATAAAGCCAAGGATTGTGTTAAATTCCCTATGTATGTTATCTCACTTCATCCTAACTGCAGCCATACTAACCAGTTGGTGAGTAGAAATCAACTCATAGCGACGTCATGTGTGTCAGAATACAACTGTTCTCCATAGGGTTTTCAATGGCAGATTTCTTGGAAGTAGATCACTAGACCTTTCTTCTGAGGCATCTCTGGGTGGACTGGCATTTCCAGCCAAGCACGTTAACCATCTGCATCACCCAGGGATGCCACAACTGTATTAGTTGGGTGTTATTATTATCCTCACATACGTGAGCAAATGGAGACTAGGAAAGTTGGGGCCACACAACTGTAAGTGGGAAGTCAAGATTCACCCATTTCTGTCTTAGACCCACAGGTGTGTTCCCCAGCGTGCATGCCCTGGTCCTCACTGCCTGTGGATGTTGTGTTCTGTTCAGGTGAGATGGAGGAGCTGGAGACCCTGTGGCTCACGGGGATCTGCCACAACGAGAAGAATGAGGTGATGAGCAGTCAGTTGGACATAGACAACATGGCGGGCGTCTTCTACATGCTGGCAGCCGCCATGGCCCTCAGCCTCATCACTTTCATCTGGGAGCACCTCTTCTACTGGAAGCTGCGTTTCTGCTTCACAGGCGTCTGCTCTGACCGTCCGGGGCTGCTCTTCTCCATCAGCAGGGTCAGTACCCCTGGTGCTTGCTTCCTGTGTGGTAGGAAGGTCCAGAGAAGCAGGGACTCTGTGACTTCTCAGTGAGGTCCTTCACATCCTCCCTTTACTCACCAGGCCTTCTTGGGCTTATCAGAAGGGCATTCAGATTTTGTGGGTTCAGAACCCAGAGGTTGTAAACCCAGATGACTGTGGAAGCAGGAAAGAGAATGAGAATGGGTGAAGCAGATTGGGCACGAGAAAAACAGCACAAGTGAGATGAACAGTGGCAGCTGAGCCTGGTGTCCAAGTGAGGGAAGCAATAGGGAATGCCGGAGACTGTGACAAAGTACATAATGCTTACCAGCCCTATAGAGGGCAGTCACCCCCAGCCCCAGTCGAGTTTTGCCATGTGGGAAAGTAGGGCCGATATTATCAGGTCTTCCAACTTTAAAAGAGAAACAAGTCATCTGATTTTATATGAAACCTTTCCATTTTTAAATATTAAAAAAATAATAATAACAGCACTGTGTGGGCCAAACAAACCACATCTACAGACCCAGTCTAGCCTCCATCGTTATCACCCATGTACACCATATAGCCCTACTAACGCTTCTCTGCAGGCGTCACAATGCATGCATGTATTCCAACATACATGCACTACAGAACAAAATCAGCACACGGTGACATGCAATGAGTATGCCCAGCTACAGAGCCCAAAGAGCCCATACAATACAGCTGAGCCTGAAATGCAACACAGACGTGGAGTACTAGAATGTGGACATGGCAGACAGAGTGCAAAATACACATTCAGTCCGACATCAGCTGCCACACAGTGCACACATGCTGCAGTGAGCTCATGTGCAGTACAGGGAGGCCTCCTTTCATGCAGCACACTGTGGCCTGTGTGTGTGTTGCCATAAAATGTACGTGTGATATAACTTATCAATAGTGATAATGATCCTGGGAAATGCTCATATTTATCAACCACTTGCATGTGCCAGGCACCATGTAAAGACTTTATATTCTTCATTTCATTCCATCCACAAACCAGCTCTGTGAGGTGGGCACTGTTAATTTAGCCCCAGATTACCAATGGGGAAACTCAAAGTTACGAGATTAAGAGAATTACCTAAGGCTGCATGGCCAGTACAGTGGAGTCAGGATTTGAACCCGGATGGTGTGCACCAGCAGAGCATATAGCTCTGTATTGTATTTAGAAACAAGTATCACTGTGGCACACAATCATTTCTTTAACGAAACCTGAAGTGGGGAATTGCCAAGGATAACAGCAAGGAACCAACTTTCCAGAAACCCAAGATGAACACAAATACACAATGAATTACACCTGGTGTGTGGACGGGACCCTGGGGTGGTGTGTTTCCTTGGCCACCTCTCATCTCACAGCACCTGTGAGACTGAGACAATCACGTGCATCCTATGGATGGAGAAAGTGAGGCCAGAAAGGCTAGAGTGGGACCCTTTTGGGCTTCACCTCATGTTTCCTGGAAACAGCAGGGCCCTTCTCACTCCACTGATCATGCCAGGAAAGAGGAGACTTTGTTTATGCAGAGGCTGGCTTGCATGCTTTTGTCAGCCTCAGAGTTTGGGCTCCTTTCTAAGGGATGCTGATCCAAGAAGTTCTGACTCCAGGTTCATTGAACATCCAGCCAAAAGACTTAAAACTGTTGCCACTCAGCACACACACACAGCCCTCCTCGTGGGCTCAACGCCCCTTTAGAAGGTCTGGATAACACACCATAAACACACACCTGAGGTACCCACTTCATTCCTGGCACTGCCACGGGAGGAGGCCAGTACTCAGGGAAGATGTTTATTTAGCATTAGAACCAAGCTTCTCGCAGGACTTTGGCTTTTGTGTTTTAAGACTCACAAAAATGCATCCTCCTGTCTGTGGGCTGCTCTTCACTCTTGTCTTCTCTCCAAAATGCGTTCATGCCCATTTAGAAAAAAATGTATTCACTGCCACCAGCAAAAGGAACTGCCTCGGTTGTCTCCTGAAGCGTGAGAGATGGAAGACATAGCAGAGCCAACAGCCTGGGAGATGGAAACCGTGGCAGCCTTCCCAGGAGAGCAGATGAGGAGAGCTTGGAGACGGAATAAAAGAGAAGCTTCTGGCTAGCCAACAACTGGGACCAGTAGGAGTCAGACATTTTTGGAATCAGGCCCCAGCTCCAAGGGACCCAGGGGCACAGTAGAGCCTACACCGCATTGGGAATGTTCTGAGAAACCAGACGCCCTTTGGGGGCACCAAGCAAACTGTCTGGAGCCACATGTTGAGTCATCAGTGCTGGGTTTATCTGACCTCTGGGTCCACTATGGCGCCGAGTGGCCGTCTTATTTCCACAACCCGCGCGATGTAGCCAGAATCTATGAATAATAGAAAGGGGGAGCTCTGCAGGGAAGACAGAAACTCTCGCCCAGAGATGTGGCTCCTGAAGCAGGATTTGGGCTGTTTGTCTAACCAGGAAGCCAGTGTGCCTTTCCAGAACAAATCTTCAGTGGTAAAAGGACGCAGGGTTCTTGAAGCTTCACAAAATAGGTGCTGCGTGCTCACGCTGCTGTCAAAGGGGAGAGGTGAGGTGACCACAAAGAAGGGCCGGCCGGGATCACGTTTGTTGTGATCAGCAGCTTGTCCAGCTCACGTTTATTGTTGTGCTGGTGTCGTGTGCCATCGAGACGATTCCAACTCAGAGCGACCCCACAGGACAGAGTAGAACTGCCCCATAGGGCTTCCAAGGCTGTAAACTTTATGGAAGCAGATTGCCACATCTTTTCCTGTGGAGCGGCTGGTGGGTTCGAACTGCCAACCTTTCGGATAGTAGCCAAGCATTTAACTGTTGTGCCACCAGGGCTCCTTCACATTTACTGAGTACCTACAAGCCAGGTGCTTTTTATTTTTATTTTTTTGCACTGTTATATCTTGTCCTCGTACCACCTTAGGTGGGTATGATTCCCATTTTACAGATGTGGAAATCAAGGCTCACAAAACACAGTGCTTTGTCCAAGGCCACAGAGCTAATAATGGATTTCACAGGAGCCAGGCTCTCCCCGTTACCACTGGGACTCAGAGCTGGTGCATTCCAGAGCCCTGACTCTTCCCATTCTTCTGTGATATGCAACTGCCCATCTAGAAGGTGGCCAGCTCAGCTGGAGAATGCTGTCACCAAGCCTGGACACAGGCTGAACCTGTCACTGTGACTTCTTTCAGTGGCTTCACCAGGCAGACCCAGTACCTGGGAACTAACTGCCTTAGCTGTGTCCTGTTCGTCCCACGGAAACCAGGGCTGAGAGCAGCAGTGAGCAGCCACCCCCCACCCCATCTCCTGAAGGGGAACTTGGCTCCCCCACTGCTCCTCAGGCCTTCTCCAAAGAGAGGGCCAGCTCCTCTCCACAGGCAGGTACAGTGCTCTGAGGCCACAGGGGTGGGGCCAGTTCCCAGAATCCTCAGGGAGTGAAGAAGGGAGCTCATTAGAATAAAATGGAAAATTTAGAGAAAAACATTTTTTTAACTACTACTTTCATATATTAACCACAGAAAGAAAAGCCACAAACTTTATTGACTCAGATTGCTTTTACCCAGAGTGGCAGAGTCCTTCTGTTGTTGTTGGGCACCATTGAGTCAATTCTGACTCATAGCAACTCCATGTGACAGAGTAGAACTGCCTCCTGTAGGGTTTTCTAGGCTGTAATCTTTACGGGGAAACCCTGATGGCATAGTGGTTAAGTGCTATGGCTGCGAACCTGGCAGTTTGAACCCGCCAGGCACTCCTTGGAAACTCTATGGGGCAGTTCTACTCTGTTCTATAGGGTCACTATGAGTCGGAATCGACTTGACAGCACTGGGTTTGGTTTTAGTTTGGTTAATCTTTACGAGAAGAGCCCTGGTGGTGCAGTGGTTAAGCCCTCGGCTACTAACCAAAAGGTCAGCGGTTCAAACCCATCAGCCGCTCCAAGGGAGAAAAATGTGGCAGTCTGCTTCCGTAAAGATCTCAGCCTTGGAAACCCTACGGGGCAGGTCTGCTCGTTCTGTAGGGCTGATATGAGTCAGAATCAACTCAGTGGCGGCAGGTTTGGTTTGGGGGTTTAATCTTTACGGGAGCACATCACCAGTTCTTTCTCTTGGAAGGCCACAGGATGGGTTCGGACCACCAACCTTTTGGTTAGCAGCTGAGTGTTTAACCATTGCACCACCAGGGCTCCCTCGAGTCCCTGCAGGTCAGAGTATAATTATTGGAGTACTAAATTGGGTAGAGGAGCATGGGTTAGCATGAAAGGTTAGGAAGCTCGGAGATACATGGCACATTGGTATAATCTCCAGGCACCTAGTCTGGATGTGCCAGCAGTCCTAGTGCCACTGCTGGTAGTGAGAAGCCATCACTGTGTGGCAGGGAGAACAGCCAACCCCCAGGATGAGAGAAGGTGACTAAAGAGACAGACGCAGGAAGGTGTAAAAAGGCATGAAGCCAGATCCCTGGGCCTCAAGAGAGCCTTACTCACACGACCTGGGGTTGAGAAGGCCAGAGAAAAGAAATGCTCAAACTCACGTCTGTGGGCTTCTCTGTTTACCATCCCTTGGCGGCTGGCATGGAGACAGCCTTTTGAAAATTGTAGGAAAAAGGCATCAGTGCAAATGGGTTGACACTGTCACAGTTCCATGAGCACCCCTGCCGGTTAAAGCTTGTCCCGCCATGGGGGACTGATGGAGCCACCATTACCAGAGTTCACAGTTCATCCCACATCAGACGTACTTTCCACCCAGTTTATGCCAAAGTCAGCAGCAGCGGTGTCCACTTCACAAACCCCATCTTGGGTTGGCTCACTGTCGGTCCTGAGGGATCAGGCTGAATCCTGCAGCCTTTACCAGATTTTTTCCTTTTGGGACATAGCCAGTTGCTGGGGTGGGGGTGGGGACAAAGGGAGGAGGCCACAAGTCCCAGTGTGGCTGATCCTCTTTGGCTTGCTTATGTAGGATAAATCAAGAGCTCTTCTCTTGAGCACACTTAAACAGATCACTTTTGTAAAAAAAAAAAAAAAAATTATTTTTTTTTTTTTCCTTTTTTTATTGTGGTGAAAACATACGTCAACTCAACAATTTCTGCGTGTACAATTCAGTGACATTGATTACATTCTTCAAGTTGTGCTAAACACTTTAAGTAAAAGGAAAGCAAACAGTTGCTTTTTAGATAGGAAGAAGGTTGGGGAGGGGAAGGGGAGCAAGACACCTGAAGAGGAAGATGCTTATGTTTGAACCACATGAGTGTCTGTAAGCCATTCAGTACCTGGATGGAGTTAAAGGTGCCACCACTGTGTCATCAGGACTCTGTACTCTTCCTGGTAACTGAGACCCAATTTTAATTATGTTGAACAAACAAACATGCAAAGAATATATTGCGATGGGTAAGTGAAAAGTCCAAGAGGATCACTCCAGGGATTCAAACCATGTCTCTCTCCACCCCTTTGGCTCTGCTTTTCTCTGCGGTGGCTTCACTCTCAGGCTAGTGTCCCCACATGGTGACAAAACTTATTCCCTGCAATGCTTCCTTCTATTCCAGCATCCATATCTATCCCTCCAAAAAAAAAAAAGTCTGGTCATCCATGGAATTCATGCCTCCCTTCAGACTAATCAATGTTTCCAGGGGGAAAGGATTTTCAGATTGGCGTGGTTGGATCACATGCCTTGATTGATAACTTTACCACATGGGTTGGGGTAGTTCCTGAATTAATTCTGACTTAGTAATGTTGGATTGTCAATAGTTAACTCTCTGGTATCCAAACTGTAAAGATGATGCTGGGAAACTTTAATGAAAGCATGGATTGATGGCGTGGGTGTTGGGAGGGTCGATTTCATATCCTTACCTGACAGCTCAGAGACTCTGAAACACTTGTATAAGCATGAGTTTCTGTCTTTTCTCAAACACAATGACTGACTATTTGCAAGGATGTCAGATAATCATGAGCCACAGACGTAAGTCCACTGCTCTGCCAACGGTCTCATAGGTTCGAGACACATTAATCAGGATTCAGACTGGATTTCACTACTTTCCAGGGCTCTTAAAAGAAGTAAAAGTCTCACTTTTGCAGGTAAAGCTCAGGTGTGAGGTGGTTTCATGCCCACTGCTGCTGCTGATGGTATCTTCTGTTCACTCCCCCACAGGGCATTTACAGCTGTATTCACGGAGTGCACATTGAAGAAAAGAAGAAGTCACCAGACTTCAGTCTGACCGGCTCCCAGAGCAACATGTTAAAACTCCTCCGGTCAGCCAAAAACGTTTCCAACGTGTCTAACATGAACTCCTCAAGAATGGATTCCCCCAAGAGAGCTGCCGACTTCATCCAAAGAGGGTCCCTTATCATGGACATGGTTTCTGATAAGGGGAACTTGATATACTCAGACAACAGGTCCTTCCAGGGAAAAGACAGCATTTTTGGGGACAACATGAATGAACTCCATACATTTGTGGCCAACAGGCACAAGGATAACCTCAATAACTATGTGTTCCAGGGACAGCACCCTCTTACCCTCAATGAGTCCAACCCCAACACGGTGGAGGTGGCCGTAAGCACAGAATCCAAAGGGAACTCCAGACCCCGGCAGCTTTGGAAGAAATCCATGGAGTCTCTCCGCCAAGATTCACTGACCCAGAACCCAGTCTCCCAGAGGGAGGAGGGAACAGTAGAGAATAGAACCCATTCCCTAAAGAGCTCCAGGTACCTTCCAGAAGAGGTGGCCCACTCAGACATTTCAGAAACTTCCAGTCGGGCCACATGCCACAGGGAAACTGACAACAATAAAAACCACAAGACCAAGGACAACTTCAAAAGGTCATTGGCCTCCAAATACCCCAAGGACTGCAGCGAAGTAGACCGCAGCTACGTGAAAACCAAAGCGAGCTCCCCCAGGGACAAGATCTATACCATTGATGGGGAGAAGGAGCCCAGTTTCCACTTAGATCCTCCCCAGTTCATTGAAAACGTGGCCCTTCCCGAGAACGTGGACTTCCCAGAGGCCTACCAGGATGACAAGGAGAGCTTCCGCAAGGGGGACGCCACACTGCTGATGGGCAGAAACCCCCTGCACAATGAGGATGGGCCCCCCAACAACGACCAGTATAAACTCTACTCCAAGCACTTCACCTTGAAAGACAAGAGCTCCCCTTGCAGTGAGGGGAGTGACCGGTACCGGCAGAACTCCACGCACTGCAGGAGCTGCCTCTCCAACCTGCCCACCTACTCGGGCCATTTCACCACAAGGTCCCCATTTAAGTGTGATGCCTGCCTGCGGATGGGGAATCTCTATGACATCGATGAAGACCAGATGCTCCAGGAGACAGGTAACCCAGACATCCAGGAGGATGTCTACCAGCAGGACTGGGCACAGAACAATGCCCTCCAATTCCAGAAGAACAAGCTAAGGATTAGCCGCCAGCATTCCTACGATAACATCCTGGACAAGCCCAGGGAGCTAGATCTCAGCAGGCCCTCCCGGAGCATAAGCCTCAAGGACCGGGAACGGTTCCTGGAGGGAAATTTGTATGGCAGCCTGTTTAGCGTCCCATCCAGCAAACTCTTAGGGAATAAAAGCTCCCTTTTCCCCCAGGGTCTGGAGGATAGCAAAAGAAGCAAGTCTCTCTTGCCAGACCACTCCTCCGACAACCCGTTCCTCCACTCGCGTGGGGATGACCCACGCTTAGTCATTGGGAGATGCCCCTCGGACCCTTACAAACACTCGCTGCCCTCCCAGGCAATGAATGACAGCTACCTTCGGTCGTCCTTGAGGTCAACGGCGTCGTACTGTTCCAGGGACAGTCGGGGCCACAGTGATGTGTATATTCCGGAGCATGTTATGCCTTATGCTGCAAATAAGAATAATATGTACTCTACCCCCAGGGTTTTAAATTCCTGCAGCAATAGACGCGTGTACAAGAAAATGCCTAGTATTGAATCTGATGTTTAAAATCTTCCATTTATGTTTTATCTATAGGGAAACATAAACAATTGCCAACGTCCTGGAGGGTAAAAGTTGGATGTCCAGTAGTGCCCTGGAAAGAAGAAACGGACTTAGGGAGTTTTTTTGTTTGTTCGTTTGTTTTGTTTTTTGGCTCCTTTGCACATGGCTCCATGCCATAGTCTTCCACTCAAAAAATCTTGTGAGTTGTGTGCTGAGCACAGCAGATACAGGATAGGCAAATGCTCAACCCAAAACAAGGTGGGGGCAAGTCTCCCGGACAAACCCACTAGGTACTTTGGCAATAATGATACATTGGATGTCGATGGTGATGTTACCATTTCCTATACTCCAAATTCCATTAAGATCAGTCCACCCTGTAATTTCCTCATCAGAAACGCCTAGCAGTTTCTCTACTACGGAATAAGCAATATGGTATGCATGTAAACCTGACACTGACAAAAATAAAACAGTTAAGATTGCATCTGCACTGTAGCGAGATTGACATGCGCAAGAGTTTAGGAAGTTTGCCTTGTAACAGTTTCAGCTTTATTGTTAAGCCTTTCATCACAGCCCTGGCCAACCCCAGAACTCCAGGCTCCCCAAAGACTAGCCAATCAGTGCATTAGCGGTAACCACGCTCCTTTCATTAGAGTCTATCCCCAAGACCTATCTGGAGGACAAGGCCAGAGGGACCCTCAGGTGGAGAGCGACGAGATTCTCTTTGGATGGCGGTGTGTGTGTTTCACAGACTCGGATCTCACCCTCAGCTTCAATGGTCTTTTTCACAGCTGCGTAAACTAGCACATTCTTGTCGTCTATATCTGTGTGGATCTTCTATCTCTGACAGTGGCCGTTGTAGATTATCCCGAAGACTCCTGTGTAAGTAAGTTTGCATCTCCCCTTCTGGTGATGACTCAGGGTTGTATAGTATCTGTTACCCCTTCCCTCCCAGAGTAACCATCACTCACTTAGTCTCCGAGCAGCCATGGTGGTGTCTAATTAACTGTGTGTTGCTGTTCCCGGAGCCGTCAGTCATGTGGCAGCAGGCATCAACAGCTGTATGTACACTGTAATCTGTAGGAAGCACGATGCTGTCTGTCTGCCGAAGGATAGCACGGCTTTCGTGTGTCTTCCTTAAGGTCCCAAATGCAGTTTCCACCCCGACCTCCTCCAATCAGAAGCCTCCAAAGCACAGGAAGCACTCATGCCTTTCCCCTGAGCGTCCTTCCAATTGTGGACTGGCTTCAGTGGGGCCAGTGGTTTCTCTCCTTTGAAATATTTGCTCTCATAGAGGCGACCGTACCAATAGCACCAACAGAGGTATGCAAAGAGTTCCGCAAGCATTTGTCATTTCTGAGTCACCTACATGGCCCTATTTTAATTCTACTGAAACCCATGCATATATGTTATGAAACGATACCCATAAGAAGAGAAAAGCTGTGGGCAGAGGGGAAATCTTTATGCACGGAAAGATCCTAGCACAGTGCCTGGCACATGCAGAGTGTGAAAAGGGGGTATTTTTTATGTTATGGAGCACAGTTCTGCTCTGACACACTTGGGCTCACCAGGGGTCAAAATTGACTCGACAGCATCAGGTTTGTTATGTGATGACACCTTATCAGACCTGGATTTTCTAGTTCAAGCGTTAAAATAGTCTAAGGCCCATAAACAATATTAAGTAAACATTTCATATAGTTCTAATCTATCAATTTTGCATTTTAAAAACAGTTTTTATGTTGTCGTTAGTTACCGTTGATTCCAACTCTTAGCGACCCCGTGTGACAGAGTAGAACTGCCCCATAGGATTTCCTAGGTTTTTTTAATCTTTACAGGATCAGATCACTAGGCCTTTCTCCTGAGGAACCACTCTGGGTGGGTTTGAGCCACCAACCTTTTAGTTGGCAGCTGAGCACTTAACCATTGCTCCACCAGGGCTTCTTTTAATAACGTTGATGTCCCTGAAATTTTGGGGGAAATGAGCCATCTGGTTTTAGAGAGGACTTTATTCTTCCTTGGTGACATGCTGTAGAACCCAAAGGTAATGTCAACTAGCCTGCTGTTTTCTTGGTTTCCTTCTCCAGTTTGCTTTGAGGCTCATGGCAAAGCGGGCAAAGGGGCAATTTGAAGAGTTATCCTTTCTTTTCCCCCACAGCATGTTCTGTTCTGTGGGTAGTGTTTTTCTGTCAATGAGAGGGCGGTAGCAACCATCCTCTTACAGCTCGAGGACTCTTTGGATGACTCCATCTTTGGGAACGTGCACCCAAACCCGAACCAAACCCATTGCCATTGAGTCAATTCCAACTCACAGCAATCGTATAGGACAGAGTAGAAGTGCCCTATAGGGCTTCCAAGGCTGTAATCTTTACAGAAGCAGACTGCCACATCTTCCTTCTGAGAGCGTCTGTGAGTTCAAACTGCCAACCTGTCGGTTAGCAGCTAAGTGCTTAACCACTGCACAACCAGGGCTTCTTAAAAATGTACCCAATCTACAATATTTCTGTCCAGATGAAAAGTGGCTACAGTAAGTTTCAGAGCCAGTGGTAGAGAGGCATAGGGAGGCCGTGGGTAAGATAGCCTTCCCATCATCTTGGAGGTCAAAAGGTAGAAGATGCTGCCTAGGTGCCAGTGACAAATGTCCTTGAAAACTGCATTTTGTTTCTTGAATATTGCTTCTTGGCTGCCTCAGGTCCCAACAGTGGAGGTGCCCAGATTGAAGGACCTGGAGCAGTCACCCCAATTTTTGCGCCCCAGGGATACCTGTTACAGAATAAATAGTCCTTTAGAACTTTCTGCCTTTGCCCTCCCATTGCCTTCCAGAACTGTCTTTCCCAGCCAGGATCACCTCTATTCCATCACAAGACTGGCATGTCTTCACAGGAAATGAATTAAGTTTCCCCCAAAATAAACAGAGCAGCGGCATGTTATCAATCCAGAGAGGGTTCCTGCCTTCCTCTGTTGTCTTCAGAACCCACAGGGATCTCCAGGGAGAGTGCAAATTATCCTTGGGTTGATTCTATAAACCAAAAAGCCTCCTCCTAATAACAACATTATCTCTGCTATTAGCCCCATACTTCTCTGGATAAAGAAACTGGAAGTGTGGCTTTTGGAAGAACCAACAATAAGATAGTGAGAAAGTGTGTGCCTCTTTTAACATTCAGAGCGCTGTTCAAAAGAAATAATCAGAAATTGGAAGCTGTATAAGAAATGCATCATTCCCTTCCTCCATAAAGTCATTGGCTGTAAATAGTCATGTTATGACCCCAGGTATAATAAAATCAACCATTGGATCAGATGGTCAATTTCCATGTGAAAGGAAATCATGTACAGCTATTCAAAGGTAATCCAAGTCAGCTCAGTTCTTTGGGAAAAGAATGTCAAGAACATAGTTTTCAACAGTAAATAGCACCGGCAGTGTGCTAGGTGATGAGAATTAAATAGCAAATTCCCAACAATGGATCCATTAAAGAGAGTTCTTATGACATAGCCAGCTTTGAGGCCTTAGATTTGTTGATACCCAAGAACAAGAATCTCTGAACCCAAATTTGTACCCAAGCTTCTCCTGATTCAAGTCAGAGCTGGCATGCATAATGATTTTTTATTAACTCGCAATGGTTTTCCCCACTTGGGAAGGACCCAACAGGTTATTCTTTGATAGGTACAACTGATTGCAGATGGTCAGGTTTCTGTACATTGCGTGCAAGGGAAAAGTCTTCTAGGGCATCAGTTCTGCTCTGGGAATCCTTTAGCCAGTTGCTATCCCATCAGCTCCAACTCATGGCAACCCTATGGGTATCAGAGTAGAACTGTGCTACATAGAGTTTTCATTGGCTGATTTTTTAGAAGTAGATTGTCAGGACTTTCTTCCACGATGCCTCTGGGTGAACTCGAACCTTCAGCCTTTTGGTTATCAGCTCAGCATGTTAACTGTTGGCAACACTCAGGGACTCCAGGAATCTTTTGGGTTCCTGGAAAATAGTTCTCATCACCATTGCACCTGTAGGTTCTCAGGCCACTTCTGGTTTCGATGTTCTGAGAAGGCAAGTTCCCAGTGGGTCTGTTTTCCACCAATGACACCTTCATGAGAGGTGGGTAGCATTGGGATCATAGTCTCACCATTCATCACTCTTCTTTCCTCGTGCAAATCTTGTCGCATTCTTTTGCCACCAGCATGATGAGATGTCTCATGGATTATTCTTGGTTTTCTCGTCTGTCTTTCAAATGGTACCTGTGAAGTCTTAATACTTAGCTTTTCCAGTGAAAACATTAAAATTCATCCATTGCAGCAAAATCAGTCAAATCAATTCTTGCTTATTTTCTGGGGAGAAAAAAATTACACCTTGTTTACAGATGAAGTAGTTTCACTTAAATGGGATGCTGGCCAAGGCACTTAGCTGGTCAAAAATCCGTGGCCACCACGCAGTCACACATTGCTTATCCTGTTTGATATGTCTACCACTGATGTGTATTTAATATTCCACAGCCTTCTCAGGAAATGACAAATGCCCTGAATTCTTTGCAAATAGAATTGCTAATGAAAAGGAAAAAAGAAAAGAAAAGTTGGTGTTAATTAAATGGTGATTAAAAATTTATCTCCTTTAAACCTAAAAAGTGCAGCTTTAATAATCAGTTGTCATATAATAAATACCTTGCACTGGAATCCCTTGCAGTTTAAGACCTAAATAAATACTAATTTGAGAAACCGAAATGTGTTTCGGAGGAGGTCAATGTATTCGTTCACGTTATGGACAGTCCTATACTGTTTCTTTGTGCAAAGCTGTTGTGCATGATCCCTTAAAAGGGGGACATGAGTTGTTTCTGAAATGGAGCCTGTTTGTGTTACCATGGCTATGGTAGACATAATTGGACTTCAAGAAAGAGAATTAAAAAAAAAAAAACACCGAGTAGGTGGAAGCTAAATCAATTGGTTGATATTTAATATCAGTTAAGGGTTCTATCTAAAAGGCAATTTTCTTTCCAAAAGCAGTGCTTGTTTTTATTTGAGACAAAATTAGACTTTTCCAGATACCCCATCTTCTTTTAGTAAACAGGGTTGAACGTGCTTATGAGAGGTTATATGGGGTGTGTACTTGGAAAGTTCTCCAAGTATGCGGTTGCTCTTTTCCATAGAATTCCTCTACGTCGTACTGTGTTCTTTTCCAATTGTATCAGATGAGGTCAGCTTGCCACTTGATATAGAGCAGAGATGATCAAATGCACTTATCCTGTGAATACAAATGCTTGTGTATACATGTATATAATATACATGCTTGATTTCTACAATCCACACTTAAGTGTATTATCCAGATAGAATTGTACATATTGTAAAGTTTATGTTAAAAATTAAACAGTGATGATGGTAGTAATACATGGAAAACCCATTCTGCTTATTTTGATGGGATGCTGTATGCATAAAGACAGCACTATGTATTTTTTTCAGTCTCAGTTCTAGGGAGGGTGACAGAGTCCAATTGAGAGTTGGGTGTTAGTGTCCTTGGCACCTTCTTTAAAAAAAAAAACAACCGGGGGTGGGGGGTGTGGAATGTACTCTTCTCTCATTTGCTTCTGAAAACAAATATGGACAAGTGTGATTTCTGTAAATCTATCGAAGGGCGTATTTGTTATCGAAGCTCCCCATCCTCTCCCTCATCCTTAGCCTGTCTTCTTTCTGCACCAGAAGCACTCTTAGTACAGTGTCAGCTAAGGTGCCTGCCCAGAAGGGTCTTAGAAAAACAGTACTTACAGAACTTCACCAAGGTTTGAAGGGTAGGAGGTAGGAGAAGAGGGAGATGAGACAGTGCGGTCTCCAAAGGCAAAGTAATTTGTCGAAGACTGTCAAGTTTAAGAGTATCGGAGCCAGGACTAGAACCCAGGACTTGAGGCTCCAAGTCCTGGCTGAGTTCTCGTTACGAGGCTGACTGGTCTCTAGGTTCCTGTCAGAAGGATGCCCCCTAGGGACTCTGCCATTAGAACCAGAGGACCCCACAGACTGACCTGGCTTTCTTTACCTCTTGCCCTGCAGAGAGACCCAAGAGCCCCTCTTTGAATTTGGTTTTTCTTTAAACTCCCTCTCACTCCTTGGCTCAGAGCACTGGAAGAGGGAAAACGTTTTTCAGGGACCTTTTCCCTGGGAAGAATCAACAAGAGATATCATTTAAACCCTTAATCCAAAGATGAAAACTGGCAGTGATTATTGAAATAATATTCCATTTGCCACGTTCCAAAGATGAACGAGGTACAGCTGATCAGCTGGATAGGAGTTGACTGAGTGTCTCGTCTCCTTTTAAGAACAGTTCAGGATTGGGGAGGATGCAAAGGGAATAGAATATACAGCCTCTTCCCATAAGTAGCTTATAGTCTAGAAATTCAGTTTTCTCAAATAAAAGAGGTAACCAAGGACCCTTGCAATGCAAAGACAGTGAAAACTAGACATGATAAATAGTTACCAGGAAATAAAATTTTTCTGATTCCATGATCAAACTGAAAATCACACTCTTCCCCCAGATATAGTTTGTGCTCCTGGAAATCTCCATTGATCATTTTACATTTCCAAGAGGTACTTAGGAAACCCAGGAGCAGCTAAACAGGTAGCCAAACTCACCCTTCTCCATCTTTGTAATCTGGCTCCAATCTGTTCTCCAACCCTTGCCAAATTCATGCCTCCTCCCAGATCCGCTTTAGGAAATGTGCTTCAAGGAAAGGTTGGAAAACATTCTCAAAGGATTAGGAAAAATAGGTCTTGCTGAAAAAAGACTGTTTCCTTGAAGCTTTTGTTTGATTTTGTTTTTGACTCGTGAAGAGCACTTTTGAGAATCCAGGGTATGAATGTATCAGGGAATTGAGTTGGGGAGAATTCTTTGTTGAGTCCCAAGTGCCTCCTGTGATGGCTGGGAAAAGAGAGCTTGTCAGGTTCTTTAGAGAGAAAATGGGGCAAGGAGATTGCAAAAGGGATCGAGGTGGATTTCAGGAAGTACAGAGGAGTGTGGAGAAGGGCCTTTCCCCTCTGTCCAACTCATTCTGTGCGTTACTGGAATATAAGATTCCCTCTTATCCCAAATACATGCCATGGGTCAGCACCTGAATTGGAAATGTCAAAATATATCTACGTTGTTTGCTATATTCTGTTGTTGTTAGTTGCCATCAAGTCAGCCCCTGACTGGCATATGTGACCCTCAAAATTACCTTCGGGTATGATTGCTCCCATTTTACAGATAAGGAAACTGAGGCTCAGGTTGTTCTCGGCCTCATCAGCAACAAGTATTTCTTCATAAAGCCCTAAAGCCAGACATATTCTCGCAGTGCCTGGTCTCCTCCAGGGAGGACAGAATAGGAGTCAGAGAGAGGTCTGTCCCCAGGGCTCTCTCTTGAGTGTCAACCACTGTGGTGAGGAAGTTTGAGTCTTGCCCCTCATTATCTGGTTTCGGGGTATCGAGACTCCCCAGGGATCTCACCTGGATTCACGGTCTGTTCAGAGACTTGAACACTGTGTTTCCCCTCCACGTGCTTGCACTCAGCATTTACTCGTCTTGGTCTTGGGGGACAGTCATTTTCTCTACTTAGCATGTGCCTAATTTTAAATACTCCCTTCCTAATCAGGGTTAACTTCACTAAACGGATGCAAATCGTATGCCCTCCCATGTGTGCGGCCACACACACACACACACACACACACACGCTCTGCCCAGTGGCCCTCTATTAAAGTGCTCCCAAACGTGGTGGCCCATTTTCAACAAGGTCATGCTATTTGCAAGTGACCTTCCTCTTTTTTTTTTTTTTTCCTCTTATTTCATCTCTCTGTTTGGTTATCTTTGCCGAGCAGACAGAAGGAGGTTTGGAGGTGTGACAGGGGTGGGTAATGGAGTTTTTGCAGAAACGATCCGGTGCTTTGAGCAATCAGGACTGCAGGCCAGCTATTAGGCTGTTTTTTTATTGTTTTCCTTCATGGTCTGTTTTTTCCCAACTGCCTAAGAGAGACTTTCCTGGTCTCTGGCATCAGGAAAACTGGAACCATTGAATGTTTGTGCAGTTTGTCCCATCAAAGAGTCTTTGATTGGAATATTTCTGTGAGGCTTTCTGGGGGCCCAAAGTCATGTAGCACTGATGCATTCAGCGGGCAATGCCACTGAGCCCAGACGCCTTCCTTGCATCGCCCCCCCCCCCCCCGCCCATATTCTAAGCACCTACCGTGTTCCATCCACATTTACCTCTGCTGGCATTTATATTTACTGTGCTAGGGGGCCCATTACACCCATTTTATAGATGAGGAAGTTAAGTTGGGACTTCAGAGAATGGTTTTCAGGGAAGCTCTATGAATTAACCCTTTGAAGGGTCCGTTAATCTAATATAAGCACCTTTGTGATAGTCTCTGAGAAATTCTCTAGCCTTCTACATCTTCCAAGCTGACACCCGAAGTCTCTTAAGACAGAAGGGTTATTATTATTTAATAACCATTTTGAGACTCTGTTGTTGAGTGCACACACACGACAACATTCTCCCAGGCTGTTGAGCTATGCAGAAAGCGGAGCACTCTCAAAAGAGCAATTTGGCCAGTAGCATTTCTTCTCTGGAACTGTATTTCAAAGGACACGGCTCTCCAGGGAGCCAGACCAAATTGTTTAAAATGGAACCATTCCTCAGATTAACTTCCTCAAATAAGGTGTCAGCAGCCTGCAGGAAACAAACAAGGCAAAATTCTAGAACATTCCTCATTAGTGGTAACCCGGGGCCATAACCTCTTCCAGTTCATTCTCTCATACACCTCTGGGAAGGATTTAAGATGAGCCTTCAAAAGAATATTAACATAACACATAGCCAATACCACAGCTGCCTTTTAAATTAATAAGGTTAATTGTTCTCTAGCAAACACAAGTTTGTCTTTGGCATTTTAAATGCTTCTCATTGATCTGACATTTTGCTGTTTCAAGCTTTTAAAGGGCTCAAATCAAAGACTATTGATAGCTGAGCAAATAGTGAAGGTCCAGAAATGTAAAAACATTGTCGGTTCTCCATGAAAAACAATTATAGCCTTTTGCATTCAATTGAAGTTTTTACATTAGCCATCTAAGGCTTATTGAATCATTTCTATTCTCAGTCAAGCTAATTCAAGTGAATGAACAGTATTGATTTTTAAATCTGTTTTATTTAAAAAAAAAAAACTCAAGTTTATTAGATTTGTGGACATAGCTCTGGGCTATGACCATTGCAGAAATGTTCAGCTTAGAAATGGAAGATCCAGACCAGTGTGTAAAGTCCAATCCAGGTGACTTCTTTGAAAATTCTGATGGATTTGGGAAGATGACAGTGACACTTAAAATATCTGTATTCCCCAAATATTTCACAGGGAAAGAATATCAATTGCCTAATTATTTTTCAAACAATGAATAAGGTCAAGAATAACATCTTCACTGAAAATTCAGTAAAATATACAGCTAATTACATACTTAGATGTGGGTCAGATGCCTTCCAAGCCTAAAGGTCCCCAAAGATTTCTTTATGAGTTTTGAACTCTTAATTTTGTTCGTTCCTCTGCTCAAACAAATTTAAAAGCGTATACTCGCCAAATTATTTAGTCAATAGAATTCACTCTAGTTTATATCACACTAGAATGTTTGTGCATATATGTTTATATATAATATATATATTTCAAGCTGAAAATTTGGAAAGACATAGCTGAGTTAATTGGTGATTTGAACAAGAAGTTGATCATAAAAGTCACAGACAGTGGCCTCTCAGACAGAAAAAGAGGGTAAACTATCCATTTTTCACTCTTGTTATAAGACTTACTGCATAGTACACGAGCTGGTCATTGTCTACAAGAAAGTAATTGAACTAAACGACTTTAAAGATCCACACTGAGCCCATTTTTAACCCAGGGTTGATGGAGTTGAGCTCTAAATGTAGAGGGTTACTATTCACAGCTACATTGAAACACTGTTCAAAACCCACATTGGAACTGGCTTGATCTCTTACATGGTGGAGCCCAAAGCAAGCTGTGCTCTGCTCAGTGGTTTTCATTTGGGAATAGATGTTTCACTTACCACCTGTGGCAATTTGTACCTGTCATGTTTCAGTCCACTGCATGAAGAAGTGCTAATAACTGTATTAGATATTTCCAAGCATAGCTACAAAATTACACGTTTACTTAACACCTTTCTATGATAGAGGAAGTATATACTATGGCTGTCCTCTTGTATGTCTTTTCTTTCTGTTCAATGTGTTATCAATTGTTTTAAGGAATGGGGTTAGAAATGTGTGTGCAAACTGAAATGTACATAACTCCCGAGACAACAAAAGTGCCCAGTCCTATCATGTAAAAATGTAAATACAGGAAAATTTCATTTTTCTAATAAAGATAATTTCTGCCAATTGATACGAAAATGAGATATGGCGTTGTGGTCTTTGTTGTTGTCATTGTTGTTACTGCTGTTGTGGGCTTCACTGATGTTTGTAGTAGGCTTAGTATTTGTACAAAGGTGAAGACTTTGATTTACCCCCTTTGTGCCCTAGGGGAGGGTTGAGAGAAGCATAGGATTGGGGAGAGCCCACAGCTTGGCTTCGGGATTTCTCATCTCAGCCACAAGCATGGCCACTCTACCTTGCCTGGCTCTTCCTGTGCAGTTCCTACTCCTGCCAGATTGACCCTCATTTCCAGGTCATTCTCCATATGGGTGCGCAAGTGATACTGCTAACCGCTCACTCCCAGCCGTGTCAGCTCCATCTCCCCTTTGCTTGAAACTTTCAGCTATCTAGCCGTCCTCACCACCCTCAGGAAAAGCCCGGCTTCCTGAACCCCAGCCCACAAAGTCTCTCCAATGCTTCCACATCCCTTCCTACCACGTACCACTTGCCGCTGAGTTGATTCCAACTCATGATGATCCCATGTGTTTCAGAGTAGAGCTGTGCTCCATGGGGTTTTCAATGGCTGATTTTTTGAAAGTCAATCACCAAGCCTTTCTTCCAAGGCGCCTCTGAAAGGACTTAAACTTCCAACCTTTCTGGTAGCAACTAAGTGTGTTAACCATTTGCACCAGCCAGGAACTCCTCCTAACACATTCCTTGTGCTATATTTGCATCAAAAGTCTTTCTGCTCCTCTCCAAATACATTGTGAGCTCTCATGCATCCACGTCTTCTCTAATGTTGTTCTGTCTTCCTGGAATGCTAGTCCTCCCCTTGTCTCCTCATACACTCTAACCCTCTTCTGTGGTCTGTCCTAAACAGAAACCTCTTTTGAGTCTTTCCAAGCTCCCCCTCAACAACAGCAGAGTTAACCGTTCCCTTCTCCATAATCCATAGCCTCCTGTATATACTCCCATTAAATAATGTCATAAGCTTTACCATATATTTTATGTGTCCTGAGTAGAGCCCCTGGGTGGTGCAAACAGTTAACATGCTTGGCTGCTAACTGAAAGTTCAGTGATTTGAGTCTAACCAGGGGGCACCTCAGAAGAAAGGCCTGGCGATCTATTTCTGAAAGACTAGCCATTGAAATATCTATGGAGCGCAGTTCTACTCTGACACACATGGGACCACTATGAGTCAAAATTGATTTGACAGCAACTGTTCTTTCATTTGTTTGTTAGAATGTGGCCTTTTCCAGAGCAGGAATCATAATTTTTCATCTTTGAGTCCTTGCACCCAGCCTAGCATCTGACACAAAGGGGGCATTTACTAAACATTTTTGGATGGGTAGAAGGCTAGCTAGATGGAAGAGTGGATGGCTGGTGGGTGGATGATAGATAGATAGGCAGATAGGATCAGTTCTTGGTTTACCTCACTCTTCTACCTACACCTCATCCACTCCTGTGACTTTAACTGCCATGTCTTGCATTGATTACCCCCAAATTTTTATGTTCGGGTCCAACCTCCCCTATGAGCTCTGGACTCACATATCCATCTCTATATTTTACATTTCCACTTGTTGTTGTTGTTAGGTGTGTTGATTCAGTTCCGACTCACTGACCTCACTCACGTACAACAGAACGAAACACTGCCTGGTCCTGCACCATCCTCACAGTTGTTGCTATGTTTGAGCCCATTGTTGCAGCCCCTGTGTCAATCCATCTCGTTGAGGGTCTTCCTCTTTTGCACAGACCCTCTACTTTATCAAGCATGATGTCCTTCTCTAGGGATTGGTCCCTCCTGATGACATGTCCAAAGAACATGAGACAAAAGCCTCATCATCCTAGTTTCTAAGGAGCATTCTGGCAGTACTTCTTCCAAGACTGATCTGGGTCATTCTTCTGGCAGTCAATGGTATATTCAATATGTTTTGCCAATACTTTAATTCAGAGGCATCAATTCTTCTTCAGTCTTCCTTATTCACTGTCCAGCTTTCACAGGCGTATGAGGCGATTGCAAATACCATGGCTTGGGTCAGGCGCACCTTAGTCCTCAAGGTGACATTCTTGCTTTTTAACACTTTAAAGGGGTCTTTTGCAGCAGGTTTGCCCAATGCAGTACATCGTTTGATTTCCTGACTGTTGCTTCCATGGATGTTGATTGTGGATCCAAGTAAAATGAAATCCTTGACAAGTTCAATATTTTCTCCAATCATTTCCACTTAGAGATCTTAAAGACATCCAAAACTCAACATATCTTTAAAAAGTATTTTGGCTTTCCTCACCACAGCCAAAATCTGTCCCTCCCCCCTGTTTCTCATCTCAGGAAATGCTAAGGCTGTTGACTGGATTGCCCAGGCCAAACATCTAGCAGTCCTTTTTTCCTCCTCTTTTTCCCTCGCTTCCAGCCTGTCTGCATGACCTTCAAAATACATTCAGGACCCATCTACTTCTCATCACTGTTGCCACTATGACCACCATCCATCACCTCCCATTTGTACTGAAATCACTTTCTAACTGGTCCACCTGCTTCTGCTCTTGCCTACATGCCTATCCTTTCTCCAGGCATAGCCAGGGTAATCTTTGAAAACCATGAATTAGATCATATGACTTACCTGCTCATAAGTCTTCAAAACTTTTCCATTATAATGGTAGATATTCAGTAAATATTGTTTGAATGGATGAATAAATGGATGGATGGATGGATGGATGGATGGATGGATGGATGGATGGATGGATGGATGGATGGATGGATGGGTGGGTGGGTGGGTGGGTGGGTGGTGGGTGGATGGATGGATGGGTGGGTGGGTGGGTGGATCGATGGATGGATCAATGGATCAGTGGATAGATTTATTGATGGATGGATTGATGGATGAATACATAATAGTTCATGGATGAAAAAATGGCTGGTTGGACAGATGGATGAGTGTTGGATGGATGGATACCTAGAAGGAAAGGGTAAATTCATTTATAGATAAGTGTGTGGCTAAATAAAAGTATGATGGATGCATAAAGGTTGGTAAATGGAAGGATGCCTTTGATTAGAATAAGTAGCTCCTGGGCTCCATTTTCATCCCATCTCAATCCTGGGACACATTTCTTGTGGCAATGTGGACATTTTCTCTCAGAAGCACAGACCCACATAGTGGTGGATGAGGGAATATTATCACTGGGGAATTAAAAATAGCCTTCTCCTCTCTTTAATCTCTTCAATATTCCCCTAAGCTCTTCAGTTTTCCTAATTATATGCAAAAGTGTTCATGGGGCCACAATAAAGTAGTAACAGAGCTGAGAAAGTCGAATACAAGGCCATGGTAGCAGACTCTGGCAGCTGCAACTCTCCAAGCTCTCTGCATCACCACAGGACTTGGAGAACAACCAAGTCACTCACTCCCTCAAAATCCACGTATACAACATGTACCTACTCTGTATAAGGCCTTGCTCTTTGGGAGATTACAGTCTAGTGGTCACTGAAGAACTTTTGAAATTGTGGTGGCTTCTAATACATGCTTTGCCAGGTAGGGCCTGATCTAGGATGCAACCTTCTCCCAATTGAGTAAGCCTGGAACACTCTTCTCCAGGTGTTCCAACATGGCTGTCAAGCCCCATGGCCTTCTGGGAGGAAATCACAGCTGCTGTAATCTGAAGAGATGAGTGGTTTCCTTCTGCTTCCCCTGAGGCAGAGGAAGCCCTGAGTCCCTCCAGGAGACCATTCCCTCGGTCTGATCTAAGAAGATGGTGAAAGGATACCCTGGAGGAGAGAGTTTCCAATGGAGCACTGCCACTGTGGCAGTGGTGAAAGCAGGACTAGAGCAGATTGCTCCTCACACTGGATGGCAGGAGGCTTCCACCCATGGAAAGAGTTGATCCAGTCAATTTTGCCTGGGGCAGAGCTGTAGCTGCCTGAAAAGCTGATGTGCAAGAAGATCGTGGAGAGCCAAGCTCAGGTGGGTAACAACCCAGCCAAGGGCAAGAATCATGCAATGTGGTCCTTAGAGAAATGTAGGCTATTCCTCATGCATAAAAAAAAATAAAAACCAAACTCGTTGCCATCAAGTTGATTTGGACTCAAGGTGACCCCATGTGACAGAGCAGAACTGGGCTCCATAGGGCTTCCTTGGCTATGATCTTTGTGGAAGCAGATTGCCAGGCCTTTCTTCTGCAGTGCTACCAGGTGGGTTTGAACCACCAAGCTTTAGGCTAGTAGTCAGGTGCAAACAGTGCATAGGTCTGAAGATATCTCCATGTTCAGAAGCAACCTTCTTTTCTGTGTGTACCTCAAGCCTTCTCAGAATTGGATGGTCTTACAGAGGCTAGTAAATACCAGGGAGATCCATGGTATCCTGGAGCCCCCTTACTTACTTTTCTACCTGACCCAAACACTAACAGATTCTATCCCCTTACTTTGTAGATGAGGAAGCTAAGGCTGAGAGAAAGGGAAGGTCCTTAAGTTCTCACAGCTCTTGGCAACCAAGATTTCATGATGAAATCTGTTATGAGGCATTGAGATGGGTAAAGGAAATCAGCATTTCTTGAGCGCTTCCTGTCTTAGTTATCTAGTGCTACTATAACAGAAATACCACAAGTGGACAGCCTTAGCAAAGAGAAACTTATTCTCTCTCAGTCTGGGAGGTTAGAAGCCCAAATTCAGGGTGCCAGCTCCAGGAGAAGGCTTTCTGTCTCTGTCGACCCTGAGGAAACGTCTGCGTCGTCAATCTTCTCTGGTCAAGGAGCTTCTCAGCTCAGGGACCCTGAATCCAAAGGACACACTATTCTCCTAGCTTTTGTTTCTTGGTGGCATGAGGTCCCCATCTCTCTCTGCTCCTTCTCTCTTTGACATCTCAAAAGAGATTGGTTTAAGATACAACCTAATCTTGTAGATTGAGTCTTGCCTCATTAACATAACTGCCACTAATCCCACCTCATTAACATCATAGAGGGAGGATTACAACACATAGGAAAATCCCATCAGATGACAAAATGGTGGACAATCATGCAATACTGGGAATCATGGCCTAGCCAAGTTGACACACATTTTGGGGGGACACAATCCAATCCATAACACTTACTATGTGTCAGTCTGAACTACTTTTGCAAATGTCATATTATCAAATCTGTCTAATGATATGAAAGCTCAAGTCTGAGTATCTTTCTAGGCACACCACACTCTAAACCACATCCTGCATATATACCAAGGGAATAATATATCATTTATGACGTGAAACAGACATCATCATGAATAAGAAGACAGTTATTCAGCCCCAAAATAATCAATCTGTAAGATATGAGGGATTGTTGGCATCAGCAAAACATGATAAGCAACTACCATGTGCCTGCCATTCTGTGTTGTCATTCGAAACTACCCCGTGAAGAGGTGGTGGTTGTGGTTGTTAGCTGCCATTGAGTTGGCCTCCAACTCGTGGTGACCCCACACACAATGAAAGGAAATGCCACCTGGTCCTGAACCACCCCTATGATAGGTTGCAGATTGGACCATTGTGATCCATAGGGTTATCATTGGCTGATTTTCAGAATTGGATTGCCAGGCCTTTCTTCCTAGTCATCATACTCTGGAAGCTCTGCAGAAATCTGTTCAGCATCATAGCAACACACAAGCGTCCACTGACAGATGGCTGGTGGCTGCACATAAGGCGTATTGGCTGGGAATCAAATCTGCGTCTCTCACGTGGAAGGTAAGAATTCAACCACTGAATCGCTGCCGCCCTCCTTTGTAAGAGAGGTTACAATGCTATTTTTATGTACTCTCATTCTACAGTTGAGGAGACTGAGACACAGAGAGGGAAGTGACTTGTCCCAGATCACTGAATGATGTGGGGTAGAGGAAGGAGTCCTCCATGTGCCACACTCCTATAGTCCACTACACCCCTCTCTCTTGCCTCATTTCCTGTCTTCTGAGCCTTCTTTCTGAGTCTTCTCATGACCCAGACTTTCCCTGTGTTGGATCAGTGACGATGAGCTGTTTCCAACATATTTTCCATTAACTCAAGTAGCACTAAGTCCCACTGCTGCTATGAATTTAACCGGCAATTTGTGAGGTGCCTCTACATCCATGTAGCTCCATTTGGGGGCATATTATTTCCTAATTAGGAGGCGATTTATGGTTGTGACTTGGGACATTTGCTTCTGCCAGTGACGTGCCTGTCCAGAATGGTCCAGTTCTTTTTGTCCCCCAAGATTCTTCTAGTTGGAGCTAAATGACCAGACAGCCCAGCAAATTTAATTAATGCACAGCTCTGATCCTCGAGGAGGAGGATGCTGGAATCCCTCACTTGCCAGTCAAATTGGTGATGATTCCAAAGATAAAACTAAGAATATTTTCTCTTGGAAGACCCTGAAGTCTTCTGCTAGTTGTTGTTGTTAGGTGCAGTCCAGTCAATTTTAACTCATGGCTACCCCATGTGACAGAGTAGAACTGCCCCATAGGGTTTTTTTTTGGCTGTAATCTTTATGGAAGCAGATCACTAGGTCTTTCTCCTGCAGAGCTGCTAGGTGGGTTTGAACCACCAACCTTTCGGTTTGCAGCTGAGAGCTTAACTGTTGCACCGCCAGGGCTCCTTCTACTAGTAAAAGATACTAACTTTCAGATAATATCAGATCACAGGGTGATTTCCCCTTTTTTCCAGGAGTTTTGATCAAATTTATCAAAGTTCATTAAACTAACTCATTTTTACCAAGAGCCCTTTTAAAATCTTTAAAGCTCTCCATTATAGCAGGGATCATAGTCCTCACTTTATGTATGATGAAACCAAGGCTCAGAGAGTTGAAGTGACTTCAATAAGCCCATAGAACTAGGTAGTCTTGGTGGAGTTGGGGGACACGCACATGTCACCTGAGTCCACACCCATAAGCCTTATCTCTACTGCCAGGCTCTCCATTATCTAGATTCCTACAGAGCACCAGCAGGTACTGTGTCTACATCCCTAACATCTTCCACATGTAAGTGCTCAATAAGTATTTTTAAATAAACAACTAGCAGAAAAGTCAGGAAGTCTGGGTTCTAATCCACTTCCTAATTGTGTGGCTCTTATGGGTTGAACTGGGTCCCCCAAAAAGGTATGTTGAAGTCCTAACCCCATACCTGGGAATGTGACCTCATCTGGAAATAGGGTCATTGCAGATGAAATTAGTTAAGACGAGGTTATGAGAATGGCCCCTAATCCAATATGACTGGAAGAGACCCAGAGGGAAGATGGCCGAGTGAAGATGGAAACAGAGGTTAGAGTGATGTGCCACAAGCTAAGAAATGCCCAGGGCCACCAGAAGCTGGAAGAAACAAGGAAGGATCTTGCCCAAAGCTTTTTGAGAGAGCGTGGCCCTGCCGACACTGTGAATTCAGACTCCTAGCCTCTAGACCTCTGACACAATAAACTGTTATTTTAAGCCACATACTTGTTGCCGTCGAGTCTGTTCCTAGTCATAGTGACCCTATAGGACAGAATAGAACTGCTCTATAGGGCTTCCAAGGCAGCAGACTGCCATATCTTCGTCGTACAGGTTGGCTGGTAGGTTTGAACTGTTCACCTTTTGATTAGTACCTGAGCATTTCACCACTGTGCCCCAGGGCTCCTTTTAAGCCACATAGTTTGTGCAGCAGTCCTAGGAAACTAATACAGTGAGATTTTCAAATTACTCCCCTTCCCTGATTCTTCTCTCAGTCTTCTCATGCATATCTGTGAAATGGGGATTTTAAACTCCAACCCTGCCTGCTTCACAGCATTGTCCAGAGGCATTGTTAACCAGACAGAATCAGTTATCAGTTGCTGTCCAGTCAATTCCCACTCATGACGACCCCATATATGTCAGACTGCAACCGTGCCCCACAGAGTTTACAATGGCTGATTTTTCAGAAATAGATTGCCAGGCCTTTCTTCTGAGGTGCCTGTGGGTGGACTCCAACCTTCAACGTTTGGATTAGCAGTTGAGCATGTTAATCACTTGCACTATCCAGGTCCTCCAACCATACAGTACAAAAGGATAATTCTTTTTGTACTTTCTAGTTCCAAAACTCAGCAGTCATGCTCAGCATCTCAAAGAAAAAACAGCTCCTTTATAAAGTGGCTGGAAGCCCAGGCCACCTGACCCCAGCTTTACTGTGGACACCATAGAGGTGAGAATGACCCGTGAATTACAGGTTCATAGATTGGCCGAGAAGAATGACCACAGCCTTTCCTTCTCACTCTCCAAGGTGCTGAAGGTTTTGAGGAGCTTTGTGCAAAGCCTTCTGCATGCTGGTATAGCAAGAGCTGACATACAGCATGAATGTTGGCAGATCCAGGATCTTCTTACTTGAAAGTCTTTATTTTCCCTTGCTGAAATAAGTGCCCAACTTTCCCTATGCCCACTACCTGCTGACATGCCAGAAGTCTCAGAACGCCCTTCTTTCTCCTTTCTCACTCTGCCTCTGTTCCTGCTGGAGGAAGAAATAGCTGCCTTGCTCTTCTTAACTCAGCAGTACTGCAGGCAGCCCCGCCTTCTCCATTTCTTCCTAAGTAGACAAGAAATCCCGGTCACCATTTCAGAGGCTGGGGGCCCAGTAGCTGATGGCATCTGTAAAAATGGCATGAGGGCAGTGTCTGACCTCCTCTAACTTCACATGGGGGAAGGAGAACCACAACTAACAGCCTAAGCTGATTCCTGTGAGGCAGGGGTCAGACATGCCTTCTCTGTCTGCCATCTTTACCAATTCTGACACCAACTATCCCTCCCACAGCACTCTCTGCTTTTCTGCTGGGTTGGACAGTTCATTGCAATGGCCACACATAACTCAAATACATACTCTCAATTATGGGGTTTATTATAAGGAAAGTAACAGTTACAATTCAGCTCAGGAACACTCAGGATACAGTTCTTTCATCAGGATATCCTCTTCCCAACCGTGCTCACAGGCACGCCTCTCCCTAGCCCTGAGTCTTTCCCCAAAGGCACTCAGCTTTCCCTCCGTGGGCTGGGAAGCCCACCGTGTCATCTCCTGCTGCTGGGCCTCTCCTTTGGTGGTGGTGGGCTCCCCCCATCTGCTCTGGAATTGGCTGTATTTTAAGGCAAAACTGACCAATTCCCTTGGTAGGCCACAATTAGCCTATCACACAATCACCTGGGTGGGAATTACAAGACCATGGCTAGAAAGGCCACATAAAAAAGTAATTAATCCACCAGAGTATCAGATGTGCTCTCTGCTCTTGTTTTTCTGACTGCTGAGGCCTCTAATGCAAACATGCACGGCAAGAGTTGGAAGGAAAAAAATGTCATCTTCACATCAAACAGTTCCTGGTCCCACTCTTGTCTCTTCTGCCACAAACACTATGAAGGACAAGCACATGGACTTCCTACTTGGAAAATTCAAATGTTGTAGCTCCAGAAGGTGCTTCTGTGGACTCCCTGGAGTCCTCAGAAAATATAGAGAAGTCAGGGTCCAGTCTGGCTCAGAACCCGAGCAGATACTGCTGACTTCAAGAGGTACAACCAACACCAGAATAGGCAATGGGGTGACACAAATCCATTTCAGTGCCATCGACAAGCATAGGAGGCTCTGTAACCCCCGGTATCACTTTGTTGCTGCCGTTGGGTGCTGTTAAGCTGATTCTGACTCATAGTGACCCCATGTGACAGAGTAGAACTGCCCCATAGGGCTTTCTTGGCTGGAATCTTTACGAAAGCAGATTGCCAGGTCTTTCTCTCATGGAGCCACTGGGTGGGTTTGAACCGTCAACCTTTTAGTTAGCAGTTGAGTACTTTAACCATTGTACTACCAGAGCTCCTTCAAGGTGTCTCACATTCACTAATAAAGGTTACACAGCAAACCAAATTTCTATGTCTTTCCCAATCTCTTGTCCTCACCTTAACAAACCATGTTTCATGATGACCTTCAGGGGAGAGTTACTGAGAGACAGAGAGAGACGTGTAAGTGTGGGTATTGCTTTCACCACTAGAGAGCACTTCCCTGGTTTTGGACATTTCTGATGTTTGGCCACAAAGGATAAAGATCAGGGGCAGGAAGCCCACATGTATTCATTAAAGATAAAGCAAACTAAAAGTGAGCTGAAGTCTTACCATCTTTGCTTCTGAGAAACATTCTGGTTTTATTTCTTCTAAGACTGATTTGCTCGTTCTTTTGGCAGTCCATGGTATATTCAATATTCTTCACTAATACCACATTTCGAACTAAGGCTCTAGAATCAAGTTTCCTGTCTCAGAGTAGAAGACATCAGCTTCCCAGTCATCAAAATTCTCACTTCTTCTCTCTTCTTCCCTCCTATGATCTTCATTAATTTCCTGGCCTGTCCTCCTACCTGCCTCTCACTCTCCACCCGCCCACCCTCGTCTCATTTTCTCTTGTGCTGCAGTGAACATTGGTGTACATGAATTACCGTGACAGCCTGACAACAGGTCTCCTTGACTCCAATGTCGACCCACCTTTCTTTCTCCATATGCCTGCCAGAGAGGTTGTTCTAAAATATGATCTGTCCAGGTCACCCCCAACTTTTAATAGCTCCCCACTGCCTATAGGGTAAAGGCCAAAATCTTTCACATGTCCAGAAAAGGACTTTCCTGATCTGATCTTGGCAAACCTGATTTTCTAACCTCATCTCCTACCATTTCCTCACACACAGGTGCTGATCCGGACACAATAACCCTGTCATCACCTCCCAGATGCCCCTTGTCATTTTAAACATTTGGGTCTTTAAAAATACTGTTTACTCAGAATTTCAAATTCTCATGGAATCCAGACTTTCTGGAGTCATTGACGCTGGATGAACCTCCGAAACTATTGCTCTGACATAACCTTCTTTAAACCTTGAACTAAAAACGTACCCAGAAGTCTTTTTTAAACGAAACAATAGTTTTTAGCTTAACTAGTAAAGAATGTCTGCCTTGAGCATTGTGATCTTTTAAGAAGATCAAGTTGACAACAGCAACTGGAAAGATTAGCTAGGGACTTTAGACTGAGTTTATGTTACTGGGGGAGGAACAACTTGAAAAGGAGGGTAAGAATGGTTGCACAACTCAATGAACATAATCAATGTCACTGAATTGTACATGTAGAAACTGTTGAATCAGTGTATGTTCTACTGTATATTTTCAACAACAACAAAAATAAAATAAATTATTTAAAAAAATGTTTCCACTTCATGAATACCCTCAAACCATCTGATGAGTACATAATTATCTTTTAAGGCCTGGCTCACATTTCACCCCAAAAATTCCTTTCAGTCCCCCAGACAGAGCAAGCAGCCCTCTCTTCTGAGCTCCTATAGTTTTTTTCAACATGTATCTCCTTTTTAAAATATTCTTACTGTGGTGAAAATGTACACACCACAACGTTCACCAATACAGTGACTTCCGTACTTATAACCCGAGACACTGATTACAGTTTTTATGTTGTGCTGCCATTATCACTATTCTTTTCCAAAATATCCCACCACCGTTAACATAAACTCAATGCTATCCACTAATAATTTTTGGTTTTTATATACTTGCTTATTTCATGTGAGATTGTAGAGCATTTGTCCTTTTGTGACTGAATTATTACACTGAGCATAATGTTTTCAATGTTCACCCGTGCTGTGGCACCTATCAAAGTTTCCTTTCTCTTTACAGCTGCATGATATTCCGTTGTGTGTATATAGCACATTTTGTTTGTCTGTTCATTTACTGGTTTACAATTTGGTTGTTTCCACCTTTTGGCTATTGTGAATAGTGCTGTGGTGAACATTGGTGTACAGGTATCTGTTTTGTTCCCGCCTTCACTTCTTCTGGGTTTATACCTAGGGTTGGGATTGCAGGGTCATATGGTAGTTCTATGTTAACTGAGCTCTTATAGCTTTATGGAGACATCTCCGTTGTAGCATGTTCTCTGTCTCTTTATGTGTCTACTTGCCCCTACTGTGGGGACCTCCCTAAAGATAAAGGCCTGTGTGTAGCACAGGAAAAGGATTGAGCTAATTTGGGAGACACCAAGATACAGTCGTAATTACAACTGTGGGCATGGATGAAGGCGCTTGAGAGAGCATGATGGGCTTGTACTCAGGGAGCGCAACAAGAGAGATGTTCACAGGACATTCAAAGGGTGAAAGCAACTGTTTCATTTTCATGCTGGAAGAGCAGGGCAGGCGCTTACTTCTGTGGCTCCCACACGTTGTTGCGTATCTGCTTGTCCATGTGGGGTGGCAGACATGCCTACAACTGCTCCATCATGCTCTGGACCCTTCTTCACCTTCACTGACTCCTAGGCCAGGTGTGTTTTACTCCATGACAAAACACACCAGCTTTTCCTGCAGGACACCCACATCATCAAGGTTGGAGGCACTGAGAACTGATGCAGGTCCAGTGCCTCCTCCCAGGGTCCAGTGGGCCTTTACCCTCCCACTTCATATCTGCCCTTCCGGATGGCCACCCTGTGACCTTCAAGCTTCAGTGTCGGGTGTGAAGACACCTGCCTTACAGACATTGCTTAACCAGCTCCCACAAGTGTGTGAGGTCAAATTCCTGTCCCAGATCTGTCTGTCTCTCTCACTCTCTCATCTCCATCTCTATCTCTATCTACCTACCTGCCTACCTAGGCAACTATCTATCTCCCTCTCTCTAGCCATCTGTCTGTCCATCCATCCATCCATCCATCCATCCATCCATCCATCCATCCATCCATCCATCCATCCATCCATCCATCCATCCATCCATCCATCCATCTTCTCTGATTGAACCCTGATAAGTACAAAATTTGGTTCATGGTGTGAGATCAAAATCCATATCAATAATCTATTGCTGCAAAAAAAAAAAAAAATTACCCCAAAACTTAGTGGCTTCAAACAACAAGCATTTACTATCTCAAAGTGGGTCATTAATTTGCAAGCAGTTTATCTGGGCGGAGCCCTGGTGGTGCAGTGGTGAAATGCTCTGCTGCTAACCAAAAGTCAACAGTTTGAATCAACTATCCGCTTCTCAGAAACCCTACGGGGAAATTCTACTCTGTCCTATAGGGTTGTTATGAGTTGGAATAGACTCGGCAGCAACAGATTTGAGGTTTTTGTTTTTATCTGAGTAGTTCTGGCTCAGAGTCTCCTTTGAGGTCACAGTTAAGATGTTATCTAGGGCTGCAGTCATCTCAATGCTTAACTAAGGCTGGAGAATCTGCCTCCATAGTGGCTGTCTCACATGGCTGTTGACAGAAAGCCTCTGTTCCTCATTGGCTGTTGGCTGGAGGCCTCAGTTCTTCACCACATGGGTGTCTTCTTAGGACTGCTTGAGTTTGCTCACAATATGGCAGCTTGCTTTCCCCCAGAACAAGTGATCCCGGAGAGCGAGAGAGCAAGGAGAAAGCTGCAATGCCTTTTAAAACTTAGTCTCAGAAGTGACAAACCAGCTCTTCCACCATATTCTTTTCAAGAGAAGTGAGCCATTAAGTTCAGCCCACACTTATGAGGAGGGAATTAAGCTTCACCTCTTGGTGGCATATTTTAAAACTACCAAAGAAAGAGCTGAGTATATGTCTAACTTCATTCAGCCAAGACAATTCAACTATGTCTCCATTCTCCATTTTTGCTACATGTGATCAAATGCTGCATCCATTCAAACCCTGGCCACAGACATTTCAATGACAATTTTACCACCTAAAGTTTTGAAACGCTTTCTACTCTGGAGATATTTCTTGGACCTGTACCCACACCCTACCAATTTTATTGACGTATACCCCTCTCCTGTAAAAATCAAGCTGAGTTGAAACAGGTGGATGAACACCTGTTGAATGAGTGAACAAATGAGTTGGTGTTGTCATTCAGATATTTACTTATTCTCTCATGTATTCATTTACTATACATTCATTGAAAATGTACTATGTCCTAGGCCCTATGCTGAGAAATACAAAGATGAATAAAACATGGTCCCTATCTTTAAGAAGCTCTCATGTTGCCTCAATGTCAATTAATTACCATTATGAGTACGATCTCAAGGGTGAATTTGCCTTAAGCACTTAAGAGCAGATGCCCAGTATCCTTATAATATTGATGACTTCTGAAAATTCTGAATCAGCCAGTAGAGAGGGTAAGAAAATTGTTCCTGGGGTGAATGCTCTGGCTAGAGGTGGAGCATTCTTCCCTTTGGATGGAGCCCCTGGGGGGTGCAAACAGTAACATGCTCAGCTGCTGTCTGAAATTTTGAGGTTCTAGTCCACCCAGAGGTGGCTAGAAAGAAAACCTGGCAATCAACTTCAAAAAATCAGTTCTTGAATACTCTGTGGAGTACAGTTCTACCCTGACAAAAATGAGGTCACCATGAGTCAGAACCGGCTAAACTGGTTAACTGGTAGTCCCTTTGGGTCTCCAAGAACCAGATCGAGTGAGCGGGGCCTGACGTTGAAGGACAGGGCTCAAGGTGAGATATTATAGAAGGTCAAAAAACGGGTCAGAATGACCCACTCCCCTGTTCCGTGCTTCTGTCTGGCCTTGGGACATACATGAGGAATAAGTCAAGGGGAGAGTGACGTACACCAAACCCCAGCTCCCCTCCCCCGCCCCTCCTTACTCTGCATCTATTTTTGGAGCAGGTGCCCTAGATTTATTCCCCATCACAACAAAGATTGTCAGTTTAGAGCAGGTGGGGGAGGTAGAATCAGATTTTCAGTTTAAAGGGCCCTTGGAGGTTGTGTAACTCAATGTGATAGGTAGGTCTTTTTGTGTGTGTGTGTGTGTGTGTGTGTGTGTGTTTTAAGTGCAAGTTTACAAATCAAATCAGTCTCTCATACAAAAATTGATTATACACCTTGCTATATACCTCCTAGTTGCTCTCCCCCTAATGAGACACCACACTCCTCACCACCCTCTATTTTCGTGTCCATTCAGCCAGCTTCTGACCCCGTCTGCCGTCTCATCTCTCCTCCAGACAGGAGCTGCCCACATAGTCTCACGTGTCTACTTGAGCCAAGAAGCTCACTCCTCACCAGTATCATTTTCTATCTTACAGTCCAGTCCAATCCCTGTCTTTGGGAATGGTTCCTGTCTTGGGCTAACAGAACGTCTGGGGACCATGACCTCTGGGGTCCTTCTAGTCTCAGTCAGACCATTAAGCCTGGTCTTTTTTTTTTAATATATATAATTTTTATTGTGCTTTAAGTGAAAGTTTACAAATCAAGTCAGTCCCTCACACAAAAACTTACATACACCTTGCTACATACTCCCAATTACTCTCCCCCTAAAAAAAAAAAAAAATTTTTTTTTTTTTAAATGAGACAGCCCGCTCTCTCCCTCCACTCTCTCTGTTTGTGTCCATTTTGCCAGCTTCTAACCCCCTCTACCCTCTCATCTCTCCTCCAGGCAGGAGATCCCAACATAGTCTCAAGTGTCCACCTGATCCAAGGAGCTCACTCCTCACCAGCATCCCTCTCCAACCCATTGTCCAGTCCAATCCACGTCTGAAGAGTTGGCTTTGGGACTGGTTCCCGTCCTGGACCAACATAAGGTCTGGGGACCATGACCACCAGGGTCCTTCCAGTCTCAGTCAGACCATTAAGTCTGGTCTTTTTATGAGAATTTGGGATCTGCATCCCATTGCTCTCCTGCTCTCTCAGAGGTTCTCTGTTGTGTTCCCTGTCAGGGCAGGCATCGGTTGTGGCTGGGCAGCATCTAGTTCTTCCAGTCTCATTAAGTCTGGCCTTTTTACAAGAATTTGAGGTCTGCATCCTACTGCTCTCCTGCTCCCTCAGGGGTTCTCTGTTGTGTTCCCTGTCAGGGTAGTCATCAGTTGTAGCTGGGTACCATCTAGTTCTTCTTGCCTTAGGCTGATGTAATCTCTGGATTATGTGGCCCATTCTGTCTCTTGGGCTCATAATTACCTTGTGTCTTTGGTGTTCTTCATTCTCCTCTAGGCAGGTCTTTTCTGCATGTTGTCGTCCAGCCAAATTTGGGTAACTCCTGTGACAGGGAGCTCACCACTTCCTGAGACCATTCCTTGGAAACCTGTGGGGGCAGTTCTACTCTGTCCTATGGGGTCGCTATGAGTTGGAATAGACTCAACAGCATACAAAAACTATGTGTCAGACACAGTACTAAGTACTTTAACTACATTATGTCATTCATTTCTAAAATAACCCTATAAAATCCAAACCAGTTGCCCTCGAGTTGATTCCAACTCATGAAGACCTTAGGTGTGCACAATAGAACTGAAGTCCATAGAGTTTTCAAGGCTATGACCTTTCAGAATCTTTTCTTACAAGGTGTCTGTGGATGGATTTAAGCCACCGTTTCAGTTAAGTAGTTGACTGCCTAACAATTTGCACCACCCAGGTAAGCCTGCCCTATGTGGAAGGTGTTATTATTATCCCCATTTTACAAATGAGGAGTCTGAGGTAAGTATCAGAAGATAAACATCAAGTTCCACCAAGTCTTCTTTGCCGAGGCTAAATGTCCTCTGATTTTATTAGCTCTTTGTCTTTCACCTTGGGAGACATTGCAGAGTAGCGAGAAAAGCATAATCTTTTGCGTCAGACAGGTCTGAGTTGAAATTTCTCTGTGTTTTACTAGTTACACTAACTTCAGCAAGTCACTTTGCTATTTGAGCTGCTGTCCCTCATCAGCAGCATTAAATATCACAAGGTCAGGAGAAGAATTGGAGGCCATTGTGGGATGAGTACAGCAAGTGCCTGGCAGAAAATAAATGCTCAATGTTTAACCTTCCCACCTCAGCACCCTTGATACCATTAAGACAAGGTGGGGTCTGTCAATTCTTTGAGTGTGTGACGTTCTGGATTGCATTTGTCGTAGTCTAGGTCTTATCTGATCATCTCAGAAGAGACAAGGATATGTGTCTCCCTCTTACCAGGGAGACAACCTAAGCTAATATGAGTCTTTTTCTTGGCCATGTCATAATGATTCATATTGTATTTCAGTTGACTCAAACCCCAGCATCATGCTGCAGATTATAAATAACATCCCTATCATGTTCCTAGACAGTGGGCATTTGGTCTGGAACTGCAAGCACTTATATTTATCCCAATTAAACTACAACCTGTTGAGTCATTTGAGATCACGACCTGTTGTCAAATGTCTCCCTATTTCTTTTTCTTTGGACCCATCTTGGATGTAGTGAGCACATCTCCGTGTCCTTAACCCAATGAGTAAGCATTTAATTTTCCTTCTTCTTCACTCACAGCACCAATCAATCACGAAGTCCTGCCCATTTGCCTCCTGAATAGCTTTGAACGTGTTAGCTTCTCTCCAACTCTATCATCATCCCTGTCTTCCAGGCCTCTGTCATCTCTGTCCTGGATAATAACAGAACTCTCTTAACATTGGGCTCCCTGCTTCCTCTTCTGATACTTTTCAGTCTGCTCTTCACAAAGCAGCCAGAGGAATCTTTTTTAAAATTGCTCTTCTAACCATGTGGCCTCCCTTAAAAAAAAATTCAGTGGATACCCATGGCTCTTAAGTTAAAGACCAGAACCACTAACACAGCCTGAAGGCTTTAATGATCCCCCTCTGCCTTGCTCTTCAGCACCCCCACTTCCTGTGCTCCCCCTCACCCCCACTGGCTCTAGCTCCTCCCAGCTGCATTCAGAGCCCAGCTCTCTCCATGTTTCCAGCAGCAGAAGAGAACCTGTGCTTGCTGTTCCCCTGCCTGGGGCACTCCTTCCTCTTCCCTTTGCCTAGTTAATGCCCTCAGTTAACTAGTTAACACATCCTCAGATCTCGGCATGGGTCAGTGCATGGACTCTGGAGCCAATTGCCTGGATTTGAATCCCAGTTCTGCCATTTACAAGCCCTGTGACCATGGGCAAGTATATCACGTACAGTTTCTGACATCTCAGTTTCCTTGTCTCTAAAACAGGTATAATAGTTAACAACTATTTTTTATATAATAGGACAGCTGTAAGGATTATGTGTAAAACTTCAAAAAAAGAGGTGTCTGGCACATACAAAGTTCTATAAAAGTATCCATAATTATTATTACTCAGGGGAGCCTTCTCTGAACCCTCAGACTAGGTCAGGGACCCCAAGTATATATACATTGTAAAGATAGGGATCTTGTACCTTACCATTGTCTACCACCTCTCTATCAGTGTGTCGAACTGTGGTGGTTTGTGTGTTGCTGTGATGATGAAAGCTATGCCACTAGTATTTCAAATATGAGCAGGGTCATCCACGATAGACAAGTTTCAGTGGAGATTCCAGACAAAGACAGACCAAGAAGAAAGGCCTGGTGATCTACTTCTGAAAATCAGCTAATGATAATCCTACTATCATAGAGCATACCAATGGTCATGAAGATGGTGCAGGTCCTGTTATATACATGGTCACCATGAGTCAGAGCAACCGCTTCCTTACCATAGTAAAAGTCATCTCAGTTGTAGTGTTACATTTATTTGCTGATTACTTGCATAATATCACCCCCTTCCACTAAATTGCAATCTCCGCAAGGACACAGAATTGTGTAGGTTTTTGCTCACCATTGTGTTTTCACTGTCTAACCCAGTTGGTAGCACTTTTAGGAGCTCAGTATATATTTGCTAAATGTATGAATGGTGTTGCTGAACTGAACACAGCGGATGTGTCTTCAGGTTGATTATGATTCTTTGGTCTGTCCATCCATCCATCTACCCGCCCACATCCTAGAATGCTATTATTCAGTCAGTTGCAAGTCTTCATGATGGTCAGTCATTGGTTTTCGGCCACGTTTTCAAGGTTATGAGTATAGTAGGAAGAATATTGGCCTTGCATAGGGAAGACTTGAGTTCAAATCCCAGCTCAGACTCTTTCTACCTTTGGGTTTTCAAGTCAGTTCTTTAACCTCACTGAGCTGCAGTATTAGTATGTAGAAAAAGGGGGGTGTTGTTAGTTGCTGTCGAGTCACGTGCCTGTTCCTGTGCCAGCCTCACAATTGTTGGTATGTTTGACCTGTTGTTTTAGCTGTTGTGTCAATCCATCTCAAGGAGGGTTTTCCTCTTTTTTCATGACTCTACCCAACTTAATGTCCTTTTCTAGCCACTGGTCTTTCCTGACGATATGTCCAAAGTAAGCAAGATTAAGTCTCAGAATCCTCGCTTCTAAGGAGCACTCTGATTGTACTTTCTTGAACACTAGTTGGTTCATTCTTCTGCAAGTCCGCAGTATATTCAATATTCTTTGCCAATACCACAATATGAATGCATCAGTTTTTCCTCAGTCTTCCTTCTCCATTGTCCAGCTTTCACATGCACATGAGGTGATTGAAAAGACCATGGCCTGGGTCAGGCACACCTTAGTCACCAAAGGGATAAGAGCATGGGAAGGTAACAGGATGTAACATAACATTACTACCTGCCTGAAATGGTTACTGTGTGAATTAAGTAAGATGATTTCATGGACATTTATGGAGCAGCCACCATGTCCCATGAAAGCTCTAAATCTTTTACATAGATTGTCTCATTTGATGCTCACAACAAAGTTTTGAGGTAGGTAGTATCATCTCCCCCAGGTTATAGATGAAGACATGGAAACCCAGAGTAGGTAAGTACCTTGCCCAAGGTCACATAGGAAATGGGAAAGACCACACTTGAACACAACATGTACCGGCCCCGAGCCTGAGCTCGTAACTCACCCTCTACTCTACCCCATGCATAATATTTAGGAAGTGCCTGGCACAGGTCCCATGTTGGAAGTACTAGCTGAGGGGTGTTGAAGTTGAAGAAGGCCTGCACAAGAAAGGCTTGGTTAATATTCTGCCCTGGTAGTGCAGTGGTTAAGAGCTCAGGCTGCTAACTGAAAGGTCAGCAGTTGGAATCCACCAGCCGCTCCTTGGAAACCCTGTGGGGCAGGTCTACTCTGTCCTATAGGGTCACTGTGAGTTGGGATTGACTCAACGGCAACAGTTTTGGTTTGGGTTTTTTGGTTGTCTTTTCTGGTTGGAATGGAGCCCTGGTCTAGCAAAATGTCAGCAGTTCAAATTCATCCACTGCTCTATGGAAATGCTATGTGGCAGTTCTACTCTGTCCTATAGGGTCACTATAAGTCAGAATTAATTCAAGGGCAACAGCTTTTTGGGGTGCACATCCACCCTCATGTTCTCTTACAGCTTCCCCCGAAGAACCAGCTAACATCATCTCATGATTATCCACTGACATCAACTATCCAATTAGCATCAGGGTCTAATCAGGAGATAGATTTTCTAAGAATAGCTTTTATTTTCTCTATGCCACTGGCTAATATTGTCCCCCATCTACACAATCTAATCGGAATTCTTGCTGATTTGAAATCAAATATAATAACAATAAGAGCACCACTTATTAGCATGCAGCTTGGAAAGTGCCTCATCCCGAGTAGTCTATTTTTTTTTTCCACATGAGAAGTTTGGAGATTGCTCAGATGAGCTAGAGATTACTCCAAGGCAAGAGGGGGGAGGGATAACTGAAATCAAAGAAACCCCACAGAGAGTTTTCAATGATCTGCCTTTTGCCGATGGTGCTTTGGAATGAGATTAGGAAAGAATGTGAGGTGAATTGGGAAATCGAAGAGTTCGGAACACAGGCTGGGAGCTGAGGAATGGGTGCAGGAGGAAAAACAGACCCCAAAACTGCTGTCATCTGTAGTGCCCTTATGATGTTGCCACCTTGGACTAGGTATTAGCATGTTGTCATTGTTAGTTTCCACTGAGTCAGCTCCAACTCATCACAACCTTATATATAACATAACGAAACATTGCCTAGTCCTATGCCATTTTTGTGATCTTTAGTATGTTTTTGCTCATCTTCCAGCGCTACATTGGACAATATTCTGTGATCCATAAGGTTTTCATTGGCTAATTTTCAGAAGTAGACTGCCTGGCCTTTCTTCCTAGTCTGTCTTAGTCTGTAAGCTTCGCTGAAACCTGTCCACCTCAGGTGACTCTGCTGGTATTTGAAATACCAGTGGCATAGCTTCCAGCATCACAGCAACATGAAAGCCACCGCAGTAGAACAAACTGACAGATAGTGTTGGACATTTGACTCAGTGCTTGGCATATGGTAGGTGCTGAGTAAATTTTTGTTGAAGCAATGTAAAATGTGGAACCTTTAGAGTGAGGCTTGGTATTTCTCTAAAAGTAGCATCACATGGCCAGGGGTGCCTGTTAAAATGCAGATGTCTGGGCCCCTCCCACAAACATGGAATCAGGATCTCTTATTTAAAATGTATCAAAGGAAATATAAAAAAGCTTACTAAAGGCTCTGAAGGTGCTTCTGAGGCAAAGAAAACTTGGAAATTTCCCCTAATTCTGTGCTTTTTCTCTGTCCCTAACTTGGACTGAGCTCTGTATTTAAATCAGTTAACAACAGGTGAGCTGGGCTGGAAGAAGCCCAGGAGGGGTGGCTTTAATGAGATATAGATAGCCTAGGGTTTTGTCCTTTATTGTTGGAAACCTTAAAAAGCACAAGACTCGGGGGCAGGGTCAAGATGGTGGAAGAGCCAAATGTTTCCAGCGATCCCTCTTACAACCGAGACCCCAAAAAACAAGTGAAATGATTATATTCATGACAAGCTAAGAGCCCTGAACATCAAAGGCAAGGTTAGAAAATGGTCTGAGCGGCAGGGGGAGGGAGAGATGGTTCAGAAGCAGAGGGGAGTTATTGGACCTGAATTGCCAGGGTCCCTCAGGGACCATTCCTGGGAGCGACTGCAGTGGGCTGGTAGTGTTTGACCACTGTTTCCTCTGGGAGAAGCAGCCAGCAGCACAGCCTACTCACACCTTCGGAACCAGAGAAGAACGGCACTCTCGGCAAAAGCTAAGTACTTACATATATTTTACTGCGCCCCCAGCACCCAAGCTGGCTTCAGTGGCTGCTGATTTCCCTGGGCCTGAGATAGGTCCTGCTGAGCATCCTGAGCCATTCTTGTGGCCTTGGAGAGGGAATAAATTCACAAATGGGGGAGAGGATAATTTGCCAGCTCCACTAACCTGGGGAGCTCAGGACAGAAGTGGCTTCTGTCCAGGCATAAACGCTCCATAGACTTTGAATACCTTTTCCTCCTGCATGGACCTGTGTGGGCCTACTTCAAGAGAACAGGCCCTTGTTGGCAGGCTGCAACCATTTCAGCTGTGCAGTGGAGAGGTGGGTGTTTGATGTTTAACACCACTTTGCCTATTAAACAGGGTCCTCACCTACCCACATCAGGGGCTTAAGAACTGGTGGCTCCACTCAGGCCACTCAGCCACCCACAACAGGAGTCCAAGGATAACTGGTACCTCCCAGTCCTTACAACCAAAAGCACTGGGTGCCCATGGTCTGCCTGCAGAACCCACCCACCTGTACGCTTTCGGGAACAGGGACATGCTTTCCTCAGATACTCAGGGAAGAGTTGTCAGTCCTCTGCCTTGTTCAGAGCATGACCCCCTGCTGCAACCAGATGCTGGTACCTACACCAATCACCCCTGCCCCTCTAAGACTGTAGGACAGTGCCTGTGCCACACACTTGATGACCAGCTACCTGGACACCTGAGCTGAATCCATACAAGAAAACTGAATGGACTCCTAGACTGATATACCTGATAGCAGACCTAGCCATCTAGTGACAGGACGTCAGAGCTTCAAAGGCAAAAATAATCTAGCTAATTCACTCAAGCAGCTTATTTGGGCATATCAAAACAAAACAAAGCAAGAAGCTAGGATACAGTAAGCAAACAGAAATTAAACTAATACGATAACTTATAGATGGCTCAGAGAAACAGTCGATATCAAATTACATAAAGAAGCAGACCATGATCACTTCAACAAGCTCTCAAAAAAAGAGAATCAAGGGATCTTCTGGATGAAGGTGCTTTCCTGGAATTACTGGATGCAGAATACAAAAGATTAATATACAGAACTCATCAAGACATCAGGAACGAGATTAGGCAGGAGATCAGGCAATACACAGAACAAGCCAAGGAACACACAGATAAAGCAGTTGAAGAAATTAAAAAGGTTATTCAAGAACATAATGAAAAATTTAATAAGCTGCAAGAATCCATAGAGAGACAGCAATCAGAAATTCAGAAGATTAACAATAAAATTACAGAATTAGACAACTCAATAGAAAGTCGGAGGAGCAGAATTGAGCATGTGGAAGGCACAATTGGTGAGACTGAAGATAAAGCACTTGGCACCAATATATTTGAAGAAAATCAGATAAAAGAATTAAAAAAAAATGAAGAAACCCTAAGAATCATGTGGGACTCCATCAAGAGAAATAACCTATGAGTGATTAGAATACCAGAACAAGGAGGGATAACAGAAAAAATACAAAGCAAATTGTTGAAGATTCTTGGCGGAAAACTTCCCTGATATTATGATGGATGAGAATATATCTATCCAAGATGCTCATTGAACTCCACATAAAGTAGATTTTAAAAGAAAGTCACCAAGACATATTATAATCAAACTTGCCAAAACCAAAGATAAAGAGAATTTTCAGAGTGGCTAGGGATAAACAAAAAGTCACCTACAAAGGAGAGACAATAAGAATAAACTCAGATGACTCGGCAGAAACCATGAAGGCAAGAAGGCAATGGGATGACTTATATAAAGCACTGAAGGAAAAAAATTGCCAGCCAAGAATCACATATCCAGCAAAACTGTCTCTCAAATATGAAGGTGAAATTAGGACATTTCCAGATAAACAGAAGTTTAGGGAATACATAAAAATCAAACCAAAACAACAAGAAATACCAAAGGGAGTTCTTTGGTTAGAAGATCAATAATACCAGGTATCAACCCAAGAGTAGAACACTGGACAGAGCAATCAGATGTCAACCCAGACAGGGAAATCACAAAAATAAATCAAGATGAAAACACACAACAAGGAAACAGCAATGTCATTATGTAAAAAAAGAACATTAAAAAAATAAAGACAGACTAAGAAAGGTAGTCATACATCTTTCATATGGAGAGGAAGACAAGCCAATATAAAGAAATAAAAGCTAGGTTTAAACTTAGAAAAATAAGGGTAAATATTAAGGTAACCACAAAGGAAACTAAAAATTCTACTCATAAAAATAAATTACAAGAAAAAAATAGAGACTCAGAAGAAACAAAATCAACCACAATGAATGAGAGGAAAAGACAATATACAAACTACTCAGCACAAAAAATTAAGTTGGAGAAAGAAACTGTCAACAATACACAAAAAAAAAGACATCAGAATGACAGCACTAAACTCATACCTATCCATAACTATACTGAATGTAAATGGACTAAATGCATCAATAAAGAGACAGAGAGTGGCAGAATGGATAAAAAAAAAAAAAAAACACAATCCATCTATATGCTACCTACAGGAGACACACCTTAGACTTACAGACACAAACAAAATAAAACTCAAAGGAGGGAAAAAAAATTATCAAGCAAACAACAATCAAAAATGAGCAGGAGTGGCAATATCAATTTCTGACAAAATATACTTTAAAGTTAAATCCACCACAAAGGGTAAGGAAAACTCACTACCCACTGCCGTCGAGTCGATACTGACACATAGCGACCCTATAGGACAGAGTAGAACTGCTCCATAGAGTTTCCAAGGAGCGCCTGGCGGATTTGAACTGCCGACCTCTCGATTAGCAGCCGTAGCACTTAATGGAAGGACACTATATAATGATTAAAGAGACAATATACCAGGAGGGTATAACCATATTAAATATTTATGCACACAATGACAGGGCTGCAAGATACATAAAACAAACTCTAACAGCATTGAAAAGTGAGATAGACAGCTCCACAATAGTAGTAGGAGACTTCAACACACGACTTCCAGTGAAGGACAGAAAATCCAGAAAGAAGCTCAATAAAGAAACGGAAGATCTAAATGCCACCACCAACTTGACCTCATAGCCATACACAGAACACTCCACCTAACAGCACCCAAGTATACTTCCTTTTCCAGTGCACATGGAACATTCTCTAGAATAGACCACATATTAATTGCATCATAAAGCAAGCCTTAGCAGAATCCAAAACATCAAAATATTACAAAGCATCTGCTCTGACCATAAGGCCATAAAAGTAGAAATCAATTACAGAAAAAGAAGGGAAAAGAAATCAAACACTTGGAAACCAAAAATACCCTGCTCAAAAATGACTGGGTCATAGAAGATGTTATGGATGGAATAAAGAAATTCATAGAATCCAATGAGAATGAAAACACTTTCTAACAGAACCTTTGGGACACAACAAAAGCAGTGCTCAGAGGTCAATTTATATCAATAAATGCACACATCCAAAAAGAAGAAAGTGCCCAAATCAAAGAATTATCCCTACAACTTGAACAAATAGAAAGAAAACAAAAAACGAAACCCTCAGGCACCAGAAGAAAACAAATAAGAAAAATTAGAGCAGAGTTAAATGAAATAGAAAACAGAAAAACAATTGAAAGAGTCAAAAAGACCAAAAGCTGGTACTTTGAAAAAATTAAGGAAATTGATAAACCATAGGCCAAACTGACAAAAAAACAGGAGAGGAAGCAAATAACCCGAAAAAGGAATGAGATGGGCGATATTACAACAGACCCAGCTGAAATTAAAAGAATCATATCAGATTACTATGAAAAATTATATTCTAACATACTTGAAAACCTCGAAGAAATGGATGAATTCCTAGAAAGACACTATGCACCTAAACTGACTCAAACAGAGGTAGAACAACTAACTAGACCCATAACAAAAGAAGAGATTGGAAAGGTAATCAAAAAACTCCCAACAAAAAAAAGCCCTGGCCAGGAGGGCCTCGCTGCAGAGTCCTACCAAACTTTCAGAGAAGAGTTAACACCACTACTACTAAAGGTATTTCAGAACATAGAAAAGGATGGAATACTTTCAAATTCATTCTATGAAGCCAGCATATCCCTGATACCAAAACCAGGTAAGGACACCACAAAAAAAGAAAATTACAGGCCTATATCCCTCATGAACTTAGATGCAAAAATCCTCAACAAAATTCTAGCCAATAGAATTTAACACCATATCAAAAAAATAATTCGCCATGACCAAGTGGGATTCATACCAGGCTTGCAGGGATGGTTCAACACTAGAAAAACAATTAATGTAATCCATCATATAAATAAAACAAAAGAACCACATGATGTTATCAATTGATGCAGAAAAGGCATTTGACAAAGTACAACGTCCACTCATGATAAAAACTCTCAGCAAAACAGGAATAGAAGGAAAATTCCTCCACATAATAAAGGGCGTTTATATGAAGCCAACAGCCAACATCATCCTAAATGGAGAGAGCCTGAAAGCATTCCCCTTGAGATCAGGAACCAGACAAGACGCGCTTTATCACCACTCTTATTCAACATTGTGCTGGGGGTCCTCAGCAAAGCAATTAGACTAGATAAAGAAATAAAAGGCATCCAGATTGGTAAGGAAGAAGTAAAAGTATCTCTATTTGCAGATGACATGATCTTATATACAGAAAACCCTAAAGAATCCTCAAAAAAACTACTGAAACTAACAGAAGATTTCAGCAGATTATCAGGATACAAGATAAACATACAAAAATCAGTTGGATTCCTTTATACCAACAAAAAGAACATCGAAGAGGAAATCACCAAATCAATACCACTTACAGTAGCCCCCAAGAAGATAAAATACTTAGGAATAAATCTTACCAGAGATGTAAGAGACAGATACAAAGAAAACTACAAGACACTACTGTAAGAAACCAAAAGAGACCTACATAAGTGGAAAAACATACCACACTCATGGATAGGAAGACTTAACATTGTAAAAATGTCTATTCTACCAAAAGCAATCTTTAGGTACAATGCAATTCTGATCCAAATTCAAATGACATTTTTTAATGAGATGGAGAAACAAATCACCAACATCATATGGAAGGGAAAGAGGCCCCCGATAAGTAAAACATTTCTGAAAAAGAAGAACAAAGTGGGAGGCCTCACTCTACCTGATTTTAGAACCTATTACACCATCACAGTAGTCAAAATGGCCTGGTACTGGTACAACAGATACATATACCAATGGAGCAGAATTGAGAATCCAGACATAAATCCATCCACATATGAGCAGCTGATATTTGACAAAGGCCCAAAGTCAGTTAAATGGGGAAAAGACAGTCTGTTTAACAAATGGTGCTGGTATAATTGGATATCCATCTGCAAAAAAATGAAACAAGACCCATACCTCACACCATGCACAAAAATGAACTCAAAATGGATCAAAGACCTAAATATAAAATCTAAAACGATAAAGATCATGGAAGGAAAAATAGGGACAATGCTAGGAGCCCCAATACATGGTATAAACAGTATACAAACATTACTAGCAATGCAAAAAAAAAAAAAAAAACTAGATAACTGGGAGCTCCTAAAAATCAAACACTTAGGCTCATCCAAAGACCTCACCAAAGGAGTAAAAAGATTACCTATAGACTGGGAAAAAGTTTTTAGCTATGACATTTCCAGTCAGCGTCTGATCTCTAAAATCGACATGATACTGCAAAAGCTCAACTACAAAAAGACAAATAACCCAATTTAAAAAATGGGCAAATGATATGAACAGACACTTCACTAAAGAAGACATTGAGGTGGCTAATAGATTTATGAGGAAATGCTCATGATCCTTAGCCATTAGAGAAATGCAAATCAAAACTACAATGGGATTCCATCCCACTCCAACAAGGCTGGCATTAATCCAAAATAATAAATGTTGGAGAGACTGGAACACTTATACACTGCTGGTGGGAATGTAAAATGGTACAACCACTTTAGAAATTGATTTGGTGCTTCCTTAAAAAACTAGAAATAGAACTACTATGTAATCCACCAATCCCACAACTTGGGATATATCCTAGAGAAATAAGAGCTTTTACGCCAACATATATATGCACACCCATGTTCGTTGCAGCACTGTTTACAATAGCAAAAAGTTGGAAGCATCCAAGGTGCCCATCAACGGATGAATAAATAAATAAATTATGTTATACTCACACAAGGGAATATAATGCAATGATAAAGAACAATGAAGAATCCGTGAAACATTTCATAACATGGAGGAATCTGGAAGGCATTATGCTGAGTGAAATTAGTCAGCTGCAAAAGGGCAAATATTGTATGAGATCACTATTATAAGAACTTGAGGAATAGTTTAAACAGAGAAGAGTGTATTCTTTGATGGTTACGAGACGGGGGAGGGACGGGGGAGGGAGATGGGTTTTCACTAATTAGATAGTAGATAGGAGCTATTTTAGGTGAAGGAAAGACAACACACAATACAGGAGAGGTCAGCACAACTGGACTAAGCCAAAAGCAAGGAAGTTTCCTCAATAAACTGAACGCTTCGAAGACCAGCGTACCAGGGGCGGGGGTTTGGGGACCATGGATTCAGGGGAAAACTAAGTCAATTGGCATAATAAAATCTATTAAGAAAACATTCTGCATCTCACTTTGGTGAGTGTTGTCTGAGGTCTTAAATGCTAGCAAGCAGCCATCTGAGATGCAAGATGCATCAATTGGTCTCAAACCTCCTGGAGCAAAGGAGAAAGAACAACAGCAAAGACACAGGTATTATGAGCCCAAGAAACAGAAAGGGCCACATAAACCAGAGACTACATCAGCCTCAGCCTGAGACCAGAAGAGCTAGATGGTGCCTGGCTACAACTGATGACTGCCCTGACAGGGAACACAACAGAGAACCCCTGAGGGAGCGGGAGAGCCGCGGAATGCAGACCCCAAATTCTCATAAAAAGACCAGACTTAATAGTTTGACTGAGATTAGAAGGACCCCAGAGGTCATGGTCCCCAGACCTTCGTTAGCTCAAGACAGGAACCATTCCCAAAGCCAACTCTTCAGACAGGGATTGGACTGGACTATAGGATAGAAAATGATACTGGTGAAGAGTGAGCTTCTTAGATCAAGTAGACACATGAGACTATGTTGGAATCTCCTGTCTGGAGGATAAATGGGAGGGCAGAGGGGGTCAGAAGCTGGCCAAATGAGAGTGGAGAGAAGGAGTGTGCTGTCTCATTAGGGGGAGAGAAACTAGGAGTATACAAACCCACTGCCGTCGAGTCGATTCCGACTCATAGCGACCCTATAGGACAGAGTAGAACTGCCCGATAGAGTTTCCAAGGAACGCCTAGCAGATTCGAACTTCCGACCCCTTGGTTAGCAGCTGTAGTACTTAACCACTACGCTACCAGAGTTTCCAGGAGTATACAGCAAGGTGTATATAAATTTTTGTATGATAGACTGACTTGATTTGTTAACTTTCACTTAAAGCACAATAAAAATTTTTTAAAAGTTTAAAAAAAAAAAAGGCACAAAACTCACTTTCCTACATGAGAAATAGGGCCCAGCAAGGCAACGAAATGCTCTTTTTCTGCAGGTGTGGCCCTTTTCACAGGTGACTGGTGTAGAATACAGCGGTTAACAAGCCTGTGTGGAGCCCTGGGAGTCATTTTCCTCACCACATCTTAAAGTGAATCTTGAGCAGCTCTGTGGCAGGGTGAATGGTCAGCCCTGGTTCAGTTCGGTTCACTGTTGCCTAGGTGTATGCCTGTACCTGTAGGTGTGTACATGTTATGTATGTTGTTAGGTGCCGTCACATAGGTTCCAACTCATAGTGACCCTAAGCACGACAGAACGAATCACTGCCTAGTCCTGCATCATCCTCATAATTGTTGCTATGCTTGAGCCCATTGTTGTAGCCACTGTGTCAATCTACCTTGTTGAGAATCTTCTTTTTCGCTGACCCTCTACTTTACCAAGCATGATGTCCTTCTCCAAGGACTGATCCCTCCCGATAACATGTCCAAAATATGTGAGATGTAAGAAGCCTTGCTTCTAAGGAGCATTCTGGCTGTACTTCAAAACAGATTTGTTCGTTCTTTTGGCAGACCATGGTATATTTAATATTCTTCAACAACCACAATTTAAAGGCGTGAATTCTTCTTTGGTTTTCCTAATTCTTTATGCATCTTTTGCATGCATATGACACCATGGCTTGGGTCAGGCGCATCTTAGTCCTCAAGGTGACATCTTGGTTTTTTTTTTTTTTAACATTTTAAAGAGATCTGTTGTAGCCAATTTGCCCAATGCAATGCATCTTTTGATTTCTTGACTGCTGCTTCCATAGATGTTGATTGTGGATCCAAGTCAAATGAAATCCTTGACAACTTCAATCTTTTCTCTGTTTATCATGATGTTGCTTATTGGCCCAGTTGTGAGGAGTTTTGTTTTCTTTATGTTGAGATGTAATCCATACTGAAGGCTGTGGTCTTTGATCTTCATCAGTAAGTGCTTCAAGTCCTCTTCACTTTCAGCAAGCAAGGTTGGGTCATCTGCATAACACAGGTTGTTAACAAGTCTTCCTCCAATCCTGGTGCGCCGTTCTTCTTCATATAGTCCAACTTCTCAGATTACTTGCTCAGCATACAAATTGAATAGGTATGATGAAAGGATACAACCCCGACATACACCTTTCTTGAATTTAAACCATGCAGTATCCCCTCGTTCTGTTCAAATGACTGCCTTTCGATCCATGTACAGATTCCTCATGAGCTCAATTAAGTGTTCTGGAACTCCCATTCTCCGCAATGTTATCCATAATTTGTTATGATCCACACAGTCGAAAGCCTAAGCATAGTCAGTAAAACACAGGCAAACATCCTTCTGGTTTTCTCTGCTTTCATCAAAAATCTATCTGACATCAACATGGATATCCCTGGTTCCACATACTTTTCTAAATCCGGGTTGAATTTCTGGCAGTTCCCTGTTGATATACTGCTACAGCTGCTTTTGAATGATCTTTGGCAAAATTTTACTTGTGTGTGATATTAATGATATTGTTTGATAGCTTCTGCATTAAGTTGGATCACCTTTCTTGGGAATAGGCATAAATATGGGTTTCTTTCAGTCAGTTGGCCAGGTAGCTGTCTTTCAAGTTTCTTGGCATAGACATGTGAGCACTTCCAGTGCTGCATCCATTTGTTGACACATCTCAGTTGGTATTCCATCAATTCCTGGAGCCTTGTTTTTTACCAGTGCCTTCAGTGCAGCTTGGACTTCTTCCTTCAGCACCATTGGTTTCTGATCATATGCTACCTCCTGAAAATGGTTGAACATCGACCAATTTGTTTTGGTATAGTGACTCTGTGTATTCTTTCTATCTTCTTTTGACGCTTCCTGAGTCGTTTAATATTTTCCTCATTGAATCGTTCAGTGTTGCAACTAGAGGCTTGAATTTTTTCTTCAGTTCTTTCAGCTTGAGAAATGCTGAGTGTGTTCTTCCGTTTTGGTTTTCTACCTCCAGCTCTTTGCACAGGTCATCATCAAAATTTAGTTTGTCTTCTCTAGCTGCCCTTTGAAATTTTCTGTTCAACTCTTTTACCTCAACATTTTTTCCTTTTGCTTTAGTTATTCGACATTCAAGAGCAAGTTTCAGAGTCTCTCCTGACATCAATTTGGGTCTTTTCTTTCTCTCCTGTATTTTAATGACCTCTTGCTTTCTTCATGTATGATGTCCTTGATGCCATTCCACAACTCTTTTGGTCTTCAGTGATTAGTATTCAACAAGTCAAATCTATTCTTGAGATGCTGTCTAAATTCAGGTGAGATATATTCAAGGTTGTACTTTAGTTCTCGTGGACTTGCTCTGATTTTCTTCAGTTTCAATTTGAACTTGCATATGAGTAATTGATGGTCTGTTCCTCAGTTGGCCCCTGGCCTTGTTCTGACTAATGATATTGAGCTTTTCCATTGTGTCTTTCCACAGATGTATTCAATTTGATTCCTGTGTATTCCATCTGGTGAGGTCCATGAGTACAGTCACCATTTATGTTGGTGAAAAAAGGTATTTTCAATGAAGAAGTCATTGGCCTTGCAAAATTCTATCATGCAATCTCTGGCATTGTTTCTATCAAGCATTGTTTCTGTCACCAAGGCCATATTTTCTAACTACTGATCCTTCTTCTTTGTTTCCTGCTTTCACGTTCCAATCACCAGTAATTATCAGTGCATCCTGATTACATATTCGATCAATTTTAGACTGCAGAAGTTGGTAAAATTTTTCAATTTCTTCATCTTTGGCCTTAGTGGTTAGTGCATAAGTTTTAATAATAGCCATATTAACTGGTCTTCCTTGTAGGCGTACGGATATTATCCTGTCACTGAAAGCATTGTACTTCAGGATAGATCTTGAATTGCAGATTGGACTTCTTCCTTCAGTACCATTGATTGTCTGATTCAAAATGACCAATATCAGTCCATTTCAGCTCACTAGTGCCTAGGATATCGATCTTTATGTGTTCCATTTCATTTCTGACAATTTCCAATTTTCCTAGGTTCCTAATTTTCCTAGATTCATACTTCATACATTCCAGGATTCAATTATTGATGGATATTTGCAGCTGTTTCTTCTCATTTTCAGCCATGCCACATCAGCAAATGAAGGTCCTGGAAGCTTGACTCCATCCATGTCGTTAAGGTGGACTCGACTTTGAGGAGGCAGCTCTTCCCCAGTTGTCTTTTGAATGCCTTCCAACTCAAGGGGCTCAACTTCTGGCACTATATCAGACATTGTTCTGCTGCTATTCGTAAGGTTTTCACGGGCTAATTCTTTTCAGAAGTAGGCTGCTGGGTCCTTCTTCCTAGCCTCTCTTAGTCTGGGAATATATATATGTGCATGCATATATATATATATATATTTCTTCATTTATATATGTGCATAAATGTATGCTTATGAAAGAATGAGAAAAAATACACACACACACACACACATTAATAACTTTGTGGGGTAGGTTTCACTATACTTTATACACAAGAATCTGAGCTTTCAAGAGGTTCAGCAACTTGCCCATGTGAAGAGCACGGCAGGAATCCAGGTTGCCTTGCTCTTGACCAAGAGGGTCTCCTGCTTCATCTTTTGCTACCTTTCTCTCGTGGTATGATGCAGAGAACAAAATAATAATTGGTGGCCTGGGTGTTGGTCTGGATTTGGCTCAGCTTTGGCTCAGGTGTATACCCTTTTATTGATGAGCACTTCCCATGTTGCTGCCCACTCCTGGCCCCCAGCTGCAGTAGCTAGATGCTTCCTGGTTACAGACTGTTCAAGCCACTGGTTCTCAAACCTGGCTCCCAATGGAATTCTCCGGGGACATTAAGAAATACCTATGCCATCATGGTAGCTCCAATAGACACATCCGAACTCCCTGAGGGACGGAATTGCTGGGCTGGGGGCTATGGGGACCATGATCTTCAGGGAATATCTAGCCCAATTAGCATAACATAGTTCATAAAGAATACATTCTACATTTTGCTTTGGTGAGTAGTGTTTGGGGTCTTAAAAGCCTGTGAGTGCCATCTGGGATACTTCACTGGTCTCACCCCTTTGGGAGCAAGGAAGAATGAAGAAAACTAAAGGCACACGGGAAAGATTAGTCCAAAGGACTAATGGACCACATCTGCCACAGCCTCCACCAGACTGAGTCTAGTATAACCAGATGGTGCCCAACTACTGCCACTGACAGCTCTGACAGGGATCACAATAGAGGATCCCGGACAGAGCTGGAGAAAAGTGTAGAACAAAATTCTAACTCACAAATAAAGACCAGACTTGCTGGCCTGACAGAGACTGGAGAAACCCTGAGAGTATGGCCCCCGGACGCCCTTTCGGTTCAGTAACCTCACTCCTGAGGTTCACCCTTCAGCCAAAGATTGAACAGGCCCATGGAACAAAACAAGACTAAAGGGGCGCACCAGCCCTGGGGCAGGGACTGGAAGGCAGGAGGGAACAGGAAAGCTGGTAATAGGGAACCCAGAGTTGAGAAGGGAGAATGTTGGGGTGTCGTAGGGTTGTTAACCAATGTCATGGAACAATGTGTGTACTGTTTGATGAGAAACTAGTTTGTTCTGTAAACCTTCATCTAAAGTACAATTAAAAAAAAAAGACAGAGAAAAAAAAGAAATACCTATGCCAGGGCCCAATCAAATGCCAGTCCTGGGAGTTGGGCCTGGGCACCAGCATTTTGTAAAGTTTCCCAGGAGACCTCAATGTGCATCCAGGTCAAGGCTGGGTTATAGTTTCCTGGTCTTCTGACAAACCCCAGATCAGCTATGACAGCATTGCCCGCGGGAAGTTCTTCAGCCTTTTTAAAACGACATGCTGGAAATGAGTCACGCGCTGGCTGGGGAGTCTTTAGGGTTATGGAAAGCACCCTTGGTTACGCAAACACAGGAAGGGAGCACGAGTTTTTATTTGCCAAACAAATCTCGGCTGTGTGGGATGCTCAGGACAGAGGGCGGAAAAGCATCGACTCTGAATCAGCCAGTCCAGTGACTGGATCTGTGGCCCTCGGCACGCTACTTCCCTCTCTGAGCTTCGGTTCCCTCTTCTAATACATGGGGCATACACTGTCGAATTGTGGGGATTTGAAGTAGTGTAAAGAAAAAGAAAACTAGGCAGAGCCTGAGGCACAGCAAGTGCTTAATAAACAGCAGTTGTTGTTGTTAATTGCCATCAGGGCTTCAAGCTGATTTGATCTGATTCAAACCACTGCTGAGAATTCACATATCTAGTAAGTTCTCAGGTGAGGCTAATGATCCTACCCCAGATATACTGAATCAGAACCTACAGTTTAACAAGATCCTCAGGTGATTCTTACGTATAATAAATCTCGAGAACCACTTCCATCCTACTGGTTCTCTGAATTGGTCCTAGCCAGCAGTATTAGCATTGCCTGGGAGCTTGTTAGAAATGCAAATTATCACAGGGGTTCAAACTCATGAAGCTCCCAGTTGCCGTTGAATTGGCTCCAACTCACGGTGATCCCATGAACAACACAATAAAATGTTGCCCAGTCCTGCGCCATCTTCCTGATCATTGGAATGTTTAAGTCTATTGTTGCAGCCGCTGTGTGTTTTGAGTGCCTCCCAACCTACGAGGCCCGCCTTCCGGCACTGTACCAGTGTTCCGTTGTGATCCATAGGGTTTTCACTGGCTTATTTTTCAGTGGTGGATCACCAGACCTTCTTCTGAGGCAACTCTGGGTGGACTGGACCCTCCAAACTTTTGGTTAGCAGCTGCACATGTTGAACATTTGCACCACCCCAGGACTCCCTGGCCCATTGCAGGTGTATAATAAGTGTTTGTGGAATGAATGAGGGAACCTAAATGTGAACTTGGACACTCTGACTCAAAACCTTAAGCACTGCACTATACTCCTGCCTCAATATGGTTTTCAGTAATATGTTGTCCCTTGGGCATTGAATCTTAGCTAATTTTTTTCTAGATAAGATAGAGCCAAACCTTGGGGGAAGGAGTTGGGGAAGGGGAAGCTGTTGTCCTCAGTGCAGGTGCTGTGAGGACCAACGGCTGGCTGCTCTGCCCAAGATCTTTCACATAACCACAAATATCCATATGGATGGGGGCACATTATCCACAGCACACATTCTTTTACTCCAGAGGGAAAAAAACCTGGACCATAAACTCCAGGGCAGAAAACCATGGTGACTGTCCCCTCGTTCTGATAAAAGTTTGATGACTCAGTGCTCTGTACGACTAAAGCCAAATTGAGCGTGATTACATCCATTTTTGAAAGGCCATGTTCCGATTGCATCTTTTTATGAGAATATTTGTTCTGGAGGGCATTCCCAGCATTATTGTAGGCTGGTAAATCATTTCTGGTGGTGGTCATGAGTTCTAAGTCCATCTTCGCAGGCATGCTTGTATGCTCACCATTAAGATCAGATTGCCCTGTGCAAACCACAAATGATACCTGGCCAGCATTTCCCACCTCTGCCGGTTCCCTCTGTCCACAGCCTGGGATGCCCAAGTCTCCAGCTTCAGGCTCTCCTAAGTGTGCAGCAGAGAAAAGATCATTGTCTTTAGAGTCAGACATTTCTGAGTCTGACTCTTGCTTGGCCTCTTTCTAGCTGTGTGACCTTGGAGAAATGACTTAACCTCTCTGAACTCCGAGTATCAATGTTTAACAGGAAAAAGCATCCTGGAAGCCCTCCTCAAAGGAGAGATTAGAATCAGGTGGCTCAGATGTCACTTCCTGTGCCCATGTATTGCCGAAAAGCCCAGGTTCTGTGAGTCTAAGAAAAACCAGTAAACCAGCTGCCATGGAGCCGATTCTGACTCATGGTGAACCCATGTGTGTCAGTAGAACTATGCTCCATAGCGTTTTCGATGGCTGATTTTTTGGAAGTAGATTGCCAAGGCTTTCTTCCTAGTCTGTCTTAGTCTGGAAGTGCCACTGAAACTTCTTCACTGTGGATGACCCTGATGGTATTTGGAATACCAGTGGCATAGAATCCAGCATCATAGGGGCAAGTAAGCCACCACAGCACGACAAACTGTCAGATGAGTGGTGGTCTTATATGTTAAGCTAAAAGTAATTAACCTTGTTGATGTTTCAAAGTTGTTTTTATTAGTGAACAATGTGGAAAGGCTGAAATACACTTTGGAAATAGCTGAGGGCTCTGATTCTGCTCAGTGATTTACTGTGTGGTCTTGGGCAAGTTACTTATCCTATCCAAGCCTCAGTTTCCTCCTCTGTAAAATGGAACTCAAGGGTGCATGCCTTCTTAGGATCATGTGAGGACTGAATGGGACCATGAGTATGACAACAGCAGATGCTGTGACAACACGTGGCACATGGAGAGGATGCCATAAATACCAGTTCCCCTTCTGGTTCAGATTGGAGTGCAGAAATCTGAACAGTTAGGATAAAACAGGAATTGGCAAAATCCCAAATCCATGCCAGGGACAGAGCCAGCCTAAGCTCACCAGCATGAGAGTCAGAGTAGCTGGTGGGCCAGTCAACCCCAAGTTCATGACTTGAGGTCCGACATTGTTGTAATGTTGGCTTATATGTATGTGGCTTGGGCAAGTTTCTCTACCTCTCTGAGCCTCTGGTTCCTGGTCTAAATGGGAGCATTAATCCCTAATTTAAGGGATTGAGGTGAGGCTTAAAAAAGGTAACGTACTGTTTCTTAACCTTTAGTCGTTCACGTACCCATTGATGATTTCTGTGTGACCCTCCAGTATCATGATCACATACTGTTTCCCTTATTTTTTATTCCTAAACTCTGTATTATTACCATAGAAGGAAAACGATCACCACCTGTCACATGTAGAGAGTATCTCTATAAAAACTACAATGAGTAGTGATATCATTAAAATCTAGCTAAGAAGTGTTGCCTGCAGAAGGCTCTAAACCTGAGGTGTGCTCTCTTATGTTAAAAAAAAAAAAAAAAGACCGTCACTAATCTTTCAGTTAGTGATCAGGCACTTCAACCATTCTCACCACCCAGGGAATCATGGTGACCCCATGTGTGTCAGAGTAGAACTGTGCTCCGGAGGGTTTTCAATGGCTGATTTGTCTGATGTAGATCACCAGGCCTTTCTTCCAGGGTGCCTCTACGTAGACTCGAACCAACAACCTTTCGATTAGTAAGCAAGTGCATTAACTGTTTGTACTGCCCAGGGACTCCAACTCTTAAGAAGGCTTACAGATGGGTAAATGGTAAACTAACACCAGCTATAGCAATAGCTATAGCTTCTGATCTTGGAGGTTTAGGGGAGAGATAAGGATGACAACAGATGTCAGGGCACCTCTAGGTGCCAAACTCAAATCTGTGAAAGACCCACGGGGAGAAAAAAAAGTAGTTAAGCCCTGTTGTGGGGAAAAGGGTGGCCTGGAGTGAAGTGAGCCAGCGACTGTGGACACGAGTTGGGCTGGTAGAAAGAATTCTAGTTATGTTCTTTCCTCTTCCTGGCATTTCCCTGGGGGTAATTTCCTATCCTGGTTTCTACATCAGGGCAGAGAAGCAATGATGCCATCTGGAGGCAATGGGGTGTCTTCAGGGCAGAACTGCCAGGTAAGGGAGGTAGCCAATTCTCATGACTGTTGTTGGGCTGGTCAGCCCCTGAGCATACTAGTTTCAATCCATCCAGTCCACCCTCACTTATAGCAGACAACATCTACCTCAACTCCCATCTAAAAATTGTACTTAGGATCGGAATTCTGGATAGAAGCTAAAGTTTAAAAGAGAAATGCAATCATAACTTCTAGTTAAACCTCGGAAATGTGGTTAAGACCTATGGCTGCTAAACAAAATGTTGATAGTTTGATCCACCAAGTGCTCCTTAGAAACCTACCAGGCAGTTCTACTCTGTCCTGTAGGGTCGCTCTGAGTCGGAATCAACTTGATGGCAATGGGTAATGGGTAGTTAAACCTCAAAACAAAATCTCAGTGGATGGATTGATCATCATGATGGATAAACATAAAGAACGGATGCATGGAATATTAGTTTGAGGAACTTTCTCAGAAGGCATAAGGGAGTGATAAGGAAATAGAAAAATGGGAGTCAAGGGAGATAGAGGCCAGAAGTGCAAAGAGTCTTGGAAAGAAAATGGAAACAGAAGGGAGGGATATTTGAAGAATGAATGACTGAGAATGAGCGGGTGAGTGGGTAAATGGGTGGATGGATGGGTGCATGGATGGCTGGATGGACAGACAGACAGATGGATGGGTGGATGGGTTTGTGGATGGCCAGATTAATGGTTGGATGGGATGGATAAATGGATGGGTGAGTGGGTGGGTGAATGGGTAGGTGGATGGCTGAATGAACAGATAGATGGATGGGTTGGTGGATGGATGGGTGGAGGGGGTGGATGGGATGGATGGACGGACGGACGGACGGACGGATGGATGGATGGATAGATGGATAGGTGGCTGGATGGCTGCCTGTTAGGTAGAAATTATGGTGGAAATTGAATGATGTCTTCTAGAACAGCCCGGCTAGATTAGAGAGGAAATGGAGTCAATGTGTTATCTATAGAAGGAAGGGCTCAACGCAGGAGGAGAGGGCTCTGGTTCTTCTGAGCCCAGCCAAGGGGAAATATTTTAAGGCACGATACAATGGGGTCCCAGAGATGGAAAGCAACCCTGAGAGAAACAGGTGGCTGAGAGAACAAAGTGAAACAGTTCCATCTTATTGCTCACATCTTATTATGAGCCTCACATCCGAAAGTTGAGGTTTGGCATCCCAACCAGGAGTATCATATCAATTGAGACACAATCAATATTTCAAATTGGCATTCATCAGCCCACAAACTTTTATCTTCCTGAACAATGCCCTGACTCACACTAGCCCCAAGAATGGAAGTCTGTATCCCTTCTAGTCACAATGAGCCAATGTCTTTACAAAATAGGTACATACTTAGGATTTTCAAAAGCGACAATGAGCAATTGCTAATAATTATTTGAAGCAATTACAGTTGGGCCCAGCACAATTAATGCCACTGTTGAATCTTGATATAATACGAGATAATTTAAGCTCAGTGCAAGGATGACTGCCAAGGAGTACTCAATAATTATACTGAATTTTTGAACATATAGATGGAATTTTTTCAAGCTGCATGAATTCAAGGGAATGAATTATAACACAGAGATGGCCTCATGCACATTTCCTAGAACATTCAGAATTAGAGGCAGACGCTTCTAGGGAAGAAACAAGCTTGTGGGGGTCTGGCTTTGTTCCCCAGGAGCATGTAGCACCAGTTCAGAGCTAAAACAACAGCAGCCTCTTTGCATTGACTTTGAGTCATAATCTCTGTATTAGTTTCCTAGGGATGCTGTAATAAATGACCACAAACTTGTTGGTTTAAAACAACAGAAATTCATTCTGTCACAGTTCTGGAGGGCTGAAGTCCAAAATCAATGTGTCACCAGGATTGGTTCCTTTTGGTGGTTCTAGAGAAGAATATGTTCCATGTCTCTCTCCTAGCTTCTGGTGGCTTCTGGCAATCCTTGAATTGTAGACACATCACTCCAATTCAATCTATGCCTCTGACATCACGTCACCATCTCCTCTGTGTGTCTTCTCCCCTTCTCTTCTCTTCCTAGGATACTTGTCCTTGGATTTAGGGCCCACAATAGTCCCAGATGATCTCATCTCAAGACCGTTAATCATACCTGCATAGACACTTTTTCCAAATAAGGTCACATTCATAAGTTCCAGGTAGACATATATTTTGGGGTCATGACTTAACCCAGTACAACTTCTAAGGACCATAATAAGGCACCAGTCACCTCTCTCCTCTGAATTCATCTTCTACCATGCCCCCATCACTCATTCATGCCAATCACATGTGCCCCTGCCTGTTGTCACTTGACAAAAGAAATACAGCCTTCACAACTGGCTTAGATCGGTGGTTCTCAACTATGTCAATCACAAATATTTGGTTGCCTGTGATGTGCTAGGACACTAGGGGGTACAGTGGTAAACAAAACAGACATGGCCTCTCTCCTCATTGGTATACACAAAAATATGTAAGAGTAGATACCACTGCACTAAACAGACTAGGAAGAAAGGCCTGGCCATCTACTTCCAAAAATCTTATGGACCACAACAGAACATTACTCAGCTCTTGCTTGCTTTGGATATGTCAATAGGAAGAATCAATTGCTGAAGGAAGAGATCATGTTTCATGAAGTAGAAGGCCAGTGAGGCCATGGGAGATGCTTGGTGAGATGAATCGGCGCAATAGCCTCAGTGATAGACTTGAACATGCTGGCGATTGTGAGGATGATGCAGAACTCGGCAACATTTTGTTCTGTTGTACATAAGGTCACATTGAGTTGGAGGCAACTTGATGGCAGCTGTCAACAACAACAACAAGAGTAGATAGGCTGTTCTATTCATTCACTCCACAAATATGTACTGAGGCCCTACTGTGTGCCAGACATGTCCCTGGGTTCTTGGGATGCATCACAATAAAACAGACTTCTGCCCTGGGGGAGCATATGTGCTAGTTGGGGGAGACAGACAATGAACATGAGTAAATCAAGTAGTATGTTGGAAGGCAATGGGTGAAATGAAAAAGATAAAGCAAGGCAATGCAGGGGACATTGGAAGGGTCAGGGTGGGTGCGTGGTGGAGTGACAGCAGGTTGCAATTTTTAATTGAGGGGTCATAGCTGAGCTGACTAAGAAGGTGACATAAGAACAAAGTCTTGAAGGAGGTGATGGAGTGAACCATGGGAATATTTGCAGGAAGAGCATTCTGAATCAAGGGAACAGCCACTGCAAAGACCCAGAGGCTGGAGTGTGCTGGTGTGTTTGAGGAGCCACAAGAAGGCCAACTGTGGTTGGAACAGAGTGAGCAAGAAGGTAGAAGGCAGGAGATGAGGTCAGAGAGAAGGTCAAAGGATGTGGGCCAAGTAGTGCTCTGTATATTGGGAATAAGCGAGTGTGTGTATATCCTCTTTCCCAGCTCAGTTGTTTATTATTTGACTTTGCGTCAATCATCTAACCTCCACCTATAGTTTACACATCCTTCAGTTATTGAGGGAGTCCTTGGGTGGTGCAAATGGTGAACGCACTCAACTGCTAACCAAAAGGTTGGTGGTTAACTTCACCCAGAGACACCTGGGAAGAAAGACCTGGTGATCTACTTTGAAAAAGTCAGCCACCAAAACCCTACGGAGCACAGTTCTAGCCTGACACACACGGGGTGGCCAAGAGTTGGAATCAACTTGATAGCAACAGGTTTCTGGTCAGTTATTGAGGGAGAACCTTGGCCTTCTCATTTCAAATCTTCTCTGCTTCTGTGTTCTTTCTGGGTATGGAAAATTAGTCTAATGGCAAACGTGCAACTTCAAGTGTGTGCACTGAGGTAAACATGCCGCCTTTGGACAATGGTTCTTGGAGTAGGAGAGCAATAAGCACAGAGGAGGGCCTTGGGCCAGGAGATCACACTGTGGAGAGCTCCACCCCAGTCTGGCTGCAGCTTCCTCTCTGTTAAATGGATAAACAGCCCTCCCTGTCTTAGTTCTCTCCCTCACTGCACGCAGCCACTGACTCCAAGAAGTCAGAGCCCTGTCAACTGCAATGTTCATTTGGCACCTTCGATTTTTCTCTTCCACGAGCCACATGGAGGTGCCAAAGGAACCAGTCATTAAAGAGAATTATGTCCCGGGCAGTCCAAGTATGTGCTAATTTACTACTTAGAAGCTAGAAAACAGTTTCCACCAGATGGAGGTTCCCTGCCCCTGACACTAGCCACTGTTAGTGCACTAGGGGAGGCTCAGCTACAAGATCACAGAGGGAAAATATGGGCCCCTACCTACTCTCTGCACCTAACTCGGCTCTGGCTTAAAAGCCTTAAATAGTTCCAAGTGTGTAGGAAAACACACACACACATACACACACACACACACAAACTCCTGAATAGACACTGTGAATATATTTGTGAAATTATGGCCCAAAAAAAGAAAAGAGGCACTTGCACTCACAAGGTTAGAACATGCAATGTCAAGTACGTGATAAACCTGGGTCTCAAGCCTCTTTAGTAAGCACTGACACACTTGTTGTTGGGTTTTAAAGGAAAAGCGTCCACGACCTCCTCTCCTAAATCAATAGCACCTGTGTGGCTGAGCCTCCGCATCTCACACCAGCTCGGCAGCATAGCCCCCATTCCATTGTCCAGAGACCCCTTAAACAAAATCAGTTGCCTTTCAGTTGACCCCAACTCATGGCAGCACAATGTGTCTCAGAGTAGAACTGTGCTCCATATGGTTTTCAGTGGCTGATCTTCTGGAAGTAGAATTGATAAAGTCTCCCTGTCTTAGTTCCCTCCATCACTACTCACAGCCACTCACAACGCACACAGGTCTTTTGTCCAAGGCACTTCTGGGCGCACTAGAACTGCCAGCCTTTCAGTTAGCAGCTGAATGCGTTAACTGTCTACACCAGAGAATCCTGTTGTTGTTTTTAGGTGCTGTCGAGACAGAGTAAAACTCTCCCGTCATGGCTTGAATTCTGTCCCCCCAAAATATCTGTCAGCTTGGCTAGGTCATGATTCCCAGTAGTATATGATTGTCTATCATTTTGTCATCTGATGTGATTTATCTACGCATCGTAAATCCTACCTCTATGATTTTGATGAGATGGGATTATCGGCAGTTATGTAAACTCAATCTACAAAATTCATCTACAACTTAAGCCAATCTCTTTGAAATATAAAAGACAGAAGTGAGCAGAGAGACATGGTGACCTCATACCACCAAGAAAGCAGCACAAGGAACAGAGCATGTCCTTTGGATCTGGGGTTCCTGAGTGGAGAAGCTCCTAGACCAAGGGAAAATTGATAACAAGGACCTTTCTCCAGAGCCGACAGAGAAAGAAAACCTTCCCCTGGAGCTGGTGCTCTGAATTTGGACTTATAGCCTACTAGGCTGTGAAAGAATGCATTTCTCTTTGTTAAAGCCATGGTATTCCTGTTATAGCAGCACTAGATGACAAAGACATGCCCGATAGGGTTTCTAAGGAATAGCTGGATTTGAACTGCCAACCTTTTTGGTTAGCAGTCAAGCTCTTAACCACTATGCCACCAGGGCTCCAAGAGACTCCTAGAGACACTCTTACCCTATGAATTCTCCTGTTCATGGCTCTAACCAAATGGCAAAAAAAAAAAGTTGGTTAATCAATGTTAACCTGAGTATGCACCTACTATATACCAAGCACTGTTGTAAGTACACTAATAATTATCCCTAAAATGTACAGAGAACTAACCACGAGCCAGGCACTGCTTCATGTACCTTATACATGAACCCACGGAGTTCTCACAGTAACCCTATGAGAGCTACGACCACCGATATTTTATATTTGAGGAAATTGAGGATCAGGGAAGCTGAGTAAATTCCCTAAGTCCCTTCAGCTAGTTCAAGCAGCTGCATCAGGGGGTCAAACCCAGACTCTGAATTATCTGATTCAGTCTAACCCCAAGTTTCAAGTTTGAATTAATATTGTAGTCATTTAACCTATCAAGTAGAAGCCATTTCCTGTCTGATCACAGCTTGATCTGTGCTTTGGAGCTGGAAAGGAGACTCATGTTTAAGTGTGTAACCAGTGTCAGGCACTGTTCTAGGAATGGATACATGTTTCTATTTAAACCTCAGATAAACCATATGTGATGATCTTCATTCTACTTATGAGGAACCTGAGTCAGCTCAGATCTTAAGAAAATTTCCCTGGGCAACACAGCCACTAAGGGGTGGAGCTGGGATTTGAACCCAGGTCTGTAGGACCTCAAAGGTCCATGAAATTGTTGTTGTTAGTTGCCATCATGTTGGCTCTAACTCGTGGTGACCTTATGTGTAACAGAAGGAAATGTTATCCAGTCCCGCGCCATCTTCATGATCGTTGGTATGTTTGAGTCCATCGTTGCTGCCATCGTGTCAATCCATCTCATTGAGGGTTTCCCTTGTTTTTGCTGACCCTCTACTTTACCAACCATGATGTCCTTTTCTAGCGATTGGTCTTTCCTGATGACATGTCCAAAGTAAGCAAGCTGAAGTCTCACCTTCCCTGCTTCTAAGGAACATTCTGGCTGTATTTCTTCTAAGACTGATTTGTTTGTTGTCAGCGTGTCCTACTGTGGTGGCTTGCGTGTTGCTGTGATGCTGGAAGCTAATGCCACCAGTATTTCAAATACCAGAAGCATCATCCATGGTGGACAAGTTCAACAGAGCTTCCACACCAAGGCCTGGCAATCTACTTCCGAAAATTAGCCAATGAAAACCCACCAAATAGGGTGTCTTTGTAATAGGACAGTTCCGATAGTCCTGAGACCCTTTGAGGGCATTTCAAATAGCCTAGTTTATATTCTACAAGGGAGGAGCAGAATTACGGCAGCAAGATGGGCCTGAGTGTTCAAACAAATATTTATTGGGCATCGACTCTATGTCAAGCACTGGAATAAGTGCTAGGAATAAGTGTTGAACAAAACAAACACAGATCTTGCCCTGTAGAGTCTAGTGGGGAGGGCCGTTGTCAAACATAGAATGAATTTTAAAATTTCATACTGAGAATGAATTACAGAATTTCAGATTGTGAAAAGCACTACGAAGAAAAACAAGAGGCTCTAATTTAGCTAGAGGGGAAGGAGAGTGGGGTCTTAGACAGGAAAGTCCACTTTCAAGATATGATATAAGCTGAGTTCTGAAGGATGGGGCAACATTTGCCAGATGAAGGGTAAGGTGGAAGTGTGGAGGAACGGCACGTGCAAAGGCCCTGAGGCAGAAAGCAGCTTGGCATTTTGAAGAACAGAAAGATTAGTGTAGATGTATCAATGCTGAGCAGGCTGGGGCCATAGAATGATGTTAGAGAGGTGAACTTCCAGCCAGGGAAACGATATAGGAGGTCCTGTCTTAGGCCACATATAGAGAGGATGGAGCCTGCTGCAGGACACCCAATGAGCCAGGACCTCTGGAAGCCACAAGGGAGAGTGAGAGAGCAATCTGAGCTGCAGGCACAAAACCCAGCCAGGAAGGCGAGCAGGTCAGAGGGGCTTGCCCAGGGAGTCGGCCAGCATCCTCCTTCACCTTTTCTAGACCTTTCTCCATCACAGGTTCTCTCTGTGGCGTTAGTCTGGTCTCTGGAGCTTTACAGTCTCCTGTCTCTGAGTGGTTCCATCTCAGCCATCATGACCTTCCTAAAGGACAGATCTGAGAACATTCCCTTCAGTAGTTCCTCAGAGCATTGGGGATAAGAGCAAAGTTCCTTAGGTGAGTCCCTGGGTGATCCAGAATGTTAATGTTCAGCTGCTAACAAAAAGATTGGAGGTTTGAGTCCACCCAGAGGCACCTCAGAAGAAAGGTCTGGCAATCTACTTCCAAAACATCAGCCGTTGAAAGCCTACAGAGACAAAAGACAAAACAACAAAAGGGTAGCTGCTGAGGCTGCTTGTGTACCACAAGCCTCACGGGGCTTGATTCCTTGGTTTGGAGGTTTAAGGTCAAGGTTTCACAGGACAACCCAGTTAATTGGCCTAATAATGTGTTTAGTACTCCTGGTTCTACCTCCTAAATCGTTCCATAGCGCACCGGGTCTTGAAAGTTTGCAAACAGCCGCCCAAGGTATGACAATTTGTCTCTATTTTCCTGGAGCAATAAAGGAAGAAGGAGAGTCAGAAATAGGAAGAGACTGTGGAATGTCTGGTTAATTGCCTCCATGAAAACTGTCTCCTTTGCCGTGAGACAGAAGAACTGCATGGTACCCAGCTGCCATTACTGAACATTTTAATCGAAGATTCCATAGAATCCTGATCAAAAGAGGGTAATGTAGATCAGAATAGTAAATTCTCATGGACTCTAGACTTTCTGGAGCCATAGAGGGTAGATGAATCCCTGAAACTATTGCCCTGAGATAATCTTTAAACTTTAAACCAAAAATATCCCCTGAAGTCTTCTTAAAAACAATCATTTAGCTTAACTAATAAAGAATATCTGCCTTGAGCATTGTGCTCTTTTAAGAATTATCTGTGTTGGATCAAATTGGCAACAGCAACTTGAAAGCTTAGGTAGGAACTTTAGGGGGCAGTGAGTTTATGTTAATGGGGGAGGAATAACTCAGAAATGGGGGTGAGGGGGTGCACAACTTGAAGAATATAATGAATATCACATGTAGAAACAGTTGAATTGTGTGCTCTGCTCTGCCTGTTACCAACGAGAACAACAAAATTAATTAAAAAAAAAGTACGGCGCACAGTTCTACTCTGACACACGTGGGGTTGTCATCGAGTCGACTCAGTGGCAACTGGTTTAGGTGAGTGCACCAGCCCTCCGTGACTGGGGCTGCTGTCTGTCCCCACGTGACCCTTTCTAGCTCCTCCACTTAAGGATTGGAAGCTCCACCATTGTATGATGGAGTTCCATAACTCTTTGCCTTGTACTTGCTGACGGCTGACTAGTTTATTTCAAACATCTTTCCTAGCTCTAGGAACCCAAGGAGGAAACTCAAACTCTCTCTTTTGATAGCAGACAAAATGGATTTGCATCGTTCTCCCATACCCCACTTCTGAACAAGCGTGAGTTCAATCATGCGGCCTTGCCACTGCTTGGTGGTGAGCCCATCGTGAGGCCTGTGGAAGTCCCCACTATCGTTTGACCTGTTTGCCTTTGTTTATTGAGATACCTCCTTGAACCTGGGGCTTCAGAAAGAAAAGCCACCAGAAGAGTTTCTTTGAGGTTGAGATGTGGTTGTAAGGTATATTGAGTTTCTGTTTCCTTCCAGGGGAAGGGGAACGGGAAGTTAGCTAGGGATATTGAATACACTCAGCCCGTGCACTTTGTCTCCTTCATTTCAGGTGAGGCACTGGCTGGCAGCTTCTCAACTGCTTTATGAAGAAACACTTTCCTGAGGAATAAAGCGGCGTTCATTAAGCAGACACCGGCTCGTTTCTCAGAGCCTGGGAGGCAGGGGAATGACAGCAGGTATTGGAAGGATTTCTGAGCTGGGGATGCGGCATCATCAGGAGACTGTGGAATTCATTTCAAGAGGATCCTGCTGGTTGAATTATTGGTGAGCACTTTTGCATTCTCCCAGCTCAAGCAGTTGAACCTTAGTCGGTCTGCACGGCCCAATTAAAGGACGAAGAAATTCTGCAGCGGAAGGCCAAAAAACCCCATTGAGGAGGTTTTCTATCCCAGCAGCCAGATCATCTGGTCTCCTGATCTAGCTTGCTATGAAGGCTTTCAGTGTGAACTTCTGGACCACAAGGGTACTCCCAAGTTGCCTCCCATGGCAGCTCAGTGTTTGCCCCTCATTCACTGCCCACGTCTGAACTGTCTTCTGACTTGTATCTCCTCCCCTGCCTCCCCATGGCCACTGGCTTAGTTCAGCCCTCAGTACCCTTCTGCTACATTATTGCCACCTGATCTTGCTTTGTTTCATTTTTTCCTCCCCACTGTTGACAGAAAGGAGTCTCTGGGTGGTGCAGATGGTTAATGTGCTCAGCTGATAATCAAAAGGTTGGTGGTCAGAGTCCACCCAGAGGTACCTCAGGAGACAGGCCTGGAGACCTACTTCCAAAAGATCAGCCATTGAAAACCCTATGTAGCATAGTTCTACTCTGACAGACATGGGCTTGGCATGAGTCAGAGTCAATTCAATGGCAACTGGTCTGGTTGACAGAGAAATCCCCAAAGCCCAAATGCAACCACCTCCCACTTTGCTCCCTATGGCCTATAGACTTGAGTGCTTAGCTGGGAAGTCCCAAGTCCATCTTTCCTATCGAGATTACACTGGCAGGCTCCGGATTTATATTTCCAAGTACCAACTGAGTATCTTGGATTGAAAATTCTATGGGCACCTCAAACTCAACATGGCAAGAACTGATAGCCATCTGTTTCCTTCAAAATCTACTCTTCATGCGTTCCTGATTCTGGTATAGATTTCTACCCAGTCAACCAAGCCAGATACCTGGGAGTCATACCTCTCTTGCCCTCACCCCCACAGCATTCTGTCACCAAGTCTTAATAAGTAAGAACCCTTAAACCCACCACCTCCATTGGGGTCTTCCCTGTCTCACTCGCATTACTGAGACAGCTTCCTAACTGGTCTCCCTGTCTCCCGACTGGCTCCTTTTACCCCTCACAGCCATCATGTTGTCCTAGATGACAAATCTGAAATAACCACTCCTTCAAACGCTCCTCGGAACATTGGGGATAAAATGAACTCTCCTGGGAGAAGCACACCAGCCCCTTCTTGTTCTGGAACCTGGGCACTTCTCACTGTGTGGCTCTCAAGTTCTTTAAACAGTATCTGCGTCCTTTATAACAAAGCTGCCATCCTAAGTCCAGCACTTTGGATGAATTCTATGAGTCATTCAGTGAATTATCGAGCCTGAGGGTTTAGAACTGAGGGAGCCCCTGGGGACTCCTAAGCCTGTGCTGGTACCTGAGGTCTTGGGCAGATGTGGCAGCCTGAAGGGCTGTCCCTTTAACCTGTGAGCTCTGACCTCGCTCCAGGTGATTAGGGTCAGAGGAAGAAGTGCCGCCTGTGCAGCTGGTGTCTGAGCCGAAGTGGCAGAGACCAAGAAAGGTGGCAATTTGACACCCCCGCAACCTGGTAAACTGTATTTTTCACATCAGTGGGCCTAGGCACCTATCTGAAGAATGAATGGAAATAACACAGGTATTTTCAAGCAATTAGTTGAGGCAATACAAACCCCAAAGGATAGAGGGTAAAATCAATTAAGTTAATGCCTAGCCATTTTGCTAGAGATAATGTCCAATATTTAACAGAATGTTGGTGATTATGGGAAGAAGATTGCAGAAAACAGTTAAGCCATACCCGTCCTGTTTAGTATTGAGCCGTGATATGATTAATATTGTGCCCAGGTATCCTGACTTATTAATAGTCTTCAGCGCTTGGCACCTCAGGGAACCCTACCGAGTTCAGTGATAACTGCAAGGCTTCGAAATACCCAGGGCTGAGGGAGCTGCCTTTCAGGAATACTGGGCTTTCGAGCTCGGTCTACTCCTCATGGTCTTCTGTACTGTCCATATAAAGTGGGGAAGGGGGGCGGTTAGCTGCCCCTTCTCCCTCCTGTTTTGCTCTGTTCCCATCTCCTCCTTTTGTTCTTGTTGTCATTAGTTGCTGCAGGATTGGCTCTGACTTGTGACGGCCCCATGTGTATCAGAGTAGAACTGTGCTCCATAGGGTTTTCAGTGATGGATTTTTCGGACATAGGTCCCCAGGCCTTTCTTCCAATGTGCCTCTGAGTAGGTTCGAACCTCCAACCTGCCAGCCATTAGTCCAGCGCTAAATGTTTGTACCACCTAGGGACTCCTGTCTCCTCCTACAGTTGTGCATAATGAAGGAGATCCTTTCCATCAAGCGCTTACTTCAGAAGCTTGAGTTTGTCTTGAGCAGTATTGACAAAATAGCTTTCGGATCCCCTGTTGTGTTTTTGAGGGGAGAAGGGTTGAGGTTGTTGGCTCAATCTCTACTCTTCATTGGTAATTTTTAATAGGCAAGGTTGTTGTAAAAATCATCACTAGTAAACTAACAAAATGCATCATATTTGTATACGAAAGTCAGGAAGCCAAGAGAAGCTAAGGGTACACATAGTCCAAGAGGGGAATTTTCAGTGCCACCTGCTGGATGTATAGCAGCCAGATTAATGACTTAAAACCCAAAACCCATTGCCATCGAGTCAATTCTGACTCATAGTGGTCCTACAGGACTGAGTAGCAGTGCCCCATAGTGTTTCCAAGGCTGTAATCTTTACAGACGTAGACTGCCACATCTTTCCCCCACAGAGTGGCTAGTGAATTCTAACCGCTGACCTACCGATTAGCAGCCGAGTGCTTAACCACCAGACTACCAGGGCTCCTTATCAATGAGTTAGGCCTCCTGATTGCCCAGTCAAGAAGCAGTGAGACATAAAAAGACCAGACTTAATGGTCTGATAGAGACTGGAGGAACTCCCAAAACTGTGGCACCCGGACACTGTGTTAACCCAGAACTAAAATCATTCCCGAAGTCCACTCTTCAGACAAAGGTTAGACAGGACTTTAAAACAAAAAATAATACATGTGAGGAGTGTGCTTCTTAGTTCAATCAGATACAAGAGACCAAATGGCGGCTCCTGTCTGGAGGCAGGACAAGAAGGCGGGAACGGACAGGAACTGGTTGAATGGACACAAAAATCCAGGGATGAAAAGGGGGATTGTGCTGTCACATCATAGGGATTGCAACTAATGTCACATAACAATATGTGTATAAATTTTTGTATGAGAAATTAACCGGAGCTATAAACTTTCACCCAAAGTACAATAAAAAAAAGAAGCGAGATGCTGTTTGAAGAATTGGGGAGTACCAAACTCATTGTTGTCCAGTCAATTCTACCTCATGGTGACCTCATGTGTTACAAAGTACATCTGCTCCATAGGGTTGGGCTGTACAGTCAGATGGAATTGGGCCCCAATTCCAGTCTTAGTTACCCATTAAGCTTACGCATGTCAAGTACATGGCACTCGGGAGCTCTGGCTGAAGTTATTCCTGTTCTCCTGTCCTGAGATTGTGTCTCTCAGGTGCTGAGAAGAAGAGGCCCTCCATGAGGGCAGGAGAAACACTGTCTCCCCAGAGCCCAACACTTCAATGTCGTTGTTGTTAGTTTCTGCTGAGTTGGCCCTCGGCTCATGGTGACCCCATGCACATCAGAAGAGAACATTGCCTGGTCCTGCACCACCGTCACAATTTGTGGTATGCTCCAGTCCATTGTTGTGGCTACTGCTTATTCTGAGTGCCTTTCAACATAGGGGGCTCATCTTTCAGCACTACACCAGACAATATTCTGTTCTGCTCTATAGGTTTTTCATTGGGTACTTTTCAGAAGTAGATTGCCAGGCCTTTCTTCCTAGACTGTCTTAGTCTGGAAGCTCTGCTGAAGCCCATCATCTAGGAGTCACCTGATGTTTGAAATACCAGTGGCATAGCAACATGCATCATAGCAACATGCAAGCCACCACAGCACAGCAAACTGACAAATAGGTGGTGGAACCTGCTACCTCGCAGGTGTGTAATAAATAAATGATTAAGGGGTAATGGGGTCTAGGATCAGGCCAAGATTGTGGTACTTATGGGAACGCACGAAGTTGCTTTTAACTGTTTCAGCCCTAACGAAGACTGTACTTGGTTAAAACCCACAGCCTCCCAAACACATCTTACTAGCACCCCTCTGCCCTCACCTGCTGGTTCCTCCCAAACACCAGTCCTCCACCTGTTCCCTACAGCTCTGTGCTTGGCTCAGACTTCAAACCTGAGTTTGTTCTGGTTCAAACCCCTGCTGAGAATTTGCATTTCAACCCCAGATATACTGAATCAGAACCTACATTTTAACAAGATCTCAGGTGCAGGGGCAGCTTATCCAATAAGGAAGGTAACCACGGGCTTACTTGTCCTTACTTACTCATCTGTAGTGAACAACGATGTGGTGAAAAATATGTGAAATTGTTCACTACAGATGAGTAAGTAAGCACAAGCAAGCCCACGCTTACCTTGCTTACTGGGTCATCCATCTCTGTCAGGGGCTGTAAATTTGAAGAGGCTTTGACTCTGTAGGAAGGTGCTGTGGGATTGGGATAGAGACAGGTGCCAGCCATACCTAGAAGCAGAATCTTTGATACGGTGAAAAAAATGTGAAATTGTTCACTACAGATGATCTGGTAAGCAAGGTAAGCACCGTGTTTACTTTGCGTATGAGATAGTCCACTCCTGCCGAGGTGATGCTTAGGTTTGATAAATTTTGAGAACCACTGCTGTATTAGTGGTTGTCAGAATTGGTCCCAAGTTCGAATTGCCTGGGAACTTGTTAGACATGCAAATTCTCAGCAGGGGTTGAACCAGAATGAACCGGCTTGAAGCCCTGGTTTGGCTGAAGTGGACCAGGCTCAGCCTCCCTCTCCCTCTGACGTGGGTAATTACTGCAGTCCAAACTGCGGCTCCTTCCCTCCTTGCAGATGTTAACTGAAGCAGAGCTGACCTCTTAGGAGTTCATTAGTCAAATGCCAGAGGTGGAGAACTTAGACTCTGATTGCTAAGGCCCTCGTGGCAGCGCTGGGCAAGGGAAGTTTCTCTGTTGGAGGAGTTTCACTTTGACATATTGAAAGAATAAAATAGTAATGACCTGTCATGTCTTGCGTATCCACCCTGTAGGATGCCTTTTTACCAAATTTTACCTTGGCATGACGCCATCTAGTAGTATTTAGGGATCAGATGAGAGAGAGCCCTTAAATTTGTTTCTGTGTTTGCTCTAAGGCCATTGACAGCCTTGCTCATTAGCTAACACAAGGGGTCCTCCTTTGGAGGAGCCCTTGGAAAAGTTCTTTTTGGTTTTCAATATGAGAGAAAGCAGTATTTTTCCAGAATTACTGGTTGTGGAGGAGTGCACCATAGTGTAACGGGGAAGCGGCTAGACTTGGATATGAGTTCCATCCTTATTGTGTGCTAGCTCTGTGACCTTGGGCTTCTCCTTTGCCAGATAATACCTAGCTTGCAGAGTTGTGGTGAGGATTAGATGTGATAATCCTTGTTGTTGTTAGTTGTCATCTGTGGCTGACGTGCTAGAGGACTGTAGACACATGTGCAAGTTCAGTTGACATCAGCCAAGCCTGCCCCAGATGAGCAGAGCTGCCCAGTAAACCCACAGACTTGAAAGCTAAATATACACTGTTTTAAGCCACTAGTTGGATAGCGTGTGTGTTGTTGTTTTTTTTGTTAATTGCAGAACAAAGCACTGCCTGGTCCTGAGCCATCTTCATGATTCTTGGTACATTTGAGCCCATCGTTGTGGTTATTGTGTTGATCCCTCTCTTTCAGAGTTTCCCTTGTTTTCGTTGGCCCTCTACCAATCGTGATGTCCTTCTCTAGCAACTGGTCTTTCCTAATGACATGTCCAAAGTAAGCAAGCTGAAGTCTCACCATCCTCGCTTCTAAGGAACAACCCAATTGTATTTCTTCCAAGACTGATTTATTTGTTCTTCTGGAAATCCATGGTATATTCAATATTCTTCAGCAACACCACAATTCGAATGCATCAGTTCTTCTTCTGTCTTCCTTTTTCACTGTCCAGCTTTTGCATGCATACAAGGTGAGTGAAAGACCATGGTTTGGGTCAGGCACACCTTAGTCACCAAAGTGACATCTTCCCTTTTTAAAATGCGTGGAGCCTGGTGTTCAATAAACAGTAGTTGCCTCTGTTGTTTTTTATTGTTTATGTATAGACAGGTGACTTAGGTACCTTATCATGTTTGCTTCTTCCAATAGATGTTGGAAAGCAAAGAGCAAATCTATGGTCAACCTCCACCAAGTGTCTAAGGACTATATGGTGAGCATCTTTTATGACAAATCTTGCTCCTGGTTTTTCTTCACTTACAGTTTATTTCCTTTTTTTAAATTGCATCTTTTTAATTTTTTTAAATTTTTTACATTTGAAATATTGTGTACATTCTTGATCACTGCCTCAGATCCTGTTTGGAACAATAAAACAAAAAAGAAAACGAAACCCATTGCCATCAAATAGATTCTGACTCATAGCGACCCTGTAGAAACATCCTAATAAAAAATTAAAAGAAAAAGACCCTGGTAGCCTCTGGCATTTCAATTTTCAGTGGTCAATTTAAAAAAATGGCAGAAAAAAATCAATAGAGGAGCTTCCAGGGAAATGATAGATGTTTATGCTTTGAAAGTGAGAGGTACCTTAGGAGGGATGGAAGAGGTGGGAGGAAAAAAATAAAAATAAATAAAAGCAAGAGGTATCTGCTTTTCCTTTCTTCTCTCCAGCTAGAGGATTCAGAAGTGAATATACTTCCTCATTGTCTCCCTTGAGGTTTTTTGTTTGAAAAACTGAATATTGGCCCAAATTGAGCCACATTGTCAAAGTTTTCCAACCAAGGCTGTTTGGCTCCTGTTCCTAACTCCTTCATTCTCATTTCTTTACTTGTGGCTAGATTCCTTTCACATGTAAATATTCCCAACCCATTATGGCAGACTCCAAGGCCTCTCCCAGTTGTCAGAGTCAGCAAGAGTTGTGGAATTAGACCTGGTGGTCCTGGGCATGGAGTCCCTGGGTGGTGCCAATGGTTAACATGCTCAGCTGCTGATGGAAAGATTAGCCACTCAAATCCACCCAGAGGCCCCTCAGAATAAAGGCCTGGTTATCCACTTCCAAAAAATCAGCCACTGAAAACCCTATGGTACACCGTTCTGCTCTGACACACATGGGGTCACTGTGAGTTGGAATCAAGTCGACGGCCACTAGTGGTGATGGTCGTGAGCATGCGGCTGGACTTCTCTGAGCTCGCCTTATTTAACGTCCCCTTAGCTTTTTTTTTTTTTTAGCTTCTTCACTTGTAAAATGGAGAAGATAATTTCTTCCCTGTGGACTATTTGTATTAAAAGCAAAAATGTGCTTGAGAGCATCTGGCAGGTGCTCAATAAGTGCTATTTTCTTTTCTTTTAGCCTCCAAATCCTGAATGAACCCTATCTTAGATTTTTTAAATAGAGGTTGTTGGAAGCAGCTGCTCCTCCCTACCCACTCTCACTTCTTTATTGGTAAGCTCAGTGCCTTGCTAACAGTAACACCCTGGATCGGTTCCCATTATACTAAACTAAGTTAGTTTCTGCTGAGATTGGATGATATTAAATTGTATTTCAAATACAGTCATGTGTCGCTTAATATCCACGATATGTTCTGTGAAATAGGGCATCCTGTGAATTGGACGTCACATGAACACCGTATTACACACAGGCAGTCCCTGGCTTATGAATGAGTTCCATTCCTGAATCTGTCCAAGATGAATTTGTTAGGTACAGTTCGTAGCTAACATCAGTTAGTCAAATGTTTATCTTCGTATGTAGTACGTAGTGTACCTTTCTATGCATAAAAAATATTAAAGAAACACTTCCAGATACACTAAAACATCTTTAACTCAATGTTGTTGTTGTTGTTAGGTGCTGCTGAGTCAGTTGCAATCATAGAGACCCTACGTACAACAGAATGAAATACTGCCTGGTCCTGCGCCATCCTCACAATTGTTGCTTTGATGCGCTTTGCAAAGTAGTGTCCATTTGTTGTTTAGACCCACTGTATACACGTGAGATTTTTAATGTAATAGGTTTTACAAGAGTTGATTCGTAACTATGGGTTATACATAAGTTAGATGTTTGTAACCCAGGGACTGACTGTATGACCTTATGGGACCACGGATGTATATGAGGCTGAACGTTGCCTGAATGAATGCTGTGCAGCACATGACTGCAAATGGTTCATCAGCTTAGCCATCATTTGGCTGTAGGGATGCCTGGAAGGATGGCATTAACTACACCAAAGCTTGGCCCAAGATTGGGGCCCATCCATCCCAGGTGCTATCTTTGAGGGAGACAAGAGATTTATTCTTCTCAAAGCCTGAGTCTACCCTTGGTTCTCACCTATAGAAAACATTTTCTGATCCTTGGAGTTTAGCTTTGTCCTGTCGTGAATCTACAATGCCAAACTCTTTTATCATAACATGAAGAACAGCCAATATTGAACACAGGAGCACAGTGCTATTTATCCTTGGGTGGTACAGGAGGTTTGCAATCAGCTGCTAACCTACAGGTTGGTGGTTTGAACCCACCCAGCAGGTCCGAGGCCAAAAGGCCTGGTGAACCACTCTCACAAAGATTATGGCCAAGAAAACCCTATGGAGCAGTTCTACTCTGTAACACATGGGGTCACAATGAGTCAGAACTGACAGCAATGGGTCTGTTCTTTTGGTTTTAGGAACCATGCTAGGTTTATGTATTTTATATACATTATTTCACTTATTACTTGTATTAGTTTTTGTGGAAACCCTAGTGGCATAGTGGTTAAGAGCTATGGCTGCTAACCAAGAGATCAGCAGTTTGAATCCACCAGCCATTCCTTGGAAACCCTATGGGGTAGTTCTACTCTGTCCTACAGGTCGCTATGAGTCGGAATCAACTCAAAGGCAGTGGGTTTGGGTTTTATTAGCTTTTGTTATGGATTAAATTGTGACCCCTCCAAAATATGTGTTAGAATCTTTACACCTGTACCTGTGGATGTAATACCGTTTGGGAATAGAGTTTTCTTTGTTATGTTAAAGAGACCATATCAGCGTAGGGTGCGTCCTAAAGCTAGCCACTCCTGAGTTATAAAAAGAACAGAACAGACACAGAGCTGAGCACAGCCTGGGAAAGACAAATGCCACGTGAGGATCCCCTACAAGCCAAGGAACCAAGGAAAGCCCAGGCTACCCAAGAGGAAAGAATTGACGTGGCCAAAACCCTGATTTGGACTTTTAGCATCAGAACTCAGAGAAAATAAAGTTCTGTTCTTCAAAGCCACCCACTTGTGGTATTTCTGTCACAGCAGCTGTAGGAAACTATGACAGTTTTCTATTGTTGCAATACCAAATGACCGCAAACTTAGCTGCTGTTACCAACAAATATGTATTATTTCACAGTTCCCATGGGTCACAATTCCAAGCATGGCCTAGTTGGGTCCCCTGTCAGGGTCTCACAAGGCTGAACTCAAGGTATTGGCCAGGCTGGGTTCCTGGAGAAGGATTGCCTGGGGAAGAATCCGCTCCCAAGCTTATCCAGCTGATTTGACAGAATTTGTTGCCTTGTAGCTGTAGGGCTGAGGTCCCCGTTTTCTTGTTGGTTTAGTTAGGGACCTCAGATCTTAGAGGCTGCTCTCTAGTCCTTACCCTGGGTCCCCTTCCTTTCATAACATGACTGTTTACTTCTTCAAGGCCAGCAGTAGAATCTCTAACTCCATCTGGCTAAGATGAAGTTTTATATAACCAGCTGCCGTTGAGTCAATTCAGGCTCATGGTGACCACTATGTCTGTCAGAGTAGAATTGTTCCTCTTAGGGTTTCGGTGACTGATTTTTTGGAAGTAGATCACCGGGCCTTTCTCCCAAGTTGCCTGTGGATGGACTCAACCTGCCAACCTTTCAGTTAGCAGCTGAGCACATTAACTGTTTGCGTGACGCAGAGACTCCATGGAGTCTTATATAATGTAACATAATCACAGGAGTGACTGTACCATTGTCTTTGCTGTGTTGTATTAGCTATAAGCAAGTCACATGTTCCCCTGCACCCAAGAGGATGAGGTATGTAGAAACATGGGTTCCAGGGGGTGGGAATCATGGGGCCATATTAGAATTCTGCCTACCACATTCTTCATACAACTCTCTAAGGTATTTTTATGGTGCCCATTCTACCTGTCAGTCAGTGAGGGTTAAATACTTATCAAGGTTGTTCAATAATCTGGGATTTGGCCTTGGCAGTCGGCCCCAGAGCCCATGTTCTTCAAGCAGTAAGTTTGTGGAGCGTTCCTTTCTTGTATTTTTCCTAAAACTTCCTCCTGTAAGAGCCAGGTATGGAGATAACTTTCTACAATACGGGATTTCAGGAGCACCATGATCCTTAATTGGAGAATATTTAGAACTGGGAGGAATCTTACACACATTGCCTGACCAATTGCCATCGAGCTGATTCTGACTCTTGGTGACTCCGTGTGTTTCAGAACAGAACTGTGCTCTGTAGGGTTCTCAATGGCTGATTTTTTGGCAGTAAATCACTAGGCCTTTCTTCCCAGGCACCTCTAGGCAGTCTCGAATCGCCAACCTTTCCTTTAGCAACTGAGCATATTAACCATTTGCACCACCCAGGGACTTTCTCAATATCACATGAAAAGGAATCAACTGACTGAGATATCCTGGGGGGTCAGGAAGATGCTTGTGTGAGTTTACACTTATTCTTCTAGAAATGACCAATACTTATCAGGCCCTTAAGCTCTAACCAGGGCTTTGAACTGTTCAAAACATTCAGTAATTGCTGTAGTGAACAAGGGCCACATACACATTGAACGTGGTATCCTGACACGAGGAAGAAACAAACAGCTGTGCCCCACTCAAAGATGGTGGCCGACCACGTCGCTTGGAATGTGTGTTGCTCTCTACCTATCGAAAATCAAACCTACTGCCATTGAGTCTATTCCGACTCATAGTGACCCCACAGGGTTTCCAAGGCTGTAAACCTCTATGGAAGCAGACTGCCATATCTTTCTCCTGTGGAGCTGCTGGTGGTTTCAAACTGCCAGCCTTTCAGTTAGCAGTCAATAGCTTTAACCACTGTGCCATCAGGGCTCCCCTGCTCTCCAGAGTCCAGACAATAATCCAGTCTCCCACATCAGGCTCCTGAATGGTGGCAGGACTTTGGAGGGCAACATACATTCAAAGTGGCACAGTCAGCTGCCATCTTTGAGCAGGTCACAGTGGCTTGTTTCCTCTTCAGGTGGGTCAAGATACCACGGGCAACGGATTTGATTGCTATGCAACGTGTACACAGCCTTTGTTCACTATGGTAATTACTGAACATTATGAACCGGTTCAAAGCCCTGGCTCTAACCAACTATTGAGCAGATGTCTTCCTGGGATAAAGCTTTAGTAATTACCAGATCCCTCTCTGGGCCTCAGCTGCTAGCTATAAGTCCTTCATTCTCACAAGTACAGAATGGATTGTTTTTCTTGAATGTGTTACCTGCATTTGACATGAGTAGCCTCAGCTCTGTCACTTCCAAAATGGTTATCTGAAAAATTGGAGCGAAGGAACAGGCTTCTAAGGCAGCTATTGTTTCACGGGACAAGGCTGCAAGCCAGAGAAGGTGGCTGTCCCCTTCACAAATCACCGTGAAGGAACAAAGGCTTAGAAAGCAATGAATTGTCTTAGGTTGTTATTGTTTTATTGAACAAAATCGTATTGGGGACTTGATGATCCAATTCCAACATTTAGGGCTGCCATCAATCACTATTATCTGACAAAGGAAAGCATGCACTTTAGGCTTGCAGTTAATAAAATGATTATACTCAATCAGCACATGATACTGGAGGAAGAATGGGCCTTAGATCCAGCGCAACCAAACCAAATCCACTGCTGTCAAGTTGATATCAACTCATAGCCACGCTACAGGGCAGAGTGTAACTGTCCCATAGGGCTTCCAAGGCTGTAATCTTTACTGGAGCACTGCTACACCTTTCTCCCACAGAGTGGCTGGTGGGTCCAAACTGTCAACCTTGCAGTTAGCAGCAGAACACTATAACCACTGGGCCACCAGGTCTCCCTGATCTAGCCAAACTGGGTTCAAATCCTGCCTCTGCTAATTACCAGCTGTGTACTCCTGGGGAATTTATTTAATCAGTTTAAGCCCTCATGAAAGGAGATGATACTTGTTCCACAGGTTCTTGGGGCTTACCCTATAAGGTAAGAATCAGGTTTCAAACTTGATTTGCTCTGACTTTAATAAATAAGTCCTTTTTACTCCTAGTCTATGAGGATACAGCCATGTTTTAAAAATGAGGCATTGGTGGTTTAGTGGTAGAATTCTCGACTTCCTTGCTGGAGACCTGGGTTCACCTCCCAGGCAAGGCATTTTGTGTGCAGCTGCCACCTGTCTGTCCGTGGTAGATTGCATGTTGCTATGCCCCTGAACAGGTTTCAGCAAAGCTTCCAGGCTAAGACAGACTAGGAAGAAAGGCCTGGGAATCTACTTCCAAAAATCAGCCAGTGAAAACCCTATGGACTACAACAGTTCAGTCCACAACTGATCATGGGGATGGCAGCTTTTTGTTCCATTGTGCATGAGCTGGCTGAGTCAGGGCCAACTCAACGGCAGCTAAAACAACAACATGCTTTAAAAACTCTATCCAGATGGTTCCAAGTCTGAGTAAGGTGGAGTGAGTACACGTCACCCTGTCTCTTCCACTGAGTACAGCTATAAAGCTTGGACATAATGGATGGATCAGCTACTTGAGAGCTCTGAAAAGTAAATAGTAGCAAGAAGATTGGAGGGAATTACCACAACTTGAAGAATCACAGATTCAACCATAAGTTTACCATTTTTCCTTTCTGATATCTCCTACCATAGACTCACACAAAGATGGCCAATTTATTTTTGGAAAGAGGCAAAGGCAATTCCATGGAGAAAGATAGTCTTTCAAGCAATAGTTTTAGAGCAGTTGAGGGTCCATATGCAAAAATAAATAAATAAAATTCCTTGACCTAAAACTCACACCTTATACAGAAGTGTAAAAAGCAAAGCTATAAAATTTTTAGAGAAAAAACACTCATGCCCTAGAATTAGGTAAAGAGGTATTAGACACTAAAAACCCAATCCACAAAAGACAAACTGGCAACTAACAACAAGGAAGGTCCCCTGTCCTGAAAGAGATGATGACGCTTTTGTTTCTAGAAACACTTTATCAAGAGAAAACTGTTACATAATAGCAAACATTTATTGAACACCTCCTTAACAAGCACTGTGCTAAGCAACGGTCACCAAGCAACGGTCACCATTTTATCTAGTTTAAAACCCCTAACAACACTAATCCGTGTGGCTCGTTGGTCTAGGGATACGATTCTTGCTTAGGGTGAAAGAGGTCCCGGGTTCAAATCCCGAACGAGCCCTTTGTTTCTGAGTCCTGGTGGCGCGGTGTTTAAGTGCCTGGGCTGCTAACCAGAAAGGTCAGCAGTTCAAAGCCACCAGCTGCTCGTTGGAAACCCTATAAAGCAGTTTTACTCTGTCCTGTATTTTTTTTTTATAGGGTCAGTAAGAGTTGAAATCGATCTGAATGGCAATGAGTTTGGTTTTGGTTTAACAACACTAAGATATTGGTCCTTCAATAGCTTGCCCAAATCCATGACTTGGAAGTGGAACAGCTGGTATTTGAACACAGGAGTAGCAGACTTCAAAGTCTGAGCTATGTAAAAAAAAAAAAAAAAAAAAAAAAATTTTTATGTAGCAGCCACATTCTCTGGCTTCTGGGGCTGTGGTATGCTGCTTTTCTGGTTTTAAAATCTTGCCCATAACTAAGTATGGCCCTTCCAGTGGCGAATGTCATCTCTGCTCTTCGAATAAGCGCTCCTTTTGCCACTCACCTCTCGCCCGTGAGGAATGTTGACTCTGCAGCTGAGAAAATTCTCCCTTATTGATTCCCCTTGTTTTCTTTCTCTAATGCAGCTGTTAAGTTCTTTTAAACAATGTAATTCATCATAAGATGGCCAAACCTGGATTTTATTGATGCAACAATTAATTGGTTGGCTGCCCAGTCCTATAAAGTTTGTTCCAGATGAATGGCCAGCCAGGCTGGGGGAGCCAAGTGACAGGTCTACCAGAGGCTTTGGACATGTTGCAAATTTAATTTCACTTGAGATGTTATCAGATGCAGGTCTCCCTCACCTTGGTGACTGACTCTGTCCTGAGAGCTACTATGTCTTTATCTGCTGGGGCTGGGAGTTGGTCATTCTTGGCCTTTCCCAATTGGGGTTCCTGGGCTCCATAAGAAAAAGGTTCTGTGACCTAGTGAGTTTGAGATTTGCCCTCAGGCTAGACTGGAGTAAGGCTGTATTGCAAGTTGGGTAAATGAGTTGGGTCTGGGGTCAGACTGCTCGGGTTCCAGTGCTTATCCCTCACTAGCTGGGGGTCACGGACCAATCATTTTTAAAAACAACTTTATTAATATAATTTTTTGTTGTTGTTAGTTACCATTGAGTCTTTTCTGACTCATGGAGACCCCGTGTGTGCAGAGTACAACTGTTCCATAGAGTTTTCAAGGCTGTGACCTTTCAGAAGCAGATCATCAGGCCTGTCTTCCAAGACACCTCTGGATGGGTTCGAACCACCAAGACACAAACTCCTATAGATCAGCCATTTCAACCCTCAGCCTCAGTTTTCACTGGTTGCATACTAGTGTTTCATTCCAGGAAAGATGTACTTGTTTTCATCTCAACTCTCCCTTTTTTTGTTGTTATCGCTCCATGGTCTTTTCCAACCAGATAACGGTGTCAGTGTGTTGTACTCACCACCTCAAGGGAGTAAGGCCCCAGACAGAGCAGACCTAGAGCAGAATCAACTTTCTCCAAACCCAGAGCTATAGGTGTTTACTTTCAAAAGACACATTTCTCCTCTTCGACTTCCCACCCATTTGAAATATTTTCCCCATGCCCCTCCAAGAAACCTGCCAATTTGGAATAAAAATCCCAGCTTTTGAAGCCCTGGTAATAGACCAGAAAGAGACAGACTTGGAGTCCAACTGCTCTGTGTTCAAATCCCGGCTGTTCCACCTTCCAGCTGTGCATCTCCAGGCAAGTTGCTATAAGTCTCTGAGCCTCACTTTCTGCAACTATAAAAGAGAAAATAAAACTTCAGTTAGTGGTGAGGTTAGGAAGAGCAAAATAATTAAAAAACAAAAAACCATGATTAGTGAATGAGATACCATCTCATGCATGTACTAAGAGTTCAGAAAAAGGTTTTCCTCTGCTCTTGACTCATTTAATCTCAAAGCAATAGTGGGTATTAGCATCCTCACTTTACAGCTGCCTGATGGAGGCTCAGAGAGATGAATTCACTTGCCCAGAGAAACACAGCCAGGGAATGGGCAGAATCAGAATTAAAACTCCAAGCGGACTCCCCCGGGGCCTGTGTTCTTATTAAAGCATTGCAAATACAGGGACTCCCTGTAAGCTATCACCCAAAAAAAAAAACCAAACTCAGTGCCATCAAGTCAATTCTGACTCATAGTGACCCTATAGGACAGAGTAGAACTGCCCCATAGAGTTTCCAAGGAGCGCCTAGCGGATTTGAACTGCTGACCTTTCGGTTGGCAGCCGTAGCACTTAACCACTATGCCACCCACCAAGGTTTCAGAGCTATCACCAGCTACAGTTGTTTAGAAACAAAAGAATGAAATCAGAGTTGAGAGCTTCCCTGTGGGTGCCATTTGTCTGTGAGAAGTCTGTTAGTGTGGCTGATTTTAATCCTTATTCAGCATGGGTACTGTGCCAGGTACAAAGTACAATGATGAACAAAACCAGACATGGTTTCTGCTCTCCTTGTTGTTCTTGGGTGACATTGAGCTGATTCTGACTCATAGCGACCCTCTGTGAAAGAATAAAACTTCCCCATAAGGTTTTCTTGACTGTAATCTTTATGGGAGGAGCCCTGGTGGCACAGCGGTTAAAGTGCTTGGCTGGTAACCAAAAGGTTGTCTGTTTGCACCCATCAGCTGCTCCGCGGGAGAAAGATGTGGCAGTCTGCTTCTGTAAAGATTTATAGCCTACTCTGTCATATAGGGAAACCCTGGCGGCACAGTGGTTAAGAGCTTGGTTGCTAACCAAAAGGTCGGCAGTTCGAATCCACCAGGCGCTCCTTGTAAACCCTGTAGGGCAGTTCTACTCTGTCTTATAGGGTTTCTGTGAGTCGGAGCTGACTTGACAATAGTGGGAATCGTTATGAGAGCAGATTGCCAGGTCTTTCTTCCGCTGAGCTGCTAGCTGGGTTCAAACTTTTAGCCAGCAGCCAAATGCTTAACCGTTGGGCCATCGGGGCTCCAAAGCCATTAAATAAACCCACGCACAAGTTGTTATTTAATCCCACCCTGTGCTTAAGTGCCCGGGTTTGCATCCCAGCTCCAGTTAACAACTTTCATTCTTTGAGCATCAGTTTCCTTATCTGTAAAATGGGACTGTTAATTCCTGCCTTACTGATTGTTGTGAAGACTAGGATACTGGTGCATGAAGGGCCTGCTCTGTTGCAGGCATCCCGTCGATGCTGCGGTGCTAATCACGGTCTTCGTCTCCTGTTCTCCCGTGTCTGCTTGCAGCCCCCCAGAGCTCTGCTCTGCTGCTGTGAAGTCGGACGCAGCTTCATTCTCTCCATGCTGCGGTGGCCCACTCAGCTTGGGGAAAGCTGGCCGCTGTGACCTCATTAGGAGGAAAATCAGACCCAACGAGCATGCTTGGAGAACACCACACCTCCACAAGGAGCTGCAGAGAATCACTGTGCACATGATTAGCGTTTCAAGGAAGCCTCAGAATAGCAGGACTGTGCTAGGGCTCAGTATTCCTACCTCAGGGCAGCGAAAACCCGAAGCCGCATGGGGAGACTGCCATTAATTATATGTTAAGGCTCTTTCTGAATGATGAGAGCTCTTGCCCTTGTATTTAGTAGGAGGCCATAGCTTGCCTAATGTGATGGGGGAGGCTGTGATTTGATGCATGCGTTGAAAGAGCCTTTGGGATGTCTTTACTCGCTCTCTAAGCTTACAGATGGGAATTTCATTTGGCACCAAAGCTTGGTTCTATGTGTAAAAAAATATTCAGGTGCTGGAGAACAGGTTTAAGCCCAAATTCAGTAACATGGCACCAAAAGACCTTGATACTATGGCCAGTGGGTTTTTTCTCCTGCAGTAGGCATTAGCAGGGAACTGGAACACGGCAAAAAAAAAAAAAAAAACCAAAACCAAACCAGTAGCCCTCCAGTAGAGTTGGTTCTGACTCACGGCAACCAAATGTGTGTCAAAGTAAAACTGTGCTCCATGGGGTTTTCAGTGGCTGGCTTTTTGGAAGTGGATTGCCAGGCCTTTCATCCAAGATGCCCCTGAGTGGACTCGAACCTCCAACCTTTCTGTTAGCAGCTGAGCATGTTAACCATTTGCACCACTCAGGGACTCCTGAATCATGGCAACCTGGGTTCCAGTCTACTCTGTGCCTCTTAATAGCTGTGTGACTTTAGACAAGTGACTTAAACTTTCTGAGTCTCATTTTTCTTGTCTGAGAAATGGGGATAAAACCACTATCTCATAGGGTTCTGATGAAGATGAGATGGTTTATAGTCTATGAAATAATCAGCACAGGGTCACCCACAGCAGCGTTTCTCAACCTCAGCACTACTGGCATTTGGGGGGAAGGTTGTCTTGTGTACTATAGGCTATTTAGAAGCATCCCTGACCTGTACCCCCCTAAATGACAGTAACACCACCTAGTTATGACAACCAAAAGTGTCTCCAGATATTGCCAAATGTCCCCAAGGGAGAGAGGTTGAAAACCATGGGCTGACACAGTAAGCACTTAATAAGGATTAGTTGTCATCATCTCCCCCCATGTGGCTCTGAAACTCTCCACCCAAATCCAACGACTGGGAAGTCCCTAGATTGGAAAGTGCTTTCTCACAGTCCTCTGCACATCTGTTTACGCCTTCACTTCTGTCTCGAATGCCCCTTTGCATCCTCTTTCCCTGGGTTGCTGCTCTTGTTGTTAGTTGCCATCAAGTCAGCTGACTCATGGTAACCTCGTGTACAACAGAATGAAACAATGCCCAGTTCTGTGCCACCTCCATGACTGTTGGTCTGCTCTAGTCCATTGCTGCAGCCACTGTATATTCAGAGTGCCTTCCAACCTGGGGTTGGGGGCAGTCATCTTCCAGCACTACATAGGACAATGTTCTGTTGTGATCCATAGGGTTTTTACTGGCTAATTTTCAGAAGCAGATTGCCAGGCCTTTCTTCCTAGTCTGTCTTAGTCTGGAAGCTCTGCTGAAACCTGTCCACTGTGGGTGACACTGCAGGGATTTGAAATACCAGTGGCGTAGCTTCCAGCATCACAGCAACATGCAAGCTACCACAGTACGATAGTAGGACAGATGGGTGCTTGTTCCCTGGGTACTACTGCTTATTCAAGACTCAGTTCAAGCATTACCCCCTCCAAGAAGCCTTTTCTCTTCCCCCCTTCCTTAAAGATGAGGATACACTATTTCTGGGCCCACAGAGTATCTTGTGCTTCACCCATTCATTCATTCATTCAAAAAGCATCATGCCTGGCACACAATAGACACTCAATGAAGCAGTTATCAGCACAGCATCATCACCGTCTGTTTGCATCTCTCTCCCATCTCCCACACAGAACTGCAATCCTTGAAGGTAGGAATCACTGGCAAATAATAGGGGCTCATTGAATATTCCATTTAGGGAGAGAGGAAGGGAGGAGTGTTGGGCTGGGGCCCTTTGCAGGGGGTCAGAAACACTAGCAACCTCGGGTTCAAGACTTCTCCCTCTTGCTTTCATTTGGTTCCCCAGGACACAACCCAAGAAGCAGCAGGACTTGCGTCAGATCTGCTAAATAAGAACCGCCTTTAGAAACATCATTAGAAACTCATTTACTGCAAGCCACCAAAGCCGCGTGAGGCAGAGAAAAGCGGCCCACCCCCCGACCCTCTTTTCTCTTGTTCTGTTTGCTCTTTTCTTTTGCCAATTGTTTTCCCTCATGTTTTGCTGATTCACTTCATTTCCAAAGAATTATTTCCACTGCTCCTCGCAGCCAAGTTCCCAAACAATTGCTGTGATCATATCTGTACGTCGCTGCAGGCGAGAAGAATGCCTAATTGCTGTGCTAACTTTATGCAGTTTGCAAATGTGGGGTCCCAGCACCCCAAGTTCCTGGAGCCCAGCCCTGTTCTCGTATTAATATCAAGATGCTGGACTGTATTTCTCTGCATAAAAATGCACGTATGGGTATTTAATAGAGTTGAAAAGCTTGTATTTGACCAAATTTTCTGTTTTCCGTTGCCAGCTGTAATCAGTGCTGTTGGTTGGCTTGGAAAATATATGTATATTTAATATACTTGAAATTTGTCTAAAAATAAATTTTTTTTAATTATTTTTCATTCTTCCAAAGTTGTCTTAGTTTTTAGCAGGGAGATTGATCAGCATCTGTGTTCTTTTGCTTCTGCTCCTCCCACTCTGAGGAGAAGGAAAACGAGAGAGTGAGGCTGGGACATGCCCTGTGGCAAACCCCTTGGGAGAAGTAGTCACAGTCCCATATTTACAATGAGGACTCAGGCACAGAGAAGTTAAGCAAGCTTCCCAAGGTCACGCTGCGAATATAGTATGATAGTAAATATAAAGGCAGGATCACTAACAGAACCAGGTTCTGGAAAATTCTGATGCTGTCGTTTTATCTGTCCTGTATATTTCTACAAGGGCTAGTTCTGTGATAGCTTTTCAATTTGCTGACCTTGGGTGGTGCAAAAGGTTAACACACTTGGCTGCTAACTGAAAGACTGGAAGTTCGAGTTCACCCGGAGGCACCTCAGAAGAACGTCCTGGTGATCTACTTCCAAAAAATCAGCCACTGAAAACCCTGCAGAGCACAGTTCTGCTCTGACTCACGTGGGAGTGGCCGTGAGTCACAGCTGGCTGGACGCAACTTGTTTTTTTCATTGTAAAAGGCGATTCTAGTTTCTATCCACCTCGGGCTGCTATGAGGAGTCCCTGGGTGGTGCAAATAGTTAATCATTCAGCTACTAGCTGAAAGGTAAGTGGTTCAAACTCACCCAGAGGTGCCTCAGAAGACAGTCCTGGAAATCTCCTTCCAAAAGATTATCGCCTTAAAAACCCTGTGGAGCAGTTCTACTCTGTGCACGTGGGGTCGCCATGAGTCACAATCAACTGGGCAGCAACTAGCAACAACAACAACAATAGGGCTTCTGTGAAGATTAAATCACACAAATCTGTGTTGCTCAGCCAGGCACCCAGAAAGCACTGTGTACTTATTGGCTATTGTTATTTCTTCCTTCAAAATTTATCAGTCTTCTGTGCCATTCTGCAGGCCCTCTTCCTGCTAGGTTCTAAGTGATGAGGTTTTTGAGGATTGGGCTCACAGGTCATCTCCGTTAGACCCTATCTTCAGCTTCAAGCATAAAGGCTAGCACTGAACTCGGCCAGGCTGGCTCTAGTCAACAGCAGCAATGGCAGAGGGCAAAATGAATAAATGCTCCATTAGCAGATATCTTATCCTTTCTGGGCAACCCAATGCTTTGGGCTGTTACAAAGGAACCTCTAAAGACCAAAATGTATCCTGCTTATGGTGGAAATACAAGGCTTGGTGGCAGGCTACCCAAACCAAAACTAAACCCATTGCCCTCAAGTCAAAGCAACCCTATAGCTTGGGGTAGAACTGCCCCATGGAGTTTCCAAGACTGTAATCTTTACAGGAGCAGATTGCCAGATCTTTCCTCCCACAGAGCCACTGGTGGGTTTGAATCACCGACCTTATGGTTAGCAGCCAAGCACTTAACCACTGTGCCACCAGGGCACTTTGGTGACAGGCTAAGAAGGCAAATATTTGAGGGTAGATGGAAATTTTGATCTCAAATTATAAAGAGGATCATGTCTTCTTATTTTGCATTGGAACTGTTCTATTTTTGAAATAAGACTTTCTAACTATGTGCAGCCACAACAATGGACTCAAACATATCATGGAGATGGCACAAGACCGGGCTATACATGCTGTTGCCGTGAGTCCATGGCAACCAACAACAGCAACATGTGCTAGGCACTGTAACTGGTGCTGTCATGGATAGGACGATGACTAACACATATTCCAACTCATATTCATAGAGAGCCTTTGGACAGAGAACTGCCCCGTAGGGTTTCCAAAGTTATAATTCTTTATGGAAGCAGACTGTCATATCTTTCTCCCTCAGAGCAGCTGGTGGGTTCAAACCACCAATCTTCGGGTTAGCAACCGAGCACTTAACCACTGTACCACCAGCCTCACCATGAGTTTCAGTGCACCTGCCATCACACAACAGTCCCCATCCAAGTCAGTGTGAAGGGCACATCTGTTCTGTTTTAGGAGCCCTGCTAGCACAAACGGTTAAGCGCTCAGCTGCTAACCAAAAGGTTGACGATTTGAACACGCCCAATGACTCTGAGGAAGAAAGACCTGGTGATCTGCTTCTGTAAAGATTACAGCCCAGAAAACGGTATGGAGCAGTCCCACAGGGTTGCTGTGAGTTGGAATTGACTGGACTGCGCACAACAACAGCAACAACAACGAGACGTGTTCCGCCTTAAGGTGAATTGAAGTTTGTGTTAACGGAACTCACTTGATGAGCACCAGTGTGTGGGTCTCCTCCTCAAGCTCGTGGAAGTCGTCTTCGTCTCCTAGTGTTACCATAACAAAATACTACAGAGTAGGTGGCTTTACAGAACGGAAAGTTATTTTCTCACATTTCTGGAGGCTAAAAGTCCGAATCAGGTGTCTTTAGTTATTTAGTGCTGCCTTTTTTTTTAATAATAGAAATAGAAATATATAATATGTTTATATATTTAAAATATATAATATATAATAGAAACCCTGGTGGCGTAGCGGCTAAGTGCTATGGCTGCTAACCAAATGGTCGGCAGTTCAAGTCTGCCAGGCGCTCCTCGGAAACCCTATGGGGCTTTCCATAAGATAGAAATACCACAAGTGGATGACTTTAACAAACAGAAGTTTATTCTTTCACAGTCTAGGAGGCTAGAAGTCTGAATTCAGGGGGCCAGCTCTAGGCAAAGGCTTTCTGTCTCTGTCAGGTGTGGGGGAAGGTCCTTGTCATCAATCTTCCCCTCGTCTAGGAGCTTCTCAGATCAGGGACCCCGGGTCCAAAGGACATGCTCTGCCCTGGCACTACTTTCTTGGCGGTATGAGGTCCCCTGTCTCTGCTCGCTTCTCTCTTTTATATCTCAAAAGAGATTACCTCAAGATACAATCTAATCTTGTAGATTGAGTCCTGCCTCATTAACATAACTGCCTCTAATCCTACCTCATTACCATCATAGAGGTAGGATTTACAACATATAAGAAAATCACATCAGATGACAAAATCGTGGACAGTCACACAATACTGGGCATCATGGCCTAGCCAAGCTGACACATTTATGGGGAATGCAGTTCAATCCGTAACATCAGGGTTTTTCCTTCTTCGGGCCTCTCTCCTGGCGTCTAGTGTTTGCTGGCGATCCTTGGCATTCCTTTGCTGCTTCCAGATGCATCTGCCTCCATTGTCCCATGGCATCTCCCCGTGTGTGCTCTCCTCTTCATTAGACACCACTCAGAAAAGATGAGGTTTAGGACCCACCCTGCTCTGGAATTGCAGTGGTCTGCACATGCGGTGTGGATGTTCAGAGCCCAGTGTGGTAATGGGGATGGCTGGAGGAGACAGGAATTTATATCCGAGGTCTCCTGTCTGACCTCCTTTTATTTTCTCCCTTATGTCTTACCCAGGTGAGTGCAGTAGTAAAGCACTTACCTGCTAACCAAAATGTTGGCAGTTAGAACCCACGTGCCGCTCCACAGGAAAAAAGACCTGGCCATCTGCTCCTGTAAAGATTTCAGCCTAGGAAACCCTGTGGGGCAGTTGTACTCTGTCTTATAGGGTCGCTCTGAGTCAGAATTGACTCCAAAGCACACAACATGTATTATACGTACTCACAAAAGCTCATTAATTCAACACTTCGTGTGCCCAATACTGTACATATTGCATTCATTTTTTAATTCACATCATGAAAGCCTGTTAAAGAAAAGATTATTATTATTTCCATTTTATGAGTGAGAAAACTGAGACTCATTGAGGTTAAGTAACCTTGTCTGTGGACACAGCAGTCATAGTGACAGAGCTGGGATTTGGGTTGAAGTCTGTCATACCGAAAGGGCTTTATGCCTTTACCCACGATGCTCTTTTTTGCCTGAGAAGCTCCATAAAGGGGTCTTAGATGCAGGATTCAAGGAATCCTGGAAGCACAAGCACTGGGCTTGGGTCTGTGCCTGTGGCAGCCCCCTGGTACAGCCAGAGTGCTAATTAGTATTAGTTTATCGCCTCTAATTACCCGAGACTCTGTGACAGTTTGAGTTCATGAATGCTAATGTGAGGGCAAAGTCATGAGAAGCCAGAAACAGAGGCCTCAGGCTTACAAAATCAAAACTTGGTGTTTTAGCTGATCCAGTGGGTTTTGGTGGGGCTGAGTGACAAGGAGATGGGGTTAAAAACAGGGCTTACAGAGAAGAGCACCACTGACCACATACCTGCTATCCCGAGAGCTCTCCTCTCGGGGGAATTGTCTAAATAACTCAGCTCAAAGACCAAAGAGTTTGAAAGATTGATGTGATTTTAACATTTGTATTGCAAAAGATTGTAGCTCACTTCTACTATTTTTTGTCTGCCCACCAACTATTTCTCTTTCTTCTGGTAAGAAAAAAACAAAACCAGTTGTTGAGCCAACTCTGACATGACCATGGCACTCCCTTTCCGAATTGGCAGTGAGCCTCCATTTTACTAGATCAGCACCCCAGGTTCTGACTCAGCGTTCAGGGCCCTTTCTAGGCCCTTTGGAACCGACCTTCTCACTGGCATCTCTTCCTCACTCTCCAGCCTCTCATTCCTCCCATGCCTTGTTTTACTCCAACCAGAATGAGCTGTTTGTCATTTCCCTTTGCACGTGTGGTCATCTCTACCTGTGGGACCTTTGTCCATTAACAATCTTCAGAATGCCCCCTCTGTGAAGCCTACACTGCACTGTAATCAGAGTCCCCTGGGTGGTGCAAATGGTGTTAATGCGCTGGGTTACTGAGAGGTTGGAAGTTCGAGTCCACCCAGAGGTACCTTGGGAGAAAAGCCTGAAAAACCAGTCACTGAAAACCCTTTGGAGCACAGTTCTACTCTGAAACACATCACCATGAGTTAGAATCGACTTGATGGCAACTGATTTTTGGTATTGTAATCATCTCAGAGGTGCTGTAGTGTAGTGGTTAAGAGCACACCATTGAAGCCCAACATCTTGGTTCCACCACTCGCTAACTGTGTGATCTTGGCCAAGTTAGCCTCAGTTTCCTCATCGGGAAAATGGAGGATAATAATAGGACCTTCCTCATAGAATTGCTGTGAGGATTAAGTGTGGTAAAATACCTAACATCCTTAGCACCTGGCACATACTAAGCACTCTGGAAATGTTAGCTGTTATTTTTACTCATCCTCATCTATCTTCTTGGAAGCTGAGGATCTCTGAGGGCAGTGACCCTGCCTTCTTTCTCTCCGTTTCCTAAGTGTTTTTTAATCGCTCCCTTTCCCTCCCTTATTGCAAACAGAGACTGTTTTCGAGCATTGTGCCGTATTCCATCATGGGGGTAACTCATTCAGAAGCAATTCTCAGCTAACAGAGCAACTGAGCCAAGAGGGGGGCTGGGCCTGGGGCAAAATCGCCATCATTTGGGGCCAATCAGAATTTCATGCCTGTTGTTGTTGTTTTTATTGTTGTCATCATAGTCGTCGTTGTCAGTTGCGTTTGAGTTGGCTCTGACTTATGGCGACCTTGCGTCCAGCGGAAGCCACGTAGTCCAGTCCTGTGCCGTCTTCATGTTGTTGGCATGTTTGAGTTCATTGTTGTGGTTGTTGTGTCAGCCCATCTCGTGGAGGGTTTCCTTCGTTTTTTTGACCTTCTTCTTTACCAAACATGATGTCCTTTTCTGGAGATTGGTTTTTCCTGATGATGTATGTGTCCAAAGTAAGCAAACCAAAGTCCCTCCATCCTCATTGCCAGGGAACATCCTGTTTGTATTTCTTCTAAGGCCGATTTGTTTGTTCTTCTGGCAATCCATGGTGTATATTCAATATTCTTTGCCAACACCACAGTTAGAAAATTCATGCTTACTGCTACTCAGTTGACCATTGTAAGAGGTGACAGTAGACAGAGTTGAACGACATGGTCACATCCCTTGTCAAGTAGCCAGCACCAGTACAGAGAAAGGGGGGCCTATGGTGAAATGCAGAAACAGCCCCAGGAAAGTCCTTGGGGGGAGACAGTGCTCCCATGAGCTTGGCCCTGCTGAGTCTTCCACTGGGCGCTGGCGGAGGGCCAGGGTACAAAGCTATGTTTAACTACTTTGCTCTTGTGCTGAACAGCTGGGCTATAAACATTCATACCTCAGCTGAAGAAGAAGCAATCCAATCTGAAATGGTATTTCAGTAAAAATAAAAATAGGCTGGGTTGGAAAGGAACGAGTTGCCTTTTGATTCTCTCCTCCAGTCCCCCTCCCTTTTATTGCAGGAATTGTATTGCTGTTTCTCCAGCTGTGATAACTCTTTCAGGGATAATAAGAGCCCTCGTCTGTCTTAAACAGCCCAACAAAAGAATTTATTCTTCCTTCCCTACCTGTTTGTGGATGTTGAATGCAATAATAACTGACATTTATATAGTGCCTTAATATGCATTATCATCGGACCTTCAGGAAGCCACTGGAGGTACGTACTGTAATCATCTCAGTTACAGAGAAGAAAGAAAGGACCAGAGAGGTTAAGCAACTTGCTTAAGTTCACACAGCAAGATGGTGTAAAGGAACTAGCTTTCCTTGAGGTCACATAGAACTGGGTTCTAGTCTCTGCTGTACTACTTAGCAGCTGTGTGACCTTGAGTAAGCTATTTTGCCTCTCTGAGCCTCACTTTCCTAGTTATTAAAAATGATTAGTAATTGCACTCCATAGATTTATCACAAGTTGAATGAAATAGTTGTATAAAAGGTCTTATATATTTCTTGTCATTAGTATGATCATTAGTATCCTCAAGCTTATTATTATGGCTGTTACGTATTTTGAGCACCTTCCAATCTGGGAGGGCTCATCTTCCAGCACTATATAGGGCAGTGTTCTGTTGTGATCCATAGCATTTTCATTGGTTAATTTTTGGAAGTAGATCACCAGGCCTTTATTCCTAGTCTGTCTTAGCCTGAAAGCTCTGCTGAAACTTGTCTACCATGGATGACCCTGCTGGTATTTGAAATACCAGTAGCATAGCTTCCAGCATCATAGCAACACACAAGCTACCACAGTACAACAGACAGACAGACAGGTGATGGAACATCAAGCATACTGCTTAATCATTTTAATCCCCTTTCCATTTGCTCCCCATCCGTTCTTTGTCTTAGTGTTGACTAGAGTTGGAGCCTGAACCCCAACCCGCTGATTCCCCAGCCACGTTCTTTTCACCTCCACGTTGCCTGCACCTTTGCCCTCTGCCCCTGGGATAATACAATGGCTGAGTGAGGTGATGCCTCCCTGTAAGTTGTGCTACAGCAAGGGAGGCCCCTGGAACCTGAGGAACCTTCATTCATTCATCAGTTCAGTGAGAGAGCTCCATGAGGACAGAGGGGGATGGTGAGTTCAGCTTTGTTACCTAGTTACTAAATAGTTACCTAGTGCTGCACAACAGAGGTAACACAAGTGGTTGACTTTAAAGATCAGAAATGTAATTTCTCACAGTTCTAGAGGCTCAAAGTCCAAGTCAGGGTCTTGGTCTTGACCATGTGGATTCTTTCCTTGCTGGTAGCCCTAGGTGTTCCTTGGTACCTTGGCTCGTAGATGATCCTCACATGATATCTGGCATCTCCCTATTCTGGTCTTTTTATAACCCCAAAGTGATTAGGTTTAGGACCCACCTTAAACTGTATTGACATAACACGAGAAAACCCCTATTTCCAAATGGGGTCGCATCTACAGATACAAGGACCAGAAATTTTGGGGCTTAGAATTTGACCCATAACAAGCTTTGAATGTGTACAAGGTAAATTGCCGGTAGGGAGCCAAGTGATGATGTCCAACAGACAAATGGATACCCTGGGCTGGAGCTTAGGAAAGAAATCTGAACTTTGGCTGCAGTTTTATGCCTCATCATTGTACAAGAAGTACGGATATAATGCCTGCTTTCATGACAAGTGCTAGATCCCAACAGATCAAACCAGATAAAATCTCTGCCCTGGTGGAGCTCAGATTGCGGTGAAACTTAAGAGACGTTAATCAAAAGCACATTTGAATGCATGTATGGGCATCGTGGATCCAGTTGGAGTGTTCGAACTCCCATTCTTCACACGCATTCAGATGCACACGTGGAGCAGACTCATGATCCTGGAGTGTAAAACCCTAGCTCCTTCAGGTGTCCTAACCTGATAAATCCATCCCCAGCCAAACTTCGGATGCAGGAGTGAGGATAGCTGAGCTCTAGAGCTTTCTCACCTTACCCACAAGGCACATGAGCTAAGCAAGTACTTGTTGCAGTGTGCTGCTGATGTTTCGTAATTCTGTGTCATGCAGTACTGTGGTGTCGGTAGACACTAATACAGAAATTGATACCTAGAAGCAGTATCCTGCCTTAACAAAAATCTAAAATAGGGGACTTTGATTTTATGTGTGTGTATCAAAAGGCAAGAAAATTGTTATAGGCAGCTAGACGAATGCCACGAAAACTGTTATAAGAAGTTGAAAACTGGCAACCCCTGTTATATAGTGTTGGAACATTTGGAAAAACTGTGAACTGTGGTAGCTAGAGACAAAAGATCTACCTTTCCTATGAATGAATGAATATTGGGGGAAACTCCAGACAGAGAGCCAGGTCTTGGTTCTAGTCTTGCTTCAGTAATCAAATTACTGTGTGACCTTAGGTAAATCCATTACCCTCTCTGGTCTCAGTTTCTTCATCTGTAATATAGAGGCTTGGACTTGAAAATCTTTAGGGTCATCTTCTTAGTTCTGAAGTTCTGTTATTCTCTCTCTCTTCCTCTTTCTTTCTCTTAGGAGAATTTTGACTGTTTTTCTTGGAAATGATCCATGACGGTCCTAAAATATTTAAATAATTTATGAAAGTACAAAGAAGGAATGCAAAACTTACCCCGATTCCCACTGTCCAGCAGTAAACATGGTTATCATTTGACAAAGATCATTCCAGACAGCTTTCTATGCTTAATGCTAGTAGAAGGGAGATCAACAGAGAGAAATAAAATTATAAAAATGGGATCATAGTATCCTAACTTTTTTTGAACTATAACCATAACCATAACTTTTTTTCTTGAATGTAGTACAAGAAAAAGAAATGGAAAAATAAAGAAATAAAGGACTTGCTAAACCCCAATGTTCCAGTATCCTGACATTAAACACTCACGAGGCTACAGCCTGAGGAATACCAACACGTCAGATAAAAAGAAATCTCAAATGAGAAAATAGAAAAGGCGCCTTTTAATTCTGAGTGTGAACTCTCAGGCGGGGAGCTAGAAGAATAGGCACAGGGTCCCCGAAGATGAGATTCAAGTGGCTCCTGACGGCATGATGGATGGATGACCTGCCACCCAGCCAAGTGCTATAATTGATGACAATGCGGTACTGACCAGATTGTTCTGCATGAGAAACTCAGTTCTGGGGCTCTCTCAATGGGGCTGTCAGCCATCCAGATGCGGAGGGACATTTTGAGTCCCATCCTGGGGAGCTAACCTCTCCCACTGCCCGACAAATCCTCCCCAGGCTCCAGAATGATTGCGGGCAAATAGGGGAGGTGTTCTGAGCCATCTGGAGACAGCATTCTCCTTCAGTTCCGGGAGGGGGCTCCTGGCAGTGAATTACACATTAGGCTGAGAGGGGCCCATCTCCACCCCACATCCTGATCCTTCTGGGTGTTGTAGACAGGTGACCCCGCAGTCAGATTCTGTCTTTGCAGAAGACGGAGGCGGCTGTGACGAGAAGCAGAGATGTCTTGACTGATTAAACAAGAACATAAGACACGGGGTTAGAACGTCAACTGTGGGATTTTAGATTTGGATGAAAAAAAGGTGAAGTCACTGTAGGACATGGGGAGTCCAAAAGATCTGGGTTTAAATCCAGCCTTTGCCCTCTGCTGGCTATGTCAGCCTGGACAAATGTCTTAATCTTTCTGTGCCTCGTTTTTCTCACCTGTAACTGAGCATGATAGCGGTAAGGACTGTTAAAATCTATTGCGTGTACGAAGCAGCTAACATGTAGAACTTTCACTAAGTGGAAGCTGTCTGACCCTAAGCAAGTCAATATGGTCCCTTTGTATCTGTCTTAAAACCAAAAAAACCAAACCCAGTGCTGTCGAGTCGATTCTGACTCATAGCGACCCTAATTATCATAGGTAATACTAGCTAGTGCTCGGTTGCTAACTGAAAGGTTGGGGGTTTGAACCCACCCACCGGCTCTGCGGGAGAAAAGGCCTGGTGATCTGATTACAGCCTAGAAAACCCTAGGCACAGTTCTACTCTGTCACACGGGGTCGTTATGAGTCAGAATTGACTTGATAACACACAACAACAACAATAATCACGCTCCATGAATACCATCTATTGAATTCCTACTGTGTGCTGGGCACACGCTAAAGGAGTGAGTGAAGACAATTTTAAAAAGGGTCTGTATTCATTTACTAGGGCTGCTGTGACAAAGGACCAAAAACTGGGTGGCTTAAAACAACAGAAACTTATTCCCTCCTGCAATTCAGGAGTCCAGAAGTCTGAAACCAAGGTGTCAGCAAGGTTGGTTCCTTCTTGGGGACTCAGATATAGAAACCCTTCCATGCCTCTCTCCTAACTTCTGGTGGTTGCTGGAAATCCTTGGGATTCCTTCGCTTGTGGCAGGCTATGTCCAATCTCTGCCTCCACCTTCATGTGGCGTTCTTCTCTGTGAGCCTGTGTCTTCACGTGGTCGTCTTACAAAGACACCGGCTGTTGGATCAGAGCCCCCTCCAACCCAGTAGGATCTCATCTGAACTAATTATGTCTGCAAGCATTCTTATTTCAAGTAAGGTCACATTCACAGGTTCTGAGTGGAAATGAATTTGTGTGTATGTGTGCTGGGGTTGGGGTGAGGGACACTATTCAACCTAGTACAGGGTCTACTTACAAAGATGTGAGCCAAGTTAAGGAATATGGTGAAGTGCCCCCAGGACTAGCAAGAGTGGCAAACCATTAATTAACAACTAGTCCTGAAAGGACGAGGGGCAGAATGGGCTTGGAACTGGAGAGCGGCTGTAGGTTTAGGAGAAGGCCCTAAATCTTCAATGGGGTGAAAAACATGTGAAACTGTTCTCTACAGATTAGTAAGTAAGCACAAGTAAACCCATGCTTACCTTGTTTACTGGGTCATCCATCCCTATCAGGGATTGTAAATTTGAAAAGAGGCTTTGATCTGTAGGAGGGTGCTATGGGGTTGGGAGAGAGACAGATGCCAGCCATAACTAGAAGCAGAATCTTTGATGTGGTAAAAAATGTGAAATTGTTCACAACAGATAAGTGAGTAAAATGCAAGTAAGCCCGTGCTCACCTAGCTTATTGAGTTATCTGCCCCCCGGAGCGGGTGTGGCCTTCAGTGGAGGACTCATACCCTGGGACTCAGAGTGCTGCGTGGCTGCCAGTGGCGGGGGGGGGGGGGGGGTGGGTTAGGGCCGGCAGTACCCAGCTTCCAACTCTGCTGTGCCTCTCAGAGGCCAAACCCAACTGGAAGCTAGAGGACAAGGGGCCCATGTGGCAAGCCTGAGGGGTTACAGTTCTTAGAGCAAGAGAGAGTGAGAAGGGCAGAGGGAATAACCCAGCACAACTCTGCAGGGGCTCTTATTTCATCCTCGCCACGACTATAGGCGGGTACCTTGTCTCACAGGTGAAGGAACTGAGGCTCAGGGAAGTCAGGAGCCTCAGCCAAGCAGCACACCTGGTAAGGGACAGAGCAGCATCAGAACCCGGCTCCATGGGATTTCAGGACCCACATTCAATAATTACTCCCGTTAGAAACACTAACCCCTGCTTGCTCCTCAGTGTTACTGTGATGATCCCATGAGAAGGGGGCTGAGGTAGGAGAAGTGCAGGACACATTGGGGAGGAGGCGACAGGGCCGCTCTCCACTTAGCCATCAGGGTGATCTTTCTGAAACACATATCAGAACCAGCCACTCACCTGCTTCTTCCATGACGCCCGTTATCCTCACGGAAAAATTAAGCCTCCTTCCCACTGCTTCCCAAGCTCCCTCTCCCTCCATTCCCAATCATATTCCCTAAGCCCCAGCCACACAGAATCTCAGGCAATCCCTATGCACGTGCTGGAGTCCCTGGGTGGTACAGATGGTTAATTCGCTTGTCTGCAAACCAAAAGGTTGGAGGTTCAAATCCACCCAGAGGCACGTCTGAAGAAAGACCTGGCAATCTACTTCGGAAAAATCAGCCATTGCAAACCCAGTTTTACTCTGACACTCAAGGGGTTGCCGTGAGTCAGAGCTGACTCAGCAGCAACCGGTTTGGTGCACGTGGCATCTTTTCATGTTCCCAGGCCTTTGCACCAGCTTTTCCCTCTGTCTGGCCTTCACTTGAAGTCCTCTCTGTATTGTGAACCTTGGAGACACAGACCAAGTGCCCCCTCCTTTGCGAAGCAAAGCACAGTGAGATCTCCCCTCCCTTGTGCTTCCATACACCCCAGGCTCTGCCATAGCATTTATCACACTCCATAGCAAAAATTTACCTTGAACCCCCACCCCCAATTAGACTAAGGGGTCCTATGGGACAGAGGCTGGGTATTTTTTCAACTCAGTGCACATGAAAGCAGTTCACTAAATATTTGTTAAATGCGTTAATTTGTCACAAATAAGAAGAGTGTGAAAGAAAAAAATTGGTGCTCCGTGGAGGCATGGGGAGACTACTTCACTGCTCCTAAAACCCACCAATGCATAGACTTTATCCCACCAGCCCTGATTTCAATTCCTTCCCTTCCTGCTGCTTAGAGCCAAGTCGAAGCAGGGCTACCACAGGAGCTGAGTCCTTCATTAAAAAAGGTGTGGGGCTGCGGAGAAGGCAGGCAGGTCTGCGCAGTCACCCACGTCTGCCTTCTGCGAGAGGCTCTGCAATTGGCATTCCACAGTAGGTGGCAGCTCTCGGCTTCCTGCTGGAAAACGCCAAGTGGTTGTAAATCATTCCACTGCAGCTGTCCGGTGATGAGTGCCTGGGAACTGGGAGGGGATGAGGGGGTGGGCTCCGGCCCTCAGGAGCCGTGCAGGGCGATTGTCAAGGTCCACGATTGATGTGGAGAGGCAGGGGGCTTGGCCCCTTTGCCTCGGAGTCAGCAGGAGTTAGAGCAACATTTTTGCTCATGGAAGGCTCTGCAGGGAGAAGATTGTGGGGGCCAGATCTTTCAGGGGGCAGATGCTTCAGCAGTGGGGGGAAGAGGGACTCTTGGGGTGTGGCCATTTTTGCAAGGATGTTGGAATCCACTTTCAAGCTCAACCAACCTTGGGGAAATATTTAAACTTCCTGAGCCTCATTCTCCTTATATGTAAAATGGGGGCAAAAATAGCAGCTACTTTGTAGAGTTGTGAGGATTAAATGAGTGTAATGTAATAAACATATGTAAAGCATTTATAAAAGTACTTGGTAACCATTACATAAGGTTTGCTGTCATCATCATCATCACCATCAATATCACCAATATCATAACTATCATCACAATCATCATTGTCACCATCACTTTATCGCCACCACCATCATCACCTCATCCTCATCATCATCGCCACCATCACCGTATCACCGCCATCATCAACACCATCGTCATAATCATCATCACCACTGTAAAAATTGTGTGGTGGCAGCATTGTCATCTGAACTCTTCATCTAATTTCACTAGGGAGGAGACTCAAGATCATCGGCCCATGGTTGATTCCTATGAAGTGGAGGGCAGACAGAAAGACCTCCTCTCTCCAACCTTTTAACCACTTCTGACACCAGCCATCCCTCCCATGGCACTCTCTATTTCTCTGCAGAGTTCAATAATTTGTTACTATGGCCACACAGAACTCACGGATCCTACTCACAATTATGGGGTTTACTAGGGAAGTAACAGGTGACAATTCAGAATCAAGAAAGACTCAGTGTACGGTTCTTTGGTCAGGATAGCTTCTTGGGCGTGCCCACGGGCAGACCTCTCCCTGGCCCTCGGCCACCTGGCCCATCAGCCTGGCCTCTGCCCTGCTCAAGCATTACAAAGCTCTTTAGCTCTACCAATCAGCCCCCAGAGGTGCCCCACTCTGCCAGCAAATCTCCTGCCTTAAGGTACTCATCTTTCTCCTTTCGTGGGCTGGGAAGCCCACTGTACCTTCTCCTGCCAGTTCCTTGGTTCTGCTGCTGCTGGTTCTCTGCCATACTTGCTACCACTACTTGCTGTCTTGGACAGTCTCTGGCATTACAGGTCTCTGTCTCCTGGATCTAAGAGGTTCTCAGTGCAGGGACCCCGGGTCCAAAGGATACTCTCTGCTCCCAGCTCTTCTTTCTTGGTGGTAGTGAGGCTCCTCCTCTACTTTGGGATTGGCTCCCTTTTAAGTATAGCAGGATGGCAAAATTGACCAGTCCCCTCCTTAGGGTTCCATATACCTGATTTTCATGGTCCTAAGGGTTCCATGCACCTTATTTGCATTATTAACAAGCTGTCCAGTTCCCTTGGTGGGCCACAAGTACCTTATTTGCATAGTCCCACCTAATCATTGTGTGGGAGTCGTAAGGACTACAGCTAGAAGGGCCATATTAAGCAATTCACTGCACCACAACCACCATAACCGTATCACCACCATCATCATCACCATTATCATCATCACCATCATCAACATATTACCATCATTATCACCATCATAATTATCATCGTCATTGTTGTTGTCACCATTACTGTCTTGTCAAATACTTACTTAGGTCCTGTTACATGCCAGGTTCTTTACTAGGTTCTGAAGATTTCTAGAGATTGAAAGATAGGATCTTCTCACGGGAAGCTGGGCCTGAAGAAGCCAACGAAGACTTTCAAGAGACACAAAGTTTGAACTGAATCTTTAAGGGGGATCCAAGAGAAGAGGAAATGGGTCAGCTAACCAAAGGGCTGCCATTTTGAGGTGGAAAGCAGGATACCAGGCAGAGGGAAAGGCCTGGGGAACGGGGCCTAGAAGATACATCCAGGAAGCTATCGGACCTGGCACAACCCTGATCAGGGATATGAGAGTAGAGCTGACGACTCCTCAGAACTCTCCTAAGGGGCACCCATGACCAAGCACAGTAGCTTCCTGGACCTCAACAAAATCTAAGTAGATGAAAGTTTGCTGTGAGCTGTCTTCACAGCCTCACTCCACGAATCCTATGGGAATATGGATAATGCTAAGTGTCTGGAAATCTGCTTCCATAAAAATTACCACCTAGGAAACCCAAGAGGCCAGTTCTACTCTGTCTTACAGGATCACCATGAGTTAAAATTCACTTGATGACGATAACAAATTGATCCTGGGCTCCTTCTTCAACCCATGAGAGCTCACAAGCAGGAAGTCACCACCCCCTTTCCTGAAAGATATTCATTTGGTCTCCTCACACATGCAATTGGACGTGTAGGATGAATACCTTTTATGGAATGGGCTTCCATTTTATATGCCTGGCACTGTTCTAGACACTTCCTGTACAGTATACTATTAAATCATCGCAGCGGCTACAAGGAAGAGAAATCACTAACTGTACTTTATGGATGGGAAAACTGATGTTGTGAGAGCTTCATCGGCATGTACAAGATCATGCAGTAGTGAGTGGCAGAACTAGGATTTGAACCTCATTCTGCTGAACCCAAAGCCTTTTGATTCTCTAGAGCTATCCTGTCCAATATGGTTAAACACCCATTGCCAGCAAGTTGATTCCTACTCAGAGCCACCCTAAAGGACAGGGTAGAACTGCCCCATAGGGTTTCCAAGGAGTGACTGATAGATTCAAACTGCCAACATTTTGGTTAGCAGCCGAGCTCTTAGCCACTGCGTCACCAATGCTCTGACCAATATGGCACCTACCAGAAATGTGTGGCTATTAAAATATAGATTTAAATTAACTTAAATAAAATGAAAAATCCCGTTCCTCAACTACAGTTGTTGTTGCTGTGAGTTGCCATTGAGTCAGCTTCGACTCCTGGTGACCTCATGTGCAACAGAATGAGGCCTTGCCCAGTCCTGCACCATCTTCATGAGGGTTGGTATGTTTGAGTCCATTGTCGCAGCTACTGTGTAGTGCTTTCCAACCTACAGGGCTCATCTTCCAGCACTGTATTGAACAATATTCTGACGAATTTTGGGAAGTAGATCATCAGGCCTTTCTTCCCAGTCTGCCTTAGTCTGGAAGCACCTCTGAAACCTGTCTGCCCTGGGTGATCTTGCTGATATTTGAAATACCAGTGGCATAGCTGCCACCGTCATAGCAACATGCAAGCCACCATGGTATGACAGACTGACAGACAGGAGGGGTTGCACTAGCCACATTTAAGTTGCTCAATAGTCCCATATGGCTAGTGGCTACAACTTTGGAGAGGGTAGATTTTGAACATTTGCATCACTGCAGAAAGTTGTAAGGAACTGCACTGCTCTAGAGAGCACTTAACGTCCTCCCTGAATCTGTCTTGTGCTACCGGGAGATCATGCCTCATTTAGTTGTCTTTTTGAAACATCATACTTAAGATGCTCCAGAGATCCACAAACCTCCCCTCATAAGGTTACAGCCTAGGAATAACCCATTTGGAAGGCAATTAGGCAATATGACTCATGAAAGGTGTGATCAATCAAAGCAAGAAGGCAGAGAAAGAAGCCGTAGAACGTGGCAGCTGCTTCAGAAGTGGAAGCTGCAACGAGGAAAGAGCTGCTGTTGGTAGCTGCCATCGAGTTGGCCCCTGAGTCATGGTGATGCCATGCACAACGGAACAAACTGCTGCCCGGTCCTACGCCATCCCCACGATCAGTGTCGTATCAGACTGTTGTATCCATATGATTTTCACTGGCTCATTTTCAGAAGTAGGTACCTAGGCCTTTCTTCCTAGTCCATCTTAGTCTGGAAGCGCCACTGAAACCTATTCAGCATCATAGCAACTACACAAACCTCCAATGACAGATGGGGGGTGGCTGTGCGTGAAGTGCTTTGGCCGGGAATTGAACCTGGGCACGAATTCTCTCATTGAACCACCACTGCCTCAGGCAAACCCTAATGAGCATCAGCTTGCCCACACCTTTTGCCTTCCCTGGCCTCAGGACCACACGGTTGTGATTCGAAATATTCCTTAACAGCCCGCCTCCATGCCTCTGGAATACTGCCTTGTAGAGCCCTTCACGGGTGTTACTTCATTTTGCTTCAGTATGTATCCCCACCTACTATGTGTCAGGCACATTGCCAACCACTGTGGTGATGAATACATTTAGGATTTTGATTTAACATCTTGGCATGAAACCCGGGTTCCAGTCTGACTGTACAGCTCTCTGAGATCTGACACAAGTCCCTTTATGGCTCTGGACCTCAGCTTACCCGTCTGGAAAATGAGAGCTCAGAAAATGTTTGCGATGATCGAATGGAATGATATACAGGTGGTCCCCAGCTTATGACGTATTTGAGTTATGACTAACCACACTTAGGACCATCTTTTTTTTTTCTTTGTACATCTTCCCGTTAGTCATATGTACTATGTACAATGTTGCAGCACACCCTTGCTGATGTTAACTTTCTCAGATGTTCATTCCCAGATGCTCAGTGTTATGATTTATAAAGATACTGATAATAAAAGGCAATAATAATGAAAAACATTTTTAAAATGAGGTATTCGACTTACGTCAGAACCGTGTTACAATGAAGTCATAGGAACAGAACTCCATCATAAGTCAGGGACTACCTGTATGTGGACAACCTCCTGCAAGCCGAAAAGTGCTGCTGTAAAGGTCATTGTTTCAACTGAACCTTGAAAAGGCACTTTTTATGGCACAAGTGAGTGTCAGATGATGTGCTCAGAGAAGAGGGGGATTAGTTCCACTTGTTGCAGTCCTCTCTTTATATATGAGAACAGGTAGACACAGGCTAAATTGAGTTAGATGATGGGTTTGTGTAGCCAGAGAGACGAGGAAGGATTGGAATTTTCAAACTTTTATGGCTCTGTTCTTCCCACTCTGATTACCTCTTTCTCCTTGGTCAAGCTGTGAATCCTTTTCTGCTTTCAAGGCTCATAGCCTCTGAGTGAACTTTCACTATCTGAGGTCAATAATAATGGCCCCGTTGTGGTGAGTTGCTGTTGAGTTAGCTGTGATTCATGGCGACCATAGGGTCGCTATGAGTTGGAATTGACTCCATGGCAATGGGTCACGGATCATGATGGCTTTATGTATAACATTACCTGGCCCTGCACTGCCTTCATGATCAATGGTGTAATGGCCCTAAAAAAAAAAGGGCAGTTGCCATTGAGTGGATTCTGACTCATGGTGAGCCTGTGTTTCAGAATAGAACTGTACACCATAGAGTTTTTTCGAATGGTTGTGATCTGTCAGAAGTAGATTGTCAGGCCTTTCTTCTGAGGATTCAAGCAGCCAAACTTTGGGTTAGTAACCAAGCATTTAATTGTTTGTGCCACCTTGGGACTAAAACCAAAAAACCAAACCCAGCGCCGTTGAGTCGATTCCAACTCATAGCGACCCTGTAGGACAGAGTAGAACTGCCCCATAGAGTTTCCAAAGAGCGCCTGGCGGATTCAAACTGCCAACCCTTTGGTTAGCAGCCATAGCACTTAACCACTATGCCACCAGGGTTTCCACCTTGGGACTAAAAAAAAAAAGAAACCATTTATTGAGCACTCATAATGTGACAGTTAATTCACATGCATACTGGTGTCTAATCCATATGTACAGACCCTAATCGTACAGAAGAAGAAACACCCTCAGAGAGGCAAAGTCAACTGTCCAAGGTCACACTGCTGGTAATTTGCAAAGTAGGTGATGAAACCCATAACTTCTTGACTCCAAAGCTTTTTCCCAACTCACTGTCCCCTAGGACTGCAACGTTTTGTGATTGCAAGGGCTACAAAGACGGTGGGGAGAAAGGATGCTTCAGCTCTCTGGACCAGAGCAGGGCACTACCGGGCCCCCCTTTTCAAATGCCAATCAAAATGTCCAACAGGGCTCACCACCCTGGGCCATGCTGATTTGCTGAAGCCCCTTTGTCCCTCCACCTGGCTGACAGAGGAAACTCGTTGTTGAAGCAGAGCTTTCTGGAGGTAGGAGGTGGAGGTGGGCCCCTGGGGAGCCTTCGAAAACATTAAGCAGCTCCTTCCACACCCCAGCCTGGGGGTTCCTCTGTCTGTCAGGATCTGCATGCTTATCTTTGCAATTATGCTTAACTGAGAATCTTCCAGCAAAAATACTGCTGGAGGAATTTCCTAATTAAGTGAAGAAGCAATATTCGCAAATTATTTTAGGCAAACTCTACCTCTATTCACCGCTTAGAGAAGAAATTAAAATCCCATGATGACCTTTTAGAAAGATCAAGGCCAGTTTTATTGCTGTATTCTAGCTGTTTTCTCCTCCTTCTCCTCCTTCCTGTCTTCTTACTTCTCCTTTTCCTCCTCTTCTTTTTCTCCTTCTCTTCCTCCCCCTTTCTGCTCTTCCTCCTCCTCCTCCTCCCTGTCTTTTTCCTTCCACATCTTCTCTTTCTTGCAAATTTGAGTTGAAAATAAAGGTAGTAAACCTAACTACGGTTTGTTTTTGTTGTGTGGCAACAAGTCGATTCCAATTCAAAGCAGCCCTATGGGAGGCGTAGAAATGCCCCATAAGTCTTCCTAGGCTGATAACTTTCCCAGAGCAAATCCCCAGGTCTTTTCTTCCCTGGAGCCACTGGTGGCTTTGAACCCCCAACATTTCATTTAACAGCTGAGCTCCTTAGCTAGGGATTAGGTGCTACTTTTTACAAGCAAAGACTTCACTCTTGGAACACATTTCTTTTTTTTTAATTCTTTTTTCAATTGTGGTTTAGATGAAGGTTTATAGAGCAAGTTAGTTTCTCATTCAACAATTAATACACTTACTGTTTTGTGACATTGGTTGCCAACCCAACGACGTGGCAATACTCTCCCCTTCTCCATGTTGGGTTCCCCATTACCAGCTTTCCTGTCCCTTCATGCCTTCTAGTCCTTGCCCCTGGGCTGGTGTGCCCCTTTGGTCTCATTTTGTTTTGTGGTCCTGTCTAATCTTTGGCTGAAGGGTGAACCTCAGGAGTAACTTCAGTACTGAGTTAAAAAGGTGCCTGGGGACAATACTCTCAGAGTTTCTCCAGTCTCTGTCCATCCAGTAAGTCAGGTCTTTTTTTTTTTGTGAGTCAGAATTTTGTTCTACGTTTTTCTCCAGTTCTGCCCGATACCCTCTATTGTGATCCCTGTCAGAGAAGTCAGTGGTGGTAGCTGGGCACCATCTAGTTGTGCTGGACTCTGTCTGACGGAGCTGTGGTAGTTGTGGTCCATTAAGTCCTTGGGACTAATCTTTCCCTTGTGTCTTTATTTACTTCATTCTCCCTTGCTCCAGATGGGATGGGACCAGCGGAGTAGCTTAGATGTCCGCTCACAAGCTTTTAAGACCCCAGATGCTACTCACCAAAGTAGGATGTAGAACATTTTTTTTATAAACTATGTTATGCCAATTGAGCTAAATGTTCCCTGAGACCGTGGTCCCCATAGCCCTCAGCCAGTAATTCAGTCCCTCAGGGAGTTTGGATGTGTCTATGAAGTTTCCATGACCTTGCCTTGGTCAAGTTGTGCTGGCTTCCCCAGTATTGTGTACTGGCAAAGACCTCACTTTTGCATATGTTCCCTTTTATGTCATATTATGTTGATATTTTAATAGTTTTGATCTTCCAAAGATTACTCATTACTTTGTATTATAACATTAGGACCGCTTGTAAAACCACTTCTGTCTTTATCAGATGGCTGTATCCCCAGCATACATGGCTCCTGATGCCTAGAATTCAACAATTATTGGTTAATTTTGCCTTTTATGTCTTCACAACATTAAACACTACCTGATCTTGTTTTATGTGCATCTTTGTTTTCTCTGTCATTCAAATTTAAGCTGTGAAAGGACAGGGACTTTGTTTCTCTAGTTTGCTGCTATGTCCTCAGCAGTAGGATGGAGTACAAAATATACATTTTTTTGATAATTAAACCATAAAGCAGCCCTGGTGGTGCAACGGTTAAGCACTGAGCTGCTAACTGAAAGGGCAGTGGCTCAAAGTCACCCAGTGTCTCTGTGGAAGAAAGACCTGGCGATCTGCTCCTGTAAGGATTAAAAAAAAAAGCAAACCCGTTGCCATAGAGTCAATTCCAACTCATAGCAACCCTGTAGGACAGAGTACAACTAGCCCATAGGGTTCCTAAGGAGCAGCTGGTAGATTTGAGCTGCCAACCTTTTGGTTAGTAGGCATAGCTCTTAACTACTGTGTTGCCAGGGCTCCAACAGCCTAGGAAACCCTAGGGGCAGTTTTACTCTGTCGCGTGGGGTCACTATGAGTCAAAATTGGCTCAACAGCACCCAAAACAACAACAAAACATGGGAGAACTATAGTTAGCCCTCCAGAAGGGTCTGGCCATCTCAAATTCCAAATTTAAAGTGAGATAAGAAATAACGAGTGGTACTTGGCTTCCTCAGGGAAAACAAATTAAGAGCTTGTGAATCCAAGCATGGCAAACCAAGGTGCCAAATAGGAGTGCTATAATTAGTAAATATTTTCTATACAACTTGTGAAAATGATATCTAACATTGCCAACAACTTGAGAAGCATTTTATATGCATTATCTCATTTAATCCCCCACAGCTACCATATGGGGTAGGCGTTACTATCCTTTCTAAAAATATATATATATAAATGAGAAAAACAAAGTATCCAAAAGTTAGAGACATTGCCAAGATCACATCACTGGCAAGTGGGGAGGTCCAGATTTGGCCTTTCGTGCCCTCTCTGCTCTGGGACATCCCTCGGTATGAAAATCAGCCATTTACAGCTGTTGGCCTTAGCAACCAGTCAGGGACTTAATATTCAAACATAATTGAAGAGAACTAAGCTAAAGGGCAAGAAAAAAAAAATAATATGTTTCCTCCCTCTCTGTGTCTGTGTTCTAACAGGCATCACTTATGCTTCCCAAGAACTAATCCCTTTATTTCCATAATTGATTCTTCTTTTCTCTTTGTTTCCCCTGCTAAATAGTTTAAAATGCATTTTACCATCTATGCTTTCCTCTTACCTACTATGCTAAAGCTCTCTTGAGGGGGCCAAAATTTCCCCTCTTTGTTAGAGAAAATCTACGTATTGTCAGACTTTTTATAACACTCACCCTGAGCTCCAGGGCAGCAGGAACCTGGTCTGTTCTGTTCTCAGCTCCTTCTCCAGCATTTAGATTTGTGCCAGGCACAGAGAAGAGACCTCATGGGTATTGCTGGAAGAACTGATATCGGTGCTGGATATGGGTAGAATCACAGGACTCAAAAGATTATGGGTGTGGGTGAGAGACATCTATATGCATGGGAGTCCTCGAAAGGTGGAACCAAGCCCCTGTTTGGTGAGAGACCCAGCTGTATATTTCATTTATAGAAAGGGGTAGGACTGGGAAGAAAATGGAGATAACATTGCAATGTTCGTTTAGTCTGACTTGATTCCAGGTATGGTCTGCTCTCAAGAAACTAAAAGAACCTAGATTGACCCAGACCTATCTCTTTCTTAAGTATAATACCAACCAAACAACCAGCTGCCACTGAGCTGTTTCCACCTCATGGCGACCCCATGTGTGTCAGAGTAGAACTGCACTCTATTGGGTTTTCAACGGCTGGTTTTTCAGAAGTAGATCATGAGGCCTTTCTCTTGAGGTACCTCAGCGCAGACTCAAATCTCCAACCTTTCAGTTAGCAGCCAAGTGCTTAACTGTTTGCATCACCCAGGGACTCAAACCAGGAATAAGGGTTATGAATACAGGAGAGAGTCCTGGTATTGTTGCCAATGTGGCCAGATAGATCCAATACAATTAGAGAAATCTTTACTTAGGTTGTTTAAAATCTAACTGATTTTAATGATTTCTACCAAAGTCAGGTTCCATCTTTGCCTTGAGCCAAATAAAAGCAATGAACCCTTTGAAAAGTACTTGTGAAACTTTAGATGCTTGAGATCTTGGCCAGTGAGAATCGGGCTATTCAATCCGATTTCCAAGTGCATTCAGATTTGTTTGTTCTGCCTCTCTCTGATCATAGCTACTGGTCCTAAATGATTTCCATTCCTACTTGAAAAGGGCCACCACCCATCTGTCAGTTGGTCTTACTGTGGTGGCTGTGTGTTGCTGTGCTGCTGGGAACTATATACCACCAGTATTTCAAATACCAGCATGGTCACCCAACGGTGGACAGGTTTCAGCTGAGCATCCAGACTAAGATCAACCAGGAAGAAAGGCCTGGTGTCCTACTTCCAAACTGAGTCAGTGAAAACCTTATAGATAATATAACCACAACAACCAACTCAAACACACCAATGATCACGAAGATAGTTCAGGACTAGACAACATTTCGTTCTGTCTTTATGAGTCGGAGCCAATTCAAGGGCAACTAACGACAACATTTCAAAAAAGACAAGTAACCAGCCAAACCAATTTTACGGAACTTCTTTATTCTTGGTGTGAACTCTGAACTGGGGACTGACTTATCAAGACTCCTTGACCAATTGGGACCACAAGGACCAATTGGGATGGCATCACTGATCAGATGGTCTTTCTGACTGCACACACCTTTTACCAAATGGCAGAGCATCTCTCAGGTTTTGCATCTTGTTGGATCTTCTGTTTGGGTTTCTGGTGGGTTTTGGATCTTCTAACAACTCTTTGAGGCGGGTGATGATGGCTGTTCCTTTCAGCATCTGGCAGGTCCTCTGAAGAGCATTGCAGTTCCTCAGCCATCTCATGAAGAAGTGAGCACAGAGAGGTTCATGGACATCCTGAACCTCTTTAGAACTGCCAGTGGGTATCGTCAGGCTGGGTTGCCATGACCTAGTTACCTTCTAGCTGTGAGAATCAATTTTTGCCAGAACGTGAGTCATAGGCAGTTACTTTCCTTTGTGTATAAAACCCAAAGCAAACCCATCAGTTTCAGAAGCATCTTAGGACTACTCGTTCTTTTGTTTTTTCATAGCACTTGTACACACCTGGAATATAGAAGTATCATTATCTCTATGCATGTTGGTCTTCTCTGGAACACCGTGGGCCCCCCCGATGCCTGGTTTTGGTTCCCCAAAGATCTTGATTTAATTGGCCTGGCATGTGGCTGGGCATTGGAATTTTTTAAAAAACTCCCAGCGATTCTAATATGCTGGTAGCCAAGGTTGAGAACCACTGTCCCGGCATTTGTTGTTGTTGTTGGGTGTGATGGAGTCAATTTCAACTCATAGTGACCCCATGCAACAGAGTAGAACTGCCCTGTAGGGTTTCCTAGGCTGTAATCTTTACAGGAGCAGACTGCCAGGTCTTTCTCCCATGGAGTGACTGGGTGGGTTTGAACTGCCAACCTTCCAGTTATAGCTGAACGCTTAACCATTGCGCCACCATGGCTTCCTATCCTGGCATCTAGCATTGAGGTTTTGGTGGTAGCACTGGCACCGATGCTGTTGTTGACTGTGACCCCGTGCACCATGGAATGAAACACGGTAGCATGGAGCAGCATAATCTGACTTGTATTTTTAGAAATTATTCTCACTGCTGTTTCTAAAGTGGATCTTTGACATGGATGAACCTTGAAAGCATCATGCTGAGTGAAATTATTCAGTCACAAAAGGGCAAATACTGTATGATCCCACTTATATGAAATATCTAGAATAGGCAATTGTGTAGAGATCAAAGTTTATTAGTGGTTACCAGGGGAGGGTGGGAGGGGGAGGAGAGTCTTTGCTTAGCAGGCACTGAGTGTCTATTAATGGTGGTGGGATAATCTGGAAACGGATAGTGGTGATGGTTGTACAACTTGATCAAGGTAATCAACGTTATTGAATTACATGTGTAAAAAATATTAAATTGGTAAACACTTTGTTATATGTATATATTTTACTGCAATGAAAGATTTTTTAAAAAGTGGATTGTTGAGCAACAGGAGTGGAAACAAAGAGACCAGCCAGAAGGCTATTGAGGTCACCCAGATGAAAGATGGTGGCCGATTGGTCTAGGGTGATACCCAGCTCGATCTGTGAAGGAGAGAAGTGAATAGGTACAATGGCTTATTTTGGAGGGAGAAAAAACCAGGCCCTGCTTATAAGTTAGATGCAGGGGATGCAAGTTTGAAGAAAATAAAGATGTCAAGGATGACTTTGGGCAATTTTTACAAGAGCATCCAAGCAGGTGGTAGGGCCATTCTGAGCTAGAGAAGACAGAGTCAGGGGATTAAGTTGGGGGCATACTAAAGTTGAGATGCCTTTTGGATGTACTATTGGAGCTGTTGAATAGGCAGTTGGAGATAAGATTCTGCAGATCAGGGGAGTGGTGAGGGCTAGAGACATCGATGAGGGCATCTTCAGCATATAGATGGTACTTGAAACCACACATGTGGATGGGATCAGCTGGAAAAAATGTCCAGTGATGATCAGAAAGCCCCAGGTAACTTACAGAGACTGGGTAGAGAGGGAAGAAGCAGCAAAGGTGAGGACAGAGGGGTGGGAGAGGAGATATAAGTGAGCTTCATGTCTCAGAAACCAAGAGAAGCCCTCCAAGAAGCAGGAAGAGATTGATCAGGGAAAATGTTGCTTAGGACTTGAGCAAAGTACATATAGGTCCACTGGATTTGACATTGAAACCCTACTGGATGCCATACATAGGTAAATAAGAATTCTTACACTACTGCTGTAGATTACCTTGCATTATCCTGAGTTTACAGATGGCAAACTGAGGTTCAGAGACATGCAGTGACTTGTCCAAGAGCAAAGCTAGTGGGTGAGGCACAGGGCTTCAGCTCAGGTCTGTCTCCCTTTCTGCTACAAATAGCATGGAATGAGTGTAAGCCTGTTGAACATGGAGATCCTAGCTCCCGTTTCACTCAGTGTAGGGAGGCCCCATAGCACAGCTGTTGCTGTTGAAGGTGTGGGTATGGAGCCAGATACTGAGTTTGGACTCATTAGTTTTTTGTTTTTTTTTGTCCACATGGTGAAAATGAGAATACTCACCTCTAAGGGTGATTTTGAGGAGTAAATGAGATAATCAGTTTTAAAATGCCTACACAGTGCTAGACAGTAAGGAATATTTAATAAATACCAGTTTGCTTTTTAAAAATTTATGTGTGTTGTTGTTGTTGTTGAGTTGATTCTGACCCATAGTGACCCTATATAACAGAGTAGAACGGCCCTATAGTGTTTCCTAGGCTGTCATGTTTATGGGAGCTGATCACCAGGTCTTTTAACCAGGGGAGCCAGTGGTGGGTCCTAACCACCGACCTTTCAGTTAGCAGCCACTGTCCCACCAGGGTTCCATTGTGTGTATGTATATGTATCTACAATTTACCGTTTTAACCACTTTTAAGTGTACATTCAGTGGCATTAATTGCATTCACAATGTTATGCAATCATCACGACTATTTCCAAAACTCTTTTATCTCCCTAAATAGAAACTCAGTGCCCATTAAGTAATAACTCCCCATTTCCCCATTTCCCTGAGCCGCTGTTAACCACTAAACTACTTTCTGTCTCTATAAATTTGACTGTTCTTGATATTTCCTATAAACAGAATCATTAAATATTTGTCCTTTGGTGACTGACTTATTTCACTTAGCATGATGATTTTAGCTTAACAAAGCTTATTTATTTATTCATTTTAGTATGAATTAAGAAATTTTTTTTTATCAAAGTCATACACATGGTTAAACATCCAATCAAATTAAAGAGCTTATAAAGGACTAACCAGTTGCGATCGAGTTGATTCCAACTCACGGCGACCGCATGTGTGTCAGAGTAGAACTGTGTTCCATAGGGTTTCCAATGGCTGATTGTTCAGAAGTAGATCGCCAGGCCTTTCTCCTGAGGTGCCTCTGGGTGGACTCAAACCTCTAACCTTTTGGTTAGCAGCAGACTGCATTAACTGTTTCCACCACGCAAGGACTCCTACAAAGGGCTTTTCCCCCCAGTTGCTATTGAGTTGATTCACTAGTCTCCTTCACATCACCAACCCTATATCCTTTCTACTTCTCAGAACACATCATGACAAAAAATGACCACCCTTATCTTCTGATTGTTAATTCCATATTTCTAAGTAATATAATTATTCTGCTATTTACAGATCAAGGAGTTTTATACATTCCCTACTAATTTCTTGCAGCTGACCTAGACTAAAAGAGTGGCTAAAGGAAGTCCTTGAAACAGACAGGAAACTATAACATTAGGAACCTTGGAACATAAGGAAAAAAGGAAGAACACAATGAACAAAAATGCTGGTAAATACGCAAGCTTTCCTTCTATTCTTCGGTTTTCTAAATTATGTCTGACAGTTAAGTAGCAATGATAACAGCCTGATATGGTTCTAAATGTATGTACAGGAAATATTTCACATAATCATATTATGAATGAGGCAGGCAAAGGGGTGTAAAGTAAGACAAGATTTCTGTATTTCACTGGAAGTGATAAAATGGTACCAGGATACTGTGATAATACCTACAGCAACCACTAAAAAAAGCTATACAGAGAGAGATACTCAAAAATAGTATAGATAAAAATGGAATTCTAAATGTTCAAGTAACCCACAAGAAGATGAAAACAGAGAGGTGAAAAAGAGAGAACAAGCAGAAAACAAAAAATAAAATGGCAGACTTAAGCCCTTAAAGTTCAGTCATTACTTTAAATGTAAATGTTTTAAATACACCAATTAAAAAAGAAGAGCAGAGTGGATTTTTAAAAAAGACCCAACTATATGCTGTGTACAAGAAACTCATTTCAAATATAACCGTATAGACAGGTTGAAAGTAAAATGATGGAAAAAGATATATCATGTAAACATTAAAAAAAAGAAAGAAGGGGTGGCAATATTAACAACTGATAGGGTAAACTTCAAAACTAAAAAACTTACCAGAGATAGATAGAAGCATTTTACTGAAAGATTCAGTCAAACAAGAAGACATAGCAATTCTAAATGTGTATGTACCAAACAATAGAATTGCAAAATGTATAACCAGTACATGAATGTTTATAGCAGTTTTATTTATAATAGCCAAAGCTCAAATGTCCTTCAATGATTAGACAAACTGTGGTACATCCATACCATAAAATATTATCAAAAAGAAAGAAAAGAAGGAGGAGAGACTAGAGGAGAAACTGTTGATACATGCAACAACCTGGGTGAATCACCAGAGAAAAATTTTCAGTGAAAAAGCCAATCCCAAAAGATTATATACTGCGCGATTCCATTTATATAACACTCTTGGAATGGCAAAATTGTAGAAGTGGAGAACAGATTAGGATTAGGGGTTACAGAGGAGCTGGGAAAGCGGGGCGGGGGGAGCGGGAGGGGGAGTTGGTTGATTATAAAAAGAGCAACATGGGGGATCTTTGTGGCCATGGAAATGTTCTGCATCACGATTGTATCAATGTCAATATCCTGGTTGTGATATTGTCCTACCGTTTTGCAGTATTTTGCCTTTGGGGAAACTGGGTAAAGCATACATGGGATCTCCTCATATTAATTCTTATAACTATATGTCAATCTACAGGTTTTTCAAAATAAAAAGTTAATTAGAAAAAATAAGGAGGGTGGTACTGAAATGATGTAATTCATGAACTGCCATGCTACAATAGTTGACATCAGCAAGTCATCGTTATCAATATTAGACTGCCCATCAGTTAGACTTCACAATAATCCAGAGGGCCTGAGGGATCAAATGCGATCAAAACCTTTCACTTTTTAAAGACTCACGAAAAGGCGGTTCAATTAGTTCATGTGGATACTTGGAGCATCCTTCACCAATGTAAGCATCTCACAGGAACCATGTACAAATCATAGAGCTGCTTCCTCGGGTTCACAGGGTTATTTTGGGGCTGAAGAGATGCAGAGAGTAACATTGCCATGGGACACAGCCATCAGGCAAAGGCCTGGCTGACATTTTGTGATGGATATTTTACAGTGACTGTGTTATTGTTTGTTTGTGTTATTGTTCTAAGTTGCCAGAAATGAGGCATCGGAAAGGGCATGGGTCTGGGACTCCCAGGTGTCTGAGCAGTGGACCGAACAGCCTAGGAAATTGCTCAGCCATTTGTCCAGACTGAGAAGAATCCCATGGAAGGGCCATGAGACGGTTTTCCTGTCTGTAACTGCTCCATCTGAGGTTGCTGGAGCCAAGGCTGGGTCAGGACTGCAGACGGCAGAGCCTGAGAAGCAGAAGGTAGCAGGCTGAGATGCTAATGGGCTCTGTGTTATTAGCTGTGTTAGAAAAAGGTGAGCAGCCCTGCCGAATGGTGGGACCGAAGCCAGGCCGAAAAATGAGACAGCCTCATTTTTGTTGGGGCCAGAAGCTCTCCCTGATGAGTCGATTCCCAAATGCATAGCCACAGCTGAAAGCACTTTGCCCATAGTGGGCAAGGCTTGGCTTGTTTGGAGCCGGCATCCACAGATGCTAAAGCCAGTAGCATGGAGAGGAGCTGCAAGACCCAATAATGCGATTTGCTGTTATGTGCAGAGGTTTTTTGGAGGATGTTAAAGGACAGAATTATTTAAGCCTTTCTCCCAATAGGTCTAAGAGCAATTAGGCATTCTGGACCATGGTTTCCCACCCACACTGTCTGCTTGGTGCTTGTTAATGACCTTTCAGGGCAGCTTTGCTTCTCTGCTGCATAAATATAGAGCTGGACCTAGTGACCTTCTCAAAAGCAGGCAGGGAAGCCTGGACCACATGGAAATCAGGTAAGTGCCACTTCACCCCACTCCTGACTGACAGGTTACAAACCCCAAAGGTGAAATGTCAAGACCTAGACTTGTCCTTTGAGCAAATGTTTCTCCCTCTTGTCTGCTGAAGAAAACGACACTGGGAAGAAGTACGCAGCCTTGAGTCGCAAGGAGAAGAGGGATGGCAGCTTCTCTACTTTTAAAGAGGCTGCCAGGCTGGAAAGGCAGGTGGTAGAAAGGGGCGATTGAGGGACTCTTATTTATTTATATGCTTCTTAATTTTAATGTGCATATGAATCACCTAGGGCTCTTGTAAGAATGAAGCTTCTGACTCATAGGTGTGGATGGGGCCTGAGAGTCTGCGTTTCCAACAAGCTCTCAGTTCCCAGGGAATGCTGGTGGTCTGGGGACCACACTGTAAGGAGCAAGATTCCTTCTCTGTTGTTGTTGTTGTTAGTTGTTGTAAAGTGGATTCTGACTTATGGTAGCCTAATGTGTGCAGAGTAGAACTGCTCCATAGGGTTTTCAAGGCTGCCTTTTGCAAACAGATCACCAGGCCTGTCTTCCAAGGCACCTCTGGGTGAGTTTGAACCGGCAACCTCATGGTCAAGCACTTAACCCTTTGCACCACTCAGCTGCCTCATCCCTTCTCTACCCGTCGCCTTTGAGTCAATTCCGACCCCTAGTGACCCTGGAGGACAGAGTAGAACTGCCCCATAGGGCTTCCAAGGAGCAGCTGGTGGATTTGAACTGCTGACCTTTTGGTTAGCAGATGTATCGCTTAACCACCGCGCCACCAGGGCTGCATCCCTTCTCTAGCCCCCTGGAAAAGAAGCTGGATGACTGGCAGGCCAGTGAATTGCTGCTTTTACTCATCACGCCTATATTCCGTGCTAAGAGCTTTCCTTGCACACAGGTGGGCATTTGTTATCCCTGTTTGAGGGATGAGGAAACTGCAGCTCAGAGAGGGTTTTGCCTGCCCACTTTCTATGTTCCAGCTGTAAATAAGGAATGACAACCTCTGGGTTGTATTTCAACACTGGGCATGGTGCCACGAATGTAATAGATGTTTAATAAACGTGCTGAATTGATCAGATGGCTGTGAGCATTCAGCTGGACAGTCAGGCTTGTATTTTTCCTGATACATATGGTTATGTTCGCACCACCAACAAACCCTCCCAGGACTGTTCAGCCTTCTTTGTAAATATCTGGGTCATGTGGTGAGAACTCAGAATTGGTTCAGCCACTAAACTACCCTCAATGTTATTATTGTTGCTGTTGAGTCAACTCCAACTCATGTTGACCTTACAGATAACAGAACAGATTGTCACCTGGTCCAGCACCACCTTCATGCTCATTGGTTTCTTCGAGTCTCTTTTTGCAGCTATTGTGTCAGTACTTTCACTTGTTGTTGTTGTTGGGCCCCATTGAGCTGGTTCCAACTCATAGTGACCCTGTGTACCACAGGACAAAACACTGCCTCGTCCTGCACCATGCTCACAATCGTTATGCTTGAGCCCATTGTTGCAGCCACTGTGTCAGTCCACCTCGTTGAGGGTCTTCCTCTTTTCTGCTGACCCTGTACTTTACCAAGCATGATGTCCCTCCTTCTCCAGGGACTGATACCTCCTGACAACATGTCCAAAGTATGTAAGAAGCAGTCTCATCATCCTTGCTTCTAAGGAGCATTCTGGTTGCACTTCTTCCAATACAGATTTGTTCATTCTTTTGGTAGTCTATGGTCTGTTCAATATTCTTCGCCACCACCACAATTCAAAGGCGTCAGTTCTTCAGTCTTCCTTATTCACTGTCCAGCTTTCACATGCATATGAGGCGATGGAAATACCATGGCTTGAGTCAGGGGCACCTTAGTCTTCAAGGTGACATCTTTGCTTTTCAATACTCTAAAAAGGTCCTTTGCAGCAGATTTGCCCAGTGCATTGCGTCCTCTCGTTTCTTGACAGCTGCTTCCATGGGTGTTGATTGTGGATCCAAGTAAAATGAAACCCTTGACAACTTCGATCTTTTCTCTGTTTATCATGATGTTGCTTATCGGTCCAGTTGTGAGGATTTTTGTTTTCTTTCTGTTGGGGTGTAATCCATACTGAAGGCTGTGGTCTTTGATCTTCATCAGTAAGTGCTTCAAGTCCTCTTCACTTTCAGCAAGCAAGGTTGTGTCATCTGCATAATCCAGGTTGTTAACAAGTCTTCCTCCAATCCTGGTGCTCTGTTCTTCTTCATATAGTCCACCTCCTAAGATTATTTGCTCAGCATACACATGGTGGCCCTGGTGACATGGAATGATGAAACCTTCAAGTCCACAAATGCCAGGCCAGGATTATGTAGGAGCTCAACCCTGAAAGAGAGAATTGATGCAGGTTATTCCTGATCTACTAACACTGACCGACTCCATCTTGCTATGCATTCTAATATAGGTGTATTACTTTTGTTCAGGTGAGTTTTCATTGGAAAGGGAAACCACAAGAGGAACACAAGAGCATCCTCAAAAAGTGGCAATTATATATAAGGGTTTCTAATTATGTATGTAACACTCTGGAAAGCCCTCTCTCACTGAAGTCCCTGTTCATGCATTTTTATGTTCATTTTCAGACAGTGTAATCTAGCCAAAAAAAAAAAAAATCTGTGCCACGAACTTATTGGTAGGACCAAACTCATGATGAAGTAAATTTAGCAAGTCAATGAATTTTCTTTATTGAACAAGATTTCCCATGACATTAAATCTGGTATGTAAAACGTTGGACAGATGACCATTGTGGCTCTTTCAGCTACTCAGCTAATATGTACTGAGCACTTTCTTTATGCCAAATGCTGTGTTGGCTCTGAGGATTCAGGATTTAACAAGACACCCATGGCCCCTGTCCTTCGGAGCTTTAATCTACTAGAGGCTGCCGACAGGTAATTAATTACAACAGAGGTAATATATAAGCATGGAGAAAGGGATCAGAGGTGGTGACATTTAGGCTGACACCTGAAGGATAAGTTGGAATTTACTAAGAGATGAGGAAGAACATTCTAGAACAAATGAACTATGGGCCAGAGGTAAGAGGTTTCTTGGCACCGTAAGAAAGGGAAAGCAGACCTGAGTGGCTGGGGTGTGAAGTCTTGGTAAGGTGGGTGCAGGAGAGGAGGCTGGAGAGGCAGGGAGTTCAGTGAACACAGCAGGGTCTTGGTCTTCACAAAAGGAGCCATGAGGAACCATGAAGGGCTTTAAGAGTGATCAGACCACTCTGGCTGAGGAGTAGAGAAGCCCTGAAATGGATGGAGACTCGTTAGGCTGTTTCTGGGAAGTAGAGAGCCAAGCTGCGAAGGGCCTTATGGCTTCCTGATGGACAAGTAGGCGTCCTCATTCTGAATACTTGCTTGGGTGTGGGCGGGGGAAGAGCAGGGTTCTCAACCTCAACACTATTGACATTGTGGGCCACCATAAATCTTTCTTATGTGTGTTGCTGGTGGGTGGATGCTGTCCTGTGCTTTGTAGAATGTTTAACAGCTTCCCTGGCCTCTAGCTTCTAGGTCCCAGTAGTACATACTCACCCACCCAGTTGTAACAACCAAAAATGTCTCCAGACATTGCCAAATGTCCTTTGGGGGGTGCAAAACCAACTGCCAGTTGAGAACCACTGAGACTGAGTACAGCAGTAATATCTCAAGTCAATGGTTTTCAAAGTATGGTCCCTAGACCACGGGCGTCTGTGGACTTGTTAGAGATGCAAATTATTTGGCCCCACCACGGACCTACTGACTCAGGGGCTCTGGGGGTGGGCCCAGCAATCTGGTCTAACAAGCCCCCCAGGTGATTCTGTTGCTCTCTAGACTTTGAGAACCACTTGTGTGTTTCAAGGACTCAAACCAGGTACGCGTGCGTGTGCACGTGTGTGTGTGTGTGTGTGTGTGTGTGTGTGTGTAGGGGTGTGCTCATAGATGCCAGTGGGAGAGTTTGAGTGCTGCATCCACTTCAAGAAACAACATACTTTGTGGGCTCATGTCTTCTTGCAGTGGCTCCACACCCCCCAAGTGTTTATATCCATTCCTTCACGCACTGCAGGTTCAAAAATGGTTATGACACAGTCCTTACCCCAAGGCATTCAAATCCTCTGGAACGTTATTAATAAGCATGTTTGTTTGTCTCTGATTTTATGAAGGAACAGACATTTTGTGGAGTGCTGACTCTGTGCCAGAAAGGGTGATCGTTGCTGTTAGTTGCTGTCGTGTCCACCCCATGTGCACACAGTAGAGTGAAATGTTGCCTGGTCCTTTGCCGTCATGAACTTTGATACGTTTGAGCCCATTGTTGTGCCTATTGTGTCAGTCCATCACGCTGAGAGTTTTCTTTGTTTCGTTTGATCCTCTTCTTTACCAAACAGGATAGCTTTTTCTAGTGACTGGTGTTTCCTAATGATGTGTCAAAGTTAAGCAAGACATAATTTCACTATTGTCCCTTCTAAGGAGCATTTTGATTGCATTTATACTTAGACTTATTTGTTATTCTTCTGACCAAACCACCAAACCCACTGCATTGTGTTGATCCCTACTCACAGTGACCCTACGGGCCAGAGCAGAACCGTCCTATAGGGTTTCTAAGGCTATAAATTTTTATGGAAGCAGACTGTCACATCTTTCTCCCACGGAGTGGCTGGTGGGTTCAAACCACCAACCTTTTGGTTAGCAGCCGAGTGTTTTAACCACTGATCCACCAAAGCTTCTTGTTCTTCTGGCAGTCCATGGTATATTCAATATTCTTTGCCAACACCATAATTCAAATGTGTCAATTCTTCTTTCATCTTCCTTTTTCATTGTCCAGCTTTTGCATGCATGAGGTGATTGAAAAGACCATGGCTTGGGTCAGGCACACCTTAGTCCTCAAGGTGACATCTTTGTGTTTTAAGATTTTAAAGAGGTCTTTTGCAGCATATTTGCACAATGCAATATGTCATTTGATTTCTTGACTGCTGCTTCCATGGATGTTGATAGTCTACGCAAGCAGAAAAAAATCTTTGACACCACTTTGGTTTTTTCTCCATTTATCATGATGTGGTTCATTGAGCCAGCTGTGAGGATTTTTGTTTTCTATACAGAAATAGGGAGCCCTAGCGGCACAGCGGTTAAGCATTTGGCTGCTTACCAAAAGGCTGGCAGTTCGAATCCTTGAGCTGCTCTTTGGAAACTCTATGGGACAGTTCTACTCTGTCCTGTAGGGTCACTAGAAGTTGGAATTGATGGTAATGGGTTAAACAGAAATAGTGATAGCCCACCCCATTATCTCACTCAGTTTTTTACAACTACATGAATCATTTACTATTAATAATTTACAGAGGAGAAAACTTTGCTCAAGGAGGAAAGAAAGTAGCTAAAACCACACAGCTAACAGGTAAGTGCTGTTCACATGCCTGACCATCTGACCTCAAGGCTTTTAGCCTTTTCTTTAGATTGTGTTAGACATAAATGATAATGGTGAGAGATGTTGTCCAAAATAAACAGTACTGGAAGTCCTCAAAATTGAATAAGAGCAGAGAAAAAATACACAAGGAGAGAAAAGAGAATCGGAGCAGTTATAACAGCATAGACAGTCTAGAGTGCAGCAAGCATCAACTCTGTCAAAGACAGGTAAGCAGATTTGACAACCTTTTAGAGAAGTCTTGAAGCAGAAAAGACAAGTAGTCTGAATCAGGGGATATTCGGAAGTAAGTGAACCTTCCAGTAGGGACAGGGTGGAGCCTTCCAGAGATGCTGAGCATGGATGCCAGGATGAGGAAGGGAAGAATGTCTCATGTTTCACCATCCACCAGTTCATCAGTTGCCCTTAAGTCGATTCCAACTCATGGCGAGCCCATGCGTGTCAGAGTAGAACTGTGCTCCATAAGGTTTTCAGTGACCGATTTTTTGGAAGTAGATCACCAGGTCTTTCTCCCAAGATGCCTCTGGGTGGATTCAAACCCCCAACCTTTCAGTTAGCAGCTGCAGAGCACATTAACTGTTTGCACCACCCAGGGACTCCCATATCAACATCAGGCTCTCTGTTACAGCAGCAAAATCCAGGACTCTGAATTTAGGGGATTTCTCAGCCACCTCCTCAGTCAGTCACTAGAACGCATATAACAAGACGTGACACAAGAAAATACAGCTCTGCAGCTGGACATAAATTGGGTCTAACAGGACTAGGTGATTCATAGCATGAGATGTAGCACTGTGTTACAAGGCACAGTGGTGCAATGGGGCTTAAGCCACGTAACACAACATGACAGCTGATGTGTCAAGAGAAGAAGCATCTCTATCCATGTCAGCTGTGTTAATTTGGGTAGGAGCTGTTGGGAAGATATTATGAAGAAAAGAACACCAGCCAGATCGAATGAGAACCTGGCCGGGGAAAATTATAAACATGGAGGACGAAACACCAGGCCTATATCACTGGTGTGATAATCATAGGAGCTAGCCTTTATGTGGCTGGTCATTGCTCTTAACTATCAATGTGTTAGCTCAGTTAATTCTCATAACAACCAAAAGAGTTAGGAATAACTTTCACTTCTAATTTGAGGAGTTAGGAATATTGCCTAACGTCGCACAGCTAGAAGGAATTTAAACCCACAATGTCTGATTCCAAACATCATTGTTGTTGTATTGTCATGTGCATCAAGTCGGTTCTAACTCATAGTGACGTTATGTATAACAGAACGAAACATTGCCTGGTCCTGCGCCATCCTCGACGTCGTTGCTGTGTTTAACTTCATTGTTGTAGGCACTGTGTCAATCCATCTTCTTGAGGGTCTTCCTCTTTTTCTCTGACCCTCTACTTTATCAAGAATTATGTCCTTCTTCAGGGATTGGTCCCTCCTGATAATATGTCCAAAGTAAGTGAGACAAAGCATTCTGACTGCACTTCTTCCAAGATAGATTTGTTTTTTCTTCTGGCAGCTCATGGTATCTTCAGTATTCTTCACCAACACCATGATTCAAATGCATCAATTCTTCTTCAGTCTTCGTTATTCATTGTCCAGCTTTCACATGCATATGAGGTGATTGAAAATTCCATGGCTTAGGTCATGCTCACCTTAGTCCTCAAAGTGACGCCTTTGCTTTTTAACACTTTTAAGAGGTCTTTTGCAGCAGATATGCCCAATGCAATACACTGATTTCTTGACTGCTGCTTCTATGGGTGTTGATTATGGATCCAAATAAAATGCAATCCTTGATAATTTCAATATTTTCTCTAAATGCCATGGTTGCAGAAATTGTACTCTTCTTGTCTCATGCTGAATTCTCACTCGAATGTCTAGCAGAAATGCTGTGAGCACAGTAGGCAGTGGACCTGTGTGGAATAAATTAATGACTGATTTTATGAAATGGTTCCATGCATGGCCAGAGCATTTTGGTTTGGGATCCTTGCTGGTCAGATATCCACAAATGTGTTTCATTTGGGCCATGTAACGTTAGTCTACACCATATTTGTTTTAAAACGTTGCCAACATTAAATACTGGAATAATTATCCATAAAAATCCAGATTTCCTGCGTCTTTGGAAAGATTGAAAAATACAACAATGCAAGGCCCACTTGGCAAACATCTGTTGGAGTTGGCAGTGTCTGTACTCTCTGATACACCACACTCCCCACCTCTCCCTATTGTCCCTCTGAGTCTGAACCCCATTGCTCCTTGAACTTATAATTGCATTTGGATAATTTTCACTTCAAAATAATTGAGGAAAAAGTAAAATATGTCTTGTACCCATCTCTATCAAATGCAGGAAAACAAAATTTAGAATTACGGAATTGAAAAATATCTGTGTTTTATACGTAAATACCACATGCCTGTGTCAAAAGCATACATCTGAGGATACCCAGCCTGCTTCACTCATTTTCATTTTCAGTTTGATCTCCATATACATTTGATCCTGCAACCTCTGGTCCAGACAGTTGATTTCAATAGCCCAATAGCATGTGAGGTCTTGTCGATGTGAGATTTAGCCCGTTTGTGAGCAACCAGGAAGGTCTATAAGGAGCCCTGGTGATGCAACAGTTAAGCACTTGGCTACTAACCAAAAGGTTGCTGGGTCACTGGAGAAGTACCTGGCGATCTGCTCCTGTAAAAATTATACTCTACAAAACCCTATGGGGCAGTTCTACTCTGTCACATGGGGCCACTATGAGTGGAATTCGACTAGACGGTGCCCAACAACAACCCCAAGGTCTATAGCCAATAAGAACCAGTAATCTGGTTGTTGCTCTATATGAATTTAGGGATTCATAAGTATTTCAGGACTTACATACTGGGGCTTGGGTCTACCTCATTTCCTTATTAGAGCAGATAAATATTGTTGGTGGTAAAAAAAAATATCAACAGATATTCCCCTATATTGCAGTATCTGTCATGACCTGGGATATTTAGTTAGCTCTTTACATATGCTATGCTGTTTATTTTAATTATCACAATCACCTTGTAATGTAGGTATTATTTAATCCTAAAAAAATTTTAATAAGGTAATTGATGATCAGGCAAGGCTAAGGTGTAAACTCAGGTGTAAGTCCAAAGTTCAAATTCTTTTCACTATGTTATACTAGTTTGACTCCATCTGATAGTAATATGGCCATCTCTGCCTTCCTTTTCTTTTTAAAATTTTTTTCCTGAGGTTTACTTCCTGATTTTTTTATTTGTAGCCTTTGTCATTTAAGACATTTACAAGCCACATAACTTGGAGGTTTTAAGACAACGAAGAGTTTTTGCTTTATAATGGATAAATAAATCTCATTTATACTTATTGTCATAACTGATACACTGAGTATTTATTCTTTCTTTTATTTATTTTGTGCATTCCTGTAGTGAAAAATGTCACAACTCTATACTTCAGTAATTGGTTAATGTTTGCGGGCACAGGGAGGTCTCCAGTTTAGCATCACTCAGCAGAGCAGATATTTAAGTTAAAGCGGGGCCATTCTCTCCTAAGCTCTCAGGAGCTCTAAAGACAAGATAGCCTGCGGTTTCCATCTTTTTCTTCTTCTTCTCTCCTCTAAAGAATGGGAAGAGATGTCAACCTTAATAAATATGGTAGAATTCTCAGGAACATTACAATGTTGTACAAGCGGTTACCTTTACATATTTATAACCAAATCTTATTAAGTCTCATTAAGACTGGAATCTGTGGCATGTTGGATGGGGGCTGGAGAAAGTTTACCAAACTAACAGAGGAAATGGGATTTCAATGTACGTGCTGCTCCCACAAAGCAGGTTCCAAGTAGTTGGACACATTTATGACTAGGTGAATTAGTGAATGCTAAAAATATGACGGAACCCCTGGTGGCGTAGTGGTTAACTGCTACGGCTGCTAACCAAAAAGTCAGCAGTTCGAATCGACCAGGCGTCCTTGGAAACTCTGTCCTACAGGGTCACTTTGAGTCAAAATTGACTCAACGGCAGTGAGTTTTACTGGGTTCACATATATGATAGGTTATGAATGGAAGACAGGGTTCTCAGAGGACATCCTTATAAACTAGAGCAGGTTAGTACACCCCACTGTGTCTCCGTTTCTGCATCTCTGAAATAGACACAGAAAATCTAACTCACAGCATTAATATTAGAATTAAATAAGAAAATACAGGAGGCGAGGCCAAGATGGTGGACTAGCCAGACGCTTCTTGCAATCCCTCTTATAACAAAGACCCAAAAAAACAAATGAAATGTTTATATTTATGACAAGCTAGGAGCCCTGGATGTCAAATGCAAAGTTAAAAAACAGACTGAGTGACAGAGGAAGGGAGAGACGGTTCAGAAGTGGAGAGTAGTTACCCTATGTGAATCACCGGGATCCCTCAGGCACCATTCCCAGGAGTGTCTACGGCGGGCTGGTGGTAGTGTTTGGCTGCAGTGTCCTCAGGGAGAAGCAGCCAGCCGTACAGCCCAGTCACACCTCCAGAACCATAGAAGAACAGTGCTCTTGGCAAAGCTAAGTACTTGTATATATTTTACTGTGTCCCCAGCCCCCAACCTGGCTTCAGTGGCTGTTGATTTCTCTGAGCCTGAGATAGGCCATGCTGAACACCCAGAGCCATCCTCCTGGCCTTGGAGTAGAAGTAAATTCACAGTTGGGGGAAAAGAAAATTTGTCAGCTCCACTAACCTGGGGAGCTCAGAACAGAAGCGGCTCCTGTCAAATGGTCCATGGAATTTGAATACCTTTCCCCCTGCATGGACCTGTGAGGGCCTACTTTGAGAGAACAGGCCCTTGTTGGCAGACTGCAACCATTTCAGCTGTGCCGTGAAGAGAAGTGTGTTTGATATTTGACACAGCTTTGCCTATTAAATAGGGCCCTCACCTACCCACATTAGAGGCAAAAGGACTGGTACCTCCACTCGGGTCACCCAGCCACCCACAAGAGTGGTCCAAGGATAACTGGTACATCCCAGTCCTTACAAACAAAAGCATTGCATGCCCATGGTCTGTCTGCAGAACCAACCCACCTGTACACTCTAGGGAACAGAGATGTGCTTTCCTCACAGACACTCAGGAGATGGTTGTCAGCCCCCTGCCTTGTTCAGAGCATGACCCCCTGCTGCAACCAGATACCAGTACCTACACCAATCGCCCCTGCCGCTCTAAGACTGTAGGACATAGCCTGTACCACACACTTGATGACCAACAACCTGGACACCTGAAGTGAATCCATACAAGAAAACTGAATGGACTCCTAGGCTGATATAACTGATAACAGATCTAGCCGTTTGGTGACAGGATGTCAGAGCTTCAAAAGCAAAAATAATCTAGCTATCTCCCTCAAGCAACTTATTTGGGCATATCAAAACAAAACAAAGCAAGAAGCTAAGATACAGTAAGCAAATATAAATTAAACTAATACAATAACTTATAGATGGCTCCGAGACAATAGTCAATATCAAATCACATGAAGAAGCAAACCATGATCGCTTCAACAAGCTCTCAAAACAAAGAATCAAGGGATCTTCTGGATGAAGGTGCTTTCCTGGAATTACTGGATGCAGAATACAAAAGATTAGTATACAGAACTCTTAAAGATGTCAGGAACGAGATTAGGAAGGAGATCAGGCAATACGCAGAACAAGCCAAGGAACACACAGATAAAGCAGTTGAAGAAATTAAAAAGGTTATTCAAGAACATAATGAAAAATTTAATAAGCTGCAGGAATCCATAGAGAGATGGCAATCAGAAATTCAGAAGATTAACAATAAAATTACAGAATTAGAAAACTCAATAGAATGTCAGCGTAGCAGAATTGAGCATGTGGAAGGCACAATGGGTGAGACTGAAGATAAAGCACTTGGCACCAATATATTTGAAGAAAAATCAGATAAAAGAATTTAAAAAATGAAGAAACCCTAAGAATCGTGTAGGACTCTATCAAGAGAAATAACTTACGAGTGATTGGAGTACCAGAACAGGAAGGGATAACAGAAAATATAGAGAGAATTGTTGAAGATTTGTTGGCAGAAACCTTCTCTGATATCATGAAAGATGAGAAGATATCTATCCGAGATGTTCATCAAACTCCATGTAAAGGAGATTTAAAAAAAAAGCCACCAAGATGCATTATAATCAAACTTGCCAAAACCAAAGGTAAAGAGAGAATTTTAAGAGCAGCTAGGGATAAACGAAAAGTCACCTAAAAAGGAGGGTCAATAAGACTAAGCTCAGACTACTTGGCAGAAACCATGCAGGCGATAAGGCAATACCCAGCAAAAAAAAAAAAACAAACAAAAAAAACCAGTGCCATTGAGTCGATTCTGACTCACAGAGACCCTATAGGACAGAGTAGAACTGCCCCATAGAGTTTCCAATGGAGCGCCTGGCAGATTCAAACAGCTGACCCTTTGGTTAGCAGCCATAGCACTTGACCACTACGCCAATAGGGTGACTGATATAAAGCATTGAAGGAAAAAATTGCCATCCAAGAATCATACATGCAGCAAAACTGTCTCTCAAATATGAAGGTGAAATTAGGACATTTCCAGATAAACAAGTTTAGGGAATTCATGAAAACCAAACCAAAAACTACAAGAAATACTAAAGGGAATTCTTTGGTTAGAAAATCAATAATATCAGGTATCAACCCAAGACTAGAACACTGGACAGAGAAATCAGATATCAACCCAGATAGGGAAATCACAAAAATAAATCAAGATGAAAAAATGCTCAAAACGGTGATGTTATTATGTAAAAGAAGACAACATCAGAACTATAAAGAGGGACTAAGAAATATAGTCATAGATCTTTCATATGGAGAGGAAGGCAAGGTAATATAAAGAAATAAAAGTTAGGTTTAAACTTGGAAAAATAGGGGTAAATATTAAGATGACCACAAAGGAGACTAAAAATCTTACTTATCAAAATAAAATATAAGAAAAAATAGAGACTCAGCAGAAACAAAATCAACCACAATGAATGAGAGGAAAAGACAATAATAAACTACTCGGCACAAAAAATTAAGTTGGAAAAAGAAACTGTCAACAATACACAAAAAAAAGACATCAGAATGACAGCACTGAACTCATACTTATCCATAACTATACTGAATGTAAATGGACTAAATGCACCAATAAAAAAACAGGAAAGACAATGTATAAGGATAAACTACTCAGCACAAAAAATTAAGTGGAAAAAAGAAACTGTCAACAACACGCAAAAAAAAAGACATCAAAATACCTATCCATAATTACCCTGAATGTAAATGGACTAAACATACCAATAAAGAGACAGAGAGTGGCAGACTGGATGAAAAAAAACATGATCTGTCTATATGCTGCCTACAAGAGACACACCTTAGACTTAGAGACACAAACAAACTAAAATTCAAAGGATGGGAAAAAAAATTATCAAGTAAACAACAATCAAAAAGAGCAAGAGTGGCAAAATTAATTTCTGACAAAATAGAGTTTAAAGTTACATCCGCCAAAATGGACAAGGAAGGACACTATATAATGATTAAACAATGTACCAGGAGGGTATAACCATATTAAATATTTATGCATCCAATGACAGGGCTGCAAGATACTTAAAACAAACTCTAACAGCATTGAAAAGGGAGATAGACAGCTCCACAATTATAGTAGGAGACTTCAACACATCACTTTTGGTGAAGGACAGGAAATCCAGAAAGAAGCTCAATAAACACATGGAAGATCTAAATGCCACAATCAACCAACTTGATCTCGTAGACATGTACAGAACACTCCACCCAACAGCAACCAACTATACTTTCTTTTCTAGTGCACATTGAACATTCTCTAGAATAGACCACATATTGGGTCATAAAGTAAGCCTTAGCAGAATCCAAAACATTGAAATGTTACAAAGCGTCTTCTCTGACCATAAGGCCATAAAAGTGGAAATCAGTAACAGGAAAAACAGGGAAAAGAAATCAAACACTTGGAAACTGAACAATACCCTGCTCAAAAAAGACTGGATTATAGAAGACATTAAGGATGGAATAAAGAAATTCAGAGAATCTAATGAGAATGAAAACGCTTCCTACCAGAACCTTTGGGACACAGCAAAAGCGGTGCTCAAAGGCCAATTTATATCAATAAATGCACACATCCAAAAAGAAGAAACGGCCAAAAGCAAAGAATTATCCCTACAACTTGAACAAATAGAAAGAGAACAACAAAAGAAACCCACCGGCACCAGAAGAAAACAAATAATAAAAATTAGAGCTGAACTAAATGAAATAGAAAACAGAAAAACAGTTGAAAGAATTAACAAGACCAAAAGCTGGTTTTTTGAAAAACTCAACAAAATTGATAAGCCACTGGCCACACTGACAAAAGAAAAACAGGAGAGGAAGCAAATAACCCGAAAAAGAAACGATATGGGCGATATTACAACAGACCCAACTGAAATTGAAAGGATCATATCAGATTACTGCAAAAAATTGTACTCTAACAAATTTGAAAACCTAGAAGAAATGGATGAATTCCTAGAAACACACTGCCTACCTAAACTAACACAAACAGAGGTAGGACAACTAAATAAACCCACAACAAAAGAAGAGATTGAAAAGGTAATTATAAAACTCCCAACAAAAAAAAACCTTGGCCCGGACTGCCTCACTGCAGAGCCCTACCAGACTTTCAGAGAAGACTTAATACCACTACTACTAAAGGTATTCCAGAGCATTGAAAAGAACAGAATACTCCCAAACTCATTCTATGAAGCCGGCATATCCCTGATACCAAAACCAGGTAAGGATACCACACACACAAAAAAGAAAATTACAGACCTATATCCCTCATGAACTTAGAATGCAAAAATCCTCAACAAAATTCTAGCCAATAGAATTCAACAACATATCAAAAAAATAATTCGCCGTGACCAAGTGGGTTTCACACTAGGTATGCAGGGATGGTTCAACATTAGAAAAACAATTAATGTAATCCATCATAATAAATAAAACAAAAGACAAGAACCACAGGATGTTTTCAATTGAGGCAGTAAGGCACTTGACAAAGTTCAACACCCACTCATAATAAAAACTCTCAGCAAAATAGGAATAGAAGGAAAATTCCTCCACATAATAAAGGGCATTTATACAAAGCCAATAGCCAACATCATCCTAAATGGAGAGAGTCTGAAAACATTCCCCCTGAGATCGGCAACCAGACAAGGATGCCCTTTATCACCACTCTTATTCGACATTGTGCTGGAGGTCCTAGCCAGATCAATTAGGCTAGATAAAGAAATAAAGAACATCCAGATTGGTAAGGAATAAGTAAAGGTATCTCTGTTTGCAGGGGACATGATCTTTACACAGAAAACCCTAAAGAATCCTCCAGAAAACTACTGAAAGTAATAGAAGAGTTCAGCAGGGTATCAGGATACAAGATAAACATAGAAAAATCTGTTGGATACCTCTACACCAACAAAAAGAACATTGAGGAGGAAATTACCAAATCAATACCATTTACAGTAGCCCCTAAGAAGATAAAATACTTAGGAATAAATCTTACTAAAGATGTAAAAGACCTATACAAAGAAAACTACAGGACACTATTGCAAGAAACCAAAAGAGACCTACATAAATGGAAAAACATACCTTGCTCATGGATAGGAAGACTAACATTGTAAAAATTTCTATTCTACCAAAAGCAATCTATAGATACAGTGCAATTCAAATTCAAATTCCAATGGCATTTTTTGATGAGAAGGAGAAACAAATCACCAACTTCACTTGGAAGGGAAAGAGGCCCTGGATAAGTAAAGCATTACTGAAAAAGAAGAACAAAGTGGGAGGCCTCACTCTCCCTGATTTTAGAAACAATTATACTGCCACAGTAGTCAAAACAGCCCGGTACTGGTACAACAGATATATATGTAACCACAGATACATAGACCAATGGAACAGACTTGAGAATCCAGACATAAATCTATCCACATATGAACAGCAGATATTTGAAAAAGGCCCGAAGTCAGTTAAATAGGGAAAAGATAGTCTGTTTAACAAATGGTGCTGGCATAACTGGATATCCATCTGCAAAAAAATGAAACAAGACCCATACCTCACACCATGCACAAAAACAAACTCAAAATGGATCAAAGACCTAAATATAAAATCTAAACAATAGAGATAATGGAAGAAAAAATAGGGACAACGCTAGGAGCCCTAGTATATGGTATAAACAGTATACAAAACATTACTAACAATGCAGAAGATAAGCGGGATAACTGGGAGCTCCTAAAACTCAAACATGTATGCTCATCCAAAGACTTCACCAAAAGAGTAAAAAGACTACCTACAGACTGGGAAAAAGTTTTTAGCTACGACATTTCCGATCAGCACCCGATCTCTAAAATCTACATGATACTGCAAAAACTCAACTACAAAAAGACAAATAACCCAATTGAAAAATGGGCAAAGGGTATGAACAGACATTTCACTAAAAAAGACATTCAGGTAGCTAACAGATACATGAGGAAATGCTCATGATCATTAGCCATTAGAGAAATGCAAATCAAAACTACAATGAGATTCCATCTCACTTCAACAGGGCTGGCATTAATCCAAAAAACACAAAATAATAAATGTTGGAGAGGTTGTGGAGAGACCGGAACACTTACACACTGCTGGTGGCAATGTCAAATGGTACAACCACTTTGGAAATCGATTTGGTGCTTCCTTAAAAAACTAGAAATAGAATTACCACATGATCCAGCAACATCATACCTTGGAATATATCTTAGAGAAATAAGAGCCTTTACACGAACAGATATGTTCACACCTATGTTAATTGCAGCACTGTTTATAATAGCAAAAAGAGGGAAGCAACCAAGTGCCCATCAACGAATGAATGGATAAATAAATTATGGTATATTCACAAAATGGAATACTACGCATCAATGAAGAACAGTGATGAATCCATGAAACATTTCATAACATGGAGGAATCTGGAAGGCATTATGCTGAGTGAAATTAGTCAGTTGCAAAAGGACAAATATTGTATAAGACCACTACTATAGTAACTGGAGAAATAGTTTAAACAGAGAAGAAAATATTCTTTGGTGGTTACAAGAGGAGGGAGGGAGGGAGGAAGGGGAAGGGGTTTTCACTAATTAGATAGTAGATAAGAATTATTTTAGGTGAAGGGAAAGACAACACAATACAGGCGAGGTCAGCACAACTAGACTAAACTAAAAGCAAAGACGTTTCCTGAATAAACTGAACACTTCGAAGGCCAGCATAGCTGAGGCAGGGATTTTGTGACCATGGTTTCAGGCTACACCTAAGTCAATTGGCATAATAAAACCTATTAAGAAAACATTCTGCATCCCACTTTGGAGAGCGGCCATCGAAGATGCATCAATGGGTCTCAACCCACCTGGAGCAAAGGAGAATGAAGAACACCAAAGACAGAAGGTAATTATGAGCCCAAGAGACAGAAAGGGCCACATAAATCAGAGACTACATCAGCCTTTTTTTTTTTCTACATCAGCCTTAGACCAGAAGAACTAGATGGTGCGTGGCTACAACCGATGACTGCCTTGACAAGGAACACAACAGACAACCCCTGAGGGAGCAGGAGAGCAGTGGGATGCAGACCTCAAATTCTCATAAGAAGACCAGACTTAATGGTCTGACTGAGTCTAGAAGGACCCCGGAGGTCATGGTCCCCAGGCCTTCTGTTAGCCCAAGACAGGAACCATTCCCAAAGCCAACTCTTTAGACAGGGATTGAACTGAACTATGAGATAGAAAAGTATACTGGTAAAGAGTGAGCTTCTTGGATCAAGCAGACACATGAGACTATGTGGGCATCTCCGGTCTGGAAGGGAGATGAAAGGGCAGAGGGGATTAGAAGCTAGCCAAATGGACACGAAAATAGAGAGTGGAGGGAAGGGGTGTGCTCTCTCATTAGAGGGAGAGCAGTTAGGAGTATATAGCAAAAAAGATCTGTATATAAATTTTTGTATGAGAGACTGATTTGATTTGTAAACTTTCACTTAAAGCACAATAAAATTTTTTTTATAAAAGTCAAAAAAGAAAATACGTACTCCTTTAAAAAATCATGTATGTGAGACCAAATGGTCAACATTTACCCTAAAGCAAAGATGATAAGGTAAGGGGTGGCGGGGGAGGGGCAAGGAAGCCAGATTAACCGAAACAGAGCAACCAGAATGGAAATAATGAGAATGTCGACACATTGTGAAAAACGTAACCAATGTCACTGAACAATACGTATAGAAATTGTTAAATGGGAACCTAATTTGCTGTGTTATGGCCATGGCACCCTGAATATGCCGGATCTTGTCTGCTGTGTAAACTTTTACCAAAAACACAATAAAATGTTATGATTTTTAAAAAAGAAAATATGTACAAAAATAAATGACATAGCTTGGTGGTTAAGAGTAAAGATCTGACAATCAGATAGAGTTAGGTTATAATCTTGGCTTTGCCAATAACAGTGTGACTATGAGTAAGCTATATCACCTTTCTGACTACCATTACTTGCCTCATCTGGTAAATGTGTAGAATAATGTCATTAGGCTATTGAAAGAATTAATGCACGTGTAGTGCCTTAGGCAGGGCCTGACCCATAGTAAATGCTCATTAAAGCTAGGCACTATCACAATCTTATCACAGTACTAGTATTAATATTAGTGTATAATACTGTGCTATTTTAATATTCAAGTTAATTTATATATTGATAAATTAATACTAGAAATTACATAACTGCACATGGTAGGCACTCAATATATTGGATCTGTTATTTAGCCTCGGGGAGGAGAGAACACCTGAAGCAGAAACACTCATTGGTATCGCCCTACAATGCTTGACTTACTGTCTACAGACTGTTGTTAGCTACTACTGATTCAGCCCATGCACAATGGATCAGACCATTGTGATCCACAGGGTTTTCATTGGCCGACTTTCGCACATAGACACCAGGTCATTCTGGTCTGTCTTAGCCTGGAAGCTCTGCTGAAACCTGTTCGGCATCATAGCAACATGCAAGCCTCCACTGACAGACGGGTGGTGGCTGTTCGTGAGATGCATTGACTTAGAATTGATCCCAGGCCTCCCACATAAACCAAAAAAACCCTACACCAGTTGCCATCGAGTTGATTCCAACTCATAGCAACCCTACAGGACAGAGTAGAACTGCCCCATAGGGTTTCCAAGGAGCGCCTGGTGAATATGAACCGCCAAGCTTTTGTTTCTCAGCCGTAGCACTTAACCACTGCGCCACCAGGGTTTGACCTCCCACATGGAAGGCACTGCCTCACTTACACTTAGCAGCTAGGTAATGTTTAGAAAGCCACTCAGTGTTCTGGATCTTTGGCTTCACAACATAAAGTGGGCTTTATAATATAGACTCTATAATATCAGTGTGAGGCTTCCATGAGGCAATGGCAAAAAGCACTTGGTACAACCCTGACACATAATAGGAAAATGCATATTCAAAAATGAAGCTCTTTTTGGGCTGAGGTTTCCAGAAACTTCTTAGAGAAATAAGATGTTTTTGTGAGTTTTTATCCAAAGGAAAATTGTAAAACAAGCTCCTGACCTGAGGTGAAGAATCCTATGGTATATTCTAATACAGGGACCTTGAACGTCCTCCCAGGACTTAGTGCCATGGTCATCCTCTTTTTTCTGTGTAGGATGAGGCACGAACAAAATATAGTCTCCATTGTCGTTTGTATTTTTTGTCTCTGCTAAGTACTCTCCACTCTCATTCTATTCCCTCTGACCAGACTTACTCACTACAGAACTCCTTCTCATCCTGGCATCCCCATTCCCCCCTGCCTCCTTTCTCCACGTTAATTGGATCATTCCACCAGTTTACAAACACAGCTTAACATTGCCTAGACGGTGTTCTGGAGGCATTGGTGGCTCAGAGGTAGAATTCTTGCCTTGTCTGAGGGAGACCCAGGTTTGAGTCCCAGTCAAAGCACCTCATGCACAACCACCACCTATCTATTAGTGGAGACTTGCGTGTTGCCATGATGCTGAACAGGTTTTAGTGGCACTTCCAGACTAAGATGGACTAGGAAAAAAGGCCTGATGATCTACTTCCAAAAATCAGCCAACGAAAACCCTATGGGTCACAATAGTCTCAGCCTCCACTGATCATGGAGATGGCACAGGACTGAGTAGCATTTTGTTTCTTTGTGCATAGAGTCCCCTGAGTCAGGGGCCATCTCAGTGGCAGCTAACGACAATGACAAGAGGTTGTTCTTCCATTGACCCTTTTTCCCTCCAGAGACTGCCCAATTCCTTTTCTGTCTTGCAGAGCCAAGTTCCTTGAAAGAATTGACTTCTCACCATCTTTACATCCTAACCTCCCATCCTCTTCTCAACTAACTCCAATCTGCCTTTCATCTACAGCACTCTACCGTAATGACTCTTGTCAAAGTTGCCGATGACCTAGATCTTGCCAAAATCAGTAGGAAATGCATCCATTCCCTCATCAACTACTTACTGAGCACTTTGTTTGTGGCCATGTTCGTTCTAGGTCCTGGAGTATAGCTCTGAATAAAATAAACAAAGATTCCCATCCTCATGGAGCTTACCTTCTAGAGAATGATGATGTAGAAGCCAGCATTTTTTTTTTTTCATTCTTTCTGCAAGATCCCACTCTCCTCCCTGAAATACTTTCTAGCCATGTGACCTTGGGCAAGACAAGCTTTCAGTGCCTCGGTTCCCGCCTCTGTAAGATACAGACGATAGCATCTACCTGTTAGTGTTGTTGGAAAGATCTAGGGAAATACCATGTGTCTAGAGCCCATGCACACACACCCACGTAGAACTGTTGGCGCCAGTGCCTGGTGTTTTTTTCTTACTGCACAAAATCTTTAATAACAAAGTATGCAACTTTATATTAGTTATGCTTGTAATTATAAAGTAACTTTTGGAATAATATATGCAAAGGAATGAAATAGCCTACAGCTCAACATGCCTTTTTTAACTTCCAATTTTATGGTCTAAACCAGCTCTCTGATTTGCAATCATCACTTCCTGCCTGTCAGTGCCTGCCAGCCCAGGCACAGCCTTGGCTTGTTTAGCCAAGACCTCACCAAGCTTAACAGTTTGGCCTGAGGCCCTGTTGTTCAGGAATCGCGTCCTAAGCCTTTAATTCTTTTCTCTCTTTCTGGCTCGTAACTTTTGATTTGATACATCCTTTACCCAGATTTGCCAGTTCTTAACATTTTGCCCCATTTGGTCCATTGTTCTATATATGGGCTTCCCTTGCTATCCGAAAGTAGAGCATTCATACGAACTCTTTTGTAAGCTGAAATGGCGTAAAACAAAGGAATTGTCATTCATTTATATGGGAAAAAAATTTGAGCATTCCTATGGTGTAATGATTTACTCAGCATGGCCTTTCTCACCGTGGTCTTATAACTCCCACCCAATCAATGTGAATGCGAGTGAACTGAGGGAGAAGCACTTGCTAGACTGGCCTTGCTCCCAGCAATCTGGACTAGCACAGCAGCTGAACCTGATGTTCCTTCCAAGGTGGAAAAGTTTGGGTAAAAATAAATGACAAATGGAAGGAAGGAGAAATAATAGCTGAAGGTAAAGGAATGAGTAAATGTGTTATGCAGCAGGGGAAACCTAGCATTACGCTGATGCCCTCAGAGAGACTCAGAGCAGGGGAATAATCTCTCATGCCTCAGTCCTGGATTTGGCCTTTTTTCCTTGCAGGGGAGAACGATCATCAGAATCCAACATCTGGGTGCTAGATGTCTTTCTGATCCTGCTGTAACCTTGAAAAGAGACAAGTAAACCTGATTCTAAATGACTCGGGGCACTTTACTATGCTCATTAAGTCAAGAAACTCAACAGCAAAAGCAATGTGATGTGTTAGACTGGTCTCATAGTAGATATTTTGACCCACGTGTGTACTGACCGTGGAAACCCTGGTTCTATCAAGAAGGTAGACTTGATGCCTGTGTTTTATACAGTCCAGCATGTTTAGGACAACTGTACCAATAACAGACAGTGAAATGTCTGGAATTGGAACCACAAAAAGTAAGTAGGAATTGAGAGCAAGTGTTAAAAAACTTGTATAGCAATTTCAGGAGTAATTTGGCGACTCATAAATCCAATAATAAAAGGGCTGGTTTGGGAGTATTTTATTTCGTTTTTGCATCAGTTACGTATTATTATATTTTTCAGAAATATTGGTCCACAAAGTATGTGGGGGGGGGGAGGGGGGAGGTCCTTTCCCTGAAGACATTTGTGTAGCACTGGTTTAGGTTATCTTTGCTTGCTGCTCAGACTCTCCACAGGTGATCCAATCTCCCTTCTTTCCCAATCCAGCACCTGTGTCTCTAACTTTAAAGACCTCACAAGTTTTCTAACTCTTCCAGACTTTAGGGGATTCTATATTCCTGTTAGGGAAACAAGAGGCAAGAAAAAAGAAGAGCCCATACAGAGATACCCTAAAGCAATTAGCTCTGCTAATGAAAGGGAACAGATATCAGGAATCCTTGGCCAGTGCCAGTGGTTTGTACACTCAGCCGCTGACTGAAGAATTGGAGGTTCAAGTCTACCCAGAGATGCCTCGGAAGAAAGGCCTGAAAACCTACTTCCAAAAAATCAGCCATTGGAAACCCTGTGGAGCACAGTTTCTACTCTGACACACCAGAGGTCACCATGAGTCTGAGTCAACTCAACGGTAACTGACTGTCCAGATACCTGAGCATTCAAACACTGATATAAGGCAACTGCTAATCTCCTAGGAGAGACACAGAGAGAGCTGTAAAGTCTTCTTACTTGCTGTCTATAACCTTAGGAGCTGTTAACATCACCCACCGATGCCTCCCTTGTTATAAAAGTAATGGAAATTTTTCAATTTCTATTGTTCTTGACCTCTCTTCTTTGACATCGTCTCATCCCAAGGCTTGCAGGAGCCTGAAGTTGCCCAGGATTTCATCATCTTCTCTAGATTCTGCCTGTCTGTCCAATTCGTCTCCCCATTCTTTAATGTTAGTTTTTCTCAGGGCTCAAGTTTTCTCCTCTGCTCTTCTTATTCTGAACACGTTCCTTAGGAGCTCTCACCTAGTCCCATGGCTTCACTTCCATGTCCATCTGTATCCTCAGCCCAGTCCAGTCTTCAGAGCTCCAGATCCTTGTTTTAGTTGCCTCTTCGGCCTCCTACTAGGCTGTTGAGCAAGCACCTCAAGTTCAACATGTTCAAAACCTAATTCATCACGCCTCTTGCTTCCTCCAAATCTGCTCATCCCTCAGGGTTCCCTATTTTACTTGCTACCTGTGTCACATTGAGAAAGTTACTAAAGCTCGCCTTCCCTGGCATGGTTATGGCCAGAAAAAGATGCCATTAAAAAGAGGGAGTTGAGAAGAGTTTGATAATAGAGCTCTGTGCAAAGATAACACTAGGTTTAAATTGGCTGGGGGTGTTGAAGCACCTGAGCTAACAACTGCAGAGAGTTCTTATCACACACACACACAGAGCCATAGGAAGAGGGAGAAGTTGCCAAAACTCAGCAAGAGTTGTAGGAGAGGGCTACCTGACATGAAATGTGGTCTTTAGTGGACCCTGCCTACCCACAGCCCACCAGAGATGGAAGTAAGAGAAGAAATACACCAATCACTCTTTTTTCCCATGCCCCAGTTGGCTGAACTCTTTCATCCCATGCCCTCTCGTTGGCTGAAACCAATCGGAATCCAGATGACCAGGAGCTGGTTGATGCTGTTCATAGAACCCAATCTCTGGGTCACGGAGCAGAGGTGGGAGATGGAGGGTGGAAGATGAATCTGGGGGAACAAGCAGGGAATATCCAGCACGTTCATCTTGCCTCAGTTTTCTCATATATAAAGCAGAGGTAATAATAAAAAAAAAAAAATGGTGCCTACTTAATGGGTCTTTTGTGAGATCTAAATGCTTTATCATAACAAACAAACAAACACACACCTAGAAGAGTGTCTGGCAATAAATAAGAATTCAATAAATGCATGTTTCTTTCCTTCATTCTTGTGCACCTCATTGGACCGAATCAAGAAATTGTTTGAATTAAAAAATCTGGTTCCAAGAGAAGGCAGCTATCCAAACCATATCCAAGCCGAGCTCTTGTTCCATTTTGTGGGGAAGGGTGATTTGCTCATCGACATCTGTCCTCTCTGGAAACTGACAGGTCATTTTCTTACCAGTTATCCACTGATTCCTCATATGCGGCCAATATATGAAAGCATCCGTCATGCATTTTGAGGCTGACTTTGAGCAGACCATGAAACTCAATGGAATGTTCAGATTATTTCTGGAATCTGTAGATGGTTCAGATTCATGTGCCTTGAATTTTATGAAGCGCTAATCTTTCATCTTCAGCTCTTGTCAAGTCGACCTTGTGCGAGTTGCTTTAAAATATTAGAAAATAGGCACATACCTAGGAATATGGTGTATTTAAAATATAATTAGGAAAATAATGTGTATTATTGCAAATGTAGAACATTCACAATTATGTAAAGTACCTAAAATTATGTGTAGTCCCACTGGCTTAAAAAAAAATGCATATTTTATTATGTATTATACATTATGCATTTTATGTTAATATTATACATTATGTATTACATTATGTGTATATAAAATATTATGTATTACAATATACAGATTTTTTTTTTTTTTTAGTTAGCCTGGTTTAAAATACAGGTTCTGCCGTATACTAATTCTGTGACCTTGGGAAGTTTATGTGTCCTCTTTAAAATTTATCTCATTGTGAAATGGGGACCAAACCGAAAACCAAACCCACTGCTATCGAGTTGATTCTGACTCATAACGACCCTATAGGACAGAGTAGAACTGCTCCCAGAAGGAGTGCTGGTGAGTTCCAACTGCCGACCTTTCAGTTAGCAGCGAAGGGCTTTAACCACTGCACCACCAGGGCTCGTTGAAATGGGGACAGCGATATTTAATTCTCGGGGTTGCTGCAAGGATTAAATGTGAAAGTGTACATACCATGCCTAATGTTATGCCTGGAGTCCCTCGGTGGTGCAAATAGTTATTGCACTCTACTGTTAACCAAATGGTTGGAGGTTCAAGTCCACCCAGAGGTGTCTCTAAAGATAGGCCTGGCCATCTACTTCCAAAAAACTCAGCCATTGGAAACCCTATGGAGCACAGATCTACTCTGACATATATGAAGTCACCATGAGTCGGTGTCAACTCAATGGCAGCTGTTATTTTTTTTATATTATGTCTAATAAATGGTTTGTGCTTCATAAATTAAACATTTTATTATAATGGTAAATCATATTTCTATATGACAATATTTTAAGTTTAGTGGAGGGACCATTATTTTATTTCCCCAAATAACTGTATCTGGGAAGGGGAAATAGAAACCCTGCTGGGTAAATAGAAACCCTGCAATTTGAAAGATGTTACAATTTACCAGGGAGGGCAGGAGAGATTTGGATTGGGACAAGGAGATGTCTTCTGAGTTCTCCTTATTGGACCTTGGTTCCCTCTTGGTTGTCACTTACAGCCCGCTCCTCTGCAGGCAGCAATTTCTAGGGAAGGCCTGTCACAGAGTCTGCATCCATACCAGCTCTCAGGGGAATGAGTGATCACATTGCCTTCATTTCTCACTGTTGACCTGAACACTCAGAGACATTGTTACCTCATCTGTGTAGCACATCTCCCACTGGAACGTCTGGGGGCCTCTCACCCATGCAGAGGAATAAGGCCAGACAACAATCACAGGAAGGCTCTGAGAAGTGTTGAGGTTATAGAGTTCCTTTCTGTCTCTATCCTTTTGGGGATGAGCTGAGGTATAAATTAAATCAGCAGATAAAAAATGAAATGAAATATTAAAAGGAGCAGGAAAATGGATTTTGTTATCATGGTCCCTGGACCAAACTCTGTATTAAAAACACCCATATAAGAAGGTGGTGTTAAATCAGAATCATGAGTGGACTACGGGGACGTAGTAATCATAGTAAATATAGTTAACAACAATGGCTACAGATTTTGAGTGTTTGCTTCGCTTTCCATATGTTAACTCTTCAACCTTCAGCACAACTCTTTGAAATAAGTACTTTATTTTCCAGGTTTTTCAGAGGAGAAAACTGAAATAGAGAAGGCAATAGATTTGTCCAAGGTCACATGGCTAGTATGTGGCAGAGCTGGGGTTTGAACCCAGGCTGTTGACTCTACAGTCTAGAGATTACAGAAATGTTCAAAGACACCTGGGCACTGACCCTGCCTTCATTCTTGGATAAGAATGTGACCTTGCTGATGCTGAGTTTAGTTAAACAAGGAGACTGGTATTTTTAATAATCCCTTTAAATAGAAACATGTGTTAATAATTAAAAAAAAAAAAAAAAACCACTGCCATCAAGTCAATTCCAACTCATAGTGACCCTATAGGACAGAGTAGAACTTCTCCATAGGGTTTCAAAGGCTGTAATCTTTATGGAAGGAGACTGCCATGCTTCTCTCCCGCAGAGCAGATGCTGAGTTCAAACCACCAACCTTTTGGTTAGCAGCTGAGCACTTAGCCACTGTGCCACCAGGAGTCTTTACATATATTATTAGTGTCAGTTATCCTGGGAGGTGGGGAGATTTATGTAAGCCCCATGAATTAAAAAAAAAAAAAAAATGCCCCTACCTGTTTAGACATTGTCATCGCAGCCAAAGTGACACGTTAGGGAGCCAGGAACCAGGGAAAATCCTTGTCTGAGTTATGCTGTAACTGCTCCTGCCCTCATGTGGTCATACCCACTCCTGAAAAGTTTCAGAATCTTTGGCTAACAAGACTCGGACACTATACAGTGTCTGTGCGTGCAACTGTGTGATATATTACTGTTGTTTTTATTGTTAGTTGCTGTTGAATTGTCTCCAACTCATGGCAACCTTAAGTACGGTAGAACGAAACGTTGCCCGGTCCTGTGTCATCTTCATGGTCATTAGTATACTCAAGTCCAGTGTTGTGGCTATTATGTAGTACCTTCCAACCTAGGGGGCCCCTCTTCCAGCACTATGTCAGACAATGTTCTATTGCGTGATATGTAACCCCACTGGAAGCGCTACAAATAACCCTTCCTGTGGTCCTTTTATAGAGTTGCTTCTAAAAGTGGAGTCACTAGACCACCAGTATCAACATCACTTGGGAGCTTGTTAGAAATGCAGAGTCTCAGGCCCCAAGCCAGACATACTGTAATTGAATGAATGATGTCCCCTAAAAATATGTCCACCCAGAACCTCAGAAAATGACTTTATTTGTCATAAGGGTCCTTGCAGATGTAATTAAGGTAAGGCTCTCAACATCAGATCATCCTGCATTTAGAATGGGCCCTAAATCCAATGGCTGGTGCCCTTATACAAGAAAGGAGAGGGAGATTTGAGACCCACAGACACAAGGGAAGGCCATGTGAAGATGGGGGCAGAGATTGGAGTGATGTCTCTAGAAGCCAAGGAACGTCAAGGATTTCCAGAAGCTTGGAGAAAAGCATGGGTCAAATTCTCCCTCAGAACCTCCAGAAGGAACCAACCCTGCCAACACCTGGATTTCAGACTTCTTCCCTCCAGAACTATGAGAGAATAAATTTCTGTTGTTGTAAGCCGCCAAGTTCATGGTAATTTGTTATTGGAGCCCTAGGAAGTTAGTACACTTACTGAGTCAGAATCTGCATTTTAACAAGTCCTCAGGTGACTCATATGCACAGAAAAATTAAGAAGCACTGCTTTAGCATTTACAACGAATGTTGACATTGTCTTAGTTACCTCTTGTTTTCAATTGCCTCATATGCATGTGAAAGCTGGATGATGAATATGGAAGACTGAAGAAGAACTGACGTCTTTGAATAGTGGTGTTGGTGAAGAATATTGAATATACCGTGGAATGCCAAAAGAACAAACAAATCTGTCTTGGAAGAAGTACAACCAGAATACTTCTTAGAAGCAAAGACGGTGAGACTATGTCTCACATACTTTGGACATGTTATCAGGAGGGATCAGTCCCTGGAGAAGGGCATCATGCTTGGTAAAGTAGAGGGCCAGTGAAAAATAGTAAGACTCTCAACAAGATAGATTGACACCATGGGTGCAACAATGGGCTCAAGCATAAAGATTGTGAGGATGGTGTAGGACCAGGAAGTGTTTCGCTCTGTTGTACATGGGATCGCCATGAGTCGGAACTGACTCGACGGCACCTAACAACAACAACAACAACGCTGTAACAGAAACACCGCAAGTGGGTGGCTTCAAAGAAGACACGTTTATTTTCTCGTAGTTCAGGAGGTCTGAATTCAGGGCACCAGCTACAGAGGAATGCTCTCTCCGTGTTAGCTCTGGGGAATGATCTTAGTTTCTTTCAGGTTCTATTACTCAGTTCCTTGACGATCTTCGTGTGGCATCTATCTTTCCCCCATTTGTGCTTGTCTCTGTGATCTTTATATAAACAGTACCGCCCTTCCCCAGGCCAGCTGCCTTCGAGTTGGCCCCCAACTCATGGAGACCCCCACTGTTGTCATTTGGCCTTTCTTCCTAGTCCACCTTAGTCTGGAAGCTCCACTGAAACCTGGTCAGCATCACAGCACCACGCAAGCCTCCAGTGACAGACAGGTGGTGGCTGCACAGGAGGTGCGTTGGCTGGAAATTGACCTGTGGTCTCCGCCATGGAAGGTGAGAATCTCCCCCTGAACCACCACTGCCCCAGGAGCTGAGTACAGCTGGGTAAACAAAGAAACCTGTTTGGAGCCTAAGCCCACTGTGACTCTGATGTACAACTGCCTCTCTCACCTTCTGGGCCTGTGATTTAGATCAGGGACCCTGGAGTCAGAAGAGCTGAATTCCCACCCTGCCTTTTATTTAGCTCTTTGGTCTCTGGCCTCTTAAAATCCCACCACCACCACCAGCTGCCATTAAGTCAACTCCAACTCATGCATCAGAGTAGGTCTGTGCTCCATAGTCTGATTTTTTGAAAGCAGATTGCCAGGCCTTTCATCCAACATGCACCTCTGGATGGACTCGAACCTTCAACCTTTCGGTTAGCAGCTGAGCACGTTAAGCATTTGCACTGCCCACATCTCCTACTTAGCTTCCTATACTGCAGAAGATAATGGTACTTCCCTTATAAGGTGGTTGTGAGAAGTGAGTTAGCACATATAACATGCTCAGAACAGGGCCTTGCACATTGAAGAAAAAGTTAGCTGTTCCAGCGTGAGTTTTTACCCTTGTGTTTCTGTGTCAACAATCTCCATTGTCAGCGCTTTATTGACGAGGCATGTAGCCGCTTCCAGGCCCCTGCCTTTGTGTAGCAAGTGCCTCATATCTCACTAGGTGTGAGGCCTTTATTCACCCCATTACTATGAGTCCACTGAACTCATGATTTTACTCAATTTCCCGAGATCAGAAATTTCTCAGCCGAAGTGCTCATTATCCCATAAAAGAACAGTCAGTATTTCAGTGTATCTTTGATCCTATTCACCTATAAGCCGCATCTCTGATTTTGCTACCTTCTTTCAGATTCACACCTGCATACGCCTAATGCCTGCTCACCTGTCCTGGTTTCCAGGTGGCTTCATGTCCACATGGTCCAGTGATATCCCAGTGCTTAGCACCAGGCATAAATCAAAATTATTTTGGCATTGAAAAGAAACTCAGAGACCATTGAGTCCAACTGTCTGATTTTAAGATGAAGAAACTGAGAAGGGTGAAGGGAGGGAAAGAAAATATATGGATATTTATGGATATCATTGAGCACCCTGCAAAGTCTTCACATGGCTTAGACCCAGAAGCTGCAGCGTTTGCAACACTTAGCACCAGGTCCACAGGGATGCAACCTGGAAATGAATATGGACAGAATAAGAGCCCTGGTGATGCAGTGGTTAAGCACTCAGCTGCTAACTGAGAGATCGGCGGTTCAAATCTTCCAGCTGCTCTGCAGAAGATAGACGTGGCAATCTGCTTCCCTAAAGATTACAGCCTTGGAAACCATTTGAGGGAGCTCTACTCTGTCCTATTGTTGTTGTTGTTGTTGTTAGGTGCCATCAAGTCGGTTCCGACTCGTAGCGACCCTATGTACAACAGAACGAAACACTGCCCGGTCCTGAGCCATCTTTACAATCATTGTTATGCTTGAGCTCATTGTTGCAGCCACTGTGTCAGTCCACCTTGTTGAGGGTCTTCCTCTTTTCTGCTGACCCTGTACTCTGCCAAGCATGATGTCCTTTTCCAGGGACTGATTCCTCCTGACAACTGTCCTATAGGGTTGTTATAAGTTGGAATCAACTTGACAGCAACAGGCATCACAGCTGGGCATCGAGCATCCTCTTGGTACCAAATACTGCAGCATTTTGGTTACATGATATCAGTGAATCTGCAAAGCAGCCTTATTGTTCCCGCGTTCTTATTCTCCACTTTACCAATGATAAATCTGAGGCCCCTCATCAACAGAAGAATGGATAAACAAAACGTGGTCTACACATACAATGGAATGTTACTCACCCATAAAGAGAAATGAAGTTGTGATACATGCTACGACATGGATGACCCTTGAAAACACCATGCTGAGTGAGGTTAAGCCAGTCACAAAAGCACAAATATCATAAGACCCTATTTATATGAAATATCTAGAACAGACAAACATATAGAGACTGAAGTTTATTATCGGTTACCAGGGCAGGAGGAAGGAGCAAACGGGAAGTCATTGTTTAGGAAGTATCAAGTATCTCGTTAATGGTCATCCGAAATTTAGCAGTGGCTACAGGTGATGGCTGTACGTCACAGTTAGTGTAATCAATGTCCCTGAATTGTAGATATAAAAGAATGCTGAATTGGCAAGTACTGTGTTATGTATATTTTTACCACCACACAAAAAATATTCATCAAATCAAATCTGGGGGTTCAAAGAGGGCTGGATAATTTGCTCAAGGCCACACAGTTGGAAAGTGGTAAATCCAGGGTTTGAACTAGACCTTTCTTTCTCTTCCCAGAGCCCGTTTTGGTCATTTCACTGTCATGTGATTTAGCAGCCATGTGACTTATCCAAGGTTACACAGCTCACAGAGAACATCTGAGATTAGGATGAACCAACCCCCTCCCCTCAACATATACACTTCAGCATATTAGAAGGTCTTTTCAAATATATGGTTTCATGATCTGGGCAAGTTACAAAAATGCTTCAAGTGCAGGCTCCTCACTCCTATAGGAGAAATATTAAGTGTTGCTCATGCAAAAGGCACCATCTGATAAGCCAGCTCTTCTAGTTTGTCAAACCCAGGCATTGTGATAAAATACCGCTTGCTATAAGAGAATGTGTCTATAAAACCATGACAGCATATCAGACCCGCCAAACCCCCGGCGTATCAGAGCGGATACTAAATCCCCGCTCTCTTATCTTAATAGAAATGCTTTTCCTTCTCAGCAAACAGCAGGGCACCAGGGTAGAAGGGAGGAGCGACATCTCCTCTCTGAAGTCTCCAACCCTTTCTAGAGGTCATTTCTGTGAGCCAGCCATTCCCATCTGGCATCTTTAAATCCTGAGAATGTCAATCTGGGGGCCAGAAAAGAGGGTTTGCTTTTTCCCAGTAGTCATACATGTTGACCTTCGCTTAGTGCATATGTGTAAGCAATGTCTGCATTCCAACGTCTACAAGACTCTGGCAGGAATAACCAATATCACAGTAATGACCACTTGTTGGACAGCTGTTGTGTGCCAGGCACTGTGCAAAGGGCTTTACGTGCATTGTTCCACTTGATCTGTCAGTAACTCTATGAGGTAAACAATGTCATTATCCCCATTTTACAGAGGAGGAGACTAAGGCTTAAAGAAGTAAATTGGTTTGGTGTAGGTCACGTAGCCAGAAAATGGCAAAGCTGGAATTTGAACCCAGGTCTGTCTGATTCCTAAGCCCCTACTTTCAATCACAGTTCTGCTCTTATCAGCTGTGTGGCCTTGGGCAAGTTGCCTCTCTTCTCTGAGCCTCAGTCTCATGAATAAAATGAGAAAAGAATAGTGGCTAACTTATAGGGTTGTTACCAAGAGTTAGTTCATGTAAAGTGCTCAGCTTAGTGTTGGGCACATAGTAGGTGCCCAGTGAGTGCCAGCTACTGTTACTGCAAAGGCCTGTATGGTGCAAACAGTTAATGTGCTGGGCTGCTAACAGAAAGGTTGGAGGTTTGAGTCCACCCAGAGACACTTTGGAAGGAAGGAATGGCAATTTGTTTCTGAAAAATCAGCTGTACTTGATCTTTGTGCAGGTTCCTCACGAGCACAATGAAGTGTTCTGGAATTCCCATTCTTCACCATGTTATCCATAATTTGTTATGATCCACACAGTCGAATGCCTTTGCATAGTCAATAAAACACAGGTAAACATCCTCCTAGTACTCTCTGCTTTCAGCCAGGATCCATCTGACATCAGCAATGATATCCCTGGTTACACATCCTCTTCTGAAACCGGCCTGAATTTCTGGCAGGTCCCTGTCGATATACTGCTGCAGCTGTTTTAGAACGATCTTCAGCAAGATTTTGCTTGCGTATGATATTAATGATATTGCTCTTAGATTCAATGAAATATTTTCTGGAACTGATTTCTTACATTGCCTTTCAGAGCTAGCATATAAAAACTAATTTTTAGTCACATCTCATTCTGTTAATTCTGACTGGGATAGAATTATAAGTTCACAATTATTTTCCTTGAGCACTGAAGATATTTTTATTTTCTTCTAACTCTTATTAATAATAGAAAGCCTGCTGTCAATCTGATTGTTACTCCTTAGTAGGTAAACCTGTTTCTTTGCTCTGGGAACTTTCAGAATTTTATCTCTATACTTAACATTCTAGGGTTTCAATATATTGTATATAAAGAATATTTGTGTATGAATGGTAGTGGGGAGAGCTTGCCTGCCTGCACATGGTGACCTTTTTAATCTGAAGACCCATTTTTTCTTCAGACAACTCTATGGAGCTCAATTCTACTCTGATACGTACGGGGTCTCCACGAGTCAGAGTCAACTCATTGGCAATTATTTTATTATTATTATTATCGCTATTGCAAGCTCTAGAGCATTCTACCTTTGTACGGGGTCTACCCATGCAGTGTTTTGATCAGGCTAATGGGCTATTTTATAAGAGGTTCCAAGGTGTGGAATAATGAGTGCTGAAGCCTGGTTTACATATTAGAGTGCTCCTGAAATAACAGTGGGGTGAAGAGTTTTTCTAAACACTTTGGGTGACGTGATACTTCCAAATACGTGGGCCAGGTGGGTCAATATGTATTCAAGAGGTTATTTGTCATCCTCTGGTCCCAGTGCCAGGCCTGGCAAGCAGATCACAAAGTATTGCCGCTTATGGAAATCAGAGCAGTGAAATAATTGTAAGGATTTTGTGAAATCATTTGAGCCCTGAAATTGCGGTGTGTGCCTGGCACTTCTAATTCATTCCGATATGGTCTGTGTGGTTCAGCATGAATAAATTTCGTGCTATCATTGTTAAGTGTGTTGGAGGAAAGTTTGAAAATATATAGAGTTTAATGCTATAGCCAAGTCATATGTGGCTAGTTAAATTGAAATTAAATAAAAAATTCAGTTCCTCAGTCTCACTAGCCACATTCAGGGGCTCAACAGCCCCATGTGACTAGTGAGTACAGTATTGGACAATGTAGATATTGATATTTCTGTCTGTATTTAAAGAGTCTGTATCTCTCTAATGTAGATATGGTGCAAATGGTTAACGCACTTGGCTGCTAACCAAAAGGCTGGAGGTTCAAGTCCACCCAGAGGTGCCTCAGAAGAAAGGCCTGGTGATCTACTTCTGAGAAATCAGTCATTGAAAACCCTATAGAGCACAGTTCTACCGTGACACATTGGGTAATCATGAGTCAGAGTCGACTCGATGACAACCGGATTTTTACGTGGATGTTTCCATCATCACTGAGAGTTCTATTGGACAGTGTGGGTCTAGGGCCTTCTTCACCAATATTTGGCACTCAATCCTATTACCATGAATTAGGGCAAGTTCAAGGGTTTTCAATTGTTGAACACCTATTGTCCTCCAAGCCTGGAGGTGGACACATTTCCTACATTCTCTCCCCCAGTCTTCAAAATTCTGGAGGTGAACAGCATTTCCCCATCTCAAAGATTAAAGCTCTGAAAGGTCAAGCGACTTATCCAAAGTCATGTTGCTTGGACTTGGTAGAGCTGGGGTCTAAGACCAAGGATTCAAAAGCCTAGCTTCAAAAGCCAGGGCTCTTTCCATAGAAATAGATTTCATCTCTCAGAAGTGTTATTATGTATGTGTAGAATTTCCCATAGGAATTCTGGAATCTTAGGATTAAAGGAGACTCAAAGGTCACCCACTCACCCAGTGTTCCAGCCCTCTATTCTACAGCCCAGACAAGGTGGATACAGAGCAAGATTCATGCCTCACCATTTTGACTTTTACGTGCATCCACGTCTACTCGTCTGATACTTAGGTGAGTGTTTTCTAATGCAGTAGATGGGTGCAACAGCATGAGCCTTTTATCTAATCCACAATACATTATACTCATAGAAATATGCTACACAAAATAAAACTGACAATTGTTAAATCTGCACATGGTAAAATTTGTTATAGCTGAAAAACTCATTGAAGACTCACAGCTTTTTGATAACAATGAAACCTGCAAAAAATTGACCTGAGGAAAAAATTTGACTTGGTAGAATGAACAAGAGGAAGTAAAACTGACAGCAGCTTAAATTGTACGTGATAAAGCCTGTTGTCAACAACAAAAAAGATGTTGCAAGAATCAAATATTCTTGAGAAAGTTTACACATGGGAAATTTTGATTTGGTAAGAATATTTGTGATGATGGCTTTAAAATGGCTGACGCTAACCAGTGCTTTCTATGAATCAGCCAATGAGATAAACACTTTGTAGGATTTATTTTATTTAATTCTCAAAATTCGTATAACCTGTTGCCATCGAGTCGATTCTGACTCATAGTGACCCTATAGGACAGAGTAGAACTGCCCTATAGCGTTTCTAAGGAGCGGCTGGTAGATTCGAACTGCTGAACTTTTTGGTTAGCAGCTGTAGTACCTCTTAACCACTGCACCAGCAGGGCTCCCAAATTAGTATAGGAACTTGATATTATTGCTCTCGTCAATTTTGAGTTGATGAAGCTGAGGCAGAGCGGGATTACAAAACTTGCCCAGGTCACACAACAAATAATTGCAGATGGTGGAAATTTTATTACAATGTTTGTGCTCTTCAATATTTATTTTACCATGTTTTTTAGTTAGTTCCTTTTCTCTCTTTTCTGTGAGATTGTTTCCTGCACCTCTTCTCTATTTTATATAAAATATTTTATATTTAACAATCAAAATAAAATAGTTTTGAATTTTTGTTTTGAAATAATTTGTAGACTTAGAGAAAAATTACAGGAATCGTAAAACAAAACTGTTTGAACCATGTGTGAATCAGTTACAGACATGATGCCCCATTACTCCCAAATATTTTAGCATGAATTTACCACAACAAAGATATTCTCCTAAGTAACCACAGCATGAGCCTCAAAATCAAGAAATGAACATTGATACATCGTTGCTATCTAATCTTAGGGGCTTTATTCAAGTTTTCCCAATTTTATTGTTGTTACTGTATGCCGTGAAGTCATTTCCTACTCATAGTGACCCAGTAGGACAGAATAGAACTGTCCCATAGGCTTTCCAAGGCTAAAATCTTTCCAGGAGCAGACTGCCCTGCTTTCTCCTGCAGATTGCCTGCTGGGCTGAAACCACCAAACTTCCGGTTAGCTGCCGAGTGATTAACCACTGCGCCACCAGAGCTCTGTTTTCCAGTTTTATTAATCATACCATTTATAGCAAAAGGATCAACTCCAAGATCATGTGTTACATTTCGTTTTCACATCTCTTTAGTCTCCTTGAACGTGGGGCAGTCCCATAGTCTTTCTTTGACTTCACGACTTTATCATTTGAAGATTATAAGCCAGTTATTTTGTAGAATAGGCCTCAATTTGGGTTTGTCAGATGTTTCCTTGTTAGTAGATTCAGGTTGCAAGTTTTTGGCAGGAACACACAGAAGTGATGTCGTGTCCTTCTTAGGCATATTCTCAGGACACACGTGATCTTGATTTGTCTCAAGTGATGCTAACTTTGATCACATGATTAAGGTGGGATGTATCAAGTTGCTACACTATAAATTTGCTCTTTTTCCTATTGTAATTACTAAGTGTTTATGGTAAGATACTTCAATTTGTACAAATATTCCATTCTTCATCAAAATTTCATCCACCACTTTTTAGTATCCATTGATGTTTCATGGCTGAATTAATTATTACTACGGATGGCTAGAATTAATTCCATCATTTCTTCTACATAATCAGTTGGCATTCTACTTTAAGGAAGAACTTTCTCTTCTTCCCATTTATTTGTTCCTTCAGTAATTTATATCAGTGTGGACTCATTAATTCTTATTTTATTCTATGGGTATTAATACATTATTATCATTATTTATTTCTTTTGATGCTTAAATTGTCTCAGATTTGGCCAGTTGGAACATCTTTAAGCTGTTTTCTGGATCTTTTTGGAATATCCCCACCATTCCTTGAACATGTCCTTATTTTCTGGTGCAATAAGATGTTTCATGCATATATTATACTTTCTCTGAACCAGCCCTGGAATAGTCCATTTTTCCAAAGAACTCTGGATCCTTTGAGTGGAGAATAGTATTTAGAAATCAATATCTCTACACTAAGTGTGCTCATTGCTATTGGAGTGTTATTATTTCCAGGAAGAACTAGGAATTTTATGTATATACTCACACATACATACATAGTCATACACAGTTCCTGGAGAAGGACATCATGCTTGGCAAAGTACAAGGTCAGTGGAAAAGAGGAAGACCCTCAACAAGGTGGATTGACACAGTGCCTGCAACAATGAGCTCAAGCATAACAACGATTGTAAGGATCGCGCAGACCCAAGCAGTGTTTCATTCTGTTGTGCGTAGGGTTGCTATGAGTCGGAACTGACTCGACGGTACCTAACAACATGGGATTCACACTAGTTCTCTCCCTTCCTGCATTTGTAACTCTCTTATCTTACAGTGAGATAAATGGCTTACATAATGCTCACTCTATATCCTTATTTGATCAACCTCACTGTACAGAGCCAGTCTCCTGCCACCACTATCCACCCCACTGTTTGGATGGATGCCTTTCTCACCCCATCCAGGTTCTGACCCCACACTGGGCTGCTGCTGCTGCTGCCCCTCCCCACAAATGCTCAAATGTTTATCAGATAAGAAGGATGGGGTAAAATATTCACTGGGTCAAAAAGTGGGGTCAACACACACAAAAAAACCAAACCCATTGCCATCAAGTCGATTCTGACTCATAGTGACCTTACAGGGGGTCAATGCAGTGGGGATAAAACGTGTTTAACCAATATTTATATGAAAAGGATTTATCTTGAGGAAAATAAAGCTAGTAAAATTAAAAAGTAGAGGAAAATGGAATTTCTATAAATGTGTCATATAGGTAAAGGATCAAAAATTAAATTGACTTAATTAAGTTCATAGCCTCAAGGACAGTCCCTGTTTCCTAAGGCAATATTGTAAGGATTAAATGGATTGAAGAAGATATTTTACCCACAATTCTTAGCTCAATGTAAGTGCACAGTTAATGGTGGTGATGGTGGCGATGCTGATGATGATGGTGATGAAGACATTTCCCAAGAATGAATCCCAGGTTCCTTGTTATATTCCCTAGAAGTGGTGAAAGAAGTAGAAGTTAGCAGCAGTCTGCAGTGTACAGTCAGGAAAAGCTCAGCTTTCAAGACCTGGATCCTACGGTGAATCCTGTGGAGGCACTGGTTTGCAAAAGGAGGCCCACATAGGGAGGTGTGTTCCTATAAACTAACCCCTGTGATTTGATTGAAGACCCTGTTTGAGCTTAGAACCAGCAGCAAACAAAGGCATCAAAGGGTACTTTCAAAGTGCAATTGAGCAGAGAAGACCCTGTTGGCTGGGAGTGATTGAGCTGTGTCAGATGGGAGCTGATGAAAGAGGAGGAAGAAAAGTGGAAGGTGATCTTGCTTTGTCCGGGCTGACATCTCCTGCTCAGGTTTGAAGCTTTGATTAGCAGTACGTCCCTGGCTGAGGGAGAAGAGACTCTGCAGGCCACCAAGGAAACTTCCAGAAGAGTCCATTTCAAGTGGAGATTGCTGTTGCGTGAAGGAGTGCCTGGATGGATTCCTTCCTTCTAATAGCCCCAAAGAGGAGATAAAATCATAGAAATGACTCAAGAATACTGAGTTTGCAAGTGCTGCTGTAACAGAAATACCACAAGTGGGTGGCTTTAAAGAACAAAAATGAATTTTCTCACATTTTAGAAGCCTAGAAGTCTGAATTCAGGGAACGGGCTATAGGGCAAGGCTGTCTGTCAGCTCTGGGGGAAAATCCTCATCTCTTCCATTAGCCCTTGGATCCTTAGCATCTATCTTCCCCCGTCTGTGCTTGCTCGCTTCTGTGTCTAGGCTGCTTTGTATGGTACTCAGAAGTAGTTAGGTTTAGGGCACGCCCTTCACTGATAAAGCCTCATTAACATAAAAACAAAGAAAACCCTATTTCCATACAGGATTACATCCACAGGAATCGGGTTTAGGATTAAAACACATATTAGGGAGAACACAGTTCAACCTATAACAAATACTAATGATTATCTGCAGCGAGAAAATAGAAGAACTGAGATAATACACAGGAATTTGCCCAGACTTAGACCATCCATTGATCTTTAGAACTCTGCTTGGCATGTAATAATAATAATAAAAAAAGTTGCCATCTAGTCTATTCCAACTCATAGAGACCCTACAGGACAGAGTAGAAGTGCCCCATAGAGTTTTCAGGGAGCGCCTGGTGGATTTGAACTGCCAACCTCTTGGTTAGCAGCTGTAGCTCTTAACTGCTATGCAACCAGGGTTTCCAGCATGTAACAGGTACTCAATATATATTTGTTAAATGAATGAACAATCTCAGACACCAAAATTACTTTTTCCTTTTGTGTGTGTGTGTGTGTGTGTGTGTGTGTGTGTGTGTGTGTGTGTATCATATATTAGCATCTATTGCTTGACCCATTCCTCTGGTCCATTAATCTCCCTCTGTTTACCTCAGTGCTACACTTTTAAATCTATTGCTACTCTAGTACTCACAGATATTAAACGTATCATAATTTCACCTTGTTACCGTCTTTCAATTTGTCTCCTTGGCTCTTTTCAGTCGATTACTTGTCCAAATGCATTTTAGAATCATTTTGTCAAGTTTCCCAAAAAATGTCCTATTGGGATTTATGCTGTAATTGCATTAAGCCAGCAAATTAATTAATGGAGAACATATTTATAATATTGAGTCTTCCTTTTTTGGAATATGATATGTTTTTACACTAAGCCAAGGTATTTTTTTTAACGTTCCTCAGTGAAGTTTTGTAATTTTCTTCTTACAGTTAACTTTATTCCTTAAGGGTTTAAAAACAAATTGTTTTTAGTGCTGTAAGGAATTTGATTCTTTCCATTGTATTTTCTAACTGCTTATTGCTAACATATAAGAGAGCTATTGAGTTTTATATATATACACATATAAAATTTTATTGTGCTTTAGGTGAAAGTTTACAGCGCTAGTTTCTCATTCAAAAATTTATACACAAATGGGGGCGGAGCCAAGATGGCGGACTAGGCAGACGCTACCTCGGATCCCTCTTACAACAAAGACACGGAAAAACAAGTGAATCGATCACATACATAACAATCTACGAACCCTGAACAACAAACACAGATTTAGAGACGGAGAACGAACTAATACGGGGAAGCAGCGATTATTTCCAGAGCCTGGAGCCAGCGTACCAGTCAGGTACGGCACAAGCACAGAGACCTGCTCCACCCCCCTGAACTAAACCCGGGAGGGGGACCAGCCGGTTCCACGGGCGGCGTGGGACGCAGCCGGTAGGAGAAGTCCCCGGGAGGCAGTGACTGGTCTTGGAGCAGAAAGAGCAGCGTCCGAGCTGGGGAACCGTCCCGCAGGGATTTGGACTGGACGCAGGTACAGCATAAACACGGAGAGTTGCTCCACCCCCCTGAACTAAACCCGGGAAGGGGACCAGCCGGGTTGCGCGGGCGGCGTGGGACGCAGCCGGTAGGAGAAGTCCCTGGGAGGCAGCGGCTGGTATTGGAGTGGGGAGAACAGCATCCCAGCCGGGACACTCGGTCACGGCACAAGCACAGGGACCTGCTCCACCCATCTGAACTAACCCCGGGAGGAGGCCCAACTGGTTCTCGGGGGCGGCAGGGCCACGTGGCTGGAGGGACGAGAAGTCCCCGGGAGGCAGCGACTGATTTTGGAGTCGAGAGTGCACCGTCCCAGTAGGGGAGCCTCGACGCTGGGCGTGGGGCTGGAAGCAGAGGATCTGACCGTGACTCCAGCGGGCCAGACCCCCCGGGGGCAATCTCCACACAGCCAGCACACATAGGCGACGCGCCCCGTGGGAATCTCAGATATAATAGTCATTCCAAGCAAGACAAGCAACTCTGGCTATATTCTGAGGTGCTACTCTCCTATCTCTCTGTTCCCTCCCCCACCCTCCCCAGGCGGCTTCATTAACATCTGAATAGCCTGAGCCAGAGGGAGAACTCTGATAGGGATCTGACTGCATTTTTTTTTAGCGGATTTTCTGGAAAAACTAGTTTCCCAGTGATGGCTCGGAGACAACAATCCATATCAAACCACTTAAAGAAGCAGACCATGACACCTTCTCCAACCCCCCAAACAAAAGAATCAAAATCTTTCCCAAATGAAGATACAATCTTGGAATTATCAGATACAGAATATAAAAAACTAATTTACAGAATGCTTAATGATATCACAAATGAAATTAGGATAACTGCAGAAAAAGCCAAGGAACACACTGATAAAACTGTTGAAGAACTCAAAAAGATTATTCAAGAACATAGTGGAAAAATTAATAAGTTGCAAGAATCCATAGAGAGACAACATGTAGAAATCCAAAAGATTAACAATAAAATAACAGAATTAGACAACGCACTAGGAACTCAGAGGAGCAGACTCGAGCAATTAGAATGCAGACTGGGACATCTGGAGGACCAGGGAATCAACACCAACATAGCTGAAAAAAAATCAGATAAAAGAATTAAAAAAAATGAAGAAACCTTAAGAATTATGTGGGACTCTATCAAGAAGGATAACCTGCGGGTGATTGGAGTCCCAGAACAGGGAGGGGGGACAGAAAACACAGAGAAAATAGTTGAAGAACTCCTGACAGAAAACTTCCCTGACATCATGAAAGACGAAAGGATATCTCTCCAAGATGCTCATCGAACCCCATTTAAGACTGATACAAAAAGAAAAACACCAAGACATATTATCATCAAACTCACCAAAACCAAAGATAAACAGAAAATTTTAAAAGCAGCCAGGGAGAAAAGAAAGGTTTCCTTCAAGGGAGAATCAATAAGAATATGTTCTGACTACTCAGCAGAAACCATGCAGGCAAGAAGGGAATGGGACGACATATACAGAACACTGAAGGAGAAAAACTGCCAGCCAAGGATCATATATCCAGCAAAACTCTCTCTGAAATATGAAGGCGAAATTAAGATATTTACAGACAAACACAAGTTTAGAGAATTTGCAAAAACCAAACCAAAGCTACAAGAAATACTAAAGGATATTGTTTGGTCAGAGAACCAATAATATCAGATATCAGCACAACACAAGGTCACAAAACAGAACGTCCTGATATCAACTCAAATAGGGAAATCACAAAAACAAATTAAGATTAATTAAAAAAAAATACACATAACAGGGAATCATGGAAGTCAATAGGTAAAAGATCACAATAATCAAAAAGAGGGACTAAATACAGGAGGCATTGAACTGCCATATGGAGAGTGATACAAGGCGATATAGAACAATACAAGTTAGGTTTTTACTTAAAAAATAGGGGTAAACAATAAGGTAACCACAAAAAGGTATAACAACTGTATAACTCAAGATAAAAACCAAGAAAAACGTAACGACTCAACTAACATAAAGTCAAGCACTATGAAAATGAGGATCTCACAATTTACTAAGAAAAACGCCTCAGCACAAAAAAGTGTGTGGAAAAATGAAATTGTCAACAACACACATAAAAAGGCATCAAAATGACAGCACTAAAAACTTATTTATCTATAATTACCCTGAATGTAAATGGACTAAATGCACCAATAAAGAGACAGAGAGTCACAGACTGGATAAAGAAACACGATCCATCTATATGCTGCCTACAAGAGACACACCTTAGACTTAGAGACACAAACAAACTAAAACTCAAAGGATGGAAAAAAGTATATCAAGCAAACAATAAGCAAAAAAGAAGAGGAGTAGCAATATTAATTTCTGACAAAATAGACTTTAGACTTAAATCCACCACAAAGGATAAAGAAGGACACTATATAATGATAAAAGGGACAATTGATCAGGAAGACATAACCATATTAAATATTTATGCACCCAATGACAGGGCTGCAAGATACATAAATCAAATTTTAACAGAATTGAAAAGCGAGATAGATACCTCCACAATTATAGTAGGAGACTTCAACACACCACTTTCGGAGAAGGACAGGACATCCAGTAAGAAGCTCAACAGAGACACGGAAGATCTAATTACAACAATCAACCAACTTGACCTCATTGACTTATACAGAACTCTCCACCCAACTGCTGCAAAATATACTTTTTTTTCTAGCGCACATGGAACATTCTCTAGAATAGACCACATATTAGGGCATAAAACAAACCTTTGCAGAGTCCAAAACATCGAAATATTACAAAGCATCTTCTCAGACCACAAGGCAATAAAACTAGAAATCAATAACAGAAAAACTAGGGAAAAGAAATCAAATACTTGGAAGCGGAACAATACCCTGCTGAAAAAAGCCTGGGTTATAGAAGACATTAAGGAGGGAATAAGGAAATTCATAGAAAGCAGTGAGAATGAAAATACTTCCTATCAAAACCTCTGGGACACAGCAAAAGCAGTGCTCAGAGGCCAATTTATATCAATAAATGCACACATACAAAAAGAAGAAAGAGCCAAAATCAGAGAACTGTCCCGACAACTTGAACAAATAGAAAGTGAGCAACAAAAGAATCCATCAGGCACCAGAAGAAAACAAATAATAAAAATTAGAGCTGAACTAAATGAATTAGAGAACAGAAAAACAATTGAAAGAATTAACAAAGCCAAAAGCTGGTTCTTTGAAAAAATTAACAAAATTGATAAACCATTGGCTAGACTGACTAAAGAAATACAGGAAAGGAAACAAATAACCGAATAAGAAATGAGAAGGACCACATCACAACAGAACCAAATGAAATTAAAAGAATCATTTCGGATTATTATGAAAAATTGTACTCTAACAAATTTGAAAACCTAGAAGAAATGGATGAATTCCTGGAAAAACACTACCTACCTAAACTAACACATTCAGAAGTAGAACAACTAAATAGACCCATAACAAAAAAAGAGATTGAAAAAACTCCCAACAAAAAACAGCCCTGGCCCGGACGGCTTCACTGCAGAGTTCTACCAAAGTTTCAGAGAAGAGTTAACACCACTACTACTAAAGGTATTCCGAAGCATAGAAAATGACGGAATACTACCCAACTCATTCTATGAAGCCACCATCTCCCTGATACCAAAACCAGGTAAAGACATTACAAAAAAAGAAAAATTATAGACCTATATCCCTCATGAACATTGATGCAAAAATCCTCAACAAAATTCTAGCCAATAGAATCCAACAACACATCAAAAAAATAATTCACCCTGATCAAGTGGGATTTATACCAGGTATGCAAGGCTGGTTTAATATCAGAAAAACCATTAATGTAATCCATCACATAAATAAAACAAAAGACAAAAACCACATGATCTTATCAATTGATGCAGAAAAGGCATTTGACAAAGTCCAACACCCATTTATGATAAAAACTCTTACCAAAATAGGAATTGAAGGAAAATTCCTCAACATAATAAAGGGCATCTATGCAAAGTCAACAGCCAATATCACTCTAAATGGAGAGAACCTGAAAGCATTTCCCTTGAGAACGGGAACCAGACAAGGATGCCCTTTATCACCGCTCTTATTCAACATCGTGTTGGAAGTCTTAGCCAGGGCAATTAGGCTAGACAAAGAAATAAAAGGTATCCGGATTGGCAAGGAAGAAGTAAAGTTATCACTATTTGCAGATGACATGATTATATACACAGAAAACCCTAAGGAATCCTCCAGAAAACTACTGAAACTAATAGAAGAGTTTGGCAGAGTCTCAGGTTATAAAATAAACATACAAAAATCACTTGGATTCCTCTACATCAACAAAAAGAACACCGAAGAGGAAATCACCAAATCAATACCATTCACAGTAGCCCCCAAGAAGATAAGATACTTAGGAATAAATCTTACCAAGGATGTAAAAGACCTATACAAAGAAAACTACAAAGCTCTACTACAAGAAATTCAAAAGGACATACTTAAGTGGAAAAACATACCCTGCTCATGGATAGGAAGACTTAACATAGTAAAAATGTCTATTCTACCAAAAGCCATCTATACATTTAACGCACTTCCGATCCAAATTCCAATGTCATATTTTAAGGGGATAGAGAAACAAATCACCAATTTCATATGGAAGGGAAAGAAGCCCCGGATAAGCAAAGCACTACTGAAAAAGAAGAAGAAAGTGGGAGGCCTCACCTTACCTGACTTCAGAACCTATTATACAGCCACAGTAGTCAAAACAGCCTGGTATTGGTACAACAACAGACACATAGACCAATGGAACAGAATTGAGAACCCAGACATAGATCCATCCACGTATGAGCAGCTGATATTTGACAAAGGACCAGTGTCAATTAACTGGGGAAAAGATAGCCTTTTTAACAAATGGTGCTGGCATAACTGGATATCCATTTGCAAAAGAATGAAACAGGACCCATACCTCACACCATGCACAAAAACTAACTCCAAGTGGATCAAAGACCTAAACAATAAAGACTAAAATGATAAAGATCATGGAAGAAAAAATTGGGACAACCCTAGGAGCCCTAATACAAGGTATAAACAGAATACAAAACATTACCAAAAATGATGAAGAGAAACCCGATAACTGGGAGCTCCTAAAAATCAAACGTCTATGCTCATCTAGAGACTTCTCCAAAAGAGTAAAAAGACCACCTACAGACTGGGAAAGAATTTTCAGCTATGACATCTCCGACCAGCGCCTGATCTCTAAAATCTACACGATTCTGTCAAAACTCAACCACAAAAAGACAAACAACCCAATCAAGAAGTGGGCAAAGGATATGAACACACATTTCACTAAAGAAGATATTCAGGCAGCCAACAGATACATGAGAAAATGCTCTCGATCATTAGCCATTAGAGAAATGCAAATTAAAACTACGATGAGATTCCATCTCACACCAGCAAGGCTGGCATTAATCCAAAAAACACAAAATAATAAATGTTGGAGAGGCTGCGGAGAGATTGGAACTCTCATACACTGCTGGTGGGAATGTAAAATGGTACAACCACTTTGGAAATCTATCTGGCGTTATCTTAAACAGTTAGAAATAGAACTACCATACAACCCAGAAATCCCACTCCTAGGAATATACCCTAGAGATACAAGAGCCTTCATACAAACAGATATATGCACACCCATGTTTATTGCAGCTCAGTTTGCAATAGCAAAAAGTTGGAAGCAACCAAGGTGTCCATCAACGGATGAATGGGTAAATAAATTGTGGTATATTCACACAATGGAATACTACGCATCGATAAAGAACAGTGACGAATCTGTGAAACATTTCATAACATGGAGGAACCTGGAAGGCATTATGCTGAGCGAAATTAGTCAGAGGCAAAAGGACAAATATTGTATAAGACCACTAGTATAAGATCTTGAGAAATAGTAAACCTAAGAAGGACACATACTTTTGTGGTTACGAGGCGGGGAGGGAGGGAGGGTGGGAGAGGGTTTTTTATTGATTAATCAGTAGATAAGAACTGCTTTAGGTGAAGGGAAAGACAACACTCAATACATGGAAGGTCAGCTCAATTGGACTGGACCAAAAGCAAAGAAGTTTCCGGGATAAAATGAATGCTTCAAAGGTCAGCGGAGCAAGCGCGGGGGTCTGGGGAACATGGTTTGCGGGGACTTCCAAGTCAATTGGCAAAATAATTCTATTATGAAATCATTCTGCATCCCACTTTGAAATGTGGCGTCTGGGGTCTTAAATGCTAACAAGCGGCCACCTAAGATGCAGCAATTGGTCTCAACCCACCTGGAGCAAAGGAAAATGAAGAACACCAAGGTCACACGACAACTAAGAGCCCAAGAGACAGAAAGGGCCACATGAACCAGAGACCTACATCATCCTGAGACCAGAAGAACTAGTTGGTGCCCGGCCACAATCGATGACTGCCCTGACAGGGAGCACAGCAGAGGACCCCTGAGGGAGCAGGAGATCAGTGGGATACAGACCCCAAATTCTCATAAAAAGACCAAACTTAATGGTCTGACTGAGACTGGAGGAATCCCGGCGGCCATGCTCCCCAGACCTTCAGTTGACACAGGACAGGAACCATCCCCGAAGACAACTCATCAGACATGAAAGGGACTGGTCAGCGGGTGGGAGAGAGACGCTGGTGAAGAGTGAGCTAATTATATCAAGTGGACACTTGAGATTGTGTTGGCAACTCTTGTCTGGAGGAGGGATGGGAGGATAGAGAGAGAGGGAAGCCGGCAAAATTGTCAAGAAAGGAGAGACTGAAAGGGCTGACTCAAGAGGGGGAGAGCAAGTGGGAGTAGGGAGTGAGATGTATGTAAACTTATATGTGACAGACTGATTGGATTTGTAAACGTTCACTTGAAGCTTAATAAAAGTTATTAAAAAAAAAAATTTATACACAAATTGTTTTGTGACCTTGGTTACAATGCCCGCAATGTGACAGCACTCTCCCCCCTTTCCACCCTGGTTTCCCCGTGTCCATTCGTCCAGTTTTCCTGTCACTTCCTGCCTTCTGTCTTGCTTTTGGGCAGGAGTTGCCCATTTGATCTTGTATACTCAACTTACCCAAGAAGCATGTTCCTCATGTGTGCTGTTGTTTCTTTATATGTATATATATATATATATATATATATATATATATATATATAAAACAAACCCAGTGCCGTCGAGGACAGAGTAGAACTGCCCCACAGAGTTTCCAAGGAGCACCTGGAGGATTTGAACTGCCGACCCTTTGGTTAGCAGCCGTAGCACTTAACCACTACGCCGCCAGGGTTTCCATTTCTTTTATAGGCCTGTCTAATCTTTGAAAAGCAGGCTGCAGGAGTGGCATCAGCTATGAGTTAATAGGATGTCAGGGGGTCACAGTCTGGGCTATTTCTCCAGGCTCTGTCAGACCAGCAGGTCTGGTCTTTTTGTGTGTGTATGTGAATTTGACTTTTGTTCTACATTTTTCTCCCGCTCTGTCTGAGACTCTCTATTGTGATCCCTGTCAGAGCAGTTGGTGGTGGTAGCTGGGCACCATCAAGTTCTTCTGGGGAGCTATTGGTTTTTTTATGTTTGTTTGTGTGTGTGTGTGTGTGTGTGCAGCCATTTTACTGCTCCTTCTTACTAGTTCTAAGAGTTTTTCAGGTGGCAGTTCTGGGTTAGAGCATCATCTGATCTGTAAACAATGACAGTTCTGCTTCTCCTTTACAAATATAACCAAAATCAGTTGCCATCAAGTGAATTCTGACTCATGGCAACCCATGTGTGCTAGAGTAGAAGTGTGCTCCACAGGGTTTTCAATGCCTGATATTTTAGCAGTAGATTGCCAGGCCTTTTTTCCAATGTGCCTCTGGGTAGACTTGAATCTCTAACCTCCTGGTTAGCAGCTGAGCACGTTAACCATTTGTACTACCTAGGGACTCTTTACAAATACAATGACTCTCAAAAACCTAAAACTGATGATTTCTCTTCTCTGCAGTAAAATATGGAAATCCCCTAAGAAGGATTGGAAGCTACCTTGTGACCTTGTCACCTTCTCCAGCCTGTCTCCTGCATCCACCCAGTATTCATATAGTGCCCCCACCCCCAAGTCCTGGCAGCCTCCCAAGCACAGGCCAAGCTCAGTTTTGCTTTATACCTGCCTTCTCCCTTATTTGCTTGTCTGACCCTGATTCATCTTCAAGACTCAGCTCAGATATTTGACACACCCTTCTAAAGCCATCCCCAGTTCCCCCCTGCTCCCCCAGCCCCGGGGCTGCCCTAGTCAAAGCACTCATCAACATAGCGCATTCACAGTGTAAACTACTGAACTGATTAAGATCACAAGCTTTGGTCTCACAAAGCCTGAATATATTAGATCCTGAGTGTGTGTATTAAATCCACCATTTAGCCACCATGTTACCATGGGTAAGTTAATTTGTTCTTCATATCGAACTCATAGAATAGTTACAGGGATTAAATGGAATAGCTAAAGTGTTTTGTATAATCCCAGGTCCAAAGTAAGTCTTAAAGATAGCTCTTATTTTATTGTAATTGTTGTGATTACTTTCATGCTATTAAAATCTGTCTGTTAAATTAATGATTGTTTATATGCCCTTCTAGACTATAAACTCCTAGAGGGCAGGTTTATTGATATTGTTAGAGTTTCTCAGGTGTGGTCCAAGGCTACCTGTATCACTCACCTAGGGCACTTGTTTGAAAGATACCTTGCCAGACTACACCCTCCTATTGAATCAGAATCTCCAGAGATGAGGCCCCAAAACATAGATTTTTAGCATGCACCCAGTGAGCTTTCCATCCTTTAATATTTGAGAACTATTATCCTAGTGCTTGGAAACTCTGGTGGTGTAGTGGTTAAGTGCCACGGCTGCTAACCAAGATGTCAGCAGTTCAAATCCACCAGGCGCTCCTTGGAAACTCTATGGGGCAGTTCTACTTTGTCCTGTAGGGTTGCTATGAGTCAGAATTGACTCGACGGCAGTGGGTTTGGTTTTGGTTTTGGTTTTATCCTAGCGCTTGGCTGTAACCAAAAGGTTAGCAGTTTGAGTCCACTCAGAGGCAGAAGAAAGGCCTGGCAATCTACTTCCGAAGAATCAACCACTGGGAACCCTATGGAGCACAGTTCTACCCTGACACCCATGGGTTCATGAGTCAAAATCAACTTGACGGCTGCTGGTTTTTTACCCTAGTACCCAAGGTTGTGTGTGGCACATGATAGCTACTTAACAAATGTTGACTGAATGGGCTGTATCAAAACAACATGTACTGGGTCATATAGCTGGCTAAATAGTTTAATGGGGAATTCCCAAATCACTGTATCATTAGCAACAGAAGCAGCCTTAGTTATACAACACTGGCAGGAGTTCCCAATCTGTCTGTTGCTTACCATTAAAATTCAAATGCTTAGGCAGTATCTGGCACATAGAGAGAGAGGGAGAGACAGATAGATAGCTGGTGTTCAGTCAATTATGACTCATGGCAACCTTATGCACAACAGAGCAAAACTTTGCCTGTCCCTGTGTCATTCTCACAATCGCTGGTATGTGTGAGTCCATCATGGCAGCTACTGTGCCAGTCCATCTCACCAAGGGTCTCCCTTGCCCTTGCTGCCCCTCTACCTCACCAAACATGATGTCCTCCTCGAGCGATTCATTCCTCGATGACACAGCCAAAGCAAGAAAGTTGGACAATATTCTTTGTGATCCATAAGGTTTTCCTTGGCTAGTTTTCATAAGTAGATTTCCAGGCCTTTTCTTCCTAGTCTTAGTCTGAGAGCTCCACTGAAACCTGTCCGTCAAAGGTGATCCTGCTGGTATTTGAAACACCGGTGGGATAGCTTCCAGCAACACGGCAACACACAAGCCACCACAGCACCACAAACCTGCAGATGGGTGGTGGATCTGGCACATAGTAGGTGCCGAATATGTAGTGTTGAACTTGTGGGTGGATGCATGGATAGGAGGAAACCAGCGCTATAGTGCCTGTTCCTGGGCCCAGGTAGTTTCCTCTGTTACTCAGGAGGAAAGGACAGATAAATCCCATACCCTTTTGCCAAAGCATCTCAGCATCACTTTTAAAGGGAGCTTCTTCTGTGGAATCAGCCTTGTGGTTGTATATGCATCCATTCCTTTTGCCTCTTAAAGAGCCAAAGAAAGAATTTATCTTTTCCAGTTATGGGTTTTCATCCAACCCCCAAATATGTGTCATTTTACAAAGATTAGACTGGACCATAAAACCTAAAATGATACTGGTGAGGACTGAGCTTCTTAGCTCAAGTAGACACATGAGACTACGTGGGCAGCTCCTGTCTGGAAGTGAGATGAGAAGACAGAGGGGGACAGGACACAGGAAATACAGGGTGGAGAGGAGGAGTGTGCTGTCACATTCTGGGGAGAGCAACTAGGGTTGCATAACAATGTGTGTATACGTTTTTGTATGAGAAACTGACTTGAATTGTAAATTTTCACATAAAGCACAATAAAAAAATGTAATATTTTGTGCTTATTAATATAAGCACAAAGAGAATAAAGAGACATCTCTGAATCCAGTCACACAAAAGAGTGAGGAGTTTTGAAATTTATTTTCTTTATCTAGAAAAAGTTAGATAATTTCTATCACAAGGTTATTTTCTTCCCAAATAAGGCTGAAATGATAGTCAGAACAACAACAAAAAATATGTGTAGTTTTTATTTGCTCTTTTTTTTTTTTTCAAACTTATAAAAGCAATGCATGTTTATTGGAGAAAACTTGGACGGTGAGGACAAATATGAAGAATAAAAGAAACATCCACCATAAGCCATCCATGATGACTGTCATCATTTGAGTGCCAACATAACCTGGCCATGATTACTGTCATCATTTGAATGTTGTTACTGCCATCCGATTTTATTAGCCTGTGCCTTTTCTTTTACACAGCTCATAAATTGCTGAGCCCTGGATAGCGTTCCTCACATCATAAAAAAGGATTTGAAACATTCTTTTCAATAGCTACACAATATTCCATAATATGGCTACAGCGTAATTACCGTTTTATTCTCCTAGTGTACATGTAAAGTTTTCCCCAGATCTCGCTGTTAAAAATGATGTCTTCCTGGACACCCCTCTATATGCTTAATTGGTTTTCATTCGTAATTATTTCTTCACGATAAATTCTTAGAAGTGGAATCGCTTTCTCAACAGGTAAAATCATTTCTAAAGCTCAGGATATGTATTGTAAATGGCCTCCTGGCAAGTTTGTAAAAATTTATGTCCCCAGTAGGAGAGTCTGATGGTGTCCGTAAATGACACATTTTGATTTTTTCTTTGCTTTAAATGGGAAGTTTTTCTTTCCTCCTTGGCTTTAACGAACAGAAATTTATTTCCTCACAGTTTAGGAGGCTAGAGGTTGGAATTCAGGGCGCCGACTCTAGGGGAAGTTTCTCTAGCCTGGAGGATGCCCTTCTCCCTGTGCAGCTTCTGGTTCCTGGATTCCTTGGCAATGTTCATGTGGTTTGTGTCTTCCCCTCCTTCTCTGTGCCTAATCTGTACTTTTTATATCTCAGAGGGGACTGGATTTAAAACACAAGCTACTCTGATCATTGCCTCATTAACATAACAAAGAAAATCTATTCCCAGATGGGATTATATCCGCATGTATGTTGTTGTTTTTGGAAACCCTGGTGGCATAGTGGTTAAGAGCTTCGCTGCTAACAAGAAGGTTGAAAGTTGGAGTCTACCAGGCTGTCCTTGGAAATTATCGGGCAGTTCTACTCCGTCGTATAGAATCGCTACGAGTCAGAATCAACTCGAAGGCAATGGTTTGGTTGTTGTTGTTAGGTGCCTTTGAGTCGATTCTGACTCATAGGGACCCTATAGGACAGAGCAGAACTGTCCCGCGGGGTTTTCTCGGCTGTAATCTTTATGGGAGCAGATCAAGGTCCTTCTTCTGGAGTTGCTGCTGAATGGGTTCAAACCATTAACCTTTCATTCGGTTAGCAGCAAGCGCTTAACCGTTGCTCCACCAGGGCTCCTTATCCACATGTATAGGGGAAAGGATTTACAACACATATTTTGGGGGGACACAGTTCAGTCCATAACACTGGTCATTGCTTCGCCCTGCCATTCAGCTTCCTGCTTCTCCTCTCTTGGAAGGGCCTGGGGTAACTCCTGGAGCTGCCCCCTCTGGCATGGGCTGCATCATAAGGGCAATGTGTGTGGTGTCATCTGTGTCAGCTTCTGGCTGTGCTCCCAGTCAGGTCGCTGAGCCTCCTCTGAGCTGCAAGGAAGGGATGTTGGGAATTGATAGGGCTTTCCTGTCATTGGAGAGAAGACTCTGGAAACAGCCAAGACAGAGACCATCTTCCAGCTCATTCAAGCCAGTGAATGAGGCCTTTGAAACTGCTCCTCAGGCTCATTTGAAACAACAGAGAGACACCATTCAGACACAAAGCCCTCTGCCAAGCATGTCTCCCGTTAAGCCTTCCTTTTGTGTGGGCCCGAACAATGGGCTGTGATAACCTAGGCTGGTGAAAGAGAACAGTATTTCTGCGAGGAGGTACAAGATGATGTTTCTCTGACACAGCCTTTGTTGGAGGAGCTGTCATTGAAACAAGGGGAGGGGGGCTGTGATAAGCACATGGTTTCCTGGCACAGAGTTATGTGAAGATAAAGAAGGAAGCTTTCTGAGTAGCCACTGGCATTGAGCTCTGAGGAGGGTGAGAGCCTTTTTATGATGTTGCGTAACTAGAGTGGGAATGGAATGGAAAGAACGTGACTCCTACCCAGAGTCCTCCCTCACTGTAAACCTTCAGGAGCAACATCACCTTCAGCATTGCTTTCTCCTCATCATTGTCATCATTGTCATCATCAAGGGTACCATTTCTGAAGCATTTATGATGGACTAGGAACTTCACATCTATTGTCTCCTGTAATAGGATGCCCTGGTGACACCAAAAGGTTGGTGGTTCAAACCCACCCAGTGGCTCTGCAGGAGAAAGACCTGACAACCTACTCCTGTAAAGATTACGGTGTAGGAAACCCTATGGGGCATTTCTACTCTGTCGTATGGAGGTTGCTATGAGTTAAGAATTGACTGAAAGGTACCTAACAACAACAGCATCTCATGTCATTATCAGAGAGTCATACGAGGTTATTGTCTTTATTTCTATTTTACAGATAAGGAAACTGAGGTTCAAAGACGCAAAAGAAGGTGCCCTGGTTCACATGGGTAGACATGGTTTCCTGGACACCATCTCAGATCTACTGAATAAGAATTTCTAGGAGGCGAGATCAAGGAATCTCCAGTGTTTGTTTTTAATACAGTCTCTTGTTGATTCTAACGAGCTAATCTGGCACTAGTCCATAGACTCAGGGAACCATGCTGCTCTGTGAAGTTCTTTTGCTCCATTGTCACAAAGGCATTTTTCCCAACCAGGCATCTAGTGCTCACATGAGATAAACCCTCCAGATGCCTTCGGTATTTGTCTAGACTGTGCTTTTCTCGAGGATAGGAATGGTTGTTGTTGTCAGGTGCCGTCAAGTCTGTCCAGACTCATAGCAACCCTATGTACAACAGAATGAAATGCCGCCCAGTTCTGCACCATCCTCACAATCGTTCCTATGTTTGAGTCTATTGTTGCAGCCACTGTGTCAATCCATCTCATTTAGGGTCTTCCTCTTTTTCACTGACCCCAGGCTTTACCAAGCATGATGTCCTTCTCCAGGGACTGATCCTTCCTGATAGCATGTCCAAAGTACATGAGACGAGGTCTCGCTACCCTCACTTCTAAGGAGCATTCTGGTTGTACTTCTTCCAAGACATTTGTTCGTTCTTCTGGAAGTCCATGGTATAGCCAATATTCTTCGACAACACCATAATTCAAACGCATCAATTCTTCTTATTCATTGTCCAGCTTTCACATGCATATGAGGCAATTGAAAATACCATGGCTTCAGTCAGGCACACCTCTTAGTCCTCAAAGTGACATCTTTACTTTTTAATACTTTAAAGATGTCTTTTGCAGCAGATTTTACCAATGCAGTAAGTCATTTGATTTCTGACTGCTGCTTCCATGGGCATTGATTGTGGACACAAGTAAAATGAAATCCATGACAACTTCAGTATTTTCTCTTTTTATCATGATGTTGCTTATTAATCCAGTTGTGAGGATTTCTGTTTTCTTAGTGTTGAGATATAATCCATCCTGAAGGTTGTGGTCTTTGATCTTCATCAGTAAGTGCTTCAAGTCCACTTCACTTTGAGCAAGCAAGGTTGTGTTATCTGCATATCACAGGTTGTTAATGAGTCTTCCTTCAATCCTGATGCCACATCCTTCTTCACATAGCCCAGCTTCTTAGATTATTTTCTCAGCATACACATTGAATAGGTATGGTGAAAGGATATAATCCTGACATACACCTTTCCTGTTTTGAAACCACACAGTGTCCTCTTGTTCTGTTCCAACGACTGCCTCTTGGTCTATGTACAGCTTCCTCACGAGCACAATGAAGTGTTCTGGAATTCCCATTCTTCACAATGTCATCCATAAGTTGTTATGTTCCACACAGTTGAATAACGTTGCATAGACAATAAAACACAGATAAACACCTTTCTGGCATTCTCTGCTTTCAGCCAAAATCCATCTGACCTCAGCAATGATATCCCTGGTTCCACGTCCTCTTCTGAATTCAGCTTGACTTTCTGGTGGTTCCTTGTCGATGTACTGCGGCAACTATTTTTGAATGACCTTCAGTAACATTTTACTTACATGTGACATTAATGATATAGTTTGATAATTTCTGCATTCTGTTGGATCACCTTTCTTTGGAAGGTGCAAAAAGTGGACTGTTCCAGTTGGTTGACCAGTTAGTCTTCCAAATTTCTTGGCACAGATGAGTGAGCACTTTCAGCATTGCATCCATTTGTTAAAACATCCCAGTTGGTATTCTGTCAGTTCCTGGAGCCTTGTTTTTCTCCAGTGCCTTCGGTGCAGCTTGGACTCTTTCCTTCAGTACCATCAGTTCTTGATCATATGCTACTTCCTGAAATGGTTGAATGTTGACCAAATCTTTTTGGTACAGTGACTTTGTATTCCTTTCATCTCCTTTTTTTTTTTTAATAATTTTTATTGTGCTTTAAGTGAAAGTTTACAAATCAAGTCAGTCTCTCACACAAAAATCCATATACACACTCCCAATTACTCTCCGCCTAATGAGACAGACATCTCTCTCCCTCCACTCTCTCTTTTCGTGTCCATTTTGCCAGCTTCTAACCCCCTTCACCCTCTCATCTCCCCTCCAGGCAGGAGATGCCAACATAGTCTCAAGTGTCCACCTGATCCAAGAGGCTCACTCCTCACCAGCATCCCTCTCCAACCCATTGTCCAGTCCAATCCATGTCTGAAGAGTTGGCTTCAGGAATGGTTCCTGTCCTGGGACAACAGAAGGTCTGGGGGCCATGACCACCAGGGTCCTTCTAGTCTCAGTCAGACCATTAAGTCTGGTCTTATGAGAATTTGAGGTCTGCATCCCACTGCTCTGCTGCTCCCTCAGAGGTTCTCTGTTGTGTTCCCTGTCAGGGCAGTCATCGGTTGTAGCTAGGCACCATCTAGTTCTTCTGGTCTCAGGATGATGTAGTCTCTGCTTCATGTGGCCCTGTCTCTTGGGCTCGTAATCACCTTGTGTCCTTGGTGTTCTTCATTCTCCTTTGATCCAGGTGGGTTGAGACCAATTGATGCATCTTAGATGGCTGCTTGCCAGCGTTTAAGACCCTGAACGCCACTCCTCAAAGTGGGATGCAGAATGTTTTCTTAATAGATTTTATTATGCCAATTGACTTAGATGTCCCCTGAAACCATGGTCCCCAGACCCCTGCCCCTGCTACGCTGGCCTTTGAAGCATTCAGTTTATTCAGGAAACTTCTTTGTTTTTGGTTTAGTCCAATTGTGCTGACCTCCCCTGTACTGTGTGCTGTCTTTCCCTTCACCTAAAGTAGTTCTTATCTACTATCCAATTATTGAATGCCCCCTTGCATCCCCCCACCCTCCCCCTCTTGTAACCACAAAAGTGTTTTCTTCTCAGATTAAACCATTTCTCAAGTTCTTATAATAGTGGTCTTATACAATATTTATCCTTTTGCAACTGACTAATTTCACTCAGCATAATGCCTTCCAGGTTCCTCCGTGTTAAGAAATGTTTCACAGATTCCTCACTGTTCTTTATGGATGCGTGGTATTCCACTGTGTGAATATACCATAATTTATTTATCCATTCATCCATTGATGGGCACCTTGGTTGCTCCCATCTTTTTGCTATTGTAAACAGTGCTGCAATCAACATGGGTGTGCCTATATCTGTTCATGTAAAGGCTCTTATTTCTCTAGGATATATTCCAAGGAGTGGGATTGCTGGATCGTATGGTAGTTCTATTTCTAGCTTTTTAAGGAAGCACCAAATCGATTTCCAAAGTGGTTGTACCATTTTGCATTCCCACCAGCACTGTATAAGTGTTCCAATCTCTCCACAGCCTCTCCAACATTTATTATTTTGTGTTTTTTGGATTAATGCCAGCCTTGTTGGAGTCAGATGAAATCTCATTGTAGTTTTATTTATTTTTTTTGGAGTGAGATGAAATGTCATTGTAGTTTTGATCTGCATTTCTCGAATGGCAAATGATCGTGAACATTTCCTCATATATCTGTTAGCTACCTGAATGTTTTCTTTAGTGAAGTGTCTATTCATATCTTTTTCCCATTTTTTAATTGCGTTATTTGTCTTTTTGCAGTTGAGTTTTTGCAGTATCATGTAGATTTTAGAGATCAGGCTCTGATCAGAAATGTCATAGCTAAAAACTTTTTCCCAGTCTGTAGGTAGTCTTTTTACTCTTTTGGTGAAGTCTTTGAATGAGCCTAGGTGTTTGATTTTTAGGAGCTCCCAGTTATCTGGTTTTTCTTCTGCATTCTTTATAATGTTTCATATACTGTTTATGCCATGTCTTAGGGCTCCTAACGTCCCTATTTTTTATCCCATGATCTTTATCATTTTAGATTTTATATTTAGGTCTTTGATCCATTTTGAGTTACTTTTGTGCATGGAGTGAGGTATGGGTCTTGTTTCATTTTTTTGCAGATGGATATCCTGTTATGCCAGCAGCATTTGTTAAAAAGACTATCTTTTCCCCCATTTAACTGTTTTGGGGCCTTTGTCAAATATCAGCTGCTCATATGTGGATGGATTTATGTCTGAATTCTCAATTCTGTTCCATTGGTCCATGTATCTGTTGTTGTACCGGTACCAGGCTGTTTTGACCACTGTGGCGGTATAATAGGTCCTAAAATCAGGTAAAGCAAGGCCTCCCACTTTGTTCTTCTTTTTCAGTAATGCCTTATTTATCCGGGACCTCTTTCCCTTCCATGTGAAGTTGGTGATTTGTTTCTCCAACTCATTAAAGAATGTTGTTGAGATTTGGATCAGAATTGCATTAAATGCATAGATCGCTTTTGGTGGACTAGACATTTTCACAATGTTAAGTCTTCCTATGCACGAGCAAGGTATGTTCTTCCACTTATGTAAGTCTCTTTTGGTTTCTTGCAGAAGTGTACTGTAGTTTTCTTTGTATAAGTCTTTTACATCTCTGGTAAGATTTATTCCTAAGTATTTTATCTTCTTGGGGGCTACTGTAAATGGCATTGATTTGGTGATTTCCTCTTTGATGTTCTTTTTGTTGGTGTAGAGGAATCCAACTGATTTTTGTATGTTTACCTTGTATCTTGATACTGAACTCTTGTATTAGTTTCAATAGTTTTCTGGAGGATTCCTTAGGGTTTTCTGTGTATAAGATCATGTCATCTGCAAATAGAGATACCTTTACTTCTTCCTTGCCAGTCTGGATGCCCTTTATTTCTTTATCTAGCCTGATTGCTCTGGCTAGGACGTCCAGCTCAATGTTGAATAAGAGTGGTGATAAGGGCATCCTTGTCTGGTTCCCGATCTCAATGGGAATGTTTTCAGGCTCTCTCCATTTAGGGTAATGTTGGCTGTTGGCTTTGTATAAATGCCCTTTATTATGTTGAGGAATTTCCTTGTATTCCTATTTTGCTGAGAGTTTTTATCACGAATGAGTGTTGAACTTTGTCAAATGCCTTTTCTGCATCAGTTGATAAAATCATGTGATTCTTGTCTTTTGTTTTATTTATGTGGTGGATTACATTAATTGTTTTTCTAATATTGACGCATCCCTGCATACCTGGTATGAATCCCACTTGGTCATGGTGAATTATTTTTTTGATATGTTGTTGAATTCTATTGGCTAGAATTTTGTTGAGGATTTTTGCACCTACATTCATGGGGATATAGGTCTATAATTTTCTTTTCTTGTGGTGTCTTTACCTGGTTTTGGAATCAGGGATGTGGTGGCTTCATAGAATGAGTTTAGGAGTATTCTGTCCTTTCCTATGCTCTGAAATACCTTTAGTAGTAGTGGTGTTAACTCTTCTCTGAAAGCTTGGTAGAACCCTGTAGTGAAGCCCTCCGGACCAGGGCTTTTTTTTTGTTGTTGGGAATTTTTTGATTACCTTTTCAACATCTTCTTTTGTTATGGGTCTATTTAGTTGTTTACCTCTGTTTATGTTAGTTTAGGTAGGTAGTGTGTTTCTAGGAATTCATCCATTTCTTCTAGGTTTTCAAGTTTGTTTGAGTATAGTTTTTCATAGTAACCTGATATGATTCTTTTAAGTAAAGTTGGATCTGCTGTAATATCACCCATCTCATTTCTTATTCGGGTTATTTGCTTCCTCTCCTGTTTTTCTTTTGTCAGTTTGGCCAGTGGCTTATCAATTTTGTTGAGTTTTTCAAAAAACCAGCTTTTGCTCTCGTTAATTCTTTCAACTGTTTTTCTGTTTTCTATTTCATTTAGGTCAGCTCTAATTTTTATTGTTTTCTTCTGGTTCCTGAGGGTTTCTTTTGTTGCTCTCTTTCTATTTGTTCAAGTTGTAGGGACAATTCTTAGATTTTGGCCCTTTCTTCATTTTGGATGTGTGCATTTATTGATATAAATTGGCCTCTGAGCACCGCTTTTGCTGTGTCCCAAAGGTTCTGATAGGAAGTGTTTTTATTCTTATTCGATTCTCTGAATTTCTTTATTCCATCCTTAATGTCTTCTATAATCCAGTCTTTTTTGAGCAGGGTATTGTTCAGTTTCCAAGTGTTTGATTTCTTTTCCCTGCTTTTCCTGTTATTGATTTCCACTTTTATGGCCTTATGATCAGAGAAGATGTTTAGTAATATTTTCAATGTTTTGGATTCTGCTAAGGCTTACTTTATGACCTAATATGTGGTCTATTCTAGAGAATGGTCCATGTGCACTAGAAAAGAAAGCATACTTGGTTGCTGTTGGGTGGAGCATTCTGTACATGTCTACGAGACCAAGTTGGTTGATCGTGGCATTTAGATCTTCCGTGTTTTTATTGAGGTTCTTTCTGGATGTCCCGTCCTTCACCGAAAGTGGTGTGTTGAAGTCTCCTACTATTATTGTGGAGCTGTCCATCTCACTTTTCAATGCTGATAGAGTTTGTTTTATGTATCCTGCAGCCCTGTCATTGGGTGCATAAATATTTAATATGGTTATATGTTCTTGGTGTATTGTCCCTTTAATCATTATATAGTGTCCTTCCTTATCCTTTCTGATACATTTAACTTTAAAGTCTATTTTGTCAGAAATTAATATTGCCACCCCTGCTCTTTTTGGATTGTTGTTTGCTTGATACATTTTTTTCCATCCTTTGAGTTTTAGTTTGTTTGTGTCTCTAAGTCTAAGGTGTGTCTCTTACAGGCAGCATATAGACAGATCTTGTTTCTTAATCCATTCCACCACTCTCTGTCTTTTTATTGGTGCATTGAGTCCATTTATATTCAGGGTAATTATGGATAGGTACGAATTTAGTGCCATCATTTTGATGTCCTTTTTTGTATGTTGACAACTTCTTTTTCCCACTTGATTTTATGTGCTGAGTGTATTTTCTTTATATATTGTCCTTTCCTCATATTTGTTGTTGTTGATTTTATTCCTGCTGAGTCTCTATTTTTCCCTTGTATTTTACTTTGTTGAGTAGGATAGTTTGTCTCCTTTGTGGTTACCATATTATTTACCCCTATTTTTCTAAATTTAAAACTAACTTTTATTTCTTTGTAACGCTGTATCTTCCTGTGCATATGGAAGGTGTATGATTACATTTCTTAGTCCCTCTTTATTATTTTAATGTTGTCTTCTTCTATATAATAACATGGCCGTTACCCTGTTTTGAGCTTTTTTTTTTTTTTTTTTTAATAATAATCTTGCTTTGTTTTTTTGGATTTCCCTGTCTGGGTTGACTTCTGGTTGCTCTGCCCAGTGTTCTAGTCTTGGGTTGATACCTGATATTATTGATTTTCTAACCAAAGAACTCTTTTTAGTATTTCTCATAGTTTTGGTCTGGTTTTTACGAATTCCCTCAGCTTGTGTTTATCTGGAAATGTCTTAATTTCACCTTCATATTTAAGAGACAGTTTTGATGGATATATGATACTTGGCAGGCCATTTTTTTCCTTCAATTTTTTAAATATGTCATCCTATTGCCTTCTTGCCTGCATGGTTTCTGCCGAGTAGTCTGAGCTTATTCTTATTGGCTCTCCTTTATAGGTGACTTTTTGTTTATCCCTCACTGCTCTTATAATTCTCTCTTTATCTTTGGTTTTGGCAAGTTTGATTAAAATATGTCTTGGTGACTTTCTTTTAAGATCTACCTTATGTGGAGCTCGATGAGCATCTTGGATAGATATCTTCTCATCTTTCACAATTATCAGGGAAGTTTTCTGCCAACAAATCTTCAACAATTTTGTCTGTATTTTCTGTTATCCCTCCCTGTTCTGGTACTCCAGTCACTCGTAGGTTATTACTCTTGATAGAGTCCCACATGATTCTTAAGGTTTCTTCATTTTTTTTAATTCTTTTATTGGATTTTTCTTCAAATATATTAGTGCCAAGTGATTTATCTTTGAGTTCAGAAATTCTAGCTTCTACTTGCTCAATTCTGCTTCTCTGACTTTCTGTTGAGTTGTCTAATTCTGTAATTTTATTGTTAATCTTCCGAATTTCTGATTGCTGTCTGTCTATGGATTTTTCCAGCTTATTAAACTTTTCATTACATTCCTGAATAATCTTCCTAATTTCTTCAGTTGCTTTATCTGTGTGTTCCTTGGCTTGTTCTGTGTATTGCCTCATTTCCTTCCTGAAGTCTTGAAGGGTTCTGTATATTAAACTTTTGTATTCTGCATCTGGTAATTCCAGGAATGTACTTTCATCTAGAAGATCCCTGGATTCTTTGTTTTGAGAGCCTGTTGAGGTGATCATGGTCTGTTTCTTTATGTGACTTGATATTGACTGTTGTCTCTGAGCCATCTATAAGTTATTGTATTAGTTTATGCTTGCTTACTGTGTCGTAGCTGCTTGCTTTGTTTTGTTTTGGTATACCACTATGGGTTGTTTGAGTGAACTAGCTTGATTATTTTCACCTTTGGAGCTCTGGTGTCCTGTCCCTAGCTGGCTAGAGCTGTTATCACTTATATCAGTGTAGGAGTCCACTCAGTTTTCTTGTATGAATTCAGCTCAGGTTTCCAGGTAGTTGATATCAAGTGTGTGGTACAGGCTCTGTCCTACAGTCTTAGAGGGGCAGGGATTATTGGCTTATATACCAGTATCTGATTGCAGCAGGTGGTCACGCTCTGAACAAGGCTGGGGGCTGAGAACTGACCCCCAAGTGTCTCTGAGGAAAATGCATCTCTGTTCCCTAGAGCATGCTGGTGGGTGGGTTCTACAGAGGGACCATGGGCACCCAAAGTTTTTGGTTGTAAGGACTGGGAGGTACCAGTTGTCTTTGGACCCCTGTCATGGGTGGCTGGGTGACCTGAGTGGAGCTACCAGTCCTTATGTCCCTGTTGTGGGTAGGTGAGGACCTTGTTTAATAGGAAAGCAGTGTCAAACGTCAATCATCCACCTCTCCACCGCACAGCTGAAATGGTTGGAGTTTGCCAACAAGGGCCTCTTCTCCCGAAATAGGCCCACACAGGTCCATGCAGAAAGGAAAGGTGCTCAAGGTCCACGGATGGTTTATGCCTGGACAGGAGCAGCTTCTGTCCTGAGTTCCCCCAGTTAATGGAGCTAGCAAATTATCTTTTCCCCCCAGTTGCAAATTTTTTCCTTCCCCAAGGCCAGGAGGATGACTCTAGGTGCTCACCAGGGTCTATCTCAGGCCCAGGGATTCAGCCGCTGAAGCCAGCTTGGTGGCGGGGGTGGGGGCACTGTAAAATATACGCAAGTACTTAGCTTTTGTCAAGAGGGCTGGTCTCCTCAGGTTCCGGAGGTGTGAGTGGGCTGTGTGGCTGGCTGTTTCTCCCTGAGAGAGCTGTGGCTGAATGCTAGTACCAGCCCGGCGCCACTGCTGCTCCAGGAATGGTGCCTGAGGGCTCCCCGCGATTCAGGTCCAGTAACTCCTCTCCACTTCTGAACGGGCTCTTCCTCTCTCTGCCCCTCAGTTCGTTGTCTAAGCTTGCCTTTGATGCTCAGGGCTCCCAGCTTGTCACAAATATACTTGTTTCACTTGTTTTTTCGGGTCTTTGTTGTAAAGAGGGCTCGATGGAAGTGTCTATCTATTCCGCCATCTTGGCTCCACCTCTCTCTTCCATCTGCTTTTGATGTTTCCTCTTGGTTCAATATTTTGTCCATAGAATCCTTCAATATTACAACTCAAGGCTTGAAATTTTTCTTTCAGCTTGAGAAATGTCGAGTGCTTTCTTCCCTTTTGGTTATCTGACTCCAAGTCTTTGCACATTTCATTGTAATACTTTACTTTGACTTCACGTGCTGCCCTTTGAAATCTTCTGTTCAGCTCCTTTCCTTCATCATTTTTTCCAGTTGCTTTAGCCACTCTATGTTTGAGAGCAAGTTTCAGAGTGTCTTCTGACATCCATTTTGGTCATTTGGATAGGAACAGTATCTTTCTATCTCTGAATCTTTCTTATCCAACACAGGCATATAGTAGCTACTCAACGTTTGTCAAATAAATGAATTAATATATTTCTGGTTATAACACATACATAATAAGCTACTTTATCTGGTGCAAATGATAGTGAAAGAAATAAATATCTGTTGCTACGCATCTTGGAAGGAGCCCTGGTGGTACAACAGTTAAATGCTTGGCTGCTAACTGAAAGACTAGTGGTTCAAACTCACCTAGCACTTCTGCAGTAGAAAACCTGGTGATCTGCTCTGTAAAGATTACAGCCTAGAAAACGCTGTGGGACAGTTCTACTCTGTCAAGTGGGGTCTCTATGAGTCAAAAACTGACTCAGTGGCACCTAAATACAACAAAAACACACATCTTGGGAACCACTATGTAGAATTGCCCCTGTGAGAAGAATCTGGGTTGCAAATCAGCCCCTGCATTTTAGATAACTGCCCTTTGGACTTACAGTTAGGGGCTCCTATTGGAAACAACAAAGAACACTTGTGGCACAGTGGTTAAAGCACCTGGCTGCTAACTGAAAGGTCGGTGGTTTGAACCCACCGGCCATTCCATAGAAGAAAGATGTGGTAGTCTGCTTCTGTAAAGATTTACAGCTTTGGAAATCCCGTGGGGCAGTTCTACTCTGTCCTATAGGGTCACTAGGAATCAGAATCGACTCTATGGCAATGGATTTTACTGGAAACAACAGTTATTCTCTTGGTCCCTGACATCTTAGTACCTATGGCATACCTCCTCCGGTCAGCAGACATGTCATCCTCTGGTTGTATTTCGGTCTCTGTTTCTCTGATAATTGACTGCCTCTCTCTTTGAGATGCCCCCACCCCAGCATGTCTGCCATAAACCAAAAACCAAACTCATTGCCGTTGAGTTAATTCTGATTCATAGCGACCCTACAGGACAGAGTAGAACTGCCCCATAAAGTTTCCAAGGGGCACCTGGTGGATTTGAACTACTGACCTTTTCGTTAGCAGCTGTAGCTCTTAACCACTACACCCCCAGGGTTTCCATGTCTGCCTTAGTGAATTCCCTATATGCCATATGCCCTATATTTTAAGTCAAATCCATTTTTTTCTTTTTTGAGTAAAAACGTATACGGTCATACACTACTTCAATCATTTCTCATGTACAACTCAGGGACATTGATTACATTTTTCAAGTTGTATAAACGTTCCACCATCCTTCTCCAAAGTGTTCCACCACCAATGAGTTAAACTTCCTGCCCCCATTCTTCTCATCTAACCTTTTGAGTTTCTATTGTCCATTTGATCTCACATAGATAATTCCTTAAAAGAGCATAGTGCTCAAGGTAGACACACACTTAAGTCAAATCTATTGTGAACATGCCTTCTGAAACCACGTGATGAAAAAACATCTATCCATTTTTGCGTGATTGAGGAAAGCAGGGAAAATCATCTTAAGTTACCTAAATGTGCTTACAGCTACCACACTGGAATTGCTCCGTTACAGTGGTGTACCATCAGGCAAGGCCAGGTCTGATCTGACACAGAGGAAGAAAGGCCTTTGGCCAGAGGAAGTAGGATATACCTAGTGGCAAGCACCATGAGTTAGGCCGGGGGAAGCAGGATACACCTAGTGGCAAGCATGTACCATGAGTTAGGGCAGGGGAAGTGGGATATACCTAGTGGCAAGCAAGTACCATGAGTTAGGAATCCTGTCCACCTTGTTTGACTAACACTCATTTATCCTTAGAATCTTAACTTAAAGGAAGTGTCTGTTCCCTCCTCCACACCAGGCCAAGTCTTCCTTATACATGCTCATAGCACAATGTCATTTCCATCTGTGGGACTTAGTTTGCTTGTAATTTTGTCCATTCATTATTGTGATTCTTCTTCCTCTTTTCCTAACTCTACCATAGTGAACAAAGGGGACCCTTCAAATAGGACAAGGATTATATTTACTCACTGCAGAATCCCTGTACCCAGGACAGTGCCTGGCACCTGTGAATCTCAATAAATATATGCTAAAAAAAAAAAAAATTATCCCTAAAGTTATGGGTCCAAACCCCATCTGTCAGTTTGTCATGTTATGGTGACTTGCATGTTGCCATAATGTTGGAAGGAATATCATCGGTATTCCAAATACCACCATGATGGACAGGTATTAGCAGAGCTTCCAGGCTAAGACTAGGAAGAAAAGCCTGGTGATCCACTTGCAAAATTAGCCAATGAAAACCGTATGGATCACCACAGAATACCGTCCGATATAGTGCTGGAAGATGAGCCTCTAGGTTGGAAAACCCATTAAAAACTCATTGCTGTTGAGTCGATTCCAACTCATAGAGACCCTTATAAGACAGAGCAGAACTGCCCCATAGGGTTTCTAAAGCTGTAAATCTTCAGAGAAGAAGACTGACACATCTTTTCTTCTGTGTATCAGCTGGTGTGTTCCAGCTGCCGATCTTTCAGTTAGCAGCGGAACAGTTAATCATGGCACTACCAGGGTACCTTTTCCTACATTGGAAGACACTCAGAATACACAGTGGCCACAACAATGGACTGGAGCATACCAACGATCATGAAGATGGTGCAGGACTGGGCAACATTCTATTATTGCAATGGGGCAGCCATGAGTTGGAGTCAACTCAATGGCAATTATCTATCTACCTATTTCTCAAGTGTTTGACTAGATATAAGGGTGAGGGAGAGAGAGGAATCAAGGATAACTCCTCAGTATCTGCCTTATATAACATCCATGTCAACTTCTGACCTAGGTATTTTCATCACAGGAGACATCTGTCTGTCTTACAACACTGATTCCTCCACCACTCCTCAAAGCCACCCTGCCTGCAGTCGGGTTGGACTCAGATGGGAAACCATGGCAGAGCTCATCTCCCAGGATTTGGGTGGGAGGGCCCTCAGGGGGCCCACCTCTCCTTGCAGCTTGAGAAAAATGTGATAGTTGTAAATAAGTTCAAGAGAACATGGTGGGGGCCACTTAGCAGAGGCTCAGTAAATATAGTAAGGTGGATTGAAGACAGGGAGCCGCTGACTCAATGGCAACTAACAACAACAACAACGAAGTTATGGGCAAGGCTCCGAGGATAAAAGTGGCTTTCTCAAGGGTGCATAGCCAGGAAGTGGCAAAGCCAGGACTCCGGTGTCAATGTTCTCCTCTCCCAGCATCCCCAACTCTGACTGGAAGGAGAAGGGAAGCTCAGAGCTGATTCAAGGAGACGCTTCTCAACTGCAGCTGCCATCTGACTCAAACCAAAGAGGCAGGAGCCACAGAAAAAGTTTAAAAGGCTATTTATTTTTCCCTTCGTTTCAGAAGGAAACTCGCTTTATAAGCTTAGTTCCTAGGAACCAAGGATTCTGACCCTGGCATTCAGGAGGGTGTCATGCGGGATAATGCTCTTTCATGAACCGCTCCCCTGGCCTTTCAGAAACGGAGAGTGGCGGAGAGAGGCTTTAAATGGGGTCACAAGAAGACATGAGAAATGGCATTCTTCTGAAACCCAGCCTCTGGCTACTGCACTTCTATTTGTAAAGGGAGGAAAGGGCATTCAGCTCGGCAAATGTCACTTTACCTTTCTGACGGCAGTGGGATGTAGTGAAAAGCCCAAGGGCTTTGAGGGCAGACAGATCTGGGGTCTGGTCTCAGACATGTTGTTTCTGAGCTGTGTGACCTTGGGAAAGTTGCTTAACCTCTCTGTGCCTAAGTTTCCTTGTTGGTAATATGGGGATAATAATGCCCACAATTCATGGCATGGGGTGGGGACAGGGGGACACTGGTGTTTAATGAGAAAAAGAATTTTAAAGTATCCAATCATAGGGCAGTTGCTTGGTGTCTTGGTTTCCTGGGGCTTTTTTAAACAAAGTATCACAAAGTGGGTGGCTTTAAACAACAGAAATTTATAGTCTCATGGTTCTGGGGCTAGAAGTCCAAATCAATGTATTGGCCAGGCCACACTTCCTCCAGAGGCTTTAGGGAAGATCCTTTCTTGTCTCTCTGAGCTTGCGGTAGCTGCAGGCATTCCTTGGCTTGTACATACATCTTCACCTGGCCATCCTTCCTCCGTGCTGGTGTGTCTCTTCTCTTTTATAAGGACACCACTCAGATGGGATTAAGGTCCACCCTGCTCCAGTATGACCTCAAGTTAACTAATAAAAACAAAACAAGGAGGTGGGGCCAAGATGGCGGACTAGGTAGACACTACCTCGGATCCCTCTTGCAACAAAGACTCGGAAAAACAAGTGAATCGATTAAGTACATAACAATCTACGAACCCTGAACAACAAACACAGATTTAGAGACAGAAAACGAACAAATATGGGGAAGCAGCAATTGTTTTCGGAGCCTGGAGCCAGCGTCCCAGTAAGGTAACCTTTGGCGCCCGATTTAGGGCAGAGCCCAGGGGAGCTGACGGCGCAAACAAGGGGCCCAGCCCTACCCCCCTGAACTCACCCCGGGAGGGGGTCCAGTCGGTTCCTGCGGGCGGCGTGATGATGCAGCCGGTGGGAGAAGTCCCCAGGAGGCAGTGACTGGTCTTGGAGCTGGGAGAGCAGCGTCTCAGCCGGGGAACCGTCCCGCTGGGATTTTGACTGGGCGCTGGCACGGCACAAGCACGGAGAGCTGCTCCACTCCCCTGAACTAACCCTGGGAGGGGGCCCAGCTGGTCCGAGGGGGCGGCGCTGTGACGGCTGGTGGGACGAGAAGTCCCCAGGAGGCAGCGACTGATTTTGAAGCCAGGAGTAAAGCGTCCCAGCAGGGGAACCTTGACGCTAGGATTTAGACTGGCAGCAGGTGGCTTCAGAGGGCCAGACCCCTGGGGGCAATCTACACACAGCCAGGACACATAGGCGACACACCCAGCGGGAATCTCAGATATAATAGTCATTCCAAGCAAGACAAGCAACTCTGGCTATATTCTGAGGTGCTACTCTCCTATCTCTCTGATCCCTCCCCCACCCTTCCCAGGCGGCTTCATTAACATTGGAATTGCCTGAGCCAGAGGGATAATGGCTCCGGCTCCGCAGCGGCTTTGCTTCCCCCCCCCCTTTTTTTTCTTTTGGTGTTTTCCTAACCCACTCTTTTGGCCTGAGAGAAGGAACAACAACAACAACAAAAAAACCCAGGGACCAAAAATCCACCCCTAATTGGACTAAAAACACAGAACCAGCTACAGCCAAGCAGATATGATCCAAATCTCAGACTTTCATCCTTACAGGGAACAAGGTGGCGGTTATAATCCAAAGGCAATTCTGATAGGGATCTGACTGCATTTTTTTTTAGCGGATTTTCTGGAAAAACTAGTTTCCCACTGATGGCTCGGGGACAACAGTCCATATCAAACCACATAAAGAAGCAGACCATGACAGCTTCTACAACCCCCCAAACAAAAGAACCAAAATCTTTCCCAAATGAAGATACAATCCTGGAATTATCAGATACAGAATATAAAAAACTAATTTACAGAATGCTTCAAGACATCACAAATGAAATAAGGCAAACTGCAGAAAAAGCCAAGGAACACACTGATAAAACTGTTGAAGAACTCAAAAAGATTATTCAAGAACATAGTGGAAAAATTAATAAGTTGCAAGAATCCATAGAGAGACATCATGTAGAAATCCAAAAGATTAACAATAAAATTACAGAATTAGACAATGCAATAGGAAGTCAGAGGAGCAGACTCGAGCAATTAGAATGCAGACTGGGACATCTGGAGGACCAGGGAATCAACACCAACATAGCTGGAAAAAAATCAGATAAAAGAATTAAAAAAAATGAAGAAACCCTAAGAATTATGTGGGACTCTATCAAGAAGGATAACCTGCGGGTGATTGGAGTCCCAGAACAGGGAGGGGGGACAGAAAACACAGAGAAAATAGTTGAAGAACTCCTGACAGAAAACTTCCCTGACATCATGAAAGACGAAAGGATATCTCTCCAAGATGCTCATCGAACCCCATTTAAGATTGATACAAAAAGAAAAACACCAAGACATATTATCATCAAACTCACCAAAACCAAAGATAAACAGAAAATTTTAAAAGCAGCCAGGGAGAAAAGAAAGGTTTCCTTCAAGGGAGAATCAATAAGAATATGTTCTGACTACTCAGCAGAAACCATGCAGGCAAGAAGGGAATGGGACGACATATACAGAACACTGAAGGAGAAAAACTGCCAGCCAAGGATCATATATCCAGCAAAACTCTCTCTGAAATATGAAGGCGAAATTAAGATATTTACAGATAAACACAAGTTTAGAGAATTTGCAAAAACCAAACCAAAGCTACAAGAAATACTAAAGGATATTGTTTGGTCAGAAAACCAATAATATCAGATATCAGCACGACACAAGGTCACAAAACAGATCGTCCTGATATCAACTCAAATAGGGAAATCACAAAAACAAACAAATTAAGATTAATTAAAAAAAAATACACATAACAGGGAATCATGGAAGTCAATAGGTAAAAGATCACAATAATCAAAAAGAGGGACTAAATACAGGAGGCATTGAACTGCCATATGGAGAGTGATACAAGGCGATATAGAACAATACAAGTTAGGTTTTTACTTAGAAAAATAGGGGTAAATAATAAGGTAACCACAAAAAGCTATAACAACTCTATAACTCAAGATAAAAGCCAAGAAAAACGTAACGACTCAACTAACATAAAGTCAAACACTATGAAAATGAGGATCTCACAATTTACTAAGGAAAATGCCTCAGCACAAAAAAGTATGTGGAAAAATGAAATTGTCAACAACACACATAAAAAGGCATCAAAATGACAGCACTAAACACTTATTTATCTATAATTACGCTGAAAGTAAATGGACGAAATGCACCAATAAAGAGACAGAGAGTCACAGACTGGATAAAGAAACACGATCCATCTATATGCTGCCTACAAGAGACACACCTTAGACTTAGAGACACAAACAAACTAAAACTCAAAGGATGGAAAAAAATATATCAAGCAAACAATAAGCAAAAAAGAAGAGGAGTAGCAATATTAATTTCTGACAAAATAGACTTTAGACTTAAATCCACCACAAAGGATAAAGAAGGACACTATATAATGATAAAAGGGACAATTGATCAGGAAGACATAACCATATTAAATATTTATGCACCCAATGACAGGGCTGCAAGATACATAAATCAAATTTTAACAGAATTGAAAAGTGAGATAGATACCTCCACAATTATAGTAGGAGACTTCAACACACCACTTTCGGAGAAGGACAGGACATCCAGTAAGAAGCTCAATAGAGACACAGAAGACCTAATTACAACAATCAACCAACTTGACCTCATTGACTTATACAGAACTCTCCACCCAACTGCTGCAAAATATACTTTTTTTTCTAGCGCACATGGAACATTCTCTAGAATAGACCACATATTAGGTCATAAAACAAACCTTTGCAGAGTCCAAAACATCGAAATATTACAAAGCATCTTCTCAGACCACAAGGCAATAAAACTAGAGATCAATAACAGAAAAACTAGGGAAAAGAAATCAAATACTTGGAAAATGAACAATACCCTCCTGAAAAAAGACTGGGTTATAAAAGACATCAAGGAGGGAATAAAGAAATTCATAGAAAGCAACGAGAATGAAAATACTTCCTATCAAAACGTCTGGGACACAGCAAAAGCAGTGCTCAGAGGCCAATTTATATCGATAAATGCACACATACAAAAAGAAGAAAGAGCCAAAATCAGAGAACTGTCCCTACAACTTGAACAAATACAAAGTGAGCAACAAAAGAATCCATCAGGCACCAGAAGAAAACAAATAATAAAAATTAGAGCTGAACTAAATGAATTAGAGAACAGAAAAACAATTGAAAGAATTAACAAAGCCAAAAGCTGGTTCTTTGAAAAAATTAACAAAATTGATAAACCATTGGCTAGACTGACTAAAGAAATACAGGAAAGGAAACAAATAACCCGAATAAGAAACGAGAAGGACCACATCACAACAGAACCAAATGAAATTAAAAGAATCATTTCAGATTATTATGAAAAATTGTACTCTAACAAATTTGAAAACCTAGAAGAAATGGATGAATTCCTGGAAAAACACTACCTACCTAAACTAACACATTCAGAAGTAGAACAACTAAATAGACCCATAACAAAAAAAGAGATTGAAATGGTAATCAAAAAACTCCCAACAAAAAAAAGCCCTGGCCCGGACGGCTTCACTGCAGAGTTCTACCAAAGTTTCAGAGAAGAGTTAACACCACTACTTCTGAAGGTATTCCAAAGCATAGAAAATGAAGGAATACTACCCAACTCATTCTATGAAGCCACCATCTCCCTGATACCAAAACCAGGTAAAGACATTACAAAAAGAGAAAATTATAGACCTATATCCCTCATGAACATAGATGCAAAAATCCTCAACAAAATTCTAGCCAATAGAATCCAACAACACATCAAAAAAATAATTCACCCTGATCAAGTGGGATTTATACCAGGTATGCAAGGCTGGTTTAATATCAGAAAAACCATTAATGTAATCCATCACATAAATAAAACAAAAGACAAAAACCACATGATCTTATCAATTGATGCAGAAAAGGCATTTGACAAAGTCCAACACCCATTTATGATAAAAACTCTTACCAAAATAGGAATTGAAGGAAAATTCCTCAACATAATAAAGGGCATCTATGCAAAGCCAACAGCCAATATCACTCTAAATGGAGAGAACCTGAAAGCATTTCCCTTGAGAACGGGAACCAGACAAGGATGCCCTTTATCACCGCTCTTATTCAACATCGTGCTGGAAGTCCTAGCCAGGACAATTAGGCTAGACAAAGAAATAAAAGGTATCCGGATTGGCAAGGAAGAAGTAAAGTTATCACTATTTGCAGATGACATGATTATATACACAGAAAACCCTAAGGAATCCTCCAGAAAACTACTGAAACTAATAGAAGAGTTTGGCAGAGTCTCAGGTTATAAAATAAACATACAAAAATCACTTGGATTCCTCTACATCAACAAAAAGAACACCGAAGAGGAAATAACCAAATTAATACCATTCACGGTAGCCCCCAAGAAGATAAAATACTTAGGAATAAATCTTACCAAGGATGTAAAAGACCTATACAAAGAAAACTACAAAGCTCTACTACAAGAAATTCAAAAGGACATACTTAAGTGGAAAAACATACCCTGCTCATGGATAGGAAGACTTAACATAGTAAAAATGTCTATTCTACCAAAAGCTATCTATACATACTATGCACTTCCGATCCAAATTCCAATGACATTTTTTAATGTGATGGGGAAACAAATCACCAACTTCATATGGAAGGGGAAGAAGCCTCGGATAAGTAAAACATTACTGAAAAAGAAGAAGAAAGTGAAAGGCCTCACTCTACCTGATTTTAGAACATATTATACAGCCACAGTAGTCAAAACAGCCTGGTACTGCTACAACAACAGGCACATAGACCAATGGAACAGAATTGAGAAGCCAGCTATAAATCCATCCACATATGAGCAGCTGATATTTGACAAAGGCCCAGTGTCAGTTAATTGGGGAAAAGATAGCCTTTTTAACAAATGGTGCTGGCATAACTGGATATCCATTTGCAAAAAAATGAAACAGGACCCATACCTCACACCATGCACAAAAACTAACTCCAAGTGGATCAAAGACCTAAACATAAAGTCTAAAACGATAAAGATCATGGAAGAAAAATAGGGACAATGTTACGAGCCCTAATACAAGGCATAAACAGAATACAAAACATTACCAAAAATGATGAAGAGAAACCAGATAACTGGGAGCTCCTAAAGATCAAACACCTATGTTCATCTAAAGACTTCACCAAAAGAGTAAAAAGACCACCTACAGACAGGGAAAGAATTTTCAATTATGACATCTCTGACCAGCGCCTGATCTCTAAAATCTACACGATTCTGTCAAAACTCAACCACAAAAAGACAAACAACCCAATCAAGAAGTGGGCAAAGGATATGAACACACATTTCACTAAAGAAGATATTCAGGCAGCCAACAGATACATGAGAAAATGCTCTCGATCATTAGCCATTAGAGAAATGCAAATTAAAACTACGATGAGATTCCATCTCACACCAGCAAGGCTGGCATTAATCCAAAAAACACAAAATAATAAATGTTGGAGAGGCTGCGGAGAGATTGGAACTCTTATACACTGCTGGTGGGAATGTAAAATGGTACAACCACTTTGGAAATCTATCTGGCGTTATCTTAAACAGTTAGAACTACCATACAACCCAGAAATCCCACTCCTAGGAATATACCCTAGAGATACAAGAGCCTTCATACAAACAGATATATGCACACCCATGTTTATTGCAGCTCTGTTTACAATAGCAAAAAGTTGGAAGCAACCAAGGTGTCCATCAACGGATGAATGGGTAAATAAATTGTGGTATATTCACACAATGGAATACTACGCATCGATAAAGAACAGTGACGAATCTGTGAAACATTTCATAACATGGAGGAACCTGGAAGGCATTATGCTGAGCGAAATTAGTCAGAGGCAAAAGGACAAATATTGTATAAGACCACTATTATAAGATCTTGAGTAATAGTAAACCTGAGAAGAACACATACTTTTGTGGTTACGAGGGGGGGAGGGAGGGAGGGTGGGAGAGGGTTTTTTACTGATTAATCAGTAGATAAGAAATGCTTTAGGTGAAGGGAAAGACAACACTCAATACATGGAAGGTCAGCTCAATTGGACTGGACCAAAAGCAAAGAAGTTTCCGGGATAAAATGAATGCTTCAAAGGTCAGCGGAGCAAGGGCGGGGGTCTGGGGAACATGGTTTGCGGGGACTTCTAAGTCAATTGGCAAAATAATTCTATTATGAAATCATTCTGCATCCCACTTTGAAATGTGGCGTCTGGGGTCTTAAATGCTAACAAGCGGCTATCTAAGATGCATCAATTGGTCTCAACCCACCTGGAGCAAAGGAAAATGAAGAACACCAAGGCCACACGACAACTAAGAGCCCAAGAGGCAGAGAGGGCCACATGAACCAGAGACCTACATCATCCTGAGACCAGAAGAACTAGTTGGTGCCCGGCCACAATTGATGACTGCCCTGACAGGGAGCACAGCAGAGGACCCCTGAGGGAGCAGGAGATCAGTGGGATACAGACCCCAAATTCTCATAAAAAGACCAAACTTAATGGTCTGACTGAGACTGGAGGAATCCCGGCGGCCATGGTCCCCAGACCTTCTGTTGGCACAGGACAGGAACCATCCCCGAAGACAACTCATCAGACATAAAAGGGACTGGTCAGCGGGTGGGAGAGAGACGCTGATGAAGAGTGAGCTAATTATATCAGGTGGACACTTGGGATTGTGTTCGCATCTCCTGTCTGGAGGGGGGATGGGAGGATAGAGAGAGAGAGAAGCTGGCAAAATTGTCACGAAAGGAGAGACTGAAAGGGCTGACTCAAGCAGGGGAGAGCAAGTGGGAGTAGGGATTGAGATGTATGTAAACTTATATGTGACAGACTGATTGGATTTGTAAACGTTCACTTGAAGCTTAATAAAAGTTAATAAAAAAAAAAAAAAAAAACAGCCTGGTACTGGTACAACAACAGGCACATAGAACAATGGAACAGAATTGAGAACCCAGATATAAATCCATCCACATACGAGCAGCTGATATTTGACAAAGGCCCAGTGTCAGTTAATTGGGGAAAAGATAGTCTTTTTAACAAATGGTGCTGGCATAACTGGATATCCATTTGCAAAAAAATGAAACAGGACCATGCACAAAAACTAACTCCAAGTGGATCAAAGACCTAAACATAAAGACTAAAACAATAAAGATCATGGAAGAAAAAATAGGGACAACCCTAGGAGCCCTAATACAAGGCATAAACAGAATACAAAACATTACCAAAAATGACGAAGAGAAACCCGATAACTGGGAGCTCCTAAAAATCAAACACCTATGCTCATCTAAAGACTTCACCAAAAGAGTAAAAAGACCACCTACAGACACGGAAAGAATTTTCAGCTATGACATCTGCGACCAGCGCCTGATCTCTAAAATCTACACGATTCTGTCAAAACTCAACCACAAAAAGACAAACAACCCAATCAAGAAGTGGGCAAAGGATATGAACACACACTTCACTAAAGAAGATATTCAGGCAGCCAACAGATACATGAGAAAATGCTCTCGATCATTAGCCATTAGAGAAATGCAAACTAAAACTACGATGAGATTCCATCTCACTCCAACAAGACTGACATTAATCCAAAAAACACAAAATAATAAATGTTGGAGAGGCTGCGGAGAGATTGGAACTCTTATACACTGCTGGTGGGAATGTAAAATGGTACAAACCACTTTGGAAATCTATCTGGCGTTATTTTAAACAGTTAGAAATAGAACTACCATACAACCCAGAAATCCCACTCCTAGGAATATACCCTAGAGAAACAAGAGCCTTCACACAAACAGATATATACACACCCATGTTTATTGCAGCTCTGTTTACAATAGCAAAAAGCTGGAAGCAACCAAGGTGTCCATCAACGGATGAATAGGTAAATAAATTGTGGTATATTCACACAATGGAATACTACGCATCGATAAAGAACAGTGACGAATCTGTGAAACATTTCATAACATGGAGGAACCTGGAAGGCATTATGCTGAGCGAAATTAGTCAGAGGCAAAAGGACAAATATTGTATAAGACCACTATTATAAGATCTTGAGAAATAGTAAAAACTGAGAAGAACACATACTTTTGTGTTTACGAGGTGGGGAGGGAGGGAGGGAGAGGGTTTTTTATTGATTAATTAGTAGATAAGAACTGCTTTAGGTGAAGGGAAAGACAACACTCAATACATGGAAGGTCAGCTCAATTGGACTGGACCAAAAGCAAAGAAGTTTCCGGGATAAAATGAATGCTTCAAAGGTCAGCGGAGCAAGGGCGGGGGTTTGGGGACCATGGTTTAAGGGGACTTCTAAGTCAATTGGCAAAAAAATTCTATTATGAAAACATTCTGCATCCCACTTTGAAATGTGGCGTCTGGGGTCTTAAATGCTAACAAGCGGCCATCTAAGATGCATCAATTGGTCTCAACCCACCTGGAGCAAAGGAGAATGAAGAACACCAAGGTCACACGACAACTAAGAGCCCAAGAGACAGAAAGGGCCACATGAACCAGAGACCTACATTATCCTGAGACCAGAAGAACTAGTTGGTGCCCGGCCACAATCGATGACTGCCCTGACAGGGAGCACAACAGAGAACCCCTGAGGGAGCAGGAGATCAGTGGGATGCAGACCCCAAATTCTCATAAAAAGACCATACTTAATGGTCTGACTGAGACTAGAGGAATCCCGGCGGCCATGGTCCCCAGACCTTCTGTTGGCACAGGACAGGAACCATCCCCGAAGACAACTCATCAGACATGAAAGGGACTGGACAGTAGGTGGGAGAGAATGCTGATGAAGAGTGAGCTAATTATATCAGGTGGACACTTGAGATTGTGTTGGCATCTCCTGTCTGGAGGGGGGATGGGAGGATAGAGAGAGTGGGAAGCTGGCAAAATTGTCACGAAAGGAGAGACTGGAAGGGCTGACTCATTAGGGGGAGAGCAAGTGGGAGTAGGGAGTGAGATGTATGTAAACTTATATGTGACAGACTGACTTGTAAACGTTCACTTGAAGCTCAATAAAAGTTAATAAAAAAAACGAAACAAAACCAGTTACCATTGAGTCAATTCCGACATGCTTCTGGATGTTACAATAACCAAGAAACCTACTCCCCACCCCCCGCCCTGTCACTGCTCTGGGGTAGCTTCAGATAACATGAACAACACTTGTCAGGTTTTAGGAGGCAGTGGTGGTTTAGTGATAGACTTCTCATCTTTCATGCAGGAGACCCAGGTTCGATTCCTGGCCAATGCACATCACGTGTAGCCACCACCCGTTTGTCAACAGATGCTTGCATGTCACTAGGATGCTGAACAGGTTTCATCCGAGCTTCCAAACTAAGATGAACTAGGAAGAAAGGCCTGGCAATCTACTCCTGAAAATCAGCCAGGGAAAACCCTATGGATCGCAATGGTCTGATCCACAAGTGATCATGGCGATGGTGCAGGACTGGGCAATGTTTTGTTCCATTGTGGGTGGGGTTGCCATGGCTTGGGAGCCAGCTCAATAGCAGCTAACAACAGCAACAGAGCAGAGGGATAATTGAATGAATAAATGAATGAATGAACACCTTGAGGCACACGGATCCTCTGTGGACAGTGCCCCTCCCCCAGTGGAAGGGCAAACTCTCAGCTGAGCCTGAGTCCCCGTGTTGTGCTGATGAGGGCGGGCTGTAGACAATCGCTTTTCTGGCGCTGCGTCTCGGGGAGAGTGTGTGTGATAAGCACTCAGGATTCATGCCTAGGGTGTAAACGAGGAAAAGACAGACAGTATGCCCCTGGGAGGCTTGTTTAATATTGTAATATTATGTATTTTTAAAATGTATCTCCAGGATACACAAGTCAGTTTCTCTCCACTCCTATTATTTTCTTTGAAACCTGAGGGTTTTGTCTACTTTCTGGAACAGTTGCCTCTGTGGGAAAAGTCTTCTTGATTTTTTCAACAAATATTTACTAAGCAGTATTATTAAGAATGTTGTTTGGGAAATCACAACAGAGCCTTTCTCTCTTTAAGGAATACTTTTGTTCCTTCAGGTCTCTGTGCTCATTCTAGGTAACCATGTCTGTTTTTTATAGACACAGTGGATCATGTAAGATGCTGGGATTTTCTTTTTTCATCAGCTACTAGGAAGCTCAGAACCCAGCTGTGCCATCTGTCTCTAGCATAGTTTTCGTTTTGTCTACAAAAGTAGTTCTTACCTCCACTTTTTTTAAACTACTTATATCGCCGTTTCCTTATACTTATTTATCTTGTGTTGTGTGAACTCCTTAAAAACCTTTTGAACCAAGGCAAGTGTATTAGTTTCCTATTGCTGCTGTAACAAAAAGTACCTCAAACTGGGTGGCTTAAAATAACAGAAAATTGTTCTGTCATAGTTCTGAAGGGAAGAAGTCTGAAATCAAAGTGTCAGCAGGACTGGTTCTTTCTAAGGGCTGTCAGGAAGTTTCCGTTTTGTGCCTCTCTCCCAGCGTCCTGTGGCTGGTGGAAATCCTTGGCATTCCTAGGTGTGTAGCATTGTAACTCCAATCTCTGCCTCTGTCTTCACATGGTCTTCCCCTCTGTGTGTTTCTGTAGCTTCTCCTTTTCTGTCTCTTACAAGGACACTCGTCATTGAATTTAACCAACCAAAGCCAATTGCCATCGAGTTGATTCCAACTCATGGTGACCCCATGTGTGTCAGAATAGAACTGTGGTCCACAAGGGTTTCAATGGTTGGTTTTTCAGAAGTAGATCACCAAGACTTTCTTCCACAATGGCTTTAAGGCACACCCTCACCCAGAATGATCTCATCTCAAGACCCTCACCTTAATTATATCTGTAAAGGCCCTTACTACAACTAAGGTCACGTTCCGAGGTTCTTGGTAGACATCTTTTTTGGGGAGGAGGTGGCACCATTCATTCCACTACTTGTTGTTGTTAGTTGTCTTCAAGTCAATTCTGACTTGTGGTGCCTCCATGGATGCACAGTAGAACTGTGCTCCATAGGATTTTCAAGGCTGTGACCGTTTTGGAAGCAGATCACCAGGCCTGTTTTCCAATGTGCCTCTGTGTGGGTTCAAACCACTAACTTTTTGGCTAGCAGTGGCACACTTAACCATCTGTGCCAATCAGGGACATTCAACCCACTACCCATAAAAAACCAAACCCATTGCCATCGAGTTGATTCCTACTAATAGTAACCCTATAGGACAGAGTAGAACTGCCCCCATAGAGTTTCCAAGGAGCACCTGGTGGATTAGAACTGCTGACCTTTTGGTTAGTAGCTGTAACTCTTAACCACTATGCCACCAGGCTTTCTTCAACCCACTGCAGCAGGGAATAAATAAAATGAATACATAAGTCAATAGAGAAAATAACAGTAAAGTGATGAGTTCCAGGCACAGGTGATACCAGGGTGAAATTCATGATTACTGCCCCTAAGGAATCCTGGTCAGTGTGACCCATCTTGCTTTCTTAGCAGGAACATGTCATAGCACAGATCTTTGCTATTCATCCATTCCATTCCAAGGGCTGCCATATTGAGATTACCAGGGCAGAAAGGGCTCTTCATGACCATCTATTCCAATCTACTCATCCTGTAGCTGTGGAGTAGAGTCCAGAGAGGATGAGCAAGGCTGTATAGCAAAGTCACAGAGTACCAGTCTGTGGATTCTGAGCCTGGGTCTCTGTTTCCTACTGTTTCTCATCACTAGACAAGCTGGAGACCTGGTCCATCGACCGATAAAACCAACAGTCATCATCCAAAAGGCTTGTGTAAGATACCCTGCAGATTATAAGAGCTTCATGTGATGAGGGTCCGTAGGGCATGGGCTCCATGACTGCAAGTAAGGAGATACACCTGAGAAATGGAGGTGTGGGGTTCTGCTTGAGCTGTCAGGAGGCAGTCCTAAGTGGAACATGCAGGGAGGTTGAGCTCTCATCCCAAAGGAAAGAACAGCAATGTCTTTGTTATCCCAGGACGCTTACTTACATCATCTCACTTAATCCTTCCAGTGTTTCTAGGAGATCCTTCTGTGGTCACCCCCTTCACAGGTGAGGAAATTGCAGCTTGAGTGGCTACGTCATTTGGATAGGTTGGGCAGTCAGTTCAATGTGGGGCCAGGGTTTGGCTCCAATTCTTGGTCCAGCTCTGTCCTTGCCTAGATTTTTAACCCTGGATAAGGCACTGTCCTAGTCAGGACCTCACTTTTGCCATCTGTAAAACAGAAGTTTGGACAGGATGTCCCAGAATCTTCTGATCCTAAAATTGGCTTCCATAGTGGGGGAAGGGTAGCTGAGCATCACTTGATTTTATGGATCTGTGGACTGGAAAGCTTCCCCCAAAGGTGGAGAGGGGGGACTGTATGGGTCAGATTCTGGATGGGGGTCAGAGAAAATGAGGTACCCTGCATGTGTGGGTCAAGGTAAGCAGAGTGATGGAAGAGGGGGCACAATGGTCATAAGTGCAGTCTCCTGGACATTTTTCAAAGGCCCCCCGTGCTACATGGGGTCACACAGCAGTAAGGATATAAAGTCCACAAGGGTTGGGGTACTGGCTGCTGCATCTCCTGCTGCCTAGCTCAGAGTCTGGCACGTAGCAGGATTTCAGACATCTGTCGGCCCACTGCCAGATAATAAATACATGCACATCTGGTACATAGCCTGCCTCCGCCTCTTGAGCAAGTGGCTCCTTGAGCCTCAGGTGACACGTCTGTAAAATGGGTATAACAATAGCTGTCTCACAGGACCTCATATACAGAATTTGGTGGTTGAGGGTTTTAAGTTGTGAAGTCGAACAGTTATGAATTCAGATCTCAGCTCTTGCTCTTATTAGCTGCTAGATTTTAAGCAAGACCCCTGAACTTTCTGTGTCTCAGCTTCCTATATATAAAAGGGAGATAATGATAATAATGATATGACTCCATTGATTTGCTAGGAAGATAAAATGAGATTGTGACTGTAATATGCTTAGCACAGTGTGGTGCACATAGTGAGCGCTCACATAGTAAGCGGTAACGCCCTCTGTTCTATCATTTCCTGCAAGACTCAGGGTGTGGGAGAAGGAGGAACTCAGAGCAGGGGGAGTCTTGTTCTCCTGCAGCCCCCAGACCCCTGCAGGATTCCCTGCTTGCAGCTAGTAACCATCATGCCCGACTGGGGAGGCCGGGCAACACCCTTTTAATAAAAACTGAAAAAAGAAAGACTTTTTCTTAGATGGGCTCACTTGCTAAAGAACTCTCAGAAATCCATTAACTCCAGTATTACTGAACATCTGAATGCAATTTGCAAGCTATAATAACATCTCTCTAGTTAGCAAATGTTTGTGCCTCTATATAATTTTCTTTTCCATATGAAAATAGACCTGTCATACTAATGTGGTCGACCAGCTGCCTCTGTAATATTGTTAGTTAATAAGCAGGAAGGCTGGTGGGTCCTGGAGCCTAACAGGCTCAGTGTGCGATTGTGTTCCCGGGCAGGCTCAGGGAAGGCTGGCTTTGCAGCTTGGGAGAGGGATCTGCTTACCATGTGTCTCTTCGTAGGTAGAAAATGTGGAACTTGTGAAGAAAGGAGTTAGGAGGCACTAGGCTTACTCAAATGAAGTCTTTGGGTGAAACAAATTGTTAAGCATTCAGCTGCTAAGTAAAAGGTTGGCAGTTTTAACCCAGCCAGAGGCACCTTGGAAAGCAGGTCTGGTGATCTCCTTCCGAAAGGTCACGGCCTTAAAAACCCTATGGAGCAGTTCTACTCTGCACACATGGGGTCGCCATGAGTTGGAAATGACTCAACAACAACGTGGCTATTGCCTTAATAACTGCTACCATTTATTGAGTCCCTATCAGATACGCACAGTGAGGGAGAGAGGGCACAATGGGCATAAACAGCAATCTCCTTGACATTTTTTTCCAAGGCCTTCCATGCCACATGCAGTCCCTCGCACACAGTACTGAGAATCCCCACGACAACCAGTCAAGGGGGGGATTATGAATCATTCCACTTTACAGATTGGAAAGTTGAAGTTTAGGGTGATTATCTGACATGCCCAAGACCCCACAGGCAGTTGCTGGGTTCAGAGGAAGGAGGTCTGCCTGATTCCACAGTCCACGTCCTTTCCACTATGCCATGTGACATGTTCCCCATGCTTCTTGACCATTGACCATGAAGGGCGTTGGAGAATGGCCAGAAAAAATGGTGTCCTTGAAGCCATGATGAAAAATGATCACTTTTCACAGTCCATGACCTGGAATTTTAGCTAAATTACCAGCTTCCTTGGCCCAAGGCTGGTCCAGAGAATATTAGGTCGATAAGGGTTCCTCGATGCTGAAGGGTCAATTTTCAGGCTTGGATCGTTATGTATTTTTGAATCAGCTCCAATGGTCTGATTTGCTTTCATGAATCTCTTAATAAATGAGCCAGTTTACTCAATTGCCCATAAGCTTGCCAGGTTCAGGACAAAGGAAAAGTTACAAAAAGAGCCCTATGTCCTATGAAGTAAAGGGTGAGTTCCCTTAGAGTTATGTTCGTGGATACAGGCTGTTGACAGCAATAAGGATGAAGGCAAGTAGAAGCAAGGAAAGACGAGAGAGGGACAGGGAAGGAGGGGGCATTTATGGCATTGTTTGAGCTAGCTGGAGGTTTCCTTTCAAATTTACTGCAGAAAAACCCCCAGATGGTGGTGTCATCAAAGTCTGGGAAGAGTTGCTGTAGCAAAAGGAGCTCATCTGCTAATCAAAATGTCAGCAGTTCGAATCCGCCAGCTGCTCCTTGGAAGCCCTGTGGGGCAGTTCTACTCTGTCCAATAGGGGTGCTGTGAGTCGGAATCAACTCAATGACAATGGGTTTGGTTTTCATTTGGGGATCTACTCCAGCACTGAGGTCATTGATGGTTCTGTGATGAAATTCTTGCCTTCCATGTGGGGGACCTGGGTTCAATTCCCAGCCAATGCACTTCATATGTGGCCACTACCTGTCTCTGTCAGTGGAAGTTTTTGTGTTGCTTTGATGTTGAACATGTTTCTGTGGTGCTTCCAGACTAAAAGGGCCTAGGAAGAAAGGCCTGGTGATCTACTTCTGAAAATCAGCCAATAAAAACCCTGCGGATCACAACAGGCCGATCTGCAACCGATCATAGGGATGGCACAGGGCCATGTAGTGTTTTGTTCCGTTATGCATGAGGCCCACATGAGTGGGGGACTGACTCAAAGACAGCCAACAACACCACCATTACCCATTCCTCAGGGCCTAGCTCATGTATCACTTCCTAAAATTGTGTTTCTGTGACCTGCGGCATCAGCATTACCCATGAGCTTATATTAATAGCAGAATCTTAGCCCCACCCTGCACATCCAAATCAAAATCTGGTAGGTGCCATGGGGTCGATTTTTGACTCATGTGACGGAGTAGAACTACTCCATAGGGTTTTCTAGGCTGTAATCTTTATGGGAGCAGATCACTAGGTCCTCCTTCCACAGAGCCACTGGGTGGGTTTGAGCTGCCAAGGGCTTAACACTTGTGGCACCAGGAGTACCCCTCGAATCAGAATCTGCTTTTTTTTTTTAGAATCTGCATGTTAACCAGGTCCCTAGTGGTTCACAAGTACTCTGAAGTTGGGGAAACACTGCTCCAAGCCCTAGACCAGGTCGGGTTCCTACTACACCCTCTCATGGATCCTCTGCTTCTCCTTTGTAGCATCCATCGCTCTGGTAGGCAGTGAGCTATGTGTTGTACTTTTTTGCTGACTCCCCAAAGACAAGGCCCATGTTTACCTTGCTGACCTCTATATCCCCAGATCGCAGCATAGTTCCTAGCACACAAACTCTCTCCACTCCATTTGCCGTTGAGGTGACTCTGACTAACGGTGACCCCCTGTGTGTGTCAGAGTAGAACTGTGACAGGGTTTCCTGTGGAAGTAGATTGCCAAGACTTTCTTCTAAGGAGCTTCTGGGTAGACTTGAACCAGCTGAACACGTTAACTGCTTGCACCACGCAGGGAATCCTAGTACAAAAAGGAGTCACTTAATTAGTATTATGGAACGAATGAATAAATGAGTGAATGAATAACGGGGATTCAGTTTCTTGAAGTGATTAAGACCTTCACAATCAACTATTTCCAAACTCTATAAGTGATAAAGGACCAGCTGCCAAGACATCAAAGGACCAAGAAGTCTAGCCCCATCTTCAGCCCAACACGTATATCTCTGAGACCCTGGAGGGTCCGCCTGAGATTAATGTGCATGTTACTGAAACAAAAATGAAGGGGAACCCCCTCAAAATTATGGGAAAGTTTTATTTGTCGAGCAAGGTCAAGGAAGGATGGGAATATACTGGATTGGGAAAGAGAGCAGACCAGTCTTCGTGAGACTTTGGATGCTTCACGCCCCCTCAGTTTCTCACCTGTCGATGTGAGGAGACAAACCTGTGCCCTGAAAACCTCACACTGTGATTGTGGGGAGCAGTATGTGCCTGTAATTATCAACCTGATCATGCCATTCAGCCATAAAAAGGAATGAAGTACTGATTCAAGGTGTGGATGGCTTTGAAAACGTTACGCTCAGTGAAAGACGCCAGTCACAAAAGATCACATATCTTATGATTCCATTTCTATGAAATGTCCAGAATAGGTAAATTCATAGAGACAGAAAGCAGATTAGTGGTTGCCAGGGAATGAGGAAAGACAGTGGGACTGGGCAGTTACTGCTTAATGAGCACCACGACTGCCACCCATTGCCATCAAGTCATCGATTCCAGGCTCATGGCGACTCCACGTGTGTCAGACTAGAGCTGTGCTCTGGAGGGTTTTCAATGGCTGGTTTTTTGGAAGTAGATCACCAGGCCTTTCTTCCAAGGCACCTCTAGGTGGACTTGACTGCTCAGTCAGCACCACCCAGGGACTCCTTTAATGGGTATGGGATCTCCTTTTGGAATGACGAAAATGTTTTAGAACTAATAGAGGTGGTGTTTGCACAACACTGTGAATATACTAAGTGCCACTGTATACACTTGAAAATGTTTAATTTTATGTTCTGTGGCTTTCATCTGTATAAAAGTCACATGAGGGGCTTTAACGATACCTATAGGTGACCAACCACCCCCAGCCCAGGGGTTCTGATTCTTCTGATCCGAAAAGAGTCCCACTCGTTGGCTATTTTAAAAAGTTCCTCAGGGAGTTACAATGGGTAGCTAGTGTTGAGAACTACAGGTCTACAGAACTGCATTATAGTAGAAAGAACTTGGTGTTGGAAGCCAGCAGTCCGGGCTTGGCTTCAGTCTCCACCTCCTAACTGCCACTTCCCTCAACCTGCTCCCTCATCTGTGAAAATGAGAGTTACAATATTTACTACGTCAGGGCTGTTGTTAAAATTACATTAGATCATGTTAGCAAAGTACTTGGGCTTGGCACCTATTAGGTGCTAAATAAATTACTGCAATTATTGTTATTATTAATTGGTAGAAAGTCAGAATTGAAGGCAAAAGTTAAAAAGAGCCATTTGCCTATAAGGCAATGAGATTTTTTTGCTGTTATTCCCGCACACTGGGGTTTTCTGCATGTGGGAAGCGTGAAACAGAAGAGAGCAGGCATAGTTACCTAGATCATTCTTTCTCTGCATATCAATATATTTGTATACCTACGCCTGAAATAAAATTGATTAGAATCACGGTAGGCGATAATTCCTTCCAAGAGGGGGAAGTGGTAGCTCCTTGCTGCATAAAGGCCTCTGGGGCTTTCTTTTGTGTCTTTGGAAAAAATAAAATACCAAGCAAAGGGATCTAGGACTCTTTGGCACCTGGTTGGGTTTATTTAATAGCATTGAGATCTGGTATTTCTGTTTGGTCTACTCTGGTGTACGAGTTTCCTAAGGCGCTGTAACAAAGCATCACAGACTGGGTGGCTTAGTCTCACGCAGGTCTAGAGACTGGAAGTCCGAAATCAAGGTGTCAGCAGGGCCATGCTCCCACTGCAGGCTCTAGGGGAGGACCCTTCTATGCCAGTTCTATCTTCTGGTGATCCCAGGTGTTCCTTGGCTTGTGGGTGCATCAATTCTCTGCCTCTGTCTTCACATGAAGGAGCCCTCGTGGCACAGTGACTAAAGTGGTTAACTGCTAACTGATACGTCAGCAGTTCAAAACCACCAGCTACTCTCCAGGAGAAAGAAGTAGCAGTCTGCTTCTGTAGAGATTTATAGCCTTGGAAACCCTATGGGGTCGCTAGGCATTGGAATCAACTTGATGGCAGTATGTTTGGGTTTCGGTCTTCACGTGGCCATCTTCCCCCTACATCTGTCTCTGTGTCTCATCTCTTTTCATAAGGACAGCAGTCATATTGGATTAAGGCCCACCCTAATCCGGTACAACCTCTTTTTAACTTGATTACATCTGTCAGGATCCCATTTCCAAATAAGGTCACATTCATAGGTACCAGGGGTTAAGACTTGAACATATCTGCTTGGATTCAACCCATTCAACTCTAAGAGGCTTGATTAAGTGCACGGGTGTTCTCCAGAGCTTGCAAGAATTGGTTTTGTTGTTTTAAGCCAGCCAGTCTCTGGTGCTTTGATACAGTGCCCTAGGAAACTCAAACACCAGGGTAGACCAAACAGAAATACCAGACCTCACAGCCATTAAGTAAAACCCATTATTATATCCTGTCTTTATTTATTATCCATATTATTATATCTTATCTTTATTTTCCCTCCTCTTCAATTTTCCCACCGATTCATGCATTGGTTCACTTATTCCTATATCTCTTCTCCTCTTTCATTGCACTCTTTTCTGTAATTGCCTTGATGTTGTTGCTGTTGGCTGCCGTCGAGTCAGCCCCTGATTTGTGATGACCCAGTGAAGCATCGGCTGGTCCTGCACCATCTCCAAGATCGGTTGCAGATTGGACTGTTGTGACCCATGAGGCTTTCACTGACTGATTTTCAGGAATAGATCACCAGGCCTTTCTTCGTAGTCCTCCTTAGTCTGGAAGCTCTGCTGAAGCCTGTTGAGCCTCAGAGCAACACACAAGCCTCCACTGACTGATGGCTGGTGGCTACACGTGAGGTGCATTGGCCAGGAATCAAACCTGAATCTCCCACGTAGAAGGTGAGGATTCTACCAGTGAACCACCACCAACCAACCCCTTGCCTTGATGTAGCATGACTGTTATTACCTGGGGCCTTGGCGTCAGACCCTGTGGGTTCTTTCCTGGCTCTGCTCCTTCCTACATACATAGCATCAGGCAAATGTCTTTACTTCTCTGTGCCTTACTGTCCTCATCTCTACAATGGGGGTTTTGACAGTATCTGCCTCACAGGTGAGGGGATTTAATGAGATACGTTTACAAAGAGCTAAGCATCCTCACAAATTCAGTTCTAAGTAACGCAAGCTCTTGTTGTAGTCCTTTCGGCTTTGATAGTCTGTGATCACCTTTCCTGGACATACTCCTTGGTCTCAGTCATTTGGGGACAATGTGTCTTCAGATCCCTGCACTGATTTCTTAGGCTCTCAGTCTCACCCACCAGTGTGGTAGAGCTGTGTCCACGCCAGCGACCCTGTCTATGCTGCCTGCAGTGGGTAGTGCTGCTACTGGAAGTCTCTTGACCTGGCCCTTTGGATGTCATCCTCCCAATTTTAATTCCAATTGTAGCACCTGCTCCCTTTCTCCATGCTTGAGGATAAAGAGAGTGGCAAACCCATCTCTCCCTCTGTTCAATGTCACGTCCTCAGAACTGTTCTTTAAGTAGTGCACAAACTGCTTAGTTTGAGACATAGCTCATGGAAAGTCAGCACTCAGACATACCTGGGATGTGTTTCTTAGGTGGTGGATCCACCCAGACCCTGTTGCCCTTTTCCTGGGCTCTCCCAGGGGAGCGGAAATGCTCCTAGGCAAAACAGTAAGGACTGCCCTATCTAGACCTAGGGAAGAAACAGCTACTAGATGCTGATTGCAGTGACTCCTAGATGTGGTCTGTCTGCTGACTTCCATCCTCATCTGAAAAGGATTTCTTAATAAATAACAATAGATGTAAGGGATTTATGAATCATGTACTGTGGGCCAGGGACCATGCTAAATGTTTTATACTCAGCACCTCATTTCATGCACAAACCACCCCATGGAATGGGTACTATTATCAGTGCTTCCTTTTACTGATGAGGAAACTGAGGCGTAAGCAATGAAGAAATGTTTCCAAAAGCCATGTAGTTAATATGTACTAAATCAGGGTTGAATATAGGCATTTCACCAGGAACCCAGATTCTTAACCATCATGCAAAACTCTCTTTCTAACAATTATCTTTTAGTTCAACCCCCTAATTTTACAGAAGTGGCAACAACTTTTCAAAGAACAAGTTTCAGTGGCGCTTCCAGACTAAGGCAGACTAGGAAGAAAGGCCTGGCAATCTACTTCCAAAAAATCGAAACCAGTGGAACACAAAGGTCGCTATGAGTAGGGGGCCAACTTGATGGCAGCTAACAACAACAACACCTGTTTAGAGTTATGTTGGGGATTAAACAAGGATCCGCTTAGTTAAGATCTTGGCATGTAGCAAGTAATAAGGGCTAGCTATTTATTTTTAGCAATAACATGAATAGTTTGCAATCATTGGAGGAAATAGACATAAAGACTCCTTGGGGACAGACCTGTGTCATCTGTATCTCTTGTATCATTTCAGCACCCAGGCCTCATTAGCATGGAGGAAATGTGATCATTCTTTGCTGTATTTAAAAAAGAAATTTGTCTAAAGAGTAGCTTTATGAGAAGTGTGTGCATCCTTGCATTTTATGACTTGAATGTTCTTCCCCTGCCTGCTGCCTGGGCTTAATAAAAGCAACTGCTATTAAAGGGCAGCATCTGGACAAGCGGAGGAGGGGGCTCACTTTTAAGAATAAACACAGCTTCACAGAGCAGCAGCTCCAGTGTACAAATGGGCAGCCATTCTCAGCAGCAGCAGCTGTGTGCATCCCTGTTCCCTCTCTGACCTGCTGTCTTTCTCGTCTACTGGGGGTGGGACACTCAGGTATAGCACAGCTCTCCAGGGTACTCAAAGCTCCTGGGCAGAGAAACAATATTACTGCAGGTTCAGAGAGCCGGTGCTCGACATGCAAAGAGCTGCCATCAAAACAGAATTAGAAATGAGCTCAGACTGAGGACTTCCAATCCACCAGACTGCCCTGTTCTCTGCCAGGACCCCTACGTTGAATTGCCATGGATCCATGTGATGGATTTATTTTGTTCTCTGAGCAATGGTTAAGCACTTGGCTGCTAACTGAAAGGTCGGCAGTTTGAACACACCCAGCAGCTCCTCGGGAGAAAGACCTGGCAATCTCCTCCCATAAAAATCCCCTGAAGTCTTCTTAAAACCCAACAGCAGTTTAGCTTAACTAGTAAAGAATGTCTGCCTTGAGCTTTATGCTCTGTTAAGAACTATCTATGTGGGATGAAATTGACAACGGCAACTTGAAAGTTTAAATAGGAACCTCAGGAGGCAGTGAGTTGATGTTAATGGGGGAGGAACAACTCAGAAAAGGAGGGTGAGAATGGTTGCACGACTTGAAGAATGCAATCAGTCACTGAGCAGTACATGTAGTAAGTGTTGAATTGGTTTATGTTTAGCTGTGTATATACATTCTTGACAACAACAACCAAATAATTAAAAGAAAATGATTACAGCTGTCATGGATTGAATTACGTCCCCCCCCAAAATGTGTGTATCGATTTGGCTGGACCATGATTTCCGATATTGTGTGATTTCCCTGTATGTTGTAAATCCTGCCTCTATGATGTTAATGAGGGAAGATGGATTGCAGTTGTGTTAGTGAGGCAGGACTCAGTCTACAAGGTTGGATTGTGTCTTGAGGCAATCTCTTGAGATATAAAAGAGAGAAGCAAGCAGAGAGACAGGGGAACCTCATACCACCAAGAAGGCAGTGCCCAGAGCAGAGCGCCACCTGGGGTCCCTGAGAAGAGAAGTTCCTAGTCCAGGGGAAGATTGATGAGAAGGCTGACAGAGAAAGAAAGCCTTCCCCTGGAGCTGATGCCCTGAATTTGAACTTTTAGCCTACTTCACTGTGAAGAAATAAACTTCTCTTTGTCAAAGCCATCCGCTTGTGGTATTTCTGTTACAGCAGCACTAGACGACTAGGACAACAGCCTAGGAAACCCTATGCGGGCAGCTCTGCTCTGTCACACGGGGTCACTAGGAGCTGAAATCGGCTGGACAGCACCCAACAACAGCTATGACAAGCACCCACCTCCCTCCCACCACGATCCCCCTCTTCGACAGCACCTGATCCCCATGATTTGTAAATTTTAGATGGCGCATCTCTTCAAAGCCTACTTCGATCTTGAAAAAGCACAAGATGCAAAAAAGCCACTAGACAAGATATCACTGAAAATCTGTCCCTGTACTCCCTGTGTTCCACGGTGGTGGGTGGGATTAAAAAATTGTTAAAATTTTGATGCTGGTCTAACTTTGTCAAAGCTTCTCTGTGTCATCTTAGGATTGGGAGGTCTGATCCCCATAGCACGGGGCACATCCTATCGTTGTTAACTGCTGTTGAGTTATCCCCGTCTCATGACAACCCCATGTACAATGGAAAGAAATGCTATCTAGTCCTGTGCCATCCCCGTGATGGGTTGCAAATTGGGCCCTTGAGATCCATAGGGTTTTCACTGGTTGATTTTTGGGAATAGATTGCCAGGCCTTTCTTCCTAGTCCATCTTAGTCTGGAAGCGCCACTGAAACCTGTTCAGCATCCTAGCAACACTCAAGTCTCCAATGACAGACAGGTGGTGGCTGCACATGAGGTGCACTGGCCAGGAATTGAACCAGGGTCTCCCGCACGGAAGGCGAGAATTCTACCTCTAAGCCGCCACTGCCCTCAGCCCTGCTCTAAGTGCTAGGAATTCAGCGATGAGAAGAGCTGATTAAATGAAATAGCATACAAAGAGTGCCTAGCACATGGGCTGGAAAACAGCAGGTACTCAATGAATGTCACCACTTCTCTCCTCCCTTCTTCCCAAAACAAACTTTGGGTGATCCCAGGCTAGCCACACAGATGTGGTCAGTGAGCATTATAAAAGGCATAGCCCTTTGTTCAATACCCTCAGTGGGTGAATATTTGGTCACATTTTGAAGACTTGGTGTTCAAATCCCAGATCCTAGCATGCGCTCTGTATGTATTTCAGTGAATAAATAGACTAACGAAAACAGGGTATCAGTGCTTGTTTTTAAAACGGAGTCCTTGTATTTAAAAAATAAACAAACATAATTCTGATTGAAAAAAGTAATACGTGCCCACAGTAAAAATTCAAAAGTGTGAAGAGTGCTCTTTTAGGTGCTGTTGAGATGATTCCGACTCATAGTGACCCCATGTGACAGAGCAGAACTGCCACATAGGGTTTTCTAGGCTGTAATCTTTGCAGGAACAGATACAGTGAAAATTAAGTATTTGCCCTACCCCAACCCCTTCTCCCAGTTCTCTGTAGAGGAAACTGTTATTGTATGTGTGTGTGTGTGTGTAGCATTCTAGAGATACCCCAAGCACACACATATCCCTCTTTTCACAATTAGAGATATACTCCAAGCTCTGTTTAGCACCTTACTTTTTTTCTACTGGCTGGGGTGGGGGGCGGGGGGAAGATGTATAATTGATTCCTTATCAGGGCATATTGAACTATCACCTGCTTTCCAAATGCTACAGGGTGTGCCATTGTGTGAACAAATTAATTATTCAACCAATCCTCTATCGTCATATACTTAGCTTGTTTCCTATCTGTGCCATTATAAACAACCATCCTCTCCATTGTACACATGTATAGGAAAATGTCTTAGTGCTAGAACACCTGGGTCAAGGAATAAATGACTTTTTTTTTTTTCATTTTGATAGATAATACCAAACAACTGTCCAAAATATCAGCATATTGCACACTGCTTGCAATAAAAAAAAAAAAAAAGCAATAGCATGTGAAAATGCCTCTTGCCCATGCCCTGGCCAGACCACACATTCCTGGCATTTTCAGACTTTGCTGTCCTCCCTCCCTAGTGACTTGATAGTTATTCATCTCGCCCTCATATATACCCTTCATAACAGGAGGGATTCCCTAAACTGTATTAATGAAATTAAACACCCTTCATTAAGTGCCAGGTTCATGATAAATTGAATTCTAATTCTGTTCTACCTCAGCTGTTCATTTTTTCTCACTGATCCTGGCTGCCCTCTCTAGATCGGGGTTTAGTGAGTACTGTTCAACATAGGGACTTGGGTGTTATTTGCATAGCATATGGCACCGAGGAAACAAGGTCAAGGTCTTGGCTCCCCTTAATTAGGTTGTTCCAACACAGGGCTCTGTTTGCTCATCCAGATGTGAATCATATTTTACGCCCTCGTGTTTTCCCCTTCAAGGCTTTTGGAAGGAAAGGCTCACTTGCTCTGTTGAGGGTTGGAGATGGAAAGTGTCTGGGAGGGATAATGCTATCAATATAGAGCCAGTTCCTGGGGCCATATTGTATATAGTTCAAGGAGTCCCAAGGTATGCGAGAATTGAGAAAGTCAGCTGTTTGATGCCCCTGCTTCTCAAGTTAGGGCATTTCAATTCAACCTAATTCAATACAAATTCAATGCAATTCAATATTGAATTGGGTTGAATTGAATTGGGTTGAATTTGTATTGAGTTGGGTTGCTGCTATTGTTAACTGCCATTGAGTTGGCTGACTCATAGCAACCATATGTACAACTAAATGAAATGTTGCCCAGTCCTGCACCATCCTCACAATCCTTGGTGTGTTTGAGAATGTGGGAATCCCTAATGTTACATGTTAGGCTCTACATTACGATACATCCTGAGAATGGCGTGGTAAGCTAAAACAGACACGTGCAATCTCCATGAGTTCTTAACCTGGGGTCTGAGTATCCTTTGGCTAGGTTCAAGGGTCTTCATTAATTCCCCAAAGTCATACACAGTTAATCCCTGACTGATGATGGGGTTCTGTTCCGATGACTCCATCATAAGTCAGTTCTGACATAAGTCGAATACCTTATTTTTTTTTAATGTTTTTGCTATTATTGCCTTTTATTATCAGTATCTTTATAAACCATATCTTTATTTGTCTTTGAGGGTTGAAAAAATTACATATAAACTTACAGATATATTTTAACATTAAAATTTTTTTTTTTTTATGTAGTACATATTGCTAACAATAAAAAACCAAACCAAACTCACTGCCGTCCGGTCGATTCCAACTCATAGCGACCTTATAGGACAGAGTAGAACTGCCCCATAGAGTTTCCAAGGAGGGCCTGGTGGACATGATAAGGTATATTAAAAAAATAAATAAATAATAAGTTATGGTTCATTGTAACTCAAATACATCGTAAATCAGGGACTACCTGTATATAATTGTGCATGTGTGTGTGCATGTTTGTGTATGATTGTGTGCACTTTCTGGGAAAAGGCCCATAGAGTTTATCATACTGGCAATGATCTTCTAACCCCTCCCCTAAAAAAAGTTTCAGAATTGATAATCCAGGCTTCATGACTTGTCTACCTTCATCTTGAGGATTTTGGGAGCCATTTCCAGGATTTTGAGCCTCCCAACACCTACAGGTTCTTCCTTTTCTCCACCTACAACCCATCCCATTTGACACACATCCATATCCACTTGGAAACAAATGCCCCCAGTCCTTGGAGAAAGTAATTTGTTTGCCTTTATTATGCTAAACAGTGCAGAGATTGGTGGGTACAGGGGATGCCCCAAGCGAGGTGGCAAATGAACTAACCTGTTCAAAGTTCTCCCAAAGCTCCGTGCTCATCCCTGTTCTGTCCTTCACCCTGTCACTCATCATTCACCCACTAGTTGACCAGCACAAGTTCTTATTTCCACACACATCAGCACTCACACACATTCAGGCAACACACACTCATCCACTTTCACACTCATTCACTCTAACACACTCATGCAGCTACTTACTCTCATTCCTTAAAAAAAAAAAAAAAAAGACCCTTATAAATACATATCATGTGTCAGGCATCCTGGGAATCCAGAGATGAGTGGTCCATGCCCCTCCTGTCTTAATCTCTTAGTACTGCTATAACAGAAATACCGTAAGGGGGTGGCTTTAACAAACAGAAATTTGTTTTATCCTTTATTAAGAGGCTACTGGTAAAAAACCTGATGCCATCAAGTCGATTCTGACTCATAGGACAGAGTAGAACTGTCCCATACAGTTCGCAAAGAGCACCTGGTGAATTCAAACTGCCTACCTTTTGGTTAGCAACCATAGCTCTTAACCACTACACCACCAGGGTTTCCTATTAGGAGACTAGAAGCCCTAATTCAGGGCACCGGCTATAGTGGAAGGTACTCCCTCTCTGTTGGCTCTGGGGGAACACACTTTTCTCACCTCTAGCCAGCCATCCCTGGAGTTCCTGGGTTTGTAGACTGGACTGCTTCTTTAGTCTTCAGATACTGCTGGTCTTCCCCCAGTGTCTACTTTCTCCTGTACTTAATCTACATTTTTGTATCTCAAAAGTGATTGGCTTAAAACATACCCTACACTGATATGGCCTCATTAACGTAACAAAGGAAACCCTATTCTCAAATGAGATTACATCCACAGGTCTATAAAACACATATTTTGGGGGGAAGGTGATACCATTCAATCCATTAAAAAAAAACAAACCAAACCCACTGCCGTCGAGTTGATTCCGACTCATAGCAACCCTATAGGACAGAGTAGAACTGCCCCATAGAGTTTCCAAGGAGCGCCTGGCGGATTTGAACTGCTGACCCTTAAGTTAGCAGCTGTAGCTCTTAACCACTAACACTCCCTTAAAGGGATTCATAGTCTAGAGGAGAATCAGACACACAGACTAAGAACTGCAACACATTGTCTTACGTACCACAGAGAAATACTGTAGAAAGTGTCTGTGCAAATTGCTGAGAAGGCTCAGAGGAGGGAGTAACTGATTCCTGCCTGGGAGAAATGGGAAATGCTTAACAAAGAAATGATATTTGAGCTGGATCTTGAAGGATTAATAGGAGTTTTTCCAAGCACAGGAGAGGGAGAGGTGCTCTAGGCAGATGAAACAGCCTGTGCAAAATCCAGAGGTGGGGAAATATTGGAGCATGGTGTACACCGAAGAGGTCAGCTTTTTCTTTTCCCAGTTGTAACCTGATTTGTTTTGGCCTGGGAGCATGACTACTTTTGTGGGGGGCAGGGAATGCTCAGTTAATGAGCCCCCAGGAAATTCTACAGCCCTTTGTGACACATTTGCTGCAGAGCCAGGGTGCCGAGAGCCAGCAGGTTTGTTTCCCTCAACATTAGGTTGATTGGTCTCTAGCTGTTACTTTTACATGATGAACTCACTCCCAAAGCACATTTGGTCTTCGGCGGTGGCAGAAGTCCTGCCTGCGAGTGATTTACTGTGAATGAAACAATCTCTGTCTGTCTTTAGGACTTAGTTTATGGGACTCCTGCTATGACTGAGTGCTTGATTTTCTAGCTTTTTCCATGGCCCTGCACCCCATCCTTCCTGTGGCTCCTGTTTGCTTATGGGTGGGACAAAGAAAGCTTCATAAAAAGAAATGAAACTTAGAAGTGAAATGAAAGCTGTTTTGCAAACACTTGGAATAAAAATATGTGGGATCCAACACTCTTGGCAATTACCCGTTGTCTTAGTTATCTACTGCTGCTATAACAGAAATACCACAAGTGGATGGTTTTAACAAAGAGAAATTTATTCTCTCACAGTTTAGGAGGTTAGAAGTCTGAATTCAGGGTGCCAGCTCCAGGGGAAGGCTTTTTCTCTCTGTCATCTCTGGAGGAAGGTCCTTGTCATCAATCTTCCCCTGGTTGAGAGTTTCTCAGGGCAGGCACCCTGGGTCCAAAGAACACGCTATTCTCCTGGCTCTTGTTTCTTGTTGGTATGAGGTCCCCATGTCTGTCTGTTCAATTCTTTCTTTTATATCTCAAAACAGATTGATTGAAGACATAACCTAATCTTGTAGATTGAGTCCTGCCTCATTAACATAATTGCTGCTAATCTCACCTCATTAACATCATAGAGGTAGAATTTACAACACATAGGAAAATCACATCAGATGACAAAATGGTGAGCAACCACATAATACTGGAAATCACAGACTAGCCAAGTTGACACAAATTTTGGGGGACAGAATTCAATCCATAACACCCATGCAACCTTATTTTTAGAGTTGTGGTCATTGAAGATCTTGCCTACAGACATCTCAAGTGACTCAGCTACAAGAAAGGTTATTTAATTGGGAGACAATGTCACATGTTAGTTAAGACTATGGACTCAAGTTACAGAGAACGAATTTCAAATCTTGGTTCTGTCACCTAGAACCTATATATATCAGTCAGGATTCATTTGGTGCAAGCGACAGAAATCTCAACTGAAACTGACTTAGGGTGAAGAGGAAAAGAATCAACTCTCAGTTCCTAAAATGTACCATGCTCTTTGTTGTCTCCAGACTCTTCATGTACTATTCCTTATCATTTGGATCATCTCCATTTTCCCAACCCTCCACAAGAATAGCTCTTATTTTTTTAGATCATAGCTTAGATATCCCCTCCTCTAAGTAGCTGCTGTGGATGCCATGGTATGCCACCCTGATTCACCCGCAGGTACAGGGAATGACAGTGGCAGACAGCTCTCACCCAAGTTTCCCTACAGGAAATGCCTTCACTCAAAGAGAACTGCCTCACCCAACGTCACTCTGCCTTCCTGGGAACAGCCCACATCAGTGGCTTGTCCATGTGGCTGTATAGCGGCACGGCCCTTTGTCTCAAGGAAATACAACTTTCAGAGCCATCCCAGCTCCAGAGCTCCCTGTGGGATCAGCTGAGGCCTTTGCTGCGACTGCATCAAGTTCAGTTCCTCCTTTGCCAACTTCTGCCTCCCTCAGCGTCCACAGGTGTTGATCTCAAGGGCACTGCCCATAAACCTGGTGCATGCAAATCTCCACCTGAGTCTACTTTCTGGGAAAACCAGCCTAAGACAGATACCTTCTCTGACACCGTGTAAGACTGGGTCAGCTGTCTGGTCTGGGAAACTTTCAGGTAAAAGTAACCAAAACCCTAACTCAAAACTGCTTAAAAATAAGGACATTTATCATCTCTGAAGTACGGACTTCAGGGCTGGTCGATTCATCAACTCAGTGACATCCTCAAAGACCCAGATGCTTTTCATCCATCTGCTAGAACTTTCTTAGTGCAGGCTCCAGCCTAGGCTGAAACAAGACACTGCAGCAGCTCCAGGCATCACCTCCACACATGACAATACCCAGAAGAAAAAGAGCCCAGCTTCTCTGATAGGAAAAAATACAATTTTCCCAGAATCCCCCTACTTCACCTCATATCCTCTTTGGCCAGTGTTGGGTCACATGCCTACTCCTGCACCAATCACTGACAAGGGGAGTGAGGTTATCCTTAAATTTATCAGGCCCATTGGTAAGGGGGTCTCCTCCCCCTGAGGGTCTTGGCTGCAGCTGCTGGGTGGATACCTGAATAATACTGGGATTCACTTAGTAAAAAAGAAAGCGAATGGATGGTGGGTAGACAACCAAAGACAGCATCCTCAGCATCTCTTCTTAGGCATCCCGTACCAGTTGCCGTCAAGACAGGAAGGAGAAGGACCAGCTAAGAGGCTAGGCTTAAGTGGCAATATGCAGTGGGGAATAACGCCAGCCCCCAAACACAGAAGTAGCTGGATTCACAGCTGAGACCAGATCCCTGGACTCCTTCACATCCCAACCCCCCATCTGCATCAAGGGCTAGCCTTCTGCAGATGGAATTTCCACAAAAGAGCTTGGTCTACCCCCTCGTTCACTCCACTGTCTTCGTTCCAGAGTTTTCATTTGCCTATCCATAAAGGAAATCACAAATGGTAATTACTACAATTTGTGTGAAGTGTAGAAACCAAACCCAGCTCTGTCATGGTGGGTCCACCCCATATGTTCCAGTTCAGTGGTTCTCAGGCATTTTTTGGTTTGGGATCTTGTCCTCAAATGGAATCTTCTACCAAAGTGCAAACCAGGCACTCCTCAACCTACACATGGGTTGCCCATTGCCCATTCCCAATAATGACCCTATAGAACAGAGTAGAACTTCCCCATAGGTTTCCCAGGGTTGTAATCTTTACAGAAGCAGACTGCTCTCTGTTCGGGCCATTTGTTCCTAGGTCCCAAGACTCTGGCCAAGTGGCAGATGCTCACCCATCCAAGTAAAACCAAGTCCATATGCTGACTCTTCTTGTTCTGATTCCATGGTTTCATTCAAAGATGTTTACATGTGGACCTTTTTATCATAAATAAGGTATGAGTCCGTGTTATGGATTAAGTTGTGCCTCCCCCCAAAATATGTCTTGAAATCCTAACCCCTATACCTGTGGATATAATCCTATTTGGAAATAGGCATTCTTTCTTACGTTAATTAGATTAGAGCCAAGGAGGGTGGCCTCTAAATCAAATCACTTCTGAGTTACAAAAAGAACACGTTAGACATGGAGACAAGCATACAGGGGGGAAGAAGTGATGAGGGACCTAGAAATTCCTAGGGATACAAACAAGGATCCATATTTGTGTCCATTCCAAAGAACGGTGATCCAACAGAATATGGAAATTATCAAATAATATCATTAATATTAAAACCCAGTTCCAACATATAAGTAAATTTTTACTGAAGATAATTCAAAAACGGTTGCAGCAGTACATCTACAGGGAACTGCCAGAAAGTCAAGCCAAATTCAGAAGAGGATGTGGAACCAGGGATATCATTGCTGATGTCAGATGGACCTTGGCTAAAAGCAGAGAATACCAGGAAGATGTTTACCTGTGTTTTATTGACTATGCAAAGGCATTCAACTGTGTGGATCATAACAAATTATGGATAACATTGTGAAGAATAGGAATTCTAGAACACTTAATTGTGCATAGACCAGGAGGCAGTCATTTGAACAGAATAACTGCATACTGGGTGGTTTAAAATTAGGAAAGGTGTATGTCAAGGTTGTATCCTTTCACTATACTTGTTCAATCTGTATGCTGAGCAAATAACCTGAGAAGCTGGACTATATGTGGTATTTGTGTTATAGCAGCACTAGGTGACTAAGACAGTCACCTTCATAAACAAGTCACAAGATGCCCCCCCAAAAAGGAAGATCCTCTAAGAGATGGATTGACACAGTGGCTACAACAATGGGCTCAAACTAACAACAATTGTGAGGATGACACAGGGCTGGGCAGTGTTTCATTCTGTTTACATAGTGCGCTATTAGTCAGAACCAATTAGACGGCACCTAACAACAACAACCGACAAGGAAGGAATTGATACAGCCAAGACCCTGATTTGAACTCATAGCCTCCAGAACTGTGAGAAAATAAATTTCTGCTCTTTAAAGCCACTCACTTGTGCTATTTGTGTTACAGCAGCTCTAGGTGACTAAGACAGTCACCTTCATAAATAAGCTACGAGAGCCATCTGGTGGTGTGCAGATACCGTCAGTGGTATGCATAAAATTAGATGCCATCGGTGATATTCATGCCACATTTTTAGCAGTTCCCCAGATCACCTCTGTGAAGGTATTTGCTTTGTCCATGTTTTCCTGTTATTAGTTGCTGTCCTGGCTCCAACTCATGATGACCCACGTATAACAGAGTGAAATGTCGTCCAGTTCCGCACCATCTTCATGATCACTGGTATGTCTGAGTCCATGGTTGCATCCATTGTGTCAGCCCCTATCACTGAGTGTTTCCCTCACCTCCACTGGCCCTCCACTTGACCAAACATGATGTTCTTCTCCAGCAATCAGCTTCTCCTGATGATGGGTCCAAAGTGAGTCAAAGTCTTGGACAGTATTCTATGATCCATAGGGCTTTCATTGGCTAATTTTCGGAAGTAGATTGTCAGGCCTTTCTCCCTATTTCATCTTAGTCTGGAAACTCCACTGAAACCTGTCCACCAACAGTGACTCCGCTGGTATTTGAAATACCAGTGTCATAGCTTCTGGCATCATAGCAACACACAAGCCACCCCAGTACAACAAACTGACAGGTGGGTTATGGGCTAGTTCGTATTAGGTGCTTAAATTGGTATCATTGGGATTAGAACCCTGTGCTTAGAAAAATTTAGTTCTTAAGTCTAAATCTTAAAGAGCAGTTGTTTCACAGTTGTGCGTTAGGTAGGCAGACCCTGGCTTGGTGCACGGTAATGAAACAAAAAACTCTTCTTCCTCCTACACCTGCCTCTAGACCCCCAAGCCCTGGGTAGTAGCATGTAGTTCAACGACACCGCAGGATAAATACAATAGCCTCTTCATTTGTTGAGGGAATGCTTTGGGAGATGATTCCTTTTTTACAGTCTTGCTTCATGGGGGAAACGTGTTCTGAATTCTAAACATCTCCACCCCAATCATTCTCATATTAAAATCTTTCAGTGGAGCCCCCATTTAAAAAAAAAAAAAAACTTTGTTGTCGTCAAGTCCATTACGACTCATGGCGACCCCAATATATTATAGAGTAGAACTGCTTCTTAGGGTTCCTTGGCTGTAATCTTTATGGAAGGAGTTCACCAGGCCTTTCTTCCATGGAGCAGCTGGGAGGGTTCAAACCACCAACGTTTAGGTTAGCAGCTGATTGCAAACCACTTGTGCTACTCAGGCTCCAGTGCCCCATAGTTCTCAGGATAAAGTCCCAACTCCAACCAAACTAAGTTATTTGGTGTTTCCTGAATTTGCCCTGATATTCCACACTGCTGAGGCTTCGCACATGCTGTTCCCTGTGTCATGGGTACTCTTGTCCTTACAGTTCACCTGCATGGAGCCCGTTCCCCTTTGAAGACTTTACCTGGGTTAGCCAGCCCTCCTATATGTCCATAGCATTCTGTGCATAACTCTAACCAAACACTTAACAATATGTTGTACTGTGGTCATCAGTTAAAACACTAGTCCCCTGCTGTACTCCAAACTCCCTGAGGACAAGACCCTTCTCCTCTCTATCTCCACAGCCTCTCATAGGATCCAGCTTACACTTGTTGCTGGAATGACCTTGGAAGGCCTCTTTTTCAATGCCAACTGTTTTTAAGTTGGGGGCACAATGGTAAATACCACGTCCTTTGTAAACTTCTTAGCTCATTTTGCTACTTGTATTTTAGTAATGTTGGTTAGTTTTGCCTTAACTTCCTCTTGAAACTGCCTCCCAACCTTGAAAACGTCCCCACCAAGGTGATTTTGCAGCCACGCTTGCGGCTCATACACCTAAATTCAGTAGCTCAGACAAAGTCTGCTGTCATGTCCCATTTCTCCCTTCTCTCTAATTCATGGTTATCAGTAGCAGAAATAGCAAGTGTTCCGTCCTAGCCTTTGTTCTTGCAAACAGGAGCATTCTGCAGGAAGCTTGACATGGTTCTGAGCAGACGAGTCGAGAAGCCATCAAGCGGGGAGAGGCCACCTGGCAGAGTGGGGACAGGACGGACAATACTCCAGTCGTCCCCTAAGTCACATCCCCGCTGGCCAGCTCAGGGACACCTCTCCTACCTGGGCCACATTTTCATCTTACATCATGAAATTTTCCCCCTCTGCTAAATCATTCCCACCAGAATACAAATGTGCTATAATATTTCTCATCTTGAAAAAAATTCCTCCCTGGTCTGTCCAGCTACTGCCCTTTTTTTGTTCTTCACAAAAACAAACAAAAAAAAAACTGTTGCCATCAAGCCAATTCTGATTCATAGTGACCCTACAGGACAGAGTAGAACCGCCCGATAAGGTTTCCAAAGAGCCGTTGGTAGATCTGAACTGCCAACTTTTTGGTTAGCAGCTGAGTTCTAACTGCTTAGCCCTGCCACCAGGGCTCCTTTCCTTCATCATAGACACTCAAAGAGAATTGTCTCCACTTGCTCTTTCCCCGTTGCTCCTGTCTTCTCTCCTACCACCCTACCAAACTACTCTTGTCAAGGTCCCCCATGATATCTAATTTGCTGAAAACAATGGTAAATCTTCAGTCCTAATCTACCTAAATTTAGCAGCAGCAATTGATTTAATTAATTACTCCCTTCCTGGTGCAAGCCGTTAATGCGCTTGACTGCTAACCAAAAGGTTGGAGGTTCAAGTCTACTCAGAGGCACCTCAAAAGAAAGGTCTGGAGATCTACTTCTAAAAAGTCAGCCACTGAAAACCCTACGGAGCGCAGTTCTACTCTGACACACATGGGCTGGCCATGAGTCAGCGTCAACTCAGTGGCAACTGGTTGGTCCTCTTGAAACACCTTCTTTACTTGGCCTGCAGGTCCAATTCTTTCTTAGTTGTCCTCCCCCACTAACTGCTCCTTGTCCGTCCTCTTTGCTGGCTCTTATCTCCTGTCCTCTAGGGTGGAATACTCCAGAGCTGTTCTTGGACTGCTTGTTTTCTCTACGTTTACACTCCCTCATATTGTCCACTATCCATGGCATTTAACACTGTCTCCATGGAGACAAGTCCCACATTCACATCTATAGCCCCATCCTCTTTCCATATCCCACTCCCTCTCCCGTTGGCTGTCTAATGATCACCTTTAACTTAACAGGTACAAAGCCCAACTCTTGGCTCCATCCTACTCAAAATCTGCTTTGGCCAATATACTCCCCCATGTTAGTAAATGGCAACTTCTAGTTGTTCGGGTGGAGTCCGTGAATGGTGCAAACAGTTAACGTGCTCAGCTGCTAAGTGAATAATTGGAGCTTCAAGTCCATCCAGAGGTGCCTTAGAAGAAAGGCCTGGCGATCTGCTTCCAAAAGATCAGCCACTGAAAACCCTATGGAGCACAGTTCTACTCTAATACACATGGGGTCGCCACGAGTTAGAATCGACTCAATGACAATGGTTTTTTTTTTTTTTTAAGTTGTTCAGATCAGACAAAAAATGTTTGCATGATCCTTGACCCCTCTCTTTCTCTCACTGTGCATACCAGGACTGCTTCCCTCAAACAAACAAACAAAAAAAACAAACCCATTGCCGTCCAGTGGATTTCGACTTATAGCGACCCTATAGGACAGAGTAGAACTGCCCCATAAAGTTTCCAGGGAGCGCCTGGTGGATTTGAACTGCCGACCTTTACTGTTAGCAGCCATAGCACTTAACCACTACTCCACCAGGGTTTCCAAAAAATGTTTGCATGATCCTTGACCCTTCTCTTTCTCTCACTGTGCACACCTGGACTGCTTCCCTCAAAGTGCATTCCAAATCAGACACTTCTCCCTTTCTAGTCCAAACCCCCACCTTCTCTCCCTGGATCACTGCAATAACTTCCTAACCGGCCTCCTTGATCTCACCACTAGCCCTCTGCAGTCTATTCTCCCAAAGAAGCCTGTTGTTGTGTGCCATTGAGTTGATTCTGATTCATAGGGACCCCGTGTGTGCAGAGTACAACTGCCCAGTAGAGTTTCCCAGGCTGTAACCTTTACAGGAGCAGATCACCAGGTCTTTTCTCCCTCGGAGCCGCTGGTGGGTTTGAACAGCCAACATTTTGGTTTGCGGCTTAGTGGTTAACCACTGCATCACCAAAGCTCCCTCAAAGAAGCCTAAGTAACCCAACATAAATCACGTGACAGCATAGCTCTCCTCAAACACTTCAACGGCCCCCAATGTCCCCCCCCCCCCCCCGCAAGTATATAATCGAAAATCCTTACAGTAGCTCCAAAACGCTACATGGCATACATAGGCCCTCATAACCTGCAGACATCACCTCCTACCACTCCGCTTCCTTGGTGTAGTGCCCCACCTCAGGCTTTGGCACTTCGCCTTCCATCTGCCCAGAACACTGTTCCACCAGATATATGCCTGACTTACTGCTTCGTTCCCTTCAGGGCTCTGCCATCTTTGACTGTCATAAATCAAATAGGCCCTCCACTTGCTGCCTACACCTGCTTTATTTTTCTGTAGCACCTACCAGCACCTGACATATTGTGCCTCTGTGTGTGTATGTGTGTATGTGTACTGTGGTTAGTTGCCATCGAATCGGCTCTGACTCACGGTAACCCCACGTAAAAAGAATGAAATATTGCCCAGTCCCACACCTTCTTCATGGTTGTGGGCATGCTGGAGTCCTTTGCTCCAACCACTGTGTATTTTGAGTGTCTCCCAGACTAAGGGGCTCATCTTCCAGCACCATATCAGGCAATATTCTGTTGTGATCCATAGGGTTTTCATTGGTTAACTTTTGAAAGTAGAACATCAGGCCTTTCTTCCTAGTCTCTTTTAATCTGGAGGCTCCACTGAAATTTGTCCATCATGAGTGACCCTGCGGGTTTTTGAAATACCAGTAGCATAGCTTCTAGCATCATAAAAAAAAATAGCAACACACAAACCACCATAGTATTGTAAACTGACAGACGGGTAGTGGATATATATATATATTCACATATTCACTCCGTCTAGAATGTAGACAGTGAGCAGCAGGAATTTTTCCTTGTTTTGTTCACTGCTATATCTATATTATATCCCTAGGGCCTAACGCAGGGAATGAATATAGAAGGCACTCAGTGAATGTTTTTGAAAGCAGGCAGGCAGGAAGGAAGGTCAGATACAGTTTGGATTCTGACTGTGACACTTACTTGTGGTGTGACCTTGGTCCAGTTAGTTCTCCTTTATGATGGTGTCTACCTTAGAGGATTGTTGTAAAGCTTCTGGATAATCGATGTAAAGTGTTCGAGTCCGCCTAGAATAATACAGGCAAAGTAAGGACTCAATAACCCATTGGTACTGCTATTGTTTTGTTGACATTAATGAGGGAGACTGTAATTAGAAGAGATACGTTACGGATTTTAGAAGCTGAAGCTTAGTTGTTCATTAACCTTATTATATAAGGACAATAGGAACAGCTGTCTCCCTAAAACTTCCTGTGGCATTGAAGAAATTTCAGCTAATCTGATTCATTCACTCATTTATCTTATGAACTTAAGAGATGGTTGTTGGACATCCGTTACATGCCAGGTACTGTGCTTACTTTGAGTCTGAGGTTTGGGTTCATAACTACTTTCTTTTTTTCCTTATCACATGTCTTTCTCTTTCTTATTATTAGTTTTAGGAGGCACAACTTAAGGTTATGTGTGTGTTTTTTTTTTAATTGTACTTTAGGTGAAAGTTTACAACTCAAGTTAGTTTCTCATACAAAAATTTATACACACATTGTTATCCTTATAATATGTCAGCACAATCCTCCTTTCCACCCCGTGTTTCCCGTGTTCATTCGACCAGCTCCTATCCCTTTCTGGCTTCTCATCCTGCCTCCGGACAGGAGCTGCCCATTTAGTCTCATGTATCTACTTGAACTAAGAAGTACACTCTTCAGGAGTATTATTTTATGTTTTATAGTCCAGTCTAATCATTGTCTGAAGAGTTGGCTTTGGGAAGGGTTTTAGTTCAGGGTTAACAGAGAGTCTGGGGGCCATGTCTTCTAGGGTTCCTCTAGTCTCAGCCAGACCATTAAGTCTGGTCTTTTTAAGTGAATTTGAGTTCTGCAACCCACTTTTCTCCTGCTCCGTCAGGGACTGTCTGTTGTGTTTCATAACTACATATTTAACGGTTGCGACCACACCAGAGCCCTTTACTTTCGTGGGGGTGGCCTGGATCTTACCGGCAGAATAAGAAGCAAGTCTTAGCTCATCACATGAGCAAAATAGGCCAGATCTCGGCTGTCACCCACTCCCAGCCAAGCTCTGGTGGGGCTGGCTGCATGCCACTGCCACCATCACCGCTCGAGATCCGGAACAGGGTTAGTGATGAGTGATGGAGGGGACGGAAATACCTTCTGGAAAAGGAGGTTGGCATTTCTGGGGCAGGGCTTTGAGGTTCTGGCACAGAGAGCAGCAGGAACACCGTGCTCTTCCCTCTGGGCCAGCACTGCTGATTGCTGTTTGTCCAGTTGCAAAGGTCATCACCCAATGCCAGGTCCGAGTGACCCCGGATGAGGGGCACAGCTCGACGGCAGAGGGTGGCACCCAGCTCATTGTGAGCTCTGCCACTGAGTCCCGAGTCCTGGCCCAGCCACAGGTTTAGGGTGACATTGAGTCACACACCTGGGTATCAGCTGACTCAGATCCTAGTTCTGCCACTTGGTGGCTGGGCCAGTTCCTTCACCTCTGAGATTCTGTTTCCTCATTTCTAAAATGAAATAGTATCCCCTCCCCTCCAAGGTGGTTGGGAAGATGGAACGAGAATAAGGTCATCTATGTGAAAGCACAAGGGGTCCTGGTGGCACAAACGGTTGAGTACTCGGCTGCTGACGAAAAGGTTGGCGGTTTGAGCCCACCCAGTGGCTCCACAGAAGAAAGACCTGGCAATCTGATTCCATAAAGATTACAGCCAAGAAAGTCCTATGAGAAAGTTCTACTCTGTCCTATAGGGTCGCTATGAGTCGGAATTGACCCGAGGGCACACAACAACAACACACTGCGAAAGCCGGTACTATGGTTCCTGGCACCCTGTAGGTGTGCTAAGGTCCCTGAGTGGCGCAGAGTTTGCACTCAACTACTAACCTAGAGGAAACCCCGGCGGCATAGTGGTTAAGTGCTACGGCTGCTAACCAAAGGGTCGGCAGTTCGAATCCGCCAGGCACTCCTTGGAAACTCTATGGGGCAGTTCTACTCTGTCCTATAGGGTAGCTATGAGCTGGAATCGACTTGATGGCACTGGGTTTCGTTTTTGGTTTTTGACTAACCTAGAAGTTAGTGGCTCAAACCCACCCGAGGTGCCAGAGAAGAAAGACCCAGTGATCGGCTTCCGTAAAGATGACAGCCAAGAAAACCGTATGGAGCACAGTTTTACTTTGTAACGCATGGGGGTGCCACGGGTCAAAATGGGCTCACCTGCAATGTTTGCGTTTTCTTCCCCTCCCCCCCTTTTGGGGCCTCCATTTCCTCACCAATAAGACGGGGGCAGCACCTCACCTACCCCCCCCCGCCCCCCGAGGCTGCTCTGAAGGAGTATGAAAGGGCTTTGTGAAGAGGGCTATGTTCCAGATGCGAGGTAATAGTGTGATCACCCTTCCGTTGTCTCGAGTGTTCCAGGCTGAGAGCAGGACTCTGTTCACACGTGGGGTACAACACACATCTCTCTGTGTGAAAATTGGTTTGCCTATCCCGCCCTGCCAACAGACCGCAAGCCCCGTGAGGGCAGGGACGATGTCCGCATTTGCTCATCGCTGGAGTCCCAGCACTTGGCACTCAGTAAATCATTGGTAAATGATGGGTGCTCCATGCCCTGCAGACTTCTTTTTCCTTCCACTTTACACATTCGGTTCCATGAGGGGGTCACACAGATCCTTGCCAGGCTAGGAGGAGAGATCAGCTTATTCATGATGATGCTGATGGTGGATGTCTGTCTGTGGTTTCTGTCTGCCCTTCCTCTAGTGATAGCCCCCCTACTTTCTGGGGAATTCCCCTTCCCCTACTCTCGGATCTTATGATTTGAGTGGGGCTCACTCAACAACTGGCTAATCAGCATATTTTTCTCCCAATCACAATGATTGGCTTAGGGATGGCAGGTGACCCATGTCAGAACAATGAGACACAGTCTTGAGATTTTGACTGGATCTACTGGGCAAGTGAAGCTCCATTTCCCTGGGCCAGTAAGCAGAGTGGGGAAATGGGAAGAGACAGACTGATTAACTCTCAATGGCATCATTTCAGTCTCTGGATCCAGCCATACCTGAAGACAGTTATCCCCAGACTGTTCAGTTACAGAAGCCAGGGAATTCAAATTCCTTTATTTTATCTATTTTTTTTTTTTTTGGCTTACACTGCTTTGAGTAGGATTTCCATCACTTGCAACTGCAAGACTGTTGACTAATTTCTAGCTAGGATCCGGGGGGGTAAGAGCTCTGCAGGAGGCATAAACAAAGTTACGTCAGAATAATTGTGAAGACACTGGTGAATGCAGCTGACAGTTACCCTTGAAAGGGCAAACAAAATCTCAACCAGGGAGCCTTGTCCTGACCCCCTCTTGCTGCAACCTAGTCACCACCCACTTTACGCTGAGGTTATCAAATCCCCAGTTCCTGATTAAAAATGTGCACAGTATTGAAGAAGGAAAGATGAGGGAGATGAAGAAATGACAGCATTCAGGGGAGGCATATCAGTTTAAATGTAAAATTGCTTAGTGTTGGCTGTATGGTCTGTTTGCGAGTGTGCAAATTCGATGCAAACTGTGTGCACATCTAAATGACAAATCCCCTGTGATCTTCCCACGCTGTCTTCCACACACCTGGGATGATACCCTGGGGGGGAAATCCTGGTGGGAAACTTTCAGTCAACAAGTATTTATTTAATAAGCTCTTACTCTGCCACTCTGCAAGGTGCTTAGCCTACAAGATTTGGTCTCTGCCCCCGAGGAGTTGGCAAGACAGCCGGGAGAAGGGAGGAGCCACCAGAGACAATTAGTGCATAATAGAAGACAAGATGTAATTAAGTGCTAAATGCTGGGCTGTGGACTAGAAGCAATTGGGTGAAGCTGCAAAGAGGCCAATTTGAGCTCCGTGGAAGGCAGAACTTGCTGGTAGATGGACCTACCTCTCCAGGGTAGTGCAAAGCCAGCTTTCTTCCTAGCATGGCTTGGCATGTATTTGAAATGATAAGAATTAATAATAGCAATCATGATGCTAGGAGTCATACAAACTGGTTTTGATCTTGGTCCTGCCACTAACCAAGCACCTTTTTCTTTATCTATGAGATGGGTCCCCATAAAGCCCACCCGACAGTATCATGAGTGTTAGAGCTCCTGCAGGTAAAGCATGTGAATGGCCCCAGACTCATCACAGAACGGTAGAGTGTTCGGAGATATGAGCCAGGTGGATCTGAGCCCAGGCCCCTAGCTCTGCCATTTATGAGCTGTGTGGCCTTGGGTAAGTCATTTAACCTCTCTGAACATCAATAAATAATGAAACAAAAATGGCAGAATGATGATAGTTGTTGATGTGGAACATGGAATTGTTATACTATCCTGTTTACTTTGTATATGTTTGAAATTTTCCTTAATAAAAAGATTAAAAATAATTATTATTATTACAATTATTATTGATGTTGTTGATCTGCTACCACCAAGCTCATAAATGCTGCCAAGATTGCTGAGACAGTTCTTATCCCAGCACCTGGTACCGGACACTCAAAAAATGTGTGTGTGCGTATACAAACACATATGCCTGTATCTGTATTTGTGTGTGCACGTCTCAAACAATCCATCCCAGCCTTCTGTCTTCTTCTAGAAGTGTCCCCAGCAGTAGGGCTGCTTGTAATCACACTCATCTCATATGGGTGATCCCAGTGCACTCTGTTGAGTGATCTTTTTGAAAAAGGAAATCGATCAAGAAGCACACTTACAATCCATCTCACCTCAACCCACAATCGTTCCTCCGGGGCTCCTGAAATAAATGCCAAAACAGACATGTTTTCTGATGTTTTCATCTTCCTTTTTTTTTTTTTTCTCTTAGAAAAGTGACTAGTGCTGCTATAACAGAAATATCACAAGTGGGTGGCTTTAACAAAGAGGAATTTATTTTCTCACAGTCTAGTAGGCTAGAAGTCTAAATTCAGGGTGTCAGCTCTAGGGGAAGGCTTTCTCTGTTGGCCCTGGAGGAAGGTCCATGTCATCACTCTTCCCTTGGTATAGGAGCTTCTCTGTGTGGGAACCTCAGGTCCAAAGGGCACACTGTGCTCCCGGCACTGCTTTCTTGGTGTATGAGGTTCCCATATCTCTCTGCTCGCTTCTCTCTTTTATATCTCCAAAGAGATTGGCTTAAGATGCTATTTAATCTTATAGATCTCATCAATATAATTACCACTAATCCCTCATTATATCATACCCAGACCCAGTGCCGTCGATAGTGATAGGATTTATAACACATAGGGAAATCACATCAGATGACAAAATAGTAGACAATCATACAATACTGGGAATCATGACCTCGCCATGTTGACAGATATTTTGGGGGGGAAACAATTCAATCCATGACACATACTAATTGAAGAATATTTCAGAAATTTCATACAAGTATAAAGATGTTTAAATTCAGATCACCCACAAATTTTTCCATCCACCCAGGGGTAAACCCAGCTTCTTGGACTTGTATAGAAACACACTACAGGAATCTTTGTGAGCTAAACAGCTTCTAAGGTATGACCACAAAACATGTTCTGACACTATACAGGTTATAGGGCAAAGGTCAAATGTGATACTGACTTACTACTCAAGAAGTACCTGGAAGGCCGCAATGAGATACTGCCACTTACCCACCAGAATGGCTAGAAGAGGTACAAGACTGACAATATCAAGTGTTCTCAAGGGCATGGAGGAACTGGAACTCTCACACCCTGCTAGTGAATATCTGCTACCACTAAACACATGCCCATCCTATGACCTAGTGATTCCATTCCTCAGTACTTACCTGAGAAAAAGGAGTGTCCGTGTTCACAGAAAGACTGATGCAATAACGTTCACACCAGCTTTTTTCATAATAGAACCAAAACTGGAAACAACTCAAATGTCCATCAATGAGAATGAATAAATAAATTGTGATATATTCATACAATGGAATACTATGTAGCAATAAAAAAAAAAAAGAACAAACTACTGATCTCTGCAACAAGGCAGGTGCGTCTCAAGGGCATTGTTGAGCGATAGACGCCAGATACAAGAGTAAATGGTGTTCATTTCCATTTATAAGAAGTTTCAGGCAAAACGAAGCCACAGTGATAGAAGTCAGCGTGCTGGTTACCTCTGCCAGGGTATTAACTGGGAAGGAACAGAAGGCGGCCTGCTGGGAACTGGGTATTTTCTATGTCTTGATTTTGGCTACACATGTTGTTAGGTGCTATTAAGTTGATTCTGACTCATAGTGACCCCATGTGACAGAATAGAAAACTGCCCCCATAGGGTTTTCTTGGCTGTAATCTTTATGAAAGCAGATACCCAGGTCTTTTCTCCCACAGTGCCACTGAGTGGGTTTGAACTGCCAACCTTTTGGTTAGCAGCCTAGTGCTTAACCACTGCACCACCAGGGCTCCCTAGGCAACACATCATAAAACCAAAACCAAACCCAGTGTCGTTGAGTTGGTTCCGACTCATAGCGACCCTATAGGACAGAGTAGAACTGCCCCATAGAGTTTCCAAGGAGTACCTGGCAGATTCAAACTCCCGACCCTTTGGTTAGCAGCCATACCACTTAACCACTACGCCACCAGGGTTTCCAAGACATCATACACATATCTAAAAATTAATCAAGCTATACACTTGAGCTTTGTGCTCTTTATGTTATGCCTCAATATAAAAATAGGGGGGGAAAGTTGTAGGGATCTTCCACAATGCCTCTATGACCCAGCTTTGATGTGCACATTTCTATTTTTTATTTTCCTTCAGGAAACCTCATCCTCGATGTGATGCTGTGATTTTAACACAGGCAGGGAGGTTTGGTTGACCTCCTAGATTCTCCTCGCTTTGTTTTACTTTTAAGGATTCTTTTTATTTTATTTTACATCCAACAAATCGTCTTCCCTGCTGATCTGAGTGAAGATTATGATGGCCTCGGATGAATGAATATATCATCGGACTCAAAGAAAACTTAAAGATTTGATGTAAAGATCTCCCCTTCCAACACGTAGCCCCTCCCCCCCCAAAAACTCATTTTTGATTGCTTGACTGGAGAAGATGTTTATAAAAAGGGCATAATTAACGTGGCAGGTGCCTTTGTTACATGCAAATAATAACAGCCGTGAAAACAGACATATAATTAGCTGGGCTTTTTTGGTGCTTGAGTGTTACTACTGCTGATATTAAGCAAAGAACATGACACGCAATTGTGCTCTGAGTGTGGGGGTGACTCAGCTGGAGGAGATATGGGCTTTTTGGGGGATGTGGAAAGTGGACTCAGAATTTAAAATATATATAGATTAACTCGTTAATGACACACGAGTGAGTGGATGGGCCCTGTCTTCCCTCCTGTCTTCTCTCGTGGAGAACTCCCAGTTGACCAAAGACGTCTTCACCTTTAACCTTCCTATCCCCCCCCCTGGTGTATCCCACCCATTCTTCCTTGGATACCACTTCCCATGGAGTCAACTCGGACTCATGGCGACCCCATGTGTGGCAGAGCAGAACTGCACTCCACAGGGTTTTCAACGGATGATTTTTCAGAAATCTATTGCCAGGCCTTTCTTCCGAGGCACCACTTGGTGGACTTGAAACTCCAACCTTTCTGTTAGCAGCCATGCACTTTAACCATTTTTACCACCCAGAGGCTCCCTCACTTGTATATGTTTTATGTTCTTTTCTCTAAACTCTTGCTATTACACTCTCTTTCTGTCTCTAGTCTCTTCCTGATAATCAAATAAACTTGGGAAAATATTCAGCCCAGGTCTCTCTCCCACGACCTATAAAAACAGAGAGTGACAGGGTGGAAGGCGTATTTCTCAGCCTCCAGATGCTCCCAGCCCAGGTGTACTTCCAGGGCTGCCAAGAGGACAGGGATCTGGGTGCTGGCTAATCCTCCCTGTGGAACTCCACCTGCACTGAACAGTGCTGCTGGTATTTTCCAAGCCTTGTGCACAAAAGCCACAGAGCATATATTTTGTGTCAGATCATTTGTACCATTTAGGCATGTTTTCAGCTGCAAATGACGCATGGTAGCTTACGCTGATAAGCATCTACTTTTCTTACATTATAATAAGTCCAGAGTAAACAGCTGCCGGTGTTCATTCTGTGCTGTGATTACCTCACTGGTGCCTTTGTGGCTCTCTTAGTCTTTCCTTCATGATTGTTATCTCGCATTCTCAAATGGCTGCCTGGGTTCTAGGCATCTTGTCCATGTTGAAGGCAGAAAAAAAAAAAAAAAAGGGAGGAGGGGAAGGAGTTGTTCCAGCTGTGCCTTGTCCTCCTTTATCAGGAAAACAATCCTCAATGTAAAAAAGGCTTAGGAAGGAGTTTCTAGCTTTCCGGGCTCTACAGAGTCTCCACAGGAGAAAGACCTGGCAATCTGCTTCTGTAAAGATTACAGCCAAGAAAACCCTATGGGGCAGTTCTCTGTCACATGGGTTCACTATGAGTTGGAATCAAATTGATGGCACCCAACAACAACATAGCAAAAAGAAGCAAGGGAGAAGGGTGGGACTAGTGGAGGCCATTGAAAAGTTTTGAACAGGGACATGACATGACCATCAAGATGTGATCAGGCATCATCAAGGATCACTGTGGCCTCTGGCAGCTGTATGGAGATAAGATTGATGACTGTGGAGTGGTCAGCCAGTGAACTAACCTCCGTTCCATCCCTCATACATCCTCCAAACAGGAATGGCTGTTGTTAGCTGCCATCGAGTTGGCAATCAACTCATGGCCACCCCATGCACAACAGAACAAACATGGCCTTGTCCTGCACCATCCCCATGGTCAGTTGTGATCGAGCTGTCGTGATCTATAGTATTTTCACTGGCTGATTTTCAGAAGTAGATCTCCAGGCCATCTTAGTCTAGAAGCTCTGCTAAAACCTGTCCGTCATCCTGGCAATACGCAAGCCTCCACCAACAGATGAGTGGCGGCTGCACATGAGGTGAGTTGGCCAGGAATCAAACCCAGGTCTTCCATATGGAAGGCAAGAATGCTATCACTGAACTACCACTGCCCCATTATGATGCCACGATATAATATGATATGATACCACAACCACCCGAAACTGCTCGGAATCCCCCCCGCCGCCGCCCTTCCTCCTGAGCCTCTGGAGTTTCCGCATTGTAGGGTTTAGGGGTGGCCGCCTTTTTGGAAGGGAGTGAGGCAGAGCACTAGGGGGTGTCCTGAAGCTCCATTTGCAGAGAAGTCACACTACAGTTTGACTTAGGTTGCACCCTTGCTCCACCAGCCTGGGTTAGATGCTAAAGCCCCCTAGTGCCCTGGTGCATCACAGCCTTGTCCTGAGTACCTCCATTTGTTGTTTTCGCAACACGCAAGGCCATCAACTCAGACCTGGTGGCCAAGATTCTCCTAGTCTTGCGAACCAAGGTTCTGGGTCGAAGTGGAAGGTACTGGAAGGAGAACAACCACGGCCTGGGCATTATCAGGCCTCCTTTAACTGGTCTGTACTTAGGGTCTTCCAACATTGTGTAATATTGGAAGGGCTTCCAAGGCTTAGGGACCCAAATACTCACGGTGAGCCATGCTTTGGGTTGGAAGCCCAGGCTTCAGGCCAAAGCAACCTGGTGTGAATTCTATCACTAGCTGCCAGGTGACCTTGGGGAGCAATGCAAAGTATCCTAGCCTTCTTAGCATTTCTTATCTATAAAATGAGGATACCAAAACCCAAACCCACTGCCGTTGAGTCGATTCTGACTCATAGCGACCCTATAGGACAGAGTAGAACTGTCCCATAGAGTTTCCAAGGAGTGCCTGGCGGATTCAAACTGCCAACCTTTTGGTTAGCAGCAGTAGCACTTAACCGCTATGCCACCAGGGTTTCCAAAATGAAGATAACAGTACTTAATCCTCAGAGTCATAGGAAGGATTTAATGAAATAATAGATTAAAAAACAACAACAACAACTCTTCCCATGTTGCATACTTCATTGCAGAAAGCCAGTGCATGGCTAATTTTATCATTATTGTCATTATGATTTTTAAAAATGATGGTGGTAGTGATGATAACAATAGTGATGATGATGGTGGAGGTGGTGGTGACGATGGTGGAGGTGGTGGTGATGGTGGAGGTGGTGGTGACGATGGTGGCTGTGGTTATGGTGACAGTGGTGATGATAATGATAGTGATGATGATGATGGTGGAGGTGGAGCTGTTGATGATGGTGGTGGTAGTGGTGGTGATGGTGATGATGATGGTGGAGGTGGTGGTGACGATGGTGGAGGTGGTGGTGATGGTGGAGGTGGTGGTGACGATGGTGGCTGTGGTTATGGTGATAGTGGTGATGATAATGATAGTGATGATGATGATGGTGGAGGTGGAGCTGTTGATGATGGTGGTGGTAGTGGTGGTGATGGTGATGATGATGGTGGAGGTGGTGGGGACGATGGTGGAGGTGGTGGTGATGGTGGAGGTGGTGGTGACGATGGTGGTTGTGGTTATGGTGATAGTGGTGATGATAATGATAGTGATGATGATGATGGTGGAGGTGGAGCTGTTGATGGTGGTGGTGGTGGTGGTGATGGTGATGATGATGGTTGTGATGATGATGGTGGTGGTGGTAGTTTCATTGCTGTTCTGGGGATCCCATGTCTTCTTTGAATAATACTTCCTCTTTCAATTTCTTCTTCCTTTTTCTTTCTAAAAAGCTCACCCTTGACCCCATTGCTAGAATTCCCAATCGGCAAGTGAAGCACAGATTTAGGGAATCAGAAAAATAAAGACCCAGAAAGATGGAGAACATAAGAGAATGAGTAAGAAAATGTTAGCGAGAAAGAAGAAACGAGAACTCATTTATTTTCAGTATAATGTAAATACGTACAATTCTGAAAAATAAAATTACATGTTACAGCCTGTCGTTGTTGTTAGCTGCCATTGAGTCAGCTCCGACTTACAGCAATCCCATATACAACAGAACAAAATGTTGCCTGGTCCTGCGCCACCTTCATGATCACTGGCAGGCTCAAGTCCATTGTTGCAGCCACTGTGTGTTTTGAGTGCCTTCCAACCTAGAGCTCATCTTTCAGCACCATATTGGGCAATATTCTGTTGTGATCCGCATGGTTTTCACTGCCTAATTTTTAGAAGTAGATTGCCAGGCCTTTCTTCCTAGTCTGTTTTAATCTGGAAGTTCTGCTGAAACTTGCCTACCACAGGTGACTCTGCTGGTATTTGAAACACCAATGGCACAGCTTCCACTGTCATAGCAACATGCAAGCCACTACAGCACGACAAGCTGACAGATGGGTGGTGGATGGTACAGCCTACTGTTTAATTTCAATTGCATACGGAGTAGTATGATATTTTCAGGACATTGGACCTCCAAATGTCCTACCTGTGCCTTATTGATTATACCACTCTCTATGACCCTCTGTGACCCATGGGAATAGAAAATAGCATGTGAAAACGCCCTGTGGTGGAAGAAAGGATGCTAAACAAGTTACAAAGGGTAGACCAGTGTGGCTGGTCCAGGGAGAGGGAGAGTGTTTCAAGACAGCCCTGTGAACCCTAGTAAAGATTTCATCTTTATCTCAGACCAGTGGAAGCCACTGAGGTTTTGAGTAGGGATATGATGTGATCACCATGATGTATTGAATCACATTGAAGGACCACTCTGGCCTCTGGCAGGTGTATGGAGAAAAGATGGAAAAGAAAAGGCATGGACTTGGGAGACCAATTACAACATCCCAGATGAGAAATAATGATGAAATTCACTACTCGCACTTTTCTGATTTAATAATAATAATCGTAAGTTCAGTTCTTGCTCTTACTTATACCCCACAAGCAGGCTGCAGCGTGCACAGCCTTTTCTCAGAACAAAGTGTAGGGCAGGTGATGTCGGCAGCTGTCTTTTTGCACAGGTGCCAGCCCAGGATAAGCAGAGGACAGTAAATGTCAGAGCTAGGCAATTTGCAAAGATGTGAAGTCCCCAACCCCAGAACTAGCTGCAGCTCCATATGCAAGAGGACAGGAGCATAATTTTCTATAACCCGGAGCAGACATGAAGTGTGATGGCAAATAACAGTGCAGGTATTTGACAACCCAGAACAGCCACTTGGAAGGAGGAGAGGAGAAACAGACATGATGGAGGGTCTGTGCTCTGTTCAGTGCCTCTGACAACTCATCTAACCCTCTCAGTCACCTCACAAGGAACCTTTTCTTCTGTCCATTACAGAGGTGAATAAACCAAGGCACAGAGGGGCTGAGTGCCTTGACCAAATGGTGGAAAATTATAACCATTGCTTCGCTTTTTTTTTCAGCATCTTTTTTTTATTGTTGTAAAAATATATGTAATGCAACATTGCCAATTCAACATTTTTCACGTGTACAATTCAGTGACACTAACTACATCCATCATGTTGTACAAGCATCACCAATATCCACTGGCAAATTTTCCATCACTATAAACAGAAACTCAATGCTTCCTTAACAATGGCTGTCCCTTTCTGCCTTCTTCCCAACCCTGTAACCACCAGTATACTTTGGTCTCTATACATTGGTCTATTCTAGATATTTCACGTAAGTGAGATCATATAATATTTTGTGATTGACTTACTTCACTCTGCATAACGTTGTCAAGGCTCACCAGTGTCGTAATAGCATCTTATCAGGACTTCATTTCTGTTTATGCCTGAGCAAGTAATATTCCATTGTATAGATATACCACATTTTCTTTATTCATTCATCAGTTGATGGACATTTAGGTTGTTTCCACCTTTTGGCTTTTGTGAATGATGCTGCAGTGAACATTGTTGTACATGTGTTTGTTTGCATCACTGCTTTCAAATCTCATGGCTTCCTTTTAATCAATTTCTGATTCTCTAGTCTTAGCCACTATGCTAGATAAACAATTTCATCAGGGTTGCAATAGCCTCAAGGGAAGGATCCTATTCCCATGATCAAAGCCCAGGTCTGTAGAACTCCAAAGAGGAACAGAAAGGGCGAACATCTAGTTAGTGCCCACCATATGCAAATCCCCAAGCTACAGGCATGCACCGTATCGTCTCATCCACGCCAAGACGTTCTGATAGACGTACAGCCAATGCTATTGCTCCAATTTTACAGATGAAAAAGCTCCAAAGAGGAATATAAAGAACAAGCATCTAGCTGGTGCCTGCCACGTGCAAGTCCCCAAGCTACGTGCATGTGCTATTTCATCCATACCAAGACATTCTGATGAAGGCGCTATCAATACTATTGCTCCAATTTTACAGATGAAGAACCCATTCAGCCAGGAAAAGTGGTTTGCCCAGGGGAACACAGCTGCTATGTGTGGATTTGAACCAGTGCTTTCTTATTCTTCCCAGGAGGAGATGGGGCATACCTCTCAGGTAACCGGATCGGGGCCATCAGGCTGCTCTTTAATTATTTGCACATGGATACCGAAGAGTGGCACAACAATTAAGGAATGTACCATTCTTGCCTCTTCTCTTTCTTTCTCTCCATAACCAATTTATCAAAATACCTTCAAAGTATAAAGAGGATCCAACTACTTCTCACTATACCTAGTGTTCGTACTCTGGACAAGGCTCCTTCATCTCTCCTGAGTGATTGCAATTGACACCCCCCTTCCACTTCCTCTCAGTGCTTACCTTCTCCTACACATTTCTCCTACACATCCCCTCGCTCTCTGTTCGGGCCCTGCTGTGCTCCAAGCACACTCCTGCCTCAGGGTTGGTCATGGATTGAATTGTGTCCCGAAAAATATGTGTCAACTTTGGCTAGACCATGATTCCCAGTATTGTGTGGTTGTTCTCCATTTTGTGATCTGATGTAATTTTTCTGTATGTTGCAAATCCTAATCTCTGTGGTTAATGAAGTAGGTTATGTTAAAGAGGATTAGGGTGGGATGCAACACCCTTACTCAGGTCACAGCCCTGATCCAATGTAAGGGGAGTTTCCCTGGGGTGTGGCCTGCATCACCTTTTATCTTACAAAAGATAAAAGGTGAGAGAAGTGAGCAGAGAGATAGGACCTCATGCCACTAAGAAAGAAGTGCCAGGATCAGAGCATGTCCTTTGCACCCAGGGTCCCTGGGCTGAGAAGCTCCTAGACTGGGGAAGATTGACGACAAGGATCTTCTCCTAGAGCCAACCGAGAAAGTGTTCCCCTGGAGCTGCTGGTACCCTGAATTTGGACTTCTAGCCTCCTAGACTGAGAATAAGTCTCTGTTTGTTAAAGCCATCCTCTTGTGGTATTTCTGTTATAGCAGCACTAGATAACTAAGACAGGCCTTTGCACATTTTCTCCCCCAACCCCAAAGCACTTCCTCCAGATATCTGCATTCCTCTGCTCTTTGTGTCTTTCAGCCTGTACTCAATTGCCATTTATCAGAAAGCCCTCCTCTGATCACCCTGTGTGAAATACCCACCTCCCTCTCTATGTCCCATACTCTGCTTTACTTTTCTCCTAACCCAATGTAACACATGCTTGCTTGTTTTTTTTAAATGTATATCTCTTAAACAATGCCCATGGAAGCAGCAGTCAAGAAATCAAACAACTTATTGCATTGGGCAAGCCTGCTGCAAAAGACCCCTTTAAAGTGTTAAAAAGCAAAGATGTCACTTTGAAAACTAAGGAGTGCCTGACCCAAGCCGTGGTATTTTCAATAGCCTCATATGCATGTGAAAGCTGGACAATGAATAAGGAAGACTGAAGAAGAATTGATGCTTTGAATTGTGGTGTTGGCAAAAAATATTGAATATACCATGGACTGCCAGAATAACGAGCGTATCTGTTTTGGAGGAAGTACAGCCAGAATGCTCCTTAGAAGTGAGGATGGTGAGACTGTGTCTCACTTTCTTTGGACAAGTTATCAGGAGGGACCAGTCAGTGGAGAAGGACATCATGCTTGGTAAAGTAGAGGGTCAACAAATGTCTTTGGCTGGGTTCTCTAAAGAAACAAAACCAGTGAAGTGTATGTGTGTGTATGTACACATATGTATATATATATACATGTGTGTATATATGTGTGTGTGTGTGTATGTATATAGAGAGAGAGAGAGAGAAAATTTTCTCAAGGAAATGGCTCGCACAGTTGTAGAGGCTGGCAAGTCCCAAGTCCATGGGTCAGGCGCCAGGTCAGATGGAGGCTTTTCCTAACTTACATAGCTGCAAGGGCTGAAGAATCCAAAATCCACAGGTCAGACAGGAGGCTCTGGCTCACAGGTTGGGAAGGCTGATAAATCTGAGATCAACAAGTAAGATGGCATGATGCTGGCTCAAGTCCCAAGAACTGGAGGTCAGATGTTCACAAGCTGAATGCAGGATCCAGAGTGAGCAAAAGCCAGTGAGCATTGCCAGAAAGTCCACATGTGTTAGATGCAGGCCACACCCCAAGAAAACACCCTTTAAACTGATTGGCTACTCATAGCAGATCTCATCATGGAGGTGATTACATCATTACACAACTGCCAAACTTCATCATAACTACCAAACTACTGAGAATCATGACCCAGCCAAGTTAATACAACCTTAGCCATCACAGCAAAAAATAAAAGGGAGGCCCTCACTGAAATGGATTAACACAGTGGCTGCAACAATGGTCTCAAACCTACCTACTATTGTGAGGATGGCACAGGACCAAGCAATATTTCATTCTGTTATAAGTAGAGTCGCCATGAGTTATAGCTGGCTCGAAACTATCCAACAATGTCTTTCTACACTGCAAAGTAAGTTCCATGAGGAAAGGGAGGGAGGGGGCTTTGTTTACTTCACTGCTGTATCCCCAGTGCCTAGAACAGTGCCTGGCACATAGTAGGTATGCAACAAATATTTGCTGAAAGAATGCACGAATAAACGAATGTTCAAGGTAGAATCAGTTGTATGATAACGACACAAGGTTTCCCCTGACTGAAAGCACTCTTCAAACGGGCATGGGAAGGAAAATATATTTATAGTGCACCTGTTGTGTGCCAAGAGCCCTGGTGGCACAGTAGTTAAGAGTTACGGCTGCTAACCAAAAGGTCAGCAGTTCAAATCCACCAACCACCCCTTGGAAATCCCATGGGGGCAGTTCTACTCTGTCCTATAGAGTCGCTATGAGTAGAAATTGAGTTGACGGCAACGGGTTTGTTTTTATGGTTTATTGTTTGCAAGGAAAGCAGTTTGGGGGCAGCTCAGACTCAGGTAGGCCTGGATCCAGTTCCTGGCTCTGCCACTTGCTAGCTGTGTGACCCAGGCCAAGTCATTTGCCTGCTCTAGCACCGCTCCCTCTTCCCTCACCTATTTGGTGGGATAATGAGAGTTACTATCGTATAAGAGTGGCCTGTGTATGAAATGCGAGATGCTTTCCGAGTACCTGACACACACTTGTTGTTGTTAGGTGCCATGGAGCCAGTTGTTAGGTACCAAGTCTGTCGTCAGGTGCTATGAGCTCATAGCAACCCTATGTACAACAGAACAAAACACTGCCTGGTCCTGTACCATCCTGACAATTGTTGCTATGTTTGAGCCCATTGTTGTAGCCGCTTTGTCAATCCATCTCGTTGAGGGCCTTCACCTTTTTTGCTGACCCTCTACTTTACCAAGCACGATGTCCTTCTCCAGGGACTGGTCCCTCCTGATAACCTGTCCAAAGTACATGAAATGAAGTCTCGACCTCCTTGCTTCTAAGGAGCATTCTGGCTGTACTTCTCCAAGACAGACTTGTTCATATTGACACACATTAAGTGGCAATACCATTGCCATTAAAGCAATTCCGAATCATAGCGACCCTAGAGGACAGAGTAGAACTGCCCCATAGGGTTTCCAAGGAGCGGCTGGTAGATTCGAACTGCTGACTTATTTTTGGTTAGCAGCTGAGCTCTTAACCCAATGCACCACCAGGGCTCCCTAAGTGGCAATAAAACCAAAACCAAACCCACTGCCGTCGAGTCGATTCCGACTCGTAAGTGGCAATAAACATTAGTAATTCCTACTGTTATGCCACGTGACCTGCTGGAGAAAAGTACCTATTTCCTGAAGTACAATCAATGTTTTCTCATTTTTTTTTTTGTTCGGAGATGAGGTAATGAGTATGCAGAGAAGAATTCCCTCAGGGAGAAAAACCCAGGAACTGGCCTCAATCAATATTCTTCCCTGATGCACTTTTGACCTTTGATGTTTACACTTTTCAACTGTGCAGTATGTGGAGCCTCCATCAAGTCATATGGACAGCAATCAACTCCTCTGTTTTATCTCACAACCCAGGCTTTGATGGCAACAATCATTCTGGAAGCTGGTTTCCCCCTAAGAAAATGATCAGCACTTACACCATTCATAAATAGTATTGGGGCTTGGGTGACCCTGGAAAGGGGGCGGTGGGAGCATGTTCATTTGAGGTACAGATATTTGGCCAGATAGTAATTCTGGCCAAAGAGTTCCAGGAGGGAGAGCCTGGGAATGAGCAGAGATTCCTTTGCCTCTCACACAGATGCCCTGAGGCTAGCTCTTACATTTAGGCTTCTCGAGAGTCCAGCACTTATATTTCTCACTTTGACGGAGGACAGATTTCTTTTACCCTGATTCTACTTCACCCCTCGTTGCTGTCAGGTTGATTCCAAGCCATGGCGGCCTCGTGCGTGTCAGAGTAGAACTGCACTCCACAGGGCTATCCATGGCTGGTTTTCTGGGAGTGGATCTCCAGGCCTTTCTTCTGAGGTATCTCTGGGTTGTCTCAAGTGTTTAACATGATATAAGTGTATTAAACATTTGCACCACCCAGGGGCTCCTTTTACTCATAACCCAACCCATTGCTGTCGAAGTGATTCTGACTCATAGAGACTCCATGTGTTACAGAGGAGAGCTCTAGGGTTTTCAGTGGCTGATTTTTAGGCAGTAGATCTCCAGGCCTTTCTGTGGAGGTTCCCCTGCGTGGACTCAAACCCCCAACCTTTTGGTCAGCAAATGAGGATGTTCACTTTTTACACCACCCAGGGACTCTGATTCTGCTGTACTTGTCCACTAAAATCATCACCATCGGAGTGAAAAACATCTTGTATCCTATAATTCCACTTATGTAAATTACACGGGCGTGTGTTTAGTAAGCACTAGAAGGGCCTGGAAAGGCACTCTTTAAAATATTGAAAGTGGTTAACTAGTTGTTTAGGATTGACGATGGGGATTTGGACTTTTTTTATTTTCTTTTTATTCTTTCTGGTATTGTTTGAGATTTCTAAAATGCCTGCAAAGTAGTTATATGATTTAAAAAAATAAGCAAAAAAGCTATTTTCACTTCAGAAAAGAAAACTTCGTTGTTCTCATCGTTATCATCACCACCACTCATTTTCTTCATCATCACAAATAAAATCTGACAGGACAGGTTAAACTGCTTGAAATTTCCCATATTTAAGGCAGACTGTGCGGCGGTTAAGTGCTCAGCTGCTAACCAAAAGGTCAGTGGTTTGAACCCACCAGCCGCTCCAAGGGAGAAAGATGTGGGCAGTTTGCTTCCATAAAGATTACAGCCTTGGAAACCTTATGGGACAGTTCTGTGCTGTCCTATAGGGTCACTGTGAGTTGGAATCGACTTGATGGCAACAAGTTTGGTGGTTTTTTGGCTTTTTGGTGTCTGATACCTAGTGGTGTCCATTCCTGGGGAGCCGACTGGAAAGCCACTGAGTTGAGCTGGCATTAAAAGCTGTGTAGCCTTGGGAAGTTTTCTTAACCTCTCTGAATCTCAGTTGCATTATCTCTAATATGTGGCTGATAATGGTACCTACCTCATAAGGCTGTTGCATAGTTTAAATAGGAGTCCCTGGAAGGTGCGAATGGTTAAGCACTCGACTACTAGCCAGAGGCACCTCAGAAGACAGGCCTGGAGATCTGCTTTTGAAAGGCCACAGGCTCGAAAACCTTACTGAGCAGTTCTACTTCACACATATGAGTTCGCCATGAGTCAGAATCGACTCAATAGCAAGTGACAACAACAACATAGTTTAAATGAGTTAATATTTGTAAAGTGTGTATTTCGTCACTCCCATTAAATACCTTGGGGCTGTCACAATCAGGCTCAAGGTGCAGTAAATGATGATAACGTGAGATTGTCTTGTAGGGAGCCCATACACCCAAGAATTTGTGAGAAGTCAGAGAGTTAGATGGGAATTTTTTTTTTTTTTTTTTTTCATTTTCTCAGAGGAAGCCTGTAAAAATGGCCTATAGACTCTTTGGAAGATTACACAAGCTGTTAAGATTTGAAGCTAGATTAAGAAGGGAAAAAGCACAGAAAATACTGAATGTAACAAGGTGGGGACAGCAGTCTGGTTTGTTTTTCATTATAACTGAAACAGGAATTAATCACCTTGACACAGAGCAGCAAAGCTGTTCTTTTCCAAGAGACAGTAGCTTAGCTCTGCTCTAGACAAGTGAGCTGATAAGACCAAGTGTGCATGGACACACGGACAGACACACACACACACACACACCCTCCTCAAGTCAAAATCTATTGAACTAACCCAAATGGGCATCCGGGGAGGGAAAAAAAAAGGAACCTCTGGACTGGTGTGACTCCAAGTAAAGAGCCCTTGTGTTACTACTGGGTGAACGGTATACCAGCCACTTCCTATGCCTCCGAACCTCACAGGTAAGGCATTATTCTGGTTCTAACGCGCATTTAGTGTCAAGGTGGGTCCCTTTTGAAATGTGTGAAGCCCAGCAGACCAGAGTCCGAGCCTCATTGTTAAGCAGGTTGAGCATTCTATTAGGTTTTGCTCCCTAGATGTGTTAATTTTGTAAACTTTTACCCTTTTCCTTCCTATTTCTGTGAGATAAGGCTTGCAAGCATAATTATGGCTTTCCTGTGTGGTAGTTAGGGAGCCCTGATGGATTTGTTTTGGTTTTCCTGTGTCATATTTGGAAATGTGACCTAATAGAAAGGCACCCGCAATAAATTACTTAACTAGCGCTCATTGGAATATTGTCACACCACAGATCGGTGTTGCCAGAATGCCACTCGACTCATTAGTGGCTTGTATTACCAGATCGTATTTCTCAAAAATTACCAACCAAAAATTTAAATACACTCAATTAGTAAGCATGCATTCCAATACTGAAAACACATGCCATCCAAAAAACAAAAAAACTAGGGAGAAAAAATGTAGTAACTAAAGGATTTTAAATAACAAAACATATTAGCACTAGAATCAGGCTTCTCTGTAGCAAGCAGTTCTGTGAGGTATGGAGTGAGAGGACAGGGAGCAAGGACCCCCAGGCAGACACACCTTCAGCCAAATTGGAGAGAACCGGTTTCAATCCGAAAGACTTGGGTATAAATCTTGGCTCCGCCTTTTCCAGCTTGTGATCTTGGGCAGATCACTCAAACTTCACTGAGCCTAAAACCAATAACACCAAACCAGTTGCTGTCAAGTCAACCCCAACTCATGGGGACCCCACATGTGCCAGAGCAGAACTGGTTTTTCAGTGGATGATATTTTGGAAGTAGATTGCCAGGCCTTTCTTTCAAGGCACCTCTGGGTGGACTTGAACCTCCAACCGTTTGGTTAGTGGTGGAGCGTGTTAACCGTTTGTACCACCCAAGGACTCCTCATGGAGCCTAGGATTCCTAATTTGTAAAACAGGGCTTACCTGAGAGTGTTAGGAATGCGATGACCTCTTGAGCATAGCTCCTGAGCACAGTTCTCTATACATGCTAAGTACCCAACACCTGCTAGCTCCTATCGTCAGTCACAACTTGTTCTAGCCCACCCATGCTTTATTCCTAAGATTTGATCTGTGCCACAGAATTCCCCAAAACACTTGGGCTTCCTCTTGGTTATGCCTCTGTCCTCCATCCTACCTCAGTCCCTAAGACGATTTCAGATGATGTCCCTCTTGGCTGGATCAGATTCCAGGAACCTTCCCCGTGGCTGCCAGGTTCCTCCAAATAACGCAACTACTGCTTCATACCGATTTTACAGCACCAACCCAAAAGCCTCTGATGTCAGAAAGTTTCAGTTAGAAATCCTTTCTTCTTTGGGTTAAACATTGCCCTCTTTTGCCTTGCACATACTTCTAGGAGGCCAAGAGTTCACTCTCTCGCTGCAAATGCATTTATCAGATACCTTTGCTTGTTGTTGTCATTAGTACTGTCAAGTCGGCACCGACTCATAGCGACCTTACATATAGCAGAACTAAATGTTGCCCAGTCCTGGGCCATCTTCACAAACACTGGCGTGCAGAACGTGCTCAATACATGTTTGCTATTTATTCTCATAGGAAGAACTCAGTAAATGACAGCAAATACGACCGAGTGCTTTGATGAACCAAAATCGGTGGGTTCGAGGCTTTAAACAAATGTTGTCCTTTGATGCTCACTCACATCAGCTAATAAAGTCTGTCAACTTGCTCCCCCCAAAAAAACCTTCCTGATGGGCCCAGTACTTAAATCTGCCATACTTTGACCTGCAATTCACAAGTGGTCCCCTTCTCAGCATCACCCCACTGCTTGTTAGAAACGCAGAATCCCAGGCCCCACCCCAGACCTGCTGAATCAGAATCAGCTTTGAACACTCATTAAGGTTCAAGGAGCACAGAGGCCACACCCATTAGACACCCCAGGTGGGAGATGCAGGTTGTTGACATCACTCGCCTAAGGGACCAAGTGAGGTTTGAACTCTCCCCTTCTGGCTTGAGTCTGAGAGCTGGCTTGACTGCTCTGCTGCACTGGCTCGTGCGTGTGCCTGGTACTATCTGGGTGAATGGACAAGGGCTGTGCCCTCGAACCTCAAACCACAGAAGACCAACAAGCAGGAGATGTCCCCGGAGGCAGCCAGGTGCTGTGACAAGCAGAAAGCCCAGGATGGGGGCTTTGGGAAACAGCAAGAGCGAGGATTTCCTAGTGGAAGAAGGAGCAGCCTCACAGGTAAGAAAATTACACTGTGTTCAGGGGGTGGGATAGTCTGGACTGGCGCTCAAAGGGCGCAGGGAGAGGGCTGAGCAGGGATGGGGAGGGGGACGAGTTTTGAGAGGTGGGCAGTGGCTGAGCTCAGCAGGTTAGTGGACCAGGTGCAGCCTAGCCTGCGAAGGTGACAAAGGTGCCCATTTCTACTTCAGGGAATTCCTCCTCTAGAGGCACAACCTACTGACATCACACTGCCTCTTGGAGCGAGTTATCCCATAAGCAAGGTAAGCACGGGCTTACTTGTGCTTACTTATTAATCTCTAGTGAAATTGTTCATTGCAGATTAGTAAGTGAGCACAAGTAAACCGGTACTTACCTTGCTCACTGGCTCATCTGCCCCTGTCAGGGATTGTATATTTGAAAACAGGTTTTGATTCTGTAGGAAGGTGTTGCAGGGGTTGGGAGAGAGACAGATGCCAGCCAAACCTAGAAAAATGTGAAACTGTTCACTACAGATGATCTGGTAAGCACTGTGCTTACCTTGCTTATCTGGTAACCCACCCCTGCTGCCTCTCTCTGGAATAACACCAGTAGTTTACAGAGCTTCCTCACGCATCCCCTTAACTGATCTTCACAGTAACAGCAACCCTGAGAGGTGGGTGCAGAGCCTGCTTTACAGATGAGCAGAGGGCAGCTCAGAAAAAGACTTACACAAGGGGCGAAGTGGTAGGGTTAAGACTAGATACACAGTAAAAGACTGCATTTTCCCTCCCATTTCATCAAGCAAAGGAGTGGTTCAGTGATCATAAAGCTGTTGTTTGAACATTGACATGTCTGCCTTCTCTATCCTTATAGTTTCCAAGTGAGATGGGCTAGGAGGGGTCTATCTGCTCAGTGATGAGGAAACTGAGGCACAGAAGGGATAAGTACTTGCCTAAAATCACTACCTATTCTACCACTATCTGTTAGTTGGTCCTACTGTGGTAGATTGTGCATTACTTTGATGCTGAAAGCTCTGCCACCAGTATTTCAAATACCAGCAGGGTCATCCATGGTGAACAGGTTTCAGCAGAGCTTCCAGACTCAGACAGACTAGGAAGAAAGGCCTGGAGATCTACTTCCAAAAATCAGCCAATGAAAATCCTATGGATCACAACAGAATATTGTCCCGCTAAGTGCTGGAAGGTGAGTCCTCACCGGAAGTTGAATCACTCTAAGGCACTCAAAATACACAGTGGCTACAACAATGGACTTGAGCATAATGATGATTGAAGATGGCACAGGAACAGGAAACAGCTTAGTTCTGTTGTACATGGGGTCACCATGAGTTGGAGGAGACTAGGCAGCAGCTAACAACGACATATTATAAACAATATTTATAAGCCAGGCACATTGCTGGCATTCTTTCATTTATGTCTCTTATCAGTCAGAGGACTGGGTATCATTTTTTTTAATTATTTTTAATTTTTTGCTGTTGTTGAGAATATACACAGCAAAACAAGTACCAGTTCAACCATTTCTACATGTACAATTCAGTGACATTACTTACATTCTATGAGTTTTGCAACCATTCTCACCCTCCTTTTTTGGATTATTCCTCCCCCTTTAACATAAACTCATTGCCCCTAAAGTTCCTATCTAATCTTTCAAGCCATGATCAAGTCAGTTTGATTCCATATAGATAGTTCTTGAAAGAGCACAATGCTCAAGGGTGACATTCTCTACCAGTTAAGCTAAACTATTGTTTGGTCAGGGTGTCATTTTTATGACAGTTGTGTAAATGAGTTGACTGAGGCTCAGGGAGGTTAAGAAGTCAGGGAGAGCTATGCTCAGAACCCAGGTCCTAAGCTCACGTTCTTCACCATGAAGCCATCCTGCCCACCTGGAAATATCTAGGGCCAGATCTCTTTCAACCACATCCCTGCTTCCCAGGAAACTCATCGTGACACTCCTGGCTTTCATTTCCCTTCCACTTTGACAAAAGGTCCTTTCCATTCCTCAAGATGTCAGGTTGCACACCTGGGGCTCCCCCTTGCCACACAAGGTATGGCCAACACCCCAAGAGATCCTGAACTCCAGCTGGAGCCTCAAGACAGCAACAGGCTGGCATGATGGATGTCGCAGCCCCGAGGGTCGGCTTGGTTTATCACTTCCCAAATAGAAACCTTCCTTTAATTATTTCAGTTTAACTCCGCACAGGGAGGGGGCTTGGCGACAGATGAGCCAGCCTCGGAGCAGGAAGCCTCTTCAAGATACGCGCCGGTGCCCTTAATTCCATTTGTCATCTGCCTGGCAGCTGTCACCCCATGATTGAGCTAGAACAGCTGACATCACACTTTTAGACAAAATGGGCAGGTTTTTGTGTTTTGATTTTTAAAGCTTATTGATGTCAAAAAGAAAGGCAAGAAAATCTAACCTCTCGGGATCAGAGTTTCATACAGTTGGGCTGAGGAGAAAGAGCAGTCACTGTTATTGGCCACCTGCTGTTGGGTATCGTTATGAAATAACCAGTTACCGTCAAGGTGATTCCAACTCATGGCTACTCCACGTGTGTCAGGGTAGAACTGTGCTCCATAGGGTTCTTAGTGGCTTATTTTTCAGAAGCAGGTCTCCAGGCCTTTCTTCCGAGGCACCACTGGGTGAATTCAAACCTCCAACCTTTCAGTTAGTAGACAGCCATGTTAGCCATTTGCACCACCCAGGGAATTGGCACAATAATAGGTGCTCAGTAAATATTTGCTGAATGAATGAATGATTGATTGGAATCAGCCAGGCAGGTATGCTTATTCCCATTTCTAGTGGGTGTTTGTCGTTCTCTCTTTGGCTACCCAGCATCTGAAGCACCTTCCCTTTCTTGGAGCATTTTCCCCACCAGTGGAGGCAGAGCTCATGTCCCATTTTAGAAGACAAAAATGGCAAATACCCACTTTCCCAGGGTCAGTTACTCCTGGCTCTGTCAGTCCATTGCACCTGCTCCATAATGGTGTCGGAGCTACAGATGCCACGAAATGGGGGCCAGGTGAAATCTATTTGAAAATGAAGGATGGTAGTGGTAGCAGCTTCTTCCAATTTCCAGTGGAATGAAGGGCCACTGGACTAGCAGCACACACAAGCCCAGGGTTGGAGGTGGGGACCATGCAGGCTCTAGAGTGATGTTGGGAGGGGTAAGTGATTTGAGGAATTGACACTTCTCCAAGCTTGACTCTCTGGCTCCCTGGTGACTCTATGAGCTTCCTTACAACACCTGGGCTTAGCTTCTGCTGCCTGCAACCAAAGTCTCCGACCATTCCACCACTTACAGATTAAACAGGTGACGCTGAGAGGGTGAAGTGATTTTCCCAAGGTCACACAGCTGCCAAGTGGCAGAGCCTGTTCACAAGCCCAGATCTAGTGATTCTAAAGTCCATGCCCTTTCAGCTTCTGAAAAGAAAGATGTTCGATTAAGCCACGAGGCTATAGAAGATGCATATCAAATGTCTGATTGCAGGAGTCAACCATCTCTTCCCTGGCTGGTGCACATACATGCCACATGGTCACATGGACAAACAGGCACATGTGAGCCCATCATGTACACCTTCGTGTGGACGCTCTGTACAGAAGCCAGCCTCGCCATCTGGACCTCAGAGTCCTCGTTAAAAGGAGACACACATTCATCCAGCATAAATCAAAAGAGTCCCTCCAACTCGGGCTCAATTTTTAATTGGGTTCAAGTCAGATAATTACTCAGCTGCCTATAAAATTCATTTTAACTTATTAAGTGAGCTTCTAAAATAGCCTTGCTATGGAATATGGCCAATTATGTGGGAAACTTGTCTGAAAGAAAAGCGCATTGCACTGAAACCTGGACCCTTTCTTGCCCAGCACCCTGAATGACCTGGGAAAGTAATTCAACCTCTCCAAGCTACAGCTTCCTTGACTTTAAAACCCACTGGGTTGAGTTGACTCCATGTCATAGCAACCCCACAGGGCAGAGCAGAACTGCCTGATATGGTTTCCGAGGTTGTAAATCTTGACAGAAGCAGCTGCCACATCTTTCTCCTGCAGAGCGGCTAGTGAGTTTGAACAGTCAACCTTTTGGCTGGCAGCTGAGTGCTTAACTGCTGTGCCAACAGGGTTCCTTCTTGACAAGTACATTTAGACAAGTACAGTTATATCTCCACCACCTGCCTGTCAGTTTGGCCTACTATGTTGCTGTGATGCTGGAAACTATGCCATTAGTATATCGAGTACCAGCAGAGTTACCCATGATGAACAGGTTTCAGTGAAGCTTCCAGACTAAGACTAGGAAGAAAGGCCTGGCAATCTACTTTGGAAAATTACCCAATGAAGACTCTCTGGAGCGCAATAGAACATTGTCCAATATATTGCCAGAAGATGAGCCACCTGAGTTGGAGGGCACTTAAAATACACAGTGGCCGCAACAATGGACTCAAGCATGGTGGTGATGGGTGCAAGACCATCCACAATTTTGTTCTGTTGTCCATGGGGTTGCCATGAGTCAGCCAATTCAAGGGCAACTAACAATGGCAACAACTGTATCTACCTAGTGGCATTGTATAAAGGAGATATTTTTGTAAAATATTCAGCATGTGGCTACGCATAGAGAACGTGCTCCGTAAATGGTATCCTCAGTAGATGGTATAAGGGGAATTTCCTTAGGACTAATTGCCAGAAGTCAAAGTATTGAGTAAACTTTCATGGAACAACCTTAAGAGTTCTCGATTTGTATTCCAACATTTTGTCCTAAAGAGTTACATCAATTTTCACAGCCACCAGCAATTTATGAAAGTATCCATTTTGTAAAGGGTTTTAACCAGATTCTTGCCAATTGGCAAGGGTTGCTGAGCAACAGCAAGTGAGGAGCCAACACAGGGATTGTGTGGCAAGTGAACTAGAGTGATTTGTGGACCAATAAAGGATTTACACACAGGACACTTTCAACCAAAGTGCTGGGCGCAGGGTGGGTGCTTTGAGAACTCTCTATATGGTTAGATAGGAAGTTTGGAGGGCAGTGAGTTTACGTTAATGGAGAGGAACAATCTGGAAAAGGAAGGGAAAAATGGTTACACAGCTCGAAGAATGTAATCAATGTTACTCAATTGCACATGTAAAAATTGTTGAATTAGTGTATATTCTGCTGTGTGTATTTTCAACAACAATAAAAGACTCTGCTTTCAGTGTTGTGCACAGGAGTGCTGGTAGGGTTTGAATTGTGTCCCCCCTCCCCCAAATATGTGCTGGAATCCTAACCCCTGTACCTGTACATGTAGTCCCACCTGGGAATAGGGTTTTTCTGCTGTGATAATGAGGCCAAATCAGTGTACAGTGTGTCTGAAACCTAACCACTTTTGAAATATAAAAAGAGCAGAACAGACACAGAGATAAGCAAGCACACATGGGGAAAGGTTGACGCCATGTGGAGATCTCCAAGGAACACAGAGAAGAACCCTAGAGAAGCTGAGACAAAGATTTTCTCCAAGAGCAGCCAGAATGCCTTCCCCTAGAGCCAACACCCTGAATCTGGACTTCTGTTCTTTTGTTGTTGTTGTGTCAGTTGCTATCGACTTGATTCCAACACAACAGTGAGAAAACAGATTTGTTTGTTGAAGCCACCCACTTGTAGTATTCTGTTACAGCAGCATTAACTAAGAAGGTGCCCTGGTGGTGCAACAGTTAAGCGCTCAGCTGCAAACTGAAAGGTTGGCGGTTTGAACCCAGGAGAAACACTTGGTGATCTGCTCCTGTAAAGATGACAGCCTAGGAAACCCTGTCACCGGGGATTGCTGTGAGTTGGCACCCAATGACAACAGATAACTAAGACAAGTGCCCTTCTGCTTCTGTGGCTACATTGGTAACTCGGAAAGCGCAAGGGACCTTGCAGGCTCAATCAAATATCCCCTCCAGTGCAGGAATGACTGGCTCTGTGGGCTGTGCACAGAGGAGAAGGGAAGCCGCCTATCGGGAAGACAAAGCGTCATTAGGGAGAGTGTATTTTTTTATGGCAGGCAGCAAAGTTGCTTTGTTTCAATTCCCAGAGCTAAATGCTTTAGAGAAGCAAGAAAAACAGAAGAAAATGGGATGAATTCTGCAGCCACATAAATTCTGTTTTTTGGGTTTTTTCCTTCCAAAATGGAGAGGACCACCACTCACCTGTCCGTTGAAAGTTGTTGTTGGGTGCCGTTGAGTTTATTCTGACTCATAGAGACACCATGTGACAGAACACAACTGCCCCACAGGGTTTTCTAGGCTGTCATCTTTACGAGAGCAGGTCACCAAGTCTTTGATTTACAACACAAACCCCTAGCAATGTGTTGCCCATGGCAGCTTTACGAAGCTCATCTTTCTTAATCTCATGAGCTGGGTCACTCACAAAAGGGTTTTGGAAAACTTTGTAGCCAGACAGACCTGTGTTCAAATTCTGTCTCTATCATTTACCATCTGTGTGCTCTGGCTTGTTATTGTTGGTTGCTGTACAATCGGCTTTGACTCCTGACACCTCTATGTGTAGCTGGCTGCCCTGCCATAAAATTCTCCAGGTCTCAGAATTCCTGCTCAGCTGCTTCACTCATTCACATTACCCACCCGTGGACATTTGACTGTGGACATCCACGCACTCTGAAAACAACCCAAGAATGGGCCTCCTTTCTGTCCTCTGCCATGTCTGCTAATTAGGAGAAAGCTATGCTAGGTGCTCAGGTGCCCAGCTTGTCTGTACAAGTAAGAGCAGGTGCCCCAACCCTGCTGTACCTGTCTGACTTCCAAGGCCCTATTGAAGGTGCTGGTCAATCCACGCTTTGGGAATGGCACACACCTGCTTTCACTTGATCCAAGTAAATCAAGACACGTGATGTACCTGGGCCACCTGGTAATTCCATCAAGAGTGAAAATATCCACCTCATGTAATGTGTGTGTTTGGCAGCCTCGCCGTGGGGGGTGCCAACACTTGCAAACATTAAGTGTATTGATATCCCGCCTTGGAGGAGATGTTCACTTTTAACCAATGTTAAATTCTTCTACAGCCAGTTCTGGCCAGGAAATCTGCCCCCACTGCGGGGGAAAGGATCCAAGTGTTCAGCTGAGCAGCACCTTATGAATAATTTTAATTTCTTCTGAAAAGGAAAAACAATAGAATTTGCTCACCGTCGTCGTTGCTCGGCGACCGCTCACCAAGGTCCTTTGAACCAATTGTTCCCACCTGGCAGGGAAGGACACCCCTACTCTGGAAGGATGATGATACTGAATGATTTATTGCTGTGGACCAGACACCCTAAAGCTCCACTTTGGAAATACGGCTGGTGGCGGAGAGGATGGGGAAAGTATGATCTGGTTGCAAACTCCTAATTAATGTATGTTTTATTTATGCTTATGAAGCCTGAAATATTAATGGAAGCCAGCGAATGCATAATTGATGGGCTCCATAGAAAACATGCATGATTGTGTGTGTACAGGAAGCCCCAGACGTCCTTCTGTCAAGGTTCTGCAGCTTCTTTCAACTTTTGAGTGCTTGGCATATACAAGTCTTGAAATCCCCATTCACTTCTTTTTAGTTATATTGTCTCTTGGGTGAATATACCATTTCACCATTTCTTTGGGGAAGGAGGTAGAAGCCAAGAGGGATCTGGTGTTAATGGAGTACCTAATGTGTGGCATTTGTCACATGCTGTCTTATTCAATCCCTGTGACAATGTCAATCCTGTTTTATGGATGAAGATCACCACCTGCCTGTCAGTTTGTTGTACTCTGGTGGCTTGCTTGTTGCTGTGATGCTGGAAGCTATGCCACCAGTATTTCAACCCACGGTGGACAGGTTTCAGCGGAACTTCCAAACTAAGACAGACCAGGAAGAAAGGCCTGGTGATCTACTTCTGAAAATTAACTGATGAAGATCCTATGGATCACAAAGGAACATTGTCCAACTCGCTTGCTTTGGATCTGTCATCAGGAACAATCAATTGCTGGAGGAGGAGATCACGTTTGGTGAAGTAGAGGGCCAACAAGGGTGAGGGAGACCCAAGGTGAGATGGAGTGACACAATAGCCTCAACGATGGACTCAAACATGCTAGTGATTGTGAGGATGACACAGGACTGTGCAACGTTTTGTTCTGTTATATATAAGGCTGCCATGAGTTGGCATCGACTTGACAGCAACTATCACTACCCATCATGGATGAAGAACTAGGATGCAGAAAAGTAAAGAGACATGCCCAAGGTCACACAGTGAGGGCAAAGCTAGAATTCAAAACCTAGCCCTTTTACACCACAGTAATCATTGCTGCAGGCAAGACCCACTCGTGAATGCTAAAATTAGTGGGCAAAAAAAGAGTGTGAGGTATGATTCCTGGCCCATCACTTTCTAGAAGTGACTCAGTTCCCTTATCTGTAATGCTGGGATGATAATACTACCGACCTCAGAGGACTGTTATCAGAGTTAATTGAATAACACAAGTAAAACCTTTAGCACCTGGCACATAATAAGCACATGATAAACTTTAGATATTACTATTAATATGGTTAGTAGTAATACCTATTAATCATTTATTATAATTAAGGAGCCCTGGCGGTGCAATGGAAACCCTGGTGGCGTAGTGGTTAAGTGCTACGGTTGCTAACCAAGAAGTTGGGAGTTTGAATCAGCCAGGCGCTCCTTGGAAACTCTGTTGGGCAGTTCTACTCTGTCCTATAGGGTCGCTATGAGTCGGAATCAACTCGACAGCAGTGGGGAGGGGGGACGCTGTGGTTAACTCTCAGCTGCCAACTGAAATGTTAGCAGTTTGAGCCCACCCAGTGGCTCCTCAGGAGAAAGACCTGGCGATCTGCTTTCAAAAAAGATTAAACCAAAAACACCAAACCCACTGCCATCAAGTCGATCCCGATTCATAATGACACTATAGGGCAGCGTAGAACTGTCCCACAGGGCTTTCGAAGCTGTAAATCTTTATGGAAGCAGACTGCCACATCTTTCTCCTGTAAAGTGGCTGATGGTTTTGAACCACTGACCTTTCGATTAGCAGCCAGTGCTTAACCATTGCGCCACCATTAGGGCTCTCCATAACATTACAGCCTAGAAAACCCTATGGGGCAGTTCTACTGTGTCGTGTGAGGTTGCTGTGATTCTGAATCAACTCAACGGTACCCAGCAACAACCACAAAGCCTCCTGTCCGCACTCTCTGCTCCTGATCTCACCCCTCTCCAGTCCCCCCACTCTACCACAGCCAAAATGATCTTCGCAACACAAAATTTTTTGTTGTTGTTGGATCTATTTTGAAATATATTCATTGGATTTTCTTTCTTTCTTTTAATCTTTTCTCATGATAAAAAATATATATAACAAAACATTATCCATTTCAATCCAGACTTTCTGGAGCCGTAGAGGCTGGATGAACCCCCCAAAAATCTCCCTAAGATAATCTTCAAACCTTAAACCAAAAATATCCCCTGAAGTCTTCTTTAAACCAAATAATACCAAAAAAAAAAAAATTAAACCTGTTGCTATCGAGTTGATTCCGACTCATAGCGACCCTACAGGACAGAGAAGAACTGCCCCATAAGGTTTCCAAGGAACAACTGGTGGATTCGAACTACCAAAATTTTGGTTAGCAGCCTGAGCTCTTAAGTACTGTGCCACCAGGGCTCCAACGTAGTTTAGCTAAATTAGTAAAGAATATTTGCCTTGAGCATTGTGCTTTTTAAAGTACCATCTATATGGGATCAAACTGACAATAGCAACTCAAAAGGTTAGAGTAGAAACTTAGGGGGTGGTGAGTTCATGTTAATGGGGAAGGAACAATTCGGAAACAGAGAGCAAGAATGGTTGTACAACTCAAAGAATGTAATCAGTGTCACTGAATTGTACACGTGGAAATCGTTGAATTGGTGTATGTTTTGCTCTGTACATTTCCAACAACAACAAAAAATAAAATCTTTTTAAAAACATTCATTTCAACATTTTTTACACATACAATTCAGTGACATTAACTACATCCATCATGCTGTACAACTCTTACCACTATCTGCTTCCAAATTTTTCCATCACCCTAACAGAAGCTCAGGAGCCCTGGTGGCACATGGTTAAGTGTTTGGCTGCTAACCAAAAGTCAGTGGTTCAAATCCACCAGCTGCTCAGAGGGAGAAAGACGTGGCAGTCTGCTTCTGTAAAGATTTACAGCCTTGGAAACCCTGTGGGGGCAGTTCTGCTCTGTCCTATATGTTCGCTATCAGTCATAGTCAACATGATAACAACGTGTTTTATCAGAAGCTCAGTGCCCATTAAGCAATAGCTCCCTTTTCTGCCTCCCTCCACTGATAAACTTTGGTCTCTATACATTGCAACACACAATTTTTAATCACCTCATCCAAACCAAAAAAAAAAAAAAATTTTTTTTTTTTTTTCATCCAAACCTACTTAAAATTCTTCAATGACTTCCATTATTTCTACCCTAGAGACCCAAACTCCTGACTGTGGCTTCAAAGGCCCTGTGGAATCCTGACGCTGCCTATACCTCCAGCCGTGTCTTAGACAACTCAACCCCCCAATCCCTACAGTCCAGGCACTCTGACCTTCTCTTTCCTCCTCCAACCAGCCATGTTCCTTCCCATCACAGAGTCTTTGCATGAGCTGTTCCTGCTGCCCAGAATATCTTCTTGCCCCACCCCATCTCCACCTGTCATCTAGTTAAGGTCTGCTCATCTTTCAGCTCTCAGCACACAGATCACTTCCTTGGGAAAACCTTCTATGGCTCTCTATACGAAGCCCAAATCCCCTATTCTGGTCTCCAACACCATGGGCTTCTCAGTAGCCCTGATCACCATTTTAAATCCCACTGTGATTATTTCGTTAACTTTGTTTCCATGTGCGCAGGAACCACATTTAGTGTTGCCAATCATTAAAGTCCCAACAACTGTCACAGTGCCTGGCACATAGTGGAGGATCATAGATATGTGTTGAATGAATTAATTAATGGTGCATTTCAAGTTTCCCAACTCCTGCACTTGATGAGACATGTTTTCATTCATTAAAAAAATATTTACTGAGTGCCTACTATGTGTTAGGCATTGTCCTAAGTGTTTGGTGTATATTGCTCAACCATACAAAGTTTCCTGCCCTTATAGAGCTTACATTCTAGCAGAAGGAAACAAACACTTGGCAATACTCATCATATGTAAGTAAATCATTTAGCAAGTTGGTAAAAACCAGTAAGCCAGTTGCCCATGAGATGATTCCAATTCCTGGCACCCCATGTGTTTCAGTGTAGAACTGCACATAGGGTTTTCAGTGACTGTGGCCTTTTGGAAGTACATCACCAGGTTTGTAGACATTTGAAAAAGTACAGCAAGATGAGGGCAGTCAGGAGTTCAGGCCAGCCAGGGAGACAGTTTGCAGAGAAAAGATATTTGTGGAGATGGGATCTGACTTGTTTTAAATGGTTTGCTTAGACTTTGTTGTTTTGAGAATAGACCATGAATGGAGGGTCAAAGAAGGGCGATCATTTAGGAATCCAGGTGAGAGATAACAGTGGGTGAGAATGGGGGGGGGGGCGGCCTGTGGAATTAGAAGTGGTTGAACCCTGAATATGTTTTGAAAATAGAGCCAACAGCTCTGCTGATAGACTAGAGGAGAGGTGTGAAAAGAGCAGGGTCAAAGAGGAGTCCAAGGTGTTTGACCTAAGCCGATGGAAAGATGGGCGTGCCATCAACTGAGATGGGAAAGGCATGGTACAGCAGGTTTGGGGTGTTCTGGTTTGAGACACTCATAGCCACTGAAATCAATTCGAAAGCCCAACAACAGTTTGAGGCATGCTGTTTTTGAGATGCCTGTCCAACTTCCCAGGGGAGATGCCAAGTAGGCAATTCTGAACAGTTTAGAAAAGGAATATTCTCCAATCCTCTATTCCTTTGTTCCTAGCTGCATGTCATTCTTTTCTTATAAACACTCAGGAATAAAAGGGGGATTAAAAATGTACCAGCAGGTTTATTTAATTTGCGCTTTTGAATGTGCCTTTTTTTTTTTTTTTAAAGAATGTTTGTAAAGAGTATTAAATTATGTTATATACCTCCCTAAAAGGTGAATCTGATGGAGGGTCAACAAGTGATGAGGATGATGGTGATGGTGATGATAGAATACTAGAAACCAGCTCAGAGAGAGAATAAGAAGAGAAAAAAGAAAGAAAGAAGGAAGAGAAGGACGGAGAAAGAAAGGAAGGAAAGAAAAAAATAAAGAAAGGAAGGAGAGGGAGGGAAGGAGGGAGGGAGGGAGGAAGATAAAAGCCATTTTTAAACATTCAAGTGGCAAAATGATTTTTTGTCTTTGAGGAAAGCCGGGAGGTGTGGGGGAGGGTGTTAGAATAGCAGCCAGGTGAATGTGTTGGGTTTGTCTGTTTCTCAAACCCTAGTTGAGTGCTGATCAAGGGCTGAGCTCTATCAGAAATCCCTGCAGTTTCTTTTGACTCTAATTTCCTTAACTGCCCTGGGGGCAATAGGATGCCCAAGGTTCTCCCTAAGGTCCAAGAAGGCACAAGGCCCTCTAATGGAAGAACACAGCAAGCAAAGAGAGAGACAGCCTCACTTCCCGGGAGTAGGTTCCACCACTCAGCTATGAGCCTGGTGCCTAACCTGAAATACCTTATTTAATCATCACAAAAACCCTATGCCATAGGGATCAAACTGTTCTTACTAACGAGGAAAGTAAGGCTCGCAGGGTATGAGTGACTTCTCCAAGGGTGCATAGCTCTAAGATTGGAAGGCAGGACAGGAATTCAGTTATTTTCTTTTTTTTTTTTAATTTATTTTTGGTGTCAATAACACAGCCAAATATACATCGGTTCACAATTTCTACATGTATTGTTCAACAACATTGGTTACATACTTTGTATTGTGTCACCATTCTCACTATCTCCACTATCTTATTATAGTACCATTAATTTAGACTCTCTTCCCCTTAAAGTTCTCATCTGTGCCTTTGATTAACTGTTGTCAGATTGAACTCATAGATAATTCTTTATACGAGCACAATGATGAAGTCAAACATTCTTTATTAACTCAGCTAAACTATTGCTGAAAGTGAAGAGGACTTGAAGCACTTACTGATGAAGATCAAAGACTATAGCCTTCAGTATGGATTATGCCTCAATATAAAGAAAACAAAAATCCTCACAACTGGACCAATAAACAACATCATGATAAACAGAGATAATATTGAAGTTGTCAAGGATTTCATTTTACTTGGATCCAACATCAATGCCCATGTAAACAACAGTCAAGAAATCAAATGGCATATTGCATTGGGCAAATATGCTGCAAAAGACCTCTTTAAAGTATGAAAAAGCAAACATGTCACCCTGAGGACTAAGATCCACCTGCCTCAAGCCATGGTATTTTAGTTGCCACAAATGCATGCAAATGCTGGACAATGAATAAAGAAGACTGAAGAATTAATGCGTTTGAATTTATGTTGTTGGCAATAATATTGAATATACCATGGGCTGCCAGAAGAACAAATGAATTTGTCTTGGAAGAAGTACAGCCAGAATGCTCCTTGGAAATGAGGATGGCAAGACTTCACCTCACATACTTTGGACATGTTACCAGAAGGGACCAGTCGCTGGAGAAGGACACCATACTCGGTAAAGTAGAGGGTCAGCACAAAAGAGAAAGACCTTCAACAAAATAGAGTGACACGGTGGCTGCAACAATAGGCTGAAACATAGCAAACGAATGTGAGGATGGTGCAGGACTGGGCAGGGTTTCCTTCTGTTGTACACAGGGTCGCAATGAGTGAAAACCAACTTGACGGCACCCAGCAACAACATACTGTTGTTTAGTTTAACAATGGCTTCATGAGATAGTTTTAGTTCAAGTTTTAAAGATTATTTTCTGGCAGTAGATTCGGGGGTTCCCCCAGTGTCAATGGATCCAATAAGTCTAGTTTCCATATGAATTTCAAGTTCAAATTCTCTTCTTTTCTGAGGCTTTTTCTATGATGCCAAGCCCCTTTGAAGGGAACTGCGTGGGTGTAGGCAATGCCCTGATAATTAGATAGTAGGAGAGGGAGGTGGGATATGCCCTGGGCTTCCCTGGGAGCCATTAGGGGAACTTAGAAAGGCTACAAATGAATTCTGAGTCAGGTACCAGCCTTGGGATCAGTGACCCCATGCTGTGCAACATTCCTACGCAGCCTTGGCTTACAGAGTCCATGGAGAGGCCCCTCCGTCCTGCACAATAAGCTGTGTCTTTGAAGACATGAATGGTGTCTGTCTGTCACAACTGTATTCCCAGGGCTTGGCAAAAAGTCTTGTTTGCATATCATAGACATTAGGTGAAATAAAAAGTGGGTAGATGCATAAGTGAAGCAAGATCCTGAATCAGCAAATTTTTTATTGTATTCATTACAGGTGGTGCTGTTGTTAGCTGTTGGGTCGGCCTCTGACTCACGGCCACCCCATAACAATGGAACAAATTTCTACATGGTATTGCATCATTCCCATGACTGGTTGGTGGACCAGACTGTTGGGATCCATAGGGTTTTCACTGACTGATTTTCCTCCTAGCCCATCTTAGTCTGGAAGCTCTGCTGAAACCTGTTTAGCATCACAGCAACACGCAAGCCCCATTGACAGATGGGTGGCGGCTGTGCCTGAGTTACATCGGCTGGGAATAGAATCCAGGTCTCTGGCATGGAAGGCAAGAATTCTACCACTGAGCCACTGCTTCCAGCTGTAAATATCATGAAACCTCTATTTTCAATGTGGGACCTGTGTGCTTGTATTTATTGGGCACCAGCTATGTGCAATGCACAGTGCTGGATGCTGGAGATTGATTCAGTAACTTACAGCACAAATTTGACTTCTGCTTTCATGAAGCTAACATTCCAGAGTGGGGGAAAGAGAGGAAATAGCTAACTGCACTACTAAGTATTTAATCACAATTGGGGTGTGGGAAGTCCTACAAAGGAAAAATTCACAGTTTAAGAGAGCCTATAACAGAGAAAATGACGTGGTGCAGGGAGACCAGGGAAGACTTCTACAGATGATATTGATCCTGAGATTAAAAGAAAGAAGAGTAAAAAAATTTTTTTCTTAATTTAAAAACCAAAGTCACCTAACCTCTTTGATGTTGTGACTCTTCAGGTGTGTTGTTGCTGTGTGCCATTGAGTTGAATCCAACTCACAGTTGGATGTGACAACATGTGACAGAGTAGAACTGTCCCATAGTGTTTTCTAGACTGTAATCTCTACAGGAGCAGATTGCCAGGTCTTTCTTCTGAGGAGCTGCTGGGTGGGTTTGAACCAGGGCTTCGAATTGGTTTGTTCTGGTTTGATCCCCTGCTGAGAATTTGCATCTCTAATAAGTTCCCAGAATCTGGTTTGGGACCAGTTCTAAGAACCATTAGTAGAGCAGTGGTTCTCAAAATATATATAAGAATCACCTGGGGATCTTGTTAAAATGTAGATTCTTCTACCACGTTAAAAAAAAGAGAATCACATGATCATCTCAATCAATGCAGAAAAGGCATTCAATAAAGCGAAACACCCATTCCTGATAAAAACTCTCAATAAAACAGGTATAGAAGGGAAATTCCTCAACATGATAAAGGGCATATGTACAAAACCAACAGCCAACATCATTCTTAACAGAGAGAGGCCAAAAACATTCCCCCTAAGAATGGGAACAAGACAGGGATGCCCTTTATCACCACTCCTATTTAACATTGTACTGGAAGTCGTATATAAAGCAATAAGGCAAGAAAAAGAAATAAAGGGCATCCAAATTGGTAATGAAGAAGTAAAACTATCCCTGTTTGCAGATCACATGATACTATGCATAAAGAACCCAAAGGACTCCACAAGAAAACTACTGGATCTAGTAGAAAGATTCAGCAGAGTAGCAGGATACAAGATAAACATATAAAAATCAGTTGGATTCCCATACACCAATAAAGAAAACAACGAAAAGGAAATCAGGAAAGCAATACCATTTATAACAGCTCCAAAAAAAATACTTAAGAATAAATCTAAACAGGGATGTTGAAGACCTATACAAAGAAAACTACAAAACACTACTGCAAGAAACCAAACAAGACGTACATACATGGAAAAACATACCATGCTCATGGACAGGTAGACTCGACATTATGAAAATGTCAATTCTACCCAAAGCAGCCTACAAATACAATGCAATCTTGATCCAAATACCAACAACATTCTTTAATGATATAGAAAAACGAATCGTTAATTTTACAGGGAAAGGAAAGAGGTCCGGATAAGTAAAGCACAATTGAAGAAAAAGAATAAAGTAGGAGGACCCATACTACCTGACCTCAGAACCTGCTATTCAGCTATGGTAGTCAAAACAGCCGGGTACTTGCACAACAACATACACATTGACCAATGGAACAGAATTGAGAACCCAGATATAAATCCATCCACTTATGGTCACCTGATCTTTGACAAAGGCCCAAAGTCCATCAAATGGGGAAAAGACAGTCTTTTTAACAAACATTGCTGGCAAAGCTGGATGTCCATCTGTAAAAAAAAAAAAATGGAACAGGACACGTACCTCACATCATACACAAAAGCTAATTCAAAATGAATCAAAGACCTAAATATAAAACCAAAAACTGTAAAGATCATAGAAGAAAGAATAGGGTCAATGCTAGAGGCCCTAATACTCAGCATAAATAGCATACAAACCATAGCTAACAATACACAAATGCCAGAAGATAAGCTAGATAACTGGGATCTTCTAAAAATTAAACACTTATGCTCATCAAAAGACTTCACCAAAAAGGTAAAAAGACAGCCTACAGACTGGGGGAAAAAATTTGGCTATGGCAAATCTGACAAAGGCCTAATCTCTAAAAATCTGTAGGAAAATCCAACACCTTTACAACAAAAAGACAAATAATCCAACTAAGAAATGGGCAAAGGATATGAACAGACACTTCACCAAAGAAGACTTTCGGGCAGCTAACAGATACATGAAGAAATGCTCGAGATCACTAGCCATTAGAGAAATGCAAGTCAAAACTACAAGGAGATACCCCCTTTCCCCAACATTGCTGGCACAGATCAAAAAAACAGAAAATAACAAATATTGGAGAGGCTGCCGGGAGATTGGAATTCTTATGCACTGCTGGTGGGAATGTAAAATGCTACAGCCATTTTGGAAAACGATCTGGCGCTTCCTTAAAAAGCTGGAAATATAAATACCATACAATTTAGCCATCCTACTCCTAGGAATATACTCCAGAGAAATAAGAGCAGTCACACGAATAGACATATACACACCCATGTTCATTGCTGCATTATTCACAATAGCAAAAAGATGGAAACAATTTAAGTGCCCATCAACAGATGAACGGATAAACAAACTATGGTACTACCCAGCGAAAAAGGACAATGATGAATCTGCGAAACATTTCACAACATGGACGAATCTGAAGGGCGTTGTGCTAATTGAAATAAGTCAACCACAAAAGGGCAAATACTGTATGAGACCACTCTTATAAAAACTCATGGAAAGGTTTACACACAGAAGAAACAATCTTTAATGGTTACTAGGGAGTCGGGGGAGGGTGGGAAGGGGAAAACACTAACTAGACAACAGATAATTTTGGTCAAGTGTAAAACAGTACACAATACTAGGGAAGCCAGCACAACTTGACCAAGGTAAGGCCATGGAAGCTTCATAGACACATCCAAACTCCCTGAAGGACCAAATCACTGGGCTGAGGGCTGGGGACCATGGTCTTGGGAGACATCTAGCTCAACTGGCATAACATAGTTTATAAAGAAAATGTTCTACATTCTACTTTGGTGAGCAGTGTCTGGGGTCTTAAAAGCTTAAGATCAGACACCTAAGCTACTCCACTGGTCCCACCCCATCTGGATCAAGGGAGAATGAAGAAAACCAAAGACACAAGGGAAACGTTAGTCCAAAGGACTAACAGACCACAACTACCACAACCTCCACCAGACTGAGTCCAGCATAACTAGATGGTGCCCAGCCACCACCACTGACTGCTCTGACAGGGATCACAAAATAATTTCGCTATGACAAATCCGACAAAGGCCTAATCTCTAAATTTTTTTTCCCAACCAGAGCTGGAGAAAAATGTAGAACAAAATTCTAACTCACAAAAAAAGATCAGACTTACCGGACTGACAGAGGCTGGAGAAACCCCAAGAGTATGGTCCCTGGATACCCTTTTAGCTCAGTAATGAAGTCACTCCTGACATTCATCTTTCAGCCAAAGATTAGATAGGCCCATAAAACAAAACGAGACTAAAGGGGCACACCAGCACAGGGGCAAGGACAAGAAGGCAGGAGGGGACAGGAAAGCTGGTGATGGGGAACCCGAGGTCAAGAAAGGGAGAGGATTGACATGCCCTGGTGTTGGCAACCAATGTTACAAACCAATACGTGTATTGATTATTTAATGAGAAACTAATTTGCTCTGTAAACCTTCATCTAAAATATAATTAAAAAAATGTAGATTCTGACTCAGAATATTTGGGGTGGAGATGCAAATTCTCATCAGGGGTTTGAGCTGAAACAAACCAGTTTGAAGCCCTGGTATGAACTGCCATCCTTTAGGTTAACAGACAAGTGCTTAACCACTATGCCACCCAGGGTTCCATTTCTTGGATAGAGAAGGGATAATTACTGGAAGGGCTGAGTGAGTCTATGACCACAGGTGAGAGGCACCTGCCAATGTGAGTTTCCTTCCCTCTCCCACCCAAATTCCCAGGTTCTTATCAAATTCCCATGTCTGCGGGGGAGGGGAACCCTTCCACTGCAACATACAACAAGACTGTTCCTTCCTGCCCTCCCCTACTCACTCCTACCCCTCTGAGATACTTCCCTTCTTCCATCGGGAGAGCTGTGCTTCAGAGAGTAGATGCTAATATGCCCCAAATGTCACACAGGGGAGATTAGCATCATTGTCCCCACCATGCAGAAATATTTGATGGCAACAACTCTGCTGTCATTTGCTCTCGTGGGGCAGACAGTAGCCTGATGTACTGCAGCTGTCATCATGTGAAAGGCCTCAGAGGTGTGCACACCTGGCTCCAGGCAGCCTCCCAGTTGGGATAGCGTTTCCCCTGCTCAGCTCTGTTCTGCTTCCGGCTGTGGTCTCTACCAAGGAGACATTGTCTCTCAGATGCCTAGACTCACCATTCCCAGTGGACCCCACAGGAGAGTCCAAGGTCAGCAAGCTGGAGAGGGACATGCACTGACTTGGGAGTCAGGCGGACCAGGGTAAAGTCTCAACTCAGATGTGTGGCCTTCCCACCTCCATGCTGCCATATTGGAAAATGGTGCTTATAGTAGCAGTGCTTACTTCCCAGGGTTGCTGTGAGGATTGAACGAGATGATGTTTGTAAAGTGCATGGCTCGGTACTTCCCACACCTTTGACCTAAACACTGGACATCTACTATTGGTATACTATCAGTATACTGTTTCAGATCATTTTTTTTGTGTGTATACAAACATATATGTACTTGTGTGTTTCTCCTCATTTTCTTATATATATGTACATATGTTGTGTGCGTGTGTATGCACATAAAGGAGATGAGCCCTGGTGGCACAACGGTTAAGCACTTGGCTGCCAACTTAAAGGTCGGCCCAAGAATGCAATTTCAGGATCATATGAAACTGGTATTTTCCAGAGTGACTGTACCATTTCACATTTGCACCAGCAATGTATGCGTGACCCAGTTTCTCTGCATCCTCTCTAGCATTTGGTGTTATCACTATTTTTTATTTTAGCCATACTGGTAGGGGTGTGGTAAAATCTCGTTGTGATTTTAATTTGCATTTCCCTAATGGCTAATGATACTGAACATCTTTTCATGTGCTTCCTTGCCATCTGTGTATCCTCTTTGGAAAAACGTCTCTTTGTATCTTTTGCCCGTTTTCTAATTGGATTGTTTGTTTACTGTTGAGTTTCGAGAGTTCGTTTTAAAAGTTTCTCTTTTGAACATTCATTTCAAAATGCCAGATATGCTAAAAAAAAGAATTCGGATCAGATGGACACCGCCTTTGGAAATGGGTGAAGACCACCCTCAGCCTCATTTGCAGATTTATTATGATTCTCAGTGATGTGTAGTTCAACTTCCACACAAAAAACCAAACCCATTGCTGTCAAGTCAACTCCGACTCATAGCGACCCTATAGAGCAGGGTCGAACTGCCCCCATGGGGTTCCCACAGCTGTAATCTTTATGCGGGTAGACTGCCACATCTTTCTCCAGAGGAGCGGCTGGTGGATTCGTACCGCCGACCTTTTGGTTAGACCTGAGAGCTTAACCACCACTTCCTATTTTAATCCAACAGTCTGTTGTTGGGTATGCTTTTAAAAATGCCTGATTGAGAAAAAAATGATTTAAAACTATGATGTTCAAAGTATTCCTAGGTGGCACAAATGGTTTGTGCTCAACTGCTAACCGAAAGGTTGGCAATTCGAACCCATTCAGAGGTACCACAGAAGAAAAGGCCAAGCAATCTGCTCCCATAAGGTTTACAGCCTAGAAAACCCTACGGAGCAGCTCTACTCTGTCATGTGGGGTTGCCATGAGTCGAAATTGACTCAGCAGCAACTAACAGCAACAACGATACAATGGTCAGAACCACTCCGGCACCACGTTGTGCTCCTGATTGACCAGTCACCTGGTGCCTAGGCAGGGAGTACCCTGTCTGGTCTCACTCATTCTGGGCATGTTCATGTGATATACACTGAAAGGCTCACATGCTTTATCTCTTATAAAGAGAAAGAGGAGCATGAGGCGGTTTTACATATTGCTTGGAATTTTTTTGGAATCGGAATTTGTTATGGTCCAAAGCACAGGCTCTGGCATCAGGCAGCTTAGGCTCGAACCCCTGCTCCACTGCTCAATAGCAGCACAGGGGCTCCTCAGTGTGGTTTTGCAGGTTGTGCATTGCACACAGGCACCCAGCTGAGGAGGTGAAATAAACAGAGTGGGGCTGAAATCCAAACTGACCTGAATTCACCAAGCTGTGCAAACTGGCTTGGGGTTGGACCAAGAGGGTGCTTCTTTTTTTCTGTTTGTTTTTGTTTTTTTAAGTGGATGACTTTAACAAAGAGAAATTTATCCTCTCACGGTCTAGGAGGCTGGAAGTCTGAATTCAAGGTACCAGCTTTAGGGGAAGGCTTTCTCTCTCTGTCAGCTCTAGGGGAAGGTCCTTGAATCTGTCTTTCTCTGGTCCAGGAGCTTCTCAGCGCAGAAAAGACGCACTCTGCTCCTGATAGTGCTTTCTCAGTTGTATGTGGTCCCCCCTTCTCTCTGCTTGCTTCATTTTTATATCTCAAGAGACATTGACTTAAGACATAACCTAATCTTGTAGATTGAGTCCTCCCTCATTAACACAGAGGTAGGATTTACAACACATAGGAAAATCACATCAGATGACAGAATGGTGGACAATCACACAATATTGGGAATCATGGCCTAGCCAAGTTGACACACACTTTTGGGGGACACAATTCAATCATAACATTCCACCCTTTAGCCCCCCAAAATTCATGTCCTTGCCACATGTAAAGCACAATCATCCCATTGTACCATAGCAAAAGTCTTAATTCAAGTCCAAAATCCAAAAATTCCTCTCATCTGTGAAATCTAGAATACAAGTTACCTGCTTCCAAAGTACAATGGTGGAACAAGTACGAGCTAGACATTTCCATTACAAATGAGATAAATTGGAGGGAGAAAAGGCCAAACAGGCACAAGCAAGTTAGCAGAATACATTGTTAGCTCTCAAGGCTTGAAAATAATCCTCTGTTATCTGTGACCATTCAGGCAATTGCCCTGCCCTCCAGAATTTAGGTATTGGCCATACTCTCTGGATCCTGAGCAGGCCTCTTGGCCCTGAGCTTCAGCTCTGCCTTCCAGGCTCACTGGAATGGCAACTCTGCTCCCTTGGCTTTGGGTGCCCCCATTCTCCTAGTCCATCTGAGTAGCAACCCTACCCCCTCAGGCCCAGCAGAAGAGGGTGCTTCTTTCTTACACAGAGATGCCTACAACTTGCCAAGCTGTGTCAGTAGAGCTATATCTGCTCCAAGGGGCATCTTCTCCTGATTCGCAGAGACCCTGAGTGGTACAAATGGCTAATGCATTTGGCTGCTAACTGAAAGGTTGGAGCTTCAAGTCTACCCAGAGGTGCCTCGGAAGTAAGGGCTGGCGATCTACTTCTGAAAAATCAGTCATTGAAAACCCTATGGAGCACAGTTCTACACTGACACACATGGGATTGCCATGAGTCGGAGTCAACTCAATGACAACTGTTCTTTTTTCCCCCCAATTTGCACACAGTCTCTTAGAATCTTGCAGAGGCCCTAAGCTGTGTTACTTTGAGCAAGTTGCTTAACCTCTCTGGGTCTCAGTTTTCTCCTCATTAAAGCTAGGTTTATAATAGCACCTATTTCAAAGATTGTTGCAAGGATTAAATGGGTTAATTCATGTAGAATGCTAAGCATAGGATCTGGCATATGGTCAGTGCTCAATAAATGTTGTCACTGTCATTATTATTATTACTATTGTCCAATTTGCCTAACAGTGTGATGGCCTGGCTCACCCATATGAACCCGCCTGCAAATCACCAATTGGAAAATGATGGTTCAGTTTATCGCACAAGGTCGGAACAAGGCAGCTCTTTATTAAACCGAAGCCTTTCTGATTTACAGTTGCAAAACGCTTTGAGGCACAGAATGCTCTCCTGATCTAAGGGCTGGGAAGATGAATCCATCCTGAGGGGCCGGCGGACTGTCCCTCACCCTGGAGCCGGGCCAGCCTGGCTTTACCATTCCAAGTCCGATTCGCAGCCCCAGGCGCTCTCCTCCAGACCTGATGGGGTTCTTCTTCAAACAGTTTTTTTTTTCCTATGTCTTGCAAGATGTAGGGTTTTCATTTCTTTTCCTGGAGAAAATCCCATCTGTTCTCTGTCAGTATTTTTTCTCCTAGAATAATAGTCTGCGTATCTGAAAGGAACCTCAGAGGCTATCTTGCCTTTGTCTTCAAACTCCAGAGAGCAAAAGGACCACTTGGGAAGCTTATTAAAAATGCGGATTCTTAGGCCTCATCCCCAGAGATCCCAGTTCAGTACATTTGGAGTGGAGCCCAGGCATTTGTCTTTTTAACAAGTACCTTCAGGGGTTTCTAATGTTCTGCTGACTTCATCCAGCCCGTCAAAGGCTCAGAGAGGATATAGGACCGGTTCAAGTGGACACTGCGGCGAGAGCTGAGGCTACGATACATGTGCCTGATTTCTATCCAGTGTTACCTCCCAGCCAAGTACTGCTCCACTGAACCGCTTTCTTTCCAGCCACCAGCTTTTTATTTCCCGGTGAGGAACAGCAAATCCTTTTGAATGTCTTTGCCACTATAAAGACGCGTAAGTGGCTTAGGGCATTTGTCTTTTTAACAGTGGCTTCAGGTGTTTCAGAAGTTCCAGGCTGGTGCAAATGGCCAAACCGATCAGCTGCTAACCAAAAGGTTGGAGGTTCAGGTCCAGCCAGAGGCTCCTCAGAAGAAAGGCCTGGCAATTTACTTTCAAAAAATCTGCCACATTGAAAATCCTATGGAGCACAATTCTACCCTGACACACATGGGATCACCGTGAGTCAGAATCGACTTGACAGCAACTGGTTTCCAGGGGTTTCTAAGGTACAGCTGGCTTAGCTGGATGACCTTGAATGGTCTTGGATTCTTTAGAGTCCACCCCTCACCCCGACACTCAGTACAACTTACAGGCTCAGGGTTGGTTCCTCAAAGGCCATGACTTCCCTGGATTCAATGGCAGGATGCTCATCAATTCTTCCCACCTGGAGACTGGCAGCAAAGCTTCCCAAGGAGAGATGCTGCAGCCTATCTAGGCACAGCAAAGACAGTAGGAAGAAATGGAGAATCTGTATCCTTGTAGAAAACCTCCCCCTCAAAAACAAACAAACAAAAAAACCAGTTGCTGTCAAGTTGATTATGACTCATGGTGACCCATGTGTAGTCAAAATAAAACTGTGCTCCAGAGGGTTTTCGAGACCTTTTGGAAGCAGTTTGCCAGGTCTTTCTTCCAAGGCACTTCTGGGTGGGTTTGACTGTCAGCCTTTCAGTTAGTAGTTGAGCACTTAACCATTCGCACTACCCAGGGACTCCTAGAGGGCACTGGGAAGTTAAGAGGGGGGATGAATGGGGTCATCTGGGAGGCTTATCCAATGAGTAACTCATTAATCCATCTAGGTACTTGTCATAGATTAAATTATATCACCCCAAAAATGTGTATCAACTTGGTTAGGCCATGATTCCCAGTATTATGTGGTTGTCCTCCATTTTGTGATTGTAATTTTATGTTGGGAGGATTAGGATGGGATTGTAACACCAGCCTTAATCAGGTCACCTCCGTGATTCAAGGTAAAGGGAGTTTCCCTGGCGTGTGGCCTGCACCACCTTTTATCAAGAGATAAAAGGAAAGGGAAGCAAGCAGGAAGTTGGGACCTCGTACCTCCAAGAAAGCAGTGCTAAGAGCAGAGAGCATCCTTTGGACCCAGGGTCCCTGTGCCTGAGAAGCTCCTTGACCAGGGAAAGATTGAGGATAAAGACCTTCCTCCAGAGCCAACAGAGAGAGAAAGTCTTCCCCTGGAATTGATGCCTGAATTCGGACGTCTAGCCTACTGGACTGTGAGAGAATAAACTTCTCTTTGTTGAAGCCATCCACTTGTGGTATTTCTGTTGTGGCCAGACTAGAAAACCAAGATAGCACTCATGCAACATGAAGCATTAACTGAAGATGGATTCTGTATCAGTTACTGTGCTAAGCCGTGATTGAGACCAATTTTTACTACGGAAAAAAAGAGGAAAGACTAAAAAACCTTTTCTGAAGATGGAACATTCATCTTGGAAAATCCGCATGCAAATTGCACACGAGCACAGACACACTTGCATGAACACAAGCAAACATACTTAAGTCTGCACACCAAGTGTGCACACATTCGCACACAGTCAGAAGTGTACCACTATGCTAGCAGGTGTGTGCATGCATGCACAGGTGCACAACCATAAATTACACGCACATCATGCTTACATGCCTGCAAATGCGCTTAAAACTTGCCGCACGACCCTGGCCTATAATTCATGCCACTGGACAAGGGGCTTCTCAGGTGGGAAGCCCTGTCAGCTTCATCTCAGTAGCCCCAGGGTGCAGTACAGGGACTGGAAAAGAATAAATATTCAGCAAAGTTCCGTTAAACTTTAGGGAACACAGGCCCACACACTTGAACCTGAGCTAAAACCTTCCTCCCACAGATATTCGACAGAGTACAGACGTGGGTTCTTTGAGAGATTTCTCATTGCCTCAGCAGAAATCAGACCTAGCAGTGGATTGTAAATATCAAAGCCAAGTCTCGTCACCTCACTTGCATTTCTATTTGAGAAATCAGCAAGTATGCTCCCAGGGTTCTAAAACTGATGGCCCAGCTGCATCCCTATAGCCTGTGGGATGGCCATGCTTTTGTAAATAAAGTTTTATTAGGACACAACCATGACCATTCCTTTATTGTCTATGGCAAAACTGAACAGTTGTAACAAAGACCATCTGGCCGTTTACAGAAGAAGTTGGCTGATTCCTTCTCTAGGACAAGGGCTGTACCTTATTTCTTTTTATAACCCTCAATATCTACCACAGTTCTGGTATACAGTAAAAAACAAACAGTTGCCCATATCTATCAGAGTAGAGCTGTGCTCCCTAGGGTTTTCAAAGGCTGATTTTTGGGAAGTAGATTGCCAGGCCTTTCTTCTGAGGTTTCTCTGGATAGACTCGAACTTCCAACCCTTTGGTTAGCAGCTGACGGTGTTGGCACTTTGTACCACCAAGGAGCTCCTTGCATCCACATAGAAGAGTCTTTTTATCTTGTTTTACTTTTGTTGTTATTATTAGTTGCTGTCGAGTTGACTCCAACTCACGGCGAGCTCACATGTGTCAGAGGAGAACTGTGCTCCGTAGGGTTTTCAATGGCTGAGATTCCAGAAGCAGATCACCAGCCCTTTCTTCCAAGGCACCTCTGGATGGGCTTGAACCTCCAACTTTCAGTTGGCAACCTTACCCATTTGTACTACTCAGTGACTCAGATATATAATAGACATGCCCTGTTGTTGTTGTTGTGTGCCATCAAGTCAATTCCGACTCGTAGTGACCCTACAGAACAGAGTAGAACTGCCCCTCAGAGTTTACTAGCATAATCGTTAAGGGAGGAGATCACCAGATTTTTCTCCTGCAGAGCAGCTGGTGGGTTTGAATCACCGACCTTTCGGTTAGCAGCCAAGCACTTAACCACTGTGCAACCAGGGCTTCTTTTAGACATGCACTAGAGGCTTGATACAGTAGTAATAACATTTGCTGTCATTTATTGAGCACTAACTGTTTGCCAGGTGCTATGCTAAACACTCTTCATGTATGATCTCTTTTAAACTTCACAACATCTGGGCTGGTTGGAACTACTGCCTTCCTTATTCTACAATGTGGAAACTAAAGCTTACAGCCATTCGTAAGCAGCCCAAGGTCATAGAACTAGTGAAGGGCAGAGCCAGCCCTCAAATCTCAGTTTGGTAGACTTCAAAGACAGTGCCTTCACCTCAGGGCTCTCTGGCTCCCTCCCAGTCGTCCACCGGAATTTTATCTGAGGCTGTCTTTCAAACACAGGGCAAGAGGCACTTGTCCTTCTCGTGACACCACCCGTTGTGGACCTGGTTTATGAGCAGTGTTTTTCCTGGGATACTTCATCGCACCCCTCCGGAGAAAAGAACTTCCTGGGAAACTGAAAACGATGACTCTAAATCACAGAAACAGAGGGGCTTACAGCCACCAAAAAAGCAGAAAATGATGTAAATCCTTTGGTGGCCAGCTGAAAAGGAGTAGTTTCCCATTTGTGAGGACTCTCTCGTGGCCATTCTTTCCCTCTGTCCACACGGCCATGTGTCCAGATGATGAGAATCATAACTCCTGCTGGGCAGCTCCCTTCAATTTTGAGATGGATATATTGCCTTAGAGGAACTCTGGTGGCGCAGTGGTTACGCAGCTTGGCTGCTAACCTGAAGGTGAGCGGTTAGAACCCACCAGCAGCTTTGTGGGAGAAAGACATGACAATCTGCTTTCTATAAAGATTATAGCCTTGGAAACCCTATGGGGCAGCTCTACTCTGATAGGGTCACTATGAGTCAGAATAGACTTGACAGCAAACAGGTTTGTTTTTGTTTTTTTTAATCTTGCCTTACTGTTTTGTTTTTTTTTTTTTAATTCGACTTACTCATTGTGAATACTCTCCCAACATAACTTGGCTTCAGGTAGTTTTTAGAGGAGAGATATTTCCCCTCTGCTCATCTCAGAAACCTACTGCCCAAGTACTCAAGGTGAATGTGCACAAACCACTTAACTGCTGAGAAGGGCGGGAAAAGGGGCTCAATGGGCGTTTATCACACCAGAGTCTTTTCAATAGCTTGATTCAAGGGCTTTGTCCAAAGATAAGGGACACTTCAGGTCAAGTTAGTTCAAATGTCGCTGGTGGAAATCCCATGGGTTTCTCTTTGGAGTCAAAGAAAGCCAGCCTGGGGTTTAGCTTGGACGTCTGCTCAATTTATCAAGGAACATATTTTAAAAGAAAAGAAAACTAAGGCTCTTGGAGTGCCTACATTTGTTGTTTTGGGGCTCTGTTCTGTTGATTTTGACTCAGAGCAACCCCATATGCCAGAGTACAACTGCCCCATAAGGTTGTTTTTGGTTTTTTTCTTAATTATATCTTATTGTGTTTTTGGTGAAGGTTTACACAGCAGTTCAGATTCCCATTCGACAATTTCTACGCAAGTTGTTCAGCGACATTGGTTACATTCTTCACAACGCATGAACCTTCTCGTTATTTCTGTTCTGGTTGTACCGTATTCACTAATCTAGTTCCCCTGCCCCTTTACCTTCTCATCTTTGTTTTAAAGTAATTGTTGACCGTTTGGTCTCAAATAGGTGATTTTTTAAAGGAGCATAGTGCTTATGGGTGATAGTCATTATTTTTTGAGCCAGTCTGTTATTTAGCTACAGGTGACCTCGGGGGTTTGTCTCAGGCCAATAGTCTTGGGTAGTCCTCCAGTCTCAACCGGTCCAGTAGGTCTGGTTTTTCCCATAGGATTTTCTAGACTATAACCTTTGTTGGAGCACATCACCAGATCTTTCTCCCACGGAGCCACTGGGTGGGTTTGAACTGCCAAACTTTCAGTTAGGAGCTGAGCACTTAACTGTTGTGCCACCAGAGCTCCTTTTGAGTACCTACTATGCACCCTCCAAAATGTGCACCTTTAGGTAATAATAAACATGTGATATACCACATGTCCAGACCTGTTGTGTTGTACACATATTAGCTCATTTAATTCATACAACTTTATATAAACCAAAAACCAGTGCCATCAAGTCAATTCTGACTCATAGTAACCCTATACGGTAGAGTAGAACTGCCCCATAGAGTTTCCAAGGAGCGCTTGGTGGATTAGAGCTGCCAACCCTTTGGTTACCAGCCATAGCACTTAACCAGTATGCCACCAGGGCTTCCACAACTTTATATAGTAGGTATTATTACTATTACCAGAGAAAACTGAGGCATAGAGTGTGTATCGGTTATCCATTGCTGCATAACAAACATCCCCAAACCATGTGTTGTTGTTGTTAGCTGCCATCAAGTCGCAACATTCCAGCTGGTTAGCCCCTGACTCATGGCGGCCCCACGTACAATAGAAGGAATTGCCGCCTGGTCCTGCACCATCCCCATGACTGGTTGCAGCTGAGACCGTTGTGATTCACAGGGTTTTTATTGGCTGATTTTTGGAAGTAGTTCTCCAGGCTTTTCTTCCTAGTCCATCTTAGTCTGGAAGTTCTACTGAAAGCTATTCAACATCTTAGCAACACGTAAGCCTCCACTGACAGAGAGTTAGTCCCCGAGGCATACAGGGTTAGAAAAAACACAAGCGTTTATTTCATTCATGATTCTTTGAGTCAATTGAGGGTCTTTCTGATCTGGATTGGCTCAGCTGATCTTGGCTGGGCTCTCTCATGCAGCTTTCATCAGCTTGTGGATTGGCTGATGCCTGGATGATCTAGTACAGCCTCACTCACATGTCTGGGGTGGGAAGGCCATTGACTGGACACAAGACCACCTGTCTCTTATTGTCCAGCTGGTGGCTAGCCTGAGCTTCTTCACATGGCAGCAATGTTGCAACCAGCAAGAGGGAATAAGCTCCAGTGTGCAAGTCTCGGCTCGCATCACATTTGCCATTGTCCCATTGTCCAAAGCAAGTCCCATGGCCAATCCCAGAGATAATGAGACAGAGAATTGCCCAAGGGAAGGGATAGAGAGAAGTCTGAATACATCAAGGCCGTTGCTGCATCAATCAACCACAGAGAAGTTATGTCACTTACCTAAGCCCTCACAGCTAGTAAGTGGTGGGAATTTCAACCCAGATAATTTAACTCTAGGATCTGCTTTCTTAAATATCATGATATTCAATTATATTGTTGTTGTTATTAGCTGCTGTTGAGTTGGCCCCCAACTCATGGTAACTCCATTCACAATGGGGCAAAATGCTGCCATTCGCTGCACCATCCCCAAAATTGCTTGATTCAATAATACATTACCGTACAGAACAGAATTTCACATTCACATGGAATCCAGACTTTCTGGAGCCATTGAGGTTGAATGAACCCCTGAAACTATTTCCCTGAGATACTCTTTAAACCTTATACCTTAAACCAATAAAATCGCCTGATGTCTTCTTTAAACTAAACAATAGTTTATCAGTAAAGAATGTCTGCCTTGAGCACTGTGTTCTTTTAAGAACCATCTATCTGTGATCAAATTGACAATAGCAACTCGAAAGAGTAGATAGGAAATTTAGGGGGCAGTGAGTTTATGTTAATGAGGGAGGGGCAACTCAGAAAAGGAGGGTGAGAATGGTTGCACAACCGGAAGAATGTAATCAGTGTCACCGAATCGTACATGTAGAAAATTGTCGAACCAGTGTGTGTTCTGCTGTGTATATTTTCAACAACAAAAACAACAAAAAAAATTACCTTACTTAATCGTCAAGAACCCTGAAAAGGTTAATACTGTCCTTCTTTTCAATTGAAAGAAGATAAACAAAACAAAACAAAAAAATCGAGGCTCAATGAGGTTAAATAATTTTCCTGAGGTCACAGAGCTAGGAAACAGGGAAATCTGACTCACTTTTAAAGGCTCCCTCTTTGTCCCGCACCACGTCAATGCCGACCTGTGCTGGCTGGATCAACCTGTTGGCTAAAGTACCAACAGGGGACTACTTTCCGAATGTGTGTTCAGGAAGTAACAGAGGACCTTTGTGGGGTTGTCAACGCGGGCTGAAGTCTGCCATTGCCGCTTTTCCCAACAATTGCCCTGAAGTTTTACTCCCATTCAGGAGATCAGTTTCTTCCTGGCAGAGTGGTGGGCGTTATGGGAGTCAAAAGAAACAAAAAAGACAATTTTCCAGCTCCCAGGGTACTTCCAAAGTGCACAGTTATGAAACGGAAGATGCCAGCACACGATGAAGCAGGTGGTTGTGTGGACAAATTGAGGCAATTATGGGAAACTGGAAAATGAGCATGAACTGGAGTTAACCCGGGAGGGCTCCCCAGAGAAGGTGAGGTGGAGGGAGAGCAGGATTGAGAATTGCTAAAAGAAAAAGAATAACCCTTCTTAAAGCTACGCCTTTCTTAGAAAAATGTGAGCACAGGACATATAGTGGCTAGGAATCTTTAACTATGTGTAACAGTAACTAACTCAAGCCAACTTAAACAGAAAAAGGCCTCCTAATTTAGTATGGGAGACCCTGGTGACATAGTGGTTAAGTACTACTGCTGCTAACCAAAAGGTCGGCAGTTCAAACCCACCAGGTGCTCCTTGGAAATCCTGTGGGGCAGTTTTACTCTGTCTTATAGGGTCGCTATGAGCCAGAATTAACTCAACAGCAATAGGAAAGAGGGAATTTAATACGTGGATGACATAACCTTTCTTGATGAAAATGAAGAGGACTTGAAGCACTTACTGATGAAGATCAAAGACTACAGCCTTCAGTATGGATTACACCTCAACATAAAGCAAAAATCCTCACAACTGGACCAATAAGCAACATCATGATAAACGGAGACAAGATTGAAGTTGTCAAGAATTTCATTTTACTTGGATCCACAAGCAATACCCATGGAAGCAGCGGTCAAGAAATCAGATGACATATTGCAATGGGCAAATTTGCTGCAAAGGACCTCTTTAAAATGTTAAAAAGCAAAAGATATCACTTTGAGGACTAAGGTGTGCCTGACCCAAACCATGATATTTTCAGTCGCCTCATATGCATGCAAAAGCTGGACAATGAATAAGAAAGACCAGAGAAGAATTGATGCCTTTGAATTATGGTGTTGGCAAAGAATATTGGATATACTGCTAGAACAAAGAACAAATCTGTCTTGGAGGAAGTACAGCCAGAATGCTCCTTGGAAGCAAGGATGACAAGAGTTTGTCTCACTTTGGACATGTTACCAGGAGGGACCCATCTCCGGAGAAGGACGTCATGCTTGGTAAAGTAGAGGGTAAGTGAAAAAGAGGAAGACCCTCAACGAGATGGATTGACACAGTGGCAGCAACAATGAGCTCAAAAAATAGCAAGGATTATGAGGACGGTGCAGGACCAGGCAGTGTTTCCTTCTGTTGTACATAGGGTTGTTATGAGGAGGTGCCAACTCGACCATAGCTGGCAACAACAACAATTTAATACAGAAAGAAAGGCCTGGTGATCTATTTCTGAAAATGAACCAATGTAAACCCCGAGGATCACAACGGTCCATCCTGTTGTGCATGGCATTGCCATGAATCGGGAGCTGATTTGACAATGACTAACAACAACAATTTAATATAGGGATTTTTTTTTTTTTTTTAATATAGGGATACAGAACCCAAAATGGCATTGCACCAAGGAACAGGGCATAAACCGGACACAAGGACTCGAATGCCATCACAACACCTCTGCTTCACTATTTCTCTGCAGAGAAGCTTCTATTGCTTCTTGCTCCTCACGGTAGAAGATGACTGCCTCTCAGTTCCAACTCCAAGTTCCCAAAAGAGTGAATCAAATGGGCCCAGATGGGGTCAAGTGCCTATCCCTCAACTAGTGAACTTCTCCTCAGGGAGTTAGACTCACAAAGCTCAAACATAGCTGCTGGGAAATCCAATGAGTTAGTTTGACTGTAGCTCTCAGCAAAGGGACGATGGCTTCTGGGCTGGAAGATCAGATGACAATGAGCCCAACTAAATCTAGGCACTTTTAAGAAGGGTACACTGGGATGATAGCTAGGTGCTGTTGATGGCGGGCATTGAATTCTAGCCAGAGCAAAATTAATAACCAAACCCATGGCAGTCAAGTCAATTCTAACTCATGACAACCCCATATGATACAGAGTAGAACTGTTCCATGGGGTTTTCTTGGCTACAATCTTTCTGGAAGCAGACTGCCATGTCTTTCTTCCATGGCAATGCTCGGTGGTTTTGAACTGCCAACCTTTAGATTAGTAGTCGAGTGAAAACCATTTGCGCAACCCAGGCATCAGAGTGCATTAGTCTAATGATCATAAATAATTATGATCCTTGAGAGGATTATCAAAGAGAGGTTTATAATCAGAGAAACGATATGATGAAAAATTATATTTTTTTATTGTAAAACTAACATATATTCATTATGAGATTACAGAAAATTGTGAAGAAAATAAAAGTCTTATGCAATCTCACCACTGAGGGCATCCATCATAATTAATATTTTGGTTATTATTTCCTTCCATTTTTACATACACAGCTACACAAACACACTGACCTTTAGCACCGGATGAGGGTTACTTTCAGGACTAAATTGTTTAAAGATCCTTAGCGGAAATCACCTATTAAATTCTGGATCATACTATATTTACAAAGTATTATATCTTACTTGCATTCACTTGGCAATATAGTAACTTGGATTTTTAAACAAAATCAGGCAAAGCATCTTTAGACATCACAGCTCATGAGTAATCCCTCATGCCATTTAGCGTTCTCCAAAATCATACCATTTGATCTTCAGATTGCCCCATAATGAATTTCCCAGTTCCGCAATGGTCACACATTCAAATCATCTCTACTTTTTGCTATTATAAACGACTCTCTGATGAACATTCTCCTATATAAATATTTGCCCCATCTATGGAATTACTAGGTCACAGGATACGAACATTGTTAAGTCTCTTGATATAAAAAAAAAAAATTTTTTTTAATACACACTGAAAATTGTCCCTCCAAAAAAGATGCCTCAGAGTCATGTATGAGAATACTCATTTCATCTCAACCTCACCAGCACTAATGTTGTCTGCTGTCAAGTCAATTCTGACTCATACTGACCCCGTGTGATAGAACTGCCCCATAGTCTCAAGAACTTTTGAGCAGCTGTCTAAGATTCACCAATTGGTCCCAACCCACTTAGAGAAAAGGATAGTGAAGAACACCGAAGACACAAGGAAAATATTAGCCCAAGAGACTAAAAGTCGACATAAACCAGAGACTCCACCAGCCTGAGACCAGAAAAACTAGATGGTGCCCAGCTACCACAAATGACTGCCCTTACAACAGAGAATCCCAGATGGAGTGGGAGAAAAGTGCAGAGCAGAACTCAAATTCACATAAAAAGACCAGACTTAATGGTCTGATGGAGACTGGAGGGATCCCCAAAACCACAGCCCTTGGACACTCTGTTAACCTAGAACTGAAACCATTCCCAAAGCTCACTCTTCAGACAAAGATTAGACTGGACTACAAAACAAGAAATAATACTCCTGAGGAGTGTGCTTCTTAGTTGAAGCAGGTACATGAGACCAACTGGGCAGCTCCTGTCCAGAGACAGGATGAGAAGGCAGGAACTTGTTGAATAGACACAAGAAACATGGAGTGGAAAGGGGGAGTGTGCTGTCACATTGTGGGGATTGCAATTAATGTCACATAACAATATGTGTATAAATTTTTATACGAGAAGTTAACTTGAGCTGTAAACTTTCACCTAAAGCACAATAAAAGAAAGGAAGGAAGGGAGGGAGGGAGGGAGGGAGGGAGGGAGGAAGGAAGGAAGAAAGAAAGAAAGGAAGAAAGAAAGAGAACCTGCCCCATAGGGGCTTCCATAAAGGCGCAGATCACCAAGTCTTTCTACTGTGGAGACGCTAAGTGGGTTCAAACCACAAACCTTTCTGTTAGCAGCCAAGTTATTTTGTTGTGCTGCAGGGCTCCTTGCATTAAGCATTAGCAGATGGTTAAAGATGAGCATGGGCAGACCCACTGGATGATTCCGTGCGTATAATGGCACTGGGCTCAGCTGGACTGGTTGCATCCATTTTCACACCATGAGAGCCTTGCCACAGACCCCAATATTCAAAGTCCGTTGGCAAAGACCTTCTCTACCCTGAATTAGCTTTGCTAGGATTGATTGCCTCTCTGATACTTTTTTTTCTGGCTAGTGCCTCTTTTTATAGCCACTTTCTCTTTAACTATTAACAGCTTCAGCTGAGTCTAACTCTAGCCAAGAAACTTGAGCTCTTTCTTTGCTATTGCTGCTCTGGTCCTTTGCATATTTATTTCACGGTTTGACTCCCAGAAAACTGCCTTTTCCCTAATGTCTAGGTTAATTGTCAGGAGACTATAGGAAGACATCTCGTTTTCATCACCCTATACTGCCTACAGTATGTGTTCCCCTTTGACCATCATCACAGCCAAGTGACGTGGGCAAAGAAAGAGAAACCAAGGGTCCCAGAGGTTAAGTGGCTTTCCCAGTAGTGCTGAGTTCATTAGTAGCCATCCCAGTACTTGAACATGACATTACTCTTTCTACAACATCTCCCAAGGGGGAGAGTCGAGGTCCAGAGCCAGTACATAAGATGCTAATGTAATCGGTTAGCTGTGGATTCCTGGGAATTTGAATGAGGAAGATGATCACAAGAAAGGAAAGTGACTGAATCGTTAAGTCTTGTGAAGGAAGAACCACCAGTAGGAGAAGCCTGTCTGCAATGGCAAAGAATGAAACCCAAATACAGAGAAAAAGAAAAGGAAGCAAGCTGGATCCAATAACTGTCTTCCGCCATTCCAGTTACGTGAACCAAAAAAGCCCCAATTTGCTTTGCCTGTACTAGTTGGGGTCAAGTTTCTGTGGCCCGCAATGGGAGATTACTGAGTTTTACATCCACAGTGCCACTCCAGACCCACGTATAGAAATACATGCAGAAAAAAAGATGGCGGAGAGCCTAGAGAAGTGGGGCCAAGATGGAGGCGTAGTCAGACACTTCCTGTAGTCTCTCTTACAATAGAGACCTGAAAAAACAAGTGAATCAATTACATATGGCAATCTAGGAGCTCTGAACACCAAAGACAAAGTTGAGGAGTCAGACTGAGCATGGGGGGAGGAAGAGACAGTTCAGAAGCAGCAAGGATTTGCCAGACCTGACCTGGCTAGCACCCTGAAGGCTGAATCGACTGGGACACACCGGCTGAGGCAAGCAGTAGTGCTCAGAATGCATTTTCCACGCTGGGAGAAACCAAGCAGCCAAGAGTCTGGCAAGCCTGTGGAACCAGGGGAAAGCAGCACCGAATCTGTAAGAGTTAAATGCAAGCATCTAATCTACTGCACTGGATCAGAAAAACCCTTCCCCCTCTGGGAAGAACCTCTCTCCTATTTACCCAATCCTCCCTGCTCTGCTTTTTCTCGGTCCAACTTCAGTGATTGCCATGCCCCTGGGCCGGAAGTGGGACCCGTGTCAAGCCCCAAGCTGTTCTCCTGGCTTTGGAGAGGGAACAAATTAACAAGTGGAAAAAATAACCTGCCAGCTTCCCAAAGCCAGGAACTCAGGGCAGGCACAGCCCTTTGCCTAGGCACAGGCATAAGGGGTCCACAGACTTTGAATGCCTTTCACTCCTGCCTAGTCCTGTGTGGGCCCATTTCAAAAGTGTAGGCTCTCATTAGCACAGTACAACAGTATATACCTGAAGCCTATTTTCAACTGCAACAGCTAAGGGGTAGTGACAAATTTGTTACATTTGACAGTGCCCTGCCCATTAAGACAAAGGTCTAAGAGTAAGTGTTGCCTCCCAGTACTCACAGCCAATAGCACTGGGTGCCCAAAGTCCAGCTGCAAAACCCATCTACCTACACACTATAGAACAGGGACATGACTTCCACTCAGGCATTCAGGAGCCACCATCAGCCCCCTACCTTGCACAGCACAGAACCCCCTACAGTACCCAGATACCTGTGACTACTCCAATCACCCCTACATAGCCCTGCCCGTGTAGGACTGTAAGTGATAGTTTGTACCACCTACTCAGTGACTGATGACCTGGACACCTGAGCTGAATCCACACAAGAAAAGTAAATGGACTTCTGGGCTCACACACCTAGTGACAGCTCTAATCACCTGGTGATAGGACGTGAGTGCTTCAAAGACACCAATAATCAAAGTAGCTCACACAACCAGCCTATTTGGGCATACCAAAACAAAATAAGAACCTAGGACACAGTAAGCAAACATAAAAAATAAATATAATAACTTATTGATGGCTCAGACACAACAGTCAATATCAAATCACATTAAAAAGGCAGACTATGATAGCTTCAGCAAGCAACCAAAGCAAAGAACCAAGAAACCTCCCAGAGGAAGAAAAGGTCTCGGAATTACTAGAGGTAGAATTAAAAAGATTAAATATACAGAGCTCTTTAAGAGATCAAGAAGGAGATTTGGCAAAACACAGACCAAGCCAAGGAATACACAGACAAAGCAACAGGGGAAACTAAGAAGGTTATATAAGAGCATAATGACAAAATTAACAGGCTACAAGAATCTATAGAGAGACAGCAAAGAGAAATCAAAAAGATTAACAGTAAAATTTCAGAATTAGACAACTCAATAGAAAGTCAGAGGAGCAGAATTAAAGAAATGGAAGTCAGAACTAGTGAGGTTGAAGATAATGCCCTTGAAACCAATTTATTTGAGGAAAAATCAGATAAATGAATTTTAAAAAATTAAGAAACTCTAAGAATTATGTGAGACTCTATCAAGAGGAATAACCTAGGAGTGATTGGAGTACCAGAACGGGGGGGGGGGGGGATAACAGGAAATACAGAGAGAATTGTGGAAGATTTGTTGGCAGAAAACTTCCCTTATATCATGAAAGATGAGAAGATACTTATCCAAGAAGCTCATTGAACCCCACACAAGGTAGACCTCAAAAGAAAGTCATGAAGACATAACCAAACTGCCAAAACCAAAGATAAAGAGATAATTTTAAGAGCAACTAGGGATAAACAAAAAGTTACATACGGGGAGAGTCAATAAGACTAAGCTCAGACTACTCAGCAGAAACCATGCAGGCAAGAAGGCAGTGGGATGACATACATAAAACACTGAAGGAAAAAAATTGCTAGCCAAGAATTATATATCCAGCAAAGCTGTCTCTCAAATATGATGGCAAAATTAGGGCATTTCCAGATAAACAGAAGTTAAGGAAATTTGTGAAAACCAAACCAGAGTTACAAGAAATATTAAAGGGAGTCCTCTGGTTAGAAAATTAAAACCATCAGATAATAACCCAAGACTAGAACATGGGACAGAACAACCAGATATCAACACAGATAGGGAAGTCACAAAAATGCACCAAAGCTAAAACATTGAAAACAGGGAAACAGATGTCAATACATAAAAGATGACAACATTAAAACAAAAATGAGGGCCTAAATAATGTAATCAAAGAACTTTCATATGGAGAGGAAGTCAAGACAATATCAAGAAATAAAACTTTGGTTTAAACTTAGAAAAATAGAAGTAAATATAAGGTAACCACGAAGAAAACTAGCAATCCTAAACATCAAAATAAAAAAGAAAACATAAAAACTCAGCAAATACAAAATCAACAACAATAAAAAAGAAAATACATAAAGAAAAACAGCTCAGCACAGGAAATTAAGTGGAACAAAGAAACCGTCAACAACACACACACACACAAAAAAAAAAGACACAAAATGACAGCACTAACCTCATAACTATCAATAATTACACTGAATGTAAATGGACTAAATGCACCGATAAAGAGACAAAGAGTGGCAGGATGGATTTAAAAAAACACAATTCATTGTATGCTGCCTACAAGAGATACACCTTCACTCAAAGACACAAGCAAATTAAACTCAAAGGATGGAAAAAAATATATCAAGCAAACAACAATTAAAAAAGAGCAGAAGTGGCAATATTAATCTCTGAACCAATAGACTGTAAAGCAAAATCTATCACAAAGAATAAGGAAGGACACTATATAATGATTAAACGGTCAATACACCAGGAGGACATAACCATAATAAATATTTACATGCCCAAGGACAGGGCTCTGAAATACATAAAACAATCTCTAACAGCATTGAAAAGAGAAATAGGCAACTCCACGATAATAGTAGAAGACTTCAACACACTGCTTTCAGTGAAGGACAGAACATCCAGAAAGAAGCTCAATAAATACAGGGAAGATCTAAATGCCACAATCAACCAACCTGATCTCATAGACATATACAGAACACTCCACCCAACAGTAGCCAAGTATACTTTCTTTTCCAACGCACATGGAACTTTCTCCAGAATAAACCACATATTAGGCCACAAAGCAAGCCTTAACAGAATCCAAAATATTGAAATATTACAAAGCATCTTTTCTGATCATAAAGGCATAAAAGTAGAAATCAAAAACAGAAAAAGCAAGGGAAAAAAATCTAATAAGTGGAAACTGAACCTTGCTCAAAAACTACTAGGTTATAGAAGAAATCAAGGATGGAATAAAGAAATTCACAGAATCAAATGAGAATGAAAATACATCCTACCAGAACCTTTGGAACACAGCAAAAGCAGTGCTCAGAGGTCAATTTATAGCAATAAATTCACACATCCAAAAAGAAGAAAGGGCCAAAATCAAAACATCAACCCTACAACTCAAATAAATAGAAAGAGAGCAGCAAAAGAAGCTCACAGGCATCAGAAGAAAGGAAATAATCAAAATTAAAGCAGAAATAAATGAAATGGAGAATAGAAAAACAATCGAAAGAGTTAACAAGACCAAAAACTGATTCTTTGAAAGGATCGACAAAATTAATAAACCACTGGCCAAACTGAAAAAAGAAAAACAGGAGAGGAAGCAAATAACCCAAGTAAGAAATGAGATGAGCGATATCACAACAGAACCAACTGAAATTAAAAGAATCATAACAGAATACTATGAAAAATTGTACTCCAACAAATTTGAAAACCTAGAGGAAATGGACAAATTTCTAGAAACACACTACAGACCTAAACGAACACAAACAGAGCTAGAACAACTAAATAATCCTATAACAAGAGATTGAAGAAGTAATTTAAAAACTCCCAACAAAAACAACAACAACAAAAGGCCCTGGCCCTGATAGCTTCACTGGAGAATACTACCAAACTTTCAGAGAAGAGTTAACACCACTACTATTAAAGGTATTTCAGAGCATAAAAAAAGATGGAATACTCCCAAACTCATTCTATGAAGCCAGCATAACCCTGATACCGAAACCAAGTAAAGACACCACACACACAAAAAGAATATTACAGGTCAATATCTCTCATGCGCATAGATACAAAATTCTAGCAATAGAATTCAACAACATATCAAAAGAATAATTCACCATGACCAAGTGGGATTCATACCAGGTATGCAGGGATGGTTTGACACTAGAAAAACAATGTATCAATCACATAAATAAAACAAAAGATAAAAAGCACATGATCTTATCAATTGATGCAGAACTGGCATTTGACAAAGTCCAACACCCATTCATGATAAAAAATTCTCAGCAAAATAGAAATAGAAGGGAAATTTCTCAACATAATAAAGGGCATTTATACAAAGCCAACAGCCAACATCATCCTAAATGAAGACAGTTTGAAAACATTCCCCTTGAGAACAAGAACTAGGTAAGGATGGCCTTTATCACTACTCTTATTCAACATTGTGCTGGAAGCAAGAAAAAGAAATAAAGGGCATCCAAATTGGTAAGGAAGAAGTAAAATATCCCTATTTGCAGATGATATGATCTTACACACAGAAAATCCCAAAGAATCAACAAGAAAACTACAGACTTCAGCAGAGTGTCAGGATACAAGATAAACATACAAAAATAAGTTGGGTTCCTCTATGTCAACCAAGGGAACTTTGAATAGGAAATCACCAAATCAATACCATTTACAACAGGAATAAATCTAATCAGAAATGTAAAAGGCCTATATAAAGAAAACTACAAGACACTACTGCAAGAAATCAAAAGAGACCTACATAAGTGGAAAAACATGCCTTGCTCATAGATAGGAAGACTCAACATTGTGAAAATGTCAATTCTACCCATTGTACAGATACAATGCAATCCTTATGCAAATTCCAACAAGATTTTTTAACAAGATGGAGAAACAAATCACCAACTTCATATGGATGGGGAAGAGGTCCTGGATAAGTAAAGCATTACTGAAGAAGAAGAACAAAGTGGGAGGCCTCACACTACCTGATTTTAGAACCTATTATACTGGCACAGTAAGCAAAACAGCCTGATACTGGTACAAAAACAGATACATAGACCAACGGAGCAGAATTGAGAATCCAGACATAAATTCATCCACCTATGAGCAGCTGATATTTGACGAAGGCGCAAACTCCATTAATTGGGTGTTGTTAATTCACAGCATAAACAGAATACAAAACATCACTAACAATGCACAAACACCAGAAGAGAAACTAGATAACTGAGAGCTCCGAAAAATCAAACACGTATCCTCATTGAAAGACTTCACCAAAAGAATAAAAAGACAACATGCAGACTGGGAAAAGAAATTTTGGCTATGACATATCCAATCAGGGTCTAATCCCTAAAATCTATAAGATACTGTGAAATTTCAACAACAAAAAGACAACCCAATTGAAAAATGGTCAAAGGATATGAACAGGTACTTCACCAAAGAAGACATTCAGGCAGCTAACAGATACACGAGGAAATGCTCACAATCATTAGCCATAAAAAAAAAAAAAACCTGTTGCCATCAAGTCCATTCTGACTCATAGCAACCCTATAGGACAGAGTAGAACTGCCCCATAGAGTTTCCAAGGAGTGCCTGGTGGATTCCAACTGCTGACCTTTTGGTTAGCAACCGCAACTCTTAAACACTACACCACCAGCATCTCCCATTAGCCATTAGAGAAATCCAAATCAAAACTACAATGAGAAACCATCTCACACCAAAAAAAAAAAAAACACACACACACACAAAATAATAAATGTTGGAGAGGTTGTGGAGAGACTGGAACACTTATACACTGCTGGTGGGAATGTAAAATGGTACAACCACTTTGGAAATAGATTTTGTGCTTCCTTAGAAAGCTAGAAATAGAAGTACCATATGATCCAGCAATCCCACTCCTTGGAATATATCCTAGAGAAACAAGAGCCGTCACAGGAATAGCTATACGCACACCCATATTCACTGCGGCACTGTTCACAACAGCAAAAAGAGGGCAACAACCTAAGTGCCCATCAACGGATGAATGGATAAACAAATTATGGTATATTCCCACAGTGGAATACTAGGCAAATGATAAAGAACAATGATGAATCTGGAAAAAATCTTACAACATGGATGAATCTGGAAGGCATTATGCTGAGTGAAATTAGTCAGTTGCAAAAGGACGAATATTGTATGAGACCATTACTATAAGAACACAAGAAAAGGTTTAAACACAGAAGAAAACATTCTTTGATGGTTACAAGGGTGGTGAGGGAGGGAGAAGGGAATTCACTAACTAGATAGAAGACAAGAATTCTCTTAGGTGAAGGGAAGGACAGCATGTAATACAGGGGAAGTCAACACAACTGGACTAAACCAAAGGCTAAGAAGTCTCCCGAACACAACCAAACACTTCACGGGACAGAGTAGCAGGAGCTGGGTTCTGGGGACCATGGTTTCAGGGGACATCTAGGTCAATTGGTATAACAAACTTTATTAAGAAAATCTTTTGCATCCCACTTTGGTAAGTGGCATCAGGGGTCTTAAAAGCTTGCAAGCAGCCAGCTAAGATGCATCAATTCGTTCCAACCTACCTGGAGCAAAGAAGAATAAAGAACACCAAAGACACAAGGAAAATGTTCGCCCAAGAGACAAAACGGGCCATATAAACCAGAGACTCCATCAGCCTGAAACCAGAAGAACTAGATGGTGCCCAGCTACCACCGAGACCACCCTAACAGGGAACACAACAGAGAGTCCCTGATGGAGCAGGAGAAAAGTGTGGTGCAGAACTCAAGTTCACAAAAAAAGACAATGCTTAATAATCTGACTGAGACTAGAGGAACCCCAGAAGACGTGACCACCGGATTCTCTGTTAACCCAGAACTAAAACCATTCCCGAAGCCAGCTCTTCAGACAAAGATTAGACTGGACTCTAAGACCTAAAATGGTACTCGTGAAGAGTGTGCGTCTTAGTTCAAGTAGATACACAACATTAAATGGACAGCTCTGTGTCCAGAAGCTACATGAGAAGACAGAAAGACACAGGAACTGATTGAATGGACACGGGAAACACAGGGTGGAAAGGGGGAGTGTGCTGTCACATTATAGTGACTGCAACTAGGGTCACATAACAATGTGTGTATAAATTTTTGTATGAGAAATTAACTTGAGGTGTAAACTTTTACCTAAACCACACACACACAAAAAAAGATGGCAGAGCCCTTGAGTTAGAGTATGCTTTGTTGGTATCCAGGACCTCACTGTTAGTTCAGTCTTCCCTCCCTGCATCTCCCAATTGAAGCTGCTCATCTAACTGATGAAAACTTTCTGAGCTTTCCCAGTCTGGTCAGCTCACGAAGTATCAAAAACTCCCAGTCAGAGTTTTGCCTCTTGGTGGCTCTACAAATCTGCCCCTTTGGGAAAAGGGAAAAAAGGTTAGGGCTGTGGAGGGCTTTAATCAATATTGCACAAGCCTCAAGAACAGGGAGGAATCAACAATGTATTTCCACATTCAACTTTATTTTCCTCTATCCTGAAAACAACAGCATCAAAACACTCGTGCCAGACTGCAATTGAAAAAAATCAACTAAAAAAAAAAGCCGTTCTTTCCTTTCTTGCACTTTAATGAAAGTCATAATGAATGTGTTTGCCATAGGGAGATGATAAAGAATCAATTTTTAAAAACTCAGAAAATATGGCATTTCACTTTATTTTGTTTTGTTTTTTCCATTTTTGCAAAGAAAGCCAATTGCAGCTTCTAGGATATATCTGTAGAATGATGCGTGATAAGCAAGAAAAAGGAAGAGGAGGTATGTTCAAGAGTTCTGAAGACGAACTTCTGGGCATGGGCAGTGAGGAATTCTTCTTTAACTCGTGAACCACAATAGATGCCTCAGTTCACGACATAGTGTGGTTGGGTATTGTTGAGTCAGTTCCAACTCATAGCGAGCCCCATGTGACAGAGTAGAACTGTCCCAAAGCGTTTTCCTGGCTGTAATCTTTAAGGAAGCAGATCACCAGATCTTTTCTCCCACAGAGCTGCTGGGTGGGTTCAATCTACCAAAATTTTAGTTAGTAGTCTAGTGCTTATCTATTGCACCACTAAGGCTCCTTATGACACAGTAGACCCACAATAGGCATACGTGGCATTGGTTACATGATAACCACTATCATTGTCAGGTGATTCCAATGGACAGCCAATTTGAGAGCCGGTGGACCTGATTATGGAAACCCTGGGGGTGTAGTGTTTAAGTGCTATGGCTGTTAACCAAGGGGTCAGCAGTTCAAATCCTCCAGGCGCTCCTTGGAAACTCTATAGAGCAGTTCAACTCTGTCCTATAGGGTCACTATGAGTCAGAATCAACTCGACAGTGTGGGTTTGGTTTGGTTTTGGGGATCTGATTATATCTCCAGACCAGATACTTTAAAAACAATCATATAGACCCAAATAGTCTTTCCAAAACCTGACAGTGATTTTAGCACTGAGGTTTATGGTTGAATGGGTGTGTGGGCCGGCTGCCCTCTCGAAATTTTCTACTTCCATAGTCTTCGGAATATTCCTTGAATTTTGAAAAATGTGATTTAAATGGGCATTGATGAGAAATATGAAATTGCCCCTACATTTTATTGATTTATTAAGTTGTTAACTCATTATTTCATGTATCAAATATTTGTTCTAAAAAAATCAGTCTTAAAAACATCTCAGCACAAAAAAAAATAAGTGGAAAAATGAAATTGCCAACAACACACATAAAAAGGCATCAAAATGACAGCACTAAACACATACTTATCTATAATTATGCTGAATGTAAATGGACTAAATGCACCAATAAAGAGACAGAAAGTCTCAGACTGGATAAAGAAACATGATCTGTCTATATGCTGCCTACAAGAGACACGCCTTAGACTTAGAGACACAAACAAACTAACACTCAAAGGATGGAAAAAAATATATCAAGCAAATAATAAGCAAAAAAGAAGAGGAGTAGCAATATTAATTTCTGACAAAATAGACTGTAAATTTAAATCTACCACAAAGGATAAAGAAGGACACTATATAATGATAAAAGGGACAATTGACCAGGAAGATATAACCATATTAAATATTTACGCACCCAATGACAGGGCTGCAAGATACATAAAACAAACTTTAACAGAACTGAAAAGTGAGATAGACACCTCCACAATTATAGTAGGAGACTTCAACACACCACTTTCGGAGAAGGACAGGACATCCAGTAAGAAGCTCAATAGAGACACAGAAGACCTAATTGCTACAATCAACCAACTTGACCTCATTGACTTATACAGAACACTCCACCCAACAGCTGCAAAGTATACTTTTTTTTCTAGTGCACATGGAACATTCTCTAGAATAGACCACATATTAGGTCATAAAATAAACCTTTGCAGAATCCGAAACAACAAAATATTACAAAGCATCTTCTCAGACCACAAGGCCATAAAAGTGGAAATCAATAACAGAAAAATTAGGGAAAAGAAATCAAATACTTGGAAGCGGAACAATACCCTGCTGAAAAAAGACTGGGTTATAGAAGACATTAAGGAGGGAATAAAGAAATTCATAGAATGCAACGAGAATGAAAATACTTCCTATTAAAACCTCTGGGACACAGCAAAAGCAGGGCTCAGAGGTCAATTTATAGCGATAAATGCACACATACAAAAAGAAGAGCGAGCCAAAATCAGAGAACTGTCCCTACAACTTGAACAAATACAAAGTGAGCAACGAAAGAATCCATCAGGCACTAGAAGAAAACAAATAATAAAAATTAGAGCTGAACTAAATGAATTAGAGAACAGAAAAACAATTGAAAGAATTAACAAAGCCAAAAGCTGGTTCTTGGAAAAAATTAACAAAATTGATAAACCATTGGCCAGACTGACTAAAGAAATACAGGAAAGGAAACAAATAACCCAAATAAGAAACGAAATGGGCCACATCACAACAGACCCAACTGAAATTAAAAGAATCATATCAGATTATTATGAAAAATTGTACTCTAACAAATTTGCAAACCTAGAAGAAATGGATGAATTCCTAGAAAAACACTACCTACCTAAACTACCACAATCAGAAGTAGAACAACTAAATAGAAAAAAAATAGACCCATAACAAAAAAAAGAGATTGAAAAGGTAATCAAAAAACTCCCAACAAAAAAAAGCCCTGGCCCGGACGGCTTCACTGCAGAGTTCTACCAAACTTTCAGAGAAGAGTTAACACCACTACTACTGAAGGTATTTCAAAGCATAGAAAATGACGGAATACTGCCTAACTCATTCTATGAAGCCACCATTTCCCTGATACCAAAACCAGGTAAAGACATCACAAAAAAAGAAAATTACAGACCTATATCCCTCATGAACTTAGATGCAAAAATCCTCAACAAAATTCTAGCCAATAGAATTCAACAACATATCAAAAAAATAATCCACCACGACCAAGTGGGATTTATACCAGGTATGCAAGGCTGGTTTAATATTAGAAAAACTATTAATGTAATCCACCATCTAAATAAAACAAAAGACAAAAACCACATGATCTTATCAATTGATGCAGAAAAGGCATTTGACAAAGTCCAACACCCATTTATGATAAAAACTCTCAGCAAAATAGGAATTGAAGGAAAATTCCTCAACGTAATAATTTATACAAAGCCAACAGCCAACATCACTCTAAATGGAGAGAACCTGAAAGCATTTCCCTTAAGAACGGGGACCAGACAAGGATGCCCTTTATCACCGCTCTTATTCAACATTGTGCTAGAGGTCCTAGCCAGAGCAATTAGGCTAGACAAAGAAATAAAGGGCATCCGGATTGGCAAGGAGGAAGTAAAATTATCCCTATTTGCAGATGACATGATCTTATACACAGAAAACCCTAAGGAATCCTCCAGAAAACTACTGAAACTAATAGAAGAGTTTGGCAGAGTCTCAGGTTACAAGATAAACATACAAAAATCACTTGGATTCCTCTACATCAACAAAAAGAACATCGAAGAGGAAATAACCAAAATAATACCATTCACAGTAGCCCCCAAGAAGATAAAATACTTAGGAATAAATCTTACCAAAGCTGTAAAAGACCTATATAAAGACAACTACAAAGTACTACTACAAGAAACTAAAAAGGACCTACTTAAGTGGAAAAACATACCTTGCTCATGGATAGGAGGACTTAACATAGTAAAAATGTCTATTCTACCAAAAGCCATCTATACATACTATGCACTTCCAATCCAAATTCCAATGACATTTTTTAATGTGATGGGGAAACAAATCACCAACTTCATATGGAAGGGGAAGAAGCCTCGGATAAGTAAAACATTACTGAAAAAGAAGAAGAAAGTGAAAGGCCTCACTCTACCTGATTTTAGAACATATTATACAGCCACAGTAGTCAAAACAGCCTGGTACTGCTACAACAACAGGCACATAGAACAATGGAACAGAATTGAGAACCCAGATATAAATCCATCCACATATGAGCAGCTGATATTTGACAAAGGCCCAGTGTCAGTTAATTGGGGAAAAGATAGTCTTTTTAACAAATGGTGCTGGCATAACTGGATATCCATTTGCAAAAAAATGAAACAGGACCCATACCTCACACCATGCACAAAAACTAACTCCAAGTGGATCAAAGACCTAAACATAAAGTCTAAAACGATAAAGATCATGGAAGAAAAAATAGGGACAATGTTACGAGCCCTAATAAAAAAATACAAGGCATAAACAGAATACAAAACATTACCAAAAATGACGAAGAGAAACCAGATAACTGGGAGCTCCTAAAGATCAAACACCTATGTTCATCTAAAGACTTCACCAAAAGAGTAAAAAGACCACCTACAGATTGGGAAAGAATTTTCAGCTATGACATCTCCGACCAGCGCCTGATCTCTAAAATCTATATGGTTCTGTTAAAACTCAACCACAAAAAGACAAACAACCCAATCAAGAAGTGGGCAAAGGATATGAACACGCACTTCACTAAAGAAGATATTCAGGCAGCTAACAGTTACATGAGAAAATGCTCTCGATCATTAGCCATTAGAGAAATGCAAATTAAAACTACGATGAGATTCCATCTCACTCCAACAAGGCTGGCATTAATCCAAAAAAACACAAAATAATAAATGTTGGAGAGGCTGCGGAGAGATTGGAACTCTTATACATTGCTGGTGGGAATGTAAAATGGTACAACCACTTTGGAAATCTATCTGGCGTTATCTTAAACAGTTAGAAATAGAACTACCATACAACCCAGAAATCCCACTCCTCGGAATATACCGTAGAGAAACAAGAGCCTTCACACAAACAGATATATGCACACCCATGTTTATTGCAGCTCTGGTTACAATAGCAAAAAGCTGGACGCAACCAAGGTGTCCATCAACGGATGAATGGTTAAATAAATTGTGGTAAATTCACACAATGGAATACTACGCATCAATAAAGAACAGTGATGAATCTGTGAAACATTTCATAACATGGAGGAACCTGGAAGGCATTATGCTGAGCGAAATTAGTCAGAGGCAAAAGGGCAAATATTGTATAAGACCACTATTATAAGATCTTGAGAAATAGTATAAACTGAGAAGAACACACACTTTTGTGGTTACGAGGGGGGGAGGGAGGAAGGGTGGGAGAGGGTTATTTACTGATTAGTTAGTAGATAAGAACTACTTTAGGTGAAGGGAAGGACAATACTCAATACACGGAAGGTCAGCTCAAATGGACTGGACCAAAAGCAAAGAAGTTTCTGGGATAAAATGAATGCTTCAAAGGTCAGCGGAGCAAGGGCAGGGGTTTGGGAACTATGGCTTAAGGGGACTTCTAAGTCAACTGGCAAGATAATTCTATTATGAAAACATTCTGCATTCCACTTTGAAATGTGGCGTCTGGGGTCTTAAATGCTAACAAGCGGCCATCTAAGATGCATCAATTGGTCTCAACCCACCTGGATCAAAGGAGAATGAAGAACACCAAGGTCACAAGATAACTATGAGCCCAAGAGACAGAAAGGGCCACATGAACCAGAAACTTACATCATCCTGAGACCAGAAGAGCTAGGTGGTGCCTGGCCACAACCGATAACTGCCCTGACAGGGAGCACAACAGAGAACCCCTGAGGGAGCAGGAGATCAGTGGGATGCAGACCCCAAATTCTCATAAAAAGACCAGACTTAATGGTCTGACTGAGACTAGAGGAATCCCGGCAGTCATAGTCCCCAAGCCTTCTGTTGGCCCAGGACAGGAACCATTCCCGAAGACAACTCATCAGACATGGAAGGGACTGAACAATGGGTTGGAGAGAGATGCTGATGAAGAGTGAGCTACTTGTATCAGGTGGACACTTGAGACTGTGTCGGCATCTCCTGTCTGTAGGGTAGATGGGAGGGTAGAGAGGGTTGGAAACTGGCAAAATTGTCATGAAAGAAGAGACTGGAAGGGCTGACTCATTAGGGGGCGAGTAAGTGGGAGTATGGAGTAAGATGTATATAAGCTTATATGTGACAGACTGACTTGATTTGTAAACATTCACTTAAAGCTCAATAAAAGTTATTTAAAAAAACCCAAAAATTAAAAAAAAACAATCGGTCTTAGAAGAAATGCAACTAGAATGCTCCTTGGAAGCAAGGATGGTAAGACTTCAACTTGCTTGCTTTGAATAGGTCGTCAGGAAAGTAGAGGGTTCACAAAAATGAGGGAGACCCTCAGTGCGATGGATTGGCACGATCGCCACAACAACGGATTCAAACACACCGATGATCATGAAGGTGGCGCATGACCAGGCAACATTTTGTTCTCTTACACGTAATGTCACCATGAGTTGGAGCTGACTCGATGGCACCTAACAACAACAACGAAGCAGTTGGGGTTTGGTATTGGGTAAGACCCAGCCCATAACTTCAAGTAGATCACAGTCCAGTTGGGTGACGCCAAGAAAAATAGAACTATAAAGTGACGGATCAGTACACAGGGTGATAAGTGCCACTAAAATAATATGCACAGGGTGTCAGTAGAGAACTTGGGGACGATTTGCAACCCTGGTGGGTGGAAAAGCAAACGCAGCTTCTTAGGAAACTGCGAGTAGGAGGGTGAGATTGAAGAGAAGATTGAAGCGTGAACACGGGACGTACCAGAGTTGAGACCAGCGAGACTGGCAAAGATTAGATTAATGGTCCTCAACCTGACTACAGATCTGGAGAGCATTAAAAAACACAAATGCCCAGTTCTGCTCAAGACCAATTAAGTCAAAATATTTCGGTGGTGGAGCCCAGGCACCAGTATTTCTTTGAACACCTCTCCTGGTGGTTCTGCTGAACCACAAGTTTCAGGAACACTGGACTAGATTAAAACCGGTTGCCACTGAGTCAGCTCTGACTCAAGGCAACCCCGTGTGTGTCAGAGTAGAACTGTGCTCCACAGGGTTTTCAGAGGCTGATTTTTTGGAAGTAGATCGCCAGGCCTTTCTTCTGAGACTCCTCTGGGTGGACGTCAACTTTTTGACTCCAACCGTTTGATTAGCAGCCACACCTGTTAACCATTTGTATCACTTGGGAACTCTGGAGTAGATTATGAAGTGTCTTGTTATCAATCTAAGGAGTTGGGACTTTGAATTCCAAATGGAAAGTGCTCTTGAGACTATGGAGATAATCAGATTCAAGCAAAAGCATTAAACTTCCAGACCTATTTAAACACGAGGGTCTTCAGGCTCACCAATCCTCATTTAGTTCTTTCAAGCGTGCCGAGCGGAAGGTCAGCTTCTAGAGGAAGTCACCGTAACATAACGATAAGGGCAGAGCTTGTGGAAACAGGGCTAGATTCAATTCCTGGCAAGTTACTTAACTCTCTTTGTGTGCCTCAGTTTCCTCATCTATAAAATTTGGTTAGTAATATTGGCCTACCCCATAGGGTTGTTATAAAATATTTACTGTGGTCTTACTACACACCCGGCCCTTTGATAAGCCCCGGGAATATAATGTGGAACAAAAATGGCACAATGCTTGTTCTCATGGAACTTACCTTCTAAAGAGAGAGTCAGACATTAGTCTAACAACGTCACAAGTGATTATGTAATCCCTATTATGCAATCTCAAAGCGAAAAGGAACCCTGATGGCAAAGTGATTAAGCACTTGGCTGCTAACCAGAAGGTCAACGGTTCAAACCCACCAGCAGCTCCTCAGGAGATAAGTGTGGCAGTCTGCTTCCGTAAAGATTTACAGCCTTGGAAGCCCTATGGGGCGGTTCTACTCTGTCCTATAGGGTTGCTATGAGTTGGCAATGGGCTTTTCTCATTATCATCATCATCCTCCTTGTTATCGTCATTAGCTATTTCCTCTGAATTTAAACTATAGAGAGATGGGGAATACAAATGGAAAAAGAGATTTTTCCTTTTGAAAAATTCATTGCATTGGACCAGACATGTTCTCATTTTTAAACATTTATGATGTTGAAGGTAAAAATGTCCCCAGTGCAGTTTAAGACTAGCCCTTTGTGCTTAATGAAGGTCTCAGAGAAGAAAGATCGGCTTTCATTCAAGCCCAGAACAAATTGCTCACTAATGAGTGACATGTTACCTGTCAAGGAGCCCTCTTGGCTGAATGCTGAGACAGACGTTTTCTAAGGCAAAGAACTGCAAGTGTTTCCAGCCCACCTGCACCTTGGGAGATTATCAGCCGCTCGGCCACGTTGATCATTGTTGTTCCAACAGATATCAAAATGTGCTTGAAATGTGGCTACCCACTGTCTTTCCGGGAATACGCACTGCAGTAATATCCTTTATAGAGCTCCTTGGAGTTTCCTTAGAAGGCTCTAGGTTAAGCAGTGAACTACAGACAGCCGTTACTGCTGTGTATTCCAGTAGTTGATAACACCCATTTGATCAATTATTTTAATATAAGTTGCTTAAGTAGCTCTGTGTATCAGGCCAAGCAGCTTTTGTGCTTCTTGCCTAAAGATTTCTCTTTTCTTAATATTTTGTTTTTTCAGTGTCTATGTTTTCTTTTTTTTTTTTATGGCCTGAGTGTTTGTTCACTCAAGAAGATAATGCATGTGTGGAGGGTTCAACGTTTTATCTGGATCAAAGTCAGCCCAGGTTCCTGTGTGGTTGCTGTTTGACAAGAAGTCATCTAGTGTGTAGTGAAACGCACTGGTCTTAGAGTCCCTGGGAGTCTTGAATGGTGCAATGGTTAAAATTCCCAACTGCTAACCAAAAGGCTGGAGGTTCAAGTCCACCCAGAGGCACCTTAGAAGAAAAGTCTGTTAATTTACTTCTGAAAAATCAGCCACTGAAAAACCTATGCAGCACAGTATTACTCTGATATAGGTGGGGTCGCCATGACGCAGAACTGACTCTACAACGAGTTTAGAGTACAAGGAGCTGGACCCAAATCTAAGCTCTGTAACTTAGCCAGCTGTTTCACCTTGGACATGACACATTACCTCCCTGAGTCTTGTTTTTTGCAGCTGGAAGATATAGTTCACAGTATAGAGTTGTTGTTAGGATTAGTGATAACTCATAAAAACCACCTGGCCTGGGGCTTATTGTCATACCGTGGTAGCTTTCTTGTTGCTTTGATGCTGGAAGCTATGCCACTGTTATTTCAAATACCAGCAGGGTCATTCATGGTTATCAGGTTTCAGCAGAGCTTCCAGACTAAAACAGACTAGAAAGAAAGGCCTGGTGATCTACTTCTGAAAATTAGGCAGTAAAAATCCCATGGACCACAAAAGAATATTGTCCAATATAATGCTGGAAGATGACTCCCCTAGGTTGGACACTGATAATACACAGTGGCTGCAACAACAGATTCGAGCATGCCAACAATCATGACGATGGTGCAGGACTGCGCAACTTTTTGTTCTGTTGCATATAAGGTCGCCATGAGTTGGAGCCAACTCAAGGGCAACTAACAAAAACATAACAACGACATTGTTTATGCAAGTCATCACAGTAGTGGTCACCGTACTGGTATAATTCTCAGTCTTGTTTGTCTTCATTTTTCACCTTCTTTCTTCTAGCAGTGTAGGGAAGTTTCCTTGACTTTGAGGAAATACTATTTTGACTAAATATATTAGTTAGAACTATTTGGACTCTTTTTTTGGTGACAAAAAAAAAAATCCATCATAGATTGGTTAAGGCAAAAGCTCACAAAAGTTCAGGTATAATCAGTTGCAGGTGTGGCTGGATCCAGATGCATAAATGGAATTGTCAAAACTCTGCTTCCTGCCATCTCTCATCTCCACTTTCCTCTGCTTTCAGAGGAACTGACAAAAGTGGCCTTGGCAACTCTAAGCTAACATAGTAGCTGTTGAGCAAAGCTAATGAATAGAAAGTAACTTTTCCTAATGGGTGAGTGATGGTTCAGTGGTAGAATTATTGACTACCGTGCGGGAGACTGGGGTTGGATTCCTAGCTGAGGCACCTCATGCACAGCCACAGTCTGTCAGTGGAGGCTTTCATGTCGCTATGAAGCTGAACAGGTTTCAGGGGAGCTTCCAGACTAAGACCAACTGGGAAGAAAGGCCTGGTGATCTGCTTCTGAAAACCAGCCAATGAAAACCCTGTGGGTCACAACAGTTCAAAACTGCTGGTGATTTCGGTTAGCAGTTCACCACTTCAACCACTGTGCCATTTTCCCAACAGTTCTGGAAAAATTCCTGGGTCTAATTCTCAGAGGACTGATTTGATCGTGTGACCATCCCTAAACCTATCTCCATGGCAAAAATAAATAAATAAGTAAATCGGCCGTGGTCAAGCCAACTCCAACTCATGGCGATCCCGTGTGTTTCAGAGTAGAGTTGTGCTCCACAGGGTTTCCAATGGCTGTGCTCTTTCAGAAGTACTTTGCCAGACCTTTCTTCTGAGGTTCCTCTGGGTGGATTCAAGCCACCAACCTATGGTTAGAAGCTGAGAACTTAATTGTTTTTGCCACCCAGGGACACTGTGTCTAGGGATGCAGTATTCTGATTGGCCAGACCCAACTCAGGAGCCCTCACCTGGAGCTGGGGAAGGGTGAGTCCCCAGAGGAAAAGTGGGGTGCTTTTACTTGAAGAAGGGGTCCTACCAGTGCAAGCAAAACCAGCCCATGTTCACTAACTACAGATATTTTTCATTTTTCCTCTTAACATCAACTCCCTTCCTCATATATGTTTGACAGAAGATGCTCACTCAGGTCAGTTTCTCAGCTGACTCCCTGGCAGTCTCACTGATCACTCAGGCAGCCCTAGCCCCATTCTGAGAGATGTGAGGTCTCCATCACTGTAAGGCGCCCGCATTATTCCAACCTGCACAGCAAGAACAAGTGTCAGCTAAGGATATGATTGTAGCCAAGTCATTTGGCTTCCAGTTGTCCTTCTGTCAAAACATGTTAAAGCCCTCTCGAGAGCATAGCCATTTGATCACAGAGAGCTGCCAGTTTAAGGGAAATCAGCAACTTTTCTTCCTTCATCAATTTTTAGCCTCCCTCAGAGGAGTCCGTATTTTGACCTCACAGTGACTTAAATAACCAACATTAGCAGTCACAGTAATGAGCACTACAGCTTCTATTGTCTATTTATTATAGCCTACAGGGAAACACCAGGCACACACACTTCCCCTCCTACACCTGCATCCATAACAGACATCACTAATCAATCAGAACCTGGGCCTGATCTGTGAGTCATTCTCCACACCCGATGTTAAGAAAGGAAGGAAATAGGTGTGAGACATGCAACCATTTGCCCTCTCAGGCTTTGGCAATATCATCTTTTATGTCTATACCTAACAAGTAGTAATCTTCACAACAACCCACCCCATGAGGCAATTTTATCCCCATTTTACAGGTGAAAAGTGAGGCTCAGAGAGGTGCCGCAGCTGTGTGCTCACTATTGCATAGCTACCAAATGTGATTCTATAACCCATTTCTCTTCGTCCTCCTCTGTTCACATGAAAAACCACAAACTCAGGTGGGTATGAGAGTATATAGCACAGTAGGAAACACCAAAGTCATTGCACTCAGGCTTTGTCGGTTTAGTTGCTCTGAACTTGGCTCCGACTCCTGGCAATCTTACGTATAACAGAAGGAAATGTCGCCCAGGCCTGTACCATCTTCATGATCGTTGGCATGTTTGAGTCCATTGTTTTGGCTCTTGTGTCAGTTCGTCTCATTGAGGGTTTCCCTTATTTCCATTGATCCTCTATTTTACCAAACATGTAGTCTTTCCTGATGACAGATGTGTCCAAAGTAAGTGAGTCAAAGTCTCACCATCCTCACTTCTAAGTAGCATTCTGACTGTATTTCTTCTGAAGTAGATTGCCAGACCTTTCTTATGAGGTGCCTCTGGGTGGATTCAAGCCACCAACATTTGGTTAGTAGCTGAAGAGTGATTTGTTCATTCTTCTGACAGTCCACAGGGTATTCAATATTCTTCACCAAGACCATAATTCAAATGCATCAATTCTTCTTCTGCTTTTTTTTCATTGTCCAGGTTTTACATGCATACAAAGCTGTTGCTGTTATTAAGTGTCATCGAGTCAGTTCTGATTCACAGTGACCCCATGTGACAGAGTGAAACTGCCCCACAGGGTTTTCTAAGCTGTAATTTTTTTTTTTTTTTTAATGTTTACAGGTCACTCTCCCATGGAGCGGCTTGGTGGGTTCAAATTGCCAACCTTTCAGGTAGCAACTGAGCACTTAACCATTGCACCACCAGGGATACCCAGATTCAAATCCTGATTCTAACTCACAGAGTGGTAAATATTCAATAAGTTACAATAAGTTGAAAAAATATATTGCCAGTGACCCATACATTGTAAGTTACAAGGAAACACATCAAACTTGAGAAATCTTTTAACCAAAAAAGCAAATTCTTCACAACTGCCTGCTTGACACAGCAGCGCAGGGCAGAGCAAAGTCTCAGGGCTTCCTGCAGCCCCAGGAGAGGCTGGCTCTGGGGCGGCCAGCCTCCCAAGGCTCCAGGTGACTGCCCACCCGGTACCTGACTGCCAGACATGCCACAGGCAGCAGCTCCTGAGAGTGCTGTTTTACCAATGGTGCCAGGGCTGGCCCCAGCCCTGCCTACTCCCTTGGGAAGCGCAATGGTGGGGTTTTGTACCCATGAAGCCAAGCAACTTCCAGCTTCCTGGGCAAAGGTGGCAATAGCAGCGTGTCAGCACAAATTGCACTCATGGGCTGTAACCTGCAGCAATGGAGGAGAAAAAAGAGCAGACGCAGCTGGAAGGAACCCTGATGCCAAAGGGAATTTGACAGAGAACTGAACTCTTGCAGCAGGGATTTGGAGGAGCTGGCCTAGGGGAGGGAAGGTCTGGCATCAGTACAAACAAAGTAAAAACATAATAAGTCGCTGTAGCTGCAACCTGCCTTTTATTTCTCAGAAATTGCTCAGAATTCCTCTCAGTCCTCCCTGTCAGCTTTCTTACTAAATGCATTGAGTGCCTCCGCCCTCTGAGAGGCTGTGTGGCCACAGAGGGTGAGAGCACGAGTTCTGGGTCTAAATCCTGGATCAGCAACTAACTGCCTGAGCAACGCTGAGAAAGTGCTTTGGCTGCCCTGTGCCTCACTTCCCCCATCCATATAATGGGAATAATAGTACTCATTCTTTATTGCAGTGAGAAAGGAAGACAGAAGGAGAATTGATACATTTGAATTATGATGTTGGCAAGAATGTTGATTATACCATGGAGTGCCAAAAAAAACAAATAAATCTGTCTTGGAGGAAGTACAGCCAGAATACTCCCCAGAAGCGAGAATGGCAAGACTTCGTCTGGCTTACTTTGGATATGTTATCAGGAGGGACCAATTGCTGGAGAAGGACATCATGCTTGGTAAAGTAGAGGATCAACAAAAAAGAGGAAAACCCTTAATGAGATGGATTGACACCGTGGCTGCAACAATGGGCTCAAACACAGCAATGAGTGTGAGGATGGTGTAGCACCGGGCAACATTTTGTTCTGTTATACATAAGGTTCACTAGGAGTCAGAGCTGACTTGCTAGCACCTAACAACAACAACATACTTTATTAAATGGTTTCTCAGCTTCAGCACTATTGATATTTGGGGCCAGGTCATTCTTTGGGGTGGGGGGGGGCTGTACCATGCATTGTCTGATGCTTAGCAGTGTCCCTGGCCTCTATCCACTAGTTGTCAGTAACACCCAGCCCACCCCCAGTTCTGACCACCTAAAATATCTCCAGACATTGCCAAATGTCCCCTGGGGGAAAGTGGCAACATCACTCCTGGTTGAGAACCACTGCCTTATTGGATTGCTGGATTAACCAAGTTAACATATATTATAAATGACTTACAAAAGTACTTGGCATGTAATAAAACCAGTTGCTGTCAGGGGGACTTCAACTCATGGTGACCCCCATGTGTGTCAGAGTAGAACTGTGTTCCATAGGGTTTTCAGTGGCTGATTTTTCAGAAATAGATTACCAGGCCTTTCTTCCAAGATGCCTCTTGGTAGACTCGAACCTCCAATCTTTCGGTTGGTAGCCAAGTGCATTAACCATGTGCACCACCCAGGGATTCTAAGTGTATAATAAACAAAGAAAACACTCATTGTCATCGAGTCAGTTTCGGCTCACAGCGACCTATAGCACACGGAAGAATTGACCCACAGGGTTTCCTAGGCTGTGATCTTTATGGAAACCGACTGACATCTTTCTCCCATTGGGTGGCTGGTGGATTCAAACTGCCAAACTTTCTGTTAGCAGCCAAGCACTTAACCTCTGCACCACCGGGGCTCCTTAGGCAAATAATAAGACCATTAAATGTTAGGTATAATTGCTGCGCCTTGTCCATGCTGTTTCTGCTACCTGGGACACCATTCCCTCCTTCACACGTCCACCACACGCACTGATGACTTGCATTGCTAACCAATTGCTGCCGTGTTCTGGGGTTCAGTCTCTGAATCCTTCTCCACACAGCATCCATTTTAAAGATCTACACGTTCTCTGGGTATTCTTCAAGACCCAGGACTGTACCTTACACTAAGAAATGGCTCTGGGCAGTTATTTCATTGCAACCTCACTAAGACCCTATGAAGCCTTCATGGCCCTTAGCAGTTGAGGACCCTGAGGCTTGGGAGGGTTAAACAATTTTCCAAGGTCACAGGGTTATTAGGTGACAGTACCAGGTCGTGAACTCCAGTGTTTAAAATCCCCAAGACCCCCTTTCAGCCATCCTGAGCATTCGTGGCTTGCAGTCCATTTTGGAACAAGACAGGGGATGAGGAAATAAGTAAATCTCATGAAATCTCAAGGCATTCGAAGCAACAGAAGAGCTAGCTAAGGCAGAGACGGTTTCTCTTTCCATCCCTAATCTTTAAAACATCCACTCACAAAGTCATGTTCAAGTTTGAATTCCGCATTCCGCAGCTTGCTTATAAAACCTTACGCAGTGAACTCCAGATACTGGGTCCAGAAAAGGGATCCAGGCTGACCTTGGCTTTGCAGCCTCGCTAATTGCCTGCAAGTCCTTTCTTGTAAAGGGAGCGGGGTGGGGAGACTATCCTCCCTCCTTAAGCTGAGCGTGTCTAGCAAACAACTCAAGAATAAATCTAAGCAGCCGGGTGGTGGGTCTGGGCCATTGGGGGTTTGCATATGGTTCCCCATCCAGAGACATGCAGCAAGATGGGCTTCGATTAGCCACTGCAGCTCCAGGCCAGTGAAGGCAGCTTGGGGATTCCTCTGACTCATTGGATGGTGTGTTAGATGTTTGTCCAGGCCCCTGCTGCAGCCCTTCTGTAATTAGTGTGAAAGATCTACGCTTAGTTAACTTAATGGACATTAACTGTGTGCTCGTGTCTACGCCCGAGCAAGCAGAGCCCCCCCTACCCCCACCGTCTCTGCCTCTCAGCTCCCCACCCAGGAGGCAAAGATGAATAATTCCATCTTGTCTGTGTCAGGCTGTTCCTCTTTTGCCCCCATGGACTGCAATGCTCCGTTGAGTCCTCAAGTGAGCATGGACCGCTGATTTGCCACCTCTGCAAACTGGGTCCACCACCTGTCTGTCAGTTCGGTGTACTGTGGTAGCTTGCGTGTCGCTGTGATGCTGGAAGCTAAACCACCGGGAGTTTTCTGATCTGTAAAATGGAGGCAGTAATATCAACGCTCCTTAGAAGCGAGGACGAGGAGACTTCGGCTTGTTTACTTTGGACCCATCATCAGGAAGGACCAATTGCTGGAGAAGGATATCATGTTTGGTAAAGTAGAGGGTCAGTGAAAAAGAGGGAGACCATCAATGAGACGGATTGACACAGGGGCCATAACAATGGGCTCCAACATAGCAACGACGGCACAGATCGGACACATCGCGTTCTGCCATATATAAGGTCACCATCAGTCGGAGCAGACTCGATGGCACCTAGAAGCAACAACAATGTTGACCTCCAAAGGCTCCTGTAATTAGACAAGAAATCATGAGTGGGGGTTCCTGGCCCAGCTGGAGGTACTTGGTGGGTACTCTCCACTAGAAATCAGGAAATCATATCAAGGGATTCTGTTCTGAAGACCCAGAAGTCTGCATATGGACCTGCCTTTTGTTCCATCCTGATGGTTTTAGGATGTCCCTAATAGTGCTTGTAGCACTTTATAGCCCTAGTAAGGACTAAGATTGCTTTCTGGTCTATAAAAGTTAAAAAAAAAAAAAATTGGGGATCTTCCAAAGCCAGTTGTTTCTCCTGGCCCAGAAGGATGGAAATAACCAGGAAAGGAGCTATACAGCACAGATGATATAAAGAAGATATAATTCGGCTGCGGAAGACCCCAAATCCTCCCTACATGGTGCTTGGGTGGAGGAGGGCTTCTAAAGCCATGTATGCCTGCCTCAAAACCTTCTCCTCTGAGATACATTTGAGACATCACGTGGCTCCCTCCAGGGACTCAATGAAGACGTTGGAGTTCCCCAAGGCATCGGGAACCGGCTTTGTCTTGGTCTTGTCACATTTTCTAGGGGACCCTTGGGAGATTACTCCAGTGAGAGGAAAGGTCTTGGCACATCACAGGCTGGGAGCTGACAAGCCACCTCCCACAGCCGTCACATTTATTACCTTATTCACATCTTCTCTAGTTTACTGGCACTCGATTTCTGAGAAATCTCTCCTGCAGAGGTCTGTCAAGCCTGAGACACAGAGATTGCGGTAATTGTGTGTCTGGTTCCAGGCACAGCAGGTGGCTGAGATCAGAAACCTCCCGGGTCCTATCCACCCTAACACCATGAGTGGGCCTTGGGTACAACAAAGGGTGTGGGGAGATAAGCTGCTGTTATTAGTTGCCAATCAGCTGGCTCCAAGTCATGGCGACCTTATGTATAACGGCATGAAACATCGCCTGGTCCTGCTCCATCCTCATGATCGTTGGCACGTCTGAGTTCATTGTTGTGGCTATTGTGTCAATTCTTCTTGTTGAAAGTTTCCCACTTTGCGCTGACCCTCTATTTTACTAACCATGATGTCCTTTTCTAGTAATATCCAGAGATGTAACATTGGCAGGCCAGGTGTCTGGGGCCATGAGGTCACCATCTCTAAGTCTGGCCCTGAAAGAGAGAGCTTTTCTTTTGCATCCCTGCAAGGCCCCTATGGAAATGTCATTCCAGATAAATAAAAATGAGGGAAAATGTCTTATTTCAAATATCTCAAGGATCTTCATGTAGAGGCAAGAGATGACCTGTTCTACATTTTCAAAAAGAGTAGAAACATGATTAATGCATGGAATTTACATGAGAGGAAGATGTTGGGTTGACATTAGGAGAAGAACATAACAAAGTGCTCCAAAAGAGGGCTTAGGATTTAAGCGTCAATTAATCCACTAGAAAAACATGCACTGAGTACCTGCTATGTGTCAGGCACAGTTCTAGCCCCTGGGGACATACCAGTGAGCCAAAATGGGCATATTTCCCTTCGTTCCATTCTCTATTCCTTCCTTCCTTCCTTCCTTCCTTCCTTCCTTCCTTCCTTCCTTCCTTCCTTCCTTCCTTCCTTCCTTCCTTCCTTCCTTCCTCCCTCCCTCCCTCCCTCCCTCCCTCCCTCCCTCCCTCCCTCCCTCTGTCCTTCCTTCCCTTCCCTCCTTCCGTTATCAAGACTTTAAGTGCTTATTACTGTTCCCAAAAAATGTACAGGGTACTGAGACCCCAGAAAATAGTAAACAAATATGTGGAGAATTGCAAAGCAGTGTGGAAGTACCTAGCAGTTATACAGCACTTCCTGTGAACCAGGTGCTGTGGGTTAGTTTATTCCTTGAAACAAGCCCTATTTGGTTGCAGAAACATTATTTTCATTTTACAGGTAAGGAAACCGAGGTCCAGACAAAGAAACTTTCTCAAGATCACAAAGCAAGGAGGTAGTGGAACTAGACATCAAGTCCCCATCCTCTGATTCCAAAGCTCATATTCTTAAACATGATTATGGGTGGTGAACCATGTATATTCTACCATGGGTTATGCTGGTAAGCTACCACTCCAGGAAAAAAAAAAAAAAAAAGCAAGCCCTGATTTGTAGCATTTTCCAATTCTCAGGGCACAAATACTCCCACCATGGCCTATTTGAAGCCAGCAGTGGTTTAACAACTGACTCACAAGATTCCTGAAAGTTTGACAAGTGGTCCTTGTGAGCTGGTGTGAGCAGGCTCCAGTGGGAGTAAGTACAGAAATCCTGGGAGATCCAGTTTTGGGGATTTAGTGACAGAACTCAAGAGGAGTGAGCCATAATTCCTTCAGCATAGGTCTGTGAACAGCCTGTTTCCTATCTTTTCTTGAATCCTGGTGGTTCAACATTTCCTTGGATTCTCTGAGGTGCCCCACAATCCTTCCTACAAATTCCTTCTTATGCAAACTGATTCAGGTTGGGCTTTCTTAATGAAAAATAAAATAATCTCATTAACTAATACTGACTAATGAGAATCTTATTAACTACCACCTCTCCACTGAGGTCTTCTCTTACTGGAATCAGGAAAGTGTTCTTCAGCTGATCAGTAGTGGTGTATTGATGTCAATTAAATGCAACCACCATGGACTGACATGGTCTTCTGCTAATTCAGAGACCAAAACCTCCAGAACAGTGGAAATCATCACTCTACAGAAGGGAACCCCAGCAGCAAGATCCCTGGGTGCTCTAAATGCTCATACGCCATTAAGTACTTGGAGAGACTGAGGGGATATCGTGCCCACAAATAACATAAACTGAAGTTGGAGAGAATTGAAGATACATTCGTGATGAAGATGAATTATCTCTGAAATTATAACAGAAGGCAAGAGTGAAGTTGAGTTCAATTTTAAATAGAAAAGACCTATAAACAACTTTTTAGAAATTCAGCCAGAGAGTAAAGCAAGGAATAACTGTCCTCGCTGAGGTCTACCTGACCTGGGTAGCCAGGTGGGTCTGAGCTTGAGTCTCGGCCATGTCCCAGCTCTCTGGCCTCGAGCAAGTCCCCTTACATCTTGGACCTTCAGTGTCCACATATAAAATATGGGAAAAATAATTCAGCGTGGCTCTGAGGAATAAAAGTAAAATATGTGGATCATTTAGTACAGGGCTGAACCATAATGTTCAAGGAAACAAACCAAAAAACAGCTACCGTCGAGTTGATTCCAACTCATGGTGACCCCATTTTTTTGTCAGAATAGAACAGTGCTCCACAGGGTTTTCAATGGTTGATTTTTTGGAGGTAGACAGCCAGGCCTTTCTTCTGAGGCACCTGTGAGTGTATTTGAACCTCCAACCTTTGGTTAATGCTGTGACAATGATGACGATTACAGCTTAAGTTCTGCCTCATCCAGAGGCCCTCTCTGAGCACCCCATCCCTGTCCTACCCACTGCTTTCCCTGTGCTCTGGAGTTAGTCCTCACCTCTGCATTAAATAGATAAGTACCTGATAACTCAGGAGCAAGGACTGCACTTCGAGTAGTTTCTGTGTTTCAAGGGGTGGTAGAAGCACAAAATTTGAAATCAAACAGCATTTCAGAGAGGTTTATTCATTTGCTCAAGTTCACGCAGCTGATAACGGCAGAGTTCAAATTTCTAGACTGTGAATGATAATAATAACAAAATGAAAAAAAAAAAAAAAACAGTGCTTAGCCGTGCCTGGCACGTAACAATCACACAATACATGCTTTTGTTGTTCCCAGCTATTTTAGTCTGACATCAAAGGATAGCAAAAGTCCTCTCTTTCTCTGCCTCTCTCTCCATTTTTCCTGTGCGTGCATGTATCAATTAACTCAGTTTTTTTCTGTGTAATTTCTTTAACTGTCTTTTTCTCAGATTCTCATGCCTCTAACAGTCTCTCAGACTCTCTCTTTCTTTAAATTCCTCCTCTTACCCCTCCCCGGACAGTGTGTGAGTGTGTGTGTGTGTCTGTCTGTCTGTCTGTCTTGGTATCTCTTTCAATTCTTAGTCTCTCTTTCTATACCTTGTCCTCTCTTTGTCTCTACACCATGGTAAAAATCCTGTGTCCTCTGGATCCAGGCTGCCTGGATTTGCACTGGCTCCACACTTTAAGAATTCTTTGAACTTAAGCAATGCATTTAACATCTCTGAGTTCGTTTTCTCACTTCAGAAATAAGAAAGATAACAGGACCTGCCTCATAATCATTATGAAGAATACAGGAGATGACACAGGAGAGTACCCAGCATGGTGCCTGGCGCAGAGCAAGCCCTCAGTAAGTATTATCTACTCCTCCTGCCTCCTCCATCTCTGTAGCTTTCTATTTCTGTCTCATGTATATCTACTCTCTTCTCTGTCTCTGTATTTCTGACGCTGTGGATCTATTTGTGTGTGTCTCTCTCTGACTAGCTCCTTCTCTCTCTCTCCCCGCTTCCCTTTCTCTTTATGTTTCTCTCCCTCCCTCTTTCTCTCCCTCCCTTCCTCTTTCTCTCTCTCCATCTCCCTTACTCTCTCCCTCCCTCCCTTTTTCTCTCTCCTCCTCTCTTTCTGCACAGAGATTCACTGAAGCTCCTCTCCTAATTTTGGTTAGGCACACCAGGCTCTTGATCAGATACAGAAGTCAGACCACTCACAAACACATTAAAAAGTGACCCTTTGTGATGCTGAGGGGCATGGATGGTTTGGGAGCCCTTGTCGGGTTGCTCAGGAGATGGCCCAGTGGCTCAGTGATGACAGGGTGAGCGCCTGGTGCTGTTGTCTTCTGCCATGGTAACCACTCACTGTGCGTCACTGCAAGATAAATGGTGCCGGTCGAAAGCAGAGAGATTAACGGCATATAACATGGAGTGTGAGCTCTTCAAAGGGAGCTCAACGTTCAACAATAATTTATCTGAACTTACATTTTTAACTCAAAACACAAATTTGGTTACCACTAGAAATCTATAAAGAATTAATTAGGAACTTCACAGTCAAAACTCGTAAGTCTGTCACTGTCAGGAAAAAATCTTTTCCCCTGTCAGACATGAAGTATGGCTTTCAGAAGGCAGAAAGGAAGGAAAACTCTCAAAGAAGCAAGCCTGCTGTCTCTTTTTCTTTTCCTAGCTTGAGGAAAGAAGAGAGTCAGGGTTGTTTAGGTTGGGTTTTTTAGAGAAGCAAAACCAGTGAAGCATGTGAATGTATGTGTATACATAGAGAGAGAGAGATTTAGCTCAAGGAAATGGCTCGTGCAGTCGTAGAGGCTGGCAAGTCCCAAGTGTAAGGGTCAGGCATCAGGCTGGAAGCTTCTCCTGACTGACTAATGTGGGTGCAGGGCCTGGTGAACTCAAGATCAGCAGTTCAGACAGCAGCCCTCTGGCTCACAGGCTGCAGAGGCTGATGAATCCCAAGATTGGCAGGTAAGACAGCAGGCTGCTGGCTCAAAAGATTGGCAGGTAACTGCTACCTCAAGTCCCAAGAACCAGAGGTCAAATGATGATGAGTCGGATGCAGGGTCCAGAGTGAGAGGCTTGCTAGAACATCCATTTATATGCTGGAGGCAGGTCATACCCCAAAGAAACTCCGCCTCAACTGATTGGCTGCTCACAGCAAATCTCATCAGGGAGTTAATTACATCATTACATAACTGCCAAATTACATTATTACATAACTCCTAAACTACATCATAACTACCAAACCACTGAGAATCATGGCAACCAAGTTGATACACAACCTTAACCATCGCAAGGGACTTTGGGAATTCAGAGTGAGAAACTAGCAGAGCTCCTAGACCAAAGGTCCATGAAGGCAAGGTCTGCCATGTTGATTGTGCTCACTGCTGGAACCCCAGTGCACAGCTTAGTGTCTGGTACACAGTAGAAGCCAAAAATAGTTCTTGAATTGACTAAAGGCTCAAGAGTGAGCGGTGGGTAGGGATGAAATTGAAGTATAGATTTCTGGCATTAAATATGGCTTCCCTCCATTGCTCTGCACCCCTTCCTATCAAACAGGAAGTGACATGGTGACATCATTTCCATAATCTGAAGCATTCCTAACCTCTCTTACCCAGTTATTACTATAAAAAAGCCATTGCCATCGAGTAGATTCTGACTGATACTGACCCTATAGGACAGAGCAGAACTGCCCCATAGAGTTTCCAAGGAGTGCCTGGTGGATTTGAACTGCCGACCTTTTGGTTAACAGCCATAGCTCTTAATCAACAGTAAAGAGCGTGGCTTTGGAACTCAACAGGCCTAGCTCCATCCTAACTTCTATTAGCCTCAGTTTCCTCATTTGTAAAATGAAGTAAATAACTGCATCTATGTCACAGAGTTGTTATGGAGATTAAATGAGAAATTCATTTAAAGTTAGATATTAGTTACTGCTATTATTACTATTATTACTGTCAGTGTGTCTTACTGTAGTGGCCTGTGTGTTGCTGTGATGCTGGAAGCTATGCTGCTGGTGGTTCAAATATCAGCAGGGTCACCCATGGTGGACAGGTTTCAGTGGAGCTTCCAGACTAAGACCGGCTAGAAAGAAAGGGCTGGTGATTGACTTCTGAAAATTAGCCAACGAACACCTTATGGATCACAGCAGAACATTGTCTGCCTCATTTGCTTTGGCTATGTCATCAAGAAGAATGAATCGCTAGAGGAGGACATCATGTGTTGTGAAGTAGAGGGCCAGTGAGAGTGAGGAAGACCCTCGGAAGACAGACTGACACAACAGATGTAACAATGGACTCAAACGTAGTGGCGATTGTGAAGATGATGCCAGACCAGGCAACGTTTTGTTCTGTTGTACATAAGGTTTGTATGGCAACTAACAACAGACACTATTTCTACGAGAGGTGAAGGGGACCTTCAGTATATTAATGCTTTGGTTTCATCAAGCTTCCCCAATAACTTAAGGGGGGCTGGGGGGACTTAACTTCCTACTGGCCCTGAGCTGAGTTCACCCTTGTAAAAATGTTTGACCTAAAGGATGTAAGGCAAATCTGACCTCTTAGCTGCAGAGAACCAGGAAAAACAGAGACCTCGGTGCTAGTCTTAGCTCTTCCCCCAGCTGGCTGCATAGTTGACCTCCATTAAGGGTCCTACTCCCTCCGCTTCTCTTTAGGAGGAGTGGGTTGGACCACATTGCTCCCAAGATCGAGATCCCATCTTTACAATAATTCTGGCTGTATGGTTGCTCAAGGTCCTGAAAGAGTTGTGTACAAATATGAGTCTCCACCTTCAAATAGAGTGGTTCCCATCACTATTTGGGGGCTTAAGCATAACAACGATTGTCAGCATGGTGAAGGACCGGGCAGTGTTTCATTCTGTGGTACATAGGGTCACTATGAGTTGGAACTGACTCAACGGCACCTAACAACAACAACATCCCTATGCTGAGGACATGTTTTTGGAGCTCCCTTTGTAAAGGAAGCTAAAACCTTGTGAGGAAAAAAAAAAAAAAGGCCAGGAACCAAGGTTGTGAGTAAACTCGTGAAAGGCTAGTCTGTTACCAGGACCAAATGGAAGACCAGCAGATGCTGCAAAGGGGTCTCTTGCCTTTTTGTTCAGCATGTCTTTCAGTCCAATGAGCACCCACTATATGGGGCCTCTGGGAGTCTCTTCCTCCTCTAGCCTCTCTCCCTTTCTTCTCATATCCTTGATCTTTTCTATTCCTCTGCCAAGGTCTTACTCTCTCATGAAGGAACTTCTCAAAGCCCTCAGCTTCTCACATCATGCCTGATTCCTTCCTCTGTCGCAGGAGGAGGCTTTATGCCTTTCACTTTCCTTGCAAGAGAGACACAGTAGTGCAGTGCTTAGAACACGCAGTCTGGAGCCAGACTGACTGGGTTTAAATCCCTGATCGTCCACTTGTGAGCTGTGTGGCCTTGGGTAAGTTACTTAACCTCTCTGTGCCTCCATTTCTCTATCTGTGAAATGAGAGTGACAACTGTCTCTACCTATTAGGGTTGCTGTAAATATGTAAAGTCTGAGAACAGTGCCTGGTGTACAGCAAATGCCATAGGGGTTAGCTGTGTTTACTCAGAGATAAGCATTCATACTAGTGACTGGGGTTGGGAAGAACAATTTATTGGAGTGCATGAAGAATATATTCATCTATCATCATTTCATTTTAATTTCTATTTTGTATCTGTTTTATAAGATAGACAATCTATTAATGTAGTGGTATACGTTTGTAGTTGAATAAGTAAACCTACATACATTGTGAGGGAATGCTCAAAAATTTTTATCAATGGGGTGAACAATCAAAAAAGTTGGTTTGTGATCTATAAACAAACCATTCCTTCTTAAAAAAAAAAAAAGAAAAAAAAGGAAACCCCCAAGACTATGGCCCCTGTACACCCTGCTAACTCAGAATTGAAGCCATTCCCAAAGTCCACCTTTCAGCCAAAGACTAGAAAAAAAGACTAGACAGGCCTATAAAACAGACATTCACACACGTGAGGAACCTGTTTCTTAGTTCAATCAAGTGTAGGAGACCTAATGGGCAACACTTGCCCAAAAGCAAAAAACCGAGAAACCAGGAAGGGACAGGAAACCTAGATGAGTGGACCCGGGGGATCTGGGGTGTAAAAGAAAAGGGGGAGAGTGCTGACGTATTTCAGAGATTGCAACCAACGTCACAAAACAATTTATGTATACATTTTTGAATGAGAAACTAATTTGTGCTGTAAACTTTCACCTAATGCACAATAAAAAAATTTTTTTAAATGAAGAATATTTTTCAAAGCACACATTCCTCTTGTTAATACTGACTTTTTTAAAGTAGTTGTCATTATTACACTAACAAAACCCCCGTTTCTTCGTTCTGTCTTACTAAAGCCTCCCTACCAGGAATGAGGCGGGAAGGGTCCTTCGAATACTAATAATTTTTTACACTTACCAAAACACAACAAAGACTGTATCTGAGACAGAATGAATGACTGGCAGGGAAATTTAGCACATAATAAACCAGGAACTGAGACTGCTGTACAATTCCCTTCCATTTGCCACCTCTTGTTCCATTTCGTTTCTTTTACTGGGCCTTCTTAGGGAGACAGTGCATTTTTCTATGCTTTTTTTATTCTGTTGTCCACTGCATCTCTGATTTTAGATATTAACTTGCAACTCTTGGGACAGACTGTGTTCCCAAAGATCCAGTGTAATTTGGATACTTGTTCCAGCCTTCTTGGTATCACTGGTAGGAAGTTCATGAATCTCTTTGCCAACACCCAGAATTGTGTAATCTTGGCTTTCTTCATAGAACTCTGAACCCAAGCACCGGCCACCTGCCCCTTACACACCTGCCTTTCTTATACTAACTAGAGTTATCTGAAAATAGAGGGACTGCCCATGAGGAGGTGCCTTGCCCATCCCTAAAGCAGGCTTCCCAAGCTCAGCTTGCAGTCAGATAACCCTTTGCTGTGGGGGCTGTCCTGGGCACTGCAGAATACTGAGCGGCAGCCCTGGCCTCTACCAGTTGCACACCTCCCTCAGTTGTGACAACCAAAAATGCCTCCAGACGTGGACAGATGTCCCCTGGGGGCACAAAATCATCCCCTGCTTTAAATGTCAACGAGGAGAACACCCACCTCAGGGTTTATAGTATGAAGATTCCTGTGCTAGATGGGGACTTGAACTAAACTTCTAAAGTCCCTGGAGACTTTCAAATTCTACAATATCATACCAACCAACCAGTTGCCTTCAAGTTGATTCGAACTCACAGAAACCTCACGTGTGTCAGAGTAGAACTGTGCTCCATGGGGTTTTGAGGGCTGGTTTTTCAGAAGTAGATCACCAGGCCCTTCCTCTGAGGCACCTCTGCTTGTATTTGCACCCCCAACCTTTAGGTTAGCAGCTGTGCACGTTAACTGTTCGCACCACCCAGGGACTCTCTACAATATCATAAAATAGCATTGAAGTCAGTGGTGAGGTAGGAGAGAGGGGGAAGAGGCAGGAATGGAGCCAAGTTTAGAATCCAAGCCAAATGGATTTGGGGTCCCCCCAGGCATCATCTGAGATTGTTCCCACCCCCTCGCCCCCACATCCAGTCCCTAAAGGGATGCATGGGGATGGCAGAGGAGGAAAAGGGGCTGACTTAGGAGTTTGAGGTTCATGCCAGCCTTACGAGATCTCCAGCATGCTGCAAGTGCCAGGTGGCTGAGTCTTCCTTCCCAAATGGCCCTTGGGGACACCATGCCATTTCATTCTAAAGAGTGGGTGCCTCTCTCAGACTACACCCACTCCCCAGCCGCCTGTGGGCTCCTGTGTCTCTAAATGCCAGGAGTTAGTCACACCCACTCCTTTGTGCTTCAGGAGGACCAGCCTCTTCGGTGAAGTGCTTGAGGGACCTCAGCAGACATGGGAAAAGGAGAAAGCAATGGCGTCTCCCCACTGCCATTAGCCCCCCTCCCCAAGACCAGCACATCCTTATCAGCGTTATCCAAGGTAAGGGATGCCAGCAGACACAATTCATCATTTTAATATGAAATGATGCTCAGCCCAAGAGGCATATAATGATTGCAAACTGTCATAAACTGCTACTGACTACTCTTAATATTAAATAACCAATAAGCCTAGGGATTCGGAGCTTTTTGAGGCCAGCCCCCAGCTCTGAAATTGACCCAGCCAAGATCATTAGACTTTCCCAAAGGGCAGCCTCCTGCCTACCTTCGCAAAAGGTTTGCTATTGGATTTCTCCACCTTCCCATTAGATCAGGTCCTAGGCTTAGCTGGGCCGGATTTCAGTGCAATCGTCCTGCCCTTGGCACCCTTGCTTCTCACAATGCTGGAGACAAAATGAATTGGAAGACATTTCCTGTTCTGCCTCCTAAAGTCTCCCCCCTCCCTTATGCTATGTTTAGCACTTGTGTGGGCACTTGGCAGGTGCCAAAGACAACTTATGGCTTTAATTCCTGTTTTGATGAGATGCTCACTTCACTGAGGGTGAAGCTCAGGGGTGGAAGGGCTTGCTGAGATATTTATTTCATTGTCTGCCTCCCCTCCTGCGGACTGCAAAGGCTTGCTCCATTTGGTAATGGATGAGGCTTCCCTCCAATACTAAGGAAATAGTACATGCCACCAGCAGCATTGGGCGCAGGGGAAGGAATTCCAGCTGGCTGGCCTGCAGCTGTTTTCCGTTTAGGTAGCATCTACTGCACACCTGCTGGGGGCCATGCTCGTGGGTGGCATGGGTGACGTAGCCACGAATAAATCACAGCCCTTGCCCTCAAGTCATCCCTGAGTCGATGGGGAAGCAAGCTGGTAGATGGATATTATCATATGTCGTTAGATGCCATGGAGTTGGCTCTGACTCATGGTGATCGTATGTCTAACAGGATAATACGATGTCATATTAAATCAAGAACAATGAAAAATAAGCAGCTTACATGTTGTTGTTGTTAGTTGCCATCAAGTTGATTCTGACTCACGGCGACCCCATGTGTGTCAGAGCAGAACTGTGCTCCATGAGGTTAGCCGTGGCTGTGATCTTTCTGAAGCAGGTCGCCAGGCCTGCCTTCTGAGGTGCCTCTGAGTGGGTTAGAACCCCCGACCTTTTGGTTATTGGCCCAGCACAAACCATTTGTGCCATCTGGGTACCTAGCACATAATAGGTGCTCAATAAGTATTCATGCTATAAATACACAAACGTATTGTCTTTCCGTATGTCCTTCCCTGTCTCTCTCCTCCTCCCCACCACCCTGCCTTGCCCCAACCTCTCATCTCTAAAATTCAGTATTTAGAATAAAGATAGAAGACGTAATGTCACATGCTTAGTTATTTGTAACCAGTAGGTAAAATCCTAGAACTCTTAGAGTGTAACGAAGAATTCGAAATTGTAAAATGAAACATGTGGATGGCCCTTCTGAAATGTTTACCAGCCTCACAAACGGCTTCTTATTTCCATGAATACAAATGAAGAAGGGTCGCTTGACAATTACCTTCAAAGACGCATTGCGGGGTCTGTAATCACCGTCAGATTCTCTCTGCTCAGTCTCCAAGGCGCGCCCCTAAATTCACTTCATTAGTTTTAATTATCCCTGCCATGAGCAAACGAAAGCTTTAGAGCTATTTTAGAAATGGAATTAGGAAACTTGGAAACTCGGTAACTTTCTCCAAGGTGTTTAGCTGTAATTGTTCTTGCGTTGAGTAGAAACAAAAGTAGCACCAGCTTATCCATCTGCGGAATTTATATTGCATTTTGAGGAAGATGCCATTTAACGAGTTTCTTCATATTTCTGGATGCACTGAATAGCAAATCTACCTAGACTGACTCTAGACGTGCCCGAGCTCTGGACATGACTCTGAGTCCAGCCACGCTTCTTTCCCTCTCTCATACACATACAAGCCCTATCATCACCACTCTCAGCAGCAAACCACTCTATACAGCATACACACTCTCTCACATGCACACACCACACAAACCCCATCACAGCAAACCACTCCATAAAACATACACACACACTCACGCACATGCTCCCATAAAACAACAAAAACGAGACTCGCAATCTGACCACTTCTCCACATCAGCACCTCTTCGCTGTAGTAGGAGCCCCTAGCATCAGCCCGCACCACTGTACAAACTCCCGTGGGGTTCCATGTTTCTGCTCTGCTCCCCCAAGCTGCTCACCACTCAACATGCTGCTTGTAAAAGACAAGTCAAACCACGTCACTCTGTGCTTGAACCCCCGCTGGCTCCCCTTCACACGGGGATGAAAACCCAAGTCCTTACCACGTCTGGCCAGGCCCCAGTTGATCTGGCCCCTCCCAACCTTTCTGACGTTACCTTGTATTACCCACTCCACTCCAGCCACCCTTGCCTCCTGGCTATTTCTGGAATCCACCACCACACTCCTACCTCAGCACCTCTGTGCTTGCCATTCCATCAGTCTGGTACTTTCTTGAAGCAAATATCCACGTGGCTTGCCCCCTCACTTTATACAAGCCTGTGCTCAAATGCCACCTCCTCTCAAAGAAGCTTCCCTGACCGCCCTGTCCGAAATGCCTCCCTCGGTACTCTTGATTCTTTACCCTGCTTTTTATTCCATAGCACCATCACCGCATGACGTTGTGGTGTGTAAATATGTGGTCATTTGTCACCTTCCTACATTATGTGACAGGAGGAGGAAAGGAGTGAGGAAAGTAGTACCTAGTTTTAATACCCATGGACAGATAGACACCCAAAGGTATTCCTCTGTGGAAATTTCCATTAAGTGGAGAGAAAATACTGGGGGGAAACCCAGACAAAGGAATGTTATAAATGTAGGTACAGAGATATACAACTCATAAAGGAATGATAGTGTGGTCTCCGGGTGGTGTAAACGTTAACGTGTTTGGCTGCTAACTAAAAGGAGGTTGAAGTCTACCCACAAGCACTTTCGAAGAAAGACCTAGTGATCTAACTTCCAAGAAATCAGCCATTGAAAACCCTATGGAGCACAGTTCTACTCTGACACACATGGGGTTACCGTAAGTCAGAATTGACTCAATGGCAACTTTTTTTTTTTTAATTGTTGTGGTGAGGGTTAAATGCAAGAGCCCTGCATGGTGCCTGGCCCACTGTAGACACTCAGTATATGGTAGTTGTTGGAATCAGCTATGGAGTGAACAAAAGGAAGAGAGGAAGGGAGGGACCAGGGTACCTAGTGGGGGAGAAGCAAGGGCAGGAAGGAAAAAAGAAGAATCTCCCTGCCACGATTCAAGCAGAAAAACGGAATGACTTTTAAAATGATCCGACATGCCTGCTTTGGGTACAACCTCAACGGTGGAAGAAACTGACAGGAAGCCAATTTCAGGAAATCATTTAGCCAGGAATAAAAAGTACATCAGTGGGAAGGCCTGAGAATCTGGCTGACCTTCCATTCAACAAAGGTCCAAACATCCCTCATCCATCACCCAGCGTCTGCCTCCCTGCCCATCACTCTTGCTCATCCAGTCCCTGGAAGGATTGCTACAAAACGTCATGGCATTTGTAGGGTTGAGATCCACCCAAAATGCCAGAACCTGAGTTCCAATTTGGTAAATGTATTAAACGCCTTAACAATGCCTGACCCTTTGATCCAGAAATCCTTCTTCTAGAAAATACCATATGGAAATATTTTGAATCACAAAGTTTTGTGTACAGTTTTATTTACAATGTTGGGAAGAGGAAACAGCCCAAATGTCCAATAATACGGTACTGGTTAAACAAAGGAGCCCTGGTGGTGCAGTGGTTAAGAGCTATGGCTGCTAACCAAAAGTCGGCAGTTCAAATCCACCAGCCGCTCCTTGGAAACCCAGCTCTACGCTGTCCTACGGGGTCGCTATGAGTGGGAATCAACTTGATGGCAACAGGTTGTTTGTTGGTATGTAGAGGAAAGAAATTTAAAACTACTGGAGGAAATACACTGGAGTGGACAACTCTTTGTGTTGAATGTGTTTAATAATTTTTTATTGCCTTGTAATATATTTTACATTTGCCAAAGTTTATATGGTGACATACATGAATGAAATTTTTCCCCCATCTCATTCCATTCCCAGTAAATAAATTTCTACCCTTCGTTGTTCCGGGATCCTGGCCCTCATCGAACTAGGATGAGGGGGTCGGGGCTGGGAAAGGAGAAGAAAAGGCAGAGAATCACCTGGAGTTTGATAAACTGGAATTACACTATGAGATGGTCAGTCCTAGCCATAAGGAGCTTTGTCTGAAAGCTGCTTTCAGAGGCTGAACTGGAGATTTTCTCCTTCACCTCCTCCTCCCTAGCACAGCGCCTGGAGGATCTCACATTTCCACCCATCCCCAGGCCCAGACAGGGTAAAATTGAGTGGAATTTAACAACCAAAATTCTGGCCAAAGGTTGAGAGGAAGAAGAGGTGGGGTCCTAGGTAGATGATCACAAGAATTAAGAAACCAAGATAACCATCAGGGAGGTAAAGAAGACCACAGAAAAGAGTCAGAAACTCACCTACCTACAGGAATCAAATAGATAACTGGGTTGTATGTGATAAGCAAGAGGGAATGGTGGGGACTATGGCAAACTGCAGAGTGCATACTCTTTTGAATGGGAGCAGCTGCACCCAGTTAGTTCAGTCCCACATAAATATTGCCATATAAGAATGCAAATCTAGTTTTGCCAGACTTTGCCTGTTTTCAACCAGAAATCCGTATTTTATATAAAACCTCATATTTTTAAATATTGGCAAATAATTAAATATTTTGTTGTTGTTATGTGCTGTCAAGTTGGTTCCAACTCGTGTGACCTTACGTACAACAGAACAAAGCACTGCCCAGACCTGCACCATCCTCACAATCATTGCTGTGTTTGAGCCCATTGTCGCAGCCACTGTGTCAATCCATCTCTTTGAGGGGCTTCTTTTTTGTCAGAACTCTACCAAACATGATGTCCTTCTCCAGGGACTGGTCCCTCCTGATAACATGTCCAAAGTACGTGAGACAAAGTCTCACCATCCTCACTTCTAAGGAGCATTCCGGCTATACTTTTTCCAAGACAGATTTCTTTGTTTTTTTTTGGCAGTCCATGGTATATTCAATATTCTTCGCTAACACCATTATTCAAAGGCATCAATTCTTCTTCGGTCTTCCTTATTCATTGTCCAGTTTTTGCATGCGTATGAGGCACTTGAAAACACCATGGCTTGGGTCAGGTGCACCTTAGTCATCAAAGTGACATCTTTGCTCTTTAAAGAAGTCATTTGAGGTGTGACTGAGACTAGAAGGACCCCGGTGGTCATAGCCCCCAGACCTTCTGTTGGCCGAGGACAGGAACCATTCCCAAAGCCAACTCTTCAGACAGGGATTGGACTGGACAATGGGTCGGAGAAGGATGCTGGTGAGGAGTGAGCTTCTTGGATCAGGTGGACACTTGAGACTATGTTGAAATCTCCTGTCTGGAGGGGAGATGAGAGGATAGAGGGGGTTAGAAGCTGGTGGAATGGACACAAAAAGAGAGAGTGGAGGGAGGGAGAGGGCTGTCTCATTAGGGGAGAGCAATTGGGAGTATGTAGCAAAGTGTATATAAGTTTTTATGTGAGAGACTGACTTGATTTGTAAACTTGCACTTAAAGCACAATAAAAATTAAAAAAAAAAGAAGTCATTTTCAGCATATTTGCCCAATGCAATATATCATTTGATTTTTTTTTTTTTCTTGAGCTTTAGGTGAAAGTTTACAGAGCAAATTAGTTTCTCACTAAACAATTAACACACATATTGTTTTGTGATATTGGTTGCCAACCCCACGATGTATCAACATTCTCCTATTCCCCACCTCAGTTTCCCCATTTCTATTCATCCAGCTTTCTCAGCCCTTCCTGCATTCTTGTATTTGCTTTTGGGGTGGTGTGCCCATTTAGTCTCAAATATGTAGTTGAACTATGTGTGTTATTGGCTAATCTCTAATCTTTGGCTGAAGGGTGAACCTCAGGAGTGACTTTAAAACTGAGTTAAAACAGTGTCTGGGAGCCATACTCTCAGGGTTCTTCCAGTCTCTGCCAGACCAGTAAGTCCGGTCTTTTTTTGTTTGTTTTGTGAGTTCGAATTTTGTTCTACATTTTTCTCTTGCTCTGTCTGGGACCCTCTATTGCGATCCCTGTCAGAGCAGTCAGTGATGGTAGTAGCCAAGCACCACCTATCTGTGCTGGACTCAGTCTGGTGGAAGCTGTGGCCCATTAGTCCTTTGGACTAATCTTTCCCTTGTGTCTTTGATTTTCTTCATTCTCCATTGCTCCAGAATGGGTGGGACAAGCAGATGTATCTTAGATGGCTGCTCACAGGCTTTTAAGACTCCAGAAGCTACTCACCAGAATAGGATGTAGAATAGTTTCTTTATAAGCTGTGTTATGCCAATTGAGCTTGATGTCCCTCAAGATTATGGTCCCCAACTTTCAGCTCAGTAACTTGGTTCCTCAGGGGGTTTGGATGTGTTTGTGAATCTTCTATGACCTTGTCTTGGTCAAGTTGTGCTGACTTCCCAGTATTATGTACTGTCTTATCCTTTACCAAAGTTAACACTTATCTATTCTGCTTGAATCCCCTCCCTTGTAACAATCAAAGATTGTTTCTTTCTGTTTGTAAACCTTTTCATGAGTTTTTATGATAGTGGTCTCATGCAGTATTTGTCCTTTTGTGATTGACTTATTTCACTCATCCTAATGCCTTCCAGATTCATCCATGTTGTGAGATGTTTCTCAGATCCATCATTGTTCTTTATAGTTGTGTAGTATTCCATTGCGTGTATATACCACAGTTGTTTATCCATTTATCTGTTGGCAGGCACTCGGGTTGTTTCCATCTGTTGTGAGTAATGCTGCAATGAACATGGGTGTGCATATGTCTATTTGTGTGACGGCTCTTATTTTTCTAGGATGTATTCCTAGGAGTAGGATTGCTAGATCGTATGGCATTTTTATTCCTAGGTTTTTAAGGATGCGCCGTATGATTTTCAAAAATGGTACCGTTCTGTATTTCCACCAGCGGTACATAAGAGTTCCAACCTCCCTGCAATCTTTCCAACATTTGTTATTTACTGTTTTTTTTTTATTAGTGCCAGTAATGTGGGGGCGAGATGGTATCTCATTGTGGTTTTGATTTGCATTTCTTTAATGGGTAGTAACCACGAGCATTTCCTCATGCGTCTGTTAGCCACCTGAACGTCTTCTCTGGTGAAGTGTCTGTATATCCTTTGCCCATTTTTTAATTGGATGATTTGTCTTTTTGTCGTAGAGGTGTTGAATTTTATATCGTTTGATTCCCTGGCTGCTCCTTCTATGGACATTGTTGATCCAAATAAAATAAAATCCTTAACAACTTCAATATTTTCTCTGTTAATCATGATACTTAGTGGTCCAGTTGTGAGGAATTTTGTTTTATGTTGAGGTATAATCCATACTGAAAGCTGTGGTCTTTGATCTTCATTAGTAAGTGCCTCAAGTCCTCTTCACTTTCAGCAAGCAAGACTGTCATCTGCATATCAAAATTTGTTAGTGAGTTTTCTTCCAATACCAATGCTGCATTCTTTTCATATAGTCCAGCTTCTCGTTTTATTTGCTCAGCATACAAATTGAATAAATGCAGTGAAAGTATACAACCCTGACGTACACTTTTTCCAATTTTAAACCACGCAGAACCCTTGTTCTGTTTGAATGACTGCCTCTTGGTCAATGTACGAGTTCTACATGAGTACAATTAAGTGTTCTGGAATTCCCTTTCTTCACAATGCTATCCACAAATTGTTTTGATCCACACAGTGAAAGCCTTTGCATAGTCAATAAAACACAGATAAACATCTTTCTGGTATTTTCAGCTTTCAGCCAAGATCTCTCCGACATTAGCAATGATATTTCTCATCCCATGTCCTCTTCTGAATCTGGCTTGAGAATCTGGATATTTAAACTCGGTTATAAAAATATGAATAAATAGTACGAAAATATTAGAGTTGGTTCTTTTTGGTTGATGGGCACAAAGGCATTATTTTTCGTTTTTCTCCTCTATTTTCGAAGTAAGAAAAAGGAAGCAAAGACAGAATTAAAAACCCCACTCCATAAGCCAAAAAAAAAAAAATCCAGCATGCCATATTCAGCCTGTGCGCTACCAGCTTCCAGTCATGGCCACACTGTCAGAACTCTCCATTTTATCCATCTGAGGGACTCTTTGGATGAGCTGGTGGCAATTAAAAGGGAAAAACCAAAACCAGTTGCTGTTGAGTTGATTCCAACTCATGGCAACCCCGTGCGTGCACAGTAGTGTTGTATTTACAGGGTTTTCAATGACTGTGACCTTTCAGAAGCAGATTGCCAGGACTTTCTTCCAAGGTACATCTGGGTCTGTTGGAACTGCCAACCTTTCAGATAGTAGTTGTGTGCTTGTGCTTAACCATTTGCCCCACCAAGGGACAAAAGGGAAAGCACAGGCTTTTTCTTATTTTCACTCCCTTCTATGAATTTCATTTTTTAATGGAGTTCACCACCCTTCCCTTCCAAATTTTCAGGGGTTCCAAGATAATGAACAACCTTTAACAATCAGAAGACAATAAAAGGCTGGAAAAATGGCTGGGTAGCTGTTGTGTTTAAGGGACACGTCCAGATTAATTTGTTTGACAAATGAAAAGAGGTGCAAGGTCTGTCAGGTCATGCAGACAGTTATGTTGTCGCTGTCATTATAAATCATCCCCCACTTCTCCTGAGATGATACCAGGTTAATTCGCAGGTGCCTTAGATTCATATGGCAGGACTGAGAACAAATCACCCTTTTGCCGAAGAGTTCAGTTAGATCACTGTAGTGGCTACAGGGGAGAAATGAAGGGACTCGTACAAATGTAGCTCAAGAGCATCCCAGTCCATTTATGTGACTGCCTCACTCTGCAGGTTGCCATCTAGTAACCAAGGGAAGATGAGAACTGAGACGTCCTGGCAGCTGGAATTGGCTGGTGAGACACAGGTACTCTTGGCTGAGACTAACTCACGTCCATGCCATTTGCCTACAGCCCTGGGGCCCTCTCAGCCCAGAACATCAGTCAGTGGATCCTGCTAGAGGCTTTAGAATTAATGAAAAACCCCAAACCAACAGCCTATTTTCATTGATTCCAACTCATGGCCACCCGTGTGTGTCAGAGTAGAACTGTGCTCCATAGGGTTTGCAATGGCTGATTTTCGGAAGTAGATCACCAGGCCTTTCTTTCGAGGCACCTCTGGGTGGACTCAAATCTCCAACCTTTTGGTTAGCAGCCAAACATGTTTACCATTTACTCCACCCAGAATTAGTGATAACGAGCACTGTAAACTATTGCGGTGTGATGTCCACTCTGAGCCTAATGATTGGTCTGCATTTCCATTTGCACGTCTTGACATGGGTGTTGACAGCACCATTTTACAGGCGAAGAACTTGAGATTCCATAGGTTCAGTGACTTTCCCAAAGCCATCAGCTGGGATTTGAAGGATAATGCTGATCCCGTTGTCCCAGCCCACCTTACGTAGGCTGTTGTGATCATCAAGCAGAATCACAGATGTGAAAGGTGTTTTCCAGATGTTTTTTGTTTCCTAGAAGATCAAATCCTTCATCAGTTTGAGTATTAAGAGAAGAACCAAAACAGAATACAACCCGTTGCTGTCAAGTGGCTTCCAACTCATGACGAGCCTATAGGACAGAATAGAATTGCCCCGTAGAACTTCCAAGGTTGTAATCTTTAGGGAGACAGGCTGCCACATCTTTTTCTTGCAGAGCTGCTGTGGGGGCTGAAACCACAGACCTTTCAGTTAGCAGCTGAGCATTTAACTACTGAGCCGCCAGGACTCCTTTAAGAGAAAAAAAGCCTCATTGCCATCAAGTTGATTCCAACTCATAGCGACTCTATAAGACAGAGTAGAACTGCCCCATAGGGCTTCCAAGGGGCAGCTGGTGGATTTGAACTTCCAACCTTTTGGTTAGTACCAAGCTCTTAACCACTACGCCACCAGCGTTCCTTAAGAGAAAATGCAGCTTTAAAATACCTCCTCAAAGGAACTGAAAGCGCAGCGCTCTAGAGTCAGAAAGATTGGGAATTCCATCCAGGCTCAACCCCTTCGTTCTTTCCTTTCTTTCTTCCTCTCTTCCTCCCTCCTGCCTTCTTTCCTCCCTTCCTTCCTTCTGTCCATCACCCCAGGCAAGTCCCTAAAATTCTGGGAAATTCAGTTTTCTCCTCTGTGAGTGAGTGATGTTTTGAGGATTAAATGGAAGAGCCCAAGGGAAGCACCTGGAACAGCATTTGTGATGTTGTCATTGTTGTTAGTTAGTTAGTTGCCTTCAAGTTGTTGGCTCAGACTCATAGAGACCTTAAGTACAACAGAACTAAACACTGCCTAGTCCTGTGCCATCTTCATGATCGTTGGCATGCTCAATAATAATTTTTTAAAAATCCTAGGTGATAGAAAATAATTGAAGAGTAAGCAAAAACCCAAAATGCCATTTGTTGACATTATCAGAGAGCACTAACTCAACTGTAATAATAAAAACATTATTTTTTGAGCACTTACTCTATTCTAGGCATTGTTTAAAGGACTTCCCATGAATTAACTTATGTAATCCATAAAGCCACCTAATGATAAGGGTTCTGCTCTTATCTTGATTTTGCAGATGAGCTAAACTAAGGTGCTAAGGGAAAAAAAAAAAAAACATTGCCATTGAGTTGATTCCAGCTCATAGTAGACAGAGTAGAACTGCCCTATAGGGTTTCATGGACTGAAACCTTTACAGAAGTAGACTGCCATATCTTTCTCCCACAGAGCCGCTGGCGGGTTTGAACCGCTGACCATTAGGTTAGCAGTTAAGCGCTTAACCACCGCACCACCAGGGTTCCAAGAGAATAGGTAACTTGCCCGTGGTCAACCAACTAAAGATGGATTCCGTGTGCCTTCGTCCACAATTCTATGTTCCCACTCAGTATGGAACATACCAGGAAATCTCTAATTTATTATCTCTTTTATTTCTTGCCAACTTCCCAGTAAGGCAAGTATTTTATAGATGAGGAAACTGAGACTAGAAAAGGGAAATTAATTTGCCCAAGATCCCTGATCTGGTGAATAGAAGCCCTGAGCTTTGAACTTGGGTTTATCCGATCTCAATCCAGTGTTCTTCTATTGATCTTCAATTGAGATAGCTCAGCAGCCTAGGGCATTCAGCAGAAGGAGGAAGGCATTTCATAGCTACCTTTGTCCTTTCAACTCCTGGCACTGATGGTCTCAACCAGAGACATACCTAGGTTGCAGGAAAGGTGAATAAACGGTCGAGAAGGGATATCTGGGGTTGGCTGAGGGTGGGGATAGATGGCGGTTCTCCAGCAATGGGTACAGCCACAGCCTGGGAAATATTGTTTGTACCTGGATTTGAGGGCTATTTTTACCCCTCTACTGGATTGGCCTGAGGGGGAGAAAATGTTATTCATTTTATTTCACAAACAGCTTTAGAAAGCAGGTAAGTTTAGTGCTGGCAATTTTGGTCTCTCCACAGCACGAGCTATTTCCAACCTTGTTTGTAGTAAGATAAATGATAGGCATGCTGGCCTGAGAAGGAAAGCTAACACACCCTGGTGTAGGAAGTTGGCTTACTCCCCTACTCAGACGTGGCCTGAGCATGCCCCAAAGAAGGAGATGAATCTTAGTCAATTGACCCTAAAAGGTTTAAAAAACATTTTAATATGGCAAACCCAACGCAAAACAATGGAAAAGTCACTTGCCTTTAGATTTCACTGCAATTTCAATTCTTACTAGCTATGCAGACTTAGCCAGTTTATATCTCTTTGCTAAGCCTCAATTTTGTCACCTGTAAAACGAAAATAATAATGGTTCACTATGAGTTGGAATCAACTCGATTGCCGTCAAGTCAATTCTGACTCATAGCAACTCTATAGGACACATATACACTGCCCCATAGAATTTCCAAGGAGCGGCTGGCTGGTGGACTTGAACTGCTGACCTTTTGGTTAGCAGCTGAGCTCTTCCACTGCGCCACCAGGCCTCCCCCAACAGCACCAAACCTATTGCCTGTTGAGTCAATTCCGACTCACAGCAACCCTGTAGGACAGAGTAGAACTTTCCCATAGAGTTTCCAAGAAGCGCCTGGTGGATTTGAATGGCTGACCTTTTGGTTAGCAGCCATAGCTCCTAACCACTATGCCACCAGACTTTCTGCCTAACAGCACAGCATCAGGCAAATCACCCCGCAGTTTTAGATGATAAGGGAGGGTCCTTTTAAGGAATTAGCATTTGAGCAAAACCTGAAGGATGATACTGAACTGACCGTACAAACATCCCATTGGAGAATATCCCAGCTATGTGGAACAGCAAGCACAAAGGTCCTGGGGCAAGAAAGGGTTTGTGTGTTCAAGGAACAGAAAGGACAGTGTTGCTGAAGCAAGAAAGCAGGAGGAAGGTGGTGGAAAATTCATCTGGGGCAGGGTCAGACCATGTAGAACTTTTAGGACATAGTAAGGAATATAGATTTTATTCCAAGTGTTTGTAATGGACACATTTTGGAGGTTTTAAGCAAGGTAGTGGCATAATTTGACTTATACCAGAGTAGATGTCTTCATTATCTAGTGCTGCTACAATAGAAATACCGCAAGGAAATGGCTTTAACAAACAAATTTATTTTCTCAGAGTTTAGGAGGCTAGAAGTCCAAATCCAGGGCACTGGCTCTAGGGGAAGGCTTTCTCTCTCTGACAGCTCTGAGGGAAGGTCCTTGTCTCTTCAGCTTGTTTCCTGGTTCCTTAGAGATCTCCAGGTGGCTTGGCATCACTCTTCTCCCACTTGCTTGTTTAATCCCAAAAGAGATTGACTCAAGAAACAACCTATATTAATCTTGCCTCATTAGCATAACAAAGGCAACCCACTTCCAAATGGGATTATAATCACAGGCACCAAGGTTAGAATTTACAACATGTATATTTTGGGAGGACACAATTCAATCTATAACAGTAGCCAGGTGGGAATTTGTTCAATAATGCTTGTCGAAGGAATTGGTACAGAAGATGGGTATGGAAACGCACGTAGTAAGAACTCAGTAAATGGTGGCTGTTTCTGTTGCTCTCGTGGTTCACTTTGATGACTAAGATGTGCCAGACCAAAATTATTGTCTTTTCAATTGCTTCATCTGCATGCAAAAACTGGACAACGACAAAAGGGAGACCGAAGAAGAATTGACACATTTGAATGTTGATGTTGGCAAAGAATACTGAATGTACCTTGAAATTCCAGAAGAACAATCCAGTTTTAGCAGAAGTACAGCCAGACTGTTCCTTAGAAGCCAGGATGGCAAGACTTTGTCTCACTTATTTTGAACATGTCTTCAGGAGGGACTGATCAATAGAGAAAGAGATCATGCTTGGTAAAGAAGAAAATCAGCAAAAAAAGAGGAAGACCTTCCTTAAACACTAGCAAGCAGCCATCTAAGATGCATCAATAGGTCTCAATCCACCTGGAGCAAAGGAGAATGAAGAACACCAAAGACACAAGGTAATTATGAGCCCAAGAGACAAAAAGGCCCACACAAACCGGAGACTACATCAGCCTGAGACCAGAAGAACTAGATGGTCCCTGGCTACAGCCGATGACTGCCCTGACAGGGAACACAACAGAGAACCCCTGAGGGAGCAGGAGAGCAGTGGGATGCAGACCCCAAATTCTCTTAAAAAGACCAGACTTAATCGTCTGACTGAGACTAGAGGCACTCTGGAGTTCATGGTCCCTAGACCTTCTGTTAGCCCAAGACAAGAACCATTCCCAAAGCCAACTCTTCAGGCAGGGATTGGACTGGAAACTGGGATAGAAAATGATACTGGTGAAGAATAAGCTTCTTGGATATGTTGGCATCTCCTGTCTGGAGGGGAGATGCGAGGGCAGAGAGGGTCAAAAGCTGACCAAATGGACATGAAAATAGAGAGCGGAGGGAAGGAGTGTGCTGTCTCAATGGGGGAGAGCAATTAGGAGTATATAGCAAGGTGTATATAAATTTTTATATGAGAGACTGACTTGATTTGTACACTTTTACTTAAAGCACAATGAAAAAAAAAGAGGGAGACCTTCAATGAGATGGATTGACATGGTGGCTGCAACAATGGACTCAACCATAGCAATGATCGTTAGGATGGTACAGAACTGGGCGATCTTTCCTTCTGTTACACATAAGATCACCATGAGTCTGAGCTGACTTGACAGCACCTAAAAGAATGATTGTGTCAACCAGGTCTTGTCCTGTGGACAAGTTCCTGCTGAAAGGGCTCACTTCCCTGAAGCCAGAAGAAAGTTCCAACCAGGCCAGTGATACCCAGGCCCCCTAGACTGGACAGCTGACTCAGAAGCAGAGTGATCTGACTCAGCTGAGCTCATTAAAGCTCCCGGCCTTGCTGATGTGGTTATAAAGTTTAGAGATGAGGGAGCATCCTGTACCTGGCTTTGGGGCATTACCTGCTGCTGGGGCTCTGCCTGGATTCCTGCTCTCCCAGGGAGAAAGGACTGAGGCCCCTTGCCTGTGCTCATTTGGCTGTTTTTATTGCTGAGACAAGCCCTGCTACAGCTGGTTCAATAGCTGCTAATGAGGCCAGGGACAGTAGAAGCAATCTGCCCACTCCCTTAGTCACAGACTCCTCAAGAGTCAGTGCGAGGAGGGCACTTCGCCTCGTCTAATTATAATACTGGAGCCCTGGTGGCTATAGTACTAGAAATAGGCTATTTGTTGAGTACCAACTATGTTCCAAGCACAGCATCTAGTTGTGGTTAGCTGCCGTTGAGTCTGCCTGGATTCATGACAACCCCATGCATTTAAACAGACAATTTAAGTACCCTATTGAAGAGCCCTGATGGGACAATGGATAAGTCTTCAGCTATTAATGGAAAGATTGATGGTTCGAACCCACCTAGCAGCTCCGTGGGAGAAAGTCCTAGTGATCTGCACCTGTGAAGATTATAGACTAGGAAACCATATGGGAAGGCTTTGCTCTGTCTTATAGGGTCACTATGAATCAGAATCGACTCAATGGCACCTACCAACAACAACATGAGGCACTGATGGGTCAGTGGTAGAATTCTTGCTGCCCATGTAGGAGACTTAGATTTATTTCCCAGCCAATGCACCTCAAGTGCAGCCACCACCCACCCATCAGTGGCAGCTTGTGTGTTGCTCTGATGCTGAGCAGGTTTCTGGCGATCTACTTCCAAAAACCAGCCAATGAAAACCATGTGGATCACAACCATCTGATCTGCAACTGATCATAGAGGCAACACAGAACTGGGCAATGTTTTGTTCCATATGCGTGGGGTCACCATGAGTTGGGGTCAACACAACAACAACTAACAACACACACATTGCATTCCAGGATTTTTAATACAAAGAAAGGCTAATATACTATTATTCCTGATTCCACTTCTGGTCAAGATAGAGTATCAGAGATCAGATATACCCTCGTACCTGAAACAACCATAAAAAACCAGACAAGGTTTAAAAAACAATGGTTTTCAAGACTCTGGACACAAGGCAATGAAGGACTGTGATCCATACGAAGGACAGTCAGCCCTATGACTGCCCAGCTTACTGCCTGAGAGAGTTTCCAGGCTGGGGCCAAAGGACAAGGAACTCAGACAGAGCCTTACAGACTCCCAGAGTTGAGGAGATGCAGTCGCAAGTCCAGGAAATCCAGGGCAGCTGAATTTGCAGGACAGCGTACTGGAGAAAAGAGAGTTGCACAGAGAGAGAGCCTTAGAGACCCGCAAAGGGTCCCCTCAGGTATTCAACAGAGTCCTGGTAAGCACAAGAATGTGAAGAATCTACTTGAGGCTGAAGAAAGACCCACCAGAAAAGATTAGAGGGAACAGTGCCCAGAACTCAAGAGAGCCTGTTCCCACCAGTCAGACTAGAAACCCTTGTGATTCATGGGGCATTGAGTAGTCCTGTGTCGTAAGGCCTAGAATTAAGACTCAATATTTTGTGCTGCCTTGACATCTTGTAAAATTGGGAGGGCTGTGAATGGCCTGACCACAAGTTCAACTCCACTACCACCAACACATGCGTGCATGCACGCACGTGCACACACACACATACACACACAGACTACTACTGCAGGTAAGTCCCCCTAGCCAAACAGGCCTCCTATCAAAGGACCAGGCAGTTTCTACCTCTCCCTTAGTAATGAGTTCCAGTTCCCTGACAGCCCGTAGAATTATTCAAACAAGCCAGTCACAACCTCCTGCAGGAACCAGGAGGACACCTCACCATCTTGATACTGCTAAGCCTTCCTCCCACAGCCACTGGTTGCTCACTCTGTTTCTGAGTCCAATCCCTGTGAGGTCTGTATGGTGTGCAGTATCCTTCTCCTGCCAATTTCGTCTGTCTAGCACTGGGCATCGGCATCGTGTGTTCAGCCACCCCCATAACTCTAAGGTGGGAATTCCTCCCTCACCAATGGGATGAACAGGGAGCAATTAAAACACGTCCTCAGAAGGACCTTGCCTCGGTATTAATGGTGTTGTAAATCTTGAAATAGTACAGGTCAGAGATAAGACCCCTATTCAAAAGAGTATCGTGAATATTTCCCACTTGTCTTAGGCTGAGTTTTCTAGAGAAGCAAAGCCAGTAAAGCACATAAATAAATATATAGAGAGAGAGAGAAATTTATATCAAGAAAATAGCTCACGTGGTTGTAGAGGCTAGAATGTCCCAAGTCTGTGGGTCAGGCTGGCCATAGCCACAGAGGCTGGCAAACACAAGATTGGCAAGTCAGACAGCAGGGTTCTGGCTCACAGGCTGCAAAGGTCAATCAATTCCAAGATCAGCAGGCAAGACCACAGCTATGCTGCTAGCGCAAGTCCCAAGAACCAGAGGTCAGATGAACAAAAGCCAGCTGTAGGATTCAGAACAAGCAAAGCCCCATGAGCCTTGCCAGAAAGTCTACCTATTTTGAATACAAGCCACACCTTCAAGGAAACTCCCCTTCAACTGATTGTCTACTCATAGCAGATCCCATCATGGAGGTGATCACATCATTATATGAATGCCAAACTATATCATAACTACCAAACCAATGAGAATCATGGCCCAGCCATGTAGACACACAACGTTAACGATCACACCACTCTTTGCCATGTGGATTGCCACAATGATTGGGAAGAAATTGGGGAAGATTGATACATTGGTGCATGTAAAAACTTGGTGAAAATTTCTCTTTTGAGTCAGGCTTGACCTAGAACAAAGGTGGCTTTTTGAGAGGCAAATAAACAGTTTTGGAAGGTGAATCACCAACTCAAGCGTTAAGTTATATCTGGAACAAGCTTTACCAGAGCTTTACAAAGATCCCTTTCAACAGAGCAAGTGACAGGCTCTGAGTAATTTTTTTAAAGAGTAATTTGTTTATTTTCCTCCAGTAGTCTCAGTGGAGAAAGTTGTAAAAGGATGAAAGTTTTCCAGTGTCTTCTTAATGTATGGCACCCTAAACAGGACACAATATTATAAATACTAACTGCCCTGGTGGTGCAGTAGTTAATGTGAAAGGCCAGCGGTTCAAACCCAGCAGCCCCTCTGTGGGAGAAGGATGTGGCGGTCTGCTTCCGTAAAGATTATAGCCTTGGAAATCCTATGGGGTAGTTTTACTGTATCCTTTAGGGTTACTGTGAGTCAGAATCGACTTGACAGCCAACGAGTAAGAGTCAGACTAAATACTAAAACGAAGACTAAGTATGGTAGGTATTTCCCATACCTTCTTTTCCAAAATTTTAGGGTCCTGAACTTCTGAATGGGTAGGGTTTTATTTCCATATTACAGTTAAGGAAACTCAGATTTACAGAGGCAAAGTAATTTGCCTAAATTCACCTAGCAAAAATCAGAATTCAAATGTAGACTGTAACATCATACAAAATCTGATACTTCCTGATGCAAAGGTTTTTTGATTTTTCTTCCCAAATCCAGTCCAGGTTTCCCAAGCCCACTAAATACAAATATTGGCATAGGAATTATTTTGTGGTATTATCACTTGGGGCCCTGGTGGTGCAGTGGTTGAGAGCTACAGCTGCTAACCAAAAGGTCAGCAGTTCGAATCCACCAGCCACTCCTTGGAAACTCTATGGGACAGTTCTACTCTGTCCTATAGGGTCACTACGAGTTGGAATCAACTCGATGGCAACAGGTTTTAGTCACTTGAGTCAGTACAACATTCTGCTCATCAGGATTTGGAGCGTTAACCTAGACAAGTCATCTGAAAAGACTGAAAAGTTCCTTTGTTTCATTTCAGAAAGGTTCGGCCAGTATTGAAAATATTACTGCTGCTTTGTATGGTTTGTCTGGTTTTTTTTCATGATTAAATTTTGTGTCATAATGGTTTCCTAACTGACTGGCTTTCCAGTGGGCATTTCCATTCTGGTTTCTTTTGTGGTATGCAAACGGTAATAAAATAAAGCTGCCACTCCCATCTATGTCGTCACTGCACATAAACAGTGAAGGAGCCCTCACAAAGGACCCCTGAGGTATATATAAATTGCTGTTATTTCTGCGGTTTACCACTTGGACCTGGAGTGATTTATCTTTGCACAACTAGGGGCTGCTATGAAATTCATCAACTGAGTGGAGACGGAAAGCCAACAGCCTGTGTTCATTGAGCAGCTAAATGTGAAATGTGTCACTAGAGAATTGAGTGGCTTAATGTGAAATGTGTGGTAACCATGGAGGTTGGGCTGGGTCTGATTGACTCATTAATGAAGGTATCCATTCTGGACACACCCCTGGAGGCCACACAACTAATAATTACTCCAAAATACAAGCTTCCTGAGGGTAGGGACTTTCTCTGTTTTGTTCACCATTCAACCTCCATCGCCGTATTCTGTGCCCGGCACGTAGTTGATGATCCATGAATATTTTTCTAACATTTTACTACAAAAGCTTTCAAACATAGCACAGTTGAAAGAATTTTACCATTGAAAACCGATACATTCACCACCTAGAGTCTACCACTAAAATGTTGTTACACTTGCTTTTTCCCATATCTATCCATCTGATAATCCATCTTCTTTTCTGAAGCATTTCAGAATATCAGTACACTTTCCCCTAAATATATCAACACATATATTGTTAACTTCAGGTCAATATTTGTTTGCAGTTTCTTCTTTTGATGAAAACTTATATATAGCATAATGCACAAATCTTACGAGTACATTTGCTGAATGCTGACAAATGTTATTTGTAGCTCAAACTCCTATCAAGATACAGAACACTATTATTCCCCAAAATGTTCCTCATGACCCTTCACAGTCAATTTCTACCTTAACAGGTTATTTTTGTCCATTCCAGAGCTTCATAAAAATGGGATTATATACTGTTTGCTCTTTTATATAAGGCTTTTTTGTACTCAGCATACTGTTTTTGAGATTCGCCCATGTCGTTTTGTGTTTCATTAGTATATTCCTAGACTTCAAAGTAGCATTCCATTGTATGGATATGCCAGAGTTTACTTATACATTCTCTTACTGATGGCTCCTAGACTGTTTCCAGTTTTTGTCTATTATGAATAATACTGCTATGGATTTTCTTGTACAAACTTTTGTGAGCAAATGTTTTTATTTCTCTTGGGTAAGTATCTAAGAATGGAATGGTGAGGTTATATGGTAGGTGTATGTTTCATTTTCTGGAAAACTGCCAGAAATTTTCCCAAAGTGGTTACACCATTTTACGTTCTCACCAATAATGTACGAGAGTTCCAGTTGCTCCACACCCTCACCAGCATTTGGTGTTGTCTCTCTAAGGATCTGATCAATGAATAAAGATGTAGATTGTTTCTGAGTCTTGAAGTGATTATGCTGAGAACTGTTTCGGGGAGATCTCAAATGGAAGAATCAGGTTTTTTTCTCAGAGGAGAGAATACATAACAAAGTGAAAAGATTATGGGCCTTAAAGACAGATCATCTGGGTTTAAATCCCAACTCTGCCACTTACTACCTGTGTGACCTGGGCAAGTCACTTAAATTCTCTGAGCTTCAATTTTCTCATGTGTCACAAGAAAAGGATACCAGCATCACAGAGCTGGTACGGGGCTAAATGAGGAAATGTATCTACTAATAGGACTTAGCACTGAACCCGGCCAGAGGAATATCAGGAGCTGGTTCTTCACAGCATGATTCAGTCACTCTATCTCCTCCCTCATCTTTTCTGAAGACCGCCTTGGTCCGTTCTCCCATCCAGCTTGCCCCTTAAATTCCTCCTTTGTATCCTTTGCCTCCTCCCTGCTGTCTTTGTAGAAAAATAGAACCATTGGTTAGAACACGGCACACCCAATATTCAGTGGTTCTGTTTTCTAAGGGGCTTGATTCCCCTTAATCATGCAGATTTAGACCTAAATTTGAATTCAGCTCCACTTTTCATTAGCTGTGTTACCTGCAACGAGTAACAAGTCTTAGTTTTCTTATCTATAAATTGGGTGCATCAAATCAAGTAAGTATCTAAAGCCCCTAACACAGTGCCTGGCATAGAGTAGGCAGTCAGGAAATGGGAGCCCCTTTCCTCCCCCAGAAAAGACTCATCTATGATCTGTTTTTTGGTATAAAAATATACAAAATATTCGGGTTCTTCCACTTTGTTGTCTGATGCACTAGATCCAAAGCACAGTCCCAAAAGGACCAGTCTCATCTCCCTTAGATGTACTCTATTCACCCAGTAAATATTTTTGAAGACTTCCTGTGTGCCAGCCATCTGAAGTAGGTTGATGACAAGATGGCAACCTCTTCTCTTCATAAGTTCACAGATCTGTGCGGGGTCAGAAGGCTTTTCCCATGCCCAAGGTCTGCACCTCTCTGCCCTGATTTCTAACTCACTCACTCTCAACTCCATTCCTTACTCATTTGGGCTTGATAGAAGCCCTTGGTGTTTTGCCCTCTCTCTTTTGATCTTGCTACTCAGTCTTCTGACATTCCAGAAAACATTTAGAGGGGCAAGACTCCTTCCATGCCATCAGCCCCCAAGCCCTAGTGAAAGGGGGCAATGTGCAATGATGGAGAAATAGATGCGGGAAAGAAAAGGAGAGAACGAGGACCCATTTCAGAAAGGACCCTCCTCATCCCTTTTCCCTATCATCTTGCCATTGAAGCTTCAGAACTGTTTTCAGGGTATCCCATCTCTGTTCCATTAAAGATAAAGAAAAGCCTCTTTGTGTTTAAAAAATGATTCTTGTGAAATGAAAATAAAAGCCTTTCATTCAGTAATCATTCCATTTTATTATTATTATTAACCACTGTTTGACTCCTACTAATTGAACTTCTCTAGATAAAAGGTTAGCATTTCTTAATACAGAGCAGCCACGAAACCATTTAGTGACTCTCAGGACATGCTCTCTTCTCCCTGCCTAGTGAAGAAAACCCTGGGGAGAGGGACCCGTAGTTGTCAGGGGTGAGCTCAGGAAGAGGGAAGCAGCTTGCCACCACTCACTACCTCCTTAATTCACCATGCTCATTCTAAATGATTTCTTAAACCTACACTTCTTGAAAGTTGCCCAAGCTTCGTACAATGATGAATGCTTAAAGTCTCCTAGACTCATAGATTTTCACTGGACAATTAGGAAATTGGGTAGGTGGATCTCTTCCAAGTTGGGCTTTTGGTTAGCTTGAAAAGTTGAATTTAAATTGCTAGAGAATTTAGATATGTGGCAGGGTAGAAAGTTCCGGAAGCAAATAAAGCTACATTTGAACACCAACTCTGACTTCTCCTAGCTTGTCACCTTGGGCGTCTAACCCATCAGAGTCTCAGTTTCCTCATCTGCAAAGTGCAAGCAACAACACCAACTGCCGAGGAGTGTTATGAAGACTAACTAGAGACAGTCCTTACAGAGCATCCAACATAGCACGTAACAGGTACTCTCAAAGGAGGCGCTGTCTCATCATCCTCATCAGCATCATCACTATTGTTGTCATTCAGCAGTGTGTTTGTGACCTTCAACTTGCCACCAAATTTAATCTGTGACCGTATTTAAAAACATTCCCCTGAGATTTCTACCCAAAAGCTGGCCAAATGCTATATGTTTAATGCTAGAAGGGTAGAGACATGAATCTTCTAAGCATCTGTGTAAGGATGATGCCTCTGTCCTTCTGCATCCCCAAGGACTGGAAAGCATGCACAGTGACTTAACACACATTTATAAATTATTTATGTAGGGGGAAAGCAATGCGATTGTCACCTGTGGCACAGAGACATCAATAAGCCTTGTTAAGTCAGAATTCTCCAAGGGGGGATCTTTACCTGGTTTTGCTCCCTCTGAGCGCCTGAATCATGGCTGTAATAGTCAGGGGGCAGTTACCCAGACCTGACATCTAGCTGAACAACACCTGGAGGAATTCTGAAACTCAGAAGGAAGGATTTGGAGAGAATGCTGGAACTTGTATGTTGACTTCTAAAAAGGTCCTGATTCTCCCTTTTCTATACACCTCCAGTCACAGGACTAGCAATAAGGTCTTCTATGCTCCTGGCCAAGGAGGATTTGGTCAAGTTCAAGGACCATTGAGGTCACGTTGCCAAAGAATACAGGGTTCAAAGAAAATAATGTTGATAACACACAAGAGCATTATTCTTCCTTCTTTCACTTCCACTTGCATCCAGAGTGGTTTTGATGAAAGATCAAAATCTCAGGTTCCTGCAGGGCCAAGCAGGTAATGTAAATGAGCGCCAGTGCTTTCTAAAAGGGCAGCCACTGCTTACTGTGAGCTGACAGATGCCACGTGGGAATGTGCAAATCGTGTTGCCAAGTATTCCTATTATTTTAGGATGAGTGAGATCAGATTTGTAAGTAGAATCTTCTAATTATTAATGATTTGCAAATAATTCAAAAAATTAGCACTGGAAATGTCAAACGCCCATATCCCAGGGTGAGATTCAGCCCTTAGGCAGCCAGTTAAGATCTTGGTCTCTAGAGTTAGGTAGAACTGGGTTCAAGCCTTGGCTTTGCTTATTATCTGGATGACCTTGGATAAGTTACTTACCTATTCTAAGGGTCAGATTCCTCATCCAGAAAATGAAGACAGTAATAGCACCAACTTCATCAGCTGATATTCTAATTAAGTGAGATTGTACTTCCAAAGCCCTAAGCGTGATGCCTGGCACATGGAGTTAGCAGTAGTTTAATACATTATTGGTGCATCAACATTTGCAGGGACAAAATTCAGGAATTTCAGACAAAGGTAATCTCCCCAGGCCTTAAAAAAAAAGTTGCCCTTGAGTCGACTTTGACTCATGGCAACCTCATGTGTGTCAGCATAGAACTGTGCTCCACAGGTTTTCAGTGGCCACTTTCTTGGAAGTAGATTGCCAGGCCTTTCTTCCAAAAAAGCCTCTGGGTGGGCACAAACCACCAAACTTTCAGTTATCATCTGAGCACTTAACCATTGGTGCCACCCAGGGTTTCCTTCCCTAGGCCTTACATGTTGATAAATTGTGGACCAACCAGCTTTATTGCTTAGTAATTTTACTCAGATATCTCCAAGTTGGTGGATATTTAAGCCAGTCTTGTCTCCAAGAGCTGCCCATGAAAAATGGTCTCTTCCCTCCTCCAATCTAATCCAAGTCCATGCCAATAGACCTACATGGCTTCTATCTGCCCCTCTCCATTTTGAGATAGGAGGGAGGAAACCTAATTGCAGAAATAGGTCAGCTTGAAGGAGCCCTCAGTGAGTCGTAGGTTTCCTCAGGGAACCATTTCTCTGTGCTGTCATTCATCTTGTTTTCTGTCTTCATTGCCGTCTCTCAGGAGGCGGAGATACTGAGGCTGGAATGTAGGGACACTTCCTCCGGGAGCTGTCCAAGTTCCCCTAGATACCACTGGGAGGGGGAGACCTGCTTATGGATCAGAGAAGGTGGCAAACATCTCAGAGTTTCTCAACCTCAGCACTGTTGGCATCTGGGCTAAATAATTCTCAGTTGTGGGGGGCCATCCTATGCATTGTAGGATGATTAGCAGCCATCTCTAGTCTCTACCCACTAGATGCCAGTAACACCCTCCTACTGGTGACAACCAAAAGAGTCTCCAGATATTGCCAAATCTCCCCTGGGAGACAAACTCACCCCAATTGAGAACTACTGCTCTCAATCTGCACTCCTGCTGCTGCTGGGAAGATAGCCCACCTTAAGAAATCTCCCCGTGATGAAGTTACCCACAAAATGTGCTCTCTGTGAAGAAGCTGAGGTGGAGGTCCCTCCAAAAGGAGACAAATCCCAGGCATAGGTGAGTGCCGCAGAAACAATACTTTAGGAAAAACTGTAGTTGTGGGCTTTGGGGTCAGATGGATGAGTGTCCAAATTCTGGATCACCCTCAGCAGAGTGACTTGAGGCAAAGTACTTCACCTCTCTTAGCCTCATATTTTTCCTCTGTAAAGTGAGGATAATAGAACCCTTCTCGAGAGGATATTGTCCAGATTAAATATGATGTCAGAATATGATTAGCACAGTGTCAGATAGATGGTAGATATATATAGATAGATACATAGACAGACAGATAGACAAAGAGATAATACATACAGACAGACAGATAAATAGATGATAGACAGATGGATAGATGGATAGGTAGCAGGTATTGCATCAACTACAATTTATGGCAGCCTTATGTACAACAGAACAAAATGTTGCCTGTGTCATCCTCACAATCGCCGACATGTTCAAGTCCATCACTGAGGCCATTGTGCCAGTCAATCTCATCAAGGATTTCCCTAGCCCTCAATGGCCCTCAGCTTCACCAAACAGGATGTCTTCCTCTAGTGATTGATCCCTGCTGATGACATGTCAAAAAAAAAAAAAGGTCAGACAGTGTTCTATTGTGATCCATAAGGTTTAGATTGGCTAATTTTTGGAAGTATATCACCAGGCCTTTCTTCTTACATAGTCTATCTTAGTCTGGAAGCTCTACTGAAACCTGTCTACCATGGGTGACCCTGCTGGTATTCTAACTATCCATGGCATAGCTTCCAGTATCTCAACAACATACAATCCACCACAGTACAACACACTGACTGACAGGTGGTAGACAGTGCCGTACAGCCCTGCTAAATAAATAGAAATAGTAATTATCTCACAGGGAAGATGACAATTTACTTTAATCTTAAAAAAGAACTCACTGGCTTCTGTTCAACATTTTACATATTTGGGGAGTTTACACATGGTCCCACTAATGCAACAAATGGCTAGTTCACAGACATTTCCCCTCTCCTGATCTCACTCCTTCCTTCTTTCTTCTTGCTTTCTGGTCAAGGAGTCATGTATGATGTTATATGGCATAAAAATATTTGGGTTCTTCCATCTTCTTTGTCTGCTGCATTAAGCACAAAGCAAAAAGTCCCAAAAGCACCAGTCTCGCCTCCCTTAGACATGCTCCATTTACTCAGTAAATATTTTTGAGGACCTACTATGGCCAGCCATCTGAAGTAGGTTGATGAAAAGATGGCAACCACTTTATAAACTCACAAACCACAATATATCATGGTCAATCATGATACATTGCGATCATTAAAAAAATACTTAATTTTCTAATATTTTTCCTTTCTCATTTGAAAAACAATGAGCTCAGTTAGCACAAGATTATAAATTTATGCTAGTGAGGAAATAAAAGGAAGGGAAAATAAATGTAAGCAAAATAAGAGGAAGTTAGAAGAAAGATTCATGCCCATAACACACATTATTAATAGGATAGTAGTAGCCTGAAAATTTAGCTCTGAGCTTCCTAGCAACCAACGCAAAGAGAGAAAATAAAAAGTCACAGAATAATTCAGTATCAAAAATAGAGAAGAAGAGGTATATAATCATTCAGGGCAGTTGAGGAAGACATCTTGTAGTAGGCCATGTCTGAGCTGAATCCTAAAAGCTGAGCAGAAGTTATGCAGCTCCAATAAAGGGAGGAAGGGTAATCTTGCCAGACACATAGCACACACAAAGGCCATGAGTCAAGAGAAGGCAGGGCCAAGATGTGGGAGTAGTCAGACGCTTCCAGTGACCTCTCTTACAACAAAGACCTGAAAAAACAAGTGAAACAATTATATATATGACAAGCTAGAAGTCCTGAACATCAAAGGCAAAGTTAGAAAATAGACTGAGCGGCAAGCAGAGGGAGAGATGGTTCAGAAGCGGCAAGGAGTTGCCGGACCTGACTCAGCAGGAACCCTCAGGCACGATCCTCTAGAGCGACTGCAGCAAGGCTGGTGGTAGAGATCCGGATGTGGTTTCCTCAGGGAGAGACGGCAAGCCACACAGCTTACTCACACCTCCAGAACCAGAGAAGAATGGCATTCTCAGCAAGAGCTAAGTACTTGCGTTTATTTTACTGTGCCCCCAGCCCCAAAGCTGGCTTCAGTGGCTGTTGATTTCCCTAGGTTTGAGATAGGTCCTGCTGCATGCTCTGAGCCATTCTTCTGGCCTTGGAGAAGGAATAAATTAACAGCTGGGAGAAAAGATAATCTGCCAGCTCCACTAAGCTGGGAAGCTCAGGACAGAAGCACCTCCAGTCCAGGCACAAATGGTCTGCAGGCTTTGAATACCTTTCATCCCTGCATGGACCTGTGGAACCATATCAGGAGATTAGGCCCTTGTTGGCAGTTTCAGCTATGTGGTGAAGAGGTGGGTTTTTGATGTTTGACCTGCTTTGACTATTAAACAGGGTCCTCACCTACCTACATTAGGGGCCTAAGGACTGGTGGCTCCACCCATGTCACCTAGCCACCTGCGACAGGGGTCCAAGAATAACTGGTACCCCCCAGTCCTTACAACCAAAGGCATTGGGTATCCATGGTCCAGCTGCAGAATCCACCAGCCTGTGCACTCTAGGGAACAGGGACTCACTTTCTTCACAGATACTTGGGGGATGGTTGTCAGTCCCCTGCTTTGTTCAGAGTGTGGCCCCCTGCTGCAACCAGACACCTGTGCCTACACCAGTGACCCCTGCTGCACTAACGCTGTATGACAGAGCCTGTACCACACACTTGATGACCAACTACCTGGACACCTAACCCAAATCCATACAAGAAAAATGAATGGACTCCTAGGCTGATATACATGGTAACAGCACTAGCCATCTGGTGGCAGTATGTTAGAACTTCAAAGGTAAAAATAATCAAGCTAGCTCACTCAAGCAGCCTATTTGGGCATATCAAAACAAAACAAAGCAAGAAGATAGGATACAGTAGGCAAACATAAAACAAACTAATTAAAACACTTATAGATGGCTCAAAGACAACACTCAGTATCAAATCACATAAAGAAGCAGACCATGGTTGCTTCAACAAGCTCTCAAAACAAAGACTCAAGGAATCTTCTGGATGAAGGTGTCTTCCTGGAATAATCAGATGTAGGACACAAAAATTAATATACAGAAATCTTCAAGACATCAGGCAAAACACAGAACAAACCAAGGAACACACAGATAAAGCAGTTGAGGAAATTAAAAAGCTTATTCAAGAACATAATGAAAAATTTAATAGGCTGCAAGAATCCACAGAGAGACAGCAATCAGAAATTCAGAAGATTAACAATAAAATTACAGAATTAGACAACTCAATAGAAAGTCAGGGGAGCAGTACTGAGGAAATGGAAGGTGGAATTAGTGAGATTGAAGATAAAATAATTGGCACCAATATATTTGAAGAAAAATCAGATAAAAGAATGTAAAAAAAAAGAAGAAACCCTAAGAATCATGTGGGACTCTGTTAAGAGAAATAACCTATGAGTGATTGGAGTACCAGAACAGGGTGGGATAACAAAAAATACAGAGAGAATTGTTTGAAGGCTTGTTGGCAGAAAATTTTCCTGACATCATGAAAGATGAGAAGATATCTATCCAAGATGCGCATCGAACTCCAAATAAGGTAGATCTCAAAAGAAAGTCACCAAGACATATTAAAATCAAACTTGCCAAAACCAAAGATAAAGAGAGAATTTTAAGAGCAGCTAGGGATAAACAAAAAGTCATCTACAAAGGAGAGTCAATAAGAATAAACTTGGACTACTCAGCAGAAACCATGTAGGCAAGGAGGCAATGGGATGACTTATATAAAGCAATGAAGGAAAAAAATTGCCAGCCAAGAATCATATATCCAGCAAAACTGCCCCTCAAATATGAAGGTGAAGTTAGGACATTTCCAGATAAACAGAAGTTTAGGGAATTCATAAAAACCAAACCAAGACTACAAGAAATACTAAAGGGAGTTCTCTGGTTAGAAAATCAATAATATCAGGTAACAATCTAAGACAAGAACACAGGACAGAGCAACCAGATGTTAATCGAGATAGGGAAATCATAAAAATAAATCAAGATAAAAAAAACTCAAAAAAGGGAAACAGTGATGTCATTATGCAAAAGAAGACAACATTAAAATAATAAAGAGAGACTAAGAAATGTAGTCCTAGATCTTCCATATGGAGAGGAAGTCAAGGCAACATAAACAAATAAAAGTTAGGTTTACACTTAGAAAAATGGGGGTAAATATTAAGGTAAACACAAAGGAGACTAATAATTCTATTCATCAAAATAAAATAAAGAAAAAATACTCAGCAAAAATAACATCAACAACAATGAATAAGAGAAAAGACAACATATAAAGATAAACTACTCAACACAAAAAAATTAAGAGGGAAAAAGAAACCATCGACAATACACAAAAGAAGACATCAAAATGACAGCACAAAACTCATACCTATACATAATTACACTGAATGTAAATGAACTAAATGCAGCAATAAAGGGACAGAGAGTGGCAGAATGGATGAAAAAAAGACCTATCTATATGATGTCTATAAGAGACACAGCTTAGACACATAAACAAACTAAAACTCAAAGGATGGAAAAAATATATCAAGCAAACAACAATCAAAAGAGAGCAGGAGTGGCAATATTAATTTCTGACAAAATTAACTTTAAAGTTAATCCACCACAAAGGATAAAGAAGGAAACTATATAACGATTACAGGGACAATATACCAGGAGGATATAACCATATTAAATATTTATGCACCCAATGACAGGGCTTCAAAATACATAAAACAAACTCTAACAGCACTGAAAAGTGAGATAGACAGCTCCACAATAATTGTAGGAGACTTCAACACACGCCTTTCAGTGAAGGACAGAAAGAAGTTCAATAAAAACATAAAAAAAAACAAACCCAGGGCCGTCGAGTGGTCTAAATGCCACAATCAACCAACGTGACCTCATAGGCAAATACAGAACACTCCACCCAACAGCAGCCAAGTATACTTTCTTTTCCAGGGCACATGGAACATTCTCCAGAATACACCACATGTTAGGTCATAAAGCCAGCCTCAGCAGAATCCAAAACATCAAAACATTACAAAGCATCTTCTCTGACCATAAGGCCATAAAAGTAGAAATCAATAACAGAAAAGGCAGGGAAAAGAAATCAAACACTTGGAAACTGAACAATAACCTGCTCAAAAACGACTGGCTTATAGAAGAAATTAAGGATGGAATAAAGATATTCAGAGAATCCAATGAGAATAAAAACTCTTCCCATCATAACCTTTGGGACACAGCAAAAGCGGTGCTCAGAGGTCAATTTATATCAATAAATGCACACATACAAAAAGAAGAAAGGGTCAAAATCAAAGAATTATCCCTACAACTTGAACAAATAGAAAGAGAACAACAAAAGAAACCCCCAGGCACCAGAAGACAGCAAATAATAAAAATTAGAGCAGAATTAAATGAAACAGAGAACAGAAAAACAACCGAAAGAGTTAACAAGACCAAAAGCTGGTTCTTTGAAAAAATTAACAAAATTCATAAACCATTGGCCAAACTGACAAAAGAAAAACAAGAAAGGAAGCAAATAACCCAAATAAGAAAAGAGTTGGGTGATACAACAACAGACCCAACTGAAATTAAAAGAATCATATCAGATTACTATGAAAAATTATACTCTAACATACTTGAAAACCTAGAAGAAATGGATGAATTCCTAGAAACACACTACCTACCTAAACTAACACAAACAGAGGTAGAACAACTAAATAAACCCATAACAAAAGAAGAGATTGAAAAGGTAATTATAAAACTCCCAACAAAAAAAAGCCCTGGCCCGGACGGCTTCACTGCAGAGTTCTACCAAACTTTCAGAGAAGAGTTAACGCCACTAATACTAAAGGTATGTCAGAGCATAGAAAAGGATGAAATACTCCTAAACTCATTCTATGAAGCCAGCATATCCCTGATACCAAAACCAGGTAAAGACACCACAAAAAAAGAAAATTACAGACCTATATCCCTCATGAACTTAGATGCAAAAATCCTCTCAACAAAATTCTAGCCAACAGAATTCAAAAACATATCAAAGAAATAATTCACCATGACCAAGTGGGATTCATACCAGGTATGCAGGGATGGTTCAACATTAGAAAAACAATTAATATAATCCATATCATATAAATAAAACAATTAATGTAATCCATATCATATAAATAAAACAAAAGAAGAGAACCGCATGATCTTAACAATTGATGCAGAAAAGGCGTTTGACAAAGTTCAACATCCATTCATGATAAAAACTCTCAGCAAAATAGGAATAGAAGGAAAATTCCTCAACCTAATAAAGAGCATTTATACAAAGCCAATGGCCAACACCATCCTAAATGGATAGAGTCTGAAAGCATTCCCCTTGAGATGGGCAACCCGACAAGGATGCCCTTTATCACCACTCTTATTCAATACTGTGCTGGAGGTCCTAGCCAGAGCAATTAGGCTAGATAAAGAAATAAAGGGCATCCAGATTGGTAAGGAAGAAGTAAAAGTATCTGTGTTTGCAGATGACAAGATCTTATGCACAGACAACCCCAAAGAATTCTCAAGAAAACTATTAAACTAATACAAGAGTTCAGCAGAGTATCAGGACACAAGATAAACATATAAAAATCAGTTGGAATGGAAGGGAAAGAACCCCCGGATAAGCAAAACATTACTGAAAAAGAAGAAGAAAGTGGGAGGCCTCACCCTACCTGATTTCAGAACCTATTATATAGCTACAGTAGTCAAAACAGCCTGGTACTGGTACAACAACAGGCACATAGACCAATGGAACAGAATTGAGAACCCAGATATAAATCCATCCACGTATGAGCAGCTGATATTTGACAAAGGACCAGTCTCAGTCAATTGGGGAAATAATAGTCTTTTTAACAAATGGTGCTGGCATACCTGGATATCCATTTGCAAAAGAATGAAACAGGACCCATACCTCACACCATGCACAAAAACTAACTCCAAGTGGATCAAAGACCTAAACATAAAGGCTAAAACGATAAAGATCATGGAAGAAAAAATAGGATCAACCCTAGGAGCCCTAATACAGGGCATAAACAGAATACAAAACATTACCAAAAATGATGAAGAGAAACCAGATAACTGGGAGCTCCTAAAAATCAAACACCTATGCTCATCTAAAGACTTCACCAAAAGAGTAAAAAGACCACCTACAGACTGGGAAAGAATATTCAGCTATGACATCTCAGACCAGCGCCTGATCTCTAAAATTTACATGATTCTGTCAAAACTCAACCACAAAAAGACAAACAACCCAATCAAGAAGTGGGCAAAGGATATGAACACACATTTCACTAAAGAAGATATTCAGGCAGCCAACAGATACATGAGAAAATGCTCCCGATCATTAGCCATTAGAGAAATGCAAATTAAAATTACGATGAGATTTCATCTCACACCAACTAGACTGGCATTAATCCAAAAAACACAAAATAATAAATTTTGGAGGGGCTGCGGAGAGATTGGAACTCTAATACACTGCTGGTGGGATTGTAAAATGGTACAACCACTTTGGAAATCCATCTGGCGTTATCTTAAACAGTTAGAAATAGAACTACCACACAACCCAGAAATCCCACTCCTAGGAATATACCCTAGAGATACAAGAGCCTTCACACAAACAGATATATGCACACCCATGTTTATTGCAGCTCTGTTTACAATAGCAAAAAGCTGGAAGCAACCAAGATGTCCGTCAACGGATGAATGGGTAAATAAATTGTGGTATATTCACACAATGGAATACTACGCATCGATAAAGAACAGTGACGAATCTCTGAAACATTTCATAACATGGAGGAATCTGGAAGGCATTATGCTGAGCGAAATGAGTCAGTTGCAAAAGGACAAATATTGTATAAGACCACTATTATAAGATCTTGAGAAATAGAAAAAACGGAGAAGAACACATACTTATGTGGTTACAAAGGGGGGGGAGGGAGGGAGGGAGAGGGCTTTTTATTGATCAATCTGTAGATAAGAACTGCTTTGGGTGAAGGGAAAGACAACACTCAATACAAGGAAGGTCAGCCTAATTGGACTGGATTAAAAGCAAAGAGGTTTCCGGGATAAAATGAAAGCTCCAAAGGTCAGCGGAGCAGGGGCTGGGGTCTGGGGAACTTGGTTTGAGGGGACTTCTAACTCAATAGGCAAAATAATTCTATTATGAAAACACTCTGCATCCCACTTTGAATTGTGGCGCCTGGGGTCCTAAATGCCAACAAGCGGCCATCTAAGATACATCAGTTGGTCTCAACCCACCTGGAGCAAAGGCAAAGGAAGAACACCAAGGTCACACGACAACTAAGAACCCAAGAGACAGAAAGGGCCACATGAACCAGAGACCTACATTATCCTGAGACCAGAAGAACTAGTTGGTGCCCGGCCACAATCGATGTCTCCCCTGTCAGGGAGCAAAACAGACAACTCCTGAGGGAGCAGGAGACCAATGGGATACAGACCCCAAATTCTCATGAAAAGACCATACCTAATGGTATGATTGCGACTAGAGGAATCCCAGAGACAATGCTCCCCAGAACTTCTGATGGCACAGGACAGGAACCATCCCCGAAGACAAATCATCAGGCATGAAAAGGACTGGTCAGTGGGGGGGAGAGAGATGCTGAAGAAGAGTGAGCTAATTAAATCAGGTGGACACTGGAGAGTGTGTTGGCAACTCTTGACTGGAGGGGGGATGGGAAGATAGAGAGAGAGGGAAGATGGCAAAATTGGCACGAAGCAAGAGACTGTAAGGGCTGACTCAATAGGGGGAGAGCAAGTGGGAGAAGGGAGTAAGATGTATGTAAACCTACATGTGACAGACTGATTGGAATGGTAAATGTTCACTTGAAGCTTAATAAAAATTAAAAAAAAAAAAATCAGTTGGATTCCTTTACACCAACAAAGAGAGCATGGAAGAGGAAATCACCAAATCAATACCATTTACAGTAGCCTCCAAGATGATAAAACACTTTGGAATAAATCTTACCAGAGATGTAAAAGACCTATACAAAGAAAACTACAAGACACTACTGCAAGAAACTGAAAGGGTCCTACATAAGTGGAAAAACATACCTTGCTCATGGATAGGAAGATTTAACCTTGTAAAAATGTCTGTTTACCAAAAGCGTTCTATAGTTACAGTGCAATTCCAATCCAAATTCCAAAGACATTTTTTAATGAGATGGAGAGACAAATCACCAACTTCATATGAAAAGGAAAAAAGCCCCGGATAAGTAAAGCATTACTGAAAAAGAAGAACAAAGTGGGAGGCCTCACGCTACCTGGTTTTAACACCTATTATACCGCCACAGTAGTCAAAACAGCCTGGTACTGGTACAACAACAGATACATAGACCAATGGAACAGAATTGAGAACCAGACATAAATCCATCTGAACATGAGCAGCGGATATTTGAAAAAGGTCCAAAGTCAGTTAAAAGGGGGAAAAGACAGTCTGTTTAACAAGTGGTGCTGGCATAACTGGATATCCATCTGCAAAAAAAATGAAACAAGACCCATACCTCACACCATGCACAAAAACTAATTCAAAATGAATCAAAGACCTAAATATAAAATGATAAAGCTCATGGACAACACTAGGAGCCCTAATACATGGCATAAACAGTATACAAAATGTTACTAACAATGCACAAACACCAGAGGAGAAACTAGGTAACTGGGAGCTCCTAAAAATCAAACACTGATGCTCATCCAAAGACTTCTCCAAAAGAGTAAAAAGATTACCTACAGACTGGGAAAAAGTTTTTACCTATGACATTTCCGATCATTTTGAGACATTTAGAGATTACTTATGATCTCTAAAATCTACATGATACTGTAGTAGCTCAACAACAAAAAGACAAATAACCCAAATAAAAAATGGTCAAAGGATATGAACAGGCACTTCACTAAAGAAGACATTCAGGTAGTTAACAGATACATGAGGAAATGCTCACAATCATTAGCCATGAGAGAAATTCAGGTCAAAACTACAATGAGATTCCATCTCATTCCAACAAGCCTGGTGTTAATCCAAAAAACACAAAATAATAAATGTTAAAGAGGTTGTGGAGAGACTGGAACACTTATACACTGCTGGTGTGAATGTAAAATGGTACAACCACTTTGGAAATCCATTTGGCACTTCCTTAAAAAGCTAGAAATAGAACTACCATATGATCCAGTAATCCACTCCTTGGAATACATCCTAGAGGAATAAGAGTCTTTACACGAAAAGATATATGCACACCCATGTTCATCGCAGCACTGTTTACAATAGCAAAAAGGTGCAAGCAACCAAGGTGCCCATCAATGGATGAATGGATAAATAAATTATGGTATATTCACACAATGGAATACCACACATCGATAAAGAACAATGATGAGTCCGTGAAACATTTCATAACATGGAGGAATCTGGAAGGCATTTTGTTGAGTGAAATTAGTCAGTTACAAAAGGACAAATGTTGTATGAGACCACTTTTATAAGAACACAAGAAATAGTTTAAACAGAGGAGAAAATATCCTTTGATGGTTACGAAAGTGGGGAGGGAGATGGGTATTCACTGATTAGCTAGTAGACAAGAACTATTTTGGGTGAAGGGAAAGACAACACACAATACAGGAGAGGTCAACACAACTAGACTAAACCAAAAGCAAAGAAGTTTCCTGAATAAACCGAACACTTCAAGGGCCAGCATAGCAGGGGCGGGGTTTGGGGACCACGGTTTCAGGGGACATCTAGGTAAATTGGCATAATAAAATTTATTAAGAAAACATTCTGCATCCCACTTTGGTGGGTGGCGTCTGGGGTCTGAAATGCTAGCAAGTGGCCATCTAAGATGCATCAATTAGAGAAAGGAGCGTGAAGAACACCAAAGACACAAGGTAATTATAAGCCCAAGAGACAGAAAGGGCCACATAAATCAGAGACTACATCAGCCTGAGACCAGAAGAACTAGGTGGTGCCCAGCTACAAAGGATGACTGCCCTGAGAGGGAACACAACAGAGGACCCCTAGGGAGCAGGAAAGCAGTGGGATGCAGACCTCAAATTCTCATAAAAAGACCAAACTTAATGGTCTGACTGAGACTAGAAGGAAATCTGAGGTCATGGTCCCCAGACTTTCTGTTAGCCCAAGACTGGAACCATTGCCAAAGCCAATGCTTAGACAGGGATTGGACTGGGCTATAAGATAGAAAAAGATACCTGTGAGGAGTGAGTTTCTTGGCTCACGTAGACACATGAGACTATGTGGGCAGCTGCTGTCTGGAGGTGAGATGAGAAGGCAGAGGGGGACAGGAGCTGACTGAACGGACATGGGAATACAGGATGGAGAGATGGAGCGTGCTGTCCTAGGGGGATAGCAACTAGGAGTATATAGAAGAAAAAAAAAATTTTTTTTTTTATAGCAAGGCGTATATAAGTTTTTGTACGAGAAACTGATTTGTAAACTTTCACTTAAAGCACTATAAAATTTAAAAAAACAAAAAGTCCATGAGACAAGGACGAACATGGCAGGCTCTGAGTTTGTGAGCAAAGCTCAGGGCGCCATCGCTTTGGCCATTTCTTTTGGCTTGAGGGGATAAAGTTAGTACCAAATTGCTTAGTAAATCCTGCCAGAGTCTGCCCTTGCTCTTCCCACAGCAAATCAACTAAACAGGTAAAATCCAGCAGGAGCTACATTAGGTTGCAGGAGAAAAGCACATTTGAGATTCTGCCTTTTCTTTTTGTTCCTGGCTTGGCAGAGCGCAGAATACATGAAAATCAATTCAGAGGTAAATCTCTGCTAATAAAAAAGCATTAACAATCAGAGACAGCCACTGGCAGGCCTCCCTACCTCCCCTGCACTACCCAGATTGCAGATTCCTATCGTTACTGATAAAGACAGTTGCTCGGGTCCGCATTGTCCCTTGGCTACCCTGGAAGGCCTCTGACAATGTCCCTGGGGGCCCCTGAAAAAAAGCACCAAGTGCAGACCAGGTGAAAGTGATTTCCTTTGCCCATTTCTGACGTTGGCAACCAGCCAACGAGCCAATCAATCAGTGGTACTTGTTGAGTGTCTTCTTTATGTCATGTATTGCACTGGAACCAGATTATGGAGGACCTTCCAGGCCATATTTCATGGGTTGGGTCACCCAGGAATCACTCTGAGTGTGAAGCATGCAGGAGGTTTTCTAGGGGTGCTCTAGGGAACAAAACCTGTGAGGAAGAGTGGGAAACAATATGGGGTAGAAGAAACTTGTCTTAAGCTGAGAGGAAGACCCTCAACGAAATGGATTGACACAGCGGCTGCAGCAGTGGGGTCAAACATACCTATTGTGAGGATGGCACAGGACCAAGCAATGTTTCGTTCTGTTATACGTGGGGTCACTATGAGTTGGAACCAACTCAATGGAACTTAACACCACCAACAACAACAACATTGAAGTGTTTTAGGCAGAAGAATGGTATGATCTGATTCTTTTTTTTTTTTTTTCAATTAATTTTTATTGTGCTTTAAGTGAAAATTTACAAATCAGGTCAGTATCTCATATAAAAATTTACATATACCTTGCTCTCACTCCAATGAGACAGCACAGTTCTTCCCTCCACTGTCTCTGCTTCTGTCCTTTCAGGTAGCTTCTGGCCCCCTCTGCCCTCTCATCCCCCCCTCCCGACGGGAGATGCCAACATAGTCTCATGTGTCCACTTCGATCTGATTCTTGTTGTGAAAAGATCACTCCAGCTGGGTATGGAGAATGAAGGGAGGTGGCAAGAGTGGGAGCAGGGAGACCATTAGGAGCTACTACAGAAAACTAGGCCAAAAGGATGGCAGTGCGGCAGGGAGGGACCAGTGGCTGATGTGAAACAACAGACGAGGTGATTGACTGGCTGGGAGAGTGGGGAGGACTCTGGCTTGAGCCCCCAGGTGGATCACGGGATAGGGGACATGGGAAAAAGGTCAGATTTCAGGAGATGTTGCACTCTGGGGCAGAGTGAGTCTGAGGTCCCTGGGAGACACCCAAGGGAAAATTTCACATCTAATGAAACCTGTGAAAGCCAAGACTTGACCAAATTGCCTCGTTTTTCTGGGTCTCGCAAGTTTTCCACCTTTGACAGGAGGCAGTCTTATTTTCTATCACTCTCTATTAGTAGACAATATTTGAGTTTTCTTTCTCTGATAGGCTTCTGCCTTACACGGGTTCCGCCTTTCACAGGTTTTACTATAGTTTGAATGTGGCGCTTCGGAAAAAAATCTGGACTAAAGACATTCCAGTTGCCATCAAGTGGACACTGACTCACGGTGACTCCGTGTGCATCAGAGTAGAACTGTGCTCCATAGAGTTTTCAATGGCTGATTTCTTGGAAGTAGATCAGCAGGCCTTTCTTCTGAGGAGCTCCTGGGTGGACTTGATCCTCCAACCTTTCATTTAGCAGCTGAGTGCGTTAACCATTTCTACCACCAGGGGACTCCAAACCAGAGAAAGTCTCAGTATGTAAATGATGCCTGAGGCTATGGTGATGGATAAGCCTTCCTGGGGAGGATACTTAGCTTGAGAAGGGAAGAGGGCCAGTGAGAGGACCCTGGAGAGGCCCAGTCTTTAAGGAAAGAGCAGAAAAGTGGAAGCTAGAAAAATAGGCTAAGAAACAGAAGGCAGAGATGTTGACCAAACACCAGGAGAATGGATAAGAATAATAATATCTAACTTTTATGGAAGGCTAGCCTGTGCTAGTCACTGGGCTATGAGTTTTGAGAGAATTATTTACTTTTATATTCTACGAAGTAGGTACAACTCCTGCCTTCATCTTACAGTTGAAGAAGCTGAGGCTCACTAGGCTAGGATTGCACACCCAGTAAAAGTACAGAGAGGAGGTGCCCTCAAACGGTCTGACTCCATATCCAATGCCCTTATTGATATTAACTTTAGTTGCCTTCAGGTCAACCCCAACTCATGGCAACCCTACGTACAACAGAGTGAAATGTGCCTGGTCCTGTGTGATCCTCACGATCGTCAACATGTTCAAGTCCATCATTGCAGCTACCGTGCCAGTCCATCTCACTAAGGTCTCCCACCCCCTTGCTGACCCTCTACTTGTCCTCCTCTAGCAATTGAAGCCTCTTGATGACATGTCCAAAGCAAGCAAGTCTGACAACATTCTGTTGTGATCCATCAGGCTTTCATTGGCTGTTTTCAGAAGTAGATTGCCGGGCTTTTCTTCCTAGTCTGTCTTACTCTGGAAGCTCCACTAAAACCTATCCACCGTGGGTGACCCTATTAGTATTTGAAATACCAGTAGCATAGCTTTCAGCATCATAGCAACATGCGTGCTACCTTCATATGACAAACTGATATATGAGGTCACATGAGGTCACTATGAATTGAAATTGACTTGACGGCACCTAACAATAACAACAACTGATATACAGGTGGTGGAAAATGCCCTTAACCACTCTAATTTATTGCTACAGAGATGCCGAGGCCATGGAGAGATTTTGGGGAAGGAGACAGTGATCAAATCTGGAAAATGCTGCAGAGAGGAGGAGCAAGTCAGGGAATGACAGAGTCCATATTCTCAACAAGGAGCACATCAGTGGCTTGGTGGGGGCACTCCCAGTGGAATGATGGACACAAAAGCCAGGGTGTGCTGGGCCAACAAAGAATGATGAATTACTCTTGCCTGCATTCTCATAAAGAAGCACCCAACCTCCTGGGTTTCTTAGCCAGCCTTTGGTAATATTTTTTGTTTTTAATTTTCTCTGTGTGTGGTTATCTGGATGACCAGAAAGTTCATAAAAAGTCTATGAGTTCGATTAAGAATACAGAGTGCCTACAAAGAGGACACAGGTTCAATGGAGCTTCTAGACTAAACTGGACAATGAAAACCCTATGGATCACAACAGTCCGATCTACAACCAATCATGGGGATGGCATAGGACTGGGCTACGTTTCATGCTGTTGTGCATGGGGTCACCATTGGATCAGGGGCCAATTCAACCGGCAGCTAACAACAACAACAACAGAGAAGACAGGACAGACAAAATAGTTGGGTGGGAGTAAGTAATGAAAGAGAAAATTAAAACAATAGACAACTATATTTAACTCCACCATCCTCTGGATATGGTCAAGAACTGGCCAACAGGCTAACAGATTCCATGATAATATTCAGACTCCCTTTGTGTCACATCTATGACACTGCTTTGTCTTTTGAGTTTGGAGAAGGCCCCTGTTATGACAGTAATTGTAACAATACAACCACATATCTTAATTCGAGAAATGTTTCTAGAGTTCCAACTATGCTAAGCACTGGAATACAAGTTTGTGTCGGACAAAGACCCTGTTCAGGTAAGCTCACATGTCTGTTGGGAAAGAAGGAATGTGTAATGGATTGAATTGTGTCCCCCCCAAAATATGTGTCAACTTGGCCAGGCCATGATTCCCAGTATTGTGTGGTTGTCCTCCATTTTGTGATTTTCCTATGTGTAATAAATCATAATCTCTGCCTATGGTTAAAGATGGTTAGGGTGGGATGTAACACCCTAGCTCAGGTCACATCCCTGATCCAATGTAAAGGGAGTTTCCCTGGGGTGTGGCCTGCATCACCTTTTATCTTAAAAACCAAAGAGATAAAAGAAAAGGGAAGCAAGCAGAGAGTTGGGGACCTCATACCACCAAGAACGTAGCACCAGAAGCAGAGCACATCCTTTGGACATGGGGTCCCTGCACCTGAGAAGCTCCTCAACCAGGGGAAGATTGAGGACAAGGACCTTCCTCCAGAGCTGACAGAGAGAAAGCCTTCCCCTGGAGCCGATGCCCTAAATTTGGACTTTTAGCCTACTTTACTGTGAGGAAATAAATTTCTCTTTGTTAAAGCCATCCACTTGTGGTATTTCTGTTATAGCAGCACTAAATGACTGAGACAGAATGTAAGCAAAAAAAGGTTATACTAACCGATAACAAGTAATGACCAGAACTAGATACTGCCCAGCTACAACTACCACCCATTCTAATCAGAGACACAATAGATGGACCCTGATAGAATGAGAGAAAAACGTGGAAAAGAACCTCAAATTCCTTTAAAAAAAAAAAAGAAAGAAAGAAAACTTACTGGACTGGTTGAGGCTGCAGGACTCCTTGAGACTATTGCCCAAAGATACACTTCAAACCCTAAACTGAAAGCAACTCCTGAGGTCATCTTATAGCTAAATAACAAATTCGTTCAAAAAATAATGAATATCACCCATAAGTACCATACTCCTTTAAAAAATCACCTATATGAGACCAGATGGTCAACAATTACTTTAACACAAAGAGGAGAATGTAAAGGGACAGGGAAACTAGATCAATGGAAATGGAACAACCAGAACAGAAATAATGAGAATGTTCACACATTGTGAAAAATATAACCAATGTCAGTGAACAACTTGTGTAGAAATTGTTGAATGGGAACCTAAACTGCTGTGTACTCCCTCACCAAAAACACAGTAAAATATTATTTAAAAAAAGAAATAATGAAAATGAATTATGAGTTTAGTGGGGAGTACAAAAAAGGAGAAGTGAAATCAACTTGGGGGAAGTTTATTGAGGAAACCCTTAAGCTGGGTCTTGAATGATGGGGCAAATATGTCACTCAGATGGGCGCGGGAACGTGATGCATTTGGGACCCTAAGTAGTTCCACATGGCTGGAACCCAGAATTTTGTAGGGAAACAGCAGGAGATGAGGGCAGGAAGAGAGGCACTAGTTCATAGGCTACAGCACCTCCCGGGCTGCAACAACTGTCCACATTGATCATATAAACGGTTCCCCAAGATATGGAGGAAGGAAACTTGCATGGACTGAATTGCCTGATATATCCTTTTTTACACTGTCCTATCTAAAAGTTGGTGGTTGGAACGCATCTGGTGGTACCACAGAAGAAAAGGCCTGGCGATCTGCTTCTGTTAAGATTACAGCCAAGAAAACCCTATGGAGCTGTTCTACCCTCTCACATGGAGTCACCATGAGTCAGAATCAACTTAATGGCAAATAACAACAACAACATAAATCTCACCCATACCTGAGAAGCCATACTAGTGCCACTAGTTAAAAAAAAAAAAAAACACTAGTTAAAAAAAAAAGGCTAGGGAAATTGAGACCCAGAAAGGCCAATGACTCATCTGAAGTTTGAAGATTGAGATTTTAACCAAGAATTATCCGACTCCCAAGTCTGTTCTCTTTTTATTACATGATCCTGCCTTTTTATATGCCTGACTACTCTTAAATACAACAGGGGAAAATAATATTATATGCTAAAGGAGTGCAGCGAATCATTTATGAGGCTAGAGCAGACCCATCCTTAGCACAGCATGATTTCAAAGCTATTCCCTTTGGACAGTCTGGTCTTGAAAAGGAAAAGAAGTTACTTCCACATTGACCTTTAATATGGCTGACTGGTGGGGGGAATATTATACTTGAATTTAAATCTGCGCTCCTGGGGGAGTTCTTTCTTGAATCCGAAAGTACAAACTTGGAATGTGGACTTCAACGATATGAATATATGCAGATTTAAAAAAAACTTTTAATTTTAATAGACTGATTTTGGGAGTATTTCTGGACAGGTTGGCAGGCAGAGAAAGAGAAAGATTTTAGAAGAGGAGAATCCATTAAAATGCTAAAGGATAAAATGGTATTATAACCACATCAATGAGGAAGAGTCCATTCTTTCATTTATTTGTTCTTCCACATTCCTCCCTGGTACCTAAACTTTTGTGAATCCCACTATGTGCCAGGCAACACTCTAAGTACTGAGGAGTCATCCGTGAGCAAAGCAGAAAAAAGCCGTACCCTCCAGAGGCTATATTCTAGTGGAAAACATCACAGAATTTCTGAAAGCTGATTCCATGAGTATAAACTGAGGAAATGAGATTTAAAAAGGATGCAGGGGTCCAGAACATAATTTCTATCCTTGTTGTTGACTCTCTCTGCAAGACTAGCTAACATTTGTATTTCTTCATTTCCTCATCTGTAAGGTGGAAGAATGCAACTCGTCCCTCCTATTGCCTTGAATTGTCATACAACACAAATAATCTGCTTTAAAAAAGCATAGACTGCTATACTCCAAAGTATACTTGTGATGGTTAAGATTGTGTGGCAACGTGGCTGGGCCATGATTCTCAGTGGCTTGGCAGTTACGTAACGATGTAGTTTGGCAGTTATGTAATGATGTTGTTTGACAGTATGTAACGATGTAATTTGGCAGTTGCATAATGATGTAGTTATCCTCCATTTCATGATATAATGTAATCACCTCCATGATGTGACCTGATGTTATCAGTCAATCATTTGTAAGGGGAGTTTCCTCAGGGATGTGGCATGCATCCAATATATATTGATGTTCTGGCAAATCTCTCTGGCTTTTGCTCTTTCTGAATTGTGCATTTGGCTCATTATCATCTGACCTCCGATTCTTGGGACTTGAGCCAGTGGCCTGCCATACTGGCTGCTGATCTGGGATTCATCAGCCTCCACAGCCTGCTGTCTGACCTGCCAGTTTGGGTTTATCAGCCCCTGAAGCTGCTAGCGAATCAGAGAAACCTCCAGCCTGACCCCTGACCCAGGCAGGGACTTGAGACTTGCCAGCCTCTTCCACCTTACAGATGAGGAAATGAAGAAAAACAAATGCAACCATATATATATACATTTCACTGGCTTTGCTGCTCTAGAGAACCCAATACCAAGCAGTTAATAACTCTGAGCGTTTACTATTACTGCTGCTGCTACTACTCCTGCAGAAGTCTCTGGGCTGCCACCTGATCTGCAGATTTTGAGTTTGTCAGCCCTTGCAACCATGTGAGCCAGCAGAGGTCTTCAGCCTGTCGCCTGACCCATGAATGTGGGACTTGCCAGCCCCCATAATTGCCTGAGCCATTTCCTTGAAGTAAATTTCTCTCTATGTATATTTACGTACGCTTCACTGGTTTTGGAAACACTGGTGGCGCAGTGGTTAAGTGCTACCGCTGCTAACCAAAAAGTTGACAGTTCAAATCTGCCAGGCGCTCCTTGGAAACTCTATGGGGCAGTTCTACTCTGTCTTCTGGGGTCACTATGAGTTGGAATCGACTCGACGGCAGTGGGTTTGGTTTTTTTTTTTTTTTTCCACTGGTTTTGCTTCTCTAGAAAACCCAGACTAAGACAGCAGTTATGCCTAAAGCATGGAGCAGGTATGTCTGCAACACCTGGCCTGGAAACACCAACCTGGGTTTCACCAAAGGATAGTATTTAAAGCCACAGGAGCCTTTGAGTTTGTCCAACGGGGAGCACAGAGCACTTAGAGAAGGGCCACCACCATTGGAGGCTGAGGAAAGAGGTGGTGAAGGAGACGGGGAAGGAATGTCCGAGAAGCGAGAGAAACATCAAGAGAGAAGTGTCATGGAAGCTAAAAGGGCAATAGTTGTCAGCGTTATAGCAGTGGCAGTAAAACCCGTTGCCCTTAAGTCAGCTCCAATTCATACCAAACCCATAGGAAAGTGTAGAACTGCCCCATAGGGTTTCCAAGGCTGAATCTTTATGGAAGCTGACTGCCACATCTTTCTCCCATGGAGAAGCTGGTGGGTTCAAATTGCTGACATTTCCCAAGAAGTGGAGGTCAGGTGAGGAGAACAGTACAGAGATGAGAAAGAGTGAGCTTTGGCAGAACATCTATTTATATACAGGAGGCAGGCCACGCCCCCACCTTCAATTGACTGGCTGCTTACATCAGATCACAAAATGGAAGGTGATCACAGTGCCTTTCAAACCACTGAGAATCATAGCCTAGCCAAGTTGACATATAGCATCAACCATCATAACTGTTTTCTTGCCATCTGCATTCAAGTGCCTCCCAGGCATCTCAAATTCGCTCTGACAAAACTGGACTCTTGGCCTCACCTCGCAAACCCACTTCCCTTCCTGTATCTTCTGTCTTCAGGAAATGGCACCATTATTTCCACAGTTGTTCCAGCAATAAACCTGGCAACAATCTTTCCTGTTTCCTTTTCTCTTGCCTCCTGACACCCACTCATTCCCCAGTTCCTGTGGATTTTGCCTTCTAAATGTTTCTTGAATATGTTCATTTTTCTCTATCACCTCCCTCCATCCAAGAGGCTGTCATCTGTTACTTGGGCCATCATTGTAGCTTCCTAACTTCCACACTTCCCTCTTTTAGTTCATTCTCCCCTTCTTAAGATATTCTGTGCCTTTTCTTTTCTCTTAAAAGAAAGTTCAAAACCCATAACATGGTCTACAGAGCCTGCATGGTCTTCCCCGTCCTCCCCTCTCCAGCCTCACCCCAGGCTCTTATCCCTCTCTCTTTGCACTTCAGCCTTACATATTGAGTCTATTCTTCTTGATGGGCCGGATTCTTCCCATTGCAGGGTCTTCGCACACTGCTCCCTCTGCATTCGCTCTTGCTTTATTCTCATGCCCCTCAACCATCCACCTGGCTCATACTTATTTTGCATATTTTATCTTTCACCAGCCTAGACTGGGTGCCTTTGTATGCAAGCTCAGAGCACTAAGTGCTTTTCCTTGTAATGACATTTCTGAGTGAGCTCATCTTTTGAAAGACTTTCTCCCCTGCTAGACCTTGGAAGTCAGGATATGTCTGTATTCCCAGTGCCAAGAACACGGCCTGGCACAAATTGGGTTTGCAATGAATGTTTGTTAAGAGAATAAACCAGTGAACCATCATCATTGTTGTTATAAAGCCATCCGCTCTCCAAGGATTTCAGTTCCCTGATATTAGTGCTCCATTTTCATGAGGTTTTGTTATGTTTATTAAAATTTCTTCTTTAGGCCCTCCAAGGTACAACAATTAATCTCTATTCACTTGGAGCAAGAGAGGAAGAGGGAGAGTCAGGAAAAGGAGGTGGAAATGGAATGAGTGCCTGATTGCTTCCATGAACAAAAATACCTCCCTTGCCATGAGACCAGAAGAACTGAATGGTTCCCAGCTACTATTACTGAACATTTTGCTCAAAGATTCTATAGCAGAATCCTGATCAAAAGGAGGAGAAATGCAAAACAGAATTTCAAATTCTTACGGAATCCAGACTTTCTGGAGCCATTGAGCCTGGACAAACCCCCAAAACTGTTGCCCTGAGATAATCTTTAAACCTTAAATCAAAAATATCCCCTGAACCATGATCTCAGGGAATATCTAGCTCAATTGGCATAACGTAGTTTATAAAGTATACGTTCTACCTTCTACTTTGGTGAGTAGTGTCTGGGGTCTTAAAAGCCTGTGAGCAGCCATCTAGGATACTTCACTGGTCTCACCCCTTCAAGAGCAAGGAAGAATGAAGAAAACTAAAGATACAAGGAAGAATGAAGAAAACTAAAGATACAAGGGAATGATTAGTCCAAAGGACTAATGGACTACATCTACCAAGGCCTCCACCAGACTGAGTCCAATGCAACGAGATGGTGCCCAGCTACCACCATTGACTACTCTGACAGGGATCACAATAGAGGGTCCCAAACAGAGCTGGAGAAAAATGTAGAACAAAATACTAACTCAAAAAGAAAGACCAGACTTGCTGGCCTGACAGAGACTGGAGAAACCCTGCGAGTATGGCCCCCGACATCCTCTCAGCTCAGTAATGAGGTCACTCCTGAGGTTCACCGTTCAGCCAAAGATTGAACAGGCCCATGGAACAAAACAAGACTAAATGGGCACACCAGCCCTGGGGCAGGAACTGGAAGGCAGGAAGGAACAGGAGAGCTGGTACTAGGGAACCGGGGTTGAGAAGGGAGAGAGTTGACATATCATGGGGTTGTTAACCAATGTCATGGAACAATGTGTGTACTAACTATTTGATGAGAAATTAGTTTGTTCTGTAAACCTTCATCTAAGGTACAAGAAAATAAATAAAAATAAAAAAGAATCACCTGGAGATTTAAAAAAAAAAAAAAAAAACAAACCCTGAAGTCTTCTTTAACCCAAATAATTGTTTAGCTTATTTAGTTAAGAATGTTTGCCTTGAGCAACACGCTCTTTTGAAGAGCTATCTATTTGGGCTCAAACTGACAACAACTCGATAGGAAGCTGAGGGGCAGTGTGTTCATGTTGATGAGGGAGGAACAGTTCAGAAAAGGAGGATGAGATTTGTTGCTCAATTTGAAAAATTTAATCAATGCCACTGAATTGTACATGTAGAAATTGTTGAATCAGGGTATGTTTTGCGGTGTATAGTTTCAACGGCAATAACAAATATTTTTTAAAAATTACTGTTTTACTCTCTTGAACCGAGCTAGTTTAAATGTGGCTTCACTTCCACTGTTCCCTACTTGAATGGGACAAATCTTAACGAATGCACTCAACTCTAATAAGCTCACTTCCTACGTAATTGAACTCCCTGTTATACTGGGGTGGTCCTGTCATGGAGCGAGGGCATCATTTTCTGTAACAATGGTTACTGCTGCTATTACCGTTTGAGCCAAAAGCCATCTAACCAGTTCCTGGAAATACTTCACTTAAAGAACCTAGAGCGGGTCTGAGCCTGTGTTTCATTTTTAAATTTTCCTCTGGAGCTTCGTAGATCTGATTGCCCTGAGATGGTAGAAGGACCCTTTTGAAACACTCTCAGCCCCGAGATGCCTCATGACTGACAGTTCTTTTCAGATAAGGACCAGCAGCCATCTGTCAAGTGGCCCTCGAGGGCTCCTGCCAAGAGAAGAAACACTCAGGGGAACAGGAGTTGAAAATAACTGAGTTTGCACCACACACACACACACACACACACACACACACACACACAGTCTTGCCAATACCCTTAGCATGATTCCAGTGTTGGGCTGCAGAGACCAAATCCTCCAGGGTATTTCAGAAATAATTGCGTTGAAACAAGCCTGCCGAGTCCATGGCCTTTAAAGAGAAAATAAACCTGGTGCCATCGCTTACCAAAACCCATAAATAGTTTACAGGAAACTCAGTCAAAACCCAGGCTCTATTTATACTGATGCTTTGCTTTCTCTAATAGTAGGATCATCCACACCCACACCCCCTGTGCTGGGATTTTCCTTTCCCTTAAAACTGACTCTTGGACCTGGAATGGCCAGGACGCGGTGGGAAGATGGGCAGAGCTTTCTGACCAGTCTTCCTCTGTGCACTCAGACCCATGACCCTGCTCCCAGGTCTCCCTGGGCACCACTGAAATGCCATCTGCCAATGGATCATCCTCTGAGTTTTGCAGATGTTGCCTAATTGCTGCCTCCCAGGACACCTGTGTGACTAGTTCTCTTGGGCTTTCCAGAAAGAATTGAAAACAGTCAAGCTTGCACATTTTCTGCAGAATTATTCAACTCTTGGTTCCTTTTGGAGTCCTGGTGACACAGTGGTTAAGAGCTATGGCTGCTAAGCAAAAGATTGGCAGTTGGAATCCACCAGCCACTCGTTGGAAACCCTATGGGGCAGTTCTACTCTACCCTATAGGAACACCATGGCTCAGAATCGACTTGACGGCAACAGGCTTTTGGCTGGTTCCTCTTGGTAGTGCAACAGTTAAGCACTCAACTACTAACAAAAGGTTGACAGTCTGAATCCACCAAGTGGCTCCATGGGAAGAAGACCTGACAGTCTGCTCCTGTAAAGAGTACAGCCTAAAAAACCCTATGGGACAGTTCTACTCTGTCACATAGGGTCACTATGAGTCAAAAATCGATTTGATGGTGCAACAATAACAACGGTACTTCCTAAAACCACGGAGGTAGACAATGCCCCTTCTCCAGCCAGACCAAGAGTATAAAGAAAATAAGACAAATTATGTATTTGGTCCTTCTTCTTGTCAGTTGCCATCGAGTCAATTCCAACTCATGACGAACCCATGTGTACACAGTAGAACTGCTCCATAGCGTTTTCAAGGCTGTGCCCTTTCGGAAGCAAATCACCAGGACTGTCTTCCAAGGCACCTATGGGTGGATTTGAACCACCAACCTTTCAGCTAGTTGTCAAACACTTAACGATTTGTGCCATCCAGAAATACCGACTTAGTGCTCAACACTTTTCTAAGTACTTAACACGCTTCACCTTTCATTTCAGTTCACAACCCTGCAAGTTATGTGTTATTTATTATTATTATTATTATCACCATTTCACAAAAAGTGAGAGTGAGGCTGAGAGCAGTTCATTGACTGCCTTCCGTTGTCAGGCAGATGGGAAAGCTTTACTGGAACACATGTCTCTCTTAACTACAAAATCCAAGTTCTTAAAAGTAACAAAAATAACAATAGCTGATACCTACTGAGCCCTTTATCCTATGCCAGGCACTGAGCTAAGCATTTAACGTGCATTATCTCACTTCATTTCCATAGTTATCTTTCAGATAGGTGTTTTATCTCACTTCATTTCCATAGTTATCTTTCAGATAGGTGTTTCTACGTCCAGAGCAGCTAAGTAACTAGCACAAGGCCTTACGGCTGGTGAGTGGAGGAGCATGAATCCAGCCCAGGCCATGTGAGCCCAGAGCCTCAGATCTTAACCACAGCACTATGGGGACTTCTAAGGATCCCAGGTGGCATAAACGATTAAGCATTCAACTATTTTTTTTTTAATCAATTTTTATTGTGCGTTAAGTGAAAGTTTACAAATCAGGTCTGTCTCTCATACATAAATTTACATACACCTTGCTATATGCCCCTAATTGCTCTCCCTCTAATGAGATATCACTGTCCTTCCCTCCACTCTCTTTCCTCATGTCCATTTGGGCAGCTTCTGGCCCCCTCTGCCCTCTCATCTCCCCTCCAGACAGAAGGTGCCCACATAGTCTCATGTGTCTACTTGATCCAAGAAGCTCGTTCTTCACCAGTATCATTTTCCATCCCATATTCCAGTCCAATCCCTGTCTGAAGAGTTGGCTTTGGGAATGGTTCCTGTCTTGGGCTAACAGAAGGTCCGGGGAAGCATTCAACTATTAACCAAAAGGTTGGTGGTTGAAACCCACCCAGCGACTCCGTGGTAGAAAGACCTGGCGACCTGCTCCAGTAAAGATTACAGCCTAAAAAATTCTATGGGGCAGTTCTACTCTGTCACATGGGGTTTCTATGAGTTGGAATTTATTTGACAGTACCCAACAACATCAAAGGTTTCATAGAGGAACTCTTGCCCACATTGAAGTGTCATCTCAAAATGTTTCCCTATGTAGCCCCATTCCTGTCACCAAAAAACTTACATCCAATAACAGGAAATTCAAGTTAATGACAAAAGAGGTAGACTTGGGTACTTACGGTCTCAATTCATACCCTTGTCTTATTCTTAGGACATCTTGGAAGTGGACACAGAGGCTACAAATCATTATTTAAAGCTTTGGGTGCACATTTTTTGTACAGGTTTCTGAACAAAAAGGGGAAAGCAATCACCTTTCTTTTCATATTTGCCTTTCAAACACGCCTCTGGAAAGACAGTGCTGCCATAGAGACTTAGAACTTCATAGCCTGAACCTCAGTTGTAATTATCAATATACAGGTTATTATCAAATAACAGGTGTGGGAAAGAAGCAAAACAATCGACTTAGTTTAGAAGACTCCGAAGTCAGGTCACGGTGTTGCCAGAACTTCCTACTAATGGGAAGATCGTGAAGGAAGAGGACAACCTTGATACTTCACTTGATAGACTTTCACAGAAAGGAAAGCATTTTAAATATCACAGATCCAGCAGTTTCCTAGAGTGATTTGAGTCCTCTCAAATAACTTAGCAGCTGCCTTCGCTTGGGCTTGTCTACAGCTCTTCTGGAATCTCTCCTCTTCTTCCTCACCCACCTGTGAAAGCTCCTGTCATTGCATTGAGGCACAAGGGCAGAGGTCTTTGGAATCAGATGGAACCGGGGTCAAACTGAGCCTCCCCACTTCCCGGCTGTATGTCCTCGGGTTAAGCTACTTCATTTCTCTGAAACGCAGATCCTCATCTGTAAACACACAGAGCATAATCATGGCATCTTCCTTTTGGGTTGCTGGGGGAAGTAAATGAAATATGAATAAAGAAGTTGGCCCTTAATAAGTGCTAGAGTGCATGCCCCCCTGCACAGTGCCCAGTAGCCATAAAAGTGATAATAATAGCAGTATTAAGTAACCACCATGCACGAGCTCTGTGTTAAACATGTCATAATTATTGTTTTGTTAATCCTCCCAACAGTGCTATGGTAACATTAACGCACTCTTAAGGACTGGGGGAAGGAGCATTGGTGGTGCAATGGTTAAGAGCTCAGCTGCTAACTGAAAGGTCACAGTTCGAACTCACCAGCCACTCTGCAGGAGAAAGATATGGCAGTCTGCTTCTGTAAAGATTTACAATCTCAGAAACCCTATGGGGTCTCTGTGAGTCGGAATCAACTCAACAGCAATGGGTTTGGGTTTTTCTTAAGAGGTGGGAAACCAAGTTCCAGAAGGATTATGTGGCATGTGCAAGGACACAGTTGGAAAGTGGCTAAGTAGGGATTAAAGGCAACTGTCTGACTCTGGATACCCTACTCTACCATCGTGGTGCATAAGGAGGTGGTGTCCTCTTCTCATCCTTCGTTCCTTCGTTTTCTTCCTCCCTTATCCTTTCCTCTAAACTTCCTTCCTTCCTCGGGTTAACTCCTGCTGTATTAGTTCTTTACATCTACAAAGCATCTTGGGATTATAAAAGAATGTTTGTGTAAAGTTACTTTATCCAATACTCGTTTATTATGCATTTTCTGGCTGTCAGGCACTGTTAGAGGGACTTCATCAATGCCATCTCTGTCCCTACAAGTCTCCTATCAAATGTGCAGAGCAAAACTCAATGTCCTCCACTGGGCAGAATCAAAACAAACAAAAAAACAAGACTCTCAGAGAATTTGAGCATCTTACTCAAGGTTAGAGTCCCAGAGTGGCTAATGTACTTGGCTGTTAACTGAAAGGTTGGAGATTCAAGGCCACCCAAGGGTGCCTCGGAAGAAAGGCCTGGTGATCTACTTCCAAAAAATCAGCCACTAAAAACCCCATGAAGCACAGTTCTACTCTGGCACACATGGAGTCACCAGGAGTTGGAGTCAACTTGATGGCAACTGGTTAATAGTACTCAAGGCCACACAGCTAGAATTTGTAAACTCTATAATGGAGACCTGGTTGACTGACACTTCACTGAGCCTTGTCATTACTGTGCCCCATACAAACTAACAATAATGACACAGGCAAAAAGGGAAGCTAAACTCTATTAAACATTTATAACATGCAGGAACTGCCTACTTCGAATAAATTTTTCTTCCTAAAAGAGCTCCCTGAGATACTCTTTTTATCCCCATTTTATAGAAAAGGAAACAGGCTCAGAGAGGTGAGATAGCTAATGGGTTGAACACCAAATAAGAGGTGGAGCCAGGATTTCGACCTGCCTCTCCTTGATCCTAATGCTTATCATCTTAACCTCTATACTGTACTGCCTCTCAAAAACAGTTAAATACAAGATAAGGTTACATCTTGTTACGTGCCAAAGGAGGAGGCAGGTAATTTATACTCTGAGAGTTCAAAGTAGGAGACTTTCCACCAGACTGAGTCCAGAACAACTAGATGGTGCCCGGCCACCACCACTGACTGCTCTGACAGAGATCAAGATAGAAGGTCCCAGACAGAGCGGAAGAAAAATGTAGAACAAAATTCCAACTTAAGAAAAAAGACCAGACTTACTAGTTTGACAGACTGCAGAAACCCTGAGAGTGTGGCTCCCAGACACCCTTTTAACTCAGTACTGAAGTCACTCCTGAGGTTCACCCTTCAGCCAAAGATTAGACCCAAAAACCAAACCAAACCCATTGCCATAGAGGCGACTCTAACTCATAGTGACCCTATAGGACAGAGTAGAACTGCCCAATAGAGTTTCCACGGAGCACTTGGCGGATTCAAACTGCTGACCCCTTGGTTAGCAGCCATAACGCTTAGCCACTAAGCCATCAGGGTTTCCTAAAGATGAAACAGAACTGTATAACACACGTAGTTCAACCATGCATGTGAGACTAAATGGGCACACCAGCCCAAAAGCAAAGATGAGAAGGCAGGAGGGGACAGGAAAACTGGACAAATGGAAATTTGGAACTCAAGGTCGATAAGGGGAGAGTGCTGACACATCACGAGGTTGGCAACCAATGTCACAAAACAGTATGTGCATTAATTTTTTTCATGAGATACTAATTTGCTCTGTAAACCTTCACCTACAGCACAATTTAAAAACAAAAACAAAGAAGGAGGCATCAGTGGAGGACGGAGGAAGCCTGAGCTGGGCTTTGGTTCCTGGAAACTTCGCTTCACCCTGAGGAGCCCCAGTTTCCTTAATTGAAGGAAGTAGAAATACTAGTGTCCATCTCAGAGGCTCAAGGTCCCTGGGTAGTGCAAATGGTTAACATGCTCAGTGCTAACTGAAAGACTGGAAATTTGAGTCCACCCAGAGGCACCTTGGAAGAAAGTCCTGGAGATCTGCTTCCAAAAGCTCAGACATTGATAACCGTATGGAAGGTGGAAACCACTGAAATGTCCATCAACAGATGAATAGATAAACCAAATGTGGCACATACACACAATGGGATATCACTCAGCCATAAAGAGAAGCAAAGTCCTGATGCACACCACAACATGGACGAACCTCGAAAACATCACGCTGAGTGAAGCAAGTCAGTCGCAAAAGGACAAATAAGGGATGATCTCAAATGAAGTAAGCAAATAAACAGAAACCAAAAATTATTAGTGGTTACAGGGAGGGAGGGAGACAGGGGAGAGGGTTGTACTTAGGGGACATTGAGTTTATGTTAATGGTGGTGGAATGATTTGGAAAAGGATAGCAAGAATGGTTGCACAGCTTGAAGAATGTAATCAACGTCACAGAATTATACATGTAGAAGATGTTGAGATCTTGTACTTTTGTTACGGACATTTTACCACAATTAAGGAAAAAAACAAACCCTACTCTGACACTCGTGGAGTCGCCGTGAATTGGGGTTGACTGCATGACAACTGGTTATTTCAAAGGCTCACCATGAGGGTTTAAGAGGCTACTATACAGAAGAACACAGAGGGCCCTGATGCGTGTTTTCTAAATAAGAAATTTGCCTTGGGGCTGTCATGGCTTGAATTGTGTCCCCCCTCCCCCCAAATATGTGTCAACTTGATTAGGCCATGATTCCCAGTATTGTGTGGTTGTTCTCCATTTTGTAGTCTGATGTAAGCTTCCCAGGTGTTGTAAATCCTAATCTCTGCCTCTGGTTAATGAGGTAAGATTAGGTTATGTTAAAGAGTATTAGGGTGGGATGCAATACCCTTACTCAGGTCACAGCTCTGATCCAAAGTAAGGGGAGTTTCCCTGGGGTGTGGCCAGCATCACCTTTTATCTCACAAGGGATAAAAGGAGAGAAGTGAGCGGAGAGAGGGATCTCATTACCACCAAGAAAGAAGAGCTGGGAGCAGAGTGTGTCCCTTGGATCCAGGATCCCTGTGCTGAGAAGCGGCTTGACCAAGGGAAGATTGATGACAAGGATGGTCCGCCAGAGCCAACACAGAGAGAAAAACTTCCCCTGGAGCTGGCACCCTGACTAGACTAGCCTCCTAGACTGTGAGAGAATAAACATCTGTTTGTTAAAGCCACCTGCTTGTGGTATTTCTGTTACAGCAGCACTAGATAACTAAGAGAGGGGCCCTCACAGTGGTCTTAGGATCAACTTTTCTTTCCCGCTCGCCTTTTCCCTCTGTGTGTGCGAGTCACACTCGCCTAAATATGAAGACGTGCCAACTGACTTCTTGGCTTTCCTGCGGGAGCAGTCTGGAAGCCTCAAATAATTGTCTCAAAAGCACCAATTCAGAGAAGGTACATTACAGGAGGCAAGGAAACTGCCTAATCCTGGTACTGCTGAGTCCTCAATTTGCAGAAGCTCAGAATTAAAATAATGAGGAAATAAGCATCAAGGCCTGTTCTGGGCTGGTTCCACCACCAACACCTGGCTGTCAGTCACTCAGGCTGGAGGTTCCACCTTTCAGGGTGGAGAAGTCCCTGAGGCCAACCAGAAGTGGCTATAAGTTCAGAAAAGGCTGAAGGGGAAAGAAGGAGGTCACACAAAAGCCACTTGACAGCAACTGGTTTTGGGGGGCTCCCTTTATATATGTATAAGTATACGTACAAGCAGTCCCTGGGTTACGAACGTCTGACTTATGGACAATTCTTACTTGCCTTTCAGTGTTACATAAAATCTCCCCGCACTTTGAAATGATTGAACCAACCCCTGTTCACAACAAATTCTTCACCACAATCACCTTCGCTTGCTGCATGTGCAGCTTTTAAATCACTGAAAAGCCTTCAAGCCTTTTCTTGCACTAAAGTAACATTAAATATGCACCTGTTCTGACTTTTTTTTTCTGACTTACCTGTATATGAGGCTGGGTTCTCCAGAGAAGCAAAACCAGTAAAGTATAGAGAGAGAGATGGATATCAAGGAAGGGGCTCATGTGGTTTTTAGAGGCTGTACCATCCCAGGTCTATGGGGCAGGAAAGAGGATTCTCCTGATTCGTGTAGCCACAGTGGCTGGCGAAGCCAAGATAGGCAGGCCAGACAGCGGGGCTGTAGCAGGCTGTAAAGATCGAGGAATCTCAAGATAGGCAGGCGAGCTGCTAGCTCAAGTCCCAAGAACCAGAGAACAGACAAACAGGAGCTGACTGCAGGATCCAGAATAAGCAAAAGCCCTGGCAAGGAAAGCAGGAAGGACTAGGTGGCAGAGGGCAAAGAAATGAAGGCTGAGGGAGCAATGAGCCGCCACAGGCCCTGCCTCCGCCGGTACCACTCACAGCATATCCCATCGTGGGGGTGATCATGTATCAAATCGCAACAGGGGAGTGATCACAACATACAACTGCCAAAACGCTGAGAATCATGACCCAGCCAAGCTGAAACACAATCTTAACCATCACGCTACGCATTCGGCTTAAAGACACAGTTAGTAACGGATCTTGTTCATAGCCCAGGGACTGCCTGTATGTATTTATCCTATTGGCTCTGTTCTCTGGAGAACCAACTGATACAGCCCCCTTCACACTCTCCAGGGTCCCTCTCTGGGGATAAATATTATAGTTGCCCTTTTGTTGTTGTTAGCTGTCATTGGGTCACCCCTGGGCACAATGGGGTCAGATCGTGATCTATAGGGTTTTTATTGGCTGGTTTTTGGACGTAGATCACTAGGCCTTTCTTCTTATTTACTCTCTACCAAGTTCTTTACCTCCATTGTCTTATTTAATCTGTTCTCACATTCCATGAAGTGTTAACTCCATTCTGCAGATGAGAAAACTGAGGTTTAGGAAGGTCATATGAAGTAGCAAAGCCCAGATTCGGCTCCAGGTATTTCTGGCTCCCAAGCACTTCCTCTTTTCAATACAAGAGTTTGATGGTGGGTATTGTCAAGTCTTGTCTTAGTCTAGAAGCTCCACTGAAGTCTGTCCAACAACACAGCAACACCCAAGGCCCTGCTGACAGACAGGTGGTGGCTGTGCATGCCAGGCAGTGGCCAGGAATTGAACCTGGGTCTCTTGCATGGAAGGTGAGAATTTTACCACTGAACCATCGCTGCCCCCTATGTGTAGGTAGTATGGGAATACATACGCTCATTTGACGGTCACTCTACAGAGGCGGAAATTGAGGTGGGAGGAGTAACTTGCCCACAGTCACACAACGGAGACAGGGTTTGCACCCAGACATTCTCCGCTGTTCTTTGCCCTCACCACTGCACATGCCTGCCTCACATGCTGGAATTGCCTCCCTTTGTTCTTGGTAAGAAGGCTCTGTAGGGCTCTGGGCAGCACCAGCCAGTGGAGAGCCTGGGAGCCATTCTCAAGACTTGCCAGAATCCCGAAGTTTCGTTCCTCACGAGGCACAAGGGTGAGCGGAGTCGTGTCTACATTATACTCAGCCATGGCTGCCCTTCAGTTGTGAACATACAAATGGAGCCTCTTTTCTTTTTCAGGGCCATAAAACTATTTGTTCAAAAGAAGCTCTTGTTGAGCCCATCCTCACAGGCAGACATAAATAAATCACACCGATTTTCCATGAATTATGCATTAAATACACATCTGTAAAACCTCCTCATCAACCCGTAGGACTTTGAACATACGGGGTTTTAATTGGACGCTAAATCAATTTTCCTATCTCTGTTGATGGAATTTTAAAAATATTCCTAGCTTTACTTAAAACATCAGTCCTTGTTACGTGATTTTAAAAAAAAGCCCCCCCTCAAACCCTGGTAATGTTGATACCTGCTGCTGTGTTCACTTTCCATAGTTCAAATCCCAGCCCAGGCACTGATGATAAAGAGATTAGAATGACTGTCGGTGAGCGGAGCAGCAGAGAGCTCAGGTAACACTGGAAAGTAAAAGGTAGAAAAGGGACTGGATTCCTGAGGAAACATGCATGGTGTGGGCAGAAGAAGCAGAGATGCTGTGGCAGAGGGAGGCTGGGATGGGGAGAGAACAAAAGAGAAAGAGGGAGCGAGGAAGATGAGACGGAGAGAGATGTGACTAGTGGAGGCCACAGCAGTGGGGCAGGTGAAATCGTTTGCTGTCTGCCAAGTCCTTTACCTCCATTGTTTCATTTAATCCGCTCTCACACTCCATGAGGTACTGGTTCCATTCCACAGATGAGAAAACTGAGGTTTACGGAGATCATTTTTTTTGTTGTCAGGTACCATCAAGTTGACTCTGACTCATAGTGACCCCATGTGACGGAGTAGAACTGCCCCATAGAGTTTTCTAGGCTGGAAACTTTATGGGAGCAGATCACCAGGTCCTTCTCCCATGGAGCCACTTGGTGGGTTTAAACTACTGACCTTTGGGTTAGCAGCCGAGCGCTTAACCATTGTGCCACCAGGACTCCTTAGGAAGGTCATACGAAGTGGCAAATCCAGGATTCAGCCCCAAGTGTTTCTGGCTCCCAAGCACTTGCTCCTTTCAATACAAGGGCTTGGTGATGAGTTTTGTCAATGACAATTGACCACGTGAAAATGTAGGGGTGATAATGGGTGAGAAGCACTAATATGTTGGTGAGTTTCCTACTTAAATGCTACCATTTCTCAGGGGTCCTGGGAAATAAGGTCTTATATCTTATAAGGAAATCAGTTCCACATCAGTGGAGGTAATCAAGGACAGCCCTCTGGTCACTTTTCTGGAATACCACTAGTGAACTCGGAAGTCCCTGTAAGCCTACAAATGGAGGCGTTTCAGGCACCATACTGAGTACTTGCAGTGACAACTTTCTAAAAGTGGGGCCCCCAAGGAGGTGTTCTAAAGGGCTTTCTCTCTGGCCTCTCTGGGAATTTCCATGCCTTGAGCCTTTCCAGACCACTTCCCAGGTTGAGAATTTCCCAAGACCTTCCTGACTTCATCCATATATTGACTCATTCAAACAATACATTTATGAAACTCCTGCTTCAAACCAGTTCCTACAGGGCTGCAGGGTGCTGAGTCCTCAGAGGTAAATCAAAGTCTGTCCCTCCTCAAAAAACCCACAGATGAGTGGGGGTTCAGAGGTAGACCTACTACCCCACGTGGAAAGTGCTTTTTTAGTGAGAAGCCCTGGGTGGCACAAACAGCTTGCTATCAACTATTAACCAAACGGTTGATGGTTTAAAACCACCCAGTAGTGCCATGAAAGAAAGCCCTGGCAATCTTTTGTAAAGATTACAGCCAAGAAAACTTTATAGAGCACAGTTCTATCTGTCACACTTGAGGTTGCCATGAGTCAGAATCAATTCAGTAGCAATGTGTTTTTTAGTAAGAAACCCAGGGGCTGTGGGAGGACAGAGGAGCGCAGGCCAGACCCCAGGAAAATTCAGGAAGGTTCCCCTGGGAGGCCAATCAAGGGTGAGATCCCAAGGGTGATCAGGACTAACGCAAGCAAGGAGGAGTCAGGAGGAAGGGGCGGTGATGAGGCAGAGGGATTGGTGCGTGTGAAGACTCTAGCACATGAAACAACATCCCACAGTCTGCCTCCTCCTCACTCTAAAACTCTCGTACATTGGGGGACAGGGGGCATTTAATACACACAGCCCCAAAAGAGCCCTAGGGTGCAAGGGAGTGAAAGACCTTGAGATAACCTCTGGACGGTCACATCTTCACACCTGGCAACACATTTGCCTTCCTGAGACCTGAAAATCAGGAGGAAGAGTTTTGGCCTTCTAGTACCTTCTGGAAGGAGCCCCGGTGGTACAACATTATGCTGTTTCAAGGCTGTGTGTATTACATGGTATCTTAGGCTGGGTTCTCTGGAGAAGCAAAACCAGTGAAGCAGGTATAGAGAGAGAGGGAGAGACAGAAATTTATATCAAGGAAATGGCTGACACGGTACCTAGAAAAGCCCAAGTTCGTGGGTCAAGCTGGAGGCTTCTCCTGACTCACATATCTGCAGAGGCTGGCAAACCCAAGATCAGCAGGTAAGACACCAGGCCTCTGGCTCACAGGCTGCATAAGTTAGGCAAATCCCAAGACCAGCAGGTAAAATGGTAAGCCGTTGGCTCACAGGCTGTGGAGATCAATGAATTCAAAACCAGCATTTAAGCTGCTAGCTCAAATCCCAAGAACTGGAGGTCAGATGAGGATCCAGAGTGAGCAAAAGCAAGCGAGCTTTGCCAGAAAGCCTACATATATTGGATCCAAGCCACACCCCCAAGGAAACTCCCTTTCAACCGACTGGCTACTCAGAGCAGATCTCATCATGGAGGTGATTACATTATATCTGATTTCATGATGGAGGTGATTACATCATTACATAGCTGCCAAGCTACATCACAACTGCCAAACGACTGAGAATCATGGCCCAGCCAGGTTGGCACACAACCTTAACCATCACATATACTCTCCTATGTACGAGAGTTCTAGAGTGAGGAAGAGACAGAGTGTGGCTGCTAACCAAAAGTTTGAGGTTCGAAGCCAACCCGTGGCTCCAGGGGAGAAAGACCTGGCAATCTGCTCCCAAGAAGATTACAACAAAGAAAACCCTATGGGGCAGTTCTGCCCTGTCACATGGGGTTGTTCTGAGTTGAAAATTGACTCCGTGGCACCTAACAACAACGGTACATTCTGAGAGAAAAAAATCATTCCTTCCTTCCTTCCTTCCTTCATTCATCCAATAAATAAATATTCTTTCAATAAATAAATATCCACCATGTACCAAACCTCATCATAAATTCTGGAATACAGTGACAACATATGATGATGTCACATTGCCATCAATGACAAACTCTAGGCCACGCCTCTTGGAGCTCCTAGGAGAGAGCAAAAGACCAGCATTTTGGGAGCAAACTCTTAGTGTCTTTAATAGATTTCTCTATGTGTGTCTGTGGCTCCAGTGGCACATTCTGCTGACCAGGAGGTTTTCCAGGGAGGGATCAAGCACTCAGCACCCGCCCTTTCTCCAAAGTTCATGTTGGAAATAATTAGTCAAGTCCCAGGCAGCATCATGCCCGGGGAGAATGCAGAATAAAATTGCCACAAGAAAAACAAAACAGCGTATTGTGGCTGGTTGCAGAAGTGTCCTTGACTCTGGAAAACTCTATACCAGGGATGGTTCAAGTATGAAACAGCTTTGTACAAGCCTCAGCTTCAATCTGCCTTTCCCGTTCAAAAGCAAGACGGGTTCCTTTGTCTGTAGACTTGGCAGGCTTTCTCGGGGCTCAAATCTACTGTCAGGTTCTCTATGATCAGAGGCTTTGCAAAGGCCACTGAACTCTCCAAGGATTATTACTTCCTGTAAATTTCCCAGAACCTTAAGGCTGCTTGGAATTCATTTGTTGCCTCCTTTTATCCACTAGCTTCTTCAAAAATTGTCTTGATATCAGAAAAATAATAACAACATCATCACAACTACTGTTCATTGAGAGGCTAGTATGTGCCAAGCGCTTGATGCACTTTGTTGCATTTAATTCTCCTAAAAATCCTAAGGCAGCAGAGGTGGTTCAGTGGTAGAATTCTCACCTTCCACGCAGAAGGCCCGGGTTTGATTCCCAGCTACTGCACCTCAAGCGCAGCCATCAACTGTCTGTCAGTAGAAGTTTGTGTGTTGCTATGATGTTGAATAGGTTTCAGCAGAGCTTCCAGACTAAGATAGACCAAGAAGAAAGGCCTGGAGATCTACTTTCAAAGTGAAAACTCTGTGGATCACAACAGTCTGATCCCATTTGCATGAAGTCTCCATGAGTCAGGGGCCGAATCAATGGTAGCTAACAACAACAATAACAATTACCCTACATGGTTGCGATTTGTAGTAGATGTGGTGTGCTGCCAAGGTACCGCCTTCAGACTGAGGCATTCATTACCCTAGCTTCTGTGAGAATTGGTAGCTTGACAATTCTCAGTTCCTCCCCAGGAATTACACATGTCTGGTAGAAGGGAACCACTTGAACCAAGGTCACTTTTTTCCATTGGAGCAGCCTGCTTCCAATGGCTGGGCCAATCCTCTTTTCTCCAGGCAGGATAACTCTGTAGGGTCACCCCAGCCCCAGGTACCTGACGATATTGTAGTTGGCTGAGGCCTCTGTTGCAACTGGGTCACAGTTCAACTTCTCACTCTGCCCAGTCCTGCTTCTCTCACTCCCCTGCAGGTGTTAAGCCCTAGAACTCTCCCCAGTAAACCTCCTGCATACAAGTTTGCACCTCAGGGTCTGTTTCCAGGGAAACATAACCTAACCAGGTGCCATCAAGTTGATTCTGACTCATGGTGACCCATGTGTGTCAACTGCCTCCATAGGGTTTTCAACAGCTGAATCAAAAGTATATTGCAATAATATAGTTCATAAAGTTTATGTTCTACATCCCAATGTGGTGAATAGTGTCTGGGGTCTTAAAAGCTTGCCAGCGGCCATCTAAGATACAACTATCTGATCGCTACACATCCAGAACAAAAGAGAAAGAAGGAAACCAAAGACGCAGAGAAGAAACTAGTCTACAGGACTAATAGTCAACATGAACCATGGCCTCATCTACACTAAGATCAGAAGAACTAGATGGTGCCCAACTACCACTACTGACTATTCTGATCAGGGCCACGGTAGATGAAATTCTTGAAAAGTCCAGGCTTGCTGGGCTGGTGGAGAGTAGAGGGCTCCCCAAAATTATCGCCCTGAAATACTCTCTGAACTTCAAAACAAAATTGCCACTTGATGTCACCTTTTAGCTAAATAATAAATTGGCTCATAAAATGAAGAAACTCACCTGTGAGTAATGAGCTCCTTAAAAAAAATCTGTTGTCGTTAGGTGCCAATGAGCCAGTTCCCACTCATAGCAACCCTGTGTACAAGAGAATGAAACACTGCCCAGTCCTGTGCCATCCTTACAATCATTGCTGTGTTTGAGTCCATTGTTGCAGCCACTGTGTCAAGTCATCTCATTGAGGGTCTTTCTCTTTTTCGCTGACCCTCTACCTTACCAAGTGTGATGTCCTTCTCCAGGGACTGGTCCCTCATGAGAGCATGTACAAGATATGTGAGATGAAGTCTCACAGCCTTGCTTCCAAGGACCACCCTGGCTGCACTTCTCCCAAGGCAGACTTGTTCATTCTTCTGGCAGTCCACGGTATATTCCATATTCTTCACCAACACCAAAATTCAAAGGTGTCAATTCTTCTTTTCCAGACAAGTTGTGGAATGACATCGAGGACATCATACATAAACGAAACAAGAAGTCATTAAAAAGACAGGAAAGAAAGAAAAGACCAAAACGAGTGTCAGAAGAGACTCTGAAACTTGCTCAAGTAGCTAAAGTGAATGGAAGAAATAATGGAGTAAAAGATTTCAAAGGGCAGTTAGAGACAGCAAAGTATTACAATAGCGTGTGCAAATTTCTGGAGTTAGAAAACCAAAAGTGAAGAACACTCTCAGTGTTTCTCAAGCTGAAAGAACTAAAGAAAAAAATTCAAGCCTTGAGTTGCAATAGTGAAGGATTCTATGGGCAAAAGACTGAACGAAGCAGGAAGCATCAAAAGAAGATGAAAGGAATACACACAGTCACTGTACCAAAAAGAGTTGGTTGACGTTCAATCATTTCAGGAGGTAGCATATGTTCAAGAACCGATGACACTGAGGGAAGAAATCCAAGCTGCACTAAAGACGTTGGCAAAAAACAAGGGCCCAGGAGTTGATGGAATACCAATTGAGATGTTTCAACAAACAGATGCAGCTCTGGAAGTGCTCACTCGTCTATGCCAAGAAATTTGGAAGACAGGTACCTGACCAACTGACTGGAAGAAATCTGTATTTTTGCCTATTCTAAATAAAGGTGATCCTACCAAATGCAGAAATTATTAAACCATATTATTAATATAGCATGAAAGTAAAGTTTTGCCAAGATCATTCAAAAGTGGTTGCAGCAGTACATCAACAGGGAACTGCCAGAAATTCAAGCTGGTTTCACAAGAGGACAATGGAATGAGGGATATCACTGCTGATGTCAGATGGATCTTGGCTAAAAACAGACAATAGCAGAAAGATGTTTACCTGTGTTTTATTGACTATGCAAAGGCATTGGACTGTGTGGATCATAACAAATTATGGACAACATTGAAAAGAATGGTGTCTTAGGCTGGGTTCTCTAGAGAAGCAAAACTAGTAAAGTGTTTAAATATATATAGAGATTTATACCAAGGAAACAGCTCAGGCGATTGAAGAGGCTGGAACATCCCAACTCCATGGATCAGGATACACTCTCCTGAGTCACGTATCTGCAGGGGCTGGTGAACATTGCACTGGGCAAATCTGCTGCAAAAGACCTCTTCAAAGTGTTAAAAAGCAAAAATGTCACTTTAAGGACTAAGGGGCACCTGACCCAAGCCATGGTGTTTTTAATCGCCTCATATGTATGCAAAAGCTGACAATGAATAAAGAAGACCGAAGAAGAATTGATGCCTTTGAGTTGTATGGTATTGGTGAAGAATACTGAATACACCATGGACTGCCAGAAGAATGAACAAATCTGTCTTGGAAGAAGTATGGCCAGAATGCTCCTTAGAAGTGAGGATGGTGACACTCCCTCTGATATACTTTGAACATGTTATCAGGAGAGGCCAGTCCCTGGAGAAGGATTATCATGCTTGGTAAAGTAGAGGATCAGTGAAAAAGAAGAAGACTCTCAATGAGATGGATTGACACAGTGGCTGCAACAATGGGTTCAAGTGCAACAACAATCATGAGAATGGCACAGGTCTGGGCTGTGTTTCGTTCTGTTGTACATAGGGTCGCTGTGAGTCAGGACCAACTCACCACCACCTAACAACAACAACGACATATTATGTTTTGCTTTATTTCATTTTTCTGATTATACAAGTAATACAACATCATTAAAGAAAAATTTGAAAAGCAGAGAAATGTGTAAGAAAGCAAGAAAAAATTCACCCTTCGATCCCACCATTCAGCCACAACCACAAAATAGTATATTTTCTTCCAGTCTTTGTACTTTGGGTTCTTTACATGATTGAAAGATATTTTTCACAATTTCTCTCCCTTGCTTTTTTCATTAAATGTGGTAGCTCAAATATTTACAATATAATTTCAAATTCTGAAATTTCAGTGGTACAAGTTAAATGCCATAGATGGAGGGACCATAATTAATCTAATTTTGTCCAGATTGTGGGTTCCTAGGTTGTTTTCAGAAACCCTGGTGGTGTGGTGGTTAATGCCACAGCTGCTAACCAGAAGGTTGGCAGTTTGAATCCATCAGATGCTCCTTGGAAACTCTATGGGGAAGTTCTGCTCTGTTCTATAGGGTCACTATGAGCCAGAATTGACTCGACGGCAACGGGAATTTTTTTTTGGTTTAGGTTGTTTTCAGCTGAGCATTATGAAAAAACCTTGTTCTGCATCTTTACAGATAAATCTTTGTTCTATGCTGTGCTATATTTGGGACAGAGATGAAGAATTTGAGTTACTTAGTCAAAGAGTAGGACCCCATGCATGGGGCCCTTGATACATCCAGCAAAACTTGTATGAAAAGAAATGGCCTTACAAAAATCTGGCCAGTTGTTCGATTTCTGTCCTGCAATTCTCTCCTCCAGCCTCCATTGCTGGAAGTGGGGGGGAGAACACTCAAAAATAAGTAAGAAGCCACTCTCTTCTGCCTTGTCACAGGCCACACAAAGATCTCAGAAATTGCTAGGGCCAAAGCAAGTCATGGCCACACAGCAATGTGGGAGGGAGGTGTCTACATACCCTCAAATGGATGGGGGAATGTGTAACAGTTTTAAAGATCTGAAAGTGAAGTCAGAACTTCTTTTTATTGCATGAGACAAAAACTTAACTCAAACCACCCTAAACGGAATGGAGCTTATTGGCGCACACGGTATGGAAAGGTTACAGGGAAGAAGTACATAGATTTGAAAGAAGAGCTACTCAAAAAAGTTCTCTAGGTATTGGAACTAGGTCTTGACACTACCAGAACATTCTCATTCTCTCTTTCTATCTCTCTCTGTCTCTCCTACATCCATTGATTTCTCACTTCTCCTCTTCCTTTTCTCTCCTTAGCTTCTTTATCTTCCACTATAGGCAGTTTGTCTCTACATGCCGGAAAAAGATGACTGCCAACACCTCCAACTTAAGATCCTCCTTTTATATTTCCAGCCAAAAGCAAGAGTGTCTCCCTAGCATCTACGTATCAATTCCAGGGAAGAATGCTAGTTGGCTCTGCTAAGGTCACATGTCCATCCTTTGAGCCAATCACTGATGCTTCAGGAATAGAGTTCAATGATTTACTAGACTTGAGTCATATGCCAACCTCATTGGCCAGGTCCATAACCAGAAGAAGGGAGATGCAAAAGCTTGCTGGACAGTCTTTTTAAAAAATATTGGCCATGCATCTGGGGTCTTAAATGCTGGCAAGCAGCCATCCAAGATGCATCAGTTGGTCTCAACCCACCTGGATCAAAGGAGAATGAAGAACACCAAGGACACAAGGTGATTAAGAGCCCAAGAGACAGAAAGGGCCACATGACTACATCATCCTTAGACCAGAAGAACTAGATGATGCCCGGCTACAACTGATGACTGCCCTGACAGGGAACACAACAGAGAATCCCTGAGGGAGCAGAACAGCAGTGGGATGCAGACTCCAAATTCTCATAAGACCAGACTTAATGGTCTGAGACTGGAAGGACCCTGGTGGTCATGGTCCCCAGACCTTCTGTTGCCCCAGGACAGGAACCATTCCCGAAGCCAACTCTTCAGACATGGATTGGACTGGACAATGGGTTGGAGAGGGATGCTGGTGAGGAGTGAGCTCCTTGGATCAGGTGGACACTTGAGACTATGTTGGCATCTCCTGCCTGGAGGGGAGATGAGAGGGTGGAGGGGGTTAGAAGCTGGTGAAAAGGACACGAAAAGAGAGAGTGGAGGGAGAGAGCAGGCTGTCTCATTAGGGGGAGAGTAATTGAGAGTGTGTAGCAAGGTGTATACGGGTTTTTGTGTGAGAGAGTGACTTGATTTGTAAACTTTCACTTAAAGCACAATAAAAATTCTTAGAAAAAGAAAAAATTGACCACAGTTAACCATTCTCACCTGCACTCACAGGCTCTAAGAACATCAGGTTATAAAAGCAAAAGGCAGAGACATTTGAGGAGAGCTGTCAAAACTAGAAGCCATTCTTGAAGGCAAACTTGAATTTCACTTTCATAAGAAAGAAGATGATAGAAGTATAACTGATAAACATCAGGCCGCCCACCTTCTATTGATTCCAAACAGATACCACATAATTATGCTATTTACCTGGAGATATCATATGCCAGACGACAAATGTTTCTCTGCAATTATCTGATTTTGCCTTGCATAATTTAGATGCTCAAATTGTCAGGAAAGAGCCCTTATCCATAAATATAAAATTATGTATGTGTATCATCCGGTTAGAAGACAATCAGTAAACAGAGTATTTAAGAAAAGTGTACGGTAATTACTGAGGCATGCCATTTGGGGCCATATTACCTAACCAGGTAATAAAAGAACTGAATGCTAGCTTCTATTTAAATGTCATTCATCTGTAAATACTAAGATATTCTTCAGCTCTTACGTAAGTCACAGAATATCTCAGCTGTACTGTGCATTAGGTGGAAGGTGATTTTAGTCCTTTCTGTTTTACAGTGAAAGGGGCTGAGGTTTGCTTCTCTGGCACAAAACCTAGAAATAAAGGTTATTAAATTATCAATAGAATTTTAATATTTGCTTTATATGCAAAATCATACAATTTGTATTGTGTTGAAAATACGCAGAGCAAAACATACACCAATTCCAACATGTATAATTCAGTGACACTGATGACATTCTTCAAGTTGTGCAACCATTCTCCCCCTCCTTTTCCAAATTATTCCTCCACTAGTAACACAAACTCAGTGCACCCCAAGCAAAGATCCCCCATCCCCCTCCCTCCCACCCTTTTTGACCACTATTAAGTCTGGTTTTTGTGTATAGCCCTGGTGGCACAGTGGTTAAGCACTAGGCTGCTAACTGAAAGGTCAGCAGTTCAAAACCACCAACCACTCCACAGGAGAAAAATGTGGCAGTCTGCTTCTATAAAGATTATATACAGCCTTGGAACCCCTATGGGGCAGTTCTAGTCTGTCCTATAGGGTCACTATGAGTCAGAATTGACGCTACAGCAACAGCTTTGGTTTTGAACATATTTGTTTATTTCATATAAGCGAGATCATACAGTATTTCTCCTTTTTTGGCTGACCAACTTCACTCAAGAAAAAACAAGGCCACAGGAGCTGAAGTATGACCTTGAGTATGTACCACCTGAATTTAGAGACCAGCTCAAGAGTAGATTTGATGCATGCAACACTAATGAGCAAAGACTACATGAGTTGTCATCATACCTGAAGAAAGCAAAAAGTCACTAAAAAGACAGGAAAGAAAGAAAAAACAAAAGATATGTGAGAATTAACTCTGAAACTTGCTCTTGAACACAGAGAATAGCTAAAGTGAATGGAAGCGATGATGAAGTAAAAGAACTGAACAGAAGATTTCAAAGGGTGGCTCAAGAGGACAAAGTAAAGTATTATAATGAAATGTGCAAAGACCTGGAGTTAGAAAACCAAAAGGGAAGAACATACTTGGCATTTCTCAAACTGGAAGAACTGAAGAAAAAATTCAAGCCTCGAGCTGCAATATCGATGGATTCTTTGGGCAAAATATTGAACGATGCAGGAAGCATCAAAGGAAGATGGAAGGAATACACAGTCACTGTGCCAAACAGAATTGATTGACGTTCAACCATTTTAGAAGATAACATATTTTCAAGAACCAATGGCATTGAAGGAAGAAGTCCAAGCTGCACTGAAGACATTGGCAAAAAACAAGGGTCTAGGAATTGATGGAATACCAATTGAAATGTTTCAATAAACAGATGTAGCTCTGGTAGTGCTCACTCATCTATACCAAGAAATTTGGAAGACCAACCAACTGGAAGAGATCCATATTTGTGCCCATTTCAAAGAAAGGTGATCCAATTGGCATAAAAAAGTTTACTAAGAAAATATTCTGCACCCCACTTTGGTGAGTGGTGTCTGGAGTCTTAAAAGCTTGCAAGTGGCCATCTAAGATGTATCAATTGGTCCCAGCCCCTTGGAGAAAAGGAGAATGAAGAACACCAAAGACACAAGGAAAATATTAGCCCAAGAGATAGAAACGGCCACTTAAACCAGAGACTCCATCAGCCTGAGACCAGAAGAACTAGATGGTGCCCGGCTACCACCAATGACTGCCCTGACAGGGAACACAACAGAGAGTCCCCAATGGAGCAGGAGAGAAGTGGGGTGCAGAACTCAAATTCTAGTAAAAAGACCAGACTTAATGGTCTGAACCCCTGAAGCCGTGGTCGCCAGACGCTCTGTTAACCTGAAATTAAAACCATTCCCGAAGCCTACTCTTGAGACAAAGATTGGACTGGACTATAAAACATAAAACAATACTCGTGAAGATTATTCTCCTTAGTCAAGCAGATACATGAGACCAAATGTATGGCTCCCATCCAGAGGCGAGATGAGAAAGCGGAAAGGGATAGGAGCTGGTTGGATGAACACGGGAAACCCAGGGTGGAAAGGGGAGTGTGCTGTCACATTATAAGGACTGCAACTAGTGTCACATAAAAATATGTGTATAAATTTTTGTATGAGAAATTAACTTGAGCTGTAAATTTTCACCTAAAGGACAATAAAAAATAAATAAATAAAAGTAATTGCAGATGGTAAAAAAGAAAGGTCATCCAAGAGAATGCAGAAATTATGGAACAATATCATTAATATCACAAAAAAGCAGTTGCAGCAGTGTATCGACAGGGAACTGCCAGAAATTCAAGCCAAATTCAGAAGTGGACATGGAATGAGGGATATCATTGCTAATGTCAGATTAATCTTGGCTGAAATCGGTCAATACCAGAAAGATGTTTACCTGTGTTTTATTGACTATGCAAAAGCATTCAACTGTGTGGATGATAACAAATTATGGATAACATTGCAAAGAATGGGAAATCCAGAACACTTAATTGTGCCCATGTGGAACCTGTACATCTACCAAGAGGCAGCCATTGGAACAGAACAAGGGGATACTGCATGGTTTAAAGTCAGGAAAGGTGTACATCAGGGTTGTATCCTTTCACCGTACTTATTCAATCTGTATGCTGAGCCAATAATCTAAGAAACTGGACTATACAAAGAAGAATGAGGCATCAGGATTAGAGGAAGACTCATTAACAACCTGCAATATGCAGATAATGCAACCTTGCTTGCTGAAAACAAGGAGGACTTGAAGCACTTGCTGATGAAGATCAAAGACCACAGCTTTCAGTATGGATTATAGCTGAACATAAAGAAAACAAAAACCGTCACAACTTGACCAATAAGCAACATCCTGATAAACAGAGAAAAGATTGAAGTTGTCAAGGATTTCATTTCATTGGGATCCACAATCAATGCCTGTGGAAGCAGCTTTCAAGAAACCAAGTGATGTATTGCGCTGGGCAAATCTGCTGCAAAAGACCTCTTTAAAGTGTTGAAAAGCAAAGATGTCACTTCAAGGACTAAGGTGCACCTGACCCAAGCCATGGTATTTTCAGTCACCTTGTATGTATTCGAAAGTTGGGCAATGAATAAAGAAGACCAAAGAAGAATTGGCGTCTTTGAATTATGGTGTTGGCAAAAAATATTGAATATATCATGGACTGCCAGAAGAATGAACAAATCTGTCTTGGAAGAAGCACAATCAGAATGTTCTTTAGAAGAGAAGATGGTGAGACTTCACGTCATGTACTTTGGATATACTATCAGGAGGGACCAGTTCTTGGTGAAGGTCATCATGCTTGGTAGAGGGTCAGTGAAAGAGAAGACTCTTGAAGAGATGGATCAACACTGTGGCTGCAACAATGGGCTCAAACAGCAAAGATTGTAGGGATGGTGCAGGACTGGACAGTGCTCCCTTCTGTTGTATATAGGGTCGCTAGGAGTCAGAACTGACCTCACAGCACCTAACAATAATGACTTTGCTCAGCATGTTTTCAAGGTTCATCCATGTTTTGGCATGCATGACGACTTCATTTCTCCTTAGGACTGAGTAATATTCCATTGTGTGTGTGCACCACATTTTGTTTATTCATTCATCTGTTGATGAACATTCGGATTGCTTCCCCTTTTGGCTATTGTGAAAAATGCTGCAACGAACATACAGGTTTCTGTTTGTGTTCCTGCCTTCACTTCTTCTGGGTATATACCTAGGGTTGGGACTATTGGGTTGTATGTTAATTCTATGTGCAACTTTTTGAGGGACTGCCAAACTGTTTTCCACATTGGCTGTAAAATGATATTTTTACAAACATAAACATGTACTTATAGTTGATCTCAGAACTGAGAAGGAAAAGTGAAGCACAAAACAAATGCTTGTGGGGTGCTTACTATGTGCTAGGTATTGTGCGAAGCACAGTCCATGTCTTACTCTTTATAACCACCCTGCCCTTTATAGATGATGGAACCACGGCTCAGAGGGCTGACACTGCATCCTAAGGTCACGCAGCTTGTTAGTGGCCGATCTGGAATCTGAAATCAAGTCTGTCAAACTCCTAGGTCCATGTTCTGGCCACCACAGCATGCTCTCAGAGGCCAGCAGCTGAACTGGATGGGTGCCAGAGGTTCCTTCTAATGGTCAGGTTCCATGATGCCAATTTGTGCCTCTACTCAAAAATGGCACAAAAATAGCATCTGGTGACTCAGGGCTCAGGAGAATTAAATTCTGCTGGGTAGTTCGGCTATCTATTGTAGTTTGCAAGGCAAAACTTCCCTTGAGGATGGGTGGCAGCGGAGCTCATGGCATGGACTAGAGGTAGGTGCAGGGATGGTACATGGATGAGAGTCCATACGGTATGGATTTTGGACTTAAGCTTCTTGGGTTTAAATGTGTCATTGTTGTTATTAGTTGCCACTGAGTCATCTCCAACTCATGGCGACCCTATGTACAACAGAATAAAGCGTTGCCCAGTCTTACACCATCTTCACGATCATTGGTATGCTCAAGTTCATTGTTGTGGACACTGTATTTTGAGTGCCTTCCAGCCAAGGGGGCTTATCTTCCAGATTCCATCAAACAATGTTGTGATCCATAGGATTTTCATTGGCTGATTTTTAGAAGTGATCACCAGGCCTTTCTTCCTAGTCTGTCTTAGTCTAGAAGCTCCCCTGAAACCTGTCTGCCATAGATGACCCTGCTGGTATTTGAAATACCAGTGGCACAGCTTCCAGTATCATAGCAACATGTAAGCCATCACAGTATATAACACACTGACAGCCAGATGGTATATTTAAACATAGACTGCACTATTTCCCAGCTGTTGATGTAGACAAGTAATTTACCCCCTCTAAGCCCCCAATGTTTTTTTTTTTTTTTAAGCCCCCAATGTGGTCAGATATATAACCTACCACACAGAGTCCTGTGAGGAGTCTGGGTAACACATGTAGAGCACCTACAATATTACCTGATCCAGAAGGAGAACGCAGTAGATGCTAGCTATGTTTTAGAATTACTGGTTAACCACCACCCAACCAAGAGTTGTTCCGAAACAAGTTTTAACACAGACACAGTGGTAAAGATGTGGGAATAGAGAGATAATGGAAAGAAAGAAGACTTTCACTACTCACCTGGATTTTATTTGAATATATTAGATACTTGGACGACAGTATCTAAATTGAATGCCTCTGCTTTCTTCATACTCAGTTTGAAATTCCTGGAATGGATTCATATATCCATTCAACAAATATTTATACAGTACCAGTTATGTGCTAAGACATGCCTACATACTAGTGAACAAGCAGATGGAGTCCTGCCTTCATGGAGCTTATACTCTACCTGGTGAGAAAAATGTATCTATTAGAAATGTGCTTGACTGTACTTAATTTCTTTTAAAACTGTCCAACACTGTCTTAAACCGTAAGCACATACTGGCTTATAAAATAAGAAGTCCATAGTAAGGAAGAACCAGATTTGCTCGAGCAGCTCAGTAATAGCACGAGAGTCCCAGGCTCTTCTTGTCCTGTTACTCTAGTTTGCAAATGATGTCCCTCCTCATAGTCACAAGATGCCTACCACAACTCCAAGCATCATATCTGCGTATAACAACATACCCAAAAGGAAGGAAGGGGACAGGGCAGAGATTATCTCTCCTCTCAAATCTTTCTCTCATGAGGGAGAAAAATCTTTGGCAAAAACTTCCAGTAGACTTCACCTCAGGTGTCATTAGCAGAACTGAATCATATGCCCACCCGTAGAGCAATTTCTGGCAAAATGAAATAGAATTTCCATAAATAACTTGAACCAATTGTGATTCATCCCCTGAGGCTGGGAACATTGACTCTTACTTTAGCAAACAACTATGGGGCAGTGTTTGTTGGATGGAAAGCCAGCAGTGTCTGCCATGATGGGCACGTGGAGGTGTCTTTGCAGTCAGGAATACAAGAGACACCATTGTGGGAGGGAGCCTGGGTTGGCTGTGAAGAGTTCACCAGGAGATGCTGAGAAACAAGCTGGCTGAGGTGCCAAATACCCAGTCAGGAAAAAAGCCCAGAATGTGTACCTGACAAAGAAGCTGAAGTAACCAGACATAGAAGCAAAGGACAAACAAGTGAGTTTCTAACTCCCATCACCTCCAGGAGCCAGGATGGAAATCAAAACTGGTGCAGCCACATGGACAGGGGTCAAGACAAGTGAGAGGGTGTATGACCATCTAAACAGGGCAGCAGCTACTGGGTAATAGGCAATTATCGCCAATGGGAATTCTGGTCCTGGGCTGCTGGGACTTCTGAATTTTCAAGAGAAGGCAGAAATCTAGACTTCTAAAGGAAATAACTCAACTTTGGAATGTCGGTCACGATTAAGAATAATATAAAAAAAATAATAGTCCAAAGAAAATATCTGCAGGCCAGATTCCCTGTGTGAACCTCCAATTTGGAACCTCAGGGGCACGCTTATCTTATCCAGAAAACTCTTATCTCAGAAAACACCAAAGCTGAGTTGTACTTTGGTTCCTGCCTCCTTGCATCTTAAATGCCCCATCAAGTTCCTGTACTTAGTGATACCCTGCAGGTGGCATATTCCCACTCTTTGTAGCACCTTGCAGCTACAAATCTATATACTCCAGTCCTGGAGCATCTTACCGTGATATCCACAAGGGTCCCAGAGAGAAAGCCCTGGAAGCTAACCATGACAAGCTCTTAAAAAACATTAAAGTTAGAAAAATGTGTCCATCATTCATTTAACATATGTTTACGCAGGGCCTACTGTGTACCAGGCAGGGATGGATTACCCAATAAGCAAGGTAAGCATGTGCTTAGGGCATCAGTAAGACAGGGGCACCAGTTGTCCAAACCAAAGACCCATAGATTCCAAGCAGACAAGACACAAGGACAAGCGAGCACCACAGGGGTAGGGAACTGGCAGGGCACTAAAAGAAGTTGATACAAGCTCCACTGCATGAGAATGTGCCAGCCAGGTCACAAGGGTGCCCACACAGAAGTTGTTTAAGCTATGAGGCCCCTACCACTTCAACACCTTCGTTGACCTCTGTCTCTTATGGTCCCCTCCCATGTAATTCAACCTCCTTATCTCAGCGGGTCTCTTGGGAGTATAATATACTTAACTCATATCCCATTTGAACATGTGAGTAAGCAGAGGAGGGAGTGCCATAGATTATCAGTGTTCAGGGCCCTCACGTGCCTTAATCCGGCCCTGGCACCAGGCACTGTCCCAGGAGCTGAAGATACAGTGAAAACCAAAACAGATGGCCTCTGTCCTCAAGAGTTTTTTTCTCTTGTGTCTTTGAGTCCTCCAATCTTGACTGTCTGTTCCATCTTCTCCATGTGGTCATGGTACCCACCCCTGAGCTCCTGGGATATTTGTTCTGCCCTCTCTTTGCTATCCTAACATTACTTCCTTGGGCTGGTTTCCTGGAGAAATCCCTTTCTTCTGGTCTGCTTCTCTATGCTCCTCCTCCTAACTACCACTATACCTACAACCAGTTGCCTTCAAGTCAATTCCAACTCATGGCGACCCCATGTGTGACAGAGTAGAACTGTGCTCCATAGGGTTTTCAAGTCTCCAGTTAAGTCTTCATATGATGGTTGTTGTTGTTAGGTGCCGTCAGATTGGTTCTGACTCACAGTGACTGTATGTACAACAGAACAAAATGCTGCCCAGTCCTGCGCCATCCTCACAATCATCGTAGGTTCGAGCCATTGTTGCAGCAACGGTGTCAGTCCATCTCACTGAGGGTCTTCCTCCTTTTCACTGACCCTCTACTTTACCAAGCATGAAACCCTTCTCCAGGGACTGGACCCTCATGATAACATTGACAAAGAGCTGCCAGAAATTCAAGCTGGATTCCGTAGAGGATGTGGGACAAGGGATATCATTGCTGATGTCAGATGGATCACATAACAGCAGCTCCTGCCAGCAACTTGACTGCAGCCTCAGGAGAGACCCTGAGCCAGAACCCCCCAGATTCCTGATCCTCAGAAACTGTCAGACTATAAAGGTTTGATGCTTTAAGCTGCTAAGTTTGGGAGCAATTTATTATGCAGCAATAGAACTAAGACAGGCCCCCATCAGTAAGGGATGACGGCATGCTTCTTGGCCTGATGCTCCAACCTCACCCTGACTCACAGCCGCTGGCTTCCTTTTTGGCCTCATCTCCCACCCTCCCTCACATGCACCCTCTGGTGCTGCTGGCCTACCAGCCCTCCTCGAGTCTCCTGAACTCAGACAGCATGTTCTTTCTCACCTCTGTGCCTTCTCAAATGCTATTCCCCCTCTCTCTGCAATGTCCTTTCCCAAGTCTTCCTGATGTTGTTGTTAAGTGTCGCGGAGTCGATTCTGACTCATAGCAACCTTATAGGATAGAGTAGAACTGCCCCACAGGGTTTTCTAGGCTGTAATCTTTACAGGAGCAGATCACCAGGCCTTTCTACCGCAGAGCCACTGGGCGGGTTCCAAGTGCCAACCTTTCATTTAGCAGATGAGTGCTTAACCACTACACCACCAGGGCTCAACTCCATCTGTTCCTTTACAATCCAGCTCAAACCACCCCTCCCCATGAAGCCTTCCCCAGAAGAAATGCACATTCCTTGTGTTCTTGTAACTCCCTGCACACACCATTATCAGTGCCCTGATCAGCCAGTACCAGCAGGCATTACTCATTGCTGCTTCCCCAGATGGCAAGAGCTACCCCATGTGACACAGTAGAACCGCACCATGGGTTTTTTAGGCTGCAATCTTTATGGAAGCAAACTGCCAGGTCTTTCTCCTGCAGAGCTGCTGGGTGGGTTCGAACTGCCAACCTTTCAGTTAGCATCTGAATGCTTAACCATTGTGCCACCAGGGTTCCTTTGGTAAACAGTAGGTGCTCAGAAAATGTAGAGGGGCTAAAAGTAGCCAGTGACCACTTACTGAGCACCTATTGTGTGCTTGAACAATAGCTCCCCCCCGCCCCCCGCCAGGTAAGGGTTTTATAGATAAGGAAGCTGAAGAGAGGCTAGCCCTGCCCAAGAGCTCATAGCTCCTCAGGGAGCATCCAGGGCTGAAACCCAGGGAGTAACAGAATGAACTTTTTCAAAGTACTTTTTGGGTTTTTCTCTGATTATTGTTTTTACTGCAACGTTATAGGTAGCTGGCAATCAAATGAGAGACACATACTCAGAAAACACTTGCAATGTTAAATCCTATGCAAACGCAAAAAAAAAAAAAAAAAAAAAAGACTGGGTGCCATTGAGTGATTCTGACTCCTGGTGACCCCATATGTGCAGAGTAGAACTGGGCTCCAGAGTTTTCAAGGCTGTTACCTTTTGGGAGCAGATTACCAGGTCTTTCTTCTGAGGTACCTCTGGGGGTATTCTAACCACCAGACTTCCAGTTTGTAGTCAAGAGCTTAACTGATAGCACCACCAGGGGCTCCTGTGCAAATGCAAGGGGTGATAATGGCCCCTGATAATCCAGCCTCTTTGCTGCAGATCCAGAAGCTGGGAGACAAATTCCCCAGGCCCTTTTGTTTCTGATTGCCTTCAAGCCCCTGCCAGGCTCAATGCTCAGTGGCCACTTATAACAAGGCTCTCTGACGCTTCAGCGACTGCCCCTTGGAGGAGCCCCCACCCCCGTCCCACCCGCAAGCAGATGAAGGGAACCGGAGGGACTCATCCTCCAGGTGAGTGCTGTTTGTGTACTACTTTAATTTATTGTCCTGCCACTGCCGCCACTTCATTAGGTATTCACTGTGATCACATCCATTCTAATGAATTTATCCGGCAATAATGCGATGTCATATGCACTTAAGCTCCACACTGCCACAGCGTGACTGCCAGCAGAGCTGTGACATGATTGCCCCGGAACTTTGCCAGCTTCGGAAGGGGTTTTTTCCCCTACTTTTTCAGATGACTCAGGCATTTCTGCCAAGCCGCTACTTCTTCCTTTGCCTCTCTGACCCGTAACCATTTTTATTTTGACCTCAGATCAAGGCTCCAGTGCTCACTTGCTGGTCCACAGAAAATGTATTTTGGTGCACTCTTCTAAATCAGCTTTTTCTGGTAGAACTTTCTGCAGTAATGGAGACGTTCTACATCTGCACCGGGCAATTCTGGCAGCCACTAGTCACATATGGCTAATGACCACTTAAAATTTGGCTAATGTGACTCAGGAACTAACCTTTAAAAATTTCTTTCTTAATTTGAATTTGAATTTAAGTAGCCCTTTGTGGCTAAACCAGTTGCCGTCCAGTTGATTCCGACTCATGGGGACCCCATATGTGTTAGGGTAGAACTGTGCTCCATAGGCTTTTCAAGGGCTGATTTTTTGGGAAGTGAATTGTCAGGGTTTTCTTATCAGGTGACTTTGGGTGGACTCGAACCTCCAACCTTTCACTTAGCAGCCTGGCACCTTAACTATTTGCACCTTTGGGGATTCCATACGTGGCTAAAAGACCCTTTGCTGTCGAGTAGGTTCTGACTCGCGGCCACCCTATAGAACAGGGTAGAACTGCCCCATAGGGTTTCCAAGGCTGTAATCTTTACAGAAGCAGACTGCCCCATTTTTCTCCCAAGGAGTGGCTGATGGATTTGAACTGCTGACTTTTCAGACCGAATAGTTCTAAAAGGAGGCCAGATCAGCACTTCTTAAACTAAGGCACACACAGATCTCCTGAGATCTTGGTAAAATGCAGATTTCAATTCAGTCAGGCTACAGTGGTGCCTGAGATTCTGCATTTCCAACAAGCTCCCAGGTGACCTTGCTGGTCCTCCAACACACTTTGAGTAACAAGTGATCTGGGAGGTGGTTATGGAGGTGTTTACATATAAGACTCTTGCACTTTCCCATTTTTATGTTGTGCCTCAGTCTCTCCTGGTTTGTAGTCATATCCTCATAGCCTTAGTTCAATGGTTCTCACCATTGGCTGCAGATAAGGCTGACAAATAGAAATTTTTAATATAAATACATGCCGAATATTGCATGGAACATACTTATACTAAACAACTACCCACCCATTATCTGAAACACCAATTCAAGTGGGTGTCTTGTTTCTGCCGTTGTTGTGATTGTTGCTGTTTTTGCAAACTCTGGCCACCCTAGTTACACATTAAAATCACTGAGGAGTTCTTTTAAGGGTATAAAAATGGCATGGGGCTGATGTCTGAACTCCTCTAACTTCACAAGGGGGAAAGAGAATCAAGATCAACAGCCCATGGCTGATTCCTATGAGGCGAAGGTCAGACATGCCTCCTCTCTCCACCATCTTTACCAGTTCTGACACCAACCGTCCCTCCCACAGCGTTCTGTGCTTCTTTGCTGGGTTCGATAATTCATTGCAACGGCCACACAGAGCTCACAGACAATACTTGCAATTACCGGATTTATTAGGGAAGTAAGAAGTTACAATTCAGGCTCAGGAACACTCAGGGTACAATTCTTCCATCAGGACAGCCTCTTCCCAGCTGCGCTCGCAGGCACGCCTCTCTCTGACTCTTGGCCTCTGCCCTGCTCAGGCAAGTGTTACAAAGCTCTTTTAGCTCAGCCAATAAGTGCTCCAAAGCACCCTACTGTACCCTACTTCTCCAGTAAGCCTTGGCCCAAAAGCACTCAGCTCTAGCTCATTGGTTTAACAAACCTAGCTCCACCGAGTGTTCAGGGGCAACTTGCTCTGCCAGCAACCCCCTTGCCCAAAGGCACTCAGCTTTCTTGCTCCATGGGCCAGGAAGCCCACTGTACCTTCTCCTGCTGGTCTCTACTGCTGGTCCCTCCTGTCACCGTTTCTCTGCCACCACTTCTTGCCATCTTCAGTGTTACAGCTCTCTCTCTCTCTCTCTCTCCCTGTCTCCTGGTTCCAGGAACTTCTCAGCACAGGGTTCCTGGATCCAAAGGAAACACTCCATCCACTCTTGGCCCTTCTTCCTTGGTGCTGCGATCCTCTTTTTCTGCCTCTCAGATGGCTCATTTTAAGCCTACTGGGATGGCAAAACTGACCAATCACCTCATTAGGGTTCCATATAGCTTACTAGCATGGTCCCACCCAATCATTCGGTGGGAGTTCAAGACCATGGCAAGAAAGGTCACACAAAAGCCATCTATCGCACTGCAAAGGGTTATGGAAAAACGTGGAAATGGTAATGATGATGGACAAGAACATAATTTATGTCACTGAATTGTACATGGGAGGAATGTTGAAATGGCTAATGTTTTGTTACCTATGTATTTACTACAATGAAATTTTTTAAGTCACCTGAGGAAGTTTATTTTTTTTTAATACACATGCCCGGGCCCCACCTCATCTCAGAGATGCTAATTGGTGTGGGCGTAAGTATGTTTTTAAAGCTCCCCCAGGTGGCTGTAATTTGCAGCAAGGGTTGCTGAAGTACCAGTCTACAGCAGTAGTCCTCAGCCTTTAGCAAGCATCGTACTCCCTGGGGGGCTTGTTAAAGCTCATAGTGCTGGGCCCCACCCCCCGGAGTTTCTGAGTCAGTATGTCTGGGATAGGGCCTGAGAATGTGCAGGTTTAACAAATTCCAGATGATGCTGGTGATCTGGGGACCACAAACCAAGAACTGCTGGGTTACTAACTGCTGACCACTAGGAGCACCCTGCTCCTTGACCCCTGACTTAGTCTGCAGGTACAGAAGCAAAAGTCAGCAAGTTCAGAACCCATCTGAAACTGCCTGCAAGTCAAGACTGTGACTTCCTTGGGATGCTCTCTCTGCTTCCACCTCTGTGGGGGTGAGGGGAATGGGAAGCTGCACAGCTCTAGGGTCAGATGGGCCTGGTCCCACCATTTACTAACCATTAAAAAAAATCAAAACCAAAACCTGTTGCCAATCCCAACTCATGGTGACCCCCTCTCCCATGTGTTGCAGAGTAAACCTGTTCCATAGGGTTTTCTTGGCTGTAATCTTTATGGAAGTAGATCACCAGGCTTTTCTTCCGCAGCATTGCTGGGTGGGTTCAAACTGCCAACCTTTAGGTTAGAAGTTGAGTGCAAACGGCTTGTGCCACCCAGGGACCTTACTAACCATTAGACCTTGAGAACTGTATGTCACCTCACTGAGTCTCAGCTCCTCAGTGTAAAATGAGGGCCCACTGCTCACGTTTCCTGAGAAGGTAAAATGAGATGTGATGGGGAAAGTGATGGACAGGCATCTGGGAGTGCCAGTCTCAGGGAGGAAAACTCAACACCTGGGCAGCTCCAGTCAGGATGCCACGGACCAGCATCATCCATCCTCAGAAATCCATGGCAGAAAGATAACAAGTTGGCTAGACCTGAATTTTCACCCAGGCCATTGATGTCCAACTCTGGCTGCTATTAGCATCACCTGGGGAGAGATTTTCACGTGCTGACGCCTGGTCCTCCACCCAGACATTCTGTGTCAATTGTTCTGGGTGGGGCATGGGCTTCAGTGTTCTTGACCCTCCCCTAGTGATGCCGGATGGCAGCAAGGGCTGAGATCCACCGGTGCAAGGTCGGCTCTGCTCCAGTGTCTTGGAAATTCAGGGGACCTCTCTGTGTCTCCCTTCCATCCCTGCTTCCTTGGCATGTAGACAAATCTTCTCCCCTTCACAGGTCAGTGGGAGAAAAAACGGGGAGTGGTGAGCTCAAAAGAAGTCTGGGAGCTCACGCAGTCCAGTCTGTCATTTCACAGGGGATGAAGCTGAGGCTTACTGGGAATGAGGACTTGGCCCAGACGGGTCTTTTAACTCACTCTCAAGGTAAACTGGCTGTGGTTCAAAATCTTTTTTTTTTTTTTTTTTATTGTACTTTAGATGAAGTTTTATAGAACAAACTAGTTTTTCATTAAGCAGTTAGCGCACATATTGTTTTATGACATTAGTTAACAAACCCATGACATGTCAACACTCTCCCCTCTTGACCTTGGATTCCCCATTACCAGCTTTCCTGCCCCCTCCTGCCTTCTAGTCCTTGCCCCTGGGCTGGTATGCTCCTTTAGTCTTGTTTTGTTTTATTGGCCTGTCTAATCTTTAGCTGAAGGGTGAACCTCGACAGTGACTTCATTACTGAGCTAAAAGGGTATTTTGGGGCCATACTCTTGGAGCTTCTCCAGTCTCTGCCAGACCAGTAAGTCTGGTCTTTTTTGTGTGTGTGACTTAGAATTTTGTTCTACATTTTTCTCCAGCTCTATCTGGGACCCTTTATTGTGATCCCTGTCAGAGCAGTCAGGGGTGGTAGCCAGGCACCATCTAGTTGTGCTGGGCTCAGTCTGATGGAGGCTGTGGTAGATGTGGTCCATTAGTCCTTTGGACTAATCTTTCCCTTGCATCTTTAGTTTTCTTCATTCTTCCTTGCTCCCGAAGGGGTGAGACCAGTAGAGTATCCTAGATGGCCGCTCAGAAGGCTTTGAAGACCCCAGGCGCTACTCACCAAAGCAGAATGTAGAACATTTTCTTTATAAACTATGCTATGCCAGTTGAGCTAGATGTCCCCTGAGACCATGGTCCCAGCCCTCAGCCCAGCAATTCAGTCCCTCAGGGAGTTTGGATGTGTCTGTGGAGCTTCCATGACCTTGCCTTGTACAAGTTGTGCTGGCTTCCCCAGTACTGTGTACCATCTTACCCTTCACAAAAGTTATCACATATCTATTGTCTATTTAGTGTTTTTACATCCTCATTTCACCCCTCCCTTGTAACCATCAAAGATTGTTTCTTTCTGTGTGTAAACCTTTTCATGAGTTTTTACAGTAGTGGTCTCACACAATATTTGTCTTTTTGTGATTGTCTTATTTCACTCAGCATTATGCCCTCCAGCAAAATCCATTTATTTTTACTGAACAAACATTTCTAGGCTTACTATGTCCCAGACACTCTCCTAAGTGTCTACAAATATTAACTCATCTGAATCTCCCAATACCTCTCAGAGGTTGTGTTGTTGTTTCTAGGTGATGTTGAATCAATTCTAAGTCATAACGACCCTATGTACAACAAAATGAAACGCTGCTCAGACCTGCACCATTCTCACAATGGTTGCTATGTTTCAGCCCATTGCTGTAGCCATTGTGTCAATCTATCTTGTAGAGCGTCTTCCTCTTTTTTGTTTATCCTCTACCAAGCATGATGTCCTTCTCCAAGGACTGGTCCCTGCTGATAGCACGTCCAAAGTAAGTGAGATGAAGTCTCATTATCCTCGCTTCAAAAGAGCATTCTGGTTGTATTTCTTCCAAGACAGATTTGTTCTTTAGGCAATCCGTAGTATATTCAATATTCTTCACAAACACCATAATTCAAAAGCATCAATTCTTCTTCGATCTTCCTTATTCATTGTCCAACTTTTGTATGCATCTGAGGCAACTGAAAATACCATGGCTTGGCCATCAGAGAAATGCAAATCAAAACCATAATGAGATACCAACTCACCCCGGCATTACTGGCATGAATCAATAAAACAGAAATAACAAATGTTGGAGACGCTGCAGGGAGATTGGAACGCTTAAGCACTGGTGGTGGGAAATTCAAAATGCTGCAACCATTTTGGAAAATGATATGGCGCTTCCTTAGAAAGCTAGAAACAGAAATACTGTAGGATCCAGCAATCGCACTCCTAGGAAGATATCCTAGAGCAAGAAGGGTCGTCACACGGATAGCCATATGCACACCCATGTTCATTGCAGCATTGTTCACAATAGCAAAAGATGGAAACAACCTAGGTACCCATCAACAGATGAATGCATAAAAAACTGTGGTGTGTACACACAGTGGAGTATTACACAGCAATAAAGAACGATATGCAAAGCATCTCATGACATGGATGAATCTGGAGGGCATTATGCTGAGTGAAATAAGTCAATTACGAAAGGACAAATATTGTATGAGACCACTACTGTAAAAACTCATAAAAAGGTTTACATACAAAAAGAAACAATCCTTGACAGTTACAAGGAATGGGAGGGATGAGGATGGAAAAACGCTAAATAGACAATAGATGAGTGGTAACTTTTGTGAAGGGTACTACAGTACACAGTACTGGGGAAGCCAGCACAACTTGTACAAGGCAAGGTCATGGAAGCTCCACAGACACATCCAAACTCCCTGAGGGACTGAATTGCTGGGCTGAGGGCTGTGGGGACCATGGTCTCAGGGAACATTTAGCTCAATTGGCATAGCATAGTTTATAAAGAAAATGTTCTACATTCTGCTTTGGTGAGTAGCGTCTGGAGTCTTAAAAGCCTGTGAGAGGCAATCTAGGATACTGCACTGGTCTCACCCCTTCGGGAGCAAGGAAGAATGAAGAAAACTAAAGATGCAAGGGAAAGATTAGTCCAAAGGACTAATGGACCACAACTACCACAGCCTCCATCAGACTGAGCCCAGCACAACTAGATGGTGCCTGGCTACCACCCCTGACTGCTCTGACAGGGATCATAATAGAGGGTCCCAGACAGAGCTGGAGAAAAATGTAGGACAAATTCTAACTCCAAAAGACCAGACTTGCTGGTCTGACAGAGACTGGAGAAACCCAGAGAGTATGGCCCCTGGACAGCCTTTCAGCTCAGTAATGAAGTCACTCCTGAGGTTCACCCTTCAGCCAAAGAGTGAACAGGTCCATGGAACAAAATAAGACTAAAGGGGCATACTAGCCCCGGGGTAGGGACTAGAAGGCAGGAGGGAACAGGAAAGCTGGTAATAGGGAACCAAGAGTTGAGAAGGGAGATTGTTGACGTATCGTGGGGTTGTTAACCAATGTCATACAACAATATGTGTACTGTTTGATGAGAAACTAGTTTGTTCTATAAACCTTCCTCTAAAGTACAATTTAAAAAAGAAAAGAATAACAAAAAAATAAAATACCATGGCTTGGGTCAGGCACACCTTAGTCCTCAAAGTGACATCTTTGCTTTTGGACACTTTAAAGAAGTCTTTTGCAGTCGATTTGCCCAATGCAATACATAGTTTGATTTCTTGAAAGCTGCTTCCATGGGCATTGATTATGGATCCAATTAAAATGAAATCCTTTAAAACTTTAGTCTTTTCTCTATTTACCATAATGTTGCTTATTGCTCCAGTTGTGAGGATTTTTGTTTTCTTTATGTTGAGATATAATCCATACTGAAGACTATAGTCTTTGATCTTCATCAGTATGTGCTTCAAGTAGTTTCACTTTCGGCAAACAAAGTTATGTCATCTGCATTTTGCAGGTTGTTAATGAGTCTTCCTCCAATCCTGATGCCGAATTCTTCTTCATATTGTCTAGTTTCTTGGATTATTTGCTCAGCATACAGATTGAATAAATATGGTGAAAGGATACAAACCTGATGCACACCTTTCCTTGATCTGTTCAAATGGGTGCCTTTTGGTCTATGTCCAGGTTCCTCATGAGCACAATTAAGCGTTCTGGAATTCCCATTCTTCACAATGTTATCCATAATTTGTTACGATCCACACAATCGAATGCCTTTGCATAGGCAATAAAACGCAGGTAAACGCATTTCTGGTATTCTCTGCTTTCAGTCAAGGCCCACCTGACATCAGCAGTGATATACCTCATCTCACGTCCTCTTCTGAATCTGGCTTGAATTTCTGGCAGTTCCATGTCAATGCGCTGCTATAACCATTTTTGAATTATATTCTGCAAAATTCTACTTGCATGTGATATTAATGATATTGTTCTATAATTTCCACGTTCTTTTCGATCACCTTTCTTTCGAATGGGTACACATATGCATATCTTCCAGTCAGTTGGCCAGGTAGCTGTCTTCCAAATCTCTTGGCATAATCAAGTGAGCACTTCCAGTGTTGGATCCATTTGTTGGAACATCTCAATTGGTATTCTGACAATTCTTGGAGCCTCATTTTTCGCCAGCGCCTTCAGTGTAGCTTGGACTTCTTCCTTCCATACCATCAGTTCCTGATCATATGCTATCTCCTAGAGGTAGTTACTATCACTATTGGTGGTGGTGGTGGTAGTATTGCCATTTTACAGGTTACGCATCTGAGGCCTGGGGAAGCTAAGTGACTTGCCTGAGACTGTGCAGTGTGTGGGAAGCACTCCAGGAATTCATTCAGTCCATCACTGAGATAAGGAGTTATATGTTTATAATGCACATTGATTGCATTGATCTACTACTCACCAAAGTAGAATGTAGAACATTTTCTTTATAAACTATGCTATGCCAATTGAGCTAAATGTTCCCTGAGACCATGGTCCCCACAGCCCTCAGCCCAGCAATTCAGTCCCTCAGGGAGTTTGGATGTGTCTGTGGAGCTTCCATGACCTTGCCTTGTACAAGTTGTGCTGGCTTCCCCAGTACTGTGTACTGTGGTACCCTTCACAAAAGGGTAGCATCCTTGCTGACAAGAGACAGAAGTCCTAGACAGAGACAATATGTATCACTTTCCTTTTCTTTATCAATAAAACTGGCTATAAGGTACGAGGGAAGAAGGCCCCTGATGTCTACAAGGAAAGCATTGTCACCTCTCAGTATGCCTGCTTTCTCAACTAGGGGCTCTGAATGGCCTACTTTGCAAAAAGAAGCCATGAACATTTCTTTCCATTGTGGTAAAATTTATATAACGAAACATTTGCTATTTCAATCATTCTTAAGTGATTATGTTCACCATGATGTACAACTGTCAGCACTATCCATTTCCAAAATTTGTCACCACCCTTAACAGAGACTCAGTAGCTCTTAAGCAATGCTACCTCCTGATTGCCTCCTCCCACCCACCCCTGGTAACCACTAATAGACTTTGTCTCTTTGTGTTTGCCTATTCTAGATATTTCATATAAGTGGGATCATACAATAGTTGTCCTTTTGTGTCTGACTTATTTCACTTAGGATAGTGTTTTCAAGGTTCATCCATGTCGTAGCATGTATCAGGATTTCATCTCTCTTTATGGCTGTGGGAATTAAATGAAAAACTGTCTGTGAACTGCACAGCACAGTGCCTAATCCATAGTATGTACTCAGAAAAGGAAAGGTGCTGTTATTGGTCTCTGTGGCCCTGGTGTCTCAATAGTTAAGCATTTGGCTGCTAACCGAAAAATTGCTGATTCAGACCCACCCAATGGTTCCGTGGGAGGAAGACCTGGTAATCTACTCCCGTAAAGATTCCAGCCTAGAAAACCCTGTGAGGCAGCTCTGCTCTGTCACGTGGGGTTGCTGTGAGTCAGAATCGACTCAACAGCATCTAAGAACATTATTGGTATTAATATTATTCTAATTATTATTATTGCCCTCACAGGTAGTCTTTGACATTCAGACATTCAAGTTTTGAAGGAACCTCACTTCCATGCATTGCACATTGATGTCCCTAAATCAAGTCTGTGGGCCAGACTTCAACTTTCACACATCATTCGACAGATTACTGTTTTATGGTAGCTCCGCTTGCCCACTAACAATTCCAGCACCATCACTGTCTTTGTTGATATAATTATTTAGCTATTTCATTACATTTCACTCTCATTATTTTTTAAAAAGTGGTTGAAAACAGGAAAGTAAAAGAACTAATATTAGTGATAAAGGGTCAAGTCTCACCCGAGATGGAAATGACTCAGACACTCCACAAATGGTGATTCTTTAATGGCACTGTATTTAGGCCAGTTAATCGTGCATTCAGTGATGAAGGGAAAAGACAAAATTAAAATATATTGATGCTGGAAGTGTTGCTTCCGAGATGTGTCTAATGGGTGAATCTCAAAAAACATAATGTTAAGTGAAAGAAACCAGACACAAAAGACCAGAAATTGTACATTTTCATTACGTGAAGTGTCTGGAAAAGGCAAAACGATAGAGACAGAAAGTAGATTAGTGGTTGCTTAGGGCTGGGGGTGGGAATGAAGAGTGATTGCAAATGGACACAAAGTTTCTTTCTGGGGTGAAGGGAATTATTTAATATAAGACTTTGATAATGGTTGTACAACTCTGCAAATATACTAATAATCATTGAATTGTACCTTAAAATGGGTACATTCTATGGTATGTGAATTATACTTCAATGGAACTTAAAGAAGAAAATCAAAGAGTAACTAAAATGTTGTTACATGGTTTACACTCATTTACTAACGAAAAGATTGAGGGTTTGTACCCACCCAATGGCACCACGGAAGAAAAGCCTGGCAATCTGCTTCTGTAAAGATTACTGCCAAGAAAACCCTGTGGAGCTCAGTTCTACTCTGTAACACACAGGGTCGCCATGAGTTGGAATCTACTCAATGGAAAAGATTGGGGTTTGTTTGTTTGTTGCCTGATTTGCATGATGAGGTTGGTCTTAGGCTGTGAATTTCTGGTGAGCAAGGTCTTTACTTCTTCAGTTCTCGATGGCTTATCCCATCACAGGCATTCAGTAAATGTTGCCGTACCGATCTGAACATAAATAAACTCTCTTCCATCAAGAACTGCTCACCGAGAGCCTTCTGGCAAGCCAAGGAGCAGACACCTCTGCAATGCTGTATCTGATGGTCCCAAGTACATGGTATGCCCATCATTGCTCCTTCACCCCATTTCAAATAGGTTGCTCTCAAAAGGCCGCCACTAGTGAGCAAATGTGTTTTCAATGACTCACTTCAATCTGGCTTTTGCAGCTGCCTGGACTATTTTATGTCCTGCAAGATGCAATCACCTAATGGTTGAAGACACCTGCCTTCAGGTCTTTTCCTAAATGGTGGGTGTGCAAGCACAGGCTCCTGTTACCACCATTGGGAGTCCATGTACTTATTCTCGATGATTCTCGTAACTGTGATGGGCTTTGAGAAGCTTATGAAGCATCCAGGGGCAGATTACTGCCTGCTGGGGCCTCATTAGGGATTGTAAATTTGAAAAGAGGCTTTGATTCTGTAGGAAGGTGCTGTGAGGTTGGGAGAGAGACAAATGCCAACCATACCTAGAAGCAGAATCTTTGATGTGGTGAAAAAATGTACAATTATTCACTACAGATGGTCTGGTCAGCAAGGTTAGCACCGTGCTTACCTTGACTATTGGGTAACCCGCCCCTGAATGCACCCCTGGAAGCATCGGGTTTGTCTTTCTGGAGCACACACGTTCCTCCTTATCAAGCTGGGCATCACAGGCCTTCTGTGTTACCCTAACGAGGCCGTCCACAGCCATGCAGCTCCTGTTAAATACTGACTGATAATGAAGGGACCCAGCTTAATTCTCTGCACTGCGCACATTGAATTACAATCACAGTGTTCTCCACGGTGGCCGATTTGCCTGCTGACGGGGTGCTTCTGGGTCTCATTCTGCAGGACTCACTCAAATGGTAGTAGAGCGATCTCTTCAAGTGGCTGATGTAGAGCAGAGCAGTTTGGCAGTGAGGACTGTGCAAGATTTACAGGCAGGCAAACAGCGACTCCACATGAACAAACAGATCTGTCCAAAACTACAGGAGTGTAATACAAGGACCAGGACCCCAAAGATGTGTGTCCTAGCAGTAATTTCACCCCTTCCAAGGAGCCCTGGAGATGGAACAGCTGTTAACTGGAAGGTTGACAGTTTGAACCCACCTAGTGAGCGACTCCATGGGAGAAAGACCAGGCAATCTATTCCTGTAAAGATTACAGCCCAGAAAACCCTACGGGGCAGTTGGACTCTGTCACATGGGGTCACTGCGAGTCAAAATCGACTCAACAGCACCCAACAACAACCACCACCAAGTGACACAGGCATGTCGCTTAATGTCACCGAGACCCGGTTTCCTCCTCCTTAAGATGCAGGTGATGTCACAACCTTTGGATGGATGCCTTGCTATTTGTTCATCGCTTTCTTTGAAGTGGGGTAATGTGTTTAGCAACAAACCTCTACTGCCCTATGAGGATCAGCAGGGGATTAAGAGCCCAGAGATTTATAAATGTATGGCTCGCAGTGCCCGGCAGGAAAGAACCTGGGGCTGGCACACTGAGTCCACAGATGCTACAGGAAGCTATCCTCTGCACGCGCAAGCAAGGACTCCCAGAGGGAAAATATTTGGCTTAAACTCTGAGTCACTCCAGACAGAACATTTGGTAAGTGAGTACTTACTTGGAATAAATAATGATAATAAAAGCTAACATTTCTTATGCTCCTAGGACACACTCCACCCTAAGCACTTAACAAGCATTATATTGTTTATATCATCTGTTTAACAAATGTCTATGGAGGGCTTACTATGCACCAGCCACTGCCTGCGGATCCAGCAGTGGACAAAACAGGTTAAGTATTTCTGCCTTCAGAAGGCTTGCATTCCATTGGCATACTAGGTATGGGGTGGGGGGGAAGGAGGAGGAGGAGAAGGGAACAGAGAATAAATAAAAAATGAAACTAAAATATAAAACATATTACGTTGTTACAAAAAAAAAATTGCCATCAAGTCAAGTCCAACTCATGGTGACCCCGTGTGTCACAGAGTAGAACTACGCTCCACAGAGTTTTCTTGGCTATAATCTTTTATGGGAGCAGATCTCCAGGCCTTTCTTCCATGGAGCCACTGGGCAGGTTCAAACTGCCAACATATAAGCTAGTAGTTGAGCTCAAATCATTTGTTCTACCCAGGAACCTGACTGCTACAAATACTAGGAGGAAAAAAGTATTAAGAAGAGGAATTGGGAGTAGAGGAGAGTTGCAAGTTTAAACAGGGTGGTCAGGAAAAGCCTCATCTTATTGAAGTGAAGACCTGAGGTGGGGGTGGCCCTCTGGGGGAAGAGCATTCCAGGCAGAGGGAACAGCCGGTGCAAAGTCCCCGAGGCTGGACCGTGCCTGGCAATTTGGAGGAAGAGCAAAGAGAATAGCATGGCTGGAGTGGAGTGAGGGCAGAGGGACGCTGGCCAGATGATACAGAGCCTTTGTGTGCATATGCATGTGTGTTTCTGGTGCACACTTGTACACCTGAGTGTGCATCTATTTGTGTGCTTTTGTGTAGATGTGCAGCCTGGTAAGAGCTGTGCCAAAATACACGCAAACAAAAACCTCTTATGGAGTTGGGGGAGCTTAGCCGAGGGAGACAGGGTAGGATGATCTAGTTCAGTGAGAGGTGTTTAAATTCCGAGCCATCGGACTTTTTAAATAGTGACTCTGAGTGTGTGTGTGCGCGCGCGCGCACGAATGCACGTGTGCACACATACCCTCCCCATCTCTCTTCTCCTCCACCTTCTCTCCTATTGCCATCCAATCTGCCCCTTAAAGTTGCTCACCGTCTTTGATTCAGTCCTTGGTGAATACTGTTTGTTCCACCTGCAAATATTTCTGGGGCTCCTCTATGTGCCAAGCCTTGCTCTAGGCTCTGGGAATAAGGAGGCCAAAACGAAAAAAAATGAAAATCCCGTTCTCATAGAGCCTGCGTTCTGGTGATCATTTCTACCATATGTTACTGGTGGAAATTATTTTACGTAATCAACAACAAATAAAACTAACAGAGACAAATTGGTGTATGCTCTGTTCTGTATATTCTTAACAACAACAAAGATAAAATTATTTAAAAAACTAACAGAGACTAAAATGACACACACTGGAATTTGTAATGTCAAATTTCTGAAATTCGACAGAAAAGAAAAAAAAAAGTCTTTCTGACAAAATTTAGATCTGCAAAATTTGGTCCAGAAGAATTGATAGAAATAATGACCACAAAAGAAAACAAACAAAAAACCCTGTAACAGTGGAAGTTACAGTTGGTCACAATTTGATAAAGGAAAAAAAAAAAAGCAGAGTAATGAATCAAGTGTTTGTTGTACAATTTAAACATAAAGTGATCTTGTGAAAATAATTTCATTACAAATGAATATTTCAATGGAAAAAAATGAAACCAGTTTAGTTGAGCTGTAGAGAAAATTTGACTCAGGATTAAAATGGCTTAATGGAATTTGCTCCATAAAACACTTTCTCACAGGAAATTAATGTCAAAAGAATTTTCACATCGATGTTTGCATTAGCAGCGTACAGGAGGCTAAAACAACAGGGTCATAATGGAGGGTGGACAAAACATTCTTCATCTGCACCACGTAAATCATTAACAGACCCAGCCCTGGCCTCCTCGGTAGAATGAAGTGCTCCGGGAAGCGCTCATGGTGTCAGATGGGAGTCTGGCCTGAGGCTGCTAGCTTAGCCTCTGCTCGGCACTGCTCAAGCAGTATGTGCATTCCCGTTGCCCAGCCCCCGCAAAAAACCGAAACCCTTTGCTGTCGATCAGTTCTGACTCATAGCTACCCTATAAAAAAAAAAAAAAAACACAGGACAGAGTAATACGGCCCCATAGGGTTTCCAAGGCTGTTTTTTACCTTTACAGAAACAGACTTCTATATTTTTCTCCCTAGGAGCTGCTGGAGGGTTTGAACCCCTGACCTTTTGGTTAGTAGCCAAGCACTCAACCACCGTGTCACAGGGCTCCTTGTAAGTCACCAGGGCCCTTGTTAAAAGGCAGATCCTGACGAAGCAGGTCCGGGGCCTGCAGGAGGTGCTGCACCTCTAACAAGCTCCTGGTCGTGCTGCTGCTGCTGGTTCAGGGACCCCTCTGCTGTGAGGCCTGTGGTCTCAGCTGACACTCGGAATGCCCTGGGACCAGAGCAATCTTCGCCCATCCCAACGGTCAAATCGGCTGTCTGCACTGCACCATCCCTCCCCAGAAAGGCGTTGGTGTGGTCGTGAATCCTTTGAAAGTTCCGAATGCATCTTGGTCACCAGAACCCAGGCCCCAACCAGGGAAGACGGAGCCCACCTCCGATACGATTGTTGGTCCAGCCATTTGCTTTGGTTTGGGGGTCTCATTCCCCAGTCGGAGTGCTTTTGTCGTTAGCTGCCACAGAGTCAGTCCCTGACTCATGACGACCTCACACACAACAGAATGAAGCACTGCCCAGCCCTGCACCATCCCCATGATCAGTTCAGGATCAGACCATTGTGATCCACAGGGTTTTCAGTGGATGATTTTTGGAAGTAGACCACCAGGCCTTTCTTCCTAGTCTTAGTCTAGAAAGTCCACCGAAACCTGTTCAGCATCACAGCAACACACAAGCCTCCACCAACAGACAGGTGGTGGCTGGGCATGAGGTGCATTGGCTGGAATCGAACCAGGTCTCACTCAGGGAAGGCGAGAGTTCTACCACTGAACCAACGGTGCCTCATTGGTGTTGCTGTTGTTGTTAGGTATGGTCGAGTCTGATTCGATTCATAATGACCCCATGTACAACAGGACAAAACGCTGCCCAATCCTGCGCCATCCTCACAATAGTTGTTATGCTTGAGCCTGTCGTTGCAGCCACTGTGTCAATCCTTCTCACTGAGGATCTTCCCCTTTTCCGCTGACCCGCTACATTACCAAGCATGATGTCCTTCTCCAGGGACTGATTCCTCCTGATAACATGTCCAAAGTATGTGAGACCAAGTCTCACCATCCTCGCTTCTAAGGAGCATTCTGGCTGTACTTCTTCCCAGACAGATTCGTTCGTGCTTTTGCCAGTCCATAGCATATTCAATATTCTCCACCAACGCCATAGGGCACTTTTAATCAAATCCTCCCCATGATTCCCAAGAGACAGAGTAAGGCTTAATCCAAGGAAGAAATCACTAGTAGACTCTGAAAGCTGAGAGTCCCAGGTTCAAATCCTCACTCCTCCACTTGCCAGACTCAGGCAAACCAAGTATTCCCTTCTGGCCTCCATGTTTGCATCTGTAAAACGGAAATTTGAGGATGGAATGAGAAATTTACGTAAAACCCTCAGCACCCAGCAAGTGTGATGTTCAGGACGTTCCAGTAAAGGCAAAATTTCAGCCCCTGCAGCACCTGGGGGTGAGATATTGGGAGGGGGGCCGGAGTTCTCCTGGCACCCTTTAAATCAGAGCCACAGTTGCTGATGTTGTTAGCTGAAGTCAGTTCAGCCCCAGCTCATGGCACCCCCATACACAACGGAACGAACACTGCCAGGTCCTGCACCATCCATATGATTCATCGGGGATCAGACTATTGTGATCCATACAGAGTCTTCTTCATCAGCAGATTTTCAGAAGTAGGTTGCCAGGCCTTTCCTCCTAGTCCATCTTAGTCTGGAAGCTCTGCTGAAACCTGTTCAGCATCTTAGCCACACACAAGCCTCCACAGACGGGTGGTGGCTGCACACGAGGTGCATTGGCTGGGAATCAAACCTGGGTCTCCAGCATGGGAGGCAAGAATTCTACCACTGAACCACCAAGGCCCCCACAAACTATAGCCATAGGCAGGTACCAATGACAGAGTCACAAGGCTACCTGGGATGAGGTTAGAATCCCAGCGTTAACACTGTAGAAGAAAAGGGCTCAGAGAGGCTGTTCAAATGGGACTCTCTTGGTCCCTTTAAGGGCAGAACAAGCCCAACCTTGCAGCTATCCACAGCCTGTCCCCAGCCTGGAAGTGACTGGTCTGGGGCTTTGGGCTTCCTAAGAAAATGACCTTGGAGTCTCCTTAAGAAAGTAAAGATAAAAGAGCAAATTCAGCACGTTTTCCCCCTTGTCAGCTGCCAACGAACCTCAAACGAGTTTCTGAGTAGTTAGAATTCAGGGGTGGGTGCCTCAGAGCCCTTGGCTGTGCAATTTTAGAAAGTCGGTTCCCAGGGGACAGACACAGACTGTAGGTGTAGGACAAAGGCAGTGTTCAGTTGTAACACCCAGGCCTTCTTCCTTGAGAGAATCCCCCACAGACCAGAAAAGGACACATCCACGGCACAAACCAGACCCCACTGGGATCTCGTGGGACGTGGGACAACAGGCAGGAGGGCAGACTCAGAGCAAGGAATGCCTTTGGCAATAGAGTGACCTGGGCTCAAATGCAACCCCGCCACCTTCTGGCTACGTGACCTTGGCTGAGTCATTTCAGCTCTCTGAGCGTCCACTTCCAAGTCTATAAAAGCAGGATAATGGCATCTACCTCACAGGACTATTGTGAGGACGGAGTGGGTTGTTACGTGTAAAATGCTGGATACAGGACCTGGGGCTGGACGCAAGAAGCAATGGTGCCAGGTTACTGTAGTTGGTCTTCTCCCTCTCTGTGCTGCAGGCAGGCAGTGAAAATCCCGCCACAGACACAGCAGTCCCGTGACTGCATCGGAGCCTGTGGCTTCACTCTCACCACGCTCTTGCTTGCAGCTCACCTCCAGAATCTGCCTGACTCCCAACAAAGATGACAAGAGGAAAAGACCAAGAACGGATATGCATTGAGTGATGCCCATGACCTTAACAATGGGCTCAGGATTTTATGGGCTTCTCACTCCCTCCTCAAACTCCTGAGGATTCTTCCCCCAGCCCAGGATGCTAGAACTTTCTGTCTTTACTGCTTCAGCAAAAGGATGTCAAAGCAGAGATCCAGGAAGAGGAGAAGAAATAGTTCCCTGCTTTTGAGTTTCAAGCAAGGCTTCAAACCAGTTTGTCCCAGTTCAAACCCCTGCTGAGCATTGGTACCTCCACCCCAGATATACTGAATCCAAACCCAAAACCCGCTGCTGTCGAGTTGATTCCAACTCGTAGCAACCCCACAGGGTTTCCAAGGCTGTAAGTCTCTACAGAAGCAGAGCGCCACATCTTTCCACCGAGGAGCCGCTGGTGGTTTTGAACTGCTGATCTTTAGGTTTAGTAGCCGATCGCTTTAACCACTGTGCCACCAGGGCTCCTTATACTGAATCAGACTCTGCATTTTAACAAGATCCCCAGGTGATTCTTATGTATAATAAATTTTGAGAACCACTGCTCTATTAGTGGTTCTCAGAACTGGTCCCTAACCAGCAGCATTAGCATTGCCAGGGAACTTGTTAGAAATGCAGATTCTCAGCAGGGGCTCAAACCAGAACCAACAGGAAGGAACTGGTTCGAAGCTCTGGTTTCAAGGCACGCTTTTGAAATTCATGGCAGAAACAATAATTTGAGGGAATCATTTTCTGAACTCCAGAATCCTAGGTTTCGAGCATCAGAAGTAAAGGGCCTAAAAGACTCTGGGCAGAGAAATGGTGTCATTAATAATAGATTTGGGAGAATTTACAATCAATCAGAGTGAGTTTTCCTGGCTTCAAGGAGTTGAAGGTTGCCAGGATTGAGAAAGAGTTAGGGAGAAGAGCAAGGAAGATTATATATTGCTGTATTTCTGAGAAGGGGTCTTGAGCCTCATCCATCTCATGCCAGGTCAGGTCCCTAGGGAATGTGACCCAAAGAAAGTGGATAGGTTTGGGGGACTGAGATCCAGCTGAAGGTTATGGGAAATCAAGTCCCAAAATGGCCCCCACTGATCCTCACCTCCTGAAGTTCACATCCATGTGTAGCCCTCTCCCCTTGAGTGTGGGTTGGAATCATTGACTCCCTCTAACAAATAGAATATGGTGGAGGTGATGGGATGTCACTTCCAACTGTTGTGTCTGTACTGGGTGCTCTCTCTCACCCTCTCACTCACTCACTCTCAGGGAAGCCGGCCGCCATGTTGTGAGCCGCCCCATGGAAAGGCCCAGGTGGGAAAGAACTGATGTCTCAAGCCAACAGCTACTGAGGACCAAGGGCCCTCAGTCTAACACCCACTTGAGGAGGTTGGGAGCAGACCCTCTCCCAGTGCAGCCCCAGCTGACACCTTGATTTCAGCTTCTTGGGAGACCCTAAGCTAGAGACACCCAGCTAAGCTGAATCCAGACTCCTGACCCACAGAACTGTGAGATCATAACATTTGGCTTTCCAAAGCTGCAATGTCTGGGGCAATATGCTACGCAGCAATACATAACACATACGGCATTGGGAGGGGTCCAGGCAGAGGGCCTGAGGGGGCCCCCGAGGGCCCTCTTGTACCACAGCTTGGCTCTGGAAGTATCCAGATCATTTCCTCTGGGGTGAGCTCAGCATGAACATATCCAACAGACCTGGCAAAGCAGAGAGGCTGTTAGCATAAGGCGTGTGTGACTCAGTCTTGGTTGAGATAGAGGGAGGGGAAGGAGTTACATTCACTGCACCGTCAGCTTGCAGCCTTAGGTTTCTACCTGCCAAAACATACCATCTCCTTTCATGCTCACCAAGTCTGATGAGGTCAATTTTAGCTCAGTTTTAGTTTTTTACACTTGCGGAAACTCTGCTCAGAGAGTCAAGGCAATGTCCCTAAAGTCACACAGCTACAAAGTGGGGAAGTTGCCATTCAAACTCAAGTCATCTGATTGTGAACTCAAACTCAGAAACACGGCTTAGTGCTGCTTGATTTTTCTTGCCTAGTGCTGTGACCACACAGGAACAAGGTCTGAATCTAGCTTCCCTGGTTCTGATCCTCAAGGTTATGTATGGACTCTGTTTGGACTCACATTTTGGGGAACTCGTGTGGACCCTGCCCTGAGAATCCAAGTCTAGCTCTGGTTTTCATTTACTGGCCAGCTGGTTTACTCATTTGTTAGCAAAATGATTGCCCGTGTTCAGAAAGGACAAATAACTCTCCAGGGACTTAGTAGTAATTGCCTGGTTAGAATGGTAATGGTCTCTGAACTTACTAGCAGGGGACAGGCCCAAACTACCTATTTGCATAACGATGTCTTAGAGAATACATTTGGCTCCTCCCTCCCAGCGTCTTTCTTGCCCTTTATCAGAAGCTCCTTTTCTAATTTTAGCTGTGTGCTGATTGAAAGTGGTGATAGGTTACGGAGGCATTTTAGCACTGCTCTGGCTGTAGAATGAAAGATGCCTCTACATAGGGTTTAGGGACTTAAAGCTCATTGGACAAGAAACAGTAAACAGCTCATGCCTCTATCAGTCAGGATAGGCTAGATTCACTGCAGTAACAAACATTCTTCAAATCTCAGTGGCTTAACACACAAAATTTTCTTTCTCAAACACACTGCATATCCCACCAGGTTGGCAGGGCACTCTACTCCACACAGTCACTCTGATACCCAGGCATCTGATAGCTCCACCGTTTGGAATAGGAAGCCTGCTCAGTTAGTACCACTGACAAAGAAAGAGAGAGAAGTATCTGCCATCTCTAACGTAATTCAGCCCAGAAGTTCGAACCGCCAACCTTTCAGTTAGTAGCTGAGCACTTAACCTTTGTGTCACCCAGGGACTCCTAGGGAACAGCGTAGGCAAAGGCAATTTTCAGATTCAGTGATTACACACCAGGTCTCTGATGCCTGTTTTGATATTCCCTCCCCTACATCCTAGGCCTAGCACAATGCCTGGCACATAATAGGTGTTCAATAAATGGATGTTGAACTCGATAAATGAGTAAATGAATCCTCTTGTGCCTCAGGTTTATCCAGAAGATTCTGATGAGTAAATCTGGTATTTATCATTTCCAGCCCAAATAAGTAAGATGGTCCCACCTAACTCCAAGGGACTTGAGCAAAGTGTCCTCCCGTGTGTCCAGAACGGAAGAAGAACCTGATGTATTGGTGAGCACTAGCAATGTCTACCACAGGGCACCGTCGTCTCCACCAGAGACATAACCCTGACTACCAAGGTGGACACTGGGCATATACAAAACCCATTGCGACCCAGTCCATTCCAACCCATAGCAACTCTACAGGACAGAATAGAACTCATGGCGACCCCATGTGTTTTAGAGTAGAACTGTGCTCCATAAGGTTTTCAATGGATGACTTTTTTAAGCAGATCACCAGGCCTTTCTTCCTCACCTCTGGGTGGCCTCAAAATCCAACCTTCCCATTACACCACCCGGAGACTTCCCGGCATACGACGGTGCTTCGTAAATTAAAAAAAAAATAAATTCCAAGGATGTTGAATCTTAGAGGAGCCTTCTGGATTATCAGGTCAAATCCTATTTGGGACAGTGGAGGATATAAAGGTTCAGAGAGGGATGGCACATAACCAGAATCATACTTTTATTCATTCATTTAACAAACATTTTTAAGCATCTGCTACATCCCAGGGACTAAGCTTAAAAAAAAAAAAAAGGAGAATACAGAAATAAATGAGATACTAGCCCTGCCCTCAGCGGCTCCAGGGAAGCTTAGTCAGGCAGACTGGCATGGAAACAAACACTAGTGTGTGGACAGCACTGTGTGTGTGTGCACACACATGTGTGTGAGTGTGTATGTGGGTGTGAGTGTGTGTGAGAGAGAGAGAGAGAGTCAAAATGAGAGCAGCAAAGAAAGAGAGAGAGAGCATTAAACAAGGTTCCATGACGGACCAAAGACCAAACCAAAACCAAACCCAGTGCCGTCGAGTTGATTCTGACTCATAGCGACCCTATAGGACAGTGTAGAACTGCCCCATAGAGTTTCCAAGGAGCGCCTGGTGGATTCGAACTCCTTGACCCTTTGGTTAGCAGCCCTGGCACTTCACCACTACGCCACCAGGGTCTCCCGACCAAAGACAAAGGAAGGGAAATCCACCATCGAGGGTGAATGCCAGGGAAATTTTAGGGAGGGGGAGTAACCAAATGGAGTTTGGAAAGATAAGTAGAAGTTATCTTTGGGGAGGGGCAGGCATTTGAGACATAGGAAATCCATAAAAAAAAAATTGCCATTGAGCCGATTCCGACTCATGGAGACCCCATGTGTATAGAGTAGAACTGCACTCCATAGGGTTTTCAAGGCTGTGACCTTTCAGAAGCAGATCGCCAGGCCTTTCTTCAAGATGCCACCCAGGGATAAGGATAAAACCCATTGTTGTCGAATCAATTCCAATTCATAGCGACATGATAGGACTGTCCCATAGGTTTTCCAAGGCTGTAACCTTTACGAAAGCAGACTGCCACATCTTTCTCCTGCCAAGCGGCTGGTGGGTTCGAACCGCCAACCTTTTGGTTAGCAGCCAAGTGCTTAACACTGCACCACCAGGGCATCTGTAGGAATAAGGACAGTTGTTGTAATTTTAAGAAAAGAGCAATGGCAACTATTTCCCTTTTTCCTGACTTCAGCAGCTAAAAAGCTTTTTGGGGACCCCACCAGACTAAATCTGATTCAGTTTAGAATTTTCTTCCCTCTGTGTCATAATCACAGCACTGTTTAAAGAACACACGCTGTGTTTAATTGCAGCAAACAAAGATACAAAAGGCTGGACACACAGGCAGAGGTGACAGAGTGCATAAATCACTTTTCATGCAGGAGGAAAACGTGTTAGTGCTGGGTGCTGAGTTCCTGAAATGGAGCCCCCGGGAATGGGACGTCACCAGAGGTGAGGCCTCAGAAGGCTTGCAAAGTGCCACGTCAGCACTTTCTGCCTCCCTCCTGCCTCTGGCTCCACCTGCCAGACACCTGAGGAAGCCACTTGCAGGCTCGGGAAGCCCTGGGCCATGAGATTTACTCGTCAGAATCTTCTGGGTGAACAGAAGGCACAAAGGGGATTCATTTGCTCATTAGTTCAGCATCCATTTACTGAACACCTATCTGACGCATTTGAATTACGGTGTTGGCGAAGAATGTTGAACATACCATGGACTGCCAGAAGAGTGAACAAATCTGTCTTGGAAGAAGTACAGTTAGAATTCTCCTTTGAAGCGAGGATGGTAAGACTTCATATCACTTACTTTGGACATGTAATCAGGAGGGACCAGTCCCTGGAGAAGGATATCATGCTTAATAAAATAGAGGGCCAGCAAAAAAGAGAAAGAACCTCAACGAGAGGGATTGATACAGTGGCTGCAACAATGGGCTCAAACATAGCAATGATTGTGAGGATGGCGCAGGACCAGGCGACGTTTCAATCTGTTATATGTGGGGTTGCTGTGAGTCACAACCAACTCAGTGGCACCTAACAACAGTTATATGCCAGGCACTGTGCTAGACCTGGTGGCACAACAGTTAAGCACTTGGCTGCTAACTGAATGATTAGCAGTTGGAACTCGACCAGCCATTCCACAAGAGAAAAATGTGGCAAACTGCTCTCATAAAGATTGTTGTTGAGTACCATAAAGATTAGAGCCTAGGAAACCCCATGGGGCAGTTGTATTCTGTTATACGGGGTTGTGATGAGTTGAAATCAACTCAGTGGTACCTGACAACAACAACAACATGTAACAACGACAATATAAATGTAGGGAAGGGATTATCAAACCAGATGTCAGATTAAATTATATTCCCCCAGAAATGTGTGTATTAACTTGGTTAGGCCGTGACTCCCAGTGTTCTGCGGTTGTCCTCCATTTTGTGATTGTAATTTTATGTTAAAGAAGATTAGGGGGTATGTAACACCTTTGCTCAGGCCACGTCCCTGATCCAATGTAAAGGGGGTTTCCCTGGGCTATGGCCTGCACCACCTTTTACCTCTCAAGAGATAAAATGGAAAGGGAAGCAAGCAGAGTAGGGGACCTCGTACCACCAAGAAAGCAGTGCCAGGAGCAGAGCGCATCCTTTGAACCTGAGTTTCCTGAACTGAGATGCTTCCAGACCAAGGGAAGGCTGATGACAAGGACCTTCTTCCAGAGCCAACAGAGACAGAAAACCTTCCCCTGGAGCCAGCACTCTGAATTCGGACGTCTAGCCTACTGGGCTGTGAGAGAATAAAATTCTCTTTGTTAAAGCCATCCACTTGTGATATTTCTGTTATAGCAGCACTAGATGACTAAGACACCAGATATCAGAGACCTGATAGAATAGCTCAATCTGAAAATTGCCTTTGCCTGGAGCCCTGGTGGCGCAGTGGTTAAAGAGCTTGGCTGCTAACCAAAATGTCAGCAGTTTGAATGTACAAGCTGCTCCTTTAAAACCCTAAGGGGCAGTTCTACTCTGTCCTATAGGCCCACTATGAGTGGGAATCAACTCAACAGCAATGTGTTTGGTTTTTCGGTAATGCTATTTCTTAGGAGTCCCTGGGTGGCACAGATGGTTAAGTGCTCAACTACTAACTGAAGGATTAGCAATTCCAACCCACCCAGAGAAAGGCCTGAAAGCAGGGACTTCGTCACTTACTTTTGGGTATCCATCTCTTAACAAGTGCCAGGCACATGGTGGGTGCTTGATAAATGTTTGTTGAATGAATAAATGTTGCTCTCTTCCAGTGTCCCTTTTTCTCTGTTTTTAAATTTCCTCTTTCTCCCTCTCATTAAAATCAACCTAAAATTACCTTTAAGTGTTTAAGTGTAAATTTTGAATTTGTGGTGCCACCTTTGGTATCTTGGGGCTCCAGTCATTTGGGAAACGGGAGGCCTTGTTTTTCCACAGGTTTGGTTCATTCCATGAAATACTCTTTGTTCAGACTGAATTAGCGATGTCCTTACCATCAGCCACTTCCGCTTCAGAGGCTCCTCAAGCACAGCAATTATTTTACAGCGTTTTCCTAATCAGCCAGGCCCGCAAGGGCTCATAAATGACACTTGTCTTTGTGTTGCTACTTTTTACGAGTTTTCAGAATTCAGCCCCTCTTGGAACTCTAGGCCCTCATGTGGGAGAGATTACCTTCCATTCAGAGACAGAATAAAAGTTAATCCATAAGCAGGGCCTTGTAAATTAAGAAGATACTCGTAGTGAGAGAGAAAACAGAATCCCCAATACGGAGAGGCACGTTTCTAAATTTACAAGCTCTTGGCTCCTATACTTGTTGGGGAGTCCCTGGGTAGTGCAAACAGCTAATGGGCTAAGCTGCTAACCAAAATTGAGGCTCGAATCTACCCGGAGTTGCCTTGGAAGAAAGGCCTGGCAATCTACTTCTGGAAGATCATAGCCATTGAAAACCCTATGAAGCACAGTTCTGCTCTGACACACAGGGGGTCTCCGTAAGTCAAAGTCAACTGGACTCCATAGGAACTGTTTTTTTGTTGTTGTTCTTGTTTGTTTTTTGGGTTTTTTTTTTTTTTTTTTTTTTGGTACTTGTGAGCCTCAGAGAAAAATAGTGATGTTGAAAGTCCTTTCTGTGTGGAACTGAGAGATTTCAGTTCAGAGATGTAGTTAAATAAAATTAGGTGGCCAGAGGAAGGAATTAAGTATCTACTAGGTGCCAAGCTGAGCTATAAACTTCATGGACGTTATTTTATTGAGTTCTAGTAGTCAGCCTCCAAGATGGCCGCAATGATTCTTGCTTCCTGGTATTCATGCCCTTGTGAACTCTGCTTCCATATTGAATAGAATGGCCCCTGTAACCAACAGAATTTTGCCAAAATTACAGCGTGTGACTTCTGAGGCCAGGTCATAAAAGACACTGAGGTTTCTCTTGGCTCACTCCCTCTGAAGAATGCCATGTTGTGGGGACACTCAGGTAGCCCCTTTGCAAGATGCATGTGACAAAGTAGTGCAGTCTCCTGCCAACATCCAGGACTTGGGCCGCCTGACTAGTCTCTATGGCAAAGGAGGCAAGGTCTATGATTGACAGCATCGCCAGAATCACCTGATTGGAAGGGAGATTATGGAGAGCCAGGAAGGCAGGTCTTAACTACACCTTCCAAGAAACTCCTTTTTTGTTTTGTTTTGTGGTTTTTGGTTTTGTTTTGTTTCATTTTGCTTAAGCTTTCTTGGGTGATGTCATTCCTTACGATCAAAATACCTATAGTAGGACAAAAAAAGGACAACAGGAGGGATCTTTATGGTGATAGAATGTTCTGGGTCTTGACTTTTATCAATATCAGTATCCTGGTTGTGATATTGGATTATGGTTTTGCAAGATATTACCTTCACAGAAAACTGGGTAAAAGGTACAGTCCCTGTCATGGATTGAGTTATGTCCCCCCAAAATATGTGTCAATTTGGTTAGGCTATGATTCCCAGTATTGTGTGGTTTTCCTCCATTTTGTGATTTTCCTATGTCTAAAAAATTATAATCTCTCCCTGTGGTTAAAGAAGATTAGGGTGGGATGTAACACTTTGCTCAGGTCACATCCCTGATCCAATGTAAAGGGAGTTACCCTGGTGGGTGGCCTGCACCACCTTTTATCTTACAAGAGATGAAAGGAAAGCAAGCAGAGAGGGGGGCACCTCACACCACCAAGAAAGCAGCGCCAGGAGCAGAGCACATCCTTTGGACTTGGGGTTCCTGCACAGAGAAGCTCCTAGTCCAGGGGCAGATTGATGACAAGGACCTTCCTCCAGAGCCAACAGAGAAAGCCTTCCCCTGGAGCTGATGCCCTTAATTTGACTTCTAGCCTACTAGGCTGTGAGTGAATAAACTTCTGTTTTGGAAGCCATCCGCTATGGTATTCCTATTACAGCAGCACTAGATGACTAAGACACTACCTCTTTGTTTTATTTCTTACTACTGTGGGTGCTGCAAGTGGTTAAATGCTCAACTACTAGCCAAACAATTGGTGGTTTGAACCCATCTGGGGCTACCTTGAAACGTAGGCCTAGCGATCTGCTTCCAAAAATTCATAGCTGTTGAAAACCCTATGGAGCACAGTTCTACTCTAACACATATGGGTCATGAGTCTGAATCGATCTGATGGCAACTAACAACAACAACAAAAAGATTAATTTAAGAAACAAAACAAAACCTCGACTGAGGAGGACTCTGTCACCCAAATTAAATTTGGGCAGAGCTCCACCTCTCAGTGGGATCCAATCCCTATTTATAGGCAACAGAATACCACCAATTAGTCATTCAGCAAACATCTTCAGAAAAGCTAGATCCATTTCCTCTTAAATCATTTTTTAACATGACAAAGTGAAAGTCCTGACAGGCTCCTTGAATAGCAGCATCATTCGTATCCATGCAGCAATAATTAAAGGGAAAAGTTTAAGAATGTCTCAAAGGCCACAGTCCATGTACCAAAGGACATCCCGGAATGTGATAATCAGCTCAGAATTAGCACTAATTCTTCACACGTTTCTGGGCACATCAAATATTAAAATACAATTAAGCACTGTGGAACAGACAAAAAGTTTCAGAATTAACTTTTCTTTTAAATGGGTCAAGGAACCAGCTAATCCAGGAAAGTTAAATGCTAGTCGTGAAGCATCAATTTGTACTTCCTAAACTGGGAGTCCATGTGATGCAAACGGTTTGTGATTGGCTGCTAACTTAAGGTTGGCGGTTCAAACCCACCTAGCAGCACCTCAGAAGAAAGGCCTGGCAGTCTGCTTCCATTAAGATTACAGCCATGAAAACCCAATGAACAACTCCATCCATTGGCACAATATAGTTCACAAAGTTCATATTCTGCATTCTAGCGAGGTGAGTAGTGTCTGCGGTCTTAAAAGCTTGCAAGTGATCATCTAAGATACAACTATCAGTCTCATCTTATCTGGAGCAAAAACAGAAAGAAGGAAACCAAAGGCTCAAAGAAGAAACTAGTCTATAGGACAGTCTACACGAACCATAGCCTCATCTACCCTGAGACCAGAAGAACTAGATGGTGCCCAGCTACCACTATTGACCATTCTGATAAGGGTCACAATGGATGGGACCTGATAGAAGGGGAGAAAAATGTGAAATAGAACTCAAATTCTTAAAAAGTCCAGCCTTACTGGACCAGTTGAGACTACAGGACTACCCGAGACTATCATCCTGAGATACTCCATAAACCTTGAACTGAGACTATCTCCTAAGGTCACCTTTTAGCTATATAACAGATTGGCTCATAAAATAAAGAATATTACCAGTGAGTACAGCAAACCTTTAAAAAGCCATCCATAGGAAACCAAATGGTCAACAACTACTCTAAAGCAAAAATGAAAAGGTAAGGGGTCAGAAAAACCAGTTTATTGGAAGCGAAACAACCAGAAGGGAATATAATGAGAGTGTTAACATATTCTGAAAAATGCAACCAGTGTCTCTGAACAATTTGTGTAGTAGTTGTTAAATGGGAACCTAATTTACTGTGTAAACTTTCACTGCAAACACGACAAAATATTATTTAAAAAAAAAAAAACCTATGGAGCCGTTCTATTCTGTAACACATCAGGTCACCGTGAGAAGGGGGCTGACACCATGGCAGCTAACAATAACAAAAAAGAAAAAAAATGGAGGAATAGTGACAATTTAGAGGCATGGGAAGACTTCGAAGCCAGAGAGTCCTGGGTTCAAATCCCCACAGTCCTCTGGGAAAATCGCTTCTGTGAATCTCATCTGTAAAACAGACATCATGGTAATGACCTCCACCACAGAGCAGCTGTCAGCATATCAGCTAGGTAATATACATAAACAACTGGCACACAGTAGGTCATCAGAGAACGCTGCCATCCTTCCTTCTGCGAAACAGCAAAGAAAGGCTTTTTGTGTGATGAATGTGTTTTCTGAGAGTATAAAAACTGGAATGTACTCCCTATTTAATTAGGAAAAGGTAAAATGGCTCTGTGGCAGATATTCAAGTATATGACATGAAATATCATGATGGCATTTTGGTCCTCTCCTCTTGAAAAGGAATGAAGGAGAATGTGCCAGTTAGAAAAATTAAGAGACTATAAATCTTTCCAAATCCTCTCATAGCCACACACAATTGGCCCATAGGAAGGTTCTTAAATTAATGTCCACTTAAGAAATTAAATGATTGATTGATGGTGCAGCTGTCTTTGTCACTGGCTTATTTACAGGGGGAGATAGCCATAGGGTGGGACTGCCAGATACCATCTTTGTCCCAGAATTTGATTTGAAAAAATTGCAGTTGAAACATTCCCATTCCACAGAGAGCTGGACATAAAGCAAATTTGATTTGCTGCCTCTCTACCATGAATTAGTAAAGAGGAAAGAAACAAAAAGATAAGTACAGTAACCTGAATTGGAAAAGGTCAGGAGGAATGTGTCATCCAAAACCATCTTCAACTCTTTGCAGCTTTGTGCTATATGAAATATGGTAACCCCGTCATTGTTAGTGCTGAACGCAATGTCCGTCCTCGCTTTCTTCCTCACCCACAGAGCCCTAACTTTGTTTCCCCGTGACCAGTTGAGGATCGAACCTTTTTGACCCATAGGGTTTTCACTAGCTGATTTTTGGAAGTAAATCACTAGACCTTTCTTCCTAGGTTGTCTGAGTCTGGAAGCTCTGCTGACACCTGTCCAGCATCATGATGCTGATGGTGATCTGTGGAGAGGGAAAAATGCAGGGACCTCTAAAAGCATGTAACAGGGAGACCTGCCCTAGTCTGAGAGCCAAGGAAAGGCTTCCAGGAGGAGGTGATCCCTCATGCATGATGGGAAAACCAAGTAGGAGTTGGAGGGTGAGTAGGTTATTGCATACCAAGAACATGGATGCACAAAGACCAATATGCTAACCAGAAAGATGATTACACGTCTTAAACTGAAAGCAATTTGGTGCGTTGGGAGATAAGGGCAAGTGACAAGGGGTCAGCTCAGGAAGGGCCATGGGTGCCGCAAGGGGAGTTTGGACTCTCTCCTGGGGCCCGTGAGAAGCCTACTGAACTGCAGAGGATTCACTGTGTGGTGTGAACAGTTAAGTGAACAGCTACTAACTGAAAGGTTGGTGGTTCAAATCCACCCAGGAGCACCTCGGAAGAAAGGTCTGGTGATCTGCTTCTGAAAGGTCACAGCCATGAAGACCCTGTGGAGCACAGCTCTACTCTGCACACATGTGGTCATCACGAGTCAGAGTTGACTCGATGGCAACTTGTTGGGTTTTTTGGCATTTTAGAGAGCTCACTCCAGCTGCCACTCAGAGGGTGGATGACAGGGGACCAAAGCAGTGACTCAGGGAAATATGGTGCCTCTTGGGACCCAGACCACAAACCCCTGTGGAGGGCAGGTTTGTGGCACCCCATGTGAGGCAGGTTTCATGAAAACTTTGCTGCTGCTTCTGACTTCTGGGCAAACTTGTGCTCTTACTGGGAAGAAAAGCCTGCCTTGTGCAGCTGAAGAGAACAGAATCAGCCCTGCCCTCCTGGGGGCAAATAAAAGCTGAAGCCGCCTTTAATTGCTCTTTCCCGAGCCCTCCTCATTAGGGAAAGGGACGGTCAGCATCTCCCCTCAGCTGCCGCTGGTACCCAGGGGAAATGAGAAGCAGCCGCCTGACTCCCCACATCCAAGATAAAAGGCCCTCAGAAGCCGCGGGGTTTGACTGTCCCCTTCTGGTCCTCTTTGCCTACCAGCAACCCCAGGCTGCCATCCAGGCCTCAGCTGCTCAGCTATTTCTGATCCCTTGAGCAGCAACTCTGATGTGAAGATGGTGGGAAGAAATCTGGGTAGAAAAAGCAGCAAGTGATACTGTTGAAGCATGAGACGCAGGGCCTGGATTCGAATCCCAGCTCTGCCACTTGTTGGCTGGGCGACATCAGGTCAGTTATTTAACCTCTCAAAGCCTCCATTTTCTTGTTCATAAAATGGGGATAATAATAGTCCCAACCTTCGGGATTGTTGTGAACTGTAGCTCTGAGCCAGAGCTTTACCCATATGTTCTCACTTAGAAGTTTGAAATTATGTTCCTTGTGGATTTTCTGCATTCATTTTGATTTTAAAGTATTTCATTAAAGTATTTTTATCTTGATTAGAACAGGGCCTGGTACTGGGTAAAAGCACAATAAATGTTAGTTATAGGTAACATTCTACCACCCGTCTGTCAGTTTGTCGTCTGTGGTGGCTTGTGTGTTGCTGTGATTCTGAAAACTATTCCACCAGTATTTCAAATACCAGCAGGGTCACCTATGGTGCACAGGTTTCAGCAAAGCTTTCAGACTAAGACGGATAGAGAAGAAAGGCCTAGTGATCTATTTCCAAAAATCAGCCAGTGAAAACCCTGTGGATTACAATGGTCTGATCTGCAACTGATCATGGGGGTGGCACAGAGCCAGGAAGTGTTTCGTTCCATTGTGCATGGGCCACCATGAGTCAGGAACCAACTTGAGGACAACAACAAACGACAGAGAGAGCCAAGGAAGTCACATTTAAGTTAAAAACTGTTCATATGACTCTGTACTTTTCAAAGAGGCCGTAATAGGATTTTTCAGTACAAATGAGGCTCTGGTATTTATCATGGAGACTTATTGGAGGTGACAAACCCTCCCTGAGCACTTCCCCCAGGGGGCTGTCATGGAAGACCTGCTACCTGTGGGTCCTTCTCTGCAGAACTTGGCAGCTAAGAAAGGTTAAATTGATTACAACCTCCCACTTCCTCCCGCTCCCCTCCTCACCCGACAATGTCCTCCTCCCTGACAGCTGTGTCCTGGGGCCCACAATGAATCAAATCAAGTGTCACCCATTAGGCTGATGACAAACCTAGAGGAGATGGTTTTTCTTCCTCTACTTTTAACAGACCTTTTGTAACTATGGGTCCCAGAGAAACTCCTTATATTATTTATTTTTTCCTGTTGTTGTTGTTAGGTGCTGGTGAGTCGGTTCTGACTCATAGCAATCCTGTGTACAACAGAATGAAACACTGCACAGCCCTGCACCATCCTCACAATTGTTGCTATGTTTCAGCCCATTGTTGCGGCCACTGTGTCAATCCATCTCATTGAGGGTCTTCCTCTTTTTTACTGACCTTCTGCTTTACCAAGCACGATGTTCTTCTCCAGGAACTAATCCCTCCTGATAATATATGTCCAAAGTACTTGAGACAAAGTCTCCCCATCCTCCCTTCTAAGAACCATTCTGACTGTACTTCTTCCAAGACAGCTTTGTTCGTTCTTCTGGCAGTCCATGGTATATTCAATATTCTTCTCCTACAGCATAATTCAAAGGCATCAATTCTTCAATTCATTTACTAGCATTGGGAAACATCCCTGTTGGGCTTATCCTGTTCAAATTAATCCAAAATGAAGACTCAGGGAGACAATGGAAACTTTTGGGTTCTTTGTTCCACTGTGAGAATCGATGCCATTATGGTTATTCATATGGGCTTTCTGGCAAAAAAAAAAAAAAAATACAAACCAATTGTCGTCAAGTCAACTACAACTCATGGTGGCCCCAAGCGTGTTAGAGTAGAACTGTGCTCCATAGGGTTTTCAATGGCTGCGCCCTTTTAGAAGTTGATTGCTAGGCCTTTCTTCCAAAGTGCCTCCAGTGGATTTGAACCACCAATCTTTTGGTTGGTAGCTGAGCACTCAACTGTTTGCACCACCCAGAGTACCAAGGTTTTAATTCTGGCTGAGCCACTTGCTCATGGATGTGAGTAATGTCTTCACCTCTGCACTGCATGCCCCCTTTCCTCACCTATAAATTGGGGATAATAAAACACACCTCACAGGGTGATGGTAAAGATTAAATGAGTTAATTAATACATGCACAGTCCTTAAAAGAACATTGGAGCAAAAGAGGAAGATGGAGTCAGGAATAGGAGGAGGAAATGGAATGTGTGGCTAGTTACCTCCGTGAACAACTGCCTCCTTGCCATGAGACCAGAAGAGCTAGATTGTATCTGGCTACCATTACCGAATATTTTGATCAAAGATTCTGTAGAAGAATTCTGACCAAAAGCGGGAAAATGCAGAACAGAATTTCATATTCTTATAGACTCCAGACTTTCTGGGCCATGAAAGTTGGATAAATCCCTGAAACTTTTGCCCTGAGATAATCTTTAAACCTTAAATCAAAAAACATATAGGCTAGGGAAAAATTTTTGGCTAAACATATCCAGTCAGGGTCTAATCTCTAAAATCTACAAGGTACTGCAAAATCTCAACAACAAAAAGACAAATAACCCAATTAAAAAAACGGGCAAAGGATATCAACAGACACTTCACCAAAGAAGACATTCAGGCAACAAACAGATACATGAGGAAATGCTCACGATCGTTAGCCATTAGAGAAATGCAAATCAAAACTACAATGAGATGCCATCTCACCTCGACAAGGCTGGCACTAATCCAAAAAACACAAAATAATAAATGTTGGAGAGGTTGTGGAGAGACTGGAACACTTATGCACTGCTGGTAGGAATGTAAAATGGTACATCTACTTTGGAAATCAATTTGGAGCTTCCTTAAAAAGGTAGAAATAGAAGTACCATATGATCCAGCAATCCCAAAAAGCTAGAAATAGAAGTACCATATGATCCAGCAATCCCACTCCTTGGAATATATCCTAGAGAAATAAGAGTTGTTGCAGGAATAGATATATGCACACACATGTTCATTGCAGCACTCTTCACAATAGCAAAAAGATGGAAACAAACTAGGTACCCATCAACAGACAAATGGATAAACAAATTGTGATACATACACACAATGGAATACTAGGCAACAATAAAGAACAAGATGAATCCGACAAACATCTCATAACATGGATGAACCTGGAGGCCATTATGCTGAGAGAAATTCGTCACGAAAGAATAAATATGGTATGAGACCATTATTATAAGAACTCAAGAAAAGCCTTAAACACAGAAGAAAGCATTCTTTGATGGTTAAGAGAGTGGGGAGGGAAGAGAAGGGGAACTCACTAACTAGATAGTAGACAAGAATCATCTTAGGTGAAGCGAAGGACAACACACAATACAGAGGCAATCAGCACAACTGGACCAAAGCAAAAGCTTAGACGTTTCCTGAATACAACCAAACCCTTTGAGGGACACAGTAGCTGGGGCTGGGGCCTGGGGAACCATAGTTTTGGGGGACATATAAGTCAATTGGCACAGCAAGGTTTATTAAGAAAATGTTCTGCATCCCACTTTGGTGAGTGGCATCTGGGGTCTTAAAAGCTTGCAAGTGGCCATCTAAGATGCATCGATTGATCCCAACCCACTTGGGGCAAAGGAGAAGGAAGAACAGCAAAGGCACAAGGAAAATATTAGCCCAAGAGACAAAAGGGTCACATAAAATGGAGATTCCATCACCCTGAGACCAGAAGATCTAGATGGTGCCCAGCTACCACCAATGACTACCCTGATAGGGAACACAACAGAGAGTCCCTGACAGAGCAGGAGAAAAGTGGAGTGCAGAGCTCAAATTCACGTTACAAGAACAGATTTAATGGTCTTACAGAGACTGTAGGAATTCCTGAAACTACGGCCCCCAGAAGCTCTGTTAACCCAGAACCGAAACCAGTCCTGAAGCCCACTGTTCAAAGATTAGACAGGACTATAAAACAAAACATGATACATGTGAGGAGTGTGCTTCTTGGTTCAAGCAGATACACGAGACCAAATGGGGGGCGTCTGACCCGAGGTGGGATGAGAAGTCAGGAAGGGACAAGAACTGGTTGAATGGACACAAGAAACCTGGGGTGGAAAGGGGGAGTGTACTGTCGCATTGTAGGGATTACAACAAACGTCGCAAAACAATATGTGTATAAATTTTTGTATGAGAAATTAGCTTGAGCTGTAAGCTTTCACCCAATCCACAATAAAAAATAAATAATGAGAGTGATTTTTTTTTTAAAGTTTGATATTTTGTTCACTGTGGATTTTTTTGCTTTAATTTTGAGTTTTTAAAATATTGCAATAAAATATTTATCTTGACTGCTGAGTTTGGGGACACCCCTTTAAATTTTGTGTCTAGGGCAATTACCTCACTGGCCCACCTCACCCTAACCTTGGCCCTGGTTGGTGCACGATAAAGGTAAATCCACCCTGGTGCCTTTCTGTCCCTTGTCCCTGCTTGCTCTTGACAATCACCTCCCCTCTAAAGCCCCTGCTCCCCAGGTTCTCAGAGCACAACGTGCCTTTGGGTCATTCTCCCTTGTTCATAGACAATTCCCTCATTCAGCAAGGTGACTCTGACTCCATTACATGACTCCCAGGATGAATGTTGTGTAATAGGAGAATGGCTCTGACTGATGGTAGGGGAAGAGACAGCCAGGTGGTGACAAAGAGAACGAGGAAGAAGGAACCGATTCTGGTAACATCTCTGAGGCAGAGATGGCAAGACTTGGTGACCAGTTCACAAAGGGTTTGCGATTGGCTGCTAACCTAGAGGTTGGCAGTTCATAGCCACCAGCAGCTCCATGGCAGAAAGGTCTGGCAATCTGCTTTCATAAAGACTACCTGTTGCCATCAAGCCAATTCCAACTCATGGCAACCCTATAGGACAGAGTAGAACCGCCCCATTGGGTTTCCAAGGAGCAGCTGGTCAAGTAGAACTGCCAACCTTTTGGTTAGCAGCCATAAGCTTAGCCACTGCACCACCAGGGCTGCTCATAAAGATTACAGCTTAAGAAACCCTGTGGAGCAGTTTTACCTGGTAACATACAGAGTCGCCATGTGTCAAAATCAACTTGACAGCGGCAACGAGTTTGGTTTTTTGGTTTTTGGTAGCCAGTTAGGTATGGGAAGTGAAGGAGGAATGGGAGGTGGCATGGAGGCTGGCTGTCCAGGTGCCTGTGGGATGATGTCTCATTCTTGGAGAGAAGACAGATGCCTGAGAGCTAAGTCGGTGAGTTCGCCTCCGTCCTAACCTGGCTGCCTCAGAACCCAGAGCCTTGCTTTCTGTCCACGTCTCTCTGTTCAGCACCTCTAAACTCCCCTTAGGAAAATGATCATGGGCTTTGGATTCACACAGACCTGAGTGCTGGGATACAATTTTATTAATCACACTGAGTTCTAGTGTGAAAATAGAATCGGCAGGGAAATTAGAGGGGGCAGACAATGTCAGCTTTAATTCCCTGCTCCCAATTTGTTGCTAGGAGCTTCCTGGAAAAAAAGGTGACTTTGAAAGAGCCTCCCCTGCCTAATGGCTCTCCTTTGTCTGTTAAAGAGACGTGACTGGTGCCTGGAGCCAGGGACCCAGTTCCCTAAGAGGGTTGTCAATGTTAGCTGTTATTGAATCTGGACTCCTGGCGACTCCATGCACAACAGAGGGAATCACTGCCCAGTCCTGTGCCATGCCCATGTCACTTGCTGATTTGGACCATTGTGTTCAGTAGTGATTTCATTGGCTGATTTTCAGAAGTAGATTGCCAGGCCTTTCTTCCTGCTCTGTCTTAGTCTGGAAGCTCTGCTGAAACCTGTTCAGCATCCTAGCAACATGCAAGCTTCCACTGACAGACGGTGACTACATATGAGGTGCACTGGCCAGGAATCAAACCCAGGTCTCCTGTATGGAACCCAGGTCTCCTGTATGGAGGTGAAAATTCTACCACTGAACCATCACTCTCCCCCTCCCCCGCCACCACCACCAGCTAAATAATCTGTCTTAATTTTTGAGACTTCAAGATTCTGGGGACCAGACTCGCAACGCAGAAGGGCTTCAAGCCTGGGATCTGTCACAGGTGGTTTTGCCTGTCTTGAACAGCAATAAGCTGTTACAGAGAGTATGTGTAGGAACGCCTGTACACGTTCTGAGCACGGCTCTAGCCTGAAGACAACAAGGCTGCCCTGTTCACCTTCTATGTCCCCCTAAGTGTCTAGCATGTAGTAGGCGCTGGGTGGATATTTGGGGGATGCTCTTTGTTGTTGTTATGTGCCATTGAGTTGGTTCTGATTCACAGCGACCCTATGTAAAACAGAAGAAAACACTATCCTGACCTGTACCATCCTCACAATTGTTGCTAATTTGTGGGATGCATGTTCGTTAATATCATCTCATGTTATGATTCGTGTGTAAGATACCCCTTTGCTGCGCCGAGGGACCCACGCAGACATTGGGGCACAAAGACTTAGCTCTCTGACTCCCGCTTGAAGTCCCCATGACCTTGAAATTTAACTTCCCGACATCAAAGTTAATTTTACCTTTTAACCTGCATGTAGCTATTTTTATTCCAACCTCCAGTCCCAGTTTTGTTGAGCTCCGATTAATGAGCCAGCTGAGCTCTCGCGGATGGTATCAACGGAAGGGCATAATTAGTCTCCCATGCTTGCTTGAAACCCACATTAAACAAAGAAGGGGATTCTAGTTCCAGACAATAGTCTGGTGGTCCTTCGAGTGGGGTTGGGGGACCATTTCCATCAACAGCACCTGGGGGGTTGGGTAAACACGGAGACCCCTGTGTGAGTCTCCTGAGTCATTCTCTATGGGGAGAATTCAAACCCTTGCGTTTTCTACAGATATCCCAGAAGATTCTTAACGTTCCCTGTTATGGATGGATTTCTGTCCCCCAAAATATATGCTGGAATCCTAACCTGTGGATGTGATCCCATTTGGGAATAGGGTTTCCTTTGTTATGTTAATGAGGCCCTATCAGTGAGGGGTGTGTCCTAAACCTAATGGCTTGAGATACAGAATGTGCAGATTGGACACAGAGAAGCAAGCAAGCACAAATGGCAGAAAGATAGATGCCACGTGGAGATTTCCAAGGAAGCCCAAGAAGAATGCCAGAGAAGCTGAGACAAGGATTTTGCCTCAGAGCCAGAGAAAGACCCTTCCCCTAGAGCTGGGGCCCTGACTTCTAGCCTCCTAAATTGTGAGAGAATAAGTTTTTGTTTGTTAAAACCACCACTGATGGTATTTCTGTTACATCAGCACTAGGTACCTAAGACATTCCCTAAAGCACCACTTTTACCCCTAATGCACCGGGCTTTCCAGGCATGGGGGACCTGGGTTCCCACCATAGCTAATGCACCTTCAGAAGGCAGAATTCTCCCTACAGTTTGTCCTTCCTCCCTGTGGTCCTGGAGTGGGTGCGGGCATGGGCTGTTTCTAAAATGGGGGTCAGAATTCATCAGCCTGGTTTACACTGGGCAGCTGGAGACATGTTTAAGATGAGATGGAGGAGGCGAGGGTGGGCCAACTGAAGCAAAAATTTTGCCATCTTCTGCCCACCTAACAAGCAGCACTTTAGAGAATGGTCTGCTATCTGGGGAGGAGGGGCTGCTCTGCCCCAAATATGGCCATGTGCCCCGTTGTCCACCTAGGCAGCTGCTCCTCCTCAGAGGCCCTGAAGACCACCCTGGCAGGAGGAACCGCTCGTAACTTCACTCTCTGACATGGAGACTCGAAGAAAAACAAAGATGGAGAAGTGTCAGGCAGTGACGTGACAGCTTGTTTTTCCCCTGGGAGAGCTATTGTCAGTGGAAAGCTTTCCTCCATCCTGAGACATGATGACTTCATCAAGTCAGACCCACTCAGGGGAAGTGCTTCTTGCTGGGAGCAACCCATCTGAGAAAAACTGGAAAACCAGGGGAAGGCCACAGAGGTCTGACTGGCATGTCCTTTATCACAGGCCTGGTTCAAGAGAGGAGAGAGGGTATTCCATGTGATAGGAGTCTTTCACCCACCAGACAATGCTACATTATTAAAAAAAAAAAAAAAAATCACCCTCAAGTCCGTTCCAACTCACGGCGGCTCCGTGTGTGTCACAATAGAACTGTGTCCCATGGGGTTTTCTTTTTTTTTACTTTTATTTAGTTGTTGTTGTTGCCAAGAATATATTCAGTAAACATACACCAGTTCAACCGTTCCTACAGGTACAATTCGGTTGCACTGTTTACATTCTTCGAGTTGCACAACCCTTCTCACCCTCCTTCTCTGAGTTGTTCCTCCATTAACATAAACTCACTGCCCCCTATGCTTCCTGATCTTTCCAGTTGATCCCATATGGATAGTTCTTAAAAGAGCATAATGCTCAAGGCAGATGTTCTTTACTAGTTAAGCTAAAGTATTCTTTGGTTTGAAGAAGACTTCAGGGGATATTTTTGGTTTAAGGTTTAAAGTTTATCTCAGGGCAATAGTTTTGGGGGTTCATCCAGCCTCCATGGCTCCAGAAACCTGGAGTCCATGAGAATCTGAAATTCTGTTCTGCATTTTCTCTGAGGGTCTTCTATAGAATCTTTGATCAAAGTGTTCAGTAATGGCAGCCAGGTACCATCCAGCTCTTCTGGTCTCATGGCAAAGGAGGCAGTTGTTCATGGAGGCAGTTAGCCACACATTCCATTTTCTCCTTCTATTCCTTTCTTTATTCCTCTGTTGCTCCAGGTGAACAGAGACCAATTGTTGTGCCTTAGATGGTTGCTTGGAAGCTTTTAAGACCCCAGGCACAACCCCATAGGGTTTCTAATGGCTGATTTTTCTAAAGTAGATCACCAGGCCCACCTTCCAAGGAGCTTCTGGGCGAACTTGAGCCACCAACCTGCCAATTAGCAGCTGAACATATTAACTATTTGCATCACTCAGGGGCTCCAGGCAATGATATGCCTCTGTTATAACAGTAGTCTCTATTCACCAAGTGTAATACTTACTAGGTGCCAGCCGCCGGGCTTGGTGCTTTACAGAAACCTTCTTATATAACCCTTACAACAACTGGCAGAGGAAACTCTTATTGGAGTCATTTAAGGATAAAGAATGAGTCAACAGTAGGCCAGTGGCAGAATTCTCCCCTTCCACGCAGGAGACCTGGTTTCGATTCCTGGCTAATGCTCCTTGTGCACAGCCACCACCCATCAACCAGTGGAGCTTTACGTGTTGCTATGATGCTGAACAGATTTCAGCCGAGCTTCCAGGCTAAGACAGACTGGAAGAAAGGCCTGGGAATCTGTTTCTGAGAATCAGCCAGAGGAAACCATATGGATCACAGTAGTCCAATCTGCAATTGATCGTCTGGCTGGTGCATTACCGGGCATTGTTTCATTCTGTTGTACATGGGGTCATCATGAATCAGGGGCTGAATGAATGGCAGCTAACAACAACAACAGAAGATAAGGAAACTGAGGCTCAGAGAGGCTCTGATACTGGTCTGAGGTCATGTTGGTCCCTTTCCCTGCTTCATTTTTCTCTATTTGCGTATTTTATGTATTTCTTGTTTTATCATATCCCCCACCACACACACACACACACACACACACACCCCACTAGAATGTAAGCCCCATGAAGGCAGGGAATTTCGGCCATTTGTGCTCACTGACGTATCTATAATACCTAGCACAGTGCCTGGCACATAGAAGGAGCTGCACAAATATCTGCTGAATAATGAATGAAAAAATAATGAATGAAGGCGGGTAGTAAGTGGCAGAGTGGATAATGAACAGAGGCTCATAATTACAAAACCTGCCACCCTCCCTTAATCCTCACCACATTAGTATTCCCGTTTGCCTGAAGATGAAACTGAGGCTCATGGTAGTCTCCTGACTTGCTGAGGTCACACAGCTAATAAAGCGCATATCAAGGTATGGCACGACTGTGTCATCAACTTCCTTGAGAATTAATTTCAAGTGAGAAGTCATGAAGACAAATGCCTTTGAAGGCCAAGCAGCTGATATAAATGTAGGAAAAAGACCAGACTGAGTAGTGGAGACTGTGGCAAACTAGAAGCATCTGCTTATTTCAGGCGACTTTGCAGCCTTCTTCTGGACAGATATCAATTTAATTAATAGCTAATGTTATAAGGCACTGAGTGAAGGGTTCAGAATGCCAACAAATTCACACTTCTCGAAAGAGCTGTTTGGTGATGTTCCTTTCATTTTCTACTCAAGAAAGCATTATGTAATAAGCAGATTGTTGCTACACTGAGTCCCCAGCCTTCTGCTGGTGGGCTTTTCCTCCTTGGACTGTTTCAGAGGCCTGAGACAAATAGGAGACTCCACTCCAGTCCCATCCCATCCTAGAAGGGGCATGCAGAAAGAAGTGTATCTGTGGGATCAACAGAAAAGTGACCCATAATGAGGTCCACGTCCTAATCCCTGGAAACCGTGAGTATGTTACTGTTATAGATTGAATTGTAGCCCCCAAAAACATGTGTTGTAAATCCTAACCCCTATACCTGTGGTGGAAACCCTGGCGGCACCTGTGGTGGAAACCCTGGCGGCATAGTGGTTAAGTGCTACGACTGCTAACCAAAGGGTCAGCAGTTCGAATCTACCAGGCACTCCTTGGAAACTCTGTGGGGCAGTTCTACTTTGTCCTGTAGGATTGCTATGAGTCGGAATCGACTCAAGGGCACTGGGTTTTTACACCCGTGGTTATAACCCCATTTGGGAATGAGCTTTCTTTGTTATGTTGACGACAGTATTAGTGAAGGGTGTTTCTTAAGTCAATCTCTTTTGAAACATAAGAGAAATTAAACAAACAAGCGAGCAAGCAGAGATGGGGGAAGATAGATGCCATGCCACATGAAGATCACCAAGGAGCCAAAGAACAGAAGCTCAAGAGGCAAGGACCTTCCCCCAGAGCCAACAAAGAGAGCCTTCCCCTACAGCCAGCACCCTGCATTCGGACTTCTAGCTTCCTAAACTGTAAGGCCACCCACCTGTGGTATTTCTGTTACAGCAGCACTAGATAACTAAGACAGTTACCCTACATGGTATTTTGCTACTGTGACTGAGTGAAGGATCTTGAGATGGGGAGATTATCCAGGTGGCCCAATCTCATCACAAGGGTCCTTAAAAGAGGGGGGCACAAGAGTCAGCATCAGAGTGCTGTAATGTGAGGACTCAACCCACCACTGCTGGCTTTGAAGATAGAGGGAGGAGCCACCAGCCAAGGAATTTGGGCAGCCACTCCATGCTGGAAAAGGCAAGGAAGCAGATTCTCCCTTAGAACCTCCAGAAGGAACCAGCCCTGCCAGCACCTTGATTTTAGCCCAGGGAAACTCTTTTCAGACTTCTGACCTCCAGAATTGTAAGTTAATACGTTTGTGTTGTTTTTAGCCACCCAGTTTGTGGTAATTTGTAATGGCAGCTAGGGAAACTAGTACAATCTGTAGTTGAGATCCAGGGAGAAATTGGAGCCACTCTTTCCCCTTCTGCTATGCCCAGCTGACAGTGATGGTCTCCCACAACCACGTTTTCCTATCACTTGATTCCCCAATTTACCCCCCGCCCCTCCAAAAAATATATCTGCTCTTCCCACAACCTTCTTCATCTCTGTTTTTGCTCCTCCATCCTGTTATTCAGGCCAAAAACCGGGAGTCATCCTTGACTCTTTTCTCTTTCTCATACCCTGCATCTAACACGTCAACAGATCAATATCCAGAATCCAGCCACCTCCACACCTAGTCCGGGCCACCATCATTTCTCACCTTGATAAACTGCAGTCACCTCCTTGCCCACCTTTCCATTCCATGCTTGCCCTTCTGTTATTTCACACTTGCAGACAGCGTTAGTATTTGCTGCTCAATCCCTCCAAGGGCTTCCTATCCCACTTAAAGCCCAAACTCCTCACCATAACCCATCAGCCCCGTCCTCTCCTCCCCTGTCACTCACCCTGCTCCACAGTCACAGGCTCCTCACTGCTCCTCAAACACAGCTAGATCACTCTGCCCCAGGGCCTTTGCACCTGCTGCCTAAACATTCTTTTCCCCCTAATGTCCTCATGGCTTATTCACTCCCTACATAGATCTCTAGTCAAAAGTCACCTTGTCACAGTGGCCTTCCCTGACCACCGTATCAAAATAGAGCCCCTCACCCTTACTCTACATCCCCCTTTCCTGTTCTATGTTCTCCCCTAGCCCTTATCTCTCCCAACCTTATGTTGTTGTTGTTGTCCTCGGTTGCAGCTGAGTCAATTCCAACTCATGGCGGCCCCATGTGTGTAGAGTAGAACTGCTCCATAGGGTGTTCAATGGCTGTGACCTTTCGCAAGCAGATCACCCAGCCTTTCTTCCAAGGCACCTCTGAGTGTGTTCAAACCACCAACTTTTCAGCTAGTAGTTGAGCACTTAACAATTTGCACCACCCAGGGGCTCCTTCCCAACCTTACGGTCTGTGTTAATATCTTTGTCAATTGTGTCTCCTCTTTCCACTCTCTACCAGCCATATTACAAAGTCACAAGCTTGCAAAATTGCTCATAATAGAGTACAAGATGCTAAGACTCCAGAACATCCCAGACGGGGCCTCTCCCTTTGTTATATAGCTCACGTAATTTATGTCCCGGGAATGGGGTGGCTCAGCCTTGCTGCACCAGCCTCTCCTGGGGACCGTCTGGCCCACCCCATTTGCTCACAGATTAGGTCAGCGCTGTCACATGGAAAGGGGCCCAAATGTCCTCTTGGCTGCTCTACGAGATTGCCCAAGGGCCTCTGCAGCCACAGCTCAGCCCCAGCCATGCAGGAGGATGAGTGCAAGATGCAAGGTTGCCAGATGCGGGGGAGAGGGGAGGCAATTTGAAAGCAGTTGTAAATTTGGATTTTTGCCATGGAAGCTCCTAATTTTTAATGCTAAGGCTATACACCCTATGAGGCAACAACTAGCTGGTGCACAGAGCTGCTGCTGCCTGCTATGAAAAGGGCCTTAGCTCACCAGCCTCACCCAGAATGCATCCCTCATTGGCCTGACGTGTCTGGGCTCTGACAGTATTTGGATTTGCAGCCTCCGATTTAAGGGTTTTAGTCAATGGTAAGCTAAACATGAGCTAGCAGAATAAAGTGACTGCCACTGAAAATTTTAAAATTAGAATGTAAAAAAACTTGTTTTTAGTTGTCGTAGAATCGATTCTGATTCATGACAATCTCACATGTGCAGAGCAGAGCTGCTCCATAAGATTTTTCAAGGTTATGGCCTTTTGGAAGCAGATTACCAGGCCTGTCTTTTAAGGAACCTCTGGGTAGGCTCGAACCACCAAATTTTTGGCTGGTAGCTGAGCACTTAACTGTTTGTACTACCTTTTTCTAGGTACACAAAAGCAAACCTGTAGCCATCAAGTCAGCTCCAACTCACAGCGACCCTTTGGGACAGAGTAGAACTGCCCAGTAGAGTTTCTACGGAGTGGCTGGTGGATTCGAACTGTTGACCTTTTGGTTAGCAGCCAAGCTGTTAACCACTATACCACCAGGATGCCACCTAGAGACTCCTTTAAACAACATACCTCTATTTATGCGAACTTTTGCATAGATAGAGGTATGTTATTCAGGAAAAGAGAGGTGATAGTCCAAGTCTGTTTTCCACTGCTCAGATCACACACCTTGAGTCAAGGCCACATTTCAAAAGAGATAAAGACTATTAGAAATTGTTTGTAGGAGAGTAGCCAGAAAGGTCGAGAAACTGTCTTCTTTCTATTAGCCCAAAATCTCAAACCAAACCCACTGCCACTGAGTCAATTCTGACTCACAGCAACCCTATTGGGCAGATTAGAACTGCCCCCATAGGGTTTCCAACACTGTAAATCTTTACGGAAGCAGAGTGCCACATCTTTCTCCCAAGGAGCAGCTGGTGGGCTCAAACTGCTACCGGGGCTCCCTGATTCTATTAGCCTCACCATTCCCTCTGCTTCCCCCCCCAAAAAAACTCAGAGATTTGAGCACTGTCTTCAAGTACCTAAGGGGCACACATGTGGAAGAGAGACAAGATTTACTTTGAGGGGCCACTGGGGAACAAAAACTAGATGGATGCTACAGAGAAATAAATCTCATCTCAGCATTTAAAAGCTGAATATTCTCACTGGGATGGAATGAGAAGTAGTGAGTTCCCCGTCACTGGCAGTATTCAAACAGAGGCTGGATGCCACTTGGTGGGTATATTATAGAGATCATTCATGCATCAGAACTGAGGGTTGGGACAGGCAGGAAGAAAAGGAGGAAGAAAGGAAAGGACAGAAGGAGGAAAAGGGCAGATGGATGAATTCATTGAGCCTACTATATGCCAGGCATTCTGTCTACAGCTAAATCGTCTTTCATTCCCCTTCCAGCAGTGAGGCTCTGCGTAAGACTATTTCCCAACTAATTCCCATTAACTTACAATCTCGGTGACCGACCGCAGGCCTCACATACCCCCATCAAATTGCAAATGCAAATTACACACAGATTCCAAAGGTGTTGTGGTCAGAACAGTTTCCTTCTGAAAGGGCAACGGGAACCCAAGCGGGAAACAGATCCAAAAGGTCGCGTCTGCTGTGCTCCTCATTCTCACCTCTGCCTCTCACCACAGCAGGGAAATTATTGCTCGCTTGAAAACGGAGCTGGCCGAGATGCTGCCAGAATCCCCTGTTACGGCAGCGCGTGCTCCTCCGCTCGCCACCAGTCTGAGCTACTTTAATGGGGGAAAAATTGTCTTGTTTTGTAAGGCAAGCTTGACAGCTGTTCATCGTCTGTCAGCGAGGAGAGGTAATGAGAATTACTCGGCAACTGAGTGCTAACTAAGAGAAGTGACAGCATAACACGAGGTCCCCAAGACTCACAGGGAGAAAGCTGCATCTTGCCAAGCCTACTGTGTGTCTTGCCCAAGCCCCACCGAGACCTGGGATGCAGAGCGTGAATTATAGAAAGGACCACTGCAGCTGATCTTGCAACTGCTCTCTCCTTGTAGCTGTATCCCCCCTCCAAGCCATTCTCCAAAAAGCTGCCAACAGGATCTTTGAAACAGGAGCATCAGACATTCCTCGTTGCTCAAATCTGTCCTCTGGTTTCCCAGGGAACTGAGGACAAAATCCAAGCCCGTTAACCTGTCTCTGAGGTTCTTCATGAGCGCGCTCCTGCCAACCTCACTGGCTTCATCCTAAGCCACATTCACCGGGCCTTCAATGGCTTAAATGGCATGTCTTAGTTTGGGTTCCCCCCAAAAAGACCTTCAGACAAGGATTTGGACACGAGTAGTTTACTTGGGGGAAAAAAGGCTTGGAGGTCTACTTCTGAAAAGCAGTCAGTGAAAACCCTACTGATCACAAAGGTCTGATTCACAACTGATTGGGGGATGGCACAGGACCAGGCAATGCTTTCATTCCATAGTGCGTGGGGCCTCGGTGAGTCGGGGGTCAACTTGACTGCAGCTAACGAGAACAGTTTATTTGGGAAGCAGTCCCAGGAACACAGTGAGAGAGTAGGAGAGTAGGTGGAGAAGGAAAAAGAGCCAGTAAAGGGTACCTTGATGAGCGGGCTGCCTTATGTGGTTCCATCCATGACTGTGTGAGTCCAGGGCTCCCAAAACCCTTCATGGCGCACTCAGGGTTGTCCTACTCAGGGACAGGGAAGCTGATGTGTTTATCCACCTCTACCCCTCATCCAGCAACTGTGGAGTGGCAAGCCAATGACCAAGGGGCTGTCCACCTCATTCATTCGCTCTATCTGCATCAGCCTCCTTCAACTCAGAGATACCAAGCTCTTTCTCACCCCAGGTCCTCACTCATGCAATTCCCTCTCTCTGGAACACTCTTTCATGGCTAACTTTTACATGGCTAATTTCTACTATTTTTCAGGTCTCTGTTAGGCTCCCTTCAGAGAGAAGTAACAAAAATCCAACTCAAATGAACTTAGCCCCCAAAAGAAGGAAATCTATTGGATCATGTAACTAAAAAGTCAGGCTTCCAGCAAGGTTGAACTCTGAACCTCAAACTATGTTATCAGTGCTGTCCCTCCCTCTAGCTCTTGGACAGTCTTTCTCCATAAGGCAACATGATGGGTATTAGAAGCCCTGGACTGACACGGTCATGGATGGAACCACATTGGAAAGATGGTGTCCTCTGATAGCTCTAGAAGAGCGAGCTCAGGGGGATTCTGGCTTCTCTCAGGCCCTGTGATCACCCTGAACCAAGCTCACTGTGGCCAGAGGGTTAGACTATCCTGACTGGTCAGCTCTGAGTCACATGCCCACATCTGAAGCTCGGGGCAAACCTCATCCAATCCACATGGCATGGGTTTTCCCCAAAGAAGAGGGGTTCTGTTATCAAAGAAGGGGTAAGAGGAAAGCAAAGCCAGCTGGTGTCAACCAGAAAGTCTCCATTCATATGGGATTTCTTCAGAGAGGCCTTCCCTGATGTCTCTTTCCACCTAGATTAGCCCCAATCTTAATCTCCTTCATGAATCCAGTTCTTCTCCCTCACAGCACTCTTGATTTGTTTATTAATGTATATTTGTGTGTTTAATCCACCACCCATCTGTCAGTTTGTCACACTGTGATGGCTGTGGGTTGCTGTGATGCTGAAACTATGCCACTGGCATTTCAAATACCAGCAGGGTCACCTATGGTGGGACAGGTTTCAGCAGAGCTTCTAGACTAAGACAAGGAAGAAAGGCCTGGCGATCCAGTTCCAAAAATTAACCAATGATAATCTTATGGATCACACAGAATACTGTCTGATATAGTGCTGGAAGATGAGCCCCCCAGGTTGGAAGTCACTCAAAATACACAGTGGACGCATCAATGGATTTGAGCATACCAGCGATCATGAAAATGGGGCAGGACTGGGTAAATGTTTCGTTTGATTATACATGGGGTCACCATGAGTTGGAGCTGATTTGAGGGCAACTAAAAACAACAACTTTGATTGCCATCTATCTTTTACACCAGTCTAGAAGCTTCTTTTTAAAAAATAATAGTTTATTGTGTTTTTGGTGAAAGTTTACACAGCAAATTATGTTCCCATTTGACAATTTCTATACAAACTGTTCTGTGACGTTAGTTACATTTTTCACAATGTGTCAACATTCTCTTAAATTTTGTTCTGGTTGTTCCATTGCCAGTGCTCTAATTTCCCTGCCCCCTTATTTTCTCATTTTTGCTTTAAAGTAATTGTTGACTTTTTGGTCCCATATAGATGTTTTTTTTAACGGGTAATATCCTTTATTTTGTGTCCCAAACTGTTATTTTGCTAAAAGGTCACCTCAGGGAGCAGTTTCAGTTCAAGTTTTAAAGAGTATCTCAGGGCAATAGTGTCAGGGAGTCCTCTAGTCTCAGCCAGTCCAGCAAGTCTGGACTTTTTAAGATTTGAGTTCTGTTCCATGTTTTTCTCCCATTCTATCTGTCCGTCTATTGTGGCCCTGATCAGAACGGTTAGCAGTGGTAGCTGGGCACCATCTAGTTCTTCTGGTCTCAGGGTAGGTGAGGCCATGTCTTGTTGAAAGCTATTAGCCCTGTAGATTCTTCTCTGAGACTTTAGTAGTCCATAAGTTTCTCCAGAGCAGAGCCAATACCTATCTTATTCACAGCTGGACCCCCACACCTGTCAGAGCCTTGCCTCACCTACCACAGGTGCTCAATAACTACTTTAGAGTGGCTTTTATAAAGGAACTTAGTGGTTTTTCATTCATCCCAGTGAGTCACAGGGCTGGAGCACCACTCGGGTCTCCTGAGTCCCAGCCTACCATTGTGTGATTCCAGATACAGCCCTCTTAATCACAGCTGTGGCTGCATTACCAGGGTGACCATCCATGGTGAAAGCCCAGCTGAGACAGCGGAGGTCCCACGTGTGCTTGGAAAGCTGGAATGGCCTGCCGTAAGGCTTGGCTGCTGCCTTGGGTATCCAGAGCTGCTATAACAGAAACATCACAAAAGGGTGACTTTAAGGAACAGATATGTATTTGCTCACATTTCAGGAGGCTAGAAGTCCAAATTCAGGGAGCCAGCTCTAGAGGAAGGTGTTCTCTCTGTGTCTGCTGTGGGGGAAGGTCCTTGTCTCTTTTCAGCTTCTGTTCCTCGGTTCCTTGGCAATGTGGCATGCATCTTTCCCCCCCTTTATGCTTGCTGGCTTAATCTGCTGCTTCATATCTCAAAAGAGATTGACTTAAGGCGTACCCTACACAAATGCTGCCTAATTAATGTAACAAAGAAAACCCATTCCAAAATGAGATTCTAACCACCAGTATCGGGGTTAGGATTTACAACACGTATTTTTGGGGGGACACAATTCAATCCATAAACAGCCGCCAACGTCTGCCTGTCTCTTCTCATCACTAGCCTGAGTCAGCCCAGCTTAGGACGAAGATCAGAGCTTTCAGCTGCTCAAAGGCCAGGGTTCACATCACAAATCCGCTAGCACTTCCATGGGTGCGGGCAGTGTCCTTAAACTCTCTGAGACTCCATTTCCTCTCTGCCTTTTAAAAAATATTTCCTCTACCGTTACCTTCCGTCACGATGCTGAACTTTATGAATGCTCACAAAGCCTTCTATAAACCTTCCTGGAACATGGTGGGGTAGAATTAAAGTGTATCTGCAAAATAGAGATAATATTTACCAGGCAGGGCTGCAGAGAGATGAGAGAACGCAGGCAGAGCGCCTGGCAGTGAGGAGCTGCTACTGTCACGATGATCATTATTTTGGGTGAGGCTGAATCTCCACAAATACCTCCTCAGACATCAAGCAGGAAACCAATTTCCCTGAAAATAAATGTCACAGATATGAAAGGCTTATCCAAAAATAAATAATCTCTACCCCATCGGAGCCCGGGTGGCACAGTGGTTAAGAGCTCGGTTGCTACCCAAAAGCTTGGCAGTTTGAATCTACCAGCCACTCCTTGGAAACCCTATAGGGCAGTCCTACTCTGTCCTGTAGGGTCACTGTGAGTCAGAATCGACTCAACAGCAACAGATTTTTTGTTGTTGTTGTTTTTTGTTTTTTTTTTTTGGTTCTACTCCATTGCCATTGAGTCAATTCCAACTCATAGCGACCCTACAGGACAAAGCAGAACTGCCCCATAGGATTTCCAAGGCTGTAAATCTTTTTTTTTTTTTTTAAATCTTTACTGGAGTAGATTGCTAGGTCTTTCTCCCCCAGAGCGGCTGGTGGGTTCAAACTGCCAACCTTCCAGTTGGCAACCAAGTGCTTTAACCACAGTGCCACCAAAAAAAACAAAACTAAACCCACTGTGGGCAAGTCAATTCCAACTCATAGCAACCCTATAGGACAGAGTAGAACTGCCCCATAGAGTTTCCAAGGAGTGCCTGATTGATTCAAACTGCGATCTTTTGGTTAGCAGGTGTAGCTCTTAACCACTACACCACCAGGGTTTCCAACAGGGCTCCTTAAATAATCTCTAATCAGGGCAAAACCCAGAGGTATGGCCAGGCCACAGAAGTAGCCCTATGATCACCCAGCTTGGCCATGGTCGAGAAGGTAGAGGTGAAGGCAGAGCTTCACTGACGTGCCCTTTTAATTGTCTGAGACAGAGCCCAAGAGACCGCCGGAGGTAAATGTCATGAAGCAGGAGTGATAGGTGTGCCAGGTGACCACATGGAGAGGTTGAAAGTGAAACAGCTTTGCTGTGAGCCACTGTGAGTACAAAATGGTATAGGAAATGTGCCTACAGGGCAAAATAAATAAACAAGCCAAACAGATTTTGTGCGCAGGCATTTGAGACAACAAAACAAAGCTGCAGGCAGGTCCAGCTCTTCAGTAAATGGGCTGGGTGAGTTCAAAAATTATAATTAATAAGAAAATAAAGAACGTGAGACCTATCCCCAGGGGTGGGGGGGGGGCATAAGCAAAAGTAGATTTTGTTTGTTTAATGTCAATTGCAAGAGAATTCAACCAAGGAAACAGAAGAAGAGTTCAGATATTTCTCCATAACCACCAAGAAATGATGGAGAATAATACACCACTCAAAATTAAAAATTATTGTTGTTGCTTCTTTGCCTTTGAGTCCATTCTGGCTCATGGTGATCCCACGTGTTACAGAGTAGAACTGCCCTACGGGGTTTTTTTTTTTGGCTGTAATCTTTGTGAAGACCAAAAATGAATTGATACATTTGAACTATGGTGTTAGCAAGAATATTGAATATATGGACTACCAAAAGAACAAACAAATCTGTCTTAGAATAAGTACAGCCAGAATGTTCCTTAGAAGCAAGGATGGTGGGACTTTGTCCTGCTTACTTTGGACATGTTATCAGGAGGGACCAATCCCTGGAGAAGGACGTCATGCTTGGTAAACTAGAGGGTCAGAGAAAAAGAGGAAGACCCTCAATGAGATGGATTGACACAGTGGCTACAACAAGAGTTTTAAACCTACAACTATTGTGAGGGTGGCACAGGACTGGGCAATGTTTTGTTCTGTTATACATGGGGTCACTATGAGTTGGAACCAACTCAACGGCACCTGACATCAACAACAACAATCTTTACAAAAGCAGTTCACCTTCCTTCCACAGTGCCACTAAAAAAAAAAAAAAAAAAAAAACATTGCTATTGAGTCAATCCTGACTCATAGCAACCCTATAGGACAGAGTAGAACTGCCCCACAGGGTTTCCAGGGAGTACCTGGTAGACTCGAACTGCCAGCCTTTTGATCAGGAGCTGAAGTCTTAACCACTATGCCACCAGGGTTTCTAGTACAGTGCCACCGGGTGAGTTCAAATCATCAACCTTTAGGGTAGCCGTAGATCGCAAACCACTTGCACCACCAGGGCTCCTCAAATTAAAACTAAAGGAATAAAATTTCAAGGAAACAATTACATAACAGCAAAAGAGATTAAAGAAAAAAAGGATCAGGAAGAATTCAGAAAAAAAGTGGAAAAGAAAATGTCAGCAACAAAAGTCACATTAGAAAAACAAAAACAAACAAGCAGATACAGTGTGACTGAAAACAAAGTTAGAGACGTAAAGGAGAGCTTTGATGGGACAAAGAGGAAACCCACCAATATCTTCATGGCTGCTCGTGGGCTGGCATGGCAGATTGGAATTTGCTGGAACCCAGAAGCCAGAGCTTGTCCTCTCACACACGGTTCCCGCACCCACGGGAGGTTTTCCAAGTAAGGAGTGCTACAGAAAGTCTGGGGCTTGGCTGGAAGGTAGGTCTTGCAGTTCTTAACTCACAAACATCTCCTGGAGGGAGAGGTCCTACCCTCAAGACATTTAAACTAAAGGTGAACTGAAACAAAAGCAGCAAACCAGCACCAACCAGCTCAACTTCTGATGAGGCTGAAGAGACTAACCCTAGCAGCTGGGCAGGGGTAGGATAGAGGGATTATAAATGGGCACAAGAGAACTTTGGGAGTGATGTTCATTATCTTTATTACCCTGATGATTTCACAGGTGTAAACATATGTCCAAAACTATGAAATTGTACACTTTAAACACGTGCGGTTTATTGTGTGTCAACTATATCTCAATAAAGGAATTTTTTTAAGTGCAAAAATAAAGTTGTGTATTTTATGTACTAAAGGATTCATGCATTTTACATACTAAGATTATACCTCAGTAAAGTACTGTTAAAAAAAAAAAAAATCATAGAACAAGGTAGGAGGCCTCCTACTACCTGATCTCAAAACCTACTATATAGCCGTGGTAAGTCAAAACAGCCTGGTACTGGAGGCAAGGATAAGAAGGCAGGAGGGGACGGGAAGCTGGTAATGGGAAACTCAAGGCTGAGAAGCGGAGAGCGTTGACATGTCATGGGGTTGGCAACCAATGTCACAAAACAATATGTATATTAATTTTTTAATGAGAAACTAATTTGCTCTGGAAACCTTCATCTACAGTACAATAAAAAGAAAAAAATAGCCTTGTATTGGTACAACGACAGCACAAAACCAAAGGAACAGAATAGATGACCCAGAAGTAAATCCCTCCACCTATGGTCAGCTGATATTTGACAAAGGACCAAAGTCCATTAAATGGGAAAAAGACAGTCTTTTTAACAAATGGTGCCAGCAAAACTCGGTGTCCATCTGTAAAAAAAAGAAACAGGACCCATACTTCACACCATACACTAAAACTAACTCAAAATGGATCAAAGACCTAAATATAGAGCCTAAAATGAAAAAGATCATGGATGAAAAAATACAGAGAATTCTAGGAACCCTAATACATGGCATAAATAGAATATAAACGATAACTAACAATTCACAAACACCAGAAGATAAGCTAAATCACTGGGAGCCCCCCAAAATTAAAGACTTACATTTACCAAACAAAACAATGAAAAGAAAACCTACAGACTGGGAACAAAATTTGAATATGACATATCCGATAAGGGTCTATTTTCTAAAATCTGTAGAATACTTCAACACCTCAATAACAAAAAAGCAAATAAGCCAATTAAAAAATGGACAAAGGGTATGAACAGACATTTCACCAAAGAAGACATTCAGGAGGCTAACAGGCACAGGAGGAAATACAATCATTAGCCATCAGAGAAATGCAAATCAAAATTACAGTGAGATACCATCTCACGCCAACATTACTGACACGAATCCAAAAAACACAAAGTAACAAATGTTGGAGAGGTTGCAGGGAGACTGGAACTCTTACGGACTGCTGGTAGGAATGCAAAATGGTACAACCACTGTGGAAAACAATATGGTACGTCCTTAAAAATCTAGAAATAGAAATGCCATACGATCCAGCAATCCCACTATTAGGAATATATCTGAGAGAAATAAGAGCCGTCACACGAATAGATACATGTACACCCATATTTGTTGCAGAATTATTCACAATAGCAAAAAGATGGAAAACAACCTAAATGCCCATCAACAGATGCATAAACAAATACGTTACATACACACAATGGAATACTACATAACAATAAATAACAATGACAAATCCGCAAAACATCTCACAACATGGATGAATCTGGAGGGCATGATGCTGAGTGAAATGAGTCAGTCACAAAAGGACAAATATTGTATGAAACCATTATTATAAAAACCCAAGAAAAGGTTTACAAACAGAAAAAAACAACCTTTGATGGTTACGAGGGAGGGAAGAGGTGGGGAGGAGAAATCACTAACTAAATAGTAGACAAGTGTCAACTTTGGTGAAGGGAAAGACAACACACAATATAGGGGAAGTCAGCACAACTTGACCAAGGCAAAGTCAAGGAAGCTTCCTAGATACATCCAAACACCTTGAGGGACCAAGTTACTGGGGACCATGGGCTCAAGGGACATATAGATCAATTGGCATAACATAGTTTATAAAGAAAATGTTCTACATTCTACTTTGGTGAGTAGCGTCTGGGGTTTTAAAGCCTGCAAGTGACCATCTAAGATACATCTCTTGGTCCCATTCCATCTGGAGCAAAGGAAAATAAGGGAAACCAAAGACATAAGGAAAATATCAGTCCGAAGGACTAATGGACCATGTGAACCACAGCCTCCACTAGCCTGAGCCCAGAAGAACTAGACAGTGCCCAGCTACCACCACCAACTGCTCTGACAGGGATGATACTAGAGAGTCCCTGACAGAGCGAGAGAAGAATGTACAACAAAATTCAAATTCACACACACACAAAAAAAGACCAGTTTTACTAGACTCAGAGAGACTGGAGTGACCTCCAAGACTATGGCCCCTGGACACCCTGCTAACTCAGAACTGAAGCCCCTTCTGAAGTCCACCATTCAGCTAATGGTTAGACAGGCCTATAAAACAAACACTAACACATGTGAGGAACGTGCTTCTTAGTTCGATCAAGTATTCAAGGCCAAATGGGCAACACCTGCCCAAAAGCAAAGACGAGAAGGCAGGAAGGGACAGGAAAACTGGACGAATGGACATGGAAAGCCCAGGGTGGAAAGGGAAAGGGGCAGAGTTCTGACACATTGCAGGGATTGCAACCAATGTCACAAAACAATTTGTGTATAAATTTTTGAATGAGAAACTAATTTGTGCTGTAAACTTTCACCTAAAACACAATATAATTAAAAATATATATATATAGACAGTAGAAAGTAAAAATACAAAAGTCAGAGGCACAAGCTCAAATATGCAGGAACTCGGAGACTTCAGCACCCTCAAGCGCTTCTTGAAGAAAATGCTTGACAGTGAAATGCACTTACATGAGAAACCAATCAAAAGAACTCAAGAAAGGAAAAGCCTGGGAGCACGTATTGAATCATTTAGGTATAAGCTAAGACTGAATAACTATGAGAATTACGTTTACAGAACCTAACCCCAGTGTCGTAACTGGGAAAACATACATACAGAGTACACGTAGTAATTAAATCCTGGGGTCGGGAGTGGCAGACGGGGGAATGTGAGCAGGCTATGTCAACACATTTAACAGGAGCATCCGCGATGAAGTAGAGGCTTAAGGTTGAAACGAGCAGCTGAAAAACAAAGATTCTAATCTCTTAAAAATTCCATAAATTCCTCCTTAACTTTAGATGAGTAGTTTGGAAATTACAATTATTTATACTAAAGAAGGTTGGCACAAATCTACATTTATCTAAAATTAAACCATTTCTTCAAATTTCATGTTCTCCAGGTAAAGTTTAAATTAAGTATTTGACCAAAAATAATATGAAGAGCAGGTTATTTTACTTAGTAGAATTATTTCGACCTACCTTTCGGAAGAAAGGCCTGGCGCTCTGCTTCCCAAAGCAGCAGCCATTGAAAACCCTCTGGAGCACAGTTCTACTCTGACATGTGGGGTCGCCCCGAATTGGAGCTGACTCCATGGCAACGTGTTACTGGTTATCTTTGGATTAGTCTCTTTATTTTTATGTCTGGATGTGTATATGGGGAGACGTCTAGAATGACGTTCACTAGTAATTATGTTTTTTTCTGGATAATGCTAAAGGAAGTGAATTATTTTCCTGTATTCTGTGTACTTTTCCAGTGGCTTGAATTTTTCGTAGTACGCATGTATCACTTTTTCAAAAACAACAAATTTGTTAGTCTTGTCTTTTAAGAAAAGTGCATGCACGGAAGTCAAATTGAGATGATTTTCAATCCCAGCTGCACCACTGGCTCATAGTGTGAATGGAAAAGTCATTAGTCTCTTGGTGCCTCAGTTTTCTCATCTGTAAAATGGAGCTAATAAAACCACCTAATCCTTTGGGTTGAAGTGGACCAAAATGGAACCTTGTATGTAAAGGGCTAAGCACAATACCCTAGTAGTAAACAGCCCACTGGCCTGGCCAGTGGGATTCTAGGGGAAAATGATGTCCAAATCCTATGGCTTTGCTCTTAGCTTATTACACACACAACATCCTCAAACCATATCTGAACCTTAAGGAAGGAACTTAAGTGCAGCATAAAAAAAAAAAAACTAATACCAGCTGCCAAATCAAGTCATCTCTGACCCATGAGGACCCCATGTGTGTCAGAGTACAACTGTGCTCTAAGGAGCACAGGTTTTCAGTGGCTGGTTTTTTGGAAGTAGATTGCCAGACTTTTCTTCTGAGGCACCTCTGGGTCAGCTCCAATCTTTTGGTCAGCAACTGAGTGCTTTAACCATTTGTACCACCCAGGGACTCCAAAAGCAACATAAAGAAATACCCACCTGAGACTAACATCTTCAGAACTGCATCCCATCCACTTGAGGGCGCCAGAGATGAAGGTCCCTGTTTCCTTTGCCTTCTAATTTCATGCAGCACTGGTAGAATTTCAGGAGTTGTCGCATGCACACTGCAAGCTAGAGTGTTATTGAAATCTGACATGTCCCCAACATGGGTGACTGGCCTCGGCATATGGAGGTATTTTTAGCAGTTGATCTCCAAAACGTAGCCAGATGTTTCCTTGATGTTCACAATGGGATGTCTCCTTGAAGTCTGCCCTGGTGCCCACACTGGGTCTCCAGAACAGCTCAGAGGAGGGGTGACAGTCAAAAAGCACCACTTTAGACAATTTCAGTAGTTTGGATTTGGAGCAACTGATTTTTATTCAACTCCAAACAGGCACCTTGTTGCCTTAGCAAGAAGATATATTTCAGGAAAGTGACTTGTAAAGTAAATCTAACTTCCTCATGGATAGGCTTCCCTCTAAAGAAAAAAAAAGCAATGAAAGCAATTTAACATTGAAAAAATTCTTGTGGATGGCCAGGCCCTAGACTATTAGTAGTTGTTGTTAATAGAATGAGTGACTTTTTAAGTTTTCAGAGCTTTGCAGTACTTTTCAAGAATTTTAAGTTCCTATTTTTCTCTTGCGAGGCAAGAATTGTCTCCCACAAACCACAGAATTATCTCCCAGACCAAATAATCTCCTGACACTCCATTTTCAACTTTTGAAGTTCAGCTCTATTTCTTCATTTATATGAAAATTGCAAGTGCTGAAAGAAAACACAAAGATTAGTCCAAAGGACTCATGGACCACAGCTACCACAACCTCCACCAGACTGAGTCTAACACAACTAGATGGTGCCTGGTTACCACCACCAACTGCTCTGACAGGGGCCAGAATAGAGGGTCCCAGACAGAGCTGGAGAAAAATGTAGAACAAAATTCTAACCCACAGGAAAAAAAAGACCAGACTTATTGGTCTGACAGAGACTGGAGAAACACTGAGAACATGGCCCCCGGACACCATTTTGACTCAGAACTGAAGGCACTCCTGAGGTTCACCCTTCAGCCAAAGATAAGATAGGCCCATAAAACAAAACGAGACAAAATGGGCACATAGGCCCAGGGGCAAGGACGAGATGGCAGGAGGGGACAGGAAAGCTGGTAACGGGAACCCAAGGTAGAGAAGGGGAGAGTGTTGACATGTTGTGGGTTTGGCAACCAATGTCAGAAAACAATGTGTATATTGTTTACTGAGAATCGAATTTGCTATGTAAACCTTCACCTAAAGCACAATTTTAAAAAAAATCCAAGTGCTGCTAGAGGTGAAAGGAACCCCAGTGGTACAGTGGTTAAGCGCTCGGCTGCTAACCGAAAGATTAGCGGTACAAACTCACCAGCTGCTCCTCAGGAGAGAGATGTGGTAGCCTGCTTCCATAAAGATTTACAGCCTCGGAAACCCTACAGGGCAGTTCTACGGGTAGTTCTACTGTCCTATAGGGTAGGGTAGCTATAAGTTGGAATCCACCCCTCTGCAGTGGGTTTGGTTGTTGCTTTTTTTTTTTTTTTTTTTTGGTTTACTAGAGGTGGGCTGCAATATTACACTTGGCCACTAGGGACTGCCTTATAAAAAAGTATTCCAGTTCTTCAGTGTGTGTGAAAAGGGCTCTAGGGCATACTTTATCAATTCATATGCTCAAACGTTTATTAAACCAGTTTGCATAAAATGAGGATGGTCTATACCTGAAAATGTCAGTAAAAATTCAGCAGAAGCTCATTCAAGTCAAACACAGTCATATCGAGCGTCCAAGGATCGGACATGCAAGAGAAGCCTTGAGTGAAGCCTGTCCAAGAAGGAAAGGGAACTAGAGCGCTCCTCAGGTCTCCTTCACTCTGCAAACAGCCAGCGAGAAGTCCTCTTGGCCCCTCTGCGGCAGGTGGAGTGACAAACGGGGCCAGAGAGGAGAAGATGAACTCATGAGTGGACACTCCGTATCACACTATTATTGTTGTTGTTGTTAGTTGTTGTAGAGTCAACTCCGACTCATGGCCACCCAGTATGTGCAGAGCAGAACTGTTCCATTGGGTGTTCAAGGCTGTGAACTTCTGGAAGCAGATGGCCAGGACTATCTTCTGAGGCACCTCTGGAGGGATCCAAACCACCAACCTTTCTGCTAGTAGATGAGCACTTAACCATTTGTGCCTCCCAAGGATTCTTATCACACTATTTATTGTTGTTATTGTGTGCCATCAAGTCTATTCCAACTCACAGTGACCCTATCGGACAGAGCAGAACTGCCCCATAGGGTTTCCCAGACTATAATCTTTAAAAATCTTTAAAAGATTGCCAGGTCTTTTCTTCTGTGGAGCACCTGGTGGGTTCCAGATGCCAGCCTTTCAGTTAGGGGAAGTTCAAGCGGCTTTAAGGGGGCTGTGGTGGTTCAGGGATACGAACCTCAGGCTCCCGGCCACAAAGCGCCTCTGGCCTGGGTCAATCGTTTCTCTCTACAATCCTGGAGACCAAGAACTTATCTCCAGGTCCCAAGAAAGATGACTTTGATGACATTTCGTCCCTGCTTTTCCAGGAGAAGGAGCCCCATGCATCAGTAACAGTATCTGTATAAACTGATATTTAAAATCTGTGCAAATAATGGCCTCCATTTCCTGCAGCCTCTCTCTGGGCTTCCCTGAGGCTTGGGGCTAGCTCCCTTCTCTCCCCACTAAAATGGATGGAAAGGCAGTGAGTTTCCTCAAAAGGAAGCTTCCCGCTCCAAGCATCACCACCACCACTACCACCTCCTTCCCCACTGTTCTGATCTGTATCCACCAAAAAGCCAAAAGGAATAAGGCCCGAACTTGATGTTATAGACAATGAGCCCGTGTTGATAAACCTGGTCAAGGAGCTCAAAAGCACAGCTTTGGACAAAGGGGGCTTTGCAGATCCGGCTGCACTTACAGGCCCCACAGAGACAGAGGTCTCGAGAATTTGCTTCTGCAGCAGATCCTTCCCCTTCTTGCATATACCAGTTGACATCAAGTCAATTCCCACTCATGGCGACCCCATGCATTTCAGAGCAGAACTGCGCCCCTAGGGTTTTCAACAGCTGTGGTCTTTCAGACATACCTCACCAGGCCTTTCTTCCAAAGTACCTCTGGGTGAATTTGAACCACCAACCTTTTGCTTAGTAGCCGAGTGCCTAACTGTGCATATATAAAAGGAATAAACAATTGTGAAGAATGAATTGAGTGCCCTGTGTTTACAATACCTCCCAAATATTTTCACATTATAGCTCATGTAGGAAATTATCACCTTAGTATGCTCGGCAGCTCTGAAGACCAAGGAGATTGCCATCTTGAAATACCTGAGGTTGAGGTTGGGTTGCTCTTGGACATAAGATGAGCAAACTAAAGTTTAAAGAAATTAAATAACTTGTTCTTCCTGTCTCCCATTCGACATTTAAGCACTTAGCAAACTTGGGTGTTCCAAGTAAAACCTGCAAAAGCTGGAAATTGTGTAAGGCAGAAACCTGTCAGAGAAGGAAAACTCAAATATTTCCCACTAATAGAGAGTGATAGAAAAGTGGTAGGATTGTACCCTGTCAAAGACGGAAACCTTGCGAGACCCAGAAAAACAAGGCAGTCCCATTGAGTTCCAGCTCTCACAGGTTTCATTGTAGTTAAAGTGCTCCGCTGCTAAAACCAGGTGCAGTCAACCCTGATACACGGCTACCACAGATGTGTCAGAGGAGAACTGGGCTCCATAGGATTTTCAGTGACTGATTTTTCCAAAGTAGGCTGCCAGGCCTTTCTTCCAAGGCCCTCCTGGGTAGACTCTAACCTCCAAACATGCCAGCGATTGTGAAGATGGTGCAGGACTGGGCGACATTTCATTCTGTTGTATATAAGGTCGCCAGCTATCTACCTGTCTGTCATCCTTATTACTATTGTGATTATTATGGATGAGCACGCATTATGCTGGGTTCCCTGAGAGCAGAAGCAGTGTCTTATTCGTGAGAGCGTGACTCTGTCAGTCTTGGTACAGGCATCTCACGCACCTAAAACAGTGCCTGCCCAGAGAAGACACCAAAATAAGTATTTGTTGAATCACTGGACAAATGAGTTAAGGAATTCATCTCTTCCTCCCCAACTCGAATCAAATCCACTGCCATCGAGACAATTCTGACTCATAGCGACCCTGTAGGACAGAGTAGAACTGCCCCATAGGGCTTCCAAGGTCGTAAATCTTTAAGAAAGCTGATCCCCACGTCTTTCTCCTGTGGTGCGGCTGGTGGGTTTGAACCACCGACCTTTCAGTTAGCAGCCGAGCACTTAATCACTGTACCACCAGGGCTTATCTCTTCCTCCCCAGTGCCCAGCAAAAAGTAGTACTCGATCACTGTCTTACTATATAGCTGACTTAATACAACCAAAAGCCAAACTTGTTGCCGTCAAGTCAATTGCAACTCAAGGCAACCTCGTGTGTTACAGAGCAGAACTGTGCTTCGTAGGCTATAACTTTTAACAAAGCAGATCACAGGTCTCTCTTCTCTGGCACCACTGGGTGGGTTCCAACCACCAAGCTTTCAGTTGGTAGTTGAGTGCAAACTGTTTGTGCCACCCAGGGACCTTGACTCAATAAATAAACTCACAAATGACCAACCTGGTGGGTGTTTTAAGCCCCTGGACACTGCTTACACCTCCACCCTGACCCTGGTAGATTCTTGGTGAGAAGAGTGGGAACACTTGCCCAGCTACAAAGCATTCAGCAGAAAACAGCAGCCTAGGCTTATAGAGATTTCCAAAGATGGAGCCGTGGAAAGCACCCCTAACACTAGCGAGCTAAGAGCACCCTTTGGGGCTAGCTGGAGTCCTTTGGTGAGGACTCGCAGCTAATTTGGGGCTCTTTGTTTCAATAGGAGTAAAAACGACTCTGATTTCCCCTCGGGTTTATAAATAATTCCACCCCATTTGTGCATTCCTGGGCCTCTTTTAGCAGGAGTCTTACAAAGGTCAGGGCCAAATAAATGTCTATTCAATGTTTGTGTATAATGTCAAAGCGCATTTTTAGGGCAAATCGTGTTCGGGGGGAGCTGGAGAGAAGAAGTAAGGCCGCTGTGCTCAAGTGTAGATATTCCTGAGTGAATTAGCACGGGCTCTCCCGGCAGCGCCCAGGGCCAGGCAGCTCCTGCCTGCGTGTGTTGCTGCTCTGGAGGTAGGCTGGTGAGGACAGCTCTGCCCCCAAAATGGAGCGCTGCAACTTAAGCTTTTCCCAAACCCAGAACATGCAGTAGAGCAGTTTTCATCCTAAACCTGCAGATTCTAACAAAGCCACAAAAACAACAACAATCAGGTGTCTTCCTGCAATACCAATTAAGTACAGCAATTAACTACGGGATGAGCATCTTGGACAAGACCAGGGACTTTGAAGCCAGACAGCCTGGTATCTTGGCTCCATCACTGTCTGACTGTGTGATCTTGGACAAAGTATCTCAACTCACTGAGCCTCAGTTTCCCCGTTTGTAAAATGGGAATAATAACAGAGCCTACATCATTGGGTTATTGTGGATATTAAAGTAGATAGTGCAAGTACAATGCTTAGCAGCATGCTTGGCGCAAAGTGTGTGCCCCTGAAATTAGACGCTCTTAAAAATTTATCTTAGGCTATGGTATAGGATATAGGTCCCTGGGCGGTGAAAGCAACAGTTCAAATCCACCAGCCGTTCCTTGGAAACCCTGTGGGGCAGTTCTACTCTGTTCCATACGGTTGCCATGAGTCAAAATCAACTCAATGGCAATGGGTTTGATTTTTTTTTTTTTTTTTTTTGGTTTACTAACCTAAAGGCTGGCAATTCGAACTCACTCAGGAGTACTTCAGAAGAATGTTCTAGTGATCTTCTTCCATAAAGATTACAGCCAAGAAAACTCTACAGAACAGTTCTGTTCTGTAACACATGGGGGTCGTCATGAGTCAGAATCAACTTGACAGAATGGGTTTGGGTTTGGGGCTTGTTTGCTTTTTGTATATACTGGCTGTTTCTCCAAATACCTAAACTGGTTTCTACCTGCCAACAATTCTGGTTTGCTGATACCACTCTTCCTTGTTTTCCAGTCTGTTGCTCTATATATGGAAACCCTGGTGGCGTAGTGGTTAAGTGCTACAGCTGCTAACCAAAGGGTCGGCAGTTTGAATCCACCAGGCGCTCCTTGGAAACTCCATGGGGCAGTTCTACTCTGTCTTATAGGGCCACTATGAGTCGGAATCGACTCGACAGCATTGGATTTGGTTTTTTGTTTTTTGCTTTATATATTATCATTCATGTTCTCTCTCTCCTTTTTCCTCTCTCTTTCCATTTCATGGAAGTTTGAATGTAAGCGGAGGTGGAACTGTAGTCTTGTCCCCTGAAACCCATTATCCAGGGAACCAAGGCCCCACCAGGGCTACTTGATTCAGGATAACTGAATCCCACAGAAAGAACTTCAGTGACAATGAGCCCACTTTGCAGGAAATTGAGGCTCAGAGGAGGGACGTGACTTCATCAAGAAAATCTAGCCAGTGCAAGAGTTCTTAACTTGGGGTCTGCGGGCCTCACAGGGTCCTGGATTGACTTTAGGGAGTCCATGAACTTGAATGGGAAAGCAATTAGAGCAAGATTTTTAATAACCTCTAGCTGACAGTTCACATTTCATTCAGTCAAAGGTAGGCAACTGTCTTCGGCTGGGTTCTCTATAGAAGCAAAATCAGCGAAGTATATAAATATATAGAGAGAGAGAGAGAGACAGATGTCAAGAAAATGGCTCACATGGTTGTAGAGGCTGTAAAGTCCCAAGTCTGTGAGTCAGGCTGGAGGCTTCTCCTGATTCTGTTGCTGCAGGGGCTGATGAACCAAAGATGGACAGGTCACACAGCACGACTCTTGCTCACAGGCCGCAGAAGCTGACGAATTCCAAGATCAGCAGGTAAGTTGCTAGCTTGAATCCCAAGCACAGGAGGTCAGATGAACAGGAGCCAGCTGCAGGATCCAGAGCAAGCAAAAGCCCATGAGCCTTGCCAGGAAGTCCACCTACATTGAATGCAGGTCACACCCCTAAGAAAACTCCCTTTAAACTGGTTGGCTACTCATACCAGATCCCATCATGGAGGTGATCGCATTATATCAGATCTCATCACGGAGGTGATTACACCATTGTACGACTGCCAAACTCCATCATAACTGCCAAATCGCTGAGAATCCTGGACCAGCAAAGTTGACATACAACCTTAATGATCACAGCAGCCAAGCACAGTGGTATTTACAGTATCTGTGACTTTGTCCCCAAAAGAAACTGTGGATATTTTACCATCATACCACTGTTGTTGGAGACACTTCAAAATGTTATTTACACTCAGCACAACTTCAAAATATTGGTAGTTTTAGACCTGCCAAGAGATCTAGTTATTTAATGCACTAATAAATCATTATGCGTATTGCTGCATCACAAATTTGTATTTTTTAATATTTTGCCAACAATATAATTCGTTCCCTTTATAATCTTAATTCTTTTAATTTATGCATTTAAAAAAAGTATTTGTGAAGAAAGATCCATGATCTTCATCCAACTTCCTTTTGACCCATGCCCCCGAAAGGTTGAGAGAGCAGTGAAAGGCAAAGCTGCCATTCAAATGTGTCTTCCAGAACCTTCAAACATAGGGTCCTCCTCTGGGCAGGCTGGTGCCCTCTGATTCGCCAAGCATACCCTGCCTCGTTCATGCTACCCTCACTACTGGGTTCTCCCACCATTCTTGTTGTTGTTAGGTGCCATCAAGTCAGTTCCAACTCAGAGCAACCCTATGCACAACAGAACGAAACACTGCCCGGTCCAGCGCTATCCTTAAAATCATTGTTATGCGTGAGCTCATTGTTGCAGCCGCTGTGTCAATCCACCTCGTTGAGGGTCTTCCTCGTTTCCACTGGCCCTGTACTTTGCCAAGCATGATGTCCTTCTCCAGGGACTGATCCCTCCTGACAACATGTCCAAAGTATGTAAGACGCAGCCTCGCCATCCTTGCTTCTAAGGAGCATTCTCATTGTACTTCTAACACAGATTTGTTCGTTCTTTTGTCAGTCCATTCTTATTATTATTAGCCAAACCAATGGGGAGCAACAGGAGGAGGAGAAGAAGAAAAATCAATAGTAGGCCTTAAATTAACTTCATTCTCCCATATAACTTAGCTCACAGCAGCCCCTATCTAGTAGATACAGAGGATCAGAGAGGCCAAGGGATTTGCTCAAAGTCACACAGCCAGTGAAGAGTAGGTTGAGAACTCCAGCCAAGTCTGTTGCCTTCAAGACCTCCATTCCATAGTGCTACGCTCACTGCTCCCTAACAGCCATCCACGTCTCTACCTGCCCCATGGCCTCTTCCCATAATGACCCACCTCCCAACATAGAATTATACATTTTTTCTTTATCATTATCCAAGGTCATTTATTCTGTGTGGTTCTCCTTCATTTCCCCAAAACTAGACAAAAGTTTTAGGGAGAAGTCTTAGAATCAAGAGGATTGTGTCTGAGGGGCATGGACAGGAGAGCTCCTTTGCTGGTTGGGAAGTGTACCAGTTAGGATAGGCCAGGTTATGCTGTGGTAACAAATGACCCCAAAATCTCGGTGACTTGTCAATAACACATATGTGTTTCTCATTCATGCTTCATGGCCACCAGGGTCCATTGTGGCTGTGCACCAGATCTCTTCTCTCAAGGACCTCGGCTGCTGGAGCAGCCACTATCTGGGGTAATGCTTTGGCAGAGCAAAAAGAGAACATAGTTCTTAAATCTTCTCCTTGGAAGTGACTCATGTCACTTCTGCTCATATTTCATTGGCCAAAGCCAGTCATAAGCGTGACATCATTGGGGGAGAGAAGAATTATTCTCCTCCAGGGAGGGAGTGAATGTTCCAGTCAACAATTCAGCAAGTGTATGGGATAAAGCCCATAAAAAGGTGCCACATTCTGAGTACAATCTCTAAATGTCTCCAGGTCTGGCCTCTGATGTGTCAATCACATACGGACAAGACTGACCCTCGCTTCCTCTGACTTAATTCATCATAGTCTGAACAATTGTTATGAAGACAAATTGCCTTTGAAAATTATTGAAAAGGTGGCGGTTTCAGGGAATGTTTGAGGAGAAATTGCTCTCCCCGGTTCCCTTCTCCCTGCAATTCTGGCGGTGCTCCTAAGACTGACTTACACTAGTTAACCGTGTTCTTCATTACCCCAAGCCCAACAAGAAGCCACGGGCACGTGGTGGATATTAATGCAGACACAACCACTCCCTCTGAAATACTGCTGAGGAGTGAAGGTTGTCTTCTCAGCCAACGCAGGTGTTATGGATTGAACTGCATCCCCCCAAAATATGTGTTGTAAATTCTAACCCCTATACTGTGGATAAGGAACCCTGGTGGAGCACGTGGTTGAGCGTACTAACCGAGAGGTTGGTGGCTTAAACCTACCCAGTGGCTCTACAGGAGACAGGCCTGGAGATCTACTCCCATAAAGATTAAAAAACCCATTGCCATTGAGTCAATTTCAACTCATAGAGATGCTGTAGGACAGAGTAAAACTGCCCCATAGGGCTTCCAAGGCTGTAATCTTTACGGAAGCAGCCAGCCACATCTTTCTCCTGAGGAGCTGCTGGTGGGTTCAAACTGCTGACCTTTTGGTTAGCAGCTGAGCACTTAACCACTGCACTACCAGGGCTCCATCCCATAAAGATTACAGCCAAGAAAACTCTGTGGAGCAGTTCTATTCTGTTACTTGGGGTCTACATGAGTCGGAATCGACTCGACGACACCCATCAACAACAATACTTGTGGAAGTAATCCCATTTGGGAATAGGGTTTTCTTTGTTATGTTAATGCAGCCATATCAGTGTAGGTATGTCTTAAGCCAATCACTTTTGTTATATAGAAAGATCGGATTAGCACAGAAGCAAGGAAGCACAAATGGAGAAAGACTGATGTCACATAGTGATCACCAAAGAACCAAGGAGGAGAAGCTAAGAGACAAAGATTTTCCCCCACAGGGGACAGAGAGTCTTCCCCTAGAGCCAGTGCCCTGAATTCAGATTTCTAGTCTCCTAAACTGTGAGAGAATACATTTCTGTTCACTAAGGCCACGCACTCATGGTGTCCCATTACAGCAGCACTAAGAAACCAAGACTACAGGGGCCAGTGTCCCAGCCTGCAAATACTCTACTCTTGCTACACCCTGTTCGCTAATGAAGCTGGGCTACTTTTTGTCCCCTCTGAGTTTCAATGCCACGTGCAAAGAGAGTGACAATACAACAAGATGGATTAGCAGAAGGGCCTAAGGAGCTGCGTCGCCAGAATGACTTTCTTCTTTCGCCTTGATGAATGAGGAGGCCAGGCTGTGCTTTTATCTCAGGCAGGTCATGTTGGAAAAATGTTAATGATGTCATCAGGTGATGGATTTTCTCATATCTTCACTCACTGAACCATGCCCGATCTAGCAAACCCCGAGCGAAGTGGATGGAAGAACAAAAAGCTTGGAGCTGCAGGGTCAGTCCTCTTCTAGTCAGCTTGCTGAGAGGACCCCATGTAATGGGGTGGTGGGGAAGCATGACAGTATAGTGCGTAAGTCAAAGACTATTGAGAATTGGTGATCATGAGCCAGATCTACCCCGTGTGCGTGTGCATGTGTGTGCGTGTGCATGTGTGTGTGTGCGTGTGCACGTGTGCGGCTCACATATAGTTTTTTATTCGTTTTTTTTTTTTTTTTTTTTTTTTGAGGAGGTGGTGCTTTTTCCTAACATTTTTTTGTAAAAATTTTCAACCACGCTGCAACATTGATCATTAACATTTTACTCAACTTGATTTAGGAGCCCTGGTTGTGCAGTGATTAAGCCCTCAGCTGCTAACCAAAAAGTCAGCCGTTTGAACCCACCAACTGCTCCACTGGAGAGAGATGTGGCAGCAGTCTGCTTCTGGGAAGATTTACAGCCTTGGAAACCCTTTGGGCCAATTCTACTGTGTTCTACGGCGTTGCTATGAATCAGGCTCGGCTCAACAGCAACAGGTTTCATTTGGAACCTTTATTTATGACGTATCATCCATCCCTCTATCCATCCATCAATCCATCTTATTTTTGGTGCATTTCAAAGTAAATTGCAAACAGTAGGATTTAAAAAAAAAAAAAACTAAACCAGTTGCCATCAACTCAACTCCAGCTCCTGACAACCCCGTGTGTGTCAGAGCAGAACTGCGCTCCCCAGGGTTTCCAGTGGCTGTGATCTTTCAGACATAGGTCATCTGAGCTTTCTTCTGAGACGCCGGGGGATGGATTTGAACCACTAAACTATAGGTTAGTAGCCAAGTGCTTGCCCAGGGACTCCTAGATTTTAGTATTGTTGTTAGTTGTTGTTGCGTCTACTCCAACCCATGGCAGCCGCATGTGTGCACAGTAGAACTGCTCCACGGGTTTCGGCGTCTGTAATCTCTCAAAAGGACATCAGCAGACCTTTGTTCTGAGGTGTCTGTGGGTGGATTTGAACTGCCAGTCTTAACAGTTAGTAGCCAATCACTTAACTGTTTGCACCACTCAGGGACTCCAAAACGTTAGTATGCTTCCTCCTAAATACTTCGGCATGCTTGTCATTATCTGGAGTTCAATATTTGTTTACAGATTTGCAGGGTTTTTCTGTTTGTTTTTTCTCTTTTTTTTTTTTTTAATTGTACTTTAAATGAAGGTTTACAGAACAAATTAGTTTCTCATTAAACAGTTAGTACACATATTGTTTTACGATACTGGTTAACAACCCCATGATGTGTCAACACTCTCCTTTCTCAACCTTGGATTCCCTATGACCAGCTCTCCTGTCCCCTCCTGCCTTGTAGTCCTTGCCCCTGGCCTGGTGTGCCCCTTTAGTCTCATTTTGTGTTACGGGCCTGTCCAATCTTTGGCTGAAGTGTGATCCTCAGGAGTGACCTCATCACTGAGCTGAAAGGGTATCCAGGGGCCACACTCTCAGGGTTTCTCCAGTCTCTGTGAGGCCAGCAAGCCTGGTCTTTCTTTTTGAGTTAGAATTTTGTTCTACATTTTTCTCCAGCTCTATCTGGGACCCTTTATTGTGATCCCTGTCAGAGCAGTCAGTGGTGGTAGCCGGGCACCATCTAGTAGTACTGGACTCAGTCTGGTGGAGGCTGTGGTAGATGTGGTCCATTAGTCCTTTGGACTATTCTTTCCCTAGTATCTTTAGTTTTCTTCATTATTTCTTGCTCCCAAAGGGGTGAGACCAATGGAGTATACTAGATGGCTGCTCACAGGCTTTTAAGACCCCATATGCTACTCACCAAAGTAGAATGTAGAACATTTTCTTTATAAACTCTATTATGCCAACTGAGCTAGATGTTCCCTGAGACCATGGTCTCAAAGCCTTCAGCCCAGCAATTCAGTCCCTCAGGGAGTTTGGATGTGTCTATGGAGCTTCCATGACCTTGCCTTGTACAAGTTGTGCTGGCTTCCCCAGTATTGTGTATTGTCTTACCCTTGACCAAAGTTACCACTTACCTATTGTCTGTTTAGTGTTTTTCCATCCCCACCCTTATAACCAGCAAAGATTGTTTCTTTTTGTGTGTAAACTTTTTCAGTACAGTAGTGGCCTCAGACAGTATTTGTCCTTTTCTGATTGACTTATTTCACTCAGCATAATGCCCTCCAGATTCATCCATGTTATGAGATGCTTCACAGATTCATTATTGTACTTTAGCGTCATATAATACTATAGGGTTGCTATGAGTCAGAATCAACTCGATGGCAACACATTTGGTTTTGTTTTTTTTTTTAATACCCCATTGTGTGTATGTACCACAGTTTGTTCATCCATTCATATGTTGATGGGTATCTAGGTTGTTTCCGTTTTTTGCTATTGTGAACAATGCTGCAACGAACATGGGTGTGCATATGTCTATTCGTGTGAGACTCTAGTTTGTCTAGGATATATTCCTAGGAGTGGCTCATATGGTTTTTCTATTTCTAGCTTTCTAAGGAAGCATATCATTTTTCAAAATGGTTGTCATTTGCATTCCCACCATGAGTGAATAAGAGTTCCATCCCCCCGCAGCCTCTCCAGCATTTGCTTTTTCCTGTTTTTTTGATTCGAGCCAGTAGTGCTGGGGTGAGATGGTATCTCATTGTGGTTTTGATTCGCATTTCTTTAATGGCTAGTCATTTCCTCGCGTCTGTTGGCTGCTTGAATGTCTTCTTTGGTGAAGTGTCAGTTCATTTCCTTTGCCCATTTTTTAATTGGATTATCTGTCTTTTTATTGTAGAGGTGTTGGATTTTCTTGTAGATTTTGGAGATTAGACCTTGTCTGATTGGTAATAGCCAAAATTTTTTTCCCAGTCTGTAGGTTCTCTTTTTACTCTTTCGGTAAAGTCTTTTGATGAGCATAATTTTTAGAAGATTCCAATTATCTAGCTTATCTTCTGGAGTTTTTGTGTTGTTGGATATGGTTTGTATCCTGTTAGTACCATGTATTAGGGCCTCTAGCATTGATCCTATTTTCTCTTCTATGAAATTCATAGTTTTCAGCTTTATATTTAGGTCTTTGATCCATTTTGAATTAGTTTTTGTGTATGGTGTGAGGTCTGGGTCCTGTTTCATTTTTTTGCAGGTGGACATTCAGTTTTGCCAGCATCATTTGTTAAAAAGATTGTCTTTTCCCCATTTGATGGATTTTGGACCCTTGTCAAAGATCAGGTGTCCATAGGTGGATGGATTTACATCTGGGTTCTCTACAGTTTTTTATGAATAATTTACATAGAGTAAAATATACATACAAACTTCAAGTGGACATTCACTGAGTTTTGACAAATGCATTTACCAGTGTAATCCAAGCCCCTATGAAAACACAGAATATTACTATCACGCTGGAAAGGGCCCTCACTCTCTTCCCACTCATCCCTGCCCACATCTTGGGTTAATTTTGCTTGTTCTAGAGTTTCATATCAATGGATGCATGCCGTATATACTCTTTTGTGTCTGGCTTTTTCTGCTTAGCATAGTGTTTCTGAGATTCATTTATGTTTTGTGTATGGATCAGTAATTTGCTCCTTTCCATGGCTGAGTTCTATCCTGTTGAATGCATATCTCTGCTTAATGCAGTGTCTACTAGGAAACTTTTAGAATTAAGGTATTGAGTTTTAAAGTACATGTATTGATTGCTTTTATAATTCATTGACATTTAAATATTGGAAGGTTTCACATTTTTAAAAATCTGGATTTCTTGGTCTTCTGGATAATGTGAAGATTGGGCAACACTGGGCTCTCCTTCCTCCAAATCAACAATGAGCTGGCGTGGGTGCCACCTTTAGACATTACTTGTCCACAGTCCTCACTATTCCCTATTGTCTGCCATCTGGCCAGCTCCATTCATTATGTTAGCTGCCTGTCCCTGAAGACATGATTTTGTGACCTCTGTTAATAGTGACCAAGTGCTCAAAAGTGATTATGGAAAGAATTAAATGAGAAAAAGGTAAGTGAACAAAGTGTGATTTCATTGGCTACATTGTGCCAGAGGTCTTGCATTAGAGAATAAAATCACTTTTGTTGTTATTGTATGCCATTGAGTCGATTCCGACTCATAGTGACCCACTAGGACAGAGTAGAACTGCCCCATAGAGTTTCCAAGGCTATAATTTTTATGAAAGCAGACTGCCACATCTTTCTCCCACAGAGCGACTGGTAGGTTCAAACCGCCAACCTTTGGGTTAGGAGTTGAGTGCTTAACCATTGAGCCACCAGGGCTCCTGGAATCAGTGATACCTGGGTTCAAACCCTTTTTTTATTTTGCATATCTCATAAGTCATTTTAGCTCTCTGATCTCCACTTCCTCTCCTATGTAATATGGGGATAAAATGACTAATGTATCAGTTGTAGTAAGGATCAACGAAATAACATATTTAAACTGCCTAGCACCACGAGGATGGTAGTTTATATTGTTGATATCATTATTATCATCAGCTGGTTCTCTACAAGAGTGAGGTCAACTCATTTTCCATTGTCTCTCCATTGCAGTAATTTGAAGCCTCCAAATCCTACAAGATGTTCTGATTACATCTCATGGTGGGGAGGCATTTCCTCACCTTTATGTCAAAAAAAAAAAAAAACACTTTTTTTTTTATGTCCTTTCTAACTAGCCACCATCTCAAACATGAGTTTAGTCCCCAATAGAAGCCATCACAAAAGCCTAGAATCCTGCCAACATGAGCAGAACCTTCCTTTCATGTTTTGGAAAACTCAGCACAAAGAGAATTGAAGATATCCAAAGAGAGAAGAAGGTACATCTAAGGGTAGAGAATTATAGAATAGAAAAATCTGGAATGTTCCCAACTACATACATGGTGTTAGTCTATGATGGTGTTGCATTTCCATTAGTTGGGAAAAGGCAGGGTGCTCCATAAACCATAACAACTGGAGAACCATCTGGAAAGATATAAAGTTGGATCCTTATTTCATACCTTGCACCAAAACAAATTCCAGATGGGTCAAAGATTTAAACATAAAATAATGGAACCATTAAAATATTCAAAGAAAACATGGAAGAATTTTTTTTTTATGAAATCTCGATGAAGAGAAAACATTAAGCATTACTTAAAATTCAGAATCCATATGTAAGAGAAGGGCATACTTGAACAAACAAAATAAGTCATTTCTACCTTTATAAACAATAAACAAAGTAAACAGCAACCACAAGGTAGGAGAACACACTTCTGTAAACCAGAAGAAAAAGTATTTCCTAAATAAAAAAGAAATCCTGTATCAACAGGAAAAGACCAATGACTCAACAGAAAAATGGACCAAGAATTTCTTATTTAAAAATAAAATATAAATGGCTCTTTAACATACGAAAAATGTAAGAGAAATGCAAGTTAAGACTATAACATATCATTTTTAAATTCTATTTGGCAAAAACTCAAAAGTTTGATAACAAACTATTGTCAAAGTTATGGGGAAACAGCAGTCTCAGAATTGCCAGTGGAAAAACAAGTTGATAAACCCCTAAAAGAGCAATATGGCACAAGCTTTTAAAGGTAAATATACAGACCATGAGATCCATTCATTCCACTTGAGAAAGCTATCCTCAGGTCACTTGTGTGAACTGTATACATCCAAAGATTATTTGCAGCTTTGTGTGTAATAGAGAAACAGTAGAGTTAACCTAAAACGTTAAGTGGTTGGTAAAATAGATTATGGAGTTCCTGGGTGGTGAAAATGGTTAACATGCTTGGCTGCCAACCAAAAGGCTGGGGGTTCCAGATCAGGCGCCTTGGAAGAAAAGCCTAGCAATCTATTTCCAAAACCTCGGCCACTGAAAACCCCATAGAGCACAGTTCTACTCTGACACACATGGGGTTGCCATGAGTCAGAATCAACTCGACAGCAACTGGTTTTCAAGATAGATTATGGTACATCCATACAATAGACTACGACTTTTGGTAACGACTTAGAACGATGTCCAAGACAGAGTGTTAAAATTGTTATGGAGGGAGAACACAGTAAGCTACCATTGACGAAAGGAGCCCTGGCAGCACAAACAGTTGAGTGCTCGGCTGCTAACCAAAAGATTGGTGGTTGGAACCCACCAGGTGCTCGGCAGGAGAAAAGACCTGGCAGTCTGCTCCTGTAAAGATTACAGCCTAGGAAACCCTATGGGGCAGTTCTACTCTGTCAATAGGGTCGCTGTGAGTCAGAATTGACTCAAAAGCACATTACAGCAACAACAACAACTACTGGGGAAGTGGGTGGGGAAGAAGAGTAGATAGATACTTGCGTAAAGTGCACAGTATATATCCGGAAAGATGCATGAGAAACGAACAACAATAGTTGATTCTGGAGAAGGGTACAGTGTGGCTGAGGACGGACATGCTTTTAAATTTTATACCATGTGCATGTATTACCTATTCTTTTTTTTTTTTTTTAATTAAAGGTAGTGAAATTGCCATTTCTGGGTCATTTAAACAGGGCTGACTATTTGGCAGACTAATATAGGGAACATTCAAGCTTCATTAGAATGGTCCAAATAGATTCCCTTATAATTCTAGAAATTTCCTGAAATATATCACTACTACACAATGTCATTGCACTCAAGATTAAAGCATTTCTATTAGGCTTGTAGAAGCATAGCATGCTTTTGACCTTCAAGTCCTAGATTCTACGAGCATACTGCATAAGTGCGTTCTCTGGATCACCCAGACTCTGGTCGCACATTTGGAAAAATCAGGATTCCCGTCCTTCTACACAGCCCTTGATGACGACTCAGCTCCCAGAGGCCATCACAGACGCAGGGAAGGAGAACAGAATGTGGTTCTCAACATAAATTGAATCTGGAGCTATTTTCAAAGCTTGAATGCATGCAAGCCATAACACGAAAGCATTTTTAGCTTCCAAATGGTAACTGACATTTGGGAGCTTATTTTCTGCCAAAACCCACCCGGAAGAAAGGCCTGGCGATCTGCCAGTTGCAATTCCAACTCATGATGACTCCGTGTGTCACAAAGTAGGGTTTTCTTGGCTGTAATCTTTATGGAAGCAGATCGCCAGGCCTTTCTTCCATGATGCCACCGGCTGGACTGGAAACCATTTGCACCACCCAAGAAAAGACTATGAAGCATTTGTACTCTGTAAAACACGGGGTCACCACGAGTCTGGATCAACTCCATGGCAGTTGACAACGGGTTTGGTTTTGTTGGTATTATCTGTCCAGCCTTTATATAAGCATTACGGGTTTGGTTTGGTTTGGCTTCTAACCCTCACCGCAATTACGTGAGGAAAGTCCTATCATTATCTCCATTTTCAGGTATGGAAACTGAGGCTTAGAGACATGTGTCCAAAGTCACAACACCAGACTCCATCCCAGGCAGCCTGGCTCCAGAAAATCTACCCTCTCATCTACCACTCTACACAGCTTTTCGAATCACACGGCCGTGCCTTTCACCTACCACTCCTCCTCCAGACCTACAGATCATATTTCTTTTGCTTTCTTCGAGAATAATGGCCCCCGCCAAGATGTCCACATCCTAATTCCTGGAACCTGTCGATATGTTACATTATGTGGCGAAGGGGCATTAAGGTTGCAGAAGGAATTAAGTTTGCTAATCAGCTGAGTTTAAAGTAGATGACTCTGGTTTATCCAGATGGGCTCAGTGTAATCAAAGCGTCCTTAAATGTGGAAGAGCGTGGCAGAAGAGCAGATCAGAGTGATGGGTGGTGAGAAAGGCTTGGCCAGACATTGCTAGCTTTGAAAATGAAAGGGGGTCGTAAGCCAAGAACTGCAGGACACCTTGAGAAGCTGAAAAAGCAAGAAAATGGATTCTTCCCTATAGTCTGATGACGCCTGGAGTTGAGTCCAATGAGACCATTTTCAAACTTCTGACCTCCAAAAATGTAAGATAATAAATTAGTGTTTTAAGTCACGAAGTTGATGGTAATTTGTTATCGCAGCCATGGAAAACTAATACAGATACTGAAAAGTTGTTATTGTTGTTAGGTGCTGTTGAGTTGATTCCAACTCACAGCAACACTGTGTACAACAGAATGAAACACTGCCCGGTCGTGCACCATCCTCACAATAGTTGCCACACTTGAGCCCATTGTTACAGCCACTGTGTCAATCCATCTCATCAAAGATCTTCCTCTTTTTCACTGACCCGCTCCCCTTCCAAGCATGTTGTCTTTCTTCAGGGACTGGTCCTTCCTGATAACATGTCCAGAGTATGTGAGACAAAGTCTCACCATCCTCACTTCCAAGAAGCACTCTGGCTGTACTTCTTCCACAACAGGCTTGTCTGTTCTTCTTGCAGTCCATGGTATATTCTATATTCTTCAACATCACAATTCAAAGGCATCAATTCTTCTTCAGTCTTCCTTACTCACTATCCAGCTTTCACATGCATATTATGCCACTGAAAATATGGCTTGGGTGAGGCACACGTTAGTCCTCAAAGTGACTCCTTTGCTTTTCAACACTTTAAAGAGATCTTTTGCAGCAGATTTGCCCAATGCAATATATCATTTGATTTCCTGACTGCTGCTTCCATGGGCATTTATTGTGGATCCAAATAAAATGAAATCCTTGACAACTTCAATCTTTTCTCCGTTTATCATGATGTTGCTTACTGGTCCAGTTATGAGAATTTTTATTTTATTTATGTTGAGGTGCAATCCATACTGAAGGCTATAGTCCTTGACCTTCTTCAGTAAGTGCTTCAAGTCCTCTTCGCTTTCCACAAGCACTATAGAGAAAAAACTGGGAAAATATGAGAAGACCATGCGTAACTTAATAGACATCTCTGAATCATGAAAGCAATTCTATAATAGTTGTTGTTGTCATTGTTGTTTGCTCTGTCAAGTTGGCTCCTAACTCATGATGACCCCATGCACAGAGAATCAAAACACTGCGCAGTCCTGCGCCATCCCCAAGATCAGTTATGAATCTAATCATCGTGATCCATAGGGTATTCACTGGCTGGTTTTCAGAAACACAACACCAAGCCTTTCTTCCTAGTCCATCTTATTCTGGAAGCTCTTCTGAAACCTGTTCAACATCAACACAACACACAAGCTTTGCCACCTCCACAAAGAACAAAGAGAAAATTGAACTTGGGCTCACTGAGATCTCGAGGTTGGGCAAAAGGTCTAAATCTGTGTTGTCCAATAGAACTTTCTGTGAAATTGGAAATGTTCTATATCTGCATATCCAATATGGTGGCCACCAGCCACATGTGGCTACTAAGCACTTGAAATGTGGTCTGTGTGACTGAGAAATTGAATTTTTAATTTTGACTAATTTAAAGTTATGTAGCCACATGCGGCTCATGGCTGCCATATTGGACAGCACAGCTGTAGGTGATAGCACAGTGGAAAGAGGACTGAGTAAGCTCTCCTCTGGTAAAATGAGTGAACTCCATCCCTCTGCTCTCAGGACCCCACTTATATCTCTACTGTAGCAAGGTCAGAGTCTACCCTGGAACTGCAAGCAGTAAAGCATGGTGGTTAGAGCTGAGGCTATGGCAGGACCACGTCCCCGCCATGTAACCGGAGCAGGTGACTTAACCTCTTTACAACTCAGTTGCCTCTGCTGTAAAATAGGGATGAAAGTAGTTGACGATCACACAATGAAGTCCCTGGATGGTGCAAAAGGTTTGCTCTCGGCTACTAACCAAACGGTTGGTGGTTCAAATCCTCCCAGCACCACCATGGAAGAAAGACCTGGTGAACTGCTTCCATAAAAATTACAGCCAAGAAAGCCCTATGGAGCTCAGTTCTATTCTGTAACACAGGGAATTGCCGTGAGTCAAAATCGACCTGATGGCAACAGGTTTCATTTTGTTTGTTTGTTTATCAATCCAGGTGAATGACTGTTAGTAGCATTCTTGTTTGCTTTGATCACATTTCTGTCTTCTCCAATTACATAGTGAGTTTCTGATTGATTTTTGTTGTTTTCCTCTTTGCCAGCACCCAGCACAATGCCTGGCACACGATAGCTCCTCAGTATAAGTATCCGAATTCAGTTGAATCTATTTAAGCCCAAACATCTTCAAATGGTTAATTTTGTACCTGTGGTTTTTAGTATTAACTATACCGAGCCCTCTACCACATGGGTTGACACAGCGGCTGCAACACTGGGCTGAAACATAGCGCAGGACCAGGCAGTGTTTCATTCTGTTGTACATAGGGTCGCTATGAGTTGGAAGCGACCCAACGGGCACCTAACAACAAGAACATACCAAGCCCTGGTGGCGCAACAGTTAAATTGCTTACCAAAAGATTGGCAGTTCAAACCCACCAGCCGCTCCAAGGGAGAAAGATGTGGCGATCTGCTTCCGTAAAGATTACAGCCTTGGAAATCCTATGGGGCAGTTCTACTCTGTCCTAAAGGGTCGCTATGAGTTGGGAACAGCTTCAGTGGCAATGGGTTCTACTGCGACCAAGTGTGTCTGTGAGGGAGATGCTCTTCTGTTGCTAAAAGAGGGATGACTTCAAAGGCACCTGGACGCTCACCTTCTCCTCTTTACACCACTCCACTCCAAAATCGCCTTTCTTGTGAGCGAGCCCATGCCTGAAATGCCTTTAACCAAAAAGGAAAAAGGCGTGGGGGGGGGGTGGCTTTTATTCCACAATTAGCAAAGCAAACTAAAGATACCAGGGAGAAGGGATGAATCGACTTAAACTCACAGTAAACAGACCCCTTTCTGTCTAGTCAATTCTGACTGACAACGGCCCTGCGTTCCATAGAAACCCTATAAGACAGAGTAGAACAAGGAGCGGTTGGTAGATTCGAACTGCTGACCTTTTTGTTAGCGGCCGAGTTCTTAACCACCATGGCACCAAATCCACTGCCATTGAGTCGATTCTGACTCATAGCGAACCTATAGGACAGAGTAGAGCTGCCCCATAGAATTTCCAAGGAGCGCCTGGTGGATTTGAACTGCTGACCTCTTGATTAGCAGCCGTAGCACTTAACTTCTACTCCATAATCTCCTGAAAAGCTTTTAAAAATTCAGTCAGAATCTCTGGAGCGGCCCCCTCATAGAGATGGGGAGGCTGAGGTCCCAAGAGCAGAAGGGGAATACCCAAGTCACATAGCTCCTGGAGGAAGACCAAGGCTCCAGCCCCCGTCTCTTGGATCACATTCAAGTCCACCTCTGACTAGTGAATGTGTCAGCTCCCTTCCTCAGAGTGTTGTTCGTTTTGTTTTTTATTGTAGGAAAGTATACACAGCATAAAATTAGCCATTTTAACCATTTCTAAATGTGCAATCTAGCAGCATTAATCACATTTATATATTGTACAATCCTCACCACTCTCACCCCAAACAGAAACTCTGTGCCATTAAGTACTAACCCCACATTCCCCCCTCTCCTGGCCTGTGGATTCCACTAGTTGACTTCTTGTCTCTATGCGTTTTTCTGTTCTGTTTATTTCATATAAATAAGATCGTACAACCTTTGTCCTTTTGTGTCCAGCTTATTTCACTCCACATAATGTTTTCGAGGTTCATCCATTTTGTAGTGAGTATCAGGACTTCATTTCTCTTTATGTTTACCCATTCATCTGTCGATGGGCACTTGGGTTGTTTCCACCTTTTGGCTACTGTAAATAATGCTGTAATGAATTGAACATTGGTGTACAAGTACCTGCTTGAGTTCCTGCTTTCAGTCTTCTTGGGTATATACGCAGGTGGGTCCCTGGTTGCTGGAAATGGCTAACGTGCTTGGCTTTTAACCGAAAGGTTAGAGGTTCGAGTCCACCCAAAGGTACCTTGGAAGAAAGGCCACGTGATCTACTTCTGAAAAATCACCCACTGAAAGCCCTATGGAGCACAGTTCCACTGATACACATGGGGTCGCCATGAGTTGGAGTCGACACAACAGTGACTAGGTTTTCTAGGCACAGGATGCCGTGTGGCTATAGGAATGATGTGTGCCAGGAGGAAATGGGTGAGGCACCATGAGAGTTAAATTGTGTCCCCCAAAAAGATAAGTTGAAGTCCTAACCCCTGGACCTGTGAACGTGACCAAGTTTGAGAAATAGGGCTTGTATTCTCAGATGTTACCAGTTAAGTTAAATGAGGTCATACTGGAGCAGAGTGTGTCCTAGTTCTAATCCCTTCTTGGTGGTGTTTTATGAGAGAGAATAAAACAGAGACAGAGGGACACACAGGGAGCCGGGGAGCCATCATGTGATGATGGAAGCAGATGCATTTATTAGCAGCATTAAAAAAAAAAAAGCCAAGGATCACTGGCAGCCACCAAAAACTAGGAGACAGGCCCACAGAAGGAATTAACCCTCATTTAGACTTTCAGCCGCTGTGTGGCATCTGGCTATGGCAGGTCTCGGAAGCTAAGAGAGGCACCGATAACTTGACCTACCATCTCTATGCCCCTCTGTGTAAAACAGGCCTTCAAGTGAGAACGCAGATAAAGCTGAGAGCCAGGCCCATAGCAAGCATTCAGTGCAGGTTCCCCCCACTCCCTTTTACTCAACAAACGTTTATTGGGCACCTATGGTGCACCAGGCATTGTACTAGGGACTGTGGATTCAGAGAGGGGTCAGAGGTACATCCTGTCCCTGGTAAGCTCATAGCTGAGTGCACACAAGCAAGATCTCTCCCTTCTTCTGATTCAGATAAAAGGGTAAGATAAAGAATGCCCCAACTCTATCACACAGGGGAAAAAAGACAGCCCAAGCCCCAGGCCCCTGCCCCCTTGAATTTCAAACTCAGATACTCATCTAGACACAGCTTCCTTCTCCACCTCCTCTTTGACCTACTCACTAAGAAGGGTAGACTTTTCATGGCCACAATTCTTTCACCCAGGGGGGCAATGGTGGTTCAGTGGTAGAATTCTCGCCTCCCATGTGGGAGACTTGGGTTCGATTCCCGCCCAGTTCACATCATGGGCAGCCACCACTGTCTGTCAGTGGAGGCTCGTGTGTTCTAGGATGCCGAACAGGTTTCAATGGAGCTCCCAGACTAAGGCAAACTAAGAAGAAAGGCCTGGCAATCTACTTCAGAAAACCAGCCAGTGAAAACCCTATGGATCCCAACAGTCCAATCTGCAACCGATCACGGGGATGGTGAAGGACTGGGCAGTGTTTCATTCCACTGTACGTAGGGTTGCCATGAGTTAGGGACCTATTGGATGGCAGCTAACAACAACAAATTCTTTTGCCCAGATGCACAAATTTCTTCCCCTTCTCAGCTAAGTGTTCTGACATGAGTCGGCCCCTCATCTTCCCCATAAAACTTTAGAAAGTTAACTTAGGGTAGACGGCAAGAGGTCAACCTTCAGCCATTTTCAATCTTGGGAACCTCCAAAAATAGCTAAACTCTAATGTATATTTCAGGTTAGACTTATTTTCCCTCTCTCTGCACCAGCAAGCTGATTTCCCCAGAGGGGAAAGGAAAGCAAAAGCTGCTGCCAGAAAACAGAAAAATCGGCTTTCTCTTCTTCCTTGATTGCCCGTGGGGAGAGGCCTGGGGGGCTGCACGTCTCCATGCCCTCTGAGAAGCCAGAGAGCGAGGCCTTTCTTCTCAGGGGGCAAGACATCCCACCACATCTAACCCCAAGCCCAGCAGGTGCTTGATTCTGAGAACAGACTTTCAGGCCTTCTCAGCTTGCAACGGGAGAAGCAGAAGCAGCAGCTGGACACAGCCTTGGTCCTTCATCAATAGCTAGGCAGGAACCAAAAAAAAAGGGATTATTGTGGTTTAAATTCCTGCGTGAGGAAGGACCAACTCAAACAGAAACCTGTACACCAGTTTTTGTTTTTGTTTTGCAAGTGTGCATTAATGGATTTACTTCATAAAGATGAACAAAGGGGCCTGCTGTGCTTGAGGTCGTATGTTAGATTCTGTGAGAAATGTAAAAAGCCAGAAAAAGCATTTTGTGCTCCTTGGGAGCCCGTGGGTAAGAAAAGCACAATAAACCACTATTTGTTGCACCACTTCTTTTCATGAGAGCCAAAAAGTGGAAACAACCGTCAAACAAAATACAACACATCCATAAGTGGAATATTACTCAGCCATAAAGAGAAATGAAGTCCTGAAACATGCCACAGCGTGAACAAATCCTGAGAATGTCACGCTGAGCGGAATAAGTTGCTAAAGGACAAATATCATATGACCTCACTCATATGAAATAAGCAAATATCTGGTGGCAGAGCAGTTAAGTACTCAGGCTGTAACTGAAAGGTTGGTGGTTCTAACCCACCCATTGGCTCCGCGGGAAAAAGACTTGGTGATCTTCTCTTGTGAAGATTACAACCTAGGAAACCCTATGGGGCAGTTCTACTCTGTTCACATGGGGTCGCTATGAGTCAGAAGTCGACTGGACAGGAACTAACAACAGCACAGAACCCAAAGATTACTAGCGGTTACCAGGAATAGTAAGGAAAGGGGAAAGAGGGAGTTTTTGCTTGGGGCGGGGGGGGGGCGGGCAGCGAGTTTATATTAATAGCGGTGGAATGTTTTGGAACAGATGATGAGAATAGTTGCACCACTTGAAGAATGTAATCAACGTTACTGAACTGTACATGTAGAAATTGTTAACATGGTATATGTTTTGTTATGTATATTTTCACCACAATAAAATACAAAAAAAAAAAGTCAGGAAGGATCACTGAGGGCCTGGCATTTGCACAGCAAGGGCCAAGGATGAAGCCACAATGGGTGGATTTTGGGAGCAGAGTTAGCTGTTGTTATGTGCCATCAAGTTGGTTCCAATTCAAAGTGGCCCTATGTTCATCAGAACAAAGCACTGCCAGTCCTGCGCCATCCTCACAATTGTTGCTGTGAGCCCATTGTTGCAGTCACTGGGTCACTCCATCTCATTGAGGGTCTTCCTCTTGTTCACTGACCCTCTACTTCATCAAGCATGATATCCTTCTCCAGGGACTGGTACCTCCTGGTAACATGCCCAAAGTAAGTGATACGAAGTCTCACCATCCTCGCTTCAAAGGAACATTCTGGCTGTACTTCTTCAAGACAGATTTGTTTGTTCTTCTGACAGTCTATGGTATATTCAGTATTCTTTGCCAACACCATAATTCAAAGGCATCAAATCTTCTTGGATCTTCCTTATTTGCATTTAAGCGACAGTTAGCTACCACTTAAATGTATTACTATCATAGAAGATCAACTATATTCAGCCAGGATGGAGTGCAGAAACCCCTTGAAGTCTCCACCTATCCACTGCTAGTGGTTTGTGAATCACCCTAAGGGAGAAAATTTGTAGACTTAGACATCTGCATAGAAGTTCCTTTTGTTCCTTCTGCCCGTGGAGCTAATTGACTAAGGATTGCCCTGCTAGCACCCCGGGTCCTCCCCGCCTGACGTCTTTTGTGGTGCTGGTGGGAACCGAGATTTCCCTTGGGTCTAAGTACTCCATGACCTGAGACCCTCAAAAGTGAGATGCAATCCAAGGTACAATTGGACTCCATTCACCTGATGCAGCAGTGGAAGAAGGAGGGTCAGGAATTGGAAGAGGAACTAGAATAGATGCCTAGTTGCCTCCATGAATAACTGCTTCCTTTCCCATGAGATCAGAAGAACTCAGTGGTGCCCAGCTACCATTACTAAACGTTTTGATCAAAGGTTCTATAGAAGAAACCTGATCAAAAGGGAAGGTAGGTTGCAGGACAGAATTTCAAATTCTCAATGGAATCCAGGTTTTCTGGAGCCATTGAGGGTGGATGAGCCCCTGAAACTATTGCCCTGAGATCATCTTTAAACTTTAAACCTTAAACCAAAACTATCCCCTGAAGTCTTTTTTGAACAACAACAAGAACAAAAAAGCTTATTTTAATTAGTAAAGTATGTCTGCTTTAAGTATTGTGCTCTTTTAAAGAATTATCTATGTGAGATCATATTGACAACGGCAACTCGAAAGGTTAGATGAGAAGCTTAGGGGGCAGTGAGTTTAAGATAATGGCGGTAGAATAATGTGGAAAAGTATAGTGAGAATGGTAGCACAACTTGAGAAATGAAAACAATATCACTGAATTGTACATGTAGAAATTGTTGAAATGGTGTATCTTTGGTTGTGTATAATTTCACCAAAAATAATTTTTTTTTAATTTTTTAAGTGGGATGAAGAACTTGGCTCCAGAAAGAACTGGATGGTCAGAAAACACTTGGCAATGAGGCTTACCTTGGAGCTTCATAAAGACGTGGATGAGGGGGTCCTGTCTCCCTCTCCCTACGGCAGAAAATTAAGAAGACAAAACTCCAACATTCAGGGCATTCATAAATGAATTTGATGGTCTAGACAGCCTGGCCGTATCATCTGCTTTGAGATGAGCCTGAACCACCACACTGCTTTTTCCTGCAGAGTCTCTCATACTCACAGAGGTAAAAATGTGAACCACATCACCGAGATCTGGTGCTATCATTCTCTTTCCTAAAGATATTCTAGAAGGCATGGCCTCTGAGAAGAAGGGTTCTAGGACCTTAAAAGCAGGAGCAAAGGAGGAGGCAAAGGCCAGGACTATCTGACCTAAATAAAATCATATTGTTGAACATGTACTATAGTCCCAACACTACTAATCACATCCACATATGCTGATTTCCTCATAGAAGGTGTTGTTATCCCACTTTTAATAAGACCTTATGAGTTAGGTTTTGTATTTTTATTTTTAAACATTTAGAAAAAAAAGGCTCAAAGAGTTCAGATAACCTGTTCAAGCTTACCAGATGCTGTCAAGTCAATTCCAACTCCTGATGACCCTGTGTGTATTACAGTAGAACTGTACTCCACAGGGTTTTCAATGGCTGATTTTTTGGAAGTAGATCACCAGGCCTTTTTTCTGATGTCCAAGTTTACTCGGGTAATAAGTGGTGGAGTCAGCATTTGAATCCATGCCCAAAGCTGGGTAATCTCTTTCACATCTCTACCCATTGCCATCAAGTCGATTCTGACTCATAGTGACCCTATAGGACAGAGTAGAACTGCCCCATAGGGTTTCCAAAGATCACCTGATGGATTCAAACTGCTGACCTTTTGATTGGCAGCTGATCTCTTAACCACTGCACCACCAGGGCTCCTTCACCTCTCTAGAAAGGCGTAAATTCTAATATGGTGGCTATTCCAAGTGAAATAACAGCACCAGTCTTGATGTGGTTCTACAAAGCAATTTCTTTTATCGTTCTGCTAGTCCTTGCCTAGTGCCAAAGAGAGACAGTTAATTTTCTTCCTCCTGTCTCTCCGCCTGAAAACCTCATTTGCATTACTACTTAAACAATGCTTTTGGCTCATCTTCTTAGACAACAGTGGAGGATGGAAAGAATAGCTTTTTCTGGAGCCTGCCAATGTGTAAATCAAAAATTTTCCTCCAGTAACGGGCAGTCAGGATGGACTTTGTCCAATTTTTTCTCACTTTCAGGACAGCTGGTGTCTGTTCTACCCAGCCGATTACTCTATAGAACTGGGTCCGGCAGACAGGGTAGCACAAATGTGTGTGTACTGTTACCTCCCTGTCTTTTGCCTATGGCAGACATTGCTAATCAATCTCAGCATTCTATCTCACTGATTCCAGACTCAGCCTCAGAATCTTCAGTTTCGTTAAGTTCCAGTCATCTACCACCAGTCCAAGGAAATCTACCCTCCATCCCTTTTCTATAGCAACACTCCATTTAACTGAGTCTCCACACCATCCTTTTGCACTGGAAGAATTATTTCTCCCCTTCCTCCATTAAAAGGAGCCCTGGTGGCACAGTGGTTAAGTGCTCTGCCACTAACCAAAAGGTCAGCTGTACAAACCCACCAGCTACTCCACGAGAGAAAGGAATGGCAGTCTGCTTCCCACAAAGATTACAGACTTGGAAACCCTATGGGGCAGTTCTACTCTGTCCTACAGGGTCACTATGAGTCAGGATTGACTCAATGGCAACGGGTTTTTGGTTTTCCCTCATTCATCTAGCGTGCACAGCTCGTCTTGTTATAGAATCTCAACGTGGAGTACACTGTTAAGTCATCTGACCTGACAATGACTAATTAAACACAAACAGGATTTGTTTCAGTGTGATATCATGGCAAACCCACTTCATCCAACTTCATCCGAATGGACTGGGGGTTTTGTTAATTAAAGCAAACTGAAATTGAATTTCCTTTGAAAATTTAAAGAGAATTTTGCAACATCTCTTGAGACGAAAAAGTGATTCCCAAGGACATTTTGAAATCAAGGGTACTACTGATGGGTTAAGTTAATACTTTAGGTCTGAGCGCTCTGGAATCGTCCCCTCCCCCACCCACACACACGCACAGGTCTGCATTGAGCACCAGTGAGCTCTGTGATGTGGCAGATTCCAAGCTCCAGGGCAGAAGTGGCTGCATTATTTATCATTTGTATTTAACATTCCTCACAGGCGGATGCACCCATTCACCTTGACCTGAGTGAGGGCTCCCTGCCTCCCACGCCCAACTGCAGTAAGTTAAGAAAACAAAACTCCAACAGTCAGAACTTGTCACTGGTGTTTAGATGAGACCAAGAAGCCAGAGCTCCTGAAGTGGAAATTGCTGACTCACAAAAGCTTGTAAGTCTCCAAAAAACCAAAAACTAAACCCGTTGCCGTCAAGTCAATTCCAACTCATAGCGACCCTATAAGGACAGAGTAGAACTGCCCCATAGAGTTTCCAAGGAGTGCCTGGTGAATTCCAACTGCTGACCTTTTGGTTAGCAGCAGTAGATCTTAACCATTATGCCACCAGGGTTACCGACCCAACACAAAGCGTACCACAAGGACACAATGCAGGCTTCTCAATACAAGCCTCAGGCTCCTCCTCCTGTTTGTTCTACTCAGTGAATAGTGTGCTAATTTTTCTCTTCCTTGCTCTTAAACCAGTTCCCCTCAAGTTGATTCCAACTCATGGAGACTCCATGTGTGTCAGAGTAGAACTGTGCACCACGAGGTTTTCAATCGTTGATTTTTCAGAAGTAGATCTCCAGGCCTTTCTTCTGAGGTGCCTCTGGGTGGACTCAAACCTCCAAACTTTTAGTTAGCAGCCAAGCATGTTAACCATTTTCGTCACCCAGGGACTCCTCCTTACCCTTAACCTGTTGCCATACAGTTGATTCCAACTCATAGCAACCCTATAAGACAGAATAGAACTGCCTCCACAGGGTTTCCAAGGCTGTAACCTTTATGCAAGCAGACGGCAGCGTCTTTTTCCCACAGAGCTGCTGTTGTGTCCAAACTGCTGCCCTTTCCCTTGGCAGCCAAGCGCTTAACCATTGTGCTCCATAACCAGGGCTCCTTTCCTTACCTTAGGGCGGGTTATAATCAGTCTGTAATTCTGCATGTTGCATAGGTTTAGCCATACAATGTTCAAATTAAAGATCAATTGTCTTCAAGGGGAAAACCATCCCTTTCCAAAATGGAAGCCTACCTGAAATGTAAACTTTGCTTTGGTCCTGACAAAGTTCTTCTGACTCATCTGGAATTCAGTCTGTTCCTCGTGTGGCACGTGTACCAACACTCTCCACTCGTGTGCCCTGGGCAGACACCACTAATCAATCGTGACTTTCTTTCCCTCTGAGCCAGGAAGCAGCCTCAGAATTGCCCTCTACACAGGTCTGCAGGCAGCCACTATACATCGATGCGAGTTGACATGTAAGATAAGAACTGTCTGCCGTTCTGGCATCTAGAATTTATTTATGTGGATGCCAGATGATCACCTTTAGCTGCTAGGGACAGCATACAATCCCTCTTCCCACTTCCACACTTGTCCATCACAGCCCTTAGCTATACTGCCAACACTCAAGCACCGTATATTGCCGGGTCCGTACAGGGACCCAGTTCATTTGTACTTTTTCCCAGCTTGTCCGAGTGTCTATCCAGCCTCATCCTATTCCCATTGACAGGGCCTCCTCTGTCCCTAGACATGGCATTTTCCTCTGGTCACTTTGAATCCTAACATTAGAACTCTCCAAAGAGAACAGGTCCTACCGGACCCCTTGAAATCGAAGCCCTAGTTGACTTGTCCTAGTTCCCTTAGAAAGAGAGATTTTGACAAAGTCATCTCATTCTAGAAACATAACAATGACAATCAAACTTCTAGTTTTTACAAAGCACCTTCACACCCATGGTATCAGTTGATAATCCAAATAATCTTGAGAGGCAAGTTTTTCAAGACCATGGGGTTTGACATCAAACAGTAATAGATCCAAACATTGCTCTGCCATTTACAAGGTGGGGAACCTCTGGCACATCACCTCACCTGTCTGAGCCTCATTTTCCTTGTCTGGAGATAGTACCTACCCCACAGGGCTTTGTGAAGACTATGTAGGGTAATGCACCACCAGCACCACTAGTTGCCATCGGGTCAGCTCCAACTCATGGCAACCCCATGTGTGGTGTCAGAGTAGAACTGTGTTCCATAAGGTTTTCAATGGCTGGTTTTTCGGAAGTAGATCTCCAGGCCTTTCTTCCAAGGTGCCTCTGGGTAAACCTGAGCCTTCAACCTTTCTGTTAGCAGTGAGTGCATGTGATGGTTAAGGTTGTGTGTCAACTTGGCTGGGCCATGATTCTTAGTGGTTTGGCAGTTATGTAATGATGTAGTCATCCTCCATGATGTGATCTGATATGATCAGTTATAAGGGGAGTTCCCTCAGGGGTGTGGCCTGCATCCAATATATATATGGACATTCTGGCAAAGCTCGCTTGCTTGCTCTGGATCCTGCATCCAGCATCCTGCAGATCCTGCATCATCTGACCTCTGGTCCTTGAGACTTGAGCCAGTTGCCTGCCATATTGCCTGCCAATCTTGGGATTCATCAGCCTCTGCAGCCTTTGAACGAGCAACACGCCATCTTCCTGTCAATCTTGGGATTCATTAGCCTCCGCAGCCAATGAGCCAGCAGCCTGCTGATTTTGGGTCATCAGCCCTTGCAGCTACATGATTAGGACAAGCCTCCAGCCTGATGCCTGACTCACAGACTTGGGACTTGCCAGCCTCTACAACCACATGGGCCATTTCCATGTGAGTGTATGTGTGTGTGTGTGCGCGCGTGCGTGTGTGTGTGTACAGACATGCTTCTCTGGTTTTGCTTCTCTGAAAAACCCAGCCTAAGACAGCATGTTAACCTTTTTTACCACCCCAGGACTCAAAGATAATGCCCAGAAGATGTTTATCATAGTGTCGGTAATCAGAACGTGTTAGCTGTAGTTGATTTTATTTGACAGATACCGTCTTAGATGTGGTTTCCTAGAAGAAGACCCTGAGACAAGTATTTGAATGCAAACAATTTATTTGTGAGTAGATCCCAGGAAGCACCAGAAGGAGAATGTGGACGTGAAAAAGGAAAAGGAGGGAAGTCAGTACAGGGTATATTTGTGAGATGTGAGCAACTGGGGCTCAATCCCAAGGAAGATTCTGGAAGATGACGTAGAACATGCCTCTCAGAGTTATCCCACCCAAGCAGCATGGAGACAGGGCTGTCTATTCACCAACTCCTGTTCGTCATTGGATGATGGCTGCTCCCAGGAGCATTAACTCCCTTGTATTTCTGGCCTGTCTTGCACATGGGACAAGCATGTCCACAAGGCCTGAGGAAGGCCTCAGGTAAATTTGTAGGCTCCCTGCAGCCAGAAGCTCATGGGACACCAGTAAATGCTGGGAAGAAGTGAGCAAGGCTGCAAAGGCTCTCCCACAGAGGCAGAAAGTGGAGTCCAGGGGGCTTAAGTTGCAAACTAAAGCCCACATCACATAAATCCTGAGTGACAGCGTATCAGGAAAGAGAAAGTATCGTGCCAGGCTCAGATGGCAGTGCCACCTCCTTGTTCATCTGCAAAATAATATCGGCAAGTACCCGGTAAATTGTTATGGGGAGTAATTGCATAATGTGCAAAAACCATGTTACACAAATTAGACATTCAAAAACTGTTTTGGTTAACAAAACTGCTCAGTGACTTTTTCCTCCCCCTTGACCCCAGCATTCTCTCCCTAGGAAATGTAGCTTCCCTGGCAAGCAGTAGGACCTGTTTTCTCCATCCATCTATCCATCCATCCATCCATCCATCCATCCATCCATCCATCCATCCATCCATCCATCCATCCATCCTTCCATCCATCCATCCATCCGCCCATCCACCTGCCCATCCACCCATCCATCCATTCACCCATCCATTCATATAATAGTTCTTTAATACCTCCTGACTCGATGGCACTGGGGTTTTTTTAGATATCAAGTACCATGTAGGGAATCCACAACCTGTCTTTCAGTTTCTCACACTGTGGTGGCTTGTGTGTTGCTGTGATGTTGGAAGCTATGCCACTGGCATTTCAAATACCAACAGGGTCACCCATGTAGATAAGTTTGGTAGGGCTCCTAGTTTTAGCAGAGCTTCTAGACTAAGACAGAATAGGAAGAAAGGACTGGTGATTTATTTCTGAAAATTAGCCAGTGAAAACCCTATGGATCACAACAGAACGTTGTCAGATGTAGTACTGGAAGATGAGCCCTCTCGGTTGGAAGGCACTCAAAATACACAGTAGCCACAGCAATGGACTCAATCATATCAGTGATCATGAAGATGGCATAGGACTAGGCAACGTTTCATTCTGTTATGCATGAAGTCTCCCTTCATCAGAGCCAACTCTACAGCAACTAACTACAAGGAAGTATGGGGATAGAGATACATAGGTGGCTAGATATGACCTTGGCCCTGCTCTGGACACAGATTAGCAATCAAATGAATACATAAAGGACTGTAGGTGATATACAAGCAGTTTCTACAGAAGTGCTTCTCAAATTTTAATCTGTATGTAAATCAACCAGGGAATCTTACTAAAATACAGATTCTGATTCAGGAGTTCTAGGTGAGGGCTTAAGATTCTACAGTTCCAACAAGCTCCCAGGTGATTCCGATGCTTTGATTCACAGACCACATTTTGAGCAGAGAAGTTCTACAGAATTCATTGGGAGAACAAATTAGTTCATTCTTGGGGGCAGATACCTGCTTATTCATCAGGTTATTTAGATGTTGGTCTCCTCTCCTCTAGAAAGAGGAGAAAAGTTTGTAATCTATGAATTGGAAAGGGTCATTCAAGATGATCAGATCCCTGGAGGGTGCCCAGATACCACTAGTGGACATTTGATCAAAGATTCTATAGAGGAATCCTGACCAAAAGGGGGGAATTGTAGAACAGAATTTCAAATGTTCATAGAATCCAGACTTTCTGGAGCCATGGAGGCTGAATGAACCCCTGAAACTATTATTTTGAGATAATCTTTAAACTTTAAACCAAAAATATCTCCCTGAAATCTTCTTAAAAACAAACAATAGTTTAGCTTAACTAGTAAAAAATGTCTGCCTTGAGCATTGTGCTCTTTTTAGATCTATTTACATAGGATCAAGTTGACAACAGCAAATCAAAAGATTAGATAGGAGCCATAGGGGGCAGTGAGTTTATATTCATGGGGGAGGAATAACTCAGAAAAGGAGGGTGAGAATGATTGCACAACTCAAAGAATGTAATCGATGTCACTGAATTGTACACGTAGAAATTGTTGAATTGGTGTTTTTTTTTTTCTGCTGTGTATATTCTCAACAACAACAAAAACTAAAATAAATTATTAAGAAAGAAAGAAAAAATGATCTCCTCCAGATGATCAACAATGGGAAGGGGCCTCTCTTACCATCCCAAACAGATTGGGATACAGCGTCTCCATGAAGACATGAGTGGGGAGAAGATGCCTCGCCCTTTTTTGGTAGCGAATGAACATTTGAAATAGCAAAGAAGCATTTCCATAGTCCAGCCTCTTGCATGAGAGTGATCAGCTGAAGCCCCAGGGGGAAAAAAAAACTTTATAAAACCAACACGCCTCCCGTAAGTCTGAAGCAGTCTCTGTCTGCACCTGCGAGACCCGAATCGGAATTCTAGCTCAGTGCAGAATGGGCGTGCCGTGAAGGCTACAGCCAGGGGGTATCTAAGCCAGATAATGAGGTGAGCTGAGTACACCATTCGGCTTGCTGATTCACCCTCTATCTCTTTTTTTCCCCTGAGAAACTTCTCAGTCCCTATACTTTTCTCGAACACATCCATCCAAGTAAGTCTAAATGAGCTAGCCAGAAGTGCATGCAAATGGGGATAGATTTTATTAGAAGTTCCCTAAACCCAGATATAATGACCGTAACAGAGTATCCACCCAGGAAGACAAACATGAGCCACCAAACAGGCTGCAGAGATCTTGATTGTCTATCAGCATTTTCAATAAGCAATGTGTGTATTGTTATTAAATACAAATGAGATTGTGTTATTATTTGTGGGAGAAGAGGGGACAGGAGAGAAACCCCATATCATTAGAATAAATTTCCTGTTCTTTTTAAGCTCAAATCAGCTTAAGTGGGTTTCCATTCCTTGCAACTGAAGGAGTCTTGATGAAAAGACAGGTTTCCAGATGGTCCAGGCCAGTGAACGTTCCCAGCTCAATGAATATTTGTTGATGAATGAATGAGCAATATTATAACCCAAAAGATAGCAATTATGTGAGATTTTTGGTATCAGCAATACATGAAGGAAAACTTTCCTTACCCCTAATATGTTACTCTGAGCCCTGGTGGCACAGTGGTTAAAGAGTTTGGCTACTAACCAGAAGGTTGGAGGTTCAAATCCACCAGCCTCTCCTTGGAAACCCTATGGGCAGTTCTACTCTATCTATAGGGTCACTATGAGTCAGATCCAACTTGACTGCAATGGGTTTAATATATTTCTCTGCTGATAGCTGCCCAGCTTCTGACAAAAGGAAGATCACAAACTCAGCACTGATCTTCTCACTATTTAAAATGGGAAAAGGTAAGGGGAATTTGATGTTTGGAAAGAGCTGAGGCTAAAAACATGTGTCTGGGATCTAGTCTCTGCTCAGCTACAAATAGCCAAATTCCCTTTGATAAGTCACTCAACTCCCAGATTTTCCTACTCTAAAGTGAATCAAAAAAAAAAAAAATTTTTTTTTTTTTTTAAAGTGGATCAACAGCAAATATGTGCTGGTTACCTACCCAGCATGCATTGTCCTCTTCCCTTTCCCTAAAACAAACAAAAAAATCTGTTGTCATTGAGTTGATTCTGACTCATGGCAACCCCGTGGGTGTCAGAGCAGAACTGTGCTCCATAGGGTTTTCATTGGCTGATTTTTCAGATTTAGATCACCAGGTCTTTCTTCCAAGGCACCTCTGGATGGACCTTAACCTCCAAACTTTCACAAGCGCATTAACCATTGCACCACCAAGGGACTCCTTCCCTCTCCTTAATAACATCAATATGTATGGGGTGGGGAATTAATTCCAACCCCTGATGCAGAAGTCAGCTCTGACTGGCTAAAGCCAACAGCATCTTTTCATCCCTGACTGTAGTCACGAATTCAGGAGTGGGTATGTGACCTGAGAAGGCATGATTGAGATGAGTTTTAAGACTGTTGCTTCAAATCTGGAAACAGAAGTGCCCTTTTTTGCCCTTGGACGTGTGTGAGACAGCATGAAGCTTCATCACGACCACATTGCAAGCACACGAAAGAAACCAGCCTGAGATGAATCTGACTTGCAAAAAAAGGGAGATGGCTGAAAAAAATCACAGAAAAATTAAGCTATAGCCTTGATCACACTACACCTAGAGCTGTACTTCCTCTAGACATTTCCGTTGTAACAGTCAGTAAAACAAAAAACCAAACTAGCTGCTGTTGAATCAGCTTTGACTCATGGTGACCCCAGTGTGTCAGAGTAGAATTGAGCTCCATAGCATTCTCAGTGGCTGGTTTTTTGGAAGTAGATCACCAGGCCTTTCTTCCAAGGTGTCTCTGGGTGGACTCAAACCACCACCCTTTCGGTCAGCAGGCAAGTGAGTTAACCACTTTCACTACCCACGGACTCCGTAAGAGTCAGTAAGTTCCCTTACTTTTTACGTCCATTGGAGTTCGATATTCTGTTACTTAAAAATGAAAGCATCAAGTGGTCCCGAGTTTTTTTAAGTGCCCTGTAGACATCACAGCGATGTTTGTGAGTCTAGACTGAAATCATCTGATTTGTATGAAGCTTCTTTATAAATCCTAAAATTCTGTAGGAATGTAAGGAAATATTGCTATTGCCCTGAGAACATCTGGAACTAAAAGAATTCAGCTTTCTCCCAAGCCCAAAAAGACAGTTTGGTTAAATGTAATGAGAGAGACAGAATAAAGGATTCGTTTTTGTAACAATTGGCTTTGAGAAACAAAAGCCAATTATTCAAAGCTGCTGCTGTTTATTCAGTGCTGTTGAAGAGGACCCGTTAGGCAGAGCAGGATTTGCCCTAACTGGATTGGCTCAGGGAAAGCTGGGAAGAGGCAAGTTCACTCTAGAGGGAACTGCGTCTCGGTACAGAATTTGGAGGAAGCAAATGAAGAATCTGCTTTCCTGAGATGCCCCTGGGCAGTGCCCATTGTCACAGCAACTGGGGGTGTTGCAGAAAAGCCAGCAGGAGATGGCACTTCCTAATGCCTGTTAGTACACATTTGTGGGAAGAGCATGGGTTCTAATTCTCCCTCTATCATAAAAGGTGTGTGAGCATGGTCCTCTCTGAACCTCAGCCTCTTCCTCTGCAGGGTGGGAGTAATAACAGTTGCTCTGCCTAGCCAGAATCATGGGCTGTTTTACCTGGAAATGCACATAAGGGAGAAGAAAGGCCTAAAAGAACATTCATAGGGGCAAATGGAGGACACAGGTGTCAGCTGTGTGGGTTTTAGTGTGATATCTAGGACAAAACCTTCTGCCACAGCCCCTTATCTTGTCATATAGACATTCAACAATCACTCAGCAAGAATTCCATGTAGTGCCTACTATGTGCCAGGCACTGGGTACAGACGAAAACGAGACAGGCAAGGTCCCTGCCCTCATAGGGCTTCCATTCTAAAAGACGAACAATAATTATGTATATATACACATTAAAAAAAAGATTATTTCATATTATGAAATTGTCACTTCCTTCAAGTGCCTGCTCAGATCTCATCTTTTAAAGATGCCTACCCCCAGCCACCCTATTGATGCTCCCAATTCCCTAACCCTGCCCTACTTTTTTTCCCCATAGCTCGTCTATGTCTTTCTAACATACCAGATCCTTTATCCGTGTGCTTATTGCTTGTTTTCTGTCTATCCTGTGCAAATTAAGCTCCATGAAGGCAAGAACTTTGTTTGGTTCATCAGTGTAGCCCAACTGGCCTAGAAAATCACTGGCACAAAGCAGATGCTCAATAAATATTTGTTGAACTGACTGATATCATGGCAAGTGCTATAGCAGAAGTACAGCAGGATAATGGGATGGTAAGAGTCCCGGGGTGGTACAAATGGTTAACACACACTCAAGGCCACCCAGAGGTGCCTCAGAAGAAAAGCCTGGCAATCTACTTCAGAAAAATCAGCCACTGAAAACCCTATGGAGCACAGTTGTACTCTGACACACACGGGGTCGCCATGAGTGGGAGTTGACTCGATGGCGACCTGTTTTAATGGGCTAGTGCGTGATGGGGTGGAGGTGGGATTGAGGGTCTGGTTTAGACTGGAGTCCTAGAAGGCTTCTCTGAGTAGGTGTCATTTGTGCTGAGAGCTGCATGTTGAGAAGCAGGCAGCAGATACAAAGATCTGGGGAAAACAGCCCAGGCAGTGAGATAGCATGTGCAAACTCCCTGGGGCAGAAAGGAACTTAGTGTGTTGGAGGAATAGAAAAGCCAAGGAGGTTGAAGAAGGGGCATGAGAGGGAGAGTGGTGGGAGATGGGGCTGGAGAGATGGGGACTAGACTTGAATTTTGAACCCTGCCAGTTGACTACTCTATAATTCCCTTCTGAGTTGCAGTGTTATAGCCGTAAGTGAGCTTATGACAGTGCCTGGCATGCAAAGAGGAGGATCTTCAATAAATGCTTTTTGGATCCAATTGACTCTCCTTTTTTGCTATAGGCAGTGGCTGAAAATCAAGGGATATTTACCCTTTCAAAGAAACGACCCACCACCTTCACTTAACTAAAGGGCTGTTATGGAGAAAAGGGAACAGAATTGTCACCTGTGGAAACTGAGCCCAATGGGTAGAGGCCATTGGGAGAGAGATTCCAGTCCAATATGAGGTGAACTTCCTTACAATCAAACTACAAAAGTGAAATTAGGGGTAGTGAGTTCCCCATCACTGGAAGAGTTCAAGCCAAGGCTGATCTTGTACTTGGTAGGAATACTGTAGGAGCCCAAGCATTGGGTAGGCTAGATGACCTCTCAGGAATGCAATGTGATGAGTTTGGGATAATCTCTTAATCTTGCCATCTCATCACCCCATCTTTGATCTCACCTTTGTTTACAAGCCCCATCAGCAAAACCCTCAGGGAACACATCTACTGATAAGGTAGCGGAGACTGGAATGCATAATAAGGGATGGCTGCACCCATCCTTTGTTCAATAATACAGCATTTTTCTTGAATAATACATGAGCTGCTTTTCATTTAGGAAATGAAAGAGTCTATAATCCCACTGTGCATCAAGCGAATATTTTTAAACATTTATAAGCAGGAGCCAAAGACGGTGGTGAAAAGCTTAGTGACAACAGAAACACTCATAGCTTGGGACCAGTATAGGCAGGGGCACACCCATTAGAATCACCGAGGGATGGAAGGGACCCGAGTGCCCATCATTGAATCCCCTACTTCTACAGATAAAGAAAACCAGTACCCAAGCTCACACAGGGCAGAGCAAAAATACGAATGAAGGTCAAGACCCCCACCCTCGAGCTTGTCCTTCCCCACCATGATGGTGCTACGGTCTCCGAGAGGACTGGAAGAGGAAGGTTGGATATCAGTGCTAAAGTTCAGTGCTTTGTCCCCATCCTGACAATCTCAGTGGCAGGAAAACTCATGGGGACAGGGACAGAGAAGCTAGTGCCTTTTTTTTTTTTCCAGTTGCCATCAGGTTGATTCAGACTCATCGCGACCCCCATGTGTGTCAGAGTAGAACAGTCCTCCATAGGGCTTTTGATGGCTGATTTTTTGGAAGTAGATTGCCCAGCCTTTTTCCTAATGTGCCTCTCAGTGGACTCGAACCTCCAACTTTTCAGTTAGCAGCCTATGTGTATTTAATTTCCTGCTTTTTGCTAGTAGCAGAACCCCAGTATAGTGCTCAGCTAAAAGACTACATTTCCTAGATTCCCTTGCCAAGTGTGGCCACATGACCACATTCTGGCCAATGAGATATACAGATATGGGGTAGGAAGGAGAGGAAGGAGACTTCCAGGACGGCCCTTTAAAAGCAGTTCATGAGTGGGATTCATACCAGGTATGCAGGGATGGCTCAACATTAGAAAAACAACGTAATCCACCACATAAATAAAACAAAAGACAAGAATCACATGAACTTATCAACTGGTGCAGAAAAGGCATTGGACAAAGTTCAACACCCATTCATGATAAAAACTCTCAGCAAAATAGGAATAGAAGGAAACTTCCTCCACATAATAAAGGGCATTTATACAAAGCCAACAGCCAACATCACCCTAAATGGAGAGAGCCTGAAAGCATTCCCCTTGAGATTGGGAACCAGTCAAGGATGCCCTTTATCACCACTCTTATTCAACATTGTGCTGGAGGTCCTAGCCAGAGCAATTAGGCTAGATAAAGGAATAAAGGGCATCCAGATTGGCAAGGAAGAAGTAAAAGTATCTCTATTTGTGGATGATATGATCTTATACACAGAAAACCCTAAGGAACCCTCCAGAAAACTACTGAAACTAATAGAAGAGCTCAGCAGAGTATCAGGATACAAAAATCACTTGGATTCCTCTACACCAACAAAAAGAACAGCAAAGAGGAAATGATCAAATCAATGCCATTTACAGTAGCCCCCAAGAAGATAAAATACTTAGGAATAAATCCTACCAGAGATGTAAAAGACTTATACAAAGGAAACTACAGCACATTCCTGCAAGAAGCCAAAAGAGACTTACATAAGTGGAAAAACGTCCCTTGCTCATGGCTAGGAAGACTTAACATTACAAAAATGTCTATTCTACCAAAAGTGATCTACACATTTAATGCAATTCTGATCCAAATTCCAACGACATTCTTTAATGAGATGGAGAAAAAAATCACCAACTTCATATGGAAGTGAAAGAGGCCCTGGATAAATAAGGCATTACTGAAAAAGAAGAACAAAGTGGGAGGCCTTACTTTACCTGATTTTAGAACCTATTCTACCGCCACAGTAGTCAAAACAGCCTGGTACTGGTACAACAACAGATACATAAACCAATGGAACAGAATTGAGAATCCAGACATAAATCCATCCACATATGAGCAGTTGATATTTGACAAAGGCCCCAAAACAGTTAAATGGGGAAAAGACAGTCTTTTTAACAAATGCTGCTGGCATAACTGGATATCCATCTGCAAAAAAATGAAACAAGACCCATACCTCACTCCATGCACAAAAACTAACTCAAAATGGATCAAAGACCTAAATATAAAATCTAAAACGATAAAGATCATAGAAGAAAAAATAAGGACAACGTTAGGAGCCCTAATACATGGCATAAACAGTATAGAAAACCTTAATAAGAATACAGAAGAAAAACTAGATAACTGGGAGCTCCTAAAAATCAAACACCTATGCTCATCCAAAGACTTCACCAAAAGAGTAAAAAGACTACCTACAGACTGGGAAAAAGTTTTTAGCTATGACGTTTCTGATCAGTGCCTGATCTCTAAAATCTACATGATACTGCAAAAACTCAACTACAAAAAGACAAATAACCCTATTAAAAAATGGGCAAAAGATATGAATAGATACTTCACTAAAGAAGGTATTCAGGTAGCTAACAGCTACATGAGGAAATGTTTACAACTATTAGCCATTAGAGAAATGCAGATCGAAACTACAATGAGGTTTCATCTTACTCCAAGAAGGCTGGCATTAATCCAAAAAACACAAAATAATAAATGTTGGAGATGCTGTGGAGAGATTGGAACACTTCCTCACTGCTGATGGGAATGCCAAATGGTACAACCACTTTGGAAATCGATTTGGCGCTTCCTTAAAAAGCTAGAAATAGAACTACCATACGATCCAGCAATCCCACTCCTCGGAATATATCCTAGAGAAATAAGAGCCTTTACACGAACAGATATATGCACACCCATGTTTATTGCAGCACTGTTTACAATAGCAAAAAGATGGAAGCAAACAAGGTGCCCATCAACGGATGAATGGATAAATAAATTATGGTATATTCACACAATGGAATACTACACATAGATAAAGAACAGTGATGAATCTGTGAAACATTTCATAGCATGGAGGAACCTGGAAGGCATTATGCTGAGTGAAATTATTCAGTTGCAAAAGGACAAATATTGTATAAGACCACTATTATAAGAACTTCAGAAATAGTTTAAACTAAGAAGAAAACATTCTTTTGTGGTTACAAGAGGCGGGGGTTGGGAGGGTGAGAGAGGGGTAGTCACTAATGAGTTGGTAGATAAGAACTACTTTAGGTGAAGGGAAAGACAGTACACAATACAGGGGAGGTCAGCACAACTGGACTAAACCAAAAGCAAAGAAGTTTCCTGAATAAACTGAATGTTGGAAATAGGATTTCTTGTAAAAAAAAAAAAGAGAGAGAAAGAGAGACATAATAACAGCTAAGACGTAGGGCTTATGCCAGTGTAGCAGGGGCAGGGGTTTGGGGACCATGATTTCAGGGGACATCTAAGTCAATTGGCATAATAAAATCTATTAAGAAAACATTCTGCATCCACTTTGAAGAGTGGTGTCTGGGGTCTTAAACGCTAGCAAGCAGCCATCTAAGATGCATCAATTGGTCTCAACCCACCTGGATCAAAGGAGAATGAAGAACACCAAGGACACAAGGTGATTAGGAGCCCAAGAGACAGAAAGGGCCACATAAACCAGAGACTACATCAGTCTGAGACCAGAGGAACTAGATGGTGCCCAGCTACCCGATGACGGCCCTGACAGGGAACACAGCAGAGAACCCCCAAGGGAGCAGGAGAGCAGTGGGATGCAGACTCCAAATTCTCATAAAAAGACCAGACTTAATTGTCTGACTGAGACTGGAAGGACCCTGGTGGTCATGGCCCCCAGACCTTCTGTTGCCCCGGGACAGGAACCATTCCTGAAGCCAACTCTTCAGACATGGATTGGACTGGACAATGGGTTGGAGAGGGATGCTGGTGAGGAGTGAGCTTCTTGGATCAGGTGGACACTCGAGACTATGTTGGCATCTCCTGCCTGGAGGGGAGATGAGAGGGTGGAGGGGGTTAGAAGCTGGCGAAATGGACACAAAAAGAGAGAGTGGAGGGAGAGAGCGGGCTGTCTCATTAGGGGGAGAGTAATTGGGAGTATGCAGCAAGCTGTATATTAATTTTTTATGTGAGAGACTGACTTGATTTGTAAACTTTCACTTAAAGCACAATAAAAATTATTTAAAAAAAAAAAAGCAGTTTATGACTCTGAGAAGTAGCCCCTTTTGCTTTTTCCACCCTTTCCCCTTCCAGCTACCAGAAGAATGGAATGCCCTGGAAAGCTGAATGTGGGGTTCAACCTCACCCTTACCTCATGGGGGTGGGGGGTTCTTCCAAAAGAAAAAGAAACAATTGCTTAACAAGGCTGATATAACAGGTGCCCTTCACAGGTTCAAAGGTCTGGGAAGACACAGAGAAGGTGAGGATGGATTTGTTTGGATTTATGCATGCAGAGATGGAGGAAGTACATCCCAGATGGTAGCCACAGCATGGGCAGAGGCACGAAGGTGGGAACATGTGATCATGAACACCATGATCACCCCGTGTGCCCATGAGCAGGAGTAGTGGGAAAGGGAGCCGAAAGGCAGGTGAGGGTTAGATCACAGAAGGTCTAAAACGCCGAGCCAAGAAGGTGGACCTCTATTCTTTACTGATTTGTCATACTAACAGTGTGTGAATTTAACTGATACCTACCATGCCATTTGAAAGTGCTGCCCCACTTGTGTCTCCCTTATTGGACAAGGAAGATGGCAGAGTGAGTTCCTATCTGCCTTTTGATTCCCAAGCCAAATGAAGAGTGATGCATTTTACTTTGAAAACTCTTTTAGTGATCTCTTCCTCCTCCCTCTCAGAAGATTTTAGCAAGAAAGACTAAGTGGCTGTTGGAAATAGGGTTTCTCGTAAAAAAAAAAAAAAAGAGAGAGAGAGAAAGAGAGACATAATAACAGCTAGGACATAGGGCTTATGCTAAGCACTTGACATGCATTTCAGTGATTCCTTATGACACCGTTGTGGTGAAGGTGGGACTATTCTACCTCATTTTGTCACTGAGAAAACAGGCCCTGAGAGGTTAAGTAGTAACTGAGACTACAAGGATGGATGCATGAGAACCGAGAGGCAAACTCAGGTCTGCCTGACTCGAAAGCTGATTCCTTTAGCCCCATGCTTTCCTCTAAACCTCTAACTTCTGCGCAAAAAGAGAAACCAGGAGAAGGTTGTAGAGTCAGCCAGAGAGAGGTTCCACAAGCCAAGAGCTAATGGAACTTTAACATCTCGAAAGAGCAGGGGGCAGAGTTCCCACCCTGGGGCTACAAAGTGGCCTCAGAAAAAAGTAAAGTGCAAGCAGGGGCGCCACCGCCCATCTGTCGGTCTGTCAGTGGCTTGCATGTTGCCGTGATGCTTGAAGCTGTGCCACCAGTATTTCAAATACTGGCAGGTCATCCATGGTGGACAGGTTTCAGTGGAGCTTCCAGACTAAGACAGACTAGAAAGAAAGGGCTGGTGATCCACTTCTAAAAATTAGGCAATAAAGACCTTATGGATCACAACAGAACATTGTCCAACTCGCTTCCTCTGGACATGTCATCAGGAGGGGGCATCATGTTTGGTGAAGTAGAGGGCCACCAAGGGCAAAGGAGTCTCTCAGTAAGATGGGTTGGTACCATAGTTGCAGTGATGGACTCGAACATGCTGGCAATCATGAGAACAACACAGGATAGGGCAGCACTTTGTTCTGTTGTACATAAGGTTGCCATGAGTCAGAGCTGAAATTATAGCAGCTATCTGTGTGTCTGTCTGTCTGTCTATCTATCTATCTATTCACCAGGTTGTTTGGTGGCCCAGTGGTAAAAAGATGTATCATAATTTAGAGTTGAGAGGTAACTAAACAATAATATTCTCCAACAGAAAAGTCTGTTCTATAGCTATCAAGTTATTCTATAGTTGCCAAGACAATCTCTACCACATACACACACACAAATATGTTATTATTAATAATAACTTACCAACTGTTGAGTAACACAGGCCTTTTATGTAGTCTTTTAATCCTTCTACACCCCCAGCATGTTGAGTATCATTGTGATTGTTGTTAGCTGCCATAGAGTGAGTCCCTGACTCAGGGCAACCCCAAACACAACAGAATGAAACACAGCCTGGTCCTGCGTCATCCCCATGATTGGTTGTGGATCAGACCATTGTGATCCATATAGTTGGCCAGGTCTTTCTTCCTAGCCCACTTCAGTCCGGAAGCTCCACTGAAACCTGTTCAGCATCCTAGCAACACACAAGCCTCCACGGACGGACAAGTGGTGGTTGCCCATGAGGTGCATTGGCAAGGAACTGAACTTGAGTCTCCCACATGGAAGGCGAGAAATCTACCACTGAACCATCGCTGCCCCTTTGGGTGTCATTATCCTAATTTAACTAATGTGAAATATGAGGCTCACTGAGGTTAAGAACAAAGGCCAAAAGGGAGAAAAATGTGGAACAGAACTTTAAATTCTTAAAGAATCCAGACTTACTGGACCTATTTAGGCTGGAAGAGTTCCCAAGACTATGGCCCTGAGTTGCTTTTCAAATCTTGAATTGAAAGTATCCCCTGAAGTCACCTTTAAACTAAGTAACAGTTTAGCCCAAAGAATAAAGATGGTCACCCTTGAATACTGTGTTACTTAAAAAAAAAAAAAATAGTAATAATTATCTGTATAAGACCAAAAGGTCAACATCTATTTTAACGCATAGATGAGAAGGTTTGGGACGGGGGGGGGGGGGGTGGGGGGCAGGGAGGTTCAGTAAATGGAAGCGAAACAGCTGGAGCAGAAATGAGAACGTTGACACCACGTGAAGAACGTAACCAACGTTACTGATCACTATGTCTAGGAACTGCGGAATGGGAGTCGAGTTTACTGCGTATATTTTTACCAAATATAAAATTAAAAAAAAAAAACCAAGAGCCATGGCCAAGGTCACAGACAGACAGTGGTGAGCGAGGGATCCTAACCTGGCACTGAAGTGGCTCCTTGCACGGCTGCCTCCCAGGGCTAACAGTTCAGAGCATGTGGGAGATGAGAACATGGATCCAGACCCAGGAAAAAGCAAGCGGTCCCTTGAGCATCTTGTCTCAGCAGAAGCCGTCTCTCTTTTAAGTTGGCGAGCCCGAAGTCATCCGGGGCACTTTTGGAAGAGACAGCCTTGTTTCCGGCTACTTCCATAGGTCCCACCCTTTCCTGGGCAAGGTGTCCTTTTCCATATCAATTAGCTTTTGCATACATGGTTCTTTTGTGTGAAGCTCCCTGCCAGCATAGTTCAGGGATCCCAAAGACAAAGAAGAAACAAAGAAGAAAGGATCAACAATGTGATTGATGTTCATTTTTTAAAGCCAAATCTCACTCCTTCTTCATTCTAAAGCTTTGACTTAATTAACCTCAGCAAACTCTGTGGAGAGCTGAATTCTGGTCTCCCATCGGCCTGGCTCAGGACTTACCTCTTGTGGCCATAGTCTGCACGTCTGAAAGCAAGGAGGTTGGGGTAGATGGTCTGTGAGATGCTCTTTCCAGCTCTAAGTCTCAGACATCTATCCGGGAAAATGGGGGTTACAGGCATCGTGTACCCTAAGCGGGAACCATACTTGCAGGTAGCAGAGAAGTCATTCAAGCTGCCCTTGCTTTTGTGGGCAAAACTCTAGCGCCAGCTGGCGTGGAGCTTACAGGTGATGAAAGGACATCCGTCTGGACATCCCTTGTCCTTCTGAGCCCTGTTTTCCTTTTTTTTTTAATTATTGCATTCTAGATAAAGGTTTACAGAACAGACCAGCTTCTCATTAAACAATTAGTACACATATTGTTTTTTGACATTGGTTACCAACCCCACGACTTGTCAACACTCTCCTCTTCTTGATCTTGGGTTCCCTATTACCAGCTTTCCCGTCCCCTCCTGCCTTCTCATTCTTGCCCCTGGGCTGGTGTGCCCATTTAGTCCCGTTTTGTTTTATGGGCCTGTCTAATCTTTGGCTGAAGGGTGAACCTCAGGAGTGACTTCATTACTGAGCTAAAAGGGTGTCCATGGGCCATACTCTCAGGGTTTCTCCAGTCTCAGTCAGGCCAGTAAGTCTAATCTTTTTTTATGAGTTAGGATTTTGTTCTACATTTTTCTCCAGCTCTGTCTGGGATCCTCCACTGTGATCCCTGTCAGAGCAGTCAGTGGTAGTAGCTGGGCACCATCTAGTTGTGCTGGACTCAGTCCAGTGGGAGCTGTGGTAGTTGTGGACAATTAGTCCTTTGGCCTAATCTTTCCCTTGTGTCTTCAGTTTTCTTCATTCCCCCTTGCTCTAGATGGGTCTGAGCCCTGCTTTCTTAAAGTGTGAAAACTGGTTTCCTTGGAATGTGGAGAGTCCACAGGAGGAAGAACGGAATTGTGGAAAGACAAAGCTTTCAGAAACAGCCCACTCTGCCTCAGACTAGCTTGGTGATTCCGACACATTATTCCACACCTCAGGTGCTTATCCCTAAAATTCCCAGGATAATCTCAGTCCCCAGGCGGCCAGGTTACATGAGATAATATTTGTTAAGTACCTAGCACTGTGCTTGGCACATAGTAGCTATCCCCAAGTAGTCTAGTTCATGATCCTAGCTCCACTATTCAAAGGCTATATGACCTTGGGCAAGTTACTTAACTTCCCTGTCACTCAGTTTCCTCAACTATAAAATGGGAACAGTAATGATCTGTGCCACATAGGAATACTATTATCAATCACTCTCTTTATTACCCCCACCCTCATTCTTTACCTCCAAGCTGGTTTGTCTTGGAAAATATGTGCTATAAGCGATCTACCTCTGTAAAAGGGTCTTATCGCCTCTGTAAAGTGCTGTGCCTACATAATGTCTTGGTATCATTCTTATGTGATTGTTGGAGATAAGATTCCCATCAGATCAAAGGGAATGGAACAAGCAGGCTATGACATCTGTTGTTGTTGTAGTTGTTGCTATTAGTTGCCCTCAAGTTGATTCCGACTTGCAGGGACCCCATGTGTGCAGAGTCTAACTGCTCCATAGGGTTTTCAAGGCTGTGAACTTTCAGAAGCAGATTCTAGGCCTGTCTTCCGAGGTGCCTCTGGGTGGGTTTGAAACACCAACCTTTCAGTAAGTAGTCTAACACATACCCATTTGTGCCACCCAGGGACTCCTCCATGAGGTCTAGGTACCATTCTTATCCTCCTTTTTATAGAAAACCAGCCTGAGGTTCAGAAAGATGAAGTAATTTTTCCAAGGGAACAACAGCTTACAAGTGGCCAAGTCAAGGTCACATCCAAATTTGCTGATCCCCTGCACTCTTCTCTGTCTGCCTGAACTGAAGATTATGATCCCATTTTGCAGATGGGAGAACTGAGGCCCAGATAGCTTTAAGCACAATGGCTCAGTCTCCACATCCACTGTTCTCTTCCCTGTACCCCCACCTGCTTCACAGAATGCACCCTCCCAGATCCCAAGGGCACATGTGATGTGTATTCTCTGCCTTGGGTTTCCAGAAGGCAAGTGGCAGGTGTGGTGCATAGGGAAGGCCCATACCTAGCCGGTCAGCCTTGAGCCTGGAGAGGCTTCAGGGCCGGAGGAAGAAGCCCATCACCTTGCCAGCCTGATTAGTCATGACCTGCTGCAGTGCACAGCTGCACTCTGGGAAGCTGGGCCTCCATAGCCTTGGGAAGCTTTAGCCACTGCCACGCAGGCTGCCTGCAGGGCGAGCTGGTTTCTGCAGCAGCCCGTCTTCCCACCTGCCCTGCCCACAACCTTCCAGAGAGCTTGATACGCCCCCTGGGACTGCTCCTCCTGACAACGCAGGACACAGTCGTGCTAGAGATAGCCTTGGTGTAGGCCTTGCTGCTCAGATACTATGAAAGCTTCCAGAATCTGAGCCCTAACTATGCCCCGTCCCTGGGTCACAATGTACCCGCCTGCTAATCGAAAGACTGGGGGCTCAAGTCCTCCCAGAGGCACCTCAGAAGAAAGGCCTGGCGATCAACCTCCAAAAAATGCCATTGCAAATCCTACGGAGAACAGTTTTACTCTAACAACACGTGTGGTCGCCATGAAGCAGGATCAGCTCAACAGCAGCTGGTTTGGTGGTTTAACTCCACCCAGCCTGTCTTGGAGACACAGGTAGGGAACCAAAGGGTAGTTTGGGGGACAGAGGGAGTGTTGGCAATCACCGGGCATGTCCAACTGTTAAGGCATGGTGGTTGTTAAGGCGTCTGATGAAAAGGTGGCGGAGAAATCAGGTGATGAGAAGCCTGGAGGACTCGGAGTTAGGGTCACCGAAGGGAGGTCCTTTTGCATTTGCTTGCTCCCCATCAAGAAGTAGCACCAGCTCCACCCGCAGCCCAGCCCTGCCTGCTGTCCCCGTGTTAACCAAAAACCAAAGCCATTGCCATCAGTCAATTCCAACTCACGGCAACGCCATGTGTGACAGAGTAGAACTGTCCCATAGGGTTTTCTTGGCTGTAGGCTCTACGGAAGCAGATCCCCAGGCCTTTCTTCTGTGGAGCCACTGGGTGGACTCAAACCACCAATGTTTAGGTTAGTGATCAAGCACCAACTGCTTGTACCACCCAGGGACCCCATGTTAAAAAAAAAAAAAAAACATTTAGATCCTGGAAAAAAACTAATTGGGAGACAGTAGAACCTAGCAGCTAGACTTTCAAACTCTGGGCTTAGGCTCCTGGGGTTCAAATCCTGGCTTTGCCGCTTACCAGCTGTGTGCCCTTGAACATGTTGCTTAACTTCTCTGAGCCTCAGTTTCCTCAATTGTAAACACACAGCTTAATAAGACCAGTGCTCATGGGGGGTGTGAAGATGCTGAAGCTCTTAGGTAAGTCACAGGGGCAGAAGACATGAGTTTCTCTGGTTATTACCACTATTCTCTCTGACCCACACATAATTCTGTGAAGGCAGCAAGAGTCACCTCGTTTTCAGATGAGAAGACTGGGGCTCCTTGGGCAAGGCTTGAGTCCCAGGTCTGCCTGACATCAGAGCCCCTGATGTCCCCTCTCAAAGGTTGCTGCCCTCGGTGCAAGCTCCGCTGGTCCCCTGGGAGCAGAGCCTGCTGTCGGCTGACTGGGGACGGGGGGAGAGGGTGTGGATAATGAGCTGGAAATGGCTTGGGGTTTGACTCACTGCAGCCTGTTTTGCTGACTTGGAAAGAACAGCCCCAAGGTCACTGGAGAGACAGCTCGCCTGCCTTGGGCCAGGCTGTGAAAGCTGAAAACTGCCTCAGCCCCTGGCCTGAGGCTCAGGCAGGTGTGCACCATAAAGTAGGGAAGAAGTCTCTGCCATGTGACAGGCGCTGGGCCCAGCCCTTTCCATCCATCCTCTTGCTTAGCCCTCACAGCCCACTCTGTGATAGTGATGCCATCCCCATTTAACTGAGGCCGAGAGAGGTGAGCTGACTTGCTTAGGATCACACAGCCACAAAATAGCAGAGCCAGAATTAGAAGTCAGGTTCATCTGGGGCCGAACCTCATTGTCTGTCTTCCCATCACCACCTGGTGTCACAATCGAGTTACATCCAGCTCACTACCCCCCAAACCTAGGGCAGCATATCTTCCAAGGGACTTGGTCAGCATTAGCAAGCCGAACAGCTGATGAGATTTCCAAGTCAGGAAAACAGTGGTACAATAAAACTTTCCATTTCCAAAGCACTTTCACTTGTCTTCAAACCTGCCTACTTTAAGTATGAACTGGGAGCCAACACCATCAACAACACCAACATCACCGAGGGTCTTGACAGATAGAAATGCGGACTCTCAGGCCCCCAGCCCAGGCCTTTGCTGTCATTATGGTTGTTAGCTATCATCAAGCCAGCCCCCGACTCATGGAGGCCACGCACAACAGAACAAAAGGCTACCCAGTCCTGAGCCATCCTAGGATCCATTGCAGCTCAGACCCTTATGATCCACAGGGTTCTCATTGGCTGATGTTAGAAGTCGATCATCAGGCCTCTATCCCTAGCCTGTCTTAGTCTGGAAGCTCCACCAAAACCTATTCGGCATCATAGCCACGTGCAAGTCTCCACTGAGAGACAGGGTGGTGGCCTCTCATGAGGTGCACTGGCCGAGAATCAAACCTGCGTCTCCCTCATGGAAGGCAAGAATTCTACCACTGAACCACCGCTGCCTTAGCCCGGACCTACACGAGTAGACTCTGCAGTTTAACAAGATCCCCGTGTATGTACGTGCATGTTAGAGTTTTAAGGGTGTGACCTTAGAACACTGGATCAAATCAGCCAAGGAGAAAGTCTGCATCATAGCCAGGGCAGCTAAGTGACTTATCTAAAGACACACAGAGAAATAACCAGCACAGCCTCTCGCTGCCCCTTGGCTGACTTCCTTGGAGTCCGTTTCACCGAGGAACTGGCTCGGTGACTTGAGCCTAAGCTCTGGCTCACATCTTGCAAGTGGAAAGAAGCTAAATTGCCTGGGGCGATCTGTTAGCCTCATTAGCCATCAAGGAGCTAAACACAGAGTGGCACTTTGCCAGTGCACCCCGACTGAGGCTCTCCTTCAAGATGGGCAGGGAGTTGAGTAATTAAAAACTCAGCTTCCACATTTTGGGATCTAATTGTATGTAACACGTTTGTATGTATCATAGCAACCCAGAGACGGGCTGCGTCAGCATCTCTCTGGAAACCTGCTTTTTCTGGGGATTATAATGAACCCAGTGTGTGGCAGAAACAAAACCTCTCCGTCCTTCACCAGGCAGTGTCCCCGAGGTTGAACTACTTACGGATGTTTATCTGCAGAGTTTGGATAAGTAGCATTTTTCCCAATTTATGTATTTGCTATTTGCAAAGAAAAAGGAATAACTCAGGGACAATTTTAAGTGGAGCAAGTCTTGTGAGTGATTTTTTTGAGTTTTACTGCTGCTTGGAAATCAGTCACAAGACTTTCAGGGTTTACGGTGCTGACTTGGCCACAGGTCAAGGGAAGCATTTGCAGCTTCAGGCCGAGTAGGAGAAAGGAAAAAAGCCACCACTTATGAAACCAGCCACGGGCCCTGCACTTTGCTGTTGTTGCTGGGAGTAACATAGGTAACATGGTATCTGCCAACTCAACACCTTTCACGTGTACAATTCGGTGACATCAATTACATCAATCATGTTGTGCTACCATCGCCAGTATCCATTACCATTTTATGGGTTTTGTTTTTCACACACACACTCTTCTATGATCCTCCGACAATGTCGCCGTTTTACAGATGAGGAAACTGAGGCTCAGAGAGGATGAATGGCGTTCCGAAGGTCACACAACTAATGGGCTAAAAGACCAGCCAGATCAGCTAGACTGTAAAGCCCAAAGGTTTTCTTTTGCACCACATTGCCTTGTACTGTTGTAACATTTACCAAACTTGGGGGCAATTAATTATTGATGTGTGTTCAGACAATGAGACGATCTCTTGTAAGTGCAAGGGAGGCAAGGGACGACCTTCGCCTCCTCGCCCAGTTGTGATATGTTCCATTTATTGATATCTGCTGGCTGCCAGACCCTGAAAGGACCTTTGTATACAGGATAATAAGTCCCTACACATACGGGCCATCTCTCCTCCATAGCCTGTAGCAGACAGCCTTAATTGATGGAGGTGCTCTTTTCCCCTGTACCCAGACACAGCCTCAGGATCTTCCTCACCACCATACTGCAGGCAGCCACTGGCTGATGAAGCAGCGTTTGTATAAGAGGTTTCACCACGAGTGCTGGAACTGGCTCACAGCTGCTCACAGGAGCACATTGCTTATCTGTCTTCTCAACTCTGTGTTCACTGACATCAGGTTGGTAGCTTGAAATCAGCCATGATGGGAGTGTTTACACCATGGACATTGGCAAACACTATAAATAAGAGCTTTTTTTTTTCTTCTGAGAATGAATTTAATAGCACACCACTGCTTATATCCCCCCTCTGGTCTAACCCCTACTTTTTACAATAACCTGTGGGGCTGTTGTGGTTAGCTGCCATTGAATTGGCCCCTGACTCACGGCGACCCTGTGCACCACCTGGGGGTCTGCACATCCCCATAATCAGCTACAGAGCCAATGGCTGGGATCCATAGGGTTTTCATAAGCTACTTTTTTGGAAGTAAATCACCAGACCTTTCTTCCTAGTCCATCTTAGTCTGGAAGCTCGGCTGAAATCCGTTCAGCATCATAACAGCACACAAGCTTCCAATGGCCTATGGGTGATGGCTACACGTGACGTGCATTAGCCAGGAATAGAACCCAGGCCTCCCACATGGAAGCTGAGAATTCTACCACTGAGCCACCAATGACCTCTAAACCCATGGAATAGGAATTATTAACCCCCATTTTACAGATGAGGAAACTGAGGCTCAAATAGGTGAAGAAATTTGGCAAAGTTCAGACAACAAGCCATGGCAGTATTGCTCAAATGAAATTCAGGATTTCATTCTACCCAGGAAATTATAACAGGATTTCCTCAGTGGCAGCAGGATCTATTTATACAGGGCTCAAAGTTTTTTTCCAGTTGGGATTTTTTTTTGCTGAGCTCAGCTCCTACAAAATCTGGCTACTGAAAACCACCTCTGCATCTCATTCTTTCTTCCTACATTTATGGACACCTTTTTTTTTTTTTTTTTTTCTGTGATTGTCGAAGTTGTGTGTCAACTTGGCTGTGCCGAGCTTCTTAGAGGTTTGGCAGTTAGGATGTAGTTGGGCAGCCATTTAATGCTGTAATCACCTCCATATGAGATCTGATATAATGTGTTCACCTCCATGATGGGATCTGCTAAGAATAGCCGATCAGTTGAAAGAGAGCTTCCTTGGCGGTGTGGCCTGCACACAATATAGGTGGACATACACACACACACAGGCTTCTCTAGAGAACCCAACGTAAGACACCTACAAATTAATTCAGAAATGCTTTTTTGAGACCTGGGAACTAGCAGGTGTGATTGGGGCGTGGCAGGGGAGGGGTCAAAGAAAGCCTAATGATACTAGCCAACATTTATTGCTCACCTATTATGTACCACAGAGAGGGCCATTGGTGGTTCAATGATAGGATTTTTGCCTTCCATGCAGGATACCCGGGTTTGATTCCTGGCCAATGCACCTTACACACACCCACCACCTGTCTGTCAGTGGCGGTTTATGAGTTGTGTGATGCTGAACAGGTCTCAGCGGAGCTTCCAAACTAACATGAACTAGGAAGAAAGGCTTGATGACCTACTTCTGAAAAATCAGTTAATGAAAACCCAATAGATCCATAACTGACCGCGGGAATGGTACAGGACCAGGCAGTGTTTTTTTCCATCGTACATGGGGTTGCCATGAGCCAGGGGACAACTTGACGGTAACTAACAATGACATTATGTGGCATATATTGTTCCAAGCACTCTTACACTTACTATTTCATTTAACCCTCAAAACGACACGGAGAGGGAAGTACTGTTATCATCATCCCATTTTATAGAAGGGGAAACTGATGCACAGAGAAGTAAAGCAATCTGCTAGTAAGAGGCAGAGCAAGATGCAAATCTAGGCAGCTGGCTTCAGAGCCCATGCTCTTAACCACTTGACAGAGGAGGGTTTTCTTGAACTGGGTTTTGAAGGATGAATAGGAGTTTGTCTGATTGAAAAAGGAAACCTGGAGAACGTTTGAGCTCAGAGGCAGAAACGTGGGTGTCTGTTCTTGGGTACTCCTGGTAGTTTGGATAAAGGAGATGCTTGGCTGGGGCCTGGCTGATAGTAAACATCCTATTGGCCATCACTGTTTGATGTGGATGGACCAGAGAGTGTTCCTGCTGAGAGCTGAGCAGTGGAGAGGAGCAAAGGAGGGAGTTTGGAAGATGTCCATCTCATGTGTGTCAGAATAGAGCTGTGCTCCATAGGGTTTTCAATGGCTGATTTTTCAGAAGTAGATCTTCAGGCCTTTCTCCCAAGGTGCCTTGGGGTGGACTCAAACCTCCAACCTTTACAGTTAACAGCCAAGTATATTAACCATTTGCACTGCCCAGGGACTCCCTAGGCTGTGTCACGGGTTTGCAATTCATCCCGAGGACAGCAGTTTTCACAGCACTCCAAATTGCAGGAGCGGGGGTAAGAGCCAGCAGAGTCCAAAGCAGCCCACCCCAAGAGTGCAATATTTGGAAATACCAGGTTTTCATTAAAAAGCACATACAAATGTTGTTTTCTTCTCCATATATAGTTGCATTTGTTATAAGGTAACTTTTTTGCCATTGAACAAAACTGACAACACAAGTAGATACATGTGTTTTCCCTACTCCAGGGCTTCTCAACTCAGCACGATTGGCACCTGGGGCTGGATCATCCTCTGTTATAGAGGCCTGTCTTGTGCACTGTAGGAAGTTTAGCAGCATCCCTGGCTGATACCCGTTACGTGTCAGTTGCAGCCACCTCCAGTGGTGACAACCAAGAATGTCTCTTGTTGTTTTTAGCTGCTGTCCAGTTGGCTCTGACTCGCAGCGACCTCATGTGTAACAGAATGAAACATTGCTCGGTCTTCTGGCGTCTTCTCGATTGTTGGCATATTTGAGTCCATTGTTGCGGCTGTCATGTCAGTCCATCTCATTGAGGGTGTGCCTTGATTTTGCTGACCCTCTGCTTTACCAAACTTGATGTCCTTTTCTAGCGATTGATCCTTCCTGACGACGTGTCCAAAGTAAGCGAGCCAAAGTCTCACCATCTTCCTTTCTAAGGAACATTCTGGTTGTTGTTTTCTTCTAAGACTAATTTGTTTGTTCTTTTGGCAACGCATGGCATATCCAATATTCTTCTCCAACACCACAGTTCGAATGCATCAATTCTTCTTCCGTCTCCCTTTTTCATTGTCCACCTTTCGCATGCATATGAGGTGATTGAAAAGACTGTGGCTTGGGTCAGATGCACCTTAGTCATCAAAGTTTCATACATTTTTGCTTTTTGAAACTTTAAAGAGGTCTTTTACTGTGTGTTATGGATTGAATTATATCTTCCAAAAATATGTGTTGTAAATCCTAACCCCTGTACCTATGGAGGAAACCCTGGTGGCGTAGTAGTTAAGTGCTACGGCTGCTAACCAAGAGGTTGCCGGTTCGAATCCACCAGGCGCTCCTTGGAAACTCTATGGGGCAGTTCTACTCTGTCCTATGGGGTCACTATGAGTCGGAATCGACTCGACAGCACTGGGTTTGGTTTGTTTTTGGTTTGTACCTATGGATGTAATGCCATTTGGGAATAGGGTTTTCTTTGTTATGTTAATGAGGCCATAGTAGCACAAGGTGTGTCTTAAACCTAATCACTTTTGAGATATAAAAGGAGCAGATAAGGCATAGAAACAAGGAAGCACAAATGGAGAAAGGCTGATGGCACATGGGGATCTCCGAGGAACCAAGGAGGAGGCTGAAAGAGAAAGGACCTTCCCCCGGAGCACACAGACAGAGCCTTCCCCTAGAGCCAGTGCCCTGAATTCAGACTTCAAGCCTCCTAAATTGTGAGAAAATAAATTTCTGTTTGCTAAAGCCATGCATTTGTGATATTTCTGTTATAGCAGCACTAGGTAACTAAAACACCACAGGTTTGCCCACTGTCCCCAGTGCAGCTAATTGTCTGTCCCCTGGGGGGCAAAATCGCCCTGGTTTGAGAGTCCCTAATTGGGTAGTCAGATATGGCAAAAACACAAGGCTCATAGGCACTGCCTTCCAGTGGCCAAAAGTTTGTTTTGTTTTCCTTGTTTATTAAGAGTTTTCCTGCAGGGGAACAGCGCAGACAGAAGGAAATGAGCCGCAGAGACACGCCCCAGTGCAGAAGACTTGCCATGAATCACCAGCTCAACCACCAAGCTGTCCAAGGCCACAACAGGCAGAGCAACTTGACACTGACAAAGTGCTGGCCTGCTCTCCCAAAGATTCCCGGAGCTCACATTTTCCACACTTAGACGATTCAATTAGGAGTCCCGGCACATGTAAATCTTGGCATTCTCATTGCTCCATAACAGAAACAAAGTATAAAGTGCAGGCACATTTCCTTAAACGTTGGTGGTTTTGTTGCTGCCGGCTCCAGATATGACAGCCATTCTTTTACAGTGATGACTTCGAGGATGACAGATACTGCCATTCCAGATGGCTCCAGGGGAGGTGATTGTGCTGGAAGCAGGGAAGCCACGGGGATTTCAGGGAGAGGGCATGGGGAATCAATGTAATTATCATTATTATTATAATAATGACTTTCTTTGGTGTAGCTCTGTGACGTTCGCATTCCTCCTCAGCTCCCCGCCTCCCTTTTCTCTCCCTGCTCACAGCTGTCGCAGACAAATTCTACAAAATCCCACTTCCCTCTTGTTGCTGTCCTGCCTACAGAGATGGACCCCAAAGGCCTGTCCCTCCAAGAGCTTGTTCTTCGCAAGATAGATCTCAGTGGACTGATACGGAGATGCAACTTAAAGTGTTTAGTGAACAAACCACAATGAAATACCATTTCATGCCCGCTAGGACAGCTACCTTCAGAAAAAAGGAAAATAACAAGTGTTGGCAAGGATGTGGAGAAATTGGAATCCTCGTCTGTTGCTGGTGGGAGTTTAAAATCGTGCAGTCACTGTGGAGAACAGCGTGGCGGGTCCTTAAAAAGTTAAACGTAGAATTAACATATGACCCAAAGGAATGAAAAGCAGGAACTCAAGCCGATACGTGTACACCAGTGTCCACTGCAGCACTATTCACAATAGTCAAAAGGTGGAAACAACCCAAGTGTTCATCAACTGATGAATGGATAAAAAAGGTGTGGTATATTCATACAACAGAATCTTATTCAGCCGTAAAGAGACAAGAAGTTCTGATACATACCAACACATGGATGAATCTTGAAAACATTGTGCTCAGTGAAATAAGCCAGACACAAAAGGACAAATATTGTATAATCCCCTTTAATATGAAACATTGTGGTGGTTAAGGTTGTGTGTCAACTTGGCTGGGCCATGATTCTCAGTGGTGTGGCAAATGTATGATGTTGCTATCACCTCCATGATAGAATCTGCTGCGAGTTGTCAATCAGTTGAAAGGGAGTTTCCTTGGGTGTGTGGCCTGCATGGAATATAAGTGGACATTCTGGCAAGGCTTGTGGGCTTTTGCTCACTCTGGATCCTGCAGCTGGCTCCTGTTCATCTGACCGCTGGTTCTTGAGACTCAAGCTAGCCGCTTATCTGCAGTCTTGCCTGCTGATCTGGGGGTTCGTCGATCTTCAAGGCCTATGGGCAAGAGTCCTGCTCTCTGACCTGTTGATCTTGGGTTCACCAACTCCTGCAGCTACGTGAATCAGGAGAAGCCTCCAGCCTCACCCATGGACTTGGGATGTTCCAATCTCTACAACCACATGAGCCATTTCCTTGAAATAAATCTCTCTATATTTATACGCTTTACTGGTTTTGCTTCTCTAGAGAACACAGCCTAAGACAAATATCTAGAAAAGTCAAGGATATAGAGACAGAAAATAGGCTAGTGGTTACCAGAGGCTGGGGGAACAGGGGAATGGGGACTTATTGTTCAATGGATATAGAGTTTCTGTGAGGGGTGATAAAAATTTGGGGAAATAAGTAAAAACCAGTCGCCATTGAGTTGATTCCAATTCATGGTGACCCCATGTGTGTCAGAGTAGAACTGTGCTCCCTAGGGTTTTCGATGGCTGATTGTTTGGAAGTAGATTACCAGGCCTTTCTTCTGAGGCACCTATAAGTCAATTCAAGCCAACTTTCAACTACTAGCTGAGCAATTAACCATTTGTGCCATAAATAGTGTTTTTTAAAAAAGACGAAGAGTCCAGTAAAAAAGATAAAAGCAAGTTGAGCCTTAATGTATAACAGAGCCAAATGTCTACCTTCAAACCTCTATGTCAGCAACTCCAAATTATGTGACCTTGGGCAGGCCATATATCCTCCTGTAACTTCAGTTTCCTCATCTACAAAATGGTGGTGACTGCGCCTACTTACAGGGCTAAACCAGATCATTCAAGTAAAGGACTCCGTACGTACCTGGTGCACAGCCAATGGTTACTCAACACCAGCCCTTCCCCAACTGACCGAAAGTCAAGCATGGGTCACTCCTTGTCAAGAAGCAAACACAGACTATATAATGAACTCCACCCGTGCAGAACCATCTCAGCCAATCCACCGTTAAAGTCCCTTCTGTACCCTGCCCACAAGCAGATGACTCGCCCAGGGCAAATGGGTCAGACGAGACCCACTCATGCTGTTGGATGGCAGAAAGCAGCACCCAGACAAGGCAAATTGTCTGGGCTTCTGATAGAACACTCAGCCCTTCTGAAGGATGGAATGCTGGGGGAAGGAGGCAGGAGACCAGCACATCAAAGCTGCAAGGCCCCTGCTTTGGTAAGCTGTGATCTTCTTAATAGTTACCGTTTGGCATATTATAGTCACTAGGGAAGGGCCTGGGTGGCACAAGCAGTTTTCGATAGCTGCTGACCCAAAGATTGGCAGTTCAAACCCACCCAGCAATGCCACAGAAGAAAGGCCTGTCAAGCTGCTTGCACAAAGATTACAGCCAAGAAAACCCTATTGAGCAGTTCTGCTCTGTAACACGTGAGGTAGCCATGAGTCAGGCTGATTCAAGTGCAACTGGTCTGTTTCTTTTTATTGTGCATTGACGGACATAACATGTCTGGCAGGTGGTAAGTAGCTATTATATCATTTAATCCTCTGCAAAGTGGGTGATATGGCTCCATTTTAGTAAACTGAGGCTCAGAGGAATGAAAATAAATTGTTCAAGTTCTCCTAGCAAGTAGGTACTATAGCCAGGGCTTAAACCCTTGATCTGCGTGACTCCAAACACGGGTATGTTTTCCACGGGGAATGTGCAATGCAAGAAGAGATTGGACATAGAGGAGCTAGTGATGCCAAATGCAACAAAAGCTGTGACAGTGTCAGCGGACCCCAAGAGTACTGTCTTAGCTTCCTAGTGCTGCTGTAACAAAATGCCTCAAAGTGGGTGGTTTTAAAGAACAGAAAATTATTGTCTCAGAATCCTGGAGGCTAGAAGTCCAAATTTAGAGTGTTAGTAGGGCCATCTTCCCTCTGTCTGCTCTGAGGGAAGATCCTTCCTTGTCCCTTCCAGACTCTGGTAGCCCCAGGTGTTTCCTGGTGTCGGTTGGCTCACAGATACATCTTGACAAGCGTTTTCCCTTGTGTGACTGTCTCCGTATCTGTTCTCTTTTATAAGACACCTCTCAGATTCAATCACCACCCACGCTGGTCTGGCATGACCTCGTTAACTGATAACATCCTCAAAGATGAAATATCTAGACCATATTTTCAAACTACGTCACATTCACTGGTACAGGGATTAGGACTTTAACATACCTTTTTGGGGGGACACAGTTCAATCCATAGAAAGTACAAACCACTCAGCCCCAGGGAATAGAAAACGGATGTCCATCCTCCAAGGAAGCTTGGCCTCAGTTATAGGATGTTAGACAGGACTCATCCCCTCTGAACCTCCACCTCAGTTTCCTCTTCTGTAAAGCAGATTGCTCTGGGGATTAAGTGAGATGTTATACTTTCAAGAACAGAGTAGGGACTCAGAAAATGTTTTCTGAATTTGAATAATGACCATCCAGGAACTGAATTCCAAGTACAACTTTGGTGTCAGGTTGTGCTATCCAAGAGAGCCTCCTCGTCTGCTTGGCTTTCCATAAGAATCCGAAAGTTGTTGGGTCTGCTCTCCATGGGAAGCAGAAAATCTCACTGCCGCTTAGGGAAACCATAATAGCTGGCCCTTTAATTTGTTAATCTTTCCAAATTAGGGTTCCCAAGCTTTGCAAAGATGCAGAACCAACAGGGCTCTATACAGAAACAATCAATTCCTTGATTAAAATCTGACAGTTTAATTAATTAGTGCTTAATAGCGCAACATTAATTATATTCTACATCGTTATTTGATAATATTCATAGATTTCTCATGTGGCTGCACATACATGTCTTTTATCAGCTGATTACAAATGCTCGAACTTGACCTCCATTCACGGGAAAACGTGGACAACACAAAAGACTTCATTAGCACCACTGCTGACCTCTCCAAGGCCTACTCCCGGGCCAGAACTCTCTGATTTGAAAATTCTTTGAGATCCACAGGAAAACGTGGTGATTCGTGCACAAACTTTGCTGTATGATACCCTCTTCTCACCTCAATAATTTTGGAAGTTTTATTAAGTCTTCAATAATATCCCTGGAGCATCACTTTTACCTGGAATAGACATTCATTGATTTTTTTTTAACTCAGATAATGAGATAATGAGATAGTTTCTGAACTAGGTGACAGGTGTTGAAATTCCCTGTAGGTGATGGAAGAATTATACAGGATGCCAGATGAATAAAGAAAATGGGCATGAAGCCAGAAAAATCCGGGTTTGAATCTTTGGTACTTTTGAACTGTACGATCTTGGTTGAGTTTCTTCACCATTCTGAGCCTCAGTTTCTTCATCTGTAAAATGAGAATAATCATTCCTAGTCCTCAGGATGTTGATATGAAGTTCAAGTGTATGTGACAGCGTCTGGCACAGAGTAGTTGCTCAATTAATATTACACAGTGTCTTAGTTATCTAGTGTTGCTATAACAGAAATACCACAAGTGAGTGGCTTTAAAAAAGAGAAATTTATTCTTTTATAAGTCTAGGAGGCTACAAGTCTGAATTCAGGGAATCAGCTCCAGGGGAAGATTTTCTCTCTCCTCAGGTCTGGGGGAAGGTCCTTGTCATCAATATTCCCCTGGTCAAGGAGCTTCTTAGAGCAGGCACCCAAGGTCCAAAGGATGCACTCCACTCCTGGCTCTTCTTGCTTGGTGGTAGTGAGGCCACTTTCTTCTCTGCTTGCTTCTCTCTTTTATATCTCAAAAGAGATTGACTCAAGGTTTATAACCTAATCCTGTAGATTGTGTCCTGCCTCATTAACATAACTGCCTCTAATCCTGCTTCATTAACACCGTAGATTTACAACACATAGGATAATTATATCAGATTACAAAATAGAGGACAACCACACAATAATGGGAATCCTGGCCTAGCCAAGAATACACACATTTTGGGGGGACACAATTCAATCCATAATACACAGTAAACCTTTAGCTGTTGCAGAGCTATGCTCCAGTTAGTTGCTCATGGAGACAACTCATCTAAAGAAGGGGGCTATGCCTCTGCATTTGGGGGCTTCTGAAAGATAGGTAGTACTATGGATTGAGTCATCATCTCAAAAAAAAATATGTGTTAGAACCCTAACCCCTGAACCTGTGGATATGATCCTGTTTGGAAATAGGGTTTCCTTTGTCCTGATCACATCTGAATAGGGTGGGTTCTAAATCTAATCACTTCTAAGTTATAAAAAGAGCAGAACAGACACAGAGACACAAGTACAAAGGAGAGGGAGAGGAGAGGAGGGAAGGAAGAGGAAGACAGATGCCACACGAGGCGCACCAGTGAACTGAGGAACACAGGAGCTACAGAAGCTGAATGAGACAAAGGTCTGCCTCTGGTGCCGACACCCTGAATTTGGACTTCCAGCCTGAGTGAGCAAATAAATTTATCTTCTTTAAAGCCACCCACTTGTGGTATTTATATTACAGCAGCACTGGGTAACTAAGACAGGTGAGTGGATAACACAATTATGTCTTGTCAAATGAACCAGCTCCTCTGTGGAAGTATCTTTTGGAATTTGGGGGGAGGAGCATAAACCCTTCCAGAAAGTTTCCAGAACTCCTTCATGAGCTGTGGCCTGGCCTAGAAAAGGCCTTACACTCTGAATTAAGAGACCTGGTGATTCTGTGTTGGGTGGCAATTTGGCCACTAGAGACCTGGTTTTCTTAGATAATAGCCCTCTAGAGCCAGACACAAAAGCTCACATATTGTATGATTCCATTGATATGAAATGTCCAGAAGAGGCAAATCCACAGAGACAGAAAGCAGATTAGTGATTGCCAGGGGCTGAGGGACAGGAGAAACAAGGGGAACGTTAATTGGTACAGGGTTTCTTTCTGGGGTGGTAACAATGTTTTTAGAACTAGGTTGAGGTGATGGTTGTACAACATTGTGCATGTACTGAACATGCTGAGTTGTGAGCTTTAAAATTGTTGATTTTATGTTATATGAATTTCAACTCAACTTTTAAAAAGGAAGTACACACAGAGAGACACAGACTAGCCCCACTTTTCCAAAGACCTGCTCCTGGGACATTTATTTAAATTGAAATATAACACTAAGAACCACACCCTCCAATACACAGACACACACATACCTCAGGTAACTACTATTTTAACATGCGAACTTTTTAAATATACTGATTTGGGGGACTCAACACCAAAGACATTGATTCTGTGAGAGTTTCTGAGAATATATTTTTCAATTCCTCAAGGAGTTTTGATGGGCAGCCAGACTGGGGAACAAGCAGGATCACCGACATCCTGTGTCCCCACCCAACTGGAGAACCTGGCCCTGAGTCTCTGTAGCCTTGACTCATCAGCAGCACCTGGCGGCTTGGAGGAGTAACCTTGGGTTGCTCACCAACACTTGATTCAAACCCTCCATTGTGCTCATAGATCTGTAACTGGGGGGAATGAATGAGGTTTTCTCCTCCTCATCCCAGCAGGTTGAAAGCCTTATGATCTCTCCCAATGTCCATGATACGTACCGCATCTCAGCCCTCAGCTCCATCTTCCAAATAGCCTGTCTGAGAGAAGTTCGCCATGGGCTAACATCATTGTCTTTTCCCCAATTTATGACAGCACTGATCTCCAACCAGAAACCCCGCTAGACATGGCCATTGCCAGAGTCACACGGACACAGAGTGACCCATCAGAGACCTGAAAGGTTGTCTCCAGAAAGGAGACACAAAATTCCCTCCTGCTTTCCCTCCACTCAAAGAGTCTGCAGAGTGAGTGACTCAAGGAGAAAAGCTGAGATGCCAAGAAAGGCATAAAATGATTGGCCAGCAACCCCAACCACCTGGGTGCTGGGATCAGATAACCCTTCAAGTTCCTGTTGCCCATGCTGGCTACTCTCAATATTAACGATGCTAATAACTGAAGCTGTAGACAATCTACGCAGCCCAATGGCCATTTCCAGAAATCAGATTGCTTTATCAGTAGGGTTTTTTTTTTTTTTTTCCTCCCCAATATGATTCCCCATTAATTTCGAAAAGCATTTTTACTGGATTTTTTCCATTATTTTCCCAGCATGGACCTAATAGGGACCAAGAAGTACTTCAAAAATCCCGTTAAATTTATCTAATGGAAATTCTCACAATATCTCAACCGCCAAAGTTCTGTTTCATTCTGGAGTTAACCTTGGGGAGCTTTCAGGTGTTCTTGGGGGTATGCACAAAGGAATGAGGAAATCTTTCATTTCTACATCCTCTGAGAGCTTGGCAGACTTGGCTAAGTATGGAACTGCTCACTCCTAATTCGTTTCTCTGGGTGAATATTGATTTGACTCCTGTTGTACATCGTAAATGCACGCCAGTCCCCAGCAATGTGGGGCACTGAGGGTTTTTGTTTAATATTAAACTTCGAATGGCTAGAGCATTTGCACATTTTTCCTGTGCTTGCTCCACCCTTCGCTCCCCCATGAGTATGAGTAAAGAATGTCATGTATATAGATAAGTCATTCTGTGGCTGCTGAGCAATGCAGGACCACTTCCTTCCCCTGTGCTCTGCTAGGAATTTCCAAAATCCCTTGGAGGCCAAGCTTGGAGAGGCTTAAAAGGAGAACCATTCACTGGGAAATTGGGTTAGTTCAGTGACCACTGTGGTCATATAGCAAGCCCGTCTAGGCCTGCATTTTCTATATATTTGTGCTTTTGTGCAAATTGTTTGCCCTCGGCTGTTAATCTAAAGGTTGGCAGTTCAAACCCACCCAGCAGCACCGTGGAAGAAAGACCTGGCAACCTACTTTTGCCAAGATTACAGTCCAAGAAAACCCTAAGGACTGTTCTTTTCTGTAACACATGGGGTTGCCGTGAGTCAGAATTGACTCACCACCAACAGTTAAGTCAACACTCAGGCACATTTGGCATTCCCTTTTATCTTTTCCAGGATTCCTCACATTTACTGGGCAGGCATCAGTGCTGCACATGGCAGATAAAATGTCTACTCTGAGCAGTATCCTGGTGCCTAGACATTTGGGGTCTCCTGACTCAGATGGGGCTTTGTTATGAATTAAATTGTATCCCCCAAAAGGATATGTTCAAGTCCTAGCCCGTGGTACCCGAGAATATGACCTTGTTAGGAAATAGGGTCTTTGAAGATGTAATTGCTGTTGTTGTTGGCAGGTACCATCGAATCAATTCCGACTCATAGTGACCCCATCTACAGCAGAACAAAACACTGCCTGGTCCTGCACCATCGTCACAACCATTGCTACACTTGAGCCCATTGTTGCAGCTACTGTGTCGTTCCACCTCGTTGAAGGGTTTCCTCTTTTTCGCTGACCCTCTGCTTTACCAAGTATGACGTCCGTCTCCAGGAACTGGTCCCTCCTCACAACATGTCCAAAGTAAGTGAGACACAGTATCCCCATCCTTGCTTCTAAGGAGCATGTGGCTGTACTTCTTTCAAGACAGATTTGTTTGTTCTTCTGGCGGTCTGTGGTATATTCGGTATTCTTCACCAACACCATGATTCAATGCTCTTCGCCAACACTATAATTCAAAGGAGTCAGTTCTTTTCGGTCTTCTTTATTCGCTGTCCAGCTTTCACATGCATGTAATTAGTTATATTCATATGAGGTCATGGAGTCCCTGGGTGGCGCACATGGTTAACAAGCTCGGCAGCTAGCCCTGCTTTCAAAAAAGCAGTCATTGAAAACCCTGGGGAGCGCAGTTCTACTCTGACACACATGGGGTTACCATGACTCAAAGGCAAATTGTTGTTTTCTTTTGTTTTTAATGTGAGGTCATCATACTGGATTCGGGTGTGTCCTAATCCAAGCTGAGTGGGGTCCTTATAAAAGAGGAGAAGAGACATGCAGAGGAAGATGCCCAAGTGAAGATGCACCTATAGGCCAACGCAGGACTGGGGCCACCAGGAGCTGAGAGACAAGGGAGGATCTTCCCCTAAAGCCTCAGGAAACAGTGCGGTTCTGCCAACACCCTGAATTCAGACTCCTAGCCTCCACAACTGAGACAACAGACTTCTGCCTTTGTAAACAGCCAATTTGTAGTACTTTGTTACGGCAGCTCTAGGAAAGAAGGTCTTAAAATGATAATTGTCAGAACCACTCTGTTTTAAGGATCCAAGAGTGCATAAAAAGATCAGATCCTTGAGGACAGACATGTTTGATTTGGGGGAGAAATCGTTTGAATATTTGCTTTTGTCCTCTAATATCCCATTGCTAATCATGAGGGATGGGCTGCTGGTGATGGGGGAGATTTAGCAAAGACGCCACAGCAAGTAGAAGTCATTTTCTATTCTCCTGGTGCTAGCTACTAGGAGGCACTGAGCCCAGAAGTTTCCTAAGAGTCTGCAAACTAGATGGGAGTCCTACCTGATTACATCACCCAGAGACCCCAAGGAGGCCTCAGCTATTGGGGGTGGGCACAAGAGATCCCAGTGCCAATAGCAGCCTGTAGAGCTGTGTGCCTTTTCCAAGTGGAAAAAACCAAATATTGATGGCACATAAGACTGCACAGCAAGAGACAAGCATTAAGACAGTTGTTGGGAATTGGAGAGAAAGCAAGAGATGCAGGGAGGCCTGAGAACAACCCTTTGTGGACTAGGACTGGGGAAATGGGAAGGGTCTTAGATGTTGAGGAAGGTCCCCCTAGTGGAGCTGCTTATTGGGACTGTTCCCAAGAGGAGGCTCAGGTTGGGGTAGAGTAACCAACCACTCCACTTTTCCAGAACTAAGGTGTCTCGAAGGACACATGAAAACCAAGGTAGCTGACCACCCTCGGCTGGGGAGACAGCTTACCATAGCTTTGAAGAGCATGGACTATTGAGTCAGGTAGACTGGGGCTTGAGTCCTGGCTCTGCAGCTAAATGACCTGGACAGGTAACTTCACCTCCTCTTGTCTGCAGCATGAATGGTCATAGGCCCTACCTCATGGGGTTGTAGTAAGATAGCATTTAATAGTCCAAGCAAGGTGTGCAGCATGGTGCCTGGCATAGAGTAAAGCACCCAGTACATTTTCATTCTCATCCTTCTGAAGAAGTCAGTTCCCAGGTGCATTCTGAATGCCTACAATGAGAAAGGAAGAAACACACCTAGAGATGGGATGCAGCAAGGAAACAAGACACAAAGAAACTGAAAGACCATGAGTGACAGGAGCTGCTGGGGAAGGTCCAAGAAACCAATGCAGAGAGGATGTAAGGATAGCACAAGGGGGGATAAGTTGGGGAATAGATGAGGATGAATCTCTAAAGCTCAAAGAAGAAAGTCTAGGAGTCTGGGTGAATGAAGTGGGCCACTCTGAGCGGCCTGCAGCCCTGTTGGCATCACCCAGTATTCTAGCTCTTTCCTACCCTCCTGTTTGACCATCCTGAGGACCATTTCCTTCAGGACCTGATGATAACTACCAATGAATTTGCATTCTAGCCGGAGCTTTCTGGAGACAGAAAAAAAAAAATCAGACTGCAAAGAGGGGAGGAGTTAGGGAAACAGCTTGGAGCAAAGGGCAGAAGGTGTCTTCAAAAATAATGATAGCAGTGTAATAGAAATAAAAGAAACAACACTGAGTTATAAGTATTTGCAATCTCCTTCCTCTTGCCCTCTCCCTCTCTTTTGGCCTTTTAAAAAGAATGAATTCTTTCTTCCTGGGTCAGCTCTTGGTTTCTGCTTTATGCATACTATAAAAGGGCAAAGCAGAAGGAAATCTAAAGAAGCCAGAAAGGCAAAGTTGATCCACGTGATAAAGAACAAAGGCAGAGACAAGAAGTAGGAGAGAGGCAGAAAAGGTGTTTGGGCTGGGTGTCAGCATCTGGGAACATAAGAGAGAGAAAGGAGAGATCGTCTGGTCCCAGAAACCAATGCAAAGAGCAGGCGAGGATAGCATGAGGGGGGTATGAGTTGGAGAAAGGTTCAGGATGACTCTCTCAAGCTCAGAGATCTCTCACAGCAGAGTTTTAGACAGAGAGTAAGGCTGAGAAAAGATGAGCTAAGAATATTTTTAAAGTGATTGAGAGACTGGTTAAAGGTTTTAATCCCACTCAATTAAATTTTCTTCCAAATCACAATTTTTAAATGCAACTCTGTGCAGACACTGGACCACAGGGAGGTCCTGGTTTATACGGGTTACACCTGTTGTTATCAGCTGCCATCAAGTCGACCCCTGACCCATGGCTACCCCAATGCTCAATGGGAAAAATGCTGCCGGGTCCTGTGCCGTCCCCGGATCAGTTGCAGATGGAACCGTTGTGCGGTTTTCATTGGCTGATTTTCACAAGTAGATTGCCAGGACTTTCTTCCTCATCTGCCTTAGTCTGGAAGCTCTGCTGAAACCTGTTCAGCATCCCAGTAACACACAAGCCTCCACTGACAGATGGCGGTGGCTGCCTTGACCAGGAATCAAACCTAGGTCTTCCTCATGGAAGGCAAGAATTCTACCACTAAACCACCATTTCCCCTATGCAGATTACACTAAGTACAATCAATTAATTTGCATGGAATGCCTCCTAGGATCCAGACAGTTCAACAAATACCACCTATTACAGTAGATTGATTGCATTGATTGCCCCAATTAATGATCTCCCTGTTTCCACAACCTTTCCTATGTGACTTTGCAGTTCTTCCATCGAGAGGTAGGGTCCATTTCCCCACTATTTGTACCTGGGCTGGCCTTAGAGCCTGATGTGACCAGTAGGATGCAGTGGAGCTGGCAGCGTTCCAGTTCCAAGCTGAGGCCTGACTAGGCATTACACGTTTCCTCTCTCACTCTCTCTCTCACTGTTTCTAAGCCATTAAGTTTTGAGACTTTTTGTTACACAGTAATGGCTAGCTGATACACTTACAAAGTAATCAATGTTTTGCACGTGTTATTTTCATCCTCACAACCGAGCACTGGTAATCTCTTTCTTACAGAGATTTGCCTGAAGCCACTCATCCAGTGAGTTCCAGAACCAGATTTGAAAATATCACCATTGAATCAAAAAATCCTTCCTTCTAGGTGCCTCATACCCTGCTGCCCTAGACGATGCCAAATCTGCGAATACCCACGGTCATCTCTGTGTTTCAGGAGAGTTAATAGATTGGGTCTGGACATCAGCTACTGAAGCCAGACTCCTCAACAGCTAGGCCGGTAAAACAGGATCACAGCCCATTAGGACATTAACATCTCCTGGGGGCTAGGGCAGAATATTAAACCTCATAAAGGACGCTAGAGTGCTGAGGACAACGAGAGACGTGGGAACCGGCAGCAATGGAGGTGCCAGAGCGAGATTTATGGAAGGTAAACAAAGCCCGTTCGATCAAATGGAAAATGAGGTTGCAGAGTGCAGCAGAGCAGTTCCAATAACAGGTAAGTAGGCACTCTCTGCAACCTGTTAAACGTCTTGGCAGGAAGTCAGGAGTGTTTATATACACATTTCTTCATTGTTGTTCGTCACTGTGCACACACACACAAACTTATCCAGGCATACAGGGATGTAGGTGAGTGTACAAGTAGGTATCACACAGGTAAACACACAAAGACCCACCTGCATACACTACACAGGCAGCACATGCAAGTATTCACTGACAAACAAGTTACACACCTGTGTTCACATGCACTCACACACAGGCGTAAATGGTCACAAACGTCCAATGCCCAAAACCAAAAACCAAACCTGCTGCTGTTGACTCGATTCTGACTCATGGCAACCCCGTGTGTTACAGAGTAGAACTGAGCCCGGTAGGGTTTTCTTGGCTGTAATCTTCACAGAAGTAGATCACCAGGCCTTTCTTCCACAGCACAGATAGGTTGGTTTGAAATGCCAACCTTTTGGTTAATAGTTAACCGCAAATCATTTGTGCCACCCAGACACACACAAAAGCACACACAGATACACATAAATATACACGAAGACACATATACACCTTCTTATGCAAAACTATGTGCAAACACGTTCACTCTTGTGTGTATGCACACACACCCTCAGCAACCCCGTGTAGGCACAGGGAAAGCCTCCTCTTACTGGGAGTGGGTCTTCCTCGGCAGAATTTGCCCCCAGAAAGAGAGCATTTCACCTCACATTAACTTTTCCAGGTGACATTTTGACTCCAGCAAGAAAGCTCAGCCTCTTCCTGGACCTTAGGTCAGCGGTTCAAATCCACCAGGCCCTCCATGGGAGGAAGATATGGCAGTTTGCTTCCGTAAAGATTACAGACTTGGAAATCCTATGGGGCAGTTCTACTCTGTCCTACAGGGTCACTGTGACTCAGAATCAACTCACCAACCACTGGGACTAAACTTGACACGAGAACTTTGGGCTCCAGTTCGGGAGATTATGCATGTGCCTCATCCCTGAGCTGATGTGGGAGCAATACTGTGGCTTTGACATCAGGAAGACCAGGGTTCAAATCCTGCATCTGCAACTTTCTAGCTTATGAACTTGGGACCAATTACATAAATATGCCGAAGTTCAGTGTCTTCAGTCATAAAATGAGGATAGTAGAGGGTCATCAAAAAAGAGGAAAGACCCTCAATGAGATGGGTTGACACATAGCTGCAACAATGCGCTTAAGCACAGCAATGATTGTGAGGATGGCGCAGGACCAGGCAGTGTTTCGTTCTGTTGTGCATAGGGTCACTGTGAGTCGGAACTGACTCGACGGCACCTAACAACAGGGATTCCTACCAAACAGGGCTTTGTGAAGATGAAAGGGCATCATGTGTGAGTGCTTGGTATAGCGCCTGGCACGTAGCTGCTGTAGGGTATTGTCGAGTCAATTCTGACTCACAGTGACCCCGTGTGACAGAGAGGAACAGCCCCATAAGGTTTTCTAAGCTGTAATCTTTACGGGAGCAGATCAACAGGCCTTTCACCCGAGGATCCGCCAGGTGGGCTCAGACTGCCAAACTTTCCGTCAGCAGCTGACTGCTTAGCCATTGCACCACTGGGGCTCCTTTGGCACACAGTAAAAAAAGAAAAAAAACCTTTGCCATCGAGTCGATTCCAACTCATAGCGACCCTATAGGACAGAGTAGAACTGCCTCATAGTGTTTCCAAGGAGTGCCTGATGGATTCAAACTGCCAACCTTTTGGTTAGCAGCTGTAGCTCTTAACTGCTATGCACCAGGGTTCCCTTGGCACATAGTAGATGTAGTAACTGTTGGGAGGAGAAAGAGGCTGGGATATTTTCAAGGCTACATATACCATCCATTTACAGTCTTAAGGTTGAATCGTCTCTTTTTATTTTTTTTTCCCTCTCTCTTTTTTTCTGGACATAACATAAACCCAGACTACTTTGCATTCATATTCTATAATATTTTATGCATCATTATTACGTATTTTATCTAAAATGACCCTTTTTTTTTTCCTTTAAACCTCTTCATGTAGATAGATGTCTGTGGTATGAACAAGGGCCAATTTCATCTGTCTTTGGGCATCGTCTTTTCTGGGGGACCATATATCTGCTTATGATCACTAAAACCGTTCAGCAAATCTGTTCTGATAAACCTAAATTCTCTTTATAGGCAATGTTCCAAGACTAAAGCCTTCTTTAAAAATAAAAATAAAAAGCATTAAAAGCTGCAGTCTCCAAATAAGAAGGCTTTGCTCTTAAGAACCCACTGCTGTTGAGTTGATTCCCACTCATGGTGATCCCATGTGCTACAGAGTAGAACTGCGCGATAGGATTTTCTTGGCTGTAATCTGTACAGGAGCAGATTGCCAGGCCTTTCTTCTGCAGCACCGCTGGGTGGGTTCAAACTGCCAACCTTTGCGTTAGTATTTCAGTGCAAACCGTTTGAGCCACCCAGGGACCTTAAGAGAAACCCATATTTTAAACCCATATTTAAAAGTGAAACAGCTGGTCTCAAAGTTTCATTTTAATACTCCTTTGTTTAACAACACAAACTTTTCCGAGCACCTACTATACGCTCTGTGCTGTGCTCAGCACTCAGTTGACAAAGACACAGAGAATCAAGCATAAGAGCAAATTACATAAATAATTGCAATTCAACATAGAGAAATGACTTCTAAAATACCAGTTTAGTAAAACACGTACCAGGTAAAGACCACACAGAAGAAGGAACAATTAATCCTGCAGCAACGAGGATAAGAGGGTCTGGGAGACTTCTGTCGTTTCATCGCCCGGCATCACTTCCCTTTGTAGCAGAATCCAGTTTCCTTTGGAGCTCTCCACTTCCTCAGGCTTTCTGGGGCTCTCAATCAAGTGACATTACCCAGGGGTGCCACATGGCTCAGATCTGGACTGTCAGTCTCTCATCCCTGGAAATAATATACTTCAGCAAAGGGATACCCACCCCATTGCCGCTGAGTCAATGCCAACTCATAGCGACCCTGTAGGACAGAGTAGAACTGCCCTATAGGGTTTCAAAGGCTATAATCTTTAAGGAAGCAGACTGCCACATCTTTCTCCCACAGAGCAGCTGGTGGGCTCGAACTGCTGACCTTTTGGTTAGCAGCTGAGCACTTAACCACTGTGCCACCAGGGCTCCTTGCAAAGGTGTATAAAGGCAGTAAAAGGCTAGCATTTGGAAGAGACTTGCCTTTAAACGTATTTACTTAGATCTCCTCCATGAGACCTAGATTAGATTCCCAGCCATTGCACCTCTTGTGCAGCTACCACCCATCTGTCAGTGGAGGCCTGTGTATTGCTATGATGATGTTGGACAGGTTTCAGTGGAACTTTGAGACTAAGACAGACTAGAAGGCAAGGCCTGGTGATCTGCTTCCAAAAATCAGGCAGCTAAGAACAACAGCAACAAATAATACTCAGGAAATATCCATGTCCACTGACAGAGGAAGAGTCCCTCATAGTCACAAAGGTTGTATTTCTTAAGTTCTTGTTGTTGTTGTCAGGTGCCATCGAGACTGTTCCTACTCATAGTGACCCTATGTACAACAGAAAGAAACACTGCCCAGTCCTGCACCGTCCTCACAATCATTGCTATGTCGGAGCCCATTGTTGCAGCCACTGTGTCAATCCATCTCATTGGGGGTCTTCCTCTTTTTCACTGACCCTCTACTTTACCAAGCAGGTTGTTCTTCTCTGGGGACTGGTCCCTCCTGATAATATGTCCAAAGTATTTGAGATGAGGTCTCGCCATCTTCAATTCTAAGAAGAATTCTGGCTATACTTCTTCCAAGACAGATTTGTTAGTTCTTTGGGAAGTCCATAGTGTATTCAATATTCTTCACCAACACAATAATTCAAAGGCATCACTTCTTCTCCCGTGTTCCTAATTCATTGTCCAGCTTTTGCATGCATATGAGGCGAATGAAAATACCATGGCTTGGGTCAGGTGCACTTTAGTCCTCAAGGTGACATCTTTGATTTTTAATACTTTAAAGAGGTCTTTTGCAGGAGATCTGCCCAATGAATACGTTGTTTGATTTCTTGACTGCTGTTTCCATCGTCATTGATTGTGGATCCAAGTAAAAAGAAATTCTTGACAACAATCTTTTCTCCATTTATCATGGTGTTGCTCATTGGTCCAGTTGTGGGGATTTTTCTTTTCTTTATGTTGAGATATAATCCATACTGAAGGCTATGGTCTTTGATCTTCATCAGCAAGTACTTTAAGTCCTCTTCATTTTCAGCAAGCAAGGTTTTGTCATCTGCATAACACAGGTTGTTAATGAGTCTTCCTCCAATCCTGATGCCCCATTCTTCTTCATATAGTCCAGCTTCTTAGACTATTTGCTCAGCATACACATTGAATAGGTATGGTGAAAGGATACAACCCTGACACACGTATTTCCTGATTTTAAGCCTTGCAGTATCTCCTTATTCACAACAACTGCCTCTTGGTCTACATACAGGTTCCTCATAAGCACCATTAAGTGTTCCGGAATTCCCATTCTTTGCAATGTTATCCATCATTTGGATAACAAGTATCAACCCATTTAATTCTCACAAATGCCCTGTGAAATAACTATTATCCCCCTTTTACAGATGAGGAAGCTGAGACTCAGAGAACTTAAGTCACTTGCCCCAAGCCACACAGCTAAACAGTGTCCAGACCTGTGTTCAAACCCAGTTTTGTTGGCTCCAGAACACAACCAGGTCACACCATGCCACACTGGCCCCACTCAACATGACTTTCCTTGGCTCCACCACCTCCATCTCCTTCTTCTGACCAATTTCAGCCAATCTCCACGTGTTGTGATGTTTCGACGATCTTCTTTTCTTGTACAATCACTGGTTCCAATTCCAGTGCCTTATTTCAGTGGGAAGGAGCCCTGGTGGTGCAATGGTTAAGTGCTCAGCTGCTAACCAAAAGGTCAGTGGTTTGAACCCACCAGCGTCTCCGCGGGAGAAAAGACCTGGTGATCTGCTCCCATAAAGATTACAGCCTTGGAAACCCTATGGGGAAGTTCTGCCCTGTCATACGGGACCACTATGAGTTGGAATCGACTCGACAACACACAAAAACAACAACATTTTGGTGGGAAAAGCGAGGTTGATGTGTGGCTTCAGAGATTCTAAACTCTGGGCAGTGCTTTGCTGGGTGCTTAGCTGTGGACTTGGCAGGAGGAAAACTATGTCTTAGTGCACGTCCTCCCCCGCGCTCCAAGTCTGTGATGGTGAATGATGATGGAAAGATGCTTGACAGTTAAGTGAGCTCTTTAATTACACAGAAAGACAAGCCCTCAGAAGTCAGCTGGGGAAGAAAGAAGGCAGTCTGATTTCTGATCAATGGCTGTTCCAGCATCTTTGATCAAAGGCTTGATCTGTCTTTTTCTATTGTCTGGAGTTAATGAGTCCATTTGAATGAGGCCTTCCAAGGGCTTCCTCTGATGAATGGAGTTTCCTTAACTCTGGGGACTGCTCTCTCCTAGATAACGTTGCTCTGTTCATTACTCGGAGCACTAATAACTCTGATGATTGTCATTTACTGAGTGCCTATTATGTGCTGGGCAGTGTGCCCAGGAGTCTGCACGCCTTAGCTCTTTTGATCTTCATGATAACTCTAGGGGAAAAGATCTACTGTCTTCCTGGCTCTACCTCTTACCAGCTATGCCTCTGTGCCTCTGTTTTCTCATCTGAAAAATGGGGATAATAATAGTACCTCAGAGGGGTATTGTGAACATCCAATGAATTAATGTTTGTGAAGGACCTAGAACAGTGCCTGGCACATACTAACAACCTATAAGTGATTGCTACTTTTATTATTCCCATTTTACACGAGAGAAGACAGAGGTTCACAGGAGTTCAGGAGCCAGGCAGAGGCTCAGAGGTAGTCAGCCACAGAGCCAGGATTGAAGCCTGCTCTGGTCCAAAACTAAGCTCTTAGCACTGGCCCATGAAAGGGTGAGGAGGGGTCCTCAAGCCATATCATGCACTGTGTCCATTCTCCAGAAACCACTAGGGAAGTAGGGACAGTGGGACTGGCTCTCACAAAAAGTCAAGAGCAGACCCCATGCAGTCTTTGCTGAGCCCAGCAGGGAGTGTCTGGCCCAGCGGAGGGAACCCACAAACCAAGACCAGGGAGGACAAAGGGGCTGCCGGAGGTGCTCCTTGTCCCTAGAATAGAGTCACACTCCGGCGTGGCGTGAAGGCTTTCCTGGACCCACCAACCTTCCAGGTTCATCCCCAGGCACCCCGTGCTCACCCCCTTACCTACGTACATTCAACTGCATCCCCATTTCTACCCACCAGGCTCTTGAACTCCATGCTGTTCATACACACCGTTCATTCTCTCTGAAATGCTTTCCCATCCCATCCCCACCTCCCACCTGTCCTCCAAAATGCACTCAGGCTTCACCTCCTCCAGGAAGTCTTCTCTGACCAGCCCCACCCTCGGCAGTGTTAGATGTCCCTCTTTAGAGCTCCCGTGGTGCTCCCTCCGTTCCTCTCCAGGTTGAAACGGCCCTGTAATTCCCGGTTGTAATTGTCTGTCTCCTCCACCAGCCCTGGATCTCCTCTGAGGCCCAGACCATAGTAAGTGTAAGTGTTCAGGAAATGTTTGTGAATGAACGAATGAATAAACAAGTGAATGAATGAGTTCTTGAGAGAGGGGTAGTCTAGCCGGGCACCTTCCATGTGAGAGAAGGATTTCACTAATTCTGTGGCTTCATACAGGATAGAAAACCACTGAGTGGAGATTCCCAGAGAGATAGATTGGCACGTAGTAGGTACACTCAACCACACTTAAAAAGAGAATGGCCCCAGACACTCTGATAACCCAGAACTGAAACCATTCCTGAAGCCCACTCTTCAGACAAAGATTAGACAGGACTGTAAAACAAAAAATAACACACATGAGGAACGTGCTTTTTAGTTCAATCAAATATACGAGACCAATTGGGCAGCCCCTGTACAAAAGCAGGACGAGAAGGCAGAAAGGGACAGGAACTGGTCAAATGAACACAGGGAACCCAAGGTTGGAAAGGGGGAGCAAGGTGTCACATTGTGGGGATTGCAACACAAAGTCACAAAATAATATGTGTATAAATTTTTTAATGAGAAATTAACATGAGCCATAAACTTTCACCTAAAGCACAATAAAAAAAAAAAAAATTAGCAAAAAAAAAGAGGGAAAGAATGGGCTGCCCAGGAGATAATGAGCTCCCCAGCACTGGGGGTATTCAAGCAGAAAGTGAGGGCACAGCTGTCAGGGATACCATGGTTAATTTCTGAATCACCTAAGATGCTGGCTGACGTTTCAGTGTTTTCATTCTATTCTTATTTGACTCTAAATCTTCTTAGGCCATCTTGAGGATGATGATTGTCACGGATTGAATTGTGTCCCCCAAAATTATGCATCAACTTGGCTAGGCCACAATTTCCAGTATTGTGTGATTGTCCACCATTTTGTCATCTGCTGTGGTTGTCCTATGTGCCGTAAATCCTACCTCTATGATGTTAATGACCAGAATGCTCCTTAGAAGCAAGGATGGCGAGACTATGTCTTACATACTTTGGACACATTGTCAGGAGAGATGGGTCCCTGGAGAAGGACATCATGCTTGGTAAAGTACAGGGTCAATGAAAAAGAGGAAGCCTCTCAATGAGATAGATTGACACAGTGGCTGCAACAACCGGGCAGTGTTTCGTTCTGTTGTACATAGGGTCGCTATGAGTTGGAACTGACCTGATGACACCTAACAACAACAATGATGTTGATGAGGTGGGATTAGAAGCAGTTATGTTAATGAGGTAAGAATGAATCTACAAGATCAGATTGTGTCTTAAGTCAATCTCTTTTGAGATATAAAAGAGAGAAGCAAGCAGAGAGACATGGGGGACCTCACATCACCAAGAAACAAGAGCCAGAAGAATAGCATGTCCTTTGGACCCAGGGTTCCTGCGCTGAGAAACTCCTCAACCAGAGAAGATTGATGACAAGGACCTTCCCCCTGAGCCAACAGAAAAAGCCTGCCCTTGGAGGTGGCACCCTGAATTCAGACTTCTGGCCTCCTAGACTGTGAGAGAATAAATTTCTCTTTGTTAAAAGCCATCTACTTGTGGTATTTCTGTTATAGCATCACTAGATGACTAAGACGGTGATGATGCTAATGATAGCCATCACCTATGTGGCACCTATATGCCCTCTGAGCTACAGTGGGCCATTTATATGTATAGCAATCACAGACCCTCCTCACTAATGTAGCACGCAACTGAAAACGTGGACAAAACCAAGTAATCAAGTAACCAAGTAACACGTAGTGTTGGCATGAGTCGGAACCAACTTGATGGCAATGGGTTTGGGTTGGGTTTGGTATACTGGGGGAAGGTATTATCCAGAAAGATATTTTGAATGGTCCGTACTTAAACCTCATGTTTTAGAAGCTGTCTTTGACCGTGTGTTTTCAGCATTTCCATCCACATTCTTGAATTCTGTCCTTTTCCTTCATAATTGAGCTACAGACAAAAAGCTTAAGCTCAAAGATCTTCCAGCAAAAGTTAAAGATCTGTTGTGCTGGGTAGATTTTATGATTTTATCATTCTTTTTTTTCCTTTGTTTGGCTCCATTGTGTTTAGTTTATGAGACTCAGGCTCCTTTACCAGTAGGATCAGCACTTCTTCTTTCTGCTTGGTTTTATACAGCAATCACAAAAATGCAATGAAATATTAAAGTCCTTGGCGCAAACACTGCTGCAGAGGCAAAGGCAGGGACCCTTCTGCAGGGACTTGTTTGCCAGGGCTCATCAGCACACGAGTACCTTTCATCAGCTAATGTACAAAATCTCCAACCCACACATCAATCAGGGTATGGACATCAGTGTAAATGCCCCAACGCACAGGTTGTTCCAAAGATGGGTACATGAAAACCAGAAGCTTCCTGTATTATTGCCATGATTGTGAAGATGGCGCGCGGCCAGGCAATGTTTCGTTCTGGAGTACATAAGGTCTCCACAAGTTGGCACCAACTCGATGGCAACTAACAACAACCACCTGTATTATTATTATAATACTCATTTGTCTGATAGGAAATTGAGGCTCAGAGCAGTCAAGTAACCCATCCACAGTCACACAACCAAGGAGAAGTAGAGCAGGAAGTGAATCAAGGGGGAATCACGGCACCTGCATTTAATAACAATGTCACTGTTGGTGGTGGTGGTGGTCGCCATCAAGTCAGCTCCAACTCATGGCAACCCCATGTGCGACAGAACAAAAAGTTGCCCAGTCCTGCACCATCTTTATGTTTGCTCATATGAGTCCATGGTTGTGGCCACTGTGTATTTTAACTGCCTTCCAACCTATAGGGCTCATCTTCCAGCCCTATATGGGGCAATATTCTGTAGTGCTCCATTGTGTTTTCATTGACTAATTTTTGGAAATAGATTGCCAGGCCTTTCTTCCTAGTTCACCTTAGTCTGGAATCTCCATTGAAACCTGGCCAGCATGGGTGACCCTGCTGGTATTTGAAATACTGGTGGCATAGCTTCCAGTATCACAGCAACATGCAAGCTACCACAGTACGACAAACTGACAGATGGGGTAGGAAATGACGTTTATTGAGCACTTACTATGTTCAAGGCACTGTTCGAAGCACTGCCTGTCTTTGACTGGTTTAATCCTCACAACACCCACAAGGAGTGCTGTGACTGTCCCATTTTAGAGATGCAGAAACTGAGATGCAGAGAGATGAAGTGACTTTCCAGTGGTTACCGAGCTAGAGGGAGTGAAGCCCGACTTTGAACTTGGGAAGTCTGGTCCCAAGCCCTCTCTTTAGTGCCAAGCCTCTTGAGATGCATCAGCAACTCAAAGTCTTAGAGCAGGAAAAGCTCCCCACCCCACCCACACCCCCGGCTCTGAGCATAAGAACCAAGAACTTGGCAAAGGGGAAGCAAGCACCCGCAGCTGGGTTGTTTGCAGGAGCTGCTGTTTTCCTACAGGGAGGCAGCTCCACCATCAAAGGCTTGTGTTTGAGCAGCCGACCTTGCAGCCCAAGGTCGTCTGAGCTGAGCCCCAGCTGCTTTTCTAAGGAGCATTGCTCTGAGAACCCCCTTCTGGAATGGCTTCTCACGTACCTCCCATTCTCACGAGGGGCTGTCAGGTATCAAAAAGCTGAATCAGGAACTTAATTTAATGCTGCAGAAGGCGCTGCTGTGTGGGTCTCTACAGGCTCAATTCTAATAGCATTTGTGCTTTGACCACGACAGCACAAAATGCAAACCACAGGAGAGGGAATGAGGGCTTAGAAGTCAAGAGACATTGGATCTAGTCGGTGCTCTGATTCATTGCTGCGTGACCTGGAGCAAGCTACTTAACCTCTCTGAGTGTCAGGCTCCCATGTAGTTGGATAGTGAGTGAGGGTTTTTCTAAGTTCCTTCTGCCTCCAACATCCCTAAGTCATAAAGCGGCTTGAGCTTCCCTCTGCACAGTAAGACTCAGACCCATGACTAGTACCAGAATAGGAACAGTGCCCTACAGGAGAATCTAGGAAAGTCCCTAAATGTAGGGGTGGCTGCACAGTTACCTGAATGGTCCTCAGCGTCTGATCAGTTTTGTGGAGTGACCCATACCAGCTAGTTGTCCCATTATTACTACTGTTGTTGTTGTTATCACTAGCTGCCATCAAGTCAGCCCCAATTCATGCCAACCCACACACAACAGAATGAAACGCTGCCCAATCCTGTGCCACCCCCATGATTGGCTGCAGATCTGGCCTTTGTGATCCACAGGGTTTTCATTGGCTGATTTTCAGGAGATTGCCAGGCCTTTCTTTCTAGTCTATCTTAGTCTGGAAGCTCTGCTGAAACCTGTTCAGCATCGTAGCAACATGCAAGCCTTCACTGACAGACCAGTGGTGGCTGTGCATGAGGGCACTGGCCAGGAATCAAACCTTGGTGTCCACATGAAAGGTGAGAACTTCACCACTGAGCCACCAATGTCCCATTATCATTATTATTATTAATAGTAATCATTATTATTATTAACAGTTACCATTTATCAAGTACCCAACTACATGGTAATCATTTTACTCACCACAACAACCCTGGGAGACAGGTATAAATCACAAAAATTAGGGAAACTGAGGCTCACCAAGGTTAACGTGCCCAAGTTGTTGTCACGAGCTATTGAGTCAGTTCCAACTCATAACAACCCTATGTACAACAGCACGAAACACTGCCTGGTCCTGCGCCATCCCCATAATCTTTGCTACATTTGAGCCCATTGTTGCAGCCACTATGCCAATCCATCTCGTCCAAGGGCACATGGATTATAAACAGTAGAGCTGAGAATTGACCCTGAGTTTATATGGCCCAAAGCCTGTGCTCCTTCCACTACCTCTCCTGGTGCTTCTCAAAGGGCCTTGCTCTGGGAAACCAAAGCCTTAGAATTACTCGGACATCTGGTATTCATTCAAAAAGTATTCATTGAGTACCTACTATGGGCCAGGTGTCATCTGAGGCACTGGGCATACAGCAAAGAACAAGACAAACATGAGTCCTTGGATTCGCAGGCCCCCCATTGCTCCCATGAGGGGGGAAAATGCAGCTCCAGTAAGATGTAATCACGGCGTGAACATGAACGAGACGTTGGCAGGCTCGTTCATTCCCATTGCCATAAAAGAAGGCCCTTGATTGGTGGCAGTAAATGTGTCACGGGGTGGAGCAGGAGAAAATTGTGTTCAAGCAACACCAGGAGATTTACTGCAAAATGGAAAAATGTTACCGAATGTGAAAAGATGAAACGGAAATTGAATCACAAACACAAATCATTCCTGAGTTTCAGAAAAAGTTTGAAGGTTGCCTAAAATTTACCTGGAAGACGGGTGAGATGAGGAGCAGGTGGAGATACAGGTTCTTTCGCCTGTGAATCCAGAGCGTTCATCTCAAAAAAAAAAAAGCAAAGAACCTGTGAGTAAATGCTTTAAAAATGAATATTTTGAATATTTTACTCATTCATTCAGCAAACACTTACTGTATTGGGCAGAGAGGGTATGAAAATGAACAGACCCAGTCCTGATACTAAAAAAAAAAAAAAGATACTAAAGAAGCTTACAAATGCATGGGGTAGAGGCATAACAGATAATTACACTCTAATGTTGTAAGGCTGTGATGGAGATACGAAGGAAGTCCTGTTGATTCTGAAAGAAGGAAGCAATTAATTCTCACCTAGGAGAAAGCTACAGAAGTTTTCCTGGGTGCTGCTGTTGTTGTTGTTACCATCACCTCCAGCTCATGGCAACCTTATGTATAACAGAGTGAAACATTGCCCAGTCAAGCGCCATCCTCACAATCGTTGGTGTGTTTGAGCCCATTGCTGCAGCCACTGTGTCAATCTATCTCATGAAGGGTTTCCCTCATTTTAGCTGACCCTCCACCGATGTCCTTTTCTGGCCATTGGTTTTTCCTGAGGACGTATCCAAAGTGAGTAAGTCAGAGTCTCACCATCCTCGCTTCTAAGGAGCATTCTGGTTACATTTCTTCTAAGACTGATTTGCTCATTCTTCTGGCAGACCACGGTATATTCAATATTCTTCGCCAACACCACAATTCAAACACGTCAACTCTCCTTTATGAAATGGGCCTTGAAGGGTGAATACAAGTATGTCAGGATGCAGAGAGAAACAGAGTGATCTAGACAAAGGGAATCAGATGTGCAAAGATGGAGAGGCAAGTTCAGAAATTAGAAAGACAGGCAGGGTGCTGCAACAGATAATGGAAAGAGACAGAGCTAGAGCAGGGTTTCTCAACCTTGCAACTATGGACATTTTGATCATATTTTGCAATGGGGGCTGTCCTCTGCATTGTAGGATGTTGAGCAGCATCCCTGGCCTCTACCCATTAGATGACAGTAGCAACCTCCTCCCAGTTGTGACAATCAGGAACGGTCTAACATTACCAAATGTCCCTCAAGAGCAAGATCACCTTCTGTTGAGTACCACTGCGGTGGAGGTATTAACAGACCAGTTTGGGGAAGGGCTTAAAGATAGCATGATGAAGATTAGACTCCAGAGGATCACAAACACTGTTTACTAAGCAGAGTATATTGTTCTTGTTCGTTGCCATTCAGTCAATTCTGACTCATGGCGACCCCATGTGTTACAGAGTAGAACTGTACTCCATAGGGTCTTTTTGCCCATAATATTAAAAGAAGCAGATCACCAGACCTATCTTCTGTGGTACCTCTGGGTAGGTTTGAAACACTAACATTTAGGTTACCAGTCAAGCACAAACCTTCTGCACCACCTAGGGACCTTGAGCAGAGTATGTTGTTGTTGGGTGCCATCAAGTCGATTTCAAGGTCACAGCCTTGAAAACCCTGTGGAGCAGGTCTACTTTGCACACACAGGGTTGCTATGAGTCAGAATCAACTTGACGGCAGCCAACAACAACATGCTATCTCTGTTCCAAAGGTTCTAGAAAGCAAAGAACACTCAGTAACTCTGGTTTACATGACCAGTGTGAAGTCAGAGAGAAAAGAGAAACGTTAAAATATCATAACTTTAATTACACTTAAACATTTGCAAGGCCGGGTTCCATACACACTATAGTGTTCAGTCTTCTCGGCAATGCCTGGGAGTACAGAGTTTTGTACTAAGTAAGCATCTGTTGGTTATCCCAGCTCCATTTTAACGCCTGTTTCTGTTACTTCTTAAACTACGGCTTCCATTCTGTGGGTAAAATCTCTTCCTGGGTGACCTGCCTCTTGGACCAGCCCTCGGCCTACCTGGGGAGCCCTTGCAGGTGATGGGGGAAAGACCAAACCACTCTGGGAAGAAGTGCAAGCCTTGCTCTGCCGTGGCCTGTTACAAAGAGTGGCACTGAGGCCCTGTGGCAAGATGCCACCTCAGACACCTGCTAAGTCTCAAACAAAACAAATAGAGCAAAATGCTGAAAACCTGTTGATGGTGCGCCACATTCTGGTCTTACAAGACCCTTTACCATTGTGGCTTTGTTCACCTTGCCAACCCGTTTTAGGGCCACCCCACTCGCTGTTCCTACTTCTTCCATTCACCAGATCCATCATATGTCCTTGGCCTTCAGGTTCCTTTGCCTGCAATCTGCTTTGCCTAGAGGGTCCTCTCTATCACCTTCCCCACTCCCAGGCTCTTCACCTGGCCAGTACCACCCACCTGTCAGGTTTAAGGTTACACGTTATCACCTCCACCAGGCAGCCTTCCCCCACTGCTGAAGACTTGGTTTGGGATTCTGCTCTGTATTTCCAATCAATGCTATGCTTACCTCCGTGGCAGCACTTATCACACTATTTTGTGATTGTCTAGTTACTTGTGTATCTCCCCATTAGATACCCAAGAACCCAGTGTTTAGCAAACTACAACCCAGGGGCCAAATCTGTTCAGGTAAATAAAGTTTTCTTGGAATACAGCCACATCCATTTATTTTAATGTTGTCTGTGGCTGCTTTCACACTGCAATGGCAGAGTCAAGTTGCTGCAACAGAAACCATATGGACACAAAGCCAAAAAGATTTGCTATCTGGCCCTTTACAGAAAAGTTTGCAAACCGCTGCACTAGATGGTAGGCTATTTAAGGGAAAGAATCCTGTCTTGCTCAGCAGTGTATTACCATCAGCATGTACTGCTAAGCCTGGAAGATAGCAGAAGTTAATGAATCTTTGATGAATGGATGGACAGATGAATGTTGAGTGCCTAAGTGTCAAGCTCAGTGACAAAATGTGGCACTAGTAGCACATCAGAGACACCTTTGGCAAGATGGTTCCAAGTGGTAGGAAATGGACTGATTGTCCAAAGCAAAACCAGCTAAGACACCGCCCCCCCGCCACCAGGCCTATCAACAAAATGAATGGCTGGTAGGCAGCATGTTGGGTTCTTGCTTGTTGAAGATGATGTACAGAGAGAGATTTGATTAAGGTAACTTCCTGCTATGAGCTTCTATGATTGTTCATTGAATGGTTTTTCCCTCTAGTGTTTTGAGCAAAAACAATCATTTGTTGAATTAAACCTGAATTTCATCAGGCTGGAAATTTGAACTGAATAATCCGGGCTTTTTTTTTGAGGCTTAGAAGGAGGGAGGAAAAGAGAATAGAGATTATATTATCTGTAAAGAGTACAAACGGCCTCAGCCCCTCAAACCAGCAAAACCCCAAAAGACTATCTAGTCTACCCCCCACCCAGGGGTGGGCATTTACTTCTGAAGCTCAGAAGGGTCAGCAGGAGATTCTCATCTCTCTTACCTCCAGCCAGCTTCCTATTAAGCCTTTACTTGGGTTGTTCTTACTCAATTACTAAGCTTATTTTCGTATACCCCAATAAAATTGCATTCCCATTTATAAATGAAAAAATAAACCCTTGTTCCACTTGTCCAGCTGATGAACTTAAACTCCTCTTTCAGGAACCAGCTCCTTCTTTGGCTCAGTCCCCTAAACAGGCCCTCCCTCTTCTGAACTCTAAAAGCACTTTGCTCCTGCCTGCATCGCAATTAGTTCTCAGACTTGCTTGCATGTCTGTTTACAGCAATAGGACTGTGAAATCCCTGAAGAGTTCATACTCCTGTACATCCCAGGTACATAGTAGGTGCTCAACACATGTTTATGGAATGATCAAAAGGATAAATTAATAAAGGGGAGAGGGAAAGAGGAAAGGTTGAACCCAATGAGTGAATGAATGAGTGGGTGGGTAGGTGAATGCATGAGTGGAGAAATGGATGGAGGGATGGATGGGTGGGTGGGTGGATGGGTGGATGGGTGGATGGGTGGGTGGGTGGATGGATGGATGGATGGATGGATGGATGGATGGATGGATGGATGGATGGATGGATGGATGGATGGATGGATGGATGGATGGATGGATGGATGGATGGATGGATGGATGGATGGATGGATGGATGGATGGATGGATGGATGGATGGATGGATGGATGGATGGATGGATGGATGGATGGATGGATGGATGGATGGATGGATGGATGGATGGATGGATGGATGGTGGATGGATGGATGGATGGATGGATGATCAGTGATTGGGCCAAAGTTATGAAGGAAGTGAATTATGTCCTCAAAACCCTCAACAACTGGCTTACTATAGAGGACTGTCACACATCTCTACCCCACCACCACATTTTGGGATTCTCTCCTCCAAGTTTAATTGTTCCAAGCCCTGGAATATTTCTTCCTAGCCCTCTCATGACATCCCTTCATCATTCCCTGCCTCACCAAGTCAGCTTTGCTCAAGGAGCCAAGAGGGCAAAGGGGACTTTGTTCATGAGAAGCAAGCAGATGGCCAGCTTCCAGCACCCCAGTAGGACGAACAGGAGGCCACCTGCTCTCCCATGATGGCTCTAATTAGAGCAGATGCTTTTCTCAGTGACTTACCAAGCCTGGTTCCCCCCTGCTGGAGCAAAACAGTAAAGCCTCACAGAAAGGTGAGCTCTCTCGGGGACAAGGTTGAAGGTGTCTACCTCTGAAACTCCTTCTTTGTCCTCTGCTCATGTTTTAGTTCCAGACTCAACCAACCCAGAGAAGCAGCCCGTTTTCTCAGGATTAATCAGAGCTTCCCCCTTAGCTCCTCCCCATGGAACTGCAGGACTCTGGGGAACACAGATTGAAAACTGTTGCTCTGGTTAGAGACCACTTTGCAGATGAGGAGACTGAGGACCAGAGAGGGGAAGGGACTTCCTCAAGGTCACCCAGTGGGGTCTAGGAACTGGAGCCCAGCCCTCTTCCTTCACCAGCCAATACACTTTGCAACTACACCATCTTAACATGTACAGGTTTGCGTAACTCCCTTGGAGAACTCTGGATAAAACTCAACATCATGTCCAAGGGAGATGCCCTGTTCCAATCTCATTTAGCATTCAGTTTTGCTGATTACAGTTCTGATTATGATGCCGGAATCATTTGTATTTCTGAGTATTAGTAATTTAGTATCAGGTGGGCATTAATCAATAAGGACTTAAAAGAAATTGTAGGCAAATCATAACAAAGGAAAATTCTCTCCTACACAGGCACGCACACACACACACCCTTTTTTTCTTAGCTTTAATTAGGTTGACCCAGATTGATCTGGAAAAATTTCCAGACTCAGAACTAATTTTTCTTTTGTGATGGTGAAAACCATGCGGTTTTCGGGAGAATGGAACTCTTGAGCAAAGTGGTAGCTTCTGGGTTCCTCCAGCAACAGCAAGTAGACAAAGACCTTATTCAAAATCAGAGGCAACAGCCAAAAGTGGTACTGTCCAGTCAAACAAATGTGATCCCATTTCTGTTCCTCTCTAGCTGTCTAGCTGTGTTACCTCAGGCAAGTTACCCGCCTTCTCTGAGCCTCCACTTCCAATCTTACACACATGCACCATCTCACAGTTCATCCTTCGCAAAGTAACCAGGAGGTTTTCCAAAGAATCAATCAATCCAGGCACCTCTGTGATTAGAATCTCTCTCGATATCTTCGCATTTGACTTAGAATAAAATCCACACTCCAAAATGTGCCTGAGGGGAGCTGTGTGTTAGGATTCCTTTTGGCTGCATGTAACAGAAACCTGATTATATCAGTGTAACCAAACAGGGGGTATTTTTCTTACATGACAAGAGGTCCAGTGGTTGTCCAGAGAAACTAAAATGCCATTGAGACCCAGGCTCCTTCTATCCTGGATCTGTTCCTTCTATCAGGAAAGCCATAACTTGTCTGGAGCCTGCTGCTTACAACGCACTGGCCAGACCTACGTCACATAAACAGTATCTTCTTAGCTGAATGCTTTGCCTTCTTAACAAAACCAAGGTGAGGAAGAAAGGGGATTAGATATCGGGCAGGCAGCAGGCAGCCCCCCGCCCCCCGCACAATGTACCTGTGGTAGGCAGAATTCTGAGATGGTCACCATGATCCCTGCGCACTAGGGCTCACGCCCTCTACAATCTCCTTCCCATGAGCGTGGGTAGGAACTGAGACTTGTCCTAGCAAATATATTTTATAGGTGTAATTCAGGTTCCTAATCACTTGATTTTGAGTTAAAACAAAGAGAGACTAACCCGGGTGAGGTCCTGGGTGGCATCAACGGTTTGTGCTTGACTACTAATCGAAGGTTGGAGGTTCAAACCCACCCAGGGGCACCACAGAAAGCGGGCCCAGCAATCTGCTTCAGTAAAGATTACAGCCAAGGAAACCCTATGGAGCAGTTCTACGCTAACACATGAAGTCACCGTGATTCCCGGAAGTGACTGGGCAGTAACAGGTTTGGGTTTTTTTGGTTTTGAGCAAGATCTACAGAATCTTCGTAGGCAGCGACCTGGTCCAACCGTTTCATTTCAAAGACGAGGAAAGGGAAACCACAGAGAGGTAATGTGGTTTGTCCAAAGTCACACAAATATGTATTTGCATGTGCAGAAAATCATTAATATTCACAGAGTGGCCCAAGGGAGATTTTGAAAACAAATGAATGTAAAACGTTAAAATGGCAAATTCCCCCTGAGTGAAGAAAAAAGCTTCTATCAGACAGTCCCACTAAATTAAAAAACACACTCCAGTAGGTCTGCTCCCCCTCCGCAAAGGACCAGCAAACAAGAAAGTACTAACATGCTGTGCGTGGCATTGAAATGTCAGGGAGCTGCTGGCTCCGGTAATTCATCACTGAATTGAAAGCATTACATATGGGAAGAGCAAAAATCTAATTCCAGCTCATTTCAATAAGAATTGATCCAAGAGTTCATTACATAAACTCATTTTTACTAACATAACTTTGAACATGTCCTCAAAAGAGGACTGGATTCTCTCTGGTGATAGCCGAGACTGATAAGGGGATATTTGCATACAGACAATACTATGCTAAGTTGCAGATTTCTTGCATTCAAGTTAACTAAGATCTTTGTGTTGTGTGTTTTTGTTTTGTTTTAATGTTTCCTTAGTGGTGGAGATGAAGGTTAGAGAGAGGGCTCAGGGAACTGAGGTCTGGGGCTATTTTCAGAAAGGATCTAGCATCTCAAATCCAGGTTCATTTCTCTGAGATGTGTGACCTTAGTTGTGTGTCTTTGCTTCTCTGATCCTCTATTTCCTTGTCTATAAAATAGAATGCAAGATTAGGGAGAAGATGGATGAACGGACAGACGGACGGAGGGAGGGAGGGGTGGGCGGTCAGGAGGGTGAATGGATGGACAGAGATAGATAGACAGACATCATGTGATAATTGAATAAATGAAATGATGCAAAGCACTTAGCACAGCTTAAAGTTCTTGATGAAAGATAGCTTTTAAAAAGCTCTCCAAACCTCAGTTCATCTGTGATATCAACATAATAATACCAAAAAAAAAAAAAACCCCATTGCCATCAAGGCGATTCCAACTCTTAGGGACTCTATAGGGCAGAGGAGAACCGCCCCGTAAGGCTTCCAAGGCTATAATCTTTACGGAAGCAGACTGCCACATCTTTCTCCCGAGGAGCGGCTGGTGAGTACAAACCACCAACCTTGTGGTTAGCAGCTGAGTGCCTAACCACTATGCCTGGAAAACCAGAACCAGTTGCCATCAAGTCGGTTCAGACTCATGGTGACCCCACGTGTGTCAGAGTAGAACTATACTCCATAGGGTTTTCAATGGCTGTGGACTTTCAGAACTAGATTGCCAGGCCTTTCTTCCAAGGTGCCTCTGAGTGGACTCGAACCTCCAACCTTTCAGTTACCAGCCAAGAGCATTAACCAGTTGCACCACCCACGGAGTCCACCTACCTAGCAAACCAAAAGCCAAACCTGTTGCTGTCAAGTCGATTCCAACTCATGGAGATTCCATGTGTTACAGAGTAGAACTATTCCATAGTGTTTTCTTGGTTGTAATCTTTATGGAAGCAGGTTGCCAGGCCTTTCTTCCTCAGCACCATCGGGTGGGTAGTTGATTGCAAACCACTTCTGCCACTCAGGGACCATACCTACCTGGCAGGTAACCTTAAAGATTAAGAGTGAATGTGTGTGGGAGGCAATTACTATTAGCTCCCACCCCTGCCCCTTTGGGTGGGCTTGAGGGAAAGCCTCCAATATCTAGGTACCCCTGAGCCTGTGTCTGATTGGCCTCAGCAGTGGGGACCAGACAGCTGGACCCTGAGATGCCCAATTATTCCTCAAGTAAAGGGCAGGTCCTCCATCTCTTATTAAATAGGCTTTCTGGACTCAAAGAGGAGATCTCTGGCTAAATTCAGAAGCTCTCAACTTTGGCTGTCCATTAATACTGTGGTGGACTGGATTTGGTCCACGGTCTGTAGTTTGCTGGGCCCTGCTTTAGAGTAAGAGAGGAAAGAAACCAGACATGGAAGAGCAAAGGTAAACTGGAAGCCATTAGGAGTCCAACGTAGTGAAAAAAGAAAAGGTTACTGTGCTCCGTGCTGACTGAAAGGCTGGATATTCACATGCCTCAGAAGGAAGGCCTGGCAAACTATTTCTGAAAAATCAGCCACTGAAAACGCTATGGAGCACAGATCTACTCTGGCACACTTGGGGCCACCATGAGCCAGAGACGACTCAACGGCAACGGCTTTGGTGTTGGTTTTAGAAGGCCATACAAGGCCAAGCTCCGGTGAGTGGACCTGGAGTCAGAAGTGGGGAGCTGCTGCAGGGTTTCGGATGGAAGAGTGAAGCTCTCAGAGCTGAGCGTGGAGACATTAATCTGACAGATGTGCTTGGGGAGAGGGGAGTGGAGACAGAGGGGCCAGTTAGGAGACATGCTGACAGTTCCAAAGAGAGATGGAAAATTGAGGCCAGAGCAGCGGCCCAGGAGTTCAATCTGAGACATTTTGGTGGGTGAATGGACAGGGCTAAGGGTCAGGTGGGTGAGGGAGGAGTAGCCGCTGGCGTAGCGAGGAGGGCGCCCTGGGCAGAGACTGGGGAGCTGGCAGGCCTGCGGGCAAGTGGAGGGCTGGCCTGGGAGCTCAGGGAAGCATGTGGAGCAGCACGTTGTGCTGACACACCTGAGCGCCCAGCAGCTGGAGGAAAAAAGCAGAGAAGAGTTGGAATGCAGGGCCCATCTGTTGGAGGCTGTTCCAAAGATGCTAATCTGAGAGACAGAAGTCACCAAGGGCTGGGGGGCGAGTCCCAGTTCTCTAGGGCTGGAAGGAGCCTTGGAGCAGCACTCCAAGGATTTTTAAATCCCTGTGGATGCTGGTAATGAGGGTCCGGCTTGGCCGGTCAGAGGAGGGGCCACATGCCGTGTTTCCATCAAGCGCACGGTCTAGGATCACACCTTGGAGTAGCAAAGCTTTAGAGTACCTCTTCTCCCCCTGTCGTCTCCCAGACAAGGACAGTGAGACCCATTAAGTCACTATTAGTTGAGTGGATAGTATATACTAGGCCCTGGAGATACTGAGAAAATAGCACAAGAGACTAACATTTGATAAGGGGCAGTGGAGGCTTCGAGGTAGAATTAGACCCCAGTTCACCTCCCGGTCAATGCATCTCGTATGCAGCCACCACCGTCCGTTAGTAGAAGCATGTGTGTTGCTGTGATGCTGAACAGACTTCAGTGGAGCTTCCAGACCAAGACGGACTAGGAAGAAAGGGCTGGTGATCTGCTCCTAAAAATCAGCCAGTGAAAACCCTATGGATCACAATGGTCTGATCCGCAACCGATCATGGGGATGGCCAGGACCGGGCAACGTTTCACCCTGTTGTGCCTGGGGCCTCCGTGAGTCAGGGTCCAGCTCGACAGCAGCTAACGACAGCAGCAACTAACCTTTGAGAATTCTGTGGCTCGTCTAAATGTGATGGCTACCGCCAGCAACGTCATCCTTCATGTGGACTTCCATATGACCAGAGCCAGACTCTGTCCTGAACCCAGACATGAGTCCCAGATTAGTACAACAAAAACCCACTGCCATAGAGTTGAGGGACCCTGTAGGACAGAGTAGAACTGCCCCCATAGAGTTTCCAAAGCTGTAATCTTTAGGGAAGCTGACTGCCACACCATCTTCCCACTGAGCAGCTGGTGGGTTCAAACTGACGACCTTCTGGTTAGCAGCCGAGAGCTCTGACCACTGCACTACCAATGCTGCAAATTAGTTTGTTTCTCCTAATCTAGGCCACCTCTCCTGGAAAAACTAAGACAAGTTCTCCAACTACAGCCTTGAACTCAAGGCATAAAGATCTTCCTAAATTGGGTGAACCCGCCTGCAGTAGGAACACCCACAGAGGTTAAGAGCTTGTGTTCACCCATATGGGTACGATGTCACCCTCAGACAATTCTTTAGCTTTGCTTCTGAGACACTGAGCCTTAGAGATACTTCCGAGGAGCGCCCGCAATGCAAATAAATGCCCCAAATAAAAAGCATATAATTTAGTGGAGAATTCTGTAGCTGGTGCATGTTTTATGGGCATCATTTTTCGGAGCGGTCCCCTCCCCTTTGTCACGGTCCTGGCGCGCCGTCCCCGCAGCGCGTTGCGATGCTGCCACCTAGTGGTGGCGGGGAGAACTACCGAGGAGGTCGAAGCGCCCAAACCCCAAAAACAACAGTCTGGGCGGTGGCTGTTTCTAGTTGAATCTCGCCTTCTGTGCCACTTTCATCATGGAAATCGGCTCTCTAGGCCCAAAAAAAGCTGCAACGTGTTCTGCAAAATCTGTTCGACGGCCAATTTTAGCTGCATTTCTTAAAATTTGGGCTTCCAGCATGGAGGAAGGATACGGGTTCCCAGGAAGTTGGGCGTTTTCTTCCTTGAGACTGGTGCTGGCCACGAGGGGTGTGAGATCATAGGTTCCTTGCCTCCAACTTCTGCACCAGGTGCTGCAAAGGAAGATACACCTCTGGGCTTCACCCTGGAGGCAGCAGGTACTGTGCCCTGGGAGTTTAACCACATACCCTATTAAGAGCTTTCTTTACAAGGATCATTGCATTGGTGGCAAAAAAAAAAACTGTAGGAGGAAGCTGGGAATTACATGCATTTACAGATGAGGAAATAGAGTCTTGGAAAAGGAAAGTGATTTGGCCAAGGTCATAGAGCTGATAACTGGCAGAATCATGATTTGAACTCCAGAGCCTGTGTTCTTAATCCAGAACCCAAACCATGCACTGGACCAAGAGTTTAAAAATCTCATGTCCGTCCACACTTTGCCACCAGCTCACTCACTGTGAGACCTTGGGCAAGTCACTTGACCTATCTGGGTCTCAGTTTTCTCCACGGTAAAATGGTGTGTTAATCATAGGTCCTGCTTCACAAAGCTGTGAGGATCTAAGTTAAAATCTGATATCCTTTGACTCAGTGGTTCCATTCCCTGGCTGGAAGTCCACTCTGACCTCCAGATTCTTCTAAGACTCCAGGGGATGGATAGAGATAGGCTCAGGACCCCCACATGGGAAAGAGCCTGATGGACCCATTGGCCCCTGAAATGGCCATTACCTTCATTGAGTTCCTGGGTGTCCAGGCTGAGCAGCTTCACCTTTATACTACAGAGCTGGGAAGGTACATCAATTTCCTCCTGTGGCCAACCCCAGTTGATGACTAGCCATTGAAAGAAGCACTACAGAGAAGGAGTTTGAGGCTTGCTGTAACTGATTAGTAAGGTCTGCCTTGGGCGTGGGAGTAGGAGCAGTAAGCCTTAGTTAGCCCTGATCTTGGCAGAGAGCCTGGCATTCTATGGGAGAGTTTCCTTCAAACTATGGAACCTACAAAAGGGCCAACTCAGTGAAATATTTTTACAGTTATTGCCACTTCCTGAATAGTCATTTCAACTCTAATAACCTCATTCAAGAGTTCCAAGGAACTCCACTGATGCTTTTTCTCCACAAATATTCCTTGTTATAATTTTGTTTTCGCATAACTTTAACTCACTAGAACACTTGGGGGAGGCAGGGCTTGCAGATGGGGCCCAGCGATTTAATAACCACCTAGTTGACTCTCAGTTACCACCCAAGGTGTTCCAGCATGTTCCAGTCTTCTCTGAGAAGTGCCTAATGTGAGAGATGAGGAGTGGAGTGGGCAGGAGCCATAGGTACCTGGGTCTGAGCCGAGTTCAAGAGACACTGCTTCACTCTCACCTTCTTTTCCTCTTCTGTTGACCCAACCCAGTTCGCATTTTCTCTTTGGAAGTGACATCACATTCCTGATCCCGCTGGAGTTATAATCAACACACACAGAGAAACACATGCATACACACGTGGAAATACATGTAGACACACAGATACAAGCATGCACACACTCACACAAAAATGCACACTCATACACCCAGAGACACACGTACACATGAAAACACACATACACACATGTATATACACACATATGCACACACACAGAGACGTGCACTACATCCAGAGATACACAGTCACACACCGCATGTATATAGAGACACACATACAGACACGGAAGCAACACATACATATACAGACACAGACATATCCACACATACGGAGAGACATGCCTGCACACAGAGACACATGCACACAGACACTATAGAAACACACATGCACACGGAAACACATACACAGAGACACACGCATGCACACACACCAGGGCTCATCCCCTGAGCTGCTGAGGACAAAAGAACCCCCAATTCGTATCACCTGGAGTGACGACCCCACACACTCCCATACCATTCTAACTGCAATGCAACCCCCCGCCCCCCCAGTGAAATGACCAAAACTTGCACTTCCTGCCCACATTCCAGCACCTTCCTCCTGGCACTGGCTTCTCACATCACCATGGAGACCTTGCCATTCAGAAACTTTTGGTGGCATTCAAGAATATAAAAATGACGTTGATATTTTCCAGACCAGTGATTCTAATTTTGAACACAGTTCAAAGGGTTCCTTGAAAACAGAGTCAGAATGAGGATGCTTGCCACAGGGCAAGTCATCAGGATGAGAAGGCAGTCGCGTGCCTGTGGACGCCCACTTTTTAATGCCTCACCCAGTCCTGTCTGCAAAAAAAAAAAAGCCCCAAAGGGAACAATCACCTTGTAGCCTTTATAGAAAGTGTCTCACTTTATATTCTTAACAAATATTTGTAAAAACATATTAATTGGAGTTTTATTTTATGTTCATCATCTGTCATAGTATTTGATGTTATACAATGGGCCTCGGGAACAAAATCTCAGCCGTTAACATGGTGCCTTTAGGAAGTATGAGTGCTCTGAGGCTCAGAGAGTTTAAGTAACCAGCCTAAGGTTGCACAGCAGAGCTGGGATTTGAACCCAGGTCTGACCCTAAGGCCCTTGACTTTCTATTGCAACATGCTCCCACTCGATAGCTCTCCCTCCCTGTGATTGGGTGCTTGATGTGTTGAGTCTAATGAAAGGACTCAAACTCTCTTCATTTCCTTGAGACACCCTACCTCAGACTGCACTCAGCTCCCTGAAACTGCTTGCATGTTTCCTATAGAAAATGCTCTCTCAGCTCCATAACTTTGCACACGCTGTTCCCTCTCCTAGTACACCCTTCCTCTCCAACCTCCCTAAAAAAAGGCCCGTTGCCATCGAGTCAATTCCAGCTCATGGCGACCCCATGTGTTGCAGACTAAAACTGTGCTCCATAGAGTTTTTAAGGCTATGACCTTTTGGAAGCAAGTCGCCAGGGCTTTCTTCCGAGGCACGTCTTGGATGGGTTCACACCTCCAACCTTTCAGTCAGTAGACTAGCGCTTAACCGTTTGTGCCACCCAGGGACTCCAGTCTCCCTGGTAGCCTCCTATTTGGCCTTTATGACCTAACCTGGGTGACAACTCTCCCCTGCCCCTAAACCAGAGTGGTCTTTCTTTCTTTTATACCCTACTCCGCAGCATAGCATGCCTGGGAAGTGGAGAGACTAGTCAGACAGCCTACACACAGCCAGCATGATTTCACCTCTCTGTGCCTCAGTTTCCTCATCTGAAAATGGTGACCAGCAATAGTATCTACCCCAGAGGTTGGAGGGAGGCGAAATGAGCTCCTAAGTACGTGGAATTTGGGACAGTGCCAGGCTCACCCAGTTGCTATGGAGGTGACTCTGGTTCACGGTGACCCCACGCGTGTCAGTGGAGAACTGCTCTCCATAAGGTACTCAATGGCTGAGTGTTCAGAAGTAGATCACCAGGCCTTTCTCCCAAGGCACCTCTGGGCGAACTAGAACCACCAACCTTTCCGTTAACCGTGGAGAGTATTAATGTTTGCACCACCCTGTGTGGCACATAAAAAGTGCAATGTGTATGACTGTAAGATTTAATGAAATATTTTTCAAGTCTGTTCTCCCCGACCCCTTGCTGGGTTTCCTGTCACTCCCGAGAATCCCTGCCTCTGTGTCCCTTATCTCTGCCCCTAAAAGCCTCCTACAAGATCTAGACTTAGTGAATTCCCAGTCAGGAGGCTGAGCGGATGACTTTGCATTTTCCCCTCTATCGTTGCCTGGTTAGTCACAGCCCTCTGCCCTGCCCCAGAGGCCACCACGTGCTCTAAGTACTGCTCCCAGCCTGTGTCAGGCACAGATTTGATACATCTCCATTTGTCCCTAGATTGAATTAACTAAGGACTTCAGAACGAGGTGTTAGCAGGCAAGTTCCACGCCTGTCCTCCCACGCTCGCAGAAGGACAATTGAGTTAGCAGAGCCCACTGTAGACAGTCAGGATGGCAAAGCTGCAAGTCTGGAAGGCACCCCAAACCTTCTCCAGCCTCCTGTTAAACCTCCAAATCTGGAGGCTGCCTATGTGTTCTGACATAGATGGGGCAAATGGCCTGGGCACTGGGGTCAGAGACCTGGGTCAAGTCCCAACTATGTCATTCAGCCAGTGACCTTAGATGTGTCACCATGGTCTCAAAGCCTCAGCTTCCTTTTGTACAAGGGGGATGGCACCCCTGCCTTGCTCTGCACAGTTGAGCAAAATGGTCTGTTTAAAGTGCCCAGCCTGGTACCCAGCCTGGTGACTGGCAGAGCCCAAAGGTGTGATGGTGTTCGCTGTCCCTGGTGCTGGTCTGGGACCCAAGGTTCTTGCAGCTGGCAGATACCTTCATGGGGCTTCAGTCCAGGAAAGCTTTCTGGGTGTGCCCTCCTGGAAGAGGGCACAGCTAGCAGCAGAGAGGACGCCCCATGGACCCCTAAACAAGGGCTCTCTGGGATTTGATTTCCAAAGCTACTTTTTTTTTTAGTTGTACTTTAGATGAAGGTTTACATAATATTAAACAATTAGTACACATATTGTTTTGTGACATTGGTTACCAGCCCCACGATATGTCAACACTCTCCTTTCTCGACCTTGGGTTTCCTATTACCAGCTTTCCTGTCCCCTCCTGCCTTCCAGTCCTTGCCACTGGGCTGGTGAGCTGCTTTAGCCTCGACTTATTTTATGGGCCTGTCTAATCTTTGGCTGAAGGGTGAACCTCAGGAGTGACGTCATTACTGAGCTAAAAGGGTGTCTGGGAGCCACTCTCAGGGTTTCTCCAGCCTCTGTCAGGCCAGTAAGTCTGGTCTTTTTTTGTGACTTAAAATTTTGTTCTACATTTTTCTCCAGCTCTGTCCAGGACCATCTGTTTTGATCCCTGTCAGAGCAGTCAGTGGCGGTAGCCAGGCACCATCTAGTTGTGCTGGACTCAATTTGGTGGAGGCTATACTAATCTTTCCCTTGTGTCTTTGGTTTTCTTCATTCTCCCTTGCTCCCAATGGGGTGAGACCAGTGGAATATCTTGGAGGGCCGCTCACAAGTTTTTAAGACCCTCACCAAAGTACAATATAGAACATTTTCTTTATAAACTATGTTATGCCAATTGAGCTAGATGTTCCCCGAGACCATGGTCCCCACAGCTCTTAGCCCGGAAATTCAGTCCCTCAGGGAGTTTGGATGTGTCTATGGAGCTTCCGTGGCCTTGCCTTGTATGAGTTGTGCTGGCTTCCACAGTACAGTGTACTGTCTTACCCTTCACCAAAGTTACTGCTTATCTATTGTCTATTTAGTGTTTTTCCATCCTCATCCCTCCCATCTCTCATAACCATCAAAGATTGTTTCTTTTTGTCTGTAAACTTTTTCATCAGTTTTTACAGTAGTGGTCTCATACAATATTTGTCCTTTTGTGATTGACTTATTTCACTTAGCATAATGCCCTCCAGATTCATCCGTGTTGTGAGATGCTTCGCAGATTCGTTGTTCTTTATCGTTGCATAGTACTCCATTGTGTGTAGGTACCATAGTTTGTTTATCCAGTCATCTGTTGATGGGCATTTAGGCTGTTTCCATCTTTTTGCTATTGTGAACAGTGCTGCAGTGAACATGGGTGTGCATGTGTCTATTCGTGTAACAGCTCTTATTTCTCTAGGATATATTCCTAGGAGTTGGACTGCTGGATCATATGATATTTCTATTTCTAGCTTTCTAAGGAAGCACCATATCATTTTCCAGAATGGTTGTACCATTTTGCATTCTCACCAGCCATGCATAAGAGTTCCAGTCTCCCTGCAGCCTCTCCAACATTCATTATTTTCTATTTTTTGGATTTGTGCCAGTAATGCCAGAGTAAGATGGTATGCCACTGAGTCTCTTGATGCAAGTATATGAACAAACAAAAAAAAGGTGCCATGGAGTTGACTCCGACTCATGGTGACCTTATGTGTGTCAGAGCAAAACTGTGCTCCATAGAGTTTGCAATGACTTATGGCCAAGCCTTTCTTCCAAGGCACCTCAGGGTGAACTCGAACAGCCAATCTTTTGGGTAGCAACCAATGGTGTTAACCACTTGCACCACCCAGGGGCTCTGTAATGTAGTTATCTTACATCTAATGTAATTACCTTCCATGCTGCAATCTAATGTAATGTGATCAATTAATCAGTTGAGGTCATACCAGTGTAGGGTGGATCCTAAACCTAATTACTTCTGAGTTATTAAAAGACCAGAATAGACATACACACACCCACACAATAGTAACTTCTTGGCTCTGAGGAATGTTGTTGTTAGGTGCTGTTGAGTCGGTTCCAGCTCATGGCAACACTATGTATAACAGAACAAAACACTTGGATCCTGGTCCGTCCTCACAATTGTTGCTATGTTTGAGCCCATTGTTGCAGCCACTGTGTCAATCCATCTCATTGAGGGTCTTCCTCTTTTTCATTGAGAGATAACAGTACTGATATCCTGCTCTCCCTCTCCTCGCCCTTCCCCCTCCCCCCTTTCTCTCACTCATCCCTCGTACTCACACATACACATTTCCACTGCCCACACTGCCCATACTGATTCAAGGTTATTCCTAGAAAACATAGGTTTCACTCACTTGCATTCTCATCAGGCTTTCTTCCCAGGGAGAGAAAAGGAGGGAATTTACAACTAGATCCTGGAGGGGGTGTGTCCACATGGGATGTAACAGGGAGGCCGGGGACCATTTCTCTATAGCCATGCCCTGTGTGATGTGTACAAAAATGGCCCACTTTCTTCTGCGTGACAGGCACAGGTGTGTCATATCGTGCCTGAGGTAGACCCTGGGGGAGGGGAGGAGGTACAACTGGCCAACAGAGATCAGGAACAATGCCCATCCTCACCAGCAATCCAGGAATACAACTTAGAAACAGGCGGCACCATTTCTCCAAATGGAAAAACATGACTTTGCTTACAATAAGTATTGGCAAGTGGGGAGAGGTAGGAGGGATTCCCTCGTACACGGTTGAGGGGAGTGTAGTTGATTAACCACTTTGAAGGCGGCCATGACTTTTCGGACTTCAAGTCCCACCACTCTCCCCTTCGTTCATTCTGCCCTAAAACTCCTCGAACACGCTACATCCCTGCCTCAGGGCCTTTGCACTTGCCGCTCCCTATGCTGAGATTCTCTTCCTCTAGTTTTCTGCATCACTGTTTCCTCTAAGTCCTTAGTTATATGTCACGGGTGTTCCTAGCCCACTTTAACTCCCCACACATACACGCACACTATGTATATATGTATATGTATGTTTATTTAAAAAAAAAATTGCAGTCAAGTCGATTCTGACTCATGGTGACACCATGAGTTACAGAGTATAACTGAGCTCCATAGGGTTTCCTGGGCTGTAATCTTCACACCCACCACTCATCTGTCAGTTTATTGTACTGTGGTGGCTCGGGTGTTGCTGCAATGCTGGAAGCTATGCCACTGGTATTTCAAATACCAGCAAGGTCACCCATGGTGGACAGGAGCTTCCAGACTAAGACAGACTAGGAAGAGAGACATGGAGATCTACTTACGAAAAAATTGGCTAGTGAAAAACTTATGGATACCAGCAGAACAGGTTGGAAGGCGCTCGAAATACGACTGGGGAAGAGCTGCCTCCTCAAAGCAGAGTCAACGTTAGTAACATGGAAGGAGTAAAGCTTCTGGGACCTTCATTTGCTGACGTGGCATGACTCAAAATGAGAAGAAACAGCTGCAAGCATCTGTTAATAATCAGAACATGGAATGTACAAAGTATGCATCAAGGAAAATTGCAAATTGTCAAAAATGAAATGGAAAGCTTGAATATCGATATCCTAGGCTTTAGTGAGCTGAAATGGACTGGTATTGGCCATTTTGAGTCGGACAATCATATGGTCTACTAAGCTGGGAATGACAAATTGAAGAATGGGGTCACATTCATCATCAAAAAGAATGTTTCAAGATCTGTCCTGAAACACAGTGCTGTTAATGACAGGATAATATCCATATGCCTACAAGGAAGACCCATTAATACGACTATCATTCAAATTTGTGCACCAACCATTAATGCCAAAGATGAAGAAATTGAAGATTTTCACCAATATCTGCAGTCTGAAAATGATCAAACATGCAATCAAGATGAATTGATAATTACTGGTGACTGGAATGTGAAAGCTGGGAAAAAAAAAAAAGAAGGATTGGTAGTTGGAAAATATAGAAACGATGCAGGCGATAGCATGATAGACTTTTGCAAGACCAAAGACTTATTCATTGGAAATAATTTCTTTCAACAACATAAACAGTAACTATATAGACCTCACCAGATAGAGTACATAGGAATCAAATCGACTACATCTGTGGAAAGACACGATGAAGAAGCTCAGTATCATCAGTCAGAACCAGGCCAGAGGCTTACTGCAGAACAGATTATCAATTGCTCATATGCAAGTTCAAGTTGAAGCTGAAGAAAATTAAAACAAGTCAACAAGAGCCACAGTACAACTGAGAGTATATCCCACCTGAATTTAGAGGCCATCTCAAAAATAGATTTGATGCATTGAACACTAACAACAGAAGACCAGACAGTTGTAGGATGACATCAAGGATATCATACATGAAGAAAGCAAAAGGTCATTAAAAAGACAGAAAATAAACAAAAGACCCAAACGGGTGTCAGAAGAAACGGAAAGTTGCCCTTGAACATAGAGTAAAACTAAAGCAAAAGGAAGAAATGAAGTCAAAGAGTTGAACAGATGATTTCCAAGGGCAGCTCAAGAAGACAAAGCCAAGTATTATAATGACATGTGCAAAGAACTGAAGTTAGATGACGAAATGAGAAGAACATGGTTGGCATTTCTCAATCCAAAAGAACAGAAGAAAAATTCAAGCCTTCAGTTACGATATTAAAGGATTCTGTGGGCAAAAAATTGAACAACTCAGGAAGCATCAAAAGAATATGGAAAGAGTACACAGAGTCACTGTACCAAAAAGAATCGGTTGACATTCAACCATTTCAGGAGCTCGCATATGATCAAGAACCAATGATACTGAAGGAAAAAGTCCAGGCTGCACTGAAGTCACCGTTGAAAAACAAGGCTCCAGAAATTGACAGAATACCAACTGAGATGTTTCAGCAAACGGGTGCAACCCTGGAAGTACTCACTAGTCTATGCCAAGAAATTTGGAAGATAGCTACCTGGCCAACCCACTGGAAGAGCCATATTCCAAAGAATGGCGATCCAACAGAATGTGGAAATTATCAAACAATATCATTAATATCACATGTAAGTAAAATTATGCTGAAGATAATTCAAAAACGGTTACAGCAGTATATCAACAGGGAACTCTCAGAAATTCAAGCCTCATTCAGGAGAGAATGTGGATGTCAGATGGATTTTTCCTGAAAGCAGAGAATACCAGAAAGATGTTTTCCTGTGTTTTATTGACTATGCAAAACATTCGACTTCGTGGCTCATAACAAATTATAGATAACAGTTTGAAGACTGGGAATTCCAGAACACTTAATTGTGCTCATGCAGAACCTGTACGTAGACCACGAGGCAGTTGTTCGAACAGAACAAGGAGATATTATGTGATTTAAAATCAGGAAAGGTGTGCATCAGGGTTGTATCCTTTCACCATATTCATTTAATCTGTATGCTGAGCAAATAATCCAAGAAGCTGGGCTATGTGAAGAAGAATGTGGCATTAGGATTAGAGGAAGACTCAGTAACAACCTGTGATATTCAGGTAACACAACCTTGCTTGCTGAAAGTGAAGAGGACTTGAAGTACATACTAATGAAGATCAAAGACTACTGCCCTCAGTATGGATTGCACCTCAACATAAGGAAAACAAAAATCCTCACAACTGGACCAATAAGCAACATCATGATAAACGGAGAAAAGATTGAAGTTGTCGAGGATTTCATTTTACTTGGATCCACAATCAATGTCCATGGAAGCAGCAGTCAGGAAATCAAAAAATGTATTGCATTGGGCAAATCTGCGGCAAAAGACCTCTTTAAAGTGTTAAAAATCAAAGATGTCACCTTGAGGACTGAGGTGCACCTGACCCAAGCCATGGTATTTTGAGTCGCCTCATATGCATGCAAAAGCTGAATAAGGAAGAAGAGTTGATGCCTTTGAATTATGGTGCTCGCGAAGAATATTGAATATACCATGAACCACCAGAAGAACGAACAAATCTGTCTTGGAGGAAGCACAGCCAGAAGGCTCCTTAGAAGCAAGGATGGCGAGACTTCATCTCATGTTTTGGACATGTTGTCAGGAGGCACCAGTCCCTAGAAAAGGACATTAGGCTTGGTAAATTAGAGGGTCGGTGAAAAAGAGGAAGACCCTCAATGAGATGGATTGACACAGTGGCTGCATCAATGGGCTCAAATGTAGCAACGATTGTGAGGATGGTTCACGACCGGGCAGCGTTTAGGTCTGTTGTACATAGGTCCACCATGAGTCAGAACCAACTTGACAGCACCTAACAACAACAATGGCAACGTGAATATATAGATATACATCCCTCTTGTCTACCTTGTCTTTTTCCATAGCACTGACAAGCTACCAGACAGACGTATGTTTTACAGACATTTTTGTTTATTGTCCGTCTCTCCACCCCACCCCCACTAAAATGTCAGCTCCAAGAGGGCAGGTACTTTGTGTGTTAATTGTTCCCTGCTGTGTCCCTAAAGCCTGAAGGAGTGCCTGGCCCAGATGGACAATTCGTATTTGTTGAATGAATTAAGATTCAGAATGCAGATAACCTTTGCTTCAGGTTTTGAGAAGCCATCTGTACTCATCTTCCGTTGCCACAGAACAAATTACCGCAAACTTAGAGGCTTAAAACAACACCGTTCTATTAGCTCACGGCTCTGCAGGTTGGAAGTTCCACACGGTTGGCTGGGTTGTCTGCTCATGCTGAAGCCAAGGCGTCCACCATTCTGCGTTCTTGTCTGGAGCTCCAGGCCCCCTTCCAGGCTTATTCCTGCTATGGGCAGAATTCAGCACCTTGCAGGTGTAAGACTGGAGTCCCCGATCCCTCGCTGGTTGTCAGCTAGGAGTACTGTCAGCTTCGACAGGCCACCCGATTCCTCACCATGGAGACCCTCCATCTTCAAGCCGGTAACTACCTATGGAATCGTTCTCTTGCTCCGAATCTCTCTGCTTCGCCTTTCTGCTACCAGCCAGGGGAGACTCTCGGCTCTCAAAGGGCTCATTTGGATAATATGTCTTTATTATTATTTTGTTGTTGTGGTGGAGAATATACACAGCAAAATATACGCAAATTCAACAGTTTCTACAGGTACAATTCAGTGACATTGGTCTTAAGATCATCTGCCTTGGGGCTTTAACTACATCTGTAAGATACCTTCACAGCAACACCTAGATTTCTGTTTGAGTACCCAGGCGGGTGCAAATCGTGGGGTAGGGGGACAATTTCTGGGTTTGTCTTTCACACCATCCTGGAGAAGCACTAGGGACTATATGCTACAAGATACAGACGCGCGTGCTGGTGGCAGAACAATTTATAACAGAGAAACATGGGAACAACCTAAATGTCCATCAGTGGGAAAACTAGTTGAATAAGCTATGGTACAACCATACTACGGAATATTCTAGAGTCATGAGAAAGAACGAGGCAGAATCCAGGAGACACTAACACCCACATATCTATGCGGGTGGGACTCGTCTTCCCCCCAGGGTCAGGAGCACCACTCCTGGAGAAGACTGCCTAGATTAGAATCACAGCTTCATCCCTTCCTAGCGGTGTGACCTTGGCAGCTTTCTATGCCTTGGTTTCCTAATCTGTAAGATGGAGATGACAGTTATAGCTCCCACCCCACAGAGAGGTTGTAAGCATTAATTGAGATAAATATGTAAAGAGGTTAGCACTATGTTAGGACAGCCAAACCAGTTGCCATCGAAGTCAACTCTGAATCTGGTGACCCCTTGTGTGTCAGAATAGAACTGTGCTCCATAGGGTTTTCAATGGCTGATCTTTTAGAAGTAGATCTCCAGGCCTTTCTTCTGAGGCACCTATGGTATAGCCTTAGTTAACTAATAACATCTGCAAAGAAAAGCCCTATTTCCCCAAATGTGGTTACGTTCACAGGTCCAGGGGCTGGGACTTCAACATACCTTTTTGGGAGACACAATTTAACTCATCATATGCCCACCCATTTCCTCTTGGCACACATTATTCCCATAGCCACACGGCATCCTGTGCACAGAAAACCTAGTTGCTGTTGAGTCGATTCCAACTTATGGTGACCCCACGTGTGGCAGAATAGATCTGTGCTCCACAGGGCTTTCAATGGCTGATTTTTTCTAAAGCAGGTTCCTGGGCCTTTCTTCCAAGGTACCTCTGGGTGAACTCAAACGTCCAGCCTTTTGGTTAGCAGCTGTCTTAGTCATCTAGTGCTGCTATAACAGAAATACCACAAGTGGATGGCTTCAACAAACAGAAGTTTATTCTCTCACAGCCTAGTAGGCTAGAAGTTCAAATTCAGGACATCAGCTCCAGGGGAAGGCTTTCTCTCTCTGTCAGCTCTGGAAGAAGGTCCTTGTAATCAATCTTCCCCTGGTCTAGAAGCTTCTCTGCATAGGAACCCTGGGTCCAAAGGACATGATGCTGCGCTCCTGGCACTGCTTTCTTGGTAGTATGAGGTCCCCCTGTCTCTCTGCTTGCTTCTCCCTTTTATATTTCAAAAGAAATTGGCTCAAGACACAATCCAATCTTGTAAATTGAGTCCTGCCTCATTAACATGACTGCCGCTAATCCCATCTCATCAACATCATAGAGGCAGGATTTACAACACATAGGAAAGTCATATCAGATGACAAAATGGTGGACAATCACACAGTACTGGGAATCATGATCTAGCCAAATTGATACACATATTTTTGGGGGACACGATTCAATCCATGACAGCAGCCAAACATATTAGCCATTTGTACCACCCACGGACTCCATGTTGACACAGAGTGGGTACTAATTCCAGGGCAGCCATCATCATCACTATTATTATTAACATTACTGTTATTTCACATGTACCAATCAGTTCTTTTTCATTCTGCATGATCTGTGCAGTGTGGCAGGATTTAATATTTCTGTACATCCAGAGGAAACCCTGGCGGCGTAGTGGTTAAGTGCCACGACTGCTAACCAAGAGGTCGGCAGTTCAAATCTGCCAGGCGCTCCTTGGAAACTCTATGGGGCAGTTCTACTCTGTCCTATAGGGTCGCTATGAGTTGGAATCAACTTGACTGCAGTGGGTTTGGTTTTTCGGGGTACATCCAGATAAAACATCTTTACTCTGCCATAGATAAAGCTAGGAGCCCTGGTGGCACAGTGGTTAAGCACTTGGCTGCTAACAGAAAGGTCAGTGGTTCGAACCACCAACTGCTCCACAGGAGAAAGATGCAGCTGTCTGCTACCATAAAGATTACAGCCTTGGGAAGTCTATGGGGGCAGTTCTACTCTGTCCTGTAGGGTCACAATGAGTCAGAATTGACTTGACAGCAACATGCGCAGTTAAAGCTAGGAGTCCCTGGGTGGTGCAAAGGGCTAAACACTGGACTACTAGCTGAAAGGTTGGTGGTGCCAACCCACCCAGAGGTGCTGTGGAAGAAAGACCTGGCTACCCACTTCTGAACAGTCACAACCTTGAAAACCCTATGAAGGAGTTCCACTCTGCACATACTGGAGTGCCGCGAGTTGGAACTGACTTGACGGCAACTACCAACAGTCACATAGGTAAAGCTAGGGGATGTTTTTACTCTATTTATACTGATAAGGCGAATGTCACTGCTAGCTATATATACAGCCATCAGGCACTTTGTTATTTTTAGGCAAGGGTTTCTCAATGTTATATATTTAGTTAGGAGATGTACGGTAAAACCTTCGAAAGCTGGAACCTGTATGAGGCAGAAATCTGTCCCAGAAGGAAAACTCAAATATTTTCCACTAATAGGGAGTGATTTAAAAAAAAACGGCAAGACTGCATTCTGTCGAAGGCAAAAAACTTTCGAGACCCAGAAAAACAAGGCAGTCCTATCGAGTTCCAGCTCTCACAGGGCTCACCATATTTATTCCTTGTAGTCCATACAAACCTGGCATATTTTGGGTGGCTGCATATGCTTGGCTCACACTTTCACACATACAGTGACGTAAACTCGGAAGAATTGGAGAAAGACTTGAGAAGAATTGGAGAAAGACCAGCGATCCCAGTTTGCCTGGGATTGAGGGAGTTCCCTGGACATGGGGCTTTTTGTTTTCAAACCAAGAGCATCCCAGGTAACCAGGTCAAATTCGTCACCTTACACATAACCAAAGAGCCTTGGTGGCACCATGGTTAAGAACTCGGCTGCTAACCAAAAGGCCACCCAGCAACAATCTGCTCCTATAAAGATTACAGCCTAAGAAACTTAATGGGGCGGTTTTACTCTGTCCCATGGGATTGCTATGACTTGGAATGAACTTGACACCACCTAACAACAACTACAGACATAATCCAGGCCAGTGTCACCAAACGCATTCGTACCCCAGCTCGTAACCACTTAGGAGATCGGACCATGCAGTCCAGAGTCTGGTTCAAATACTGGCCATGTAACCTCACCAAGTGATTTAATCTCTTACCTCTGCTTCCCCAGTTGTAAACTGGGGCTAATCATGGAACCAACTTAAATGGTTGTGAGGATTAAATGAGTTCATAAACAGAATGAGCTTAGAATCATGGCCTGGTACGTAGTAAGTACTCAATAAACCTTTGAAATTATCATTATGATTCTATCTGCCACCACCTCTACTATTATCTATTTAAATATTTTTTAGATCTACACACCCTTAAAAGGCTTAAATGCATTTACTGTAAAATGAAATTGTACATCACTACCCTGATTGGAAAACCAGTATTGTTAGCCGTAAGTAGAAGGTAACTGTAAATGTACACACGTAACTACTCACCACGTGGAAGCAGCTCATGCCCCTCTAATAGGAAGTTGACACCCTTTGGAAACAATGATTTCTAGCCTGGTTGGTCCTTCCGAGTGGAAACAGGCTCCGAGAAAGGAAGGGACAAGACCGATGTGTAACCAGGGCTCAGACCCTGGCCTGTGGGCTCAATCAGATATGAACACATCAAACAGTACCTTAGGGCCGTTAGGAAAGAACCATTAAAAACTAGTCGCTGTGGAGTCAATTCCAACTCAGGGCAGCCCCGTGTGTTACAGGGTAGAACTGAGCTCCGTATGGTTTTCTTGCCTGTAATCTTTATAGAAGTAGATCACCAGGTCTTTCTTCCGTGGTGCCTCTGGGTGGTTCAAACCACCAACCTTTTGGTTAGCAGCCAAGTATAAAACATTTGCACCACCCAGGGAAGAGAGTAATTTTCCATGACTTGGCACTTCACAAAGCAGACATCTGAGATGCCCCTAATCTGCTATCGCCCCTTTGGGCAGCTAAGGGTTACCAGGACCAGTTGCTGTCAAGTTGATCCCAACTTATGGCAACCCCAAGTGTGTCAGTGTAGAACTATCCTCCCTAAGGTTTTCAATGACTGATTTTTTGGAATTTGATTGCCAGCCCTTTCTTCCAAGGTGCCTTGAGGTAGACTCGAACTACCAACCTTTCAGTTAGCAGCTGAGCATGTTAATCATTCACATTGCCCAGGGTTAGGGTTCGGGTAACTCCCTGTACCGGCTCTGCCCCTTAGGACAAGTCACTTCTCCTCTCTGAGCCTCAGTGTTCCCCATCTGTAAAACTAGTATAATAAAGCCAGGCTCACAGGATTCCTGGGAAGATCAGGTAGGATAAAAGTCACAAACACGCCTTGTGACTTTTAAGGCATTCAAGAAACGTTCATGGTCACTATCTGACCTTTTCGAATGCCAAGACTTATTTTATGAAAGCATTCCATCGCTTGGGTGGAAACTACCTTATTCCTTGGCTCCAACTGCCTGGGTAAACCATGAAGGCTATATAATCAAGAAAGCTCTTTAGAAGGCCAAGAATGAAGACCTGTTAATTTTACCACTTTTAGGTAATTGTTCTTTTTTTTTTGAACTTAAAAACCTGGGCTCCCACTTAAAAATACTTCAAACACTGAGCTTGAATCACGGGTATGAACCTCAAGTGACAGGCTCAAAATGCAATTACAGCAGCTGATTATGTCCCATTATTGAATAATATGTTCATCAATAACTCTTCCCCTCCTTTGCAGTAATATTCCCCTGCTGAAAATAAGCATAAACACCAGGACCCAGCAGGTCTGAGGGCTGAACCTGACCTCACAGTGGCCGGCCGCAGCACTGGGTGGGATCTGGGAGCCAGCGTGTAGTCGGTGTGACCAAAGCCAGCCTGGGCCAACCTGCGGATCCCCTGAACCAGGAGCCCAGGCCCACCAGGCCATGTGGAGACCACAGGGAATAAAAGGCCCTGCACATGTTTTATCACGTTCATCCTCACCACATGGCTGCAAACCAGGTATTAATACCATGACTCTCCATTCACGGATGAGGAGACTGAGGGTCAGAGAGGCTTCTGGACTTGCCCAAGGTTACAAGGTTAGGATATGTCTATACAGCAAGGGAATGTCAGCACCATGATGCAAACTCTGGGCTGTCTGACTCCATTGCAGTAAGTCCAGAGCTTTCAAAGACAGACCTTTCTCCGTCTCCCAGAGGGTCTGAAAAATTATTTCTCCACTCTGCAAATGTGCGTGTCTTTGTGTGTCCTTTCTCACAAAATCAGTAATCATCTGTCTTACTCTCCTCTTCCTCCTTCTCCTCTCCCACCTCCTCTCTCCCTCCTGTGCCCACATCCAAGGCAAAGAATCGGGTTTCTCTGTAGGATTGTGAGACCCACTGTGTGCATCCATGTGTGCAGACCTGCTACACAGGAGGGCTATGGCTTCTCCCTCCTGCGATTGAAGTTGGCTTCGTGGAAGAGCTGAACAGTCATAGAACATAAATAGATCTGGTACCTGCCAACAGCCCCCTTCAAGCCCTGATGTTACAGTTTCCTCCCCTGAGATGACTCAGGGAACAAAAGGCCTTTGGCAACTCTCAGGATCTTAAGTCCCATCACAGCAAGGATGCTCTGCCTAGAAATTATCGTCATTCTGCCCCTGGGCTCTCCCTCACCCACCTCCAAACGCTGCTGCTCTGTTACTCCCACTTCACAGAGAAGATGCTTAAAGGTCAAGCCAACACTGCTCTCCATTTAACAGATGGGGAAACTGAGGTCCACAAAGACTAGATCTGCAAGTCAAGATAAGCAGAGGGGGTGCACGAAGAATTCATGCCATGAAGCACCTACTATGTGCCAGGAGCTTTTGCATGTGTAATCTCCAGTGTGTCTGTCTTAGTTCTCTAGTGCTGCTGTAACAGAAATACCACAAGTGGATGGCTTTAACAGACATTTATTTTCTCACAGTTTAGGAGGCTAGAAGTCCAAATTCAGGGCACCAGCTCTAGGGGAAGGCTCTCTCTGTCTGCTCTGGGGGAAAATTCTTGTCTCAGCTTCTTTAATGTTCTTCTCAGCGTTCCTTAGAGATCTCCACGTGGCATCTATCTTTCCCCATTTGTGTTTGCTTTCTTCTCTGTGTCCAATCTGCACTTTTTATATCTCAAAAGTGGTTAGGTTTAAGACACACCCTTCACTGATACGGCCTCATTAACAAAGAAAACCCTGTTGCCAAATGGGATTTACATCCACAGATATGTTGTTGTTAGGTACACTTGAGTCAGTTTCAACTCATAGCGGCCCCATGTGACAGAGTAGAACTGCCCCACAGGGTTTCCTAGGCTGTAATCTTCACGGAATTGACTCAGTGGCATGCAACAACAGTCTTTATGGGAGCAGATCACCAAGTCCTTTTCCTATGGAGTCAATGGATGTGTTCCAACCACCAACCTTTCGGTTAGCAGCCGAGCACTTAAACATTGTGCCACCAGGTCTCCTTTCCATAGGTATAGGAGTTAGGATTCCAAAGCATATTTTGGGGGACACAATTCAATCCATAATAGTGTCCTTAGGCAAGTTACTTACAATCTGTCCCTCAGTTTCCCCATCTGTAAGTGGAGATAATAATAATCCTTACTTTCTAGGGTTGTTACGAAAATTAAATGAAGTCATTCATGTCAAGAGCTTAGACTAATACCTGGCATGCAGTGAACACTATATAAGGGCTCCCTAATATTGTTTTATTTGTTTTTTTATTTTTATTTTTTTAATATTGTTACTGTCTGTAATAATGTCATCACCATACTGAAATGCCACTACAGTTAAATCCTCGCCACCACCCCATAAAGGTAGTTTTTGCCATTTTCCCAAGGTTCAGAGGGGTTATGTGACTTGCCCAGAGTCACCGAGGTGGGAATCAAACCCATGCCTGGCTGACTCCAAAGTCTGCACTCTATGTACACACCACACTCCAACAGGAAGGCTGTACCAGCGTCTCTGGGTGTCCTTCCGTTGCAGGATCCCAAGGGGGAACTCTTCCTCAAGTCCTTCTAGTAAAAAGTCATCCAGGTCAAAAACTACAGTGTGCTTTTTTTAGTTGCAAAGAGTGGAACCCAACTCAAAACTCCCTTAAGCAAGAAAGGGGACAGATTGTTCGTGTGTGTGTGTGTGTGTGTGTGTGTGTGTGTGTGTGAAGCCTAGTGGCAGATCCTCACACACAGGCTGAGAACAGGGGTGCCAGCAGCATCAGCATGGTTTGCTCTCTCCATCTCTCTTCTGGGTGGCAACATTCCCAGGCTCCACGCTATAGCCTCAAGCTTACATCACCTGAGCTGCTAGCAGTACGTACGGAGACAGAACAAAACTCATTGCCGTCGAGTCGATTCCGACTCATAGGGACCCCACAGGACAGAGTAGAGCTGCCCCATAGGGTTTCCAAAGAGATCCTGGTGGATTCGAACTGCCAATCTTCTGGTTAGCAGCTGTAGCTCTTAACCACTACACCACCAGCCTCCCGTATAACGGACTCAAGCTTACAAACAATCATGAAGATGGGTCAGGACGAGGCAGCGTTTCATTCTGCTGTAGATAAGGTCACAATGAGTCAGAGCCGACACCACCACAACTAATAAAATAAACAGCTCCAAGGCTAGGAATTAAGACTTTTTGGCCTTGCTTACCTGTCTTCTCTTTTCAGCTAAACTGATTGAGATACAACCCACTGTGGTGGTCAACAGCCATACTGCCGAAGTTCAAATCCCTGCTCCACCAGCTACCTGCTGGTGACCTTGAACAATAACCTTAGCCCCTCTGTGCCTCAACTTTTCCATCCTTAAAATAAAGACAATAACTGTACTCTCCTCAGAGGACTGTCACAAAGATTAAGTGGGTTGATAAACCAGCTGCCATCGAATTGATTCTGTGTGTGTCAGAGTAGAACTGTGCTCCATTCGGTTTTCAATGGCTGATTTCTTGAAAGTACATCACCAGGCCTTTCTTCCAAGGTCCTTCTGGGTAGACTCAAATTTCCAACCTTTCTGTTAGCAGCCAAAGGCAATAACCTTTTGCACCACCCAGGGGCTCCAAATGGGTTAAGACATTTATAAAATGTTTAGGACAATGACTAGCACACAGTAAATACTACGGCAGACTGTTGAGAAAAATTACTGGAGGTGGGGGTTGACATGTGCTGACCTGGCATGCCTAGGGAGCACACCCATCCCTGGAACCTGGGAAGGGGTTCTGCCTCACTTGAATGGCAAGGATTTAAAGAGGCAGAGGATAATTCTCCATAAGGAAATGGATGCCCCATTAGCAGAAGAGAGGAAAAAGGAGAGCAGGCAGGCCAAAGCAGGTGCTGTCTGGTTGCCTTGTTGAAAAGCTGTGACACCTGATCATTTTCCTTCCCATTAGGTACAGAGTTGAGGTTGGATCTGCCTTAACCTGGGAAGATTAAAAAACACCCTAGTTATATTCAAGAATAAAGTGAAGCAGGTCATTCTGTCCTCCAGCTACATCTTTCTTTGTGTTTCTACCCACTGAAAAGTAAACCAGCAAAACCAGACATTAAAATCTTCCTCTGACCATTCATTCATTCCACACACATTTAATGAGCCGCCGGGGCAGATTTTCCTTGATGCTAGATTGGAGCCCTGGTGGCGTAGTGGTTAAGAGCTCAGCTGCTAACCAAGAGGTCAGCAGTTCAAATCCACAAGTTGCTCCTTGGAAACCCTATGGGGCAGCTACTCTGTCCTATAGGGTTGCTCTGAGTCAGAATCGACTAGATGGCAATGTGTTAGCAAAGCTTAAGCTTTAGGGCCCCTCACTTACATGGGCCCCTTCCAAAGCCCTCAACTTATTTGGTATTTGTAATTCTGTATCCTTCTACTTAAAGAGGCCCCCCAAGTGTATAAGCTGCAAGTTCAAAAAACCTGGATTCGCCCCCATGAGCTCCTATCATGTGCCAGGAAAGAGGTTCAGTAGTCAAATTCTCACCTTATGTGGTAGATCTGGGTTCAGTTCCCGACTAATGTACCTCTTGCACGGTCACCACCCATCTGTCAATGGAAGCTTGTGTGTTTCTGTGATGCTGAACAGGTTTCAGCAGAGCTTCCGAAGACTAGGAAAAAGGCCTGGTGATTCTGAAAATCAGCCAGTGAAAACCCTATGGAGCACAACCATCCAATCACGGGAGCGGTGCAGGACCAGGAGTGTTTCCTTCCATTGTTCATGGGGTCACCATGAGTTGGGGGCTGACTCTACGGCAGCAAACAATGGAAGAGGTGCTGCAGACGTAAATAAAAGATTGTACTATCTCTCAGGAAAGAGCCCTGGTGGTGCAACAATTAAGCATTCGGCTGCTAACTGAAAGGTTGGCGGTTCAAACCTACCCAGGGGCTCCATGGGAGAAAGACCTGGTGATCTGGTCCCATTAAGATTACAGCCTAGAAAACCCTATGGGGCAATTCTACTCTGAGCAGATAGCTGTGGGTTGGAACCCTTGACAACACCTAACAACAACGATCTTCTAGGTGCTGCCCTCTACTGAGGGAGCTTGAGAAAGAGCATGAGAATCACTTCACAGGCAAAATATTTGCTCTTTATTCACTCATTTATTCATTCATTCATTCATCTAACCAATATATATTGAGCACCTATTATGAACCAGGAAACCCTGGTGGCGTACTGGTTAAAAGCAACAGCTGCCAACCAAAAGGTCGGCAGTTCAAATCCACCAGGTGCTCCTTGGAAACCCTATGGGGCAGTTCTACTCTGTCCTGTAGGGTCACTATAAGTCGGGATCGACTTGACAGCAACGGGTTTGGTTTGTTTTTATCACGCACCAGGCGCTGGGGACATGGGGATGAAAAAGCAGGCGAGAGCTCTGCTCTCAAAGAGCTAACAATCAGAGGGGGAGAAAAAATCAAGCAATAAATACAAAAAAAAAAAAAAATCAGTACCCAAGAATAGGAAGGAGCGGCTGGGAGGAGGGGTCAGGAAAGTCTTCCTAGAGGAGAGGGCCTGATCCATGGACATGGAGTAGTCTCCAGCTGTGTGAAGATGAATGATTGCTCCAAACAGAGGGAACCAAACCTGTTGCCATGGAGTAGAAGTGACCCTATCAGACAGAGTAGACCTGCCCCATTAGGGTTTCCAAGGAGTGGCTGGTGGATTTGAACTGCTGACTTTTTGGTTAGCAGCTGTCACCCTTAACCTGTGCCACCAGGGCTCCATAGCAGAGGGAACAGCACGCGCCAAGGCCCTGGGGGAGGAATGGCCTTGGTGAATTGAAGCAACAGACAGAAGGCCGGTGTGGCAAGCAGGAAATGGGCAAAGAGAAGAGAGGAACGAGATGAGATCAAAGAGCAGGAAGGGGCTAGATCATGCCAGGTTTTAATGCCAGGTGACAGGGTTGTATTTCAAAATTGGAAGCCACCAGGGTTTTAGGTAAGGGAGTGATGTGACCTCATTGATATTATAAAGTGAGCACCCTTTGACAGGGATCCTGGACAGAGCTGGAGGAAAATGTAGAACAAAATTCTAACTTAAAAAGAAAGACCAGAGGCGCACCAGCCCTGGGGCAGGGACTGGAAGGCAGGAGGGAACAGGAAAGCTGGTAACAGGGAACCCAGGGTTGAGAAGGGAAAGTGTTGACATGTTGTGGGGTTGTTAAGCAATATCACAGAACAATGTGTGTACTAACGGTTTGATGAGAAACTAGTTTGTTCTGTAAACCTTCATCTAAAGTACAATAAAATAAAATAAAAAAGAAAGACCAGATTTGTGGCCTGACAAAGACTGGAGAAACCTGGAGAGTATGGCCCCAGACACCCTTTTAGCTCAGTAATGAAGTCACTCCTGAGATTTAGCCTTCAGCCAAAGATTGAACAGACCCATAAAACAAAATGAGGCTAAAGGGCCACACCAGCGCTGGGGCAAGGACTAGAAGGCAGGAGGGGATAGGGAAGCTGGTAATAGGGAACCTGAGGTTGAGAAAGGAGAGTGTTGACATGTACCGGAGTTGTTAACCAATGTCGTAAAACAATATATATACTAACTGTTTAATGAGAAACTAGTTTGTTCTGTAAAAATTCATCTAAAGTACAATAAAGAAAAAAAATTAAGCGAGCACCCTGGCAGCCATGGACAGAACAGATTGTGGGGTGGGAACAAGCAAGGAAAAAAAGGCCAGTTACAGAGCTGCCGTTCCTATCAGGGAGTCGCTGGGTGGTGCAAATGGTTTACACTCTCAGCTGCTAACCCAAAGGTTGGCGGTTCAAGTCCACCCGGGGGCAGGCACCTCAGAAGAAAGGCCTGGCAATCTACTGCCAAGAAATCAGCCATTGAAAACTCAATGAATTTTAGCTAAATAACAGATTGAATACTGTGCTTCTTTAAAAAATCATCTACATGAAACCAAACGGTCAACATTTCCCAGGAAGCAAGGGACAAGGAAACTAGATCACTAGAAACTGACCAAGGACAGAAATAATGAGAAGGCTGACACACGGTGAACAATGTAGCCAAATTCACTGTGTAGAAATTGTTAAATGGGAACCTAATTTGCTGTGTAAACTTTCACTGAAAACACAATAAAATATTTTAATTTAAGAAAAAAGATAATAACATAATAACCCCTATGCAGCACACTTCTACTCTGACACACATGAGGTCACCAAGAGTTGGAACTGACTTGATAACAACCATTTGGTTTCAGTCATACTGGTGAACACCCCAAAATTTTGAAACCTATTCAGTCGAAGAGGATGTTGGGAAACAGACCCCCCTTATGAGACCTGGTGGCACAGTGATTAAGTGTTTGGCTACTAACCAAAAGGCCGGCAGTTTGAATCCACCAGCCACTCCTTGGAAACCCTGTAGGGCAGTTCTACTCTGTCCTATAGCATCGCTGTAAGGTGGAATCAACTCAATGGCAACTGGTTTTTTCATGTGTTATTGGTGGGGATGCAAAATGGTACAAGCCTTGTGAAGAGGAAGGTGGCAGTATCTAGCAAAATTAAATATTCATTTATCCATGGACTCATCAATCCCACTCCTAAAAACCTATCCCAAAAATATATTGGCAAAAAGATAAAAAGAAGCCTGCACAAGGCTATGCATTGCAGCATCATTTGTAATGGCAAAAGACTGGAATCACCTAAAGAGGGAGCATAAGTAGAGGCTGGTTGAGTGGCCTATTGTACATCCCCTCAATACATCCACTGCACAGGTGTTGAGAGGAATGTGGACTATCTCTGTATGCTGTTTTGGAGTGACTGCCAGGGCATATTATTAAATGAAAAAAGCAAGGTATAGAAAAATATGTACATTAACTCATTAAACCCATTGCCGTTGAGTGGATTCCAACTCACAGCAACCCTATAGGACAGAGTAGAACTGCCCCATGGAGTTTCCAAGGAGTGCCTAGTGGATTCAAACTGCCCACATTTTGGTTAGCAGCCGTAGCTCTTAACCACTACGCCATAAAGAAAGAGGCCGAATATGAGTATATGGTTTTTAATGGAAAAAATAAATTAGCCCCTTTCCAAAAAAATAGATACCTATAGGGGGAGAGAGGAAACAGTTGGAGAGGGGAGAGATAGAAAATAGACTTTCCTGAATGAATTGTGTATACTTGACTTTGAAGTCCTATAAATAGTTTACATAATTATAGAACAAAATTTAAATTCTCAAAATCTCTAAAAATTAAAAGCAAGATGAAGCAAAGGAGCCTAATCATATATTGAGTTGGTAGCATAACCAGATGGAAAGAAACTATTTCAAGTGACTTTAAAACATAGTATTTGATTGTTCATTCCTTGTAGGATATACTTTAAGGACAAAAACAGCTGGAAAAAAATGTAAACTCTTGTCATTAACCGTATCATTGATGGTGGTGTTGCAATTGGGTTTTTTGGTGGTGGTTGTTTTTTGTTTTTATGGTAAGTACATATATATGTGTATATACATATGCATACAGACACAACAAAACATTTGGCATTTGAACATTTTTATATGTACAACTCAGTGACATTAATTATGTTCACCATGTCATGTGACCATCACCACCCTCTGTTTCCCACTTTTTCCAACACCATTAACAGAAACTCAGTGCTCCTTAAGCAATGACTCCCTCTTCCTCCCTCCCTTCACCTCTGGTAACCACTAATAAACTTTTGTCTCTGGGCGTTTGCCTATTCTAGATATTTCATATAAATGGGATCAAATAATATTTGTCTTTTGTGACTGGCTTATTTCACTCAGCATAATGTTTTCAAGGTTCATCCACATTATAGCATGAATCAGGACTTCATTTCTTTTTATCCCATTCTGTGTGTATCATGAGATAAAGCAAGTGAGTAATTGTGTTGGTTTATTTGGAAATCAGGGATTTTGGTGTGGAAGAAAGAAGACACTGATACAAGATTGAAGAAGCTAAGTAAAAAATATGTAGCCCTAAAAGACCATCCCAGTTAGAATGGGTGAAAAATGTAGAACAAAACTCAAATTCATAAAAAATGCCAGACTTACTGGATTGATAGAGACTGGAGGAATCCCTGAGACTACCGTCCTAAGACACCCTTTTAACCTGGAACTGAAGCCATTCCAGAGGTCACTTTTCAGCCAAATAATAGATTGGCTTATAAAATAAAACAATAACACCCATGAGAAAAGTGCTCTTTAGAACAATCAACTATATGAGACCAAGTGGGCAACATTTGCCCAAAAGCAAAGATGAGAAGGCAAGGAGGGGCAGGGAAGCTGGAGGAACAGAAATGGGGAAGGCAGGGTGGAAATGGGGAAAGTAGGACACATTACAGGGATAGCAACCAATGTCACAAGACAATTTGTGTATAAATTGTTGAGTGGAAGCTAATTTGCTGTGTAAGCTTTCACCTAAAACATAATAAATTGTTCAAAAAAAAACTGTGTAGTCCTGAATTTGAATTGACAGTATCAGTATAAACACAAGATGTATTTTATCTTCAAAAAATGAATAAATAAAGTTGCTGGCTGCCGCCAATGAAAAGGACTAGAAACAATGTCCAACCTAGTAACAATGAGCACTCCAGGCACCCAGACTGTGGTCTCTAAATACCATTTCCCACCAAGAGAACCCAGAAGAAATGGCTGTTTCCATGTCTGTGGCAATCAATGGCAAAAAAGCAGGAAAAGGAGAGAAGTGAGAAAAGAAAACTATAAAGTAGCTCAGTGAATAGGAGGAAAGCAAAGTGAGTGAGCAGATACCAATGACAAGAGGAGAAAATGTTTTAAGAAGGAGGCTGATCAAACGGTGGAAAAGCATAGAACAGAACTTCAAACTCATATGGAAATCAGACTTATTGGCTCCATTGAGACTGGAGGAACCCCCAAATCCAATGCCCAGAAAGAATCTTTAAAGCTTAAACCAAAACCATCCCATGAAGATATCATTAAACTAAACAGCTCCTTAGCCCAATTAATAAAGAATGTTTGCCTCAAGCATAGGACTCTTATAAAGCATTATCTGTATGACTGTAAAGTGACAGTAGTTAATCTAAAGCACAGATGAGAACTTTAAGGGGCAGAGAGCTTAAATTAATGGTGATGGAACAATATGGGTAGAGATAATGAGAATGGTGATGCAATGTGAAGTATGTAACCAGTGTCGTTGAACTATTTATGTAGAAATAGTAAATGGATGTATGTTTGGTTGTGTATATTGCCATCAAAAATAAATTTTAAAGTTTTTTATAAAGGAGGGCTAAGCCAACTGTGTTGAGTGCTGCTAAAATGAAAAGTAAAGTAATAACAGAGTTGACCACTGGACTTGGCAACCTGGAGGCCACTGATGGCCTTGACCAGTGTGATCTCAGTGGACTGGTAGGGCAGGAGTCTGGCTGAAGCGGTGAAAAGAAAAGAAGATGTGAGGCAAAGGCAGGAAGAAGTGTGACAGATAGCTCCTTTTCCAAGGTTTAATAACCAAGAATGCCAGCAAAATTAAAAGGTTGATCCAGAAACTTCTGATGAAATTGAAAAAAAAAAAAGAGCAGCCAATGAAAACAGATCCAAACCCTGCCATCTGCACACTCACCTCTAATAGGAACCTGGCATTTAGAAAAGGTAACTGAGAAAGACACACACTTTTCCTTATGCTTCCCACCAAAACGCAGGCGACATTTCTGCCTGTGGTGATATTTAACCAGGAGAGCAGTACCTCAACTCCCCTGGTGAGGCAGTGAGCACCCTGTCTTGGAAGGTGATCAAGTTAAGGAAGGTCAAGCAAGGAAGACCATCATTCAGGGATACTACAGAGGTGATTCATCACCAGTCTGTCAGTTTGTCGTATTGTGGTGGCTTGTGTGTTGCTATGATGCTGGAAGCTATGCCACTAGTATTTCCAATTCCAGCAGGGTCACCCACGGTGGATGGGTTTCAGCAGAGCTTCCAGACAAAGATGGACTGGGAAGAGAGGCCTGGTGTTCTACTTCCAAAAATTAGCCAGTGAACACCCTGTGGATCACAATGGTCCAATCCACATGGATCATGGGGATGGCGCAGAACCAGGCAGCATTTCATTCCATCGTGCACTGGACGGCATGAGTCGGAGGCCAACTCCATGGCAGCTAATAATATATGCAGGCCATGTTAAAATTTTCCCAACAGTTCTAGTAATGTCTTTTCAGCTACAGAATCCAAACAAGGATCACGTATTAACTTACTCAGCATGTCTCCTTGGCCTCCTTTAATCTAGAGCGATCCCACTTTCTCATTTTAGCATTCACGTCATTGAAATTTTTTCTGAGTCCCGGCTAGTTGTCTCGTAGAATGATCGCGTCTTTTTGAAAGGGACACGGTTCTTCAAAAAGGCTTTGTTTGGATTTCTCCGTAGTAGAGATAATTCCCCTCCGCCCACCCTCCTGTCTGTGGTTGTGAGATTACAGTCAGCAACATATGCAATGCTGATTTCATTCTGATTCTTAAATTAAGAGTTAATTAAAGGCACCAATCTCTCCTCTAAGGAGCCCTGGTGGCGCAATGATTAAGCACTCTGCTGCTAATCGAAAGGTCGGTGGTTCAAACCCACCCGCTGACTCCTCGGGACAAAGAACCGGTGATTGACTCCTGCAAAGATTACAGCCTACAAAACCCTAGGGGGCAGTTCTACTCTGCCACACGGGGTCGCTGTGAGTCAGAATTGACTCAACGACACCCAACAACATGTCTCCTCTCCATGCTTCTCTAAATGTGGTTGCCAACTGCCGAGGCAGCCCCAGGACTTTAGCTCAAACTCAAGTCAAGGTCATCTGGCTGGCCACTGTCTTCCCAAAGAGGAGAGAAAATCTGCTTAGATTTGGGGCTATGGATCTGGCTTGGATGCCTTTCTGAAATAACCGTCTTGCTGCTTTGTTCACTCCAGTGATGCTTCATAACAGGTAATAGCTTTGCCCTTTAATTGTCAAGGGTTTTTAATTTTGCACTGCTGTTTGCTGTTCAAGATGATTTACCCTGGTTCATAAACACTTGTATCCCAGGGACTTCCTCTACAGTTAGAAAAGTAAACTTCTAAGCTGAGTGATTTGAGCACACTCACACAACACTCACACCCCTAATTAGGCCAGTATCTCCCAACATCCTGAAGTTTGTATCACCTTCACTGCTTTTGGCCACATCAGTAATTACTGACTTAGTGCTTTTCTTGAAGTCAAATTACTTTCCTTACCTAAGTGAACAAGTTTTTCAATAAAACCTTTTATCGTTATTAATTTTTTAAAAAACTGGCATTATTTTCCACAATCAGCTGTGAAAAGAAATGCAAACCTAGAGGCCGAGGACCACTGAAGGCTCTGAGCCAGGGGCCCACTGCATCTTGTTAAAACAGGAGATCAGCAGGAGTTAAAGACATCAAATTCAGACTTTGTCTTTAAGTCCTCAGACGGAATGAAAGGAAATGAAAGGGAATGGATTATGTTAATGACAGAGGAGCAACTTGGAAAAGAATGAGAATGTTTGCACAAGTCAAAAAATGTAATCAATGTCACTGAAGAGTACATGTAGAAATTGTTGAACTGATGTATGTTCTGCTGTGTGTACTCTCAACAACAAAAATAAAATAAATTATATTTAAAGAGAAAAAAGGGGACCAATTTTCCACTCTAGGAGGCAAAGTAATATAATGTTTGGTGATCACTAGACTGACCTTGCATGCACACAGTCTACACTTTGGGAAGCACTAACTTTAGTCTTCCTACTTTTCAATCACTTCATATGCATGTGAAAGCTGGACAATGAATAAGGAAGACCGAAGAAGAGTTGACGCCTCTGAATTATGGTGTTGGCAAAGAATATTGAATATACCATGGACTGCCAAAAGAACAAACAAATCTGTCTTGGAAGAGGTACACCCAGAATGCTCCTTAGAAGCAAGGACGGCAAGACTACATCTCACATACTTTGGACATGTTATCAGAAAGGATCAGTCCCTGGAGAAAGACAGCTTGCTTGGTAAAGTAGAGGGTTGGCAAAAAAAGAGGAAGACCCCTCAACAAGATGGATTGACACAGTGGCTGCAACAGTGGGCTCAAGCATAGCAACAATCGTGAGGATGGGGCAGGACCGGGCAGTGTTGCATTTTGTTGTTCATAAAGGTGCATGAGTCAGAACCAACTCAACAGCACCTAACAACAACTTTTGGGGTATTTCTTCTTAGAAATAGTCTGTTTGGAGGCTCTTTCATGTGGAAGGGCAAATCTGTTTCCTATTATTCCGTTTTAGGCATAGTAGAAGTCCTCTGGTACAAAGAAGACATCAGTGAGTGCTCATAAGAAAGATGGGCTTAGAAGAAATACAAACAGAATGCTCCTGAGAAGCAAGGATGCTGAGACTTTGGCTCGCTTACTTTGAATACATCATAGAGAAAGGCCAATCGCCAGAAAAAGACGTCATGTTTGGTAAAGTAGAGGATCAGAGAAAATGAGGGAAACGCTCCATGAGATGGATTGACACAATAGTCTCAACAATGGGCTTGATCGTGAAGATGGCATAGAACTGGGCACTGTTTTACTCTGTTGTACATGGAGTTGCCATGAGTCAGAGCTGACTCAACGGCGACTAACAACAACAACATTTTTTTTTTTAATATTCTGTTCAGAAACCACCCCCTGTGTTAGATAACATAGCCTAGAGTTTGGTTGGAACTCTCGGTTATCGTATCATGCTAGATGGGCTGATTCACCAGCAAAACCGTCAGCAAGAACAAGGTTGAACCATTTTGAAATTATCATTTTTGTAGGTTGGAAATGGTCTAAGGTCAGCAATTTCACGTAGTTTAGCCTAATAACAATCATCATCACCATCATCATCATCAATGATACTCTACCATTTCCAAACTGCCGTCAAAAGCATAACCCTGCTTGTTCCCAACAGTGACTTCGATGCAGGATCATTTCTGCCTTTCTTTTAACATCCTCGTTACAGATGAGACAGTTCCTCTCCAGGAGGAGAGGGGAGTTTCCCAAGGGGGTCAGTGGGGATCCCAGGGCTGAAATGAGTGAGGCTGGTCCTGAGTCCTCCCTTTCTATCGCAGCCCCCGTTGCCTCCCCAAATTACTGTCGTAAATATCATTTTAACCAAGGAACGTGAATCTTAAGTTAGCGTGGCTATTTTCTTGTGACTCTGAGGGCTTCCTACAGGGAAAAAGCTGTGTCTCCTTCACACTGCCTAGCACAAATACATATCTGAGAAAAGACGGTAGAGGGGTAGGGAGGAGAGAAAAGGAAGGGAGGGAGGTCAGTCTGAAATGCAGAATTTAATTTCTATTGTGGCTTATTTGAATCCCTGCATGGTGCAAAAATTAACACACTCAGCTGCTAACTGAAAGGTTGGAGTTTCAAGTCCACCCAAAGGCACTCGGAAGAAAGGCCTGATGATCTACTTCTGAAATGGCAGCCATTGAAAACCCTGTGGAGCATAGTTCTCCTCTGACACAAAGGGGTCTCCATGAGTTGGAATCAACTCAATGGCAACAGGTTATTAGTCTCCTAGGGCTGCTGTGAAAATGACCCCAAACTGGGCAGTTCAAGGCAACAGACATTTATTCACTCACAGTTCTGACGGACAGAAGTTCAAAATCAAGGTGTAGGCAGAGCTGGCTGCTTCTGAGGGAGAATCCATTGTAAGCCTTTCTCTTAGTGTCTGGTGGCTGCTGGTAGTCTTTAGAGTTCCTTGGCTTGAAGCTGTTTAACTCCAATCTCTACATCCATCTTCACACGGCTTTCTCCTCTGTGTCTTTGGCTCTTCTTATGAGGACATTTATATGGATTTAGGGCCCACCCATTAAAAAAAAAAAATTTATAGTCCAGGATAATCTAAGGAAGCAGGAGTCAAGAAATCAAAAGATGCATTCCATTGGTTAAATCTGCTGCAAAGGACCTCTTTAAAGTGTTGAAGAGCAAAGATGTCACCTTGAAGACTAAGGTGCGCCTGACCCAAGCCATGATATTTTCAATCATGTCATATGCATGTGAAAGCTGGACACTGAATAAGGAAGACCGAAGAAGAATTGACACCTTGAATTGTGGTGTTGGAGAAGAATATTGAATATACCATGGACTGCCAAAAGGACGAACAAAATCTGTCTTAGAAGTACAGCCAGAATGCTCCTTAGAAACAAGGATGGTGAGACTGCGTCTTACATACTTTGGACATGTTGTCAGGAGGGATCAGTCCTTGGAGAAGGACATCATGCTTGGCAGAGTACAGGGTCAGTGCAAAAGAGGCAGACCCTCAACGAGCTGGATCAACACAGTAGCAGCAACGATGAGCTCAAGCATAACAACAATTGTAAAGATGGCTCAGGACCAGGCAGTGTTTCGTTCTGTTGTACATAGGGTCGCTATGTGTCGGAACTCACTCTACGGTGCCTAACAACAACAACAATCTCATCTCCAGAGCCTTAACTTAATTCCATCTGCAAAGAAGCTTTTTCCCCATATGGTCACATTCACTGGTTGCAGGTGGACTTACGTTTGCGGGGGCACCATTCAACCCATCACAGGTATCCAACACAATACCCTAGACAGGGACTACTCTCGTTCTGCACAGTGTATCCTGTAACAGCTAACATTTACGAAGCACTTACAACGTGCTGGACACCGTGCAGCCGTTTCTGTCCATTTACCATCTATCCCACTCGCAGTGTGTTTCATCTCAGCATATGAAAGTGTGGCCCTAGGTCCCCCAGGCCCTCAGTAGCTGCAGAACAATGACAAGGGAATTAATAAGTGTCCTCATCTGAAAGGGAGAGTGAGCAAACGCACTCCCTCCACCGCCCATCCTTTGATGATTCATAATTCCATCACTTTAAAGGACGTAAGTAATAGCCCTGTTTCAAAGGAGGCGTCCCTTTTATCCTCTCTCCGAGGCTTTCGTTCTGCTGGGGACAAGGTTGCAGAATTGATCTGTGGTTTGTTTCTTTAAAACCCCTGTAATGATACTGGGGATGCGGTTTGCCCATGAAAGAAAAAAAAAAAAACGTTTTCAAGCTTGGATATTTTCATTAGCATTTGGTGTGAAATAGAAGCAATAAACCCCATTGCCACTGAGTCAATTCTGACTCATGGAGGCTTCATGTGTGTCAGAGTAGAACTGCGTCCCATAGGGTTTTCAGTGGCTGTAATCTTACGTAGCAGTAGATCGCCAGGCCTTTCTTCTACAGTCCCACTGGACAGATTCAAGCCTCTGACCTTTTGGTTTGCAGCTGAGCGTCTTAACTGTTTGCACTACCCAGAGTCTCCAAAACCTGTCTTTAGGTAACATCACTTCCTCCCTATGCTTAGAGCTGCCAGTCTATCACCACAGTCTCAGGGAAATGTCATCTTTTTTGTTTTTGTTTTTGACTCTATTTGAGTGGGCTGCCTTGCGAAGCCCAAGCTGATGTGGCCAGCACCACGAAAAACATTTCTTGTCCTCAGAATTGTCCTTCCCAACACACTATTTTTGGTTCCACAGAAATTATTTTGATACCTGCTGGTATATAAGTTCTAAGGAACGTTTTATTTCCCTCATGTGCTAAACAGAATTTGAAAACTGAATGTCATGCTCAAAATCTCCTAATAGTGTCAGAGATCTTGTGCAGTGTAGTGGTTATGTGGCAATCTTCAAGCCAGAATACCCAAGGTCCAGGCTCTGCCACCAGCTCACTGTGCAACCTTGGTAAGCCGCTCAGCCTCTCTGTGCCTCAGTGTGCCTATCTGTAAAATGGGGATGATAATAGCACCTCACCCACAGAGTTGGTGGGATGGTGGAGAGTTGATGTATTTCAGGGGCTGAGAGAGTGCCAAGCACAGAGCTAGCACTCAGGAGAGGCAAACCGTGCTTCTCTGTGCATTCAGGAAATTAGTATCTGGGCGCCACAGAGTCCATTATTTTCCTATTGCCACTATACAAATTACCACTAACTTAGCATCTTAAAACAAAACAAAATTATGATCCCACAGTCCCCATTAAGTCAGGTGTCCGGTGTGGTATGGCTAGATTCTTTACTTGGGATCTTATGGGCTAAAATCAAGGTACCTGCAGGGCTGCATTCTCTCTGGAGGCTCTAGGGAAGAATCCACTTCCAAGCTCGTTCAGGTTGTTGGCAGAATCCAATCCCTTGGAACTGTAGGACTGTTTCCTGGCTGTCCGTCAGCTGGGGGCTCACTTTAGATCCTTGGGGGTCTTTCCGGTTCTGGCACTGGACCCCTCCACTGCAGAGCCAGCAACAGCACGTGGAGCCCTACTCATGCTTTCAATCTTTTGACTTCATCTATTCTGCTGTTGTTTGCTGCTGCCAAGTTGGCCCCCACCTCACAGGACCCCATACACAGTGAAAGAAAATCGTGCCCACTCCTGTGCCATGTCTGTGATTGGTTGCAGATCAGACAATTGTGAGCCGTAGGGTTATTTGCTGACTTTCAGAAGTAGATTGCCAGGTCTTTCCTCCTAGTCTGTCTTAGTCTGTTAGCTCTGCTGAAACCAAAACCTGTCCCGCATCATAGCAACACGCAAGCTTCCACAGACGGACGAGTGGTAGCTGAGCATGAGGTGTATTGGCCAGGAATTGAACCCAGGTTTCCCACACAGAAGGTGAGAATTCTACCGCTGACCCACCACTGCCCTCATCTGCTGCTGCATGGAGCTAAATAAGACACAGTCTGGTCTGTCAGGGCTTGCGGCCCAAGGGAAAGATGGGTGGGTCAAGGATCACCTGCAGCTACGGAACTCGTGGGGGCCGGGAGGGGGGCATGTGCATATAGCCTAGAGGGCAGAAAGGTCAAGGCAGCTGTGACACCAGATTTGAGTCTGGACAACTGTCCTCATCTGGGTTCTCTAGAGGAGCAAAAACAGTGAAGCATATATATAAATATAGAGGAGAAATTTACTTCAAAGAATGGCTCATGCAATTGTGCAGGCTGGCAAGCCTCAAATCCGTGGCAATAGGCTGAAGACCTCTGCTAGCTCACGTGGTTGCAAGGGCTGACAAACCAAAATCTGCAGGTCAGGTAGCGGGCCAGAGACTTCTTCCCAAAAACCAGAGGTCAGACTACAAGAAAAGTACAGAGTCCAGAGAGAGATGGAGCTCTGCCAGAGCATCCATTATATACTGGAGGCAGGCTACGCCTCCAAGGAAACCTCCCTTTCCGCTGATTGGCTGCTCATATCAGAGCACATCATGGAAGATGATTACATTATATTACTTTATGGAAGAGCACCTGTGTCTGCCCAACCACTGAGAATCACAGCCTAGCCAAGTTGACCTAATAATAACCATCACAACAACAAAGGGGAGTCAGCGGGACACCAGCCTTGGCTGGCAGGTCAGAGAAGCCAAGGACAGAGGATAGCCCATGCAAAGACCAGGAGCTGAGAGAGAGCCTAGTTAATCAGACACTCAACAATTTCAGAATATTCCTTGGTAACAGCTCTCAGGGACACAAAATACTAGATTCTTCCATGGAGCTGACTCAGTGTCAGGCACGGTTCTGGGCACATTGCATATATCACCTTGTTTAATCTTTGCAGCAACACCATGAGCTGGGTCCTATTATCTTCTGCATTTCCCAGCCTGTCCCCACAGTCTCCGAGGACAGGACCATTCTTGGCGAGCTGCCAAAACTCCTATTACATGGTCACCACAAGGAACAATATTGAAAGTTCCAGTTCTAGTGATTTTCCTTGCCATAACACGTTTCTGATGACACGTAAAATATTTTGACATGTACTCGTATGCCAGTTCTAGCAAGTCCCATTTTTCCGTCTCACGGTCTATATGGAATTCAAAACTTTGAAGATGTCATGAGCAGGCCTTCCTGGTGGGACTGGAGAGTCAGATGTGTGTGTGGTCAGAACACGGCCTCTGTAGCCAGGTGGCCTGAGTGTGACCCCAGCTCTGCCCTGTGACCTTGGACAGGTGAGTTCGCCTCTCTGTCTCTTGGTTTCCCCATCTGGGGCCAATGACTGGTTCTCCTGAGGATGAAGCAGCTTGATGTAGTAAAGCAGGGCTCTAAAACCTTTGTCTATAAAGGGCCAGGTAGAAAATATCTTTGGCTTTGTAAGCCATATAGTCTCTGTTGCTAGTACTCAGCTCTGCTGATATAGCATGTAAGCAGCCACAGACAATACATAAAACAAGAGGGTGTGGCCTTCTTCCAATAAAACTTTATTGCAAAGCCAGGCTGCTGGCTGAATTTGGCCTCCAGGGCCATTGTTTGCTGCCTCCTTTGATAAAGCTCTGAGAGCAACACGTGGCCCCCAGCAGGGGTTACTCTTCTCACTAAGCATGGTGGCTGTTGTTGTTGTTGTTAGCAACCATCAAGTCATCCTCAACTTATGATGACCCCCTGTACAACAGAATGAAACGCCGCTGCCGGGTCCTGTGCCATCCTTGAGATCGACTGCAGACCATTGTGATCCATACGGTTTTCAGTGGCTGGTTTTCAGAAGTAGGTCACCAGGCCTTTCTTCCTGACCCGTCTTAGTCTGGACACTCCCCTGAAACCTGTTCAGTGTCACAGCAACACGCAAGCCTCTACTGACAGATGGTAGTGGCTATGCATGAGGTGCCTTGGCCAGGAATCGAACCTGAATCTCCCACATAGAAGGTGAGAATTCTACCACTGAACCACCACTGCCCCCATTACCTGCTCACTAATCACAGTAGTTGGCAGCATGATGGAGCACAAAGACCACCAGGGTTGGGAATACAACAGCCCCAGCTTCAGATCTCAGCTGTGCCTCTTCCTAGTTGTGTGGCTCAAGGCAAGTTACCCAACCTCTCTGAGTCTTGCCCTGTGAGGTACAGATTGTCGTTGTTAGGTGCCATCAAATCAGTTCCAGCTCATAGCCACCCTATGTACAACAGAACGAAACACTGCCTGGTCCTGCGCCATCCTCACAATCGTTATGTTGGAGCCCATTGCTGCAGCCACTGTGTCAGTCTTCTTCATTGACCATCTTCCTCTTTTTCGCTGACCCTCTACTTTATCAAGCATGATGTCCTTCTCCAAGGCCTGATTCCTCCTGATAACATGTCCAAAGTACATGAGACAAAGTCTCTTCATACTTCCTTCGAAGAAGCACTCTGGCTGTAGAGGTAGAGATTAAACCCATTGTCGTCGAGTCAATTCCGACTCATAATGACCCATAGGACAGAGTAGAACTGCCCACAGGGTTTTCAAGGGTCAGCTCGTGTCTTCGAACTGCTGACCTTTTGGTTAGCAACTGAACTCTTAACCACTGCACCACCGGGGCTCTGAGATAGAAATTACTCCCCCCATTTTACAGTTGAGGAAACTGGGGCTTAGCAGGGTTAAGACCCTACCCCAGCTCACACATGTAGTAAGAGGCAATGCTGAGATTTGAACACAGAGTTGTCTGGTTTTAAAGGCAGTTCACCTTCCTCTGCCCACAGCTGCCCAGCCGTTGCAATACTGGCAAGATGATCTAGAGAAAGGCTTCGCAGCTCCCAACCCTGCAAGTAAGGATGCCTCCATACAGTCACAGATGGCCAGCTGTCTCCGGCTGGGTTCCCCTAGGAGCAAACCCAGAGACAAGAATTCCAGTGCAAGTCATTTACTTGAGAGGGGACCCCACGAAGCATCAGCAGAGGAAGTGGTAAATTCAGATGAGAAAAAAAAAAGGGATGGGCAACCAAGGGTGTACTATCAAGTGTGTCACCCTGTGTGTACACTGTAGCTCAGTGCCACTGGGGAACTCTGGAAGGCTGGAGAACACACTCAAGTTACTCCACCTGAGGGGCAAAGGATCTGGGATATTATCTACCAGCTCTCAGCCTTTGTTACTGAGGGCTGCTTCCAGTGGTGGTTAAGTTCCTGACAAAGTCCCTGAGTGGTACAAAAGATGAAGGAGCTCAGCTGCTAACTGAAATGTTCAAAGTTTGAATCCACCCAGAGGTGCCTCGGAAGAAAGGCCTGGCAATCTCCTTCAAAAAAATCAGTCATTTAAAACCCTATGGAGCACAGTTCTACTCTGACACAGGAGGTCACCATGAGTCCAAATCAACTCAATAACAACTTGTTTTTTCTTTTTTTTACCTTCAGCACAAGAAGCTGAACACACAGAGTGGTAGATGCTGAGGGGTGGGCAGAGCACCAACCTCCACTGTTACACCAAATCTAGCAGAACACTAAGCGGTCAACCGGTCTACCCTTCAAGGACATGTAGCAGTCAACTGGTCTACTTCTTCCAGGTACAGAAGAGGATAAGGAAGTCTCATTTTGCACTAATCATTGATTTGGGGTAGTGTCAGCCCCAATTTCAAAACCATATTCCCCTGATGTTAAGACGCGATTGCCTGTAAGATGCGCCATGGATGTAATAACAGCCTTTCCAGAATTTAAAAAAAAAAAAAGTACATTAAACGCACACAAAAGGCATTCTAATTTCAGATATGTTCAAAGATTCAAAAGAAAGCACCTTAAACTCTAGACGATATCGTTTTGTCCTGCTGTCCCATAAGTACAAGTGCACCCTTCCGACCCGCTGTCCCCGTTTAGGCTTAGAAAAGAGGGTTATTTTGTTTGAAGGTCTGTTCAGGCCCTGATGTTCTGTGGTTTTCTATTTCCTTGCAACATCTTTGTCATGGCAACACAATGTACATTTGCATTTCAAAAACTACCCCTGCCTACTCCACACCTTGAAACAAGATTCTAGATCCCACCTTAGCATTTAAAAGCCAGCAACTTCAGCCCCTTTGTGTCCAAGTACCTTCTGTAGGCAACAAAGGAAGTCGCAGTTCCACGTTCAGTATCTTTAAAATGCACATTTACCGTCCAGATGCATTGCTGTTGTTGGGTGCCACAGAGTTGGTTCTGACTCACAGCGACCCCACGTAACAAAGTAGAGCTGTTCCATAGGGTTTTCTTGCTATAATCTATACGAAAGGAGCCCAGATGATGCAACAGTTAAGCGCTCAGCTGCTAACCAAAAGATTGATGGTTTGAACTCAACCAAAAGCTCCGCAGGAAAAAGACCTTGAAATCTGCTTCCGTAAAGATTAACCAAAAACCAAACCTGTTGCCATTGAGTCGATTTTGACTCATAGGGACCCCATGTGACAGAGTAGAACTGCCCCATAGGGTTTCCAAGGCTGTAATCTTTATGGAAGTAGATTGCCACATTTTTCTCCCTCTGAGCGGCTGGTGGGTTCAAACCGCAGACCTTTCGGTTCACAGCCAAGAGCTTAACCACTGCACCACCAGGGCTCCTTTGGTAAAGATTGTTGTTGTTGGATGCTGTCCAATCGATTCAGACTCAGTGACCCCATGTGACAGAGTAGAACTGCTCCACAGAGTTTTCTTGGCTGTAATCTTTACAGAAGCAGATCGCCAGGTCTTTCTCCTGCGGAGAGGCTGGTGGGTTCGAACCGCTACCCTTTTGGTTAGCAGCCAAACACTGAACCATTGCGCCGCCAGGGCTCTTTCCACCTGCATTAGGGGCTGGTTAGTTTTGTTAAGGGGGGGTGATAACTCATATTTATTAATTGACTGAACCAACGGCTTTAGCTGTATCATCTGATGCCATCCCCACGAACAGTTCTCAAACAAAAGAAGCTAAATCTCGGTGAGGTGAAGTCACTTGCCCAAGGTCACACAGCTGATGAGTTGCAAATCAGAGATAATGTCGGTAAAATTTCCTACCACGGAATCCAGCATCTTGTCAGAACATCATAAACACAAAGAACAGAGACAGACAGAGGAATAAGAAGGAGGAGGAAGAGGGTAAGAGGGGGAAAAAAGGAGGGAGAATTCCACCACCCAAGGATGGAGCCGCCCCCTGCTGTGGCCTGCTTCCGTTGCTAAGAAACAAAGGCATAAGCACTCCTAAAGATAGAGATTAGATCACCCTCAGGAAAGGGGGAGAAGAAACTTCCCTTTTCCTTTCCTTCATCCATTCTTCCTTTCTGAAAAAGTCTCAACCAGCACCAGCCAGCCAAACCTCTTTGTTGCCAGATTTATTTTATGTTTTCTGGTCCATTTAATTTGGCATGTCATTGTTTATTATTATTTTCCTTTCTCTTTCACTCTGGAAAAGTTTTAGAGAATAGTAAATCTGGCCTCTTTATAATCCGACATGAATCTCTCAGATACTGTTTTCCCACTTTGGGGTAATAAAATCGGTAGCTACACATTAACTGCATTAATACTATACACTGTCGGGGAAGGAGGGTTGGGATAAGGCCAGTTGAGGGGGCTCCAGGCTGCTTCAGCCCTTATAATCTATGCAATTGCCTATAATGAATCTACCCTTAGAGATTCACACATTTGGCTTCATTTCCAAAGCCATCTGTAAAAGCAGATGATGCTGGGAGAAGTGACATACCTAATATCCAATAGTTCTTAAACTTTTTATGATTTGAGAATGGGGGTATGGATCCTCTTCCTAGAAAAATGCACACAGACACAAAATCATACACCTCCCTTGGGCCCAGGTGAAGAACCTCTGCTTGAATCTTTTATCAGCATAGAGATAGGGATAGATAGATAAGAGCCCTGGTGGCACATGGTTAAGTGTTCAGCTGCTAACCCAAAAGTTGGCACTTCAAGCCCACCAGCGGCTCCTCAGGAGAAAAGCCTGGCGATCTGCTCCCATAAAGATTACAGCCTAGAAAACTCTATGGGGCAGTTAGTTCTACTCTGTCTCATGCAGTCACTATGAGTCAGAATCGACTTGACAGCACAAAACAAAGATACAGAAGTAGAAATTTATTTCAAGAAATCGGCCTATTCAGTTGCGGAGGTGGGCAAGTTCAAAATCTGTAGGGCAGGACAGCAGGCTGGAAACCCCCGGGTAGGGGCTGATTTTGCAGACCTGAGACAGGATTTGGTCTTCCTCAGGAAACCTCAGCTTTGCTTTTAAGGCCTTTCGGTTGATTGCATGGAGCCCATCTACATTATTGAGGAGAACTTCTACAACTTAGAGTCAACTGTTTATCACATCTACAAAAGAACTTCACAACAACACCTAGATTAGAGTCTGATTAAATAACATAGCCTAGGCGTGGCATCCCCATGTCTGTCAGAGAAGAACTGTGCTCCATAGAGTTTTCATGGTTGTGACCTTTCAGAAGCAGATTGCCAGGCCTTTCTTCCAGGGAGCCTCTGGAAGTGTTCAAACCACCAACCCTTCAGTTAGCACTGAGCCCTTAACCGTTTGCACCACCCAGGAACTCCATCAGTCGGAATTGACTCAGCGGCAACTGGTAAGTAGCATAAAACTGATCTGCACATGTTTTTTGTATGAGTGGCAGAGAACCAAGTGGACAAGAGGGTGAGTGGTCAGATTTGAAGCCCAAGGTCGCACCAATAACTGGGTATTAAGAGCCGTTCGTCTGGTGCTTTAACTGGTGGACATGTGTGCTTCAGCCTCCAAAAAACCAAACCAAACCTTTTGTCTTTGAGTCGATTCTGACTCATGGCGACCTCATGTGTTACAGAGTAGAACTGCTCCACAGGATTTTCTTGAATGTAGTCTTTACAGGAGCAGATTGCCAGGCCTTTCTTTCACAACACCACTGGGTGGGTTATAACTGCCAACCTTTATGTTAGTACCAAAAAACACAAACCTGTCTGACCAAAAGCTCCTTCCATAAATATTGTTGTTGTTGTTAGATGCTGTCTAGTCAATTCCGATTTATACCAACCCCATGGGACAGTGTAGGACTGCTCCATAGGGTTTTCTAGACTGTAATTTTTATGGGAGCAGATCACCAGGTCTTTTCTACCAAGGAGCTGCTGGTGGGTACCAGCTGCTGATCTACCAGTTAGCAGCTGAGTGCTTAACTGTTTGCACCACAAGGGCTCCAGTACCCGTTGCTGTCCAGTCTATTCTGTCTCACAGCTTCCCTATAGGACAGAGTAGAACTGCCCCATTGGGTTTCCAAGCAGTGGTTAGTGGAATCAAACTGCTGGCCTTTTGGTTAGCAGCCATAGCTTACCATAGCTCTTAACCACTGCGCCATCTGGGCTCCAGGGCTCGAGGGAAAAGGGGTAAGTGGATCAAAAGGCACAGACACAGAATGCAACATTTGTTGAGTTCTACCATATGCAGCTTCATTCACTTAATTTAGTTCATTGTATCCTGTAAGGCAGGTAATGTTATTGCTCCCATTTTACAGATTAGAAAGATGAGGCTCGGAGAAATGAAGTCACTTGTCCAAGGCCACACAGCCAGGAAATGCCAGAGCCAGGACATGAACACAGTTATCCTATTCCCAAGGGCCACACCCTTGACACTTGACTATCTCCCTGGCTGGCCCAGAGGAAGTCAGGTTGAATGCGTCATCCCCAGAAGCCTTGAGAGCCCTGGCTTGTTGGGCTCCAACCAGCACCAGTTTGCAAAATTTAGCTAACAGTGCCTTAAAACCCTCAAGTGTTGTGCTACCAAACAGACCACAGGAAAACTAGGCCTTGCAAATGAAATTTTCCAACAAGGTAATATATATTTGGTTCCAACTGCTATCATTATCATCAATCATTAAGCTGAGACGGTCCCCCAAGCCTGTCCCAGGAGCATTGTAGAGTCTACTCAGCCTTCACCAATTATCCCAAGTCCTCCCCCAGGACTGAAAGAAGGAAGAAAGCATCCTCATCTCTGCCCCCAGGCTCTCACTATCTGGGATTTAGCCCTGGCAAGGGACAAAAGGGTGGCATCACTAGCATGGGAAATGTGCCTCTTCTCCTTCTCTTCTCCCCAAGCCACCAAGATCCCTGCCTTCAGCCTCCTGTAGACCCAAGATTGTGCCCTTCTCCAGGATGGGGGTGCAGGGGCTGGCTCCATGCACATGTGTCAGCTGCAGCAAGTCCAACTTGGGCCCATTTGGGGCACCCCTCCCCCAGGAGGAGATGCTACAAAAGCTCAGACCGTAAACTCCGATTGCAATCCAAAGCAAACCTAGCCAACTGGGTAACACCGCTGTGGGATGCAAATGAGTTTCCTTCTTTCTCTGTAGCAGGAACCAAACCCAGAATGAAACCCAATGCTGTTAAGATAATTCCAATTCATACCGACCCTATAGGACAGTGTAGAACTGCTTTATAGGGTTTCCAAGTAGCGGCTGGTGGATTTGAACTGCCACCCTTTTGGTTAGCAGCTGAGCTCTTAACCACTGGGCCACCAGGGCTCCATGTAATGTATAGAATGTATAGAAATTGTTAAATGGAAACCTAATTTGCTTTGTAAACTTTCAGCAAAAACACAATAAAATATGCTAATAAATAAATAAATAAACTGTGGTATAGTCCTACTTTAAACACATGGGGTCTCCATGAGTTGGAATCAACTTGACAGCAACTAACAACTACAACCACCTGTTTTGGTCTACTTCTGGCCTAACAGCAGACTCTGTGGGATACATATGAGTGACCAGGAAAATTGTCCCCCAGATGGGTGGCATCGGGAGGGTGTAGCCTGTGGCAGGTGAGACGGCAGCTGTCGTTTCCTGAGACTCCGTCTCCAAGCCCCGTCTTCTCAGGACAGCACGGAGCCTCACACTAACCCCACATGGTGAGGATCGTTGTGTCAACTTCATAGATGAGGAAGCCAACTCCAGGAAGATGAGGTGGCCCGCCCGACATCGTCACTGAACTCAAACCCAGGTCTATCCAGTTCCAAAACCCCAACATCAGTCTCCCCCCAGCTGACGGCCGTCCCCCAGCTGAGGGCCGTCCCTGGCTTCCTTTCACAGCCTGCAGGCAGCAATGCCACTGTGCCTAGAGATGGCCCCAAACCTGGGAGATTTATGCAGCTAATTTCCATTAGGACAATGTTTCTTAGAAGAGAATTCAACCTTCACAGCCAGCGAGTCTGATGTCTCAGCTTATGTGGCAAAAGAAAGAGAAAGTAAATGTATATCATTAGGGAAGAGAAGGCACAATTTGGATTACTGGCCACAAACAAGATGAGTCGCAGGCATAATACAATTCCAGGTGGAGGTATTTCTTCTCTGTCAGGTGGGGAGAGTTTCAAAACTCCATCACCATCAAGCCCACCACTTACCCGCTGCCCACCGTGTATCCGCTCTACAGCATCTCCTTACAACCCATGGGAGGAAGGCCTATTATTTTATACCCATTCCAGAGATGAATAAGTGAGGCTCAGAGAAGCAACAAGCCCTGCCAATCATTGCCAAATGCATTCCATAACTCAGCAGCTATTCAGCAGGTGCCTATTGTATCCCAGGCAGACACCAGGAACACCGTAGATACTCAGCAGAGCAGAGCTGACCTAGAATTCAAACTCTGACCCGTCTAACACCAAATCCACTCCCCTTCAGAGTAGAAACGTAATCGATGTAAGTTGAATGAATGAGTTCCTTCAAAGTTTCTATTCTGCGGCTGTTTCTTTGTTGCCGGAAATAATTTCTAGCCGAGGGGCATCATGATGAAACATACTGGCAGCTGGGGGCTCCCCCGTTCCCATCAGCTCCCCAAGCCCCAGAGAAGGGCCGCTTCTGCTCAACCCAGCCTTCAGTTATGCCTCCGCAGCCCCAGTGAGCAGCCCTGGTAGCCGGCACTAGGCAGCCTACAATAGGTGTTAGCTAATGGAGTATTGATTTTTTTTTTTTAAGGAGCAAAAAATTGTAGGTGTTGCAGCGATCAATACCAAGGAGAGAGAGTGAAAAGAGAACTTGGTGGAAACCCAGCCTCTAGAGATCCCCAGGCCCGTCCCCTCAGCTCTGCCAGCCCTCTGCTTTCTACTGTCTGCTACCAACAGACGTCTGGGGACAAGATGAGAACAAGAAGCAGTAAGGGAAATGACACCTATATGTAGGTGGCCTGTCACATCATGGGGAGCCCTTACAACAATCCAGGGGCAGGGTGACCACCTCTACCTTATAGGTGAGGAAACCAATGTTCAGAAGAGGGTAGGTCCCTGCCCAATGCCACACGGCCACTGAATGACAGAACGGGAACTTTCATTTGTGTAACTGCAAAAACTGTGCTGTTGCATGACTAGCACACCCCGAAACACTGAGAACTTAAGAAGTGCATCTTCACACCCTTTTAACTCACTACTGAAGTCACTCCTGAGGTTCGCCCTTCAGATGAAGATTAGCCAGGCCTAGAGGGCCAATAATAATACACATGATGGACGTGCTTCATAGTTCAAACAAGTATGCAAGATTAATGGGCACACCAGCCCAAAAGCAAAGATGAGAAGGCAGAAAGTACAGAAAAACTAGACAAATGGAAAAAGGGAAACTGGGGTGGATAGGGGAGAGTGCTGACACATTGCGGGGTTGGCAACCTATGTCACAAAACAATTTGTACATTAACTGTTTAATGAGAAACTAATTTGCTATAAACTTTCACCTAAATAACAACAACCAAAAAAAAAAAAAAAGTGCATCTTCTCAAACTGGATGTGGCTGGCTACCATTACTGAGCATTTTGATCAAAGATTCTACAGAAGAACCCTGATCAAAAGGGGGAAAATGCAGAGCAGAATTTCAAATTCTCAATGGAATCCAGACTTTCTGGAGCCATGGAGGCTTGCTGAACCACAGAAACTACTGCCCTGAGATAACCCTTAAAAATATCCTCTGAAGTCTTCTTTAAACCAAGCAAAAAAAAAAAAAAAAAAAAAGCAATAGTTTAGCTTAATTAGTAAAGAATGTCTGCCTGAAGCATTGTGCCCTTTTAAAGGAGTATCTACACGGGATCAAACTGACTGCAGCAACTCATAAGGTTAGATAAGAAGCTTAGGGGGCAGTGAGTTTATGTTAATGGGGGAGAATCAATTTGGGAAAGAAGGATGAAAATGGTTGCACAGCCTGAAGAATGCGCTGTCTTTTTACACAAATAATGCGGGCCTTCTACGTTTGTTTGCCAACTTCACCTTCCTCCAACAGGTATTTCATAAGCACCCCTGTGCCAATATGTGCCAATTTTTTATAGCACTGTAAAAAAAAAATGGCATAGCTGCGTTTATGGAAATACTTCTCACAGGGAGGGCACGGTTGGCACACAAACTTAGAAGGTACATGTTATTTATTTAAAAATACAGTAATCAGTGTCACTAAATTGTGCATATAGAAATGAATTGGTGTATGTTCTGCGGTGTATATTCTCAACAACAAAAAATAAAATAAACTTTTTTAAAAACAGGTACAGCTAGAGGCCCTAATACACAGCATTAACAGGATACAAACCACAACCAACAACTCACCAACTCCAGAAGACAAGCTAGATAACTGCGATCTTCTAAAAATTAAACACTTAGGCTCATCAAAAAACTTCACTAAAAGAGTAAAAAGAGAACCTACAGACTGGGAAAAAATTTTTTGGCTATTACAAATCAGACAAAGGTCTAATCTCTAAAATGTACAAGAAAATACAAAACCTCTGCAACAAAAAGACAAATAATCCAATTAAAAAATGGACAAAGGAAATGAACAGACACTCCACCAAAGAAGACATTCCAGCAGCCAACAGACACATGAGGAAATAGTTGCAATCACTAGCCATTCCAAAAGCCACTGCCATTACAAAAGCCACTGCCATTAGAGCAATGCAAATTGAAACCACAATAAGATACCATCTCACCCCAGCATTACCGGCACAAATGAAAAAAACAGGAAATAACAAATGTTGGAGAGGCTGCAGGGAGATCGGAACTCTTATGCACTGCTGGTGGGAACACAAAATGATACAACCATTTTGGAAAACGATATGGCGCTTCCTTAGAAAGCTAGAAATAGAAATACCATATGATCCAGCAATCCCACTCCTAGGAATATATCCTAGAGAAATAACAGTTGTCTCATGAATAGACATATGCACACCCACGTTCATTGCAGCATTGTTCACAATAGCAAAAAGATGGAAACAACCTAGATGCCCATCAACAATAGACAAATGGATAAACAAACTGTGGTACATACACACAATGGAGTATTACGCAAAGATAAAGAACAATGATGAATCTGTGAAGCTTCTCATAACATGGATGAATCTGGAAGGCTTTATGCTGAATGAAATAAGTCAATCACAAAAGGACAAATATTGTATGAGACCACTACTGTAAAAACTCATGAAAAGGTTTACACACAAAAAGAAAAATGGGTGAGGATGGAAAAACACTAAATAGACGACAGATAAGTGGTAGCTTTGGTGAAGGGTGAGACAGTACGTAATACAGGGGAAGGCAGCATAACTTGTCCAAGGCAAGGTCATGGAAGCTCCATAGACACATCCAAACTCCCTGAGGGACCGAATTGCTGGGCTGAAGGCTGTGGGGACCGTGGTCTCGGGGAACATCTATGTCCATTGGCGTTCTACATTCTACTTTGGTGAGTAGTGTCTGGGGTCTTAAAAGCCTGTGAGTAGCCACCTTTGATACTCCACTGGTCTCACCCCTCTTGGAGCAAGGAAAAATGAAGGCAACTAAAGACACAAGAAAAGACCAGCCCAAAGGACTAATGGACCACATCTATCACAGCCTCCACCAGACTGAGTCCAGTACAACTACAAGGTACCCAGCTACCATCACTGACTGCTCTGATAAAGATCACAAGAGAGGGTCCTGGACAGAACTGGAGAAAAATGTAGAAAAAAATTCTGACTCAGCAGGAAGACCAGACTTGCTGACCTGACAGAGACTGGAGAAACCCTGAGAGTATGGCCCCCGGATACCCTTTCAGCTCAGTAATGAAGTCACTCCCGAGGTTCACCCTTCAGCCAAGGGTTGGACAGGCCCATAAAATAAAGCAAGACTAAAGGGGCGCACCAGCCCGGGGGCAGGGACTAGGAGGCAGGAGGGGACAGGAAAGCTGGTAATAGGGAACCCAAGGTTGAGAAGGGAGAGTACTAACATGTAGTGGGGTTGTTAACCAATGTCATAGAACAATGTGTGTACTGCTTAATGAGAAGCTAGTTTGTTCTATAAACCTTCATCTAAAGTACAATAAAAAAAAAAAAAAGTGCATCTTCTCAATGAGGCTGTTTCTAAGGAAGATGAGAACCAGAGCCAAATTGGAGCCACGCAGACAATTGAGGAAGGATGAGAACCTGGAGGAGGGAGCAAGAAGGACCCCACACACTCATTCGCCAAACGTTTATTGACTGCCTACTATGTTCCAGGCCCTGTGACATGTACTGGGGAGATGAGGGTGATCAGAAATAGACACAGACCTACCTTCATGGAACATATCGTACAGTGGGGGTTGGGGGAACACACTAATCAAAGGCTCACATAGATGACTCTAAAATCCCAACCATTGTGAGGCTCTTGAAGAAGAGATATGGGAAGGAGTCCACAGGTGGTGCAAACGGTTAAATAGTCAGCTACTAACAGAAAGATTGGCAGTTTGAGTCCACCCAGGGGCACCTCAGGAGAAAGTCCTGGTAAGCTACTTCCAAAATGTCACAGCCACTGGAGGAAAAACAAAGAAGAGTATGGGAACTGTGAGCAGGTAACAGAGGAACCTAACCTGGTCAGGGAAGTCAGTGGGGGCTTTCTGGAGGAAGTGATGCTTTAACTGAGACTCCAAGGATGAGGAGTTAACAAGGACATAGAGAATTTGCTATAAAGAGGAACACGTGCAAAGGTCCTGGGGCAGTTGAGCATTATGCTCTTTTAAAGAACTATCTGCATGCAGTCCAACTGACAACAGCAACTTGAAAGTTTAGATAGGAAGCTTAGGGGGCAGTGAGCTTATGTGAACGGAGGGGGAACAACTCAGAAAAGAAGGGTGAGAATGGTTGCACAAATCAAAGACTGTAATCAATGTCACTGAACTGTACATGTAGAAATTGAATTGGTGTATGTTCTGCTGTGTATATTCTCAACAACAACAACAAAAACTAAAATAAACTTTTTTAAAAAAAGGTCCTGGGCCAGGAGGAGAGTATGGTGGGAATGAGGACCTGCAACTAGACCAAAGAACGTTTGGCACAAAGGAAAGAGCAGGTGCAAAGGCCCGTGGCCAGAGGAGAGCATGACATGGATGTACACCTGCAGAAAGGTCAGTGCGGTGGCTGAGTGCAGAGAGCAAGGGAACGCTTGGTAGAGTAGGAGGTTGGAGAGGTTGACAGTGGCCAAAGCTTACAGCATCATGGAGGTCCTGCTAAGTAGTTTTTGTCTCTACCCCAAGAGGAATTCCCGTTTCCCTTTTGCTATTGAGTCTATTCTGACTCAGAGACCATATAAGACAGCACAGGACTGCCCCATAGGGTTCCCAAGGCTATAATCTTTACAGAAGCAGATTGTCCAGCTTTTTCCCTCAGAGAAGTTGGTGGGTTCAAACCACTGACCTTTCTGTTAGCAGCCGAATACTTAACCATTGCACCACCAGCGATCCTTCCAAGAGAAATAGGGGTCCACTAAAGTGTTTTAAACGAGAGGATGGAGTGGGATCAAATATCTGTCTGCTGGGTTGAAAATGGAGCCAGTGACATGGAGCAGAGAGAAAAGAGGAACAGCCGGGAGGTTAAAGCAGGTATTGTGGGGCCTCTCACTGCCTCCCTGGCCCACCTGATTCCAGCCCAGCTGTGCAAGGTGGAACATCCCACCTCAAGGGTACATGGAGATACCTGTCTGCTTTTCAGCACCAAGGAGGGCCATGCATCCTGGAAGTGTGGGGGAGTTAGCTCACCTGGGGCAACCGTCAACCAATGGGAAATGGGATTTGATGGACCAAAGCTCCTGCCTCCCAGTCACTTGTGGGTCAGTTCTGAGGTGCCTGGTAACCAGTTCCTTCAAGAGTCCCAGTAGGATCAAGCTCCAACTATCCATAGCGGTGACCAGCTCAAAAGACACACCAAACTTGATGGGCTTTTCTCCCTTCCCAGTACCATGCTCTCAGCACCATCACTCCTGCTTCCTGGAATCACTTCCCTAGTAACCCACCCATGCCCACAGCCCTGCATCAGGCCTCACTTTCAGGGACACCTGAGCCAAGACAGCCTACTGTAGTAGAAAAGGTAAAAGCAAAGTGACAGTAGGGCTCACCAATATTATTTACACATGCACTAACATACTCACCCACCTATTCATTAGCTCACCTGATCACTCATTCATTCATTCACTCCCTCACCCATTCACCCCTCCCTCCATTCCTCCACTGATAGCAGAACCCATTGAAGGGTTAAAGGAAACTTTTCTGTCCTGGTTTCTCTTCTTATAAGAGCGGGTTAGCCCTGGAAGACGGTTCTCCTTTTTACAGGGTGTGAACTAGGCATCACACTTCCATGTTTGTGCAGAAGGGATTCCATTCGATTCTGGGACAATGGGAATCTGTAAGTCATCCATTAAGGAGTCTTTGAGAGAATGACCTAAAAATACAGATTTCCCCAGGGGTCTCAAGGGACATCACATGGCCTGTCTAACCTCAGTTACATAGCCAAACACAGCCATTCCTCCATGGAAACTTCTGCCATAGCGAAGTCTGTTTCTCATGAGTGTGAGGTTGCATTTCCTACTTGAAAGGCTACTATTCATCCCATCTCAACTCTAAAGTGTCCCAAAAATCTGAAGACATCCTCTTGGAGGGATCAAAAAATAGTTTTATTTCTCATTTCATAGGATTTTCTGTAAGCCTAATTGTGCTCACTGTGTCCACCCCACCTAACTTCTCCTACCCTCCCTCCTTCCAAATATTGCAGTAGCTACATTTATTGAGCACCTGCTGTTGTTAGGTGACTTTGAGTCAGGTCCAGCTCACGGCAAGGATATCTTATGGGTAACAGGATGAAAGGCCCGGTCCTGTGCCATCTGCACGATCGTTGGTATGTTTGAGTCCCTTGTTGCGGCAATTGTGTCAGGCCATCTTGTTGAGGGTTTCCTATGTTTTTGCTGACCCTCTGCTTTGCCAACCATAATGTCCTTTTCTAGCAACTGATCTTTCCTGATGACACGTCCAAATTAAGCGAGTAGAAGTCTTGCCATCCTTGCTTCTAAGGAGAATTTTTATTATATTAATTGACCACCTACTATGTGGTAAATATTTTACGTGAATCGTCTCATTGATTCCACACAATAGCCACATGAGGTGTATACCATTATCATCACCCCATTTTTGAAACGAGAAAACTGAGATCCAGAGAAATTCTGTCATCTGGCCAACATAGCCAGGAAGCCAGAGCTCAAGGTCTTAATCATGCCACTGGATATCTTCCCTGCTCTTCTCTCTCAAAACTTTCAGGGCAGCTTATGCTGGAACTAAGCAAAGTAGACGGGGTTCTGTGCTGGGGGATCAGGGAACCCAGAATTAGGAACCAGGTCCATTTGAGTTTAAGATATGATTGCAGGCTTCTCTGATATTCTGTGTCTGCAGAATGTGGCCCTACTAACCATCCATCCTCATCCCTTACTTCTTTCTCTGTCTTCATCTTACATTCCAGAAACATCTAACTGTGTCTAGGTCTCTGAACCCACAAATTCCTATACAGCCATTCCTTTATCTAAGCAGCTCCTGTTCCTGACAATGCCTTTCCCACCATTCTTCGCCTGAACTCATTTTTCAAGTCTCTGCTTAGATGTCGCTGCTGAGAGTTATTAAGGATCATAACCAATAAACAGTTGCCATTGAGTCAACTGACTCATGGCAACCCCATGTGTGTCAGAGTAGAACTGTGCTCCATAGGGTTTTCAATGGCTGACTTTTCGGAAGTAGATTACCAGACCTTTCTTCTAAGGCATCTCTGGGTGAACTCGAACTGCCATCCTTGTGGTTAGCAGCCAAGCATGTTAACCATCTACACCTCCCCCCATCCCCCAGGGACTCCAATGATCATACTACAAAACCAAACCAAACTCACTGCCGTAAAGTCGATTCTGACTCATAGTGACCCTATAGGACAGAGTAGATCTGCCGCATAGAGTTTCCAAGGAGCATTTGAGGAGGTCTAATCAAAAAAAAAAAAAGAACCAGAAGTATACGCAAACCAAAACCAAACCTGTTGCCATCAAGTCGATTCTGACACGTAGCGACCCTATAGTACGGAGTAGAACTGCCCTATAGGATTCCCAAGGAGCAACTGGTGGATTTGAACTGCTGACCTTTTGGGTAGCAGCCAGCTCATAACCACTATGACAGCAGAGCCCCAGAACTATATGCAGGGATATGCGTTTTCTCCCTCCCTCCACAAAGAGCAATACGTTGGGACATACGCTTGTTACTTATGGTTGAGTTAAAAAAAAAAAAAAACAGTCCAAAATGTAGGGGCTTAAAACATCTTTTTTTTTTTTTTTTTAATTCACAAACATACAATTTGAGCAGGGCGCCAGCTGCTCCTTGGAAACTCTGTGGGGCAGTTCTACTCTGTCCTGTAGGGTCACTATGAGTTGGAACCGACTCCACTGTACCTAACAACAACGATCGGAGTGGCTCATCTCTATTCAGTGCAGCACCCACAGGGGTAGCCAGATCAATGGCCGAAGCATTTACTTACATGGCTGCCAATCCAGGGCTATGGGCTGGGGACCTCAGCTCCTCTTCACATGCGCCTTCCCACTGATGATTGAGCTTCCTCACAGCATGGTGGCTGGTTTCCAAGAGTAAGCACAAGGCAGGTGTGCCTGGTATTTTTATGAACTGGCCTCCGAAATCATACAACATCACTTCTGCCATCCTCAGTTGGTCAAGAGGTTCACCAAGGCCCATCCAGTTTCGCCGGGAGGGAACAGTGAGTACAATTCTTAATGTGGAGTTATGAGGTTCTGGCATAGCATGTGGGTCATGAGATATTGTTGCAGCTGTCTTTGGAAAATGCAATCTGCCACAATTTGCATAATGGCTTTCCTGTGATTTCGAGCTAATTGCTTTAAAATTTCTGGTTATTTCCCACACACCCCTTCTGATAGGAAAAAAACACCACCAGGAGTAAAATTCAGGTAACTCAGGATATTAACATATAATGCTGAGCTTCTGATGGTGTTGGATCTCAAGGAATATCAAAGGAGGTGGCAAAGTCCCCAGGCAAGATAAAATCACAAACCTCTCCTTGGGCCTTTTTGTTATGTAGTTGCCATGGTGATGGAAAGGGTAGACTTGAGAGGAGACTAGAAGACATTATCATAATATCAGAGCTTATGAAACCTTTGTCAAAGTTCACCCCAAACACACACACTCACCTGCCCAAGGTATGTTGAAATGAGTAATTGCAGCGACTCAGGATATAGGAGATTTAAAAAAAAGAAATCAATAAAATCTCCTAATATCTTGATAACTGAGAGGTCTCTGTCTTAAGTGACTCTGGGATCCCAAAGAAACACAGCTCCTGGGGTGGTAGGTCACCTCTTCTGGGAAGCCTTCCCTGATGCTCCAGACAAGACTGTTCCACCTCTCGGCTTCCACAAGTACCTGTTTCCATCCTTGTCACAGCCCTCACCAGTCTGGGCTCTAATTGTCTGTTCCTTTCTTTGTCCCCCCACGGGAATGGAAGTTCTCTTTGGGGTGATGCAAGGTCTTGGAAACAGTGGCACAACATTGTGAATGCAATTAATGCTACTGAATTGCACACTTAAAATAGATAAAATGGCAAGTTTTATGGTATATATATTTTACCACAAGTAAAAAGGAAAAAGAAGAAAGGAATGAAGATCTCTTTTTAAAAATACCTCTTTAAAGTGTTGTTAAAAAAAAAAAAAAGATGTCACTTTGAGGACTGAGGTGCGCCTGACCCAAGCCATGGTATTTTCAATCACCTGGTAAGCATGTGAAAGCTGAACAATGAATAAGGAAGACCGAAGAAGAATTGACGCCTTTGAATTATGGTGTTGGTGAAGTGTTGACTATACCATGGACCGCCAGAAAAATGAACAAACCTGTCTTGGAAGAAGTACAGCCAAAATGCTCCTTAGAAGCAAGGATGGCAAGATTTCACTTTACGTACTTTGGACATGTTATCAGGAGGGATCAGTCCCTGGAGAAGGGCATCATGCTTGGTAAAGTAGAGGGTCATGGAAAAAGAGGAAGATCCTCAACGAGCTGAACTGACACAATGCCTGCAACTACGGGCTCAAGCATAACAACGATTGTGAGGATGGCACAGGACTGGGCAGTGTTTCCTTCCGTTGAAGGTAGGATCACTATGAATCAGAAGCTACTCGATGACACCTAACAACAACAACGGCAGCGGTGTCCTCTCTCAAGACAGGAAGGCTCAAAGGCAGCTGGAGCCAGAAGAGGTGCCAAGGACGTTGGGATGCATTCCCACCAGGTCTCCCAAGTAAGTTTCCAGTGCCTTGGAGCCAGCAGCCAACTTGTCAAGGTCCCGCCTCTCGGTTAATAAGCGAGAACAGACAGAGCGCTATTGTATAGATCAAGATGGGATATTTTAAAGGAGGCAGTTTAATGAGCATCGGTTTGAATTGAGACCAATTTTAATGTCTTCTTTGTTTTGCACCAACCATCATAGAAATTGCCACAAATGATGTGTTAATTCTGCTCCCTAGCGAGTCTCCGATGTGGCAAAGGATGAATTTTAAATTGTTGGACTAGAATTAGCAACATTAGTCACTGCAAATAGCCTTTTAATTTCCACAGAGCTGCCGAGGGGAGCAAAAATAGAATTGGCATGGAAGGTTCGAGGCGGCAGATGTGTTCCTGGTAGGAGAGCCCTCGTGACCTCTCTGATGGGAGGTTCCAGTCTCTAGGTGTCTGGGTGTCAGCCCCAGCTTTCCACTTCCCGTAGGGGGGAAAGGTGTAGAGCCCTGGGGTCCCAAAGTGAGCTCCTCATTCCAACCATCAAGTCAATTCCAACTCGTAGCGACCCTACGGGACAGAGTAGAACTGCCCCCATAGGGTTTCCTAACCCATATCTTTGTGGAAGCAAATCGCCAGATCTTTCTCCTGTGGAGCTGCTGGATGGGTTCGAATTGCCAACCTTTCGGTTAGCAGCCGAGCACTTAACCATTGTGCCACCAGGGCTCCTTTTCTGCTAGCCCTGCCTGGAGCCAAATTCCCTTCCTCTAGGCTTAGCTACATCTTCCAGGGCCCCCAAGGGCCCCTGAACAAGCCTCTAATGGGAACATTTCATTCTCACCTAGAAGCTTCCAAAGTGTCCTTTTTATTCCTAAAACAGGCAACAAAACTCACCTGCTTAAAACTCTCCCAACAGCTTGTATGTTCACTTGGAATAAAAACTAAGCTCCTGACTAGAGGAATCCCGGCGGTCATGGTCCCCAAACCTTCTGTTGGCCCAGGACAGGAACCATTCCTGAAGACAACTCATCCCATCAGACATGGAAGGGACTGGACAATGGGTTGGAGAGAGATTCTGATGAAGAGTGAGCTACTTGTATCAGGTGGACACTTGAGACTGTGTTGGCATCTCCTGTCTAGAGGGGAGATAGGAGGGTAGAGAGGGTTAGAAACTGGCAAAATTGTCTCGAAAGGAGAGACTGGAAGGGCTGACTCATTAGGGGGAGAGTAAGTGGGAGTATGGAGTAAGGTGTATATAAGCTTATATGTGACATACTGACTTGATTTGTAAACGTTCACTTAAAGCTCAATAAAAATTATTAAAAAAACTAAGCTCCTTGTCAATTTGATCTCACATAGATGGTTCTGTAAAGATCACAATGCTCAAAGCTGGCATACTTTGGGTAAGATAAGCTTTATTTGGTTCAAAGAAGACTTGTGGTGAAACAACTTGGAAATAAATAGTGAGAATGATAGCACAACTTGAAAAATGGAATCAGTGTCACTGAGATGTACATGGAGAAATTACTAAAATGGTGTTCTTTGTCTGTGTATACTTTCAACGAAAATTAAAAAAGAAAAAACTAAATTCCTTGCCTTGCTCCACAAGGCCCCGCCCACCTCTGTTCTCCCCCTCCCTCTTTAAGCTCCATCTGGCTAGCCTCCCTGCTTCTTCTAGAACATTCCAAGACATTCTTGCCAGAGAGCTGTTTCACTTTGGAATGTCTTTGCCTGGCCGGTTCCTCCTCTTCCCTCAGGCTCAGCTTAAATGCCACCTCCTCAGAGAGCCCTGTAATCACCAGCCTTAGGTAGGAGCCCCCTTCCTTCCATCTGTCACCATACCCTCTTCCTTTTCTACATAGAACTGGACATTTCTTCTAAACCTTTCTGTCGTCTGCTTGTTGCATGGTTGTTTGGTTACTGTTTTGTTTTGTTTGTCTATCTCTCCCCACAAGATCGTAAACTCTATGAAGCCAGACAGAGTCTCTGGGTGGCGAAAACGGTGAAGCTCTCAATGGCTAGTCCAAAGGTTGTCAGTGTGAACCCACCCAGAGGCACCTCAGAAGACAGTCCTGGTGACCCGTTTCCAAAAGATCACAGCCTTGAAAATCCTACAGAGTGCAGTTCTCTAGGGTTGCCATGTGTCGGAGTCAACTTGACAGCAACTAACAACATGGGGGCAGAGATAAGGTCAAGTCCGGTGCCACCTAGAAGGGCACCAGGTACATATGAAGTGCTCCGATAAATAATTGTGAAGTGAATGTGTGGATAAATGAATGAATGAACGGCCCCATTCACCTAGGCAAGTTGCTTCTGCCCTTGGGTTATTGTAGCTGCTCCCTCCAAGTCTGGATCCCAGCATTAGTTTTCAGCCCCCAGGACAAAAACCAAAAAAAAAAATGCCAACCTTGTCGAGGCTGAGAAAGCTCTAGTGTAGGTCAAAGAGAGAGTGCGGGTGAGACAAGGGTTTGAAGATGGGCATTTTGCAACGGCAGCTTGTACGTTTTTAAGGATTTATGTTACAAAATTAACGTTGTTGCTGTTAGCTGTTGTCAAGTCAACTCTGTCTCGTGGTGACCTTATGTACAACAGAATGAAACTTTGCCCAGTCCTTCATTGTCCTCACAGTTGGCAAGTCCAAGTGCATCATTGCGGCTATCGTGCCAATCCGTCTCACCTTTACCCTCGTGGCTCTCTACTTTCACCAAACATGATGTTCTCCAGTGACTGATCCCTCCTGATGATGTGTTCAAAGCAAGTGAGTTGGGAATGGAAAATGGGGAACCCAAGGTCGAGAAGGGGAGGGCATTGACACGTCACGGCGTTGGCAACCAATGTCACAAAAGAGTTTGTCTATTAGTTGTTTAATGAGAAACTAATTTGCTCTGTAAATCTTCACCTAAAACACAATAAAAATAAAAAAAGCAAGTGAGTTGGACAATGTTCCGCTGTGATCCGTAGTGTTTTCATTGGCTAATTTTTGGAAGTCAATTACCAGGCCTTTCTTCCTAGTCTGTCTTCGTCTGAAAGCTTTGCTGAAACCTGTCCACCATGGGTAACCCTGCTGGTATTTGGAATACCAATGGCATAGCTTCCAGCATCACAGCAACATGCAAGCCACCACAGTACAACACACGGACAAATAGGTGGTAAAAAAAAAAAAAGAACTGAAAAGGACGGAAACATTTCTTTCAAGTAGTCATTGAGTCCTGTTGCCTCTACATCTAAAACTCACCCTGAGTCTTGAATTTAAACATTCCTGTCCACCTCCAGTACCTCCTCTTTACCCCAGCCACCCTCACATTTCATCTGGGCTGTAGGTCTTGCTCTCCAGCGACCCCTGCCCACCTCCAATCCATGTAATACTCAGTAGCTAGGTGGGTCTTTTAAAAGCATAATGCCAATTATGACACTTCCACCTGCCTAAACCCTTCAATGGCATCCCGTTCTACTTAGGACAGAATCTAGAATCCTTACAGTCAGCAGCAAGGCACTGGGTGACAATTCCCTGCTTCCTCCTTCTGCCTGTTTTCTCTTCTGTTCTCCCTCGCTCACTGCCTTCAACCCATCCCTAGAACATGCTCATCTCTGCCCAGCCCCAGGGCCTTTGCACATGCCATCTACCCTTTCCCCAGTACTTCTTTTCGACTTTCAGGTTTCACTTTAAACATCCCCCTCATGAAGCACCCTGACCACCCTCACAAAATACATTCCCACCTCCGGCCTCTAACACAGTGGTATGTTAATGTCCCGAGGAACACTTACCAAGGCTTAGAATGCTTCTGCGTTTATTAGCTTGTTTCTGTCTGTCTCCATCACTAGGCTGTGAGCTACTTGATACAGGGGCTCCGTCTCACTGCCATATTCCCCGGCATCTAGCACATCATAGGTGACTTCACACACGTGGCCCCATTGAACCCTCCCCACACTCTATGAGATGGTAATCTCATCCCTCCTCTACAGATGAGGAGATGGAGGTTCAGAGTGGTTGAGGAACTTGCTCAGTGCCCGAACCTGTTGCTGCCAAGTCAATGAATTCCAATTCATGGCAACTCCATGTGTCACAAAGAAGAACTGAGCTTCACAGGGATTTTTTTTTTTTTTTTTTTTTTTGCCTGTAATCTTTTACAGAAGCCGATCGCCAGGACTTTATTCTGCAGCGCTGCTGGGTGGGTCCTAGCCACCTACCTTTTGGTTAACAGCTGAATGTAAACCATTTGCACTACCCAGGTCCCTTCAGTGCCCATGGTAGAACGAAGATTCCAACTCAGGCCTCTTTGGTTCCACAGCCCAACCTTTTCCAAAGGGCCTTTCTAATGCTGTGACATCTCTGTTTTAGGTCAGATCCAATACATCTTCCACCAAGAAAGCCATGCCCACTTTGTGTCTCTCTTGCTTGTCATTTGCAAGTCATTTGCAAAGTGCTGGTCCTTCCAGGTAGCTTCTGGGAGCACAGCACTCCTCTGTGAAGAGAGGAAGGTGGCTGTTGGAAATGTCATCATTTTTTTTCCCTTTCCCAGAAAGAGTGGCCTCAGCAAACCTGGCTTCATTCAGTGGCAGCTGCTGACAGTTACAAACTACAGCAGTTTCCAGCTTTTCTCCAAAGCAAATGCGAGCATCAGTCTTGGGCCCTGTCAGAGGGTAACCTGCTCCTTCCAGATCCATCTGGCTCATGAGAGCTGAGACATGGCAGCGGCCCCAGTTCCCTGCCAGGCACAGCCTCTTCCCCCCGCCGGTGTCCGACAGAGCTCACCAGTCGGGCACTCACCCCAGGATCCATCTCCTTTACCTTGCTAGGTAATTGGCTTTTTTACTTTGCTTACTGCCCACTGTTGCCTTCACTAGGACATGTTGTTGTTGGGTGTTGTCGACTCACAGCGACACTATAGGACGGAGTAGAACGGCCCCACAGGGTTTCCCAGGCTGTAATCTTTACAGAAGCAGACTGCCAGGCCTTTTCTCCTGTGGGGCCGCTGGTAGGTTCGAACTGCCCACTTTTTGGTTAGCAGCCGAGCACTTAACCACTGAGCCAGCAGGGCTCCTTCATTAGAAGGTAAGCTCCACAAAAACCAAAACCACTTGCCATTGGGTAGACTCCAACTTATGGTGCCCCATGTATGTCAGAGTAGAACTCCACTCCACAGGGTTTCAATGGCTGATTTTTTTTGGAAGCAGATCTCCAGGCCTTTCTTCCGAGGAGCCTCTGGGTAGACTTGAACCTCTAACCTCTCAGTTAGCAGCTCAGTGCTCAACCACTTGTGCCACAAAAGATGGTAAATATTTTGGGAATAAATTGAATGAATGGTCCTGGGGCCCCACGAATATTCTCAAATAGGAGAGTGTCCATTCAAAATATTCACCCAACCAACCAGGTTAAACGAGGGTATTGCTCCACCAACAAGTCTTTCCCGGGAGCAGTGTCAAGATGCCAGGAAGCTGATCCAATTAGTGGTTTTGGGACTGCCTGGGTCCGAGTCCCAACTCCACCACCTACATGCTGTGCAGCTCTGAAAAAGTAGCTTAACCTCTCTGGGCCTTGGTTCCCTCACCCGTAAAATGAGTGTGGTAGACAGAATAATGGCTTCCTGTTGGGTTTGGGTCTTAGGTTTCTACGGCTGCAATAATAAAATACCACTAGCTGTGTGGCTTTAAAGAACAGAAATTTTTTCTCATGGTTCTGGAGGCTAGAAGTCCAAATTCAGGGCATCAGCAGGACCATGCTCTCTCTGTCTGCTCTAGGGGAAGAGCCTTCCTTGTGTCCTTCAGCTTCCGGTAGCCCCAGGCATTTCTTGGCATTCCTTGGCTGCTGGTAGATGTATCTTTACATGGCATCTTCTCACTGTGTGACTCTGTCTCCACGTCTGTCCTCCCCTTTTATAAGACACTGCCCTACTCCAGTGTGACCTCGTTAACTGATAACATCTTCAAAGAAAAAACCTATTTCCCCAAACAAGGTCACATCCACAGGTACAGGGGTTAGGACTTCAACATAGTTTTGGGGAAGGGGGACACAGTTCAATCAATAACAGAGCACCTAGGATGAGGAAGTGGGATGTAGAGGGCCCCATCAAGAGGAAACATGGCAGAAAGAGAGAGAGAAAGAGATGATAGATAGATTATAAATAGATAGATAATAGATTGATAGATAACAGATTGGTAGAGATGATAGATAATAGATTGATAGCGATAGATATATAGATACATACACACATACGTACATAGATACATACATACATACACAGAGAGAGAGATACATAAATGCTTGCATAGATACATAGATACACACATGCATAGATAAATGCATACATATGTAGATACATAGAGACAGACAGACAGATAGGTAGATAGCCAGATACAAGGAAGCATAGCCCCTTGGCTGTGGATCACAAGTTTTCTACTTGTGGTCCAGACCTTCCTTCCTCCGTGTGGTCTTCCTCACCCATCCTCAGACCCGTTGGACATCACCTTTCCCCTGGTTTAGGACTTTGTCATCAGTTCTAACCAGTGGCGCCTGGTGGTGAAGAGGCCCATTGCCCAGCCCAGGGCTGTAGGCTGGAAAGCAGCAGAAGTGAGCCTGGTTTAATTTTCACGGCATTAATAAGAGACCACTGGTGCTGGCTGCAGACGTGGGGAAGGCAGCAAGGACAGAGGCTCCTTGGGGTGCAGAAAGCTCAGGGGGTGAAGGGGTAGGTATGGGCAAACTAGGGCTGCTGTAACAAAGCACCACAGTCCAGGCAGCTTATAAGAACAGAAATTTATTCTCTCACAGCTCTGGAGGCTAGGAGTCCAAAAGCAGGGTGTCGGCCATGTTGGTTCCTTCCGAGGCCTCTGAGGGAGAACCCATTCCGTACCTCTTTCCCAGGTCCTGGAGTTGGCTGGTGATTCTTGCTGTTCTTCGGCTTGTAGAGGCATCACTTCAATCTCCACCGCCATCTTCACAAGGCCATCTTCCCTGTGTGTCTCCCTCTGTGTGTCTCTCTCTGTGTCTCTTCTCTTTTACAAAGGCACCACTCAGATGGGATTAGGACCCACCCTACTCAACTATGACCTCATGTTAACTGAAAATATCTGCAAAGACCCCATTTCCAAACAAAGTCACATTCATAGGTACTGAGGGTTAGAATCAACAGCCCCTTGAGGAAGATACCGTTATTTATGTCCATGGCATTGGTTTCCTAGAGCTGCTGAGACTAATTACTACAAACTTAGTGGCAACACAAATGTGTTCTCTTACACTTCTGGAGGCCTGAAGTCCAAAATGGTCTTACTGAACTAAAATCAAGTTGTGGGCAGGACTGAGTTCCTTCTGGATGCTGTAGAGAAGGATGTGTTTTCTTGCTTCTTCCAGCTTCTAGAGGCCACCCACAATCCTTGGCTTGTGGTCACTTCCTCCATCTTGAAAGCCAGGGGCATACCATCTCCTCCCATCTCTGACCTCTGCTTCGGCCAACTCCGTCTCTGGCCAAACCCTCCTGCCTCCCTCTTTCCCTTGCAAGGATCCTTGTGATGGCCTTGGGCCCACCTAGATAATCCAGGACTATCTCTCATCTCAAGATTGATCCTTAGTGTAATGACATCTGCAAAGTCCCATGTGCCATGTAAGGTGACATATTGCCTGGTTCCTGGGATTAGGATGTGGACATATTTGGGGGTGCCATGGATTGACTTGTGTCCCCCAAAAAGATATGCTGGAGTTCTAAGCCCTACATTGGGGAATGTGACCTTGTTTGGGGAAATTGTCAATTAGCTGGATTAGAACCCAATTCTTTCCTAGGCCAAGGCCACATTCTTTCTACCACACCCATCCACTTTTGTCAGACACCAGAAGGAGATGCTCCCTTGAGGCCTAGAAGCAAGAAGCACTTTTTTTTCTGGTCCATGAATATCTATTTCCTCTCTCCACCATGTGCGCATCCTCTCTCTGCCCACATCACTCTCTTCTTGCTATCATTTTCTATCTGGTATCCAATGAGACAACGCTCTTTACTGGGTCCAGCCTGGGAAACTGTCAGGTCTCTGATGAAAAAGCAGAATAAGCCGGGCAAATGTGCCATAAACATAGTAAGGGACAGACAGAAGAATATTAAAGCCCTCAGAATCCTTGGCTGCATCTCTTTTATCCAGGACTGGAGCTGAGGCCAGAAGCACTGCAGAATTAACAGCCCCAGAATCAGGTCGGGGAGGAGTTCTTTGCCAGGCACCTGAGGCGAGCCCTCAGAGTCTGTCTGTCCTGCTGGGAAGGTTTGCCTTTCCCCCAAGGGTTTGGCGAAGAAAGGGCAGAGAGGCCCAGATCTGAAATGAGGGCCTGATTAGGAGCATCGTTACGTTTACTCTGATTCTTGCTCTATGTCTGTGGACTGTGCAGTAATAATGAGAATGAAGAAGCCCTGGTGGCACAGTGGTTAAAGCGCTTGGCTGCTACCTGAAAGGTCAGTTGTTTGAAGCCACCAGCCACTCTGCTGGAGAAAGATGTGGCAGTCTGTTTCCACAAAGCAAAAAAAACCAAACCCATTGCCGTCGAGTCGGTTCCAACTCGTAGCACCCTATAGAACAGAGTAGAACTGCCCCACAGAGTTTTCAAGGAGCGCCTGGTAGATTAGAACTACCAGCCTTTTGGTTAGCAGCTGTAGCTCTTAACCACTACCCCACCAGAGTTGCCTTGGAAACCCTATGGGGCAGTTCTACTCTTTCCTACAGGGTCGCTATGAGTCAGAACTGACTCAGGGACAGTGGGTTTGGTTTGGGGTTTGGTGGTGCATCAGTTCAGTGCTTGGCTGCTAACCAAAAGGGTGGGGGTTTGAACCCACCCAGCAGCTCCACAGGAGAGAAAACTGTCAACCTGCTTCTATAAAAATTACAGCTTAGAAAACCCCGTGAGACAGCTCTACTCTGTCGCACGGGGTCACTATGAGCTGGAATCGACTTGACGGCACCCAGCAACAACGAGAATGATAGCTTACACATGTGGGGCACTTATGGCGTACAGGCTCGGTGTTAAGCATCTTCCAGGCATCATTCTATTTCATTCTTACAATGACTCTCCGCGGTAAGCGCCATTATTGTCCTCATTTTACAGAGAAGGAAACTGAGGTGTAGAGAAGGAAGGACATGCTGCCAGCAATTGCGGAGCCATGATTCAAACGCAGGAAGCCTGGCTGCAGACCCTGAGTTCTGAGCTTCGTTTAACAGATAAGGAACAGACGCTCTATAAGGGTCAAGTGATGTTTTTTCCTTAAGGCAGTGGTTCTCCACAGGGAGTGAGTATGCCCCCCGGGGGGACACCTGGCCATGTCTGGAGACAGTTTGGGTTGTCACAACTGGGAGGAGATGTCACTGACATCTGATGTGTAAAGGCCAGGGATGCTGCTAAACATCCTACAATGCACAGGGCAACCTTCATGGCAAAGTACTATCTGGTTCAAGATGTCAGCAGCGCTAACTCATACAAGGCAAGGTCGTAGAAGCTCCATAGACACATCCAAACTCCCGAGGGACAGAAGTGCTGGACTGAGCACTGTGGGGACCATGGTCTTGGGTAGTATCTAGCTTAATTGGCATAACATAGTTTTTAAAGAAAATTTTCTACGTTCTACGTTGGAGAGTACTGTCTGGGGTCTTAAAAGCCTGTGAGCAGCCATCTAGGTTACTCCACTGGTCTCGCCTCTTCGGGACCAAGGAATAATGAAGAAAACTAAAGGTACAAGGGAAAGATCATGGCCTCCACCAGACTGAGTCCAGTACAACTAGATGGTGCCCAGCTGACTGCTCTGACAAAGATCACGATAGAGGGTCCCAGACAGAGCTAGAGAAAATTGTGGAACAAAACCCTAACTCAAAAAGAAAGACCAGGCTTCCTGGCCTGACAGAGGCTGGAGAAACACTGAGAGTGTGGCCCCGGGACAGCCTTTCAGCTCAGTAATGAAGTCACTCCTGAGGTTCACCCTTCAGCCAAAGATTGGACAGGCCCATAAAACAAAATGAGACTAAATGGGCACACCAGCCCAGGGGCAGGGACTAGAAGGCAAGAGGGGTCAGGAAAGCTGGTAAGAGGGAACCCAAGGTTGAGAAGGGAGAGTGTTGACATGTCGTGGGGTTGTTAACCAATGTCATAGGACAATGTGTGTACTGTTTAACGAGAAACTAGTTTGTTCTGTAAACCTTTACCTAAAGTACAATAAAAAAAAAAAAAGATGTCAACAGTGCTGAGGTTGAGAAACCCTTCTTACAGTCACACACTTAACGCTGAGCCAGGACTTGATTTCTGCACCAGACTCCTAGCACAGTGCTTGTAGTCATGTCCAGAAAAGGTGACAATTACTACCGTGGTTTGGGCCAGTGAACACCATTGGATTTCCACCTGAGGGCATTCCCTGTGCCTCCCCAGGTAGATGCTCCCTCCTCCCCTGTGCTCCCCACCCTTGGTAGGTGTCTGTATAAGTACTGTGTATCCCAGGGTCTTCCCCACTAGACAGGGAGCCCTAGAAAGCAGACGCTGGCATGGTGATGAAGATGATGTTGTTGTTAGCTGCCGTCGAATCGGCCGCTGGCTCGTGGCAACCTCGTGTGTTACAGAGTAGAACTGGCCCATAGGGTTTTCTTGGCTGTAATCTTTACTGGCACAGACCGCCAGGCCTTTCTTCTGCAGCACCACTGGGTAGGATTCGAACTGCCAGCCTTTTAGTTAGCAACCGAGTACAAACCATTTGTACCTCCCGGGTTCCTGTGGTTACTCCTGGATGTTGGGGAGGACAATGCATGCTAGTTTCCTCAGCTTGCCATAACAAGACGCCCCAAGGTATTTTTACCTCACCTGCAAAATGGGAGTAACCGTCCCTTCCTCTTTGCTGGTGTCATCAGGGTGAAAATGGATACAAAGTTCTTTGCACCATGTCTGGCATGGAGGGATTCTGCTCGGAGTGGGTGTTGGGGCTCGTGATTTCCTAGGCCAGGAGTCAAGAACGAAAGGTGGTGTTAGGGGGTGTCAGGAGGTAGGAGGAATACAGTAAGAAACATATGAAGGACCCCAAGAGTTGGTGGCACAGACCAGCAGGGTCCTGCCATCCTCTGATCATCCCTCTGCCTGCCAGTGGAGCCCTGGGGTGCCCCGAATCTGTGATGCCCCGGCGGTCCACCAAGGGAGGCCAGCTGAGGACCATAATCAAGCCCTCCCTCCATAACTGGAGGGAGGGGCCCCACACCCATAATTAGTACACAGAAAGGCACTCCAACCTGACACTCAGAGCCTGTCTTAACTCCTTAGTGCTGCTGAAACAGAAATACCACAAGCAGGTGGCTTTAACAAAGAGAAATTTATGTTCTCAGAGGTTAGGAGGCTAGAAGTCCAAATTCAGGGCACCAGCTCTAGGGGAAATCTCTCTCTGTCACTCTGGAGGAAGGTCCTTGTCTCAGCTTCTCTAGCATTCTTCTGGGCATTCCTTGGAGATCTCCAAGTGGCATCTATTTTTCCCCATTGGTGCTTGCTCTCTCTGTGTCTAATCTGCTCTTTTATATCTCAGAAGTGATTGGCTTAAGGCAAACCCTACACTGATATCGCCTGTTAACACAATAGGAAAACCCTATTTCCAAATGGGATCACATCCACAGGCATAAAAAAAAAAAACCTAAACCCATTATCACCAAGTCGATTCTGAATCATAGCGACCCTCTAGAACAAAGTAGAACTGCCCCATAGTTGTTTCCAAGGCTGTAATCTCTATGAAGGAGCCCTGGTGGTACAGTGGTTAAGAGCTTGGCTGCTAACCAAAAGGTCAGAAGTTCAAAACCACCAGCCACTCCTTGGAAACGCTATGGGGCAGTTCTACTCTGTCCTGTAGAGTTTCTGTGAGTCGGAATCGACTTGACTTCAACGGGTTTGGTTTTGGTTCTTTTTCATCTTTATGGAAGCAGACTGCCACATCTTTCTCCCGTGAAGCAGCTGGTGAGTTCAGGCCTCCAACCTTTTGGTTAGCAGCCAAGCTCTTTAACTACCGTGCTTCCAGGGCTCCTCATAGCCACAGGCATTGGGGTTAGGATTTACAACACATATTTTTCAGGGGACACAATTTAATCCATAGCAAAGCCCCAGTTCAACTCTTGGCTCCAGTACCAATGCCCTGTAAGCATTTCTCCTTGTTTGGCTATCCCCTTTTCACCAAAAATAAGTTCCAACATTCTACCTCATCCCCTCAGTTTTCTTGTACCTCAAGTGGAACATAAAATAAATAAATGTTTATATCACAGAGATGCTCAGGGCTCAAGGGGGGTAACATCTGCAAAGTCAATGTCTTTGTCGGCTGAAAACTGCTCTACAGATGAGGGATGAGATAGTTTAGAGCCTCTGTAATTGGATGCACTGCTTTCCCCAGACGACCCTCAGATCCCAGCCTTTCCAGAAGCTTTACCCAACACCTCGAAAATTCAACCATCTTTTACTTGCACAGCCTCAGACTGATAAGTGCTCCAAAAACCATCTGCCCGCACTTGGTACTCATTTATTTTCAGGCCATATTCCCAAACCCATTCTGATGAATTAGGTCTTGTTGACCCCTGGAATATTCATCAAGCAGCTGGTGGATTTGAACTGCTGACCTTTTGGTTAGCAGCTATAGCTCTTAACCGCTGTACCACCAGGGCTCCGTTCACCAAGCAGCTACCTAGAAATGGCACAAAGGACTCAGCCACAGCTTAAGCAGATTAAAAAAAAAAAAAAAAAAATTTTTTTTTTTTTTTTTTTTTTTTTAGCACCCAGCAAATGCCCAGGGAATAGTGGATCAACTAGACTTACTCTCAAAAAAAAAAAAAAAATTTTTTTTTTCAAGCATGCCCAATAATCCATCCATTTGCAAGGTACAGGTACAGCTCAGATGTCACTTCCTCCAGGAAGCTTTCCATGACTTCCCGTGCCCCATCACCACCACCATTGTCTCTTGTGGATCCCATTGCTAGAGCATTTGTCACAATGTAGGACAATTGTCTGCTTCCCTCACTGGACTAGGAGCTTGTGGAAGTCAGGGAACTTGCTTACTCACAGCTAGACACCCAGTATGAGAAGGCCTCCTTAAGTCCACATGCAGAACATTGAGCCAGGATTCGGTGAGCCAAATCACATCCACACAGGTGACCCATATAGGGCCTGGCACAGAATCACTCACCAGAGCCTGAATTCAGTCATGTTCTTAATTAAATGCCTTTGTCTTAGCTGTGCCTGTAATAACTTCTTTCTCTGTAAAGGAGAAATCTAAGGCAAATATAGCAAAATGTTAACATCTGTTCACTCCCGAGGGGGTGGGTACATGGGTGTCATATTATTTCCTGTGCTTTCCTGAGGGCTTAAAATATTTCATAATGAAAATGTTCTAACCCCTAAAAACAGAACGTAATGGGCTATTTTGGGACACCAACAGTCCATCAGAGCATGGTTTCTATTGGAAAAGGTATTTCTAGTTCAAAACATGTGCCTTAAAACACATTTCTAGAACCCAGCCCACAAGCTCAAGTGTTTGGTGAGGAGTAGCATATCTGAGCATCCACTCTTCACTCCTTCATTATAGATAGGTGGATAGATAGAGGATAGATAGCTGCCATCGAGTCCACTCCAACCCCTGGTGACCCCATGCACAATAGGACAAAACATTGCCTGGACCTGCATCATCCTAAAAATTGCCAGCATGTTCAAGTCCACCATTGAGGCTATTGTGCCAATTCATCTCCCTGAGGGTCTCCCTTGCCTGCCTGGCCCTCTTCTTCACCAAACATGATGTCCTTCTCCATCAGTTGATCCCTCCTGAAGACATGTCCAAAGCAAGCAAGTCAGATATTGTTCCCATGTGATCCACAGGGTTTTCATTGGCTAATTTTCAGAAGTAGATCACCAGGCCTTCCTTCCTAGGCTGGAAGCTGCACTGAAACCTATACACCATTGGTGACCCTGCTGGTATTTGAAACACCAGTGGCATAGCTTCCAGATTCTTAGCAACACACAAGCCACCACAGTACAACAGATGGGTAGTGGCTCTTCATTATAGAGGTCTTCATATAGAGGGCTGCATACTAGGTCCTGGGAAAAGCACACAATTAAAAGTCTGGTAGAAGAGGAGGAGCCAGCAAAAAAAATTGAGGACAAAATATGGTACGTACATACAATGGAATATTACTCAGCCATATAGAGAAATGAAACCCTGATCCTTACAACATGGATGGACTTTGAAAACACTCTAAGTGAAACCCAAAAAGGATTGGTGGACACTCAACCATTTCAGGAGGTACCATATGGTCAAGAAACAATGATATTGAAGGAAGAAGTCCAAGCTGCACTGAAGGCATTGGTGAAAAACAAGAATCCAGGAATTGACTGAATACCAGTTGAAATGTTTCAACAAACGGATGCAGCTCTGGAGATGCTCACTCATCTATGCCAAGAAATTTAGAAGACAGCCAGCTGGCCAACCTGGAAGAGATCCATATTTGTGCCTATTCCAAAGAAAAGTGATCCAACTGAATTCGGAAATTATTGAATAATATCACATGCAAATAAAATTCTGCTGAAGATAATTCAAAAACGGTTGCAGCAGTACATCAACAAGGAACTGCCAGAAATTCAAGCCAGATTCAGAAGAAGATGTAGAATGAGGGATATCATTGCTGATGTCAGATGGATCCTGGCTGAAACCAAGCAATACCAGAAAGATGTTTGCCTGTGTTTTATTGACTATGCAAAGGCATTTGACTGTGTGGATCATAACAAACTATGGGTAACATTGCAAAGAATGGGAATTCCTAAACACTTAATTGCCCTTATAAGGAACCTGTACACAGACTAAGAGGCAGTCATTCAAATAGAACAAGGGGATACTGCATGATTTAAAATCAGGAAAGGTGTGCATCAAGGTTGTATCCCTCCACCTTATTTATTCAACCTGTATGCTGAGCAAATAATCCCAGAACCTCGACCATATGAAGAAGAGCGCAGCATGAGGACTGGAGGAAGACTTATTCACAACCTGATTAGGCAGATGACACAACCTTGCTTGTTGAAAGTGAAGAGAATTTGAAACACTTTCTGATGAAGATCAAAGACCACAGTCTTCAGTATGAATTACCTCTCAACATAAAGAAAACAAAAATCTTCACAACTAGGCCAATAGGCAGCATCATGATAAACAGAGAAAACACTGAAGTTGTCAGGGCTTTTATTTTACTTGGATCCATAGTCAAGGCCCAAGGAAGCAGCAGTCAAGAAATCAAACAGTATGTTATACTGGGCAAATCTGCTGCAAAAGACTTCTTTAAAGTGTTAAAAAGCAAAAATGTCACCTTGAGAACTAAGGTGCGCCTGACACAAGCCATGGTATTTTCAATCACCCCTTATGCATCCAAAAGCTGGACAATGAATGAGGAAGGCCGAAACAGAATGGATGCCTTTGAATTATGGTGTTGGCGAAGAATATTGAATATACCATGGACTTCCAGAAGAAAGAACAAGTCTGTCCTAAAAGAAGTATAGCCAAAGTGTTCGTTGGAACTAAGGATGGTGAGATTTTGCCTCACGTACTTTGGACGTGTTATCAGGAAGGACCAGTCCCTGGAAAAGAACATCATGCTTGGGAAAGTAGACAGTTGGTGAAATAGAGGAAGAACGTCAACAAAATGGATTGGAACAATGGCTGCAACAATGGGCTAAAACACAGCAATGATTGTGAGGATGGCACAGAACCGGGCAGTGTTTTGCTCTATCTTGCATAGGGTCACTACGAGTCAGAACCGACTCGATGGCACCTAACAACAATAAAACAAGTGAAATAAATCAGATAAAAGGACAAATATTGTATGACTCCACTTATATGAAATGTCTAGAGTAGACAAATGCATAGAGACAAAAGTAAATTAGAGTATACCAAAAGTTGAGGAGAATGGGGAATTATCACTTAATGGGTGCTGAGTTTCTGTTTAAGGTGATGGAAAAATTTTGGAAAATAGATAATGGTGATGGTTGCGCTACATCATGAATGTAGTTAATGTTACTGAATTATGTACACTTAAAAAAGTGGTTAAAATGCATATTTTATTGCATATATATTTTACAACTATAGAATTTTTTTAAAGAAAAAAAATTGAGCAATAGTGGTTGATACAGAAGACAGAAAACCAGGACATGTGGTCTTGGAAGCCTAGAGAAAAAAACTGTTTCCAGAAGGAAAGGGTGATCAATGGTGTCAAATGTTGCTGTCCTGGGAGAGGAAGACAAGAAATTGACCACTGTCTTCACCAAGGGGGAGGCCCATCTCAGGAAAGTCTGAAGAGGCTGGAGTGAGTGGAAGAGTGAAGAAAGCCAAACTACTGAAGAGCCATACTATATGAAGTTCAAGAGCAAGGTGGTGGTGATAGAAGTCAGAATGGTGGTTAGTCCTAAAGAAGAGAGTATTGGCTGGGAAGAAACTCAAGAGAGCTTTCTGGGGAGCTGGAAATATCCCCTATCTTGATCTGGGTGGTGATTAAACCGGTATATGGTGTTGTTGTTAGTTGCTGTCAAGTCGATTTCAACTCATGACAACCCCAGGTGTTACAGAGTAGAGCGGCTCCACTGGATTTTCTTGGCCATAATCTTTATGAAAGCAGATCACCAGGCACTTCTTCTGCAGTACTGCTGGGTGGATTCTAACCACCAATCTTTACGTTAGCAGTAGGGCACAAACCATTTGCTTCACCATATGTTAAAATTCATCAAGCTCCATGCTAAGATTTTCTCACTTTCCAACTTCACTGCATGTATACAAAAACCAAACCAAACCCAGTGCTGTCAAGTCGATTCCGACTCATAGCGACCTTATAGGACAGAGTAGAACTGCCTCACAGAGTTTCCAAGGAACGCCTGGCGGATTCAAACTGCATCCCTCAAATATACATGATGATGAGATGAGATGAGAGATGAGAAATACGTCCCAGGCAACAAGGTCAGAGAAAGGCTAAATGATGAGAAAGAGTCTAGTACATTCTTTCTTTGGAGTCATGTCCAGAAAAGTCATGTCATCACAGATCCAAATTCTGGATTTCTCTGTAGCTTTTACACAGAAAGTCCTGTAACAAACAAGTGTCCAGCCTCTGAGAGCTGCCAGCCAAAAAGGGCCATTGATGCTGTCCCCTGGAGATGTCTATCCATCAAAGCACAGAAGGAAATGATGTCAAGATGGAGGGTCAGATAAATAAATTACGGTATATTCACACAATGGAATACTAGGCAATGATAAAGAACAATGATGAATCTGGGAAACATCTCACAACATGGATGAATCTGGAAGGCATTATGCTGAGTGAGATTAGTCAGTTGCAAAAGGACGAAGATTGTTTGAGACCACTACTATAAGAACTCAAGAAAAGGTTTAAACACTGAAGAAAACATTCTTTGATGGTTCCAGAGGCCGGGGGGAGGGAGTGTGGGAGATGGATATTCACTGATTAGATAGTAGATAAGAGCTACTTTAGGTGACGGGAAAGATAACACACAATACAGGTGAGGTCAGCACAACTGGACTAAACCAAAAGCAAAGAAGCTTCCGGAATAAACTGAATGCTTTGAAGGCCAGCGTAGCAGAGGCAGGGGTTGGGGACCATGGTTTCAGGGGACATCTAAGTCAATTGGCATAATAAAATCTATTAAGAAAACATTCTGCATCCCACCTTGGAGAGAGAGGCACCTGTGGTCTTAAACGCTAGCAAGTGGCCATATAAGATGCAACAACTGGTCTCAGCCCACCTGGATCAAAGCAGAATGAAGAACACCAAAGACACAAGGTAATTATGAGCCCAAGAGACAGAAAGGACCACATAAGCCAGAGACTACATCAGCCTGAGACCAGAAGAGCTAGATGGTGCCCAGCTACAACTGATGACTGCCCTGACAGGAAACACAACAGAGAACCCCTGAGGGAGCAGGAGAGCAGTGGGATAAAAATAAAGTGGGATGCAGACCCTAAATTCTCTTAAAAAGACCAGACTTAATGGTCTGACTGAGACTAGAAGGACCCCGGTGGTCATTGTCCCCAGACCTTCTGTTGCCCCAGGACAAGAACCATTCCCAAAGCCAACTCTTCAGACAGGGATTGGACTGGACGATGGGTTGGAGAGGGATGCTGATGAGGAGTGAGCTTCTTGGATCAGGTGCACACTTGAGACTATGTTGGCATCTCCTCCCTGGAGGTGAGATGAGAGGGTAGAGGGGGTTAGAAGTGCCAAAATGGACACGAAAAGACAGAGTGGAGGCGGGGAGCGGGCTGTCTCATTAGGAGGAGAGCAATTGGGAGTATGTAGCAAAGTGTATATAAGTTTTTGTGTGAGAGGCTGATTTGATTTGTAAACTTTCCCTTAAAGCACAATAAAAATTTTAAAAAAATAAAAATAATTAAAAAAAAAAAAAAAAAGATGGAGGGTCAGTGGCTTGAAGAGAAAAAATTCTGGAGCCTGTGGGAATGGATGGATGAGACAAGGCATCTCCAACATGAGTGCCCATTCTGAGCCAAGGGGGTGGGGAGGGAAGATGACCCCATGTGGGAAGGAAAAGGGAGGTCCCACTACACCAGAGCCCTTTTACACGGGGCATAAAACTCCAAATGGGGCCTCCTTGATGGTAACGCTTTCTGCTCAACCTGGCTCATCCTTCAAAACGTTGAAGTGGCAAAGTGGTGTTTTTAATTAACAAGTCATGTCTCTCTCCCAGCGTACATTTATTTAACTGTTCAGTGTACCAACCAGGTGCCTTCAGGGAAAGAGGAGAATTTTAAGAAGGCGGGAAGGGGGGCGAGGGGGAGCTGTTTGAGGGTGTCGAATGAGCAGGTGCAGGCTTGTTAGTCACCGAGAATGTATAAATCTTTGAAATTAATTTCACTGATTGTTCATATTTCATTATGTTTTCCTGGCCATAAATAAGTCATACTCTATGCCCCTGCGTTCCAGGGAACAAGAGCACATTCTCCATTGGAGAGAGGATTAGGCTTAGAGACTACATGTACATTCTCAAAGAAGGACCCCAGGTATTTCAGTTTGGGGCAGGACCCATTGACAAGAGAGGCTGCTGAAGAGCAGAGGAAGACACTGGGCCAGAAGCTGTTGTTGTTGTTGAGTGCTGTCAAGTTGATTCCAACTCATAGCGACCATATGTGACAGAGTAGAACTGCCCCCATAGGGTTTCCTAGGCTGTAATCTTTATGGAAGCAGATCACCAGGTCTTTCTCTCACAGAGCCACTGGGGGATTCAAATCACCAGCCTTTCAGTTTGCAGGAGAGCACTTAATTGTTGTGCCACCAGGGCTCCTGACCAGGAGGTAGGGGTACAGATTTGAGCCCCCATCAGGCCACCGTCTGGTTGAGGAACCAAGAGCAAGTCATGGGCCTGTCTGGTCCTGGGGTTCCTCCTTGTAAAGGAAGCTAAGCAGGGTTGGGTCTGATTAGTACTTGGATGAGAGACCACCTGGGAATACCAGGTGCTGTAGGCTTTTGGAGCCCTACAAAAGGAGCCCAAAAGGTCAGCAGTTCAAATCCAGTAGCTCTACTCTCTTCTGTAGGGTTACCATGAGTGGGAGTCAACTTGATGGCAACAGGTTTGGTTGGTTTTTAGATCTGTCTTAGTTTTTTTTTTAGGTATCTAGTCTGCTATAACAAAAATGCCACAAGTGGATGGCTTTAACAAACAGAAATTTATTTTCTCACAGTTTAGGAGGCTAGAAGTCCGAATTCAGTGTGCTGGCTCTAGGAGAAGGCTTTCTCTTTCTGTTGGTTCTAGGGGAAGGTCCTTGTCTCTTCAGCTTGTTTCCTGGTTCCTTGGAGATCTCCCTGTGGCTTGGCATCTATCTTATCCCATCTCTGCTCACTTGCTTGCTTGTTTAATCTCTTTTAGATTGATTCCAGACACATCCTACACTAATCCTGCCTCATTAACATAACAGAGAGAACCCATTCCCAAATGGGATTATAACCACAGGCACCAAAAAACCCATTGTCGTAGAGTCGTTTCCCACTCATAGCAACCCTTAACACATAATTTTGGAGGACACGATTTAGTCCATAACATGATCTGTCCCACTTCACCAGCTTAGAGTACAAAATGAGGCCACAGTCCTTTTTAATATTCAAATTAAATTACTCTGGGAGCATAAACTGGTTCAGCCTTTTTGGAGGGCAATTTGATATTACCTACCAAATTTGAAATATACTTACCTTTCAACTTGGGAATTCCACTTTCAGGAATCTTTCCTATGGAAAACCTTGCACAGATACATAAAGATTTCAGGGTAAAATATGTTCATTGCAGTGTTGCATGGAAAACCCGAATAAGAAATGGGAACAATCTCATTGCCAATTAACAGAAGACCAGTTAGCAAGAGTGAAGTATGTTGTTGTCAGTGGCAGATGAGTTGCCTCTGACTCACGGTGACCCTTTGTATAACAGAATGAAACGTTGTGCAGTCCTCTGCCATCTTTATGATCATTGGTATGTTCGGGTCCATTGTCGTTACTGTGTAGTGCCTTCCAACTTAAGGGGCCAAAAAACAGGGACCAGAGAGAAACAAGAACATCTCAGTCTGGGAAGGTGGTAGTCCACACCCATGACTCCACCATTCCTCAGCTTGAACTCAGACCCAATTCCAGGGAAACAAGCAAACAGGTGATCCCTAGACTGAGGACTACTGCTCAACAGCCAATGGAATGAGGGTTCCGCACAGGCATGAGTTTTGGTGACAGAGACATAAAGTTACTTTTCCTGCACATGGGAGGCTGTGGACTGAGGTCTTCACACTACACAGGGGCATGCACAGACATGCACATGCACACATATTCGTGCACACAAGGCATATACACACATGCGTGCATGCACACACATGTCCGCACACACGCATACACACATGCACACACATATGCATACCAGTGATTAAGATTCGCCAGTGCCTCTGTCTCCAATTAGGTTCTGCCAAAGCAGACCCTGAGACAGAAACTTAAGTGCAAGATGTTAATCTGGGACGTGGTCCCAAGATACACAGGCAAGGGAGAAAGAAGTGAGGCAAGGCAGGCAGCCAGTGCAGGATGTGCCCATCAACAGGTCACCACTCTGGGCAGGTGGAGCCCAATCCTGCTGGGACCGTGGGAGACAATGTATCCCACCTGAAAGGCGAGGGGGAGCTGGGGCGTTGATCCCTCAGCTCCCACCAATCATTGCCGGAAGCCTGCTCTCTGGGGGTGGGAAGGGGTGCAAGTGTTAACCCTCCTCAGCACTCCCACCCATACACAGGCCAGCAGAGAAAGCCTTAGTGCAAAATTCCAGGTGTTCACATGTGTTCACAGCTGCTTCCAGATGCTCTCAGGTGCTCACAGGTACAACCAGGTGCTCACAGGTGTTCCCAGGTGCTGGGAGATGGAATCCCCTGGAACAAAGAGGACATGGGCAGGACACCACCAGCATCTGCTATGGCCTCCAAGCTGTTGAGACCATCTTCTCCTGGCTGCACTTGCCATGCAGAGCAAATCAGTTTCAAGCTGAAAAGGCCATTCACCCGACAAGCATGACTGAAAGATTAAGAGTCGTGCCTTTTACCTTCAAACCCAATGCTAAGTGCTCCCTGAACCACGGCTGTAGCTGCACAGCTGCCATGCGGTGATTGGTGAAGATGAGCTACCTAATACCGGGAAGTGCTCCTAATGGCCCCTCAAATCATTTCATTAAAAGTTGCAGTGATGTCTACAGCCTAAGCCGAGCCGTGCCGGGAAGGCCATTAGGTTAATCAAAAGACGAGGACAGCTCACCATCTACTCTTAATTAACAAATTAGGGCCCACTGCCGACCCAGCAAAATGGAGAGGCAGCCAAAGTCCCTTGGGGTAGTCAAAATGCACAGCCGGACAGCCAGTCTGACTCAGAGGAGGACCTCAGCGCCTGCTGGGAGGATAATTCTCTCTCTGAGCGAGTTGGAAGGCTTCCAGACAGCCCTTTTGCCACCAACATACCTGCCATGCTCCAATGTGTGTTTCTCATGTCCCCTCGGCTACAATGCAAGTACCACAGGGTGACCAACCACCCAGGCTTGCCCAGGGCCAAGAGGTTTTCCAGGACTCAGGACTTTCAGCTCTAAAACAGGAACCAAACCAAAAACCAAACCAGTTGCCATAGGGTCGACTTCAACTCATGGCAACCCCATGTGTGCCAGAGTAGAACTATGTTCCACAGGTTTTCAATGGCTGGTTTGTTGGAAGTAGATGGCCAGGCCTTTCTTCCGAGGTGCCTCTCCAACCTTTTTGGATAGCAGCTAAGTACGTTAACCATTTGCACCACACAGGGAATCCAAAACAGGAACAGCCCCAGGCAAACCAGGGCAACGGGTTATTCTAGGTCCGTGAAAGCAGGGATTCGGTCTGTTTTGTTCACTTCTGTATCCCCAAGACTAGAACGATGCCTGGTACATAGCCGTTACTGTTGTTAGTTGTCGAGTCAGCTCTGACTCATGGTGACCCCATGTACAACAAAACACTGTCCTGTCCTGTGCCATCTTCATGATTGTCGGCACATTTGAGTCCACTATTATGTGTTTTGAGTGCCTTCCAACCTAGGGGGCTCTCTTCCAGCAGTGTGAATCTGACAACATTCTGTTGTGCTCCATAGGGTTTTCATGGGCTGACTTTCAGAAGTAGAGCACCAGGCCTTTCTTCCCAGTCCATCTTAGTCTGGAAGTGCCACTGAAATCTGTCCACCATGAGTCACCCTGCTGCTATTTAAAATACCAGTGGCATATGTTTCAGCATCATGGCAATACATAAGCTACCACAGTACGACAAACTGACAAACAGGTGGTAGAGGCACATAACCCAAACAAAACCAAACCCTTTGCTACAGAGTCAGTTGCAACTCACAGCAACCCCATGTGAAAGAGTAGAACTGCCTTATAGAGTTTCCTAGGCTGCAATCTTTATGGGAGCAGGTTGCCACATCTTTCTCCTGTGGAGCAGTTGGGTGGGTTCGAACTGCTGACCTTTTGGTTAGCAGCTGAATGCTTAACCATTGCTCCACCAGGGCTCCTTAGTGGAGGCACATACCCATTGGCATAGAGTCAATTCCAACTCACAGCAGCCCTATAGGGCAGAGTAGAACTGCCCCATAGGGTGTTCAAGGAATGGTTGGTGAATTTGAACCACCAACCTTTTGGTTAGCAGCCGAGTTCTTAACCACTGCATCACCAGGGCTCCAGTGGAGGCACATAGTAGACAATAAATGTTAATCAAATGAATACATGAACGAATAAATGACTAAAAGAGTGAGTCCCCCATCTCGCCAATCCCACAGGTACACAATCGGCCTGGAGTGTTTTCTTCCATGCTTTTCTTTTTGCCCATACAAACACATTCAAATGAATATACACATAATATAGGGCTCTTTTTACTCAAAAGGGGGGAAAAAAGGAATTATGTCACAGGCATAACTCAGCAATTTGCTTTTTCACTTAACAATATATAGTACACCTCTTTCCAGATGAATAGATACAGATTCATGATGTTCCATAACACTGATGTGCCCCAATTTATTCTATTACCCCCTGTTTCTTCCAGTGTGAACAATGTAGCATGAAATATCTTTGCACACATATCCTAACAGGTTGGCAATTTTGTCTGTATCAGGCAGGATACACCCCTGACGGTCAAGTGAACTGTACATTTTTTAATTTAAACCAAGGACTGGCCTTGGTTAAGACAAGGCAGAGAAAGGTCACTCTAACCCCACTCCAGTCATGCTGGAAGGTAAGAAATCCAGGAGCAAGGGGTTGCTTGTGGCCTGGGGATGCAAAGCAGAACATGACATGGTCCCTGTCCTGGAAAACCCCGCTGTCTAACAGAAAAAACCAGGGAAAGGGAACTGTCATACTTCTATACATCACTTTCCATCTGCAAACAGCGTTGCAAAGGAGGGAAGATTACTCAGAAACTACGGAAAAGGAGCAAAGTCACCCATGGTGGATAGGCTTCAGCAGAGCTTCCAGACTAAGACAGACTAAGAAGAAAGGCCTGGCAATCTACTGCCAAAAACCATCCAATGAAAACGCTGTGGATCACAACAGTCCAATCTACAATGATCAGGGGGAAGGCGCAGGACTGGGCAGCGTTTTTTCCGTTGTGCATGGGGTTGCCGTGAGTCAGGGCCAGCTGCAGCTAACCAGACCCAGTGCTGTCGAGTCGATTCCGACTCATAGCGACCCTATAGGACAGAGTAGAGTTTCCAAGGAACTAGCAACAACAGTTATTCTGTAAACGCACATGCGTAGACCAAAAGGAGTGGTACAGAGGATGCACTGAAACTCCAAGACGGCAGCTACCTGCCCGTTCTTGCATTTTCATTTCCTTCCATCTCTGGGCAAAGGGGGATGCTTGAAACACAGCGTTTGTCTGCTGCCAGCTAGCTCCAGGCAGCTTATCCACAAGCTATCCGCAAGCGTTCCCCTGCAAAAAAAAGAGCTGGGAGACAACAGGCAGAAAAGACACCCAGAGGTCATCTCTGGGCTATCTCCCAACATCTCCCATCTCCCACCCAGCTTACAGCTGACAGGCTCCTGGCTGCAGAGACCCCAGAGGAAAGCTATCACCCAGTGCCCCCTGCTGGCCAAGTTGGGAATGGCTGGGATGCCAACGCAGCCAGAAATACAGCAACTTGAAGGTCTTGGGCACTTGCAGCTTCCACCTCTCCTGTCACCACAAATAAGATGCGAATTCCCCTGGAAGGGGTATCAGCCTCCAGGAAACCACCTTGACTATCTACAATATGCCTGTCCATTCACACTGTTGTTGTTAGGCTCCGTCGACTCTATTCCAACTCCTGCCCCATAGGGTTTTCTAGGCTGTAATCTTTATGGGAGCAGACTGCCAGGTCTTTTCTCCCACAGCGTCCTTGGGTGAGTTCAAACCACCAACCTGTCAGTTAGCAGCTGAGCGCTTAACCATTGTGCCTCCGGGCTCTTCGCCCATTCACATAGATATTCTCAACTAATTCCCACAGACACCAGGAAGCTAGATACACGTACAGTCTCTGTCATTCACCAGATGTTCACTGGGGCCTACGAGGAGTTGCGTCTTCCGCAGGGCACTGAGGACCGTGGAAGCAATGCCTGCTTCGGAGACATTCACAGTCTAATGCGGAGGTGAGCCAACTACTGTCTCCAGGCCAAATCTAGTGGTTTTTACACTATAACATGGTTTTTTAAAAATCAAAAGAAGAACATCTTGTGACATATGAATAAATACGTGAAATTTACCTTTCAGTGTCCATAAATAATGTTTTCTAGCTCACAGCCATGCTCATCATTTACATGCCGTCTAGGGCTGCTTTCAACCTACAACGGCAGAGCTGAATACTGCTCCGACAGAGACCACATGGCCCGAAAAGACTAAAATGCTCACTGGCTGGCCCTTTAGAAAGTTTGCCGATTCCTGGCCGACCAGAAAGAAAGATGACAAGAGAGAAGAGACATTAGTTGAGCACTTGTTGGTGTCGTTGTCAGCTGCAGTGGAGGTGGCCCCAACTCATGGCGACCCCATGCACAATGGGACAAAACGCTGCCTGGACCTGCACCAGCCCCATGATGGGGTATGGATCAGACAGTTACGATCCATAGGATTTTCACTGGCTGATTTTCAGAAGTAGACAGCCAGGCTTTTCTTCTTAGTTCATCTCGGTCTAGAAGCTCTGCTGAAACCTGTTCGGCATCCTAGCAACATGCAAGCCTCCGATGACAGAGGGCTGGTGGCTGAGCAGAAGATGCCTTGGGCCATAATCGAACCTACCCTTCCCACGTGGAAGGTGAGAAGCCTACCACTGAGCCACCTAGTACAGCCAGGCCACCCAGTCACTGCTCCAGTCAATTCTATAACACCCCTGCTTTTCTCTGTTCTCTATGTTAAGCCGTCAGATAAGGTTTCACTTACAGAAGAAGATTATGTGGCTAAGGAACAAATAAACCAGGTGCTGTCAAGTTGACTCCGACTCCTGTGTGTCAGACAGAACTGTGCTCCATAGGGTTTTCAATGGCTGCTTTTTCCGGAAGTAGATCGCCAGGCCCTTTTTCCAAGTCACCTCTGAGTGAACTCAAACCTCCAACCTTCCGGTGAGCAGACAAGCGCACTAACCCTATGCACCACCAGGGACTCCATGGCTAAGGAAATAAAGTGAAAACTATCACCTGGATGGGTGCCAAGTCATTCTGGGCTGGCTCAAGGGCCCAGGAGCAGATTGGGACTGTTAGGATGAACAGCATCACCTGGTTCCTCTCTCTGATGAGGTCCATCTCTCCTACAGGGGTGGAGGAGAAACAGGCCCAGAGAGTTCACTCTGGGGAGGACTGATAACGGATGGGGCAGGGGCCAGCCGCGTCTGTGTCAGCTCCTCGCAGCCAGCCGGGCGCCCAGACTTCAGCGACCAGGATTTATCACGGCAGTAACCAGGGTAATTGGATAGAAGCAGGGAGTTAGGGACAGTTCACAAGGACAGTAATTCAGTAGTGATCCCCCTGCCCACGCCACCTCCATACTCCCACGAGTTATCATGCTGCACCCCAAGCACGCCTCCTGGGCTACGCAGAGGCAAGAATTTGTCTTTAGCAAGGGCTTTTCAAGGTTGCTTGTCTGAGCGGCCTACCCCGTCAGTCTGTCCCAGGCAAGGCCCCTTAGGGGTCAGGGGGAAGAGAAGTGAATAGTGGGCTACAGGGCATTCCTAGGGCCTTGTCATGGTGGACATATGACAGTAAGCACTTGTCAAAACCCACGGGAATCTGCAACACAAAGACTGAACCCCGATGTAAACTCTGGACTTTAAAAAAAAAAGGACTTTAGGTAACAATAATGTGAGGCAGTGGTGATTCAGTGGTAGAATTCTCGCCTTCTATGCAGGTGACCCAGGTTTGATTCCAGCCAAGGCACCCCATGCACAGCCACCATCCCTGTCATCGGAGGCTAGTGAGTTGCTAGGATGCTCAACAGTGTCAGTGGAGCTTTCAGACTAGGACAGACTAGGAAGAAAGGCCTGGCAATGTACTTCCACAAATCAGCCAATGAAAACCCTATGGATCATGACAGCCAGGGATGGCGCAGGACCAGGTGGCATTTTGTTTCATCGTGTATGGGGTCGCCATGAGTCTGGCCCAACTCAACAGCAGCTAACAACGACAACAATAAGGTATCAATATGGGCTTATCAAATGTATCACAGGAATGCAAGATGTTAATATGAGAAACAGTGCGGGGGAGGGAATCAATGGAAACTCTCCACTTTCTGCACAATTTTCCTGTAAGCCTAAATCTGCTATAAAAGAGAAAGTCCATTTAAAAAATGAAAATAAAAAGTGAGCCTTCTACTGCCATTGAGCTGCTCAGCCCTTCTGTAAATGCCTGGCTGTTTGGTCTGTTACTGTCACTAGCCTGCAGACGCTGCGGCCGTGGAATTTACTTTGAGGATTTTAATAAAAAGAGGCTCTCACATGAGCTCCTTCTGATCTCCCCAAAGCAGGAGGCTGTGGGCAACCTGGGTTACCTCCTTCTCCAGCAAATGACATTTTTAAAATCTAGCATGAAGTTCAGTTGTTGAAAATTCCGTATTCCTGTCCTCTCGGAGAAGGGTTTCCAAGGGAACACAAGGATTTATGCTGGAATAAGGAGCACACCAAGATGGTTGTTGTTGTGTGTTGTCGAGTCAGCTCCGGCTCACGGCAGCTTGTGTGTGACAGAGCAGAGCTGCTCCACAGGGCTTTCTTGGATGTGAGAACTAGTATTAGGAGTCAAGTTGTGTAAAAAACCTCATTGACCATGATAATACAGGCATCAGTTATGCCTGAAGTTATGCCAAAAAGATATGTTGAGTGCTAATCCCTCACTCCCGGAAAACTGAGTTTGTGAATATTAATTCCACAAACACCGAGAGTCTCCTGAAGTCCCATGGTTTGGCTCTGGCCCATGCTTCCCCCCAGGGGGCTGATGTCTAAGTTCTAAGCAAGGAGGCTGACAGTGTCGTCCTAGAAGTCCACGCCCCACCTCTACGAGGTGTGGACACAGGACACAGAGCACTGTGAATTATTTTTACCCAAAGCTCAAAGCAATGGGTCTCATATGAGCCGCAGTATCTGGCGGAGGCCCAAGAACCCAAAGTTTGGTGCCCTGGAGCCTACCCTAGAGGGAAAACTGCCCTGCAAACATCTTGGCCTCCCTCCTCTCACCATCTCCTGGCTCCATCCCCCGTGCCCATCCCGGACCAGCAGAGGAGGCAGGCTACAGTGAGAAGAAGCCTTGTGGGTAACAAGAGGGAGCCTCGGGTTCCCAGCCCTGGGGACAGCTCAGTCCCTCTTTATGGGGTTGTTTGCCAGAGAGAAGGACAATGAGAGACGAGAGACACAGAGAGATGCAGAAGAGGACAGAGCTTGGGGGTGGGGGTGATTGTTACCGGGTAATGTGCCCCCAGGGGACAGTTTGCAATGTTGGCTTAACAACCTTAGCAACAGAGAGGGCTGCTACTGGCACCCAGTGGGTGGAGGCTAGGGATGCCGCCGGATAGCCTACAAGGCACAGGGCCGCCCCCTACAACAAAGGGTTGTTGTTGTTAGTTGCTGTGGAATTGGCTCTGACGCTTGGTGACTTTATGTGTAAAAGAGAGTGCATAAGTGTTGCCCGGTCCTGCACCATCCTCGCCACCTTCGGGATGTTTGAGCCCATTGTGGCAGCCACCGTGTCAATCCATCTCATGAAGGGTCTCCCTGGTTTTCACTGACCCTCTACTTTACCAAACCTGGTGTCCTTTTCTAGTGATTGGTCTTTCCTGATGACATGTCCAAAGTAGGTGAGATATTAATAGGATGAATGATAAAAATGTTTTATTTAACAATTTTCAAAAACCTTTATTGAATATAAATGCTGATTCGTAAAAGAAATTATCTGAATTGAGTTTAAAAAAACACAAAGTAAGCGAGACAAAGTCTCGCCATCCTTGCTTCTAAGGAACATTCTGGCTGTACGTTGTACTTCCTCCAAGACAGATTTGTTCCTTCTTCTGGCAGTTCATGGTATGTTCAATATTCTTCACAACAAAGGATTATCTGGCCCCAAACGTAGTGTCAAAGTTGACACAGAGACGGAGATAAGGAGGCAGAGAGATCAAAGCAGAGAGACATGCAGGAACCACCCCCCTCTGCCCCCTGCCCCCCGCCCCCCGCAGTAACTGGCCTCTGGAAGGAAAGTGGTGACAGGGAAGGAGGTGGAGAGAAAGAACAGGGTCCCACGGCCCCAGCTGATTCAAGTTCCAAATTCAAAAGACTAATATTTTAAAGATTTGAATAACGATAAAAATGTCGGCACTTCAAAAGACACATATTATCCACAACCACCTGAAGGCTGGCAGAGTTCTGCCTGGAGGACCCCAGCCGACAAATAAACCAAATTCAGCTGCCAGGGGGGGACGGGAGACAAGAGACCCCAGTGGGCACATGTGGAAACTTCAGTCACCCCTAGGAAAAAAATAAATAAGCCACTGAGTGCTTAAAGGGTGTTTTTGTTCTGCTTCCAAAGGTTTCAGAACACTGCTCATCAAGAAGTAGACCCCTATAAACGGCCCCAAAGGAAGCCCACTTGCAAACCCCCAAACTGAGTTGCCGTCAAGTTGATTCTGACTCATGGTGACCCCAGGTGTGTCAGAGCGGAACTGTGCTCCATGGGGTTTTCAATGGCTGATTTTCCAGAAGCAGATTGCCAGGCCTTTCTTCTGAGGTACCTCTGGGCGGACTCAAACCTCCGACCTTTCGGTTAGCAGCTGAGCACATGAACTATTTGTACCACCCAGTGACTCCATCTTTTAGGAAGGGACAGCTAAAACTTTGATGTAGATGAGCCTAAAGAAAAATAATCACACCCTTCAGCCAAAAAAGTAAGATAAGACAGGCCCATAAAACAAAGCAAAAGGGGCACACCAGCCCAGAGGCAAGGACAAGAAGGCAGGAGGGGACAGGAAAGCTGGTAATGGGGAACCCAAGGCTGAGAAGGGGAGAGAGTTGACATGTCATGGGGGTGGCAACCAATGTCACAAAACAGTATGTGTATTAAATGTTTAATAAAAAAACTAATTAGCTTGGTAACCCTTCATCTAAAGTAAAATTTAAAAAAAAATTTTTTTTTCAATATACCTCTAAACTAAAGAAAAATAATCAGGCATAAATCAAGAATAAGAGGGAAGAGAAATGGAAAAGTCACTTCACACAAGTTAATTTTAAGAAAAACATGGCTGTTTCAATAAGTGAAGCTAAAGTTTCTCCTGGATCCCAGAATTCAAACCATATTTATAAATGTATAATTCTGCAACTATTTCATTTAAGAAGGCTTGTTGGGCTAGCCTGGGAAATGTTATTGTATTTACTATTCTGTACAGAGAAAATATTTTCCAATTCATGTATCAAATAACTCAATGGACTTTTAAAATACAACCCATTTTTATGTTGGAGCTATCTGTACATCAGTGTCTCTACAGCAATACATAAAATGAATTCACTTTACTGTAAAGTTGAGTTAAAACCAAAACCAAACCAAACCCGTTGCCTTCAGGTCGATTCTGACTCACAGCAACCCTATACGACAGCGTAGAACTGCCCCGTAGGGTTTCTAAGCAGCGGCTGGTGGATTCAAACTGCTGACCTTTTTGGTTGGCAGCCGAGCTTTTAACCACTGGGCCACCAGGGCTCCAATAAAGATATTAGTACTCACTGTTTTTAGAAAATTATATTGATGTAATACTAGGAATTATTCCTCCCCCCGCTCAAAGTTACATCTAATACTGTTAAATGTGTGTGGTTGTTTTTTAAATGTTAGAGATTAACATCTTGATCTTTATCTTCTCTTTCCTTTCATCTGTTGATAATGAACCTTGTGACAATTTTCTTTCTTAGATGCTGCTGTCCTTATTCTTTTTCTCCTGGGATTCCTTAGGAACCTAGGCTTGCCTTCTGAAGACAGGCAATATTTTTCAGAGTCAGAGAACTTGAGAGCTAGGGGGACTCTTAGACTGAAATCATTAACTCAGCAAACATTAATTGGACACAGTAGATATCACTGAATGTTTGATAAATAGACCATCCATGAATTACAAAGCACAAAGTTGAACTGGGGCCACCAAAGCCTGGAAAATACTCAGGCATGTTTTTGAGAACAGAGAAAGCTGAGGAAAAAGATGCAACTCAATTGTTTTGAAAGGCTGGGCTTCAACTGTGGAACAATTGAGCTCTGTGTTTGTAAACACAGCTATTTAAAAGAATGCGTGACTTTTCCTCCAATTAAAATGCCATGCAAATGTGTAAGGCTGAGCTTTGTCAGCTTAAACAGAAGTAGACGGGAGAAAATGAGGAACTTCAAATGAAATCATTTTTAGTTGACTTCGTTGTTTATGATTATAATATTTTCTTTTTTTGTAATTGTGGAAAAAAGACTGTTTGGAACAACAACAACAAAAAGTTAACAAAATTTTGAAATTCTTTTCTTTCCAGAAGACTTCATCCGTAGAGTTCTCATTGGGGGTGAAGGGCAGTTGTCTTGGACAGGTGCTAGAGAAGCTAATGATAAAAGCTAACATTTACTGACAGTATACAACATGCCAGCTCTTGTGATAGACAAGTTACACACACCTCATTTAATCTTCCTGAGAAATCTTTGACGTACTACGTTTATCAGGATTAAGTTCAGCTACAGGTAACACACAGACACACACACAGACACACACACCCATTGCTGTCGAGTCAATTCCGACTCCTAGCAACCCTATAGGACAGAGTAGAACTGCCCCATACGGTTTCCAAGGAGCACGTGGTGAATTCAATCTGCTGACCTTTTGTTTAGTAGCCGTAGCTCTTAACCACTATGCCACCAGGATTTCTGCTACAGGTAACAGAGACCCAAAAAATCTGTGGCTCAAATAAAACAGGAAGGGCAGTGGTGAATTCACGCCTTCCATGCAGGAGACCCCGGTTCGATTCTCTGCCATGCACCTCATGTGCAGCCACCACTGTCTGTCAGTGGAGGCTTGTGTGTTGCTGTTGATGCTGAACAGGTTTCAGTGCAGCTTCCAGACTAAGATGGAGCAGGAAGAAAAGCCTGGCAATGTACTTCCAAAAATCAGCCAATGGAAACCCTATCAAACACAGTAGTTTGATCTCCACCCAATCCAATGGCAGCTAGCAACAACAAAATAAAACAGAAATTACTTTTGCTATAACAAAAAAAGCTGGAATTAGGTGGTCCAGGGCTGGTATGGCAGCTCCCAGGGAAGGATTACCCCATAAACAAGGTATGCGTGGGCTTACTCGTGCTTACCTACTGATGTTAATAAGTGCATAATATCACCTGTTTTTGAACCATATGAAACTGTGCACTAAAGATTAATGAGTAAACACAATTGACCCCAGCATACCTTGCTTACTGGTTATTCTGCCCATGGCAGCTCCAGTGTTATGGACACAAGTTTCTTCTATTTTATTAGTCCACTACACACGCCCTTCATTCTCCATTCCTAAAACAACCTCGTGTTCAGGATGGTTGCTCCATCTCCAACCATTACGAATGCAATCCAGCACAGTGGAAGGAGGGTAGAGAAGAAGGGCGATACTCTGTAGGAGTTTCACACACTCTATTTGCTTACACCCCATCATTGGCCAGAACTTAGTCACATGGCTACACATATCTGCAAGGGAGGCTGGGAAATGTAGTCATTATTTTGAGTAGCCATATGGGTGGAATGGATCATGGAGGACAATGAGCAGTCTTTGTCACAGTTAGATACTATTGTTAACCTCTTTTATAGATACGAAAACTTACAAGTTACAGAAAAGGCATTCAACTAAGTCCAACGCCGCACTCCTGATAAAAACTCAATAAGATAGGTATAGAAGGGAAATTTCTCAACATAATAAAGGGCATCTATGCAAAACCAAGGGACAACATCATTCTCAATGGAGAGAGGCTGAAAACATTCTCCTTGAGAACAGGAACAAGACAAGGATGCCCTTTATCACCACTCCTATTTAACATTGTGTTAGAAGTCTTAGCTAGAGCAATAAGGCAAGAAACAGAAATAAAGGGCATCCAAAATGGTAATGAAGAAGTTAAACTGTCCCTATTTGAAGATGATATGATGTTAAGAAAATCCAAAAGACTCCATGAGAAAACTACTGGAACTAATAGATTCAGCGCAGTGACAGGATACAAGATAAATATACAAAAATCAGTTGGATTCCTATACACCAATAAAGAGAATGATAAAAAAAAAAAAAAAGAATGATGAAAAGGAAGTCAGAAAAACAATACCATTTATAATAGCCCTTACAAAAATAAAATACTTGGGAATAAATCTAACCAGGGATGTAAAAGACCTATACAAAGAAAACTACAAAACACTACTGCAAGAAACCAAAAGAGATCTATGTAAATGGAAAAACATATCACACTCAATAATAGGTAGACTCAACATTGTGAAAATGACAATTCTACCCAAGGCAATTTACAAATACAATGCAATCCCTATCCAAATACCAACAACATTCTTTAAAGAGATGGAAAAACTAATCATTAACTTTATATGGAAAGGGAAGAGGCCCCAGATAAGTAAAGCACTATTGAAGAAGAAGAATAAAGTAGGAGGACTCACACTACCTGACCTCAGAACCTACTATACAGCTACAGTAGTCAAAACAGCCTGGTACTGGTACAAGGACAGATACATGGACCAATGGAACAGAATTGAGAACCCAGATGTAAATCCACCCACTTATGGACACCTGATCTTTGACAAAGTCCCAATGTCCATCAAATGGGGAAAAGACAGTCTTTTTAATAAATGGTGCTGGCAAAATTGGATGTCCACCTGGAAAAAAAAAAAAAAACAGGACCCATACCTCACACCATATACAAAAACTTACTCAAAATGGATCAAAGACGTAAATATGAAGTCAAAAACTATGAAGTTCATAGAAGAAAAAATACGATCAATGCTAGAGGCCCTAATACACAGCATTATCAGGATACCGATCTCAACAACACACAAGCTCCAGAGGATAAGCTAGATAACTGGGATCTTCTAAAAATTAAATACTTATGCTCATCAGAAGACTTCACCAAAAGAGTGAAAAGAGAACCTACGGACTGGGAAAAATTTTTTGGCAATTACGAATCAGACAAAGGTCTAATTTCTAAATCTACAAGAAAATCCAACACCCCTACAACAAAAAGACAAATAATCCAATTTAAAAATGGGCAAAGGAGATGAACAGACACTTCACCTAAGAAGACATTCAACCGGCCAACAGACATGACGAAATGCTCACGATCTCTAGCCATCAGAGAAGTGCAAATCAAAACCACAATGAGATACCATCTCACCCCCAGCATACTGGCAAGAGAAAATAACAAATGTTGGAGAGACTGCAGGGAGATCAGAACTCTTATGTCCTGCTGGTGGGAATGCAAAATGATACAACCATTTTGGAAAACGATACGGCACTTCCTCAGAAAGCTAGAAATAGAAAAACCATGTGATCCAGTAATCCCACTCCTAGGAATATATCCTAGAGAAATAAGAGTCATCACATGAATAGATATATGTACACCCACTTTCATTGCAGCATTGTTCACAGTAGCAAAAAGATGGAAACAACCTAGATGCCCATCAACAGATGAATGGATAAACAAACTGTGGTATCTACACACAACAGAGTATTACATGACAATAAAGAAGAACAATGCATCCGTGAAGCATCTCACAACATGGATGAATCTGGAGGGCATTATGCTGAATGAAATCAGTCAATCACAAAAGGACAAATATTGTATGAGACCACTACTATAAAAACCCATGAAAAGGTTTGCATACAAAAAGAAACAATCTTTGATGGTTACAAGGGAGGGGTGGGGTGGGGATGGAAAAACACTTAATAGATAAGTGGAAATTTTGATGAAGGGTAAGACAGCCCACAAAACTAGGAAAGCCAGCACAACCTATACAAGGCAAGACCATGGTAGCTCCACAGACACATCCAAACTCCCTGAGGGACAGAATTGCTGGGCTGAGGGCTGTGGGGACCATGGCCTCAGGGAACATCTAGCTCAATTTGCATAACAGAGTTTATAAAGAAAATGTTCTACATTCTACTTTGGTGAGTAGCGTATGCAGTCTTAAAAGCATTTGAGCTGCCATCTAGGATACTCCCCTGGTCTCACCCCTTCAGGAGCAAGGAATAATTAAGAAAACTAAAGATACAAGAAAAAGATCACGACTTCCACCAGATTGAATCCAGTACAACTAGATGGTGCCCAGCTACCACCACTGACTGCTCTGACCGGGATCACAAAAGCGGGTCCTGGACAGAGCTGGAGAAAAACGTAGAACAAAATTCTTACTCAAAAGGAAAGACCAGACTTGCTGGCCTGACAGAGACTGGAGAAACCCTGAGGGTATGGCCCCCGGACACCCTTTCAGCCCAGTAATGAGGCCACTCCTAAGGCTCATCCTTCAGTCAAAGATTGAACAGGCCCGTGGAACAAAACAAGACTAAAGGGGCACACCAGCCCTGGGGCAGGGACTGGAAGGCAGGAGGGAACAGGAAGGCTGGTAATAGGGAGCCCAGGGTTGAGATGGGAAAGTGTTAACATGTCGTAGGGTTGTTAGCCAGTGTCGTAGAACAATGTGTATACTAATTGCTTGATGAAATACTAGTTTATTCTGTATACCTTCATCTAAAGTTCAGTTAAAAAATAAAACCTGAAGATGAGAAAAAAAAGAAAACTTACAAGTTAGTAACTCGGTAGGGGTAATAGATAACGGACAGAAAAAAAACCTGCTGCCGTCGAGTAGATTCCAACTCATAGCGACCCTGTAGGACAGAGTAGAACTGCCCCATAGAGTGTCCAAGGAGCCCCTGGTGGATTTGAACTACTGACCTTTTGGTTAGCAGCCGTAGCCCTTAATCACTATGCCATGAGGGTTTCCAGATAATGGACTAGGAGTTGCTAAATTTACAAAATATTTTGTGATACTTTTTCTCAGGCAACTTGCATTAATACTGGATACACTAATATATAATAAACAGTATATATTAATAAATAGTTGTTAACTCCTCTACATTATTCAGAAGAGAGAAATTGTACAAAAACAATGCATTTAAAATTTTTGCTCTTTTGTAATTAAGACATTGCTTATTTTATCAAATGTTTTTGTTGTTCGGTACAGTAGAGTCGGTTCCAACTCATAGCGACCCTATGTACAACAGAACAAAATACCGCCTGGTCCTGCACCATCCTCACAACCGTTACGCTTGAGCCCATTGTTGCCATCATGGGAATGGTGCAGGACTAGGCTACATTTCATTCCTTTGTGCACGGGGTTGCCATAAGTCAGGAGTGATTTGATGGTAACTAACAATAACAAAATCTTTGTAGCACGGAAGAATGTGTGAAATAACAAAAAGATGGGATTTCTTCCATCTCTGGGGGATGTGAGAGAAGAGGACAGCCCTGCCAACGCCCAGAGGGTTTGAGGAGTGCTGAGCAGCTGTTTCCCTCCACCCAGGGCCCTCAGTGCCCTTAGCTGCAGCACACTGCCCTCTGCTGTCCACCTGGAGCCCGGACACACGAAGAACACAGCTGTGTCTCCACTGGAGATAAGGGACAGCTGGATAGGGGAATGGCAAGATAGACAAGGGAAGATCACAACTGAGGGAGGAGGGAACAATTGGGGCAGGAGGTTACGGGAAACATAGGAGCCAGGGAGGACTGTGAGGGCTTTGGGGAGTCAGGTAGGGAGCTTACGGCAAAGCACTGTTCTTCTGTCCCCACACGCCAAGGAAATGAGAAGGCAGAAGCTCAGAGGACACTGCCTCCCATCGTCCCTCCTGCCCAGCCCGGCCTAACTGCTCCATGCACTGACCAACTCCAAGACAGCCCTCTTTAGCGTCAGGCATTTTGCCTCGTGTTGAACCTACAGTGGTGACAAGATAGAGCCCCCACCCACCCCCAAAAAGAAAACGGACAAAGAACCAATGCACCAAGAAACAAATGTCGTTAATTGCAATCGAGTCAGTTCCAACTCATGGTGACCCCATGTACAACAAAACCAAAGGCTGCCCGGTCCTGTGCCATCTTCATGATTGTTGGTATGTTTGAGTCCATTGTTGTGGCCATTGTGTATTTTGACTGTCTCCCAACCTAGAGGGCTCATCTTCCAGCACTGGCTCATTTTCAGAAGTGGATTGCCAGGCCTTTCTTCCTAGTCTGTCTTAGGAAGCTTCGCTGAAACCTGTGCTCCATGGGTAAACCTGCTGGCATTTGAAATAATGGTGACATAGCTTCCAGCATCATAGCAACATGCAAGCCACCACAGTACAACACACTGACAGCCGAGTGGTGTAAGGAACAAATGAATGATTATAAATTGGAACAAGCATGACGAAGGAAGAGAACAGGGGGAAAGATGCAAAATATGTCAGGGCAAATGTAAAGCACCTGGTTCACAATAGAGGGTGAAGGAAGATGGCATTTCAGCCGCACCTGGAAGAATGAGGACCCGGCCATGGGAAGATGGGGTGGGAGAGGGACCATCAGTGCAAAGGCACTGAGGTGAGAAAGGCTTGGGGGACCATTCTCAGGGAGGAAGGGAGGCCAGTGTGGCTGGTGTGCAGCGGTCACCAGGGAGGGTGACGTGAGATGGAGCTGAATAGGGGGACCAGGACCAGCCCATGAAGGGTTTTGGGCAGGGAGTGTCCCAATCAGATTAATATTTTAGTAGATCTATATGGTTTTGCCTCATGTAATTTGGACACGTTATCAGGAGGGACCAGTCCCCGGAGAAGGCTTAGTAAAGTAGGGGGTCAGTGAAAAAGAGGAAGACCCTCAGCAAGTTGGACTGACATAGTGGCTGCAACAATGGACTCAAGCATAACAATGATGAGGATGGTGCAGGACTGGGCAGTGTTTCGTTCTGTTGTACATAGGGCCGCTATGAGTCAGAACTGACTCAAGGACACCTGACAACAACAACAACCAGAGGGAGCATGGATTGGGAGTAGGTGAAACAAGAATGCCCCCAGCTGTCTGTCACCTGTCTGCCCGTTTGTCATGCTGTGGTGGCTTGTGTAAGCACCCTTCTGCTTGTTTCCAGCTCCAGACACACAGCCCTCTCTCAGTTCTTTGCCTCTTTTTTTTTTTTTCTCTTAAATTTTGATTTAGGTGACAGTTTACATAGCAAACTAGTTTCACATTAAACAGTTAATACATAAATTGTTCTGTGACATTGGTTGCCAACCCCGTGATGTGTCAAAACTCTCCCACTCTCCACCTCAGTTTCCCTGCTTCTATTCGTCCAGTTTTCCTGTCCCTTCCTGCCTTCTCATTTTTGCTTTTGGGCTGGTGTGCCTGTTAGTCTTGTATACGTGGTTGGACTATGAAGCACATTCCTCGTGTGTGTTGTTGTTGGCCCTGTAGACCTGTCTAATCTTTGGCTGAAGGGTGAACCTCAGGAATGACTTCAGTATTGAGTTAAAAGGGTGTCAGGAGGGCCTACTCTTGGAGCTTCTCCAGTCTCTGTCAGACCAGCAAGCCTGGTTTTTTGTTTTTTTTAATTTTAATTTTATTCTACATTTGTCTTCCATTCTGTCCCGGACCCTCTATTTTGATCCCTGACCTCCTTGCCTCTTCACCTGCAGTCTTCGCGAAGGCTGTTCCTTCTGCCTGGATCTGACTATCCATCCACCCATTAGCCTATAAACTCCGTGCAGGCAGAAACCACATCCGTCTTACCTACCGCTGTGCCCCAGCACCAAGCACAGTATCTGGCTTATAGTAAGAGTCAATAAATGTTTGATCCTTGGTGTCCTCACCTAACCGTTGGGGGAAAGCCAAGAAGAGATTCTTAATCTGGGTCCATGGATACATGGATGAGTCTCAAAGAATCAAGAAACCTCCTAAAATACATCTATGAGATTTTTCTAGAGAGGGAGTCTGTGGCTTTCATCAGGTTCTCAAAGGGTCTATGCCAACCCTCTCCCCACTCAAAAAAAAATCATGAAGTATCACTGATGTAGGTCAATGGTTCTCATACATCAGTGTGCATCAGAATCACCTGGGGAGTGTGCTAATATTTTAGGTATTTAGCACGCACACACACACACACACACACACACACACACCCCACAAGGTGTGAGTGAGGAAATTTGGGATGGGATCTTACTAACAGCCTCCCACCAGGCAATTCCAATGCAAGTGATCCAAGGACCTCGTTTTAGGAAACACTGTCCCACAGATTTCCTTGAGCCACATGAGGGTCTTTCTAGTGTTGATGCTCTCAAAGGTTTCCAGAAAACAAGCAATTCTTCCACAGGAGGCATGTGCAGTGTGCAGTGAGGAGGGGGTCTCCTCTGCCCCTGAGGCGGAAGCCCAGTCGGGGTGAGGGGCTGCAGCTGCACCAGACGTCCTGTGGTCCAGGAGCCTCTAGATGGCAGCGCCCAACCAGAAATAGAGCCAGGGAGCCCGCCAAAGAGCGGAGGATGCAGGAAGGAGGGCTTTTTCCAGTGAGCCCCTTCTCCCCCACCACCTGGTGCTGCTCTGTGGTTGGAGGGGAGAGGGGGAAGCCCAGTGAGCACTGCCAACCCCCGCCCCCAGCTTTTCAGAGGGACAGAGCCTGGTCCTTCCTAAGCACTCAGCTATTTATCAACTGAGAGTTTGTATTTTCAATAATAATGATAGTAGCTAACATTTATTGAAAACTTTCTCTCAGGCACTCTTCCAGCCAGATTAAGATCATGCTATATATGCTTCTGGAGCCCTGGTAGTACAGCAGTTAAAAGCTGTGGCTGCTAACCCAAAGGCTGGCAGTTCAAATCCACCAGCCGCTGCTCCCAGGAAACCCTATGGGGCACTTCTACTCTGTCCTATAGGGTTGCTATGAGTTGAAATCAACTCGCTGGCAAGGGGTTTGGGCTTTTGTTTTGGTTAGTATATACTTCTTATTATGAGCATTTTCCCATTTAGTGAAATAGTCTTCAAGAGCACGCTTTATAAACACTTCATAATTTTCCATCTAATGAAACTAATAAGGTGTGTTTACTCAATCCTCTAACGTTAGACTTTTAGGTTATTCCTTTCTAAAAGCTTTAGGATATTGTTGTTGTAATGTTGCCCGGTAAGGATTTACAATCATCAGCATGTTTGAGCCCATCTTTGCAGCTGTCGTGCCATTTCCATCTCACCGAGGGTCTCCTCACCCTCGCTGGCCCTCTATTTCACCAAACATGATGTCCTCCTCCAGTGATTGATCCCTTCAGATGATGCATTCAAAGTATAAAGTCGGACAATGTTGTGTTGTGATTCATAGGTTTTCAGAAGTAGATCGACAGGCTTTTCTTCTTAGTCCGCCTTAGCCTGGAAGTTCCACTGAAGCCTGTGCACCATGGGTAACCTTGCTGATATTTGAGATATCAGTGGCTTCCAGCATCATAGCAACACATAGCACTACCGTACAAAGAACTGACGGACGGGTGGCGGTGATTAAACTTTGATCAATTAATAAATCTTGTATAGCCAAACTGAAATACCAGCTGTAGGCAGATCTGCCGGTACAGAGAAGGAGGGCCTCGATTTAATGTTGAATAAAAAAAAAAAAAAAAATTGCTGAATAAATACCTAGAGTGATGTTCCACTTACATTTTTTTTTAATTATAAATATTTATGAATGGATAGGAAATGTCTAGACCAGGCGTTAGCAAACCTTTCCTGTGAAGGGCTGGATAGCGACTATTTCAGGCTTTACCGGCCATAAGGTCTCTGTTGCAAATACTCATCTCTGCCATTGGAGTGCAAAAGTAGCCATAACCAAAAAACAAACCCATTCCTTTCAAGTCAATTCTGACTCATAGCAACCCCATCGGACAGAATAGAACTGCCCCATAGCATTTCTAAGGCTGTCATCTTTACAGAAGCAGACTGACACATCTTTCTCCCAAAGAGCAGCTGGTGAGTTTGAACTGCTGACCTCAGCTAACAGCCAGGGTGCTTAACCACGGTACCACCAGGCATCCTTAAAGCAGCCATAGACAATACATAAACAAGTGAGTCTATCTGTGTTCCTATAAAGCTTTATTTACAAAAACAGTGGGCTAGATTTGGTCCACAAGTTGTAGGCTCCTGGTCTAAAAAGACACATACCTAACTGATATCAAAGGTTGGCTCTGAGGAAAGAACCAGAATTGGGGGCGGGGGGTGCAGGAAAATATTAACTGTATCTGTTATATGTGGGGACCATCCCGTACTGTATTTATATAGATAGCGCCGTGGGTGGGCCCAGCCATTCCCACAGCAACCACTATTCTAGGGACTTCATAAATATTAAGTCATTAAATTCATTTAAGCTTCGTCAACAATTTGAAATAGAAACTGTTGTAATCCCCGTTTTACAGATGGCAAACTGAGGCAGGGGGCTGTTAAGTGGGTTTGCCCAAGGTCACACAGCTCAGAAGTGATGGTTCAAATCCAGTCAGCCCATCTCCAGAGATTGTATGTCAGCATTATTCCATTTAATCCTGCTGTGTTGTTGTTGTTCTTTAGTATTCTTAAACATTCTAAATTGGCCATTTTAATAAAGAATTTCACTTTTACAATAAAGAAAAAGCACAGTTCAGTGGGAAAACAAGCTACTGTTTCTCTTTACGCTTTAGGCCACAAAACACCACCGACCCGAAACAAATAAAAAGCAAACTGAAGGACATACAATGATCCCAAATGTCGCACTCCCCCTGGATCCCAAGCTCCAGGGAGACAAGGATTGTGCTTTGACTGTGTCAGGAATTGTCACAGAGGAGAGGTGAACTCCCAAGTGTGAGTCCGTTCTGAGCATCAGCTTCTTCAGTGGCAGAATAGGCACCAGGCATTCCTTCCGGGTGGCTGTCACCATGAAACAGGACAATGAGACGTGCCTGTAAAGCACCAGGAGACAGTCAATGGGGTGCTCAGGATGACTGCTGGGAACTGTCCGGCTCATCTCATTGTGGGCATTACACACATTCTCCAAGTTCTGATGGGCTTACTGTTTGTTTCTTCCCCACCCTCCTGCCCACCTGGAAGCCAGAGCTGACTTTGCAGAGAGCCACGGGTTGTCTTCCACCAGCCGCTAACGGAAGGATCCCAGTTACAACTGGGCCCTATAGGCAGGGCCTTCTGTGAAAACACCCTTAAGGACAAGCCCAGGGTGCCCCAGAACCTCATCTGGTTTAGTCCACTAATGGGAGGGTGGGGGATCGGGGTCTAAACCCAGAGAATAAACATTGGGGAGGTGTGGTTTGCTGACTCCTGATCATTCTAACCCAGAACCACAAATCCAGGACTGGCAAGAAGGCCCATTTTACAGGTGGGCAAGGTAAGGCCAGAAAGCTGGACAGCTGTGTCTGAAGGAGGCTGGGAGGGCATCCATTCATTCTACCAGGCATCCTGCTCCAAGAGGAGCCAAAGCTTGCTGCATTCACGCCACGTTCAGTCAACAAGATACATTTTTAAACACACGAATTTGGGTGTGTGCTCTGCAGCCCACTGACATCTGGGGTTGTCAGCCTCCCTCATCCTCCTGGCCCCGTCTGTCACCATCGGAGCATGCACCCCGGACACCAGAGTTCATGGAATGTTCACAACACGCCTGGGGGATTGTCACCCCGTTTGATGGAATAGGCAGGGGAGGCCCGAGTTAAACAAGGTAGGACAGTAAGATCCTTCCTGCCAAAATGGCCCAGCAACTGAATTGGGCTTTGGGAAAGGCAGTGGCTCCTTCAGGGCCCTGAAATTCAAGGAGGGGAAAAGAGGGTACATTTGGATGGCAGGATCTGGTGACAAGCTCTGCTCCCTGGGTTCGAATCCTGCCTCTGGGATTTCTTGGTCTGTTCACTAACACCTCGCCCACCCCTAAGGTCCCCCAACACAAGTCCTGTCTAGGAAGTCTGTCCCTTTAAGGCTCCAGTGGGTGGGCCCAGCTGTTTCCATGGAGCTGCTTCTTGGTCTTCCAAATTCCAGTTTCCAGGTCCAAACAGGAAGTGAGTCGCCACAAGGGAATGCAGGGCTCCCAGCCCTGGGGTGTGCTCAAGGCCTGCCTGAGGTCCTCCTGTAGGGTAAAGCCTGGCCAAGCCTGTGTGGGTGCCCAGCTCTGTGGGTGGAAGACAAGATTTCAGCACTTACTTGCTTGGTAAACAAACGAATGTATTGCTGAATGGCTGCACTGAGGGGAAGATGTCTCTCAATCTGAGTTCATCCAAGGTGACCAGGGTCAAGTAGGTCACAGGGGCATCTTCTGGTCACTGGCCGGGCCAGCCCCTAACAAGAGGTTGTTGAATGCACTCTAAGCGCCAGCACACTGAATGTTTTACCAGCTCACAACCCTAGAAGGTAGGTAACCCTTGTCATCCCCACTTTGCGATGAGAAAACTGAGGTTAAGTAACCTGCCCACGGAGTCCCAGCATGGTGCAGTTAATGTGATCAGCTGCTAACCGAAAGGTTGGAGGTTTGAGTACACCCAGAAGTGCCTTGGAAGAAATGCTTGGGGATCTGCTTTTGGAAAACCAGCCACTGAAAACCTTATGCAGCAGTTCTATTCTGATAGATGACTGACTCAGGGCAACTGGTTTGGTTTTGGTTTTAACCCGCCCAAGGTCTCACCACCCCATACTTCCCATTCCCATCCTGAATTTGAACCCCAGCTCCTTGGGGAATGTGCACGAGTAGCTCTTAGACTGGACTGGAAGCCAGACAGATCTGATCTTGCCATCCCCTTAGCCTTTCTGAGATTCCATATTCTCATCTGTAAAATGGGATTCCCTCACCAAAATGTTTTACAGGGCATCTACTCTAATGAGACATAAAACAATCAGTTCATATTGACCCTACAGGACAGAGCAGAACTGCCATAGTGTTTCCAGGCTGTAATCTTTACGGAAAGGAGCCCTGGTGGCCCATGGTTAAGCGCTTCTCTGCAAATAGAAAGGTCTGCGGTTTGAACCCACCAGCCACTCCACTGAAGGAGATGGCGGTCTGCTTCCCTTGTAAAGATTCCAGCCTTAGGAGCCCTATAGGGCAGTTCTATTCTGTCCTATCGGGTTGCTGTGAGTCGGGATTGACTCCAAGGCAACCGGTTTTTTTTTTTTTTTTTTTTTTTTGGTTTACAGAAGCAGACATCTTTCTCCCGTAACCCCTCGACCTTCTGGTTAGCAGCCGAGCACTTCACCACTGCGCCACCAGGGCTCCTCCCTGCAGACCTCAGTCAGGAGAATTTCCTATTTGTAACACTCCTGACTGGAATACATACTAACAAGGAGAGGCCTCCAAAGAAAAGTTCCAGCTGGGCTGGACCTTGGAGCCTGGTTGGTCTTAACCCCGCTGCCCCAAGGGAACTCCAACTGCTGGCACCCCACTGCGAAGCCCAGTTGCAGTGACTGCACCTGCCCCCCAGGCCCTCCCCAACCTCAGAGAGGACCAGATCAGCCCCAGGGGCCTGGAAAAAACCTGTCCCCTCACAAGCTCCCACAGCCGGTGGGCTGCCCGGCCAGTTTCTCTGGCAGCCTTCGCGGACATGTGTCGGCAGCTGGACAGGAAGCCCAGCACTGGTGGACGCCACAGGCAGCCGAGCCTGCGATCCCGCCTGGCTGTTTTGATTTGGGGGATGTCAGGGCAGCGCTGCAAGAGCCCACCTGTCGCGCTTGCTGGACACTAAGGCTGAAGCAACGAATCATGGCCTGGAACAGACATTCCTCCACCATGGGTCACATAAGCGGAAAATCTTTCAAGCTGTTCACCTAAACTGTCCTGCCAAGTATCCTGCCGACCTTGAGGCATCCCAGTCTCCTCCCAGAGTAGAGCCCTCCTCTGCCGGGGGACCCTGATTCACCACTAAACCCCCTGCATGCAATTTGCTAACCTCAACTCACCACACACAGAAATGGAGACACCACCTCTGGTAGCCACCTTGCAAAGATGAGTAACTTAACACTTTGTGCCAGGCACCCTTCCACGTGTTTTACAAACAACCCTATCATCACCCCCTATTATTGATGGGGAAACTGAGGCAGGGTGGCTAAAGAACTTGTCAAAATGAAGTTGGTAGTGCAGCTCCACAACTCTCAGTTCATTCTAAGCAGTAGGCTCTACCACCTGGCAGCTGGGAGCCGCTCCGCTCAAGGCCTTCGGGGCACCAGAGCTCACTGGATGCCCAGGCTGGGATCAGAGGCTGGCCCGGTCCGGTGACCTAAGCCTGTCTCCCTAGCTGGGAAACGGAGATAACTGCCTGACGGGACAGGCTTGAGGACTAAGTGCTCAATAACCTTTAGCTTTTTCATTACAAGGATAACAAAAGAATGCAGATCTATGGACGCTGGTTAGCAGGTACAGCTCCAAGCTATTTTAACTTGTAAAGTAAAGAAAGTGCCATTCAGATTGTGTATTAGTACCCCCACTGCATGAACTGTTTTTCAGGACTACCTGCATATATATATATATATATATATATATATATATATATATATACACACACACACACACACACACACACACACAGACATACACACTGTGTAGCAACTTTTTAAAGGTACACCCTGTAACTCTTGACTGGGAAGGGAGATTTGGGTTTTTTTTTTTGTAAACAGGAGTTGCTTCATGTAACAGGATCCCAAGGTGAGTCAATGCAATGGCTGACACACTCGAGGACCACAGTTCTTTCCATTTTCTGCTGCATCCATTAGCCATGAGCCTGGCCCAGCTCCCCTCATGGCTGCAAGAGGGCTGCAGTGAGTCTGGGCTTATGTGCACATACAATGACATCCAGCAGCAGGAGCCAGTGAGGGAAAACTTTTCACCTTGTATGTTTCTGTACAATCAACCCCAAGCATATGTGCTACCAAGGTGAATTTTTAAAACGTAAACCAGGGTACCACAGTGGCAGGGCTTAGGATCCATTTTTTATTCTCTAAGAGATACCCTTTTCCTATCAGACCTCTGATTTGGTGTGTGCCAGGGGACGGGGAGGCCAGGAGTCTGTATTTTAAACCCACCTCTGAGATGATACAGCCCAACCAGGTCCAGGGTCACAGCTGCTGGGTAACTCCCAGTGAGGCACCATTCACTGAGCCCTGGGGCTTTGCCGGTGCAAACTTCCTCCTGCAGGTGAGAGGAACTGTTGCCAGGTCCAAACCTGCCCCAGAGGAACATGCTAAGCAAGTTCAGACTTCCTCAAAGCCTGAGAAGCTGACAGAGGGTGGCAAGCTGCCCAAGCGGAAGGGCCGAGTCCCCTCAGTGCCAGCTGTCCTGAGCCTTGGGGCTGACCCTGAAGAGCCCAATGCCACTGGCCACCTGCCCAGTTCACAGACAACCTAGAAAGACCACAGCAACATTCCCCTCTGCAGAAGGTACAAAAGGTCCTTTGGACAGCGGTTCTCTACTTGGGGAGCATGAAAAGTACTGGTGCCAAGCCCCAGCCCAAGAAGTCTCATCCCATTTGTCTGCAGTACAGCCTGACCATGACTGCTGCTAACGTGCAGGCATGTTGAGAGCCACTGATTTTAAGGAGATATGGAGAAGCTGAGGCTGCAGGTTAGCACAGAACTCCAAGAAAGGAAATTTACCCCTCCAGGTGGACGACGGTAACATTTAATGGCTAACATCCAAGTGCTTACCATGTGTCAGGTATCATCCCAGGCATCTTCATCTTACCACAAACCCAAGGTATATGTCATGAATCCCATTTCACAGATGAGAAGTCTGAAGCTCAAGGGAGATGGGCCACTCATTAGTAAAGCTGGGATTCTCACCTATACCTCAGACCCCAAAGTCCTGTTTTCAACCACCATACTCTGGTTCATGACAGACTGTGAAGGCCCAGGAGGAAGAAAAACACTGGAGAAATGTGGACATTTCATGAAAGCCTAGGAAAGTTCCTTACCCAGTATTTTTTTTTTCAAGCCACCTTTTACCCATTCATTCATTCAAGAAACATCCTAAATACCTAATCTACGCCAGGAGCTTATGTCCAGAAGGGCCAGGTTTTCACACTGGTTGTGAAATCAGTGTAGCAGGTCACATGCAGCTTACTGTTTAATGAGACGGCAGAGCCTGTAAAGGGGAGCGCATCGAACACAGAAAGGTTAGAACTGCTTTCTGAAACTCGGTTCACTTGTCCTGTGTGTGTCCACACTAGGTCTTGATACAAGAGACACTTTTCTCACTGTGGATCATGGCCCAAAACGTTTGAGAAACCTGAGATGGGCCACTGCAAGCCTTAATACACCAAATCTGTGTAAAAAAAAAAAAAAAAACATTTAAGTTTTGTGTTGAATACAAAAAACCCAAACCTGTTGCCATTGATTCTGGCTCATAGCCACCTTACAGGACAGAGAACTGCCCCATAGGGTTTCCAAGGCGGTAATCTTTATGGAAGCAGATTGCCAGGTCTTTCTTCCGTGGAGCAGTTGGTGGGTTTGAACCATCAACCTTGCGGTTAGCAACCAAGCACTTAACAACTGTGACACCAGGGATCCTTAAGTTAGCCTAAGGGTCCCAAAAAGCAAATCAGCATCTCTTGGTAGTTACGAATTTTTAGACCCATCTTGAAATCAATACTGCCACTGTGATCTTGAGTCACCAAGGGGACAAGAGATAGGGGAAAGTGATCAACCTCCTACTGCACTCCCCAACAGCTTGGCGGATGTGTCCCCCGCCAAGGAATTCCAGCTCCGGACACCACCACCCCTGAGGAGTCAGTATCAACATTCTGAGAATCTTCCCTCACAGCTCAACTCTTCAGTGGCACACATCTTGGGGGGTTCATCAGGAAGGACATCTGATGTATGAGGGTGGAAGTAAATACCTCCGAGGCCACTGGGTCCCAGGAGCTAAAGGGAGCCAATGGAAATCAGCAGTGGCTGGCTGCCCCAATCACCTCCCCAAGACCGTTCTTTCTAAAGTCAGGCTGCAAAAACTCTCTGCTCCCCGCCTGTGTGGCCCTCCCTGTTGCTGAAGCTGGCCAAACGTAGCTCTCCTGAAGCTCTCAAGGGCAGCTCCATAAATGATCCAAGCCCTAAACGCTTCCAGCCGCTCAGAGAACAGGTCTGCCAGATCTAAACCAAAGGAATGCCACGGCCCTCTCCAAAGCCGGCAGGGCAGGGCTCTCACCACGGACAGCACACCAGCACCCAACACCCTGCCAACTTGGCCTCAAAGGCATGACTCCCAGACCTGAGGGTAAGTGCTGAGGAGGCGAAGCAGACCAGGCTTGCCAACCTATGGCGTTCCTCGGTAGTCATCTGAGGTCTGAAAAAGATATGCTCTGAAAACTAACCACGTCACAGCATACACGCTTCACTGTATTGCTTGCTCCTCTGGTCTCAAACTAGCCCAGGGCACTGTGAAATCAGCCAATTTTTAAGACTGGAGCTGCCAAGTTCCAGTCTCCACAATGTTAACTAAAGTGCATTATCCCACTCTAATGACTGAAGAGTCACCATCCAGCCAACATTTCAATGGATGCACATGAAGACCTGCCCATGCATAGAAAGCTGGCTGGAAGGTCACTCTCCAAAACTAGTTTACCTTTGAAGAGGGTGAAGGAGGACAAGTCAAAAAGGTCTTTACACTAATATCTGAATTTTAATTTTCTTCACAAAAGTACATTTATACAACCAGCCACATTCCAGAGTCCTGAGGGGCTCCACTGATGGGAGACAGATTTTAGGTGTAGAATTAAATGTATCCAACTTCCAAAGAATTCAAGTCACTAAGGTTTGCATCATTTTGTCTATTATACCTATTTTACAGATGATGAAACTGGGCCCAGGGAGGCGAGCTTGCCCAGGTTCCCACAAGTGGCGGAGTCGGCATTCAAATCTGTGTGATTTCAAGGAGATTCTTTTCTTCATATAAGAAAGGGGACAAAAAGCCCATTACAATCCTAGGGTCACCTTTTCTGCCTGCAGGAAGTAGGTATCCCCAACACTGGCTAAGACACGGGGAAAGGCACTCTGGTCACCATGCCCACAGGAGCATAAACAGGTACCTTGCAAAAGGGACCTGGCAGGACCTGTCAAGATGTAAGGTTGAGTCCTTTGCATCAGCAGTTTCACCTGCAGAAAGCTACCCTACAGCAACGTAAACCAAAATTTTCACTGCTGCACTAGTACTCAGTAGGAAGGGGTCCATCCACACAATGGAGTACTATTCAGTCACAAAGTTATCACCACGTATATAATCTGACCTAGAAAGAACTGCATACAAAATAAGCCACTGTTTTACAGGCACTTACTGGTTTTAGTGTTTTTTTTTTAAGTGCTAAATCAACACAAATGAAATGAAGGGCCATTAGAAACTTGGAACAGCATCAACGGAACTTTCCAGTTTTGCCCGGGGGCCACAAAAATCTGTGTTGGCCCCTGAAAACACTCTTGCATCACAGGCTGCTGTCTATGGAGCTTTGTGCCAAGAGCATGCAGGCCCAGCCCAGGGGCGAAACACTGGGTTTTGCCACGACAGACACCTCAGGACAACACGCTGAGTGACAGCTCAGGCCTTCTCCCTCCTCAGACAAAGTCCCCATGAAAAGCCCACACAGCCTAGAAATATTCCAGCTGGGAGTCTGGAGGTCAGATCTAGGGGTGCAGGTCACCTGAACTGATCAAAGCTGTAAAGCTGTTCAAGAGGCAGCAGGCACCACCGCCTCATCAGAACCAGCTAACTAACTAAACTAACTAACCAACACAGGTGGGTGAATCTTACGTTTAATTTTAAAATAAACAAGGGTTTCCTACAGCAAAATCACATCACCTCATTCCAAGGGTCCAGGGTACCTGAAGATTCCCAGCCTCATCATAACTAGATAGCCAAGTACAATGGCTACAGAGCCAGATTATGACAAAATATGTGAAATAAATACAATGAGAGGAAATCTGCTAACATATTCACCACACCTCTCAACAAATCCAGGTTAAGTCGTACCAAAAATGTAATGATTCTAGTCATTATAATTTTCTAAAATTAACTATGCTGCCCGTGTCCCCAGTGAAAGGCCCCATTTCAAAATCATTCCTTGGCACTGTCCACCCTTCACCTCAGGTTGACTGGCCCTCTGGCCCAGACCTTCGCTGTCCTCTCTTACTGTAAAGGAAGCCAACCCCTGCTTTCACTGTCGCATGGAAATCATAAGGCCTAAAGCCCCAATTACTCGAGTTTAATGAGTCCCAATAGTCCTGAAAAAGACAAAAAAGAACTTAGAAGACTAGTTCTTTTTTAAACCTAAACTTCATTTGATTACATCAAAAAGTTATTCAAATATGACCAAAACAAACTGCAGACAACCCCCATAGGTTTTTGGGTTTTTAAAAATTATTTATTAGCTTTATGATTTAAGGTGTGTACTACTACTCCAGTTGAGTAAACCACATTGAAGAATCTGACTGCAGGTCTTTATCCAGCCAAATGTTTTCCATTACTTTTGCTCTATAAACATAATAATTGAGTTTTTAATACTTCAGCCATGCTCAGAAAGCTGCAGTCTAAGATGTACTGAACCCAATCATGCCAAGTCAGGTCAAAAAGAACAGAGCAAATGCGGTATGCTATTTTTTTTATGATGTTTATGAAGAGAGGTTCTGCCCCTCAAACTGTTAAGAAGTGTTAAAATTCAGCCTACTCTGTTCTCAAGACACTGAAAATGTCCAAGTTCTTTAAAAAGTACCACACAAATAAGCAATCTTCCATGATTTGTTAAGCTGGCACAAGGAAGGCTTCAAAAGTCCACCTATCAGACCTAAGGCTTCATAAGAGAAGTCATTTCCTCTTCTGCTCGTGATTCTGTGCTTGAGGGGCACATGAGAGAGCAATGGGATAGAGAAGGGGGAGTAAGTTAAGGGTGGGAGAGAGGTGACAAATAGCATTTGAGAGTAAATGCAATGGAAAAAATTAACAAATGCTAAAGTTTTTTAAAAGTTTAATGGAGCCAATAAGGCATATAAACTGTGTTCTGGCAGACATTAAGACCGGCTTTCTCTTACCAAAGAAAATGGCACACGTTTTATCAAAATTTGACAATTGAGAGTAAAGGGTACTAAGAAGCTTCAGAGCACCAATTTAAACAAAAACAAAAAAATTGGTATTCAACTTGAACCAAGGCATAAAGGGGAGATTAAATGTGTTCTGGATTTCAACAGCCTTTATGAATAGGAACTCTGGCCACTCATAAGCAGTGCCTCAAACCACTAACCAGAATCTAATTTTACAGGAGAAAAACAAAGATAACTCCAAATGCATTTCTTGGTATATTCCAAAGGGAAGACTGAAAGTATTCACAGTACACAAACTTGCCCCTTTCAGGTCAAATATAACAGACTGCTGTAATTCTTCCTGCTATGATATTCACACAAACAAAATGACCCACTTTTGCAAAAATTTAGAAATACCTCACACCCCTAGTTTTAGTATGGAATTCACTTTTTTAAATAAGGGCTATATCTATAATGAATACAGAACTTCAATCCACACATTTCTAACATCCCATTCATATCCCACCCCAGTCAATGAACATTATGGTTAACTTAGCAAAGTTTCTTCACAGAAGGATACCAGTAAACAGTTGAAGATATCGCAAACTTTAACAAAGTGCTGTGAGTAATTACTGAAAAAACCCTTACACTGATTTGCAATGGTCTTTTAAAGATTAAAAATAGGAAATAACTGATACCAGACTACTAGTTTGCAAGGAAACATTTTCACTGTCCTACGTGATATATAATAGAATAGAATAAATTACAGTACCTGGCAGGCTGCCGTCAGTTCTTCGTCTACAGAAGACTATCATTCAGTTCAAGATATTAAAAATGAAGATGAAACATGCTCTAGAACATCGCAGCTACAAGAGGTCTTATATTTACTCAAAAGAGGAATCCACTGAGGAACTTTTATGTAGGTCTACCTAACATTTAGAGAACCTCCATGCGATGCCATCTCTTCCAGAATGAGATTCCACACTGTACTTTTAAGGAGAGGAACTGGAGGGATGAGGAGAATGGAGTTTTGCTATTTAAGTTGTGATCACGTTATTAGTAGATAAAACAGACCTTTATCTTCCGCCCATTCCAGTGGAAACTGCACAAAGTCGGGCATTCGTGAAAAAGATTAAACAGGACACAAAAGACTCTACGACTACCCCACACCATCATCCCCCTCTCACTAATACTGAACCCAAAAGGAAGCCCATTCTCAAAGTGCGTAAACGACCTCTCTAGGTCGCCTTGAATGCAGTCTACACGTTTACACTTACCATAACGATGGAAAGCAGTTGTCTTAAAACTGAGTATTTTAAGCCTACAGGGTTAATCAGGGGGCAGTTTAATAATATTGCTATTTTCAGAGCACTAACACACACAAAGTGAATCCAATAGAGTTCTGTGTATTGATTCAATATTAATTGCATGACCATCATAGCACCTCTTTACATCACACAATCACCAGAATTAGAAACTGCTTTGAAAACTAAAAACAGGGGAACAGTCCAATAATGAGAAGTCGCACGCTGTTATTCTATAGAAACCAGGTGCGTGGTACAGTGCTGTTGCAAAAATGGAAGCCTGCAGATTTGACAAGGAAGCCAAATCGTGTTTTTAGACAATTTTAGGAGACTGGCAATACTGTTGAAGCAAAATACTCAACACAGCAGGAAATGAAGGACAAAAAAAAAAAAGCATTCTATAACCAAATAAACATCTGATATTTCCTTTCCCTTTGAGAATAAATACAGTTAAGGTCACTTTTAGCCTTGGAACGGATATATGTTTGCCTATGATGATCTTGCTAACGACTACACAATATCTGATGTCCTCTGCTAGGATTATAGTTTTAAGAAAGCCATAGTTACAAGAGGCATCTACCGTAAATACCTAGAACTTCCTTTTATGGCAACCACTATAGAATTCACTTGTCTTAAACAGTGAACAAGGGAAGATGGCCTCATGTTTCCTTTGCAATAATAGTATATGTTGAGGATCAAGTGGCTTTCAAGCAGCATGGTGGGTGTGAAAATGTTTGCAGTTTAGATCATTCTGTTGCGTTTATGGGTTGGTGAGTCTGTAATGACATCGCCACACTGGGCTGAGGTACGCTTTCTAGTTCCACCATTGTCCAAGTGGAGTGCCATTTCTTCTGATATGAAAGTGTTCAAATCGACATCATGGAGTCCATTTCTCCTTCGACTAGCATTCGATCCACTGCTTACATGTGTAGGAGAGCCTGGGGTACTCGAACGCACGCTTATACTAGCCATTGCACCACTAAGACCTAGGAAGAAGAAAAAAGGTTTTAGAGTTGCTCGATTATTTAACCCTTTTGAAAGCAACCCACTTTACTTTCCATGTCGTTAATAGTGTCGGAAGATGTCTGCCTATTCTCCTTATAAGGGGTCACCAGGGAGCAGTCAAGTTTTATTCTGTAAAACCGATCATCTGGTCTTGACATAGGAGATATTCTATTGGCAATATTACCAATATTTACCATAACGGTAGCTACAATAAAATTCTCCCTTCTACTCTATTTGGTAGGGACTGTATGCAATTTATGAAGACATGAAGTGCTTGCTTTAAACAGAACATTTTGGTCATCCAGTCACCATTCTAGGAGTTCCCTCTGTGTATGTGTGTGTACGTGTGTGTAGGGGGGCAAGCAATCATTTCCAGGCTTGATTAGGCTTATCCCGATGATCCTTCTAGATAAGGTGACCATATAATTTCATCAAGCAAAATGGTACACTACTGAGCCCAAAAAGGGGATGGTTAAAAATTATGCCAGGACACTGTTAGCCCCCAGGACTGTGAGAAAATAAATGCCTGTATTTAAAAGTCACCCACCCACCCCCCCCAAAAAATATGCTAGGACAACAGGTGCAAAGTGGGCCTGCCCTTGACAAACTGGGCTATATGATCACAGGTCTGGACTGGATGTCCTTGGTAGGCAAGTCCTAGCACAACCTAACTCAAAGTTGTCTATATATAATCCTTGAGAGAAGGGGAGAGGGCAAGAGTAGTATAAAAAATACTGTTGCTTCACTTTCAGGGTTTAAAAATCATTAAATCCAGTGCATACCCAGCACTCATTCCTTGGACTCTTCAACAGTTAAAGAAAGTGTCCAACCTAAGCTCCACTCCTGTGTATTCAGGATTACCTTAAACCTGTGAAAGGTATGAGTCAGGCTGGAAAATATAAAGCTATAGCATTAAAAGACCTAACTTCACTGACAGGGGATTTCTCTCCTTATCAATTTTCCCTGACAACACTTTAACCTCACACAGGATTTCTGTTAGTGCTTGAATAAATTTATATAACATGATCTAGTATAATCAATGTTTCTGAAGAACAGGATTTATGTCTTAGATTTTAAAGTTTAGAAGCTTGATTTGGTAGGGGCCCATTTGTTTAAAATGCTCTAATTTTGTACTCTGCAAATATGTGGTTTAAATATTAACCAGAAAAAGGACTGTGCTTCCTACCACATCAAACCTACGTAAATTTCCTTTGACGATGTTCTCATTCTACAAATACTCTGTGGACAACATTCTCAAACCCCTGGCCTCAGCCACCTCCTACATGCTCATGATGCTCTCTAGCTCACACCTCTCTTCTAAACTGCACTCTGAACTCCAGATTCCAGGTACTCGTTAATCTTCTAAATTAATCCAGTCAACCTCTTACTGCTCTCCCTGCAGGGGACACACACATCCTCCTCCCTTCTACTGGTGGCCAGAGGAAACTAATACAATCTGATCTTGCCCATTGTTACCTCTAAACCTTTGCAAGCTAGCACCTATACAAAATAACAATAAAAGCACCAACACTGGAGTACTCTGTGTCAGGCACTACAGGAAGTACTTTTTAATCTTCAAAACAAACCTGTGACACTCCATTTTGCAGACGAGAAATCAAACTTAAAAGGTTAACAGTCTACCCAAGGTCACACAACTAGTCAACTAGGTGGGACTGAAACTCAAGTAGAATCTATATCCTTATCAGTTTGTTATGCGGCTCCCTCTTAAGGCCTAAATTATTTTAGCAAGAACTAACTTCAGGGTCAATGGCTCTTGACTGGCTGCCCTCCTCTCCTGCCCTCTTGACTCACACCAGTAACACATGCGTCAGGTGCATCAGGCACTACCAACATCAAATGACTGTAGCTCCTTCCTGCTGGCAGGCCCTTCGCTCCTCCCTTCCTTCGGCCCACTATCTCCTCCAGCACCAGTCCTCTAACATTTCTACCTCCTTCTCAGTCTCTTAGAGCTGCCTTCTCTCATGGCCTGCTTGAAACTCTCTGCGCGTTCCTGCTCCTCAGCCTGCCAGCTCCATCCTCAGTCGCCTTTGTGGGCTTCTCTTCTGGCCCTGACAGGATGGTGTCCCCCAAAGTGATCTCCTCGACTCCTTATCTTACTCCTAAGCATCAGTATTTCCCAATTCTGTACCACAGGGGCAGACAGCTCTCCTGAGCTCAGGGACCCATCCGCATTTCAAGCTGCCAATTCAACTCTGTTCAAACTTAACACTTTCAAAAGGGAACCTAGCTGCTTCTTCCCCAGCCCACACAGGTTTGGAAACCAGGATGGAGAATTATCATCTCGGGCCAATTTTATAATAGCGTGTTACAATCATCTGTCTCGTCCTATAAACAGTGTCTTTACATCTCTATCTAACGAACTGAACACAGTGCCTGGCATGTAACATTCATTGAATTCTCCGGGTAAAAATGCTCCCAAGTCCTACCTCCCATTTTGAAATCCAAAGCTTAGCTGCTGCTGCTGCTGCTTAGGCACTCTCCAACCCCTTGAAATAAACCCAGGCAGCTCACTTCACTTCAATCATTACCATCAAGCTTAAAATTTTATTATTCCCAAATAGTTTTCTTTTTTAAGTTCTCCAGGATTCCAAGGACACTTTTAGCCATGCCTTCCTTTTTTCCTAATCTTGAAACCCATGACATACTAAAAGGTGTCCACATACTTTAATCAGAACCTTTGGTACTTGATTCATACAGTGGGAGGCTCTGAAAGAATTATACTGCAAAACTCTGGCATTCAGCAATAAACTGGCCTACTTCAGTAAATAAGTTCAGGACCCCCTTATCGCTTGAGATCACAACGAGAACTCAAACAATGCCCTTCGTGGTAAGGCGGAAATTCCGTGGCACTATGCACACCACCTAAGACAAATACCCACGGATCATAAAACACTCCAAGTGGTCTAGGCACTTCAAAGGTTTCTTACTATTCCAATTAACTCTTTGCCATGAAAAAGAAGATAGTGAACATTCATGTAGTCAACTGCAAAATCCAGCATTAAGTTCTGAAAAATCATAACCTTTTCTGTTGGGTATATGACTTGGGGTTTAATTTGACAGCTAAATTAAGATCTCAATGTGCAACATTACCTATTTATCTGCTCTCATAGCAATGAACTCTTTTCAAAGTTTGCTATCTTCCCCAAAGTCTTTGCAAAAAATGTCAAAAAATTAACATTAACAACCAAAATATATATATATTTTGAACAGCCCAAATTTTATTTCATAAACCAATTAACAGCTTACTAGAAGATGCTTTAGGAAACCTTAGCTACACCACATGAACATGACTATACAAGTACAGAAAATCTAAGCATGCTTCAGAACGAAAAAACTAAGTCATACGTGTAAAGAGCATACAACTTAGTTTCTACCAAAACACACTTTTTTGAAAGGGCTATGGGAGTTTCAATTGACAAAGGCAGTAGAACAAGTAGTATTAGACAGAAAAGTCTCCATTGCTTAATACAAGATAAACTTATCAGCTTTAAAGTTTCTGCATCCATTTAAATGATTCTTAGTGTAGCAGTGGGAGGAGGAAAAAAAAAAAAAAAGATTAGGATGATTTAATCAAACTTGCAAAGAAAACTCCCACTGGAGCTAAAACAAATTTACAGTCCAGGTTAAAGGAATCCAAGTTACATGGTAATGAAATTGTCAAAAGGAGCACATAGCTATCACCAAGTTCATGCTTAGGGTAGAAAGCAAATCCTGTTTTCAGAATTAATTACATTTAATTCCAGTTTCCCAACACATAGGTCACACACAGGCACAGGAAGAACAAATTCAGAGCCAGTCCATCTTACTTCCTCAGCTCAGCAGCCAGGTGCCCAGAGGCTGCACCCAAGCTCTTACTTGTTCCCATCCCTTAAGCCCCAGCAGAGAAGAGGGCTAGCCCCGGGAAAAGGCACTGTTGGTCCTCTGCAGATCTGCTCCACCAGTTTTCTCGCCTCCTCCGTAGATAGGGGATTTGAAATCCCCACCACTTCAATAAAGTGATTAACAGCCTGACCAGAGCCCTAGGAAACTGGCATTTGTGGCATCTGAAATGAATTGCACTATTTATATGTATGGCACTCCCTGTGCACAAAGCTGTTTGGATGTGATAAGCCAAGCATTCGTGTGTAAATGTAGTGCTTTAAATGTAGTGTTTTAAATGTACCGGGAACTCATTTTAAAGAAATTCTACTAGGAAGACTGTGGTCTTTTGAAGTAGATACCACTCCCCACCCCGATCTGTAAATTGTAATACTGAATTTTTATTGAAGTAAAAGCACACTAAATCAAACCAATTACAAAGATACATGTCATCAAACCAAGAAAACATTTTCAGTTATGCTGACAGCCCAAAATGCTTTGTTTTTCAAAGACAGTTTTTAATGCCATGGGAAAAATGCTCACGACGTCAAAATAAAAAGAAAAAAAAAGAAGGCAAGATACAGTACCATATATATGTAGTATGATCTCAACTATGAAATAACTTTGTATTTATACATTGAAAAAAAGACTGGAAGAAAATGCACCAAACATTTAACTGTGATTATCGCTGTGTAGTGGGATAACAAGATGCTGATTTTCTTGCTCTTCTGAAATATTTCAAGAAATTAGTATTTATAAATCAGAAAACTAGTGAAAAAAATCAAACCCAGATATAAAAGTGATTCATAACTGACAATGAATTACTAAATAGGTGCTAGGTGAGTAAGCTGGCTTTGAGGCAGGGCTGCATGACCCCTATTTTCACCTCAGTGAAGAAAAAAGTCCAAGACGACAGTATTCTAGGTTCAAGACAATTTTGTATCATTGACGTTGGCAGCTTTAGTTAAGTCCTACCCTCCAAAAATGTCAGTAGCTAATACCTACGTCTCGACGGCACTGGGTATTATACAGAAAGTGCCAACTTTTCATCTAAGTTTTTAATGCTATCTTAGTTGCCTTATGGTTCTAGTTTCGTAAAGGCTGGTTTGAACACAGGGCAAAATTTGGAAATTCCAACCTTCCGAGGAAATTTATTAAAGATGACTCTTTGGAATAATCAATTTTAAGCAATTAAGAAAGAGACTGCTTTGGTGCATTAATCTCTTACATCTTAATTTTCAAATAAGTTTTTTAAATACATTTTACTGTTAAACACTATCACAGTTGTGTTCTTTCAGGAAGATGCAGACTGCAATATTTAACAAGCATTTTTTAAGAATCTACTATTTTCCAGACACCGTGCTAGTGTGGATTTCCTCAAGAGGCGAAAAGGGAGTTTGAAGGTGAATGGACATAAATCACCCATAGGTCAGTTCTAATTAGCCCTCCGCAACAGAAAACTTTAAGGAATTTCTTTTATATTATACCATCAGTTTAATTTAAAAATGCTTAAGAACCTAACCATCCTTCAGGGTTTATGCTTCTAAATATTTAGCTACATTGATAGAAGGGGTAGAAGACTGGTAGGAAAGGGGAGAGAGAAGCAAGCACAAATATTTCATTTATTCTTAAATTTACTAAATCTCAACTGCCTAGGGTCAAACTAGTAAAGATTCCTTCTCCCTGAAGTCTACTAACTTCCCTTCCCTATCACCCTGGCACACTCAGGCCATAGAATGCTTTGACAGAAGAAAAACAAAGCTACAAAAACCTATATTCTGAGGAGAAAGAAAATCCTACAGGTTCAGGATGCCTAGAATCACAGCTTTCCATAAATTCTACGAGGAAGGTACCAGGTTTTACGCTTTGGGTATGACAAATTATGAATATGTCTTACCTTTTATTCAGGTAAAAATTCTTATCGCATGCCCCTGAATCTGATTTCAATTGACTTTATTTTTTTTTTAAGGACCTACACCCGTTTTCTCCAAATCTAAGAAATCTGTCAAGCAACTTAATGATTTAAGAGAATAAAAGTCCCCATGTAGCCCACAGAAAGATTTTGTTGGGCAACAAAAGAAGCCACACACAGAACCTATTAACTCCTAATGCAATGGCACTGTGCCCCAACTCGAATGCCTGGGTTTATTATACTTGAAACTGTTATACGATATTACTAGGCTAGACACTCCTTAAGACTACTTCATCCATCTTTGAATCACCTACCCTAAAAAACTGCCTTGGTATTCACTGTGTTCAGTAAAAGCTGAGTGAAAGGAATGACAATATACACTTTGTTTTAATATGACCACCTCTTCTGATTTTAACTGTAGAAATGAGAACTCATAACACCACATCTACAAACAAAACACAGGGTTTTCAAACCAAAAAGACTCTGGGCTTCAACAGTCTAATAAGAAGCCGCTGTTTTTTTCTTTTTAACTCAAAGTACTTCCTTTAAGAAAAAAAACTTGTATTTGTTTCTTTACTTTTGTTTTAAAATTTCTCCAGTGTCATATTAAAGGCTGGGGTGCCTATGTTTGCCTAAGTCCCCCTGAGCACTTAGGCTAGTGAATGCAGTACCCACCCCACCATCTTTTAAACTTGTTCTAAATATAAGAAGTTACAATCAGGGAAGGTGATCTCTTAAAGCCAAAAACTAACTATGGAAATGGTTCCCCATCACTGCCTAGTATGATGACAGTGCACGTTAGAGATGTACAACTAACTACACGATGATAACCCATTCCCAGTGGGGTGAGTTCTAAGAATGCCATCACATATGGTGGTGGCTGCCCCACACGATTAATGTAATGGACAGCACTGAACTTTACACCTGAAAAACGTCGAATTGACAAATGCGTTATGTATATTTTAACAACAATAAACGTCACCACGTCATTTCTGGAACTAACACCAAGTGTCTCTGATTTTTATGGGACAGTCTGAATCAGAGCCAGCAACCTACACAGACAAAGACCACCCTATATGAGATGATTTAAATGAAAGAGCGTGACTTTGAATAAAGTTAACCAAGAATGAGGTCTGATTTAGCATCCTGCTTCCTCACCCATCCAGGTCTCTATCCTCCCCCTCTCTGAAGCAACCATTCTGTCTCTGGATCCTTCTTCTCCTAACCCCCAGGATGACAAACAAAACTCAGAATAAGGAAACCCAATTTCAATCTAAGGCTTTCCAGACAGCACTAAGCTTGAGAAAGTCAGCCTCTTAGAATCTCTCTCTCCAGCCAGTAGGAAGAAAACCAACTTCACTGGTTTGTCAACATGCAACGAGCTCTAGATCTTAGCAAGTAACTTATGTAGGTAGTTAATAATTCAGGTTTCAAACATCCCTCGTACCAGTGATTGAAAAGGCTATCCTTACTGAAGAGGGAGTGGACAAAGTATCCTTTGGCCACTGGACCTCAGGATCCTGGGCTCCAGGTCTATTGGTACAGTAATGCTGTCAAGAGCCAAAGATGCCACTCATAGCACCTAGAACTAACTAGAAGTCCTTCCTTCTTTTCTCAAGGCAAACAATACTTACACAGTGTTGTGACAAGGAAGAAATTTGCGTAGGTTCTCATTTTAATACATCACCTTATAAACTAAACATACTGCTTTGCAAAAAGACTGACTCAAGAGGTTAAGCACCTTACCCAAGGTCATACAGGGAATGAATGGCAAGGCTTGGATAGAAACCAAGGTCTTAAATTCCAAAGGCTATATAGTCTTCCCACTACAGTGAACCTAAACTACAGCAGGTTACACACCGTTAATCTCCAAGTCTATTCATCCAGATTCACTTACAGACAAAAGGCCAAGAAAGAGATACACAATAAGCCTAGAGACATTTCCCACCCTACCCTTGACCAGAAACCCGATACAGAGACACAATGGTTAAAGTGTGCATTTGGGAGCCAGACAGAACTGCAATGTCTACTCCACTACTCACAAGGCTGTTTCATCTTGGCCTTTCATCATCAGTAAAAGGGCAATAACCCAGGGTAGGTTAGTAAGAACTTTCCTTAGCATGGTGCTGACACAAAGTAGCATTAGAAGAGCAGCACTAATGGATATGGTCCTCTGGTCTCACAAAAGGAGTCTGAAGGTACACATGTTACATTCTACCCTTACTGTGGTCATTAGTCCTCGGCTGTCCCCACTGCCTTATATTCATTCACTCATCACACTTCTAAGCTAAGCTGAAAACACACCTAGACCAGGCTCCTTGCGTGGTTCTGGAAAAGCCAGCAGGAATAAGACAAGGCCTCTGCCCTAATGTAGCCCTCGTCTATTGAAATGGACAGCCACAGAAACAAATCCAAGTGGGAGAATAGATGCCCAATTCAAGAAAGGCTTAGAGAATGGGAAGAACCAGAAGAAAGGTTCATCACAGAAGTGGTATTTGATCAGTCTTAAAAGACGATCAAAGGGAAAAGCATGTAAGAGTGTGTGAAGCTATTCATTTAAACAGCATGGCTAGGATACCTAACCCAATGATGCAGCCAGATCATAAAGACTTGCAGTGTCATGCTGACTTCTGAACTCCCCTTGCAGGTCTGAGTTTTTTTAATCAATGAAATGACAAGATCAGAAAGATTCCTCCACCAGTGGTCCCCCAAAATACAGACTGGGGATTGGGCCAGTTCACAACTGGAAAGTAAGTGAAGGAAAGAGATTGTCCCAACACCCAAGCCCAGCTCTTCCAGACAGCCTTCCCTGAACCTGTAGCCAGACTGCATTGTAAAATGTCCCTTTCTGCCCCAGAAAATCTTCCACATACCATGCTCTTACATTAGAATAAATCACCCAAGTATATCTGTTTGCCTAACAGAAGAAAGCACCCTTTTTTCATTTATGTATTCCCAGAGACTGCATAGAGTCTGCCACATACACATCTGCTGAATGTCTAATTAGCGGGGGAAACTGTGTTGTTTAATTCAGTTTGGACCTGGTCTTTGAGACAAATGGGACAGCCTAGTGGAGATGTCTGCCAGAGAACACTGGGACATACATGTTTAACCATCAAGGAAGGTCTAAGCTAGAGGTGCAGATTTCGAAGTAATCAGCTTACACAGGGGAACATTTAAGAGTGAGGTGGCCCTAGAAAAACATGCAGAAGTAGACAGCTAGGCTGGGATCAAGGGGAATGTAAATTAATTTACATCAGTGAGAGAACATGAGGAAAAGTTACCAAAGCTGAAGCTGCATAAGATAAGAAGCCAACAAGAGGAAAAGTTCTAGAAGAGGAAGAATGACTAGAGGAGGAATAATCAGAAAGGCCGACAGAGAACCACACAACTGTCCATCTGAAATATCCTGCCTACGTAACCTAGGTGCCAATTATTAACTCTCAATAGATGTTGAATAATGCTCTTATCTTAGACAAGGATAACATCTTGGGGCAGAAATCAATTTAGCACATGCTATGTATTTCTTTGATTTCTGAGTCTCATACCCAAATGAACAGCTTCAGTAGTACACAGAAAATAAGACAAAGGGGCCAAGACAAGGCACTGGGTTATATTCTTTCAGCCTCAATAACCATTTGTCGATGTGTGAGAACCATTAACTGAGACAGCTTTGACTGACACTGTTTTATCTAAGTCCCTCCCACTAAACTTGGCTCCAGAGGTATCTTACCCATTTTGTCACAAGAGTCTGTCAGTTTTCTTTAAAAAAAAACTTATTTTTAGATGTCTGCAGATGCATTTATTAGATGTAGTATTGGAGGTGGGTGCTTAGTAGGCAAAAGAAAAAATCTATGGGGTGAAAATTGCCCTCTCTTATAAAAACGGTAGGATATGAGAAGGACTATGAAAGAAAATCAATTTGACTTTCTACACTCAAATAAGTTGGCCTCCATATGTCCCCTCACACTCCAAAAAAGTCATTAACTCAGACTCTCCCTCCAGTTTAGAAACCTCACATATACTTCAGAGATTTGGCTAAGGAAATGGGTGTGCAAAACTGAATTCTAGCATAATATTTACCGTAAGTGAGAAGTTTTCATATATAATTTTAAAAAATCATTTTAACAGTTTTCACTTCAATCTACAAACTACTCAAGAAAAAAAATCAAGAACGCTTGGTTACATAGTTGTTGCTATTTAGTTAACAATGACTATTACTAGAAATTATTTAAATTACTTTCCTTAAATACACAAATCAGACTAGCATTCTCGCCAATACAATGATGTTCTGTCAACTCCCTAGAGCATGAAATTCCCGGAATAATGTTTCTGACGGCTCTCTCCAGGGGTCCTATTACTTCACCACAACGCTGTTCTAACCACATCAATTCGATGTACGAACCCTAATAACAGTACATTAAGTATCCAACATATTCTGGATTAGTACTACTTTATAAATACACTGAAAGATTATTTTTCTACACAAAGCTTTATACTTAAACCTTCCAAAACCCTCAGTTAAACATAAGTCAAAACTATAAATAGTGCCTTCCCTACAACTATGTCATCACTAAAACTGCAAAGTTCAGAAAATAATCATAGGTTGAAGAGATTCGATTTAAGAAAATGCAACAGCGGCTGGGAGGTAAGAGATAGTTATGGGGGGGAGGTGCTTGCCCTTTTACTATGTACACTACTTCAGTAAGATCTTGTAACAAACATGACTTTCATATTTCTTAAAACTATCTTCTAAAGTATAACACAGAAAAAGATACTTTAAGAGAAGTACGGAATGAATCATAAATCCAACAGATGATAAAGGAAGAAAATCACGATGCTTCAGGAGAGACAACCACACATCAAACACTACCATGAACTAAAATTAATCTGTCAAACTATGTACACTGCTAAGAATTGCTAAGGGGAGATGGTGAAATGTTGTAATCCAATGGGAATACATCAACCTCTTCTTTTGCCTGAGTTTCAAAAACTCTGATGGCGTAAGTATTTCACTGTATTAGAAACTGCATCCATACACCGTAGACAATTTTCTTGTGGTAAGTTTTTTATCTATTTTTAACTGTCATAAATAAGCTAATAAATTGGGGCGGGGTGGGGAGATAAAGAATCAAAGTTTGCTCAAGAGAGTAAGAATTTTATAAGCATTAAAGCTTCAATGATACAGAAGCCCTTTGTACACATCCCACTATCTTCATTAACAGCCTATTCTGTGCTAATGATCTACACACTATGCTCCAGAAACAACCGAATAGGACTCTTGACCTAACTCAGAGAGTTACTTCTACCTGCTTAGTCACTCAGAGATTCATGTTTTCTTCTTGGTTTCAACCATGTCTTCTTTTGCTGTTGTTTTATGTATACATCTGTGCTACATGTAGTCACACAGAAGGTAACGCTCCCAATGCTTTCTGGAAGTCTGTGTTAGACAGCAGCAAGTGACAACAGACTTGTCTGACTTCAATGCCCACACTGCTCCAGTTTTATTTACACCCCCTTTAGCCTAGAATGCCTTTTTAGGACAGGTCTGACCTGGAGAAATGATGACAGGCCTGTCTACTGGCTATACCTCTGACAGTCCAGACTATCAAAGCAAGAAGAACCTAAGGGACGATGGCCCAAGGGAAGTCGATAATTCTGACTTCTACCCCCTCCTACTTGGGTCATCAACGCTCACCCAGGCACACTAGATAACTAAGGGTGACAGAGGGAGCTCCCATGAGAACTAGCCTTCCTTGCCTGGTCACTGACCAGGCTCTCCTAGCAATTATATATGTAACAGAATTCTTAAGACACAAGAACTTCCGTTTTAACTCAAAAAAGAAAACATGTACAATATATTGTACAATATATAAATGCAAAGCAATAAATTCTAATCAATGTCGCAGAAAGATTGTTATTTTAACACCAATAAGCTCAAACTAACTTTCTGAGAACATAATATTTATGATGGGCTAGCTGACAGTCCAAAAAAGTACCCATATAAGTTCTTTGCTTACATTCTATTTAAACATTTCTAGAGTGAGTGTTTACTGTAATAGACAAAAAACAGACAATTTGTCTGGACCTAACCCTCAATGTGAAAATGGGTCCACAGGCACACTCTTAACCATTTTTCCAAAGAAATATGTTTAAACGGCTTTACCATGCAGAGCTATGGCTTCCCGGAAGGGTTGCAAATCAGTCTCTACAGATGAGCTAGTTTCCGTTGAAGTAGCTCGGTTAGGGGACACTACAGTCAGTCTTGGGGGAGCTCTAGAGTTTCGTGGTGGAGGAACTTTCCCACACAGGAAGCTGATCAAATCTTCTCTACGTATAGTTCTTCTGCGTTTTTTAACCCAAGCCAACACATCCTTATTGCGTCGCTGATAGCCAATCTGAATGCCAATATCAAAACTTCGCTGATGGGTATCCACGCTCTCTGTGAAAAGAAAGAAAAAGAAAAAACATACATGATGATCAGTAGCACCATACTGTAATCTCTTTTAAAGAACACCATATAACAAGTTAATCAAAATGAATAATCACTTATCAAAATGAAGTATGCGGTTCTTTAAGTCTATCAGTAACCTATTAAACTGAACTGTATTTCACAGTCACGTTGGAAATGTCATACACATAACACTTAATGCTCTGAAGTCAGGGTTTACACATCGCGTAGTTCTGGAGCTTCTGCCCTCTCCTTCCAAAAGTAATCTTTGAACAAACAGAAGTAGAGGGACTACTTAGCTTTAGCCAACCTATCAATTTAAAATGCTATTTTTTTTTTTTATTTCCTAAAATAACTTGCTTTAACAACAAGAACAGAAATATAAATAATCCTCAAATGATACAAACAGAACTTCAAGTTTTTTTCTAATTCAGTTAAACAGTAGTAGTAACAATGGCTAAATTACTAAGTGTTTAGAAGCCCTGGTTGCATACTGGTTAAGCACTCAGCTGACCAAGAGGCTCGCAGTTCCAACCCACCAGCTGCTCCACAGCAGAAAGATGTGGCAGTCTGCTTCCATAAAGATTACAGCCTTGGAAACCCTGCAGGGCAGTTCTACTCCGACTTACAGGGTCACTATGAGTTGGAATCTGATCGACAGCAGTGGATTTGGCTTCCTGTCACATGAGTAGACTACCACCTTAAGACAGGTACTTGCGGATGAGGAATCGAGGTAACTACCCCAACGTCACTAAATACAGCAAGAGCTGGAATTTTACTTCAAAGCCCATGACTCTTAGCTACTAAGCTATATTCATCTCCTTCAGAAATAGGGTGAATTTTCAGGATGACACCAGCCAAGCAGGACCACCATTATCATTCAACAGCTAACTAACACTGCACACCACTCAGAGCACACCAGCCTCAAGTGCCATGTCATCTTGGAGATGCACTCCTACTGACAGGTTCAGCACCAAGATGCAGGAGCACCTGTAATGCGGCAGCAAACATTTTAGAGATCACAGAGGGAAATGAATTCTGACTGACTGCTAAACCCTGACACCAAAAGGCGGCGTGGGAACTGAGAGGGCGTCAGTTGTTTCCCTGGGTATTTTTTTCTTTCTGCTTTGTTCTGTCTTCAATAACTCATAACCATTCCCAGCAGACCTCGCCTTCAAGTCTCCCAGCATGGCCTCCCAGTCTTCAAAGCTGCCAGTTTGTGCACTAAACCTGAGTTTTCAGTGAAATGATCCCCGTCCCTTAGAGGTTTTAATTAGTTCCAAAAAAAAAAAATTGAAAATTCAAGTCACGGCAATTTTTTTTAACTGAACTGCGATGCCAGCAGCAAATCAGCAGTACCACCTCTAATGATACTAAAGAACAGTTCCTTTATCCCTAGGACCTTTTGTAAAAGCAACAATCCTGGAGCACAAAGAATCACTCCATTCTTACTTTTCCTGGCTTTGATTTTTTAATTTCTTGTCTGCTTGAGAAGAGAGCAACAGTCAAACAAAAAATGCAGAGTTGTGTCCCAGAAAGAAATCAAGACAGCGGAAGATCCCCCAAACTGAATTAATTTGCATCTTTACAAAAGGAAGCGGGCAAGAGGGCTGCCCAAGCTGAACTTCAACACCAGGCCTACTCCTTCGCAGATGGTCAGCCCTTATCTCTAAAGATTAGAAAGCAACACTGAAGAACTTATCCATGGAGCAGATCTTTTCACTTAAAAATACTTTAACACAAAAAGGACCAGGACTAGAACTCAACACACATTTGGAACCGGTGATAGCCATACACTCTTGAGTGCATTCACATCTCAGTTAAACTCTATTGCCTCTTTGAGAAAGTGGGCTCTTCTCATTTTACACATAAAAAGCAGCTCAGAATTGAAGTAATTCTCCAGTGTCTCACTACTAGAATAATGGCAAAGTCACTGAGCGACTGGTAGGTTTGAACTGTCAACCTTTCAGTTAGCAGCCAAGCTCTTAACTGCTGTGCCACCAGAGCTCCTAAGCCAACCTTAAGGGGGTGGATAGGATAGATGTTGACCTTGTAAAACTGTATCTAGACTTTCAATGATTCTGAAAGAGCTGGAGACACTTTAAGAAAAGCCCTCAGTCTACCCCATGGAGTACCTTTTCGTATCAAGTAAGAGAAGCAGTAAACATATGACCCTAGAACCAACTAGGTTTTTACAAACGTACTCTACCTAAGGAAACCCTGGTGATGTGGTGGTTAAGAGCTATGATTGCTAACCAAAACGTCAGCAAGTATGAATCCACTAGGCGCTCCTTGGAAACTCTATGGGGCAGTTCTAACTCTGTCCTATAGGGTCGCCATGAGTCGGAATCAACTCAACAGCAACAGGTTTGTTTTTTTTTTGCTTTACTCTATCTAAAAGAACTTTTAATCAAGCTCATAACTGTAAGGTTTCTCTTTCCAAACAGTTTGAAGAAATTTTAGTTTTCACAAGTCAAATGAAGGTAGGCCCAGAATTAGAAGTATGGAGGAAAAAAAAAGCATGAAAGGGATACAGAAAGCAAGTCTGAAGCAGGCCAGGTGAGTGCAAAGTAAGATGAAGCAGGCATGGAATGTAAACCTGCAAACCATAGGCAGTAAAAAAGAGAAGCTAAATTTGATACAGAACTGAAGAGTCAAAGGGAAGGGGTCACTTAAGGTGGTTAATAAAAAAATGACAATCCTGTCAAATATTGAGAGGAAAGAGCATGGCTAAGCTTAATTTCGTTTTGATTGAGGACACAAGGCAGGAGGAGCTGATGCTTGCTTTAATCACAGATTTGAACAATTACTGGAAAACTCAATATTCACTAGTGGCCTGGTTTAGATGGAAGACCATTATGTAATTAGTTGTGAATCCCGTATGCAGCTGACCAGTCATTTCACCTCAAAAACTCTGACCTAGTCAATAGTCAACATCAGGACGGACTAAGAGCACACACTAAAAATTAGGCATGTTGTGAACAATGTAGACTCTTACAGAGACAAGAGCAAAGGTGGAGGAAAGCAGATACGTTTAAGGTCTTCAGGTACATGCCTCTGCACTGCCTGGACAGAGCACGGTTTTGTACCATTAACTTCATATTCCAAATCTGAAAGCCAAGTCCAATTATTTTAACACCCAAGTAAATGCAACCTCAGGTATTTCCCTAAATAGAAAGTCTCCTGTTCGTGCTAATGCACTTAAAACACAGTCCTTAGGTTTGCAAACTTTAAACAGTTACTCGGTTGAAATAAAACCCCAACGTACTAAGTAGGAAAGACCTGCACTCTTATTGGGGAATCTCAGACGTGACTGGGTTACAGTTTATTGTAACCCCAGGATAATTTAGTGTCCGGTAGGATAGTAATCCCCTTACAAAGGCGGCCTCCTGAAAGTTCTCAGCCAAAGGCTGCTTTTGAACACATCTGAACCTTGATACCAAAATTCTCTAAGTGTGAGCTTTGGGCCTCTGGCCCAGAAAAACAGCACATAAATTTTGGGCCAGTCTTATGTCCAACACTATTTTACTCACACCAAAGCCACTGGGGAAAAGGGCCATAAGCTTGAAGGTGCGACAAACCCCAAGGGCATCAAAACGTCAATCTAACCTTTAATCACACACGCATTCATTTCCTTATTCAAAAAACGAGCTGATTCATAACGGCAGTCACAGTTTTTTTTTTTTTTAATGTACGTAGCTGAAATTAAATGACAGCTTTTAGAAGGCTGAAGATTTATCCAGAAAGCACTGCTTTTGCCATTTCTCCCACACAGAGGGGGCAATACTGATTTCTGGGTTGAAGAACTTCCTTATACGACACACACAATCAAAATTTTTTTTGATATACACAAACCCCTTCCTGAGTCAGCCTAAGCAGATATCCCTATTTCGTAAAACAAGGAACAGAGGCTCAAAGGGCCTTACCCAAAGTGTTGAGAGTTTCTTCTACAACATGTTTCCTCCTCAACAATAAAGAAGCCATCTCCTTAGTGGATCTACAAACCTTAAGTTCACGCTACTAGATCAAGTCAAAACTCCTAAGGAATATACTAAGGACGACAAAATATTTTAACTTAAGAATTAAAGTCTGCCACTGGGGAAAAACACTAATGTTTCATTAGAAACAAAGATCTGAGCCTTTAGCCCAATTATTTTGAGAAATAAGAAAGTAGTACCCAAAATAAGCATTTATTTCTATTTATTTATACATTTATTTAATCTTCACCTAGCACACAAAACAAAGACCAGGAAACAGGGAGAATCATAGTGGTCACTGTTGCCTGACTGGCAGCCAATCCTTGTCCGCCTTCTAAAGGGATTCCCAAGTTTTTGTTCGGAGAGCCCAACCATGCGCTCTGGGGGAAGCCCCCTCCACATCTGCTGCCACATCTGGGTGGGAGATGGGGCTTAGTCCTAAACAAATCTCCATAATCACATAACCTGGCTAGGTAGGTACTAGGCTTCAGGGTACATGACCCAATTTTGGCCAAGAGACTATAGAAGCCATTTGCTGGGAGCTCCTGGAAAAGCAGCTTCTGGTCTCTTCTAAACAGCAGAAGACCCTCAGGTGTAAGCTAAAAGCCTTTCTGGGAACCTAACGAAACAAGCCTGAGGACCAAGCATGTGTATACACGCACACAAGCTAAGAGTGGAGAGAAGTGCAGAGCCAGAGAACCTGAGTCACTGAAGCCAATTCGAGCCTGCCCTGCCCACTGGAGCCAATACACGTCCGCATCACTGAAGCCAACCCGACTCAGGTTTTCTGATATTTGCAGCCAAAACATCCTTTTGTACAAAAGTTATACCTAAGAAAATGGATGCCTTCTATAAAAACTTACAGACTGGATCTACAAACTGCAACCACTGAGGCTACTGTTCCTCACGATGTGGTACGTAAAAGAATAAAACTTAGGCTTTAGAATTTCTAACTCTAATCCATACTAAAGTATTTCAAACAAAGGCTGAAAGGTCACCAATAGGTTCTTGTGGCAAAAAGTCACAAACCAGCTCTGGAAAGCCAAATTAAAAGGAGTTGAAAATTCCAATATTCTCTATCTAGTCCCCAGGTAAAATATACTTTTTCTGACCATTTATTTAAAAATCAGCCACCTGCCCCGTGGCCCACAAATTTTCAGAATGTTCAGGTGACCTGCAGTTTACATACAGATCTGAAACGGCCACACTTAAGAGAGACAACGTATTACATGGAGGGGATCTGGCGTGAAGTGTCTCAAAAATAAGGATTTAAAGGGCACCATGCTAATTTTCTCACCTGTCAACTCTAATTACATTTACCCTTTTGAAAGGAAAGAGGATGAGAAGGAACGTACACACGCCACAGAGCTTATTCCAATACCAAAAAAAATTTGAAGCCGAAAAATAAACTAGAATTACTTCCTTTCGTCTTAGCCCATCTTCTGGCCCATAGCCAGAAACATCTGAAAAACTTAAAATTTGACCACCAACACAATCAATATTTAAGCAAATACTCACTGCATGCTAGACACTATACTAAGAGCTTCCTCTGTTATTTGTGGGTACTTATCCCCATCCACATTTGAGAAAGCCAAGGAGCACAACGGTTACAATACCTTGCTCAGGACCTACACTACAAGTGACAGACCCAAGACACGCACTCAAACAATCTGCAGCAGGCTCCAGGACTGTGGACCATTACTATGTTAGCCCTTTGCTAACATGTCATGCCAGAGTACAGACGCCTTGGGGCAAATGCTGTTCAAGGATACAACCAGAAACATCCTTAATGCAAACATTATCAAGAGAAGCTCTCACCATGACTACAAGTAAAGCCTCATGGAGGCAAGGAGACAGAGCTTATCATAAAGAAAACTCAAAGAAAAGAAACACTCCAACTGAGAAAGAACTATTAGAAAAGTGATGGGAAGTGACTAGGAAGCACTGGCACACAAGGTGCTGCTCAAGAGCTAGGGCGCCAGCACACACCTTGAGCTGACAGCTGAGGCTGCCTAGTAAGGCAACAGCCCGTTACTCCACCTCGCTACTGAGCGACTAGCTCCAAGGAATAAAGAAATTTTGCATGAGATAAGGAGAACACTTTCCAAATTAGGTATAAGGAAAGAGATTGAAATTGGTCACCCAAGGAAATTGTGGGGGAGGGGGTGGTTACGAAGCAAACATTAATAGGTTTGGTCAAGTATTTCCCAAATAAGCATCACCTCCGGCTAAATTAAACCAATCTCAGTAACTTTTCACCCTTCTTTAAGTACAGTACAAAAACGTACTGAGCCAGGGACACACCACCACTCAACACTGAACAAATATCACCCTCTTTGGAATATCAAAGCGAGGTAGAAGCAATGACCAGCAATCAAGATTTTCTTCCCCTTTTCAAAAAAGAATCCCAAAGCCTGACCCTACTGTCTGGAGAAGAAATTGTGCACTCCATCTTACTGAATTCTGTCTTCAATGAGAAAGCCCGGTCATGCCCAAGGGGCAGAAGAATGGGGCCCACAGGGGCCAGGCAGGGTCGCCACTCAAATGGGCTAGGAGAATGGGGCCGGGCTAGCCAAGGGAGCAGAGCTGCCATCCCAGAGGGCCTGGAAGGCCAAGCTGAAGCCCAGGACCAAGGGGCCACCACCCAGAATCCACAGGGCATGACCACTGCCCATGAGGTCTCAGAAAACAGAAGACTATTTTCAAGCCTTGAGAGCTAATATAAATTGTTCTGCAGAGTTTTGGACTTGCTTGGTGCCTGTTATCCCTTCCTTCCCTCCAATTTCTCCCATCTGCAATGGAAATGTCTACCTTGTGCCTGTTCCACCACAGTACTTTAGAAACAGATAACCTGTAGTCTAGATTTCACAGGTTCACAGATGAAGATGAATTTTGCCCCAGGATGGAAAGCACCTAAAGTCTCACCCGTATTTGATTTAGATAATTCACAAGATGAGATTTTTAACTTGGAGTTGATTTAAGACTTTTGGGATGATGTGGATGTGCTTTGCATATGACAAGGACATGAGTTTGGGGGGCAGGGGGGGCCAAAGGGTAGAATACTGTGGACTGAACTGTGTCTCCAAAAATTTGTGTTGTAAAGCCTAACCTCAATGCCTGTGGTTATGATACCATATTAGAATGGGTTCTTCGTTCTGTTAACAAGACAAAATTAGTTTGGAGTGTTTTCAGTCAATCTGTTTTGAAATACAAGCGAGATTAAACAAGCAAGGGATAGGAGAGAGAAAGGAGAAGAGACATGCCAAGCTACACGAAGACTGCCCATAAGCAGAAGAGACAAGGACTTTCCTCCAGCCCTTCCCCTAGAGCCAGTACCCTGAATTCAGAGTTCCAGCACCCTAAACTTGAGTAAATTTGTTTGCCAAAGCCACCCACTCGTGGTATTTGTTATAGCAGCACTAGATAACTAAGACAATGTGGTGACTCCAAATCCTTCCAGCCACATTCCAATCAAACCAGCTAAAGTGAATGTTCAACCAAAAGCAATCAAAAGGGGCTGGACAGGGCCCTCTACTAGGTGGCAAGTTTTGGGAAGAGCTGGTAAGAGCCCTAACATTCCACAGGCAGCAAAACAAGCCATTTTTTACTTGCAGATAAGAGCTTAATTACACAAAACAGAGGAATATTACCCACTTAAAGGGATCTCCCAAATACTTCTCAACTCCATAAATTAAATATTTAAACAGAACTATACTCAACCTGACTTAAGTTACAATTAACCTCTATTTAACGCTCACGCACCTGTGACAGTACGTTGGCCAAGTTTACTGGTTCTACTGAAGGTCACGGAAACCCTGGTGGCATAGCGGTTAAGTGCTTCGCCTGCTAACCAAAAGTTTGGCAGTTCGAATCCACCAGGTGGTTCCTTGGCAACTCTATGGGGGCAGTTCTACTCTGTCCTATAGGGTCGCTATGAGTCCGAATCAACTTGATGGACCACACCCAGAAAAAGAAGTGCATGAGGATCTACAGACCGTTATTTACTCTTCTGAACACTGGTATCAGATAAAAACAGTAAGTTCCATGTCACAGGAATACAAAATGCAACTAGTTTAGACTAACAATTCAGCAGTTCCAATAATCCCAGGACAGGTGTTTTTTTTTTTTTTTTTTTTTTTAATTTCAGCGTCTATCATTAAGTTTTTGGAATTTCAAAGATGAAGACTAATAAGATATAAAAACTTTCAAACTTAGTATCAAATTAAGGATGATTTCAAAGTTTGACTTCTGAACTCATCTTCTCATAAAGAAAAGTACCAGCTTTATTCCTAAGAGAATAAACACAACATAAGCACAACAGCACCAGTTTTGTTTTCAGTAAAAAGGTCTTCTAATTTGTATATGGCCTAAGCAAAGAACTTGGAAGGCACTAAAAATACATGCCCTCACCTTTACACAAAAAATTGTTCCATTAAGTGACAAACTAGGATACCCCATACAGCAAAATACTACTCAACAATGAAAAGGTACTGCACTACTAATGTGGGAAATGTGAATTCAATGGATCAAGCTCAAAAGCACTGTAAGTGGAAGAAGCCAGACAGGAAAGGCTACATACCATATGGTTCTGTTTATACGGTATTATAAGAAAAGGAAACCTGAATATAAAGAACTCAGATCATTAGTTGCTGGGGGCTGGGGCAAAGGAGGGTGGGGGAATTGGCTACAAAGGCACAGGAGAAAATTTTTTAAGAAAATTACAATCTATTACCTTAACAGTCAAAACTCAACTATATACCTTAAAAGGGTGGTTTTCACTGTATGTAAAATCATACTTCAAAAAACATTTTAAAAAAGCTGAATCGCGTATTATTTCAAAACTCCCTTTCTTGTCAAAACCAAAAGCAACTCCAAAGAGAATGCTCAAGACCCTCCAGACTGACAAACGTTAAAGCAACTTACTCAGTAGTCAAAATTTAAGAAATACAGCTAGCTACATTAAAATCAAAGTTGACCACTGGGACCCCATTCAATTGTTTCCTTTTTCTCAGTAAGGCTTGGATTATTAGTTCCTCGTTCTCTAAAATTAACTCATATTCACCAGTTTCAGTTTATGGTTTTCAAATTATCTTCCCCAAAACCTACAAAGTCCATTCAAGAAATCTCACAATAAGGAATATTTTTCCTACAGAATACTGCCATCATTTGCATTCTTATGCAAAAATACAAATGTGAGAACCAAACAGACTCTCCACAGCCAGTATTTCACCTACTTTGATATTTTTGAAGTACAAAAAATTCCATTGCTGTCAACCAGCAGCTTTTAAAAATTAGAAAGCACCTAATTTAATTACATTTTTATTAAGATTAACAGTCCAATTCAAATCCTTTTTCCACAAACCCTACCCGTCCCCCGAAAAAAACGAAACCCCAATTTCTGAATCTTCAAAATCATAATGCACAAAATCTAAACCCATTGTTACTAAAAAGCAACATTAGAGACGAAAGAAAATTAACTCCAAAAAACAACAACCATAAAACACAAACCCATCAACTCAAACTCTGGTCACAGATTTCCTGCCAGCAATTTACAATCAGATACAAGGCAGCTTTGAAAAGATACATTCAATGAAGTTGCTAGAAGAGCAGCACGTGAATACAACCACACACTACTCCAATTAGGCGGCTGTGAAAGCACTTAAATGCTACTGAACTGTCCCCCCTTGAAGTTGCCTATACTCGAGAAATCTATCGATAAGGTGCTTACGAGTGCCCTCCGCCCCCTCGAGACCATAAGCTGCTGTTCCCTGGCCCTGGTAACTTTCGACTTGAAGCAAATCTTCCAGCTTAGAGTTTCTACTGGGCGCTACTAACATTTGGGATTGGACTCTTGTTTGGGGGAAGGGGCTGTCCTGAGCACTGCAGGATATTTAGCAGGAGCCCTGACCTCTGCCACTAGATGCCAACAGTAGCTCTCTCCCAGTTGTGACAACCAAAAAACGGTCCCCAGACATTGCCGAATATCCGGGGGGAGAGGGTGCAAAACCGCCCCCAGCTGAGAACCACCCGATCTAGCTAGAACTAGGGTTCGTGGCTAGATTTAAGAGCACAAAACACTCCGGGGTAGGCTGAGGCAGTTAAGGGTTGCCCTTACACACAGAACCCAGGACATCACCCCTGACGCAGGCTGCCCTTCCCCTTGATCGGCACTGCAGCAAGATTGTCTTTACCTTTGTAGAGGTTGGTGACGGCGGTGGCTGCGTTTTGGAAGGGGACCCAGAGAGAAAGTCCTGGCTGCTGACACACTCGGTCTGTAAAGAAAAACGAGAAACCAAAACAAAAAGAGAAAGAGAGAAAAGTGTTACTTGGGCGTCAGTCACTCCGGAACGGCCATATTAGGTTTCGCCATTTTGTTCAAGGTTTCGGGTCCCCCAGTGGCGGTGCAGGCCTGAGGAAGGGGTAGGGGCGGCGGGGACGGCGGGCTGCGGGGCTCGGAGGCGCAGCCCGAGGCCGAGCTGGGGGGCGGGGAGGCGCCCCCGCCTCAGTCCCCGCCCCGAGGCCGCCAAAGGGGCACAATAGAGCCAGCCCCGCCACCTCCCTTCGCCATTTTGTGACTGGGGGCTCCTCCCCTCCCAGCCGGGGGCACCCGCAGCGCGGCCTGAGGAGCCGGCGGCCTCCCCCCGGGGCCGCTCATCGGAGCCCCCCGCGGCCGGCCGTGGGGCCCGGGCCGCCCCCGCCCTGTCCCCGAGGGCCTCTCCGCCCGCGTCGCCATCTTGTGGGGAAGGGGCGGCGGGGCGGCGGCGCAGGCGGTGGGACCCCGGGCCGGCCGCAGAGGGTCCGGGCCGGGCCGGGCCGGGCCGGCGGGGGCGGCGGGCGGGCGGCGCCAAGATGGCGGCGCGGCCTCACCTTTGTAAAGCTGGGCCACGGCGGTGGCCGAGTTCTGGAAGAGGTGCCACAGCTTCTGCTGCTTGTGCTCGGGCTGCGCGGCGGCCGCCGCCTCCTCCTGCAACTCGGGGGGCAGCTGCTCGTCCTGCTCGGCCTCGGCCAGGCACTGCCGCTCCCACTTGGAGAACCAGTGCTCGGGCCCGTGCTCCTGGATCTCGGCCTCGCCCTCCTCCTTCCGCTCCTCCATCCTCCGCGGCCTCCCGCGGCCTCGCCGCCGCCGCCGCCGCGTCCTCCTCAGGCGGGGCCCCCGCGGGAGCGTCGTCGTCAAGCGGCCCGGCGGCGGGGCCCAGCGGCCGGCGGTGGTTCCTCGCGGCGACCCGGGCCAGCTGCACCCCGAGGGCCTGTGAGCCCCGCCCCACGGCCCCGCGCAGCCCGGGACGACCCCCGCCCCGGAGCTCCCCACCCCCGGACCCCGCCGAAGGTCGCCGCGGGCAGGACGACCGCCGCCCCTCGCCTGGCTGGCCGGCGCCCCTCTACCGTGCCCCCATGGCGCCGCGGCCTCGCTAGGGCCGCCGCCGCTGACCGCCGAGCTCTCCGCGCAGCCCGGCCTGCGCAACCGAGCCCACCCCGAAGACTGAAGAACGTCGTCGTCGCCACCACCGTCGACGCCTCTGCGGCTGCTGGTCCCCGCCCTCCCCCGCCCACATGCTGACTGGAGAAGCACCGCCCCCTCGGACCCAGCTCCCCTGCCCCGCTGGGGCGCGCCCGATCCAAGGGCTCCCATTGGTCTGATCCGATTGGTTCCGCGAGCGGACTCTGGACACAGCGCGGCGATTGGCTCACGGGTCTGTCTGCCTGACGTAACCAGTGGGCGGGAGGACTAAAGTGAGCGTCAAAAAGGATCAAGAGGGTGCAGGGGGAGGAGCTGACAGTGGTTGCGTCCGAGCCGACCAAGAAAAAAAAAAAAAAAAAAAAAAAAAAATCTATGTATAAAGGGATGCGCATGCCCGTTTGCTCTCTGCCCCTGAGCCGGGGGCCTGAGGGGGTCACGTGACCCTGCCAGCGACCGCACCCGCGGGGGCCTTTCTGGCGCTTCCAGGCCCCGGGGTACACGGTATGCGGTGCTGCGACCGTGCTGTGGGTACAAGTGGAGGTGGGGCCGGCTGCTTACTCCAGAGGGAGCAGAGACGAGGGGAAAGTGAACGAAAACCCTAACTTGTATCCAAGTTTGCAAAGCGCTTCCCCATCTGTTTATTTCAGTCCCATTTCTTATATGAACAAATCGAGCCCCAGAGCTCAAAAAACACGTCCTCCAAGGGGCGCGGCAAGCGAGTTCTTCCGCTCTGCGCGCCAGCACGCCCCGGGGTCGCTGCCGGGGAGCGCCTCGGTGCGCCAAGCCCGCGCCCACTCCTGGGGGCTCCCCGGCACCCTACGCCCACGAGCTTGCCGTCCCTGTCCCTTGACCAGACCTACATCGCTCGGGTGGCCCAGGAAATCAGCCCGAGAGGGAACGGGGTGCCGGACGCCCAGGCGAGAACGCGGCGGCCCCCGCACCTGTCCCGAAAAGCACACTCCCGGGCCACGTGCGCCCGCCGAGTCCTGCGCCAGCCTCTGCGGAGCTGGAGGCCCGGCTTCCAGGGGGAAGCCCCGCACGGGCTTCTCCACGGCGGCTCTGCGCAGTCACCGTGCTCCCTCCGCGCCTGACCTTGGCTGTGTGCCCAGGGAGTCGGGAGAGGGGCTGCCTGCAGGGTTACCCGGCCCGGGGCTTCCCTTGTGTCCAGGGTCTGGAGAGGAGGCAGCCACGTAAACGGACGATGACGGCACAGAGGCTGAGCCGGCCCTGTAACTTACACGCTGGTGTGGGTGCCTAAGCCAGCCTGGGGGCTCGTAGAAGGCCTGCGGAGGCACAGTCTCCCACCAGCTACCAGAGTGCACGTAAAAACACGTGCGCACAGCAATTCGGCTTAAAAATCCCAATAGTTTCCCGTCATCCTTGAAATTACATCTGAACTCCTCACCGAGGAAAATCTGGCCACCTCTTTTGTTTTCATCTCACGTCGCCCACCTTTGTCTCGCGCTGCCCAACCACTCTGGCCTTTTTTCCGTTTCTCCGGGACGCCAGGCTCTTTTCTGGCGCAGGGCCTTTGCTCTTCTTCTCTCTGGAAGCTCCTACCCCTCATTCCTCAGGGCCCAGTCCAGATGGCGCCTAGGCGGACAGGGCTTGTCAGGCCAGGCTAGTTGAAATAATGCCCTCCACATGTTCTCTACTACACCTTGTTTTATCTTTCATAACCTGTCACAATCTCAAATGATCCACGTATTGAGTGCTTACTTGTTTATTATGAGTCTCCTCCCATCAAAAAATAAGTTCTAAGGGGACCTGGTTGTGCAGTAGCTAAAGCGCTCAGCTGCTAAGGAAACGTAGGTGGTTCAAAGTCACCAACTGCTCCTTGGGAGAAAGATGTGGCAGTTCTCAGCTTCTGTAAAGATTACAACCTTAGAAACACTATGGGGCAGTTCTACTGTGTCCTTAAGGGTCCTTATGAGTAGGAATCAACTGGCAGCAGTGGGTTTATTGTTTAAGAGGGCGGGAACTTTGTCAGTCTTCTTCCTGATTGAATCCTAAAAGACAAGTAGGATTTAGCAAGGAGTGGGGATGAAATCCAGGGCAGGAAGGACATGCCAGGCAAAAGGAGCAGAAACGCAAAGGCAAAGGAATATTTTGGACCAAGTTCTTTCCCCAGTTCAGAAGGCTGACCAGGGAGCAGCAATCGGAGTACACTGTCAACTTAGCATTACAGGTAAAAAAAAAAAAAAAAAGTAGGGGCCCTAAAAACCAAAAAACCAAACCCAGTGTCATTGAGCCATTCCTACTCAAGGCAACCCCACGTGTGTCAGAGTAGAACTATGCTCCATAGGGTTCACAATGACTGTGATCTTACGGAGGAGCTGGGTGGTGCAAATGGTTAAGCACTCGATTACGAACTGAAAGGTTAGTGGTTCAAACCCACCTAGGGGCACCTCAGAAGAAAGGCCTGGCAATCTGCTTCTGAAAGGTCACAACCTTGAAAACCCCATGGAGCACAGTTCTGCTCTGCAACACATGAAGTCGCCATGAGTCAACTCGAGGCCAGGTTTGGTTTGAGGTTAAACTTAGGTAAGTAGATCACCAAGAACAGACCTTTCTTCTGAGGTGCCTTTCCATTAGTAGCCAAGCACAAACCATTTGCACTATCCAGGGATCTGGTATCTCTACCTGTTTTGTACATGCCCTAAAAAAAAACCCAATTTATTGATTCTATGTTGCTGTTAGTTGCTGTCATGGATTGAATTGTGTCACCCAAAAAATATGCGTCAACTTGGTTAGATCATGATTCCCAGTATTGTGTGGTTGTCCTCCATTTTGTGATTGTAATTTTATGTTGGGAGGATTAGGGTGGGATCGTAGCACCACCCTTACTCAGGTCAACCCCCTGATCCAAGGTAAAGGGAGTTTCCCTGGGGTGTGGCCTGCACCATCTTTTATCTCTCAAGAGAGAAAAGGAAAAGAAAGCAAGCAGAAAGTTGGGGACCTCATACCGCCAAGAAAGCAACTCCGGGAGCAGAGCAAGTCCTTTGGACCCAGGGTCCCTGCTCCTGAGAAGCTCCTCAGCCAGGGGAAGATTGAGGACAAGGACCTTCTTCCAGAGCGGATAGAGAGAGAAGCCTTCCCCTGGAGCTAACGCCTTGAATTTGGACTTTTAGCCTACTTTACTGTGAGGAAATAAATTTCTCTTTGTTAAAGCCATCCACTTGCGGTATTTCTGTTATGGCAGCACTAGATGACTAAAACAGTTGCATTGGAGTCGATTGACAGAAATGATATCTTTGAATTACGGTGTTGGTAAAGAATATTGAATTTACCATGGACTGCCAGAAGAACAAACAAAAAAACTGTCTTGAAGGAAGTACAGCCAGAACGCTCCTTAGAAGGAAGGATGTCGAGACTTCATCTCCCTCACTTTGATCAGGTTATCAGGAGGGACCAGTCCCTGAAGAAGGACATTATGCTTAGTAGAGTAGATGTACGGTCCAAGAAAAAGAGGAAGACCCTTAACAAAATGGGTTGGCACAGTGGCTCCAGCACGGCTTCAAATGTTGTGAAGATTGTGAGGATGGCACAGGACCAGGCAACATTTCACTCTGTTATACTTGGGATTACTATGAATCAGAGCAGACGCAACAGCACCTAACAACAACAACAACTTTGTCTATTAAATAAATTAGCGCAATTTCCTAGTTGATCATTCATTTTTTTTTTGTTTGCTTATACTTTTCTATTTTTCTTGGCTTATAATACTTTCAAAATAAGCAAATATTTTATTATATAGCTTGTGAGTTTTGTGTCAGGCTTAGAGAGGTTTCCACACTCCAAGATTATTTTTTAATGTGATCGAATTAAAAAATAAAATGGCAGTCCACGTTTTTCCTAACCTTTTTACTGATAGAGTAGAAATGTCAAGAGAACAGCAAATACCGATAGCTTCCTGTGGCCTATGATAAACGCTTTAATCACTGTAGGCAGCAAAAATGGTCTCACAGACTAATTACTACCAGAAAAGGTCAAAGTTAGACTCGAAAGACATGAGAAAGATCAAATGATATTTTAAACACAAAAAAATAAATAAATAAAACATCTTTTATTTAGCGTTTAACAAAATACAAATCAGCAAACACATTTAAGTAAGAGTAGTGTTTTTGTGTCTTGTAATATGTTAAGTGTTCAAGTTTATGACCAATGATGTTGAGTTGGATACATATACTAAGTGGACCCTCAAGTCCGCAGCTGCATCTCCCTTCTGTTGCAGTGAAATATGGGAAGCCCAGCTCCGTACAGCTTGTCCAGTTTGCTGCCTTCGGGCACTACTTCAAAAGTCACACATAGCTTCATCTCTGACAGCCCAGCACAGATTTGCAGTTTTTTAGAGAACGAAGGCTACTCTTGTTCTTCTCTTAATTCATACACAGTTTGAGAACCTTCTGAGTCTACCCTTTTGTAAGAACATAACATTTTCAGCCATAGATCGAAATTGCATAATGCCGCATCTACAATGAACACTGACAAACATTACCTCTATACTGTACTTAAGGGTCCCAGAATCGATTCCAAGGCAATGGGTTAACCAAAATGTGGAAGCAAAATGTTAAGCATTCGGCTGCTAACCAAAACTTCAGCAGTTCTACCCTGTCCTGTAGGGTTGACTATGAGTCCGAACTGACTCACTGGCAACAGATTTGGTTTGGTTTTTTAACCAAAAGGTAAGGAGCCCTGGTGGCGCAGTGATTAAGCGTTCAGCTGCTAACTGAGAGGTTGGTGGGTCAAACTCACCAGCCGTTCTGGGGGAGAAAGATGGCAGTCAGCTTCCGTAGAGATTATAGCATTAGAAACCCTGTGGGGCAGTTCCACTCAGTTCTATAAGGTCGCTATGAGTCAGAATCAACTCGACAGTGGGTTTGGTTTTTCGGTTTAACCAAAAGGTAGGAGCTCTGGAGGTGCACTGGTTAAAGTGCTTGGCTGCTAACCAAAAGGTGGGTGGTTAGAGAGAATGATGTGACAGTTGGCTTCCGTAAAGATTTATACCCTTGGAAGCCCTATGGGGCAGTTCTATTCTGTCCTATAGTGTTGCTATGAGTCGGAATTGACTCAACGGCAAGTTTTTGTTTTTCTTTTTGTTAACCGAAAGGTGAAAAAATCTGTTCCCCTCAAGTCAATTCCGACTCATAGTGACCCTGTAGGACAAAGTAGAGCTGCCCCACAGAGTTTCCAATGAGCACCTGGTGGATTTGAACTGCTGACCTTTTGGTTAGCAGCCGTAGCTCTTAACCACTACGCCCCCAGGGTTAACCAAGAAGTAGGTGGTTCTAATCTACCCAGTGGCTCTGCAGAAGAAAGGTCTGGTGAAGTGCTTCAGTAAAGATTACAGCCAAGAAAACCCTGTAGAGCAGTTCTGCCCAGTAACATGTGGGGTCACCCTGAGTAGGAGTTGATTCAATGGCAATGGGTCTGGGTTTTTTGGTTTGGCAGTCCTTATGCTATTACTCTATAATTTCCATATTCGGTTGGATCACCTTTCTTGGGAATAGGCATAAATATGGATCTCTTCCAGTCAGTTGGCCAGGAAGCTGTCTTCCATATTTCTTGGCATAGACGAGTGAGCACCTCCAGCGCTGCATCTGTTTGTTGAAACATCTCAACTGATATTCCATTAATTCCTGGAGCCTTGTTTTTCACCAATGCCTTCAGAGCAGCTTGGACTTCTTCCTTCAGTACTTTCGGTTCCTGATCATATGCCACCTCTTGAAATGGTTGAATATCGACTAATTCTTTTTGGTATAATGACTCTGTGTATTCCTTCCATCTTCTTTTGATGCTTCCTGCATCATTTAATATTTTCCCCATGGAACCCTTCACTATTGCAACTCGAGGCTTGAATTTTTTCTTCAGTTCTTTCAGCTTGAGAAATGCCGAGCCTGTTCTTCCCTTTTGGTTTTCCATCTCCAGCTCTTTCCACGTGTCATTATAATACTTTGTCTTCTCGAGAGGTCTCCTGAAATCCTCTGTTCAGTCCTTTTACTTCACCAGCCCTTCCTTTTGCTTTAGCTGCTTGACGCTCAAGAGCAAGTTTCAGAGTCTCCTCTGACATCCATCTTGGTCTTTCCTTTCTTTTCAGTGACCTCTTGCTTTCTTCATGGATGATGTCCTTGATGTCATTCCACAACTCGTCTGGTCTTCGGTCACTAGTGTTCAATGCGTCAAATCTGTTCTTGAGATGGTCTCTAAATTCAGGTGGGATATACTCAAGGTCATATTTTGGCTCTTGTGGACTTGCTCTGATTTTCTTCAGTTTCAGCTTGAACTTGCACATGAGCAATTGATGGTCTGTTCCACAGTTGGCCCCTGGCCTTGTTCTGACTGATGACATTGAGCTTTTCCATCGTCTCTTTCCACAGGTGTAGTCAATTTGATTTCTGTGTGTTCCATTTGGCAAGGTCCATGTATACAGTCGTCGTTTATGTTGATGAAAGAAGGTATTTGCAATGAAGAAGTCGTTGGTCTTGCAAAATTCTATCATTTGATCTCCGGCATTGTTTCTATCACCAAGGCCATATTTTCCAACTTCTTCTTTGTTTCCAACTTTCACGTTCCAATCACCAGTAATTATCAATGCATCTTGATTACATGTTCGATCAATTTCAGACTGCAGCAGCTGATAAAAATCTTCTATTTCTTCATCTTTGACCGTAGTGGTTGGTGCTTAAATTTGAATAATAGTCGTATTAACTGGTCTTCCTTGTAGGCGTATGGATATCATCCTATCACTGGCAGCGTACTTCAGGATAGATCTTGAAATGTTCTTTTTGACAGTGAATGCAACACCATTCCTCTTCAAGTTCTCATTCCCAGCATAGTAGACTATATTATTGTCTGATTCAAAATGGCCAATACCAGTCCATTTCAGCTCACTAATGCCTAGGATATCGATGTTTACGTGTTCCATTTCATTTTTGACGATTTCCAATTTTCCTAGATTCATACTTCGTACATTCCATTTTGCTGAAGATCATTCAAAAACAGCTGCAGCAGTATATTGACAGGGAACTGCCAGAAATTCAGGCCAGTTTCGGAAGAGGACGTGGAACCAGGGATATCATTGCTGGTGTCAGATGGATCCTGACTGAAAGCAGAGAATACCAGAAGGATGTTTACCTGTGTTTTATTGACTATGCAAAGGCATTCGATTGTGTAGATCATAACAAAGTATGGATAACACTTCGAAGAATGGGAATTCCCTTTTTTTTTTTTTTAATTGTGCTCACGAGGAACCTTTACATAGATCAAGAGGCAGTTGTTCGGAGAGAGCAAGGGGATACTGATTGGTTTAAAGTAAGGAAAGGTGTGCATCAGGGTTGTATTCTTTCACCATGCCTGTTTAATCTGTATGCTGAGCAAATAATACGAGAAGCTGGACTATATGAAGAAGAACGGGGCATCAGGATTGGAGGAAGACTCATTAACAACCTGCGTTATGCAGATGACACAACCTTGCTTGCTGAAAGTGAAGAGGACCTGAAGCACTTACTAATGAAGATCAAAGACCACAGCCTTCAGTGTGGATTACACCTCAACATAAAGAAAACAAAAATCCTCACAACTGGACCAATGAGCAACATCATGATAAACGGAGACAAGATTGAAGTTGTCAAGGATTTCATTTTACTTGGATCCACAATCAACAGCCATGGAAGCAGCAGTCAAGAAATCAAAAGACACATTGCATTGGGCAAATCTGCTGCAAAGGACCTCTTCAAAGTGTTGAAGAGCAAAGATGTCACCCTGAAGACTAAGGTGTGCCTGACCCAAGCCATGGTATTTTCAATCACATCATATGCATGTGAAAGCTGGACAATGAATAAGGAAGACCGAACAAGAGTTGACACTTTTCAATTGTGGTGTTGGTGAAGAACATTGAATATACCATGGACTGCCAAAAGAACGAACAGATCTGTCTTGGAAGAAGTGCGGCCAGAATGCTCCTTAGAGGCAAGGATGGCGAAACTGCGTCTTACATACTTTGGACGTGTTGTCAGGAGGGATCAGTCCCTGGAGAAGGACATCATGCTTGGCAGAGTACAGGGTCAGTGGAAAAGAGGAAGACCCTCAACGAGGTGGATTGACACAGTGGCTGCAACAATGAGCTCAAGCATAACAACGATTGTAAGGACGGCGCAGGACCGGGCAGTGTTTCGTTCTGTTGTGCATAGGGTCGCTATGAGTCGGAACCGACTCGACGGCACCTAACAACAACAACAAAATGCTATTACTCAATATTCTATTATCTCATTATCAATCTGTATCTATCAGTTTGTCCATCTGTCAGTGTGTCTACTGTGATGGCATGCCTTATTTGGCACACTGAAGGGATACGTTTCTCCTGAACTCTTGCTTTAAATAGAAGCACATACAGTAAGCTTATTTAAGTTTAATGAAGAGAGATTTTTAACAATTAAAGCTTGTATGTTGTCCCCTCTTGTCACAAAATGCAGCTATTCTTGACCACCGACCTTTCCGTTAGCAACTGAGCGCTTAACCACTGTGCCACCAGGGCTACTTACCTTGGGTGACGAAACTGTAAAATAAAAACCCAAACCAGCTGCCTTCTAGTCCATTCTGACTCGTGGTGACCCCATGTGCTGCAGAGTAGAACTGGGCTCTTTAGGGTTTTCCAGGCTGACTTTCTGGAAGCTGGTTGCCAGGCCTTTCTTCCTAAGAGCCTCTGGATGGGTTCAGTTAGCAGTAGAGCACTTAACCATTTGTGCCACCCAGGGTCTCCTAAGTAAATTCTATTTGCCTTCAAAAACAATAGAAAATACTTCTAATCTGTTACCTGTGAGACAGAAAAGCTTACCCAGAAGTGTCAGTTTCCGATCATGTGGGGAAGGGGTGGGTTCTCCCAAGTGTCTCAGAACTGAGAATATGATGGAATAATACATACATCACAGAATTAGCAAGCTCTCTGCCCAATATTCACTCCACGATTGTTATTAGTTAACACAGTCTACATTTTATTCCAGTAGGCGATGTGGCAGGCTGAAAGACTACATTTCCCAAACTCCCTTGCGGCTAGGGGAGGGTGATGGAATAATAAGAGGAAGTCATTGGGTGGGGCTTCCAGGGAAGGTTTTTAAAAAGACCTGACTTAGCTTGCCCTCCTGTTCTTGCTACTTCCTTCTTCTTGAGACACAACGTGGCTAGGGCTGCAGCAGCCATCTTTGGCCATGAGTTAACGTTAAGGAAGGAAGCTGTGTGCTAAGGATACTAGAACAGAAAGGAGGAAGTTCCTGATAAATTTGTGGAGATGCCTGATCTGCCTACCTCTAGACTTCCTTTTAAAATAAACCTCTTTTTATCTTTGCAAACATGCCAACTATCATGAAGATGGTGCAGGACCTGGCAATGTTTCCTTCTGTTATACACAAGGTCTCCATGTGTCAGAACCACCTCGGTGGCAACTAACAACAGTTTATATAAGCAACTGTGGCCAGTTCTCTGTACCAAGAGCCAAATTATTCATTACCCATATGATACATAAAGCTCAAGGGAGTCCCTGGGTGGTGCACAGGGTTAAGTGTTTTGATAGTAACTGGAAAGTTGGTGGTTCAAATCCACCCAGAGGCACCTTGGAAGACAGCCTTAGCAATCTGCTTCCAAAAGATCACAACCATTAAAACCTGACGGAGTGCAGTTCTACTGTCAAGCACATGGGGTCACCATGAGTGAAAATTGACTCAAGGCAACTGGTTTGATTTTGGTTTGGTTTATGTAAATTTGCAGATTGCTAAATAAATGTACTATTCTGTAGTTTGGGGAGGCTTGCTTTTGTTTGGCTTTTTCACCCACTGCGATTATGTAACTTTCCTCCATTACAACACTGTGTTCCTGCTATGGTTGGTCCTTACCCGAGAACTGTATTTGCAAGTTGCTGCTGGTTAACAGATAATACACAGGATAAGACTGTGAGCTCTCATCCTGCTATCTCAGAGTACACCACAGGCAATTAAACGCATTTTTGAAAAGATTGCCTGTGGTCTTCCCAGATTGCAGCAACTTTGTGGGTGGTACCTAGAGGCTTGGATTGGAGGTACGCTTCACATTAACGGAGCGGTCATCGTGAAGAGCGTGTCATAATAGACTATGTTTCTCAGATCTACTTCTGACGACAAAATGGTTTCTCGATTTTCCTGAAAATTCCAAGTTTTAAAAGTGGCACTGTCCTGATGCATGCCACTATGAGGATGAACCTTGAAAACATCATGTTGAGCAAAATAAAGTCAGTTGCAAAAGGACAAATATTGTATGATATCACTTATATGAAATAAGCAAATATATAGAAGCCAAAGATTATTAGTGGTTACCAGGGGTAATAGAGACGAGGGAATGGGGAGTTTTTGCTTAGGGGGGCATTGAGATTATGTTAATGGTGGTAGAATGATTTGGAAAACGATAGTGAGAATGGTTGCACAACTTGAAAAATGTGATCAACGTTATCGAATTGTACATGTAGAAATTGTTGAGATGGTGTTTTAATTTTTCTAGTGCTGCTGTAACAGAAATTTATTTTCTCACAGTTTAGGGGGCTACAAGTCTGAATTCAGGGCATCGGCTCTAGGGGAAGGCTTTCTCTCCCTGTTAGCTTTGGGGGAAGGTCCTTCTCTCTTTTCAGCTTCCGTTTCCTCTGTTTTGGTGGTCTTCATCTGGCCAGGTATCTTCCCCTCCATTTGTGCTTCCTTCTCTGCACCTATCCTGCTCTTTTTATGTCTCAAAGGTGACTGGCTTAAGATACACCCTACACTGATATGATCTCATCAACATAGCAGAGAAAGTTCTATTCCCAAATGGGATGACATCCACAGTAAGCTAAGATTTACAACACATGTTTTTCAATCCGTAACAGATAGCATATGTTTCTTATTGTATATTTTCACAATAAAATAAAATAAGTAAACCAAAGAGTGTTTGGTAACAAGATCTTGTGATAATAAAAATACTTTACATGTTTAAAAAAAGAAATGACACTGAAAACAAAAACCAAAGGTCAGGTCCAATTGCTAATGCTGGTATCACAAGAGGAGCAGCCGTGCATAGCGGTAAGATACCTGTATAACAGAGTCGCCTTGTCTGGCGTGCCCCGCATCCTAAAATAGGGGTCATGCTATTCAGTCCACCCACACTGATTCCTACACTTTAGTGTGCCCACGAGTCACATGGGGATCTCATGAAAATGCAGATTCTGGGTCTGCAGGTCTGGAGTGGGGCCTGAGACTGCATTTCTAACAAACTTCCAGTGATGCCGATACCGATGCTGCTGGTCCAGGAACTGCGTTTTGAGGAGGAAGGCACCTTCTGGCTGTCCTCACCACACAGGTCCCGGTCTCTGCAGGGCTCCTTCTTGTTATTCAGGTCTCAGCTCAGATGACACTTCCTAAGAGCAGCCTTCCCAGACCAGAGTCACCAGGATGAGCCCCCAGAATCCATGTGTCTTAGTCATCTAGTGCTGCTATAACAGAAATACCACAAGTGGGTGGCTTTAACAAACAGAAGTTTATTATCCCATCAATCTTCCCCTGGACTAGGAGCTTCTCTGCGCAAGGACCCCAGGTCCAAAGAACGGGCTCTGCTCCCAGCATTGCTTTCTTGGTGGTATGAGGTCTCCCATCTCTCTGCTCGCTTCTCTCTTTTATATTCCAAAAGCAACCAGCTCAAGACACAATCTAATCCCGTAGATTGAGTCCTGCCTCATCAACACAACTGCCACCAATCCCCACTCATTAACATCATAGAGGCAGAATTTACAATGCATCCAAAAATCACATCAGATGACAAAGCGGTGGACAATCACACAACACCGGGAATCATGGCCCAGCCAAACTGATACACACATTTTGGGGGGGGGCACAATTCAATTCATGACACCATGTTTGTGGGATCACCACTGGCCTACACATTTCCAGCCTGTGTGCAAACCAGGACAAAATGCACCTTCCTCAAATGATTTTTTAAATTGAGGTATAATTCACATGCTGTCTTAGTCACCTACTGCTGCTGTAACAAAATTACCACAAGTGGGTGGCTTTAATGAACACAAATTTATTTTTTCACAGTTGAGGAGGAATCCAGGGAACCCTCTCTGAGGGAAGGCTTTCTCTCTCTGTCTCTGTCGGCTCTGGGGAAAAGTTCTTGTCTCTTTTCAGCTTCTGTTCATTGACTCCTTGGTAATCTTCGCACGGCATGGCATCTGTCTTCCACCATCTCTGTTTGCTCGCTTCCTTGCTTCATCTGCTTTTTTATATCTCAAAAGAGATTAAAACACACCTACGCTAATACCGCCTCATTAACATAAAAAAGAAAACCCATTCCCAAATGGGATTATAACCACAGGTATAGGGGTTAGGATTGACAACACATGTTTTCAGGGTACACAATTCAATCCATAACACATATCATAGGTTTTACCATTTCAAAGTACATAACTCAATGGTTTTTAGTATATTCACAATGTTGTGCAACCATCATCACAATCTAATGCCAGAACGTTCCATCACCCCAAAGGAAACCCCATACCTGTTAGCAATCACTCCCTATTCCCCTTTTCTCCAGCCCCTCCCTCGCAGAAGCTAATCTGCTTTCTGTCTCTATGGATTGGCCTATTCTGTACATCTCATGTAAATGGAGTCAGGCAATATGTGGCCTTTTGTCACTGGCTTCCTTCACTTAGTATGTTTCATAGTTCATGCACGTTGCGGCATGAATCAGAATTTCAGTCCTTTTTCTCAACCAAATAATATTCCACTGAGTGGATATACCACAGTTTGCTAATGCTGTCATCAGCTGATGGACATTTGAGTTGTTTCCACCTTTGGGTTATGGTGAATATAGTGCTGCTGTGAACACTCAGGTACAATGATTTGTGTGAACATGTTTTTAATTCTGCTGGGTATCTCAAACAATTTTTCAAATAATGTATTTTACTTTAATTTGTTGTTGAGAATATACACAGCAGTGCATACGCCAATTCAACAGTTTCTATGGTACAATTCAGTGATGTCGATTACATTCTTCAAGTGCTGCCACCATTCTCACACTCCTTTTCTGAATTATTCCTCCCCCATCAACATAAACTCAGTATCCCTTAAGCTTCCCATCTAACCTTTTGAGTTGCTGCTGTCAGCTGGATCCCATGTAGATAGTTCTTTAAAAGAGCACAATGCTCAAGGCAGACATTCCTTACTAATTATGTGAAACCATTGTCAAACAATTTTTAAAAAACTGTTTGAGTTAGTACATTCTTGTGGTCAGGTGGGCAGCAGCCCTGGCTGAGAGCTCAAATGTAACCTCACTATCACCCACTTGAAGGTGTTCGAGATTCAGACGTGCATTCACATACCCCACTGGTCCTGTCCCCCAGGGTAAGGACTATGTCAGGTTCAGAGTTGGGGTGGAGAGGGCAGAATTGGGTCTCTGAGAAACAGGAGAGCTCAGAGGACCCCCTGCCAGGTGTGTGTGTATATGCCAGGGACGTGTGTGTGTCTGCTCTCCCGAGTGTGTGCATGGCTATGTGCCCATGGGGTTAGAATGAGTATTTCCCCCACTGCCTCGGGACTCAGGGCCCAAGATGCCCAGAATCTACAGGCCCACCTACATGCTGTCATACAAGTTCCTATGTGTCTATGATGTAAATGACACACCCCAGCTGTGTCACTTTCATGCAGTGACAACCTGAACACCCAGCAGCCCCACCCCACTTGTTTGCATGCATCATCCCCCCGCCCCCACCACCATTGACTTAAGACCATGTCAGCTGGCTATCTCAGTTAGGAATTTAGAATTTGGATTGAGACCAGAAGTTGAGAGCTGCAGCGTATTAATGGCCAAGCTATTCTGCTCTTCCTTGGAGAACATGAACTAGCCCAGGAGCCATCTCCTCAAATTCATTTCTTATTAAGCTAGAGCATAATGGTTTCTGAAGTCCTTGTATGGTGCAATCGGTTAACATGTTCAGCTGTTAACTGAAAGGCTGGAGGCTCAAGTCCATCCAAGTCACCTTGGAAGAAAGGCTTGGCGATCTACTTATGAAAAATCAGCCATTGAAAACCCTATGGAGCACAGTTTACTCTGACACACATGGGGTCACCCTGAGTTGGAATCAACTGGACAGCAACTGGTAATAGTTTCTAATATATGTGTGATCCCATTGCTCCATTATTAGCATTTTAGCATTTTTTTCTTCCAGTCTTTTATAATATAATGATTTCCAGTGGTGTGCTGGGTCCAGCTCCTATGAGCTCAAGAGAACCCATCGTGTACTCTCCTTCAGTGATGTCATTAAGTAGCTTGAAATCAGCCTTGGTGGGAGCATTTATGGGAACCCTGGTGGCATAGTGGTTAAGTGCTACGGTTGCTAACCAAGGGTTAGCAGTTCGGATCCGCCAGGTGTTCCTTGGAAACTCTATGGGGCAGTTCTACTCTGACCTATAGGGTCGCTATGAGTTGGAATTGACTCGATGGCACTGGGTTTTTGGTTTTTTTTTTTTAGGAGCATTTACATCATGGAAATTGGCAAATGCTACAAATTAGGGCTTTCCTTTCCAGAAAGGCAGTTGTTAAGTATTTGCCAGCACACCACTGAGTTTACCTGCAAGACGTCAGGTGTACCCATTCATACGTTCATCAACTAATGCTCCCCTACAGTCTACTCTGCTATAGGTACAGGACACAAAAAGAAATTGCCCTGGCCTCACCGGGCTTACATCCTAGTGGATGGCGATGAACAATATATAAGTAAACATATAAACAAATAAGATAATTATAGCTAGCAATAAAGTATGAAAAATTTAAATAAAACAGGTGATACATTGAATACAATCCTTTTATCCTTTTTTTTTTTAATCATATCATGTACATTTCCTCATGTTTTTGAAAGGTCTCAAGGAACATTCTTTTTTTTTCCTGAATAATCGTAGTGGATTTTATTTTATTTTATTATTACTGTTGTTGAGAATATATACAGTAGAACATATACCCATTCAACAGTTTCTACATGTACAGTTCAGTGACACTGACTACATTCTTCAAATTGTGCAACCATTCTCATCAACCTTTTCTAAGTTGTTCCTCCCCCGTTAAAATAAACTCACTGCCCTTTATGTTTCCTATCTAACCTTTCAAGTTACTGTTGACAGTTTGAATCCATATAGATGGATCTTAAAAGAGCTCAGTGCTGAAGAAGGACATTCTTTACTAGTTAAGCTAAACTATCGTTTGAGAAGACTTCAGGAGATATTTGTAGTTTAAGGTTTAAAGGTTATCTCAGGGCAGTAGTTTCAGAGGCTCATCCAGCCTGCGTGGCTCCAGAAAGTCTGGATTCTGTGAGAGTTTGAAATTCTGTCCTGCATTTCCCCCTTTTGATCAGGATTCTTTGATCAAAACATTCAGTAATGGTAGCTGGGCACCATCCAGCTCTGGTCTCATGGCAGAGGGGACAGACAGTTCATGGAGGCAATTAGTCTCACATTCCATTTCCTCCACCTATTCCTAACTCTCCTTCTTAAGGTGTAATCTTTTTAATAGCTGCATATTTTTTCCTTGCAAGAATATCCCTCTAATGTATTTGAACATTTCCCTATAGTTCAGGGTTTCTCAACTTTAGCACTACTGACATTTTGGGACAATAATTCTTTGTTGTGGGGGGCGGGGGGCTGTCCTGTACACTGTAGGATGTTTAGCAGCATCCCTGGTCTCTACCCTCTAGATGCCAGTGGAACTCCCTCATTCCCTCACCGGTTGTGACAACCCAAAATGTCTCCAGACACTGCCGAATGTCCTCTAAGGGCAAAACCAACCCTGGTTGAGGATTACTAATGTAGTTGGACATTCAAGACTTTAAATTGGCGATTATAAGGTTCCAATAAGACAAAAGCGTGGCCCCTGGACCAGTAGCACCAGCACCACCCGGGATCCTGTTAGAAATGAAAATTCCCAGGCACCTCTCCAGGTTTATGGAATCAAACTATCTGGGGGTGGGGCCAGGCAATCTTTGTTTTATCCAGCCTGCTAGGGGATTCTGATGCAAGTTGGAGAAACACTGTATTAGGGGCTGGGGAGGAAGGCTTTAGAAATCAAAATAGTGTCTGAGAGTGGGTGGTGTCCTGCAACGCAAGGCTGTGGTTACATCATAATGATGATTTTCCCTCTGGCTAATTCATGGCTGGTGTCGGTGATTAGTGCAAATTAGCTGAGTTCAGGTGTACTTTTGATTTAAGTACCACCTTTCAGCTCAGGATTACTAAACACCACTTATTTTTACCCCAGGGAGGCTCCCGGAGGCTTAGGGCCAGGGAGAAAGTTAAGAATAGAAAGCAAATGGGTCATCTGACTTCCAGCTCTAACTACCACGTTGTGATTCAGCACTGCATATAAACCTTGCTTCTTTAAATAAAGAGCATTTTGGTGTTTCCAGAAACTGAAGAAGCACCCAAAGCAAGGCCAAGCCCAAATGTACAACAAACAGCTACATCTCTCGTTACCATCTTCTACTTTGGGTGGGCTTGAACCATGATCTTTAGGTTAGTATTCCAGGACAATCCATGTGTACCACCCAATGTAATCAAGTGAAAAACTTCAGACAAATCCCAAGTAGAAGACAGTCTACAAAAAACTAACCAATATTCCTCAGAACTCTTGAGGTCATCAAAAACAAGGAAGTCATGATACCAAAAAGTAATAAATGGGTAAACAAAATTTGGTGTATTCATACAATAGAAGATTATTCAGTCATAAAAAAGAATGAAATACTAACACACACAGGCTTGAAAACATCACATTAAGTGAAAGAAGCCAGACACAAAAGACTCCATATCGTGTGATTCCATTTCTATGAAATGTCAAAAAAAGAAAAAATCCAAAGCAGTTGCCATTGAGTCCGTACCTACTCATGGTGACCCCACGTGTGCACAGTAAAACTGTACTCCATTGGGTTCTCATAGCTGTGACCTTTCAGAAGCAGGTTGCCAGGCCTTTCTTCCAAGGCACTTCTGTCTGGTTTTAGACCACCAACCTGTCAGTTAGTAGCCCGGGGCTTAACCATTTGCACCACGCAGGGACACCTAAGAAATGTCTAGGAATGGTAAATCCATAGGAAAAAAAAAAAAAAAAATTAGTGGTTGCCAAAAGCTGAGGGGAGGGGAGGATGAGGAGTGACTGCTAAGGATGTGGGGTTTCTTTTGGGGATGATGAAAAAATTCTGGACTTAGATAGCCGTGATGACTGCATAACTTGGTGAAAATACTAAAACCCACTGAATTCTATGCTTTCAAAGGAGTGAATATTACGGTATATGAATTTATATCTCAATTAAAAAAAAAAAGCAAAGAAAGTCTGAGAAACTGTCACAGCCAAGGGGAATCGAAGGAGACATGCCAATTAAATGTAACATGGTCTCCTGGATAGGATCTTGGAACAGAAAAAGGACATTAGGTAAAAACCAAAGAGATCTCAATAAAGTATGGACTTTAATAATAATGTATTAATATCAGATCATTAATTGTGACAAATACAAGATAATAATGTAAGATGTTAATAATAACCAAACCTGTTGCCGTGAAGTAGATTCTGACTCATGGCAACCCCATTTGTTTCAGAGTAGAACTGTGCTCAATAGAGTTTTCATGGCTGTGACGTTTTCAGAAGCAGATCGCCAGGCCTTTCTTATTTGGCACCTCTGGGTGGGTTTGAACCACCAACCTTTCGGTCAGCGGCCCAGTGTTTAACCATTTGCACCATTCTGGGACTCCTTTAGAAGTAATGGGGGAAACTGGATGTGGGGTATATAGGAACTCTCTGTGCTATTTCCCAATGTTTCTATGAATCTGAAACTTTCTAAAATGAAAAGCTTGTTAAAAAACAATCAGAGTACACCCAGTCGGGATAAATTGGGCCCTTGCAAAAAGAAAGACACAAGAGTCTTTTCCTCTGACTATAAAAACACAGGCTATTCTGCCTTTATCATCACGAAACTGCTGGCCAGGAAACCAAAGCTGTCTGTGGCATGTTGGGTTGCCTGAGAAGCTGTTGGCTGAGATGAGTATAAACACAACAGATTCTATTCCCAGTACGTGGTCCTAACCACTAACCATCCTTCCTTCTTCTTCAGCTTCTCTGGGTCATGTTTGGGCCTCAGTGAACCTGTCTGGGCAGGTCCTGATTCTGGGAGATTTTTTATTTTGATAAATATTGAGAGATTTCAGTGGATTTGGCCAAAAAAAACAAAAATCTAACTCTTTTATGGGTGACTAACTCCAACATACAAGCCCTGGCGGTGCAATGGTTAAGTGCTTAGCTGCTAACTGAAAGTTTGGCAGTTTGAACTCACCCAGCGGCTCCATGGGAGAAAGGCCTGGTGATCTGCTTCCAGAAAGATTACAGCCTAGAACACCCTATGGGGGCAGTTCTACTCTGTCACATGGGGTCACTGTGAGTTGAAATCGACTAGATGGCATCTAACAACAGCAGCCCCAACATTATGGGGGCGATGGTGGTTCAGTGGTAGAATTCGCACATTCCATTCAGGAGACACAGGTTCAATACCCAGTCAATGCTCCTCACGGGCAGCCACCACCCATCTGTCATTGGAGGCTTGTGTGGTGTTGTGATGCTGAACAGGTTTCAGGGAAGCTTCTGTACTAAGACAGACTAGGAAGAAAAGCCTGGCGATCTACTTCTGAAAACCAGCCAATAAAAAACCTGCGGATGACAATGATCCAATCCGCAAACAATCATGGGGATGGTGCAGGTCCTGGCAGCATTTCAATTTGTTGTGCATGGGTTTGTCATGAGTTCGGAGCCGACTTGACGGGAGCTAACAATGACATGCCTCACAAACAACAACATATGTAGAGAGCTGGTTGTAAACATTTACCAGCATACCATGGGCTCCATGACCTTTGAAGGTCATGAGTTCAAATCCTTGAAGGCAGCTAACAACAAAAACAACAAACCCAATATTAATGGCAATACTCATGACCCCAGGTATCAGAAGGTACAAGGCTAACCAGAACAAGAGATTTCCAAATGACACAGGACTGTCGGGGACACCCGGGACACTGGTCCTCAAGTGTGCACAGATGCAGAGCCCTGAGAAGCTGCTCTTGCAGAAACACCTGGGATAGTGACACGTTAAATAGAAAATAATCACTCCAACCCTGGAACTTAGTATCCTGTGAAATATAACCTTGGGAGCTAGGGACCTGTGAAACTTTGTATTAGGGGAAATTGTAGTTGAACAGCTTAAAGCTGTACAAAAAAAAAAAAAAACCAAGGTGGTGAGCATTACAACCTGTGAACATCCTGAGAAATAATTTTCAGTTCACTTAAATTATGATTTAACAAAAATAATGGGTGTCATTTTTTGGACGTGTTACAATGCTATGTCTTTGTTCCCTTTTTTCTAACTCCTGTGACCCTGCTCCCTAGGAAACCATGTATTGAAGACAAGGCCTGAGTCATTCTTGGTACATTGCTTGGGGGAAGCTTGACGCAACCCAAGGGAAAGAGGCAAATTCTTGGTTTTTATGAGTTCATAAACAGGCTTTTGAAATTCATGACTGAGATAATGAACTTGAAAGCCAAGGCTTTTGATTTGCAAGAAGGAAAAAACATTTTTTTTAGGTAGTTCCATAAACTTGGTTTTGGTGTATCAAAACTTTGGATTTGAAAGCAAATCCCTAAAGGAATATTGGTATAAAGTTCATGCCACAGACAATAGAACTGGGGAAGAACTGACAAAAAGTCAGAATACCCTGCCCTGAGATTGAAATTTGTTAAAATAAAAGAAATCTTCAGGGGAGGAGGAATTTTTAAAATCCTGGGATATGAGGAGTGGGTGAAAGTGGATTGGCCATGAGCTGATCACTGTTGGAGCTGGATTCATTTTTCTATTCTCTCTGCTCCTGTGTATTTTTCAACTTTTCCATTATAAAGAAAACAGAAATCCTTACAACTGGACCAATGAGCAACATCATGATGAACAGAGAAAAGATTGAAGTTGTCAAGGATTTCATTTTACTCAGATCCACAATCAACGGCCATGGAAGCAGCAGTCAAGAAATCAAATGACATACTGCGTTGGGTAAATCTGCCACAAAGGACCTCTTTAAAGTGTTGAAAAGCAAAGATGTCACCTTGAAGACTAAGGTGTGCCTGACCCAAGCCATGGTATTTTCAATCGCATTATATGCACGTGAAAGCTGGACAATGAATAAAGAAGACTGAAGAAGAATTGATGCTTTTGAATTGTGGTGTTGGTGAAGAATATTGAATAGACCATGGACTGCCAAAAGAACGAACAAACCTGTTTCAGAAGAAGTGCAACCAGAATGCTCCTTAGAAGCAAGGATGGTGAGACCCCGTCTTACATACTCTGGACATGTTGTCAGGAAGGATCAGTCCCTGGAGAAGACATCATGCTTGGTAAAGTACAAGGTCAGCGGAAAAGAGGAAGACCCTCAACGAGGTGTATTGACACAGTGGCTGCAACAATGAGCTCAAGCATAACAATTGTAAGGATGGCGCTGGACCGGGTGGTGTTTTATTCTGTTGTGCGTAGGGTCACTATGTGTAGGAACTGACTCGATGGCACCTAACAACAACAACATTATAAAAACTTTTGTTGTTGTTGTTGATGATGACAATGTTTTAATGTGAAGCCAGCAAGAAGGATATTGTGATTGTGCAGGTGAGAGGTGACAACCTGGACTGGGTATCTTGATGGATCTGTTATGGATATGAAACGAGTAACCTCATACAGTGCCACGGAGCCCTGGTGGTGCAGTGGTTAAGAGACATGGCGAACTATATGGCTGCTAACCAAAAGATCAGCAGTTCAAATTCACCAGCTGCTTCTTGGAAACCCTATGGGGCAGTTCTGCTCTGTCCCGTAGGGTCACTATGAGTCGGAATCGACTTAATGGTAATGGGTATATACAATGCCATGCCTTGTATCCAATAAGACCCTGGTAAATGGTGACCCATAGCAATCCTGTAGGATCTGTAAGGTCGCTATGAGTCGGAATCGACTTCATGGCAACAGGTATATACAACGCCACGCCTCATATCCAATAAGAATTTGGTAAATGGTAGCTCATAGCAATCCTATAGGACACAGTAGAACTGCCCAATAGAGCTTCTTAGGCTGTAATCTTTATGAGAGCAGATTGCCAGATCTCTCTCCTGCAGAGAGGCTGGTGGATTCAAACTGCCAACCTTTAGGTTAGCAGCCAGGGGCTTAACCATTGTGAGCTGGAATCTACTCTACGGCACACAGCAACAACAACACATGTTAGCTTCTATTACTCACACTGCTGAGGATACACTGGAGAGCTTTCTTTCTGGGTTGCAACTGTGTTTTGTTCCCTGTTATTCCTCATACAGGGCACAGATCCCTGCTCGCCACAAGGGGCGCAATAAATATTGGTTGAGCCAATTAATGAGAGCCCTGGTGTCACATCAGGTAAGCTCTAGGCTGCTAACAGAAAAGGTTGATGGTTGGAACTCACTCAGTGAAAAGGTTGTCTTTCAAGATAAATGTTTGCTCACTCAGAAAAAGCACAAAAGTTTTGGGGGTGGCGAATCACAACAAATGCTGCGAATGACACAAAATTTGTCCAGGTCTTAAATTCTGGAGGTTACAAAAAATGCTTGGCTGAGGTCATTCCTGCCTAATTATTGTGCCTAATAATTACCTTGACTAATTAGAGCAAACGTTTTGGAGTGTGTTTCTATTCCCAGACACTGAGTCATCAGTGACCCAGAATAAATCATTTCGCTCTATTTATGTCTTGGATCATCCCCATGAAAACACCCTCCGCCAACCCCTCAGGGAAATTCCAAAGGATTCATTAATTAATATTTGGAAAACAATATAATCGTGTATGTCAGGCCTACAGAAGCGTGACATGAATATGTTTTGCGTGTTGGGTTCATTTATTTCATTATTCAGCTTGTACTTATTAAGCTCCTTCTCTGAGCCAGCTACTGAACTAGGATCCAATAGTGAACAGGACAGATGGGTTCCTGCCTTCACGGAGCTTAGAGTCTAGTGGTTGAGACAGATGATAAATAAGCAAATCAATTATTGTTCTTGGTTGCCGTTGAGTCAGCTCTGACCCATGTTGACCCCATGTACAACAGAGCAAAATCGTTGCCCTGTCCTGAGCCATCTTCATGATTGTTCGTATCTCCAGTCCATTGTTGTGGCCACAGTGTATTTTGAGTGCCTTCCAACTCATCTTCCAGCTCTAGACCAGACAATATTCTGTTGTGAATATTGTGTTGTGTAGGGTTTTCATTGGCTGATTTTCAGAAGTAGATTGTCAGGCCTTTCTTCCTGGTCTGTCTTAGTCTGGAAGCTCTGCTGAAACCTGTCCACCATGGGTGACCCTGATGGTATTTGAAATACCGGCAGCATAGCTTCCAGCATCAGAGGAACGCACAAGCCACCTCAGTACAACAAACTGACAAATGGGTGATGGAAGTAAGCCAATAGATAAATAATTACAAACTGTTAAATGTTATGAAGAAAACAAACAGAACTCTGCAATAAACAATAGAGGAGTGATACATACTTTCAATCGGGTAGTCAGGAAAGGCTTCTTGGAAGAGGTGATCCCCTAGCTGAGACCTGAAGGATGGAAAGAATCCACCAGATGGACAGAGAAAATGCGTAATTTAGGCAAAGGGAACAGCAAGTGCAAACACCTGAGATGAGGAAAAGGTTTTCATTTTGAGTAACTAATAGGGGACCAGTGCCTGTGCAGCCTAGTGAGTGAACTAGATGATGGAGTGAGGCTACAGTAGCGGACTGGGGCCAGATCACACAGGGCCTGGGAGGAGTTTAGAGTAGACCAAAGGCTGTTCCCTCTTTGTTATGTATTGAATCGTGTTCTCCCAAAATATGTGTTGTAAATCCTAACCTCTATACCTGTGGCGAAGGAGCTGTGGTGGTGCAGTTGTTAAGTGGTTAGCTACTACCCAAAAGGTTGGCGGTTGAAACTACAACCTGCTCCTTCCGTGGGAGAAAGATGTGGCAGCCTCTATAAAGATTACAGAATACCAGAAAGATGTTTACCTGTGTTTTGTTGACTAAGCAAAGGCATTCAACTGTGTGGATCATAACAACTTATGGATAACATTGCAAAGAATAGGAATTCCAGAACACTTAATTGTGCTCATGCGGAACCATACATAGACCAACAGGCAGTCATTTGAACAGAACAAGGGGATACTTGAAGTCAGGACAGGTGTGCCTCAGGGTTATATCCTTTCACCATATCTATTCAGTCTGTATGCTGAGCAAATAATCCAAGAAGCTGGACTATATGAAGAAGAACACGGCATCAGGATTGGAGGAAGACTCATTAACAACCTGTAATATGCAGATGACACAACCTTGCTTGCTGAAAGTGAAGAGGACTTGAAGCACTTAGTGATGAAGATCAGAGACTACAGCCTTCAGTATGGATTACACCTCAACATAAAGAACACAAAAATCCTCACAACTAGACCAGTAAACAACATCATGATAAATGGAGAAAAGATTGAAGTCGTTAACAATCTTATTTTACTTGGATCCACAATCAATACCCAGGGAAGCAGCAGTTGAGAAATCAAAAGATGAATTGCATTGGGCAAATCTGCTGCAAAAGACCTCTTTAAAGTATTAAAAACCAAAAATGTCATCTTGAAAACTAAGGTGCACCTGACCCAAGCCATGGTGTTTTCAATCGCCTCATGCATGCGAAAGCAGGACAATGAATAAGGAACACTGAAGAAGAATTGACACCTTTGAATTATGGTGTGGGTGAAGAATATTAGATATACCATGGACTTCCAGAAAAGTGAACAAGTCTGTCTTGGATGAAACAAAGCCAGAGTGCTCCTTGGAAGCAAGGATGTTGACACTTCATCTCACACGCTTTGGACATGTTACCAGGAGGGACAAGTCCCTGCAAAAGGACATCATGCTTGGTAAAGTAGAGGGTCAGCAAAAAAGAGGAAGACCCTCAATGAGGTGGACTGACACAGTGGCTGCAACAATGGCCTCAGACATGGCAATGATTGTGAGGATGGCACAGGAGCAGGCAATGTTTCATTCTATTGTACATAGGGTCAGTCACTATGAGTCAGAACCAACTCAATTGCACCTAAAGACAAACAATAGCAACATAAGTATCTCCCATACAATATGTGACCTCTTTTAAAAATTTTTTCTAGTTCTAAAAATTATTCATTTATCTGAAATTCAAATTTAACTACATTTTTATTTGTTAAATCTGGTATCTGTGGTAACCGTAACTGGGTGATGGGAGCAGTGGCTAGGGAAAAGGTGTGCCTGGGACAGAGTAGGTGCTCAGTAACTATGAAATGCAGGAGTCTCTGGGTAGTGCAAACTGTTAAGTGTTCAACTACTAAGTGAAAAGATGACAGTTCAAGTCCACCCAGAGATGCCTTGGAAGAAAGGTGTGGCAATCTGCTTCAGAAAGGTCAGAGCCTGGACAACCTATGGAGCACAGCTCTACGCTGCACACATGCAGTCTCCATGAGTCATGAGAGGAGGCAAAGCACAATAGGCAAGAGCAGCAGGTGGTGGTGACAAGAACAAATTTCCTGGGTTCGAATCCTGCTCTGGCACTGACTAGCCGTAAGATCTCGGGCAAGTTATTCACTGCTCCTCCATGCCTCAGTTTCTCCATCTATAAAACTGGGATAATAATAATACCTATTTCATAAGGCTGCCATGCAGAATCAACAAATTGATCTTTGTAAAGCACTTAAAGTATTGTCCAGCATGGATTGAAGGAGCCCTGGTGATGCACTGGTTAAGCACTCGACTGCTAACTGAACCCATCAGCTGCTCCACTGGAGACAAACCTGGTGATCTGCTCCCGTAAAGATTACAGCCCAAGAAAATCCAATGGGGCAGTTCTACTCTGTCACATGGGGTCTCTATGAGTCGGGGATGACTTGATGGCACACAACAACAACAACAACCAGCTGTGTCAAGCATCACGTAGGTGGTTGCAGAGACTATTGATGCTACCCAGATCCCGTTGTCCATCTGAGCTCACTTGCAGCTGCAGGTGAGATAGTTTCCGGTTTCCTGGGTGCTTCCCACCTCAGGGGCCTGCATTTCACCTCTTCTCCACCTGGGGGTGCTCTCCAGTAGAACCAAACACAGGCTTAGCCCGGAAGTGTGGGGGAGTGAACACACAGGGCCCCCCTTCAGCCATGGAGGTTAGGTGTTGGTGGATAAACGCTCCCCGCCGTCCACTGGAGGGGACGCTCTGATTATATTCCACACAGTCTCTCAGAGGATCCCAGCAGGTCTGAGCCCCAGTTGCTCACCGGAATAACCTACTCATGGACTCACCTTCTATTGGCTCCTCTCCCTTCCCGTCTCTCTTCACTGCCTCGAAGTGCTCCCTGGGATCACCTCCCGAGGCTAAAGACTAGGTTGAAGCAAGCACAGGGCCTGTTGTTGTTAGGTGCCATCGAGTCAATTTTGACTCATAACCACCCTACAGGACAGAGTAGAACTTCCGCATAGGGTTTTCTAGGCTGTAATCTTTACAGGAGCAGATTGCCAGGTCTTTCTGCTGTGGAGCAGCTGGTGGGTTCAAACTGCTGACCTTCCAGCAAGCAGCCGAGTGTTTAACCATGCGCCACCAGGGCCTAGGGCACGAAGTTTAAGGAAGCAATCACTCTCAGTTTCGTTCAAGGGCTGACTGCACTTGCCTGCCTTTGAGCACCTGCTGCTGTTGTTAGCTGCCACTGAGTCGCCCTAGAGTGGCGGCAAGCCGGTGCGAAACGGAACGAAATGCTGCCCAGTCCTGTGCCATCCCCATGATCTGTTGTTGTGATCAGACCATTGTGATCCATAGAGTTCTCGCTGGCTGATTTTCAGAAGTAGATCACCAGGCCTTTCCTTCTAGACCATCTTAGTCTGGAAGTTCCTCTGAAGCCTATTCAGCGTCCTAGCAGCACGGAAGCCTGCACTGGCAGAAGGGTGGTGGCTGCACAGGAGGTAAACTGGCAGAGAATAGGACCCGGGTGTCCTGTATATAAGGTGAGAATTCCTCCACTGAACCACCAATGTCTCGTTAAAAACCAAACCCATTGGTGTCGAGTTGATTCTGACTCATAGAATAGAATAAAAATTGCCACATGAGGTTTCCAAGGTGCAGCTGGTGGATTCAAACTGCTGACCTTCTGGTTAGCAGTCAAGCTCTTAAACCACTGGGCCACCAAGGCTCATACCCAAACTGAATCTGTTGCCAACAAGTTGATTCTGACTCACAGAGACCCTGTAAGACTGAGTAGAACTATCGCGTAGGGTTTCCAAGGAACTGCTGGTGGATTTGAATTGCGCACCTTTTGGTTAGCAGCCGAGCTCTTAACCGCTGTGCCACCAGAGCCCCATCATTGGCATGGTAAGTGCTTAATAAATACTGTTTTGGTGAAGAAACCTGGCAAGGTAGGCATTAGCATGCCCACTTTACAGATGGGCAAATGATACATAGCTCTGTGGTTTGCCCAGGGCTCATATTAGTAAGTAGCAGTCTGAACTTGAACTCAGGACCATCTGGGGGCAAACCCCATGCTGCAGGGAGATTTTCTTCACCAGCTTCTACTATCCTGCTGGGGTTGTAGAAGTCTGGAAATTAAAGGCACAACGGCAATGACTCATCTCTTGGGCAAAGACGAGCAAACCATGACCCAGAGCTGAGTCATCGTTTCAGCTTCCCTCTCTGCTGACTCACTCATACCTTCCGGTCTTGGCTTCCCGAGCCTATTGCTGGGGTGGGGCCAGGGGGCCAACAGTGCTGGTGGCTCCCTTCCCATCCTGACTCTCCCGCTGCCTGATTGGCTGGGACAGTCTGACCCAGACACCACCACAGACATGGGGCCAGGCCAGCGATTCCAGGCAAGCTCTGCAGATTCAGACGCAAGAATCCTGAGGCTGTGGGAAGGTCGGAACACCGGCTGCACCCGTTCCTCGCCTGGGTCTTTCCCTGTTCAGTTCTTTTGAATGGATAGCCGCAGCAATAACCCTGTGCATGTCGTTGTTGTTATTGGGTGCCGTGAAGTCGATTCGACTCATAGTGACCCCATGTGACAGAGTAGAACTGCCCTGTAGGGTTTCCTAGGTTATAATCTTTACGGGATCAGATCGCCAGGTCTTTCTCCCAAAGAGCCTCTGGTGAGTTTGAGCTGCCAACTTTTCTGTTAGCACTTATCCACAGCACCACCAGGGCTCCTTAACCCTGTGCGTACGTAATTTACTGCAAGTGTTAATTAAATTTAAATGCAAAAGAGGAACCTTGGCTTCAGGAAGAGGTGGGTTTAAAGCCCAGCTGTGCCATTCGTTGGCTGTGTGGCCTTGGGCACGCTATTTCACCACTCTGCACCTCCGTTTCCTCATCTGGAAAATTAGGTAACAATGTCGTCTGTTTCCTAGGGTTAGCAAGAGAATGGAACATGACATTTTAATTGAAGCTCTTTGCACAGGCTAAAGAATGAGGAAGAGGTGCTCTAAAGACACCGGGTGCTTACCACTGAGCCCCATAGCAGGGATGGGGTGGGGTAGGGTTGGAGGAAGCCAAGGTTCTGGGTGTGGGTTCCAGGCTGGCCAGTGAGTCACAGGCTGCAGATAGGCAAGTGACTTAACCTCTGGTGGCTTCCCTTTCCCCAAATGTACAAAGATAGGGGCCAGGGAAGGAGCCCTGGTTGCTCAATGGTTAAGCACTCCGCTGCTACCTAAAAGGTTGGTGGTTCGAATGCACACAGCAGCTCCACAGGAGAAAGACCTAGCAATCTGTTCCTGTAAAGATTACAGCCTAGAAAACCCTGTGGGACAGTTCTGCTCTGTCCTAGAGCGCTGATATGAGTTGAAGTCGACTCAAAGGGACATATAACAGCAACAGAGGCTGGGTGTCATGCCAGACTCTGCCCCATTCCACACAGAATTAGAATAGGATGTCTCTACACACTGAGACTATCCCACAAGGCTAAGAATTTTAACTGGCTTTATGGTTGGGGATTTGGGAGGCAATCTCGCCTTTCATGTAAAGACCCTGGTTCGATTCCCAAGCAATGCACCTTATGTGCAACCACCACCCACCTCTCAGGGGGGACTTTTGTGTTGCTATCATGCTGAACAGATTTCAGAGAAGCTTCCAGACTAAGATGGACTAGGAAGAAAGGCCTGGTGATCTACTTCTGAAAATCAGCCAATGAAAATCCCTATGGATCGTAACTGTCAGTTCTGCAACCGATTAAGGAGGTGGAGCAGGACTGGGCAGTGTTTCATTCCATTGTGCATTGGGTCACCATGAATTGGGGGCTGCCTCTGTGGTGGCTAACGCTACCACCACCACCACCAACCACAAAGTGAGTATAGAGAAAACAGTTCCTGGCCTAGCAAATCCTTGGAAATATCATGATTTTTTTTTTTTAAGGAGCCTTTTTTGTGTGTGTGTGAGTTGAGCAAACAGCATGAGCGGCAGAAATGCCCAGATGTTCCTGTTACTTTCTGTTTGACTCAGGTTTTTTCACTCTTGGGTGTTGAGGGCAGAAGTGAGCTGGTGGCTGTCTTTTGTGAAGCGGACCACAGCTGTCACTGAGCGAAGCTTTCACAGTCTGTGAACAACCGTCTTTGAATTCTTCATTTTCTTTTCCAAATAAAGATGATTGCTCTTGAGATTAGTCAGAGGCCCCCAGACAGGGGGAGAGGAGGCTGCTTGCTCAAGGCTGGTCATCTCGGTGTTTCACAAGAGAGCCGGGTGGGGAGAGGAGCATAGTGGAAAGAGCTTTCGATCCCTAGGCTTAAACCCTGACTCCCCATTACTCGCTGCTCCAGTTGCTTTGACTGCAAAACAAATGACCCCAAAACTTAGTGGTGTGAAACAACCATTTATTATTCTTTCAGAGGCCCTGGGTCAGGAATTCAGACAGAGCACTTGGTGCTGGTAGCTTTTCTCTGTTCCTCCTTGTCTGGGGCCTCAGCTGGAAGACTCAGAGGCCAGGGGCTGGGTTCATCTGGAGACTTGCTCACGCACATGTCTGGCAGTTGATGGGGCTATAGGCTGGGGCCTCACTTTGTCTCCATGTAGGCCTCTCCACGTGGTTAGCTTGGGCTTCCTCACAACCAAGACCAAGACCAAAAAACAATAAAACCAAACCCGTTGTTGTTGAGTTGATTCCAACTCGTACCAACCTATAGGACAGGGTAGAACTGCCCCATGGGGTTTCCAAGGGTGTCATCTTTACAGAAGCAGACTGCCACATCTTTCTCCCATGGAGCAGCTGGTGGGTTCCAGCCACTGACCTTTTGGTTAGCAGCTGAGCACTTTAACCACTACACCACCAAGACTCCTACACCAAGACCAAAAACCAACCACACCTGTTGCCTTTGAGTCAATTCCAACTCATAGCAATCCTATAGGACAGAGAACTGCCCCACAGAATTTCCAAGGAATGCCTGGTGAATTCAAACTAACAATGTTTTGGTTAGCAACCAAGCTCTTAACCACTACGCCGCCAGGATTTCCATGCCAAGACCAGCCATCCTGAAAGAAAGTGAGATAGGTGGAAGCTGTGTTGCCCTTTATTACTTAGTCTTCGAAGTCAGTGAGTGTATGTTAATGGAAAGGAACAATTTTGGAAAGGAGGGTGAGAATGGTTGCCTAACTTGAAGAACGTAACCCACGACACTGAATTGTACATGTAGAAACTGTTGAGTTGGTGTATATTCT